>NC_064675.1:5334085-8001128 GCF_023278565.1 Colletotrichum lupini | reverse complement strand
ACCCTAACCCTAACCCTAACCCTAACCCTAACCCTAACCCTAACCCTAACCCTAACCCTAACCCTAACCCTAACCCTAACCCTAACCCTAACCCTAAGTAAGAGAGAGATAAGGCTATAGTACTAAGTAGAGAGTCTAAAGTAAGTAGAAGCCTCGAGAGTCTTAAAAAAAATAAGAGTAAAAAAAAAAATATAAAAAAAAGAGAAAAACGTTAAGAGAGAACGAAAGAGAGACTAGAGATTAAGAATAAGAAAGAAAATAGGTATTTATTTATAATTATTTATAATAGAACTAAATATATATTTTTACTTTACTTCTTACGGCCGCTATTAAAATTCTTTATTACCTTGCGCTATTTTATTTAAAATAGCTACTTTATATTAAATAGTTTATTTTTAAACTAGTTTTTAGTACGCAGACGTGCTTATTTAGATAGCGCTATTGAGCGCTAGGGAGTTAGTCCGCTATTAAATATAGCTTCGAGCTCGTTCTTTTGTAAATATATAGTTATATACCGAAGTAGCCTAGCGGAGTAATATACTTAAGGTGCGACGCGTTTTTTTAGTATATCGTACCGAGCTTTTTAAGGAATTTAAGACTATATAGCTTTCTAAGCTTAGTAAGAGCATATTAAATAAGAGATAAACGGATCGTTAAGTTATATTATTATTTTACCGTACTATTTATATTTTACTACGCTATTATCTATCTAGGACGTTAATTTTTATATTACGAAATGTTATATATTAAAAGGCCTTTTCTTATTATATAGCGTATAGTAAGCGGGGGGTATATAAATAAGCTAGGCTACGGTAGCTAGTTAATATCTAAGTAGTAAAGTTCGAACTTAAAGTTTATATATACGGGCGGTAGGTTACCGGTGTGTTATTACGTAGGCCGTTGCGCCGACTTATAACGACTCCCGTCGCTAGCTTAGAATAAGACCGAATTATTTCTACTCTTAATAGTAAGTAGTGCTTTATATCCGTCGTAGTATTAAGTAAGTAGCTACTTATTATATATTATGGCTAATATTTTAATTTAGTATGCTTTACTTTTTCTTATTCTAGCTTTATAAATTTATTTTTCTTATCCCTATCTTTGCGCCTTTCCCTTTTTTTATATTTCTTATTTATATCTCCCTAACTATAATCCCGCGCCGTACTCTTATTTTTATAACTTACCCCGATTCTTATAAATTACTTTTATCCTCGTAACTTAACCTCTTTTTTATAGCGTATTTTTATTCGCGCGACTTATTTTTATTCTTATTACGTACTCCGGTTCTTATAACTTAACTTTATTTTTATACTTAACCTTATTCTCGTACTTAACTTTATTCTCGTACTTAACCTCTTTTTTATAACTTAACCTCTTCCTTATAGTATATTATTATTTATACAACTTATTCCTATTTTTATTACTTAGTCTTATCCCGTAATATAAATAAAATCGAGGTTTTTAATAACTTTAAGGAGAGTATTAATATAGTTTAAGATCCCACGTCTTTTAAATACCGAAGTACTTTATTAATATAATTATTTTATAGCTCGCTTTAGAGTTTATTAAGGAACTTATAGAACGCTATAACGAGTTAACTTAAGATACGCTTATAGAAGTTATTAAGCGTCGGATCTTTTTTAAAGTTAGCCCCGAGGCCCCGATACTTAGTACTATGCCCTCTTTTTATTATGAGAAGCGTAGCTACGACGGCGCTAATAAGTAGTAGCCCGTAAAGAGGCGCTAGTTAGCTAATCCCGACTTTTACGTAGCTCGTAAACTATACGGCGTGCTTATATAAATAGTATTACTTATTAACTCTTATAAATAAATAAACTTCTTTCCTCTAACTAGAGCTCTTTTAATATAACCGCCCGCTTTAGAACTTAAAAAGAGGGTAATAATAAGCTAGACGATAGTAAAGCTAGTAGCCCCGGAGATAATAGTAGCACTCCTATAGCTAGCCCCTAATCTTTTCTTATTATAACTATTAACTACCGAAACTTACTTAGAAATAAGTATGTTAATATTTAGGCCTACCCGAGTATTAGAAATAAGGGCTTAGTATACGCGAGTATTAGAAATAAGGGCTTAGCGAAATTAAGAACTGTAAGTTAAAAAGTCGCTAACGTTGTAGTTTATTAAAATAGTAATATATTAAAAGTTATTAACGACGACTTTTAGGATAAGCTTAAAAATACTAAGCTACCCCTTTAGAAGTTTAGGAACGCTAAAACTATCTAGCTAGATTTTATAAATATTAGTAAATATACTAAGTTCTATCTTTTTATTATAATTAATAACTATAAGGCGAATATTAAGAATATCTTTAAGTATATTAAGCTAAAAGAGGAGGGTTCGCGAATCGAAAATATATTAAGTAGCTAGCCTTTTATTAGCGTTATTTTTATTAACGACGGCGAGGTTTTGCTACTTATAAAGTTTTAGTTACTAACTAAGCTATTCTATATAATAATTAAAGAGGATATTAAGAGTACTAAGGTATTGCGCATTTATTAGCTAATCGTCCTTATTTAGATCTCGTAAGCCGAATTTACTCTTAAAGAGCTAGTAAAAACGGACCGGGGTAAGACCTTAGCTAATAAGTACTTAGTTAATAAGGGGGAGACGAGGCGCTAGGGCGGTACTATTATAAAAGTTTTTAAGAGAGCGTCGTAAGATATCCTCGGCCTTAACTTAAAGTAATACTTAGTTAAGGCTAAGGATATAATAATACTAAGGGCGTTAGTAAACGCATTTAGTTAGGGAGGACTTATATTCTTAAGTATAATTAAGAATAAGTAAGTTAATAATATCTCCCTTATTTACCTTCGCTTCTTTCGAAGTTAACGCCCTCGCTAATAGTACTTTAAGTAACCGCTCTTTAGTACCGTACTCTAGCTAAGAGGTACTTAATACTATTTTTTAAATATTAAAAAAGGTTAACGGCGGCCTCTTTAGCTATTTAGTAGCGCTCGGTATTAATATATCGAGCCGCTCGTATTATTTTAACTATATTATAAGGAGCTAGGGCGTTTCGGACGCGCTTATACTATTTTAAGTAATTAACCCGATCCGGGCTAGTAGCTTACTTAATACTAGCGGCCTCTTTAAGGCTAGGGAGTAGGACTCCTTTAATAAGGTAATAAATACGGTATTAGTAAAGGAGCTATTAGGTATAGATTAGATTAATAAGATCTAGGTACTTAGAGATATATACGGGTATACTATAGTTAATAAGCTATTTAACGTAAATATATTAAATACTTAGACTTGCCCTAAGTAGCGAGCCTCTATTATTCTAATATTAGTATTAAGAGTTAGTTAATATCTTATTATAAGGAGGAATCCTTAGTTATTTAGATAGCGGCTGCGCGTAGGATTTAAGTACTAAGGTATTTTTAGTTCTTATTTAGGTTATATAATAGTAATATAATAAGAAGTAAATATTACGAATATAACCTCTTCTTAGTAGTGGCGCGTTACGGTACGGTAAGGCTTTAGTAATTATTAAAATAAAGAATAGACTTAGGGCGCAGTCTTATTAAAGAGTAGGTAACGGCCGCTATTAACCTACGACTAGTACGTTATTAAGCATAACGACGAACCTCGTAAGTAATTAAGGGTATATAGCGATATCGGCTTAAAAAAAAGGCCTCGCTATAATAATAAGGGAGAAGGAGCGTTTTCGAGACTATTCTCTAAATTATTCTCATAGCGTTTTTTATTCTTAATAAGCTAGCTAATATATTTAATTAGAAGTAAACTAAGGACCTCCCTCTTTCGTCTTCCCTCTTTTACTATACCTAAAGCTTTTATAACCTTAATACTTCCGTCCTTTAAAAAACCTTAGGTAATACTAGCCTCGGTAGTAGTATATATCCTCGCTAGCTCGGGCACGCGGTTTATTAATAGATCTAAGACGGTCTTAATACGCTCTTTTTTTAATAGTTTTTTTATACCGTTCTCGTTTTTCTCCCCTTTAAAACCCTTTTATTATGCCTCGATATTGCTTAGTAAAAAAACTAAAACGCCTATACTTAGCTTAGTTATTAAGATCCTAAAGATCGTATATTTATAAATAATATATATAAACTCCCTGCTCTTCCCTTTTAGCCCCAGACCTCGGGTAAGGTATTTTTAAATACCTATATTAATACTTTATCCCTATTTAAGCTCGATATTTTATTTAGTTATAAAGGCCTTTATAGCCGCCGCCTTTTCTAAATCGCCCTAGTAAAGAGTCTTAAGACCTTATTATTATTACTAAACCTCTTACTTTTTTATATATAAACGTAACCGTTTAGTTTCTATTTATAGGCCGAGGGATTCTCCGTCGACCCTACCCTAAGCCTCGATAAACCTAGCGAGCTCCTCTTTACGCTAGTTTTTAAAGTTACTTATAAAGTCCTTTATCCTCGCTCGGTAGTCGTAGGCCTTTTTATTAATAGCGTCGTAATATTTTATTAGTAGCTCGTATAACCTCTCTTTTATAGAACTACCGAATATTTAGTAAAATAGTAGGTCTCTAATTTAATAAAAGTCTTCCTCGGCTAGGCTAGGGTTCGAATTCGGGTTAATCGACGTAAACTTATCTTAGTATTTTCGTATCTCGTCCCTTATCCTTACTAAGTTCTTTTTATTTATTTATTCTTTAAGTAATTCGAACGTAAACTTTCTTTTGCGTAATTCGCTTATCTTATTACTTTTTTAAAGTCCTTTATTTTTTTAAATACTATTATATAACTAGGCCCGTATACTTTAGTAACTTGCGTCCTTAGACTTTACTACGTAAATAACGGCCCCGACGTTTTTACTAATATATCCGAGTACTAAGAAGTGTTTATTATACTCTCTTATTACCTATAACCTCGAAATAGGGCGGGGCTTTGTTAGTCCTAGCGCAATAGTATAGTAGACTCCTTTTATTATTACTAATTGCGGAGTATTATTAGAGTGCCCGGTCTAGTTTAAGTAGACGAATCTAGCTTTTCCGATTATAATTACGACTACGATTACGAAAGGTTTATTATTAACGTATTTTCGTACTTTTTAACTAATATCTCCTCTATTATAAAGATATTAATAAGTAAGTATAAAGGTATAAACCTCGCGGGGCGTTACTAATATGTTTTTACGGAACCCCGGTACGCGCTAATATTTTAATAAGTAGTAGGATGCTCGTTATATAACGCTCCTTATTTTCGGCTAGTCGTTTTGAGCTTAACTTAAAATAGTTCTTTTTAATCTAGTCGACTATATCCTTAGGACCGTGGCCTAGCTACTTATTTTACTACGGCCTTTTTTATTATAATATAATATCCGAACCGTAGCTCTATTAAGAGGAATCCGGGGGTAGCGACTAATAGTCGAGACTTATTAAGAGGCTATTTATTATTATCTTATCCTTCCGCTTTTATAAAACGGTCGCTATTATAGCGAATATAGTAAATTATAATACGAGAATAGTAGATCTTACGTTATATAATAGGGTAGGAGTCGTTTTTATAAACTAAATACCGGTACGGATCTCTTTAAGTTAACTAATTAGTATCCCTAATTATAGCCCCTATCCTGCCCCTAGAGACGAATAAGGTTAACTTTATATTTTAGACCGACTATAGGACGCCGCGATCCCCTTAGTACTATTTATATTTTTATATATCGCAGATATAGGATCGCCCTACTTATACTAAGTCCTCTTTACTAATCCGAGTTAGGTAAGCAGCTTTTTTAAGTAGTTAGTAGGATATTACTTAACTACCGTAGCTATATAATATTAAATTATTTTAGGTACTGGATAAAGCTATACTAAGTAAGTCCTAGATTAGCTAGCTACCGTAGTTATATAATATAAAGCGACCTTATATAATTAAGAGAGTCGCGCAGAAAGTACTAAAGATAACTTTACTACTATAGCTATTTAATATCGATTAATATTCTATTATTAGATATCCTAGAAGGAGTTAAGTACGTTAAGTTCATAGCTAGTAAACTACTTAGTAACACGATACTAATAAAACTTATAATCGTTTAGAGTTATATTTAAGTCTATTTTATTTACGGCTTAGTATTTCTTATTATTATATAATAATATAGAACGATAATTTAACTACGAGATGCGCACGCACTCGAGCGACGAGTACGAAATTTAGTAGCTATCCTACCTACCTAATCTTACGACTATTAACCAGACTATAAAGACGGCGCTACTATATAAGGTATAAACTAAGTAAATAAATAAATAAATAGACGCATTTAGGCCTATATAGTCCTATACCCTTTTACTATCTCCCTAAGCTATGCTACTATCTAAATGTTTTTAAACTCTTTTAGTACTTCCTAACCGCTTTTTTAAACTTAACCCTCTATTATTATTATATAGTACTATCCCCCTTTGTGCTAAACGTCTAGGAAAGGTATTACTCCCCTTTTGTTAATAGACCGAAGTCTAGTATATAGAAAGTATCTCGCTTTTATTAACGAGTAGTTTTTTAACTTAATTATACTATCCTCTATAAAAAAGGAAAAGGCCGAGTAATACGTAAAGAAGTTAGCTTTATAATAATCCTTAAACTACTCTAGTATAATAGGGCTCCCTATCCGACTATAAGCCCTCTTTTTAAACAAAATAGTATTAAGTATACTTTAATACTAGACCCTCTAAGACTTATTATAGAAGCTAGATTTAAAGTACTTCTTTTTCCTACCCCCTTAGCCCGTTTATTTTAAAAGCTCGCTCTAAGTAAATTAGTATAGGTCCTCTAAGTTCTTATACCTCGTCCGGTTATTCTTAGTAAAAACGAGGTAGATACTATACTCTCCCGCGAAGTCTCTTAGGGACGTAAAGTTAAATAGGACGCCGTTTCCCTCTATTTTAACCCGCTAGGTAATAAGTACGTTAGTATATAAATAGATCTTATTTAGAGCGTATCGGTAATACGATCGTAGCATAAAGTACGAGCTTAGCTTATATATTATACTAACCTTTTTCGGATCTCTTTAGTATTTTTATATAAAATCCTTTAGCGTGTTAAATAGGGTCTTTAGCTAATTTTAGATTTTGTTATACGACCTTTTCTCTATTAAAATAATATAGCCGGGGAGGCTTAGTCTAACTATTAAATCCTCGTAGATCTTTAACTCGGACTAGTTAGCTAAGTTAATTAATAAAAACTTAAAACCGTACTACTTTATTAATAACGATATCCCTAATTTCTTTTTAATTAGTTAGCTATTATCCAAGGCCGCGGGAGGGCTACTAATCCGGGTTAAGTAGCTTAGGGCGCCCTAGAACCTAGGGCCGATCGGGTAAATAAACGTTTTAAATAACGTAATAAAGCTAGCGTATAGTAGCGCCGCTCTAGGTATTATTAATATAGTCCTCTAGGCCGAGACTAAGATTAGATTTAAGAAAAGTACGTAAATAGCGATCGCGCCCCGGACGAACTCTTAGTACGTTTTAAATAGTACGGCGTAAAACGTATTAGAGTACGACTTTACGGCCTTTCTTTTATTATAGTACTTAGTAAAGAACTTAGCCTTAGACTTTTAACTAAACGCCTCGTACTAAATTTATAGCCTATTTATATACCCGATTTATTAAGCTAGTTACGAGCTATATTACTACTCCCCGCGCTAATAAGTATATAATACTTTCCCGCGTTCGGTATATTTAAAAATGAGTTCGTTATATATCCTAAGCTCCGTATTAACGACCCTGTAGTTCTTTTTAGAGCCTAGGCCGTTTTTAAATATCTTATTTAGCCCGCTATTATTTTAGCTACTTTATAATAGTTCTTTAGCGCTATACGGGTTTCTATTTAGGTTTAAAATCCTCTTTTTTTTAGTAATATAGCTTTAGTAATAATAGAGCCCTTATTATAAGAGATCGCCGTAGGGCTCCGAGGTTAGGCTATAGGTATCCTAAAAATAGTTAATATAGTACTCGTAATACGACTTACTTCGGACTTTATTTTTAGGGGCAGGAGCCTTATTTAAGCCGAGGGTACCGAGGAGCGTCTATTCGACGTCTTAGTTATAAAAAAAACGTAGAGTATTTCTTTAGTAATATCTCTAAGTAAAAAGAACTAGGGCGTTATAGTTCTTTTAGCTCGGTACTTACTTTACTCTTAAGTTAATAAGCTATAGCGCGGTAATATTTAGAGTATCGGCGTTATCCTTTTTAATAATACTAAACTACTTTTTTTAGAACTACTCGACGTAAATAAAAATAAAGAGTTATTTATTATATTTTAGTTTCGTATTTTTTTAGTCGAGGACGAAGAATATCTTATAATAGAACGATAGCTCCTCCGGATTATACGTATTGAGCAGATCCCCGAGACTTAGGAAATAGTTTAAAGAGATATTAAAACCGAACGTAAGTAAGCAACCCGTTTGCTCCGTATTTTTATAACCCCCCCTCGACTACTTAGTTATATTAACTACGTTATTATACGAGGACGGGACGTGTCCTTACTCTGCGGTAAATATAACGCGTAATAATATAAAATAAAAAACCCTATTATAAACGAAGTAATACTCGTTTTCCGTAAGCTATATATAGCTACTTATTATACTTACGCGCTCCTAGACTTTTTAATAAAAGTTAGGGAAAAAGAGATAGATAGGTAGTCCTTACGTTACTCTAAAAAAGATATATAGGATTTTATATAGGGCTACTTACTTTTCTCTACCGTTTATTAAAACGCCGTATTAAATATAGACGTTCGAAGTAATTATATTACCCCGCTGCGGTACGGGTATATATTTAATTAGGTATTTAAAGCCGGTAATAGACAGGATAACGTTAATAAAGCTATTTATATTAAATCTAGTTTAGGAAAGGTTAACGTTATATTAGTTATCGTTTTTTAAGTCGATAGAGCGGTATTTGCTAAACGTATTTAAGCCGTACGCGAGGTTTTTAAAGTCGACTCGAGGGATAACGTTAGTCCGCTTATTTTTAAAAAGGTCTAAGTTATTAATTAGGTCTTATTAATATAGTCCTAAGAACTTCTTAGATTCGTAGCGCTTTATAATATCCCTAGTTATTATTATAAACTCCGCGAGGCCTTAACTTTTATCCGAGCCGCTACTAGACGCTTAGTAACTATAAGAAGTATAAGTAACTAGTCCGAGCCTCGTAATATAAGTAATCCTCTATACTAAATAGTTATAGTTATTAACAGCGGGGTTTTAAACTTATTATAAAACGGTATAACGGTCGATATTAAAGTCTAGGTAATAGAGGTATTTAAAACTAGTAACTAATAATAAGCCGTTTTTTATATTAATAAAAGAGCTATTACTTTTATATACATTAGAGTCGTTTATTCTAATAGCCTCGGTCTTTTTAGTCTTTATATTAGGTTTATTAAAAAGATCGTTGCCGTCGTTATTAGAGTTACCTTAACGTGCTTAAAAATCAACGCCGTTAAGCGCGTTATGAACTAGATCTAAGTTAAGTAATATTTTTTTTAAGCTAAGAATCTTTATAGAGTAGTAATAGGCTTTTGGTTATGGGAGTAGGTATAGTAAATAGCGTGCGTATTAAAAATTAGCTCTCTTTATTCTTATATTAAAAATTCTTAACTTTAAACGTAATGACGCCCTCCCCCCTTTATATATTAAGAAACCCGGTTTTTACTTACTTAATTATTTTATTATTATAGAGCAGGGCTCTTTACCGGGGCTCCCCTCTCCCCTTAGGTCGGTATTTAGTAAAGACTTATGCGGCGGCCGTATTTTTAACTTATAAATCCTTAGTACTAATACGTATTAGATATATAGTTAATATATCCTTACGGCTATAGTAGGAGACCTTCCTCCCTTAGCCTTTTTTATAAGATAACTTTACCTTATTTTTAAAAATCGACGGTTATAAGCCCACGACCCCGATACTAAAGTAACTTATCCCCGCTACTGCTATATAATAGATATAGTAAAATAATAGTCGCTATATAGCCTTAAAACCTTAATAAAAAGGATAATTATGTAAATTTTAAACCCGGCCCCGTTATTTATTAATAGCTAGATACTACCTACCCTCGTATTCTTAGCTAAGGGTCGGGCTTAGTTCTAGGGCCTAAGGTCGATAGGGAATATAGTAAACTATACCTAAATTATTTTCTAAAGATATTAATTAATATTACTAACCGTTTAGTAATATATCTAAGAACTATTTTTATTAGTCTTTTAATATTATAAAAACCTATTGAGTTTACCCGACTTTAGATATAAAGGGGCTCGCGTATTGCGTATCTAGCTTTTATTTATACTAATTTTTATAAAGAACCTATACTTATAGCTCCGAGTTATGAGAAATAACTTAGAGCTACGGAGCCTCTTAGTTAAAAGCGTAAATTATTACTTAAACCTTCGAGGTCTAATAATACTCTATTATCTATCCTAATTTCTTTTTTAAATTAAGTAGTCTTAGTTATAAATATTAGTATAAAATAGGGTTATATATAATCCCGTAATGTTAGTATATTACGTAGCTTACTACTATTTTATTTTTAGGACCCTACGCTTATACCTCCGTAACCCGCTAGGATATAGAGAGTAACCTAAAGCCTCGACCCCCTATAATAAGTTATACCTAGTCCCGATATTATATAACTATATATCCGACTTACTCTTTATACTAACTTCCTTTTAGGCTTTTAGGAATAGCTTTATTACTTAGTACTAAACGCGTTTTATAACGATACGGCTTATATTATTAACTACCGTAGTATTATAAAAGTTTAGTAAGAACGACGGATATATATATAACGAGTAAAGAATCTATTTAATTATTACGAGGTAGAAGTAAATAGCCGGCTTTAGTAAGTCTATAACTAAAATAAAGACCGAGTTACTATTACTAAGTTATTATTACTAAGTTACTATTACCGAGTTACTATCGAGCCGAGGCGCGTTTCTTAGTAATATTAAGTAAGGACGGGGAACGTCGTGCTTTAACCGAGCGAATAAATTAAGTAAGGTATCGAAAACTATTTAGGTTAGTACTTTATTACTAAAAAGATTAAGGGGACTATAGAAAACGTTAGCTATTATTTTGAAATATTAACTAGATAGAAACGATTATTTTAAAAGAAATAATTATCTTTTTTAAAATATTAACTAGATAAAAACGATTATCTTATAAGAAATAATTATCTTTTTAAAATATTAACTAGATAGAAACGATTATTTTATAAGAACTAATTATCTTTTTAAAATATTAACTAGATAGAAACGATTATTTTATAAGAACTAATTATTTTTTTGAAATGTTAACTAGATAGAAACGATTATTTTATAAGAAACGATTATTTTATAAGTATCGGTAAATGCCCTGAGCGCTCGTAAGTAAATACTTTAGAGTCCGGACTCGACCTTACTAATAGAATATATAACCGCTAGGTAAATATAAAAAGAAACGAATTTAAGTAACTCTTTTTTTTTCCGTATTCCGTAATATATTCCTTTAGGTACGTAGCGACTAACTTCAATTTAACACTCTATTTATATTACTAAAACTTACTACTTTTTATATTACTACTCTATAATATTACTATAATAAATACTTTAAATAAACACTTTAACTAAACATATTTTATTACTAACTACCCCGCGCTTTGCTATATATAATTACTATGTCCACCGGTCCCTAGCTATTACTATAGGAATAGGTTATTCCTAAGCGCCCGTTATAAAAGTAAATCGATACTATAAACGCGGCCTAGGCTAAAAAAAAAGAGGAGATTAAGAAGACTAATATTAAAGAGGTTACCGTAGTACGTTATATAATAGCTATGCGGATAGTATAACGAAGTAAATAACTACTCTAATATTACCTACTTATCTAGAATAGCTTTATTAATATTATTATCGACTTAATAAACGCGGGCTATGACGATAAGAAGATTAAAGATCTGTTCTCTATTAATAAGCCGGCTTTTATATAGGTAGGTATACTCGTATACTAATACTCTCTTTTCTAATAAGCTATTAAAGAAGCTATTAAGCTCGCCTAGGAAATAACCGCTAACGATAACGAGTCGTTTAAAATCGGTAATAGGTCTATAAATATTAAATTAAAAGAGAGTAAGTAAGCGGCTAGGTTATTAACGTAAGAAGGATGGGAATTAGACGTTAATAAGTTAAAGTGCTAGTATAGACTATACTAATTAAAAAGTAAAAGTAACCTATTCCGTCGCTAGCTAAATTTTTAATAAAGTATTTATAAAAGATATCTTTTACCCTAAGTATATATATAGCCGGTAGTTATATAAATATAAGTGGTTAATTAGATAACTTTATATTAGTATTAGTAGACTACTGTAGCTAGTTAGTACGGCTAGGTTAGGCCCCGTCCCCGCTTTTGTTACTTAGTACTTTATTATAATTACCTCTCCGAACTTTTAGTATTATTAAGTTTATAAGAAATAAGCTTAATACGTATTCGCAGCTTTTCCCCCTTTATATATCGTATACCGCCCTCGTTATCTCGATTAGTTAGCTTTTTATTACGTTTTTAATAATACTTATTTTTACTGCGTCGCAGAGCTTTTATAAACTTAGCGTCCGCCCGGTTATAAACTAGTACGTAATTTTGAGTTTAAGTTTCTTAGGACTAAACTTACCTCCGCTCTTAAAAGTTTTATATTAAGTATCGAGTCCTTTAGGTAAGAAGGCGAGGATACCCTACTTAAAGACGTTAATAAGAGTCCTAACCGCTACGAACTAATAAATAGTATTACCGAACTTTATATTACCTAGGAGGTCTAGTTTTATTATAAAAAAGTTAGCGAGGTAGCTATTTAGTGTTTTTTTATATTTCGTTTCGATATTTTACGATTTAAAAAACTTAAGTAGCTCGACGCGCTTAGGGCCGGCGCTCTAGCTTAGCTCCTTTAGTTATTACTACTGCTTTTATAAGTCGTACTATTTTTAATATACTCGTAACCGGCCTTATAACGTGCCTGCGCGGATAGCGGTGTCCGTTATTTTACTTTAGCTATATATAAAAAAGGCTAGGTTATTTAGGCTCGACTTTTAGAGCTTTTTTATTAGCTTATTAATTTAATAAGCGCCGCTATCTTATTTATACGCGCTAGCCGCGTCGTATTTTATAATTAGCTTATAAAAGCGGCCTTATACGTCGCTCTTAAAAATATAATAAAATAGGAGATCGCTAATAAAATAATAATCCTTTTTTTAGAGTATAATATTTAGTTTATTACTAGCTTCCTCTCTTAGCTAGACGAGGGAATCTAGGTACTCTACTATGCGTAGTATAGAGACGTTACTTACGTTACTTATTTATTACTAAAGCCCGTTAAGCGTTTTTAATATTTATATTATTACTTTTAGCCTCGCGCCGTTTACGTAGCTCGTTACGGTAGGTTCGAAGTCTTGGTATACTAACCTCGTAGTTAGACTAGTATTTCCCCTTAGCTAATATATTAATAGTTTTATAACGGGGGAATATACCTAGCTCGCGATAGGTTTAGAAAACGTCTGCTTAAAATTATCTTTTATTTTTATATCTAATAGCCCCTCGTCTTTTTTTTATAAGCTATTAGGAAGGCGTCGTCGTCGTTTTTTTAGTAGTTTAGTAAAGGCCGGCCGTATATTTATATATTAGTTTAGGGTAATCCTAATTACCTCGCGGTTTTTCTTAATAGCTTATATAGTATCGGGGCTCGAGAGGGCTCTATATATAATACTTATAGCCGTTAGTACGCTTATGCTATAAGCTATTAGTAGAGGGTATACTTAAATTCTTTAAGTTAATAAGAGTCTTAACTTCATTATATATTATCCTAATTAAAAGTTTAAGGCCGCGGTTATAAGAATTATTTAGAGTATAGTATAACGCGGTATCGAGCCGGGCCTTTATTAGCTACTAGTTGAATTCCTTAATATCGGTTATTAAGTAAATATTATTATGGTTGCGTGGGGATTAGATTATAATAAGTAGACGCGTCTTTATTCTATTTAGCGGTCGCGTTCTTATTTAGAAATAGGTCGCTTTTATTAGAAAAGCTATGGGCCCGGTTGGGAGTTTATTTCCGTATCTATTACTTCGATTCCGGGGCTAGCGCTTAATCGTATACTATTATTTTACGGACCCCGATTATGTTACTAGGTCTTAGGGATAGGACGGTAGAGATTATAATAGAGATAGAAGGACGATAGGAAACGTGCCCTTTATTTATTTTATTTAACGTAGCTTTTATACGGTCGAACTATAGTCCTTACCCCTTTTTAAACCGTTAAGTAGCGTAGCTTATACTCTATATAGCCCCTATTAAGGACGCAAGACCTTACTTATTATAACTCTACTTTTAATAAGGACCCAGACCCGTCTCTAAGGCCTAGTGCTTAATCCTTAAGGTATAAATCGTACGTTAATAAAAGTACTCCGTAGGCCCTACTTTTATAAAATTAAAAAAGAGGTCTATAGGATTAAAAAGAGAGGTATACGCTCCTATACTGCTTCGTATACCTTATAAACTACTATATTATCGATTTCCTAAATACGCTTAAGATATCCCGAGTCCCCGGTTTAATTTCGCTACCTTTCTTATTATCTTTAGACCCGGTAATATAGGTTCCGTCTTATTTATATCTAGTAACTATTTTTATATAACTTTACTTACTTTTTAAAATAAAACAAAATAGCTAATCGGTAAACATGCTCACTATGTAAATAAAACTTCTAACTACGGAAGTCCTCTAATAGACGGGCCATATAGATCGTTTAGAACCGATACTTTTTCCGATTATTAAGGATTTATAAGACCTTATTATAGTAAATCTTTAATACACTTCGAGAGATAATATAGATCTAGAACGGATAAGTCTTTACCTAAACTTAAGACTACGTTTATTATCCTCGTAATAGCATACTATAGTAAAAGAGTCCCCCTATTAACTAATAAAAAGAAAACGCGTCTCTTTACGAGCGGGTATTATAAAAAGTCCTGTACTTATTATTAATAGCTCGGACGACGAGAGCCTCGGTAGCGAGACTTTAGATAATAATATGCCCTAGGATAAGACTAGTAGAGACGAGATACCTCGTAATAAGGCCTCTAGAGACGATTTATTTTAAAACGAGATATTTACTAACTAAGAGCTTAACGAGAGGCTTAGAAATAGGCTAAGTATTAGTATAGGGGATCCGCGAGCCGTACTTAGCCTTACTAATTTTTAGTTTTTACGTTCTAAGTACTTAGTATAGGCTAGCTATTAGAGCTCGGCTACCGAAGTAGTCTTATATCGGCCCTAAACCGCCTCCCCCGTTTATAAAATTATCTTTCTTAGTTTATAATACCTCTCTTTAACGTCTTTTATAAAGCTCTCTTAATAATTTACCGATCTATTAGTTTTTAAAGTATTTATTACGAGAATGCGATTAAAAAAGACCCTCGTTAGGCTAGATTATTAATAAGCTACGTAGATCTTATACCTCTTTTTTAAGAGCTTTTTTTATAACGCGCGGGAGACCGTATTCCGGCTTATTCTTAAGTCTAATACTTTAAAAAATACTACGTCTACCCGGGAAGCCGTCTTTTTTAAAACTACTTTAGGTATTATTTAAAGGCTAGGAAAGTCTTTTATATAGACTAACTTCGGATAAGATTACCCTTTTTATTAAGAGATTTTCTAGCGTTTATATATAGTCGAGTTTAGGACTACGTAAGAAGAGGTAAAAGCCCTTGTTACGTCGGGGTTAGATAACGAAGTTAAGCTCTAGGTTAAGGAGTAGTACTTAGTAATTAAGACGGTAGAGGTACGGGGAGACGTAAAGTATAAACCCGGCTAAGAAAAGGCAATATCGAAAGTAAAGCTAATTATTTCCGACTTTTTTAGTATCTCGGTAGATACGTTCTAAGGGATAGTACGGGACGCTAAGATACTATTTATACTTTATACTACGTAGGGTAGCGGGGCCCTCTATTACTTTTTATAATAAATATTTAGGTTCGTTTCTTTTTAGCTTAGAAATTACGAAACCGCTAGGCCCGGCGTACTAACGTACTATAGCTTTTATATTAAAATCTAATACTAAACTATTATTTTATAAATTATTAAAATAATCCTAGAAATCGGTATAAGTACGGACTAAACTTTTAAGTCCGTTATATTAAAGCTAGAGAACGTTATAAAGTGCGCGAGCTCCCTTTTTATAAATAAAGCGTATACCCCTAAAGCTCCGAATTATTTAATATAAGTAAACGGCCTTATCTAAGAGTCGCTCCCGTCGTATACGCTTCTATAAATACTAGACTAGTTCGGGATTTATTACGAGAGGAGTATATTACTACCGGGGTAATTATAATATTACTTAGTACTCCTAGTTAAACGCGAAGAACGCGGTAGCCTTTTACTTAGGGATACTAAGCTATTATATTAAGACGGCGCCGTTATTTTATTAAGAGACGCGGTCTCGTATTAAATACGTATAATATACTTAGAGACGCTTTATAGGGATGCTTTTTAACTATAATAGGTTCTTAGGCGCTAGCTTTATTAGACTTATAGTTATAAGTTTAAGTAGAGAGTGCGAGATAGGTACTTAGTACGGTCGTTATCTATATCCTCTATATAGTATCGTATATTAGGGTCGAGATACGTATTTCCTTATTTAATCTTATATATCGTTTATAATAAAAATAAAAAAGCCGCAGAATAATAGCCCGGTATAGTATATAGCTGGGTAGTTATATAATCTTGTAATATTATTAAATAGGGAGTCGGGCTTAAGCGGTATTTATTCCCGCTTCGATAAGTAAATACTAGAACGTAACCGTTAACTATTATTATATAGCTATATAGCTAGTAAATCGTAATACGAGGCCGTCGCGAAAAAACTACTAATAAACGGTGGGGCGGTAGTTATATTTAATATCTCTATAGTAGTATTTATCCTCTTCTTCTCGTAGTATATTTAACTATACTTTAACTTCTTAAATAATCCCTCTGCGCGCCCTCTCTACTTTTAATATATATATATATATTATTTTCTTCTTCCCTTTTGCGCACTAAGTAATCCCACTTCCCTTTATATGGCTTTCTTATTTAAATATATATATCCCCGATATAAACGCCTATACCTAACCCCGAACTATATTACTATATTACTCTCTATAAATAGCTTAAATATCCTCTTACTAAAAACTAGTATCGCGGCTAAGCGCGTAGCTTTTTAAAAGTTAGTTATACTAAAAAACTCGACCGGAGATATTATAAAGTCGTAGTAAGGTAAGATTAGGTCTATAGTTATTATAAAAAAGTCGGTCCGTAGAATTATAACTAACTTATTTAACGTCCGTATTAAAATAAGATTTATTATAACCTCTACTTACCTTAGCTTCTAAGCTTAATAACGGCTCTTAGTTAATTAAACTACTAACTATATCCTTCTTATAAGACTTCTTCGTTAAGTTCTTTTTTTAAAAAATACTTAAGAACGGTACTACTTTTATAAACTATAAGATTTTAAACGACTTTAGTATATTTATTGCGGGCTAGGCTAGTTATCTTTTTATAATACTAACTACCTATATAGCTATCGAGGCTACTTATACTTAGGTTCGTATTACTATTATTATTTTTAACAACTCGCGCTCCGACTTTAATATAGGCTTTAATAAGTTTAAAGCTAAGCGTAACGAGGGCGCTAGTAAAAGAACGGTCCTTATTAAATTAGCTACCCTAACCAACTTTAATAATAATATTAATTAGTAACTTACTATCTGCACGCAGATCTATAAGTTAAACCTATTTAGAGACCCGGTACCCGTTCGTTCGTTAATAATCTATAGTTATTTATAATAAGCTCGTAGCCGTAGTACCCTCGCGCGCCCGTAAAATATAGCCCCGCGTTAGGAATTTACTTAGTATAGGACGAACCTATATTTTATACTTTAATATAGCGTTATTATAAAAGAGGCTAAGGTAGCTACTTAACTCTATTTTTAAAATAATAGAGAGTCGTTAATTATTACTTTAACTTTACTACTAAAAATTATTCGTACCTATCTTAGCCTCGTTTATTAAAACGGTATAGTATATAGGGCGAGCAGTTCCCTAAATAGCTACGTACGAGCATATATAAAAGTCTTACTAAAAAGGGTAGCAAATCTCCTTTTTAAGTATAGTTCTAGGGAGGGGGTTACCGTTCTTATTTCTATTCTAGGGGAAGAATTAAATATAATAGCGCTTCGTAGCTATAATAACCGTCTACTTAGGCTACTTAGCAGTAGGATAAATACTCTTAATAATGTTTATTATTATTATTACCTCGTACTCTAATACCTACGAGTATTAGCCCGTAAAGACGCCGTTACGGAAGTATATAAGTTAAAATAGCCCTTTCTAGCCCCCCTTTTATACCCTTTTATACTACATATTCTACTTTTTATAATAAGCTTAATAAATCTACTTTTCTATATTTATATATTATATATAATATTTAAATAATAAGAGTAGAATTAGTTATATATAAAGAAGTGTTATACTGCGTAATTATAATTATAAAAGTAGTTTTATTAATTTAAAACTAAAGTTATAAAAAGATTAGTATTTATATATAATTTATTAATATATATTAAAATATTTTAAAAACTAAAATGAGCTTTTTTTAATATTTATAGAAAATAAATAGACTTAAATTATATCAAATTTATAAGGTATAAATTAAATTATATATATTTATATTATTTATATTATTTATATTATTTATATTATTTATATTATTTATATTATTTATATTATTTATATTATTTATATTATTTATATTATTTATATTATTTATATTACTTATAACTATTATTTATATTATTAATATTATTAATATTAGTATTATTATTATTAGTATTATTATTTATATTATTAGTAATATTAGTATGATTATTACTAATAGTTATTTAATTATATTAACTAACTATACTCTATATTATATTCTTATTATATCTATATTTATTTTTTTAAATATTTATATCATATATATATATTTAACTTTATTATAATTATATATTTATATTATTTTTATTATATATATTATTTATATTATTAATATTTATATTATTTTTATTATATATATTATTTATATTATTAATATTAATATTATTAGTATTATTAGTATTATTAGTATTATTAGTATTATTTATATTATTAGTATTTAATTAGTATTAGTATTATTAATATTATTATTATTATTTATATTATTATTCAGACTATTACTAATATCAGTATTATTATTTATATTATTAGTAATATTTTATTATTACTAATAGCTATTTAATTATATTAACTAACTATATTCTATATTATATTCTTATTATATTCAAGTTTATTTCATTAAAGATTTTTATTATATATATTAGTATTACTACGTAATAAAAAACTAGTTTATAATTATGAAAATTCTATATTTTGAAAATTTAGTAAATATTTTATTTTTATATATAATTTAGCTAGTTAAGTATATAAAAAGTAGTAGGTTTTATTATAGCCTTATTAAAATAGGGTAGGTTAAAAGGGGGTGGGCTAGGAGGGGTCTTTAACTTAATATAGGGAGGAGGCGTAGGTTAGCCTATACGCTTATATTAAATAGGTATAAGATAACTAAGGAAAGTGCGGGTACTAACTAAAGAGAGTATCTTAACGTAATAGCCGTTAGTTTTAAAAATAGCTAAGTAAAAAGTAGTATTAGGATCTATCGATATAGTTATCGCTACTATTGAGGGCGTCGATTCTAGGAGTTACGTAGGAAACGTTTACTCTAATTATTATAGTAACTTTTTTAAAAAAAAGAGGGTTCTTATTAAAAGGACCGGAAGGGTAAGGGATACGGTAAGTAACGCCTCTAAGCTTCGCGTTAATTTTTATAGCTATATTAGAATAGTACCGGGACTAGTTCTTATTAATATAGCGTAAAAGAACGTACTAAATAAGTAAGCCGAATTAATAATCAGTAGACTTCTTAATTCGCTCGTAAGAGCCGACGTTATTAAACCGTAAGATATAAAAGAGTAGCTACGGAATAGTATTAGTTTTTACCTTAATCTAAATATATACCCTAGTAATTGCTTTAGTAACATTGCTATTACGGGCCTCGCTATTAATTACGACGGTATCTTTAGTAATCTTACCTCTATAACTAGTATAAGTTTACTTAAATATTTATATAAAGGCCTGAGTACTAGCTTTATTAGTTAAGTTCTTAAGGATTACGATACCCTAGGACGCGAGAGGAGTACGGTTAGGAATTTAAAACTTTTTATTACGTAAGTCCTAGCGATTAGAAAAGACGGGGCTAGCTATATTATTAGCGTACTAAATCTTTAGGGGTTTAAGTAGGCTACTTATAGTCTTAGCTATTTAGTTTTTAAAAAAAATACCGTACTAGCGGAGATAGGGGTCCTCTTTTTATATTAGTTAGTTTTTTATTTTAATAATATCCGCTTTGCGCTAGGTAGGACGAGTAACGGTAGCCTTAATTATTACCGAGGTTTATTTAGGGTTAAGCTTATAGTTATAGCGCTACGTAATAGCGACTATATAGACCTCTATAAAAAAGAAGCCCGCCTTTACGGTCTTAATAACGGGCTAGTTATAGAACTAAACCTTATAACTAGAGGCTTTCTCGAAGTACTTCGTAATATTTATTTCTTTACCGTTATTTATAAAGACGTTACTTTTAGTACTAGTACTGCTATTATTATAAGTTAGGTTGTATACGAACGCTTTAATAGTATAGGACTTGTCCTAGTTCTCTTTACTACGGTACTTAGGGTAGAATTAAAGCTTCGCTAGCTTCTTCGGGTACTTAAAAGTATTAAATAGCGTGCGTACCGTTTTACCCTTCTTATCTTATTAGCGTACTAGCTTTAAGACCTTAGTAATATTTAGCGGGCTTAAGCCCTACTATTTACGATTATAAATACTCGAAAAGTTTAAAGTCCCTAACGAAGAGATATAATAACTTATCTCTTTTTTAAAATACCGTATTAGTAACGTTTATATTACGACCGAGCTTAAGTAGGGGCTAAGATCTATAGTCTTCTTATTATACTTAATTAAAAAAAGATCCTTATTAAGATACTAGCGGACTAGGTAGTTAAGGAAGTTTATATATATTAGAACGGTGCTATTACGATCCGTTTTACTAGGTAATATATATTAAGAGCCCGGGTAAGCTTACGTAAAGTTAAGCGGCCGTTATCGCTTTTTAAATTATCCGTACGGATTATAGGGTAGGCCGCGTCGCTAGTATTTTAAAGAAATTTAGATATAAAATGCCCGGCCGTTATAACGGAATTTAGTTCTTCTTATTAAAGGGTAAGCTTACGTAAGGTCGAGTAGCGGCTAATAATTTAAACTATCCGCACGGCTTACTAGGTAGGCCGCCCTATTAGTATTTTAAAGAAATTTAGATATAAAATGCCCGGCCGTTATAATAGAACTTAAATATAGGAGAAGGGATAACGGTACGACTCGCATTGTGCGGATATTTAATAAATATATAGCTATATAATTATCTAATACTAGATATTAGTTCCTTACTTCGAATTAATTTTTATTTTTTCTAACTATAAAATATAGTAAGCTCTATTACTTATATTACTAATTACTTATAGCTAAAGGTTTTATTTAAGTGATTAGTATTAGTAAAGGAAAGCGTTAAGCTCTTACTAATATACGCTCCGTATCCGTATATTAAGCGCTTTTATTACCGAGTTAGTATTATTTAATACGTATTTAAGATATAACTTAACTACGTAAGGTATAATAGAAAAAGGTAGGCCGGGCGGGACCCCTATACTAACTCCTGCGTAGCTAAGCTAAGCTAATTTAAACTATTATCCGAGAATAAAAAGAAAAAAAAAAGAAAAGAGATAATAACAAAAGAGTAGAAAAAGAGATAATAATAAAAAAAAAAAAGGAAAAAAGGGCCGAAAAAGAAATAATATAAGGGTAACTAAAACCGTTATTTTAGAATAAAAAGAAAAAAGGGAAAAGAGATAATAAAAAAAGAAGAGAAAAAGAGAGCATAACAAAAAAAAAGAAAAAAAGGGCTAAATAAGAAAAAATATAAGGGATAAAAAGAAAGAATTATTAGACTTATTAAGACCGAGAGGTAAACTTCGTTATTATAAGATCTGACCGGCAATCGTTACGATTAAACTAATAAGTAAATTATAAAATAGGAGTCTATATATACGTTTATGTGGGCATATTATAAGTTATATTAATTTTATAATATTAGTATTTTACGAGCTAAACTTAAGAGCGGACGCTATACTATTACGAATCTTACTAAGACCCGTCGTTCTTATTACTAAACTAATCCGTAGAGTAAGGTATATTAATATATTACGGTATAATTTTTAATTAATATCGAAATATAGCTACTTAACCGCGACGCTTTTTAACGGGAGTTCCTTCTTAAGTAGTCTTAGTATACTAGGTTAGTAATTAAAAATTAATATATATTATAGCTCGCGGAGTATTATATTTAGTAATATAACTAGGACGTACTACGCTTCTTATTAAAAGAGTAGCGCGCGGTAGTAAGGGTCTTATTACTTTTACGAGGGGTTAAGAACTTAATAGTTAGGAGGGTAACTTTAGGAGACTTATAAAGAGGGGCCAGCTCTTCCTCTTTTTCGCCCTCTTCCTCTTCTTCTTTAGTCTAGTTATTAATAGTAACGTCGCCCTAAGCGCGGTAAATAGTTAATAAAGTTAATACTATACGTAAACGTTAAATAGCTCGGTTAGTCGTATTTTTAGTAGCTATTTACGCGGCATCCTTATTAATATAGCGTCCGGACGCGGCTATATTTTAAAAAATAATATTTAGTTAGTATTATAAGAATATATAAATAAACCGCGTACTCGGGGCCGATAGGCTTAGTAAACGGGTAGAGACGTATTTTAATAGCGGGCTTAGTAACGGACGTTATATTCGCTAGTCGTAGTAATAATAGGGAATAGGTTAGGGAATATAATATTAAGAATAATATGTTAGTTAAGAATTAGAGTATATTATAGTAAGAGAGTTAGAAACGAGATATATTATGGCGAGATTTTATATTTATAATTAGGAGCGGCGGTTATATATTAATATAAGGTTAGATATACGTAGAACTATTTACCGTCCCGTAGATATATATATCCCCCTCGAGCTTAATTTTTTTAGTACGCCGTATTCGTAAACCGTATACTAGTTTATTAGTATTTAGTTACGAGGGGTCTAGTTAATTACTAGATTTTATTATATAGTAAAACTAACTAAATTACGGATACTCGTATACTCGCGGGGACGGACTTTTTTATTTTATTTAAAGCGCGTAAAGGTAGCGTATATAAATAAAATTACTATAGTATAATAAGATATAATTACTTTATAGAAATAAATAGGTATATAAAGAGACGAGATTAGTAAGCGGATATTATACTTAGGGCGGAGCGGAATATTATTATTATAGTTAATTAATTACTACTTAAATACGTAATACTAGGTTTTTTAAAACGAGGCGGCTATGAGCTTTATATATATAATAGTTAGGAATACTACTACCCCGCGTCCGTCCTTTATAATTTACTTAGAAAGCTCTTTATTAGCGTATTATTATAGTTAAACCCCTTCCTTAGCTACCCTTAGCCTCTTTTAAGTTTATACCGAGGCCTTACTTAGGCGCTTACTTTTTTATTATTTTATTAGGGCTAGGACGCTTAGCGAGATCTAAGTTTATATATTAAGGTTAGTTAGTAGTTTAGGAGCGTAAAGTTTATAATTACGTGAGCGGATATATACTTAAGGCTTTGTACTTAAGCTTAGAGGCTAACTCGGGGTATATAATAACGAAGTTCTTAAGTAGAGTACTCGTAGCGGTTTTTTTACTTTTATAAGCAAGAGGAGATATATAGCTAGGGAGCTCTTAGTTAAGATCCGTATTAAAGCTATTAGACTCGGAGCTAGATTTATCTTAGCCCTCGTTTTCGAAGCTATTAAAAGTGCTATATAAGGCTAGCGGGTTTTAAAGTTAGTTAATATAGCGTTTAGTAAGGACTCGGGGTTTAGGGACTTATTTTATTAAAATAGATTAGCTACCTATTTCTTAATAAGACCCTTAGCTACTATTTCGAAGTAGATTTTCTTATATATAGCTTATTATATAGTTAGTATTATAAAGAGAACGGGAATAGGAGGGAAGAGGCGAACGTACGACTTAAACGTCGTTCTGTTTTTTAAAGAGAGAAGCCTTGGTACTAGTGCCCGTAGTAGGCTTTTTAATAATATTAAAGTTTATATTATAAGGATTAGGGGCTTTTTTTTTATATATATATATATATATATATATATTTAGGAAAGTGAGTAAGTTTATTATATAGGAAAAGAAAGTAGAAGTTAAAAAGTATTACGGAATTAGGTAAATATAAATAAGAGAAGAATATTTTATAAGCTTTTAGAATAGGGCTAGGTAAGGTAGTAAGTAAGGCTATTATTTTTAAAAGCCGTACGTAATCGGCCGGCCCGTAAGAAAACGTAAAGTACGTATATATTAAGTAGATATAATAATTTAGTAATCCGTTAAGTAAGTACCTCGGGGTTAATTAAAAACGAACGAGGTAGGGTAGCGGTTAAATATATAACGGGTATATAAGCACGTTTATATTAAATTAGAAGTCTACTTCGACCTCGCTAACTAAGTATAATAATCGCAGCTTACCTAGCGTATAATTAAATTTCTATTTTTATATATACGTAAAAATAATAAAGTTCGATTATACTTTTTATTAACTTACGGCTCGGACCGATTTTTTAGTAGTACGGATATTAGTAATTAGCGACGTATCCTTAGTACTTAAACCGCTATTTTATACGTAAGGTCCTATTTTATATAACCTCTTTTTTATAATAACCGTAATAAGGTCTCCTCGTACCCGTATCTCGTTTATTTTAAACTCGTATATAGCCTAATCTCTCCCGCCTTAATAATACCGAGCCTAAACGATACCCGTAATATAGGCGAGCCTATTACTAATAGCGAGCCCAAAAGTAAAGAGCTTTTTATAGTAAGGATCCCGAAGTAGGCGCTCCGGTATTTATTTCTTAGTAGCCGTACTAATTATTACCCGTTTTTAATAGGACTTTTTATACGAGGCCTTTTTTAAGTAAATAAAGTTAGAAAGTATAACTAAGGGTAAGTGCGCGACCGCGACTCTCGAAAATAAGTTATTATTTTATTCCTTTGCGTACGTTTAGATAGCGAGCTAATACGGGGAAGCTTTTAAATACGTAAAGAGAGACTTTATTTTTTATAAGGGCGGCTTATTAGTTAGCCGAGGCCGCTTGCTTATTACTACGACTATAATAAAGCGAGCTAGGTATAGCTAAGTTTATAAGTTAAGCGTATTATAATACTACTTACTAAGAGGACCTAAAGCTTATGTACTATATATATAGTAACCCGAGAATAGTAAGCGAATTTACTAATAAAGAAATCTCCTTAGTACTTCCTAACTAGTTAGTAGTACCCGATCCCTATAACCGCTATTAGAGAGACGTAGCTAACTTTTAATAGCCTCCCGTAACGTAACGGGTATATTAATAAAGCGTCGAGCGCAGATCCGTAAGTAAAGCGTACCCTACCTTATCCCCTAGAGGCCGTATTATATTAAATCGTTAATTAATATATAGGCTAGTTACTTATAAATAAGCGGCCCGAGGTAAGAAGACTATATAAATAGGACGGATAAGAGAACGGCCGTATAGGGGGTTACGGGGGTCTATATTATATTAATATCGTATTTAGGGAAGCTATTTTATAAAGTCGCGCTAGGTAGTAGAACTAGTAGTCGACGGTAGTAAGTTATAAAATAGCGTTAACCGTTATATAAGTTTACTATTATAAAGGTTATAGTTATAAATAAAAAACCCTATATAGTCCGATTATACTAGTTCTTATTATATAACTCTACCGCGTTAAATAAACTAATATTTAACGCCCGCGACTTCGAACTACGTACGCTCTATAAAAAAAAAGTATTACTTAAAGCCTAGGAAACGAGCGTAGCTACGCGTATATTACGTTACTTTTTTTTTCCTTTCTTTTTTTTCTTTTTTTTATTTAATATTTTAATCGTAACTATACTATCGGTTTAGCTACTTAGGCTAGCGTGTATACTAATATTAAATAGTGGGCGCTTATATAATCTATTATACTTATAACGCAATGCGCTTAATTATACTCGGTGAATTTTAATAAATTTTAAGTATAAGAAACGGCTAGTCGCTATTATAAACTCGTTTAGGTAGTATTATGGTAGAACGTACTAATTACGGGCGATTTAGAGTATACGTACCGTCTATTAATAGTAATAGATAGCTAGGATAGTATTGCTCGGGGATTTCTTTTTTTTTTTTTATGTTTTTTTTTTAAGATAATATTACTATATAAGTTGCCCATCCTATAAAAAGAATTACTTTTGTTTATAAAGAAGCTATTCGTAGTTAGGAACTTAACTATTTATCCTTAATCCTCGAGGTACTACTCCCGTATTAAAAACTATGTTAAACCTAATTAAACTCCTCTTAAAGCCCCTATTCTTAGCGAGATACTCGTATTATAGCTATTATAAGCCGTCCCTTATATACTATTCGAATTATCTACTTCTATAATATTAGCTTCGTTAGAACCGTCCTTAATAGTAAAGCATCGTACGTAGTTAATAATATTATTAATATAGCTTTTCTTAAGACGCCGAACTTCTTTTATAGACGGCTACTTAATAACGAGCCGCTCGCTATTAGTAATAGGTCTAATAATAAGCTTATTAAGTATCTCGGATAGCTAATAAAATAGGCTACTATTATACTCGTACCTTACTTCGAGGACTTATTTAATAATAAAGAGGTATTTAATAAAGGTAATATAACTAGTCCGTAGTTAGTTATTAGGGAGATATTATTTAAGTATAGGAGGGAGGGGTAGACGCGAACTTACTTATTCTTATTTATTAATAAGAATATAATACTACTACGCCCCTAGATAGAGGCGAGGATCTATAAGAGCTTAGTAACTTTAATAATCTTATAAATATTATTAGCCGAGATACTTAGGTACTACTCGAGTACTTTTAGGGCGACGGTTTTGTTCTTTTGCCCTAAGTAACGGGGCCCGCCGTTTAGGACCTTAAACGCCTCTAGGAGGTTTATTTTTAGGGCGGACTCCCGGTTAGAATCGAGGGTCTTTAGGAAATATTAATAATTATCATATACTTTAACCTAAGTAAGGTTAAGGTAGATAACCGCCGCACTACTATAGTCTATATATAACTAAATAAGGCTAATTCCCTAGATTAGGTTACGGAGTACGCGGGGGTTCGAGGAGTTGCCTTAATACTTAAAACTAAATATAATACTATCTAGGCCCCGAGCCCCCTTTATTATAGCTATAAGGTTCTTTTTTAAATAATATAGTAGTATACCGAAAATTACGTTAGATAGTTTAATTATTTTATTTATTATACTAACGATTACCTTTTTATAGTTAGAGATAATGCGAACGTCTATTTTATAAAAGGTCTTAGCTAAGGATATAGCTATAGTAATAAGCGCTAAATAATTAACCTCTTATAATACTATAATAAGGAGATCGAAGTTATCCTTTATAAGGGCACGGGTATAAGCGGGGGCGTTAGAAGCGCTCGTAGCGCTAGTAATATTATCTTACTCCTTATCCTCGGACCGCTTTACGTCCGCGCTTTGCTTTTCTAAAATATCTTAATAAACTAAGATAGCCTCTATTACTCCCTAAAAAACGTCTAATATTTACTAAGGATTAAGGTCGTGCCTATTTACGAGTAGCCGTCTATTCTCTAGGTACTATATAATAAAGTTAAATATTAAAAAAGAAACCTCGGCTAGGGTAAAGGAGAGGGGGGGAGACTAACCTCGTTAATAATATTAATAACCTTAATACTCTTAGAGGTCTCTACCTCGAGATACTCGCCTTAGTTAGTAGTATTATCGTTTATAATTCGCTAGAAGTATATTATATAATAGTAAGTTTATATATTACGAGCGGGAGATTTCTTAATAAAACGTATAGCGGGGGGTAGATATGTATATATAAGTAAGAATATATAGATATATATAGGAGAGTAGATATATATATATAAATATAGGCGCGTTAATATATATATATGAGTATAAGTATGGGCGCGTTAATATATATATATAAGTAAGAATATATAGATATATATAGGAGAGTATGTATTTTAGTATAAGGTAGAAGGGGAAAAGAGGAAAGGGTAGGAGGAAACTTAATTAAGTAGAGCGGGGTAGGGGAATAAACCGATTAGAGCGCGCGCTAATAGCTAAGTAAAAAGAGAGTAGTCGAGCTACTACGATAAGTAAGATTCTTAAAATTATATATAAAAGAAATTAAAGTTTTGCTAAGAAAAAAGATAAAGGTAAATAAAGGTATTAGGTTTAGCTAGGTTAAGTTAGAGATTAGTAGCGGGGAAGATAAAAAGAAAAAAAAAAAGAAAAGTAAATACGAGATATATAGCTTAGAAAAATATATAAAAAGCGAAGGTAGGGAGTAACGGGGACCGGTATAAAGACGAGAGGCTCTTAGTTAACGTAGTTACTTAGTAAATAATTAAATAGCGAGTTAGAAGTAGTAAAAGCCTAGATAGTTTTAAAATAGTAAGAGGGAGAGTAGTTAATAAAACGGAGAAGTAGACCCGGGGACTTTTATAAGATAAAAAGAGACGATACTATTTTAACTTAAACGCTATACGCTAGGAATAGATAGAGCCGCTTTGCTATTTTAGTTATTATTTATTTATAAAACTTATGTAGCGTTATGTTATTATTCATTAAGCGCGCCGGCTCTTTGCGCTATAGTACTTTATATAATCGTAGGTACTAGATATATAAAGATAGGCGAGTATATAACTAAATACCTAAAGGATTACGGTAGCTAAGCGCTATCCGGACGGCGAGACTAATAAACATAGTATATAATAAAACTATAAAAACTACGGTACAGTAGCTTAATAATATCCGAGCGGCGATATTAGATATAGGAGGGGTTTAAAAATTACGATAGTTATTTAATATTTAAGTAGTAAAGTTAAAATTAAGTCTCGCGCCCGTAAATAGCTCGTTAATAAATCGCTACGTAGGGCGCTATATTAATCCCGTAATAGTTTTAGCATAGGCCCTACCCGACCGCGCCCTATATTAATTACGTTATATATAGCTTATTTCTAACTCTTATATTACGTAATAAACCCTTTCCCCTTTTTTTATTCTACTTCTCTATTTTTATTTTTTATATTTAAATTATACTTTTTATTTTAACGTACCCGTCTCCCTCTTATATTCTTCCCTTACTTTTTACTTAGACTTACCTATCTCCCTCTTATAAACTTACTATTACTTTTTACTTAGACTTACCTATTTTAATCTCATATTCTTCTTTTACCTCTTACTTAGACTTATCTATCCTACCCTTATAACCTTCCCGCGCTTTTTATTTAGACTTGCGCGTTTTATTCTTATAAACTTATAGTTACTTTTTACTTAGACTTATCTATTTTACTCTTAATTAATTTCTTAATAATATACGCAAGCGGGCTAATATAGAAGATATTACGTTTTCTACTCTTTTTATAAAGTATATCGATACGGTTCGTTATTCCTATTATTATTAAATACCGAGTCCTCGGCTAACCCTCGTATTTTATAAGTTACCCTAAGGTTTATAATAAAGATAGAGGACTTAGATATTATATAAGAGTAGCTAATAAATACTATTAAGAAGCGAATTATATTTTATAATATAATACGGTTTATTATCCCCGAAAAGCGCGACTATAATAGCGCCGCGGGCGCTAACTAATAATAGCTTATAAAGAGGTACCGAACTAAAGAGCGTAACGTAGCCGGGCCCCTTAGTAATAATACCCCTCCCGAGGCTAAGGAGTATAAGTAAGTATACCCGTTTTAAATAGCTTTTTAAAAACGCCTCCCTACTTTAGCTAGAACTTATTTAACGCGGCTACTTATTTTTAATATTACTCCCGCTACTACTAAGCCCGATCGTAATAATAAGAATACGTCTCGGCCTATTAAAAAGGTTATTAAACCTTATTAACTAAACCGCGATACTTACCGTACTTATTAAAAAACTATTACCTCTATTACCGCTACCTCCGTATCTAAGCTAAGCTATAAAGAGAAGGGTAAGATTAAAAATATAAACCCGTAATACTATAGAGCTATTAAAATATTAAAGAGATTTAATAAATAAGCTATAAACTAAATACTAAACGAGTTTAGTATAACCCTCGAGACCCTCGAGTTTTAGTATTATAATATTTCTAAGCGGCTAAACGCTAATAACGCTTATAAGTTTATAACATTCTGCTTCGGTACTATAATTAATAACTTTAAAGCTAACTTAATTAGGGTAATAGAATACGTAGATATAATTAAAACGGATATTTATATCGGCGCGAAGCTTACTTAGCTATCTTGCGGCGCCGCTTTAAATAATAATAATAATAACCCGCTACTAAAAGAGTTTTATAATATTACTAAGCTATTTAATATTACCGTTAGGGAGGACGCTAGGGCTAGTACTAGCGTAGCGCGGCTATATAAACTATTCTTTTTTATTAAAATCTTTATAATAAAATTAGAAATTAACGCCCTAGCTAAGACCCCTAGAAGCGATGCCCTAATAAAGTAGTTCGTTAAGAGGGGTAATATCGTTAAGGGCCCTAGTAATACTAACGCTAAGCTCCTAAAAAAGGCTATATATAATAACCTAAACCTCGACCCGAAGTAGTACTTAATTAAGGTAAAGGATATAGTTATACTTAGGGCGTTAGTAGACGCCTTTAGCTAGGGTAGGCTAATATTTTATTCGTAAATTAAGAGCGGGTACGTTAACGCCTCCCGAACCCCTAACTTTTAGACGCTCTTATTAACGATCTTTTTAAAAACCGGTCTCTCTTATTACTTATGGGCCGCAATACGCTCGCCGCTATTTTTATTTATTTAAAAGCGAACGATAATAGCGTTTTTAGCTACTTAGCTACCCTTAGCTTAGACTTTTATACCCGCTCGACGTATTTAGAGGGTTCGATAAAGAGTAATAAAAAAGCGGTCCCTAACCCCAGAGTACTTTAAGTTATTTATTTTAACCGGGCCGGGAGATTACTTAATATAGCTAAGCTCCGGCTAATAAAAAAGCAACGGGTCTCTCTAAAAACTATATATAAAATTATAATAGAGGAGCTACTAAAATATAACTAAGTCGACCGTATTTAGCGCCCCGAAAGCGTTAGTAAGTTCGCACTAGTTAAGGAAGTACCGCACTCCGAAGAGGAGTTAAAAAACGATAACGATAATTAAAATACTAATAAAAACGACGAGGATCTAAATACTAATAAAGACGACGGGGATCTAGATACCGATAAAAACGACGAGGACGGCTCGTTATTTAGTTAAAGCGTCTACGTATCCCCGGGAGGAGGGGTTTAAAAATAAGCGTTTAGCTCGAGGTCTTTATTTATATTAATATTAGGCGGTTTAGGATATCTCGGTATTAGAGTTACGGTTCCGGGTTTACGGTTAATTTTTATACTTAAGTTATATAATAATATTACGGTAAGATACTATATTTACAGATAAGAGAATAAGATTATACTTTATAACCCGACGGCGGTTTATTAGTTTATATATATAAAAGCCGAGTTAGGTTTATTAGGTAGCGGATAGTCGCCCGCGATTTATTAACAATTTAATTACGTAACGGCGCTATATAAGAAATATAGGGGCTAGGTTATATAGCGATCTTAGCTTAAAATCCTTACTAAGCGATCCGAGGTATAGCTACCGTCGCAAGGTAAAATATTAAACCGTTAAATACTACTATTAATTATATATAAACCGTCGCTTATTACTATCGACTACTTAAAACTTAGGGCGGGAATCTCGCTTAAAGAGGATAAATAGTACTACGAATTTACTAATAACTCTCGAGTCTTAAAAGTATTATTTATTAAGAGAGAAAGGGGAGGATTTCTATTATAAGGTAACTTATTATAAGGACTATATTAGTATTAAAAAAACGCCGCGATACTAACCTAAATAATAATAAAAGACTAGATAAACACGCCGTTTAAGTACTTAAAATAATACTAGGGGTTATTAATAAATAATTTCTAAGCTGTTATATACTTATTTAATATAATTAAAGTAATCTGGGTAGCTATTGCCCGTGCTATAAAAGAAGTTAAGTTAAGGGAATATAGTCTTATATACCTCGAGCAATCGCTCCTTTTTATATAATTACTCGTTACTACTTAGGTCGTCTTACTACTTATAATCTCTTATAATCGTATTACCCGTTAAGAGTTACTATAAAGATAGGGTAACGAGGGGCGGGCTAAGGAGTATTAAGCCCTAGTTAGGATATATATACGCGAACTTAAGGTCGATTTTTAAGAGGCCGGGTACTTAGTACGCTAACGTATAAAATAGGTTTTTATTATTATTAACGCGGGCGACGCTATTATATTAAAAAATACGTAGGCTAAGTAATATGGATAGTAAATAAGTAAACTCCTCCGCGGTCTACTTAATAACTTTTTAATTAACGTTATTAAGGATTTTTATAAGAGAGAGGGAGACTAGCCCGGTAAGCTTTTTAAAGGGGGCGAGCCCCCTCGTATTAATAATATAAGAGACGCCGAGCTATAAATAAGCGAGCTTAGTAAAATATTTAAGAGCGGCTATAATATAAAGAGTCGTTATTAAGATTACTAGGGCGGATAGTATAAAGAAGAACGCTTTTTTACTTACTTAAGAAGTAAACTAATAGCCTTATACTCGGGAGCTAAGTAAAGCTAATTTATAGAGCGCGGGCGTATATTTTAATAACTATATTAAGTACCTAGGTATAGTAATATCCTTACCCTAAGCGATGCGCGCTACGCGTAGGGCCGGCTATTTTAATACGAACTTACTTTAATATAGCAAGGTAAAAGTATTAAAGTTAAAGTTAATTATTTTTAGCGTTTTAAACTTACTAAGATAAAAAGAGAGCGGTAGGCTTAGCTTATTACCTAGGGCGCTCTTTTAGTAATACTATTAACGGACGCAGAGCTCTCTTAGTATTCCCTATATTACTATATTATAAATTTATTTCTTATTTTCGAGATATATATTACGGAAGTTATCTAGGACCTAGAGCTTAAGGAAGCGTAGCCCGAAATATTTAGTTACGGTACTATATTTAATCCCTAAAATAAACTATTTTTAAACGTAGCGTCGCTCTTTAGCTACCCGCTAGACGTTCTCTAGCTATTTTAACTTTAATAAAAAGAGGGGTAGGGCGAGGCTCTATTATTTATAGTTAACTTAATATAGGTTATTTAGGCTCTCGTAATTAAGCTACTTAGTAACGGTAAGCTTTAGCTCTATTAGGAACTAGGAGATTTAAAGTAGTATAATAAAAGTACTAGATAGAAATCGTTAGTAAGGTTACTAAGTATATAGATCTATATAAGGACTTATTAAAAGATACTTATCTAAGTAGGAGCCGTATATAAAGAGTTAGTAACGCGGGGCACGTAGAGGCCGTAGTAAAGAATAGCTATAAAAATAGGTAAAATAAAAAAGGGTATGCGAGAGTAAGATAAATATAAAAAAGACTTATATTATATATAAGTTATTTAAAAAAACTTAGTGCTATAGGGCACGCGAAGGCCGGGTTAGTAAATAGCTATAAAAATAGTAAGATAAGAAGGGGTATACGAGAGTAAAATAAAAATAAAAAAGACTTATATTATGTATAAGTTATTTATAAAAAGAAAAAAAGTAAGAGAAGAGATATTATAAGGACAAAAGCCCGGAGCCGCTATAAAGCTATAAAAATAAAAAAAATAAAAAGGGCTAGGTAAGAAGTTAAAAACGGCGATATTAAAGTTAATAATTAGGTAATTCGCAGAGTAAGTCCGAACGTTTATAGCCCGGCGCACACTTTTAAAAAGAACGTAAGATATTAATATACTACGGTAGTCTAAAGATCGTATAGAAATAACTATATTTTTATAAAATAGTTATTAAAAGGGCATAGCTTTAGCCTACGTCGCGTCCCGTAATTTATTATTATTAAATATTAAACGACCTATAGAGCGTAACTTAGAAAGAATTTTTAAATTATGCCGCAATATGAGTTTTTTAAACCGGCCCCTACCCTAAATTCGTCGGATCGATTTATTATTAAATACTATTATATAGATACCGTGGCTAGGTAATACGCTAGTTTATATAAAATAATAAGTTACTTATTTAATAAGGCCGATAGTAGGATAGCGTAAACGAGTTAATTATTAGTCCGCGACTTATTTTATAAGAATAGTAATATACTATGGCATTTTATTAAAGAGGGGTAAATAACTATTTTTTTTTAAAATAATTACTAGCTTAGAGTAGGCCGACGGGAATAAGATATTAACTACGCCGTGTCTTTTCTAATACGAGCTATTATCCCCGGCCTCTATATCGCTACTACCTAAGCTTAGTCTTACTATTTATAATATTTATAGTTTATAGTACTTATAGTTTATTATGTTTATACTGTCTGCATAGTCTCTAGTGCCTATAATACTTATATTACTACGTTACTCAGAGCTTAACCGGAGTCTCGTAGTATACTTAGATCCTCTATATCTCTCTTTTTATATAGGGACGACCTTTTTACTATACGTTATATACCCGTTTTTTATAAAAATACCGCTCGTCCTATATCTACTTACTAACTACTGGGCCGGTAATGCCCGCTACTAAATCTTATTATACTATATAATTTATAACTTCCGCGAAGTAGCTACTATTATAAACGAGGCCCTCTAGGCCTCGGTAATAAGTAAAAAGATTAACGCTTATATAATCTATAGCGGTACTATAATTATTATTTACTAAGACGATGCGGACGTAGCCGTTATTTATAGCGTTCTCTTTTACGGCTCTTTTAAAAGGGTCGTCGACCCGGATATTAAATACTATATTTAGTTTATGAACGAGCTTGGGAAATATATAATTTATAACACTTTAAAGATTCTAAGCGAGGCTCCTAGGAACATTTGCGACCTTTAAGAATACCTCGAGAGGGCTTAAGAAATAGATATCGTTATAAGTACCGGCCCTCGTATAGCTACGACTCGTTCTAAGCCCGTATTATTAACTAATTCTATTATCCTAAATTACTAAAACTATCGTTTTTATCCTATTTACCTCTATATTCGAATTTAAACAGGTCCCGGTATAGTATATAAGCGACCTTATATTTTATAAGTATAATAACTTATAAAGGGCGTTTCGTAAGGAGTAAGCTTTAGTAGCGTTATATTATGCGTTTTTTTAAGTATCTTATTAGCGAGGTTTACTATAGAATATAAATCTCTCCCGATGCCTAAGATACTCGAACTCGAGCTATTAAGAGATTAAAAAGGAATATATCTAAGCTTTACCTTGCGCGGCTACTTAATTCTATTTATATTTAGCTTAGATATATTTTAAAGAGTTCGCGCTCTATCTTTAATTTTAAAAAAGATAATAATTACTAGCTTTTAGATAACGTTTAATATATATCTAGGTTAAACCCGAGCGTCGTTATAATCCTTTTATTAGCTTTTTAAATTACGTAATAATATTTTATATTTTCTAAGTCAGCTACGCTTCTTTAGTAATATACGTAAACGAGGGTAAGTAATAATATATTCTTAAAATAACTACTATCCCGAGATTATAAAAGTTTTAAATAAGTCTACGGACGTCTAGCGACGATAATAAAATATATTTAGGCAGAGTGAGGCTATAAGATAGGAGTTAATTTTGCTATATATAGGTACCTAACTAATAAGATTTACTAATTTTTAAATTTTAAATAAGTAATTATTATATAACTTAACGAGAGGGGCGAGCGAGCGACGGGAGGAAAAGGTAGCGAGCGATAAAAAAAAAGAGTAGCGAGTAATAAGAGAAAAAAGTAGTAAGTAACGAGAGGAAAAGGAAGTAAGTACGATATAAAAAAAGGATAGAGGGCGAAGAGGCGGATTATATATAGTAAGAGCACGGGGCCTATTTAGTTTGCCTAAATAACACCCTTAGCGTTATTTTCGTTACTAAGGAGAGCCTTAACTAAATTACGGAGCTTATTATTCTTAGCAATATCGTAGTTAATATCTTAATAGGCTTTAAATATTTTATTAAAAGTAATTTGGTTAATTACGATATTTAGGGGTAGCTCGTTATCCCTTAGAACTCCTAAGCCCCTTAAGTTACGATTCTTAACGTATTTAATAAAGCTTTTAGTAATAATAAACTTAGTAAGGATAACGGGTTATAGGTTTATAGGGATAGCTATAGCGCGGGTAGGCTACTTAATAAAAGCGCTAAGGTCCTTATAAATATATATTACCCTCCTCGTGTAGCGTCTAGGCTTATTTATTTTAATAATAGCCTCGGGGTTATTAAGGATATCGTTATTATCGAGTTTAATTAGGTTATTAGCGCGTCCTAGGCTTATTAAACGAGGCCTCTAGGCTAGAGGTATATTATTTTTAATATTATATAGGTTCGTACTCGTTCTTAGGGCCCTATATAGTTAGCGTACCCGCTTATTAACTAGTCTAATTTAGGGGCTCGGGGCTAGGCCCGAGGCGGGGCCGGGTACGTTAATATTAATAAGGTTTTATTAGCTACCCTCGGGGAGGTACTAAGCTATCGGGTTAAGCTCGGAATTAAGTACTAAGTAAATAGGGGTAAGAATATAGCCTCGCGTCCTAGGCTCGTTAAGGTTTGGATAAACGTTTAAGTTAAAGACGTCGGGGTTACTAACGGTTAGGTTAGGGTAAAACGGGTACGTCCGTTTAGTATATTCTTTATTATACGACTACTATATATTATTATTATTTAAAAAAAAGTCGCGTGCGAGATTAATTTACTAAGCCGACGGGAATCTAATACTAGATCGTATTATATTAGTATAGCGGTAAATTATAGTACGGTAATAAGCTACTCTAACTATTCTTTTAAACTCCGGGGTTATAATTATATTAAGGTCCTTAATACTAAGATCGAGGGTATCCTAAGGGTTAAACGGTAGGCGTTATTAAGTATTTTAGGCGTTAAACGATAATAAAGCTATAATAACGTTAAAAAGTGCGATATAGAGTAATATAGAGGAGGTAGAGTACTTAAGAGTAGATATTTATTATATAAAATAAGAGGTACGAGCGAGAACGTCTATAGTTAGTTATTTATTAATCTTTTTTAGGGTTAAGACTAATAGTATTAAGCAATCCCGTAATAGTAATATCGTTATTTTAACCTCGACTCGTAATAAGGTATAAGCGTACGTACGTTCTCGTATTTAATTTTTATTATTATTCGTAATATATGACGGTATTTTTTATTTTTTATAAACGGCGTCCTAGAGCCCGTATTTATAAATATCGAGGTCGCGAGGTATAGTTTTAAAATAAGTAAGCGAGCTAGGGGCGGCTTATTTTTTAACCTAGCTATCCCCGCAATAGAAATACTAAAACGGGCTCATATCCTCGTAAATACGTCGCCCTTACTTACTAAATCGAGTTAGCTCTAGGATAGGAATATTAATAAACTAGGACTAACTACGTATATTCCGCTAACCCCGGCTTCGAAAGTCGAAATAAAAGATTATTTACTATCTACCTCGTTTACTAAGGTATTATAACCCCTATTATAGACTTTTGCGTCCTTTTATAATATCCTCTTATACTAAGAGCGGAGCTCGAGCTCGAGCTCTTACTATTATTAACGCTAACTTATAAAGCTATATCCCCTTAATAATAGTACGTTTTTTAGAATGTTTTATTTAAAGGGCTAAATTACTAAGGCAATACGAGCGGGTATAGGGCGATTCGGGATTAGCGAGGGAGTAATAAAGTTTATATATAAATACGTTTATTAAGGGAAGGACGTATGTAGTTATATTAAAATACGAGTTATTCTTAGGCCGAGTAGCTAAAGTTTTACCTTTATAAGGGACTACTCCCCTCGTATAAGTCTATATCTAAAAATCGTAATTCTTTTTAAATAAAATCTAGGCCCGAAGCCTAAAAAGAACGCTCGGTAAACGACCCGCTATATCCTTAACTATATCCGGGCACGAAGCTAAAACAAAACTACGACTAACTAAATAGCTTAGTATATATCTTAAGTAACCTATAGAGCTTAGGGTAGATAAAGATATTTTCTTAAAATAATTACTAACTTAGAGAAGACCGATAAGAATAAAGCAGTAACTACGACGAGACTCGTTTTACTTTCTTAAAAGCCCTATGCATTATTAATAATACTAAACCCCTAAGATACGCGGTTATATATTAGTTCTTTATTTAACGTCGCGGGGTCTAGATATTTTATAATTATTAAGTACCGGTCCTCGGGGGATATAGTAATTACCCTCTTTTACCTCGAGCCTACGTAGCCGTTATAATAAAACGTCGAGCTCTAAATAATATAAGGGTAGTCGATAGCTATTAGACCCCGTTTTAGACGTATTCGTAGTCGGTCTATTGCCTCCTCGGACTAGTTCCTCTTAAAGACGCGGAGACGAAGCCGTCCGTTATGCTCCTAGCTTATAATAATCGCCGGGCTTTTTAAGTTATTCTTTAGTAATACGGCCTCATACACGCCGGTACGATATCTATATTATTAATAAACCTTAAGTCTAGGCCCCTACTATTTAACTAAGATTTTCTTAAGTTATCTACGGGGACGTCTATTCGGTATTATAAAAAACCGTACGTAAAAGAGCTAAATATATAAGAAGGTTAGAGTATAATAATAATAGTAACGATACGGGTATAAACGCTAATAAATAGGAGATATAAATAGGAGATATAGGCCTTTTTATAGAGAGGTTCGGTTAGGTAAAATAATATAATTATAAAGTCTATTTAGTATTCGAGAAATCGATATCCTCGCGTCTTAGTAACGCTATTATTTTTTTAAAAAGAGAACGAGTTACGCCGTATACTAACGCCTTTATAATAATATATCGGTATTATCTTCGTTAAGAAAATAGGACGCGATATATAAGGACGATAACGTTAGGATAAAGCATTAGTATCTATAATACTACTCGGGTAGAAAGAAATATATAAACTATATAATTATTTATAGAGTGCTTATAATAATTATTTTTTGTAAAAGCTAAACCGTTATAAAGACTCGGATAAGAATAGACCGTTAATAAGAACGTAGTTAATATACTATTAATATAATAACGTAGCCGAAACGTCCTAATTTACTCGTCCCGATCGCACGAATCCTACCGATTATTAAACTTAACCGACGCTAAATATTTTATAAGACCCTTACTAAGATTATAAGTCGTATCCCGACCGTTTTACACGATTAAATAGTACTACTTATCGTCAATTCTCTAACGCTCTTACTAAGTATCTAATTCACGTTTAGCACGCCTCGTAAGCCACTATTAGAGAGGTATAGTAAATAAGTAAGTAAGTCAAAAGTAATCTATCTCATAAAAAATATTAAATGCGCTAATCGAGAGAAATAGCCCTACTTCTAATATTAAAATAAATAACGACCTTACTATAGTTAATACTAAATAGTTAATAAAGGTTTAAGCTAAATAGCTTAAGTATATAATAAGCGGTATTAGTATATATAACTTATTAACCGAGCTATATACCCTCGGGATCGTAAGTATTATAAACGACCTTAACGGTACTATAGCTACTTACTTAGCGGCGCGTCTTACTTATAATAAAGTTCGAACTATAATAAATACGATTATCTCCGCCTTTATATTCTTAAACCCGGTAATAAAAAACCCGGATAATAAGAGAAAGTTATACCCGCTCGTACGTATATCTACTAGCTATTTATATAACCGAGCCCGAGATTAGTTTATACTTATAAAACAGAGACCTATAAATACTTCGATCGACTTTATTATAAGCTTTAATACTAACTACGATATATATAGGAACTACTATAACTATATTTATATAACGGTCTTAACGGATTAGGCGTTATAGAACCTAAACGAACTCTCGTTCTACGTCTCTAATTTACGAAGTTTTATTTAGAGTAGTAAGTTTATTAAGAACTACCGAAGCTAGATTTTATACTATTTATAAAAGAGCGTCGCAGATACCGGCCTAAATAAAAGGAACCCTAGATACTTAATATCTTTCGATACTAAGAGATCGTTAAATACTAAAATAACACGGAGACGATACGAAGAAGTACGTTATTATAGAATTATTACCGTTATCGAGACGTATACTAAGAGACTTAATAACGTAACTAGACTTCCCTAAGACTTAATTCGCCCTTTTCTTAGTTAGCTTAGGTAAGAGCGTAATTAATAAATAAACTATAAAAATATAGTAGCAAATCTATTTACGTATCTAAAGGTCCTAAACGATACGATAAATAGTTTAAGTAAGATATATCGGCTACTATATAAATACTATTAGGGCCAACCTCTATTATACGAAGATTCTTATAGAGTTTATAAGATCCTTCTTTATTTTAGTTATTTACTATAAGGTAATTAAAGTTCTATTATTAAAGAAAAAAAGGACTCTTTTATCGTAAAATAATATTAAGTAGCTACGGTAGTATAGTAATAATAAAGGGGGTGTGCTATCTTATCTTTCGTTTACGACATAGCGAACGAAAGAATTTTAAAATTTTAATTAACTTAAGATTTTAGTTAATTCTTTCGTTCGTAACTAAGCGCACGAAAGAATTTATAAATACTCGATTTTTTTATTTACTATATAGCGAACGAAAGAATTTATAAATACTAGATTCTTTCGTTTACCACATAGCGAACAAAAGAATTTCAAAATTTTAGTTAATTCAAGATTTTAGTTAATTTAAGATTTTGGTTAATTTAAAATTTTAGTTAATTTAAGATTTTAGTTAATTTAAGATTTTAGTTAATTTTAGATTTTAGTTAATTCTTTCGTTTATTATATAGCGAATAAAAGAATTACTAAAATTTTGCCTAATTCTTTTGTATATTATATAGTAAACGAAAGAATTTTAGTATTTTACTTAATTCTTTCGTATACTATATAGCGAACGAAAGAATTTTAGTATTTTAGTTAATTCTTTCGTGTACTACATAGCGAACGAAAGAATTACTAAGATTTTGCCTAATTCTTTTATATACTACTTAACGGCCGAAACGTTTTTCAGAATTTACCTACTTAACGGACGAAAGAATGTCATAAATTTGCTCAAACCCTTTAGTTACTACTTAACGACTAAAAGAACTTCGAGATTTTGCCCAATTCTTTCGGTTACTACTTACTAACCTTAACTTTCCGATATTTTAGCTAATTTTTATAATTAGCATTTAGCAAATAAGATATTTATGAGGTTTTGTTTTAAAATATCTAATACTATGTTTGTAAGTTTATTGTTATTATAACTATATTAATTAATTTAATTATATTTTATTCTATCTATATATAATAGCTAAGAAGGGTATCGGGGTTATAAGACTATCTAGCCTTATATATATTCTTATTTACGTTAAGAAGGGGGGAGTTACTTTGGACGATTTGTCCTCTTAAGGGAAATGTAATATCGTAGTTAAAGGGGCTTTCTAATTTAATAAAACGTAGTTATAGCTACTCTCCCGTAGCCCGACTATATCCCACGTAATACCGATAATATAATTACTAAGATCTATACTCGCTAACGTTTTTTATTATAACGCGTACCTCGCTCTTATTTTTAACTTTTAAAAAATAATAACTACTTTTTACGCGTTATAACGCCCATAATAACCTAAATAAAACACACGTCGTAATATTTTAATAAAATACTTTTTATAATCTTTAAAGTCTTTTTAATAGTAAGTACTTTTTATAACTTATATTCTATTTATCTTTTATTTTAAGTTTAATTGCTTTTAAGTTTAATCGATTAGAATCGCGTTACGTTGCGTTAGGCTATTATTTTTATAAGTTAACTTATTTTTATCGGTTATTACGTAATAGATAAAAGAACACGGTAAGTTTATATAATTCTTTTAGTTACTACGCGACGGACGGAAGAATATCGTAAGTTTACTATATACTTTTAGTTACTACGTAACGGATAAAAGAATTTTAAGATTTTAGTTAATTATTTTGTCTAATACCTAGCGACCAAAAGGATTACTAAGATTTTAATTAATTCTTTTATCTAATACTTAGTAACCGAAAGGATTACTAAGATTTTAGTTAATTCTTTTGTTCGCAACCTAGCGCATAAAAGAGTTTATAAGTACTCGATTTTTTTATTAGTAACCTAGCGAACAAAAGAATTTCGAGATTTTAATTAATTCTTTCGTTAGCGACCTAGCGAACAAAAGAATTTTAAGATTTTAGTTAATTTAAAATTTTAATTAATTCTTTCGTTAGCGACCTAGCGAACGAAAGAATTTTAAAATTTTAATTAATTTAAGATTTTAGTTAATCTTTTTATTCGTAACCTAGTGTATAAAAGAATTTATAAGTACTCGATTCTTTTATTAGCGACCTAGCGAATAAAAGAATTTTAAGATTTTAATTAATTTAAGATTTTAGTTAATTCTTTCGTTCACGACATAGCGAACAAAAGAATTTCAAGATTTTAGTTAATTTAAAATTTTAGTTAATTCTTTCGTTTACTATATAGTAAACGAAAGAATTACTAAGATTTTGCCCAATTCTTTCGTATACTACATAGTAAATAAAAGAATTTTAGTATTTTGCCTAATTCTTTCGTATACTACATAGCGAATAAAAGAATTTTAAGATTTTAGTTAATTTAAGATTTTAGTTAATTCTTTCGTTAGCGACCTAGCAAACGAAAATTTTTTAAGATTTTAGTTAATTTAAGATTTTAGTTAATTCTTTTATTCGCGACCTAGCGTATAAAAGAATTTATAAATACTTAATTCTTTCGTTAGCGACCTAGCGAATAAAAGAATTTCGAGATTTTAGTTAATTCTTTCGTTAGCGACCTAGCGAACGAAAGGATTTTAAGATTTTAGTTAATTTAAGATTTTAGTTAATTCTTTTATTCGCGACCTAGCGCACAAAAGAATTTATAAATACTCGATTTTTTTATTAGCGACCTAGTAAATAAAAGAATTTCGAGATTTTAGTTAATTCTTTCGTTAGCGACCTAGCGAATAAAAGAATTTATAAGTACTCGATTCTTTTATTAACGACCTAGCGAACGAAAGAATCTTAAGATTTTAATTAATTTAAGATTTTAGTTAATTCTTTTATTTACGATATAGCGAACGAAAGAATTTCAAGATTTTAGTTAATTTAAGATTTTAGTTAATTTTAGATTTTAGTTAATTCTTTTATTTATTATATAGCGAACGAAAGAATTACTAAGATTTTACCCAATTCTTTCGTATACCACATAGCGAACGAAAGAATTTTAATATTTTACCCAATTCTTTTATATACCACATAGCGAACGAAAGAATTTTAAGATTTTAGTTAATTTAAGATTTTAGTTAATTCTTTTATTAACGACCTAGCGAACAAAAGAATTTTAAGATTTTAGTTAATTTAAGATTTTAGTTAATTCTTTCGTTAGCGACTTAGCGTATGAAAGAATTTATAGGTACTTAATTCTTTTGTTAGCAACCTAGCGAATAAAAAACTTTCGAGATTTTAGTTAATTTAAGATTTTAGTTAATTCTTTCGTTAGCGACCTAGCGAACGAAAGAATTTTAAGATTTTAATTAATTTAAGATTTTAGTTAATTCTTTCGTTCGCAACTTAGTATACGAAAGAATTTATAAATACTCGATTCTTTCGTTAGCGACCTAGCGAATAAAAGAATTTATAAATACTCGATTCTTTTATTAGTAACCTAGCGTATAAAAGAATTTATAAATACTTGATTTTTTTATTAGCAACTTAGCGTATAAAAGAATTTATAAGTACTCGATTCTTTTATTTACGACCTAGCGTATAAAAGAATTTATAAGTACTTAATTCTTTTATTAGCAACTTAGCGTATAAAAGAATTTATAAGTACTCGATTTTTTTATTAGCGACCTAGTATACGAAAGAATTTATAAGTACTCGATTCTTTTATTAGCGACCTAGCGTACGAAAGAATTTTAAAATTTTAGTTAATTCTTTTAGTTATTACTTATTAAATAAAAGATCTTTTAGGTATTACTTTTTAAATAAAAGAATTTCTTAAGTTTTATTTAATTTTTTTTAGTAATTACTTAATAGCTCAAAGAATTCCGTAAACTTCTTTACTTATTTTTATTTATATTAAATTATTTAAAAAAACTTTCTTTTATTAATATTAGGCGGCTATAGTAGTAAAGTAATATTAAGTAGTTACGGTAGTAAAGTAATATTAAGTGGCCACGGTAATAAAGTAATATTTAGTAGCCACGGTGGTTAAGTAATATTATATTTTATAAATAAAAAAAATAATCTATTTATATATATTAAAAAGTAATAACTAAGTAGTTATAATATAGTAATACTTTTATTAATTTCTCGCTTTTTTAAAATATACCTTTTTTTAAGTAAAAAGTATGCGAAATTCTTAAAATTTCCTAAACCTAAGCCCATTTAGCCTACTTGATAAATCGAAATATACAATACTTCAATGATTTTGGCGGCAATGTAGTCATTCCTTAACTATTGACTCTTTAGACAAACACAAGTCTACATAACGTTGGTAATCGTTTTCTCGAAGTTTGTGAAACGTCACAAGTACAGTTGTAGAAGTGTAGTCGAGCGATGAACTAAAATATGGATGCAGCGTTTACAGAGCCAGGATCACTCAAGTGCTGTAGTTTTACTTGCTCATCGGGGATAGAATGACTTTCTATGTTTTTGTCATAATCACTTCTAAGCCGGGTTTTAGGAACATGGAGTGTGCTCAGGTGGTGGTGTCCAGTAGCTGCAGCGAGCTTTAGGTAAAGTTCAGAGATGCTTGTCAAGTGGGAAATGGCCGTATTTCGAACTGGAGCTATCACCCAGAAAATCTACAACAGTGCCCGGGGCGTAAGATCATGCTTGACCTGTTGCCGAGTATCTACTAAACGTGCTTGTGAACCTCGACCAACGCCTTCGAGTCGGAAACCGAGTGATGCCACCTGTGTATTAAGGAAGTTGTGGCCATCAAACAGAAGCTTAGGGTCATTCATCGACCGGGCGATTTCATCCCATTGTACCCTCTCAGAGGTTTGGTTTTCTGTCAAAAGGTTAGCGAAGTTCGGCCGGACTGCGGTATTGACCCTGTATCACTGACCTGGGTTTTTCTGCTTTCCCTGATGTTGCAAAGCCGCCCAGGGGTTCAGTATCGCCACTGCATTGGCGCCATCACATGCTGAATACACGTCCTTGCTCGCGGTCAGGTGAGAATCAGTAATGAAGGCCAGGCCCTGCAAACACGTCCGTATAGCCCCAATGATACTAACCTCATCGACTAAAGGATCGAATACTCGGACGGAAACGCCGTTCAAAAGTAGAAATCGGATGAAAGAGATAGCGGGAGACTCGCGAGTGTCGCCCGTGTTAGGCTTGAAAGCGAAACCAAGTACCGCCACGGTCTTGGGCGCTTTGCCGTTGGAACAGTGCTCAAGCACGCGTTTAGCGTACCGTTCCGTCTGATAGCTGTTCAAGGAAATAATGCTGCTAAAATACGACGCCACCTCGTTGAGAGCGAGGTCCTCGGCGATACGCGCAAGATGGAGGACGTCTTTCTTGAAGCAGCTCCCGCCGAAGCCTACCGACGCGCGAATCATATTGGGGCCGATCCGCGAGTCCAGGCCGCAAGCGCGCGCGACCTCGGTGACGTCGGCTCCCGTATTGTCGCATATGACGCTCAGAGCGTTGATGCTGCTGATGCGCTGGGACAGGAACATGTTGGCGGCCAGCTTGGACAGTTCGCTGGAGCGGGTGCTCATGGTGACGATGCGCTCTCGCGGCACCCACCGAGCGTATATGTCACCCAGCGCGGTAGCGGCAGCTAGTCCGTCATTTGAAGAAAAGGAGCCTATCAAGACACGGTCCGGGCGAAGCAGATTTTCCACTGCAGTGCCCTCTGCCAGGAATTCTGGGTTGGAGAGAACCTGGCATCTGACTCCAGGGCGTACTCGTGAGTGAAGCAATCGAGCCGTCTTTTCGGCCGCTCCACAAGGAAGAGTGCTTTTGTTGACGATGATGGCGTCTTTTCGGATCAAAGATCCTATTTGTTGGACTGCAGCTCTGAAATTTCTTAGGTCAGGGGCTACTCCGGCACCCCCGTTGCTTCCCGACTGAGAAGGCGTTTCAACGGCGATGAAGATGATGTCGGCTTTAGGTATCAAAGCGTCAATGTTGGTGGAGAAGAAGAGGTTAGGGTTGGGTCGTCTCCGGATTGTTCGAACTACATCGAATAGTCCAGGCTCACTGATGGGTAAAAGATCAGACTTCCATGCTTCAACCCGTTCAGCACTCTTGTCTAGGACATGAACCTCAATGTCCGGGACTTGTAGTGCTAAAACGGCACTAGTTGGGCCTCCCTATGTAATAGACGTATTCAGCAGACCATCACCAGACTTGTGTGTAATCGGATGTGCGGACTTACCACATAACCGGCCCCAACACAAGCAATGACTTTCTTGTTTCTCAAAGAGCTCATCTTGTGATGAAGAAGTTAAACAGTGAAGAATAGGTATATGTTGTCCTTGAAAGTCTTCTACAGCTTGAGAACAGGCTATGGCATCCTATGATTGATCGGGGTCCAGATTTAAGACTTCATGTCGCTTTGAGATGCCTGTTGATATTTTTAAGCAACCACTGACTCGTTTGCAGGTATCGAAGGCGGTGAATCCGCAGGTGATGTCCTCAAGAATTGGGTCTGAGCCTGCATTGCAGCCGTGGGGTGTAAGGTTGCGCATCAACGTTACTGTTCCAGGATTTGTAACCTTGTAAACTCTCTTTAGATAGAGGCTGTTGGATAGCGAGACTTTAATCGTACATTGAAATGGTGCGGGTCAGCCGGTGGCATACGATTTTGCAGCGGGAACATGGAGGCCGAGGCAACACAATACACGATCATTCAGATTAAGACAAGATAGGTTCACCATTTTAAAAGCGGACAAGTCTCCTAATATTTCCGTGCGTAAATCGCGAGCAAGGCTTTTGGCAAGATTGTACTTACAAGTTATCATAACAACCGTCAACATGCATACCGCTGTCGTCACTGGTGTACGTAGATGGTACCCGAAAGCCTCTAGCTACATGACTGTACTGACCTCTTTCTCAGGGTGCTGGATTTCTGGGATCTCATCTCGTAGCCTTGTTGCTGGAAGAGGGTCACAAAGTTATTGCCATCGACTCGCTCTGGACTGGATCGAACGGAAACGTGACCAGGTTCCAAAATCATGCCAACTACGCCTTCCTTCGGTACGTACGATGTCATTCTCATTCGGATTCTAAGGGACAGGCCCTGACCATACAATGTCACAGCCATGATGTCACCAAGCCCTTCCCCAAGAGCCTGGAGAAGGCAGATCGTATCTACAATCTTGCGTGCCCTGCTAGTCCGAAGAGGTTCCCGCAGGCGCCTCTGGGAATTCTAGAGACATGCTACAAGGGAACGAAGAACGTTCTCGACTTGGCTTCTAAGAGTGGCGCTCGTGTCCTGCTTGCCAGTACTTCAGGTATTCCCGCATCGGATTTATAACCCAGCCCCAAAGCAAATTCGTCAACCTACGTAGAAATGACTGACGCGCACTGCAGAGGTCTATGGTGACCCGCTCGTCTGCCCTCAGCCCGAGAGCTACTGGGGTAACGTCAACTCCTTTGGTGGACGATCTTGCTATGACGAGGGTAAGCGTGTGGCAGAAGCGCTTGCCTATGCCTACCGCTTAGAGAGCAAGGTCGACATCAGGATTGGACGTATTTTCAACGCATTTGGCCCGGGAATCAGAGCCGACGACGGCCGCGTGGTCTCGAACTTCATAGCTGCTGCCCTCAAGCAGGAAGACATCATAATCACCGGTGACGGGACCGCCAGTCGGTGCTTCCAATACGCAGGAGATTGCGTGATGGGTCTCTACAAGCTGATGGAGAGTGGAGTTCTGGACCCTGTCAACATCGGACGCGAAGAGGAGACCACCATCGGAAAGATTGCTGTCATGATCAACGAAATCGTTGCCGAGAAGACGGGGCGCCCGCAGGTTCGAGTCATTTTCGGACCTAAGCCGGACGACGACCCCTACCGGAGAGTTCCAGACGCAAGCAAGGCCAGACGTGAGCTCGGTCACGAGGCCAAAGTGGGACTGAGAGAAGGGCTTGAGAAGACTGTTGACTGGTTCATGACACTGCAAGAGTTCGATACGCCTAAGGCAAAGATCTGAAAAAGCGTCTCCAGCTTGTGACTGGCACTACTGTACATTCTTGTCCTTTTTGTGGGGTATGAGAAGCCAGACAATCAGTGAGAGACACAGGCATGCGAGAACGAATGGCTGCAAAGCTACCACGCCGAACCGCTGTGCTAGTATGCCCACCGCAAATGGTAATAGTGACGCCCCGCAACCACCCAAGGCCGCAATGAATCCAATGACCATGACATGTAGAGAAGCGGGCAGTAGACTGGTGACGACTGAGATCGCGTGTGGGAACATGGGCCCGATGAACATGCCCTGGAAAGCGACTGCGATGGCGGAAGCGTAGAAGTTGGGTACCAGCCAAAAAATCAGCTCCGCAGCTATGGCGAGAGCGAGATAAACCTTGAGGAAGAGCACATGGGTAAGTCGGACGCGTGGACGACAGAAGGTCGGGGAATTGACTTACAGATACGCCGATCTTGGGACCGATGAGGTTCGTCACGAAGGGCAACACGATCCGACCAACGGTCATGCCGAGCCAGTAGCCGGTGGCACACATGCCGCTGGCAAAAGCGGAGCCTTTACGGACGTGCAGCATGAACTCTACGATCCAACCACCCACGGACACCTCGACGCCGATGTAGATAAGCACGAATAACGCCGATAGCCAGGCAATACGAGCTTCGGGGAGGGTAGTCAGGGTCTTGCGCATGCTCACAATGTTGCCGTCCGATCCTTCCAAGGAAGCCATTTCGTCTCGGTAGCGGCGCCCAGTATGGTTCCAGAACGCCGAAGTCAAAGCAATAAGTTCGATGAGCGATATTCCCAACTTGCGTACCGAGTCAGTCGATTAAACCAAAGAGGCTTAGCAGAGACAACAAAGGAGCCACTCACTACAGCGTAATAGAAAGTGTACCACGGCATGGATGCTCGAGCGATCATGGCCGTGGCAATCAGGGGGCTGAAGATACCTCCGACGCCGTAAGCAGCATGCAAGAAACCGAGCAGCTCATTCGGACGTTCCAGATTCCCAACCCAGGCATTCCACGCGGCATCGGCGAGCCCGTTGCCTAGGCCGCCAAGCATGAATGAGGCCACAAGCACAGGAAACGGCGGGTGCAGTATACTGATCACGGCAGATAGGACGTGGGCCCCGCCGCAGAGGACGGCCAAGCCACGCTGGCCGATAGCGTTGTGGATTCTGGTGTTGAGAACTCCCGAGGCGACATATCCTACCAGAGGGGAAAGGAACATCAGGGACACGGTGATGTAGTTGACGTTGTAAGCTTTCTGGAGCTAGATCACGGCCGGGTAGTTTAGCCGAGGGTCGTCCCGCACCACACGCAGACAAAAAGTCACAGATTACTTGATGCTGACTCACGTGGGGAAGGATTGCCTATTTTGTGAAGAGCGAGTCAGTTGAGGGAAACGCAACCATTATAGTAAACTTCGTACAACGGGGCAGCGGAAGCATGCACACCACCGGGGGTTTAGAGGATGAGGTGGACGTACTCCATAGGCAGAATCAAAGGCACCCAGATTCAAGAGGCTCCAGAAACAGCTGGCCACTCTGAAGGCATTGGGTCCGGGGCGATTCCATGCTTCGCGGATGGGTGGGAACGCATTGTCCGAAGACGGGACCGGGGTTACCTCCTGCGTTGGAGTCGGGGAATTCGTCGCTTTTTCTACGGCTCCAGCAGCTGGGTCATGAAATGAGGGATTTTGTTGGCTTTCCATTGTACAGATAGTTTGAATCAGTTTGTCCCATTGCACACTTGCTTGAACATGAGGCTTTTATAGCCGTTCAAGGTTACATTCCGCCGGTCGATGCCCCGGGACGGTAGAAGTCGTGGGGGCCGACCCATATACGAAGCTCGAGAGCCGAAAGCTTAACAAGGCACGACCGGGATCGCCCCACACGGCATCGTAATGTCCATGTCCGCCGTGCCGAGGCCGTTGCGAACGCTGGCATCACCTTGGAATACTCCGGCGGTGTCTCTTGAACGTTTTGGCTAGTCATGACCCCGTTCCCGTGGCCACCGTTAACCCCATATCGTCAGGTCGATAGCTTTAACTTTCTGTCAACTGAAAAATGATGGTCATGGGCTTTGGATAAAGTTTCTTTGAATAGGTTTGACGAGTCTGGTTTCTAGATCAATTTATCCAATGCCGATCTCGAGACTAATCACTGTGAATCCCTGCATTGACTACGGGGAGTTCAAGTAACACCGCTCCTAATGCCCCTCACATACAATCTAAGACCCCTGAGCGAGAAATAGAGTTCCCTTTTGCGTGGCACTGCTTGTTTACTATGTAGTACTTACATAGTTTTCTTTCGACCTTATGCATTTTCTTCCCCCCACTCCCCTCGTCTTCTTTTACGCCTTGAGCTTTGGGTGGGGAAACGTAAGAAACCCCTCTTTGACAACAGGATGACCCGCGGTAGGTGGCCCATCACGCCTCAATGGGCACACTGCAAACCTCGACATCGACCATATGCATGCCTTATGGAGAGACCTCATCCTGCGGAGTAGCCGAGATTTGACCGCTATCCATCCTAGACAGATATTTCTCGGAGGCAACATGAGTTGGTTTCTTTCGGTCAGACTTCTGACAAGCCCCTCTTCGTGAAGTCCAGATACCTATGGGCCAATTTGTCTTCTCTCTGAGGCACTCATCAGAAACTCTTTCTTTGACAAGTCCTATGCTATCCGAAGAATACACCTCACTGTACGCCATGGCAAGACACGAGCCCGACCTCGAGCAGAACAGGGCCCGCATGGCCGCTGGGGAGCTGTATTATGCTTTTACACCTGACCTCATTGCCGACCGACAACGTTGCTCCGCCGCTTGCGAAAAGTTCAACCGTGCCGGCCATGTTTCTCGAAGAGAGCTGGTACCGATGGTGAAGGAGTAATTTGGCGCACCCTCCCGCCCTCCCTTCTCCAGCACCAGCGCTTAGTAGTACATGTACCCAGGATCATCGCTGACTCTGCTTGACCCCAGCATAGTCCGAGATGTTCGCCCCCTCCCGGCCCCAGCCACGAGCGCGGAGGAAGAGGAGAAGAACCTGGCGGATGAGCCCTGGGTCGATGGGCCTGTGAGGATGGATTATGGTTACAACGTCAAGTGAGTCCAGTAGCTAACCCGCCCCAACCCTGACGACTTGTAGACAGAAACTGATCATCAAACTTGCCTCCTTACCTAGGTTGGGCAAGAACGTCTACATCAACTTCAACAGTGTGTGGATTGACACGTGCACAATCGAGGTCGGTGACCGTACGCTCATCGGTCCCAACTGTTCCTTCTACAGCGCTGCACACCCCCTGGATCCCGTCCTGCGGAACGGCACTAGGGGCCCCGAGTATGGGAAGCCTATCAAGATTGGCTCCGACTGTTGGTTTGGTGGCAACTGTATCGTCCTCCCCGGCGTGACCATCGGTAGAGGCGTCACTGTCGGGGCGGGCAGCGTCGTCACAAAAGACGTTCCGGACTTCGTCGCCGTTGCCGGTAACCCGGCCCGTGTCATCAGGGAAGTCCCACACACTGGCGAGGAAAGAATCTCTTGACTGTATTTACGTGCGCATGTACGGTCCCAGATCAGTTATGTCTGTGCTCATCATGAGGTGTCTTGCAATGATTGGGAATGATGGGAGGGAACTTGAAATATGTGTGACGCGTTTCTCTGTAAGTCGCTAGCTACGTTCATGTAACTATGTTATCATACGTGAAAACGAGGGAACATCGGAAGTCATCTCTGGTGTCCTGTATAATACTAGATCCGCGAATGTTTCCTGGAAGCCTCCGTGTTCCTGACAGACGAAGAGCCACTTGGTGCAAAACTTTCGATCACATCTTTGAAAGCCGCCTTTATAAAGCAAACAAGTAAGCAATTATCGAATACGGCTGTTGACTGATAATAATTCCGAGTGCTCGAAATCTTACCAAATATCAAGCTATTCAGTTCGTGGTCGTGGTTACACTTACAAGCGTGCGAATATCTTGGTATTCGGGGAAATGGTTACCCTCTCCGGAGCCACATGGCAAGGTTACGGTCTGACTTTGGTACTTCAGGCGGACATACCAGGTGCAGCCGTTCAAAATGCTCGCTTCGCATTGTGCAGCATTTTCTCCAACACGACGAAAAAGCTCCATTGTGATATGAGCGGTGTACGGTGGCCAAAACCAGTCCGGGTCCTTCATCGCGCCCAACGAACCCAACATACCGGCAATCGTGGAATCGTGGCACGCAAAAAGCAACATGCGTGGGGCTTTGGTTCTGTCAGATACCTGGTCCACCTGGTTCGCCACGGATGACATGCGTTGGATGATCTCCCCCAGTATCCTTCCGACCCCGAGGCTACGGAACTCTTCGCTGTAGACGTATCCAGCGAATTCCTCTTCTGCGCAGATCTTCTCCATGATGACTCGCATTTTGGGGTCGAGGAATCCCGCAGGGAGGTAATCCCCGGGTCTGGGTGTCGCTGAGACCGCCGATATCGTGTCCAGAACCCCATGTAGCTTCAGAGGCTTGGAGTCTACGGCGACAGGAATGCCATTTGGCATCCAGCGTCCTATCTGTCTGTTTATAAATTGCATCTCTGGAGAAGAGTTCCCTTCTCCGTCAAAGTCATGAGAGCGTCAGCATCACGTTGCCAACATTGGAGCTCACAGTGTAGATAGAAATGGTGCGAACGACTCACACTTTATGGCAGCTCGCCTGGTGAATTCTTGAAGTAATTCGGCAAAGCGTTCGTCGAAATCCTCCGGGGGAAGGAGTGTTTCATCTCGAGGATCTGCCACGAAGACCTTGATATCTTCCTCGTGTCCGTTGATGAACTGTGACGGATAAAGCCCGCGAAAAACATGCTGCATAGTGGAGAAGGTTCGCTGATACTGCGTGCTTCGCAAGCAGATCATGGCGGGGTCGTCAAGCGTCGCAGGCATGAAGTTCAATTGCTCGACGTATAGCTTGCGAAGTTGACGTCCAAGCTTCATCGCAGTGATTCGTCCTGTGTCTGTCAACTCGCCATGTGCACTGTTTGACTTATGAGTCTGGGTGACCTGAAGACATAAACCAATGACTAGACAAACCAGTAAATAGAACGACCGCCGTCTGGGAGTGATGGTTTCCCAATCTCATCATTGATTGGGATCAGCTTTGGTCCAGTACCGTAGAAAAGCGCGTTCGGGGTCGTTGCGTTTTGGTTGAAAGGCCAGTCTAAGCAAATTATGGACTTAGAATATACTCGCTCTCTAACAAAGGCCCAGCAGAAGTCGAGAGGTCTTACCTGTTTGACCACCCGCCTAGTTATTTCATTAGAGATATATTCAATGACGGTAGATGTACAAAAGCACTCACGTTTTGGAAACGGGTTGCATTTGGCGTCCGCTCTCCTGTTCGAAGAAGACCATCATTCAGTACAAGGGCAGGCCCGAGAGGCTTAGAGGACGGCCGAAGCGTCATACATACCGTGGCGAAAGAACTGCGAGGGTTCGAAATCATTAGCGTTCATAACGACAGGACATATGAAATCCAACGTTTCACCATACGTACTACGTGAACAAGTTCTAGCTCCAGTTGTGGCGGATACTGCTGTTCTAGCCCTTCTACGCACGAAAGGGTCGCCATAGTTGGAGATGCAGTCAGTGTGTTTACACAAGCACCGAAATGTGAACAAAAATGTGACTACGGATTATGTTTTCCGTCCCATTTGTGACCAAGGTGACTGGATGCGGGGGAAATTTTCTCCAACTCGCACATGTGTGTTGGCTTAACGACGTGGGATACGGGCACTTTGCACTTGAGGATGCAGAATTTCGCGCAAGTTGGAAGGATTAAGACAAGACAATTTTATTGACTGACAGCTAAGATCCGTCGTGGAAGAAGGCCGTGTAGGTGAGCCGAGGACGTGCACTCTTATACTATGATCGGCTAGCGAAGCCTCCGATCTCAGACACATTTTCAATCAGCTCGTCTTTGGCCAGCAGACCCTCGTCGAACCGTTGTCTGATAGCCACTAGCCAGTCTCTCTGGGTGTGCCTATCCAAATCTGCTTGGCTTGGCCATCTGTAAGTGGCGGCGAACACACAGCACAGTCAGTCATAGAAGAAGACAGAAAGCAATCCTTGGGACATTGTTCGGCTTACTGCTCAAGGAGGTAAAACACGATCTTGTTGGGCGCCGACGCGTTCTCAACCTTTTCAAACACCTCATATCGCAAGCAGGTACTTTCGACCTCGCAGACCTTGGCAGCGAGATCAAGAAGGACTTGGCGACACTGGATACCATGTCAGGCTCACCGCAACGAGTTGGTGCTTCGGCAACTGGGGTGCGTACCTCGCCTTCTTTTCCTGCAGCAGGGTGCAAGGTGCACCACAGGGTCACTGGCTGTGCGGACATGACGTTATGGAAGCAAGTGGTGGAATGTCCTATTGGATCGAAATGAAGCGGATAACTTTGGATAACCCGACATCTACTTAAGTACGAATACTGTCTGGCGTTGCTTTGTACGTGCAGTCTGCTATCCACAATGCTGTTGGACCTGAGTCAATCGCGCCGTCGACCAGAAAGCTTATATTGCCCAAACTTTAGGTGGAACGGACGAACCCCTGTCAACGGGGAGTTGTGGGATCCGAACCCGATTATAAGTTGACTTAATTAGTGACAAATTTTAGTCTCCAGTCCTGGACAACGACTTACACTCCATACCAGCACCCCTGCCTCACATCAATTCTAACGCCCGCTATGGATATCGAGGCGCTCATCAAAGACCCCCCTTTCAAGCTTACCGAAGCAGATATCCGGGCCCTGCGAGGTCAGTGTGAGGCGTTTCGATCTCATACATGGGACGAAGTCCAGAACGTGATCGGTAGGTCTCCCCCTTGACCGGCTTTGGCCGAGATGTTTCTGTCCAGGGCTCCGCTGAGAAGTTTCCAATCAAGCCGCTGGCGAGATGGGACAGCTCAACAGAGCACCCCAGGACCTGCGGAACTACATTCTGTGGCTCGCCGAGGTCGGAAAATCCCACGGATCTGTCTTGGAGTTTGTGCGCCGTGAGAAGTTGCGCTGGCAGAACCCCATTGCCGCCCGAGACGATGTGCCCTTCGCGGACCCACACGACTGGAAGATTCTCTGGAACGACTGGCCGTACGCTTTTGATGATGGCATCATGCACTTGGTCATGTGGTCGAAGAGCAAGATAGCGGTGGACCCGGACACGGGGCTGCCGACAGAGGAGTCGGCCAGATTGATCGAGGCCTTTCTGGACCGCACGTTTGGAGGGGGTCTGGGCTGCACAAGGTGCGAGAATCTACTATGGTTCAAGCAGAAGGCAGCGTGGCAAAGTGTCAAGGCTTTAGATCATATCCACGTCTTGTTACGGGGTGTACAAGAAGATCAGGTCGAGAGACTGATCGGCCAGCACCGATCCCAGACGCTTCAAGTTCTGGCGAGAAAAGGCATGTTGAAGACTGAGATTGGATTGCGGATTTCGTCAAAGATGAGCTGATTGGATGGATCTTGCTTCCGAAGAAACTATTGACATCTTTTTTTCAATGATCTGTACGTTTACTGCGTCGTGTCGATCTAAAGCCTCGACGCCTTGCGCCCAAAGTAACTCTGTACCAGTGAAATAACCTTGTTCTGTTCTTCGTCGCTCATCTCAAAAAAGATGGGCAGACGCACAAGTTGAAGGCTTGCCACGGAAGTGTTCTCGTCTTTTCCAAAAAATTTCCCAATCTTCTTCCCGATCGCTGACATATGGAGGGGAGAGTAGTGGGAAGATACAGATACCCCGTTCTCTTTCATGTACCGAACGAAGCCCGGACGACGAGATGCGTCCCGCAGCTTGAGGTAGAATATGTGACCATTGTGCTCGCAGCTTTCTGGCATTTTTGGCAGGAAGAACTCTCCCGAAGACTCTGACAGCGGCTTGAGCGAGGCTTGGTATGTATTCCAGATCCTTAGCCTGGTCTGCTGGATGAATTGCGCCATCTCGAGATGGGACCACAGGAGGGCGGCAAGCACCTCGGACATGACATAGTTGGATCCGATGTCCTGCCACTCATACATTGGCAACTTTTCGCGGAAGAATTTTACTCTGTTGGTGCCGTTGTCGTAGACGACCTCGGCCCTCTCGACCAAGTCGTCCCGGTTGATCAAAACGGCACCGCCCTGGCCTCCGGACGTGACGTTCTTCGTCTCGTGGAAGCTGATGCAGCCGATGTGCCCAATAGTGCCAGAATACACACCGCGATATTTGGAAGTGAGGCTCTGTGCTGCATCTTCCACAACGAGAAGGTTGTGACGGGACGCAATGTCCATCAGTGCGTCCATGTCGCACGAGATACCGGCGTAGTGGACCGGGACAATGGCCCGCGTTCTTTCGGAGATTGCAGCCTCGACCAGATTTGCGTCCATGTTCATCGTGTCCCTCTCGATATCGACAAACACAGGCGTGGCCCCCCGGCTGACGAAGGCGTTGACCGTGGACACGAACGTATAGCTGGGAAAGATGACTTCGTCACCTGCTTGAATATCGATAACCATGGCGGCCATCTCGAGCGCTGTCGTCCCGGAGGTCACCAGAAAAGCCTTTCCGGCTTGCATCATATCTTCTAGCCATTCCTCGCACCTTTGTGTATACGGCCCTTGAGCCAACTTTCCTGTCTTCAAGACATTGTCGACGTATTGCAACGAGTTGGGCGGCTGGAAAGGCTTTGAGTACGGGATCATGGCTGTTCAAGGAGGAAAATAACGTTTTAACTTAAGTTTTTCCTCCATCCATAGGGAAGAAAGGGAAGATCAAACCTTTTACATATTTTGTCCACATGCTCGTCTTCGGGAAAAGTAGTTGAGAAGAACCGTTTCGGGCTGAGGAGATGGACGGTTGGCCTTCCGGCCACTCGTCTCAAAGTCTCGTCGCCGGCTAGCGAATCAGAAAATCTAGCTTCCAGACCGGCAGTGCCATGCAAGGCCACGGCTTATCAAATTACAACGAGTTGCCAGACCGTCGTCTGCCCTGGTCAGTCAGCATCAATACGGAGAATGTAACAGCACTGAGGCACACCGCTCAATCGGCTGAAAACTCCTTCGGTACTTCCGAAGGCATGGAAGGCTATTCCGGAAACAGGCCAGTCAATTTATGCAAACTTTATCAGAAGTCATCACCAGGCTTGTCTTGACGACACGATCAAATCGATGGGAGCCACTCTTACTCCACCTTCAAAGGTTATAGAGAGGGCCCATGCTTCAACACTTGGTCTGTCATATTGGTGAAGCAGCCACGCGATAAGATATCTTTCCTACCGCAGCCAGCATAAGTTCACCATAATGCTTAGGAATCTAATATCGTTTTGTTCAGTCAGGCCAAGATGGCGATTTTGTGGCACTTGCTGCTCGTTTTGGCGTCAGTTGCCGTGGCACATGATGTCCCTCATTATTCAAATAAGATTGCTAAGCGGGGTCTTTACATCCGAGAGCAAACAGCCTCAAGCAATTTCGCCACGAAAGCACCAGTTATTGACCTAGGATATGCTCGTTATGAGGGCTATTATGACTCCTCATTCGACATCTTCAGCTACAGAGGGTAAGGACGTGGAAACCGCACAGAGTGCTTGGACAGCTGCTAAGCTCAAGTTCCCCTTGCAGAATACGCTATGCAGCAAAGCCTGGAAGATGGCAGCTTCCCAAAAGACCAGCTCGTGGACAAACAGGAGACAGAGTCTTGCCCGCTACTCAAAATCCGCCTAGATGCCCTCAGTCGCCGCCGGGGCCAATGTCAGTGGGGATGCCTTGACTGTCAATTTCAAGAAGCTGACTCTCAATAGTGTACCCAACTATACGTTCGAGAAAGACGCCATGGGTGATGAGGATTGTCTATTTCTGAATGTGTTTACTCCTGCCAACAAGACTCGGCTACCGGTGCTGTTCTGGATTCGTAAGCCTGCCACTTTCACCTTGATCACTTCTCGGATCAGCAAACCGTCCGCAGAAAAGCTGATTAGCGACAGATGGTGGCGGATATGGCCAGGACTGGGCTGCCAACTATGATTTTTCGCACATGGCCAAGACGGTAGGCAACGGCTTTGTGACAGTCATCATCCAGTACCGGCTCGGCGCTTTTGGCTTTGCCTCGTCAGCTGAGATTCGTCATTTCGGGGTACCCAACGCCGGCATTCACGATATGCGATTCGCTTTGGATTGGGTGCAGGACTACATCCATCTCTTTGGAGGCGACCCTGCTCGCGTCACCATCGCTGGAGAGTCTGCCGGTGGAGGTGGTGTGATGCTTATGACGATGGCCCACAGCGGCTCTGATGAAACCTTCTTGTTTCAACGCGCCATTGTATCGAGCCCGTATCTGCCCACTCAGTGGTAAGATTCACGGTCTTGCGCTCAACCTGACCGAAGTTAACGTATTGACACTATGTTGTAGGGATCATGATGATATGCAACCTTCTCAGGCATACTATGATTTGGCTACCAAAGCCGGATGCCTGGATGCTAGGACCACAAAGAACGGGAGCGTTTTTACTTGCTTACAAAATGTTGACAGCAATACCCTCCAGAACGCTAGCGCGTTTGTGAGTATGGGAGCCAGGTGGGGTCAGTGGGCTTTCCTGCCTGTGACTGATGGCAAATTCATCACGCAAAGGCCGACGGAGCAGCTTTTGAAGGGTCAAGTGAATGGGAAGGCTATTCTCTCAGGAGTGAGTTATCAATTTGAACCATACAACTTTGGTATGCTAACATAATTATGCGACAGAACAACGCCAATGAGGGGACACTGTTCGTCCCAACAGACATTACTGCTCGGGACAAGTTTATATCTCTCATACGACGGAGCTATCCGCTGTTGACAGACGCAAACATGAGTGCCATCATGGAGATTTATGATATTGGAGATGAATCCATCTCGGGCTCATTGTACCCGACCAACGGGTTGACTGCTCCATTCGCTACGAGCCATTCAGAAATCGCCTCAGGATGGCTACAGGCGGCGTACAACCTCTACGCGGAGGTCACATTCGTCTGCCCCGCCATGTGGCTCGCGGACGCTTTTGCCCTCAACAGTGACACTGCGGGTGGAGGGAAACAGGCATGGCGTTACCAGTATTCGCCACCGCCGTCTTTCCACGATGATGACCTAGACGTTCTCATGAAAGACGTGCAAGGAACTAACGACACTGACGGCGCCGACGAGAGCGTCGGGTTTAGAATCGCGTTCCAGAGCATGTGGGGTCGGTTCGTGATCGACGGAGACCCCACTCTGGCCGAAGATGTCGCGCGGGCAGTCAGTCAAGTCGGTGAAGATGTCTCTGCGGCGCAAAAGTCCCAGTGGCTGCCGTGGGGGTCGATGAACACGCGACTGAATAGCTCGACGCACGCCATGCTGAACCTGAACTTGACAAGTCCTGAGAGTGGGAAAGCTGACTTCCGAGTTGTCGATGGCTTGTCTTGGGAAGGGGGAAGAGGAGATAGGTGTAAGCTGTGGGCGGATCTGGGTTACTGGATTCAGTCATAATGGTAAATTTGTCTACTGGTTCGACATGTCATCTGGTAAGATGCGGCTGACTGTCTAAACAAAACAAGAATTGCGGGCAAGACATCCCAAAATAGAGGTTGAAATTGATCGAGTTACGTACTTATCGAGATTGATCGTCAAAATGAGACCGTCAACAGTTAAGTACCCATAGCTATTAATCTATCTGCTTCTCACACCCGATTCGGTTGAGGATCCCCCTCCGGCCGCTGAGAGCTCTGACGCCGCTCGCTCTGTTGCTGGACGGCCTGTCATTGGAGTGTTCCCACGACGTCAAGTCAATAGACTCTACGTCCACTTCCTCCGCGACCGCTTCCATCTCTTCGTATTTAAACTTTTCCTCTTCTTCCTCGTCGATATCCTTATCGCTTCTTACGTCTTTAGTAGGGGCTCCTTTGATTACCCATATAGATATACGGATAATAAAGAATAACTAAGCGCAGATAACGACTTTAAGGGCTAAGAGAAATGTTAAGAAACCCTTTATAATGCCATTTGTTATATAAACGGTGCTATTCGGGTCCTTAAAAAGGTCCAGAAGATAAGACTAGCCTTTTTTAAGGGGCGCAAAGGGCCCCTCGATCTCGCCCAGAGTAGCACGAAAGTATGGCTATTCTAAAGACCGAGGGAGATCGTAGTATACGCTCTAGTGAGTTATGAGATAGAATATATATCGTGTCTAAACCTATATAAATAGGAATATATTAAGAATGATATTATAAAGAGTGGTAAACCTAATATACCTGAGATATTTAGCCAGCTATGCCGACTATTAATAAAGCTCGTACTGTTATTATTATTATTATTGTTGTTGTTATTGTTGTATTTAACGTCATAGCAGAAGGATCTAGGCCCTTACTACGGACCTCCTAAAGGGTATATAGCATAGAGGGCCGTAAGCTAAGGCTACTTACTCTATAATACGTCGTCTCTTTATATTATTCTTTAAATTATACCTTATAACTACTACGTATTTTATTTATCCTTAGTTCCCGCTATTACTTTAATTTAATTTTTTTCTAAATCGTTTTTTAAAATCAGAATATTCTTTAGGGAATTAATAAGGACGTATAACGAATTAATACGGACGCATGGCTCTTAGGGACGCATGACATTCTCTACCTCTAATTAGCTTAAAAAAAAATTATACTTCTTTCTAAAAGCGATAAAGGCTTAGTATTACGGCTAGCTAGTCGTAGTAAGTATATTAGCAGAAGTTAAGGTTACGAGTACTAAGTAAATAGTATCGTAGTTATAAATAGCTTCCCTAAAGCTATATTTATAAGTTAGAAAGTAAGTAAGGCTTTAGTAATTAATTATAGTCTCGTTAAAAGGGGTTCTTAGTAAAAGTAACTAAAAATGATCGTAAGTTCTAATACTAAGTTAATTACTAAAGAAGTTATAGAAGGTCTATCCTTAAGCCCGGCTCAAGGCTATACTATATATAAGTCCCGATCCTAAATATATCCTTTATTAGTAATTACCTTATTTATTAAGTAATCGCTTAGTGGATACTAGTAAGCGCTCACTTAGAGTAACTATAGTAATTACCTTATTGCGCGATCACTATTCCTTATCTACACGTGACTTGCCCATAGTTCTTCCGTTCCGTAGGAGTCACCCTATGTTCCTATCCTTCTGCATATATAGCGTACTAAATAAGATGAAAAACATTAACAACAGCGAGAACGAAATTTTTAAGATCGGAGCAAAAAACAGCGCCACAATACACTCCGAAAGGTTAATTAGATAGCCGTGTGCTCGTCGCAAAGCCCATAACAACGTAGGCACCATAGCAACCCCATGGCCCCAGGAGCAAACATGGCTAACGCACTATCGAGAGCACGCTACTCAACTTAGCAGACACCTTTAGACAGCACTTAAATCAATCGACACCGCAAATAAACACCCCCTTAACCCGAAAGCCGTAAGACTTACTCTCATTACTACTATCTCCCTACTAACTAAATTACAAAAATTACCCGAGCTTAGACACCTCTACTAAGCTATTAAGAATCTACGTATAAAAAACAAGACAGCCTACGAGAGTAATATTTACGAATTAAGAACCATTAGGATTACTATATAGTAGAATACGGCCGAGCTAAAAGAAAATACTAACATAACACGCGCAGCTAGCGCGGCTACCAAGGAGGCTTAGAAAGCTAGCGAGCTGGCGGTTAAGGTTATAAAGGATATTAAAGCACTAGAGCCGATGAATTAGGGGAACACCGTGTAGTTATATGCTAGCGTAGCCGCCCGAGGAGGACTTATAGAGAGCATGCATAACCCCTGTAACCAGAGAGCGTCCCAGACCCAGATTCTGCGTGAAATCATAGTGAACATTCGAGACCCTATTACTATTGCCAGCATAGGAGCTATGAACCCCCGTAGCCTCAAGGCGCACGTAGACCGCGCCATCGAACAAAGCAGCAACGAGCACATCCGCAAGCTCAAGACCGTGTCCGCCAATCAACTCAAGAGCGGCGACTTGAGCGTCAAGACAGCAACGACAAAAGACATAGAGGCCCTCCGGCAGTTTGCCAAGGACTGGGAAAACCACATCGGCAACGGGGCCGCCGTGAGGATCCCAACCTACGGAGTGCTGGCGCACGGCATCAGAACCAGCTCCATGAACATAGATCGCTTTACAGAAATCAGAGACGACCTGCTGCAGGACAACAAAGCATTCATCCCCAGAGCGGATATCAAATACGTAGGCTGGCTGACCCAATCAGCCAGCAAAAAGACGGCATCATTAGTGGTCGTGGAGCTCTCAAGGGCAGAAGACGCCAACAAACTAATTGACGAGGGACTCATCTGGCAAGGCCAGGTGTTCCAATAAGCATCTCATACATACGTTACAGATCCAGAGTTAACCATCTCGTTCAAAGAAGGTTTTAAGTTCTACTATTTAGGCACTACGGTACTTCTCTTAGTTATAAAAAAAGTATCTCGTTTATCCTCTATATAAATAGTACCGTGTTTAACAAGTAGTCTCTAGCTTTTCTAAACATAAGTTAAAAATAAGTTTAGGATATTAAGTAATCTAAAAAGAGCTTATAGCGCCGGTTTAAGTAAATAATAATACTAAACATATAAATAGTATTTACGTCGGCTTTAGACGCCTAGCCCTCGTAAGACCAATAGAACCTAAATAGGCCTTTATTATATAGTATTATATATATATTACTCCGTCTCTCGTAAATATTTTTAATATTTAAAAAGCCGAAAACTAGTATAATAAGCCTCTGTAGACCTCTAGTAATAGCTATAGTAACTAATTTATAAATAAAAATATAAGTTAAGATAATAAATAATAGTACGAATAGTAGCGCGTAATTAAGAGCTCCTCGAAAATATCTATAATCGGTTTTTATAATAGCTATATTCTTTTAATATAGATTATAATAATTTATGAATAAAAAAATATTAAGCCTAGATTATGTGGGTTAAGTCTAGGTAAATAAAATATATTATAAAAAGGAAATAATATAGCGTATATATAATTAATATTATAATTATTTAGTATCCGGAAATTGTTTTTTAGAAATACGCCTAACTTTCTACTATAAAAACCTTTAGTAAGTAATAATACGCTTATATATATTATTATATCGTTTTTATAGAGTTTATACCGGGCTCTTTTTAATAACCCGTATCGACGTTTATAAGCCGGAATTATATATTTTTAAAAACGTAATTAAGGGCCTTTATATATACCGAGAGGCCTTCTTCTTATATATTTAGTTTCTAACTCTTACTTATATACCTAGAGGTCGAGATTTAGGAATTAAGCTAAAAAGGTACTACTACTTTTTTATTATAAATCGTTTTTAGTATTAAAATAAGGATCTCGCTTATTAATTAGCCTATTTATAATATCCGATTTTAGCTCTTACTAAACGTCAGTTCTAGCTATACTCTCTTATTATATACTGTTAATATTATTAAATACCCTATATTCTAAGTTATTTATAATTTAAAATCTATACCGTATTTATATTAAAACTAGAGTTATCCCTAGCTATATAACGAGAATCCTACTTCCTTAATACCCTCTCTATAAAATCTAGATCTAGCTTTTTATAACCCGAATAGGGCTTCTCTATATATATATACCCTATTTATACGAATTATTAAGTATTATTAAAAAACCCTTTGCGGCTAGTTTACTTAGAAACGTAACTAAGACCTTTTTATTATTTAAGTTAAAAAATAATACTTATTTAACACGCTCAATAGGGGTTTTTCTTTTTTAAATAATAAGATATAGCTCTTATAATACGTTTATTTACCTATTACTTATAATAAATAGAAAATAGTATATATATACTTATAACGTATAGGTCTTAAATATGCCGTAATTAATATTTATTATAAAGGGTCCGTTTATACGTATTATAAGTTTAAAGCTTTATTTAGTATTCTTACTTTTAAAAATCGCTTTATTAAGTAAAACGCTTTATAAATAGAGGCTTTTATAAAAATATATATCGACCTTCCTCCTCTACAACTCTAATAAGGAGAATAATAATATTAAAAAAGAAAAAGGACTTATATAAAGCGATTTATATTAAAGAATAAGCTTTTTAACTAATATAGCGTTTTTTAATATCGTAGCTAATATTAAGACTATCTACTCTATAGTAGCTTAATATCTAACTAGAAATAATAAAATAATATTTTTATTTAGAGTAATATACGTCTATAAAAAAGCCTTTATAAAACGCTCGCTCTATCTTAGGATAGCTAGCCGCAATAGCGCATTTATTACTAATTCTTTTAATTAAAACTCGAATAATCTTTATATACGGTTTACTAAGTATAGTATCCCTAGGGTAAACTTATTAACTATATAAAGGTATCGTAGTTACTATAGTTATATCGCTAGATCTCTTTATAATAAATATATATCGAGGCGTACTATAAAAAGTAAAATAAAAATAAGTAATTAGTAGAAGGCTATTATATAGACCTATTCATAAGAATATAAACTTTTTATAAGGATCGTAAACTCGTTAATATATAAATTTTAATATTATTAACTTTATATATAACTATAGTAATAGAGGAAGATATTTATACATCGTTAAATCCTATTTAGCTTCTTAAAGGCTTATAGTCTAGTTCGCTAGGCTTATAATATATTATATATACGCCGAATTAAAACTTATTTATACGATCCGTAATAGATATATAAATAATATAGTACTATATATATATATATATAGTTTATTACGCCCCGGCTAAGCTATTTAGGACTCGTGTTATTATTTATATATTCTTTACTTTCGTTTATATCCTTGCCTCCTAGAAGCCTATATCAGTTTTATTTACCTCCGTATATATTATTTTTTATTTTATATACTAATATTATAGTTACTCGTAGTATTAGTAATAGGCTATTTTAAAGTTATCTCCTAAAGTATTTAGCGTCCTATTATTAGCGGCCAAAGCTAGTCCTATTATTAATAGTATAAGGGTACGTAGGGGTTATTGTCAGTTAGTATGTTAATATAGGTTATATATAGTTTCGCTACTAGTTAATCTATGCATCTAGCCTCTACGTACTTATAGTAAACTTAATAATTCTTTTAATAATATCTACGTTTAGTAACTAATTATTAAGATCGGACGCGCTCTTTTCTCTAAAAAAGTATAATAGGTTTTCTCTCTAAGTTTCCGTTTACGCTAAGATACTAAGCTTTTTTTAAGAGAGCTTATTATATAGCTCGCGCGTATACCTTCTTAATAAAGCTATGTTAGTCTTTTTTAAAAATACTCCTATATTATCGGGTAAAGCTTTATATTTTTATTATATACTTTATAAAGCAATCCTAAGTACCGTTAAGTAGGCTTTAGTAAGTCGTTTTTATGATATCTTACTTAGTCTCGTACTTTCTTTTACTATAGCTAAGTATTAATTTATATTAAAAATACTTCGTAAAGGCATAGCGCGTCTATTTATATAAACCCTCTACTTTATATCCCTATAAATTTAATTCCGCTTCTTTCGCGGGGTACTATTAGTTTATAAGTTAATACTAATTTACTTTTTAAGCTAACTTTAATAATCTCCCTATAGGTTCTATCCTTAATAGCTACTTTAAAAAGTCCCGTTTTTATAATAGACCGATATACGCATCCGTCCTCTCGAGCTATATAAAAAGCGTCGTATTTACGATTTACTAATCTAGCCTTCTGTTACTTCTATTATATACTACGCCCCGCAAATTATTAAATCTATTTTATATTACTATATAAAATCTCTTTTATAAAGCTAACCGTGTTTTATAAAAGGGCCTTTATTTATATCCTCTCTATTACTAAGATAACTAAGTAATACGGTATTATCCCTCTAACTAACCGAGGTACCTCGTTGTTTTTTATAAATAGGATTAGTTATATTATATTACTTATATTATTCTTAATTCCCCCGGTTTTATTATACGCTTTTATCTTCTCGCTTCTTAATATAGCTTAGTTCTTATTAATAAAATAGCCTAAAAGTACCCTAAGGGTATCCTATTTTATAAACTATATATCTATTATTTATAGGCTCGATTTCGTAGTTATAAATTGGGTAGGTTTTATAGTATTCCCTTATAGCTTATAAATAGTAGGGCTTAGGAGCCCTATACGTACCTATTACCTAAACTAATAAATAAACGCTAGTTAGCGTTAACTCTTTTTCGCTCTATAAATACCCCGGGCTAAAAGGTATTTATAAGTTCCTAGTTAGTACTACGTAGAGGTAAGAGTCGTCGCTAGCCTAGCTTTTTTTTAATAAAAAGCGAAAACGATTATAATATTAATTATATATTATATCCTCTTAGTAATATACTTTATCTATTTAAACTTAACTTATATAGGCTAGGCCTATAGTCGTTCTAACTATATATATATAACTACGATTAAATATATAAAAATAAATATTATAAAAGCCGGTTATAGATACTTTAAAGTAGTTCTTAATTATGCGTTACTATTCGTACTATCGTTCGCTATTTTAACTTATATTTCTATTTATAAACTAGTTACTATAACTATTACTAGAGGTTTATAGAGACCTATTATAGTAGGTTTCGGCTTCTCGAATATTAAGAATATTTATAAGAGAGGAAGCGATATATATATAAAACTATACCTTTTTTATGGGTAATAATTAATTTGCGTATAGATATTAATAGATCCGTTTATTAATAAGGTATATAATAAGGCTCTAATAATACCTTTTTAATAACTTTAGTAGCTAAAGTTAGAAATTACTTTAATACTATATTCGTATATAAGACCTATATTATATAATCTAATATTTATAAACGGTAATAATAAATATAGCCTCTATAATACGTAATATATGTCTAAACTAAGAATATAATAAAAAAGTAATTCTAGTTTTATTATAGAGGTTAAATAATAAATATACTTAACAGGTCTTAGTATATATCCCGTTAGTAAAGGGATCTATATATATCTATATATAAAATAATTCTAAAACGGAAACTAAATCCGATTTTACTATTTATATTATATTATACTCCTTAATAGCTTAGCTAGGGCGTAATAAACTATATATATATATATATATTATACTATACTTTATACTAAGAGACTAAGCTATTTTTATAAGGACGAGAAGGGTTTTTCTTTTTTATCCTAATCCTATAGTAAAGCCGACTTTTAAAAGAACTAGATCTAGATCTTATATATAGGGTACTAAATTATAAAGTAAGACCTTTATTATACGGCTAGGGATAACGCCGGCCTAAGTATAGGACTAGTATCCTAGCTTCTAAGGATATCTAAAAATAAATATAGCGGAGATTTTTAAATAGCTATTTTAAAACGTTGAAAATAACTTAGAATATAAAGTAGATAGTATTATATAGCCCGATATTAAAAAGTCTCGAAGCGATTTCTTATTTTAATAGAAAAATAAAACGGCTTTTACTTACTAATTCGTACTTATATTAGCGTTAATTATTACTAGTTACTAACACCATCTTAAAATAGCCCTATCCTTAGTTAAATATTTAAAATCCAAAGTTAGATTCGTATAACTAGACGACTATAAATATTTACTAATTAACTTACTAAATAAAATATAAAGAGATATAGTTAGTAAGGTTTTTTTTTAATAGTCCTATAGTAATACTATATACGGCTCCTTATCGTCCTTTAGAATTACGTATAGCGGCATAGGTGCGTATATAAAGTAAAAGAGTAAGTATAAGATTAAATCTAAGATTACTTAGATATTATATTTTTATTATAATAGACGATCCCTTTATTATTAATAAAGTATTTATAGAGAGCGATACCTTTTTTAAAATACTATAGTATAAAAAGAATTAATAAATATAATAGGTCTATTATTTAAAAGACCTCTTATTTTTTAATTAGAAGAGGGGCGTAAGGTAGATTACTAATTATTTATAATTCCGCGGCGTATTTAAGAAACTAATAGGTATTATGGGCATCCGATCGGGTATATCGACGGGGAGTTTTTATAAATTTATAAGCCTATAATATAATAAGGTTTATATTTTATTTACTTCTTTCCTAGACCTAACTAACGATAAGCTTAGGAAATTATTAATTATTTAGGACTAATTTATAATATTTAGCTATATATCGTTAAAAGAGTTAAGTCTAACTTAGTTAAAATTAATATAAATATAGTATAGTTCTTAGAGCTTAAGTATCCTAGATTCTTTATTAAAAATAAATAAGATCTCTATAATATTATTACCAGCGGTTAAGCGTTTAAGAACTTTAACTAAACTAAACGGAAATTCTTTTAGTAAAATCTTTATAATTTAAATATCGTAGTCCTTTTGCTATCGATATTCTTTAAATATTTTAGGTATTTTAAAGAATATACGAGCTATATAAAGTTATTTATTTCGCTTCTTTAATATAATAGCCTATATAATACCTTCCGGGCCAGTTTTAAATAACTTATAATAAAAGATAACCGCTATCCTATCTAAGCGTCTAACTTAATATTTAAAGTCCGCGTTATCGAGCTAGAACTTTAATTCGATACTAAATAATATTAAATATAGCTTTTTATAATATAATATTTCTAAAATATAATAACGAATCCTAATATACTCCCCTAATTTATAGTTTTAGCTTCTCGTTTATATTTCAAGACTAATAAAATTATAGTTCTTAAATTACTTTATTTAGAATAGAATATAGTCCTATATACGGAGTCTTATCTTAATATATAACGTCGGATATCTTAGCCTATTTAGGATATAGACCTTTATTTAAAACGTAGTACGCTATAACTATTCGTTATTAGTAATAAAAGACCTAAACTTAACGTATATTTATAGTCTATTTAAGAGGCTTATAAGAGAAATAAAGAGTTTCTTTTTCTTAATATTATAAACTAATAACTAGTTTTAAAAAGAGAGTTAATAACTAACTTATTTCTACTTAGAACTATTTATATAGCTTTTTTCTATAAGTTACTTTTTATTTCGGATACGGACTCGATATTATCCGCGGTATTTTATTATTAAAGCTATAACGAAGTAAAAGTAATTACTATTATATTTTTAAATAGTTATAAAAATAATATAAATAATCGGTAATATAATTTAAGGGAGTTACGAACTTAGATAATAGTAATAAAGAGTATAAATACCATAGTAAATTATAAAAAGAATTAACGCCGAGTTATTTTTAAGATTATAAAGGAGGGAATCTTATAAAAAGAAGAATACTTAGTTTTTAATACGACTATTTAAGGAAATAAGGCTCGAGTTAAAAGTTTCGTGCGGGGTTTAATACTATTATATTTTCGAACTATCCTATTCTTACTTAAGAAGTACCCACTTCTAGTTAACTAATATTATAACGGAATCGTTTAGAACGGGAGTAATTATATTTTTTTAGTAAATAGTAGTTATATAGATATAAGAAATATAGGATAGTAGTATTATAGCTTACTTAATTAACTTTTTAGTTCGCCCCTTTATATTAGAATTTAACTATATTAAGCGCTATTATATAGCTTTAGTTATTCGTCTAAATCGATATTTACTAAATAATTTGCTATATAATCTATACCTAAAATATCTAATAAAAATAAGAACCTAGACGTATACCTTAAATATAGATCTATAAGATTTATATTTCTAGAGTAGGTTCGAATTATAATATATAGTTCTTAATAACCCCTAGGGTTAGGTTTAGATATAAGACGTAACGTATAGTAATAAAAAGAAATATTTATTATATTATATAAGCAATACGTCGCCATAAAATAAAAAAGTATAACTTCGTTATAACTCGTGCTTTACTTTATAATACCTTAATACGTAGTCTAATAAAATATTTTATATTCTAAATATTTATACCGGATATTTATACCAAATATTTATCTTAAGTATATGTTCTAAGTATATGTTCTAATTATATATTCTAAGTATATATTCTAAGTATATTTACTAAATATATATACCGGATATTTATACCGGATATTTATTTTAGGTATATATTCTAAGTATATATTCTAAGTATATATACTAAATATATATACCGGATATTTATACTAGATGTTTATTTTAGGTGTGTATATATACTAGATATTTATGCCGGATGTTTATACCGGATGTTTATTTTAAGTATATATTCTAGGTATATATACTAGATATTTATACTAGATATTTATGCTAGCTATATATCCTAGACGGATAGGCTAAGAGGCCTCTTAAAAAGACGCAATTTCGGGCTAATATAAAGCTTAAACGATTAAAAAGGAGATATACTTATAATCGCAGAATTAAATATATTAAGATCGATTTAGTAATAACTTTGCTATTAAGATTATAACGATTATATAGCTCGATAATCTTACTAAATAATATAACGGTATAAAATCCCTAGATATAGAACCGATTTAGGCTATAATACTTAACGACTCTAAAAGGGTTTTTAATAATAATTTAGTAAAGAACTTTAAATAATTAAGAAGAAAGAGACCTTAATAGTTTAATAATAGCCCTACTAAGTCGGTTAAACTATATTATTTACGCCTTATTAACTTAGGTATATTTTAGTTATAGAACTATTAACGAACTTTATTAATAGCCTCGGCCTAACCGATTATATAATTATAAAATTTAGGATTAGCCTTAGATCGAGTTAATCCTAATTACTATAGAAGGAGGTAGATATTATAATAAGGGCTAGAAATATTTGCGTATACTATTTATTTTAGTAAATATTACTAGAATACGGAAGACTTAATATAACTATAGTTATTAGAGGTAATGCTACTATTCTAGGTTACTTATATATACCCGTAAGGATATAGCTCTATCCCTTAATTTTTATTACTTTATCAATTTAATAAATCGTAATATAATAGAGAACTTACTTTTTACTTTTTATATTACCCCAAGTTAAACGGCCGAGAGTAGTAGGGACGACTTTATTAATTACTTATAAAGATACCTTTACCTTTATATTCGGTTTTCTTTTCTTAATCTTTTTTAATTTTATTACCTAGGCTTTAATATAAATAGAGAGTACTACTATTCCGGAGTATTTATTAAACTTATACATACTATCTTTTCAATAAATTAAGTATAGTATTAATTTTTAAGAAATATACTTAGACGATCTAGCCTTATTCCGTATTAGCCGTAAATAAGGCTTTATTATATAGTTATATAGAATATCTTTCAGGGGCTTTAACTATTAATATCCCTTTATAGTTTCTAAAGTAGCTATAATAAGACGATAGATTTAATATCCTAATTACGCTATAGGAAATACTTACTTATTTAGTTATAAAGACTTATATAAAGAAGTAATAGGTTAGTAATAAAGGTTATAAAAGATTTATAAGGAGCAAAAGACTATTTACTTATTTAAAAATAAGTACGGTAGACTAAGATAATTTAATATTATTAATAAACTCGGTATATTTACTAACTTATTTATAGAGATCTATTTATAAAATTAAGTTACTAAGCGCTACTTAAAGACTTTTTTTTTAAGCTCTTTCTTAACTAAATTTTAATAAGTAGTAAATAAAGCGACTAATCTATTTTAACGTATATAAATAGCGTACGACGATATAAAGTATACTTAGTAATTATATAGAACTAACGGATTTATTAATAGCTATAGTAGCTAAGTAAAGGGGCCTAACGATTACCCACTTCCTCCTAGTTTAAAGAATGTTATATACTAAGTACCGTAATTTTTAAATAGCTCGTCCTATGTCCTCTTTATAATAGAGCTAGTTAATATACCTCTTAAGTAGAGTTAGGTAAGCATATAGGAGCTCTTAGCCGATCGTTAATAACGTTATATATACGCTAAGAGTAATAATAAAGATAATATCTCCCCTTTAGGTAAAAATAATAAATTATTTTACTAAGAACTTCGCTAGGAGATACTATTCTAGCTCGAATAATATTTTTTTAACTACTATTAGCTAGTAATAAGCGAACTTAAGAGGGCTTAGACGTTATTATAACTATATAAATTATTTAACTTTATAATATAATTAACTAAACACGGCCCGCTTTTTCTAATATTATTATTGTCTATAACGTCTCGAGAGAGCTAATATAGCGTTATACTTATTAATATTGGTTAAATCTTAAATAAAATCTCCCTAGGCTATTAGTAGTCCCTAGTATTAGCTAATATCTAAGTAATTTAAAATACGAAGCTAAAGTAGTAGTTTATTACTTAACGCTCTTTAACTAGTAGTATATTATTAATTATACCTCGAGAAGTCGTCGCTTTTAATAATAAGTCTTTATCTCCTTAATAACCCCTCTATTTTTAAGCCCTTTAACCTTAGCTTTTTTATCCCTATCTTTTTTAACTCTAGCCCTCCGCTAGTCTTATAGGGGCTAGATTCTTATTAACTATTTTATAAAGTTTAACTCTAAACTAAGATATATCGCTATTAAGAGCTTTTATATATTTTTAAATAAAAATAGACTATTTAAAAAAAGAAGTACTCCCTTAAACTAGCTCGGTTAGCTTAGTTATAAGTAATATAAAGCTTATTTTTATATAGGATTCGCTAAGAAAATAAGCCTTTAAAAGATTTTTTAAATTACTTAAAATACCGACTTTAAAATCCGAAAAGAGGTTAATATAGATTAAAAAGTATAGGATAGAGATAGGTAGTATAAGCCCTCTAGGGTTAAGGAACGTATTAGATAAGCAGAGTATAGATTATATTATCGTAAATTTTAATAAGTTACTCTATTACTCTTTTAGCTAGCTTTATTCTCAATCTTATATTAATAATTATTATATAATAACCTTAATAATTAAATAGTAATAAGTAAACGAACTCTTTTTATCGTTACTAAGCTCTACTAAAAAGAGTCCGGTATTCTAGGCTTACGTTACTTAAGCTACTTTTATATTATATTCTAAGTTCGATCTATAAGAATACTATAAATTTATAATAATACTAGCTCGAAAAGGTCGAAATAAATTTAGAAACTAGTATTTTAATTATTATATCGTAGTTTTTAAAGTCCTCGTAAAGTCGTATAAATATCGTATTATATAAAAAATAATTAAGAATTCGTATTATTAGTAGTATATATAATTAGAGACTTATATATAGCTTTTATAAGGCTGCGTAACAAATCTTTAATATAGTTAGTAGTAGTATAATAATTTAGAATAAGGGCGGCTATTTCTTTTATAGTAATTTACTAGTTTATAAGAGATTAAAGGTAAGTAGTATTTAGCCCTTAAGAGGTATTTAGGTAACCCTAGCCCGATTAGTTTTAAAAACGCGAGGGTATCCCGTACTTTATTACTACGCTTAAGCCGATTTTAATAGAGCGTCTATATTATTTTATTACTTAATAACAATTCGATACTAAGTACGGGGCTAGGGGGAAGGCTATTCGTAATTACTACTTACTTAAAATAGCTAAGTAATATACTCTATTATACTACCTATTTAAAATAGTATAGAATATTCGAGCTTTTTATTATAAAGTTTAATAAGGAGGGTAAAGCCCTATATCAAGCCCGGACTATATAATAATACCGCCTTTTTAATACTACGTTCTTTAAATAACGTTTTTACTACCTATTTTATTACTTATTTAAAATATTACCAACTTAAGTTTTATTAGCTTTACTACCTAGGGCTTTATATCGAACTCGTTTACTACTTATTAACTAAGTAATATACCATAGCTTTGCTCTAACTAACTACGCTGCCTTCCCTAAGTAGCCTATATTTAATTAATATTATAAACCTTATCTCCTAGTTAAACGGGCTATAACCTATTTAGCGCTTATTTAAACTAAAATATCTTTTTAATTATACTCTATAATATAGCTAACCGTCTATTAGTCCTCTTTTAATAACTTATAATAATCCTAATCTTACCTACTAATAACTATAAGCTACTTAATACTATACGTATTATACTTAATTATTAAGTTAGCTAATCTCGTTAAGTTCGCACTTTAATTTATATACTTATAGTAGTTAGGTATAGTATACTATAACTATATCTAAAACTCAATTACTAAGTATTTACGGGGTATATAGTTAACTATCTAAGCTTAAGTACTTTAAAAATCCTAGTTAATTAAGACGTAATATTATAATATAGCTACGTATACCCGTTCCTCTTAGTTTAATAAACTAATACTAAGCCTTCTCTCCCCTTCTATCTAATTCTTTTAGTTAATATAAATCTATTATAAATAGGTAAGATTAACTATTTAAAATCTTTTAGTATTTAGTAACGGCTAGTATATAGGTATTAATACCTCTATTACCTTATATTATTAATAATCCGTTTATTACTAAACTATCGCTCTTAATAGTAAATACTTAGGAATTAATTTAATCCTCTCGTTAATTTTTATTTATAAAGTAATTTTAAATAGTAGCTAAGATTTACGATCTATTTTTAGTACCGTAATATTAAAAATCGTTACGGTTATTTTATAATCTATTTTATAATCGGTTTAATATATACTACTATATTATTATTTAAACTAGCTACTTTACTAAATAAAATAGAGAAGTTAAATATCGTTTATTCTATATTTATATACTACGTCGTCTTCGCTCTTTAGAGGATGCTACTAAGCGGGTACTTACTTATTAAGTTAATTATCGGATCCGCCTCGCCCCGGTAATCCTCTAATATATCGTCATTACCCTATAGTTTATAATAATTAAGCTTTTACCGTCCGGCTCGAAATTCCTTGTATTAGGATGTACGTCGAGTCGCTATGCGGTAAGTTATATTAGTACTATATAGTATATATTTTAATAAAACCCTTTAACAGCGCTTAACTTAATAGTGTTAAGGAATTTTTAAAACTACTAAATCCTCCGCTCGCCCCTATTCTTATATTATTTATTAATCTATAATATATATAACTAAGTATATTTATATAATATATCGAAGTTAAATAGAAGGGCTTAATAACTATAAACTAATTATATTAAGTATAATAAGACTATAAAAGGCTACGAGGGGTAAACTCTTAAAGTAAACCGGACTTAGAATCGTCCTTTTAGTAGCGTCGCTCTTTTTAAGAAAATCGTCGTCCTAATACTAAGCTAGTTATAGAGAATACCTATTTAATAAGAAATATATTATAAACCCTATAGCCTTTATCGTCCGCTATTATATAAAATAGTTTTTATACTTATCTTATCCTTAAATGAGAGGTAATATATAAATAGTTCTAAGTACTTGATATATTAAAAATTTAAGTATACAGAGTAAATATAAATAGCTAGTTACGTAAAGTATAGGAGGCCTATAGCTATCCTTATACTAATATAGTATAAAGGTTACGATTATAAAAATTTAGTTTAAAGTAGTAAATAGATTATAATAACTCGTAAGTTAGATTTAAATATAAAATATAATATAAAAAAGAAGAAAATAAGATCGCGCTATATAAATAGCGTATTATTATAAAAAAAGGAGTTATAAATTCGCTAACTCGTAATACCCTTAGTATTACCCTAGTATATAATTTTATAATATATAGCGCTACGGTATTACCGCGACCCGTATTCGTTAGTTATAAAATTATATAACTCCGATAATACTTACGTATTATTATACTATTTACTAGTCGAGATTATTAATAGCTATTCCGTAAAGTACTATTTTAAAAGTAATATACTATATTATAAGAAGTACGTATATATAAAATGTCGGGTTCGTATTAGCTTCGCTCTATATAATATCGTCTTTTTAGAACTTCTTCTTAATAACATAGCTAATACTTATAAACTAGTACTATAAATATCTAGAGTATAACGCTAGAAATATATTTTATAGTTAAGAACTATATTATAAACTTTATAGTTTACCTAACTATAGTTTATAATTTTATTAAAGTGCTTCTATTTAAAATATTTAGTTAAGTTATTAGAGGTATAGAACTTATATATAAGTTCGTTTAACCGCTATTTGTTATTTATAAATAGATATAAGGCTTAACTAATATATATAAAGTATTATCTTAGCCGCTCTTCTTTATTAATAATAAATATAAATAATATAGCTTCGTATTAAGGAGTGCTCTTTTGTAAGCGGCCTAATAAAAGAGTAAATAGGCCCTCTACTAGCCTATACTAAGACCGGCGTACTATATATCTTTTTTAAATAAAATAGTACGTAAATACCGCTTTGATAGTATCGTCTCTTTAACGGTACTATTTTTTTAATATTATAATAACTAGGGCTACAAGCTTAGCGAGTAATCGCTTTTATATTAGTCTTTAAAAGTAATAGGGATCTATTATTACCGGTTTAGTAAACTTAACGCTATAAATTTAGTATTTAATATCGTCTATAGCTTACTTATTAGTCTATTTATTCCTAATTTACTATTTTAAATCTTTTTTAAGTCTCTCTTTTTCTTTGTGCGCTATCTTTTTAGCTTTTTTATGTTTTTTAGAGCCTAGAAGTAGTTTTAGAATAGCTTTTATAAGCGCTCTTATTATTAAATATATTATAATAGAGGTAGACTATTTTATTATTAGGTCGATCGGACGGCGCTAGGAGATAGAGTAGTTAATATTATAAGACTACTTAAGAAGTGCTTATTAAGGCTTCTATTTATAGATAATGCCCTAGAGATTAGTAAAGATATTATACTTAAAATAGTACCTTTAGAAAGGGTCGGAGTTACTATATCCTATAGCTAAATTTTTTAAAGCCTTACTAACGTCGACTATAATAATAATTAATATAGCTAGTATAGGGAATTAAGTATAATAAACTACTTTAATTGAACGTATTAGTAGCGTTATAATATAAATTATAGGCTATTATAGGGTCCTCGAGCTTTATAAGTTTACTATTTTTCTTAATCTAAGCCGTTATTATACTATAAAATATACATTCGTTATAAGATATTTAATAGCCCGTTAACGTCTTAATAGCTTAACGAAAAATAAAGGTTTAGTTAAGGTCCTCTTTTAATAATATGGGAAGCTCTTAATTAATAAGATATATATTAAAGCTTTAAAAATAATATAATAAAAGTAGACTTAATATATAAAAAGCTTAGTAATAGAAAATAATACTTAATAAGAAAACGTGGGGGCTAAAGAGTAAGGACGGATTAAATATAGTTTTAGGGATTATAAATTTTTTTTTTAAATATTAACTAACTACGGCGCTTATATTAAAATAGTAGCGTACTTATTATTCTTTTTTATTAAGGTAGGTTTTAGTAAATTTAGGGGTGAATTATAAAAGAAGCTTATATAGCCCGCTCTTTAGGTCCCTTATTAAAGCGACCTGAATATTTTTAAATTATAAGTTAAGCGTTACCGTTAGCTAAGAACTAATAGGGGTTAGTAAGAGGAGAAAGAGTATAGTAAGGATACGCATTTCCTCGAGTTTAAAGGGCTTTTTTATTATACTAAGCGTGGTTTTATTTTATTATATAAGGTCTTTTATTATTATATAGTAATTAGCTCGCTACTAATCGTCTAGACCGTACCTCTTTAATAAACGTCGTAGGACCTAGATTAGTTAGTTATAGGACTAGCTTATATCTAGGAGAAATAACTTCTCTATATATACTTCGATTTAACTTTAGATTAATCTTATTACCTATAGCTCTCTCGAATACGAGTTAAAAGACTTTTTAGTATATACTTAGCGAGCTTTTTTTTCTTAATTTTATATTTCTTCTTACCGTCCTTACTAACCTTTTAGTTAAGGAACTAATTAAAGAAAGTATATACGATGCGGGTAGAAATAGTCTCGTAATACTATTAAACGTCGCGCTTAATAATAGCGCAGAATTTATATATAAATAAAGAGACGACTTACTTAGCTTTGGAAATAGCGGTTTTAATATACTATTTTTAGTACTTATTATATTAGGTAATTCTCGGCTATACTAGCCCTCGCCGTTTTTATAAGCTTATAAAAGAGCGCTTACCCTGCTTAACTCGTCGATATATTTCGAAGTTCTTTTTATATCTCTTTTTTTTCGCTACTTTTATTTGCGCTACTTAGCTCTCTTGTTAGCCCTATTTATATACGCTTTTTACCTTAATCCTTATATAATATTAGCCTTTTTTTAACTCTTATCCTTTATAACGGCCTAAGTAATAAACCCAGGTTTTTACTAAAGCTAACTAAAGTTAGCTAAAGATAGACCTACGTTAATACTTTTAATTACTTATAGTAGTTATACTAATATTAAGTATAGTACGCCCTATTTAGTAAGCTTTTCTCTATTTTATTATAATAATATTACTAATTCCTTTAGTATATAGCCGCTTTTAATAATTTCGTTACCCTTTATCTAGTATCTTACGTTTACTTTTTACGTTAATTACTAATATTAAATATTAAAAACGCCTAGCGAAGCGCCTAGCGGGCTTATTACCTATCCTCGTGGGCCCCCTACTTATTTAGCTGTATTTACTTCGCTTTACCGTTAGACTTAATATTACTTTTTCTAAGAATTTAAGAAATAAACGGTAATTATAGAAGGCGCTATAAGATTATATAACTATGAATAATAGTCCGAGACGTCGTATTATTTTAATATACTATATTAAATATTATAACGAGCGCTCGGGGGGAGGCCCTTAGTCTTAGCCCTTCCTCTAGTAAGGGGAGGTAGGTATTAATTACGAATTAATATATCTAAGAACTAATAGTCTTTCTACCTTATTAGCGGTTAGAGTATTAGTAACTATAAAGAGAAACTTAGCGTATACTACGGAAACTAGTTTTTAGCTTACTTACGAGCTAAGAAAGGGTAATATTTACCTTATTAAGGGTTTTTTACGCTTTAAGGACGTATTAATTAGGGGTTATAATAGCTAGTGCTAATAAAATTGCCTTATTAAGTAGTTTATATTTTAACTATAGCTTAGATTTATTACCCGCTTTTAGTAAGTTAATAATAATAAAAACGGCCTCGTATATTTAAAATAAAATACGCTAAACGCTCTATTACTAAATAATAGCTTATAGAATATTTAGCTAAGGTAGGGCTCTTAGGAATAGCTATAAATAATTATAAAGGTCTTTATAATATTATAATCTCTTAGGGGATAGTATTATAAATATAATAGTACTTTTATAAGAGGAGGGGCGAGAGCTCGCTAATAATAATATTTCTAAATTAAAATAATCTTATACTATAAGTAGAATAGCTATATTTTAAAGCTCGTCGTCTCCGTACCCGTATTTAAGAGTAGGAAAGATAAATAGCCGGACTTTATTTAAAAGTTCTAATTAAGCCGGCTTTTTAACTTAATGAAATTACTTAAAGAGGTAATTCTCGTTTTAATATATTAGGTATCCGGCTCTACCTAATCTCGGCTCTTAATAAAACGGCTTTAGTACTAGTTATATTATATATACGAGACGGTAGGCGCTAAGAAGCTTAAGGATATCCTAAAGCGCTAGCATAATAATCCTTAGGTTATTTAACTACGAGCCTTATCTTATATTCTAATAAAGTAAGCTTATTATATAGCTTCCTTAGTACTATACATAACGTATTATATAATTAGCCCGGATAATAAAGGGGTAAATAATATTCTTATTTATACTTAGGTATAGGTAATTATGCTAGTTAGAAGGTTTATTAGTCTTAACAGAGGGATAGGTTTAGCTAGATAGGCCCCTTTTTACGCAATTCTAAGGCCGAATACCCGCGTTAATAAATAGGTATATATTTTAAACTAGTAATTATAATCTATGCTACTAGGAGCGCCCCTAGTAGTTAAAATAGTCTTAGCCTACTTTAAAGTTAGTAACGTAGCTCGCTAGACTTAGCTATAGGCTTAGGGCTACGATCTTATACGTCCCCTAGTAAATAGTTAGCCCGGCAAGTCCGCTTTTATAGCTATCTTTTAACGAGACGAAATAGTAATAACGAAGGGGGGAGAGCTTACTAAAGTCTTAAGGATGTTAGCTAGGTTTAGAAGGAAAGCATCTTACTATTTAGGACTCTATATTACTAAGTAATTACGTTACGTTAGTGCGCTAACTAACCCTAGTTTCGAGTTCTAACGCAGGTGTGGAAGCTGTAAGAGTAACTATATTATATAGAATGCAGACTTGTCTTATTAATATTATATGCAATCTTATGACCATTGCCTATAGGCTCCTTATCCCTCTACTAATGGACCCCTCTTGCCTTAGACTTATCGGGAAAAGAATTTGCTTATAGTAATACGAGCGAATAGAAGTTAGTCTCTAGAATTATGAGTCGGAAGCCGATTTCCCGAAATCCGTAGTATTTATGGGTTTTGTTAACCGGAGCCATTTGATGTTCGAAGGATTGATATATGCCGAAGTGTTGGCGAGCTTTATTCGAACGCTTTTGCTAACACGATGGACATCCACAAGCGAGGCGCCCACAAGATAATTGAACTCGACCCGCCGACGCGACTTGGGGAACGAGGCGTTACTGATCTGCAACCCAATTACTGTAGATATTCAACGCAATGACTTTCTAGCTTCTGTACTGAGTTTTTGACAATATCAGCCTGGATTTTCCGGAGCGTAGTTTGGCTGCTGATATGGCTACCAAGGATATCATGATATGGATATGCAATAAGATATCGGGAGGAAAAGGTGCCACTCCACAAGAACTGTGGCGCTGCCCATTTACTGCCGTACGATACCGCTTACTACGAGATGACTGCTCATCTCGTACGGTATTGATATACGACCCCTTGGGGGTACTTCGCTTAGAGAAATCAAGCCACTTTCTGCTGTATATGTCTTCCACTTGGATCCTCGCTTTGTGATAAAGTGACACAGTTCTTTGAGGAAAGTTCCCTCTCATAGCCTGGGGAAAAGTGGCGGATTGCCCAGGGAGACTGAACGTCGACGGTGACAGCTTTCAGGCTTTCGTGGTGGGAGAAACGTAGAGACTGCTGATGGGCTTGGATCTTTGGAACATAGTTATCGTGATAGAGGCAGGCTGTGAGTTCCGGGCATAGTATCGGGAAGTTTTGGTACAGACAAGTAGAGTGTATTGTTAGTCTAACAAGGAATGAGGTTTGTAACTTGAGACTAGTAAAGGAGTAGATGTGCAGTAGCATACAGTTCGCCCCAAAGTCAGTTACTTTGAAACTCCGAACCGCCTTTTCTCAGCATCCCAGTCTTCGACTCCGATACCCACCTCTCTGCATCAGTCAAGGCATTTAACGGAGAGTCCCTATTTGCTAAAAGGAAAGAAAGAATGTTAGCAGGGCTAAACTCCAGTTCCGGGACCATAGCGGCAAATTGAATTACTAGCTGCCGCACTTCCTCGTTATGCTTATCTCGGCTTTTTATATTAAACTACTCCTTTTCTAATTATTTAAATATAGTATAGAATAGCTTTTTAATTACTTCGGAATTAGTAAACTAGAATTCGATTTTCTTATTAACGTAGCCGGGTCGTATTAAAGCGTTATTTAGGTACTCTATATAGTTTATAGTTATAATAAGCACACGCCCCTCTTATAAAGCTACCCTATTAAGAACGTTAAGGAGTCCGGATAACGAGAGAGTCCCGGGTAATTATAATATACTACGTAAAATTTCTAACCCTACGTCGGAATTATTAGTATTAATATTACGTAATCGTATTATACTTATAGCGTCGACGTCCTCGAGCAGGACGATATAGCACTAGGGAAGTTCGGTAAATAGGGCGCTTAGCTAAGCGTCGTAAATACTAATAAAGCTTAGAATATAAATATTTAGCCCGAAATAGCTTATAATAGATATACTAAGGCTAGACTTTCCTATCCCGGGGCACCTATATAATAAGTAACCCCTTCGGTAGGGCATCCCCCTATTAGAGTACTATAATATTACTTAAGGATTAAGAAATAAATAAATATTATCGAGGAGCATCTACTTTAGCTCCTCTTTAATAATAATAGTATTAATAGGTCTAATATCCTAGGTAATTATTCTTTTCTAGCTATTATAGTTCTTAAAGACCGAGGTTTTATTTTTAAAAAGCCTTAAATATTCTACGCGGCATTCGTTTATAAAATCTCGTAAGAACTTTAAAAAACGCCTAATACAAGAGATTATTATCGTTTTTTATAAGAAAAAGGCTATATTATTCTACGTATATTATAGAGATACCTATCGTCCTTTATACTAGAAAGATAGTTTCTCTCTCTAAGGAGTGAATCGAAGGGGCTTTTTAGTAGTAGTATTAGAGTTTAGATAATTAAGAGATCGTCCTCGCTTACCATTAACACTAGCAAGGGATGAGCATGCGTTTTTAGCAAAAGTCTAGGCAGAGATCCACGACTCCAGCATATCGTACGCCTCGTCCGGGTCATGGACGTCAGTCTTCGAAGCTTCAGAGCGTTAGAAACAGTCAGAATACTTGAGTCAGGGGTACGGACTAAGGTAAGTGGTGACAACGTCCCCTATGCTCTTGTACGCGAGCTTTCCGAAGAAAAGTAGCATCCCACAGACGCAAAAGAGGCCAGTCCAATAATCCAAGTTAATGGAGAGATACTGCTGACTGGCCGTAGCAATGCTGGTGAACCCCGGGAAGAAAGCATCTACGATAGACATATAGTGAGGCTTCAGCTGCGTACGCTGAGCCGCAGTGTCGTTGCAAGAGAACATATTGAGGTACCGCCGACGTTGTTGATAAAACTGCTTGTAGAGAGATGCGCTTGCGCTGGGGACAGAGATTGGGCAATATTGATATGAACCGGCGGTTTTAATCGTTCTTGAACCTGGAAAATGGAGGTTAAATATTCGTCAGATAACCCCAGAGCACCAATTAGTTAGCTCAAGTTCAGTCGGCCTCTAAACGGTCCAATACGGTCGGAAAGCACGGGCGGAGGAGCAGGAATTGGTGAAATATGCGGCCCATCGGCGCAGCCGGAACTTTGCAGCATTGTGTTGTAAGACGTTAGCCGCAGACTTGGCAATCTGTTTGCTAACATCGCTGGCCGGCCGAGTGTGAAGGACTATGGTTTCGATCAATTCATCGGGAATTTCGCGAAGTTGTCCCTACATCCTTACTGCATAGTAGAGATTGACTGCTCTCATTGGTTTGCTCACACTTGACCGAAAGAGCAAGTCCGCAGACCCTGCTAGGCGACGGTGGTACTGCGAGCGCGCGATCCCTGTCGATGAGAAGAAATGAGTATTGCGAACACGCGATACCTGCCAGTGACGATAAGTGATAGCGGGGACATGCAATACCTGTTTAAGGCAGGGAGGTGGTATTGCGTGCACGCGATATTTATGGATAGACGTGGTACAGCGGATACGCAATACCTGCCAATGACGACAGGTGGTACTGCGAGTGCGCGATATGCATGGACATGACATGATGGGCAACAGGCTCGGCTGATTGGAACAGCTGTTACATCACACGTGCACCAATATGCTGTACAGTCTCAAGTCAGAACCTGTTAGATAAACGATGTTGATTTAATGCAATACCACTGAGGTCCTCGAACAAAAAGTGATTGTTGTGCTTGATTGAGGACTCCCTCCCATCCCGGTGCGAGCGGGGTTCTGTCTTGTATTTTACCCATCATCACCGGTTCTTGCATATTACTCAACGCATTTCTAGCATCCCTTTATCCAGACACAGTCGTCAATCCAGCAGAACCATGATCGTATGATTTTGAGGTATTATAGAATAATCCGAGCTTTGTAAACTACCCGTTATCGATATATCAAGAACACGCACGCAATATAGTTATGTACAAATGCCAATGCCAAATCCATAAACATGAAGATCGCATTCGACATCAAAATAACGCAGGCGCCTGATGCATTTGATCCTCTTCTACGTAGTTAGTAAAGGCTGCCGGGAGCGCAAGATGTCCTAGTTCACTGTTTTGTTGTCGCCAGGAAACTGAACACTTACTCAGGTGATATTTAGCTCTTGCTTGTCTTTTTGGGTTCATGGTCGCATGTTGGGCACTTCATGCCCTCAAGACCTTCGCCCCGGCAAGTTTCGCACATCTCTTGCACTTCCAATGTAAACGTAGGCTTTTGACAATCTAGAAAGGCGATGTTGTTCCGAACGGTTGCGTGTGTCGGGAGTTGGTTACAGGGAAGTCAGACCTCCAGAGGGCTGACCATGCAAGATATTTATGCTCGTTCAAGTCAAGCGGATTTTTGAAGCTTATCCGCCCAACCAACCCGACGCTCGGCTATGGTTTCGGATTAATTATATGCCGACACCGGCAGCACCTGATAATGTCTCCTCTTTCTCCAAATCATCCAAACGTGCGTCAAACAAACATGTCCCGCGAGATCAATCAGTTCTGGCAATGCAAGTTTTGCTCGGCGCTGTTTATTTCAGACGATCTCTTACAACTGCATTTTGAAGAATATCGAGTAAATGCTCCATTCTTCAACAATACTCCATCAGATCTGACCTCCTCCAGTCCAGGGCTGCAGAGGCCGAAAACTGCCTGGCCCACGCCAATGCCAACGTCGACGAGATTGTCAACGCCGACGAGAGCCCAGAAGATCAATTAGACGACAGCGAAGAGCCAGAGCCAATAAAGAAGAATACTAAGTGTCCCTATAAAGGATGTGATCGGGCCGATCCGTTCCAGAAAGGGCAGCAGCTTCGAGTGCACTACGGACGACGTAGGTATCCGTCCTTACAAGATACTACTGAGTTACCGCTGACTCTTTACAGATGTCGCCTGCGAGGAAGTATGCGTCTACTGCTACAAAATATTCAGAGTAGCAAGTGAGTACATCACACACACGAGAGATCATGGCGATGCAGTTGAAGAGAAGGCGGCCTACACGAGTCGAAGATGCGCTCGTCTCCTTAAACAGATCAACCAGGAGCTTGTGGCACACTTGCGAGGAGGCGACCACAACAAGGCAAAGAAAAGGACATGGACTGAGGCTGCGTTGCATTCCGACGTTATCAGTCGCGAACTCAAGGGTGAAGAGATCGGTATTTTCGGTAGGGCCAGTTTTTCTTGCACAAATCTCATACGCGCTGGTTCGACTGACTGTAGAAAAGATGAATCCTCGGGTCCCGTCTTAGCGGGCACAATGCCGGGTCTCCAGTCTGTCCTTGGCAATGCTAGCCAAGCAGACTTTACCCAAAACCCAGTAAACTTGCAATCTCAGACAGACATGTTTTTACCAAGTCAGGACGACGACGATTCATACACGCCGTCATTGTTCCTACGTATGAACTTCTGCAGATATCCTCCCTCAGCTGATTTGGGGTTGGGTCTGGATACCTTAACAGCCATCGAGACAATGGGGCTACAGCACACTCTGTAAACAACGAGACCTGTTCGTTTTGTCCGTCCAGCACATTTTTATTGAAGATTTTGACTCATATGCTGCCACCTCTTGCTTGTTGACCTTGTCGATGGTATCCAGGCGGTAAGACCTGCTCCACAGTAAGATTTGCCGGAAGTTGTTGCACTATCTCGAGGGTGTCTCTGCTCGTGGACTCGCAAATGCAAAATTGACGCCAACACTAGAGCTTTCCATCTCGTCTCGTACCTTTTGTTGCAGAGCCAAGTGACCGGGAAGCAACATCGGAGGCCACTTGGCGAGCACATCCTCCGTAGCAAATACGAAAGTGATTGCAAAACCTTGCTTGATTTCGAACCGCAATCGTGCGTCGAGTATCGCTCTGCGCGATGTCAGGACACCTTATGACGCGCCCAGATAGCACAAGGAGACGACTTACATGCTTCCGTTCTTGGATTCATACTCTTTGCCTGACAAGCCCGCTTGATCCAGGTCTGGTTGAAGTGTTTCGTAAAAGAGGTATTCCGTTTCCTTCACGGGCAACTCGATCAGGTGCGAACCACTGTAGTGCACTACCCGGGATCCTTTGGCCAGTAATTGCACCATGAACCGAGGGCTACGGGCTTTGGGGCCACCGCCTCTGAAGCAGATGATGCGGCCCGGTTTGGCTGTGTATCGCACCCAATGCACAAGAACACACCTTCCTACAAATAAAGATTCGAGAAGAGAACGGACGCGCTGAGAGAGTTAGATTCCAGACATCGAATATAAGTCTTTCTACTCACGGGCTCGTAAAGGACGCGCTCCTTACACAAATCAAGGCCTTCCTCGGTCCAGAAAGGGAACCCCTTTCGCTCTAACTCGGTTACGTCGTGACCCACCTCGGGCGCTTCCCAAGTGAGGAAGCCCTGGTCGAGGAGAGATTCCTCTGTGGCATCTATGTCTTCTTTCATGAGCAATACTGTACCCGGCGAGTGAGTGAAGAGTGTCAGAATGGTGATGTGTTGGGCATTGACGTCAGGCAATCGATAGGTATGTCCTTTCGGATAAAGTATTTTCCAAGGGAAAATACGTTCTGCCACCAAAGGTTCTCCACCTCCTGCGTGTGTCTCGCTGAGTACATATCTGCTACGTACCCACAATAGTGCGCGTGGGCACAGCACGCCCTGCCATGACTGCGGGCTCGCGATACCGTCGACAAGTATCGCGGGCTCGCGATGCTATTTACAGTCTTGGCATCATCTTGTCTCGGAGACTGTGCATCGACCCCCCGGCCCTCAGGTGTGAGAAAGTTGAAGTCATGCGTTGTAACACGATGAATGGCATACCAACGACATTTGTACGTATTCCTTGAATATGGATCTAGATATAAATTGTCCTCACTCCTTGAGACCAACCCTGAAGCAATCCGACCACTGGTATCCAACTCTATATTGACGATATCCTGGAAGCCACTCGCTCCTCTTCTACCCAGCATGTGCTCATCTCCCATTTGGCTCTACAGGACTATCCGAGTGGCAGTGAGACAGCTCGACGGGGCTCTTATGATGACAGAGGGCAGAGAACAACAGCTTCTGTACATCCAGCAGGATGGTACAATCGGCGGAACAGGCAACGTTGCGATGTATCTCATGCAAGACGAAATGATCAACATTCGAGAGGAAATCATTCGCTTCTCTACCCACCCCGCCTGTAACCACGTTTAGAAGTGGAAAGATGGTTATTTGAATTTATAAGAATGCCGGTTCAAGTCCCAGCTATAGAACGACCTGACGAAGAGCAGACGAGTGAGATTCACATCCCCATGGCAGCCGTTTGCTCAACTAGCTTGGATTCCATCTCTAGAGGGGTCTCGGTATATAGCATCTGCCTCCTTTCCTCGCTCTCCTGGCAAGGTAGCTGTGCGGATGGGTCCATCAGGCCGGGCGGTCGGCATAGCTACTCAAACCCTCGTCGCCGGCCACGGCTCGCCCATGACCTATATAATCAATATCGATATCGCTAAGAACGATTTGATCGTTGTTTTTCAACCAGACGATCTAACCTTGGCCCCTGTGCTTTCTCAAGTATTTACAAGACCACCCCTCGGATGGGATACAGAGGCTGCCCAGTTGAATACCTGTTACACTAACGACCCTTTCAGCATGTCAGACCGAAACAATACAGTCTGTGCAACTGGAGCGGAAGGTTACACAGGCTCCTGTTTTTCATAGTGGGGCAGCGGCCTTTCTACTTTTCAATCAGAAACCGGCCGACAAAGTTGCGTTTCATATCAATACCCATCGCCATATGCAGATAATCCCAGTCCAGCATCAGAATCCACACCCAGACTAGGCTCAGAAGATCAAAGCAGCACACAATTGGTCAATATGGACGAGGCTGGTACTCAACATGATGCTATTGATGATCTTTGTATTGTCGTTAAACTTCGGCCGTAAGCCAACGAGGGGGGAAGACTTGATGTCGATGACAAAAGTTGGAAAAATACTTTAATTGACGCCTTAATTTGGATGGTAATTGTGCACAGGGTGAGCGACGGTATTCAATCAGGAATTGGCACTCGGCTGCTGGCCTCAGCCTGAAGGCTTCTTGCTTTTGTTGTCCCTCCAGGAATGGGTTTCATACCGGTACCATTGAACTTCCGTATGTGTTCAATTTACGACCTTTTCTTCTACTAAGGCGCAGCAGTTCTCGAGTATCCTCAAACTCCTCGCGAAACCATTCATCATCCAGGAGTTGATCGGCGTGATTCAAGAATGAGATCCCGGTCGGCAGGCGGTTCTCGCGACCTAAATTGAGGACAAGGTTTTGCTGGGGGGCCCAGCTGTCAATGAAGTTGATAATGCCCATAGCATTATCGCCAGCGATCTCCTAGTAGGAGTCTGGGAAAGGGCGAAACTAGCGATACATCCGAGATAACACCACCAACTCGTACTGCTCATCCTCAGAGACATCACACTTGGCAACGGGCTCATGCTGTCCCGACAGCAGGTGTCAAACGGCCCTCGTCACCTGTTTCCCGAGTTGGGAGACAAAGACACCAACCGACGCTGACGCCCCTTGCTTGACCCCTGAAAGCGACAGCATTAGGGCTGCCCAGCCAATCTGGAGCCTGGGTAAACTGTGCCACCTGCTGCGCCTAGAGTTGAACCCGATGCTAGTCAAAAGCGCATTGCAACATAGACATCGACCGTAGGAACCCGTCATTGCTTGCTAGCATCAAATTCGATCAGCGGAAGTACTATGTAGAGGAACTCAAGGGGCGAATGTCAGTATATATCTAAGGGTAACCGCGGTGCCAAAAAGCCGAGAGCCAGGGAGGAGGTGGGCTGTTAAGTACCCATCGAGGGACTTGTGGGGTGGATGTCAGGCTTTCATTGGCTATCTTCTCCTCAGCCAAACAGCAAGAGAGTTAGGCAGCGCTTCGCACAGTTCCAGTTTTCCTCAAGGCCTGAGCAGTAATACTATGGACGTTTGTGTGTGATTTGCGAAGGCCACGATGCAGCATTATTGCGTTGCACCCATTTCATCCCTCCTTTTTCTGGTCACAGTCTTTAAGCAACGATCTTTAGCAATACCGGGGCAGCGTTTGCGCTGCAGTCGGGACTTACGCTCTAAGGAGACCTTGGTTCGTGTCCGCATGCTAACCTCGGGTGACTGCCTGGCCATGATACAATGTGATAGTGTAATCTGCCTTTTGAGTCACCGGCCACGATTCAAAACGCAGATACATTTCCGTGCTGGACAGAGGGTTCCAGACTTGTGTTTCCCAAGTTACACAGCAGGTTTCTAGCGAATATTTGTTCAAGCAACGAAAAAAAAAAAAGCGCATGAAAGTACGCGGGGACGTGGTTGATATTCGAGCAGCATAGACAGAGACCATGTAGCCTAGAATCCTAGATCTAAGATGTGCAACGAAGCTCGCAATGGGGATTGCGGTATAGTGACTTGAAATTTAATCGCGGTTCTGGACCTGGAAGGTGGATACTTAGGTACACAATAGCTAGCGAGGAAACTAAACTCTTGTAAACATTTGTGCCAAATATATAATGTACTATTAGGCTCTATCTATAAGCTACTATAGTAAATTATAGGTCCGTATTAGCTACTTAAGCGGTGCGTAATCTTGATTCCTAATGAGGCAGGCCTACTACAAGACGTGTTACCTTTCCTCACGTCGCTGTGGCTAGAATAACGAAAGGCTGGCTGGTCGTAATGCGCGAATTATATAGCAAACGCCTCCTCTAGAACATAGACTTTTATTCGCTTCGATTACGTTCTTTAGTCGTGACGTTACTTACGTATTATAGTATTTACTAAGCCTACTTTAGTCTATAGCTATTTTAGTATATAGTAAAGGCTAAATACTAATGAGGGACTATATTAATAGTAACGAGTATATGTTACTTACTCTTCGTAATACGCGTTATTTTTTTAAACTTAACCCTATATAAGCTAGACTTAGAGTTAGTTTATATAGTTTAATTTTTAGTAGTAGGTAATAGCCGTTATTAAAGCTAAATAAGGTATCGAGTAGATTTTAATAAAGCGCCGTAACTCATACTACTAGATACTATCCCGACCCCATATTTTATTTATAAATAAGCTATTATAGCTATTATTAAAGATTTACTAAGGCCTATTATAGTAGTATTAGACTTTTTAAACGTTAAAAAGTTTATAAAAAGAGGAAGTAATATATACGTAATATTATAATAGCTAGTTAGTATAGTTAATAACTTTATATTAATAAGTTAAGTATTTATAGTCGCTTCATACTACTATACCTATTACTAAGAAGCTATTTTACTTTTTTTAAAATACTTACTCCTATAGACTTAGCGCAAGAGGTAACGTCTTTATTTCGTAATAACTATATAATATATATATTAATAATAAAAAAGTTATATAGCTTTTATTATTATCTCGATTATAATTTGAATACAGTTAGTTCCTTTCTTAACTAAGACCTTTTATTCCGAGATAAGTTTATAGCCGTAATTTCGAGAGAAATATATTAGCCCCGGGTTATATTTAATATCGAGGTTATTTTAAAATTAATAAAAGCCGGCTTAGCTATACTTTTTTATATATACGATAGTAAGGTAGGCTTAGGATTAGATAAATATGATACACGTTTGGCTTCCAATTCGTGAAGGGTGGGTTTCCTGGAGAGCACTAAGTAGCCGCTCGCTAATTACTTTTATTAAAGCTAATTTATAAGCTTTTAAAGGCGCGTTATTAATGCGCAAATCCGTAAAAGTTAATAGCACTACTACCCTTATAAAGTATAAAAAGGTTAGTAAAATTAAACGTATTTTACTAATTATTATTAAAATAAAGAAAATCGGTAGTTTAAAAACTTTTATATATTTATAAAATAGCTATAAAGTATCGAGGGCTCGCGATTAGAATATTATTAGTAAGACGCGATAGGTCCTACTTAGTAAATTAAAAAATAACTTAAATAGCCCCTCTATATTAAAACGACTAAATTCCTTTAAAGAGTAGGCGGCTATAGTTAGTTTAAGTATTTATTTTATTATTATTATTAAGCGCTATTATTATACTTAGATAGTCTACTTATATAATAGGGCGAGAGACCTAAATAAGATAACGATTAAGGTAGTAGATCTAAGTAGTACTTCTTAGTTTCTAATTAACTAATTTATAGAGAGGCTTTTCCTTAGCGCTTTATTAGTTAAGAAATAAGCTAATTAGGGGCTAAAGCTTAAAAAGAAGCCGCTAAAGAGCGTATTTAATAAGTAGCTAACTTTTAGGAATAAGCTAACTATACTAGTTACTAAATACGAGTACGGGGTCCTTTTATTTTTACTGAGCGATTTAAGGAATAAAGAGCTAATATATAGTACCGTTTACTTAGTTAGGTACTAACTCCGTTAGTATTTAATAACTTCGTAATAATAATCTCTTTATAATACTAAACTAGTTAGATACGTATATCTAATTAAAAAATAGTATCTAGGCCCTTATAAAAGTACTTTTTAGTTTAGTTATATAGGGTATCCTATTTATAGCGAGAATTAACTTAGAGACGTATACCTCTACGTTATAGGTTCGAAAACTAGCTTTAGAGCCTATGTTTTTAAGGGGCCTACTATCTTAGTATACTAGCGTAGCATCCGACCCGGACCTCGCAATATTAACGTAGCTAGCTCTCTATTCGGTAACTAAATACCGCGATAGTATAGCTAAGGTAAGTAACCTTTTATTTCACGCTAACGACTAATATTCGTATAGCATTAGCTAATAAAGGAAATATTATAAAAAACATAAGTGATCTCCGTAGAGAGAGCCCTCGACATTATCTAAGAAACCCCTACTAACTAGAACTCCTAAAGAGCGTTAAAATAAGACATAACGAAAGCTCTAAAAGAGCTACTGGTATTAATTAAGATAATATCGCTATAAACTACTTACGAGAGTATACTACGTCTATAAGCAAGCGCTAAAAGATGCTAATCTTATCCTTATTACTAAAAAAAAAGGGATATCTAGTTACGTCGTAAATATCTACTACTTTTTGCAAATATCTACGCAGTAGATAAAGATACTCTAGTTAGTTTAGCACCCGAACATCGTTACGGTTTATAAAATTTATAATAATAAGGCGAACCGTTATATTACTCATAAACGCATACTACGATTATTATAAAAGGCCATTAATAACCTATTTCTTAATCGTTAACGCCTAATAATAATCTTATAATAAGTCTCCTCCTATAAAAGCCTATTTTATCTTATAGGTAAATATATAGTCGAGGTACTAGTTTATCTCGAGAGAATAAGGTCGTAGCACGGCTAACGTAGCTACTCTTATATCCTAATATTCCTTAGCAGTAGGGTTAAGCTAAGTACTACTTACTTTCTCGTCTATTGGCGAATTTGGCGCTAATTAGAATATCTAGGCAGCCAGGTAATTTATTAACCGCGCAGCTATAGGAAAGACTTAGGCGACCTAGGCTACATAATGATAGAGCTAATGTAAGGATATATAAAAAAGGGCGCTAACCTTAGGGCGGACGGTCCGAAGCATTGGGATTCGGAAGTCGTAAGCTTTCTCTCGGCGACAACTACTACATCATCTGCGGCCGAGTCGAGCGAGGTTAGCCTACGCCGATGCCTTGTCACATTAGCCACTGATGTGTCTCCAGCATCCTTTCCTGCGTTCGTGGCGAAAAGAAAAGTCGAAAGGACTAGTTTCTCTAGTCATGGCATGGATTTGGCAAGAATATGAATATTTCGGGTGGCTGAACGAAGTTAGCGCAAAGCAAAACATCGAGTGTCTCTCGCTTGGCACGTTTCCTGACTGCTGCATCTATTGAGGACAGTCGATGAATGAGATCCTGAATTGCCACTGTGAACACTGTTTTTGGAGGTGCTGGCCCCTGACAGCAGCGATTGGCACGTGGCTTCCTCTATCCAGGTCATATCATTCAGGCCGAGAGCCTGCCCAAGCGGACTCCTGCGTGTGCAGCACTGCTTGTGCAGAACTCTGCGCAAGCGGACATGCGCTTAAGCGCATTCCTGCGCAGGCGGCTCTGCTCGAGCGTGCTTATGCGTGGGCAGCTCTGCTTGCGCGCAATACTGCGCCAGCGGCTTTGCTTGGGCGGCATTTCTGCGTGAGCAGGCATGCCGAAGCAGTCTCCTGCGTGTGTAGCGAGTACGCTGATAAATCCATCGGGGTCATGCCTGCTCGAGTTGAAGGCAACCGCAGCGCAAGCTCCCCAACCGACCTGTATTTAGGGCAGGAATCAATCACGATGAAGGGTGCTGATCACTCAGCTATTCCGTGCGCATTGCACAGGTGAGATAGTGAACAACTCAGCTCATCTGCTAGTTAGCCTAGACTATCGCGTGGGCCAAGTAGCCGAATGATGTGTCTAGAAAGACAGATATGGTCCTATAAGTAAGAGTATTTCTTGAATTCTGTTCCATATCTGGTGCTATGTATGAAAGTTCTAGGGCCATTCTCATTCGTGATTGACGCGATAAACAAACAAGCACCCATCCGCCGAGACTAGAGAACAGGCAATCAAAGGCAAGATCGAGTTAGTTAAAATTATACTCATACCGCAATTTTCCTTCCCAATGGAAGTAGACGAGAAGATCATAGGCAAGTGAGCCTAGTCTCTTGACGGTCGTCTTAGCTTCATTATTATTCAACAGGTCTTTTCGTGCGGCAAAGGCCTCGAGGACAGCGTCCCATAAACCCCGATTAGTATTAATAGTAGAGGTATAGGCCTCGCTAGTAGTATATAAAAAGTCGCTAGGATCCTAAAACTATATAGTAGTAGCTTTGAATTTAGCTATAGCGAGGTCCTTAAGGCTATTAATAATATATTTCTTTACTACTAAATATACCTTAGTATATAAAAGTAGGTAAGATACGCTAGCGGCCTGTTTTTATTTTAGCTCCGACGATTATAAGAGGCCGTTTATATAAAGCGATTATTAGTAGTCTAGGAGGTAAAAGTATTATATTATTATATTAATAACGTAAGGGTTATCGTTAGAAAGGGTAATTAAACTATTAGAAGATTCCTATATTACTACCCATATTAGTACTAGAGACCTTGCGCGCGAGGAAAGTCTAGCTTACTTTAAAAAGATTATAATATATACTAGCTAAAAAATCAGACTATAAATAGACTATAGCGCGGTAGACGGAATAGGTTTTAGTAATAGAGCGAATTATTAAATCTAAGTAGATCCCGGTCTTATAAAGGCTGAGATATTGTAAGCCGGAGATCAGGCAGACGGATGAGTAGAGCGTCACCTCTCAAAGGATCCGAGGAGGTCTTTTTAGGGTCGGCCGTCGGAAGCTATTATAGGTTGGGCTACGACGGTCACGGGGGTAGGAGCTAAGGTAAGTACTAGCGAGGTAAGCTCTTCGGGTAGGAAGAGCTCTAGAAAGGCTTTGTGCGTAGCATAAGGATACTCGAATATACTATCCTTTTAGAGGGATCGTATTACGGTAATTAAGCGTTCTATAAAGAATCCGGAGACCTAAAGGTTATATTCGCGGACGACGGGCGCGATGGCCTTCTACTAGCGCAGCCGGCCGTTATCGAAACCTGAGAATAGAGTTCTACAGCCGGAGTCGCGATAGACCCTGATTCTTTCGGATCTAGATAGCTCTGCATGCACACTAGCATTCTGGTTGTTCTTGCGTAGCATGTTCGCCAAATATAAGGACTTAGAAGCAACTCATAGCCGATGGCTCGGTCGACGAATCATCGGAGGCAGGGCCAGCCATACCGGGGAGTACCACCCCCATGACCCCGCAGACCAGGCGAATGAATGCCCAGGCGACCCTCACCCTGCCGGTGGCTGCTCGCTGGTCGGTTGCCAACTCGGTGATAGCCAGGGGGCAGCTGTCACTTAGGTAGTCTATCCTCGATGTGGTTACCGGTAGGCGGCTCAGCCTGAGGAGACCTTTATTTATAGTTACTAAGGCCTGCCCTTCGGGGTGATATAGGAAGGCCGAAAGACTACTTTTAACGTAAGTACTCCGTAATATAAATCTCCGACCTAGCGAGGTATAACGTCGTGATTTTATTATTATTATTATTACTAAGTATATTAGCTATGCGTTAGCTAAGACTAAAGCTATGTATATTCTAGACGTTACGTCCGAGGCGCTTTAGGTTAGTTATTTATTTCTTATACTATACTAGTATTACGAAAATAGGTTCTAGTATCCCGCGCCGGCTATATATTTATTAAAAAGGAGTTTTAGTAAGGCTAAGAATTCTTAAAAGTTCCCTTACCGTTTAAATATTAATTTGCGCGGCGCGACGTAAGAATAATTAGAGGCCTTAACCGTAAACTTAAAACGTATATAAATACCTAAGCTATAATTAAAATAAACCGGCCGTAATTAGTAACTTATATAGCTCCTTAATACTTCTAAGTCCCTAAATAATACTATAATAATATAAATAACTCTTATAAACGACTCTTAGTTTATTTATATTAGTCTATATATAAGGAGCTATGAAAAAGTAGCGTAATAAGCTTATATATAACGAGCTAACTATTTCCGTTCTTAAATACGTTTCTTTACGTTTACTTAACTATATTACCGTAGTATTTTATTAGCGTCTTACTGCGCTAGCCCCTCTTACCGAAGTTAGTTTAGATATTATTTTACTTCCCTTATTAATATATAATTACTAGTAGCCCTTTATAGGAATATTTTATAGCCGTATCGCTTAGCTATATCTCCCTATTAGTTATTTATAAATAAAGTTTCTTCCTTAGCTAGTAATAAAACTCTTTCCGGACTTATTAATATACTAATCCTTAGAAGCGTAAAGAATACTCTACTTATTTATAAGTAATAAGAGTACCGCCCGAGCTAGTTCCTAGATTTACTAGAATAGCCTATTACTTAATATTTATATAGCGACGGAACTTACTTACGTAATCGAAAAACCTATATATAGCTCGAGTCGACCTAGTAAAATCCTTCGTTTCTCTAAGCTTAATATATTTATAGGTTATGTTAGCGGCTATTTTTAACGCAAACGCTATATCGGTTCTTCGACGTATTAGTCTAAGGCCCGGCTTTATTAATACTACTTAGTCTCGACGGGGTAGCCGACTTCTTTCCGTTCTTCTTCGAGTTATATAGGTCGGTTAGTAAGTATCCTTTACTACTCTTATTAGTTATATAAATACGTCGTAAGGCACTATAAACCTTTAAAAGTGCCTATATAGACTATATTATCGTCGTTTAATTTCTTAAGTAATTATTATCTAAAGCCTAACGTAGTTACTACGAGGTACTTAACTATATTATATAGCCTTCGCGCTTTATATATAATAAACTTAATAAGCTATATAAATAAAGAGGGTAATAGTTACCGAAAATTAGAAGGGTAACTAGGTGTTTTAATTAGGTTCTAATTTACGGGGCCGATATAGGTTCTTACCCTTTTTTATTAAATTAGTAATAAATAGAGTAAGTATATAAATATAAGTAGAGCCCATCGGTTTTCTATTATTCTCTTTTTTTTTTTAGATTTACTCTTAGCTTTTACCCGAGGTATCTTAATTACTTTAGACCCCTACTAAGTTTTTAATTTAGAACTAGAGCAAGTAATATTATTCTCTTAAACTCGGTCTTCTAGACTTACGATATATTTATAATATACTTTTAGTTTAGTAAGCTACGGGTATACTATGATTTTAAAATACTTATAGAAATAGGAAATAAAATTAAAGTACTTAGCGGAAGTGTAAGCGATTTTAGAATTAGATTTATTTTAGAATCGAATCTGTTTAGGAATCGAGGTACTCGGGCTATAAAAATACGAATCTACTTTTTATATTTAAAAATATATTATAAAGTTTCGGGAAGATTTTAGAATACCCGTAGCTTTAAGGAAATAGATCTATTTTATTATTTATAATCCTTATAGCGGAGAGATTTAGAGGGACGACCTTTATTCGAGGTATTTTTAGAACCGGGTTGCGAAGTATGTATAACGAGATTTTTATAAATACGCGTATACGTAAAGGAAACGGATATAACAAAAGTATAGAACGGTTACTACGGCTTAATAATATACGACCCGCTTTTATAAATATACCTTATTAATAATAGTCTAGTCTATTTTAAAACTATAGTCTTACTTAGAAGTATTATTAAAATTAATAAGTAGATTTTAGTCTCCGGAAACCCCAAAACTATTTTTAAAAAGCTAAAATTTATAGCCTTTTTTTATATTAAAGAAAAGTAGAAAGGTGGGCGGCTAGTGAAATATTTCTTACGATATCGATAGCTTTAGTACGTCTATATATATTCTAAGGCAACCCTACTAATAGTTTTAATTAGCTAGCTATAGATTATTTTACGGCTCCCTTACGTACCCCTCCTAGCTACCCTAAAGCTAACTATTACTAGTTTCGAGTTTAGGGAATTTTTTACGTTATAAATATTACGGCGGCTTTTTTTAATATAGCGTAAGTTTATTAATAAATCCGTAGTTATTTAAAGCTTAGTCCGTTACTAAGTTCTAAATACCGCGGCCTTTTAATATAATAGCTAGCGGGTAGCTCTTATTAATTAAGTAGTTTGCGTAGGTAATACTTTTTTAAAGTAGGACCCGTAGGCTATTATTCTTAATAATAAGATATTTAACTTAAATACTATTTAAGAGTATAAGCGTAAAAGAAAGCGTAGTATAAGTCCTCTTAGTATAGTCCTAGCTAGTTAATATAAATAAAAATATAATACTCTAAAAATAACCTAAGTAATACCTATTTCGTAAGATCTTTTATTTAGTTAAATAATAGCGCCGTAAAGTTCCGAGATATATTTATCGATCCTTATGCTCTATTAAAAAAAAGTAGTTAGTTATATTCCAAAGGCGTCGAATGTCCTTATTTTCTAGTTAACGATTGCGAGTATCTAGTGATTTTTATTATAATTTAATAACTAATTTGCCATATTAATATTAATTAGTAGTACTATACTATTAAACCCTTTAGTAAACGTAGAGGCTCCCGAGGGTAAGAATAGCTTAGAGAACCGTATAAATAATAGGTCTATAATTTAAAATATAAAAGTACTATAAACTAATTAAAGAATAATAAAAAAAAGAACGTTATTAATATACCGTCCTAGATAAAATTAATCGAGCCTTTGTTTAAAATAAGCTTAGTTATAATATAATAACTGACCGATATAAATATACTCGACTACTTTATTTATTAATTTTACGATAGACCTTAAGAAAGGCCTATAGCTAGTTCTCGGTTCGGTAGTAGAGTCGGGGTTATAATTAGAACTGACGTTAATAAAAGACGCTATATTTAGTTCGGTCCTATACCTAGGGCTATGCTCTATTATTAAGTTAATAAAATATATATTACGGGATACTAGGTCGGCTCAGTATCCTTTAATAGTAATACGATTAATTATAGTTAGACTTATATTAATCTTTATAAGTAATATCGAATTTAAAAATATACTAAACGCTTCTTTTTTATAAGTTATAATAAAAAAAGTAAATAGTAAGCGAACGGATAGGACGTATACTTATGCCTTAATAAGCTTATTAGTATTAGAGCTTAGAAAAGAATTTTATATTAATAAGGGTTTATAAACTAGACTAACGCTTAATAATCGACTAAGCTAACTAAAATAATAGAGATATTACCGAACGGTTTCGTTAAAAAACTTAACTTCGCTTTCGACTTTTAATAAAGAGTAGAAAATAGTATTTTATAATAAGGAATCTAATAAAAGCGAGCGGTCGTTTAATAAGTACTATAAAAAATCTAAGATTACCTAAACTTATTTAAAAAAGATAAGAAGTATATTTAGACCGTTTTTTAGCTCGTCGTATTCCTTTTTTAATAATATAGCTATAGTAGCTTTATAAATTACGAGCGTTCTATATAAAGAGTAGGACGAATTTTTATATATAAATAAGAAGGGTCTAATATCGCTTCTAAAAGATAAAAATAATAAATAAAAAGCTAAGTATAAATTAACTTCTATATTAATAATAGCTTACTCGTTCCCTTATCTACTTTATTCCTTATGGCGCTTACGTTTATCTAATTACCAAGACTTTAGCTTACTTACTAAGTATTACTAATTAGTTAATAGCGCCGTATTAGTTCTCTTAAAGAAAATATGCTACTTAGTATTACTATTTCCGTCGTTTTAACCCCTTAATACTTAAAATAAATATTTATTAAAAAAGCACTAGACTTTAAGTATTCGTATTAGAAAATATTAAAAACGGTAGTAATATAATAGTACTAATTAATGTAGTTATTATATCCTTTAAAGCGCAGCCCCTAAAAGCATCCCTTAAATATATCTCCTAAAGCGCATCCCCTAAATACATCCCCTAAAGGCATCTTCTAAAAGTATCTCCTATATATATCTCCTATATACATTCCTTAATATATATTATTTTAAATTATTTAATAAATTATAATTCTTTATAATAATTATATTAATAACGTACTTTAGCTTAGCGCGTTATATAACTAAGTCTTTAAATAGAAACTAATATTACTTATAAACGTATAAAAACGTATCCTTATTAATTAGCTTAGGGCTTTATATATATTTATATAAGAGTTTTCTAAAGAACTATCCTTAGGCCGTTAGAGCCTATTTACCGTTATAAATAAACGTCCTAAGTATATCCTAGTCTAAGCTTAATTATAATAATATAAAAGCTAAAAATAAGTAACTTGATTTAGAATAAAGCTAGAAGCTATTATAACTAAACTATTACTAACGGCCCCACCTTATTATTAATAGTACTTAAGGCCTATAATAATATACTTAGTATAAGAAATATAATATTATATATATTTTATCTCTTTTTTTTATATATTTTTAAAGTATAAAAAGCTATAACGTACTATAATAAGCCTCTTTAAACGTTTAATAATAGTTAGATCCTTTAATTTATATTAAAAACGAGGAGATAGGATAATATATAATAGTAAAACTAGCGAGCTACTTTATAATTTACTTTAAGGAATCTGTCTTCGGCTCCGGGCGGTCTATATAACTATTTAGAAAGTTAGTATCCTACTTACTAATAGCTTTTAAATAATATAAGCGTACGAATATAATTCGTATTAGCTATTATATACTTTATAAGTACCTTTATACTATTCGGCTATATATAGTGCTTAATAATAAGGTATATAAGTATTTTAATAGCGGATATTATTACTTAGCGAAAAAGCCAATACCGCTACTATACGTCTTATTAATCTAAAAAATAAAAGTATAGCCGAATTATATTATAATAACTAGCTAAGCTAGCTTAATAAGAAGAAGTCGTAATTTAAACGAGGGGCTATAACTTAGGAATAGTCGGCTAAGGTCTAACGTTTTATTAGACCTAAATATAGTATAATCGAGGCATATACTCAACTTATACTTAATCCCTATTATAATATAAGATATAATTGAAATATACATTATAGGGTAATATTCCTACTCCTAAACTTATTAAAAGTATCTACTACGTAAATAATAAGTAACTAATATCGCAAATAGCTATAAACGGTGCTTAAGATTACTATATATTAATAATATAACGTATTATACTCCTATAATCCTAACAGTACTTTTGCACTATTAAGCTTAATAATAAGGAGTAAATAGTATTATACCGTTTAAATATTACGTACTTTATATAGTTTAACTTAGTTATCGGCCGCTTACCGTTTTACTTAGAGCTCGAAAGTATATTACGTTATAAATAGCCTATTTTATAATTCTTAACGTTAACGACTCGTACTAACGGGTAATAACTTTATTCTTATAGTAGTTAAAAAAAATAACGAACGTTACGTTTCGGGCGAACTATTAATATCTATAGACCTTTCTTTCGTAGCTTTAATATAAGTAAACGAGGTAAGGAGGTTTTAGTATTAGGATGCGCTATTATTATTAGTTTAACTATTTACTTACTAAGCGTATTATAATATAGCTATATAACTTCGTTTAGCTCTACGAAGGAGTAGATACGGTATTAAAATAATATAAAATACGAGCGCTAATAACCTCTACTAATTAAGAGCGTATATCGAGCTAAACTAGAGGCTATAACATAGCCGGCTATAATAAGCTTACTTACTATTTTCTTAAGCCTCCTTAATATTAGTATTAAGTAATATAATATTTCTATTACCCTAGTTATATTAGTATTTAGTAACTATTACTAAATTGCGTAGCTGCGCAGATCTTTTAATAATATTCGTCCTTTTTATATTACCCTCTTATAATACTTAAAATATAACTTTTCGATCTTAGCGTCTATTCTTTTAAATTATAGTAACTTAGTATAAGTAAATAGTTAGAACGTACTACTTATTACGCTAATATTTTCCTAAGTACGTATAATACTTAATACTTAATATATACGCTAATTACTTATTAGGGGCGTTAATCTAAAGTTCTCGCTCCGGCTCTTATAACGTTATATAATATACTTAAAGAACGTAGAGCTCTATTTATAACTAATCGCATCGTAATACTCTATATTTTATTATATAAATAATATCGGGACGTTAATAAATACTATCCTCGCTTTTTTTAGGCTCGGTATTAGTAAATACGGTAGCGCGGCGCGTTAAAGGGTTCGGTTATTAAAATTAAAAAGTATCGTCCGAGCTCTAATTTTTATAAAAAAGGGAAAGAGGGTATTTAGCTCTATTCGTCTCGATTAAAGCAACGATATAAGGGATTTAAATAGGCTTAGTATATTTTTATAAGCTTCGGAGAGTTATAAAGTTAGGATACTATTATACTTAATAATAAAAGGAGCGACTTATAATTTAAGAATTTTTTACTTATTCTTAAGCGCTTAGCGTAGTAATTTATTACTTTTTTAACTCTATTTTAATAAGTATATAGGTAGTAGCGTAGGTCTTTAATATACTCCTAGATAGCAATATATTACCGATTATTAGTGTTTTAGAATGCGAAGAAGTTAGTGCTTAGAAAGAACCCTGGGCTTACCCCGCTTATTAGCCTAGGCATTCGCTCTATTAGGTATTAAAAATCTACTTATAGGTTTAGAAAATCCACTTATAAGTTTGGTCTTAGAAAGTTAGGTATAAACCTATACTAGCTAACGGTCTCTCGCGCGTATTTAGTATAATATATTAAATATATTATATTTATTAAGTATATTAGGCGGGGATAAGCCTTAATATAACTAAAATATAATATAATCCGTAATATAATATAGCTATAATAAAATACGACTTAAATAAAACGAACGTTAAAGTATTAATAACTAATATAACGAGTTACCTTTAGGTATATCAATAAGTAGCTTTTTAAGCGTTAAGTAATAATAAGAAAATAATAAAAGCCTAAGAAATCTCTTTAATATAATTCCGAAGGTAAACCTTAGGATAAGAATAAAAAGTACTATTCCCTGTTTATTATTATCCTTTATAATACTAATACTAAACCGCTCACTACTTAGCTAGGATAAATAGCGCCTATCGTTCCTTAATAAGTCCGTAGCTATACTATTTACTTCGAGCTATTTTATAATAAGTATTATTCCTTTTTTTACTTATATTATTAATATAAGTAGTAGGCTAGCTATGCGCTATTTATAGTTTTATTACTAAAGACGCGGTATATAGTAATTCGGTCTACCCTATTTACTAATTATAAGTAGTTCGAGGCTCTATTATCGGAGCTATAGCAGAACGTCCTTAGGGTATTTAACTAGCTCTTACTTTTTTAAAAAAGACGGGACGTTTTAAAAATAAAATAATACGTAAAATAAGCTAAAGCTAACGCAAAGTAAACCGAGGCTAACTAGTTAGTTAAGGCTATATACGTTATTAAAGAAGCCGACTAGGACGTTATTAGCTCCTTATGTAGCGTTTTACTAAGTAATAATAATAAACATAGCTCGTCCGGGCTATATTTAAAAACTAACTAAGTAGTAAGAATTAGTAAAGGATTATATAATATATAACTAGTACTAGAGGATTAACGCTCTATTATAATAATAGTCCTATATTTTAATACTAAATATATAAGCTCTTATCGGATATAAAAAATATATAGATAAAACGGAACTCTTTATAATATACTTTAGGTTTTTTAATATAGCTTATTAAGGATAAGTTTTTAATTCGGTCTAATTATAAGGGCTACTACGCTTAAAGGGTAGAGAATAGCCGTTATTTAGAGCTAAAAATAGATATTTTTAAATAGATTTCTTAAAGATCCGGCGTTAAGTACTACGAGCCGCGGTCCGGACCGTACTTATAATATAAATAAGTAATTATAACTATTACTTAATATTTAAAAGGGCCGTCTTAGTAATTTAGGAGTATTAAATATTAAGAATGTATATAAGAGAGGAAGCGATATAAAGTATTCCTAAGTATATACTGAGCGTAAAGACTAGTACGTATACTTAGTAAAGAGTTACGCTATATTAAGAACTACGCTAGCCTTTTTATATACGGACTAGCTAGCTTTTAGTATTACTTAGTATAACGTCGTAGCGCTAAGGTTATTAACTAAAGTAACGATACTTATTTTATATTAAACTCTTTATTATTAAACTAAAATCGCTCTTAGTAATACGATAATAATAACCTTAGTTATAATATTTCTTTCGACTTATATATAACGTACGAGGTAGTTCGTAGTATTATAGTAACGTAGCTAAAGTAGCTTATTAAAGCTAGTATTTTATAACTACTTAATAAATAATATAACGTAAACTAATATTATCCTCTCTTTACTAAGGGGGTATAGTTATATAAAGGAGTATTTAACTAAACTGAGATTAAATAGCTCGTGCTTAGTAATAACTCTTTTATAGGTCTACTACTCTATTTCTTAAGTATAAATAGTTAGTATTAAGGCGCGTCGAGGTAGTAAACGCCTTAATTATTAGTTTAGTAAATCTTAGTTAAATTATATTGAAAAGTAATAATAATAAGATTACCGTTAACTAAATAAATATTAAGCTAGCGCGGTAATAATAAGTATAACTTTAAAGTAGGGTCTTAAAAGAGAACTAAATAAGGATAATAGAGCGTTATAAATATAATATATTTATTAAGCATAGTATAAAGATATTTTCGAAATTATAATAAGCCTATTTTTATCTTTATAGGACGCGGTAAGTAGAATTAATATACTTAAGATAAATATAACGCTACTTAATTAATATAGTTTAACGAGGTATTCTTAACGTACTAATTAAGAAAGTCCCGCACTCTCCGAACTTATTAATACTCTATCTTACTTAGTAACTAACGTAAATAATAAATCGCTCTTTTATTAATTATTTTATTTCCGTATCCGTTTCGCTCCCCTCTAAGTTAGGCTATAACCTTAGTACCAGCCCTAAACTCTATTCTTTTTATAAATACCGTACCCTATATCGTATAACTAAATAAATATTATAATAAGCTAGTAAAGGGTAGAGATAAGGATAAGAGAATAGGATAAAGGTAGTAGTATATATTATAGTTTTAATTATAAGTTACTTCCTCTCTCGTAAATATTCTTAATATTTAAAGAGCTTAAAGGTATTCTAAAGGGTCTCTATAAACCTCTAGTAATAGCTATAGCAGTTAGTTTATAAACTAAAATATCGGGTTAGGATAGTATATAATAATACGAGGGGTAGCGTATAATTAAGAGCTATTTTAAAGTATTTATAACTAACTTTTATACTAATTACTCTTATACTTTTAATCGTAGTTATATATATATAGTTAAAACGACTATAGGCCCGGCCTATATAGGTTAAGTCTAAAAAGATAAAGTACGTTACTAAGAAGAAGTAATATATAATTCATATTATATATATAGCCCTTAGGTAAGATCGTTCTTTTTAAGATAACTAATATAAATAGTAGAGCGGATAAATATAAATCTAGTTAGTAATATTAATAGCCGTAGTATATATTACTCTTATATACTTAATATTTTTAAAGTTAAAAGCCGTATACTTACCCGTTTAATAATAAAGCGCCGATCCTTATTTAGTATATACCTCCCATCCTAAGCTAACGGTTTTAGCTTCGAAGTTAACTTTTTAAATAGCTATTAAAGCTCGAAAGTTAGGCTTACTTATATCTAAATTTCTTATAAATAAATAAAATAAAGGCTAATCTAACTACGCTTATAAAATAGCTATAATAAAAGCTTAAGAGACTAATAACTATAAAATAGGCTTAAAGGTAACTCTATTACTACTTATACCTCGTACGTTTATATAATATATTTATTTAAAAAAAGATATATTAAAAAGAGTAAAATGATAACTTACTTATTATTATATAGTATAATATAATACTATACTATATAAACTATATTAAAAACCTTAATTTTATTATTATAATAAGATAGAGTTATTATTTTATTAGTATATAGAGAACTTAGCTAGTACCTATCGTAGTCCGTATTATTCAATAAATTATTATAACTTTTCGTTAGTAACTACTGAGAAAAAGGGATAGAACTGACGAGAACTATAATAAAGCGGTTAAAAACTTTACATAATATTATAAATAAATATAATAATAATATAAAGCCGACGTATATATCTAAGTCCGCTTTAAAAATAGGCACTATAAGTATACGTCTTTTAATAAGCCTAAGTTCCTTAGGTCTAGAGCTAAGTTAGTATATTTAATTAACTTATAATCCTCCGAGGCTACCCCCTAGGCTAAGATTTAAAAAAAAGCGACCTACCCTATCCCGGTAATAAAATTATTATTAGACTATATAAAAAGAAAATCTTAAAGCTTTATGAAAAGTTAATTTAGTATAAGTAGCGGTTAAGTATAATAACGTAATTATTAAATAAAGGAATATACTTATAATAAAGCCTATTTTACTATATATAGCTATAGAGTACTTTATTACCCTATTCGATATATATTTTTAGTATACCGCTCTTTTTATATTACTTAACGCTAACTAAACCGTTTACCGTTCTTTTTGACTACTTATATAATTAAAAACCGTTCGCGCCTTCGATTATTAAAAATATCTTTACTTATATATTAAACGAAATTCTTTATTAATCTCGTATCGCTTTAAAATTAATTCCGAAGTATTAATATAAACCCGGTCCGCTCACTAATAAGCTCTATATATAGGGAATCCTTACTAAAACTGCTAGTAAAATAAACTACCCTCTCTTTTATTATCCGCTAAGATATACTAACTATTAACTAGTATAATTACCCTAGCGGAGTCTTTATAAAATAAATAATAATAATTTTAGGGTCCTTAAAGACTATATAGCCTAATTTAAAGAAATACTTTTATTTATTTTATATTAGCGAAGAGCTAACGGATTTAAAAAGGCTAAAAAACTATAATATAATTAAATAGGATTGACGGGGAATATAGCTTATATATTAATAAAACTCTATATAGTCTTTCCTACGGGGCGTACGTAAGTCGACGCTTTTTATTAAATTAGTTACTTAGTAATATAATAAGATATATCTTATTAGCTAATCGGATTTTTTTAGTACTATAGTTTACTAAATATAATCTTTAAACCTTTACCTTATTAACTATATCTATTATAAATATTATCAATAAGATAATAAACGCTAAGGAGCTAGCTACGTATTTATAATTAATAAAAGAACGAGCTAAAAAAGAACGAAAACGCGCTAAGAAAGAATAAAAACGCGCCGTAGTAAAAAAAAAAAAGTAATAATAAAAAAGAGAACGCGCTAATAAAGAACGGGAACGCGCTAATATTATAAAATAGTAATCCTGATATATATTACTTAATAAATATATCGCTACTTATTATTCCCTCGTTTTTACTAATTTTATAGTCGAAATAGACCGTAAACTAATTTCTAAGGGCTCTATTATAAATCTATATAATAAATTATATTTTACTATTCTACAGCTATAGTCCGACTTTTTATATTAATAAAATATCGTTTTTAGTACTTTTTATAATACTTTTCTTATTAATAAACGCTATTTTAAAACCCTATTATTTCTTTCTAAGCTAGGAAATAGGATTACGAAGCGTAAGATTACTAATAAAAAGGCCCTCGAGTACTTTTTATATAATAGTATCGAGGACCCCGTTAAAGTAATTTTAAATAAGCTTAAGAAGGTAAAAAAAGTTAAAATTATGTTCGATCTAAGTAATAGAATCGTTTTTAAAAACTACCCATATATGTTTAGTAACGTAGCTTTAGAAATTATAGAACGTAACTTTTTAATAATACCCCCCTTTATACTATATAATTATAAAGTTAATTTTTAATAATTACGGGCCGATTAAATTTATGTTTACTAAACTAAAAACGTTAACGGTAACTTAAGTAACTAATTAATACTTTACGTTTTTAAATATAAACTACAATATAAACTTATTATATTATATCTCTACGTCGGTCTTTGTTTAATAAATATATATTAAAAAGTAATTAATTATAAAAAGATCTTAATATTAATTAACCTAGACATGCGATTTTAATATTACGTAAAGAGGCTTATTATAACTATAATTATATAAACTTATTACTATATAATTAAAAATAGACTTAAGTACGGCTTATTAACGACGGGTAAAGCGATTATATTCTTAAAAATCGATTAATACGAGCCCGGGACGTTATTATATTATTTAGTAGAGCCCTCTATAGAGGTAGAAGCCTACCCTAAGTATACCTACTTCTATATAATAGTTACTTAATACTTAGCCTTTAGTTTAATAGCCCTTAGTATACTAAGTAAGAAACGGCTATATAGCTAGGAGGAGCGACATCGAGCTATTAATAAGTTAAAAATATAAAAAGAGGACTTCGAGACGACGCTACGATTAATCCCTAATAAGAGAAAGTATTTACTAAATAGCTCGCTAGGCTACGAATTAAAAGTATATAAAAACGTCGATAGATCTCCTTATTTACTCTAAGGGAAGAGGTAAGGATTTATAAAAAATAAGTATATAATAAAATAAATAAAGAGGGACCTAAACGAATCTTTTAATAAGGAGCTAAGACGTAACGTATTAAATATACCTACTTTTATAAAACGACGAGTATATAAAAAGGATTTTTAAAACTAAGTAAGTTAAAATAGTTAAGTAATACGATATAATAAGCGAGTTTTAGTACGTTAGTTATAAAGTAATGAAAACGGAGGAGAGAGCTATTTTAAATATACGCTATATTATATTTAAAAGTACTTATTAAAGCTTATTAGAGGTAATATAACTAACTCTGCGTACTTAAATAAGTTATTTTATTATTAAAAGCTTATTAATAACCGCGGCTACTACCTTAGTTAATAATATATAAATACTTAGTATCTAATTAACCGGACTAAAATTCTAAGGCTTCTTTAAAAATAGCCCGAGCGGTCCTTAGATTATAGAATTATACCCTTATAATAGAGTAGTACTTATAAAGTCTTATTTAAAGTAAGCTTACTTATATATAGCTATACCTTTATTAATAAGGGTATAATAGAGGTATTTATTAAGGACCTTTAGCGCGAGGTAGTAATTTATAAGCGTCTACGAGCTATTTAGGGCGTTTACGTACTAGTCTTCCTTAGATCTATTAACCTTCGAACGATTAATAGAACCTATTTCTATAACCACTAAGTTTATATAGTATATATAATATTTCTATTATAAAGAGGACAGGATCTCTATAAAATAAAGCGCACGGATTATAAAGTTAAGGACTTAGAAACTATAAAAACGCAGTTATTATATAAAATCCGTGCTCTAGGTATTAAATACTATCACATAAAGAGGGAAAATATATTATTTAGTAAGGAGGTTAAGGGTATTATAGTAATCGACTTTAAAAGAGCGCAGTTTATAAAAGTATATCGCCCCCCACTCGCGCAACTTATACTAAATAAATATAAATAAATAAGAAAGGCTTTAAAAAGTAGTAACTTAATAATAAAATTAAAAAAAAAAATTTAGAATAATAAAGTACTCCTCGGGGGGCGGTAGAATAGTAAAGGATTTTAAATATATTAAATAATATATAATTTACTTATTTATTTAATCTAAGGGATTAAAAGTTAGTAATATTTATAATCTCTTATAAACCGTTTATAGTACGTAATAAGTTAGTTTAGTATAGTATTAACTAGCCCGAGCTATACCTTTATAGAGCATTTATATAATATTACTATATTCGTTTTTAGCTAGTCTTTAGTACTTATTAAGGGAATAATTCCTTAGGGCTATTAAAGTTCGTTAACTAAAAAAATAAAAAGCGTAAATATAATACCTCTATTCTCTATATTATAAGTAGTTTATTAGTTTTATAAGTAAAGATATACTTAAAATAAACCCTCTCCCCTCCCTCTATTTATAATCTTATGAATTATTAACGAGCTTATTAACGAAATATACTTTATTTTACGTATATATAAGATTAGGATATAATTCGACCTTAAGGTAGGGGCCTAGGTAAAGCTATTTATAAACTATACTTATATAAATCGTAGCTTACCCCCCCTATAATTAGAACCTACTTTTTATACTTTATATAAAGGTTTATATAGTTTAAATTACCTCTTTTTAAACTACGGTTCGAACTAGCTACTTTATAATAAGAATACTAATAATATAACTTAGTTTTTATATATTATAACTTATTATCCTTAGTAATATAAGGTCTTAGAGGTTTAGAAAGTCTCGTTTCTTAGCTAGCTAACCTATTATAAATATAAATTAGCTCCTTACCTAATGCGCTAGATATATAAAATTCGATACCTATATAGGATCGTTACTATAATAAATTATATAGCTACTTATCCTAGGCTCTTATAGCTATTATATTTATTAATAAGTATATAAGGGGGTAAGGGTTTAAAAGTTCGGCGTTATATTCTCTTTTTACCTATTTAATAATACTAAACAAGACCCGCAAGCTATAAATAGTTACGAAGTATATATAAGAATAATTATTATTTATAAATAACCTAAAAATAATAATATAAAATATAATTTTATAAGAGGTTATTTATTACGGTATATATATAAAAGGATATACTCCGGACCCCCAGGTCTCTACGATACTACCTTCGCTTTTTATATATAAGCTAGGATATATTATATAATACTTAGTAATAGGCTTTTTTATAATAGTAACTAAACGGGTTAAGCGCGTACTATTTTATTACCTCTTTTTAGTTACTTATCTTACTAAGCTTTTATACTATACGAGGGAGTATATTTATAATACCGGCGCCCTATCCCTTAACTTACTCGTAATATCTTAACTAAATAACTTAATAATAATAGATTTATTAATATATCTTACGCATTTCCTCGTACTAAATATTAAATTACTAAACGAATAAAAGATCTCCTATATTATAGTTCTTAAAGTAAAATATAAGCCTTAATTACTATCTAAGGATGCTCCGTAAAAAAGGATAAGTAAGTAAATCTAAGTAAGGCTAGAGCTCGCGCCGTTATATAAAATAATATAATAATAAACGTATAAATTTATAAATTTAGCCTCGTGGCTATTAAGATTTTTATTAAATATTGTAAAATAACGGTATATATAAATATAAGGTAATAGCTAATTAGGTATTATTCTAAATTATTTTTACTATATCCGCGAATTTAGTTAATTTAGGAAAAAGCTAGAGACTAATATACTATTACTTTATAATACTTAATAGGATAATAAAGAGTAGCTATTACTATATTTTAAATAAACGGTTTACTACGTAGTAAATATAAGTAGTGCCCCGCTTTTAAAAGGTGTTTAGGTAACCCTATAGTCTTCGAACCCCGAAAAGTACTTTTTCCTACCTATTTATAATAATAACTTAGAAATTATTTACTTTAGCTTTTCGTTAACCTTAGAAAACGATAGTAGACTAAGTAGTATATATATATAAATAAAATAAGGTTTAGTATTAGCGGTCGAGCCTCTTAGTATAATAGTAGAGCCGTTAGGTATTATAATAAAGTAAAGCTTATAGCGACGCTATAAAGTTAATAAATAGTATAAAAGATCCCTAGCGTTTATTATTCTAGTTAGTAAGCGGTAAGTATGCTTAAAGAGAAGTACTAAGTAATAAAGCGGATACTATTTAAGTAAGCGATAAGATAAGCTATAAATTATTTTTTTCTAAGTATAGGATTTAATAAGCGGTTAGATAGTTATTATTAAAAATAAATATAAGTATTCTAGTTATAATAAGTAGTACGTCTTAATATCCTTATTAATTCTTTTATATTTTAACGCTTTCGTAAGCTTATTTAATAATATACTTATTTAGTCTTAATACTAGTTAATAAATATAAATAACTATTCTTAAAGAGGTTTAGCTTAATTATAAATTACTTTAAATATAGCGCACGCTATTTACTACTTATAATAACGTTTACGAATTATAGCGGGCAGATATTATAAGAGTTTTAAAACCCCTAGAAAAATAATAAAAAGGCAAAACCCAAATTTAGTTTAATAATTTAGCTTTATATTATAATAAACTTATAATATTTATATACTTCGACCCTAGAATTAGTAAGAAAACTTGCAGTAAATACCCTTTTACAAAAAGTTATTTTCTTTTTTTAAATAGTATAAAAGTCGATCTTTAGCTTTTAAAAAGCGCGGTTTATACCTCCTCAGTAATTATAAAAGGCCCGCTTTAAGTAATAAAGGACTCGAAAGCTAAAGAACCTATAGTAGGTTTTAGTATTAATAGTAAATAGCGTTTTTAAATTATATTAAAATAATCTCTTTTTTAGCCTTTATAACGCGCTTAAAAATAAGGTTAGCTAATAGTACGTTAGGTACGGAAAATTTATTGAAAGTTATAAGAATATTCTTATATAATACGTTCTCTAACTATAGAGGGCTTATATTACTAATCTCTTTTATATATTTTATAATTTACTATAACTATTCTTTAAATTTTAGTATATAGTTCGATATTCTTTATAATTTACGAAACCGTTTAGATACCCTTATATCCCGGACGGAATCTTTATATAAATAGGTATTACGTCGTTTATAACCGAGCTAGCTAGACGAGTCTAAGTAATAGTTCCGCTTACTAAATAGTCTATTTTTATCTAAAGATATGTTTAAGCGTTTATTAACGTTACTTTTTATGTTAGACTTAATCTTTATAAAGTTACTAATAAGAGCCTCAATTTTATAAAACTAATAAAGAGTAAGAGTTAAGCGAGCCGGAAATAGAAAAAATAAGGTTAAAGGGGTTAAAAATAGAGGAGCCGTTAGGGAGATTAGAGCTATGGTTTTAAAATCGTTAACCCCTTAAAGTATAATTAATAATACCTAACTAGTTAAAGAGGGTTTAATAATAAACTTAGGCTTAGCCTCGGTTATTAAGTTACTTAAATATTAGTTAATAATAAAAACTCCTATAGTTTTAAGGGTAGTTTAGCTAGGGATAGGTCGACTAATATTAATAAGTATAATACTATTTCTCCTTTACTTAAATAGTATTAAAATAGATAGTAATAATACCTAAAATATCGAGTTATTTCTAATAGATTATATTATAAAACTAGATATACTAAAAGTAGCTATAATATTACTAAAGCTCTATAGGGTTTACTTATTACTAATCCTAGGTAACTAATAAGATTCTAACTAGGCTAAAAGGGCGCTCTTTAGTAAACTACTTAATAAATCGATTTACTACTCCCGTTTAAAAGGGGAGGTAGCGTTCTCGCTCTACTTCTCTAAAGTTATTTCTAATATAAATATAGCGTAATTATTAATTTACCCAGAGCTAGCTATATAAGGTTTAATTTTACTAATAAAGCCTAACTCTAATAATAAGTTATCTAAAGCTTTAGTAAATATAAGGGGTTAAAAAGCTATAATATTTAGTACTTTAATTAGAGAGTAGGCTACTAATATCCTAGCCGCTATATTCTTAACTATCGTATTTAATATTATAGGCTTATTGACCGGGATAGAAGAAAGTTTATTAAGTCCGACGTTATTAATAATATTACTAATAGTACTATTTCTATTTTTAAGGATATTACTAACTAGTCCTATACGAACTTTAGAAATAAAATTAATAGGGTCGATAGTAGGGCTTGTTACTCTATAGAACGTATAGGATATAGTTATAAATTATATCGGGACTTCCCTTATAATAGAGAGACGTTTACTAATACTTCGGTTTTCTTTATTTTTAAATACTTAGTGATTAACTACCGGCGTCTATAGTTAATAAAAATAGATATTATTTAAGTTAACTAATATAATTAAAGAAAATTTAGTAAATTATAAATATAAGTAATAGAATAGAGAGTATACTTAAAGCAGAGAGTTAAGACGTTTTCTCTTTATAATATATATATATATCCTAGCCGGTATATAAGGTTATTTATTTCAGTAAAGTTAACTTATTCGTTAGAGTGCCGATAATCTCTTACGATTTTATAAAGGGGATCCGAGGTTATACTTACTACTTCTTTAGCCCCTCTTAACTTTAGCTTATTATTCCCTAACTTACTTATTAAGAATACTAAGGACAAAAATATAATTTAAAGCTTAAGCTTACCCTTATAATCCTTTATAAAGCTCGGAGTTACTAACTAGTAATAAAATTATAAAACTTTTGCTTAAGGAGAGAGGTAATTATAAAGATTTAAAAAGGGGGTATTATTATATTAGTCGTACTCCTTCCTATTTAAGTGATATACCTAAAAAAATATAGTGCTCGAAGTATAATATAAAGTATACGTAAAGAAAGCCTAAAGCGTCGAGGAGCCGGATATATATAATATACGGTTATTAATATATCCCTAAGACCCGTAATTAGTATATTAAACTAAATAAGAGATATATTTAATAGGGTTAATAAAGGTTAGGCAGGGCGTGCTAGTAGCCGAATAGGGGCGGTAATTATAGCTTACTAAGTAGTTTTAGGAGGCTTTATATTCGATCGTTTATATCGTTATATAATAAGTATTCGTGTTAATACGGATATTATTAGCTTAGTTAGGATACCGAGTTATTAAAATATTACTATATACTTACCGAGTACTTATTTATTATTCTCTATATACGCTTAGTATATAGTCTTAATAATTAGACGTATATAGCGAATCTGGGCGAATTAAGGTAAAGAGGGTAGGCCTAGTTTAGTTATATACTTAGATATATTTATGGCGGGAGGGAAAATAGAGAGCGACGAGGCGAGGCTAAGCGATAAAGATAGTTAGTTAGCTATATTAGTATTTATATTTTAAATAGAAAATGGATAGAGAGGTTAAGAAGTAGCGGTATAGTAGAAGAAGTTATAGATTATACGAGGTAGTATTTTTATAAGCTAGTGTAATAAAGTATTTATAAGCGTAATTTAGTAGTATATTAGTATAAAGCGGCGAGGACGCTATACCTAAACGGGCGTGCTGCTAGACTTAGAGCGGAAGTAGCGACTTCTTAATTACTATATTTAAATTATAAATTAAAAATCTTTAATTTTAATATAAAATAAGAATATATATATATATATATATATTTATTTATTTATTTATTTTATTCTTAGTAATAACTCGGGGAGTTCTCATTATTAAGTATATAATATTAATATATAGTACTTATAAATACTCTTACTATTTTAATAAACTATTTCTTATTAAGTTTCTTTATTATAAAGTTTAAAATTACGGATTATTAATAATAATATTAAGTACTAAATAATATAGTTATATATATTTATTCTACTTTTTATTTGAAAGTATATAATATTATAGTTATTTATAATATTAATACTTATTATATATAAATATTAATTTTACGTTATAAGATCTCCCTTTTAAGTTTTTAAATAATCCTCTATACTATTTATAAAATAGTAAGATTTAATGTTTATAAGTTCTTTTTATTATTTTATTAACTTATTATTTTAAACTCTATTTTAATTATCTTTTTATAAAGTAATAAGTTATAAATTGTTATTACTTATATTAAATATTTTAAACTTATAATTCTATTAATTACTTATATATTTATATATATAGCTCTTTGAATAATAATAATTATAATTATAAAAACTTAATATCTTTAAAAGACTTTTTAAATATAGTATTAACTTATATTATTTATTATTTATATATTTAAATTTATTTTAATATATATTCCTATTAAAATTATAATATATTACGAGATTAATTTACTTATTATCTTTAAATTTGATTAACTACTTAAAAGTTTTAAAATCGTTTATAAAATATCAATATATTATACTTACATATATCCCCCTAATAAAGTAATTTATCAGGGCCGTATTATATATTGTATATTAAAAAAAACTAAGTATATTATGCTCTATACCTAATTGCTAATTAAAACTCCTAACTTTCCCCCGCGTAATTCTAACTATTTAAAGAGTAAGCTATACCTATTTTAATATATATAAAACCTCTTAATACTAGCTTATATAGGTAACTAAATTTTATATTATATACTCCTTTTTATTAAGGGTTAGGGGGCCCCTTATATATTCCTTTATATTTATAATATAGCCTATATTAAAGGGATTTTTAGTTTTATAAAATATGATTTTTAAGCTAGTATTAATATACTAAATCTTAACGTCTATATTAGCCCGGCTATTTATAATATTTATATTATTACCTAGCCGAATTTTATATTATTAAAAAGTACTTTATTAATCCTTAGGTATACTTACGTTAGTTATAATAGTTATAGCGTCGAGCTAGTTAAAAAGGGCGCCTAGTTTAAGAAAGGTAGACTTATTAATAAGTATTTTTAAAGTTCTAGCTTATTAATTACTAATTATATACTAAAAGAGTAATAGTTTATATATTAATAAGTTTATTTAATAAATTTATTTAGTAGATTTATTTAGTTTAAATAGAGAGTAGCTTTAAGTAATATTAAAAATAATAAGGATAAAAAAGTTTTTTACGAGCTTTAGTACGAAGAGTAGTAAATATTAACCTATTTAGCCCTTTTTTAAAAACCTTTATATTACTATTAAAGTTTAGAACCTCTATAATTAAAAAAGGCCGCTTTTAATTGTTATAACTAATTATTATAGTTAATTATTATAACTAACTTCTACCGTCGACCTTTTTAATTAGCGCTATTATATAATAAAGAGAGTAACTTACTTATCCCGAATTATATAGCGGTTTTTATATCGAAATTATTATATTACGTTAAGCGCGTACTTAGGGTATATTATGTATATTATATAGTTAAAAAGTATACTATATTATATAATTTTTTTTTAAAGCGTAATCCTATTAAGGTCGATCTTTTGCGCTTATAAAGCTAAAAAAAAACCACTATATACTTATATATATTTATATTATTTAATAAACTATTCCTTTTAGTTATTTTATTTTCTTTATTTTTCTTTTTATAAAACTTATAATTACGGATTATTAAAAATTAATTTTAATAATACTTTAGTTATAAAAAAGATTAATATTACGCTTTTAAAAATAATAAAATGAAATAATATACTTTTCAATTATATAATATATATAATATATCGTAAGTACGTATTAAATATAGATAATAATTTTAATATAAAAACTACTATTTAATTTAGAATAAATAAGCTATTAATTATTCAATAATACTAATTAAAGAGGTTAATAAAAAAGTTAATTTCAATAATTAATTATAATAATTAAAAATAGTTTTTTTTAACTATGGAAGTTCTAAACTTTAATAATAATATAAAAGTCTTTAAAAAAAAAGCTAAATAAGTTAATATTAATTACTTTTTAATACTTTTAAAGATCCTTTTTATTTTTATTATTTTAATACTACTTAAAGCTACTTTTTATATAAACTAAATAAACTTATTAAATAAACTTATTAATATATAAATTACTAATTAAGTAAATAATTAAAAAGTTAATTAATTAAAATACTATTTTAATAAGAACTTAAATATACTAATTAATAAGTCTACTCTTTTTAAACTAAATACCCGTTTTAATTAGGGTTAGGGTTACTTAGGGTGTATTAAGTAGTTATTATATATATTAAACAATATTCGAATTTAAAAACAATACTTATAACATAAGAATTTAAATAAGCTTTAGTTACTTAAGCTATAGCGTTTCCTTTTATAGTATTCTTATAAATTAATATTATATTCTATTTAATATACGATATTAAGTTCCCTATGTAGTTAGATAATTATAACATTTAAGGACGACTAAATAATATATAAAAAAGGCTTGGATTAAGTAAGAATAATATAAATAATATAAAAACTATATATAAAAAGTCTATATTACCTCCTTATTATTAATAAATATAAAAGCTATTATTCTACGGATTTTAAACTCTATTAAATAATAATTTCGGTATTTCTTTATATATTGATTAATTTAGTTTATTTATTATAGCTCTGAAAACTAAAATCAAATAAGTTTTATATAATATAAAGTATATATCCCTTTAGGGTCCGGTCCGCCTTATTAAGGGCTATTTTTGCCTTTATAAGTAAGCTAGGTTATTAGGGTTAATATTAAGTATTTTTATTACGTACTTTAATAAAACTTTATAATTAACTATAGCCGGCCGTAGCTATTATTAAATACTAACGACCCCGCTACCGTAGTATATTAATCGCCCTCTAAATAGCCGAAAACTACCCCCTATTTTTTACTTTTTTTAATAGCACTAGATTTTTCTTTTTAATCCTTTTTAATTTATTCCTACGTAGCGATTCTAAAGTATTAATAATACTCGGGAGTCGGTTAGGTATTTCGGGGCTACTATGTTATATTAGTTAGGTACTAATAAGGGTAATACTTATATTAATATATATATTTCGGATCTTTAAATCAATAGTATTTAATCCGTATTCATTAAGACGACCTTATTATAATTCGGGGTCCTTTAGTATAATACTTATAAGATCGAACTTCTAGCCCTTAAGGCATCCCTATAAATCGATAAGTAAGCGTCTTAGTATTTTAATAGTATATATTTAAAATAAATAATTTAATAGTAATAATAATAGTATAATAATAATAAATAGCGAGGGAAGTAGCGTTTTTTAATTTTAATAAAAGAAACGAGGTAACGAATATATATATATATACGAGTCGAAGTTAAAAATATAAGTTAGTATTATATTTAATAATAGTAACGAGAGTATTTCCGATACTATATTATTATAAGCTACTATTACTTAGAGAGTAGTAAACTTAGCTAAGTAAGCGGCTCATAAAGTAATAGCGTTAGGCACTTAATATCGCCGTTAATCCGTAATTATAAACTTTATAAAAAGGAAAGTTTAAAAAAGTAAAAAATCTAAAAAATAGTCTAACGAGATAATATAAGTATCCACTAATACTATATATTAATACTATATAACTAATATTAAGAATCGCCCGAGTAGTTAGTAAAAGTAGAAATAAAAAATAAATAAAGTATATATTACTCCTTAAACTTTTAAATATTTAACTTATTTAGCCTATTATAAATTTTAATAATATAGAGTTAAAATTATTAAAATTAACTTATATTACTTTTTAAATAGACTACGTAGGCCTCCTTATTATTCTTTTATAAATTGAAATAAACCTTAAATATAAGAATCTTATAAATCTTACTTTTCTATTTATATTTATGATATTATATAATAACTATAGCCTATAATATAGTAAGTAAGTATTTTAATTAAATTAATATCTTTTTTTATTTATAATAATCCTTACTAAGTTTAATATAAGTCTTATTAAGTCTCTAACTACTTATTACTTATTTTTAATAATTAAAATAAAAAACTAATCTTAGTAATATATAGCGAGTAACTACGGTAATAAAGTTATAATAAATTATTAACGTAGTATAAAATTATTTTAAATATATTAATAATTTCGTTTATATTAGTACGGAAAGCGTATAGGGTATAAGAGACTCTCGTAATACGATACTTTAAACGAACTACTAATACTTATAAAAGTAATATAAAATACCTCTTTTAATCGACTTAATTAACTTAATATAACCTTAATTAAAGAAATTACTATCGATAGATTAGGTATAGTATTAGCTAGATTGAAAAGATAGACTTCTCTAATCGTCTTATATTATTACGTTAAAAAGTAAATTATTAAAAAGGCTCTAATTCGGTCCTAAAAGGTATATATTTAATTAAAGTAAAAACCTAGGTAGCTAAATCGTTTACTTCTAATCGGGGCCTTTTCCTTTTTATTTTACCCCGATCGGCCCTCTTACTATTACCCTTACTTAATTAGCTTTGAAAAAGAACTACTAAGACTAATCGCCTTACCCCATTCTAGTACTTAATTATTAAAAACAAAAAAAAAAATTTAAAATTATAAACAGTATATAGCTATAATAAAAAAGTAATATTTAGTAATAACGTTAGTATAGTAATATTTTATAGCTATAATAGCGTAGTAATATTAAATAGTAATAATAATATAATAATATTTAATAGCTACGGTAGTATAATAATATAAAATAGCTACGGTACTAAAGTAATATATAATAGCTATAGTATTATAATAATCTTTTAAAATCTCTTATTATTTTAAAAGCACGCCTTATTCCTTATTAAAAAGTATACTTAATTCCCTTAGTTTTTTAAAACCTAAATACTATTAGCCCTATTTAATTTTATATTAATTTCACTAAGTCGCCTCGTCTTAGTAGAGAGTCTCGTTAATACTAGCTTCTTTAAAAATAAAAATAGCTAAGTATTCTTATGATAAATTAGTATATTATTATATAACTTAATAAGAGCACTTTATATTAACTTTATTATTATTATACTAAATATAGCTAACGTCCGAGTAGTTAAGATTCTTTATAACTTATTAATTTAGTAAGTTAGCGAGTTATCTCTCGAAGTAATACGTATTTTTTAATATATTAACCTAAACGCTACTATTTACTCCGTTAGCTCCGTCGGCTTTAAAAAGAAGGCCTCGTTCGTTAACTTCTTAAGTTTAGGTAAAGAGGTACTTAATACTACCCTTTAAAATATAAATTATAATAAGTACCGAGCCCTATTTATACTTAGGGGGCGGTTCGAAGCGGCGGTCGATATTTCGGGCTTTAATATAAATACGTTAAAGAGCGTTAATAAATAATTTAGCTAGGTAGAAGTTAGCCAATAAGTCGGCTAACTCTAGCCCTATATAAAAGCCTTTAGTATTTTATAAATAGATTAGTATTATTATTCAAAGAGGTATTAGTAATAAAAATAAGAGAATATTATTATAATATACTAAATAAGAAGGAGATTTAAGAGTTAATAAAGGCGAAGTTAATAAAGAGAAGTTAATAAACAGAAGTTAATAAAGAGAAGTTAGTTAAGAGAAGTTAATAAAAATAAGTTAATAAAGAGAATTTAATTAAGAAAAAGTTATTTAAAAAAGAGTTAATTAAGAAAAGGTTTAAAGTAACGGTTATAGATAGAAATAAATAAATATACTAGAATGTTTTTATTTTTAAAATAGGGCTTACGACCCTAGGCCCGGGTACCAATATAAATAGAAAATAAAGAACTTAAAATATAAAAGAAAAGAACTCTCGTATATATAAGTAATAAAAGTACTAAGATAGTAAGCTAGTTTAAATTATATAATATATTTTATTAAAAGAAAATATTATTCTTTAGATATTATTATCTTAATTTTATTTATATTAGTCTTAATTAGCGAGTAAAAGGTTAGTTTATATAGTTAATATTTAAAATTTATAAACTTAAATAGCTTTTTAAGCCTAACTTTTTAGCTATTAATTAATAAATAGCGTTTTTTTATTAAGTAACTAGATATTACGACGTTTTTTAAAACGATATAGCTATGATTATTATAATATTAACGGAGCTTTTATTTTATTATTACGTTAAGTATAGACCCTAAGTATTTATATAGGCTGCTTTTTCAACCCTTACTTTTTAACTAGCTTATTAAAACGCTAACCCTACTTTTTTATAGAGCGAAGACGGGTTTAAGCTATATAAACCCCTTTTATTTATTTTAAACTTAGGCTTATTTCTTTACTAACTTCTAAGGGCTAGGACGTTTTTAATTATTTATAACTATATAGAAATATTAGTTTTTTTATTTAAAGTACGTAGTTTTTTATTACGTAGCTAAAGATATACTAGGGGCCTTATGCTTAAAACTTAAACTTATTAAGAAATATATAACGCGGAACGAGCGTTAGCCGTACTCGGTCTAGAACCCTTATTTTAATTAGTAATAGAACGTGCTTAATTAAAAAATAGCCGTCCAGGGTCGATATTAAGTATATAGAATTTAGTAGCGTTAAAAGTATATAAGTTTTTATTAAAAAAGTCGAACGTAGTATAAAGAGTTAATATAATTAAGAATTAGTAAACGTATAGCTTTTTGTATTAATAATTAGCTAAAGAAGACTCGGGACTAAGGGACTTACTTTTTTAAATAAGTAACGCGGCTATATACTTATTATAGCCCTCGGCTACTATTTTATAAAAGATTTTATAAAGAGTAGCTTAGTTTTATCATAAGTATTGTAATAAAATAAGTAAAAAAGAATAATATACATACGTACTTCTTAATCAGACTTTAGAAACTTTAGTTTAATAGCTCTTTGCGTTTTTGAGGGAAACATATTAATAACGGCGTCGTTACTAACCTTTTTTATACTAAATACACTCTATTTAATAAAGTTTATCTCGGCCCTATAGTAACTTAATAAAAAATAGCGAGGGGAGAATATAAAAACTAAAAAGTATTATATATATAAAAGTTAAAATATATAATAGCGAGAAGGAGATTAATATTAGTAATATTTATGAAAAAGTATTTTACGAAATACTAAAGCGCGTAGATAATAAGTAATAAGGCCGAGGCCGCACGCGTTTTTTTATTACTAAAAGGACGTATATAATATAGCTCCCTTAGGTATTAAGTAGCTACGGTAGTTTAGTAATATTTAGAACGAAAGTCTTATTTCTAAGCTATATAGTTACTTATTATATAAAAACTATACGTAAATAACCTAGCTAAGTACCGTACGGTAATAGTAATAAAGAATATATATATCTTATTATAATTTTCGAGTTAGCTCTAGGTAATTAACCTTATCGTATTCGAAGTTAAAGAATCTTATATACTTATTTACTATCTTATATAACCGACTTTATAAATACCGTTTTCCTACCCTTAAGGTACTTATTTTTAAAGAGTTAATTAGATCTCGCTTATTATAATATATTTTTTTAAAAACTATATTCCTAATAGCTTATATACGGCTTACGCACTCTTATAAAGGAGTTAGAGTAGTTATTAGTCTCCTTAGATCTAATATACTTTATAATTTTAATAATAGAGCTTGTTTTTAGTTCTTAAGTTCTTTAAAATTTAAGAATAAGGATATTAAGTATTAGGCCGCTAATAAAGGCTTTAATAATTAACGTATTAAGCTCCTTAGAGAGCTTACGTAGTAAGCCCTCGTTATATTTAAAAGTAGGTTTTAGTACTTATTTTAAAGTAGATAGGTATTTAAGAATAGTTATATAACTAGTCGAGAGTTAGTTATTATATAAGTACTACTTAGGGATTAGGAAGATAAGTTAATATAAGCGTACTTACTATTATTTATTAAAAAAAATATAATATTACTATAGCTTAAAACGGAAGTAATAATTTATAATAGCTTCGTTATTTTAATAATTTTATAAATAGAATCGGGGGGTAGGGCTAGGTAGACCTTTAAGATTTTTAAAACTACGGCCTTATTATCCTAGCCCGGGCAGTAAGGGCTACTATTTAGTATTTTAAAAGTATTAAAAAGAGTTAACTTAAATAAAGACTTTTTATCTAAGTTTAAGAAGGAGAGGAGTCGTTAATAATTATTATAAACCTCGATCCTTATTATATTTAGCTTTATAACCGTAGTATTTTTATAATTAGCGTATTATTAAATAGTAATAATACCCTTAATAAGGTTTCGTAATACTTTAAGATAGTAGTTATTTTAGGTATACTTAGAGCTAAAAAAGATAATATCTAAGTTTTTAGCGCCGTAAATTAAGAATATTAGGTCCTATTTTAGGGAGAGGAAGAAGGTTCTAAATATAGTATTAATAAGCTTAGTAGCTTTATTTATAAAACTAATTATAACTTATTAATAGTTCTAAATTATACGGATACTCGTTTTTTAGAGCTCTATAGCGAGTAATACGGCTATACTTACTAAAACCTCTCTATTTAGCTTTAGTAATACGTTAATAGGGATATAAAAGTCGGTTTTTATAATAATAGGGACGATAAGTAATTTAATATTTTTAAAGCTTTTTATAATATCGTCTTTATTAATTTTTATAGGCGCGTTTACTAAGACTCTAAAGCGCTTATTTAAATTATAATAATAAAAAAAGACTGCGTAGTAAATGCTATATAAAACCTTATTTATTTAAATAGGGTTAAGGTTATACTCTTTTTAAGTCTAGACTATACTAGCTACGACTTATATAAAGAAGTTAGGGATCTATAAGAAAACGTAGCTAGTTTTTAAAAAAAGTAAGGACTTACTAAGTTAATTACGTTATTTATAGTAAGGTTATATAATTATAATAAGATCTCGAGATCCGGAACTTAACGATTAGTAAGGTTCTATTTTATTTTTTTAGTTAATAAAAGCAATATTATTTAGAGAGTATAAGAAAGAGAGAGGTCTATTTAGGAGTTAATTATTAATAATATATAAAGTATAAGTTAAATTAAACGAGGGTTAATACAGTATATATATAAAAGGGATTATAAAAGAGGGTGCGAGGTAAAGAGAACGTACTAAAAATAAGTAGTAATATAAATAAGAAATATCGTTTATATATAGTTTATAAGAATAGGAAAGAGATAAGGCTACGGTACTAAGTAAAGAGTTTAAAATAAATAGAAGCCTCGAGAGTTTTAAAAAAAATAAAAATAAAAAATAAAATGAAAAAAAAAGAGAAAAACGTTAAGAGAGAACGAAAGAGAGACTAGAGATTAAGAATACAAAAGAAAATAGGTATTTATTTATAATTATTTATAATAGAACTAAATATATATTTTTATTTTATTTTTTATAATTACTATTAAACTTCTTTATTACTCTGCGCTACTTTACTTAAAATAGCTACTTTATATTAAATACTTTATTTTTAAACTAGTTTTTAATACGTAGACGTACTTATTTAAATAGCGCTATTAAGTACTAAGGAGTCGGTCCGCTATTAAATATAGCTTCGAGCTCGTTCTTTTATAAATATATAGCTATATACTAAAATAGCTTAGTAAAGTAATATACTTAAAGTACGATACGTTTTTTTAATATATTACGCTAAGCTTTTTAAAGAATTTAAGATTATATAGCTTTTTAAGCTTAGTAAGAGTATATTAAATAAGAGGTAAACGGATCGTTAGGTTACGTTATTATTTTGCCGTACTATTTATATTTTATTATATTATTATTTATTTAGGACGTTAACTTTTATATTACGGAATGTTATATACTAAAAGGCCTTTTTTTATTATATAGTATATAATAAGCAGGGGGTATATAAATCAGCTAGGCTACGGTAGCTAGTTAATATTTAGGTAATAAAGTTCGAACTTAAAGTTTATATATACGGGCGGCGGGTTGTTAGTACGTTATTACGTAGGCCGTTGTGCCGACTTATAATAACTCCCGTTACTAACTCGGGACGGGACCGAATTATTTTTATTTTTAATAATAAGTAGTGCCCTATATTTATTATAATATTAAATAAATAGCCGCTTACTATATACTACGGCTAATATCCTAATTTAATATACTTTACTCTTTTTTATTTTAGTTTTAAAAAAAATTTTTTTATTTCTATTTCCGTACCTTTCTCTTTTTTTATACTTCTTATTTATATTTCTTTAATTATAATCCCGCGCCGTACTTTTATTTTTATAATTTACCCCGATTCTTACGGATTACTTTTATTTTTATAACTTAACTTCTTTTTTGCGGCGTATTCTTATTTGCATAATTTATTTTTATTTTTATTACGTACTCCGGTTCTTATAACTTAATTTTATTTTTATACTTAACCTCTTTTTTATAACTTAATCTCTTCCTCGCGGCGTATTATTATTTATATAACTTACTTTTATTCCTACTACTTAGTCTTATCCCATAATATAAATAAAATCGAGGTCTTTAATAACTTTAAAAAGAGTATTAATATAGTTTAAAATCTCGCGTTTTTTAAATACTAAAGCACCTTATTAATATAATTATTTTATAACTTACCTTAGAGTTTATTAAAGAACTTATAGAACGTTATAACGAGTTAACTTAAGATACGCTTATAAAAGTTATTAAGCGTTAGATCCTTTTTAAAATTAACCCCGAGGCCCTAATATTTAGTACTATACCCTTTTCTTATTATAAAAAGCGTAGTTATAACGGTATCAATAAGTAATAGCCCGCAAAGAGGTACTAATTAGCTAATCTTAACTTTTACATAGCTCGTAAGCTATACGGCATATTTATATAAATAGTATTACTTATTAACTCTTATAAATAAGTAAGCTTTTTTCCTTTAGCTAGAGCTCTTTTAATATAACTACCCGCTCTAGAACTAAAAAAAAAGGCGATAATAAGCTAAATAATAGCGAAGCTAGTAGCCCCGGAGATAATAATAGTACTTTTATAGCTAGCCCTTAATCTTCTCTTATTATAACTATTAATTATTAAAACCCGCTTAAAAATAAGTACGTTAATACTTAGGCTTATTTAAATATTAAAAATAAGGGCTTAGTATATGCGAGTATTAAAAATAAGGGCTTAGCGAAGTTAAGAACCGTAAGTTAAGAAGTTACTAACGTCGTAGTTTATTAAAATAATAATATATTAGAGGTTATTAATAACGACTTCTAAAATAAGCTTAAGGATACTAAGCTACCCCTTTAGAAGTTTAGGAACGCTAAAACTATCTAGCTAGATTTTATAAATATTAGTAAATATACTAAGTTCTATCTTTTTATTATAATTAATAACTATAAGGCGAATATTAAGAATATCTTTAAGTATATTAAGCTAAAAGAGGAGGGTTTACGAATTAAAGATATACTAAGTAGCTAGCTTTTTATTAGCGTTACTTTTATTAATAATAATAAGGTTTTACTACTTATAAAGTTTTAGCCACTAACTAAGTTATTTTATATAATAATTAAAAAGGATATTAAGAGTACTAGGGTATTACGTATTTATTAACTAATTATCCTCGTTTAGATTTTATAAGCCGAATTTACCCTCGAGGAGCTAGCGAAGACGGACCGGGGTAAAACCTTAGTTAATAAATACTTAGTTAATAAGAGGGAGACGAGACGCTAAGGCGGTATTATTATAAAAGTCTTTAAAAAAGCGTTTAAAATACCCTTAGCTTTAACTTAAAATAATACTTAGTTAAGGCTAAAAATATAATAATACTAAAGGCGCTAATAAACGTATTTAATTAAGGAGGACTTATATTTTTAAATATAACTAAGAGTAAGTAAGTTAATAATATCTCTCTTATTTACTTTTACTTTTTTCGAAGTCGATACCCTAGCTAATAGTACTTTAAGTAACCGCTCCTTAGTACTATACTCTAATCAAGAAGTACTTAATACCGTTTTTTAAATATTAAAAAAGGTTAACAGCGGCCTTTTTAGCTATTTAATAGCGCTTAGTATTAATATATCGAGCCGCTCGTATTATTTTAATTATATTATAAAAAGCTAGGGCGTTTTAAACGCGCTTATACTATTTTAAATAATTAACCCGATCTGGGCTAGCGGCTTGCTTAATACTAATAGCCTCTTTAAGGCTAAGGAGCGAGACTCCTTTAATAAGGCAATAAATACGGTATTAATAAAGGAGCTATTAGGTATAGATTAGATTAATAAGATCTAAGTACTTAGAGATATATACGGGTATATTATAATTAAGAAGCTATTTAATATAAATATATTAAATACTTAGATTTGCTCTAAGTAGCGGGCCTTTATTATTCTAGTATTAGTATTAAGAGTTAGCTAATATCTTATTATAAAGCGGAATTCCTAGCTATTTAAATAGCGGCTGCGCATAGTATTTAAATATTAAAGTATTTTTAGTTCTCGTTTAGGTTATATAATAGTATTATAATAAGAAGTAAATATTACGAATATAACCTCCTCTTAGTAATAGTATGTTACGGTACGGCGAGGCTTTAATAATTATTAAAATAAAAAATAAACTTAAGGCGTAGTCTTATTAAAAAGTAAGTAACGGCCGCTATTAACCTATAACTAGTATATTATTAAGTATAATAACGAACCCCGTAAGTAATTAAAAGTATATAGTAATATCGGTTTAAAAAAAGGGCCTCGCCGTAGTAATAAGGGGGAAGGAGCGTTTTTAAAACTATTTTCTAAATTATTCTCGCGGCGTTCTTTATTCTTAATAAGCTAGTTAATATACTTAATTAAAAGTAGACTAAGGACCTCCCTTTTTTATCTTCCCTTTTTTACTATACTTAAGGCTTTTATAATTTTAATACTTCTATTTTTTAAAAGACTTTAAATAATACTAGCCTCGGTAGCGGTATATATCCTTAATAACTTAGGCACCCGGTTTATTAATAAATCTAAAACGGTTTTTATACGCTCTTTTTTTAATAGTTTCTTTATACCGTTCTTATTCTTTTTCTTTTTAAAACCTTTTTATTATACCTTAATATCGCTTAGTAAAAAAACTAAAACGCCTATACTTAGCTTAATTACTAAGATCCCGAAGATCGTATATTTATAAATAATATATATAAACTCCTTACTCTTCCCTTTTAGCCCTAGACCTTAGGTAAGGTATTTTTAGAGACTTATATTGATATTTTATCCCTATTTAAGCTCGATATTCTATTTAATTAGTAAGGCTTTTATAGCCGCCGCTTTTTTTAAATCGCTTTAATAAAGAGTTTTAAAACCCTATTATTATTATTAAACCTCTTACTTTTTTATATATAAACGTAACCGTTTAGTTTTTATTTATAAACCGGGGGATTCTTTATTAACCCTACCCTAGGCCTTAATAAACTTAGTAAGCTCCTCTTTATACTAATTTCTAAAGTTATTTATAAAATCCTTTATCCTCGCTTAGTAGTTATAGGCCTCTTTATTAATAACGTTGTAATATTTTATTAATAACTCGTATAACCTCTTTTTTATAAAACTACTAAATATTTAATAAAATAGTAAGTCTCTAATTTAATAAAAGTCTTTTTTAGCTAGGCTAGGGTTCGAATTCGGGTTAATTAAAGTAAACTTATTTTAGTATTTTCGTATCTCGTCCCTCGTCCCCGCCGAATTCTTCTTATTTTTCTATTTTTTAAGTAATTTAAACGTAAGCTTTTTTTTACATAACTCGCTTATTTTATTACTTTTTTAAAGTCCTCCGCTTTTTTAAGTATTATTATATAACTAAGCCCGTATACTTTAATAACTCATATCCTTAGACTTTACTATATAAATAACGGCCCCTAACGTTTTTATTAATACGTCTAAGTACTAAGAAGTACTTATTATACTCTCTTATTACTTATAACCTCGAGATACGGCGGGGCTTCGTTAGTTTTAATATAATAATATAGTAAACTCCTTTTATTATTACTAATTACGGAGTATTATTAGAGTACCCGGTCTAGTTTAAGTAAACGAATCTAGCTTTTCTAATTACGACTACGATTACAACTATAAAAGGTTTATTATTAACGTATTTTCGTACTTTTTAACTAATATCTCCTTTATTATAAAAATATTAATAAATAAGTATAAGAATATAAACCTCGCGGGGCGTTATTAATATATTTTTATAAAACCCTAGTACGCGCTAATATTTTAATAAGTAATAAAATACTTATTATATAACGCTCCTTATTCTCGGCTAGTCGTTTCGAGCTTAACTTAAAATAGTTCTTTTTAATTTAGTTAATTATATCCTTAAGACCGTAGCTTAGCTACTTATTTTATTATAGCCTTTTTTATTACGATATAATATTCGAACCGTAGCTTTATTAAGAAGAATCTGGGGGTAGCGACTAATAGTTAAGACTTATTAAGAGGCTATTTATTACTATTTTATTTTTTTATTCTTATAAAATAGTTACTATTATAGCGAATATAGTAAATTATAATACGAGAATAGTAAATCTTATATTATATAATAAGGTAGGAGTCGTTTTTATAAACTAAATATTAGTACGGATCTCTTTAAGTTAACTAATTAGTATCTTTAATTATAGCCCCTATCCTACCCTTAGAGATAAGTAAGCTTAATTTTATATTTTAAACCGATTATAAAATGCTACGATCCCCTTAATATTATTTATATTTTTATATATTATAAATATAAGATCGCCCTATTTATACTAAGTCCTTTTTACTAATCTAAGTTAAGTAAGTAGCTTTTTTAAGTAGTTAGTAAGATATTACTTAGCTACCGTGGCTATATAATATTGAATTATCTTAAGTACTAAATAAAGCTATACTAAGTAAGTCTTAGATTAGCTAGCTACTATAATTATATAATATAAAGCGACTTTATATAATTCAGAGAGTTACGCAAAAAGTACTAATAATAACTTTATTACTATAGCTATTTAATATTAATTAATATTCTATTATTAAATATCCCGGAGGGAGTTAAGTACGTTAAGTTTATAATTAGTCAACCGCTTAGTAATATAATATTAATAAAACTTATAATTTTCTAAAGTTATATTTAAGTCTATTTCGTTTACGGCTTAGTATTTCTTATTATTATATAATAATATAGAACGATAATTCAATTACGAAATGCGTACGTACTCGAGCGACGAGTACGAAATTTAGTAGTTATCCTACTTACTTAATTTTATAATTATTAACTAGATTATAAAAACGGCGCTATTATATAAAGTATAAACTAAGTAAATAAATAAATAAATAAACGTATTTAGGCTTATATAGTCCTATACCCTTTTACTATCTCCCTAAGCTATATTACTATCTAAATATTTTTAAACTCTCTTAATACTTCCTAACCGCTTTTCTAAACTTAACCCTCCGTTAATATTATATAATACTATCCCCTTCTATACTAACCGTTTAAGAAAAGTATTACTCCCCTTTTATTAATAAACCGAAGTTTAATATATAGAAAGTATCTCGCTTTTATTAACGAGTAGTCCTTTAATTTAATAATACCGTCCTTTATAAAAAAAGGAAAAGCTAAGTAGTACGTAAAAAAGTTAACTTTATAATAGTCCTTAAACTACTTTAGTATAATAAGGCTCCCTAACTAATTATAAGCCCTCTTTTTAAATAAAATAGTATTAAATATATTTTAATATTAGACTTTCTAAGACTTACTATAAAAACTAAATTTAAAATACTTTTTTTTCTTACCCCCTTAGCCCGTTTATTTTAAGAGCTCGCCCTAAGTAAACTAATATAAATTTTTTAAGTTCTTATACCTCGTCCGGTTATTTTTAATAAAAACGAAGTAAATACTATACTCTCCCATAAAACTTTTTAAAAATATAAAATCGAACGGGACGCTATTTTATTTTATTTTAACTTACTAAGTAATAAGTATATTAGTATATAAATAAATCTTATTTAGAGCGTATTAATAATACGATCATAATATAAAATACGAGCTTAGCTTATATATTATACTAACCTTTTTTAAATCCCTCTAGTACTTTTATATAAGATCCTTTAGTATATTAAATAGGGTCTTTAGCTAATTTTAAATCTCGTTATATAACCTCTTCCCTATTAAGGTAATATAGCTAGGGAGGCTTGGCTTAATTATTAAATTCTCGTAAATCCTTAACTTAAATTAGTTAGCTAAGTTAATTAAAAAAAACTTAAAACCGTACCGCTTTATTAATAATAATATCCTTAGTCCCTTTTTAATTAATTAGTTATTATCCGAGGCTACGAGAGGGCTACTAATTTAAGTTAAATAGCTTAGGGCGCCCTAAAACCTAGGGTTAATTAGGTTAATAAACGTTTTAAATAGCGTAATAAAGCTAATATATAATAACGCCGCTTTAAGTATTATTAATATAGTCCTCTAGGCCGAGACCGAGATTAGATTTAAAAAAAATACGTAAATAGTAATTACGCTCTAAATAAACTCTTAGTACGTTTTAAATAGTACGGTATAAAACGTACTAAAGTACGACTTTACGGCCTTTTTTTTTTATAATACTTAGTAAAGAACTCGGCCTTAGACTTTTAACTAAATACTTTATATTAGATTTATAGCCTATTTATATACCCGATCCGTTAAGTTAATTACGAACTATACTACTACTCCCCGCGCTAATAAGTATATAACGCTTTTTATATTTAATATATTTAAAAATAAGTTCGTTATATATCCTAAGCTTTATATTAATAACCCTGCGGTTCTCCTTAAGACCTAGGCCGTTTTTAAATATTTTACTTAGCTTATTATTATTCTAGCCGCTTTATAATAATTCCTTAGTACTATACGGGTTTTTATTTAGGTTTAAAATCATCTCTTTTTTAATAATATAACTTTAATAATAATAGAGCCCTTATTATAAGAGATCGCCGTAGGGCTCCAAAGTTAGGTTATAAGTATTTTAAAAATAGTTAATATAATATTCGTAATACGACTTACCTCGGACCTTATTTTTGGGGGCAGGAGCCTTATTTAAGCTAAGGGTACTAAGGAGTATTTATTTAATATCTTAGTTATAAAAGAAACGTAAAGTATTTCTTTAGTAATATCTCTAAGTAAGGAGAACTAGGGCGTTATAGTTCCTTTAGCTTAGTACTTACTTAGCTCCTAAGTTAATAAGCTATAGTATAATAATATTTAGAATATTAGCGTCGTTCTTCTTAATAACGTTGAACTATTTCTCTTAGAACTACTTAATAAAAATAAAAATAGAGAGCTATTTACTATATTTTAGTTTTATATTTTTTTAGTTAAGGATAAAGAATATTTTATAATAAAACGATAGCTCTTTTAAATTATATATATTAAGTAAATCCCTAAGACTTAGGAAATAGTTTAAGGAAATATCGAAACTAAACGTAAATAAGTAACCTATTTATTTTATATTTTTATAGCCCCCCCTCGACCGCTTAGTTATATTAACTACGTCGTTATATAAAAATAGAACGTATTTTTATTTTATAATAAATATAATACGTAATAATATAGGATAAAAGACCTTATTATAAATAAAGTAATATTTATTTTTTATAAACTATATATACCCGCTTATTGTACTTATACGCTCTTAGACCTTTTAATAGAGGTTAAAAAAAAAGAGATAAATAAGTAGTCTTTACGTTACCCTAAAAAAAATATATAAGATCTTATATAGGGCTACTTACTTCTCCCTACTATTTATTAAAACGCTATATTAAATATAAACGTTCGAAGTAATTATGTTACCTTATTACGGTACGGGTATATATTTAATTAAGTATTTAAAGCCGGTAATAAATAGGACGACGTTAATAAAGCTATTTATATCGAATTTAATTTAAGAAAAGTCGACGTTATATTAATTATCGTTTTTTAAGTTAACGGAGCGGTATTTATTAAACGTATTTAAGCCGCACGCGAGGTTTTTAAAATCAACTTAAAAAATAACGTTAGTCCGCTTATTTTTAAAAAAGTTTAAATTATTAATTAGGTCTTATTAATATAGTCCTAAGAACCTCTTAGATTTATAACGCTTTATAATATCCTTAGTTATTATTATAAAGTCCATAAGGCCTTAACCTTTATTTAGGCCGTTATTAAATACTTAATAACCATAAGAAGTATAAGTAACTAGTCCGAGCCTCGTAATATAAACGATCTTTTATATTAAACAGTCGTAATTATTAATAACGGGGTTTTAAACTTATCATAAAACAGCACGATAGTTAATATTAAAATTTAAGTAACGGAGGTATTTAAAACTAATAACCAATAATAAGCCGTTTTTTATATTAATAAAAGAGCTATTACTTTTATACGCGTTAAAGTTACTTACTTTAATAGCCTCGGTCTCTTTAGTTTTTATACTAGGTTCGTTAAAAGGATCGTCGCTATCGTTACTAAAGTTACCTTAATACGCCCAGAAATCGATACTATTAAGTACGTCGTTAATTAGATTTAAGTTAAATAGTATTTTTTTTAAGCTAGGAATCTTTATAGAGTAGTAATAAGCTTTTAGTTATAGGAGTAGGCGTAGTAAGTAATAAGCATATTAAAAATTAGCTTTTTTTATTTTTATATTAAAAATTCTTAACCCTAAACGTAATAACGCCCTCTCCCCTTTATATATTAAGAAACCCGGTTTTTACTTACTTAATTACTTTATTATTATAGAGCAGGGCTCTTTACTAAGGCTCCCCTCTCTTTTTAAGTTAGTATTTAGTAAAGACTTATATAGTAGCCGTATTTTTAATTTATAAATCCTTAGTATTAATACGTATGAAATATATAGTTAATATATCCTTACGGCTACGGTAAGAGACCTTCTTCCCTTAGCCTTTCTTATAAAATAACTTTACTTTACTTTTAAAAATCGATAGTTATAAGCCCACGACCCTAATACTAAAATAACTTATCCCCGCTACTACTATATAATAAATATAATAAAATAATATTCGCTATATAGCTTTAAAACCTTAATAAAAAGGATAATTACGTAAATTTTAAACCCGGCCCCGTTATTTATTAATAACTAAATACTACTTACTTTCGTATTCTTAGCCGAGGGTCGGGCTTAGTTTTAGGGCCTAAGGTTAATAAGGAATATAGTAAACTATACTTAGATTATTTTTTAAAAATATTAATTAATATTACTAACCGTTCGGTAGTATATCTAAGAACTATTTTTATTAGTCTTTTAATATTATAAAGACCTATTAAGTTCGCTTAACCCTAAATATAAGAGGGCTCGCGTATTACGTATTTAGCTTTTATTTATATTAACTTTTATAAAGAACTTATACCTACGGCTCTAAGTTACGAAAAATAACCTAGAGCTACGGAGCTTTTTAATTAAAAGCATAAATTATTACTTAAACTTTTAAAGTTTAATAATACTCTATTATCTACCCTAATTTCTTTTTTAAATTAAGTAGTCTTAGTTATAAATATTAGTATAAAATAGGGTTATATACGATTTTATAATCTTAGTATATTACGTAGCTTATTACTATCTCGCTCTTAGGACCTTATACTTATACCTCTTTAACTAATGAAGATATAAAAAGTAACTTAAAGCCTCGACCTCTTATAATAAGTCGTACCTAGTCCTAATATTATATAATTATATATCCGACTTACTTTTTATACCGACTTCTTTTTAAGCTTTTCAAAATAGCTTTATTATTTAGTATTAAATACGTTCTATAACGATATAGCTTATATTATTAACTACTACGGTATTATAAAAGTTTAGTAAGAACGACGGATATATATACGACGAGTAAAGAATTTATTTAATTATTATAAAGTAGAAGTAGATAACCGGCTTTAGTAAGTTTATAACTAAAATAAAAACCGAGTTACTATTACTAAGTTATTATTACTAAGTTACTATTACTAAGTTATTATCGAGCTAAGGCGCGTTTCTTAGTAATATTAAGTAAGGACGGGGAACGTTATATTTTAACTAAATAAATAGATTAAGTAAAGTATTAAAAACTATTTAAATTAGCACTTTATTACTAAAAGGATTAAGGGGAGTATAAAAAACGTTAGCTATTATTTTAAAATATTAACTAAATAGAAACGATTATTTTATAAAAAATAACTATCTTTTTTAGAATATTAACTAGATAGAAACGATTATCTTATAAGAAACGATTATCTTTTTAAAATATTAACTAAATAGAAACGATTATTTTATAAAAAACGATTGTTTTATAAGTATTAGTAAATACCCTAAGCGCTTATAAGTAAATATTCTAAAGTCCGGACTCGACTTTATTAAGAAAATATACGACCGCTAAGTAAATATAAAAGAAAACGACTTTAAGTAACTCCTTTTTTTATTTTATTTTATAATATATTCCTTCGGGTATGTAGCGACTACCTACTTCCCGACTTTAATTTAATACTCTATTTATATTACTAAAACTTACTACTTTTTATATTACTACTCTATAATATTATTATAATAAATATTTTAAATAAATACTTTAACTAAATATACTCTATTACTAACTACCCCGCGCTTTGTTATATATAATCGCTATATTTACTAGTCCCTAGCTATTATTATAAGAGTAGATTATTCCCGAGCGCTCGTTATAAGAGTAGATCAATGTTATTAACGCGGCCTAAGCTAAAAAAAAAAAGGAGATTGAGGAGACTAATATTAGAGAGGTTACCGTAGTACGTCGTATAGTAGCTATATAGATAGTATAACTAAGTAAATAACTACTTTAATATTATCTACTTATTTAGAATAGCTTTGTTAATATTATTATTAACTTAATAAACGCGGACTATAATAATAAGAAGATTAAGGATTTGTTTTTTATTAATAAGCCGGCTTTTATATAAATAGGTATACTCGTATATTAATACTCTTATTTCTAATAAGCTATTAAAAAAGCTACTAAGCTTGCTTAAGAAATAACTATTAATAACGACGAGTCATTTAAAATTAGTAATAGGTTTATAAATATTAAATCGGAAAATAGCGAATAAGTAACTAAGTTATTAACGTAAGAAGGATAAGAGTTTAACGTTAATAAGTTAAAGTACTAATATAAACTATACTAATTAAAAAATAACCCGTTCCGTTACTAACTAGATTTTTAATAAAGTATTTATAAAGAATATCTTTTACCCTAAGTATATATATAGCCGGTAGTTATATAAATATGAATAGTTAACTAGATAACTTTATATTAATATTAATAAATTACTATAGCTAGCTAATATAGCTAGGTTAGGCCCCGTCCCCGCTTTCGTTACTTAGTACTTTATTATAATTACCTCTCCGAACTTTTAATATTATAAAGTTTATAAAAAATAAGCCTAATACGTATTCGCAGCTTTTCCCCTTTTATATATCGTATATTACCCTCGTTATTTCGATTAGTTAGCCCTTTATTACGTTTTTAATAATACTTATTTTTATTATATTATAAAGCTCTCGTAAACTCGGTATTTACCTAGCTATAAACTAATACATAACTTTAAGTTTAAGTTTTTTAAAACTAAACTTACCTCCGCTCTTAAAAGTCTTATATTAAGCATTAAGTCCTTTAAATAAGAAGGCGAAGATACCTTATTTAAAGACGTTAATAAGAGTCCTAACTACTATAAACTAATAAACAGTATTACCGAACTTTATATTACTTAGGAGGTTTAGCTTTATTATAAAGAAGTTAGCGAGGTAGCTATTTAACGTTTTTTTATATTTTATTTTAATATTTTACGACTTAAAAAACTTAAATAGCTTAATATGCCTAGGGCTAGCGCTCTAGCTTAGCTCTTTTAGCTACTATTACTTTTTTTATAAGTCGTATTATTTTTAATATACCTATAACTAGCCCTATAACGTACTTATATAGATAGTAGTATTTATTACTTTATTCTAATTATATATAAAAGAGGCTAGGTTATCTAGGCTCGACTTTTAGAGCTTTTTTATTAGCTTATCAACTTGATAAGCGCTACTATTTTATTTATATACGCTAGCTACGTCGTATTTTATAATTAGCTTATAAAAGCGGCCTTATACGTTACTTTTAAAAATACGATAAAATGAGAGATTACTAATAAAATAATAATCCTCTTCTTAGAGTACGACGTTTAGTTTATTATTAGCCTTTTTCTTTAATTAAATAAGGGAATTTAAGTACTCCGCTATGCGTAGCGTAGAGACGTTATTTATATTACTTATTTATTACTAAAGCCCGTTAAGCGTTTTTAGTATTTATATTATTACTTTTAGCCTCGTATTATTTATATAGCTTTTTATAATAAGTTCGAGGTTTTAGTATATTAACTTCGTAATTAAACCGGTATTTCTTTTTAGTTAATACGCTAATAGTTTTATAACGGGGGACTGTGCTTAGCTTATAATAAGTTTAAAAAACGTCTACCTAAAATTATTTTTTATTTTTATATTTAATAGCCCCTCGTTTTTTTTATATAAGTTATTAAGGAGGCGTTATCGTCGTTTTTCTAATAGTTCGGTAGAGGCTAGTTATATATTTATATATTAATTCGGGGTAGTCTTAGTTACCTCGCGGTTTTTTTTAATAGTTTATACGGCGTCGGGGCTTAAGAGGGCTCTATATATAATACTTATAGTTATTAATATATTTATATTATAGGTTATTAGCGGAGGGTATATTTAAATTCTTTAGGTTAATAAGAGTCTTAACTTTATTATATATTATTTTAATTAAAAATTTAAAGCTATAGTTTTATAAAAATATCCGGAGTATAGTATAACGCGGGATCGAGCCGGGCCTTTATTAGTTATTAATTAAATTCCTCGATATTTATTATTAAGTAAATATTATTATGGTCGCGTAGGGACTAAATTATAATAAGTAAATACGTTTTTATTCTATTTAGTAGTCGCGTTCTTATTTAGAGGTAGGTTATTTTTATTAAAAAAGCTATGGGCCCGGTTAGGGATTTATTTCCGTATTTACTACTTTAATTCCGGGGCCGGTACTTAATTATATATTATTATTTTACGGACCCCGATTATATTATTAGGTCTTAAGGATAGGATAGTAGAGATTATAATAATAATAAAAAGACGATAGGAAACGTGCCCCTTATTTATTTTATTTAACGTAGCCTTTATATAGTCGAACTATAGTTTTTACTCTTTTTTAAACCGTTAAGTAGCGTAGCCTATGCTCTATATCGCCCTTATTAAGGACGCAGGACCCTATTTATTATAACTCTACTTTTAATAGGGCCCCGGACCCGTTTCTAAGGCCTAGTACTTAATCTTTAAAATATAAATCGTACGTTTAGTAAAAGTACTCCGTAGGCCCTGTTTTTATAAAATTAAAAAAGAGGTTTATGAGATTAAAAAGAGAGGTATATGCTCCTATACTACTTCGTATACTTTATAAAATACTATATTATCGATTTCCTAAATATACTTAAGATATCCCGAGTTCTTAGTTTAATTTCGTTACTTTTTTTTACTTTCTTAAACTCGGTAATATAAGTTCCGTCCTATTTATATTTAATAACTATTTTTATATAACTTTATTTATTTTTTAAAATAAAATAAAATAGTTAATTAGTAAATATACTTATTATATAAATAAAACTTCTTATTACGGAAGTCCTTTAATAGACGGGCTATATAGATCGTTTAGAACCGATACTTTTTTTAATTATTAAGGATTTATAAGACCTTATTATAGTAAATCTTTAATATACTTCGAGAGATAATATAGATCCGGGACGAATAAGTCTTTGCTTAAACTTAAGACTACGTTTATTATTCTCGTAGTAGTATATTATAGTAAAAGAGTCCCCTTATTAACTAATAAAAAAAAAACGTGCTTTTTTACGAGTAAGTATTATAGAAAGTCCTATACTTATTATTAATAGCTCGGACGACGAGAGCCTTAGTAATAAGATATTAAATAATAATATACCCTAAAATAAGATTAATAAAAATAAAATACCTCGTAATAAGGCCTTTAAAAACGATTTATTTTAAAATAAAATATTTATTAACTAAGAGCCCGACGAGAGGCCTAAAAATAAGCTAAGTATAAGTACGGGGGATCCGCGAGCCGTACTTAGCCTTATTAACTTTTAGTTTTTATATTCTAAGTACTTAGTATAAGCTAGCTATTAGAGCTCGGTTACCGAAATAGTCTTATATTAGCCCTAGACCGCCTTTCCTATTTACAAAATTATCTCTCTTAGCCCGTAGTATTTCTTTTTAACGTCTCTTATAGAGCTTTTTTAGCGGTTTACTAATTTATTAGTTTTTAAAATATTTATTATAAAAATACGATTAAAAAAGACCCTTATTAAGCTAGATTATTAATAAGCCGCGCAGATCTCGTATTTCTCTTTTAAAAGCTTTTTTTATAATATATAAAAAACTATATTCTAGCTTATTTTTAAGTCTAATATTTTAAAAAATATTACGTTTATTTAAAAAGCCGTCTTTTTTAAAACTACTCTAGGTATTATCTAAAGGCTAAGAGAGTCTTTTATATAAACTAATTTTAAATAAAATTACCTTTCTTATTAAGAGACTTTTTAGTATTTATATATAATTAAGTTTAGGACTACGTAAAAAGAAGTAAAAGCCCTCGTTACGTTAGGGTTAAATAACGATATTAAGCTTTAGGTTAAAGAGTAGTACTTAGTAATTAAAATAATAAAAGTATAAAGAAATATAAAATATAAACCCGGCTAAGGAAAGGTAATATTAAAAACAAAACTAGTTATTTTTAATTTCTTTAATATTTTAATAAATACGTTCTAAAGGATAATATAGGATACTAAGATACTATTTATATTTTATATTACGTAAGGTAGCGGGGCCCTTTATTACTTTTTATAATAGATATTTAAGTTCGTCTTTTTTTAATTTAAAAACTATAAGACCGCCGGGCCTAGCGTACTAACGTACTATAGCTTTTATACTAAAATTTAATACTAAACTATTATTTTATAAATTATTAAAACGATTTTAAAAATTAGTATAAGTATAAACTAAACCTTTAAGTCCGTTATATTAAAACTAGAGAACGTCGTAAAGTACGCGAGCTCTTTTTTTATAAATAAAGCGTATACCCCTAGAGCTCTAAGTTATTTAATATAAATAAACGGCTTTATTTAAGAGTTACTCCCGTTATATACGCTTTTATAAATACTAAACTAGTTCGGGATTCGTTACGGGAGGAGTATATTATTACCGGGGTAATTATAGTATTACTTAGTACTCCTAGTTAAACGTAGAGAACGTAGTAGCCTTTTTTTTTTAAATACCGGGCTATTACGTTAAAACGGCGCCGTTATTTTATTAAAAAACGCGGTTTTATATTAAATACGTATAATATACTTAAAGACGCTCTACGGGAATGCTTTTTAACTATAATAAGTTTTTAAGTACTAGTTTTATTAGACTTATAATTATAAGTCTAGGTTGAGAGTATAAAATAGGTACTTAATATAGTCGTTATCTATATTCTCTATATAGTATTATATATTAAGGTCGAGATACGTATTTTTTTATATAATCTTACGTATTATTTATAATATTAATAAAAAAGCTATAGAATAATAGCCTAGTATAGTATATAGCCGGGTAGTTATATAATCTTATAATACTGCTAAGTAGGGAGTCGGGCTTAAGTAGTATCTATTCTTACTTTAATAAGTAAATACTAAAACGTAACTATTAACCGTTATTATATAGTTATATAATTAGTAAATCGTAATACGAGGCCGTTATAAAAAAACTATTAATAAACGGTAGGGCTGTAGTTATATTTAATATTTTTATAATAGTATTTATCCTCTTCTTCTTATAATATATTTAATTATATTTTAATTTTTTAAATAATCCCTTTGCGCACCCTCTTTATTTCTAATATATATATATATATATATTATTTTTTGTTTTTTTTTGCGTACTAAGTAATCTCGTATTTACTACTTTCCTTTATATCGCTTTTTTATTTAAATATATATATCCCTAATATAAACGCCTATACCTAACCCCGGATTATATTATTATATTGCTTTTTATAAATAGCTCGGATATCCCCCTACTAAAGATTAGTATTATAGCTAAGCGCGTTGCCCTTTAGAAATTAGTTATATTAAAGAACTTAATTAAAAACGTTATAAAGTTATAATAAAATAAAATTAGGTTTATAATTATTATAAAAGAGTCGGTCCGTAAAACTATAATTAACCCGTTTAACGTCCGTATTAAAATAAGATTTATTATAGCCTTTACTTACCTTAGTTTCTAAGCTTAATAACGGCTCTTAGTTAATTAAACTACTAACTATATACTTTTTATAGGACTTTTTTATTAAGTTTTTTTTTTTAAAAATATTAAAGAACGGTACTATTTTTATAAATTATAAAATTTTAAGTAACTCTAATATATTTATTACGGGCTAGGCTAGTTATTCTTTTATAATATTAACTATTTATATAGCTATTAAGGCTACTTATACTTAGGTTCGTATTACTATCGTTATTTTTAATAACTCGGGCTCTAACTCTAACGTAAGCTTTAATAAGTTTAAGGCTAAGCATAACGAGGGCGCTAATAAAAAAATACTCCTTATTAAATTAATTACCCTAACTAACTTTAGTAATAATATTAATTAATAACCCACTATTCGTACGTAGATCTATAAGTTAAATTTATTTAGAAACCTAGTACCCGTTTATTTATTAATAATTTATAGTTATTTATAATAAGCTCATAACCGTAGTACCCTCGCGCGCTTATAAAATATAGCCCTATATTAAGAATTTATTTAATATAAGACGAATTTATACTTTATATTTTAATATAGCGTTATTATAAAAGAGGCTAGGGTAGCTACTTAACTCTATTTTTAAAATAATAAAGAGTTATTAATTATTACTTTAACTTTATTATTAAAAATTATTTATACTTATTTTAGTCTCGTTTATTAAAATAGTATAGTATATAGGGCGAGTAGTTCCCTAAATAGCTACGTACGAGTATATATAGAAGTCTTATTAAAAAGGGTAATAGATCTCCTTTTTAAGTATAGTTTTAAAGAGGGGGTTACCGTTCTTATTTCTATTCTAGGGGAAGAATTAAATATAATAGCGCTTTATAATTATAATAACTATTTACTTAGGCTATTTAGCGGTAGGATAGATATTCTTAATAGTATTTATTATTATTATTACCTCGTATTCTAATACTTATAAGTACTAGCCCGTAGAGACGCTATTACGGAAGTATATAAGTTAAAATAGCCCTTTTTAGCCCCCTTTTTATACCCGTTTATACTAAATCTTTAACTTTTCATAATAAGCTTAATAAATCTACTTTTTTATATTTATATATTATATATAGTATTTAAATATGAAGAGTAAAATTAGTTATATATAAATAAGTTTTATATTACGTAATTGTAATAATAAAAGTAGCTTTATTAATTTAAAACTAAAATTAAAAAGATATGAGGTAGTGTTTATATATAAATAACTAATATATATTAAAACATTCTAAAAGATAAATAGACTTTATTTATATTATTTATATTATTTATATTATTTATATTATTTATATTATTTATATTATTTATATTATTTATATTATTTATATTATTTATATTATTTATATTATTTATATTATTTATATTATTTATATTATTTATATTATTTATATTATTTATATTATTTATATTATTTATATTATTTATATTATTTATATTATTTATATTATTTATATTATTTATATTATTTATATTATTTATATTATTTATATTATTTATATTATTTATATTATTTATATTATTTATATTATTTATATTATTCATATTATTTATATTATTTATATTATCTATATTATTTATATTATTCATATTATTTATATTATTTATATTATTTATTTTATTTATTTTATTTATATTATTCATATTATTTATATTATTTATATTAGTATTAGTATTAGTATTAGTATTAGTATTATTATTTATATTAGTATTATTAGTATTATTAGTATTATTACTTAACTATAGCTATTAAATTATATTAACTAAATATATTCTATATTAGATTTTTATTATATAATATTTACTCTATTAAATATTTATATTATACATATTTAACTTTATTATATATATTTATATTACGTTTATTTATTTAGGAATACTTGGTTTAGGTTCCCCTATATAAGATTTATTATAAGTAAGTTTTAACTTAATATTATAAAGCAAAAAGGATTATATTAATTATAAAAAGATATATTTAGAAAATAATATACTAATAAGTTTAATATAGATTTAATTTAGCTTATATATTAAAGAATTACCTAAACTATTTATATTTTAAATACTACTTTTTATTATATAAACTAGTATTACTACGTAATAAAAAACTAGTTTATAGTTATAAAAATTCTATATTTTTAAAATTTAGTTAATATTTTATTTTTTATATATAATTTAGCTAGTTAAGTATATAATAAAAAGTAGTAGGTTTTATTATAGCCTTATTAAAATAGGGTAGGTTAAAAGGGGGTAAGCTAGGAGGGGTCTTTTAACTTAATATAGGGAAGAGGCGCGGGTTAGCCTATATACTTATACTAAGTAAGTATAAAATAACTAAGGAAAGTACGGGTACTAATTAAAAAGAGCTTTTTAATATAATAGCCGTTAGTTTTAATAATAGCTAAGTAAAAAATAGCATTAGTATTTATTAATATAATTATTGCTATTATTAAGGGCGTCGATTCTAAGAGTTACGTAAGAAACGTCTACTCTAATTATTATAATAACTTTTTTAAAAAAAGGAATATTATTAAAAGGACCGGAAGGATAAGGGATACGGTAAGTAACGCTTCTAAGCTTCGTATTAACTTTTATAACTATATTAAAATAGTACTAGGCCTAGTTTTTAATAATATAATATAAAAGAACGTATTAAGTAAGTAACCCGAATTAATAATCGGCGGACTTCTTAATTCGCTCGTAAAAGCCGACGTTATTAAACTATAAGATATAAAAGAGTAGCTACGGAATAGTATTAATTTTCGCTTTAATCTAAGTATATACCCTAGTAATTACTTTAGTAATATTACTATTACGGGCCTCGCTATTAATTATAACGGTATTTTTAATAATCTTACTTTTATAGCTAGTATAAGTCTGCTTATATATTTATATAAAGGCCTAAGTACTAGCTTTATTAGTTAAGTTTTTAAAAATTACGATACTTTAGGACGCGAGAGGAGTACGGTTGGGAATTTAAAACTTCTTATTACGTAAGTCCTAGCGACTAGAGAAGACGGGGCTAGCTATATTATTAGCGTATTCAATTTTCGGGGGCTTAAGTAGGCTACTTATAGTTTTAACTATTTAGTTTTTAAAAAGGATACTATACTAGTAGAGATAGGGGTCCTCTTTTTATATTAACTAGTTCTTTACTTTAATAATATTCGCTTTATACTAAGTAGGATAAGTAATAGTAGCTTTAATTATTACCGAGGTTTATTTAGGGTTAAGTTTATAATTTTAACGCTACGTAGTAGCGATTATATAAACTTTTATAAAAAAGAAGCCCGCTTTTACGGTTTTAATAACGGGCTAGTTACGGAACTAAACTTTATAACTAGAGGCCTTTTCGAAGTACTTCGTAATATTTATTTTCTTATTATTATTCGTAAAGACGTTATTTTTAATAGTAGTACCGCTATTATTATAAGTTAGGTTATATATAAACGCCTTAATAATATAGGACTTATTTTAGTTCTCTTTATTATAGTACTTAGAGTAGAATCGAAGCTTTACTAGCTTTTTTAAACGCTTAAAAATATTAAACGGCGTGCGTATTATTTTATTATTCTTATTTTACTAGCGTACTAGTTTTAAGATTTTAATAATATCTAGTAGGCTTAAGCCCTACTATTTATAATTATAAGTACTTAAAAAGTCTAAAGTCCTTAACGAAGAGATATAATAGCTTAATTTTTTTTTTAAATGCTATATTAACGACGTTTATATTATAACCGAGCTCGAGTAGGGGCTAAGATCTATAGTCTTCTTATTACGCTTATTATAAAAATTATACTTAATTCAAAAAAGATCTTTATTAAAATACTAATAGACTAGGTAATTAAAAAAGTTTATATACTTTAGAACGGTACTATTATAATCCGTTTTATTAAGTAATATATATTAAGAGCTTAGGTAAGTTTATGTAAAGTTAAGCGGCCGTTATTACTCTTTAAATTATTTATACGGATTATAAAATAGGCCGCGTCGTTAGTATTTTAAAAAGATTTAAATATAAAATACCTAGCTATTACGATAGAATTTAATTCTTTTTATTAAAGAGTAAGCTTACGTAAAGTCGAGCGGCGGTTAGTAATTTAGACTATTTATATAGCTTATTTAACAAGCCGCCCTATTAGCATTTTAAAAAAATTTAGATATAAAATACCTAGCCCTTATAATAGAATTATAATTAGATATATCCCAGGGCCGGTTAGTTTACGTAAAGTTAAGTAGCCGCTATTTTTTTAAATTACCTATACGGCTTACTAAATAAGCCGCGTCGTTAATATTTTAAAAGAATTTAGATATAAAATACCCGGCCGTTATAATAGAACTTAAACGTAAGAAAAGGGACGACGGTACGACTCGCGTTATATAAATATTTAATAAACATATAGCTATATAATTATTTAATATTAAATATTAGTTTATTACTTCGAATTAATTTTCTTTTTTTCTAATTATAAAATATAATAAGCTTTATTATTTATATTACTAATTACTTATAGTTAAAGGTTCTATTTAAATAATTAGTATTAATAGAAAAAAGCGTTAAGCTTTTATTAATATACGCTCCGTATTTATATACCGGGCGCTTCCGTTACTAAGTTAGTATTATTTAATACGTATTTAAAACGTAACTTAATTATATAAAGTATAGTAAAAAAAGGCGGGCCGGGCGGGACCCCTACGCTAACTCCTATATAACTAAGCTAAGCTAATCTAAACTATTATTTAAACATAAAAAAAAATAAAAAGGAAAAAAAATAATAATAAAAGAGTAAAAAAAAAGATAATAAAAAAAAAAAGAAAAAAAGAGCCAAAAAAAAAAAAAAATAAAAAAAACCAAAAAAAAAAAAAAAAAAAAAAAAAAAAAAAAAAAAAAAAAAAAAAAAAAAAAAAAAAAAAAAAAAAAAAAAAAGGGCCAAAATTTTTTTTAAGGGTAAAAAAAACCGTAATTTTAAAAAAAAAAAAAAAAAAAAAAAAAGAGATAATAAAAAAAAGAAAAGAAAAGAGAGTATAATAGAAAAAAAGAAAAAAGGGCTAAATAAAAAAGAATATAAAAGTTAAAGAAAAAGAATTATTAAACTCGTTAAAACCGAGAGGTAAACTTCGTTATTATAAAATCTAACTAGCGATCGTTATAATTAAACTAATAAGTAAATAATAAAATAGGAGTTTATATATACGTTTACGTAGGCATATTATAAGTTATATTAATTTTATAATATTAGCATTTCACGAGCTAAACTTAAGAGCGGACGCTATATTATTACGAATCTTATTAAGACCTATCGTTTATATTATTAAATTAATCTATAAAATAAAGTATATTAGCGTATTATAATATAACTTTTAATTAATATCGAAACGTAACTACTTAACTATAACGCTTCTTAATAGGAGTTCCCTCCTAGGTAGTCTTAGTATACTAGGCTAGTAATTATAAATTAATATATATTATAGCTCGTAAAGTACTATACTTAATAATATAACTAAAATATATTACGCTTCTTATTAAAAAAGTAGTGCGCAGTAATAAGAGTTTTACTACCCTTACGAGGGGTTAAGAACTTAATAATTAAAAAAATAACTTTAAAAAACTTATAAAAAGGGGCCGGCTCTTTCTCTTCTTTACTCTCTTCCTCTTCATCTTTAATCTAGCTATTAATAATAACGTCGCCCTAGGTATAATAAATAGTTAATAAAGTTAGTACTATATATAAATATTAAGTAGCTTAGTTAGTTATACCGTTAGTAGTTATTTACGTAATATCCTTATTAATATAGCGTCCGGACGCGGCTATATTTTAAAAATAATATTTAGTTAATATTATAAAAACGTATAAGTAAACTACGTACTTAGGGCCGATAGGCTTAGTAAACGGATAGAAATATACCTTGATAGCGGGCTTAGTAATAAACGTTATATTTACTAATTATAATAATAATAGGGGATAGTTTAGGGAATATAATATTAAGAACGGTATATTAGTTAAGAACTAGAGTATATTATAATAAGAGAGTTAGAAACGCAATATATTATAATAAGATTTTATATTTATAATTAGGAGTAGCGGTTATATATTAATATAAAGTTAAATATACGTAAAACCGTCCGCCGTCCCGTAAATATATATATCCCCCTCGAGCTTAATTCTTTTAATACGCCGTACTTATAAACCGTATACTAATTTATTAATACTTAGTTATAATAAGTTTAATTAATTATTAAATCCCGTTACGTAATAAAATTAACTAAACTACGGATACTTATATATTCATAGGGACGGACCTTTTTATTTAGTTTAAAGCGCGCAAACGTAATATAAATAAATAAAATTACCGCGGCATAATAAAATATAACTATTTTATAAAAAATAAATAAGTACATAAAGAGACGAGATTAGTAAGCGGATACTATACTTAGGGCGGAGTAGAATGTTATTATTATAATTAATTAATTATTACTTAAATACGTAATACTAGGTTTTTTAAGACGAGGTAGCTATAAGCTTTATATATATAATAATTAAGAATACCGCTACCCCGCATCCGTCCTTTATAATTTATTTAAAAAGCTCTTTACTAATATATTATTATAGCTAAACCCCTTTCCTAACTACCCTTAGCCTCCCTTAAGTTTATACTAAGGCTTTACTTAGGTACTTATTTTTTTATTACTTTATTAAAACTAAGATATTTAGTAAGATTTAAGTTTATATATCGAGGTTAGTTAGTAATTTAAGAGCGTAAAGTCTACGATTACGTAAGTAAATATATACTTAAAGCTTTATACTTAAGCTTAAAAACTAACTTGGGGTATGCGATAACGAAGTTTTTAAGTAGAGTATTTATAATAGTTTTTTTACCTTTATAAGTAAAAAGAGACGTATAACTAGGGAGCTCTTAGCTAGGATCCGTATTAAAGCTATTAGACTCGGAGCTAGACTTATTTTAGCCCTCGTCCTTAAAGCTATTAAAGGCGCCGTATAGGGCTAGTAGGTTTTAAAATTAGCTAATATAGCGTTTAATAAGGACTCGGGGTTTAAGGACTTATTTTATTAAAATAAATTAGCTATTTATTTCTTAATAAGACCCTTAGCTACTATTTTAAAATAAATCTTTTTATATATAGCTTATTATATAGTTAATACTATAAAAGAAACGGGAATAAGAGGGAAAAAGCGAATATATAACTTATACGCCGTTCTATTTTTTAAAAAGAGAAGCCTTAGTACTTATACTTATAATAAGCTTTTTAGCAACGTTAAAGTTTATATTATAAGGATTAAGGACTTTTTTATATATATATAAAAGAGTGAGCGAGTTTATTATATAAAAGAAGAAAGTAAAAGTTAAAAAATACTACGGAATTAGGTAGATATAAATAAGAAAAGAATATTTTATAAGCTTCTAAAATAGGGCTAGGTAAGGCGGTAAGTAGGGCTACTATTTCTAAGAGCCGTATATAGTTAGCCGGCCTATAAGAGAATATAAAATACGTATATATTAAGTAAATACGGTAGTTTAGCAATCTATTAAATAAGTACTTTAAGGTCGGCTAGAAGCGGACGAAGTAGGGCGGTGGTTAGATATATAATAAGTATATAAGTACGTTTATATTAGATTAGAAGTTTATTTTAACCTCGCTAACTAAGTATAATAATCATAACTTACTTAGCATACGGTTAGATTTTTATTTTTATATATATATAAAAATAATAAAGTTCGATTATACTTTTTATTAACTTATAGCTCGGACCGATTTCTTAGTAATACGGATACTAGTAATTAATAACGTATTTTTAGTATTTAAATTACTATTTTATATATAAGGTCTTATTTTATATAACCTCCTTTTTATAATAACTATAATAAAATCTCCTCGTACCTATATCTCGTTTATTTCGAACTCGTATATAACCTAATCTCTCTTATTTTAATAATACCGAGCTTAAATAATACCCGTAATATAAGCGAGCTTATTATTAATAGCGAGCTTAAAAGTAAAGAGCTTTTTATAATAAGGATCTTAAAATAGGCGCTCCGGTAGTTATCTCTTAGTAATTATATTAATTACTACCCGTTTTTAATAAAACTTCTTACGTAAGGCCTTTTTTAAATAAATAAAGTTAAAAAGCGTAGCTAAGGGTAAGTACGTAACCGCTGCCCTTAAAAATAAGTTACTATTCTATCCCTCTGCGCACGTCTAAATAACAAGCTAATATAAAAAAGCCCTTAAATATATAAAAAAAGACTTCGTTCTTTATAAGAGTAGCTTATTAATTAGCTAAGGCTGCTTATTTATTATTATAATTATAATAAAACGAGCTAAGTATAGCTAAGTTCGTAAGTTAAACGTATTATAATACTATTTATTAAGGGGACTTAAAGTTTATATACTATATATATAATAACCTGAGAATAGTAAGCGAATTTATTAATAAAAAAATCTCCTTAGTACTTCTTAACTAGTTAGTAATACCCGATCCCTAAGACTACTGTTAAAAAAACGTAACTAATTTATAATAGCCTCCCGTAATATAATTAGTATATTAATAAAGCGTTAAGTATAGATCTATAAATAAAGCGTACCCCGCCTTATTCCCTAGAGGCCGTATTATATTAAATCGTTAACTAACGTATAAACTAGTTATTTATAAATAAGTAGCCCGAGGTAAAGAAACTATATAAATAAAATAAATAAAAGAACGACTATATAGGGGGTTATAGGGGTTTACGTTATATCAATATCGTATTTAAAGAAGTTATTTTATAAAGTTACGCTAAGTAATAAAACCGGTAGTTAATAGTAATAAGTTACGAAATAGCGTTAACTATTATATAAGTTTATTATTATAAGGGTTATAGTTATAAATAAAGAACCCTATATAGTCCGATTATACTAGTTCCTGTTATATAACTTTATTACGTTAAATAAATTAATATTTAACGCCTACGACCTCGAACTACGTACGCTCTATTAAAAAACAATATTACTTAAAGCCTAAGAAACGAGCGCGGCTACGTATACGTTACGGTTTTTTTTTTTTCTCTTTTTCTTTTTTTTTTTTTTTAATATTTTAATCGTAACTATATTATTAGTTTAGCTATTTAAGCTAGCGTATATATTAATATTAAATAATAGGCGCTTATATAATCTATCCTACTTATAACGTAATGTGCCTAACTATACTTAGTAAATTTTAATAAATTTAAAGTATAGGAAACGGCTAGTTACTATTATAAACTTATCTAAGTAATATTATAGTAGAACGTATTAATTATAAGCGATCTAGAGTATACGTACCGTTTATTAATAATAATAAAGAGCTAGGATAGTATTACTTAGGGATTCTTTTTTTTTTTTTTTTTTTTTTTTAAATAATATTACTATATAAGTTACCTATTTTATAAAAAGAATTATTTTTATTTATAAAGAAGCTATTCGTAATTAAGAACTTAACTATTTATCCTTAATCCTTAAAGTACTACTCTTATATTAAAAACTATGTTAAACTTAATTAAACTCTTTTTAAAGCCCCTATTCTTAGCGAAATACTTATATCGTAATTACTATAAGCCGTCCCTTATATACTATCCGAATTGTTTATTTTTATAATATTAGCTTCGTTAGAACCGTCCTTAATAGCGGAGTATTATACGTAGTTAATAATATTATTAATATAGTTTTTTTTAAAATACCGAACCTTTTTTACGGATAGCTATTTAATAATAAGCCGCTCGTTATTAATAATAGGTCCGATAATAAGCTTATTAAGTATTTTAAATAGTTAATAAAATAGGCTACTATTATACTTATATACTACCTTAATGACTTACTTAATAGTAAAGAGGTACTTAATAAGGGTAATATAACTAGTTTATAATTAGTTATTAAGGAGATATTATTTAAGTATAAGAAGAAGGGATAGACGTAAACTTATTTATTTTTATTTATTAATAAGAATATAATACTACTACGCTCCTAAATAGAGGCGAGGATTTATAAGAGCTTAATAACTTTAATAATTTTTTAAATATCGTTAGCCGAGATATTTAAGTACTATTCGAGTATTTTTAGGGTAACGGTCTCGTTTTTTTACCCTAAGTAATAGGGCCCGCCGTTTAGGACTTTAAATACCTTTAGGAAGTTTATTTTTAGGGCGGACTCCCGGTTAGAATTAAGGGTCTTTAAAAAATATTAATAATTATTATATACCTTAACCTAAGTAAAGTTAAGGTAGATAATTACTATATTACTATAGTTAGTATATAACTAAATAAAGTTAATTTTTTAAATTAAGTTACGGAGTACGTAGGGGTTTGAAGAGTTACTTTAGTACTCAAAACTAAATATAATACTATTTAGGCCCCGAGCCCCCTTTATTATAGTTATAAGGTTCTTTTTTAAATAGTATAGTAATATACTAAAAATTACGTTAAATAGCTTAATTACTTTATTAGTTATACTAACGATTATCTCTTTATAATTAAAAATAATATAAATATTTATTTTATAAAGGGTCTTAGCTAAGGATACGGTTATAGTTATAAGCGCTAAACGATCGACCTTTTATGATACTATAATAAAAAGATCGAAGTCGTTTTTTATAAGAGTATAAGTATAAATAGGGGCGTTAAAAGCGCTCGTAGCGCTAGTAATATTATTTTATTCCTTATTCTCGGACCGCTTTATATTCGTACCTTATTTCTTTAAAATATCTTAATAAACCGAAATAGCCTCTATTATTCCTTAAAAAACGTTTAATATTTACTAAGGGTTAAGGTCGTATTTATCTACGAATAGCTATCTATTTTCTAAGTATTATATAATAAAGTTAGATATTAATAAAAAAACCGCGGCTAGGGCAAAGGAGAGGGGGGGAAACTAACCTCGCTAATAATATTAATAACCTTAATACTCTTAGAGGTCTCTACCTCGAAATACTCGCTTTAATTAATAATATTATTATTTATAATTCGCTAAAAGTATATTATATAATAATAAGTTTATATACTACGAGCGGGAGATTTCTTAATAAAAAGTATAATAAGGGGTAAATATATATATATAAGTAAAAATATATAAATATATATAGGAGAGTAGATATATATATATAAATATAGGCGCGTTAATATATATATATAAATAAGAATATATAAATATATATAGGAGAGTATATATTTTAGTATAAAATAGAAGGGGAAAAAAAGTAAAAGTAAAAAGAAACTTAATTAAGTAGAGCGGGGCGAGGTAATAAACTAACTAGAGCGCGCGCTAGTAGTTAAGTAAAAAGAGAGTAGTCGAGCTACTATAATAAGTAAAATTTTTAAAATTATATATAGAAAAAGTTAAAGTTCTACTAAGAAAAAAGATAAAAGTAAATAAAAGTAAATAAAGGTATTAAGTTTAGCTAAGTTAAGTTAGAGATTAGTAATAAGGAAAAAAGAAATTTTAAAAATTTAGTAAATACGAGATATATAGCTTAAAGAAATATATAAAAGGCGAAGGTAGGGAGTAACGGGGACTAGTATAAAAATAAGAAGCTCTTAGTTAACGTAGTTACTTAGTAAATAATTGAGTAGTAAGTTAGAAATAGTAAAAGCCTAAATAGTCTTAAAATAGTAGGAGGGAAAGTAGTTAATAAAATAAAAAAGTAGACCCGGGGACTTTTATAAAACGAAAAGAAATAATACTATTTTAACTTAAACGCTATATACCGGAATAGATAGAGCTACTCCGTTATTTTAATTATTATTTATTTATAAAACTTACGTAGTGTTATATTATTATTTATTAAGCGCGCCGGCTCTTCGCGCTATAGTAATTTATATAATTATAAATACTAAATATATAAAAATAGGTAAGTATATAACTAAACACCTAAGGGATTATAGTAGCTAAGCGCTATTTAGATAGCGAGATTAATAAATATAGTATATAATAAGACTATAAAAACTATAGTATAGTAGCTTAATAATATTTAGGTAGCGATATTAAATATAAGAGGGGTTTAAAGATTACGGTAGTTATTTAATATTTAGGGGGTAGAGTTAAAGTCGGGTCTTATACCTATAAATAGCTCGTTAGTAAATTATTACGTAAGGCGCTATACTAGTCCCGTAATAATTTTAATATAGGCCCTACCTAACCGCGCCCTATATTAATCGTATTATATACGGCTTATATTTAACTTTTATATTACGTAATAGACCTTTTTCCCTTATTTTATTTTATTTCTCTACTTTTATTTCTTATATTTAAACCTTACTTTTTATTTTAACGTACCTATCTCCTTTTTATATTCTTCCCTCGCTTTTTATTTAAACTTACCTATCTTAATTTTATATTCTTTTTTTATTACTAATTTAAACTTACGTATTTTATTTTTCTAAACTTACCGTTATTTTTTATTTAGACTTACTTATTTTAATTTTATATTCTTTTTTTATCTTTTACTTAGACTTACCTATCTTACCTTTATAACCTTCCTGCGCTTTTTACTTAGACTTACGTATTTTATTCTTATAAACTTATAGTTATTTTTTATTTAGACTTACTTATCTTATTCTTAATTAATTTCTTAATAATATACGCAAGCGGGCTAATATAGAGGATATTATATTTTTTATATTTTTACGGAGTATATTAATATAGTTCGATATTCTTATTATTATTAAGTACCGAGATCCCTAGCTAACCCTTATATTTTATAGGTCGCTCTAAGGTTTATAATAGAAATAGAGGACTTAGATATTATATAAGAGTAGTTAATAAATACTATTAAAAAGCGAATTATATTTTATAATATAATATAGTTTACTATCCCTAAGAAGCGTAACCGTAATAATACTATAAATATTAATTAATAATAACTTATAAAAAAGCACTAAACTAAGGAGCGTAGTATAGCCAGGCCCCTTAATAATAATACCCTTTTTAAATCCGAGGAGTATAAGTAAATATACCCGTTTTAAATAGCTTTTTAAAAACGCCTCCCTATTCTAATTAGAACTTATTTAATATAGTTACCTATTTTTAGTACTACTCTCGCTATTACCGAGCCCGATTATAGTAATAAAAATACGTCTTAGCTTATTAAAAAGGTCGTTAAACCCCGTTAACTAAACTATAATACCCGCTATACTTATTAAAAAATTACTATTACTACTTTTATTTTTACGACTTTTACGTCTAAGCTAAGCTATAAAAAGAAGGGTAAAATTAAAAATATAAACCCATAATACTATAAAGCTATTAAGGTATTAAAAAGATTCGATAAGTAAGTTATAAGCTAAATACTAAACGAGTTTAGTATAACCCTCGAGACCCTCGAGTTTTAATATTATAACATTTCTAAGTAGCTAAATATTAATAACGCTTATAAGTCTACGATATTTTATTTCGGTATTATAATTAATAATTTTAAAACTAACTTAATTAGGGTAATAAAATACGTAAATATAATTAAAACGGATATTTATATTAGCGCGAAGCTTATTTAGCTATTTTATAGCGCCGCCCTAAATAATAATAATAATAACCTACTATTAAAAAAGTTTTATAATATTACTAAGCTATTTAGTATTATTATTAAAGAGGATACTAAGGCCGGTACTAGCGTAGTATAGCTATATAAATTACTCTTTTTCGTTAAGATTTTTATAATAAAATTAAAAATCGATACTTTAGCTAAGACTTCTAGAGGTAATACCTTAATAAAATAGTTCGTTAAAAAGGGTAATACTATTAAGGGCCCCGGTAATACTAATATTAAGTTCTTAAAAAAGGCTATATATAATAACTTAAACCTTAACTTAAAATAGTACTTAGCTAAAGTAAAGGATATAATTATACTTAGGGCGTTAGTAAATACTTTAGCTAAAGTAGGCTAATATTCTATTTATAAATTAAGAGTAAGTATATTAACGCCTCCCGAACCCCCGGCCCTTAGATACTCTTATTAACGATTTTTTTAAAAACCGGTCTCTTTTACTATTTATAAACTATAATACGCTTATTACTATTTTTATTTATTTAAAAATAAATAATAATAGCGTTTTTAACTACTTAGCCGCCCTTAGCTTAGACTTTTATACTTACTTAACGTATTTAGAGGGTTTAATAAGGAGTAATAAAAAAGCGGTCCCTAACCCTAGAGTGCTTTAAGTTATTTATTTTAATTAGGCTAAGAGACTACTTAATATAGCCGGGCTCTAATTAATAAAAGAGCGACGGGTTTTTTTAAAAACTATATGTAAAATTATAATAAAAAAGTTATTAAAATACGACTAAGTTAACCGTATTTAGCGCCCCGAAAGTATTAGTAAGTTTATATTAATTAAAGAAGTGCCGCACTCTAAAAAGGAGTTAGAAAACGATAATAATAATTAAAATATTAATAAAGATAACGAGGATTTAAATATTAATAAAAATAACGAGGACGGCTCGTTATTTAGTTAAAATATTTATATATCCCCGGGAGGAGGGGTTTAGAAATAGGCGTTTAGCTCGAGGTCTTTGTTTATATTAATATTAGGTAGTTTAGGATATTTTAGTATTAAAGTTATAGTTCCGGGTTTATAGTTAATTTTTATACTTAGGTTATATAATAATATTATAATAAGATATTATATTTACGGATAAGAGAATATATTACGTAATAGGGATAGTAATTATATTTTACGAAGTGCCCGTTACGTACTAAATTACGTATTTATTTTAAATATCGTATATATAGACCTTTTCCTTTTTATTATTTCTATTTTAATAGTTAAGCTACTTTTATTATACTCTATATACTTATTACTATATACTATAACTCGTAATAGAATAAGACTATACTTTATAACCCGATAGTAGTTTATTAATTTATATATATAGAAGCCGAGTTAGGTTTATTAGGTAGCGGATAGTCGCCCGCAATTTATTAACGATTTAATTACGTAACGGCGCTATATAAGAAATATAAGGGCTAGGTTATATAGCGATCTCGGTTTAAAATCCTCGCTAAGCGATTTAAAGCGTAGCTACTATTATAAAATAAAATATTAAATTATTAAATATTACTATTAGTTATATATAGACCGTCGCTTATTACTATTAACTACTTAAGACTTAGGGTAGAAATCTCGCTCAGAGAGGATAAATAGTACTATAAATTTATTAATAACTCTCGAGTTTTAAAAGTATTATTTATTAAGGGAGAAAGAGGAGGATTTTTATTATAACGTAACTTATTATAAGGACTATATTAGTATTAAAAAAACGCCGCGATACTAACTTAAATAATAATAAAAAACTAAATAAATACGCCGTTCGAGTATTTAAAATAATACTAGGGGTTATTAATAAATAATTTTTAAGTTATTATATACTTAGTTAATATAATTAAAGTAATCCAAGTAGCTATTACCCATACTATAAAAGAAGTTAAGTTAAGGGAATATAGTCTTATATACCTCGAGTAATCGCTCTTTTTTATATAACTACTCGTTATTACTTAGGTCGTCTTATTACTTATAATCTTTTATAATTATATTACTTATTAAGAGTTATTATAAGGATAGGGTAACGAGGGGCGGGCTAAGGAGCGTTAAGCCTTAATTAGAATATATATATATAAACTTAAAGTTAATTTTTAAAAGGCTAAGTACTTAGTGCGCTAATATATAAAATAGGTTTTTATTATTATTAACGTAAGTAATATTATTATATTAGAGGATACGTAAGCTAGGTAGTACGAATAGTAAATAAGTAAACTCTTTTATAGTTTATTTAATAACTTTCTAATTAACGTCGTTAGGGTTCTTTATAAAAAAGAGGGAGACTAGCCCGGCGAGCTTTTTAAAGGGGGCGAGCCCCCTCGTATTAGTAATATAAAAAATACTAAGCCGTAAGTAAATAAAGTTAGTAAAGTACTCGAGAGCGGTTATAATATAAGGAGTTATTATTAGGACCGCTAGGGCGGATAATATAAAGAAGAACGCTTTTTTATTTACTTAAGGGGTAAGTTAATAGCCCTATACTTAAGAACTAAGTAAAGTTAATTTATAGAGCGCGGGTATATATTTTAATAACTATATTAAATACCTAAGTATAATAATATCCTCGCTTTAAATAATACGTATTATACGTAAGGCTAGTTATTTTAATATAAACTTATTTTAATATAGCGAAGTAAAAGCGCTAAAATCGAAGTTAATTATTTTTAGTATTTTAAACTTATTAAAATAAAAAGAGAGCGGTAGGCTTAGCTTATTACTTAGGGCGCTCTTTTAATAATATTATTAACGGACGTAAAGCTTTTTTAATATTCCCTATATTATTATATTATAAATCTATTTCTTATCCTTAAAATATATATTATAAAAGTTATTTAGGACTTAGAGCTTAGGGAAGCATAGCCCGAAATACTTAGCTACGGCGCTATATTTAATCCTTAAGATAAACTATTTTTAAATATAATATTACTTTTTAACTACTTACTAAATATTCTTTAGCTATTTTAAATTTAATAAAAAGAGGGGTAGGGTAAAGCTCTATTATTCGAAGTTAACTTAGTATAAGTTACTTAGGCTCTTATAATTAAACTACTTAGTAATAATAAGCTTTAGCTCCGTTAAGAACTAAGAGATTTAGAGCGGTATAATAAAAGTACTAAATAAAAATCGTTAATAAGGTTACTAAGTATATAGATCTATATAGGGACTTATTAAAGGATGCTTATTTAAATAGGAGCCGTATATAGAGAGTTAGTAACGCGGGGTACGTAAAAGCTATAATAAGGAATAGTTATAAAAATAAATAAAATAAAAAAGGGTATATAAGAATAAGATAAAAATAAAAAAAACTTATATTATATATAAGTTATTTAAAAAAACTTAGCGACGCGGGGTACGCAAAGGCCGGGTTAATAAATAGCTATAAAAATAGATAAAATAAAAAAGGGTATATAGAAATAAAATAAATATAAAAAAGACTTATATTATATATAAATTATTTAAAGAAACTTAGCGCTACGGGGTACGCAAAAGCCGGGTTAATAAATAACTATAAAAATAAGTAAAATAAAAAAGGGTATATAAAAATAAAATAAAAATAAAAAAGACTTATATTATATATAAATTATTTAAGGAAACTTAGTGCTACGGGGCACGTAAAAGTTAGGTTAGTAAATAGCTATAAAAATAAGTAAAATAAAAAGGGGGTATATAAGAATAAAAAAGAAAAATAAAAAAGACTTATATTATATATAAGTTATTTAAAAGAACTTAGTGCTATGGGGTACGCAAAGGCCGGGTTAGTAAATAGCTATAAAAATAGGTAAAATAAAAAAGGGTATATAAGAGTAAAATAGAAATAAAAAAAACTTATATTATATATAAGTTATTTAAAGAAACTTAGTACTATAGAGTATACGAAGGTCGGGTTAGTAAATAGTTATAAAAATAGGTAAGATAAGAAGGGGGTATATAAGAGTAAGAGAGAGAGATAAAAAAGACTTATATTATATATAAGTTATTTATAAAAATAAAAAAATAAGAAAAGAGATATTATAAAAATAAAAGCCCGGAGCCGTTATAAAGTTATAAAAGTAGAAAAAGTAAAAAGGGCTAAGTAAGAGGTTAAAAATCATAATATTAAAGTTAATAGTTAAGTAATTCGTAAAGTAGGCCCGAACGTTTATGGCCCAGCGCACTTTTTTAATAAAAACGTAAGATATTAGTATATTACGGTAGTCTAAAAATCGTATAAAAATAACTATATTTTTATAAAATAGTTACTAAAAGGGCATAGCTCTAGCCTACGTCGCGTCCCGTAATTTATTATTATTAAATATTAAATAACCCGTAGAGCGTAACTTAAAAAGAATTTTTAAATACTATTATAATACGAGTTTTTTAAACCGGCCCCTACCCTAAATTCGTTAAATCGATTTATTATTAAATACTATTATATAGATACTATAGCTAAGTAATATATTAGTTTATACGGGATAGTAAGTTACTTATTTAATAAAGCCGATAGCGGGATAGTATAAATAAGTTAATTATTAATCCGCGACTTATTTTATAAGAATAGTAATATATTACGGCGTTTTATTAAAAAGGGGTAAATAACTATTTTTTTTAAGAATAATTATTAGCTTAGAGTAGGCTAATAAGAATAAAATATTAACTACGCTATATCTTTTTTAATATAAACTATTACCCTTAGCTTCTATATCGCTACTACCTAAGCTTAGTCTTACCGTTTATAATATTTATAGTTTATAATACTTATAATTTATTATATTTATACTATTTATATAGTTTTTAATACTTATAATACTTATATTCCTACGTTACTTAGAGCTTAACTAGAGTCTCGTAGTATATTTAGATCCTTTATATCTCTCTTTTTATATAGGGACGATTTTTTTATTATACGTTATATACCCGTTTTTTATAAAAATGCTACTCGTCTTATATTTACTTACTAGCTACTAAGCCGGTAATACTTATTACTAAATTTTATTACGCTATATAATTTATAACCTTTATAAAGTAGTTATTATTATAAACGAGGCCTTTTAGGCCTCGGTAATAAGTAAAAAGATTAATATTTATATAATTTATAATAATATAATAGTTATTATTTATTAAAATAATACGGACGTAGCTATTATATATAGCGTTCTTTTTTATAACTCTTTTAAAAGGGTCGTTAATTCGGATATTAAATACTATATTTAGTTTATAAATAAGCTTAGGAAATATACGATTTATAATACTTTAAAGATTCTAAGCGAGGCTCTTAGGAATATTTATAACTTCTAAGAATACCTCGAGAGGGCTTAGGAAATAGATATTATTATAAGTACCGGCCCTCGTATAGTTATAACTTAATCTAAGCCCGTATTATTAACCGATTTTACTATCCTAAATTATTAAAACTATCGTTTTTATCTTATTTATTTTTATATTCGAATTTAAGTAGGTCCCGGTATAGTATATAAGCGACTTTATATTTTGCGGGTATAATAATTTATAAAAAGCGTCTCGTAAAGAGTAGGCTTAGTAGTATTATATTATATATTTTTTTAAATATCTTATTAATAAGGTTTATTATAAAATATAAATCTTTTTTAATACTTAAGATACTCGAACTCGAGCTATTAAGAGATTAAAAAAGAATATATTTAAGCTTTATTTTATATAGCTACTTAATTCTATTTATATCTAGCTTAAATATATTTTAAAAAGTTCGCGCTCCGTCCTTAAATTTAAAAAGAAAAATTTTACTAGCTTTTAAATAACGTTTAATATATATCTAGGTTAAACCCGAGCGTCGTTACGATCCTTTTATTAGCTTTTTAAATTTCGTAATAATATTTTATATTTTCTAAGTCGGCTATACTTCCTTAGTAATATATATAAACGAGGATAAGTAATAATATATTCTTAAAATAATTACTATCCCGAGGTTATAAAAGTTTTAAATAAGTCTACGGATATTTAGTAATAATAATAAAATATATTTAAGTAGAATAAGGCTATAAAATAAGAGTTAATTTTACTATATATAGGTACTTAATTAATAAGATCTATTAATTTTTAAATATTAAATAAGTAACTATTATATAACTTAATAAGAGGGGTAAGCGAGTAATAAGAAAAAAAAGTAATAAGTAATAAAAAAAAAGGGTAGTAAATAATAGGAAAAAAGAGTAGCAAGCGACGGGAAGAAAAAGAAATAAGTATAATATAAAAAAGGGATAAAAAGTAAAAAGGCGGACTATATATAATAAGGGCACGGGGCCTATTTAGTTCGCTTAAATAATACCCTCGGTATTATTTTCGTTACTAAAAAGAGCTTTAACTAAATTATAGAGCTTATTATTTTTAGTAATATTATAGTTAATATCTTAATAAGCTTTAAATATTTTATTAAACATGATTTAATTAATTATAATATTTAGGGGTAGCTCGTTATCCCTCGGAACTCCTAAGCCCTTTAAATTACGATTTTTAATATATTTAATAAAGCTTTTAATAATAATAAACTTAATAAAAATAACGGGTCATAAGTTTATAAAAATAGTTATAGCGCGGGTAGGCTACTTAATAAAAATACTAAGGTTTTTATAAATATATATTACTCTCTTTATATAACGTCTAGGCTCGTTTATTTTAATAATAGCCTCGGGGTTATTAAGGATATTATTATTATTAAGTTCGATTAAGTTATTAACGCGTCCTAGGCTTATTAAACGAGGCCTTTAGGCTAAAGGCGTATTATTTTTAATATTATACGGGTTCGTACTTGTTCTTAGGGCCTTATATAGTTAGCATATTTACTTATTAATTAGTCTAATTTAGGGGCTCGGAGCTAGGCCCGAGGCGGGGCCGGGTATATTAGTATTAATAAGGTTCTATTAGCTACCCTTAGAGAGGTACTAAGTTACTAAGTTAAGCTTAGAATTAAGTACTAAGTAAATAAGGGTAAGAATATAGCCTTACGTCCTAGGCTAATTAACGTTTGAATAGACGTTTAAGTTAAAAACGTTAGGGTTATTAACGTTTAAATTAAGGTAAAACGGGTACGTCCGTTTAGTATACTCTTTATTATATAATTACTATATATTATTATTATTTAAAAAAAAGTTATATAAAAGAGTAATTTACTAAGCTAATAAGAATCTAATATTAAATTGTATTATATTAATGTAATAATAAATTATAATATAATAATAAGCTATTCTAACTATTTTCTTAAACTCTAGGGTTATAATTATATTAAGGTTTTTAATACCGAGATCGAGGGCATCCTAAGGGTTAAATAGTAGGCGCTATTAAGTATTTTAAATATTAAATAATAATAAAGCTATAATAATATTAAAAAGTGCGATATAGAGTAATATAAAAGAGGTAGAGTATTTAAAAATAAATATTTATTATATAAAATAAGAGGTACGAACGAGAACGTTTATAATTAGTTATTTATTAATCTTCTTCGGGGTTAAGACTAATAGTATTAAATAATCCCATAATAGTAATATCGTCGCTTTAATTTTAATTCGTAATAAGGTATAAGCGTACGTATATTCTTATATTTAATTCTTATTATTATTTATAATATATAATAATATCCCTTATTTTTTATAAATAGCGTCCTAGAGCCCGTATTTATAAATATTGAGGTCGCGAGGTATAATTTTAAAATAAGCGAGCGAGCTAAGGGCGGCCTATTTTTTAACTTAGCTATCCCTATAATAAGGATATAAAAACGGGCTTATATTTTTATAAATACGTCGCCCTTATTTATTAAATCGAGTCGGCTCTAGAATAAGAATATTAATAAACTAGGACTAATTACGTATATTCCGCTAACCCCGGTTTTAAAAATCGAAATAAAAGATTATTTACTATTTACCTCGTTTATTAAAGTATTATAACCCCTAATATAGACTTTTATATCTTTTTATAATATTTTCTTATACTAAGAATAGAGCTCGAGCTCGAGCTTTTATTATTATTAACGCTAATTTATAAAACTATATCCCTTTAACAATAATACGTTTTCTAAAATATTCTATTTAAAAAGCTAAACTACTAAGGTAATATAAGCGGGCATAGGGCGATTCGGGATTGATAAAAAAGTAATAAGGTTCGTATATAAATACGTTTATTAAAAAAAGGACGTATATAGTTATATTAAAATACGAGTTATTTTTAGGCTAAGTAGCTAAAGTTTTACTTATATAAGGGACTACTCCCCTCGTATAAATTTATATTTAAAAATCGTAATTCTTTTTAAATAAAATCTAAGCCTAAAACTTAAAAAGAACGCTTAATAAACGACTTATTATATCCTTAACTATATCTAAGTACGAAGCTAAAACGAAATTATAACTAACTAAATAGCTTAATATATATCTTAAGTAACTTATAGAGCTCGGAGTAGATAAAGATATTTTTTTAAAATAATTACTAACTTAAAAAAGATGAATAAAAATAAAATAGTAATTATAACGAAACTCGTCTTATTTTTTTAAAAGCCTTATATATTACTAATAATACTAAACCCCTAAAATATGCGGTTATATATTAGCTTTTTATTTAAAGTTACGGGGTTTAAATATTTTATAATTATTAAGCGCCGGCCCTTGGGGGATATAGTAATTACCCTCTTTTACCTCGAGCTTATATAGCTATTATAATATAACGTCGAGCTCTAAATAATATAAGGGTAGTTAATAGCTATTAAACCCCGTTTTAAATATATTCGTAATTAGTTTATTACTTTTTTGGACTAGTTTTTTTTAAAAACGCGGAGATAAAGCCGTTTATTATACTCTTAGTTTATAATAATCACTAGGCCTTTTAGGTTATTTTTTAATGATACGGCCTCGCATATGCCGGTACGATATTTATATTATTAATAGACCTTAAGTCTAGGCCCCTACTATTTAACTAAGACTTTTTTAGGTTATCTATAGGGACGTTTATTTAGTATTATAAAAAACCGTGCGTAGAAGAGCTAAATATATAAAAAGGTTAGAGTATAATAATAATAATAACAATATAAGTATAGACGCTAATAAATAAGAAATATAAACGGGAAATATAGGCCTTTTTATAAAGAGGTTTAGCTAAGTAAGATAATATAATTATAAAGTTTATTTAATATTTAAGAAATCGATATCCTTACGTTTTAGTAACGCCGTTATTTTTTTAAAAAGAGAACGAGTTACGCCGTATATTAATACTTTTATAACAATATATTAATATTATTTTTATTAAGAAAATAGGACGCAATATATAAGGACGATAACGTTAAGATAAAATATTAGTATTCATAATACTACTTAGGTAAAAAGAAATATATAAACTGTATAATTATTTATAGAGTACTTATAATAGTTATTTTTTATAAAAGCTAAACTATTATAAAGACTCGGATAAGAATAGACCGTTAATAAGAACATAGTTAATATACTATTAATATAATAATATAGCTAAAACGTCCTAATTTACTCGTCCCGATCGCACGAATCCTATTAACTATTAAACTTAACTAATACTAAATATTTTATAAGACCCTTACTAAGATTATAAGTTATATCCTACCCGTTTTATATAATTAAATAGTACTACTTATTATCGATTCTCTAACACTCTTACTAAGTATTTAATTTACGTTTAGTATACCTCGTAAGCTATTATTAAAGAGGTATAGTAAATAGGTAAGTAGGTCGAAAGTAATCTATTTTATAAAAAATATTAAATACGCTAATTAAAAGAAATAGCCCTATTTTTAATATTAAAACAAATAACGACCTTACTATAATTAATACTAAATAGTTAATAAAGGTTTAAGCTAAATAACTTAAGTATATAATAAGTAGTATTAGTATATATAACTTATTAACCGAGCTATATACCCTCGGGATCGTAAGTATTATAAATAACTTTAATAATATTATAATTATTTACTTAGTAGCGCGTCTTATTTATAATAAGGTTCGAACTATAATAAATACGATTATTTTTACTTTTATATTTTTAAAACCGGTAATAAGAGATCTAGATAATAAGAGAAAGTTATACTCGCTCGTATATATATTTACTAATTATTTATATAACCGAGCCCGAGATTAGTTTATATTTATAAAATAGAGACTTATAAATACTTCGATTAACTTTATTATAAGCTTTAATATTAATTACGATATATATAAGAACTATTATAATTATATTTATATAACGGTCTTAACGGATTGGGCGTTATAAAACCTAAACGAACTCTCGTTTTATATCTCTAATTTACGAAGTTTTATTTAGAATAGTAAGTTTATTAAGAACTACCGAAGCTAGATTTTATATTATTTATAAAAGAGCGTCGTAAATACTAACCTAAATAAAAAGAACCCTAGACGCTTAATATTTTTTAATATTAAGAAATCGTTAAATATTAAAATAATACGGAGACAATATAAAAAAGCACGTTATTATAAAATTATTATTATTATTAAGACGTATATTAAAAAACTTAATAACGTAGTTAGACTTCTTAAAAACTTAATTTGCCCTTTTCTTAGTTAGCTTAAGTAAGAGCGTAATTAATAAATAAATTATTAAAATATAATAACAAATTTATTTATATATCTAGAGGTCCTAAATAATATAATAGATAGTTTAAGTAAGATATATTAACTATTATATAAATATTATTAGGGCTAACCTCTATTATATAAAGATTCTTATTAAGTTTATAAGATCCTTCTTCATTTTAGTTATTTATTATAAAGTAATTAAAGTTTTATTATTAAAGAAAAAAAGGACTTTTTTATTATAAGATAATATTAAGTAGCTACGGTAGTATAGTAATAATAAAGGGGGTGTGCTATTTTATTTTTCGTTTACGATATAGCGAACGAAAGAATTTATTAGTACTAAATTCTTTTATTTACGACCTAGCGAACGAAAGAATTTTAAAATTTTAGTTAATTTGAAATTTTAATTAATTCTTTTGTTTACGACTTAGCGTATAAAAGAATTTTAAGATTTTAATTAATTTAAGATTTTAATTAATTTAAGATTTTAGTTAATTTAAGATTTTAGTTAATTTAAGATTTTAGTTACTTTTTTTATTTATAACATAGTAAATAAAAGAATTTTAAGATTTTAATTAATTTTTTTATTCGTAACCTAGCGCATAAAAGAATTTTAAGATTTTAGTTAATTCTTTCATTTGCGACTTAGCGTATAAAAGAATTTCAAAATTTTAATTAATTTAAAATTTTAATTAATTCTTTCGCTTATAACATAACAAACAAAAAAATTTCAAAACTTTACTTAATTCTTTTATATACTATATAATAAACGAAAGAATTTTAAAATTTTAATTAATTCTTTTATTTACGATATAGCGTACAAAAGAATTTATAAATACTTAATTCTTTCGTTTATAACTTAGTATATAAAAAAGTTTTAAAATTTTACTTAATTCTTTCGTTTACTATATAGCGAATAAAAAGATTTTAAGATTTTAATTAATTCTTTTATCTAAAACATAATAACTAAAAGAATTACTAAGATTTTAGTTAATTCTTTTAGTTATTACTTAATAATTAAAACGTTTTTTTAGAATTTACTTACTTAACGGATAAAAGAATATTATAAATTTACTTAAACCCCTTAATTACTACTTAACGACTAAAAAGACTTCGAGATTTTACCTAATTCTTTCGGTTACTACTATATTTATAAGTTTATTATTATTATAATTATATTAATTAACTTTATTATATTTTATCTTATTTATATATAATAGCTAAAAAGGGTATCGGGGTTATAAAACTATTTAGTTTTATATATATTCTTATTTATATTAAAAAGGGGGGAGTTACTTTAGATAATCTATTTTCTTAAAAGAAATATAATATTATAATTAAAGGGGACTTTTAATTTAATAAAACGTAGTTATAGCTATTTAGCTTCCCGTAGCCCGACTATATCCTACGTAATACCAATAATATAATTATTAAGATTTATACTCGCTAGCGTCTTTTATTATAACGCGTACTTCGCTCTTATTTTTAACTTTTATAAAATAATAACTACTTTTTATATATTATAACGCCCGTAATAACCTAAATAAAATACACGTCGTAATATTTTAATAAAATACTTTTTATTAATCTTTAAAGTCTTCTTAATAGTAGGTGCTTTTTATAACTTATATTCTATTTATTTTTTATTTTAAGTTTAATTACTTTTAAATTTAATTAATTAGAATCGCGTTACGTCGCGTTAGGCTATTACTTTTATAAATTAACTTATTTCTATTAGTTACTACGTAATAAATAAAAGAATATAGTAAGTTTATATATTTCTTTTAGTTACTACGCAACGGACGGAAGGATATTATAAGTTTATTATATACTTTTAGTTACTACGTAACGGATAAAAGAATTTTAAGATTTTAGTTAATTATTTTGTTTAATACCTAGCGACTAAAAGGATTACTAAGATTTTAATTAATTCTTTTATTTACTACATAGCGTATAAAAGAATTTATAAATACTAAATTCTTTCGTTAGCGACCTAGCGAATAAAAGAATTTATAAATACTTAATTCTTTTATTAGCAACCTAGCGAACGAAAGAATTTATAAGTACTCAATTCTTTTATTTATAACTTAGTAAATAAAAAAAATTTAAAATTTTAGTTAATTCTTTCGGTTCTTACTTATTAAATAAAGGATCTTTTAGGCATTACTTATTAAATCAAAAAATTTCTCAAGGTTTATTTAAATTCTTTTAGTAATTACTTAATAGCTTAAAGAATTCCGTAAACTTATTTACTTATTTTTATTTATATAAGATTATTTAGAAAACTTTTATTTATTTATATTAGGCGGCTATAGTAGTAGAGTAATATTAAGTAGCTACGGTAGTAAAGTAATATTAAGTAGCTATAGTAGTAAAGTAATATTTAGTAGCTACGGTAGTAAAGTAATATTATATTTTATAATTAAAAAAAAGATTTTTATATATATATATTAAAAAGTAATAACTAAGTAGTTATAATATAGTAATACTTTTATTAATTTCTCGCTTTTTTAAAATATACCTTATTTTTAAATAAAAAGTATACGAAATTCTTAAAATTTCCTAAACCTAAGCCCATTTAGCCTACTTAATTAATAATTAACTTATATACCTAATTAATACCCCTAAGAGTTATTAAATTACGTAGTCCTTATTAAATATATTATTCTTTAAATTACTATTACGCCTTAGCCCGGCTCTTAATAAAGCTAGTTTAAATGACTAAAGAAGTAATTTTTTAAATACTCTAATTAGGGACGGGGATAGCCCTATTATAAAAACTTTAATTAAAATACTAAGGGTCTAAGTAAAATAAAAAACTATTAAATATACCCTCTCTAATTATAATTAAATTATATAAAAAAATAGTAAATACTAACGTCGATGGCTAGCTAAATTTTATTAAGATCTCTTATAACGTTATAATATATATATAAATAAAGCTAATATTAATAAGAGTATAAAAGAGTAATAAGTTAATTAATATAATAACTTAATTATAAAAGCTATATATATAACTCTAATTTATACTTTTTAAATACCATTATTAATAAAAAAAGCTAAGAAGAATTAGGGTAATAAAAGTTAAAATTAAGAAATTATTAAAAAGAAATAAAATAAGAACTAAATAAAAAAGGTAAAATAAGTAAAAAAAGTAATTATAAAAAAAAAAGTAAATAGAAAGCTTAAAGTAATTAACTATATATAAAAATTAAGACTAATTTAAGATACTTTTTTTTATAAAAGATTAAGGGAAAAAGAAATTAGGGGACGATTAAAATAGGATAGGGCGATTAGTCTTAGTAATCCTTTTTAAAACTAATTAAGTCTAGGGATTTATAAAAAAGCTAATTAGAATAAAATATAAAAAAAGGGCCCCGATTAAAAATAGGAGCTTAGTAATGCGGATTTTTATTTTAATTATATATATATTTTTTTAAAATCGAACTAAAGCCTTTTTGATAATTTATTTTTATATATAATAATATAAAATAATTAAGAGGTTTATTTTTTAACCTAGTTAATACTATCCTCTTTCCCTTAGTTATAGCTCCGTTAATTAAGACTATATTAACCCGATTAAAAAAGGTATTTTATATTATTTTTATAAGTATTAGTAGTTTTTTTAAAATACCGTACCGCAAGAGTCCCTTGTACCCTATACATTTTTAATACTTTTATTACTTTCTTACTTTTTTAAAATATACCTTATTTTTAAATAAAAAGTATATAAAATTTTTAAAATTTCCTAAACCTAAGCCCATTTAGCCTATTTTATAAATATAAGAGAATATATAAGGGGTTCTTTAATACTTAGTAAAAAAGAGTATATAATATAAAATTTAGCTATTTATATAAGTTAGTATTAAAAAGTCTTATATATATTAAAATAAGTATAGCTCGCCCTCTAAATAGGTAATAAAAAGTTAAGAACTATTTTTAATAAAAAAAAATAACAATTACGTTAGTTAATTACTATTTTAATTAGTTATTAACTATAGAGCGTAATATACCTAGTTTTCCTTAATACGTAATATATAATACGGCCCCGGCGGATTGCTCTATTAGGAGGTAAAAGTCGTATATATTAAGCTTATTATAGTATAATAATACTATACTTTTAAAGACTTAAGAATATTTTATTTAAGTAAATAAAAATAAAACCCTGTAAATAATATATATATTATACGCTAGCCTTCATTATTTATTAAGAACGTATTTTTTAATATGTTCTATTTTATTTTAATGCCCGATCGTAATTCCTAGTTCCCCTGTCGTTACCTCGCGTGTAACTCCAAGCCTTATCCGCAATGCCTTTGCCTGTTTTGTAACATCCGAGCTGTCTAGCCAGGTTGTGTCCGAGGGCAAGTCAATAAACTTTGAGTTTCGGATAACGGACGACACGTAACCTAGAAACTCAGGACCGCATGCCAAGTGGGCAAAAACAACGCTTAATACGCCCCCGCCAAAAAGAACTAGAGCAGAAAGCAAAGCAAACACTATCCATCCCTTTGAAACGTCAAATACCTTCAATATAGTAGTAGTTTCTCCCAAGGAAGTGATGGTAGGTGCCAAGTTATTATCCTCGATACTGTATGGTCGCTGGCCGATAGCTATATACGTGTTGATTAACTGGCTAAGCCGTGGCCCGACTGTGCGCAGGTCGAGTTGGTCCATCTTGACATCTGGAAATCCCGAGATATTCACAGACATCGGGTGTGCAAGATAGAATACAGAGGGGTCGGTTGCATCGGCGAGCTGCTTGCCCGTCGCGGCAGGTAAGTCTCTAGCAATGTAGTTGAAGGCTCGTGGAAATGACAGGTGCGATATGCTTTCTGGAGAATGCCGCTTCTCGGACCGTCGCTGTTCGACCACCTTGCATCGATGTTTGTCATTTTCGTTTGAGCAGCTAATGCGAGACTCGACATATTTCTGACTCATGTGGCATGTGATTTCAATTTCGTCCATCATCCAGTATTGGATCGAGCTGGCCCTCAGGGATAGCCGAAGGAGGAGCTTTGTGGGACTGAAGTCCATGCCTGTTTCGTTGGTAAACACGATCGGACAGTCTAGGTACGGGTTGTCGTAGCTCTCCGGCCGCGGCGACTCGTCGTCAAACCAGAAACGATCGACGAACCTGTCCACTGCGATGCCCCATTGGGGATATCCCGAGTCACTGGTGTTCCTGCGGTGGTCATACCCGTGCCACGTTCCGTTGGGGTATTTGTCTGTCCTGGGGTTATTCGACCCCGTCGTGGGACTGATAAACACGTCTGTAACATTTGACCATTTTGGTGCATACCTGAGTTCTCCCCCGAGAAAGCGGTCGGCCTCTGGGCATTCAAGATCAAGGTAACTAGACTCGAGCGAGAATGTTGCGTCTCCAAGATTGTCGTAACTGACGGGGATCCCAACTAAGGATGAATACTGGATCTTGTTGACATCGCCGGCTACCTTGTTCCATCCATCGGTAGCATCTGAGTCCATCATAGGGATTTTCACATTCCCCCATAAATCCACTGCGTCGAGCTTGTTGCTCCGTGGTTCCATGATGACGATAGTGTAAATATTCGCGATATCTTCGAGTAAACCTCGGTTCTGACCGCCACTGACGCCACCAACTGATACCATCGAAGCAAACCAAGAACGAGACAGGTTGTCGAAAGAGGCGATGGTCACGGAACGGCTGTCAGTGCGGCTGCGGGAATTCAACATGCGCAGGATCGCTTGTGCCCCAAGAGGCGAAAATGCCCAGACAAGCACTAACGCCGCTGCTAGTAGGTTTACTGTCCGGAACTGAATAACAGTCCAGAGGGTAGACCCGACCGTTCTGCTTCCCATGAGCTGCTCCAGAGAGCCCAAGCTCCCTCCCTTTTCTAGCTTCCATCGCGCGGATTCGAACATCAACCGACCGACGACGGAAGCGAAGAGGATTGGAAACAAAGTTGAGACCTTTTGGAAATACGAAGGTTAGCGGCGAGCTCTCTGATATGCCCCAGCCGATGAAAGCTCTGAAAGCCGAGAGAGCGGGTAAATCTACCACTTTAATAGCATTCTGCCATGCGTCGAATCTTTCGCCGACTGCAGCACCATCAAGGCGCCAGACAAGTATTACAAACACGATACCCGCTATAGGGAAAACAACAGCGGTGCAATCGACAAGGATTATAGACACTGCGGTTTTATTGTTTTTGCGAAAGTTGGACGGGCTGCTCTCAGGTGTCTTGTCTTCGGTCGCAACTGGTCTAGACCCCTCCTCATGATTTCGGTCACTGAGTGGAGAAGAGGGTGACACGACGGTTTCGGAAACGCCCGGTTCAGCCCCGGCAGGCCGTTCTAGATTCCTCTCTGGTGTATGTTGTTCTGGATCCGCGTAGGATGTCTCCTCCGGAAGAATCGGCGAGACTGGGAAGTCGTTGCTCCGTCGGGTAGACATCTCAAGTAAATGCGAAGGAATAGCTTGCCTCTAAATTTCGTAGAGGAGACGGAAGCCTCTGTCGTGCAATATTGCGGTCGCGATCGTACTTAGGGTGAAGTGGTTTGATTTGAATGAAGCACAATTTGAAGAAGGTCTAACACATCTATATGTCAGACCTGGACATTGTACATCCGAGTCATGCATTCAACCCTTGCTCGATTCCCTATCGCAATGAGGGATATAGGCATCATGCCTTGAAACCTTGTTCTGTTTATTGCTTTAGTTTAGAAAGACGTGTTAACAACAACAACAACAACAACAACAACAACGACACCCCACTCGCTTAGTAGGAAATAGACCGATATGCACACTATTGCTGGCTGCCAAGCTGTCGCCTGACACTATACCCGTCTTCTGTTTGCCCTACACATAAAGGATCAACCAGGCGACCAATAAGATACCCTGCAACGATCCTCAGGCGTACTGACGCCCTGCTGGCTATGCCCAAGGCTTTCTTCAAAATCTGGACCTGTATGGCATCGCTGATGATTGGACAACGAAAAAGTTACAACGCTCTGAACCAATCGAGGTGTGATTAACGTACCCCTTTCAGATCCACGTCGCCAACCTCACGTCAGCCAGGAGTCCGAGCCCACGAATCACGTCGATGGCCAGCCACACATCAGGGCATCTAATGGTATGACTAATTGCAGCTTCCAGCGTACTGGGTAGTCGTTGGGAATTGGCCACCATTGCCCGAATTGGCGAACTCATTTCTGGTGTACATTGTTGATGTCGTGGGAGTAGCAGAGTAAAGTTCTAATGCGGCATCCTCCTGTTAATTGAGCAGAAGAGTGCCATAATAAGAAGCGCGGCAATGGGCGGGCTACGGATATAAACAGGCCCCGGCAACCTCTCGTTCTCGCTGGCGGGTGGTCTAGCCTGCTTGCCACAGCCAACGTCGCCCTGCTGAACTGGAGCAGGCATGTCAGCAGAATGGACCCCGGTCGTCTCACCTTGAGCTGCGGGATGCACTGACCTAGATATGCAGCCAAGAGGCAGAACCGTTGATGATTATTTACCGCGTTGGTCCCTTGACTGACAGCCGTCGGGCGCAGCGGAGCTTCTCGCCTCAGTCGGTCTGGTAGCCGCTTCCGCTACAGCATCCGAGCAACTAACATCGACCAAGGCGATGTATATGCACCAAAAATCAAACCCCCTTGGCGTAGAGCGCCTGCGTTGCCCTTTTTGTTAACCTTTTACGGGGCAGAGCCCCTTACTAAAAGGTTCTCTAAGCTTTAGTCTCATAATATACCTATACCTACACTGTAGCCTCGCTGGTTAAGTGCTCATAGCGCAATCTCTTTTAATAACGTACCTAGACAGTCGGATCAATATCTTTAGCTAGGCAGAGAGTGAACAGATCAGCTTGAGAACCCGACTTCTTCAGGGCCCAACGTCGTTTTTTTAGGGTGGAGTTGCTCCACTTCTTCCTGAACCATCATATGAATGTCCTGCTCCACGAAAGAATCTAGCGTTTTATTTATCAGCTTATCGGACACGAATTGCCCCGAGTAACGACCCAAAAGTCGCCGGCATTGCTAACTACGTAACATTTCAATAGGCAGACGGTATTGTCGGAGTCCTTGCGGAATCCGGTTCAATTGATAAAGGATTGGAGATCAGCAGTGTGGTCTTCAGTTGCGAAAGTTTTCAATTGCCCACAAAACCTACATTCGACTCATCGTTATTGCCTAAAACCGTTGTGGGAAATATGGGAAGAGTCGCGATCGTTGGTGGTACGGGAAGTGAGTGGAATTCTTCAAGTTGCGGAAGGAAAGGGTTCTGCTTTTTCTTAGCTTGGTCTCGGTTCTAGGACTGACTCTGGCAGACTTGGCACGGGAAGTGATTGATACAGTTATAGCGAAAGGAAATCATTCGCTTGTTATATGTAGTCGCAAGGTCAGTAACTAATGTTCATACACATCTTAAGTTGCTGACAAAGGCTTAGGCTCTTGACACTGATGCTCAACACAACGTACAATACGCACAAGTGGATTATGATGATCCATCGTCCATTCGTAACGCATTCCGCGGCGTTGACACTGTGTTGTCCTTTATTGCGACGGCGGATAGTGACGAAGGATTTGAAGTGCAAAAGAAGTTGATCGATGCGGCGATTGAGATGGGCGTGAGGAGATTTGCACCCTCAGAATGGGCGGCGTAAGTTATTCTCCTCTGATGATGAAGCAACTAATAACAGAAATGCAGTGCGAACCAGAGCCAGATCGCACATTACCAATTCAAGGATCGAACCCAGAAGTACCTAGAGGAGGTAAATCACTCAAAAGAGGCAAGCGTTTCTCTTCAACATAGATATAGAGGCCCAGCTACTTGAACTTGCAAATTAATGTTTAGCGATGATAGGTCATAGAGTATTGTCTATTCCAGCCTGGAATTTTCACCAACTACTTTGCCCATCCCTATGCAACTACTCAACTTTTTGCCATGTTCGGCATGTTCGTGGACTTTGAGCAACGACGGGCAATCATCGTTGACAATAGTGTTGCCAAATTTACACTAACTACTGTTGAAGATCTTTGTGCAACAGTTGCAGATGCCCTGGACTACGGAGGAAAATGGCCGACAATTGGTGGTATGAGTGGATCCACGATTGATGTTGCTGGCTTGATCGCTCTTGGCGAATCGATTCGCGGTAAGTTTATTCCAAAAGACATCGACTGAGATATTTGCTTACAACTCACAGGAGGGCCCTTCCAAGTCGACAGAGTGTCTCTGAAAGATGTGCAAGACAACACATTCAGCACAACATGGGTCCCAATGATTGAACATCCCGGCGTGCCAGTTGCAATGCGCGAAGCTGTTTCAAGGAATGTTTTACGTGAATACCTACTTGGGATCGAAAGAGGGGCCTGGTCGGTAACCGATGAGTGGAATCGTTGCCTAAATCTCTCTTATACAGCTGCCGAGCAGTATCTGCGGAAGGTTTGGGCAAATAAACAATAAGACTGTCCGTTCGGAAACGGCTATTTAGTTATAAGATGTTTTGTAGTGGTGCCCTCTATTACTTTTCAACGTACTTTTCTACTTAAGTATTCGCTATCGAAATGTAGAGATATAAAAACATGTACAACCATTTACGACTATTCGACATGCGGCCCTGTTGACCCACCTACCCTACCCTTCTGGGAAATTCCGACGCGTTCCGGAGTCTGTTCGATATAGGTGTTAAAGAAGGAAGACTGCCTGCCTGTTGTAGACAAGATGGAAATTCTTGGCAAACAGGGGGTTTTTCTTAGTCAGCAGTGCAACCCCCTCTTCGAGGGATTTCTGCAAGCCATTCTAGTCTGGCAGCCATTTCGATCCTTCACACAACTCACAAATAGCTTACAAGCGATTTGTCGCAAATGCCAGGAAAAGACATTCACTACGAGAGTATCAAGCCAGCGCAGTCCAAATGGCTGAACCCACGCCATCGGAAGACGGCACGTTCAAGAATGTCAGCGTTACAAGCAGCCAAGAGTCTTTGCAACAGTTTCAAGATGACTTCTCGGGGTCCCGCACCAGTCGCCGCGAAATCGTCAAGAGGCTTCACTATACTATCAACCTGCCACCCGTTAGCGAGAAGCGTATGAAGAAGCTCCAGAGTACTCGCGAAGCTGCCGCCAACGACGCTGCCTTTACCCAAGCCATCATGGATCTTTTCCAACTTCTGAGTGATTGGAAAACCAGCGACATCACTCTCGTCGTCAGGGTCGCTTCTCCTTCGGATACAGACGAGGATCTATTTGACTCCTTGGATAGCAGTCACTCTGGCAGCCCAATTTGGGATGTGCGTAACGACTTCCAGTATATCAGCTTCGACCAAACATTGAATATCACGTCGGGCCTCGCACAAGTTCGGGCCATCTCCAGCGTGGACCTTCGAGAAGACTTCAGCAACGTCAAAAGACGACTTCATCCCGCCTGCATCACTACTATATCCCAGGCACTCCCCGACGTCAAGGCTCTAACGTGGGCCTGCATCATGCCCTCACGCCGCCTTAAGTCCTCAAGACGAGAAATTCGTCTCGCTCTCGCAGAGACCTTGAAGCAAAGCGCTTTCACCAACCTCAAAAGCCTTGACATTTATCTCGAAGATCCAGACCCGCTGAACGAAAGCTCCGATCCTGGGGCATTTTGTCAGAGTCCCGAGGAAGACGTTCTTTCATTGGCTATAAGCAGAATCTTACAGCTACCTGCAATTGTCAAAGTGCAGCTCACGGGTCTCTGGACTATCGCCCCTGCAGCCTTTGAGGCGGCAACAGAGTTTGGGTCCTTATTAGAGTGGGTAAACATTGAGGCCAGCGGAACAACCCCCGACGGGAAATGGCTTAGCATTGGGGAAGAAGAGGACGATGTGGATCAGAATGAGCCAGACTCAGACTCGGACGCTTCTGAGGCTGTTTTTGACTCGTCGGACTCGGATACGTCCGACTTTGTTCCGGAGCATGAATGGGAACGGGAAGCAGGGAACTTTCCGGCGAACTCGTGGAGGACTTCTATCGATACCGAGGTTTTTTTGCCTTATATACTACCTCTCGTCAAAATCACACTCAAGATGTCACCACTCCGGACTCTAAAATACGAGATTCAAATGCAGCCGTCGCCACTCTTCGTCGAGTATTATGCACCGGGAGTCGAGAATGTCTCGGCGAAAAGAGAGTCAAATCGGCGCGGACATTTCGAACGGGAAAATGCTAGCCGGTCAAGATGGTATTTCACGGTTGTGCAAGGCTTTGACGCGTCCTGGACCGTGCCTCCTGATCTGATCAGTGCAATTGAAGAGACTGGTGGATGCTATTTCTGGGATGGACCTAGTTTTCCTAATTAGTTGCATGCAAATGAATGAAGGGCTTAACTCATCGTCTCGTCCCGACGCTCCTCCAAGGGGAATGTCCATGATATGGTCTGGTCATAGTTCGGCGAGGATAGTTATTTTGTCATTTGAGGTTTGTATCACACATATTGGTGTGAGTACCAAAGCTTGGCTCTCTATTCTTTTCGAAAAGGCAGTATTGAATTAACCTGATTACAAGGGTAGACTTCAGGACGCATATACAGTGTACGAGCATCGTCTAAGTTGCATAACCTAAACTATTCTTGAAGCTGTCTACGGCATTGGGTTCACCCATTTACCCTTGATTTCATCATCGTAGACCTTGCGTAGCGCTTGGATGGTGGCTCTCCTCTTCTTCCTATCATCGTCATCCTTTGATGCGTCGGTGCCCTGGAGGACCTTCTCGGCCACCGGGATGTACGTGTCTAGCAACTTGACCAGCTTACCTCCTGCGATCTCAGCGCTGGTCTTGACAAAGCTCAGCCAACTCTGCTGGAGGTTGCGCTTCGTCCAGGAACCCTCGCTAACCAAGTGATCCTCCATGACGTTCAGAGCTATACCCACACGAGTGGCCTGTTCGCGGTACAACGCCGAGAGCTCGGGTTCGAGAAGATACTTGAAGGTGACTACAGTGATCTTCAGCGTCCGGAGTGCTTGATCTAAGGGTGTGCCCTCCATCCACTGGGCCTCCTTCTCCAAGCTAGCCTCTTCTTGGAGTCTAGCGCCGGAGCCAAAGGACTTTTGCTTTTGCCAGTTGACCGGCTCGATGACGGAGATAAACTCCTCAGGGTTAAAACTGGCTGCTGGGTAGGACTGTTGGACAACCCAAGTGATCGGGTTGACCTTGGCTCCGTTGGCATCGAGAGGGTTCGGGGTATAGCCCATCCAATCGCCCGCTTTCATTGCTCGGCAGAGGTCCCTCACCCCACGCCCATCTGCGCCTTCGATACTCAGCCAGCGTTGAAAAGTCTGGGCTTCCAACACGTGCTCGATAACGTATTGCTCATTATCGCCCTTCTTGTTTTTAAGAATCTGCTCTCCTCTTTTCTGGATGCTGCTGGCCACTGTGAAAATGCGATATTAGTTGACGTCGACGAAAAAACGAAAGAAGGGATAGTGTAAGCGTCGAGAACAACTGGTACTTACTATTCGAACAATCAGACCAGTCGTTGCTATCGTAAATGAACATGTCCAAGCGGTTCAACGAGGACCAGTCCAACCAATTGACATTATAGAGTGCAGTACCAGCGCAAACGGCAAGAGTTTTGCCGGCACGCTTCTCCAAGTCGCGGTCAAGGAGGCCCGACTGGTACGCGGGGTTCGTGCTCGAGTTGCTGGTAAAGTCATCGTCGGCAGTAACTGAGCGCTTAGTAACGGCGCCCCACGAACCGTCATCCTCACCCTCGTAGAAGCCATCCACGGCCGTGATCTCATTGCATGCCTTTTGCTTTTCGGCGCCGCCCTTGGGAGGGCATGTCTTCTCCTTGCTGTTGGGCTTCAAGTCTGATTCGTAGGGTATGATTCGCTTTTGCAGGCTGGGGGGCGAGATATCGAATGGCTCAATGTCGGTGATTTCGGTTGAGTTGAAGCCAGAGCCGATCAGGCGTCGCTCTGTTGCCCCTGATGCACACTGCCATTCCTTGCCATTTCCGGGAATAAGATTTTTCTCAATCTGAGTGACCTGTGTCAGCATGATGGAACTTGCTCACGTGGACAGCCATCTCAGGGCCTAGTTACCTGCTTGAATGTGTGCGTCTGAGGAGTCCACTTGAATATCTCGGGAATTTTTGCCTGGGCGATAAGAGACATGCCGGCATCCACACCATAGCCGAAGCCGCAGTCGAGGTCGGAATCGACCCTCATGCGGACCCAGGTGTCAGCCACGAGCTCAACATCGGTGGTGGCGATGCTCCAGACATCGTCGAACTCAAGACCAAAGACCATCGTGGGCATCAAATGAAACTCAACATCTCCGTTGCCTTTCATCTCGGCATCAAAGGTGGGTTCGGCAAGATCTCTCCTGTCAATTCCACGCTTAGCCTCGGAAAGCTCCTTCGGATCGAACTTCTCCGTGTGTTGAGGGTAGGTCTGCTGGATATCCCAGTCAACAATGTTGACTCTGGCTTCGACACGTCCCTCGACCGTGATGTCGGCCTTGATCTCACCTCGAAGATCGAGGCGGGGGCCAACTAGATATTCTGTCAGCGAGCTACTTGAATTTGCATTGTCTCTCAGACATTGGAAGATACTTACGCGAGCCAAATCCAGGAATAACAAAACTGGCGCCTTGGAAATAGATGGGAGCAATGTTAAACGCTTCGGAGTCCCAGTGTAGTGACATCCTAGCGTCGAGGGTGAAGACGGCATTCACGCTTCCCTGCAAAAAGGCCTTTAGCACATATTCAAAGTCTCATGAAACCCACAAAAAACGACCAAATATGCATAAAAACATCTGAGAATAGCAGCGAAAATGGAAACATACCTTGTTGGCGAAATGCAAATAAGACTTGCTGAGATCCAGGCCAGTCTCCGAGTTGAGCGTCGTGATGAGGGCAAACCCGAAAGACGTTGCCATCTTGATGCCGGCAGTCGCGACAGCGTCGATCTTGCCCTTGAACTCACCGCAGTCCCACTCTTCTCGCAATAAGACTGCGGAGAGGTCTTCCTCGTAGAGATGGCGCTTCTCCGTCTTGACGATCTCGACTTCAACGAGACTCTCCAGCCACTCGAGGACGTCGTCACCGAACCATCGCTTATGCAGATCCTTCTTCGACAGACCGCCAAAGTGGTTATCGTCGCGCCACTCCTCTTCGAGCCATCTCTTGTGGTTACCACCGAATTCTTCGAGGGACCTCTTGCGCTTCTTCGATACCGGGCGGGTGACGATATGGTCCCAGTAGCCCTCCTGGTTCCTGTGTGGACGAAGGAGGTTAGGATGAATTACTAAATGTGAAGAATAGGGGTACTCACGAATAATCGATACGGAGCTGTGTGTCACCGTACTCTCTAGGAACAAGCTTGAAGTTGTAGCCAAACGTGAGGTCATAGATCACGGGCGGGCTTGCCGTTCGTCGAGTGAGGTGTCCCGGCAACGTCTGGTTATGGGAAACCTCCAGGCTCTCAACGACGGCATACTTGCCCGGTCCGCAGCCCTGATCTTGCGGCATCTCGATGATGGTTCCTGGTGCACCATTTCCGAGGAAAAGCTCTTTGCAGTTGCTATCCTCAGAATCGTTCATGCAAACCATCTGAACAGTCTGCACGCCAAGAGAGTGAGCATCGTTGCAGTTGAAGAGCTCCCAGTGGGAGCCGTCGCGCTTGTCGAGGGTGACTTGGATTTCTGTAGGACTGGCCATGACGTAGAATTGAATGGCAGATTTGTTCGGATCGTCGTTGCTGCCGCCGGTTTGCGAGCCGCCCCAGGTGTCGTCTGTCTTTGTGTTGCCCTTGGTCTTGACATCGTTACCGGTAGGGGGGTCGGGGAACAGGTCTTTCAGGGCGGCCGGGAGGAAAAGGTTAGAGCCACTAGGCGGATCGCAGCAGAAGATACGCGCGCGATTTGGGTCGGGATGCGGGAAGCACATCTCACCACCACCGGCTCCGGCCCAGGTGAGCATGACCTCCGTATTAAGGTCGCAGTGAGCGTCGAAACAACTTCCGGGCTTGCCCTTCCATTCGCAGTTCTTCCACTTCTTGAACTCTTCGTCATCGCAGCACCAGAGACTGATCTTCTTCCACGTGTATTCGTCTAAGGCATCTTCGAGCGCCGTACCCGTGAGACTCTGGAGATGTTTGAGATCGACATCCGGAGACTTTTCGCCAATGTTGCCGTTCCCAAACGCGCCAGAGAAGGTAAGTGCCTTTTGTCCGCTTGGGCACTTTTTTCCATTGTCGTGGAACCTGCACTTGTCGCCGTCGCTGTTCTCGGCCTTGGTTTTGCAGCAGTACATCTTGTTGCCGTCTTTACAGTACTTGCCGTCGCCCCATTTGTTCATTTGGAGGCCGACCTCGCCAAATTCGCAACGGCCATTGCAGGTTGGTGCGTCGCCTTGGCTTCTCCTATATGGCTATCAGCGACAAGGTTTGGGACAATAGACAAAGGTGTAGGTCTTACCATTTACAGTCCTTCGGATCCGGTGCAGAGTTGACGGGACAGCAGAGCGTGCTGTCTTCTTCGGAGGAGTGTCGCGTGAAGAACGTAGCATCTCCACACGGTTGAGTTGTGACGGCCTTGAAGCCAGCTTTGTCGCACTTGCCTCCACAACCAGTGACGTAGCAATTCTGGGCTCCTAGCTGTTCCCATGTGGCCGCTCCATCTTCAGAAAGGGTTTGTCGCAAAGCCAACGCCTTGGTGGTCGGGCCAACGACAGCACCGAGGGCGTCTAGGTTGTCCGTGTCTTGGTCAATCTAGAAAGCAGTCAATACCCAAGCATGATTTCGATGTGCATCCGTGTTCTTCGGGAAGCCAGATGGCATGCATATGCAATGAATGACGGGTGTGCCGACTTACCGACCAGATCAGCAGCCCGCCAAGGCCTTGCTCGTTTGCAAAATCGATCTTGGCCTCGATGGTTTCAGGGTCATCCTAGATGGAGTCAGCATATGCCTTCCTTCACGAAGGCTGACATCAACTTGATGCGACAAAATGACCCCACATACGTAGCTAACCCATTGGTTCTGGTTCCAAACAATGTACTTGATTTGGTGCTCCTTGTCGTAGTACGGCTTGAGATCGTGTTTCTTGATGATATCCTCAATCTCACGGTACGCCAACGTTCCAGAATTTGCAGTGCACTGATTTCAAACTGTCAGTAAATGAAGGATGAACTTATCCATGCTCAAGTGTAAAAACACCAACTTACCGGACCAGGAGCTGCACCTCCGCGAAACTGGCATCCAGGCTTGTTGCAAGCCGGGTCCGTCAGCTCGAAAGAGCGACCGTAGAAACCAATGCCAAGGTTGAGCTTCTCGGGAGGAATGTCATTGCGCCAGTACAGGTCAAGTGCGAGCTTGATCTCAGTGAGATTTGAGTGTGCGAGAACATTAGAACCGATGGGGTTCCAGGCATCCCAAACGCCGTGCAGACTGTCTCAAGTTAGCCAGGAACTGAGCACACCCATGAGTAGATGGCTCCCCGAGACCGGCAAGGTAGGGTTTGTTTCAGAAGCTGCGACTTACTCGTAACCTACAAAATCGAATTAGAAACTTTGGCTTCGGAACGTCATAGGATCGCGAAGAAGAAATACTTACTCATAATGTTCACAAAGTCGACAGCGTCAGTACTTGCCTTAAGATCGAAGTGTCGCAGATACCAGAAGCTAGTCGGCGTAGTGAATGACACAACATAATCAAGGGGTTGGTTCTTGATGGCCTCCTTGAGTTCTTTGAGCAGGAGTGTAAAGTTCTTGCCATCTTCTTCCGCGCCGCCGCGATCATCAGCTCCTGGATATTCCTTCGGGAAGATTGTCAGCGAATTGTAAGACGGACGTTGAAGCAGAGCTCAAACATACCCAATCAAAATCAACACCATCGAAACCATACTAGAATTCAACGTCAGCTAGAATGACCCGGATCAAGGGTCAGGAGATGTTTATCACCTGGCGCATAAAGCTCATGAGATTGCCGATGAACTTGGATCGGTTTGCTTTACTGCTTGCAACATCATGGAAGACGAGCTGGGTTGCACCAGGGTCGTTAAAGGTCCACCCTCCAAGGGCTACCATGACCTTAAGAGCTCGGTTCTGCTTCTTCATGGCGGTCATCTTGGAGAAGAGATTCGGCTCCAGGTCGTCCATTGGAACGATCTGAAAGTCGTTGGGCGAGACGTAGGCGAAGGAAAACATAAGATGATTCAACGCTCCCACGGGCATTTGGTCGATCGACATGCCATTGCATGCTCGGGAGTGTACCCATGCCTCGTAGTAGCCTTATCAAGTCAGTGATCCAGGCTATCTTCTGATACTGTTGTAAGAAGAGATAACGTACCAACCACTCTTTGACGGACATTTCTGTTGGATGACCCTGACCCTGGCTGGTCGCAATTGCTTTGGCAGCTGGTTTCCTCATCGTCGGTCTTTTTGCAAAAGTCTTCGGTCATGCCGCAAAAGCCAAATGGCGAGCAGCAACTGCATATCCACACACCACAATCAGCATCTATCTCGTGAGATGATTAGAAAGTTGTGAAACTTACACGTTCAGAGGGCACTCCTTGCCCTCTGTTTCGGCATATCGGCCACACTCTGCCTTTGCATCGCAGTTACTCCAGCATTTGTCATTAGGAGATTGGCCGTTTGTACCACAGGCCTCCGGGCCGTAGTTGCACCACCCGGTCTTGGCACAGCAAGCGCCTGTTCATCAATCAACGTTAGATAGAGCCAACTCACGCTGAAAACCAAGACAGAAACTAACCGTTGCCGCAAGGTCTGAATTCGTTACAACTATAGTCCTGCTCTTGAGTCACCTGGCGACCCAACAGCAGATCACGAGTTTGAATCGCTGCCAGTTCGACACTGGTAGGGCAAAGGGGAAGGTTCCGATTCTGAGCTGGTTTGACTGAGTAGTCGAAAGGGCTGCCACAAAAGACATTAGAAACATGTCTCTATAAGCAGAATTCCATTTACGAACTGGTAGGCTTCGTTACGGCATGTTGTGGTTGCCAATTCGGCTTTGGATGGGCCATCTCGGCTGCCGGTAGGAAAAGCATAGGAAAATAGTGAGAAAAGAGAAAGGAAAATAATAACGAATGTAGAGGAAGGAAACTGTCGAAAGAGTGTATTGTGGCCTGCCATTATGGCGGCTACGAATGCTATCTAAACGAATAAATAACAACTAGCAAAGGCAAAATGAAGCCAATTTGTCCTGAGAAATAAACATCATGATTTTGCCCCGACGAGTAAATCCTAGAATACCTACATGTATTCTTACAATCCCTCGGACTTGTCTACCTCACTACCCTAGAAAGGGTCTTTCGAGGAAACTCTTCGCCTCGAGCACGGAGATTTTCAGACGCTCCCAACGACAGGGGTCTCCATCTATAGGCTGCAGGTTCGCGCTGATAACTTTCAAGCACCACGCGGGTTCTACAGGGGAAGTCAACAAGGGTCAGGCGGCCGCCGTGTGCGAGCCTCTAGGTACCATAGTAGAGTAAAAGTCGCAATAAAATCGGTCTCGGGACTTAGCACAACCTAAATTAACTTAGCTCACGGAGTAAGCTTCTCTTTCTTAAGCATCGGGAGGAATTAGCGCTTACACGTTATATTTACCGCAATCCTTCACTAGGGAGTAAACCCCATCTTCGTTACGACTAGCATTAGATACAGAAAACAGGGGAATAGGTATTTACAACCTGCACAATTCTAATTACCGCATACCTATAACTAGCCCTGAATCCTTCGCCAAGCCGGACTCGCCATCTTTAGCAAAGAATTCAACGAAATCACACTTCAGTTAGAGTCTAGAGTACAACTAGTAAGCCGGAAAGTGGGCGTGATGCTCACCTAGTCAGCGCAGCAATCATTTAAAATGCAGGAGGGCTGAAATTGACGGTGTCAAGCAGCATCTTTCACTTAAACGCGATCCATTTCGGTCGTTAGCATCGGTGTTACCAAGATCGTGGCCAGTATTCATTGCCACAACGTACTTCAAGTTCATATTATAACTATGGTCTACCTATGCGCGATTGCTTTCTCCTCGGTTCCTCACCAGAGCCTTTTTAGTCTTCCGTTTGTCCTTTAAGTCTCGAGAATCTCGAACTCCCACAATCCTTATTACTATCTCCTTAACAGAGCCTCTCGTTTAAGCCGTTCCTGCCAATATAGCGTCCACGCTCTTTCATACCCGGTCTTTACCGGCCATCACCCTGACATTCACTCTTTTCACTTCGATAACCCTCAGAAGCCAGCTATTCACCACCAACACTGTGCCAGAGGGGCTAAGCGCAGGATATTCTAATGCTCTCGTAGCCAATATCCCTTATGGGAACGGCATCACCCTGTTCACCAGAAGAGAGTATTATCCCCTCACAGACTTAAAAGCGCTTTGCGTAGACTCTTATGCCTCTACACTCGAGGCCTACCACGTCGATATAGTTTCCAGTTGCGCTACAGATAACTAGCCCGAAAAGATAGAGGTCGACATACCGCTCGTTATAATCTGCGAGCTGCTAAGATATAACTACAACCTAACATACCTAACGGACAGCGGCCGCTTTTACAATAATATTACCGCCGCTTTCGCTACCTCACGCGATCCGGAGGCGGCAAATGTACAAGGTGCTCTGCCTGCCGGCGGCGACTTTGGTGACTACGTGCCGTCTGATACGTGCGACGGCTGCTTGGTGAAGAACCTTCGGTTCCAAGCCGGATCTCCTTACTTTGACGGACCAAGGCTGCAGGCTCAGTCAGTCTACGAGTCTCGCACGGCTGATTGTGGCATCACGGGAGCACCTCTCGTCACTACCACGATCAGTCTGTTCACGTAAGTATTCGTTCTCTTATCGAAATAAATTACCACGACGCGAGGTGTTCAACACATCACAAAATTTTGGAGATAGGAGAACGTTAGCTGACAAACCGTCCGTAGACAAACAACAGCGGCTCCGACGCCCACGCCGACCTGCACAGGGAAGACTTACTCCATTCAGCCAGAGGACGATTGTAATTCCATCTCCGTAGCACAGAGCATTGGAACGGAGTGGCTCCTCTGGGACAACGACTTGCTGGCATTCTGTCACCAGTTCCCTACCGAAGGAGAACTTTGCCTGGTCAACACTTGTGATATCTACACGGTTGTTGAATCTGACACCTGTGACAAGATTGCAAAGGCTCATGGCATGACTGTGACTCAGCTACTATCTTGGAATCCTGTAGGTATTCCCTATTTCTACATGAACGTGGGTTTGTAAAGGAGACTAACTGGCGCAAGTCAATCAACTCTGGATGCTATAATCTCAATCAAACCATTGGCCATCAAATCTGCGTGTCGGTTCCGGGGACTCCTTATGTGGAGCCATCGCAGACAACTTTGCAGCCCTCAATTCCCCTGACTGCTGCGCCGGTTCCCACGAATGTTGCGGCCGAGACGAACACATATTGCGGCAGATACTACACTGCTATCCTTGGAGACTATTGCAACTTAATTGTTATGAAATTCGGAATTTCCATGGACGACTTCTTATTCCTCAATCCCGCAATTAACGAGAACTGTACCAACTTGTACGCCGAGGAGTCATACTGCGTGCAGCCCGTCGGAGACTGTAAGTTTATCCAGACTCACATGCTTTCTTACTCTGAGTGAGTTCTAATCGGAGGTGCCTAGTAAACACGTACACCGGAAAGCCCGGACACATCACCTTCGCGATCACCATGACGGGAACCGTCGAAGACTCTGCAACAACGCTGCCTGACAATATCTGGACGGCTCCAACTCCCACGACGACTCTGCTTCCCATTGCTACCGGAACAAGGAAGGATTGCTACCACTATCTAACGGGAGACGACTGGCAGAAAGACATGACCGGAATGTACTTGGCATCCAACTGCGCTCTTGCCGCCGAGGTCTTTGACGTTACCCTAGAAGACCTCGAAGTCTGGAACCCGAGTACGTCTCATTCATACTTGAACACTATGCGAGCGCAGTCCTCGCTAATCACATTCCTTGGTAGTACTCGGAAACGCATCCGATGATGGATGCTCATTCGAGAGCGGTTTCCGCTATTGTGCAAAATGGTACACTGGCTCAAAGAAGTTCACAAACCCGGATCCGCTGGACTCAAGCTTACCGGCTCGGGTGAGTAAATGTTCCTCTCTGTCTATGGACCTCAGTTCAAATCACTGACTTCTTACTCAGGATGGAATGACAGAAAACTGCACTCAAATTGTTGAGGTTGATACCAACGGTAGCCCTTCATGTTCAGAGATTTTGAGTGAATGGTCTCTGACCATCGCTCAATTCTATGCGTGGAACCCAAGTGTAGGCCCAGAGTGCGGTGGTATGTGGGCAGGTAAGAGATCTAACAAGTTTCTAAGCCCAGAAATAGTGGCATATAGAGAAGCAGAAGAGACTAACTCTCACACAGGGTACTACTACTGCATCAGAACCTCAGATTTCGTGGAACCGTCAGCGACAGCAACCATTACGACTTCAATATCAGCAATCGCTTCGTCGACCGCAGGCCCAACACCTCCTGCAGCAACTCACGACGGCCAACCAGCTAATTGCAACAAGTGGCATGTGGTCACTGGTAAGTCGACTTTTCTGACAATTTGAATCGATTGACTCTTACACATTCTGAACAGGCGGCGACTGCTCCACGGTCGAGGCGGAGTACGGTCTCACGCATGCCCAGTTTCTGGCTCTGAACCCTGCTGTATCAGAAGACTGCCTCACAAACTTCTGGGGTGGTTACGCATACTGCGTCGGTACGAGCGACAGCGTGACCACCACCGGCGGCTCGGGGGTAACCTCCACTTCGGCGCCGGTATCCACTCCGACTCCCACCAACGGCCCCGTTGCGGCACCGTCGCCAAATCAGGCGGGCAACGCGATCGCAACGTGTAACAAGTACGCCCAGGCTCCATCAGGCGACTGGTGTTCAGCCTTCATCGAGAGGTACGGTCTCGCGGCTGCAGACTTTTACAGTTGGAATACGGTGCTCGGAACCAACGGTGAAAATTGTGGCACCAGCTTCTGGGGGACTTATTGGTACTGTATTGGTGTTGCGGCGTAAGATCTTAGTCCCAGCCCCATAGTGTTCTAATTGCCCCTTGAAACCACATCTATCACAAAAATCCATGCGGATGATACCCGTGCTTTCTTACTAGGCGGGTATGCGGCAACTCCTTCGCTCCATATTGCTGATCAGTAAAAACAACCAATCTAGTTGCTTTTGCAGTTCCTTTCAACACTTGTGAGACCAACCCAGGTAGTCGCCTAGGACCTTGCCAAAAGGTTGTGAAAGGCAACGTGATAGTTGCCTTACCTGCACCGTAATTTCTTTCGGGCTAGATGACTGTGATGTGTTATGATTATCAGCTAAACAGCATCGTACTGATGTGACATCGTCTGCGAGTGTTTGAACCATATATCTTGGCACGTTACGAGCTTGAGGTTTATAACGCTCTCGGGAACAGCCAAGCAACTTGAAACCGGCTGCTTTATGTTATCAACTCAATCTGTTGCTCTACTCTACAGATTGCAATTATTCTTAGTCTCAGACTCCTGACCGTTGTCGAAGCCGAAATCAATACTCTACAAACATTATTATTGGAATCATTTATTCTCCCGTCACAGTCCTCCACTTCCAGATGTTCCACTAAATAGGTTGCTGATTCATCAGCCTCCATTCTCCCTCTGATTCATTCCCTTTCACTATTCTCAGATCACTTAAGAGGGCATGGCTCAAAGGTATGCATCACCTCTAGCTAATCCTTCTACTGCGCCAGGAAATGATTCAAGGCCACTTTCTCAAGTCCGTCAGTGTAGAGTTGCAACACTCCCCATGACTCTGCGCTCTTTCAACATAGTGTTGTAAACGCTTGGTCTTGTTTTTGCTGTGGTGCCCTAAGCTCTTCCGGGTATGGTCTGTTTTCGATGCGTATGTGCAAGGCAGCTCTTATTCAGACCTGTCCCTCAAGGTGATCACGTAATGCACTGTAAGATATATTGACAAGACGATTCGCATGATCGACTTTACTTTGTGTTACCCATATGGCTATAAGAATAGCAAGCACATCAATGCTGCAGCACAAAAGGTCCAAAGCCGGCAGTTAAGGAGCGGGGTACCTAGGTAAGGAAGGAAGGACTTTGTCATTCAGCCGTCAGCACTAAGCAATTTCCAGTATATTCTGGCCTTAGTCAAGCCTGAAGGCCAGGCGTTTCATCCCTGGGGTTTTAATAAGGTCTCGCGTCTCTCCTCTTTCCTTTTTTGAGCAAAACTTCTTCAAGTTTTTCCCGGATCCTCCAGCCGTCAACGCTTCACAATGACTACTCATATCCCCTCTATCTACAGAGCCATCTTCCTCTACTGGGACCCACCGTGCGCGCTCTGGGGCGCGTTCATGTCCTTCTTCACGCGTGACTGGATGCTTGACCAGTTCTTCCTCGAATCCCACACCGGAACGCGCGATGCAGCCCACGACATGCTCCTCTACCAGGGTGGCGGAGCTCTGGTTGGCTGTGCTATCCTCAATGGCATACTTCTACGATACACGCAAGACATTGGAGTATGGAAGATCGCGCAAGCCGCTATTCTAGCTATTGACCTTTCCCTTCTTGCGGGCACCTACGAGGTGTTTGGAAAACAAGGCCGTCTCTCCCCAATGACGTGGCAGGTTGGGGACTGGGTTGGGATGATCATCACGATTGGAGTGACGGTGGCGAGGGTCTCGTTCCTGGCCGAGCTTGGCTTTAAGAAACAGAAGTTGAAATAAAGAATACGAGTGTGACTGTTCAAGTCGAAGGAGATACCTCTTGGTAGCTCATTGAAATCGCGCCAATTAATTTGGCATGAGGAATCGTGGGGCAGGGCAGGTTTGCACGATGAGGAGATATTGGTGATCGAATACCAATGCCATATGACGGCTCATGCGAGTGATTCACAGGCATCTCGGGAGGGATTAGACATCTTTATATAATGTACTCGACATTACCTACTAAGTTTGACTTTACGTACCTATATAAAATAACAATATATCCTACGTCCTCATACACTACCCTACCTCAGGAGTGTTCCAGTCTTATCGAAACAAGAATCGTAATTTATGTATATGCAAGCCATTCTGTCACACAGCAAGACGTGGAGTGGTTGGGACATAGTGCAATATTGGACACGTTTTTTTCGAGTTGTTCTTGATGTTATCAATCATTACTGCTTCCCAACACCTTATCACTACATACAGGTTCCCTCATAATCATACCTTGGTGGATCTATAGTGGTCGTATCTGAGTATAGCATTGAGAAGAACCTGCGCTCCGTTACCGCAGTCCGTCGGCGAGCAATACTCAGTAGGGTTGTGAGTTATTCCCTCTCTGCATGGAACGAATATCATCGCCGTGGGCACCATCGTAGAGGTGTGCACACTGTCGTGTCCAGCGCCACTATACATCCTTCTCGTCAGTGATCCTGCCTGTTCTCCGAACAACGACTCGCTTCCCTTCTCGATGCATTCAATACAATCCTTGTCAAAGTTGGCAACCTTGGCATCTGAGTCGACCTTCCAAGAGACAGTGCAACCACGACCACGAGTGCATCCCGCAGTGACTGTTCCAACATTCTCGCCCCTCGCAATGCTCTTAAAATCTCTTCGAAGAATCTCTTCCATTTTGTTGATATTCTCATTCTCACTAGATCGCAGGTCCAGTGAGAAGGTAACGACCCCAGGAACGGTATTTGTGCTTCCGGGCTCCAGGGAGAGGAGGCCAGTGGACGCCAACGATTTGAACTCGGTAGCGACTTGATGTGACCGCAGAATCATTTGCGCACTGGTCAATAGAGCATCGGACCGGTTCTCAAAGTTAGTGGCTCCTGTATGACTGTCTCGGCCCCCGACGGTGATAGTGAACCATTTGCTGGCCTGGACTCCCTGGACAACACCGATACATTGATTGGATGCCTCAAGAATGGGCCCTTGCTCTGAATAATCATGTCAGTATGCGGTCACTTCTCGGCAAGACATCAGATTGCGTACCGATATGAAGCTCGAAATGAGCTGCCATGGGCGTTGCGGTGTAGTGCGCAGGTATGGCGCCCAAGTAACCTATCCTCTCCAGCTCGGACCTGACTGTGACATTTGCATCTTCGATATCAGCGATTCGATGTGTGCTGTTGACATCTGTAATGCCAGCCCACACAGCAGAAGCCATCATGCACTGTGGAAATCTTGCGCCCTCCTCACTGCGTGCTGTAAGCAATTACATCAATGATACCTGACTAAAGCCAGCACTTACTTGGTCCAGTCAACAACACCAACAGGGTACTCGGTTTCGGTTCCAGACTCATGCAGAGCTCTCAAGGCTGCAACTCCTCCGAGAACACCAAGGATACCGTCGTATCTGCCGCCAGCGGGTTGCGTGTCCAGGTGAGAGCCCATGAACGTAGGGTAGCCTTCTCTCCTGCCAGGCCGAATAGCGAAGATGTTGCCCATAGCATCCACCTGCACCTTGCAACCGTACTTCTTGACCTCTTTGATAAACCAATCTCGTGCCATTTTATCTGCATCACTCAACGCTAGCCGGGCCATGCCGATCTCGGTCGGGGCGCTATTCCATTGTCAGCTTTTGTGATCTACCTGAAAGCGAGAGGACATGGCGCAGGCATACTCTCCCCATCTCTGTCCCCCTCCCCATTGAGCTGTGAGATGTATGTCATTCATCAGCCGTTGCCTATCTATAACCACCGTGGCTACAGGGCTGGCCCGCGACAGAATCTGGGCAGATGTAGTCATGGTTGCCGTCGTAGACATGTTTGCGGAGCGAAATGCGATGTCCCCTTTTCTTAGGTTCCGCTCATACAACTTGAAGGAAAGATGCAGTCGAATGGCTGTGTGAAGAGGAACAAAATCATGCTAATTTGTGCCTCGATATTTATCTTCTCAAATACATACACGGCTCGATGATCTACCGAGTATGAGCACTAGTAGTTGACTCCTGAACGTATTCTATCGTGGTACCATACCCACAAATTATTCGGCGAATTTGTCTCCACTACGATTCATTAACAGATTCGGCGGATTCTAGTTCCATAGTTTCGGCGAACACGAAACCTGACTGGTCAATTGCTTCTACGCCGGTTCCAAACGACCGCTTATCAACGGCTAATATAGCAGCCTAGATTTGTTATCAAGGCTTATTGTTGAACTGACCCGGCGAAACTTATCAACAGATACGGGTAATGCCGATAAGCTCGTTCAACATCATCGTTGGAGTTATCAACTATTATGCTGTCTTCAAAAAGGACAGCGGGGTCTCAACTCGAATCTCATCAAGTCCAATCACTTTCACCTCCCAGATACAATAATCATGAAGCACACCAAAGAAGCCAATATCAACTCTGACTTCATTCCGAGCAACATTACCGATTCACCACCTCCAACCATGGGTGAAAGCTCGATCTTGATCGATCCGGTCCTAGAGAAACGCGCCATCTCAAAATTCGACAAGTACATGATGCCGCAAATGGCGTTGCTTATGCTCATTGCATATCTTGACCGAACTAATATTGGTTTGTGAAAATTGCATCGCGTCCAGTCTTGTGGCCGTTGGTATTAACACGAGCTCTTGGCAGGAAACGCTCGAGTTTTTGGTTTCGAACAAGACTTGGGGCTCGTTGGAACACAGTTCAATGACCTGTCAACCTTATTCTATCCGACCTACGTCCTCTTCGAGATCCCCTGGGTCATGGCGGTTAAGAAATGGGGAGCTAACGCAGTCCTTGCTGTCGCCATGATCGGATGGAGTGTTGTTACTATCGCAACAGGGTTCATCCACAACTATTACCATGGAATTGCTGTCCGCCTCCTCCTGGGAGTTTTCGAGTCCGGCCTCTTCCCTTGTCTTGCTTTCCTGATTTCGACCGTCTACTCCCGGGCTCAGCAAGCCAAGCGCATTGCCGTGCTTTACGGTGCGATTGCCCTTTCAGGTGCTTTTGGTGGCCTCATTGCCTACGGCATCCAGACAATGGGTTCTAAGGCCGGACTCGAGGCCTGGCGCTGGCTGTTCATCATCGAGGGGTGCATCTCCATCGTGATTGGCCTGGCTCTCTGGGTCACGCTACCGTTCGACTCTGAGAAGGCATGGTTCCTCAACGAAGAGGAGCGCTACGTCATGAGCATGCGTGTCAAGAGAGATGTGGCCTATAAGGGGGAGAGAAAATTCGAGTGGAAGTATGCCAAAATGGCTTTTACGGAGCCCATTATCTACATTGCCGCCATCGGCATGTTCTGCTCGTCCGTTCCGCTATTCGGCTTCACCACCTTTTTGCCTACTCTCATCGTTGGTTTTGGGTAAGTCTCTTTTCTAGCTTTTCTTCCAGTGCCATTGAAAGTATGCATCTCACACATAGTAGATATACTTCCCTCCAGGCGAACTATCTCTCCATCCCGGTGTACGTCTTCGCCTGCATGTTTCTGTGCCTCGTCGCTTGGCTCTCGGACAAACTCAACAAGCGCGGCATTCTCGCCATGATCGTTCCAATTCCTGTCCTTGTTGGCTATGCGATCACCGTCGGCACTAGCAACCACGGCGCAGACCTCTTCGCCATGTTCCTCGTTGCTGCTGGTGAGTCCGGTTCGCGCCCTACTGAAGCTATCCAGCTCCTAATATGTCATAGGTGTCTATCCTTACAACACCCTTGTCGTCACTTGGGTGACAAATAATCTTCCCACCGACCACGTGCGCTCAATCGGTATCCCTTTGCTCATCTCCATCGCCAACGCCTCGGGAATTCCCTCATCCCAGATTTATCCGAAGAAGGACTCGCCGCGCTACATTATGGGCAACGCAGTCTCGCTCGCTATGGAGGCTATTGCTCTGGTTGCGGTCGGACTCATCCACATCCTCGTCCGTAGGAGAAACGCAAAGCAGGTTGGAAATGTATCTGGAGGTCTCCGGCTCGCGGTGTGAATGTGATCAGTGCTCATTCACTAGTACTGCGGTGCCCCAGGAGAACATGTGGAGGTGCCCGACACAATCTGATACATAGACATATCAAAAGTATCTTGCCATGAGCGCCGGGACTCGCTTGTGCACGTGTTGACCCACAGTTGCCGCTGAGATTTGCAGTGTCGGTCGTCCTAGAAGCCGTTTTGTAGAAACGCTCCAGCAATCATGCTTAGGATAGCGATGTGCAGCAGCTTCTGTAAGGTGGGTCCCAAATTTGATGTGCGCGGATTATGAATGCTGATGAGATCTCGGTAGTTTGCTTCCATCCGTGGGCACGATGCCCAAACGTTTGGGAAACCAGTGTATAGCGAGCATATAACAGTGCAATGTCGACTTCATGTCGAGTCTTTGATTACTTGTGCTACATATCTGTTAATCCTAAAGATCTTGTTCATGTTTGACCAGTACATCGCATCCAACCGTAGAATCCCAAGGCTCATGTCCTCGAAGCTTTGAGACTGGTGTCGCAATATTTGCCGCCACTTGTCGATCAGAATCTTGCACGTTTTTGCGTGCTGCACGCTTGGTGATTGGACAAAGAGTAAGGCAAGAAAGCTTGAGGTTATCGCCCAACCAATGCGAGACCCTAGGTTAGCCCACTAATTAGACATGTGCTTGTAACTGCGTACTTCCTGGCACGAACATGAGGCGTTACTTACAAGCATACCAGAAACCGGCAAAATCCCAAGACATCAGCTCGACGGTGAATGTGCTGATAATCCTCGCACAGTTTTCGGCAGCACATATAATCAGCTCTATCTCGTTTCGCAGACTCTCGCCCAGTTCCGGTCCAGTCATGTTGGCATCCGAGCTACTACAAAGATCATCTGTCTGTGAAACTGCATTCGAGACAACTTCCAGGTCGATTTTGCCCAGTGGCCGAAGCAAAGCTCGGTAAAGTAGAATTTCGAGAGTCAGATACGCGAATTTGAGGCAGGCTGCCGAGCTTGGTGCGGCGGGAGCCACCCTCTCGGGATCTATCTTTGGTGTCTTTAAATAGATAGGAAGACTAGCATACCACAGCTTGAGCTCTTCACGAAGAGGTTTGATAGCCCTGATGGAGCCAGCAAGGTCATCGGCGAGCTTCTCAGTAGCCCGTATCGTGCTGTGCGATTTCTCTCAGCGCATGTAAGCAACAAACAACGGGCATCAGAGGACTTACTAAAGACAACGGTATATATTGTCGGCAATAATGGTCAAAGTTGCGAGTCGCTGGGATATCATACCCTCATCGGACTCATGTGTTGCAAGTCGCAGCTTTTCCGCGAAATCGTTTGCTTTCGTATCATCGCCAAGCCCAAGAAGCATTTCCCCAACCTCAAAATCCAGTGAAGTGAGCTCCGACACATTCCACTGATCTGGTGCGATTATAGCAGGCCTTCCCAACAAGAGACTTCTCCACGTCGCCTCGGAGAATGTCATCCACCACAAGCGGCGTCGAAGCCGCTTTTCCCACGGCGGTATTGACCATGAACTGCAGTCCAGGTGCAGCGCTAGGCTCGTGGCTAAGCCAACGACAGAGGCGATCATAGACCAGGCGAAAGACGTGTCCGCGGATACATGCTGCACTCCTACTCGGGGTTTATGAAGATACAGTAATGCGCTTGAGATGGTAGATAGTTTCGGGGTATGTAGCGTAGTCTGAATCCCGTCATAGACAATTTGCCATAGTCTTTGGGCGGAAGGTTTCTTGTAGACACTGGAGACGCATAGTATGTCATCGTATGCAGTGAAAGGGAGCGCAGAAGCGTATATAGCGGCCAGCAGATAAGTTGGCAGTGGAGCATGTCCCGGGGACGCAGACTTGAAATGTCCATCAAAGGCGGTCACTATTTGTGACCGAGAAATAACTGGAAATGCTGGGTAAACATATTGTACGAACCTGGACAGTTAGGGTCATGATGCTTGGTGGAAACGGGGCAGGCTTACAATAGAACAAGTCTCCGTCCGACATCTTCACTCACCAAGTCGTTCAGTTCCTTTCTCACTGACTCATAATTATATAAATGATTGGTAGGACCGAGGCGTCTAAGCTCATCACTCAAGTCATTTGAAGTTAGAAGGAATTGGACCGGAACATTGTTTTCATCTGATCTGGGATGTTCTGTGACCGAAGAATGGTCGCGATGGAAGGGGGTCCCGCTCTGCGTCCTTCGATATATCACTCGAAGAAACGGAAATTCGTCTGCGTCGTTATACAAGTAATGCCGGAGAAGATAAGGGTCCGACTCTCCCGAGAGACCAAAGTACGCGCTCTGGAACTCAGGTCTTTGGTCGATGGTAAAAGCAGCATCGTTCAGATTAGACGACTGTGCACAGCCATCGTGTGGTTCTGTCGAGAATCTAATCCCGATCTCGTGCGCGGAATTCGCGCCATTTGACGAGGCTTCAAATGTTGGCAGTGGAGCTGCTCGCTCGGGTGTCTCGAAATCATGCTGATGAAGGACTTGAGAATTCGCAAGCGGGATTCCATCAAACTGCATCAGACCAGCGCCAATAGCAGTGCTCGCGAATTGTGTTTCATCTGGCGGAGGGCTGCCCCAGATCCTTTCATCGGTGAAGCCCCCATACATCGCGTCCTCGTCCGCGGGGTGCTGGCTGTAATGGTCATTCGTATGGTCTCCAAGGGAGCCCTGAACAATGTCGCTGGCTAGATCTCCTGGCAGGATTGTTGAAGTGTCGAAGCCGACTCCAGTTTGTCCGAGGTCATCCAACCCGTCGCAATCATTGGGACTACCCCCGGACAGAGAGGCGGTTGCCGACTCATGAGTGAGAGCCGACTCGTGAGTGGGATCATCGAGAAAGCTGCAGCGTTCGCCTCGTTTGCGGCACGTTATGCAAGATGTATCTTTTCCCGCGCGGCGGCATGAAGTCTTACGCGCACGGCAAAGCATGCACGGCCGATCCTCTTTGAACGATATGGCCGGCGTTGCAGGGCGTTGGGTGTAGTCCGCATGAGTGCGAAAGTTGGGTCCATGATGCATGCTTGAACGGGAGACGGTACATACGTCTTTATGCATTCAAGGAGCCACCTCGGTCATTGCCACATTGAATGCTTTGGGCTATTTCAACTGCCGCTTTCTCAATGCATCAGATCGAAGGTTGTAATTTGTCAGTTGTCGGACCAAGGTGGGAAGCAAGACATGGAACGATCACCCTCCCCACGGGGCACTCTTGAGACTCCACAGATAGGCGAATTCTTTTTCCGTAGCAGGCGTCTATCGGCCCATCCGTCATTCCAGTATGTAACTATGCCTTCTAAAGTAGGCCAGTAGAGGCGCGCCCTTACCACTTGTGGATAAACTCATCCCGCCCAAAATATTTTGTAAACCCTTTGTTTTACCACAATAAACTCGGATCCTGGAGATATAGATCACATACATATACCCAAGGCTGACACTGGTCGTAGTCCGCCTATGAAGCGTCCTATGAGGGAAGAAAAACTCGAGCTGCCAATTCTAGACGCGGAAGTCGTGTAGTAATCAGTCGATTTGATGGAGCTGTTCGTGCAGCTCTTTGTCTCTAATAGCCTTGAATGACTAGGTGTCTCGGTAGGTACTTTGGGGGATGCCCCGCGAGGTGCACTTCTGGCTTGTTGAGCCTGTAGGGCAGCATACCAGGACACCCTTGGTGTCGTCCCCGCTTCCCCTAAAGAGTCGGTAAGAAATATGGTCAGCCAATTTTCAACTTTTTTCAGCGACCAATATGCTGAAAGGGGTTAGATGCGAGCGACTTACGCATCCGCTCCTGTCATAGGCCACCATCTCCTCCAAAACCAGCCTTAGGTTCAAGCTGCGAGAGCTTGTGGCCAGACTATGCTGTGGGCGTCGGTGTCTAAAAGAGTCCTGGATCTATGTCCACTGTCTTGGGAGCTTAGTTAGTGGTACCATTAGTTCTGCAGGGAGATATTTCTCGAACCTCCTTGGCTCAATACGTGCGAGACCAACTTATCAATGACTCTTTTCCAGTTCATTGCAAAAGAGACTGATCTTGCCTTACTAACACCGGCACCTTTACTGATGAGACGACATTCAAGTGAAGCTTTTGCTATTTGTTCCGTGGGAGTTTGGCATCTCAACAATCCATGACGCTGGCAGGCTAACTTGGGAGCAAGTGAGTTTTAAACGGACGACAGGTAAATGAGCGTACTGCAGCTTGATTCTAACGTCCAAGTCTGGTGTTTAGCGCTGGTGGCTTGTCTTTGATGTTGCGATCAAACCAATTAACCAGCTCGGAGTCCCTGACGCAGACGAGAATCTGTGCTCGATTTGAGGGGGCATTTCCCCACGTTTTCTCAACTCCAACACATGTGGGTATCGCAATTTCAACACTTGGCTGATTGGCTAAGATTACCACCATGTGGAGACGAGCTGTCTTTAGGGCTGATTCCAGCTGGGGACGTCGACCAGACTTTGCCGGGCTTTAACTCTTCTCCGCAACATCACCCGACCTTTCGGAATAGAGGTATCCCATCACTTGTGCAACTGGACTTGTGCAACTCTTCTGTCAGCAGCCGACTGCGGATCGGTAACAAGTACCGACATGGAAATTGTTTGGCAGGCCTCTGCGAGCCAGAACGCTAAACGCTCTTCCCAAGATAAGTCTATATAATTCCTCCTGTGTCCATGTCCTCTCGGCAAAATCACTCCCAACTAACCCAAGCCATTCACCCTGTCAAGGCTGCCGTGCACGAAAGAAACGGTGCTATCATGTCGGTGTCACCGAAAGACCATACGCCGCCAGACGCGGCGAAAGGTCAATCACAGACCCGGTTGACCAGGCATCGAATACTCGAGACTCGAGTCCTAGTCCGAGCCGTGTCAGTCTGTACAACCCAGAATCCGTCTTGACAGATCTTTCTATGGATTCTACAGGGGCAAGACTTGCGGACAAGGCTGGCACTTGCCAAGTGCATTCACGTCGCAAAGAGAAAGACTTGAATACATCTGAAGAAGGTATTTCTCTAGAGGAAAGATCTCTTCGCCAGCGCAATTGGTACGATCGTCACCGTCTCAATTCCAGGCGGCCTGAAATTTCAGACAATCAACGAAGATATCTTGAGGAAGAGGGTGCTTACCTCGAATTGCCAAAGTCGACGACTGACATCCTTCTGCCAATTTACAACATGCTCTTAGATGACCTCATTCCAGTACTAGATGGGGCTGCAATATTTCGGGACTACAGTAACGGGCAGGCATCCATATTTCTCCTCAGAGCAGTCTCCCTCATTGCCTGTAAATTCAGACAGGCAGCCCCATTTCTGAGAATCTGTGAGGATGGCGCTATCCTGGATCAGAGACATTTTGCTTCTATATTACTCAAAAGTCTTGATGTCTCTATCAAGGCAGATCTCGAGCCCGACCGGATCACCAAAGTTCAAATTTTAGCCTTGATGCACCTACACAACGACGGCCTGAGTGGACTAGACCGCTCCTCAGGGTATCTTTCCCAGGCTATATCCGAAGCGTGGGCAATCTCACTGCACGTAAAGGTTCCCGTTAATTCCGGCCAGGAGCGTTGCGATTTTTTGTGGTGGACACTACGAAATTTTGATCGGCTGAACAAGCCCGTCATGGGCGCTGCTCCGTTCATGATTGATGATACAGACATTGGAGTTGAACGCATTGCTCCCCGAAAGGATCACTACCGGTCCCAGCTAATGGCCATATCTCTCTCTCTCGGAGATTTGATGAAAACGGCAACTAGGATTTACAAAGCTAGCTCAACAGCAACGGACGACGACTTTGATGCATTTCCGACATTCTCTGAGCTGACCACTAATGTCTGCATGGATGGGTTCCAGAGATCCCACAGATGTAAGTAACTCTGGAGCTTGAAGTAAAGCGTTGTGACTTTCTCTGATTCTAGTCTCTTAGTGTACTTACAAATTTGGTACCACGTCGCCGCGATGCTCTCCTGTCGCTATAGCGGGCCGGAGAGCGTCCAGTATCAGCGACGACTATCTTCTGCTGATAGTGTACTGCGCATCGTCTGTCTGGAAGAGCCTGCCAATCTACCGCCTCTTCCTCTTGTACCTTATGCTATGTCAATGTCTACCACGGTGGTCTATCGCGCTCTTAGGGATGGCGAGCGAGCACCAGAAGAAGCGTACAAAGATCTTGGAGCATGTTACGATAACCTCGTCATCCTCAGTCGACTTTGGACCAGTGCAAAGGGAGTTGCTAGGTTAGTGAGGCGTCTGCAACAATTTACCAGGCCCAGTGCACCTCCCATTCGAACCACAGAGGGCGCCCCGTGCACTTGCGACGACACACATCAACACGCAAACGTCACTAGGAACCCAATCAGCAACTTGAATAACCTTCAACGACATGGACCAACCCAAGATGTGACTGGAAGCTCAGTGTTACCTGTTTCGAGCTTGGTGCAGCCCAGTGAGGCCTTTCTGCCACCAGATGAATCCACAGATGATGATGGTCAATCGGGTCACCGGGCTGCCACTTGGTTCGTTGATGGGCTATCTTACTCTCATTTTGACAGGGCCTTTTATGATTTCTTCGATTACGGCATGCCCAGCCTTTTTCGCGATTTGGCAACCTGGGATTTTCTCCAATCAGACGCGAATGATGATCTAGAAGTTTCATCATTAAACCATTAGATACTCACGAACCTAACCACTTCTTACGAAGAAACCCCTTCTTATCTTGATGCTCTCGTAGCCTGATGCCTTTCAAACCAATCCTTGAATCTCCGGCTACCATGTTGTCAGATTCTAAAGCTGGCTATTGATTGTTGGACTAAGGACAACTCCTATAAGAACTGCGTCCCGAGCAGCAGAGCATCGTATACCAATGCCTGAAAACCCTGAGTCTCAATCACAGCACCAAAACTGATTTGATTGTCAGCCGGAACATCGCCCGTTCGTCCATAGCTTGGCTTACCCATGACATTTAATGCCCTCCATCAATCTGTCAGCAAGCGCCCATAATCTTCGCAGCTCGATGCCGCCAAAGTGAGGTTGGCTCCGTATATACTCCCACGCTTGGGCTGGCGTCATCTCCCCGTCGAAGCAAACGTGCGGAGAGAGAGCTAGGATCCGTTCCAAGATATCTCGGGGTGCGTCTTGGTACGACGGAATACCAACATGACCTTTCTCGTTCGATCGGGATTGGTCTGCATATAAAGAGATAGTTCTCGCCGACACTGTCAAAACGTGACCCGTTGAGTCATCAGGCTTCTTGAGGTCACCATGAATATGTTCAAGGCAAGGACTTTCAAGCCTTAAATGGAGTCAGCGAATATGCAACTTACTAAGACGAGATTGTCGACTTAAGATCGACGCATTGTGGCATGGCTGTGCTCTCACCTTAGAACAAACTCCATACCTGCTGCGATCAAGTCAACCTCGCACATTCGGTTGTCGTCAAAATCATACATATTAACCGCTCTGTTAGTCTTCAACCACGGAAGCTCTGTTCCTTGCTTTTCGGTGTATTGGTGACTCGACAGAGCGTCTGTTGCCGTTTGGAGGTCATTGGCAACAATATCAGCCGTCGTGTTGAGTTCCGCCTGGAGTGGGTTTTTGTCAACCGTTCGACCGTCTTCTGATTCTTTTTCCGAAGTTTTCAAAAGTTCGGTGGCTCTCAATCCGGCCAAGAATTCGCCCATTCTAGAATGAGATAAGTTGTGAATCCCACCGTCATTTTTGCTGGTTAAGTTGTCCCCGAAAGCGGCAGGAATACCGATACCATGGCGAGAAAGCATCTCTGTTAACGACTCGAGAGCAGCGTACATCTGCTCGCATCGGATCATAAGTTCAGCCTCTCTGTTTCGGGCTCTTTCGACCTCTTGTTCGAGCGACTTGGTGTACTTGTCCTTGCGGTCACGGTACGACCTAAATACAGAATTACAAAATCGCCTCAGCGCTGATACAGATGCATTCTCATACCGTTGTGCACTTCGAATTTGTGCTCGCCGCTTCTCCACGGGGTCTTTCTTGGCCTCTGCGACGCATTCAGCTTTCGGACAACGATGCAGTCACACACAGAAAGCTGCACGACACGCGTGCGCGTTCCTGTGCTGGCTCAATTCCATGGACGAACCTCCAGGATTGAAGATACGGAATATCTTGCTGCTCATACTGATGCAAATGGACAACACGGAGCCTGGGATTGTTTCAAAAGATCGACGGATAGGTGAAGCTGTGTCGTACAATCCAGATTGGAGTTCTTGTTCTTCGTGGTTGAGATTGTTGTTGTGCAGCAATGATTGCAATTTCCCGACACTCTTAAAGTGCATTGTTATTGACTGACTGTCAGCTACGACTGCTCACCATAATTCCTCACTTCAGATGGCAGTTTCAGATCCTGGGGTGGTCTCGGATGTTCGGCTGACGATCAAATGGCCCACTTGTTTCATTTGGCGCGATGAGAATATCAAAATTGCCTCTTCTGGTTAGATCTCACCGCATGTCAGACGAAAAGGAGCGCTTCATGGAGGCTGTAGCGTCTTGATAACCTTGTTTAGTGGACGCAGGCGATGTGGAATCAACCGTTTGATCTTGTGGCTCCCTTTCAGTGGTGTGGAATCTACTGACAATGACTGAAGCAAGTACACTGGGAGAGCGACGTAAAGTTGAAGGGACCATGGTGAAAGGCATGGCTGTCAGGCCTTCCCCCGGGTATTTGTTCCTTGAAGCGCTTTCGTGATGCGGGTTTCAAGATGTCAATCGATGTTTGGATGCACACAATAAAAGATACTGTCATCGAATCTTCCCAAATAGGAAATGGGGATTACCGCATCATTTTGCCCTCGCGAAATGCGCGAACATTGGAAGCATTGGAAGCGGCAGCGACTCAATAGGATACCCAAGTACTTGTTCGCCCTTGGAACCCTCGCATTATATATTTCTTCTATTTCCTTACTCTTTTGTCGAAACAATCAAGACTCTACTCAGCTCGTCCATTTCTACAGATAAACTACTCTTTGCTCATGTTTTGGTGATTATCAACACCCACAACCTACTATTCCTCGCCTCAACCATCAATTACAATTAACTATTTACCCCATTCCCAACATGCGTCAGCACATGATTCTCTTCTTTTGCTTCGCTTCATCTATATCGACTGTTTCGGGAAGAACGATGGCCTGTAAAGCTGAATCTCGGCCCGGAAAAGCTATCTACACTATCACCAACGATCAGACCAACTCTGTGATTGCCATTCCAATATCCAGCAATGGCATGCTTTCAAAGGGAGCAACATTCTCAACCGGTGGATCCGGTTCGAATTTTCTTGATGGCACAGCAAACGAGCCAGCTGCTCCTGATGCTTTAGCATCTCAGTCGGCACTTACTATTGCAGGCAATGTAATAACCCCGATTCACATTCTTGATTGTTAGCTTTTGCTAATGTCAGTCTTACAGAGCTTGTTCGCCGTCAATGCTGGCTCGAACACGGTCACAATGTTCGCAATCGACCCGTCGAACCCCACCAAGCTCACCATGATGGGCCGCCCAGTTGCGGTTCCTTGCCAATTCCCCAATACGATAGCAGCGTCAATGAAACACAATGTTGTCTGCGTCGGCTGTTCCGGGAAACAGTCTGGAGTCTCTTGCGCTGAGTTTTCCACAGATGGACTGAGATCCATGGATACTCTTCGGCCCGTTGAACTTAGCCAGACTACCCCTCCCGTCGGACCTACCAACACCATATCTCAAGTTTTCTTTTCCAACAACCAGGACATCCTATTCACTACAGTCAAGGGTGATCCGTCTCAAAATAAGACAGGATTTCTTGGTGCGTACAAGGTTAACAGCCAGGGCTCTGTTGAACATGATGGAGTGCAATCGTCGCCGAACGGTACTGCAGTTTTGTTTGGTTCGTCGACGATCCCCTGGAGCAACAATCTCTTTGTCACTGATGCTTCTTTTGGTGGGGCGATTTTGTCCATTGACTCGAAGACGAACGTTGCTTCTGTAAAGGGGATGAGCGTTGTCGGCGGACAGAAAGCAACATGTTGGGTCGCAGTTTCTTTGGCCACTGGCAGCGCATTCGTCACTGATGTTGGGACTAACAGGTTGATCGAAATGTCGCTGAGCGATGCAAGCATCCAAAGTATCATCGATCTCAGCGCCAATGGTGATCCAGGTTTGACTGACCTGAGGGCGGCTGGCCACTTTGTGTATGCGCTGAGTCCAGGCAACGGAACAACACAGTCTGCAATCACTGTGGTTGACACCGCCGCGAAGAAACAAGTCCAGCATTTTGCACTTAGACAACTCGGCGTTGGTAAAAGTGCCCAAGGAATGGCGGTCATGCTGTAAATATTATATCATTTTGTATTCAGTAATTATTCTATGACGTTTGCGTTGCATTTTGAGTTATACTGTCGTCCAGAAGGGTTTTCTGTACCATTCACATAACCCAAATCTGCTGCGCTATTCCGTTTGCGATGTCTGCCTAGGCTGGTAGGTCGATGCTAGCCTCGTTGAAGTGAATCAAAATGGACCATCACTTTAACGCCAGATTACAACGAACAGTATTACAATTCTCTTGGGGCTAACAAACATCCTTAAGAACAAGAACAATCCCTCCCATCTCTATCAAATACTTATGGCCGTTTCCAGTTCCACCGACCGTTCATGAAGAGCCACTGTTGTCTACACACGAGAAGGCACCCCCAATCAGGCCGTCGGCATAGGCATCAATGATGTTTTGAACGACACCATAAGTGCCGCCGATAGTCAGGAAAACGGCCAGCAGAATCATAAGCCAGTTCAGCCAGTACACCATGGCTTGCCACCAGCTGCCCTGTCTGTAATGCGGGTGGTCGAAGATCCATAAGTAACCAGGAAGACCGAGTGCCAGAGGTGCGAAAGTTAAACTTCCTGCTAGCGCCAGCAGATAGTTGAAGATGGGGATTCCAGATGCCAAGAGGAATGAGACCACGGACATTCCGAGGGTGCACGCAAGCCAAACAGACCAGTGAATGACCGAGTTCTTCTGTAAATGAACAGAATCTCGAAGGATTCTGACAAACAAGTACTTGGCTGCGACATGGATGTACAGACACGCGCTGACCATCAGGCCGATCAAGCCAATACCGTACGAGACTTTCTTGACGGTCTCTCCAGCACTACCTAGTGAAGGAGAGGCAACCCACTGGCCGCACCAACGATAGACAACAAGTGAGAAGGTCAAGTAGGACGCTGTGACAATACCCATGCAAAGGTACACAGCTTTATTGTAATCCTTGGGTTTCTTCATTTCCGAGATGACGGGAAGGAACGCCGATGTTCCTGCACCAGAGCAGAAGATAGTTGCAACACTCGTGATTGCGGTCACGAAATTGGGGTTTCCGATGACATGGTAACCTAGGTCGAAATCACCTGTCTTTGGGGCAGCGGCAGGCCTGTCGACTTGCGTGACGGCAACACTGTAACAAATGTTAGTGGAATTTTCGAAGGCTTTGGAGCGCAGATGGCAGGACCGATACACTAATAAAGAAATATGATCTGGGTTGGGAGGAAGTGAACTTACACCACGATGAAAACGGCGATATACACTGACAAGAAGCCAGCCCATGTCAACCATGCAATCTTTTCGAATTTTCGAGCACTTGCGAGAATAAAGACACAGGCAGTGGCCACCAACATGAAATAGTTGGTACAGATGGCGTGGTTCGAGAGTGCATTGAAGGCAACTGAGGTGCCAAAAATGCCCGATGCGCCGACGATTGCATATGTGACGAGGAAGAGGACTCCGACAACTTCCTTCAGCCAAACACCACCAACGACGTTGGCCATATCCGCGATAGAATGACACCCAGCATGGGCGTTGCGGAAATTACCCTGGATAATGGCGCAATACGTGTTGAGAAACTGCCAACCAAGAACATTGATGGCACCGGGCAGCGCACCCAACACGAACATGGCTGAAGGAATTGTGAGAACACCGGTTGCGAAAATAACTTGGATTTGTTAGCTACACCTCTGCTTGCCAGGCGGATAAGTGGCTAAGGCTTTCTTACCCTTCAAGAAGATTACTGAGGCGTGTATCCATCCCACAGTACGGAAGTCGACCGTCCCTTCGCCGCGCTTGAAGACTTCAAAAGCATCTTCAGCATTCTCGAGCTTTCCCGCGTCGATGCTACCGCTGCTCCGGGCCGGCGCCGGTGTTATGGCATCGCTCTTTTCAGAATTGGTCTGAGACATTTTGACGGCGGTTTCGATTATTGATGCTGATTCCGATTCCAGCTGAGTGGTCGCTTCTACAGAGTCCGTGGCGTATCGTATGACGGATGAGCCGCGGACATTACCTCAATATAAGATCGTCCCTGTTAGTTGAAGTTGGAGCATCTGGTAATATCGACTGTGACGAGTGAGATGAACATGAGAGCCTGGCGTGGCTTATCTCCTAGCGGCACAGATGTTCCGACGCAAGATAGCTGTCGAAAGGAAAGACTGTCCAACCCCGCGACGAGCTCCAGATGCCGCTCCAAGATCGTGGGTCGCCGACCCATGGCGACACCCAAAGTCAAAAGCGCGTTCAGGGGTTGGATGTGCGTTTGTGGAGTGCCAGTGGGTCAAAACAAGGTTCCTGCGATAAGGTTGGGGTATTAGTGACAACTTGGGGCAGTTGTCGAGCCCATGTGCCGAAGTTGGAGTCTAGAAAGCTCCGGGCTTGGAAATAGATATACCCCAAAGCCATAGGTCCACATTGACTGATTTGACTAGAGCATCATGAGTGATAAGCGCGGGGTAAGTTGACGAGCCTTGGAGGCATGTATGTCAATGGACTTCATCGACGAGGACTTACTCCAAGCGTCTTGCAGTAGGATACAGAGCCAAGTCAGTAGAGATGTCCGCCTGAAACTCCTGGCTAAGTATATTTGAACATTTATGGCTAGCGCCGCCGGAAAGATGAATCGTGGAGTCATAAGAGCAGTTTACCTCATAAGTTTCTCATTCCCTTACGCAGGCTCTTTGAAGTGGAGGTGATGTGCTAAACAAATATGGGAATATGGAGGGAAGCAAGGTGGAATAGATAGGCATGAATGTTTTGTGGAGTCGAGAATTCGGATATCAATTTTCATTACAAGAGTAAACTCAGTATCTATGCTCCTACGGCTTCTTTCTTCAGCATGGCGCCAGGCTCTGCAGGCATCACAGCTCCCTGTGCCGGTGCCGTCTTTGCCTTGAATTCGTCGCAAATCTGCTCCATAGTGACGAATTCCACCCCTTCGTGCTTCTTCATGTGTTTAATGAGCCTCTCGTGCATGAGCAATGCGTGAGGACGACCAGATACGTCCGGGTGGACTGTCAGTGGAAAGATGAACTCGTCGTACTCGCGGTAGAAATAGTCAAAATGATCTCGCCAGATATCCTCCACATCCCTGGCGTTGACGAATCCGTGGCTGTTTGGCGCATCTTTGATGAACATCATTGGCGGCAAATCGTCAAGGTACCAATTGGCCGGGATCTCCACGAGCCCTGTTTCTTGTCCCCTTACAAGAGGCTTCATCCACTCGCTAGGTTTCTTTTTGTAGTCAATCTTGGTCCATTCATCGCCAGTTCGTAGATAATACGGCTGACAATCGTGGTGGCTCATACTGTGGTCGTATTCGATACCATAGTCGAGCAAAAGCTGAGCCCCCTCCTTGCTTGTTTCCCACCATGGAGCGACGCTACCCCTCGGAGGCTTGCCCGCGAAGTCTGTGAGCATGCGATATGTCTTATCAAGGATTTCTCTTTGTTGATCGATGGTCATATCTGTCGGATTCTCGTGCGAATAGCCATGTAGCCCGATTTCGTGGCCGGCGTCTCGCACAGCGGCCATGTCCTTGGGAAAGGTCTCGAGGCTGTGTCCTGGGATGAACCATGTAGCCTTGATGTCGTACTTGGCGAGGAATTTGAGCACCCGTTGGACACCTATCGTTCCAGCAAAATAACCTGGAAAGTTCAATCGTAAGCTCAAGTAGGCCACGCATACCCAACTACCTTAGCTCCCAATACCTACTTACCTCTGCTGATATCGTTGGACGAATCTTCTCCTCCATAGGATCCTAGCCATCCGGCGACCGCGTCAACGTCGACGCCATAACTAACGAGAACACGCTTCTTGCCCATTGTGAGTTGAGATTGGATTTCTGTGCAATTCTTCACCAGGGAGGGGTGATACTCTCAAAGGTGGAATGATCTCGAATCGGTTGATAAAGACTCGTGCGGGGTTCGGGGAAAGGCAGAATAAAGGAAAAGGGTTGCTGCCACGCTGCGAGCGGATTCCTCTTAAACAGTCAAACCTAGTAGCGGCTCAGTCGGTCATGTCACTGAGGGGTAATCATCATCTTATCGGGATTCATTATGCTATCAATTCTGCAATGCCTTCCCATGCCTTGGGTCGCTTATCGCGGGGTAGCTTGTGTGGATTCACCTCCTATGAAGGTAAGGTTCAGAAGCAGGGATCTCGGACTGGGTAGATGTCTATTGTGATACCTTTGATTGGACAGCAACCATTGGGCATTTAACCACTCCATCCAGATTATTTCAGCGATCACTTGTATCCAGTCCTTTTACATAGCTGTGGTATTGAAAAGGAGGGGTATTGTCTAAGAGGGGCGAAGGACTTCATCCGGTCGCGGACCTGCCGCAGTATGGTCCTGTTGGAGACCTAAAGTTTTTGTGTAATAGAGGGTGGATTCGTGGCGTGGGCGACAGATTTGGAGGCGAACTGGGAGGTGCTCGAGTTGCTCCAACGGCTCGACTTGACCCCTCTTTAAGTCGGATGATAACGGCCAACAACCATCGACAACTCTTCAACTTGAAGCCTTCAGGAGCTTGGCCACCCGTGGAATAAGCCCGTATAGAATAGAACTTGATCGAGCCCTCCATTGTCTGAAGTTCTAATTCAACTCCATATTCCAACCTCAAGGGCCTCATTTTTTGCACCAAGTAAACATCAAGAACAGCAAATTTGATCCGCACCGCAGTCCGTGTTCTAAGCCCTTGGCAAACCTCAACTGCTCTCTTTTGGAAATCATGGCAAACCCCATCATTCCTCCGGTGATGCGAGCAGCTCAGATAAAGGAAGTCGGTTCTCATGATGCATTATGCTCCAGGAGATAGTTCAGGAAAAGCTAATCAAACCATCAGTACAACAAACCATATGAGCTAGTGGAGAGAGAAACTCCGGCCATTCGCAGCAATGAGCTACTTATCAGAGTTCATGCGGCCGGATTCTGCCACTCGGATCTACAAGTTTTACAGGGACAATTTGAGTCACCGTTGGGCATGATCGCATCTCATGAACCTGCCGGTATCGTGGTTCAGGTTGGTAAAGACTGCAATCAGAAATGGAAGGTCGGTGATAGAGTTGGGGCTCTCAACTACAAGAACTCATGCGGCAAATGCAGTGGCTGCGGTCTGTCACTTCGCACTAGCAGGAAGCATACTCTGGACCCAAGATTCTGCGAAAAGAGAGAGACCGCTGGTTTTCATCATGATGGGGCTTTCGCGGAATATCTTGCCATAGATCCGGAGACCACTGTCGGCTTACCGCCGACCCTATCTTTCGAGCAAGCGGCGCCATTGATGTGTGCAGGTGCTACAGTTTGGGGCTCACTCGAAAAAGCAACAAGTGAGCTGGAAGCAGGAGAAACTGTAGCTATTGTCGGCATCGGAGGTTTGGGTCATCTCGGATTACAATTTGCCAGCGCCATGGGTTTCCGCGCCATAGCGGTCGACAGCCGTCCGGCGGGGAGACAGCTTGCTACTGAAATGTTCAATGAAAGTCTCAAGCCGGTGCTGGTGGTGGATTCTGGCTCGGAACGTGCGACTTCTCAAATCTTGGACTTTACGAACGGGGAGGGCGTAGCCGCAGTTGTGGTTTGCACAGACTCACTATCAGCCAACAGTTGGGCATTGACGATCCTACGAATTGGAGGGGTCATGGGAGTCCTGGGCTTGCCTGCTGAGAATTGGAGGTTTGACTCTAGTGTCATCGTTTTCAGAGAGCTCACGATTCGGGGGAGTTATGTTGCGGGTAGAGAATCCACCGAAAGGATGATGGAGGCTGTGGAGAGAGCCAGCATTAGGTCTCACATCACTCTGATGTCGTTTGACGAGATCCCGGGCATTGTAGTGGCTTATCAGGATAGCGGATTTAAAGGCAGGCTTGTGGTGCGCATTTCGGAGTAAGGATACCCTATTAACTGAGTATGTTAGCAATATCGAACGTTGTCTTGTGTTTTGTGCATTACAATTAGTTGTTTCCTGCTTTTTCGAACAGACAGCATACGGCCCTCCACAATCTGGTCAGGGTCAGCGTGAGAGTTACAATGATGAAAGGTCACGCGATTTTTCTACTAGCTTGGCGGCCGGTTAATTGACTCAATCTATCGTGATGGAGTTCAAGGCTGATTTCTATCTTACTCCAATTCTATCTTTCTTGTAACCGCTTTGCGGACACTGAGTTGTACCAGCGCTCATTAGGGTCATCCTCATTCAGTAGTGGTGGAGTTGGGGTCGTTAGACGTTGTCTCCAAATTCTCTTTACTCAATCTTCGTATTACCCCAACACCATTGTGCCCCTCCCTCCACAATCTCTCGTGCCACAGTAGGTTTGTGTTACTGGGGCTTGGAGGCACAGAGTAGCGGGGGCATTCTACGGATATTGCCATCACGTTCGTTGATGTCGACTTCATTCTGTGTGTCATCGGAAACCCGCCTTCGCCACAGATTGACCCAATGGCCCGCGGAAGAGCCCCCGACAATTTCTCGTGGGTTCAGCATGGATGTTACTTTCGAGCCTTTATGAACAGCATGCTGGCTAACCAGTCGTCACTACAATCAATCGAAACGCATCGGTGACCAGCGATCCAACAGAACACCGTCGACGATTGCCACCTCCCATCATGTCTGTTTTCTTCAAGGACATCTCCACGTAAGGACCAATCCCATCCTACCTGATGCGGCCTGAATGCTGACAGGTACGCCATAGGGAGAACCCCGTGCAGAAAGGCGACGTCGAGAAGCTGCTCGAGCCACTCGGTTTGACGATCAAGGCTGAGGAGTCGGCCGACTACCAGCGACTGCTCGCTGCGGTGCACGATTGCGCTACCCGTATCGATAGTCTTCCAGACTACCAACCGGCCCCCGACACGAAACGATACCCCCGAGAGAATGTACATATACCCACAGCAGAAGAGCAAGAGTTTGGGCATGCGTGGGCACATCGTTTCTTGATTAGGGGAGATAAGTCAGCTTCTGGTCCGTCTCAGGTATGCCTGAAGGGAAAGACTGTATGCTTGAAGGATTGCATTGCCGTAGCAGGCGTTCCACAGTTCTTCGGAAGCGATGCTTTTCCTCCTTGGACGCCATCGACGGATGCCACAGTGGTGACACGAGTTTTGGATGCCGGAGCCGATATTCTGGGGACGGCTACATGTGAGCACTTTTGCAACTCCACAGCATCCTTCACCAGCGCGCAAGGCACAATCGAGAATCCCTATAAGGAAGGCTACTCCACCGGTGGCAGCACCTCTGGGGGTGCCGCCCTTGTTTGTTCCGGAAAGATCGATATCGCGCTAGGCACAGATCAAGGCGGCAGCATCCGGGTTCCAGCTTCATTTTGCGGCTGCGTCGGTGTGAAGCCGACTCACGGTCTGGTGCCTTTCACGGGAATTACTAGCGGTGATGCTATTGATGACCATGCAGGGCCCATTTGCCGTTCGGTCACTGAAGCTGCTGAATGTCTTGATGTGATCTCCGGATACGACGGCATCGACGATAAGTCTCTAGGCGCTGCGGCTCATGGCTCCTACAACTTCTCTGCTGCTCTGTCAGCGGGCTCCGGTCGTTTGGACGGAATCAAGATTGGCCTTCTGAGGGAGGGCTTCGATCAAGAAATTGTCGACCCCAAAGTCAAAGACCACGTCCTTTCGGCCGCCCGGAGACTGGAGTCTCTAGGGGCAATTGTCGAGCATGTATCCGTCCCTCTTCATCTGGAAGGCCCTTCAATATGGACAATACAACAACGTATTGCGGGCTCGTCGGGTATGCTGGGGAGAGCTTCGGGACACAGAGGTCTTGGCCTGACTGAGTTTGAAAAGGCACGACTGCCCTGGGCGGATTCGAGCTTTCAAAAACTTTTCCCCTCCACAAAGAATACCTTCATCAACGGCTTGTATCTTTCGGACAAGTTCCCGGGTCTCTACAGCAAAACAATCAACATCGGTCGGCAAATCAGCGACGCCTATCAGAGCAAGTTTCAAACGTACGATGCGATAATCATGCCAACGACTCCTTTTGTGGCACCACGACATGGGCCTCGAGATTCTGTGCTGGGTTCATTTGAACCCACCATAGGACTGACCACCAACACCGCCGTATTCAACGTTACTGGACATCCAGCAATGTCAATACCCGTGGGATTTATTGCCGCCAAAGATGACGCGCAGGTCTTACTTCCGGTTGGCATGCAAATTGTCGGAGGGCTATGGCAAGAGAAGAAGATCCTCACCATTGCACATGCATGGGAGACCAACTTCGACTGGAAGAGCGTCACGAGCACCACCGAAGCTCCTGAATCTGTTCCAGATACTCTCTCAACGGGCTCAAATGTCAAAGTCAATGGCAGGACGATGCCTGAGGTTAACGGCACAACTTCACCAAGTCTTAAGCGTGTGAAGTTGGCCGTTTGAGAGCCTTACGAGACCAAGTCAAAGGGCTGCATTCAGAGCAAACTATCTGGGTTTGGAGCCTGTGGCGCAAGGGGTCTGATGTCTATAGCTTCAAGGTATCTAGCATAAAGTAGAAGGAAGTTGTTGGGATCTCTCACACCATCTCGAGCCATGCCTCGGCCTCAAGGACCTAATTGCCTAGTACCTTATGCCACACTTACAGTGATACACATATAGACACTCGCTCTCTCTTGGCTCTAGGTATTTGCTTGGTCCGCCACGTGTCGCCTGGTTCCCCAACAATTCCGCAGTTGATACACAAGGCTCGGTCAAGCACTTTGGGAATGAACGCTTGCGGCTCAACTCTTCCTAACAAAGGGTAGACCCGACTTGGCTTGCCCGCCCGAACACCTCAATTTCACTTCCCCGCACCACCAACGGCACTACCCGTATGGTCGTAACCAAAGACACCTTGCCGCTCGGTCACCGCGGCGAGAGGGCTCATGCTGTGCCTCGCTAATGTTAGAAAGACAAGTATTGATCAAACGCAGGACTGACATTGGTCGGCTCGCTTCTATCCCTGTCTCCCCACAAGAACCCCAGCAAACGGGACATGTTTGGTCACACAGATAGCTCTCCGCCCGGCCATCGTTTGAATGAGCGCTTCCGGAATGATTCACTTCATTCCATCTCCACCGCCGAACAGTCGCCAAATTCTCCCAGCTGACGAGTGGACAAGCACAGCCCAACACCCTTCCCAAAGCTGCTCCTGGCGGCTTACTGCGTCAGGAAACAGACGGTAAAGGCCTGCCAACTTGTGCACACATCCGAGACAGAAACATGGTCCGCAAAGGAAGCCCCAAAGTTCGGACTGGATGCATCACCTGCAAGTAAGTCTACTAGGCGTGTCAGGCTGTCAGCCATCCAGGCTGTGCCGCACTTACGGGGTCCATATATCTCCATCTGATCAGCACCTAATTGACGGTCTTTAGAGCCCGCAAAGTCAAGTGCGACGAGGCTAAGCCGATATGCAATCGCTGCACCAGTACAGGCAGACGCTGCGATGGCTACAGACCCGCTCGTCAAGGAACCGTATCCCTACACCAGCCAAATCAAGTCTTCCCGGGAGTCACCAAGGTCAGCGAAGGTCGAGCTTTACAGTACTTCTGTGAGATAGCGGGACCAGTCATGTCAGGAGCCGTGGATCCCTATTTCTGGACACACGTCGTGATGCAGTTCAGTAACTTCGAGCCGGCCGTCAGACACGCCGTCATTTCCATCAGCAGTCTCTATGAAGAGGCTCAGGGCAATTTTGAGGCTACTGCCACCGTACGGCACAGCAATCAAAATTTGGCCCTACACCACTACAATGCCGCTATTCACGAGTTGAGAGTCATGGACTCTCAAGAAAAGCAGCCCATAATCTTGCTTGTTTGCGTTCTCTTCATCTGCGTGGAGATCATGCGCGTCAACAGAAAAGCAGCACTGCAGCACAGCAGACATGGTGTCGAGATACTGAAGAGCATCTCTCCCGACTACATGTTCTCGTGGACCATGGAGCACCTCCTACCGATATTTCGGCGGCTTAGCGAGTTCGCTCTTTTCTTCGGTGAAGAAGAGTCGGATTTCCCTGACATAAGGGCCCTAGAGGGACCCATGCCGCAGTTCTTTCTCACTTTCTCAGACGCACAGCTCATGCTCGATGTCCTCTTCAATCGAACAGCAGAGTTCATGCGCTCACAGCGCAATTCACAGCGAGCCGCTTCAAAATCGCCTGGACCCGATGATACCGGGACACCGCCCCCGAGTCTTCTCTCTGAGCATGCTGCCATTAACGGTCTCCTAGACCAGTGGTTCAAGCTTTACAATGACTTCATGGCTATCAAACCCAAGGAAGCACCTACACAGAACAATCAAATCATCAGCCGGTCAGACTCAGATAGGCCAAAGATGCTGCAATGCTTTCTCTTGACTCGCTATGAGTGCTGTTGCATATGGCTCAACATGGCATTCGATACAAGCGAAGCCGGCTACGATAGATACATCACCAACTTCCGAAGAATCCTAAAGCGGCTTCTTTGGCTGGAAGCCGAGGTTCCAGATCCTTTACGTTTCAACACTTCAAAACATCCACACTTCATCTTCGAAGCTGGCTTCGGCGCCATGCTATTCTTTCTCGTCTCATCTTGTCGTGATCTAGAAACGCGACTGGAGTTCCTACGGCTGATGCCAGTGTTGGGTCTCCCGCGGGAAAATCTTTGGGAAGCAGACGTCCTAGTCGCGGCTGCAAGGAAAATCATTGAGCTCGAGCACGACATCAAATTGGATATCAGTGGGCGGCCCGTGTCTTCACCATCGTTTGTGCAGCCTCCCGGGGAGATGAGGGTGACGGACCTGTGGACGGAATCTCAAATGAGGCCTGACAGTTTGCAAATGGACGATCAAGGTGTATCTCATCGAACGATACAGGTTGTGAGGCGAGACTCCAAGGGCCAGACCTATCTTCAGTCCGAGGATCTTGTCGTCAATGGTAGGATGACTGGGTAGCGTGCTGTCAAAGGGACTCAGATCGTAACAAAAGTCAACACTTTGGTATGAAATCTAACAAAGGTCGGCTTTGCCGGCTATGCGGCTTCTTCTGTACCTGCGTTAGAGCCTCGACTATTCAAATAGGAAAAGGTCCTATCAGCATTTCACAGTCACGATTGTGGAAAGTGTTACCACGAAGTAGTACGGGTGTGACCGTATCCGATGAAATTTGAGTTGCCATTATCAATTCTCAGTTGATGGTGTAGCCTCCGTCGACGACCAGAGCATGGCCTTGGATGAAGCTGGCTTGGCTCGAGCACAGGAACATTACTGCGTTAGCCACCTCCTCCGGTGTACCCATACGCTTCATCGGCGCAATGTCGATTGCGGGCCTCAGTCGTTGTACCAACTCTTCTGACGCTGTTGTCATTGGCGTGGCGATGACCCCCGGGCAGACGCAGTTGACTCTGATCTTGTCTTGCGAATAGTCAATGGCATCTGACCTCGTCATATTGATGATGGCGGCTTTGGACGCGCAGTACGGTGCTGACACGAAAGCATTATGTGAGTAATCGTGCGACACAACCTATTACCTCAAGGAGCGGCTAAACGTACCTGCAGCCGGTCGCGCCACAATGCCGAGTTGACTCGCAATATTGACGATGGCGCCGCGTTGTTCTGGATGCTCTTCATGGGGTTGCTGTCTGAGCATTTGGCTCAAGACCGCCCGAGATGCCAACCAACTACCCTTGTAGTTGACATTGGTAATGAGATCGAAATCGGCTGTTGACGTTTCGTGTGACCGCAGTGACTGGCCCAGGATGCCGGCGCAGCTTACTGAGTAGTCGATGCGTAAGAACTTCTTGGCAATATCTCCAACGAATGAATTGACAAAACCTTCGTTCGAGATGTCGCCTTCTTGGCTAAATACCTGTGCCTCTGGATTGATTTGTAAAATGGCATCTCTCGTATCTGCGAGTGACTTTTGATTAAGGTCTGTGATGGCAATTCTTGAACATCCTGATCGCGCGAACCCCTTTGCGACTGCAGCACCGATGCCTGGGTATTAATCGAGTTAGAGCTTGAAGGACGCGACCATGAGCTTCACAGCGCCATGTAAATTGTGACTCACCAGTCCCTCCTGCGCCAGTAATGAAAGCAACTCCAGGAAATTTGAACATGACGAGAGTTTGGTAACTATGTCTCGAGACGCATAGGTCTGATGTATTTCCAAATCCAGCTCTGCTCTGATTATAGATGTAGGCTTGACAGCAGTCTCGATGGTTGAATCAGCATTCGGACCAGTTCAATGTCTCTTGGTCCACAAACACGTATTTGGTGGATACTGCGGGGAGAGCAAACAACTTCCGAATAACTCAATGTTACGGTTACGACTTCGGAATAAAGCAGGGAAGGCCGACCTGTCTGTCTCAAGCGAATGATGATCATTAACACCCTCGACATTACATAGACTCCAAAGGCTAATTCCGTTAGATAAGGGCGTTGGGTTGCAGGGTCGCAGGGTCGTAGAGAGCCAAGGGGGTGTCTGATTACGAGTCAGTCTCCAAAGATAGCGGGCGATCCAGTCCACGGCAGTTGGAGTTATCTCTGTCAAGCAAGACCCACAAGCAGCTGCAGTCTTCTCCAACATAAGCCTGATGGATGCCCCAAAGCCTCTGCTCTCCAACTTACCTGGTCTTCCTCAACTCCAACACGCAAGAAGCCCGAAGAGTCTCGCGAAGCGAAGGTGGGAAGGATGCTGTCCCACAACGGCACGAGCTCGCATCCACAACCGCACCCGCAGCCGCAATCGCAGCCGCTTCACCAGCAGCAGCCGCCGCAGCAGCAGCTTCCGCGACCGCACTCGACTCCAGTCAAGCGAAGGAGGCGAACCGGTCACGGCCCTGATGCGCGGTCCTGTCCTCACTGTGGACGAACGTTCAAGCGCACCGAGCACTTGGAGCGCCATGTGCGAACGCGTCAGTCGTCCCCCCTCCCTCAGCTTCCTCCAAGTGTTGGAGTGATGTTTGTCTGGAGTCAACGATCAGCTACCCCTCCTGCTGGCGCTACACTACTAGCCCATTCCATGACCAGACGCTCGGGATACTGCCACGTGCTACGATGCTAACCGGCACGTTCTTCCAGATACCAAGGAGAAGCCATTCATCTGTCGATGTGGAGCTGCCTTTGCCCGGCGTGACTTGCTGACCCGCCATCAGCGGATCGCTTTCCATGAGGATGGATCTGAGTCTCCGGGGGTCCCATCGGAGCCGGACTCGGGGGAAACCCATGGGCCTGTTGAGGCTGATCTGGCTGCTGCCGTCTCCCTCTCGGGGATGAGCGTGGACCACTGGGCACAACAGCAACAGCCACCTGCACCGCCGTCAGAGCTGTATCCCATGGCCGTCCCACGGAACGGCGCTCTCGTAGATGCCTCATATCAGCAGGCTCTGCTTGGAGATCAATTCTATGAAAATGGTTGATTGATGGCTCGAGTCCGCCTTTCTGACTTTTGAAAGCTAACGCAAAAGTATTAGGCAATCAAGATGCTGTGGGATTTGACGCCCACTTCAGAGAGTTTGCCAACTTTCTCGACGGTGTTGGGCTGCCAGCGGAATGGAGCCCCTACTTTCACGGCCCTGACAGAGATCACGAGGTTACCGACACAACGGTGAAAATGTCCAGAGAAGGGACAACTACGCCGGGGGCCCGTAATAGTAGAACTCGACCGGGGACGCCTTTTAGTTCGTGGCTACCATCGGCGCCCACTGGCAATCGGATATCTGAAACCTTGCCAGACACAAGTGAGTGTTTATCAAAGGCTCGCGTATTGTCCAAAGCCATCTTAGCTGACATGGTAAATAAGATCCGCGGTCTGTTGACATTGATTCGCAACCGTACCGTATATCAGACGAGCAGCGGCATCGTCTGAACAACTCCATTGAAACATTTCGAGACATTCTCGATCCAGATTTCAAGTTCCCATCACGGCACGCCTTATCGCGCTATCTAACCTCATTCTTCGAGGGATTCCACTCGCACATGCCATTCATACATACGCCAACATGGCGAGTCCCTGAACACTCCATTGAACTCATTCTCGGCCTCGCTGCAGTCGGCGCCCAGTATTGCTTCGAGCATCGCATGTCCGAGAGACTTTTTCATGCGGGCAAGACTATCCTCATGGAGAGGTTGATGCACGAGTCTGAAACATTTGGTCCGAATACCAGTTCATCTCTGAATTTTCACAACCTGACGCCACAACGCCGCGCCTCGCAAGGTTTCCGGGAGAGGGACTGGGGTTCTTGGGAACCAATAGAGACAGTTCGAGCCCTGATTGCCCTCATGGGTTACGCCACTTGGGAGCCCAAAGTGTCACTCGTGCAGGAAGCGTTTGCTTTACAGGCACTTCTGGCACAGATCCTTCGAGAAGTTGGTCTTTATGAAGAGGATGTCCCTCAGCTTCCTGCCGATCAGGCCACCCCGCAAGCCGCCTGGCAAGCATGGGTGCGACAGGAGTCTACGCGCCGAGCCAAGCTCATTGCCTTTTCCTTCATGCACACTCACAGCATCGCATATAACGTGTATCCTGTGCTACGCAGCAACGAGGTTGGTCTTCGACTCCCTTGCTCGACTGGAGAGTGGAAAGCGCAGTCGGCGTGCCAGTGGCAGACCGCTCGCCAGGAAACTGAGAAGCAACAACTGTACTTTCAAGACGCTTTGTCATTGCTATTGAGGAACACAGACGGGACCGCTCCCGTTGACCCCATTCCAACACCACTGGGTAACTACATCCTCTTGCATGGGCTCCTCCAGAGGATTTTCATTGTCCGCGACTTGTCTTTACCAGTCATGGATCAGTCAGCGTCTCTTCCCAGCGAAGAGGTTGACAAGCTTGAGTCAGTCCCTCTTCCCGTGTTGACTCTCAGTTCGTAACGTGATACTGACATCCTGATGAAGACGAGGCCTGCGTTCCTGGACCGCAGGGTGGCAGCAAGCTCCCGAATCCAGTCTTGACCCCAACAACGAGAATGGACCTATCCCCTTCACATCCAGCTCTTTGCTCGGCCTCGCCTATGTGCGCATCTACCTTCACCTTGGTCCGTACCGGCTTCTTGAATCTCGAGACCCTATGCGTATCGCCAAGGCCATCAACCGGTCTCCGGCCGTGGAGCGAAGTGGTGGTGTCATCACCGCGCTGCTGTACACTGCTCATATGCTCAGTATCCCTGTACGACTTGGCGTTGACCGTGTCGCGCGTAGCCAGGCGTTCTTCTGGAGCGTTCGTCACTCACTTTCGGGGCTAGAGTGTGCGGTTCTGCTCAGTAAATGGCTCTCATCACTCACTGAATCCGTCGCGACGACGCCTCTTAGTGGTAAGCTGATCCATGCTTGTTCATGACTATCTCTCGGCGTCCCCCGACTGACAAGAGACTAACAGACAGCGAGGATCGCATCTTGCACTGGGTTCGATGCATTGTGGAAGAGGCGTACGATGTCGTCGATTTCGAAGACGATGAGCCCGAAACGTCAACGGATCGAGATCCCGCCTCACTGAGCCTTGCGGTTTTGAGAATATGGGCACACTTTTTCAAAAGCAACACGCAATGGCCTTTCATCAATATCATCGGAAAGAGCTTGGAGAAGTACCGTGAGTTGCTTATGCGCAGCAGAAAGCAGCTGGTCACTTGATGTTAAGAGAATGCATACTTATCGAAGAGATTCGATATGGAAACATCAGGAAGATGACGCAACGGTCCATCGCGAGTAGGAGGACAGACGCTGAAGCACAATCAGGATGCCGAATCAGTTGAAATGCTGCCTTGAGTTTTGAAGTGGTGCGCGGTGGTGGGGTTCGGTCTTTCTCACCACAAGAAGGCTCTGTGGCGCCCTTAGTGCTGACGAGGGAGGATGGCTTGGCGGCAACTTATTAACTCGACAGTCTGCCCTATCTCAACTGCAGCTCATGAGATTCAGCTGCAACCAACAGAATCCTGGGTTCTCGACGTGGGATGCGAAGTTTTTGATTCCGCTCGCTCGTGCCAAGTCAATCAAACATTTCCATGGCCACCCACGAGGAGAAAGCTCGAGATGCTGGGCCTCCCAAGGTCTTGGCCGTCGGTTTGCTTCGCACAGGCACGAACTCTCTCGCGGCCGCCCTCTCTGAGCTGGGCTTTAAGCACGTCTTCCACGGTCTGAAGTCCCGGACGAAACCAACGCACTGGGCATTCTTCGAGCGAGCCGCCATTGCGACTTGGCCTGAAGTGAACGCAAAGGGCCAGACACCTCCTCCCACGCCGTTCACTCGCAAAGACTGGGACGAACTCTTCGGGTCGTACGACGCGGTAACCGACCTGTCTTGTTTCTGGGCAGTGCAGCTGATCGATGCCTACCCCGATGCCAAGATCATTCTCACGGAACGCGACTTTGACAAGTGGTTTCCAAGCTTCGACAGCCAAGTTATCCAACCGCTGTTTGGGCCGTGGGTTGACGTATTTCTCAAGGGTGTGGGCATGGTAATTGGTAACAGGGCTGGCTTCGCCATGCAGAAGACTATCAGCGGTTTCTTTGGTGGTGCTCGCACAATCGAGGAGCTGCATCGGCGAGCACCGGATGTCTTCCGAGAGCATTCAGAGCGCGTCAAGGCTCATGTGGCGCCTGAAAGGCTTTTGGTGTATCGCGTCGGCGAAGATGGATGGGAGCCTCTTTGCAAGTTCCTTGAGAAGGACGTGCCCAAAGACAAATCATTCCCGAGAGTTAATGACAAGGCTTCCCATACTGAGTCGGACAGAGTCATACGCCGAGCAGCTTGGCTCCAGGCTGCCCGGGCGGTTGTGCCGTATGCCATCGCCATCACGGCTGCGTACTTGGGATGTGTCTATTGGAGTCGCATCGTTTGAATGTAAACATGGCTGAGTGTTAAACAAACTCAATGTAGTATGAAACGAGGCATGAAGATGATCGCATGACGCTGAATTAATTCGACCCAAGTCGGATGTGATGTTACCTTGTGTCGTCTTGATGGATATTTCTGATGTTGGGAGCTACCTACGTTAGGTAAGGTACCTTAAGGTAAGGTACCTTAAGGTAAGGTACGTTGCTTAGGTGAAGCGATAAGAAGAGATAAGACAATGATAGATCTAGGTGTCTTATCTAAATGTGATGCTGACATAAGGCAGACAATGGAATGGCGGAGGCCCGCCAGAGTGGCAGCTTGCAGTGTCCCAGCACCCCAGCAACTGCTCCTACCCCTCCATAACCGCGGTCTCCGTCCACTGGATCCACCCGCCAGCTGACGTAGCGGCGCCGCATCTCAAGCTTCAAACACCACCTCACAACCTCACCGAATACTCCGCTTCTCAACGCGTCCGCCTTGGCATCCAGATCTCCTGCATAGAGGTGTCGGGCATATATACTACTAGACCTGCTGTTTTTCCTCTGCTACAACCTACAAGCTCAATTGTAAACGCACGCTTCGAGACGCACCTCGGTCTTCAATCGCTAGGATGCAGTCAGGCATCTCCGGTGTGTAGTCATTGCTCTCCTCTCGATAGAGTACTATTTGTTCCAAGAGCTAACGTCCGGTAGCCTCTGAGGAGCTCATCTCCCAGTTCAACACTCTCCTGTCCACCGACAACCACTTCGGACTTCTCATCACCATTGAAGCCGAGACCCTAAAGCCCGTCCAATTCCTCGAGAAGGCATCGTCCTCTTCCTCGTTCGACGACAACCTCGCTTCCCTCCAGCCTCATCTTAAGCCCAACGAAGCCCTTTATGCCCTCCTTCGCCGCTATGATACGGCTCCGCACCTAACAGCCGTCACCTATGTCCCGGACTCGGCCAAGGTTCGCCAGAAGATGCTTTTTGCGTCCACCCGCCTGACCCTGGTCCGAAAGCTAGGCTCCGAGCACTTCCGCGAGTCCATCTTTGCTACCATGGCAGAGGAGCTATCTGCCAAAGGTTTCGCTAAACATGATGCTCACACCGAGCTCGAGGCTCCGTTGACGGAGGAGGAGCGCAGCCTCGGCGCCGTTAAGCAGGCCGAACAGGAGGCCAGCACCGGTACGGGAACTAGGGAGATCCACCTTAGCAAGACCCTGGCCATGCCCATTGCCGAGGACGCTCTCGCCGCACTCAAGGAGTTGTCACCGGACAGTGGCAAGACATTGGTGATGCTGGTACGTTCGATACCTCTGCGCCGCTTCTTCTTGATGTTGCATGGCTGACTGGACATGTATAGAAAATCAATCCCGAAAAGGAGTCTGTCGAGCTCGTCCCCTCTAGCGAAAGCCCCTCCTCTATTGCCGAGCTCACGCAGACCATTTCCTCCACCGAGCCGCGCTTTACCTTTTACCGATTCACACACACCCACAACGGAGCCGAGTCGAGCCCCCTGCTCTTCATCTATACCTGTCCCGTCAACGCCGGCAACAGGTCCATCAAGAACCGCATGCTGTACCCCCTCATGAAGCGCGCCGTACTGGACGTGGCGTCTAGTGAGGCAGGGTTGACGCTCGATAAGAAGCTCGAGGTTGAGGACCCCAGCGAGATCACGGAGGACACGGTTCTCTCGGAGCTACACCCCAAGGTGACGGTGCGACAAAACTTTAGCAGACCCAAGAGACCTGGTCGGTAGATGAACATGGCCCCGGCCGTAGCAGCTTTGTGGTGGAAAAAGAAAAAAGTTTGGGATCGAGCGCGTGTAACGCACATTACAACTAAAGCCCGTGGATCGGGCTAATGATAGACAAGACCTTCATACGCAATGCAGTACCTTCTATGAACATTGTGCTCCCGTGCATATTTACTACTTGCACATTTTTCCAATCTACCACGTTGCGCATTCTTGTCTTTCCAAAGTCACAGAGCCGCCCCTTAGTATGCAGATAAGGCACTGGTATCTTGCACATCGACAGACATTCCCCTTCTCTTTACGTGGAAAACAAACAGTTCTTTACTACGTCACTGCCGTGTCGTAAGCACGATTTACTCTTCGTAGCCAGCTCCAGAGAAGGCGAGATTGCTCTTCTCCAGCTTCTCCTTGAGGAATTCGTAGACGGTGAACGTCACAGCCTGGCCGGGCGCAACTCGCATGATACGCGGCGTGATGCCCTTGTAGAAGGCGTGGAATCCTTCTTGTCTATTGATGCAGTCAGCATAGTTTTACTGGGACAAGAGACGGAGAAGAGAGCGGCAGCCACATACTTGAACATATCAGCCGAAATCTTGGTGATGCGACTCCACGCGCTAACGCCATACTCAGCCGGCGTCTTTTGCAGCCTCGTCTTGATGGTATCGATCGGCGCATTACTCAACGGGCCCATGGCGCCACTGACGAGACCAATCAGAGTCGTCTGGTAGCCCGGCAGCGTCGTCTTCTCAAACTCGGGCTGGTAGTTTTTGAGGGCCTCCTTGAAGTACGAGTAAGCCGTGAAGTTGACGGCCTGGTTGCTGCCCTGGCGCAGAGCCGTCAGCGACACGCCGCGGTACAGCGCGCCGAAGCCTTCCTCTTTGACGACCGTGTAGAGCGCGTGCGCGGCGTTGCGGTACTTTGGGATATCGAGAGGGTCAGCCATGCTGTGGTGTTGTGCCTGGAGGCGGATCTTGATAACCTCCATAGGCGTTACGACGGCGACGGCTTCCGTGACGCCCGCAGCGAGACCGGCTATTACACGAGACCAGAGGTTAGTCTCGTTTGGTATACTGGCAGAAGAGCACATCTCTCGTAGGATGACTCACCCAAGAATGTCGCCTGTCCACTGACAACTCCCGTGTTTTTGTCCGCCAAAGCATTCTTGTACCCCTCGAAACTCGTGAAGCGGATGGCCATTTTAGGCACGATACCCGTCAGAACGGCACCGAGACCCTTGTACAGACCCAACGGCGTCTCCTTCTTAACAATCTCGACACCCGTCTTGATGAAGCCGCGCTTGGGTGCGCCGGGCTGCCTCGCGCGCCGCGACAGCTGCATTCGGACCTTGATCGTGTCTGTGGGTTTGGTCCCATGTCAATTGACTTTTGTTCACATCTTTCGGGTAGGCGTGTGTGCTTGCGCATGCATATGCGCGCCCTTGGTGCTGCAGCAAGAGGAGGGAGTCTTACCGAGGGGATGACATGCCAATGCCTCCATCATACCTGCACCACCTCCGGCTATTGGGTTGTGTTAGTGACGATGTCTCTGCCGCGCCGGTCTTGCGAGAGGAAGTGTACATACCAATGAGGTTCACGGCGGCCGAGGTCGGCGCCTTGCCGTCTTGTTTTACCTTGGACGACATGGCGCAAGATGAACAAAGTAGATGATATGACTGATAGGGAAGAGAGGAGACAGCAAGTCTTGCGCCGAAACCAACAAAGGAGAAAGCGAGCACTGGTGTTGTTGATCTAGAGTATAGATGGGGATGCGAGATGCGTCACAGTAAATAAGAGAAGAAGGAGGGTATCATGAGAATCACAAGGGAGAAGCTGGCATGGGAAGAAGTCGGGATAGAATAAGAAGAAGATTCGGAACAAGTCGCTGCCAGGGACGTACAAAGGCAAAGCCAAACATCCTCGGCGCCGATGACAGAAGCCACGGTAGAGCGGGCAATCATGTATATAAAAGGTGGCGCATACGGTTACTGACTAGATGGAGGGGGGCATGGCATGGCATTGGGAGGGGAGGGGAGGGGAGGGGGGTGGCCAATGTCAAAAGCACGCCGCACAAGCCAGAATAGAATCAGGACAGGAAGAAGCAGATGACTCGAGGTTTCGTCCCGAGCACAGGCGTGTAAGGCGGTCTTGGTCTTGTCTTGGGGAGAGTGAGAGTGAGTGTGCGTGTGCGTGTGCCTGGTGTCATACACACCGGTAACGGGGACTGTAAGTTTGAAGAGCTAGACAAGAAAAGCATATGAGGACAAGGTCTTTTCCATCTCCCCCTTCACCCGCGGCACAACGAGGCCAGCCAGACAAACCTCAGCTTTCCAGCCTAGGACGGCGGCACACACCAGCGCCAGGGGTTTCGGTAAACCGGGCGCGTGAGGGGGAAGGGGGGCGTGTACGGATAGACTTCTAGTCTTCCATGCCATGGACAGATGAGAAGGGACAACATTCTGGAGAGAGAAGAGAGAGAGAGAGAGGCAGCACGGGACCAATATCTGAGTGGCTCAAACCATTGAACTCTTCAGACGTCTGTGACTCTGTAGCGGGTTTGCGCTGCGACAGACCATCCCGATTCGGCGGAACGGAGGCCAGGCGGGGGTGTGATTGGCATACTACGTAGGTATTGGAGACCGCAAGCGTACCTTGGACCTCATCTCTCATCTCAGGTTCTTGGTATTCCTTGCTGTTTGGATCATCTACAGTCTCCAATTGTCTTCCGGTTGAGCGTTGAACAGACACTGGCTGGACCAAGGGAGCTAATTGACATGCCTACGTCGAGCCTGGAGTGAGTGTGATCATGTGTTGTTTGCCCGTCACTTACTTCATCATGTCTTTCTTCCTATTCTTCCTCTCTTCACGTCTCCTCGGCCTGTGACATATCGCTCCACAGTCCACACCCCCAAAAGTGACGTAGCGGCAGTTGACTCCGTTCCAGTTGCAGCTCCAGTTCCAGCGTGCGGCATGCTGCGGCAGAGAATACCTAGGCAGACACACACCGAAAGGGGGGAGAACGGGGCCCAACTCCCAGCTTTGCCGACCCCAAGCCGAGCTTGTGATTTTGCGGGGAAACATCCCCAATGGCAAAGAGGTGGCGGCTGCTGCTGCTGCAAGGAAGTGCGGAACTGGTACTCAGAGTGTGGGGAGTTGGGGGCCCGGCTACTTCCGCCCTCCCGACTAGCCAGACTCATTCGCCAGAAGTTGCCGAGGTTCGGACGCTGGTCCTGGCCTCACTCACTCACTCACACACTCAGTCATTCAATCCAGGCCACTGACTCACTCCCTTTTGTCCTTTACACGAGTTCTTTCATTTCTATGGCTAATACTCTACCGCCGTTCTCATCACTATAGTAATGAAGCGAGTTCCCATGCCTTGTACTCACCTCAATCGTCTCGTCTCATCTTCTCTGAGAGAACAGTGATCGCAAGAGACACAGTCAAATGGACATGAGTGAACCGAACAACTTCCTGATGCCCCTTCAAGCTTAGTCATGCAGGCACCGCCACATGGCTGTCACCTGATGAAGGCTGGCGATGGAGGGACGGGAAACTAGCTTGGACCTGGCAAGGTCTGGCACTGGTGCTGGTGCTGATTTGCGGCGCCAGTATCAGATGAAAATCGCAAGCGGGTGAGGCTGACAAGCAACCACCACCACAACACACAACCTGCCCGTCTGTGTGACAAAAGCATGTGAAAGCCAATGGTACGACTCGTAAATTTTGTAGTAGATTAAAATGAGGGCTCATGATATATTCCATACTTGGAATAAGCGCGCCGCTAGATTTTCCCTCCTATGCCACCCAACCCAATTCCCTTTTTCGGTTTTCCTATCGGGTTTCTTTAAAACAAAATGACTCCTCAAACGCCATCCCATATGGTCGGGCTTCGTCACCCGTCCTAGTACCGGTCCCGGTCCCTGTGGTCCACGAGGACATCTAAATAATCTGAACAAAGATGAGATGGGCCGCAACGGAGTCGCTTCTCCGTTGTGCAAACAACACTGCCCGTCTCTCATAAATCGCCGTTGGGGAATCGTCTTTGCAAAACTCCCGCCTGAAACAATGGAATCCTTTTCACAAGGAGGAGGGGAAACACAAAAAAGAAGAAACACAAAACTTTCCATCGCTGCTCCATTATGCTGGAGTACCACATTCCTCGAGGAGAGGTGCTTCTGCCTCGAAGCTGTACAGGCGCACCTCGCCGTCTTCACTTCCGCTGGCCATGCGACTGTCGGTCAAGCCCACACAGGTGACGGGGCCAGAGTGGCCAGTGAAGGTGCGCTCACACTTGCCGCTCTTGGGCTCCCAAACCTTGACCATGGAGTCGTTGGCGCCGGTGACAATACGCAAAGTATCACCGACGAGGCCCCAGATACCTTCGACGTGACCGAACATGGTGCGGAGGCATTTGCCAGTGTGAATGTTCCACACCTTGACCGTGTTGTCGAGACCGGCGGTGAGCATATAGCGGGGCGGCAGCTGCCGGGTGGGGTCCGAGTTGAAGGCGCAACCAAACGACGTCCGGTCGTCCTCCGGTGGGGAACCGGAATCCCCTCCGCCGAAAGAAGAGCCGAGAATCGACGCCACGTTGGCAAACGCCGTCGGCGTCGTGCTCCGGCCGCTGCCGCTGTGAACTGACACATTATCGGCGCCATCACCAGCGAGTGCCTCTTCATCGGGCTCAAAGTCTTCCGGCATCAACAGAATCTGCTGCACTTGACCCATGTGGCCCTCGAAGGTCTTGATGCATGTCTTGTTCCGCAGATCCCAAAGTCGTACAGTGCAATCATCCGAGGCTGAGAAGAGCGTCTGCGATCCAGGGTCCAGGCGGACGTGGTTGACCCAGTCCTCGTGGCCACGGAGGCAGAACGTTTCCTTGCTGTCAAAGTTGAAGATCTTAATCGACTTGTCGATGGAACCCGATGCGAGGTACTTTCCATCAAAGTCGACCGTGATGACACCTTCGCTGTGGCCACGTAGCGTGCTGATGCAGTCACCCGTCTGCCAGTTCCACACCTTGACTGTGTGATCCAAGCTACCACTGAAGAGCTTGTTGCCGACAAACTTGAGGGTACGGATGCCCATCGTATGCCCGCTCAGAGTGCGAATCTCCTCTCCCGTCTCAATGTTCCAAATCTTGATCTTGGCGTCGTAGGATCCCGTGGCAAGAATCTCGTCGTCGAATTGCAAGCAGGTCACGCCGTTGTCGTGTCCTTTGAAGGTTTTGATGTGGCATCGACCGTACTTCCAGTTGAAGCCAACCCTGAAACGATCACGGTAGACACTCTTCCACGGCCGAATGAGACGTTCTCGCTCCTTGTCTGCTCCGGCTTTGGGTGCCATGGGCTCGCCCGGGTCGCTCAGGCAAGCACGCTTTCGGCTGTCGTCGAGGACAACTAGTTCTCGCTTCTTGTTGGCGTTGGGCGACGAGGCTGTCGGGGTCTTTTCAACCTCTTCGACCTCTTGTACGGCAGCATCCTGTTGCAGGCTCCTAGCTTCGGCGAGTTCCTTTTGCTTGTTCCAGTCTCGTAGCCTCTTACGCTCCAGGAGGGGAAGGCCGAAGCCGCACTTGGTACACTTGCGGTCAATATGTTGCTCGCACATGCGGTGCCAGACAACGTCGTCGTCGGCGAGGTCCCGCCACCTTCGGCTGACTTGAGCGGCCTTGCAGAGGGAGACAGTATCGAGGTAGCCGAGAACCTTGTATGAGATCTCGGTCGGCAGCGCAGCCATGAAGTCGATCTTGAGCTGTTCGTGTACTTCTCGGGAAACGGTGGATAGTTGAGGGAAGCAGCATTGAGTGATGATACCCTGCAGCATGAGGTCGCGGTGCTTGGCGGGGGCGGCGGAGAAGAGGGACCACACGTGTGTGATGGCTTGCTGATCGGCAGACGGCAGCTTATCGAGTTCCTGTGCGCCAGACGTGTCAGCACGGAGTCGATAGGCCCTGTGAGCATCAACACAAGACGGGCTTACACTTTGAATCAAGACCATCTTGGACTCATCGGCCGCGCGACGACACTTTGCGTCGGGGCGGTGACGATAACAGAACTTGCTGTTGGTAGGGTCTCGCTTCTGGATGAGGGAATTGTTGTTTTCGTTTTGGACATCGGGTTTGCCGATGGGAGCGTAGATGCCGGGGATGTGTTCTCGGAGGAAGGGGGTAACTGTCTGGCCGACGAGCTGGGTAGGCATGTTCGCGGGGAACTTTGAGACTTCTCCTTCGTCAGGTCTCCGTCTGTCGCAGTTGTCTCTGGATGGATGGTTCACAGTAGTCACATCGTTGGCGGCGGCAGCGGCGTTGGGAGCAAGTGTGTGGTTGTGGTTGTGATGGGAGGTAGAGGAGGAGAGTGGTGTGGAGTTTACGTCGGCAGTAGCGGTGAAAGTCGGTGTGTTCTTGAAGTAGTCAGAGGAAGGAGAAGTCGAGGCGAGCTCGTCATGGCGGTGACTGGGCGACGAGTTATTGGTGTCGAGGTTGTGGTCGAGGCCCATGTTCAAGTTTAGGTTCAGGCTCCGGGGATCCGGGACGGTTGACGTGCTTGCGAGGTCCATGGCCGCAATATGTTTCAGCAAGCAATGGAAGCAGAGCACAGAACAGTTGGGGTGAATGGTGTCAAATCATCCGGGGCGAGACGGAAGCCGTTCGGTTGGGTTTGTTGGTGTCGCGGGCGGCGGTAGGGGAGGTGTACAATGAGGAACACAGCCTACAAAGCAAACGACGAGCGTAGAGTCAGAGGACGACGAGGGGCGGGACGACCGTGTATCCGTACGGTACAGTGAGTGACACGGGGAGGGAGTGACAGAGTGACAGTCGTGGCCGATGGGCGTTTTGGGTGTTGGTGAGGCGAGAGGACCTGGCGATGGCGTGCGAGCCAGGGGAAGGTCGATTTCGGGTAGGAACTTTGTGGAGAGAGACCTGGCGTCACAGGTACTGGAAGAGGATTGGCGTGTATCTTTTTTGGTGGAAAAAGAGTATGGGGTGTCTGAGTATAGGTTCTCTGAGCAGCTGCCCAAGATGGATGCCCCGGACGATCTGCAGGAACGGATTCCGACTGGTTCTGAGGGGTGTCGTTGCGGATGGAATTTGCACAGAGGGCACGCAATTCGAGTGCAGTTTGTCGAAGTCGCGCGCGGGCGTTTGTGTTGAGACTCGAGGCAGGTTTGGCAGGTTGAGCCCCTGGTGATTCGTCGGCCGGGGGAGGAGGGGTGCTGTGGTCTGCGCGCAGCGGTGGAAGTCGTCTAGATGCTTTCTTCTTCTGTTCTCGTCCTTGTTGGCCTGCTGATTGCGACGGATTTGTTTGGCGGCGGAGAGAGGAGAGGGTAAGGTCTTGTTGCCCGATAGCTACGAACAGTAAGGGGAGGGGTGCGACAAGGTTCAGACGAGGCGAACGGAGTTGAAGGAGGGAGGAAGGGAGGAAAGTATCGTGGTCGCAGTGCACCGTCGTCGCCTTTGAGGGTGTCGGTGTCGTGATCGAAGTAGTGTGTGAGGTTGTGGGAGGGTGCGGTCTGGGTTCGTCCGAGGCTGGATCGAGAGATATTCGAAGTACTATGTAGATAGTGTAGGTTGCGAATGTTTGTTCGTAGTAGGAAGGGATCGGTGTGTTCTTAATAGCGGCTGATTCGAAAGGGGCGTCGGTGGAATAAAAGGTTTGATGCTCTTGTCTTTCTCTCGTCCTTTCTATCTCTATTGCAGTGATCTGTACGGTAGGCTTTGAGATTCGTTGCTGGTGCTGGTTGAGCTGAAGGCGGGCAGAGGCAGTTGGTTGGCAAAGCCGTAGACGGAGCCAGCACCAAAGAGGCGGGTTTGAGTGCTTTGGGGCGAAAATGGCGTTATCGCTAGGATTACCAGCGGTGGTTGAGCAACTTGAGCCTGGGCAGGTGTGTGGGTCCCCCAGAGGTTCCACTTGTCGACAGCGGTTCCCAGGGGTCCAGACCCACTAAGACGTGCTCGCTACTTTGGAGTACCCATTATACCCTTTAGAGAGGTAATGTGATTGGCTGCCCTCTTTGGCAGACGGTTGTCGCTGGTGGTGGGAAGGCGGCAGCGGACGGGTCTCGCTGCACTTGCCTCCGATAGCCGACTGATTAGATTGCGGGGGAGACAACTGGGAGGGCAGGAGGCTACCTTACGCCGACAAGCGAACAAGCCAAAAAGGGCATCTACGAATTGTAGACCTGGCAGGCAAGCCTGGCACCCCGCGATGCACCTCCCTCAACTGTGCTAGCAACATCCACAAGTACCCAAGTACGTACTCCTACTCCTACTACTCGGTACCTTACCTTACCTACATACTTAGGTAGTAAGGTGCAATACACTAATACCTCTACCTTAGGTGAAGTACATTTGGTGTGAAGCACAAATCAAACTATTCTTCTCCCGTCTGTCATCTGTCACGATTTCCCCAGTTTCGTCTTCATCGCTACCGATTGAGGCTCATCGTGGTGGTTGCATCGACCAAGACTCTGTTGAGCCTCTTTGTGTACTTGTACGGACTACCTTTGGTATTTTGTGATGTGGGCGAGGAAATTTCGAGGTGCACAACTCGCTAACGTCGGTCGGGCTTACCTAACAACATGCGCAACCAGGCACTAAAATGGTCCACGACTATCCACGAAAGAGTCACCTGCTCTTCAATTTTTCCCTCTATTCTGCCAATTCTGCCCAGTCCCGTTCCATTGGACCCAGATTAGCTCATCGCCCTCACTCGGCCACGTCTTTTGCAGTTTCTCTCTCGTCATCTGCTGGGTCTCCTTGAATTAGTCCATCTGGATCCAACAGAAGAATTTTCACCTTCTCTTAGCAACAGGTAAACAACACAGACACTCAGGGCTCCAGGGCCAGGCTGTGTCTGACATCCTGAGCTGAGGTGCTTAGAAACCGGATAGTCTCCGTCCTATCCGCTCTCTGTGAAATTCTTGAATTTGTTGCCCAATGCCAGGCATGAACTTACGACACCTTGAAATTCAAGCTCGTCATTTTTCTGCGGGTCCCAGGCACGCTTAGCAAGTACCTATCAAACGTACAGTAAAGATGAACTTTCAGAGGAGACAACTCCAAGAGAGTTCAAGAGATCTCAGGTTGAGAGAGGCATCCCCAGACATCAACTCCTGGGCCGCCCCGACGCCCGAGTACCGACGATGAGGTTAAGGCCGGCTGGAATGTCGCCATCCTGGCTGCCAATCTCCCCAATCGGGATGAGCTAACGCGAGCCTGCGATGGCGTCATTTTCTCAGCCCACGGCTTCCCCAAGCACCTCATCTCTCTGCGCCTTCGTTGCCCTTCGAGAACGCCCCCTTTGTTCCCATTCCTGTCCCGTTCGTGCCCATTTGCTACCTTCAATATGGGACCTACTGCTGCATCATCATGGGTGAAGACTGGAGAGGATCCTCCCTCCTTCGGCACTTGGATTAAAACCTAACGCCTTTCCCCATGTTTTGTCAACGTAACGCCGTTCGCCTCTCAGTCTCCGTAATTCTGTCACCTCTCTCAAATATGACTAAACCTCCTTCCATGGTTCCCGTCGTGGATCATGTAAGCCCTTTTCAACTTCCAGCGACATCCATGGAGACGGGCGTGAATCATGAATGAGAGCGGATGAACTGACCAGGCCTGGACTGAATGCGAATGTTCGGTCAGCGACTCAGCTCTCCCACATTCCCTGTCAACTGCCAATTCTTTCTCAATCCTACCGTCCCATGCTCTCACTCAGCAGCACAACACGCCATTGGCCAATCCACCGACTCCGAAATCTTCTCCGAACCAAAAGGTCTGACGAAATCATTCACCAATGAAGAGCCTTACCGATAGCCGCAACGGGGCTCTTCCGACCCCGGCCAGACACCACAAACCCATGTCTCCCAATCTTTCGCCGAGCGACAACCTCGCTTTCCGTATCAATGCCAGCTTTTCGGTCGAGTCCCCCCGTCGCGTCGGACATCAAGCGACCAAAGATAAGACTCAGCAATCACGCAATGAAATCCAATTTCCAATGTACATCAGGTGACGGCAAATTGACCCATCACTTGTATAGCTAAAAAGAACTACACTAACAATCAACGTTGTTCTTCAATATTCTGAAAGACTGGATGTCTGCTATCCAGCTCAACTGTTGGGATGGCACAGGTCAGACATCAAGTCATTGGGGGTCGGGACGAGCCGATACAACGCCCAAAGTACTTCGGCTGCTCAGGCTGTGCAACTTGACACAACCTTCATCGTGCACCCTCTTCTATCCAGTCATGATGTTTTTTATCCAGTTGCGCTGCTGCAAGTCTTGTTCTTCTTGGCCGAATGCGGGAGCGCCACTGATCACCCCTCCGCCATAGGCTGATTCTCGTCGTACTTTATCCAACCGCCCAACGCCTGGGCAGCTGGAAACCTGCCAGAGACATGTCTACCTAGCTTGTAGTCGGCCAGGTGATCTGCAGCTACGGCCTTCAAGTCGGGCTCTCGAATTCCGCTTTGAGCAAGTTCGAGCCTAGTTCTTGATCTTGACGTTGGCGGACACGCAGGTGCTATAATCCCGTTCTCTTGATTTTGCAGCTCAATCTTGCTATGTAACTCCTAATGTACAATGGGCAACACAATAATGAGACCTTGGTAGCGGATGTCTGGTGGAATGATCCCAATCTATCTACTTCCATGTTCTTTTATCGCTCTGAAAGTTGTCATTCAGTCGCCTATGGTGTACATTCCAACATAGTTTGTATATCGGGCGTTTTCCATACTCGTTCATGTATACGTACTCCCTTCTGTGAACCCTGGATATATTCTTGTGATCTTCAGTGGTTGGATATCCCATCAAGTGCGGAATAGCGTCAGTACATACATTTCTCTTCAGCGTAGTAACGAATCACGTATTATTCCACGACCTTTTCTTGATGATCCAGTGATACATCTTGGCTCTACACCTAATCAGATAAGTCTGAAAAGGGGTGTACGTCGGAGAAAAACAGAGGCAAATATACTGATGCCATTCCGCACTCGATGGGATAACCTAGTACTCTAATTACATCTCAAGAGGGCGCCGATGATTGATGACTATATATCAGCGTAATATGATACACTAGGGAGCTGGAACTAGACCTTACTACTTCTGGAGACTTATTCTCCCTAAGGAAGAATCCATCTGCTCTTCAGTATCCCTAAATGTTCCCTACTAAGAGGTATAATGGCATATACCTCCTCGAGATCACTTAGATCATGCCTTTATCTGACAAGACACGTAGACCAGCACCACACTCACCCCTCCAACGAGCAATAGAGTTGTATACACTCAAACAAGGACTAAGTTCTATGAAACATTCTACCTTCGTACACTGAAGCCCAACTTCACGATTCCCTTGTTGCTTAGGACGATGGCATGATATTCCATAATTTGATGCATAGCAGAAAGACAAGGAGGTGGTTCACTACCTGTCTCAATTCGAAGGAAGTCGAACGCCTCGTTGAAATTCGTACATGCAGATTGCCTTGAGGTATTGCGTCTTCTCTATTGGCGATGGACAGCACAAGAATGTGATCAAGTAAAATTTGACCTTTGCCTACCTTAGTAAAGCAATTGGTAAAAGCCGACTTTTCTTCATCCTTCGTTTCAGTCATTTTGATATCAACTCGATAATCCCTTGTCTCAAGACAGAATGCCAAGTTATGAATGGACTACGTGGTCTTGAGAAAAGCAACCGGGGCGTCAATCAGCAACCTTAACCTTGGTCAGATAGAGTAATACTCACTTCTGAATGATCCGACTCGACATATTTTGCTTTCTGCCCTTTAAATTTACTAGTACTCGTGATAACAAATATAGATTGTATCTACTATTGCATTTGACCGTTGTCATTTGTGGACTTGACGCGATTATCCCCCTAGAGAAGAATGCTCACTTACAACCTGCTACAAGATGGAGTTACCTCGGCATGGCTCGAACATTGGAGTAAAGAGGGCACCAACTTAAAATTACTCTACTAGAAACGGGCGTAAACAATTTTCTATTAATGGAGTTAATGGAGTCCGAGAAAGTGGTCCAGATTGACACCGCTCTGCCACTGATTGGTATGAATTCTGGGGATATCAAGCTACATCAGTGCAACATGACAGCAGCCACAACTTTGGTCATTGCACGTGCCTGTGACCAAGACAATGGATTGACCATAGTACCTCGGGGTAATGTGCAAACTGGCATCGGTTGTTACGATAATGCGTTCACCTCTCTTCCACTAAATGTAGTTGACACGTATACAGCTAACCTCACATGTATGATCTTCATTATGCCTGTGCAAGTGTGGTTCTCAACAACTCAACTACATCATATCGAACTTGGAATTTCGAGTAAACGAGCCTTCTCAATGGCCCTCGGACATCCCATTGTTTCACTATTCAATTATATTCTTCTTGGGCCTAGTAGCCCACCCTTGGCCTACAACAACAGGAGTTGCGGTTCGATTCCACTCTCTCTCTCGGATCTCAACATGGAGTCTCAACAAAAGCTAAGGAGCCTACTATAACTAGACTCAGTTATAATGTGTCCCAGTGCAATAGAAAAAGTCGGGAGTCTGCTTTCAGGCTTGGACGAAAACTTGTCTTTGTGAGGAATATCAAGGAGTGTCCAGATTGGTCTCATTCTGTCTTTTGCTGCTCAAGTTCCTCTGACTTCACAGATTTCTGACTTCACATGTAGAGACGACTCTTTTTGTTTCCTTGGAGGTATTTCGAGGGTTGTATAGGCACACTAGTGGTCAGAATCAGAGGAGTGGCCTAAAGACAATATGTACTTTTGATTGTACTTGTCGCAATTATTCGTCAAAGTGTGTTATAGTAGAGATAAAACTCTCTCCCAAGTATGCAGATTCGTTGGATTTCAGCTTATTTCAAAGGCGAACCAGTCGATTTGTATCGCTAAATCGGCTCTGACCGGCCAAATGATTAATTGCCGCCGACAGCCGCTGTTATCGCAGAGCTTGATTTGTTGCGATGCATGCCAAGTGCTTGGCGGCGGTAGCCCAAGAGACTTTTGAGCATCTCCGCCCCTCGGGGCTGGAAGGAGATGTAGACTCCCCCGCTTCAGCAGAGCTATAACTCGATGAGAGCAGCGAGATTTTCTGCTTGGCGGCGGATGGCGGGCGAGTTTAGATAGCTGGGCCGCTCGGCGAGGGGCATAAAAACCTCGCGAGGCCGGCCACTGTCTTCCTAGACCGGCGCTGGCTTCTTTGCACTCTGCCAAGGCTTGGTACTGTAAACGACTTCAAGAAGGCTCAGCAAGATGCTTCCTGCGGCTGCCTTTATTGTGATCTCACTCGTCGGCTCCGCAGCCGCCGAGACTGTCCACGGCGTTGTCGTCTTCAGTCGTCATGGCGATCGTATGTCTTATGCCTGCAGAAATGAGCATCGGATACAAGCTGACGCCTAAATCTAGGAACAACGAAGCATTATGGAGCTCAGTCGTTGACCAGCGTCGGTGCCCAGCAGTGTTTCGAGGTTGGCAGTGACTACCGAGGCCGCTATCTGGAGGCGGACTCTTCTAGTCGGATTCTCAACATTTCCGAGGATAAATACGTTTCCTCGCAAATCTACGCCAGTGCTCCCGACCAAGGCATCCTATTGAATACGGCCACGGCATTTCTACAAGGCCTCTATCCTCCATTGGTAGGCCTCAACGCTCAGGTTGCGTCGTCGACCCTCAACAACGGCAGCACAAGTACAAGCCCCCTAAACGGCTACCAGTATGTTCTCCTTCATGGAGAGAACTCTAATTCGCCAGACACTATCTGGATCAAGGGGGATGACGGATGTCCTACGAACGCCAAGGCCTACAAGGCCTTCGAAGCAAGTGAAGAGTTTCAGACCCGTGTCACGGAGACCAAGGACTTTTACGGCAGCTTCTACGATGTGCTCGAGAGTGTGTACGACTACAAGCCCGAGAATATGACATACAAGAACGCGTACGACATTTTTGACTTGGTAAATGTGGCACGCATCCACAATAGCACGTCTTTGGCCCGGAACGTGACGGACGAGGAGCTCTTCCAGCTGCGAACGTTGGCAGACAGCGCTGAGTTCGGTTACAACTTCAATGCGTCCAAGCCCGACAGCACCATTCATGCAAAGACTCTTGCGGCTGGCATCCTTGCCCAACTCAACCAGACGGTTGCTTCCAAGGGAAAACTCAAGTTCTCCCTTCTCGCAGGAAGCTACGACACCTTCATGTCCTTCTTTGGTCTTACTGATCTCATCACCATTTCGGACGACTTCTACGGTCTCCCAGACTATGCCTCGACGATGGCGTTTGAGCTCGTTAGCGATAACACGACTGTATTCCCCGCGAATGTCGATGCCGACCTTCGTGTGCGCTTCTTGTTCCGCAACGGCACTTTTGGCGAGCTGACGGCGTTTCCCCTTTTCGGTACTGGAGAAGACACTCTATCATGGCCGCGCTTCGTCGAAGAGATGCAGAAGAGAGCCATCAGTACCGTCGAGGAATGGTGCACTGCTTGCTCTAGTCTTGTGTCATTCTGTGCGGCTTACCAAGATGAGGAAGCTACGAGCTCCAGCTCAGGGAGCAGCGGAGGCATGTCGAATGTCGTTGCCGGTGTTATTGGTGCCATGGTCACTCTCGGCGTTGCTGTCATTGGTGCCATTGCATTCTTCATGATGAAGAAGCGACGCACAGCTCCCGTTTCTCAAGTCCAAGAGTCTATGGCTGAGAAATCCAGTCTGCGCAGTGGCGGTAGTGTTTGAACGTGTAAATCAACGAATTTTTGGATTGGAGCGATGAGTTTGAATGTAGCGAGAGTATTGCCGGTTTCTCTTTCCCATGTATCTTGTTGTCAGCGAACCAAGGATCTGCGAGAGTCTGGCCATCCGAGACTTGCCGAGGCCTTCGCACCTTCAAAGTGCATTGAAAGGATCATGCCTGTCAAGCTTTGTGATAGCAGCGATCATAGTAATCTTTATTGGAAACAACGGCGCTAAGGCTACTCCGACAGGGTTCATAAACTGGGCCTTATTTCAATGTAGTTGAAACCACTTGAGCGAGTCGTTCGTCAGCAGCCTTCAGGAACCAGAGTTCATCTGATCTTCGAGCGGAACATCCGACGGGATGTTTTTTCCAGAACCCGCTTTTGCACAGCCGATCTCTTTTACAGTCACGGAGCAAGTTGAAAGTAGTTTGAACAGATTATGAACGTGACAATGGTACGATCTATATCGTTAAAGATATATACTTTATGTAAAGCGGTATACAGGAAAGACTTTGTACATGAAAGAGATTGGTCCTGGACCGAATCAGATTCGTGGACGTCACAAGTGTGAACACCCACTACGAGTAGGATAGCTATCTCATCCCCTTAGCCATCTAGGTCGCCTCAACCCTCGAGACCAGATCCCGTGATAAACAGTGAAATCGTGGAAATCGCTTATGCCTGGATGCGGCGGTCGTGAATGCTCATGCGCTTGGCGACAGCGGTCGCGGAGGGGGTCTCGACGGGGCAGTCCTCCTCGTCGTCAGCAGCCTGGGTAGGAGTGGGGGTGGCAACGGGAGCAGAGGACTCGGCAGGGCAGTCCTCCTCATCGTCGGAGGCAGCCTGGGTAGGGGTAGCGACGGGGGCGGCGGCAGTGGAGGTAGCAACGGGAGCCTCAGACTCAGCGGGGCAGTCCTCCTCGTCGTCAGCGGTCTGAGTAGGGGTGGCAACGGGGGCAGCGGTGGCGGTGGCGGTAGGGACCTCGGACTCGGCAGGGCAGTCCTCTTCCTCATCGGCGGCGAGAGTAGGGACGGTGGCAGCGGCGCTGACGGTGGCGGAGGCAGACTCAACGGGGCAGTCCTCCTCATCATCGGTGGCAGTCTGGCTGGGGGTAGCAGCAGAGGCAACAGAAGTGGCGGGGGCAGAGGTAGCAGCAGCGGCAGAGGTAGCGGCGGCGGAAGTGGCAACGGGGGCAGCGGAGGAAGCAGCGCCGGAGCCGGAGCCGGAACCGGAGCCGGAGCAGGAGAAGACGGCAGGGCCGGGGATGGTGTACTCCTGGGCCTTGTAGGCATCGTAGGTGATACCAGCATCAGTGGCGGCGTAGGCACCGGGGAAGGCAACCAGGTCAGAGGGGCTGGTGCTGCCGGAACCGGTGACCTTGATCTGATGGCATCCCGGGTAGAACTGGGCGCCGGGGTAGGAGTAGGAGGCGTGGAGGGCGATGATCTCGTGGCGGACGAGGTACTGGCCGGGGGCAAGGCACTCGGGGATGGTGTACTTGACGCCAGAGTTGCCGGCGGTCATGAGGGGGGTGGCACCCCAGGTGTTGGAGGTGCCCTCACGGCCGCTCTCCTGGACCTTGAACCAGACCTTGTCGGTGTTGGGGGTGAAGGTGGTGCAGTCATCACCGGCGCACTTGGCCATGTAGGTGATGGTAGGGCCAATGTGAGACTCGGGCCAGAGAGTCCAGTTGAGGGTGACCTCGTCACCAGCCTTGGCCTCGGCGACAAGCTTGGCGGGGGAGGAGCCCTTGACACCACCGGCGGTGTAGCCACCGCACTGGAGGTCGATGCTGGTCAGGTCCTCGACGGGGCCGTTGCCCTGGATGGGACGGGAGATACGCTCGGGGGCCGGGCTCGTGTACGGGTCCTGGTAGGGCTGGTAGAAGGTGTAGTTGGTGCCACCGATGAGACCATCAGAGACGTAACCGTGGGCAGCCACCAGGGCTGCGGATCCAAGAAGGGAGGCGATAGAGGACTTCATTTTTGCGATTTGGAGTTTTTGTTTTTCGAGAGTTGTTCAAAAAAGGGGTTGGTTGGCTTGACTGTGAGAATATCGAGGTCGGTTGGGAGGAATGAGTGTTGTTGGAGGTCAAGGACCGAAAAGAATGAATGACTACCTGGTCAAGTGAAAAGAATGACAAAAGTTGAACGAAGGAATGAGATAGACACACAAGTCAAGTGAAGCTGAACACTATGGATCGTAGGAAGGAAAATTCTAGGTCAAAAGAGACCGGGCAGAGGTGATGATATATACGGGAGGGCATCGTAGGTTGTTTTCCCAACGCGGGCACTTGCGCCGTTGGCGTCCTTTCTCAACTCCATCGGGTCAAGATTAAGAGGACCACTTCCGCCGCTCCGCCAAAGTTTCAATTATACGCAGGACAATCATATCCGGCCAGGTGGTGGGGATAAACATGGGGAGGGGGATCTCGCGTATGCGGGAGACAGGCACGGCTGGGATCATTGGGATGTGGGTGGTGGTCTTTGGGGGTCTTGGTCCTCTTTGGATTTGGTGTATTGTGAATGGTGGGCTTCGATCTAGAAGATGTGGCTCAGGGGAAGAAGCCAATAGACTCTGGGCAACATCTCCCACGCTGCTGGGAAGCCTGGGCCCAGATGTCTAGGATGACGAGGGGCACGAGGGGCTCAAGGCTCAAGGCTCAAGGTTGAAGGAGTCAAGGGGGGCAAGATATCCAAGACTTTCTGAGAGCAACAGGCGAGTGCCGACTGCGCTTACGCTGGTGTGCGTGATGCAAACATATTGGACAGGCTCAAGTTGGTGGGCTGCTCCGGGCGCTAGCATAAGCGTAGATAGGTCTATCCATGCCACGATACTGGTAGTAAGCATGGGGCACGATGAGTTCACAACTTGCAGATGGCTCGGCCAACTGCCATGTCGTTGTCAGTTGGGGAAGAAGCAAATGTCAGTCCAGTTGACATGCGCCCAAAAGGTGAGACAATGCAAGTCCCCCTCGATGGCCTCGACGAGGACACTAGACAAGGGCTGGAGCTCAACTTGAACAACGCGAGCAAGGATCCATCCCATGTCAACCGGTGCTTGAAGATCCACTCCCGAGCTTCGCCGGCCGAACCGATTGGCCATCCCGGCGTCTACCACCGGGAGCCCCCCGGTCAGATCCCCGTCAGATCCCGGCGGCCACCCTGAAACAGCCAAGTCCTGAGACCCATCCCCTTTTTCTTAATTATCACCAGATTCGCCCTGCAGCCTCCGCGGCCTCAATTAACACTCTACGCGCTACTTCCCGAAAGAGGCTCAACGTCCTGGCTGTCGTGGCGGAACCTCAGGGGTGGCCACGCTTCGAGCCTTCGAGCCCACGCATCATGGATAGAAATCGTTCTGTGAAAAAAAAAAAACACTTTTGCCCCCTGCGCAAGGCATGGCACAGACGTTTCCCTGGCCTGGTGGACTTCCTTGAGTTGCAGTTCCCTCCCCTTTTCCACCAATCCTCTCTGCTTCATCCCAGAAGAGAATCCTGCCCTGTCACTGCCAAAGACTTTGCCGCCGCCAGCTGCTGACCTGAGCGCCTCCAGGCTGGGTCTTTTGACTCCTCATTATCTCTGTTCTTGCAGCTTGCAGGCTGGGCAACAGGCACAAACATTATGATTACAGGCCTGGTCACCCTTTCTAGACCGCTCGGCAGGCTGGACCGGCCAGGCTCGTGGCTTCAATTCCTTGAATGTCCCTTTTCTGGGCTCTTCTTGCGGGACACTGGCAGGCAGGCTTGATCAAGAGATTGAACGGGGCTTCAGCGGCTCTCAAGAACCAAGGAGCCAACTGATAACTCTGGAGTCTGACCTGGTTTGACCCTGCGTCTCTTCTCTTTTCTTCTTTTTTCCCGTCAATACTCGGACATGAGCACGGGAAGAGGACCCAACAGACGATGGACCAGGAGGGGCCATGTGGCGGCGCGCGCCCGAACTCGGGGGCAACAACCGTTCTGAGCATCTCTGCTGGGCAAGCCATGCCAGTTCAAGTTCGAGTTGAAATTGCATTTGATCTCTTCCTGGCCCAGCTGCCCAGCGGACAGCCGCATTGTTGTAGAACTTCACGAGTGCAACGAAGGATTTCCGTCGATGCGAGATTGATTTAAAGTAGGGAGATGCCCGCTGCCCCCCCTCACACACAGTATAAGCAGTATGCGTGATATGCTTTTGCCAATAGACTTCCCGTGCCCACTGCCCACCTCAATATGCTTTTGGCGGCTTTGGCCCGAGGCTAATGACGACGTCGATGAGCAGGCCACTGTATCCATCAATGCAGAACATGAGCATTGGCGTTATTACCCCCCTTGGACTCCAGTCTCCGTCTAAGTACCTTGTTATCGAAGAAAGTTAATTCTTTCTGAGTCACAAGTACAAGAATACAGTTTTAATAAAACAGTGCTCCAGTCTCCGTCATCCACCGGCTTGACCACTTTGACGGATAACTCTCTCTCTTGCTGACTGACGCCGCGAGAGCGAGAAGATCTGCTCGGAGCCCCGTGCCGTGATCCGTCTGCCAACCGCCCGGGTCTCACGGCTACGGCCTTGTCATCCCATCCCTATCATCGTCCCCATTCCAATCTATCTCAACCCCTGTCAGCGCGCCAGCGCTTCACACCGCACATCAACCATCACGCACGTCTTTTTTTTCCTTTTCTTGCTTTCTTGCTCCACAGGGGGCCAGCCAGGCCGCTGGGAGCCCCGTTGTAACTCGATGTTCAAGGCCCAATGTTCCACACTGAGAACCAGCAAGGGTTTCCCACCCCCTTTTCAGCCGATCGACGAGCGCGTACCTGCGTACCGCACACAAACATCGCCGATCTTATGGAAATCCCTTCTTCTTCGTTGTTCTTTCCAGCAGTGAATAACCCAGTCACCGAGTCCACTCTGCACAAAATCTCATGATGGATGCGACGCCAGGATGCCTTCGTGGAGAGTCGATCGAATCTACGAACACCAAGCTTGGCTATGTTGGTTCTATCGTGGTCTTCTTTTCTCGGCCGAGTTGATCACTGCCTTATGGAGTTGATTCAGAACTGAGAATGTTCTGGCGACGGTTTCTCCAAATAGCGACCACCTGACTCGGCCGGTCCAAGTACACAGTCAAGGTTGTCGCTGCACTCAACATGATGCACGCGCAGAAAAGCCCCTGGCGGCGCAGCGAAAAGAAGCGCTCGCTGCTCAGCCAGGTGCCATCACTTCAAACACGGCAGTTCATCCTTTCATCACACGCCGCTCGGTAAGCGTGCCGCAGCTGCGCTCATAGCTTCCATTGGGTCAGTGAATCATTGAAAGCCATCTTATCTTTACTATAACTACAGGTTCAACGGCCTGTCAAAGCCTACGGGTATCAAAACTAAACTAAACGAAACAGATCCCTGGCGTGCCTGGGCATCTTACAAAGCGTGAGCTCATCCATCAATCTTCTACCTCCGTCTCCTCAAGCCTTGGCGGTTGTAGAGATTAGTGGTTGTTACGTCTTCGCTGTCTCTGTCGCTCAAAGATGGCCAAGCCAGATATGACGGCCATAATTGCCCACCGTTCGCCCAGCTCACCCGTCAACCCACTGCCCATGAACGCAAACTTGGCCAACTTGGTCATGCTCATGCCAGCATCCGTCCAGACAGCGACCACTTCCTTTCCATCACCTCCCCTGAATGCACCTGGTCCGGCATTCTGGGGCACTGATTGAGCCAGCCTGACGAGCTTCCAACCCCTGCTTCGGCCATCCAGCGCAGCGATCGCTTCGCCAGAGCTTGTCCTCCATTCAAACTGTTCTAGTCTCTCGCAGTTTGGCCCAACGCCTATGGCGAAAATGTAGCTCCATGACGGGAAGTCGCTCTTTGAGTCCAGCTCGACAATGGGCCCGCCGCCTGGTGTACGTGTTGGCGCAGGTGGCAGCGTTATGCTCATTCTGCTGCTGAAGCTGTGGTACTCTACTGACGCGACCGGCGGGAACCTGTCCGACGGACCAGAGTGCAGCACAATGGGCGGCGAGCTGCTCAACCCGCTGTGTATCGACATGCCATAGAACGGCTGGCTCTGGTGCTCGCCGAGGAGCATCGTCCTGCTGAAGCTCTGCGAGTAGACATTGAAGGCTGGCGGGAACTGGCGGGCTACCACCTGCGGCCCCGACGACGGTCCTGCTGGTCCTGAGCTTGGTCCTGGACTTCTCCGGTGTGGTGGTGCTGGTCCCGGACTCGTGCGGGGTTTCTCTTCGTACGGCGGCGGAGCTTCGTCTGCAGGGGCACCGGGAAGTGGCTTCAAGTTGGAGTGTTGGGGAGTGGATGCCATTTTCTTCTGACACAACGGTTGATTATGATGCACCGGTGGTTTTCGTGTTTGTGATGGTTCAGTTGCAGTAATTCTTACCACTGGAAGTCTCTGCTTTTTTAAGACTTTGCTGCGTACCTTGGGTACTGCCGTATTGTGTCTGCCTGGTGATCCTATTTCACAGCCACACGCGTGACGGCCATCCAGTGGCACAGCCTAACAGTGTGGGCAGGTACGCAAATCTGTACCTGCCCTCACTGTCGGATATTCGTAGGTAGGCCCAACCTGGTCAAATGCACAGCTGTGAGAGTCACGTGCGGCCCAAGCGCACTTGCTCCTGGAGTTTTCCAGAGGGAAGGAGCTGGTGAGTGCTGGAGAGGCAGGTACGCGCCCATATGCACCTACTACTTCTACCTACCTCGCAGGCGGGAAAACAGACATTCAACGGCAGTGGCTCCTGCGGCTGGGCAGCCACTTCTTTCCAACTTAGGCCCAGTATGGGTGACAAATAGGTACCTGCTCACACGCTGCTTTCACTTTCACGCTGTGCCCGGCCAAGGTGATCTACACCACCACAGCCACAGCCGCAGGCGCAGGCACTGCGTCAGCGCGATTCAGAGGCTTTTGACGATCCAAATTATCTGCCAACGTGTTGTCGGCTACTCCGAAGTTGCAACTAGTAGGTTCCTGCTGAGTTCATGTTGACGACATCATACCAAGGCTTTCGGTTTCTAAATCAACAGCGACGGCACCAGTTTTCAAGCAGTATAATCAACTTGCAGATACTTATTTTCCATCGGCCCACTTATCGACTGACCAGCAAATCTTCCTTCAACTCAGTCATTCAGTCACTGTTATCGGTATCACGGTAGTCTACCTTCAGTTCAATCACTTCATCAACTTCGGTTCACGTAGAATCAACTTGTCAAAGGAGCAACGTTGACAACTGCAAACTTGCTTCTCAGTCGTCTGCTGATCACCTAGATGTGTATGCGATCAACTCGTGATTGTCATGGATCTCCTAATATGATATAGGATGGAACTTTCTTCTCTCACTGAGCTTATTTCGTTGATCATGATGGAGCTTGACATCCAACCGCACAAAATAGCAGAGTGAATCTGCCAAGGCCTCGTTTGTGACGAATGCGGATTATCAAGTCAGTCCACGTATTAACCGTTACGTGCCAAGTCGGCATAAGAGGGTTCCCACAGCTTATGAGGGCTAGAGCAAAGTGATTCAAGTGAAGCTTATGCTTCTCAACTCAAGATTGGCAATTCTCCGAAGACTTACATGAAAGTTATATGCACCTAGACTTTCGGTTCTCAATTCCTCTCAACTGCCTGTGACCACCTTTGGGGCAATGATCAGCTCTAGATGCGACCTTATTGGGGATTGCTAACCACGTCTGCTGAGGTCAATGTCTTCCCCTCCCGATACAATGTACCTGAGTTCGTGGTAAATATGAGTACACCACATCCATGTCCGAACATACTTGGTCGACTGCATGGATATTCAACTATAAGCTTGAGCAGTTGACGCTGCTTGTCTCACCCAGATGTACATGGCCTTCGCCGACTCCAAGTACCATTAAACCTAAGTCTCTTGTGACTGATGTTTACTATCGCCAACGTAATGGGCGACAAGTCCCATCAGACATGCATTTTCTGACTGATTCGGTGGACGACCAATTGTGCAAATGGACGGATTATGGCCAAGACAATTTCAGTACTCACCGCTATTTCTCACGATGCTGTGCTGCTGCTCCTTGGCTGCTTTCGGTGGTTCAGCTCCTTCAAAAACGGTATTCAGCTTTCAGCCAGCCTCATCTCCCGCACAGTGGCAAGGCCCGCATGGCAACGATACTACTTAGATTTGAGACATGCAGATAGTCTATCCTCTATCATGAAATCACTAAACGCCAGCGGGGTTGGGTAGTTGTGACTACATTTCCGGTGGTCGCGAATCTACCATGTGCCAAAAGTGGAGGGCATGACTGCATGCCGATGACAATCAAGTATCATAATTGGTCAGTGTGAAGACACAGACTAGATACAACGTCCTGTATGAGAGACCACATGTAGTCGACGGGATGAAAATAGATACAGTCTATACTTGAGCCCTCGTCAAAGTCCTATAAATACCGGCAATGGTCCTCCTCATGATCAAAGGTAGATTGGAATTCCGTTCTTCGCCTTGTCCGCACCCGAAACTACCTCTGAATCCTATTCCATCTACTTCGATACTCTCGTCATTGCCATAGCAGCAATTTCAATCTACAGACGATGTCCACGCTTCGTATTCGAAAAGATCTTGCTACCCTCGATCAGGATGAGCTTGACACGCTCATCAGGGCATTCCAATATATCATCAGCCTGAAGCCAGACGACAAGGACGACAAGAACGCCAAGAACTCCTATTTCACCATTGCTGGGTATCATGGCCTTCCAGCACCAATCTACTGTCAGCATGGGAATGTGTTGTTTCCTACATGGCACCGTGCCTATCTCTTGCGACTAGAGAATGCTTTGCGGAGCGCCCCAGGATGCAGCAATCTTGCTCTGCCTTACTGGAACGAATGGTCGAATGAATCAATGGAGAAGGGGCTGCCCGATCTTTTCACTCAGAAGGACTACAAATTCAAAGATGGAACGTCTATTCCAAATCCCCTGTTCTCCTACAAGTTACAGGAAGGCGTACATGATCTGGACGACCAAAAAAAAGACTTGCCCGATGGCTACACAAAGCCTAAAGGGTATGAAACAGTGAGATACCCCTATTCTGGACTCGTCAGCTCCGACTTCAACACTCAAACCTCGGATCACAATGCCCAAGTGAACAAGCTGCCGCCTGGAAAGCCTACTGAACTCTTGAACGGCAATGTGACTCGCTGGCTCAATCTCAAAATCTTCAAGAACTACAAGGGCGAGGAGGTCAACGCGGGAATTGCGCAAAATTTCAAAGAATGCCTCGATGCCCCCAATTACACTGTCTTCTCGAATGCGAATTCGGCCCAGGACTGGAACAAAACGAGGGTGCGGCGTGATTTCGATTCTGTGGTGGTCTCCCTTGAAGAGCCTCATAACTCCATGCATTTAGCCATTGGGGGTTTCGACGTGCCCAACAAGCCAGAGGACAATGTCGACGTTTATCCATTCGCAAACGGCGATATGGGTGAGAATGATACGGCGGCATTCGATCCGGTTTTCTTCTTCCATCATTGTTACATAGATTATATGTTCTGGAAGTGGCAGAACTCTCACAACAAGTCCAGACAGCTGGATATCATACCTGGCCTCGACGGCACAGAGGGACTGAGTCTCGACACTTCCCTGTATCCATTCACCCGAGAGGACATTACCCCCGGAGATACGCAGCCGATGACTTCCAATGTAAGTTTCACCCACGTCCAGTAATGACGGTGTCTAACGCTCTCAGGACGTCACCGACACGGCCAATCTTGGTTACGACTATCCCAGACCCAAGGGTCATTTCATTCTTCCAGGTCCAGAATTCAGAAAAGGACCTAAACTCACAGCAACTGGTATCAACCGAGCTCGAATCCGGGGTTCGTTCGTCATCTCCACCTGGGCCAAGGGCAAGAATGGCCAGCCAGACAAGCTCTTAGACACCAAGTCAGTGCTTAGTCGGTGGAACACCGGAAGTTGCGACAATTGTCAGAACTATCTAGACATTGAATCACACAGGAAGCTCTGGGGCTTTTCGAACGATGAGGCGTTGGACACGGATTTCTATGCGCTGGTACATACGAGAGACAACCCTGAAGGTATCGATACCATCGAAGGCAACAAGATCCAGGCCGATATTGGAACAGCACAGTGAAGCATTGAGTTGAGGTAAAGAGCTAGTATCAAGCTGTCGAGACTCGTCCTCGGCTTCACAAGGCCCGGCTAGTGGTTCTATGAAGTGGTGTGAACTAGAGCGCAACCTTTTCGTTCACGAAGGATAGGAGATTTCAACAGTCTCAGGGATTGGCGACAAAAGTTTTTATTCATGCCTCATAGTTCTTATCATGTCCAAGCTCTCTAAATGTTGCTTCAATTTGATTCTCTCAACTGACGGGGTCCTTTCTTGACCGACCTTGATCTGAGCCACCAGATATCCGTATACTCTTGAAGATGCACGAGGCATGTTTTGCACGGTCTTTTGTGGATAGTACGATGACCCTTGGTGTCTGAGAAGCGCAAATACCTACGACTAGGTAAATGGCCATACAAATAGACAAGGCGGAGTTCCTAGTGTGTGGTGGTTGTTTACGAAAGGGGCAGTACACGCAACCTCGTGTGGTACGGTGCACCGGCTAGGCTTAGTGACCTCTTGCGCCTTGTGTACTTTTGCAGTAGGCGATACATCTTGATAGTTGAAAAAGTTGTAGTGTCAGGTAGAACTTGAAGCTATGATGATGTGTAAAGGCTGATAGCGAGCGATGAGCTGCCGTAAACAAAAACTCCTCCATTGTCGTCCCAGTGCACCTAATCCTTCGTACCAAAAATGAAATCGTACAAATTTCAAACATCATTGGGTGATACTCCAAAATGCTACCGTCCATACGAACCAGTCCAACGCGTCCGTTCGTCGCTAGATGTCGAAAGTGACTCGCTTCACACCTTTAGATGTCGTCAATAGATAGCACGTCGATAACATGAACAACAACTTACTGGAAGCCCTTCTCCTCTTGGAAGCGTAGAAAGCGTAAGTCGAATCATCCTCCCCTTCTAAATCACCATCTTTGGACTTGCCTGACGTCAGGATCTGTATAAGCCGATTAGGACCGCTGCTATCCGAAGGTGTGGTGGTGGTGGTGCTGCTGCTGTACCACTTGACCACACCAAAGAGTGAAACACTTACAAAGTCGAATCTGGATGCGGCAAAGACCAGAGCCATGAGCACAATGACAGCCAACAGCGAACCCCCAAGCCCATTCATGCCGGAAAACATTCTCAACATTTCGACTTAGGTCCAAGCCAAAGTTTCTCCTCTGTTTGCTGTTCCTGATAAGATATCAACCCCTTGGGAGCTAGTCGTCGATCGGATCGCGGGCGTAGACGGTAAGCGCTGTTGTTGTTTCACGTTCCCTTGGTGTTCAATAACCCCACGCGCGGCAATCAGCGGATGAAGAATGTCGGGGTAGGACTACGTGTATAAAGGGGAAAGTGGAAAGATCAAAAGAGGAAGAGTGTCCAGAGACTTTCCGGAAGGCAGCGTAAGGAATAAAAAGTTCCGAATGCAAACATGAATCGCGGGGTTCAAGCAAGGTCAGGCATGTCCCAGAAGGAATCTCATCGTCAGCATAGAAGGATGAGGCTCGCGAACTCCGGAGTTGGTTGGCAGGTAGAGTTGGGTCTGACATGCGACCTTATAATAAGAATCTCCAACGGTCGCGGCCGGCCCTACGGCCATCCCAGCAACTCCGAACGTATGGCGAGTATGATGGGACGTAGATCGTTTACGGCCGAGAAAGAGCTCTCCGAAGTAGGTCCCCCTACTTTAACTAACGAAGGGCTGGAAAATGGTTCAATTCTGCTCTATTCGTGCACTTCTGCCTCAGCTGCCCGGCACGACACGTGGTAGTAACAGGAGAATCGGGCATCCAAGGTCCAACAGCAGTCCAGCCAGCCTGATCGTCTGTGCCAGGACGACCTCTGATTGGTAAAGATTCGAGAAAGAGTATGCCACAAAGTTGGGGTGGTTGACTCAATTCGCCAAAGATGGTTCTCCGTTTCGAGACGGCTGGAACGGGGGCCACGGGGGGAAGAGGGTGGGTGGCTTGTGGTAGGGCGGAACCCAGACCGTGGAGTGGAGGTCCGAATCAGTCGGCCGGAGTTCTGTGAGAGAGAGGAAACGAACATGTAACCCCCATCCTGTCTCTGCCGCAAAGGCTGACTGCGGCCCACCCCTGTCCGTGTTTGCTGTTGGCATCTTGAGTGTCTGATTAGTCCAGGAATGCGGGGAATGGGAAAAGGCAGCTCGTCAGCAAGGAGACAAGGGATCGGAGCTTCAATGTAAGAGGGTGGGCGAGACACCGAGACTGGTGAACTGATGAAGAGGAAGCGAGAGACATGGAGAGAAGATGCAGCGAGCAGAGCAGGGAATGGTTGTGGCGCCCAATGATTGGGCGTGTGGGTGGCCTGTTGGCTGCAGCAGGGCAAAGAAATATGTCCAATGAGTGCTCCAACAACAGAGCAAAAGTGCACCTCGAATTATATTGCCGAGTCGGGGGGATCTGGAATCATGATAACGGGACTCGGAGCTGAGTGGTTGGTTTGCATCAGTCAGAGGAGCGAATTGGAAGGATGGGAAAGGATGGTTGAGCTGAGATCGAGTTCATCTCGAAATCTGATGCTGCCCGCACCCTACTGCCAGCCATCTCAACGGACGGGGTAGGAGAGTGAGAGTGCAGGACAGACAACAGTCTTGTTCATTATTAGGTATTGTAGTATCATCATCATGAGGCGTCCACCGATGCCAGCCGACCGCGACTGCGACTGTGACTGCGACTGCGACAGTTTCTGCATCGGGCGCTTTCTAAGTTCAGTCTCACTGTATCCCGATGTTCCCTCCGCAATCTCGTTGCGTTTCTTCCCTTCCAAGACCAAACCCAAAGCAAAACTCCTCATTTTTCGTCATCCGAAGACACGGAGCATTGAAATCCGCGCCAAGAGATGCGGAACTCTTGCCCAAAGCGCCTGTGCACAAATACCCATTTTTGGCCGTTTGAACTTTTGTACCGGTCGACGCCTGCTGATCCCATTGAATGAGATGGCAATGAGAGCGAGAGAGTGAAGGTGAGAGTGAGAATGACGAATGAGAGTGAAAGCCAGGATTCGGGGAACGAAGATCTCCAAAAGTCCGACCGCCGTTTCTCTCACTCTCACACATTTTCATCTCTCGCCCCCAGCGAACATAAAAAGACAAAAATAACGACTAGCAACCAACGCCGAAGACCGACCCCGCGACCGTAGGGCAGGATGGAATTCCGATTGCCCCCCAAAAGGATCCAGAAAGGTCCACATACGGGGAAGAAGCGTGAAAAAGCAAGGCGAAAAGAGGACTAAGTCACCCTTTCCGAAATTCCGGAGGCGTCGACTAGCAATCGTCCGCCCGCAACGCCTGGACCTCGAGAGCCTCGTCCACAATGAGAGCCCAGGTGTCGCGGATGTAGTCGCGCATCTCCAAGAGGACCATGACCGCATACGCTGCCGTCATCAAAGCGAGACAGTAAAACGCCTGAACCAAGGAAACATCAGTCTCGACACTCTTGATGTTTTGTATAACGCCCACAATCTTGGAGAATGATGCAAAGATGAAGAATAACCAAAACCATCAATCATCCAAGCAGATGGAGGGATAGAGGAAAACGATGTCAAAAACGAAAGAGTGTAAGATGCAACTTACCGACCAGACCCCCAAATCACCCCATCGCACCAGAGCCATCTCGCCCAGCCCGTAGAGACCCTCCACGCCGGACGCGTTCCCGGGGAATGCGTCGCCGCCCAGTCTCGTGCTGTAAACCACCCGCAGCTCCTCAACGCCGTGCAGCGCGTCCGGGACGCTCTGGAACCCATAGTAGAGGAGACCGAGCGCGAGCGGCATTGGCAGTGCATGATATGCCCAGCACAGCGTGTCGAAAATGCCCATGACGGTGAGCTTGACGAGCTCCCTCGGCGGCCTCGTGAGATCCAGGATGCCTCGCAGAAAGAAGTCGAATATCACGGCCAGCAGTGTTGTCAGGGGATGCAAAGCCTGTGGCTGCGGTTGTCGTGGTTGTTGCCGGGCCGCCGTCAGCGACCGCCTTTTGGCTTGCTTAGTCTGGCCCCGGGAGGAAAGGTGAGGAGAGGCGAGGGCGGAGAGCCTTGGTGCCGGGTTGTATAGGGAATGTTGTTGTTGGTGTTGGTAGTCGAGATAGTTGTGCGGCCCTGGGAGGCCGGCACTCATCATGGTCTTTTGTGTAAACGTTTCCGTTGACATGCTGAATAGCGGATGCCCCTCCCCTTTAACATACACTTGGTGATAAAGTGCGAAGAAGGGTTGGATGGGACGAGGGGTGCCAAGATAAAAGGATGTAAATCCAAAAGATAGGAGAACCTTGGCTCGGTTTCTTGGGAAACGGTTCCGAGAGGAAACTTAATAGTAGGCAGGTGAGGGGCCCAAGATATAAGTCGGTGAGTGATGGGTGGTGAGCGGTGGTGAGCTGCGAGCAAGCGATAGGACCCGAGCTAAGGATAGGTAGTGAGGTGTGCTCGAGCTTTATGACAAGCAGGGCAGAATGAGCAGGGAAAGGAAAAGGCAAAGCTTCCTAGGTCCTGGGATAGCGTTTGCTTGCCTTAGCGCAGGTTGCTAGCGACGCACCGTTCGCGACGACACAGTTTTTATGCAGGTTGTTCCAAGGCGGCGGGGAAGAAGAGCTCTGAGAGGTGTGATTGAGGTGTGGTTGAGGTGATGGTCGCAGCGGTCGGTGTAAGTCGTCGTTTATCTGTCGAGGAGGAGGAAGATGAATGGACAAGGTAGTGGCGTGCCCAAGGTAGCTCAAAGGTATGTATGAATATGTGTTTATGCCACCGAAATCCAAGGTCGAATCCCACGTCTTTGCTTTTGGTGAGAGAAGTCGCTTTCGGTCGCCGACCGAAACCATCAGCAAAAGATGTGCAGCAACGCAAGTAAGCAAACTCGCATGAGGTACGCGCTGAGGGCTGCTCGATAAGCTGAATGTCCGAATCCGACAACGGTTAGGGAAAAGGCAAGGGGAAGAACAAAAACAAACAATACCTTTCCTTACACAGTCAAGAAAGTTCAAGGAAAATTGAGAAAGCAGCAAGCGGCGGCACGTAGAGAAATATGTCCTCGTCTTGAAGAAGTAGATTACCCTCTCTCTCATCAATTCTTTCTTTCGCCTCTCCGGCTCAATGGACATTCCCCTTAGGTCCCTTGTATATAGCTCTGTGTCTCTTTGTGTGTGTGTGTGTGTGCATCCAATTCCTCCTTATCTAAAGTACCTTACCAGCCAAGACAGTCGGCTGGAATGTTGTCTCTCAACACCACGCCAGAATCGAAAGGGGGGGAAGGATGGAAAAGTCCCCTGTGCATCGTCTGCGACCCTGCAGACGGACAGTAGTATGCAAGGCGAGGAGCTATGGTATCTACTATGTACCGCACATGCGTACATGCCACTATGCATGCATAGCAGGAAAATAAAACCTGGGGGAGAAAGAGAAAAAAAAAAGACCTGACCAAAATCCCAAGCCAGAAATTGTGCTGTCGCAATGAAACACAAGACATACGCCTTTTCCACCTCATGTTTCCCCATGTTCCAATTATAAATCCCCGTCGTTCGTTTCTGCGTTCAAGGAAAAGCCACGGTGGGAGCCTTTGGAGCCCCGGACTGGGGAGAGTTTCTCTCCGGCTGGGTCCCGGACCGCTCCGGTTGGCTGCTTCGCGCCTCGCCTCCCCTACGGCTCTGCCACCTTGATGCTAGCCTTGCGCATTCGACCACTCCGTCTTAACCCGCTCGTATCTTCGCCTTGGTCGGATTCTTCACCCGCGGCTCTGAGGCGCTTGTTTCCAAGCCTACTCCCCGCGCAATCTTCGAGTGTCTCCGATGTGCTCGCTGCGGGTCGCTTTCGTCCCCGGATACGCGCCTCCTCGTCGCGCCCCAGGAACCGGTGGATAAGGCGGTGGTCCAAGATGCGCTGCTCCTTATCTTGAGGCCCGGCCCTCTCAGTCTTCGGCCAAATGTAACCGTAGAGCTTAGAGTGGCGTTCGCAGCGCGGGCACGAACTCTTGGTGTAGTACGCATTTTGCTGCACAAATGCTGTCTCGCAATTCATGCAGCGAACCCATGCCGTCTGCGGCTCTGATAGCAACAGCGGTGTTAGAGTATAGTCGCCGGGCGTTCGGGTCTTTGCGGGTGGTGTGGTCTCCTTGATAAAGGTGCGCCGCTGATACTTGCGCTTCTTCAGAGGTGGCTGGTCACCACCGCTCTCCACCGTCTCAGCAACCTTTGCACAGACTTTGATACTGTCAGTGATCGGCGCAGGATTTTCTGTCGATACCGGTGCTTCGACCTTTGCAGTCAGCACGGTGACGGAGCTGCGATCGCCCAACTCGTCTTGCTCTATTGACGCAAGAGCCTCAACCTTTGACGTTTTCACCACGGCCTCACGACGAGAGCTTCCGAGCGACTCTTTTGTTGAGAGGGATTTAGCAACGTTTTGTGTCAGCTTCAAACTGCTCGTGCTAGAGCTTTTTGATGCGCCTGTTGGTGACATTGCCACTGGCTTCGTGCTCACGCTGCTGCACATAGCAGCTGCGATACTCATACGATCCTGGATCTTGTACGAAGGGACGCTCGCCGGGTATAGCCACACTGGAGGGTTTGGACCCGAGGTTTTAGAAGGCGGTGACGGAGGATTGCACAAGGACGAGATGGGAATTGACCGGGAGACAACAACAGATCCAGCTCGACTGGTGTCTGGCATTTCCTTTTGGCCCCTTCTTTGCGACGAGTATGGCGCCGCCTTAGCCAGTGCTTGCTCCGTGGTCTCCTCATACTCCTCTTTCTTGACAAGCTCCGAATGCTTCTGACGTTGGCTCGGTTCCGGGGAGTCTTTCTCCGGCTCAGTAATGTCCGTCACCGACCCGTCTTCGTTTCCGCTACTGGTCAATGACATGCTGCGCACAGACTCGGAGGCCGAGCTCTCTGTTGACGTGACAATGGCTTCCTGACGGGCTTTGGCTGCTTGCGTAGCCGAAATTTTTCGTCTTTTGGATGGCGTGATGGGCGGTGTGACGAGTGAATCGAAAGACTGCTTCTTTTCTGGTGAAAGAGCATCTGACATTGGTGAGTCGACTGCTAGAGAATCTCGGCCAGATTTCCCGCTCCTGAGTCGTGATTTAGACACTCGCGGCCGGATGTCTGGCGTGACAGAAGGTGTTCGAGACGACGGGCCGGCGCTATCGTCCCTTCTCCTCCGCCGCAAAGAGTATCCGTCCAAAGCGGACTCCTCGATGCTTTTCTTAACCACAACTTCTCCTTCTGCCGGTGCCCAACCGTTTGCACATCTGTCTTCGCATGTTCTGCATAGACATTCGCAGTTGTCCTCCCCGAAGTAGTTCTCGGCATATGTGACGGTAATCTCTTCGCCAACATCGATGTTCCTCGTCGCAATGATCTCAATCGTGGCTGAAGACGTAGTCATGAGCTTCGCATTGGCTCTGCAGTCGTGGTTCGCAAATCGGGCAGGGCCCATGAACAGGCTGGCGCATTTGTTCCTGGCGGAAATAATGATGCTAAAGTCCTTCTTCCGGGCCGTCATTTCTCGCTCCTCCTCGGGTGAAATGTTGACCTGCGTTCCGGCCAAGTACTTGATCGTCTCGTTTCGCCGTATAAAGCGTCGGGCCGTGATGGCGGCTTCGTGCGAAACAATCGTGTAGCGGTTCGTCGAGTTCACCTCAAATGGGCAGTCAGGAAGGTAAATCTGGACATAGCGGCGCATATGACGCTTGAAGTCATCCTTGGATTTGTCCGTCTTGAGGGCGGCGAAGAACTTGCGGAAGCCATCGGTAGCTAGCAACTTGCGCTCGGCGGATTCGAGGTCTTTGCTGACAGCGAGCTCGTCGCGGATGATTTGGGTAATGTCCTCCTCCCGCACACCTCGCGAAGGATGATAGGAGTTTCTGTTCTTGGGAATCGTAGTCCAGTAGAAGACCTGCAAAGTGTCAGCTTCTTCAGCCCCCAAATGTCCGAGGCATGGCTGCCCGGCGGAACCGAAACCCATACATGATCGACTAGAGCATCAGTCAGGAAATCATCGTACGATGCCAGTTGCGCCAATGTCAGCGTCTGCTTATTCTTCTGCTTCTTTGCCGTAGCAGCAGAGGGCGGCATCGTGAGATACGGATGAGCGTTGACGGCGTCGCAGTTGTCGTCGGCGGCGCAAGTTGGAAGGAGCGAGTCCGAGGCGAGGTCGGGGAAGGCTAAACGAGCGTCGAGGGACCAGCGTCAGCGCACAGAGCAAGGAGTGGACGAAGGACCAAATGTGAGGTCGGGCTCCCTTCGACAGCCCAAGGTCAAGCGCAGCAAATGATGTGGGGGAGTGACAGCTGGGCCACGATTGTCGCAAGTCGGCCGCTAAGGATAGGGACCAGAAACAGATGTGGGTGAGACCGGGAAGAAGGTTGTTGTGTCCAAAAAGGCGCAAAAAGATGAGAGAAGGGTCAGCTCAGGGTGGGTGTCGTCATGTCTTCCGGTCCAAAGTCCAAAGGGGGCATAAACAAGCCAATGAGGACAGGCTGGTCAGGGCAGGCGGGTGGTTGTGGAGATTAATGCGCAGGGCCGTCGTAGATCATACTCGGTACGGTAGGATCTGAAAGAAGAACAAACAAGTCGTGGACCCTCCTGTCGATGAATGCTCAAGGAATGAATGTAGGAATCAAAATAGCTTCATCCACAAGTACCGGAAGGGAGGCTCTGTGGGTGACAAAGACGTCGGACAACGGACGATGGAGCGGATAAAGAGATGAGAATGAGGAGGGAAATGAGACAAATAAGTGGATGTGGTTAGGTTGAGGTGGGAGGTGGGATGTGGGATGTAGTGAGGTGAGGTGTGTGTGTGTGTGTGAGGCTGGACGTCAAGAGACCTGAACTCAAGATGAGCAGGAAACAGCAATGGAAGTCGCCGTCTTGTCCCAATTTTAATTCGCTCTTGCCGGGTGGAAAGTTGGTTGCTTCGGGTAGTTCCTTCCCTCTCTTACTCTCCTGCACAAACTCAGTCTCAATTCGTTCGGATCCGACTCAGAGCACTCCGTACTTTCGGAAGGTATTGACAGCAAGTCCCAATGGAACAAGTTCCAGATTCCAGGTTCCTTCCTTCCTTTCCAGCTTTCCAGGGGAGCAGACAGACCAGCCAGACAGAGACGCAGGACGGGAAAGAGGGAGGGAAGCAAGAAAGGCAGGGAAACATTGGATTGCGCCTTACCGGGGGGTTTGATGGCCAATCAAAAGTTACAAAACTCAGTGGCTAGGCAATTATCGTTGAAGTGGCCCCAAGTGAGCACTGAGACGTCAAAATAGTCGCACAGACCAAGTTTTGACCGGCTACGTCAGCCAATGAGATGCGCTCATGCATATGTAGCTAACCTCTTTTGGCTGTCAGAGGCCTGCCCGCAGCAACGGGACAACATGCAGCTCTTGAAGTGGGTCATGAGGTCCACTTCACTGGTCGATTCTGGGCTACCGGATCTACATCAGCCCGTTGTTCCGACGTGGAATTCAACTTTGCAGTCCCACCTTTTCGAGATAGCTTCATAGAGCCAGTGGCCAGCCAGGGGAGATTCGATATACCACAGCCTACCACGAGGTCCCGCCGCCAAAATGATTCAATTAAAGGTATGTCATCTTCTTTGATTCGCGAAAATCGAATCAGCACGCTAACGCGCACTCAGACGGTGCTGCAATGCATCGACAACTCAGGTGCTGCCATGGTCGAATGCGCCATGGTTGTCGGCCAGAAGAAGCTCGCCCGCATCGGTACGATCCTGTCGTCCACTTCCGAACCCCCCTTACCTCACGCGATTCGATACCGAGACTAACACATATCCAATCGCAGGTGACAGAATCGTCGTCGTGGTTCAGAAGCACAGAGGTGCCAGCGAGGGTGGCATGGCCGGCTCATCAGCCGCCAACAAGGTCAAGCGCGGTGACATGCGCCATGCCGTCGTTGTCCGCACCAAGCAAAAGACTCTCCGCCCCGACGGTAGTGTAATTCGGTTCGACGACAACGCCTGCGTTCTCATCAACAAGGCCGGCGACCCCGTTGGCTCTCGCATCAACGGCGTCGTTGGTGCTGAGCTGAGGAGGAAGAAGTGGAGCAAGATCCTTTCCATGGCGCCCATGCACGCATAAAGGAAACGGCGATGGGACGAGGGAGGAGCAGGTACAACAAGAAAGACGTGTAGGATCTTTGTAAAAGTATAGGAGAAATGAGTCGTCAGAGTGGGGGAAGTGTATTATACGAATGCATGAGCCGGCGTTTCCAGGGTTGGCAGTCGATACCAATCTCCATCAAATACAAAAACATTCAGAAAGTCGAGATGAGTCTGGTCACAAGTCAAAGGTCACTTTCAGATAGGTCGCAATGGCGCAGAATAGTGATTCCCATCGAGGTAAATGTAATTCAATGGTCTGTATGATATCTAAAGACAAAAACTGTGGCCGCCCCATGGCCTTTTTCCCCCAATCGAGAGCTCGAACGCCAGAATACTCCTTACAATGCATGATAACCTCCTCTAGAACAATCTTAGGGTATCTTCAAACGGTCGTCTCTTTTACTGGAAGATGTGACCGCAATCGCAGCAGACATAGAACAATTTCTGCACGAGAACGCGTTAGCCTTCGGAACATCTGAAAGGATGCTGAGAAATAAGAAAGACGCGGGTTGTACTAACCATGCCCGTCTCGGCGCTTCGCTGCTGGGACTGGAAGAAGACGGCTTCGCCAGCCTTGCAGACGGGGCATTCCTTGTTTGATCGTGGAAGCTAGATCCGGGAAAGATGCAGCGTCAGCCAGCTGATCATGAGGGAGGTCTCGTGCCCAAGGTGAAAGCCAAAATCCCATTGCAAGAGCCAGGTCCAGGGGATATCATCCAGGAATATGTTGTGTGGTAACGCGTGGCGGAATCGCCCTTCACTGGCTGACAGCCAGCTGAAAGGTAGGCCACGAGACTTTGCGGTTGGCGGAGTCAGGCTCATTGTGGAGTGCGATGCCCGCGAACCCGTGGTTGATCTCGTCGGAAGTGACCGATTCCTTTTCTTCGTCGTACTCTTCGAGGGCCTCGTCTTCGGCCATGTCCATCAGGTCGTCCCATGTGATCTCCGTCTTCTTGCTCTGGGGACCGTCGTGCTGGTGGGTAGGGGCCGCTGAGACGTTGAAGTCGTCGGACGGATTACCGCAGCCGCTGCAAAGGATGGCGTGGCCGCAGCCGATGCATACAACAGGGGCAAGAACAGACTGGGGATCACCTACAGTAGGATCCGAACCGACATCCTGTGTGACACCGGCGGTCTCACCGGCGGCGTTGTTCATGACGTTGCGGAAGACGCAGGTGGACTGAGCCTCCTCGGTAAACTGGCAGGTTCGGCAGGTGAATTGGAGGCGGTGAGTCTCTTCGTCCTCCTTGGGGTAGAGCATGTTGGAGCATTCGGAGCAAAAGCGAAAGGTAATCTGCTCAAGCTTCTTGTTCGCGCCGTCGTCTTGGGAGTTTGTGCTCATGGGGGTCGCCATCGTGGTGTCGGTCGCGTAGCGATTCTTGTGCGTCGGGGAATGAGTTGATTAATCAGAGGGAGTTTAGTAGTTTCGCAGTATCGTCGTCGCGTAAGTCTATAGATCAAGATCGGGTTGTTGAGCGCGTTATTGAAAGTCGGGCAGCGGTGTGCAATGTTTGAGGTTCAGGCAGAAGGCGGAAAAGCGAAGTGCGGCGCAAATAATCGAAAGGAACCTGATGGAGAAAGGCGCACGTTCCTTTTTGCAGTGCGGGAGGCGCAAGGTGGGGCCGCGGCGGTGAATCAGAGTGGAATGGAATTTCGGTGAGCTATGGTCACTGGTTCACCGAGACGTGTTTCGGTGAGTTACTGCCATGGTTCATCTGAGATGCCAACCTGACTGTAATGTAATATTAGTGAAGTGAGGCCGCCACCTCTTGTGACTCATAGGGCTATGCCAACTTTCTATGACCTAACTACTTGATATTTGGTGTTTGAGATGAGAGACTAGGACTCGATTACGAGTGTACTGAACTACTTCGAATCAAGATGGGCCAAAGACCAGCTCCCCCAAGGCAAGCTTTCACAAGGAAGCTTGCGTTCCGGTCATTTGCTACCCTATCTGAGGTTATCATGTCTATGTCTGAACTATCTGTACCCCATAAATCGTCTTAAGTTCTAGAACTTCATCCATCATTATACAACATGTTGCAGCTAGGAGTAGGTTCTCACGTATAGCAAAGTCGAGATCTACAGGGCCTCAACGAGAAGAACGGTACACACATGGTACCGCGAGACCTACTGATAGCAGGCAGCGTTGAGGATGAGCCAACGTCGGCCTATCACGGAGCAACTTAAAACAGGTTTGGACATGTTGCTGATCACTTTTCTCACTGGACTTTTCGATGAGGCCGAAGATATTTCAGGCAATGGGGGGAGGCCTCGTTTAGAAGCTCTACATTCAGATGAGGGGCACTCGTTGCTGGTCGAAAATTAAGGCTCAACTGTCGCTTAGCCTAACCTGAGACTTTTAGATCTCACGAATGACATCTCTTCAATTCTCCATTTCTCCTTTCCCTCGAGGAAAACCTGATAGACTGCGGCTTGATAAGATGGATCGACAGGTCTGGGACGGGAAACCCTTGCGTCGAATAAGACGTGTGACGAGTTTCCCGTCCAAGGTCGGGAGAGAAGGTCTGGTAGGTGAAACTTTGTAAGCTGACCAAGACGAGCACGGGACCATAGCTACACGTGATTTGACAGGAACTGGAACAGAATGGAACCAATAAGGGCACAAGTTTCGATGCGCTGGGGGGAATGATCAGCTTCCCCCTCCAGCGCCCTGTTCCCCGCCTTTCAGGGACACAACTTTTTTGATGGCTCCCGTCCCGGCGTCCACGAGTCCAATGCTAAGGTACGTAGTAGGTCCCTATCCGGCCTGGTTCCCTGTCAGAGGTCACCAGGTCCCCCGTAGCCCTCCCCCCACTCCCCACTAACGCTCGTCGACAGCGGATATCCATTGTTCAAGTGGCATGAAAGATATTCCTGGTGGCTTAGGTAACCCACCATTGTGGCCCGTACCTTGACTTTTTTGCGCCTTTTTGCTCCCCCTCCTTCCCGCTGTGGCCCCCCATTATCTACTACGTATGTTCGCACCCAGCATAGAAGCAAGGCCTCGTTGGTGGTTACCCCAGCAGCCGCACGTCATCCTCTCTCTCACCCAATCCATTCGAGCCAAGCTGAAGAACCTCCCCCCGTCCAGTTGCGTTGGCTAGGTGCATCGCCAAAACCCCAGCTCTTCCCCAGCTGCACCTTGCCTTTACCTTCTATTGCCTAGGTACTTTACCTTACTTTACCTTAGGTACCTTACGGAGTACCTTGGCATTGTCTCCTCCGTTCGGCTGCCGTAGGTACCTTTACGTTACCCGGTATACCTTGCCTTTCCGAGTACATTTGTACCTCGACGCCCACCCTCCTCGCCTCCATCGTCGTGCTGCTCTTCTTCTTCCTTATTCTGCCAACTCCACGTTTCTTACACTTCAGTACCTTACTCCACGACAGCTTCGTTCCTTGCACCAACTTCTCCCGCCGCTGAAGTTTCGTTCCCCGCAGCTATCGCAACAGCTTCTTCTCGTCTCTCCCGTAAACAAACTCACGCGCAACAATGGTGAGTAAGCAGTGATACATCTCGTATCCGGAGCAGAGCCTTTTCCCTCTCTGCACCCTCGACACCCGACCCCGCTCGATTCCTTGGTGCACAGCTTCACCTATTATCGCGCAGCCTCGTCTCCGGGCCGTCGCATGCTCTGCTGTTGACCTTTCTCTGCGCCTCCCACAGAGCCTGGCGGCGGCGGCTTACCAACCAAGACAATCCCATTCTTAGCAGACGACTAATACAAATCCTCACCAGGCTGACACCGGTCTCCCCCCCGGCTGGGAAGTGCGACACTCCAACTCCAAGAACCTGCCCTACTACTTCAATGCCGCCGAAAAGGTCTCACGCTGGGAGCCGCCTGCGGGAACCGACACCGAGAAGCTGAAGCACTACATGGCCACCCATCACAGCGCTGGCGCCGGCGCAAGATCCCAGGCTGTTCCTGTGCCAGAGGGAAAGATCCGCGCTGCCCACCTGCTGGTCAAGCACAAAGACAGCCGGCGCCCTTCCAGCTGGAGAGAGGTACGCAAACCACCTACCGAAATGTTTTCAGTTTTCAGAGTACAGACAGCTAACAACGCCTGTCAAAATAGGCCGAAATTTCCCGCACCAAGGAGGACGCACTCGAGATCATCAAGGCTCACGAGGCCAAGATCATGTCTGGTTCCACCACGCTCGGCGAGCTGGCCCTGACCGAGTCCGACTGCAGCAGTGCCCGTAAGAGGGGTGACTTGGGCTACTTCGGCAAGGGTGACATGCAACGGGAGTTTGAAGAAGCTGCCTTTGGTCTTAACCCCGGCGACATCAGCGGCGTCGTGGAGACGGCGAGCGGCCTGCACTTGATTGAGAGGTGAGTGATTCGAGTTTTGTTGCTTTTGGCAACCCCCTATTCCACTTACAGTTCCACTAACCACCCGGATCACAGACTGGAGTAAATGAGACAGAGTAGAGACGAACAGCATCATGCGCGTGTAAGCAGGCAGGGGGTTCACAGAAGGAGGGGGAAAAAAAAGGTCAACCAGTGCTCAGTGCCGGTGGACATGACACGGCTGGCCCAGCTGAGCCAGCCAGACGTTTATGACATTTGTTTTGCAAAATTGTTTTCTATCACGCGCTTGCCACTGGCATAACTGTATATCAAAAAATACCAAATGCGCTTCTGAAGAGAGCCCACGAGCTCACAAGTACAATTTGCCTCCCTCCGCCCCTTTTTCTATGGAACAATCATGCTATGCTATGCTGCGTACATCAACCAGAGCGCCGCCTTTCATGCTCCGGGTCACCGATTTCATGCGCCAAACTACCTCCAGGGACCTCAAGATACCTCACCATATGGGACTCTGTCCGGTCCCATGCCGGCAAGCTTCATCAAGGTAGTCGTAAACGGTTCGACCGCACTGAAGACGACAGTAAAGATCCCAAACACGGTCATCGAGAGAGCAGCATAAGGCGCAGCCCGGCTCTTCCTCTCATAGAGATAGGAGACGCCCATGGCCGCGCCGTTGATGCCAATCGCCGTCCCTACCCCAATGGTAAGCGCATCGTCTCTCGGTCTCTCGTCTTCTTCTTCGTCCACGTCAATGTGCGACTCTCTAGCTGAGTCAAATCCCAGCTTCCTCAGCATGGACGGGTACATCAGCTGTCCCAATATGCCGTTGCTCACCACCAGTGCCGCGGTGACGACATCGTTCCCATAGACCGCCTCTATAGCAGGTCGCGCCAGTGCCAGCGTCGTGCAGCGCGCTGCAAAGGAGAGCGCCTCACGAGGCCCGAGATCAACCGCTCTGCCGAGCAGGACGGACACAAAGATGTTGAGTGCCGCAAAGATAGTCGAAAGAACAACCACGGCTGCGCCGGCGCGAGACCAGATTTGCTTCCGACACTCGTAAAGCTTGAACCCCCAGACAACGAAGCCGACCTCAAGGATCGAGATGGCCGCGTCGCCGGCGCCGAACCAGTCGCTCGTGAGGTAAGATCCCGATACCTTTGAGGTCCAGATGAGGGAGAGAGTCCTACCGCGCGAGAATTGGGACATCGTTTCATTAATGGGCGTGCCCGTGGCAGCGGCTTTGGCACGAGTGTAGGCTATCATGCCGAGGGTCATTAGGAGGACCGGGTTAAGCAGTGTCGTGATAGTCATCTTGAGCCCTTGTACGCTGGAGAGGATGTCGCTGCGTCCAAAATTGCGCTGCAGTCTTGTGCTGCTGATCCAGGTGAACCACAGCATGCATCCATCGAGGATGCGGTCATCGCCTAGGGCATACGAGACAGGGATGCCTACGGTGAGTAGGAGCAAGATTGATAGAACGATTGGGTAGCACTCCTTGAGCCAGCTAAACCTTTGGGTACCCTTTCCGCTCGAGACTTGGGGCTGCTGCGAGCTGGAAAGCGATGTCCGATCTTGATAGTGGCCCAGTGGGCTCGGAGGTGGGACAGGGGTCGGACAGTCACTATCGGTGAAGTAAGCCGAGACGGTCCTCGAATCTGGACCCAGTCCCGCTTCCTTATCGGTATGGTATCCGTTGATCGTGGTTCCGTGTAGGGTCGTTGACTCGGAAGGCCTGCGGCTGAGGGTTGGAGGAGGCATCTGGATGCGTGGTATAGGAGTGTCTTGCCCGCCAGACTGCCATGGTTGGTCGACTTCGGTGTCATCGTCGCTTCTCTTTTCAGATTCGCGAAGGGGAAAGGCTGGAATTCTGAGTATCCCGGCAAAGATGCCCCAAGAAAGCAGGAAGATCAATACCCAAAAGACGACGTTGGTGTTCACTTTGTCTGTCAGTCTTGAAATGTGAAAGATTACTTTTTGGTGTCAAGGTGAACTCACCAAAGTTTCCAATTACCCTTCCAATGCCCTTACCGCCAAGCAGTCTATCCTTAGTAATCATGACGATGGGCACCGGAAAGCCAATGCCCAAGTTGCTATTGATGAAGTCGACCTGGCCAGGTTAGTACTTGCGAACAGTGGTGAGGTGAGAACAAAGGTGAAGGACAAACCTTGTACTTGATGTGGCGGTGGTAGAAGCTTTCTGACTCCGGACAAAGGTATGAAATCGCGAACATGAAACAGAACACCACAGCCATGCCAATGATGGGTGACAGGTAGTCAAGTCGGACTTCGTACAGACCCAGGAAGAGACTCCATATGAGCAATTCGCTAGCGAGGTAAATCACCCCGACCCAGAAGATATCACGCATCCGCTGGCGTATGAGGCGGGTGCAATGTTCCCATCTGTCGGTGCTGTTTTCTTCGGTATCTCTCCTGAACATTCGCAATGGCAAACGGACTCTGGGAACATTGTCTGTCAAATGTCTGAGTTTGAGTCTGAGACATTGGAGGATCTGGGAGAGAAGCTCGAAGCGAGCAGAGGTTCTTGTAAACATGTCGTGGTAGAGGGGGGAGGACGAGACGAGACGGGTCTCAGGGTGAACAGGAGGGTGTTGTGTGACAATATGTCCAAGAGTGATTTGATTCTGACTTTACCCTAGGGTGAAGTCCCAAGTAGCAAATGCAATCAGATCCACAGGTAAAACGAGGTGGAAAACAAGGCCGCAGTTGGTAAAGATACAGGGAAGCACAAAGAGGCTCTTGCTTCCCAGTTCCCGTCATCCAGTGTCGTACACGAGCGGTATATATCCACGAAGAAGGGAAGAAAACAGTATGGGAAGCTCGACGAAAGACAGTCTTTGGGTTCGCCACGGAACGGGTACTAGAATACGAAGTCGGCCCCCATTCCCATTCTAGTGAATGAAGAGCGAGTGGGGTCCAAGAGGAGAAGTCAGAAGGTGAAGTTGAAGGTGAACATGAAGGCGGATGGGGTCCGGCGGAAGGTGAAGTGTGCGGGGCCCACCCGGTATTCCATGGTTGTGGATGGCTTCACAAACGCTGGATGAACGCACGATAGGCCCGGGAGCGTCCTTGTCGACAGGTCCTAGTGGCAAGTCCAGCAACTCTGAACAAATGGGAGAAAGCAGAATCATCCCAAAGATGTTTTTGTTGCTAGTGTGGAACGGATCCAAGAGTCCGAGGTACGAGTGGCCAAGATATGCGGTTGGTCCATCGATATCGTTCTGTTGGTGATAGAGATGCTGAGTCGATGCATCACATTTTGCGGCAGGGCTTCACCGGAAAGCGATCAGGCCTGTTTGAATTGGCTTTCCGAGATATCGTAGCAGGGTTAATTGCATATCTTCGAAGAAGACCCTCCAATGACCCCTCCGTCCGGACCGTGCCGGAAGTCTGGAAGCCCATATCTGGCAGCCCGATGGTCGGCTCGCTGCTCATCCGATGGGTAATAGCCCTCATGCCAAAAGTGACAGCATGTGTGTGTGGCAGATGCCAAAAGTGACAAGATGCAACGGGACGCTCAAGCCATCTCCCGTCCTTGTTGATGTCTGTCCTGAGAGATGCAAGCTGCACCCTTCCAGGCGGGGAGGGGCGGACTGACGGCAAAGCGGCGTGTGCTGCAAACGATATCCAGAATAGGTCAGACCTGCTTTGAAGATGCTGATTGTGTGCCTGCGTCAATACGATTCTCTGTAAAGATGTATGGTTTCTTGCAGAAAACAGACGTCGCTTACTGGGTAGGTTGAAGATGACACAGATCAAGCCGGTCTTCCTTGACACTCCCGGAACCATTTGGGGATGCCTGAACAGAGCTGTGACGGAAAGCTGCCGGGACTGTGGTTGTGGCCGTTGTTCCGCAAGATGCGTGTCTCCAGTCTCGCACCCACACTTCTTTTGATTGAGTTACGGATCGCTGAACAGGGCAGCTTGTTGTTGGTCGTTGATTATTGAAGGGAAGTGGTGGGAAGGGGATGTCGTGTAAGTCTATCGGCCGTATCACCGATGCTGCAAGGTACGTACTCAGCATGATATTGGATGGGGCCGCTGCAGACGTTGACGGACCGCTTTAGGGCCCGTGCAGACGGGAGGCTGCTCGTCTGCGGTATATGGTTGGTCATCTTGACCTTTTGGTGGGGGTCTATCTGGTTTTGGACTAGTCGACCGCCTCTCTCGGTGGGCTTCCTTTTGTTTCTGTTTGCACCTCACCGCACCTCATTCATTGCATTGGACACTCACTCACTCAACTCATTCGTCGCTTTGATGAACCTCTCACTTATGTTCTCCTCTTGGCCTTGATCAATTCATCTCACCTGTTCGGTTTGAGTTGTCCTTCATTTGCCCTCGGCTCCCATATCATAGTATACGAACAGACAAACGGATCATCCCCTTTAATCGAGTCCAAGCCTGAAGGGAAAAAGGAAAATAGCAGCCCGAGCCGAGACGACACGGCTTCACTATCTACACTCTTGTGTACAATACCAACACAACCTCTCCGACTTTACCGCCCGCTTGCACCAACAACGGCAGTGTGTGCTGCGTCAAGACGTCGTGACTTGGCTACACCCAACGGAAGCCAAAATACCCCGGAACCTTTAGACGTTTTTGTCTCCCCTCCGCTGGCCTCTGTTACCATGCCATCTGTGGACCAAACCACAAACCTCGGCCGTCTTCCGTCATTGGACAACCGCATTCCGTGTGTGCTTGCTACAGCCGTTCCCTTTTAGGAAACGAACTTCCGACCCCGTTTCTTCACACCTTTCCATCGTGGCCACACCTTCATTCCTCTCCATTCTTCGAATCCGCGTCAAGTTCGGGGGCGACAGGCATCATCAGTCAGACCCCAAGGCTTGTCCCGTCTTTGGTTGATTTGGAACTCTGTCCACGTGCAGCAGCACTTTAATTCATAAGTCGTTGGTTGTTGAACACCAAGTCCTACGGAAAGAGGGGCATACCATTTCTGGCCCCCTCTGTTCAACCACCCTTACAACCTCAAAGAAATCCTTCAGGACTAGCCACCTTCCAATTAAGGTGTCTGCTCGCCGCTATGGATGTCTCAAAGCTGGAACACATTGTACGAAGCTACGGTATCGCCATTGACAGACACACCCTTCAGGCAGCCCTCGATGACCCAGAGCACGGAACTGCCTTTACCGAATGGGCCCGCCTTCACCTTGGCCCCGAGAATCTGCTGTCCAGAGATGAACTAGCCTTGTAAATGCTATCACGAGTATCACACGCTCAGTTACGTGCCTATGGCTAATCAATATGGGGTCGGTAGGTACACAGCCCTGGACAGATCCGGTCAGATCGACAAGTTGGTTGAGTCGCAGGATTTAGCTGCTGTTCAAGCTGTAAGCGAACGCGAGATACAGACTGCCATTGAGGAGCTCAACCGGTCGACTGCTGCCATTGTCAAGCAGACCGAGACCTTGAAGCAGCAGCAGGATGCCCTGTCGAAGCTGGTCAAGACCCATTCCAGGGTCGAGGAGGCTCGCTCCGATCTCGTCTTCCAACGAAACCAGAAGCATGATGCTGAGAGCAGGAAGATGATGACCACGGTGAGTTGTGTTGCTCCCGTTACCGGAAGCCACTTTGCTGACATGAGACTCAAAGGTCGAGGAGCTGTCTCAGAGTCTAGAGTACAAGGCGTCGGACCTCGAACAGCAAACCAAGGTTTCTGGCAACGGCCTCCAGCAGACTTTAGATAGCTTGCTTCACTCCGACGACAAGCTTCTTTCGAGTCTTCGCAAGCTGGGGCTTGAACTCGAGACTGAGGACCCCGAAGACCGTGAAAACGTAGAAAAGCTTCGCGAAATCTGCATGAGGTATGCGCTCGCCTCACCCACAGTTCCCAAAGACACCATGACTTAGACGCCTGGCGTAGATTGATCAAATACACCGTCGAAACGGTACGCACAAAGCTGGATAGACTCTACCTCGAAGCACTTAGCTCCGCCCATCAGAACGGCGTGACATCACACCCTTCAGACGACGTCAAAACCTCCCAGGAGGAACTAGAGTCTCTCTACGCAGAGATCCTTCCCGTAGCTCAGATGTCGGTGGAGCAGCAACACCTCGAGCCGGCTCTGAAGTCGCTATCGAGCAAGAACGGACAGTCTCTGCGCCGCTCCGCCGCTGCAGTCATCTACGTAAGTTTCAACCCAACCCCATGACTAACATTGCAAGTACTGACACGCCCAGATCGACGAGTGCCTAGATTACCTCCTCGACCACATGGACCGTCTCTCCACCCGCATAGAAGCCTACCAATCCCACAAAACAGCAACATCAAGCCTCCTCACTACGGCCCGCGCAGAACTCTCCGCTCCAGTCGCGACGCCAAAGAAGAAGACGCCGACGCAGGACCTCGTCTCCCCCGTCCGCCGCCGCAACAACACAAACCCCGGAAGATCACCCACCCGCGACGCCGCCAGCAACCGTCGCCGCCGCTCCTCGGCTTTTGACGAACCACCCCTCGAAACCCTCCTTCGCTCCCTCGCCATCGCCTTCCCCGAAGACGTCACCGACGGCGCGGGCCAAACGGCCGTGTTAGCCGCTACCTTGGCCGAGCGGCAGACGAAAGCCCGCGATGTGGCAAGGAATGCACAGGAGACGCTGGAGGGTACCGCCGCGACGCAGCTTGCGGATTCGAAGCTCGCGATCCAGTTGTTGCGGGATAGTCTGCTGGCCGAGAGTCCGTTTGGGCATGTGAGGCTTGTGGATGAGGGGATTGAGGCGTCTATCGCCGTTTTGGGACAGGAGGTTGAGAAGGTGAAGGAGAGGGTTGAAAAGGTTGATGCTGGCAAGGCGAGGTTGAGGAGCGAGAGGAAGAGGGAGATTTTGGAGCGATGGGGGCGGTAGTGTCATTGTCGGCTATATTGAGATGGGTCATCCAAATGGTCTCTTACATCAATCTCTTCAGCCTCGTGATGATGTACCATGTTTATGTTCCATTTACTATTACCCATTAATCGTCTTATGCTCGTCTTAGACTGTGTCGACCCAACATGCCGGTATGTCCTTGTCCCTGGAGCTGGGACCTGGTGCTGGAACCGAGTCATGGCAGCTGAAGCAATCGGCCATCTCAATATGCCGCAGAATACTCGGTACCGACTCCATGTTCCCCTTCAGACCCTCTCAGTTTGACTCCACACCAAGACGCAAATGCCAAGATCGGGAGCTTGGGGACTAAGCAGTCCAAGGCGGAAATAAGAACCCGCGTCAAAGTTTATATCAGGTCCCAACGGCTCTAAAGCGGTATTGGGGGCATCGGGCCATGCGGGGACGGGGATATATTATATAACGCAAAGAGAAGACCGGCAATTGCAAGCGCCGTGTCTTGGCATTTTTCGATCCATCGTTTTCGGATTTTTGTACGGGTAAACAATGTTGTGGAAGAGCTCTGTACGCGGGGAAAGCCAGAGACGCGGACACGGCTTATCCTGGTGATGACAGGCACTACACACCTGCGCCGCCGAGAGGGATTGAAGCTATGATGGACACATCTAATGCAAATAATAAACACATCGGGATAGGCAGTGGGAACTGTTAGGGGATAGCTGTAGGCTCGAAAGATGGCAATATATTCAAGTTGGTATCAATTCAAAACTCAAAGTAGGCCGTGCCACCCGGAATTATGCCGTCGAATATCATCGACATGCAAGAAAGTGAAGTTCATTTTCTCATCCGCCGTCTGGGTATATCTCAAAGCAACCAACTTTCCTTCACTAGCAATTATTGTTGTGTGACGAGGCTTCGCTTAGTGTGCATAGCCTAGTCTCCGCAAAAGGCAAGCCTAGTAGCTCTTTTTCTCTTCATCGGAGCTGGGGACACGCTCCGCACGCTGCTCACGCTGGTGTTGCTGGAAGGTGTAGAGAGGCTCCAGCTTAGCATTGCGGTCGAAGAAGATCCAGCGCTTGAAGAAGTAGGGAATCGCCTTGGTGACCTGGTAGTGCGCAAAGCGGGCGGTGGGCAGAGCAAAGACCCAGTCGAGCTCTTCCAGCGTACGTTGCTTGGTCTCGGGGACCCAGAACAGGATCATAACGAAGGCAACGACGTTGAAACCAGCGTAGAGGCCAAAGGCACCAACAACGTGGAGTCTGTCGAGAATGAACGGGAAAGTCATTCCCAAAATGGCGGCCCAGAACAGGCAAGTGGCCACGGCGAAACCCATACCCATCTCACGATGAGAGAGGGGGTAGACCTCGGCAGAGTAGGTAAAGGGTACAGGACCCTCACCAGGCGAGTAGAAGGCGCCGAAAAGGTAGACGAAGAGAGATACCAGAGCAGTGCGAGTTACACCGGGCGCAATCAACGTGCAAAGACCAGCGGCCAACAAAGTCCAAGTCATCTGAGGGAAGGTGAACAGAAGCAGGGATCTTCGGCCAAAGGTGTCAATGGTCCAGAATGCGGGGAAGGCAAAGAGCCAATTGACCATTCCGAAACCGAATGAACCGAGCAGAGCCTGGAAATCGCCCATGTTGGCATCCTTGAAAATAGTTGTCGAGTAGAAGGCAATGATATTGATACCTGCATTCCACAATATTGTCAGATACTGCTCCGTCCACGGAGGGGTGTACGACACGTTATTTTCACTTACCACACATCTGCTGGGCAATCATGACGGTGAAAGCAGCCAAGTTGGCGCGGCGCACGCGAGGAATGGTGAAGAGTTCCATAAAGCGGCTAGCATAGTTGCTTTTGCCCAGGACTTGACTCTCAAGCTGCAGCTGGGCGTGAATAGCGTACATATCACGAGCGCATTGGATGTTGTTATGTCGGAGCTGGATCATGGACTTCCAAGCATCGCGGTAACGACCCTTCTTCATGAGCCAACGGGGAGACTCGGGGCAGAGGTAGATCAAGCAGAGCAAGGGAACGGCGGGGAGGAAAGGAGCGCCTGCGAGTTGAAGGAATTAGCGATCCTGGCTTTCATGTGAAGTCTTCAAGTGATGTAAATATGCATACCGAGCATCAGACGCCAGTTGTACTTGGCGTAGTAGACTGCCAGGTTGAAGGCAGTTCCCAGTGCAATGCCGAACGCCGTCCACATTTGCCATGACATGACCAGGGCACCACGAATCGATGGCGGAGAGTTTTCGGCAGCGTAGATGGGTACGGTCGAGGCCTTCGCGCCCATACCAATTCCCATGAGAAGACGGTTAGCGAGTTGTTGTTGCCAGTTGTGGCTGAAAGCGGAACCGATGAGAGGCCAGATACAGAAGTGAGCCGAGAAGAAGATGACACCGCGACGGCCAAAGTAGTGGTTGAGAGGGTCAGACAGCCAGCAACCGCAGAGAGCGCTGCCAATGTAAGGGCCAGCGTTGACGAGGCCGAGGATGAGACGGTCTCTGGTGCTGCTGGTTGCAATGCCGTATTCCTCAGGGAAGAAAATGTTGGCGCCGTTGGTGCCAGTCTGATCCCATCCTTGAACGGCAGCGCCGATTGAGCAAGTGATGATGGTCAAGTAGAGCTTCTTGGGCAAACGCCACTTGTGGGTGACTTCCTCTCGCAAAGCCGTAATTTCAGCCTCATCGAGGGCTTCACTGCCGGTGAGAGTCTCATAGCCTTCTGGATCTTGAGCTACCAGTGCGCCCTTGCGGAACACGGCAATCTCCTCCTGTAGTCCGTGCTCAGTGCAAAAGGCCTCGACATCGCGCATGAGCTGGTTGTATGGGATTCCCTCGAGAGGATTCTTGATCCTGCATGCATGGTCAGACATGGTTTGGTTCGGCGCGTACAAGTGTAAGACAACTTACTTTGCTTCGATGTTGCGGCTGAGCTCAACTGGGTCGGGCTGGTGAGTGCCACGCTCTTCATGATGTCCAGAGACATCGGCGACCTTTTCGCTAGAGAGTTATCTGTGTTAGTAGAAAGTTCGGAAGGCTGGAATACTGACGAGAAGAGCTTACCCCTCTGGGTGAATCTTATCAGCCATACTGGCGATGGGCGAGTATACTGTATCGTATCTGGTTTTGACTATTGATTGGATCTGTTGACTGTTTTCGACACAATGAGCTTCTGACGTGTGACAACGTCTGAGATGGCTTCACAAATTAATGGAAGCTCGGCGCGCGTACAGGACAAGCCAGAGTGAATGGACAGCATGGCACCGTCGCATGGGCAGCCGTGGATCTTTATAGAGGCGTGAGAGGCAAGACCGACCCCATGGTACCAGACGAAAACAGCCGATGATCCTGTACCAGAAACTCGAGCAGTTGTCTCCTTGGCGTCTCCGCACACACCCCATAAACTTCAGTTCTCTGGAGTTTTGGTTCTACAGGAACGTGAAGGGACTGGTCGAGATCGGCAAGGTAATCAAGTTCCTATACTGCCTTGCCCCACGCGAGGAGGGAGAATCCGCTCGAGTCTAGCCTTTGGACTCGCATTGTTGGTCTGGGCATGGGCTCTCTGGTGCTAAAACCCTGTCGTAGTAGAGCTTGGCGGTTTGTATCCGTAGATGTTGCTTTTTGCTCTGCCTACAGCTTGCGCCGGCGGTGGTTTGTTTTCCACCAGGGGTGAGAGCGCCGACGAATTGACGGGTTTGTACGGAGTACAAGTGGGCTCTCTCCGGGATAACACATTCAAGGGAGACGTAGGAAGGGAATAGTTACTGTCCAGGTGACACATGCGCAGGTCCCTTGTCGGTGTCGCGTATTAGTGCCTCGCAATGTAACGTGCAGAAAGATTTGAGGCATCTGAGTCGTTCATCCAGTCACACGCGTCCCGCAATACTGAGAAGTGATCGTGAGAGCCAAGCGCTTGGCGCATTCATTGACTTTTTGGCCGCCATGGAGCGCCACGCAATCATCCCAGCCGGCCAAGCGCGGGGAAGCAGAGACAGGAGGTAAGGACAAAAGACTTCAAGCTCGATCGTCGAGGCTTCGCGTTGCTTGTTATCCACATAGTCCATCGCCGAGAAAGATATAGGGGACAGGCCGAAAGGCTTGAGTGAGCATGGAGCATCTTGACAAGTCTTGGGATTGGGGCTACGCGCATTTGCTCTGAGCTAAGTTTGAGCTGTGCAGCGCAATGTTGATTTGAGTGGTAAGCGACATCGAGACCGTACTGTCATATTGAAGAAGGCAAAACCAGCCTTTTTCGCGCAAAGAGGCGGGCTGCCTCTGATCCATGTCCGGCATCGTACCCCCGTATCCTGGCTGCCGTGGGATTTTTCCCAGCAAGGCTTGTCCTACGTCATGTCGGGAGAAAAGAGGGAGGGCAGCTTGCAAGCAGTGTGAGAACAGACCCACGTCGATTGAAAGTCGTGATTGGGCTGCTGACCAGGCTTCGAGACCGCCTCCCTCTCATTTGAGAGAACCGTAAAGAGAGATGGCCTTATCGGACCGACACCAGGCGGACTGCCGAGCCCCAAGACGCCTAAATAAGGTGCAGACGTGCGGGCGAGCAAAAATAACGGGAGCGGAGGGTGGCCGGGGGACGGGCGTGGCGGTCGGGGTTCCTTGCGGGGTAGAGTGTTGGAAGATTAAAAGACCGTACAATGGAGATGTGAAGGATTCGATACCCTCTTCGGTCACGTATCGTATTGGACGGAAGCAGTTTTGAATTAGGAACGGGGCCATAGCAGGTGGGCCATGGAAGCGCTAATTTCGAGACTGTATCAGACGGTTGACTGAACTGGCGTACTATGGAAGACTGCTGGCTCCGCGAACGAATAAAAGCCGAGCATGGTAGGCCGTACTTGAGTGATGGACCTCGAGCGGTACGGGATCGGAATGCCTGATTCGGTTCGTAGGCGCCATCCATGAACCCAAGAATGTTGGCCGGCATACGGCAGCGTCCAACCCTGGGCGTCGGGGTTTGGCCCGAGATGTTCGAGGGTAGAACGAGACGCTTCGAATACTGACGAATAATGCCCGTATTCAGATGTATCTAGCTGCTTGCCCACAGCCCGCCACCTACCAACCTCATTGGGATTGTTCGCGTATTACGGACGTACCAAGGCGCTTGTCTGTCTTTGCCTCTGTGATGGCTAGCTACCTCTGCATGTTTCGGGAAAGCAGATCAGCACCAGAGTCATTTTTGCTTCGCAGCGAATTCTCGGTTCTTCATATGGCCGGATGGATCTGAAGCAGGTCGTGTGCTCTGCGCCTTGGGCTCGTGGCATGCCAGAAGATTTTGACGACAGAGGCTGGGCAAGCCGGTGGGTTCAGATAGGGTCCCCAGAAGACGAGACTTCCTGGGTGACGGGTCACAGAATGCCACATCTTATCTGTAGGTTTACGGAGTAACCAACCCAGGCGCCAGGTTGCTCCGTGACATTCGAATCTTGCAAGGGTCTGCTGCTCGTTGATGGTGTACGCAATAACCACTCGTTCGTGGGCTTCGCGTCCTTTACGCCAAATAATTTATGCTCGATTTGCTGTCACATATTCATGTCTCTTCTATCTCCCGAGCCTCGCAACATCTTGGGCGCGAACGGTATCTGTACTCTGGGACAATAGTTCCGGGGTGGTATCTGAAAGGTCGGTGGCAGGACCTGGGTTTGCCAGGATCCAGTGACTAAGACGGACGTTCAGACTTGACTCGGGTTGATTATTTAGTGGCTCGACTGGGGGGTTTCTTGGCCCATTGTTCAAGTACCAGTGGACAAACACAGGTCCAGTAATTCCCCCTGGGGATTCTGTGGGTTGGCGGCCAAGATCGGGGAAGAAAGCACTGACGTTGGAGAAGCAGAAAGGACCTGTGGTGGAGTTGCTGTAACGTAGTGTGAGGCTCTGAGCAAATCAGTAATCAGTCGCATGTTGGGATGTTGGACTGAGCCCATCCAGGTGGATGCTCGTTCTCTGCGGGATGGCATCCATCGATGCCCCTCGGTGTTGGCCAAGACAGTGGAGGCAGGCCACGAAGGCGATGGATTGTCGGACACTGTCCGCGGCCTTCATCACGACCAGGCCAGCTAATGTGGAACGAAACTTTAGGCGTAGCTCTTGTGGGCTTTTTGGGCATCATCTGATGGCTGATGTCGCGAATGTTATTGCGGTGAAATGGCAAGTCTTGGCCTGTTGTTCTTGATGAAGGGGGCAGTGCAATAACAACAGCAGCTAGATAGGTGTTGGTTCTGGAAATTGACAAATGTCGTTGCTTCGCCGTGCCGGTCTCTGCCCTGTTTGGCTAGCCGGATATCTGAGTCTCTTGGTTGTGCAAGTTGGCGGGGGGTGGCTTCGGGAGGATTTACTCGCCTGAAGCGACGCAACCCTCTCGCTGGAGCAAAAGAGAAATAGACGCTAGACAGACAGTCCTTTGTTGTATGTACTCTGTACGTCACGCAGACACCCCGGTCGAGGGGGGGAGAACTGGAAGTTTGGAGAAACGAGGTTTTGAGGTTCAGGGGAGGCGATCCTTGGTGTGGTGATAGAAGCCCGTACTGGTTTACTGCAGTTGGTCTTGATTGGTCTAGCTGCGAAGAGGATGCAGGCCGCAGTTGAAACAGTACAGTGACGGCTTCTTCATGTGCAAAGCAGACTGATGGTCGTGGTCAGCAGGGGAGGGGTCGGCCAGCCCGAGTTCTTGGTCGAAAACTGAATGCCATCTGAAGGGATTCGATGTTTGTAAGAATCATTCGACCTAGACAAGACAACCCGGTGCAAGCGTTGCTTGGGGTGTTTATATCTAGATCCTTGAGCATTCAGCGTCGCATGACCCATGAAACGTCAATGGTGGTTCATGTGCATTGAAGTTTGGAGGGGCAAGCTGCATCGTCGTTGCTTTTTGGTTGAGCCGCCTCGGCGAAGGGGTTCCAGTGAAGGGGTTCAGGTTCCAGTGCCACGAGGGAAGCCAAAAAGGGATTAACGAGGACAATCGCGAACGGGTTGTGGATGCGGGCACTAGACATCCATGAACATGACATGTGAACAGGTGGAGGGCGGGTTGGAGTCTTGGAGAAGCTCGAAGTTGTTGTACGTCAGAAGTTTGCATTGGAGTTGGGGAAACAAATGGAACAAACGGCCTGAGGTATTGCGGTGATATCGTGAACCTAAGGTACCGACCGTCTCGCGCCTTCTTCTCCCGAGCTTCGTTGGCTTAGGTAAGGTAGGGTTACTAAGCGTTAACCTTACCCATGTATGTACTCAAGTCCGTACTCTTGCTGCCAGCTGCCAGAAAGAGGTCTCAGGTTTCTGCCAGTGTCGGGCAACATCGGCTTACCTTACATAATGTGCCGCGGAAAGTGGAGCCATCCGAGCACCGTGTGATTACGTAACGCAAGTCTCGAGATTGCACTGTTGCTCTCGTCCGCCGTGGTGGGAAAGGCGTCGAGCTTTTAAGAAATTCGACCCCATTCAGGGCCCGTTGGCGCAAACCAGCTTCCTCATCCGACGCGTCCGAGAGCTCTGATTCGTCACTAAGGTGCCTTACAGCTATCGTTGTCCCGCTTCTCAGCACCTCACCTCATATCATCTTGAGGTACTTTTGCGCCTAAACTCGGCTTACAGTGCTGCTGACTGCTCAGTGCCCCTCCTTCGTCTGAATTCCAGAGTTCCTGACCCCTCCACAAAGGCAGAATCGTCGGGTGTGACGGCCGGCTGGACTCCCTTCATGTTGACCAGAACATCTACTCGGTCAGCACGCAACATTCTTGCTCACCGATCCAACTTTGTACCACCAACACTACCACCACCACCGCCGCCACCACAAGCAGCAAGGAGCCTCATCGGTCAACTCCGATTCCAACAGCTATCAACCGCCGCAGCACCCAGACGCCTTGGCAGATCACGGCAAGCTTCCCCGTCGCATCGCAAAGCAGCTCCCTTCCAGACCTCACCAAGGCGGCTCTTCTCCGCCACACCCACCGCCACCATGGCTCAAGACTATGAGACGGTGCTCAAGGGCAAGTACCCCGCCAAGGAGCATGCCCTCCGTGTCGCCGACTATGTCAAGTCCAAGGTCCCAAACGCCTCTGGTGTTCTCTATGTCGAGGGTCGCATGACCAAGATGCTCGAGGACAATGACGAGCCCGAGCCCTTCAGGTATCGTCTCTAGCGTCTATCTTAACCTTTGGCCCATCGCTACCTACCTTATCTGTTCAATTATGCCTGACACCCATCGCAAAGACAGCGCCGCTACTTCTACTACCTGACCGGCTGCCCTCTCGCCGACTGCCACTACGTTTTCGATCTTGCGACAAACAAGTCGACTCTCTTCATCCCCCCTATCGATCCCGATAGCGTCATCTGGTCTGGTCTGCCCGTCAGCGCCGCCGAGGCCAAGGAACTGTACGATATCGACGATGTGAAGTACACCACAGACGTTAATGCCGAGCTTGCACGGCTGGGCAAGGGCTCCAAAAACACCGTCTTTGCCATCCAAGACCAGGTTCTCGACAACATCACTTTCCTCGAGTTCGACGACAAGAACTTTAGCGTTCTCAAGGATGCCATTGAGCGCTGCCGTGTGGTCAAGGACGACTACGAGGTTGCCCTCACCAGAAAGGCCAACCATGTCTCGACAATTGGTCACCATGCCGTCGTCAAGGCTGTCAAGAATGCCAAGAACGAGAGGGAACTGGAGGCATTGTTCCTGCAGCACAGCGTCGCGAATGGTGCCAAAAACCAGGCTTACCACGGCATCTTTGCCGGAGGTCGCGCAGCTGCCACTCTGCACTATGTCGCCAACGATGCGCCTCTGGAAGGAAAGCTGAACCTTCTTCTTGATGCTGGCACGGAATGGAACTGCTACGCATCTGACATTGTGAGTCAAGTGTCTAGCATCACAGTGCCTCTATAAACGCGCAACTAATATTGACTAGACCCGCACATTCCCCATTTCCGGCAAGTTCAGTAAGGAGTCTCGTCAAATCTACGACACCGTATTGAAGATGCAGCTCGAGACAACTGCTGCATTGAAGGAGGGCGTCGTCTGGGATGACATTCATCTGCTGGCGCACAAGATTGCCATCGATGGCCTCCACGCTATCGGCATTCTCAAGGGAGACAAGGACGAGATCCTCAAGAGCAGGACAAGTGTCGCTTTCTTCCCCCACGGCCTCGGCCATTACCTGGGCATGGACACCCACGACGTCGGTGGCAACCCCAACTACGCCGATACAGACCCCATGTTCCGGTACCTACGTGTCAGAGGCCAGATCCCTGCCGGCAGCATCGTGACTGTCGAGCCGGGTATCTACTTCTGCAGCTTCATCATTGAGCCGTACCTCAAGGACCCCGTTCACTCCAAGTTCATTGACCAAGCCGTCCTGGACAAGTACTGGGATGTCGGTGGTGTGAGGTGAGTTAGGCCCTGATTCCGGTGCTCTCAGCTGTATAGGTGTGCTAATTTGTTTGCAGAATCGAGGACAACATCCTCATCACCAAGGACGGCAGTGAGAACCTGACGCCCACCATCAAGGACCCTGATGAATTGGAGAAGATTATCCAGGCGAGCTAAAGGGGCGTCATGAACGACCCGGCCGTAGAAAATAAAGGACCAAATAACAACCCCACCGTGATGCCTCGGCCAAAACGTGCTGGTTGGTTTCCACGTAGACGCACGTGCTTGTTCATGCCCCTTCAGTTAGGGCTAAGAGGCTGAAGCCAATATCGTCTCCTCCTTGCTGAATGAAGTTCCTGACAAGGTCTACGGATTTTGGTCCGAGATCCACCTTTTCCTCTTCGTCTGGGATCCCTCTATCCACCGGGCCTTTACGATCTCCGTCCAGCTCGTAGAGGTGGCCAGTGTCTGGTGATTTGACGAAGCAGATATAGTGGAAGTAGACTTCGTCCTCTGCACTTTGCGGTGCCGCCGTGTCGCCCTTTGTCGCGATAGCAGCGTACGCATCCTCGAGTTCTGTTGAGCTTTCTAGCACCATGGCGGCCTGGGCTGGGTCCATGGGCGCTGTGATGGACAGGAGGTTGTCTAACAACGATCCCGGCGCTGAATCTTGTCAGTCTTTTTGGGGGCTTTTGGTTAGGGGTCGAGAGGAAAGTCATGGCAACTCACTCAGAAAGTCTTTGGCCCGGCCGTTTGCCAAAGCATGCAAAACAGCATACAAACCACAGGCATTATTGATAGTCTGCTTAAACCACACCGCATCCTCGTCCTCCTCATCGTGTTCCACCATCCAGTCCTTTGCGCCGGCGTCCTCGGCCGTCAGCCGCGCTTCGTAGGTTGGCGTTGTAGGGAAGACGAGAACGAGGGCGAGGATCTTGGGTGGGAGGAAGGCCGGATCGTCGAGGGCGAAGACGTCTTGGAAGTGGAGGTCAGGTGAGGCACCAAGGGCGGCGATGAGTTCATTGAAGACTTGGGGGTTGGATTCGAGGGGGATGAAGGCTTTGTTGTAGGTTTGGGGCATTTTGAGAGTGAGGGCGTGGAGGGATGAGTGGTTTGGGCAGGTTTGGGTTGTTGTGAAGAGGCTTGAGATTAGTATCAGTGGTGGGATGATGATCATTAAAATGGATGAGATTGAATCATGGATTGTTCACCTTTTTACAATTGATACTCTGATCGATCCGAAAAGTTGAGATGAAGTGAGTACCAACCAGATATTTGAGATGAGGGAGAGGATGAGAGACAGGGGTGTAATTGAGATGAGGTTTCGCTTCTACAGGTACCCGCACGGGTTACCAAGCTAGCGGTGGTGGCTGACTGAGCGCTGGAAATCGCTGACTTGGGGCTCGCATATCCCGCCACATCTCATTTGTCATCTCATCCTCATCCTCATGTCATGAATGGGGGATTGTTGGTATTGCGGACATGCGTGAGGCTTGCGACATCACCGAAAAGCATTCAGCAACAAACACGAAACTCACCAGTGGGTGTAAGTCTCTATATAGGGGCTTACCCACATGTTGGAAGCCAAGCTTTTGCGGTTCCAGTTTTCTCATCTGAATCTTCATGAATCCCGCCAGTGACTCGACCTTACCATTATGCTGCAGCTATGGTGCCTTGCACAAGTTTCAGGTTCACGGCCTCATGTCTCCCTGTATAAAGAGCAACAAATAGTAGAAAGATGCCTTACGGACTTGAGGTAAGCACTCAAGCACCTAAGCAGTACCTCACCCGGAACCAAAGGCCGGCGGCCGCCGTCGGCTCGGAGCGGCCCCATTCTCAATGGGCCCCCCCGCATGGCCGATAAGATAGCGCTTGAAAGATGGAGGGGTCGTGAGGGGTCCTGCCGGTCACTGACCCAGCCATGAGACGAGTCTGCCACTCCATCTCAATGCCGCAGTGAGCAAGTATTTTCACGCTATCTTTGAGTCCCTCACAACTTGCCTCTTGAAGGTAGCTCAAATCGATGTTCAATGTGTGGTAAGGGTACAAAAGGTGGGGGAGCTTCCCCGCCGTGAGGGGACCTGAGGGGCCGGAGGGCCGCCCGTTCACGAGCTGTTTCCCGCCGGCTGGGCACTCCGTCTCAACGTCAACCTCTTCACAAACATCCGTCTCATCGACTTTTCACATTTTATTTTTCCTAGATCGTAGAGCTTTTTAGAAATCCCACAACCACCTCTGCCAAAGACCACACAGACCACGGTCACTATCGTGACCTCACAAACCACCACGATGGCGCGCTTCCGCGTCCCCTTCGCCAACCTCCCCATCCCGCCAGCCCTCCGCGTCCTCCCGGCGCCGACCATCCGCATCATCACTCTCCTCGTCACAATCAACATTATAATATGGATCGTTACCGGCATCATCCTACACTTCCACCCTTCCCTCATCTCCCCAGCAGCCCTCTCCTACGTCCTCGGCCTCCGCCACGCCCTCGACGCGGACCACATCTCCGCCATTGACCTCATGACCCGCCGCCTCATCGCCTCAGGCCAGCGTCCCGTGACGGTGGGAACCTTCTTCTCTCTAGGCCACAGCACTATCGTCGTCGTCACCTGCGTCGTCGTAGCTGCCACGAGCGGCGCGCTGCGGGACCGCTTCGACGGCTTCACGCGCGTGGGGAATATCATCGGCACGAGCGTCAGCGCGGCATTCTTGCTGCTTCTTTGTGCCGGGAATGGGTGGGTGCTGTATAAACTCATCCGGAGGCTGAAGGCCGTGCTGGAGGAGGAGAGACGACGCGGGTTGGAGGGGTACACGCCTACCGAGGAGGACGAGGGCGATGCGGCGACAGATCTCAAGTTGGAGGGCGAGGGGTTCCTGGCGAATGTGTTTAGAAAGGTTTTCCGTGTCGTTGACCGGCCTTGGAAGATGTTTCCTTTGGGGATTCTATTTGGTTTGGGTTTTGATACGAGTTCCGAGATTGCTATTCTCGGGTTGTCGAGTGTGCATGGTGCGCAGGGGACGAGCATCTGGCTCATTCTCATCTTTCCCGTTCTTTTCACAGGCGAGTTTGCATGTCATATTTCAAGTACATTGACTGACTCGTGATAGCCGGCATGTGCATGCTTGACACAACGGACGGCGCCCTCATGATGGCCCTCTACACCTCAAAGGCCTTCTCGCGCGACCGCGTCGCCATCCTCTACTACTCCATCGTCCTCACAGGCATCACGGTCTTCGTCTCGGCCTTTATCGGAATCATCCAGGTACTGTCTCTCATCGCCAACGTCGCCGAGCCCGAAGGTAGTTTCTGGGATGGCGTCGATGCGATCGGAGAGCACTTTGACATCATTGGCGGCAGCATCTGCGGCCTCTTTGTCGTTGTCGGGCTCGGTTCGGTAGTGGTGTATCGACCCTGGAGGAAGAGTATCGATAAGAAGAATCAGGAGAGAGCTGTGCTCGTGTCTGAAGAGGAGAGAGGATTGGGGACGGGCGAAGGGCCGAGTTACGGTGCCGTCGAGCCCGGCGAGCCTATCTTGAAGAAGGGCGCTATGACAACTGAGAGTGATGTGCAACAGTAGACATTTCGATTCTACTGATTTTATCCGCCATGGCGTGGGGAATTTATTGAACTGCAGATGACTTCACGCATGTCAAGAGTCACTATAAAAGGTCAAGTATCATGGATGGGTCATTGCGCGGCATGACAATATAAGGTACCTACCTTATACACACTAATTCATACAGGCGGCTCCGTATCGCCGATATGCCCGTCTAAACGACATGTACTTCGTTTCTGTCCGTTTCTCTCATATACGTCCATGATGCTCATTACTCCTCTGTATTGCGGTTGCGCCTGGCTCGAGCCGCCCAAGCCGCCCGTCTGAAGCTACCCAGAAGCTTTGCCCAAGAAGCCGCGAAATCTCTTCAATCTAGTTTCGTGCTTGTGAGGCGGGCGCTGTTGGTGGGACTGGTGACTGCGATTACTGATGTTGCTGCTGTTGGAAATTGCAGACCTGAGGTCTTGGGGAGTCTCAGACTGACACCTGCCCATGGCAATCACCAAGGAGTCCGCGCCTCCGACATAATTCCCTCAGACTGACCGCCTTGTACCCCTCCAGGTAATCCGCAAGTCGTGTCGTAGCTGAAGCCAACATCCGCTCCGTCGAGAGATGGTGCCTCTCTTCCAGCCAAAGCAGGTAACAGGGCCTCTTCTCAATCTTCATCTCGAGGCCTGCCCAAAGACGCCGCGCCATCTCCACCTCATCCTCGTACCTCTTCTGTACCAAATTTGCCTTCTCTTCTGCCCCACAAGGCACGCCCATCTCGTTACGCCAGACGCCTGCTCGTTCAGCCGCTTGAAGAAGGCCGTTCTGGGTACCCGGTGGGGGAAGCGGCTCGCTAGTGGCGACAAGCTCGTTGATCGGCTTCTTGAGGGGCTCCCGGGCCTCTTGGTCTTCTGCAAGCGCTTTTTGAAGCCGGATACTCGGACCACGATCCAACGATGGAGCTCGAGCTGATGTGTTGACGGGGCTGACGTCCCCAGACTCAACTGGCGTATTATGGGGAGGAATCAAGGCCTCTTTGCAGGAGTCCTCATCCCGTCTCGACCAGTCATCGAGTCTACTGAACCATTGCGAGGAGGATTCAGCTGTTTGCTCAGAAAGCTCTCTGTTTGAGCTGCCGGGTACGTCGGCCTGGGGCACAAAATTCTCGTGCAGTATCCTGCTCGCCTGGTTGTGTTCGTAGTCCGAGTTGAACAACAGGCTGGCCAAGGGCGGAACAACGTATGTTCCCTTGGGAGCACTGGAATACCCAAGGATGGCTGGCTGAATTATAGGACCTGGATCGTAGACTTCTTCGCTAGCCAAGAAGTCGTTTGTATCTAAGGCGTTCGGATGGAGAATACCCATTTCTTTAGCTATGGTCTCCAGGTCTTCCACGAAGCTAGTTCCAGGATTCCCATTAAGGTGGACTGGTTCCGGCTGGACGATGTCTTGCTGGTTGTAAGCCACCTGAAGAGGAGTGACAGATCTCTGCTGCTCCTCTATATGGTGCTTTCGTCTCTCGAGAGTGCTAAGTTTGATGTGTGCTAAAACCGCACGTCGCCAGATCGGACGACTGGGTTTGCGCTCAGCTTCCCCGTTGGTTGACATTGTGTAATAGATAGAGAGAAGGGTAAGATTGTATGGGTGTAAGAGTTCGATTCAGGGAAATTGAGTGTGGTGAAGCGGTTGTGTACTCAAAACTGAAAAGTCTTTGGCAAGAGAGAATGGGTTGCAGGATCGAGGGAGAGGCTGTGCTTTCTTCTCCTAGAGAGGATGAGAGATGGGATGTTATGAGATCTCCGGAACCCATCTCCGATCACGATAACACAGACCCATCTCCGATCGTTACGAGATGTATACCTTTAACTTCAGAGTTCCGTCAAAAGACAGCTGTCTGGTCGTGGACTTGGTGGTCGTACAATTAGGATAAGAGCTATCTACGATGACTAGAATAATCACACCCTCGAGCATCATAAACTCTTCTTATAGACTGCCCATAGAGGGAGATGAGCTCGTTCAAAGATAGAAAATTGGAGCGTTTGAGAGACCAGAGTGTTGCAGTTTGGCGTTTCTAGATGGCCAGGCTCTGGCCTCAGAGCTGGGGTCCATGAGATGAGGCACCAGAATCAACCGCCATGAGATTGAACTTTGATACCAGACTGCCGGAGATAGGCAATTTGAATGTAAAGTTAGCGTCACCAAATAACCAAGACTGTAGCTGCATCGAGTCTATAGACCATAAAAACCTTCGCTCGAAGCCCTTTGTGCGCCGGTTGAACAAGACACGAGTTTCCCGATAACAAGTAGACGACCCTCCAGGTAAGTGTGAACTACAGCAGATGCCATGGCATGAGTAATTGGCTCTCAAAACGATGCGGAGCATTGCCAGCAAAACCGGCTCCGGCGCACCAATTTGGACCTGTATGGAACATACTTTTGCGGAACGCTCAGCCTTATACCTTGATGAGCGGCTTAACGCCGACAAAGCCTGGCATCGATAACGGCAAGAAACTTGAGAATAAACCTGAGGACAGTGAAAATGGTACTTTGGAATTGGTTCACGATTCGATTGATTAGGGGTTAAGTCTAGTAGTAATTGGTTATATATGCCTACAGTGCTTCAGGTAATGGTAAGTGACCATGGCAAGTCTACTTGACAAACTAGATCGAGGAACTCTTCACTGAAGAGCTTGATTAACCTGGTTTGACGGCTTCAAGTATATTGGGTGTCTCGCTACCAAGCATTTGCAGCAGTGGCTGCCTTCACTGGTAATTACTTCTCTGCACTCCATCACAAAGTACCTACTAAAAGACAGCGACAGCTGCGCCAACGAAAGTTGGTAACCATAGTTCCTCTGTACTACATGGAATTCTTATTGCGCGGATGCGCGAAGTACAATCCAATCCACTTGGCCAAGGAGGTGAATATAAGCTGGATGTTCCGGTTCAGATCTCTGCGACCCCATTATTGGAAGTGGGGGCATGCTTGAAACATAGTAGCGAACAACTATCGCACAAAGTCCATTTCAGCAACTAAATGATGGGGAGGCGGACGCAGGTCAGAAACACCCGTGCAGAAGACGTGCTTGGATGGCATGATGGGAGGCGGGAACGTGGGAACGCCAGAAGAGCATGGAACTGCGGGATCGGAGGAAACGGTGAAGTCGGTGAGGCAACGGATGTCGTCCGACAAGGGGCACTCGGTCCAGACCTTGACCCAAAGCGGCAAGTTCCCGAAGCCGGCGAGTCGGTGTGCAAGTACATGCCTCTAATGCTCTGAGGAATACCTAGGTAATGCGACGGATTTTGGCGTCAAGTTCGGTACGACGCTACCACGGTATGCGAAAGCCGTTACTAAATCAACCCTTTTCCTTTTCCTCGGTGTCTCAACGTATTCGGAACGGCTATTCCGTAGCACGGCCTGGGTCTTGTTGCCACTGGCGTGTTTCCGGTGCTTTGGACGATCAGGGTCCATCCACACCGACTCAGGGTCCTCAGCCAAAAGTGGCTGGCACTGGGGTGGGTGGGTGTGATTAGTTCCTCGGTCCCCTTTTTCCTCTCTGTCTTTGGTTGCATTTTCTGCCTTCCGTTTTCCCGTCCATGCTCCTGGCCAGAGTAACACGAATCAGTCTGGGTCCTTCGTGGTCTCATCTGATGTCGTTGGCCGCTGTGTCGGTCCCTGTGCCTTGAGTACCTCTACCCGAGATAGGGAATCGCCTTACCAATGGCCTAGCGGCACGGTGCGTTGTTCGCGCAATAATGAGGCCCCCTTAGGCTGCTGGAGAGGGGCACGATAGGGAGGTCAGGCGCATGCTCTCGCGAGAAACATTGACAGGCTAACCAGCGTCGAGTCTTATGTATGGTCGCCCTCAATTATACGTTGGTGGTGACTGCGATAGACGAGCTGTCAATATTGCCGAAGTGCATACTATCTGTAGTCTGTAGCCATGCAGTGTATTGCTTTGGGCCAGGACGGGACGGGATACCGGAGCCGGCATTGGGTTTGCGCCAACATCGGCTCGGACGCATGCGGTGTCTCCCGGTTTGCGCACCAGGCGAATGGCAAGAAGCCATGTCAAACAAGGCGGACGATATGTTACTGAGGCCGTGAATCTTGTTGAAGCTTGGACGAGAGAGCACCACGCACCACGCAGTGCTGCAAAGCGGCACACTGTGACCGTCGACATACTTGAATCTGGTCGGATGCTGCTTGTGACAAGTGATATGAGGCGCGATGGGGCAGATTTAGTGGAGGAACATGGCCCTTGCCACCTCCTGCATTGCGCATCTGTATCCGTACATAGAATGTCACAGTGCTCAGGCCAGCAACATGCTATGCCGTTGTTGGGGTCTCGTACAGGAGGCTGGAAATGCTGCTGCATGGACCTCAGCCATGGCACAGATTGAGATGGGTATCGCACCTCGTCGTCGCCTCGATATCCCCGGATTCCATTATCAATCCTCCTCGCGCTTCGTGCATGTGTGACTTGTCGCTTTCCCCTGCACCGCCGCAAGCCAGTGGAGGAACCCAGCAACAGCGTTCACTAGTGGCAATGTGGGCCTAGAGCGGATGTGGTAGGAGGGCGCGGTGTTCGGGGGCGGGCTGGAGGTACTCCGTACAGTATCTTGGGTTATCGTGCTGTGATGATCTATCTTTATCCGTCCAAAGTCGGGGTAGGAATCGCCAGGGTCTATTCCGTAGCTCTTGAATGTTTCGAGGCAACTTGATAAGAGGGAAATGTTCGTTGATCCCTATGGAGTCGGGAGTCGAGTATCCCCATGCGTGAGTTGAAATGGAAAAAGCTCAAAGTGTATCTGATCAATTGCGGGATGATTAAGGGTCTGGCAAGCGTCGATTGCTGCAACGTCGTCCAGAAATGGTATACGAGAGTGTGCCAGCCCACAGAAATTCCGTTCGGGGCGAGTTTGTAGGGTTGCTTGCGTACGGCTGAAGCCGAGCCTCCCTGCGGTTGTCACACATCGCGGGGTCATCAAGAGGCAGCCTGATCGGAAACCACCATAGTCAACGGTGGTCTGGCTGTGCTGAGAGATTGGCCTGCTTCTTCACCAGGTCAAGCAATGTCGTTGCCTAAGCCGTCCATCAGGGTTTATATCGCGCCGACCAATGAATCTCGTGAACCATGAAGTGAGTTTGACGATGGAACACAATGCCAGGCAGTCGTGAGGCAGTCAGCCTGGGCATTTGCCCCCAATGGCACGCTGGGAATGCCCTCATGCTGAAGTATTGAGATTGTTGATCGAGTGTGAATCAAGAATTGATTGCCACCGTGGAGCTTGAACCCTGGCTGAATTCGGGGGGTACTAAGGTAGGCCGGCCGTGCGAATAGTGTACCTACAACATTGCCCCAAATTCCAACGGCAAGGTCGGATGGGGGATAGCAACCGGAGCGGATCTTGGTTGGCGGTGTTGGTGGTAATAGTAGGTATCCGCAAGCTCGCCCACCTCGTCCGACGAACACAAACACAAAGCGTAAAAGACAAACGGGACCAAGCCTGTCAGACGCGGCTGATGATGGGCGCGCGGGATGTCTATCCGTAGAAGCTCTTGCATATCTGTACCAATGCCTGCCGGGTAGATGTGTGACACAACCCAGGGGTGGTGTTGTTGAAGAAGAAGAAGGTTAGTGACCGAATGTCGGAAGCATAATGCAGTGTGGCCTCTTGCCTCAAATGGATGGAAATAAATCAAAGCAGATGACGAAAGATGGAGGGTGGGTGGGTTGGTGATTGACAATGGAAGTTCTGAATTGCCTCACGGAGGAAAAGGATCGGACAGAAGAGCGAGGAAGGAACAAAAGGCAGGAGCTTGAGGAGGTTCGCGCATGCCGAAAATCAAAGGAGCGCCAACGGTGCCTCGTCCATCTTGGGCCAATTTGAGACGATTAGGAACCTTATCCGCCTCGCCTGGGCGGCCTTATCGGTATCAGCAGCAGACCTGAAGCCAATCAGAGCTGTTGCATAGCTACCTTAGGCGTCGTCAAGACCCTGAAGCGGCACCAACTAAATTCTTATCGCAGGGTGCTGAAGGCTCCCGACCACGCACCCACGGCGCTAACGACTCTGCAGTGTCCCCTGGAGTGCAGTGCATGACACGATTGGGGGTCCAACGCAAGATACGTACCTGCTCCATGTGCCTCTCACCCCACACAAGCTGTACCGATACCTCCACCCTCCACCCTCCACGACTCCCGTTCTCCCCGATTCTCCCATCCCTCCAACTTCCCTCCTCAACCACAGCCGTGCGCGCCGTTCTTTGTCTCCGTCCAAGACATCCACGCAACTCCCTTTCCGTCTTCTACCGTGGCACCAACGAAATGGAAGAAATCTGACACCCTTCGATCCGAAGTACTGCCTTCTGGAACCCTGAAATCGACCGGCTTGACGCCAATTAGACCCCTGCCCCACTCAATGCCCGGTGCTCGACCTCCTCCAAGGATGGACGAATTGAGTGATACGGGGAAACAGGGGGAAGCAATCACGACAATCACCACAAGCCACGCCGGCCTGCTTGTCCTTTTACCGGGGCCCTTGATGTCGCCAACCTACCGAGGCCAATGCCGACAATGGATGTGGTTCCTCGACTTCCGACTCGATGCCTTGGCTGCCTCGCAATAGCTTACACAGTAGGTGGCTACGGCTTCCCATCATCTACATCCATGTGGTGCGAGCCACCCTCCACCTCCGCCATCCCGGTCACGGCCCCGGCCTCGACTCATGCTTGTCAGATCGTCCAATACTTCCGGCGAGGCTGCCACGCTTTTGTTGGAGGTACCCAGTCCGCGACTCTTACGAGCTAGGTGAGCCCTCCTTCGTCTACATTGTACCCTCTTCCTCCGCCTTTTTGTTTCCCTTATAAGCTGCCTCGTCTTCCATCCACGACTCGTGCTCGTCTATGCCTCTAAAGATATCCGTACCCTCCATAACCTTCCTTCACCGTTCCACCTTGCCTCGAGTCGGTCGTCTGTCTGTGCCAAGGCATTAGACCGCCCTTATTTCGCTCGATCTTGCCGTAACTGACCCGTGTACAACAATAAGCTCGGGACGTTTTCTGTAAGCTGGCAGTTCTAGAAAACTACTGCTCAGCTCCCACCTTCCACCTACCTCGTCCTCGACCGTTGTGATTCCTTAGACTTGCAACAAACACCTGATTCTCAAGCTTCCGTGTTCTTTTTACCGCATTCATACCATGCACGGCTACAGCTCTTCAGAAGAGTCGGACGACCCTCGTCGCCCGCGCCCTGTGCCGGCATCGACAAACACCACCGACAAGAAGAAGACGAAAAAGAAGAAGACGCCTCCGCAGCCTTCTATCAATCATATTTGGAAGAAGTTCCAAGACAAAAAGTTCAACAAGGCTTTGGCTGTGCTACCATTCGACCCCGTTCTGCCGCCAGCAAGCTCAGAGAAGCCTAATGAGTTGCTTAGCGCCGGATACGAACGAGCTGTCGAGGAGTGCCGCCGGAAAGTGAAGAAGATAATCCAAGAATGTCGTAGAGTCAACATGCGATATCGGGACCCTGGTTGGGATCTGGTGAGTGACCTCCACCCCCCAATGCTTGCGAATTCGAACCCGGGGAGCTAACAGACCACTCAGGACTGGGATTTGAAGTGGGAAAAGGGTCACTGTCTCAACACTCTCGGCCATACCAAGTGGCAACTTTCTAGAACGACTCTCTCCAACCCAAGCGCATCTGTCCCCAAGGCAGTAAAGCGAGTTCACGAGATTTTCGAGAAGCCAACCTTTTTGAAGAACGTCAATGGCGGAGATGTGAAGCAGGGGAGCCTCGGGGACTGCTGGTTGATGGCTACGCTGACTGCCCTTGCTAACGTCGAGGGCGGTATTCAGCGCATCTGCGTTGAGTACGATACTCGCATCGGCATCTACGGCTTCGTCTTCTACCGAGATGGCGAGTGGATCTACTCCATTATCGATGACAAGCTGTACCTGAAGTCTCCTTGCTGGGATTCGCCTAGTATGCAGCGGGATCTCCTCCAGCAGATCGACCGAGAAGACGTTGAGCGTGTCTACCGCAAGACCTATCAGACCGGATCCAAGGCCCTCTTCTTTGCTCAGTGCAAGGACCAGAACGAGACCTGGGTGCCGCTGATTGAAAAGGCTTATGCCAAGGCACACGGTGACTTCGCCTCGTTGGCTGGCGGTTGGATCGGCGAGGGCTTGGAAGATCTCTCGGGTGGTGTCACCACCGAGCTGCTTACATCGGATATCCTCGACCTCGAGGGCTTCTGGGAAAACGAACTTGCCAAAGTCAACGAGGAGTTCCTCTTCGGCTGTTCTACCGGTCTCTTGGACGGAGGCTATGGCGAGAGAAATGGTATCTCGGAAGGCCACGCATACGTGATCATGGAAGCTAGGACGCTCAAGTCTGGAGAGCGTCTGATCAAGCTGCGCAACCCTTGGGGCAAGATTCGCAAGGGTGTATGGGAGGGTGCTTGGTCCGACGGCTCCAAGGAATGGACCATGGAAGTTCAAGAGGAGCTTGGCCACCACTTTGGCAATGACTCTGTCTTCTGGATCAACTACGACGACTTCCTACGCAAATTCCAACATATCGACAGAACCAGGCTATTCCGCGACCCCGCTTGGAGGTGCGCTCAACGTTGGATCGGCGTTGAGGTGCCCTGGAAATCCCAGTTCAACGAGAAATTCCAGGTCAAGTTGTCCAAGGATGGGCCGCTAGTCCTAGTTTTGACTCAACTTGACACGAGATACTTCAAGGGACTTCAGGGACAGTACGCTTTCCGCATCCACTTCCGCATACATGAGCGAGACCGCCCTGGTGCCGAGGACTATATCGTACGCTCCCACGGCAACTATCTCATGGACCGATCCGTCTCTATCGAGTTACCGGACATGCCAGCCGGAGAGTACAGCATCTTCATGAGTGTCACTGGTGAGAGGGACACTAACATCCCCTCTGTCGAAGATGTGGTCAAGCGTGAGTGCAAGAAGCGCGTTGAGAACGACAAGCTGGCGCAAATTGGTGCCGCGTACGACTTGGCTCATAGCAAAGGCACTGCGCACCTCCAAGAGGTCGCTAGGCTGCGAAAGATCAAGGAGCAGCAGAGAGCCTCCGAATCTCGCCAAAAGGAGCGCCGCAAGCTCTGGGAGAGACGCCACACTAACCGCGAAGTCACCAAGCAGCAGACCAAGAAGAACAACGAGAAGCGCGACCGCAAGCGTGCCAAGAAGGCGGAAGCAGCCAAAGCTAAGGCTGACCTCGAGGCCGCTCAAAAAGCCGCCGCGGAAGCCAAGAAGGCCGAAGAAGCGAAACTTTTGGAAGACGCAGAGGCAAAGAAGAAGGATGCAGAGAAGCCCAAGGACCAAGCCGTCCAGACGGAAGTCACCAAGGAGGAGCCCAAGGAGGAGCCCAAGGAAGAGTCCAAGGAAGAGTCCAAGGAAGAGTCCAAGGACGTTGCTGCAGGTGACTCCAAGACAGATGGCACAAACGAGTCCAAGGAAGAGCCCAAAGATGAAGCCAAGAAGGACGCCACCGACGATAAGCCTGCAGACAAACCTGCCCCTTCCCCGGCTCCTACCCCTGCTCCCGCACCGCCAGCGCAGAAATCCTACGACTCAGATGGCGACTCGTCTGACTCGCCCATCGAAGACTGGGAAGAGTTGTATAGTGACGATGACATGGTCAGAAAGCTACGCCTGACTCCCGCTGGACCACCCAAAAGACATGACGAGCGTTACGAATCTGAGGAGGAGGGTCTGCCTGATCCCTGGAACGCTATCTGCATCGTCGGAGTGCGCGTCTACTCCATGGATGAGGATCTTGAAGTTCGTGTCGTCATGGAAGGTGGCGAGCTTCTCGAGGGTGGTATGGGCAAGAAGGGAGAAGCCGATATCGACAACGCCCAGGTGAACGCGGGCGGAGAGCGCGAAAGGCTTGAGGCTGATAGTGAAGATGCCGCGAAGCCTGATGTCAATGTTGTGATCCAGAAGACAGAAGAATCGACCGTAGACGCCAAAGATGACAAGGACGAGACGAATGAAGACTCAAAGTCGGAAAAGTCAGACAAGAACAGTGTCGATTCGACCGATTACGACAAGCTACACTCCGGAACTTCGACACCAGACGTCATTGCCACCCCGGAAGCTACCCCAATAGAGTTACACAAAGAGTTGTGCTAGAGCCTATTAGACCAGTGTAGACAGACGACGTACACGAGGGGAGACGATGGCATAGAGAAGATGTGCTCATGTTGAAGATTTTCTTTGCTTTCATGGTGTCGTTTATTTGGTTTAATCCCCGACCCAAGGGTCGACGGATAGCATGAAGGGCGTTGACATTGCGAGCGAGACCAAGCAGCCATATGCGACTGCGTTCTTTGACATGATCTGGAGTTCAGACTTAGCAACGTATTTACATGCATGATGGTTAAATACAGCCCACTGTTCCTATCATCTATAATGGGTACTATCACCTCATTTCAAGTCAGCAGAAACATACTCATCATCACGCGCAATGCTGCCTGGACCTTGCACTGATTGATAGGAATCCATTCCCCAATGAACAAGAATCACACAGTAGACACTTTTCAATGAGGCCAGACTTTCAGGACTTGGCGATGTGATTGACGGCAAGGAAGCCATGCGTCATTGCAGGACCCAAAGTCGATCCGGCTCCCAGATAAGTCCGCCCCATGATGCTCGCCGCCGTGTTACCAATAGCATACAGCCCAGGAATCGCCTCGCCGTCCTCCTTTAGTACCCTTTGATGCTCATCAGTAGAGAGGCCACCCTTAGTGCCCAAGTCGCCTGGCCAAATGGCAATGGCATAGAACGGTGCCTTGCTCAATGCTCCCATGTTTGGGTTTGGCCCGCCAGCGGCGGGGTCACCGAAGAAGTTATCATATGCGTTGTCACCCTTTCCAAAGTCTGCGTCAACGCCAGTCTTGCACATGTCGTTGTACCTCATGATGGTTCCTTCCAGACCTTCAGCGTCGACTCCAATCTGCTTCGCCAAGTCTCTCAGAGTGCTTGCCGCGAACATTGCTCCATTCGCAACCGGCCTCTTAGGTTTCATTCTCGCGAACAGCTGAGTGCCAAGCATGTATCTGTTCCGGTGGTTCGTATCCATAATCAACCAGGCTGGAATCGCCTTGACAGACTTGTTCCTCTCATATTGATCGTGTCCAGCATCCGTGTAAGACTGCGCCTCGTTCATAAATCTCTTCCCGGCGTTGTCGACGATGATACAGTGCGGTCGAGATCGCTCTATAAGCGCAAAGTGAGGTTTGCCCGTCACCGGGTCGAAGATGGTCGGCCCCCACCACGCATCATCCATCAACGCCGTCGCCGCGCCGAGTTTCTGCCCCGCGATGACAGCGTCGCCTGTGTCGCTTTTGGGCGAGTTGGTCCATGACGTGCTGGCTGGGGTCGGACCGTACTTCTCTCGGAGAGGTTTGTTGTGCGCGAAGCCACCTGCTGCAAGGATGACGGCCTGGGATGCCTTGATGGTCTTGGTGGTTCCATCGGGGAGTTTGACTCTTGCGCCGGTTACTTTTCCTGCTTGGGAGAGTGTGAGATCCAGGAGGGAGGTACGTAGTCGGATGTCGGTCGCGTGTTTGATGTTGAGGTAGAGAAGCTGCGCGACGAGTCCGCGGCCTAGGCTGACGAGTTTCTGTCCAAGGATGGTTTTGCCGACGATGGGTAGCATGATTCGGGTCGACTTGATGAAAGCTTGGAGAGAAGCCGTCATCATTGTGATCCATGGTGCTTGCTCACCGTGGATTGCCACGGGTATGTTTGCAGGCGGCAGCGCAGCTTGCCATTTCCCCAGCTTCCTAGTATCAAAAGCGACAGACTCGATAGTTCTCCCACCTCCTTTCCCCATGGCACCCTTCATCTTGGGGTAATAATCCGGGTACCCCCTACTAAATCTCCATTCAAAACCAAGGTCTCTCAGGAAGCAAATCATCTGTGGCCCATTATCTAGATACGCCTTGCGCTTCGCCAGCGACGACACCGGCCCGACGTCTCCGACGGCTCGATCAAAGTACGCGAGGGCATCTTCTTTGGAGTCGCATATGCCTGCGGCTTTGGATATTGGGTTTGCTGGGATCCAGAGGCCTCCGCCTGAGATCACTGACGCGCCGCCGAGTGTTGCTTCCTTTTCGATGACAACGGGGTTGAGGCCGAGGGTTCGGGCGCGGAGGGCGGCCGTTAGACCACCGGCGCCGGAGCCCACTATGAGGATATCTACTTCTTCGTCTGCTGTGGGCGATGTTTTCTCGGAGAAGAGGCGTTTCAGTTGGAGTTGGAGGACTGGTTGCCAGCATCCTAGTGAGATACTCGGTGTTGGTTGGAGGCGTGCAAGAATGATACCTCTCACCACATTGGAGCGCATCATGTTGAACCGATGTCGCGAGATGAGAGTCTCAGTGAGCCGGTCACAGAATCATGGGATGAACGCAAGGGAAGGGGAGCAGGGCACGAAGAGTAAGCAAGCGAAAGATCGAGAACCGAGTGCCTGATGCCACTGATTGTCCGATGCATTTCAACTGAACCATAAGCAGTAATCAGTGAGCATGACGGATGTCCCCCGCTTGAAGCGACAGGGGTTGTCGAACCAAGGTCTCCTCTCCTTGGCCTGCAGGGTGTTTCTTGAACCAAGACACCCCCTCAACGTTCGTGTAACTCTTCCTAGAACCATCCACTTCGGATGATTCGGGTGGGCAGTAAAGGCGGTGATTGCACTTGAAAATGGGGATCGCGACCGTCCGGGGCAACGGAGTCACGAACCCCAATATTGCGGCCGAGGGTCCGGAGCTAGAGCCGTCAGGTGCCGAAGAGTCCACGGGTTCCGCGGTCTCCACGGCGGCCGGTCGGTCGGACGAACAACTTGGGCTTAGAGAGAAGCTCACCATACCGAATCTTTTGCCGGCAATGGAAGTTATGGATACCGAGTTACTTAATGGGCTCTTGGCAAAGGCCGTCGTGAACTGGGACGCCGTAGAAGCGATTGCGAGTTGGATACTTGGGTGAAAGCTACTTGGCTATACGTGTCCGGAGTCCGCGTTCAATCAATATGTGGTGGGTTGCATCCGGGGGTCAGAGAGCTTACGCATTCTCTCGGCCGAGGGTATCAGGTGTACCATGCCTTGTATCTCCTGCCTTCTAGACTCGCCACCGTCCATGTCACTCATCTTGTAAGTAATTCGTGATATCCATAGCCTGAAAACTCTATGTGTGACTGTGCTGTGATGACTATGCGGATTCTAATTTCTGAATGAATATTGCACTACTCCGTTGTGATGCGACCTAAGACGAGCAAAGAAGCAAGATAACAGCTGGCTGAAATAAGGTACGGGATGCCGAGAGCTGCGCCGCCGATCGCTATGCTCTTCACCCATAGGACCATCATCAGTGGTGCGCCTAAAAGCGATCCTGAAGTCTTGACCATCATCACAATCGAAAATATGTGTGACTCTGGGTCCGCGGAGTTGACCGGCTGGTCGTGTCTCTTTGGTGAGATGAAGGGAGACTTGAGCAGTGATAGCGTGAATACCGGCAGCGCCGAGCCGAGAGCGTAGAGAAACAGCGAGGGTACCATCATCCAGATCCGGCTCGCCACAGCAATCGCCAGAGCACCGAGGATAGAGACAACCAAGCAGATGTTGGCGTAGTGTATGTTCATCCGGTGACTGGCCAGCTCAGGCGGAATATGCCGCAACCTATTCTGTCTCGACCGAAGAATGGCGGGGATGATGGCCGTCAGGAGCGTGAAGTTGACGACGGCTTTGGCGGAGAGGAGATAGCCTGTAGACGCAAACGTCCAGTGATAGCGTTTCGAGATGTATTGCACAAGCAACTTCGTGTCCGAGCTTGCGAGCGAGGTGAGGACAAAGCTGATGAGCAGGAGGGTCATGTTGCGGGGATGACCTGCGACGATAGACTTCAAGACGCCGAAGCGCTGGAGGATGGATCTCAGAAGGGATGAATCGGCGTCTTGAGCTTTCAGCACAGGGGATGAGAGGAGAGGTCTCGCTTGGTCGTCCGCGTCAGGGTGGCTGTCAGGTGACTCCTCCAAGAGGGAGATAGCGGGAATGGCCAGAAGAAGGAGAGCGATTCCAATCCAGAACGGAAGCCAGAGAAGAAGACTCATAGATGCTGATGCGAGAGCTGGGCCAAGCAAGTTGACGACATACGACACGGAGCCCATCCATCCGAAATACGTGGCCCTGTGTCACCTTAGTTAACCAGGGTAATGCGCGAGGTCAGGTCGATGGCCTACTCACCTCAGGACGTGGTCGTCTGTCATGTTGGAAGCTATGGCATATGTGATTGAGTTGAAAACACAATCACCGCCTAGGACCGAGAAGAACGGGGATGCGATCATGGCTTTGGTCGGCAAGGTCTGCTCAAAGTACCCCACGATAACGGCCCACGTCAACAAGATGATGCGGGGCACAATGTTGAGGCAGAGGATGGACCGCCGACCGTACCTCTCCGCGAGGAACCCCAACGGAACCGTCATGATGAAGTCTGGATAGACGTCAGTCGAAGAGCGAATGCCTGCCAGTGAGATTCTGCGCGCTTACCACCCACGATCCACGCCGTTTCCATAGTCCCTTGAATCCAGGCAAGACCCTGCTGCACATCGTCCACCTTGCAAAAACCTTCTGCAACATTGCCATCTTTATCGATTACCGAAGGATCTGTGACTGCGTAATGCTCGCGGCAGAGGCGGCGTTCAATGACTCTGCTGAGGGGAAGCTGGTAGAGACTGGCGGCCAGATTGACCAGGAGTACTAGTGCGAGGAGAGCCCAAATGCCACTTCTGCGCGGTTTGGGGGAAGACCTCAGATTAATGGGATCATCATGTGCATGGCTAGCATTCACAGGATCTGGTGAAGGAGGCATGGTCTACTCGACCCTCCTATATCGGTGGTTGACTGATTTGGTTTGATGAGGAAACCAAGACGATTCAGCGAACTTCTAGAATGGCGCCCATGAATGATGACTAAGCTTGTTTACAGGCATCGCGCCGCCGTGTATTTTCACCACGATTCTTCAAGGTACATGTGACTACTCTACACGCATTTCAATGTGTTTTCTCTGATTCTAGTCATGACTCGAAGCATCATATGCTGAGAACCGGCGGAAGACTACGGACTGCGGCAAGCAGAAGTTGTCAGGACTGTAATCATATTGTCACTGTCTGCATTCACTCACCTCCCGCCAAAGTACGCAATCCCTGCTGAAGGAGGTGAGAGTAAGCGCAGACTTGATCCCCCTGGAATATGAACTCCTATAGATGACCATATCTTGAGGCAGGGTTTCCGACCGTGCATCCAAGTCGGCGTTGAAATCTTCGAACCATATTTCAGGTCGATGTGCAGTCCCGCCATCCGTTTCTTCCAGAATGCGTAACTCGCGCAAAGAAGATGGAAGCGAACCCAACAAATCCTCGGGCCGCACAGTCTCGATGCTCATGGTAAGAGATTCGAGTTTGTGGAGACTCTTCAGCTTTGCAAAGGGAAGAGTCTTGCCAGATATCAATATGAGACTCGTTAAAGTGTTACGATGCTTTGCAATGGCCTCCATGATGGATGCTTCTCGTGAGAAGCCATTAAAAACAAGCTCTAGATGGCGTAGCATGGTGAAGTTCGAGGTCATTGATTGGAAGTGCCGTGCGCTGAGATTGGTACGCCGTAGAATGAGACTGGTGAGGTTCGGCGGAAGGGTGAAAACGGACATAGGGTCGTCGCAAAGATCAAGCCGAAGTCCTTGAAGGTTTGGCGCGCAGTGCAAAATAGACTTGAACTCGTCCATAGTACTGAGGCCTGGTTGCATCAAGTGAAGGTGTCGAAGATTATTGAAGAGGATTGGCTTAGTTGTCTTGTTCGGCTCGGGGATCATGTCAAAGGGTTGTCGATAGACGCCGCGTTTGGGTTCAAACATCAACTCAACGGATTCGGCGTTCTGTGCCAGTAACATGGCGACTTCCACGAAGACGTTGATGTTCCAGTCATACTCGTACCAATCGGGTCGTATCTCGAGACCTACATCTTGGATGATGCCAGAAACGAAATCGGCATCTTCAAGATCAATGAGACGCGTTACTGCACGGTGGGAATATTCTTCAAGGCGTTGTGATCTTGCCTCAATTGTGAGTCTTCGGGTGTACTGAGCGCAGTGAGGCCGTGCTTTCCAACACTTGAACAGTGATATGAACTTCTTCACATTCGCATTTGGAATGTAAATGTGTCGGTGAAGGACCGGCTCAGCAATCTCACGGAGACTGCGGCATGTCTGGCAGAGTATAGCCGACGTTGGGTTGGAGTTGAAAGGAGGGACGTAAAACTCCAAACTAGGTGGTTCTGGTGGGTTGTCGGCGAGTTCGGCTAAGACCTGTTGCAAAACCTCCAGTGGGAGAGACAGTAATGATGCCATCCCTTGGAAGTAGGATCTCAACGATCAAGGTCAAGATCCGGAGCGAAACAGAGCCCGTACGTATGTGTGCTCCTTCGCCGGCGGCAAAGACTTTTGCCAACTAAATGTGATTATTGATGGCTGAGATGTTGCTTTCTATGACGGTTGAGGTGAACACTGAAAAAAGAACATAAGGATCATACGAGAGGGCTGCAATCAATTTTAAAGGTCTCATTTCGAAGGATTCATGGGCCCCTCTGCCAAGCTGAAAGTTGTTGGTTGATCCCAGCATGGCTAATACTCCGGTGTCTGCTCTAATCAGCTGCCCGAGTCAAGTGGAGCGTCGTCAGGAGATCGCTTCCCCGGCTTCAACTATCATAGGTGGAGAGTGGATGCACGTAGCCGTCCCTAGTGGGCTCATTGTGCATGGCCAGGCCATGCATTTCGCCGCAACTGGGGGTTCGGATCCTGCAAGTGACATTGCCATCCACGGTTCTGGGAATTAAGTCCTAGTCAGGCTCTTTAGTTGCGGGTGTGAATGACTTCAAATTTGAAATTCGAATTGCTAGTAAGCTCGATCCTGTGAGTTGTAAATAGTGGTTATCCTAACACAAGTTAGGGTGGGTGCCCGTGCCGCCCCCGGAGTGCTCAAGCCGTAGGTCGGGTATCACATCAAGTAAAACTCCGGATCTGAGGGCGGAGGGTCGCAATTCCCAAGACAGCATTAGCCAAGCATGAATCAATCAGGCTGTTCATTCAGGGTTTCGATGTCCGCATATTGGCAAGTTATTCAAACTTGTGAAGTCTTGTTTCCTCGAATCTACAAAGGCAGTGCAGTTTGTTTCTATTGACGCCTCGGCCATCCACTATTATGAGTTAACATGGGTCGGATTAGTTAGTGAACACTCCCGAAAGGGGAAGCTCGGGGACGAGTTTCGATGTTGAAGAATAACTGTCAACAGCCTATGCCCCAAGATCATTTCCCCAAAAACTTCCACCGCAACACACTTCACTCCAGAAGAAACCTCGATATCAAGTTAGTAATACTGAACGATCAAGTGATTACGAAATGGACTATTTAAGGGACCCGATTCTCGGGTTGCGTTCAAGACTAATTGACACTTCTCACAACACATCACCTTGACTCTAGATCGCATCACCATTCTTCCAATCGCTTCGAACATGACATCCCCTCATCTATCCAAGATGTCACCGTCGCGCAGCTTTATTAAACCAGGCATTGCTGGCCTCACGACCGTAGCTCTCATCGGTTCATACTTTCATGAACTCCCAAAGCGTGAAAGCATGGATTTTACCGTCGACCCGACCTTCGATCTTCCTCGACCACCAACAGATCTTCCATATAAGAAGACCAGCAATATCATTTGCATGGTATCAATGACGGCAATCGGGCTTTCAGCAGTTCTTCTCGGCGCAAGAGATGCTCTACGCTCCCGCACTCTTTTGCCTTTAGTTCTTCCACTTAGTGGCGCAATGATTGCGTTCCCCGAGACGTTTATCGACGTCCTGGGATGCATTTACTACCCATGGACCGACCAGAATGCTTCCTTGCACATTCTTGGTCGTGAGATGCCGCCGTGGATACCAATCTGGTTCGGATACGCCTCGTTGATGCAGATGAACCTCCAGCTTTTGACCAACAAGACGTCGACGAGGACTCTGTGGTATTTCTTGGGCCTGATGATGGTCTCAGACCTCATTGTGGAGGAGATTCTCCTGCCAATGGGAGTTTATCACTACTACGGAAACCAGCCACTGGTTGTTATCAACAGATTCCCTTGGTGGTGGATGGCTCCCAACTCCATTGGCGTCTTTCTTGCTACAGCACTCGCCTACCGGTACCGATCTTACCTCGTGGGCTGGAAGGTTCTCGCTGTTCTGTTTCTGACCCCGATGTCGGTTGGTGGTATCTACGGCTTCATCTGCTTCCCGGCCTGGGTTGCAATTAACGGGGACTACGGCTGGCTCGTGACTCAACTGCTTGGACTTTTGAAAATGGCCCTGGGTTTCGTAACATTTGCTATCATTCTAGAGATGGTACTTGGAAAGAGCCCATTCAACTTGGACTCGAAAGATGACTCAAGCCGTCTGCCTAGGACCTCCGACGAATCCTCGGACGATGCCTTCCAAGACGGCGAGTTCTGAGCATTCGTGCGTTGCTCCCTATGCACCCAACTCAAACAATCACGTATGGCGAAGGGCGTTTTGATCGAGCCAAAAAATACCGCACTCTTACTTTGTTTAGGTTGATTTCAGATTGACGCCACGCTTGTACGATAATAAAGACAGAACTTAGAACATTGCAGCTCAGCTCGGGTATTTCTAGAAATAGATAAATTCTCAGAAGATATGACCCAAGTAACACCCGCTACTGGTTGCCCTCATTTCGCTTCTGCACCCAGCTGTCTGCCAATCCTCAAGCATAGATTTCCTCCTGGCTCATGGAAGGTCGAGGTACGGGGTTGGGGGCCCTCATTTCTCCTCTTCCTCCGCGAGCTTCAGATGCCCGTATGGCGGCTTGAACACTTCCCGAAATTTGTCCAAGAATCTCTGGAGTTGGCGGCAGTGTAAATTGGGCTTGACGGTAGACATCCATTTCAGCCCCAATAGAACCGTACGGACTGACTCGACTCCAAAGGTCATTTGAATCCCGGATCCTACCCCCGAGTCCTACGGCATCGAAAGGGTGAGTGAAATAGTGGTCTTTGCGTTCGAGACCGATGATTTGAGGGTATGGTGAGTTTGGGGGAAGCAACATCAGGCTTCCATACATTCTGTTGACTTCTTCAGTCTCTTCACGCAGTCGCACTATCATATTTGGTCCGTTGCTCGAAGTTTCCGAACTCGACAGATGGGACTCACTGCTGCTGCTGCTCGCCTGAGCATTGGTGCTAAAGGTATCGCCTACTAGATACCCGTTAGAATCAACTCTAGTCTTACGCGACAGTGCACTTCTCAGATGAGCTGGCATGTATTCTAGAGGCACAGCAACTCGATGGTTACCCCATTGTTGACAAGCAAAGCCGATGTTCGCGGCTTCAGCATTGCCCGGCTCTTGAATACACGCGTCGCAAACCTTCTCGCAATGAAAGTGGTGAAACCAGCGGGCATGCGGACAGCGGCCTTCTGAGCTCACTGCAGGGTTGAAGACGGCTTCGCGTGGTTGTTGTCGAACCCATGCGGGACAACGGGACCAATTGCCCCTGACATCGACGCTTAGTACATGTCCTTGCCCTGGGACGAAGACCTCTTTCGTCAAAGAATGCTCATTGGTACGCAGGCAGGCGATATTGCCGCAAGGATAATAGTATATGATTTTGAGACGTTGACACATGCTGATGGTGGTCGTTGGCCTGTGAATTGCGAGATGCGGTGCGAAGACTTGGAAAAGTTGGACAATGTTGTAGACTGAAGGGTGACGTTTGCAAATTGTTTGATGACGTTCTGGACCAACAAAAACGGGAAATATCGAATTGCCATCATACTCTTATAGATGTGACTTCTGAATTCTCTCTTCCACCGTAAAGTCCTGAAGATAATTGTTCTTCAAGTGATCTCGATACCGACAAAGACAACATCGAATCCTCCTTTGTCAGCATGCACTCTTTCTTTCCAGAGCCTTGAGAGAGTTGTCGTTGCCGGCCGTCGAGTCTTGACCGGGGATCTTTGAACAAGGAGGAATAAGAAGGGATTTTTCTGCCGAGATAAAGATATACATGAATACATTTTTCAGACTGGGATGTTCATACCTTACAAGCTACCTACTTACAATACCCATGTTGCTGGCAAGCAATCATAGGAGCCAACGAAGGTAACAGATCATAAGGTAGATCACGTCACAATCAAGCGTTGCGGAGTTCACTAATCCATCTTATCGATGCTTATTCGATGAGTCACTCAATGTTGTCTGTATTATTCTTTAAGACTACTTATTGCCTGGTCCTTTGAGGCGGCAATTTTGGGTATCGCATGTCCTTTTCCCGAATACTCCATGGTACCAACGCCAAATGCAAGTAAGCCAATACCTTAGAATCCTATGAAAAAGCCACCGATGACCTTCTTTTCTCGAAACCGTGTACACACTGTTCAGTCTCCGTTCTCAGAAGACACTTTCCCAAGGCCGTGAGTCGCGAGATCTTCTCTCCCAGCTTCCTCTTCTAGGTCGACGGCGCTCCTCTCGTCTCAATCTCTCATACTCGTCCCGCTTGGCGAGCTCAGCAAGAAGAATATCCTTTTGCTCTCTCTCGCCGGCGAGTATCGATTGCAGGAGATCAACCTTCTTGATAAGCTCGTCTACCTTGATGTGATCGCCCTTAAGCTTTCGTTCGAGCTCCTCGATGGTACGGACGAGCTTCTCGATCTCGCGTTGTCGTCCTTCGTGAATGTGATGATTGTTGCGCTCGATGCGCAACTCATCCTCGAGAATCTCGACTTTGCGTACGAGATCTGCGATTTGTCTAACGTATTCATCCGACTTTGGATGTCGGAGTCGCTCCTCTGCCAACAAAATCTCGAGATCATCGATTCTACGGCCGAACTCGATCGCTTTGCGCTCCCAATGCTCGCTTCTCTTGACTTCTCTGTCCAGATCTAGCAATAGGCGAGCGTTGCGATCTTCGAGTTCCTTTCGCCAGATGCGGTTGTCGTCTGGTGAAATGAAAGTGGTCCGCAGAATGCGAATCTCTTCTCTGCTTTCGTTCAGCCTAATGAGGCATTCATCGTAATCTCTGATCAGCTTGTCGTAACGAAGTTGCATATCATCGAAATGTGGATGGTGGTGATCGTGATGCTCGTGAATATGCTCGTGTTGCCGTTCTCTCAACCTCTTTTCGAGGTGTTTGATGCGGTCGAAGAGATCGCCTCTTGAGTGCTCGTAGCATATCCTGTCGGCAGTAACGTCGCAGTAGTTGATACAGCCATCGATCTTGCAGCAATGATCTGCACAGTAGCCGAACTGCAGTCTGGCAATCTTGCGACAGCCAGGTCTCTTGCACTCGTGATCACCACAGTACTCTCCTCCCTTCAGGCACGGCTTTTCGCAGCTCTTCCAGTGGCATCGATGTTTGTGACAGTGGACACCGAACTCGGATACCTCGTTGCAGCCAGCTATCGTGCAAGTGTGTCTCCGGCAAAAGGGACGGAAGCCACCCCCATCGATAGCAACAGCGACAGCGTAACATCTTGATGCGCCGCATCCGTGGTCTCGACAGAACACTCTCTCCTTGTCAAGCTCGTTGTCTCGGAAATTGACACACCCCTCGAATGTGCACTTATGGATGGCGCAGCAGCGAGTGCCAGGTATCGTCAGTTTGTCGCAGTCTTTGTACGTGCAGCGGAATTCACCATAGTCTGCCTTCTTGTCAATTTCTCGAACTACTGGGGATGTGAGTAGTAGGTAGTTGACTCACGGTGTTCGCAAAAGTCCCAGAGACCGCCATCTGGACGTCTGAAGCGGTGGAATTTGCAGTTCTTGACGATGCACCGTTGATGGTTGAAGCAACGATGGTCTGCGTATATCACCTCTCGACAATTCAGCTCTCGGCAAATTCGCGAGTGGTGGTCGGCGCAGAACTCGGAGTTGGAGATCCTCCTCTCGAAGCAGCTTCCGACTCGGCATCGATGGTCGGCGCAGTAGCCATACAGCTTGTCTCTAGTCTTGTAACAGTCCTCGACGAAGCATTTGTCTATTCAAGATGCATGTCAACGTCATAGTTCCGGATGTGGTGTAAGTGGGTAGACTCACGGTCCGGACACATCCACGGGAGTGGCACATTCGAGGGGCAATCTCCGGTCCGAACACAGCCCACCACTCCGCATCTCCGGTCTACTCTGAATATTAGGAATTATCGCAAAACGAGAGTGAGGAGTAATCTCACGTTCACTGCAGAAACGATGCTGAGGGTCCTTGGGACGGTTGCACATTTCTAAACCGAGCACGCAGAATTTGCATGTATCTGGGGAGGGAGTATTAGCTTGTGCGATCTGGGCCTAGAGCGACATCTATACTTACGATCAACGCAGAAATCAGAGTAAATTCTGATATCCGGTCTCAGGGGATCGTTGCGAATGAAAGCATGTTTTCTGGAGCAGCCGTCGACATGGCACGTTCTTTCGTATCTGTACTCTGCGCAACTGTCGCAGCTGCACCTCGAGGATCTTGACGAGTGCCTCGAAGATGAAGACGAGGACGAGAACGACATCGTGACCATACTCTAGGGAGGCAAAAGACACTTTATGCCCTGCTAATGCGACTTTGGATCGATCAGTCGCTGAGTCGGGTGCCTGAAGCAAAATGCCGAACCTCCGGGTTTTGTTGGTGTCAGTATTGGTTTTGGTGGTGATGCAGGTTGTAAGTTGCAAGTAGGTACACTAGCTGCAGGTACCGAGCGAATGTGTGGAAGAGGAAAGAGGAAAAGGAAGAGCTGCAGGGGAAAGGCTGCGCGAGGTCTTTTGAGAGAAAGGGCAGTTTGAAAGGAGGTCAGAGTGAATGTGAGAGAATATGCCCGGGTGAAGGAGGCCGAGTGGAACAAGGGCCCCGTGAGGCGTGACAATAGCTTCATCCCAACTTTCTGTGAGGTGGTGTGGCTCAGCTTTATCCAGATACTCCCAGGTAAAGAGAAACGCTCGGCCACGCGACCTGCATTTATCGTTGTCCTACCCCTCCATGCCCTCTCACCTCTTTTGGCTTTTTGCCAATTCCAGGCTCTTCATCGTAATTGTAACTTTTCGGTGAAGGTGAGAGTCAAGCAAACCAACAAGCCAATAGGAAATTGTTATTCTCGTCAGCGGAAGCGTCATCTGAAGATGGGAATGGAATTCCTATTGGTTGCGTCTATAGCGTTTTTGGCACGCTCCCAAATTCCGAATTTGTAAATGGAAAAACCCGCGCAAAGGTGAAGTTGACTCATCGTAAGGCAGCTTCCGACATTCACTACTTTGGACGAGGCAGCCCGGATTCAGCCGACGGTTGCGAGAACTTCATTATGCCTCTTCATACTGTCTCAACATTGACAAGCCAGGTGTCGCCTTGCTCTTCTCGATACCCGGAGTGAAGTTGAGAGTTGTGGAGATCAGCGGATGCGACACCAGATGCAACGGCCGACGGTGAAATGGTAAGATCCACATCTTCGGTAGAGTCTAGAGACGAAAGTGAGCTGGCCAAGGGGACAGACGCCGGACAAGACGTAGACGAAACGAAGCTAGGCTGACAGCTGGTCGGCCTGTGCCAAGCGAAGAAGTTTAAACGATGCGCGATAGCGGGATGTAACCGGAGCAGTGCGAGGGAGGCCCCGGGGAACGAGATCCAAATCGAAAAAGGCTTGCATGGATGACGCTGGTAAGCACCAGCCACACGTGGCCCCCTGGGGCTAACTGATGGAGGGCGAGAGCTCGCTCAAGGGTCTCAGATAATCACATGGTGGAGGGGGGAGGAAGTGGCATGCGCCCTGCAGACTAAGACACTAGGAGAACACAGGAGGAAGCGCAAATGCAGGACCTGACTGGATGATGGCGTCAAGGGGCCTCAAGCTAACGCTGCATTCTGCCATTTTTGTTCCGGGAAGTGTCCTGAAGAGAACAATGGAAGAGAAAACTACTTTTGGAGTGTTCATCAGCCACAGGAAGCCCCCACGCCGAGCTCTTTGACAATACATGTACTTGATGTATGTTTCTCCAAAGACAGCTGAGCATTAGCTGCAGCTTGGTGAAAGTTCAGGTCGTTAATCTTTCGGCTTTGAGTCGTCTTTGCAGAGAGATTCTGGTCCAAAGAAGGACGCCTTGACCTCCAACACCACTAACAATCAGCCGACAAAAGCCGCGATCACTAAGAGCCAACCTGTCAATACAACTTCAAAGATCATTTCAGTTGCCCCGCCTTTCACTAAGAATTACAACTCAGATTGAAAAAGAGGAGAAGTAAGGTTACGGGTACAGCTCTACGGACGACTGCCCAGCAAAGTGATTCAAGGCGCATTGCTCGTAAAACAGACAGTCCTCCGGACCGGTGCGAATGTCAAAGCGCTCGAGTGTTTCTCGGAAGTAACGAAAGTAAGCAAAAGGGCTCAGGGCCTATTCTGCTCTTTGCTCGCCTATTCGCCTTTACTTCTCCGCCTACCAAGGGCGAGAACGCCAAGGACCTGCAGACCCTTCCTTCACATGTCCGAGAACTAGGTCGAGTTGGGTTTGAGAAGAGCCCAAAGAACGCTTAATTGACTGACAACCCATTGCGACACTTGACAAGTACTGGCGTCGGACCGCTCCATTCGCTGCTCCCCACAGACCCTTTCAGACTCCAGGCCCGACAACTTGACCGACGAGGTCCTCAAGCACAGACGCAGCCTTACGCAAATCCGGAGCTTCGCCATACCACCGCTGCAGAGCCCATGTGGCCGTGTCGACTCCCTGTTTCCATCGCTCGGGCAGCCGGGAGAACCTGTTGCTCTTGACTGCGGCCAGAAGTAAGAGAGCACGGGTCATTGCCGCTCTGGCCATGAACCATGTTCCGTGATGGCGGTGGTGAGGGTTAGCGTCAAGCAGCAGCTCGAGTGAGAGCTCGAGGCACTTCTCTGCTAATGGCATGACGCGGGGTATCCAAGGGTCATCCGCCGGTTGGTGAACCACATAGTACAAGAAAGGCCGATGGATCCATTCGCGGCAGCTCGTGGCTCGGTTTTGGATAAAGTGTACCAGCTCGTTGTTTGATGGCTCTCGATTTTGCCAATGTATCTGAGAGGGTATGTGCAAGCACCTGAGCATGCATTAGCGAACGTTTCGGACCAAACACGAATCCGCGCCGGGCGATATGGAGATTTTTACCAGAGGTTGATGTGCTCGTCAAATTCCTCACTCTTCTCGAGCACTTTGGCTATGTCTCGGGTCCATGCCTGCTCTCCATTGTAACCAAATATTGATATAGCACGATTGATCATCCTTCTCGACGATATCTCAGCCAGGTAATAGAACCAACTCTTTTCCTCCTCTGGCTGAATATCATCTTCCAAGATATCCAACACGCTTGGCTGAGCTGCAGGAGATGCGACTTCAGACGGAGGCGAGGGGAATAAGTCTGGATATCCTAGGCCAGTGATGCCACTTGGTGGCAATGGTATCTCACATCTGAGCTCGCTGAGTGTCGACAGTCAGCTGCCATAGGTTCTCCTTCCATCTTGAGGAGAAGGTTCCTGCTGGACTTACCATTCCGACTTCATGCATGACCAGTAAAGGCGTTGCTCAAGGCGCCGTGTCTTCTGAGAGATACTTTGCCAATTCCGCCTTTGGGCCCTCCGCCAGTATAGGTTCTTGAATTGAACGCTGGCTTGATTGAAGTAGAACCAGCCCTGAAGTGGACGAAGTGAGTACATCTCGAACACTGCACAGAAGAACAGGCATTGAATCTGAAGTAAGGAGGGCTCAAGCAGTCCCAGCCGCTTCTTGGCTGCGAGATAGTAGGCCTGGGCTGTATCTGGATCCGTCGTGGTCAATACTGACGAGCGCATCGATTCGGGCGTACTGTTGAAGTTGATCTCGGATTGAAATGGGCTTGCAAGGCAGGCGAGTGCACGTGCAATCAGCTCAATGGGAAGCTTCATCAGCATGGTAACGGTCGTGAGAATCTTGAACAGGCCGAGGACTCACGACTAGACACGACGGTCCGTCCCATCGGGGACCGTTCTCTACTGTATCCTTGACGTACGCTTTGAAGTCGGTCACGTCAAGAACTGGATTCTTCACATGCACGTATGCCAAGAACTTTTTGGACAACGCCGTAAAGTCGTCTTCCTGAACTCCCCGCCCTAGGTTCCGACTTCTGACAGGTTGAGATCGATGTGAAGACTCTGCATCACCATCCTCTAACTCCAAAATAAAAGACTCCGTCTCGGGCGCATATCCCCTAAAGATTGGCCATCGCAGAATGGCCTCGCAATTAGACCTAGCAGCGGCAGAGTCTGGGATGTCGAGGCGGATCATGACTTCGTCCTCGGGTAGATCATCAGAAGGATGACTTAGATTCTCGTCAATAGTGACGCTTGTACTAGTTTGAGGCCCATGGATCGATGTTGGCGATAGTGTTGAGGGAATGGGGGGAGCGCAAACTGCTTGCGCGGCTGGTAGTTCCGGACGAGTCTCAAGAAGAGAAACAACATGATTGAGGCGGTCCAAGATTGCCAAGCTCGCGGGATCGAATCTGTACTCTAAGTAAGACCGAGCCGGTCTGGAGCATTTCCTACAGGCACGAAGAGAGCACTCACGTTGAGAAGTCATTCGAGGTGTCGGGGTATGTACATTGTCCGCCGTTTCGCTGGCAAAAGCCGCATGCTGGCCGGACATTGTCACATTTCGTTTTACGGACCCGACAGGGCCCACACGCCGCAACAGCACGCCGTCTCTGGTACATGCCCGAGGTCCGGCGCCGCTTGTTGGACGTTTCAGGCGCCTCATTGCCTGCATCGGACATTGTGGGATGTTCCACAAGGCCTTCTGTGGGGTTGTAGATATACTGATACGGGTGAGAGATCTACCCAGATACCAAATTCGACAATGATTCGTTTTGGACGTGATTGTTGGCTTGATGGAAATGGGTGACGATTCCCAAATGAGAAGCGCGGGGAGTAGCGGAGTTATGAAGGTGAGGAAAAGCGAAACCGATACCAGGGTCCACCCGACTAAATTAATGGGGATTTTCGTTGCTTTTGGCTAGCTCTCTCGCTGCTTTGAGTTGGGGTTCATTCACTGTGGCGGATGGTCTATAGATCATTTGGTGATACCGAAGGCAGTTTCCGCTTTCCAAGGAGCTTGGCGTCTCATGAGATGAGGTTGTGAATTTTTTTGTTTTATTGATTTTTTGTTGCTTGTTGTGTAGCTTTAGATGGCCATCAAGAACTAGAAATACCATAGGAGAGGGTTATCAGTCTCGAGTATTATTCCGGTTGAATAACTAAACATCCTGTATTCTAGTCTCTGTGATTGTGCACCAAGTTCCAGTCCCTTTAACAGAATTTGACTCTAATTTCGGGACCTCGTATTTATTGGTTTGCGTTACTTTCAAGACATTCTCAACTTTCCTCATTAACCTAGGCAGGATATGTAAAAACCAAAAGCTATTTTGGTGGGCAGGTCTCTTGAGGCCTCCCCGGGGGTATCGGTTGGATCTCCGCGTGCTCAACGGTAACGGCTGTGACGATGTCCATCTGAATATACGGACCTTCCACAATGACTGGTAATGTATGATCGTGCACTTCAACCGCGCTCACTCTAGGCGTCTCGTGCATGTTGGCGTACGATCTTCCCCAGCCTCTCTGCCCGCCGTGTTTCCACCACCACCATTCCTTGCGACCGCCGCTGGGAACAATACTTGGCTCAGGCACTCTTCTACTAACAGGACCACTGATGATTACAGTGTGTCCATAATCTCGTATTGGTGTTCTGACAAAGGCGAACTGGTCCAAGCCCGTATTATGTGCGTCTTGTGGCTCGCTAAACACAATGGTTGTTATCCATAGTATTGAGTTGAAGAGCCCGTTTGCGGCCAAGATGGACCCCGCGAAAGCAAAGTATAATATTCCAAGGTCAATGCCCAGTAGAGAAGTAATGCGGCCGATGATTAAAGGCGTGCTGCAAGCGACGTATACGAAAGGGTACGCAAGAAAGGCTGGGTGGTAGCCTGAGGGCCGTCGAACTTCCGGGCTATGACCGGGTTCGAACCCTGATTCGGAAGCTTCGCTTTGTGACGCTCTCTTTTCCGGCAGGTGACGACAACTTCGTTTTTGACGCCATAGAGTAAAGAAGACGAAGGAATAGAGGCTCAGTGTGAGGGCGATGGAGACGATGACCCAGAAATAATGAGCCCAAAACCGCCACGATTCATACGATGTAGAAATCCAACACCTGTACCGATGTTGAATTAGTGTGAGAACTCTTGGGAGCCGGAGCTGCTATGATCAAAGCAAGGGAGTGCTAGATCTTATTTACCAGACATTGGCCCTCATGAAGAAAGACTCCTGAGGAACTGCTGGGTGGATCTCCGAAAATATTACGCCTGCTCCGTTGATACTAAAGTCGAATATCCAGAGGAACCCTATCGAAGTATAGATGGTCCACGGTGGTGGCTTATAACCCAAGCCTACTGTCAAAAAGGTGTTAATCGAAATAACCGCCAGGAATAGGCTTGCTGCCAAGTTACTGGTCGACCCCAGCCAGCCCTGAGCCCAGCAGACTGATGAAGGTGCAAAGATGCCGTCAGCTGAGACCCAGGATATACTGAGTGCGTAGGCAACAGCCTCCATCATATCTGCTAGCAGGAGGTTATAAATGAGAATGGGGAAAGGATTACGAGCTTCCTCGACCTCTTGCTCTTCTCGATTCCCGGGAGCACTAGCAGCCTCTACCGCTTGCTCCTGTGACGTTGCTAGTCTATCGAGCTCCTCAATCCGGGCAAATCCGCTACTGCCCGGGCAAGGAGCATCTAGCCCTAGAGAGAGGTCCGGTAGATCGGTAACATCGGCATCTTGTGGTCGTGTACTTCGTTGCCTGGGGGCCGGGCGAGTTTTCCGGTATGCCAGTAACTTGTATGTGATGAAGAGCCAGAGTCCCGTTGTGGCTATGGCTGAGAGGAACGAGAAGATAGTGAGTACGATTAGTCCACGGCGGTGATAGTCCGGAAGTGGTGCCAGCGTCCCCCGTTGTGCCGCGGCTGACATGACAGTCTTGCTTCTCCAAAGAAGAAGGCCGGCGGTCAGGCTGTATCCCCTGGGCAGAAGCTACGTGCACCCGCCACGTGGGACACATGAACATATATGTTCCTGTTTAGCTGGGCCTGACCTTCCCCTCAACTCCTCTCCGAAGTCAAAAGGAACACTTGACTCGTGCGTTACATTGATGCTCAAAGGCCCGTGGTCGAAAATGCCGAATTCGAGGGCTTCGTAGTCCATGGAGGAGGTTAAAGCCGAAACTCTGTTCGACAAACGCCAATAAGGATAGTCTGTTCTGTGCGAGCCTACTTAACTTACGTTGTTACAAACTCTAAGCCCCGTGGCATATCCCTGGGGTGTTGTTTCACAGAACCTGATCTCGCGCTATGTAGTGCGAATCATAAACCAGATACAGGTTCTTCGCCAATGACGGAAGACTAAAACAGGCTGGAAGGCAGAAAATTGGGCCACTTGTAGATCTATTCTGTGGTGCATCTCGAAGTCGATGAATAAGTCGCATGGACCACATCCGCGGAGGTACGCGCCGCTCGGTAGACATGGGTTCCCAAGTGTTGGTATGCGTGGTGCCTGAACCTGACGTCCTCGTGGCGTGATAAGCATCATTCTTGATACACAAGATGGAATTGCTTGACTAGTGAATTTTCGATATGTGATCCGGGTGATCCGGTATTCCCAATAGTTGCATTACTCTAGTGAAGAATGGAGAAACAGATGTGCGTTCATGAGTCTAATACTGTCCGCTGATGTGCCTTTCTAGCCTACCTATGCCAACACGATCCCCTGACATTGAAGACCCTTCATATTCTTTTTGATAGCCCGGAACCCGAACCATGTCATCGTAATACCAGTGAGAAAGATTGCAGACGAAGTCAAGGCCACCCATATCACGCTTTGCACGTAGCCCTTTGTCCAACCTCTTCTCGCTGCGCTCTGTAAATCATCGACGTTCAACATGTCGACTCCCTCTCTTGTCAACACTTCCCAGACGTAATCGCGGTAAGAGATTGGCCAGCTTGGCAGGTCCCAATACCGAGATTTGAGGCCTGACCACTTTGCAGTACTGATCTGCTTCCGTAGCTTTGCAAGTTGCTCATTACTGAAGCCGGTGCGGACTGATCCGATACTTTGTTGAAATGATACGGATGTGTAATAGGTGTCTTCCTCATGCCACAGCTGAGAGGTAAAGTAGCCATACTCATTATACTGGCGCCAATTATCCTTGGGAAGTTGGTCCAACGGCGCGTCGAGGAATGTGTCGTGATACTGATGATAGAGCTCATTCGTTGGCCAGTGGTTTATCATGCGATCTTCCATAAGATTGCCCGTACCCACGACGGTGACAGGACCCGGCCATATATCTTGCCTGAGTCTGAAGCCCGGCTCGGTATGTATTACCTCGTAGCGTGTCAGGAAGAGCTTTTCCCGCAGGGATCCAAGCTGCTCCATTACCACTGGCCACGTCTTATACGGATCACTCTTGACGTCCAGCAGCAAGACTATCGTGATGTTCGGTTGACTTCGGAAAGCACCCTGCGGCCGATCTGTTCGGCTGAAGTTCGACCACTGCTCTGGAGGATTCATGGTATCGAGAATCTTCATTAAAGGATCAAGGTACATGGACCGCAAAGTTTTCTTGGAGGACAGTTCATGTCTGTCATGGCCAATAAGCAACTCGGAACCATCGTCGCTCAGCCAGATGTCCGCTTCCACGCCGGTACAGCCTGCTGCGAGGGCCGAGTAAAGAGGGTACGGCCTCCAGTAATCATTGTGAGAATGACACATGATGGGGATGACTGAGCGAGAAAAGTCCTCCAGCCATCTTGAGAGACCATCAACTGGCTGGCCATTCGTTGTGATCGGGTTGTTGGAGATGAAGTTTTGGGAAGCCGCGTCACTCAAAGCTTGAGGCTGTAGAACAAATACGAAGACATACAACAAAGTGCTGCAGAAGAATGAGTTCCCTCCACGTCGGGTTGAAAGATGATGAGTTAGCAAAGAGAACCTACATGAGAATAGAACATGCGATAGTTGCTGCCACTCCCAAGAGTAGAAGCCCTTTGAGGAGTGATGGCTTTCGCCGCCGGAGTCGATGTGCAGACCTGATGCACTTTTGCAGAACAGACTTCAAGCGATCTACCTCAATCAATTTCGTTGGCTCATTTTGTGATGATCGCGAGCTGTCCATGGGGGGTCTCATCGTTGTGTTGTTACTATTGCCTGGCGAATGATGTTCCGCCGAATGCTCTGTCACTTGTTCTCTGGGAACCGAAACTTTGGCCCGGTCCATAGCTCTGGCCAATTCACAGAAATGTCGTAGATGAATGTGTTACAATGCAGAATTGATTCGGCTAACCAAGGGGTTTCCAGTGCCTTTATCTTTGGAATTTTGTTTGCCTTGGTCTAGGTAACACCAAAAGCTTAGCCACACAGTGGTTCCAAACCTCCAACCTCAATACACCCCGGTTATTAATTAAAATTGGGAGAAGCAAACGGAAGTAATGTTGAAGCAAACGGCGATTTGAAACCCCGTTGTTGCCTTGTTTGCTCACTGCGCACAGTCGTTTTCGTCATCAGAGTCAACCTGGTGCATCGCCCGAGCTCTTCGTTGGACCCAAGCTTCACAGCCGATCTCTTCGTACTTTGGCTTCTCCCCTTCCTTGACGCAGGTGTCGATCACGCCGCAGCTTTCATGCAGGCCGAAGCCAAAGAAGAAGGGCATACTGATTCGCTCTTCTCCACTCAAGTTCTGGGCTCGATGTACTGTGCTGACGTAGAGATCATTTGTGATGCGCTGCAGGTAGTCGGCAATGTTGACGACAAACGTCCCAGGGATAGGTGCGGCCCTGATCCATTGCCCCTGGCGGTTTAGTACCTGCAAGCCCCCAACCGAGTCTTGCCATAGAATGGTGAAAAGCTGAAAGTCTGTGTGCGATCCTATGGAAACTGTCTTGTTGAAGTCTGAATCCACGGTGGCCGAGAAACTGAGAGGTGGGTAGTAGTTCAGCGCCAGCGCAGCATCAGGGTACGCGAATTTGGCATCAAAGTGATCCTCAGGTAGATCAAGCGATAGCGCAAAGGAGCGAACCAGGACGCGAGCGAGTTTCAAACAGGATTGCCAATATAGAATGATGGCTTCTTTGAAGTGCGGCTGATTGGCCGTGCCATCCCAGTGGAAGTCCTCAATCCGCAAAAGCTTTCTCGCCTCCGCAGGAATAGCATTGACGTCGACCACATCAGGGTCGTGGCGAGGGTCGTACGTCCAGCTAAATGACTCGCGGACATCGACGCTCTCTGACTTGTTGATTCGCTGAGATCCAGGCGGTTTGTAGCCGTTGAAGTAGCGACTCTTCCCAACCCATGAGCGCATCTTTGTCTCTTCATCCTGGCGGAAGTACTCTAGGCAGGCCGTATGGGCTGAATCAGTGACTGAAGACGCGATGCCATGGTTGATCAGGTAGAAGAAGCCGGATGTCGTGGCAGCGTTGCGAATCTGCTGAGCTACAGTCTTCCGGTCCTTAAGTTCAGGGCTAAATGCGAGCGAGATATCGATGACTGGGATCTCTGTAGGAAGGGCATCGCGGAGCGGAGTCCGAAGGATGCGGCGGGTTACCGGTCCGTTCCCGGAGGCGAAACGCAGGAGGGTCGTCCCCGGATCAGATGCAAGATTTACAACGCCCATTGTGGGCTAATTAATCATTGAAGACTTGTTGGCGCTGGGAAACGGCTACGTCGAGTCAAGAGATGGTTTTATAAGATCAAGAGGATAATTCAGGCAATTTAACAGCTGAAGTATGCGGGGCGATACAGGCGATAAGGAAATGGTAGACACAGAGGCGGGGGAACTGGGCTTTGTGTCATTGGCTTGAGATGATGTTGCTGGTGATTATCGTCGGAGGTGGCCGACAAGCTCCAGTTCCAAATCCTTAAACCTGAATGGGAGCACGTGGCAGCCCGATGTTATTGGGAATAGGTCGGTTATTCATATGTCTACCTAAGGAGCGAAATTCGCCATGAGCTCGAAGCATGCCGGCCCGAGTTCGGCCACGTTCATGTAAGTTTGCGTTGCTTCCTCAAGTCGAGATGGTTGATTGATCATCTTATTCATTCGGTCAACATGCCTCACATCATGGTTTGGGAAAATTGTATGAGGTCCTTCTCGACTCCTTCTAAAAGACCTGTAGACAAGCTTGTCTCTGACGTGGAGAATAGAGAGCGTTCGATGGTTCATCTTACTCAGTATCATTCTCCAGGTCTACCTACGTTTTAGCAGCCCATGTAAACAGCTAGTTAAGGACCAAAGATTAGTCCTCATCGTTTCGTATCACAAGCAAGAAAAAGGACGTAAGGGAGCAAACCATTGGCGTAAAGGGAATAATTATCAGCATTCTGCAGAGCCCGTTCCGGGGGTAATGCGACGCTGGCGTTGTAAGCGTAAGCGTAGTCATCTGTGTGAGGAGCATAAACTGCCTCGCAGTGCGTGGTTTCGTGGATCGTAGTCGTAGCTTGACACTGTCGGTGGCATCCTACAGGGAGTGGCGGCAGGCCAAAGAAGAGCGGGCACATAACCATTGTGTTAACGTCCCAGGCAGTGTAAGCATTGAGAGGGCCGTCGAGCTCGCAAACGCCGTAGTAATCGTAACAGAAGTACCGAGACACTCCTGAAGTAGTTAAGCTACACTCCTGCGCGACGTTACGAAGCCGAGTGACGACAATATTGCGGGTTTCTGATGAGTTCGTGCCGAAATACTCGACAAACCGCTGAGAGGACGGGTCACCTGCATCGCTGCGGCAGCGAGGGCGAGGGCCTGACAGTTGGCCAGGGCTTTGGTGCTGGTGTCCAACGTTGTCGCATTACATCCTGGCTGTAGGTTGGTGCGCTCTATCAGCGCCGCAGTTACCAATGACTTTGCGGCAACGTCTGCGTCAACGTCAACTTGGATGGTGTTCGACTTGAAAGCCACGGCAGGTTGAGAGAAGTCTGTAGACGGCGCAAGAGCAATCGGGATTATGCCTTCAGCGGTGATAGAGTAGGTGCCAGATTGCGTAAACTGATGAACCTTTGCTGCGTCGATGGAGACCGTCACTGAACCCCCAGCTGGAAGCGACTCAAAATGAATTGCCTTCAGCGCATCGTACTGAATGCTCGGCTCAATGCCCCTAAAAGAGACTGCGTTCCCTGCTGGCGCGTGAGCTACGGGCATTTCGTCGCCGTGGCGCTACTGACCTGACTCGTCAACGATGGACACACGCTGGACAGGAAGCTTGTCGTCCAAGATGGTGCCGACCTTGAGCAGGTTGAGATCTAAGCTGCCGGTGTTCTTGAAGGTGGCGGAAACCTCGGCGCCGGAGTCGGATACCACAGGTGTGAGGGTTACCTCCAGTGTTGAGTCCCGCTTGGAGTAACGGATACCGTGAGCGTTGAGATGACCGCTGCCGATGGCCGCCAAAGGTGCGAATGCAAGGACCTTTCGCCACAACATCTCGAGAACTGCAGCGGCTCAAGATGGAAGCGAGGTTAACAGGAATCGTCACCACATGTGATGCTATGGTCTTCTTAAGCTGTCATTTGATATGAGATAACTCTGAGCCCAAGAGCCCAAGGGCCCAAAAGCATATGCATCTCTGCAAATCCCCTTAATCAATCTTGGCTAGAAGCCCGTATTGATATGCATTGCCGGGATAGACAAGATATAAATGCTCTGACTTGGCAGCCAAAACTCGTATTCGACCAGGATTGAAATGTCGAAAATGGCAGGAGGTTTTGCCGGCATTCTCAAGGTAACATCGGCCCTTGAGGTGGGCCATGGCAGAACAGAACACAAAGCTTCACGTTCCCATGACAGAGCGTGCGCAGAGAACTTGACATCTCCAGACTCAAAGTGACATGAATCATCAGACTTGATATTCTGGGCTGTGTGCCGAGTCCCGTTTCAATTGGCCCGACGGAGCAAATTGTGAGGCTGTACGGAGACGGCGGCGAGGATCAAAAGCCGGTCGATGGGTTCCTTTTACTCGTATTCACGACTGTGTCAACGCAAGTATGTTGAACACTCAACCCTCTTGTCAAAAGCCTAGCATACTCTGAGCTAGATTAGTATAGAGCCGAAATGACCGACTTAATGAGCCTCTACGCCTATACTTGCAGATGACCAGGTGAACGAATGCCCGTCAACTCGCAACGTCACTCTCCCCACCGAAGTAGTTACAAAAGCAGCGGCCTCTTGACAGCGCTCTTTGTGCATGGGCCCCGAGGTGAACCGGCCGGAACGCGGAGATAAACCTACCCAACAGCTTGTGTCAGCCGGGGAGTGTCGGCCAACTTGTTCGTTCAATTCTCCACTTCCCCCACTGCATCAACATCGTGACAATTAGTGGAGTCGAGATTGTGGCTTCTTCAGTGAGTCTTAGTGCAGGATTGGCAGAATGGCTTGCTCACTGGTTACCACATCCCTAGGGCGGATGATAACGCATCTGATTCTTCATGGCTGGTGCGGCCCGCGATTCCGCATCATTGCCATGAGTGATTTATCAGCCTCCAGATCTCATAAATACATCGACTGACCCCTTGACTGCTGTTCTCTCCTGTGCTCCATGTAAGCCTTACCAGCAACTTTCACTCTTGAACACACCATCTCCGACTCCAAAATGTCTGCCGAGATCCCGACCCTTCGCTGGGGCATCATCGCCACCGGCCTGATCTCCTCATGGTTCGTCGAGGATCTCGTACTTGAACGCTCGAACGCGAGGGCCAAGCACATTGTTCAGTCCATCGGATCATCATCACTTGAGAAGGGCAAGGCGTTTGTCGAGAAGCATCTCCCAGGAAAAACACCCACAGTTTATGGTAGCTATGCTGAGGTCTTCAACGATCCTAACGTCGACGTCATCTATATCGGCACACCACACGCATTCCATAAGCAAAACTGCCTCGACGCCATCAACGCGGGCAAGCATGTACTATGCGAAAAGGCCTTCACCATCACAGCCAAGGAGGCGCGGGAGGTGTTTGAGGCCGCGAAGAGGAAGGGTGTTTTCGTCATGGAGGCAATGTGGACGCGTTTCTTCCCCCTCACAAGATCTCTCCTGAACGTCTTGCACTCGGAAAAGCTGATTGGCGATATTCACCGGGTCTTCTGCGACTTTGCCATGAACATGAACCTCGCATCTCTGGGTCCGGACTCGCGCCTGAAGAATCCGGCGCTAGGTGCAGGAAGTCTTCTCGACATTGGCGTGTACAGCTTGACCTTTACGATTCTGGGACTGGACCCCGGCGTTGGAGATAAAGCTGAAAAGCCCAAAATCTCGGCGACACAAACCCTCTCAGACGATATCGATATTGCAACATCGGCTCTTCTTCTCTACCCCAGTGGCAAGCAAGGTATCCTGACAGCTTCGACGCAGGTCAAGACACCACCAGGATTCTGCAGAATTGAGGGAAGCAACGGATACGTCATTGTCGAGGGCATCGCGACTTCAGTTCCCGGCTCTTTCACAGTGTACTCTTCCAAGGCTTCTGGCGAGGGGTGGGCCGACTCTGCGACGGAAGGTCTGAAGTCAAAGAAGTTTGACTTCGAGCGACCAGGTAAAGGCTTCTATTGGGAAGCGGACGCGGTGGCGCTGGATATTGCTGCTGGTCGCACAGAAAGCGAGATCATGCCCTGGGCAGAAACTGTCCGTGTCATGGAGATTTTGGATGAGATTAGGAGACAGGGCGGCGCCAAGTTCCCTCAAGATGATCAGTAAAGGACTTCGAGTGAAATGAAAGTAGTGGATATCACAAGAACCATCTTTGAAATGCACAAAGTCTTCCAAGTTTGTCATCATTACGCAGTTACCAGTAAGAGCTTTGACGGCGAACCTCAATAATGACTCCGGGATTCGTCTCTCGTCTACATCCTTTCTCTGAAGTTAGTCCAAGAACCTACTAGCACGAACCGGCCTGCATAGACTAATAAGCCTCCGGCAAATACGACAGCAAGATAAAGTCCCGATAAGGCAGTCGGCCCAAGAGACTGCAGCATTTGACCGCCGATTGGCACTGTTAAGAGAAGCGAGAAGCTTATGACAAAGTTCATTGTCCCTAGGCTGGTCAGCAAACCAAGAGCTGTGGTAAAACTTGGTAGTAACGTACCATAGTATCTTCCATAGTCTTTCAGCTCACAAGTCTTCGCCACACAGGCTAGCACCCCACAAGGTCAGTTAGCGATAGGATACAGCAACGTAGGCAACAAGTTATCAACTCGAAGTGGATCAACTTACCAGGCGCAAGTGACAAGAATGATCCGGTGCCAAACCCCCATAAAGCCGAGAAAGCATACAAGGCTTCGATTCGAGTCGACCCAAACGCAGTAAGCGTTGCAGCGGTGCAGATGATCGTGAAAACAATCATGACCAGGAGGATGTTGTAATGTCCCAGGCGATCACCTACCAAGCCAGGAAGAATACGCCCAAGAGACGAAACGCCGTTCAGGATAGCTAGCATGTTGAATCCATGCTCTATAGGAAGTCCCGATAAAGCCACCAAGGTTGGAAGAATTGCAGTTGCACCAAAGATGACGAACTCGAGAAGCGCTATGGCGCCGCAGATGAGCGAGAAAGGTAATGAATGGAAGGCAGAAAAGCCCATAACAGCCCTTTTCCTACTCCTTTGGGTAGACACTCTATCGGAAGCTATCATAGCATGCAACCTCTCGAAAGGAAGGAGGCAGGCAATGCCTGAGCTCAGTATAAGGACAGTCAGGAATCCCACTGCTCTCATAGACCATGCCCACCCCCATAGAGGGAATATCTGCCTTAGAACCAATGGGAAAATCATCCCACCGGTAGAAGAGCCAGACAGAGCGATACCGAGTGCTAGCCCCTTACGACGATTGAAGAGTTTCCCAATTACAGCAATGCCTACAGTTGTAGCAATAGCATTACCAATGCCTCCCAGAACACCTAGGCAGAGGATGAACTGCCAAATCTTTGCGCATTCGGCGAGGACAAAGAACATCAGAACGAGTAGTCCTGTCGCGAGTGGTCCAAGAAATTTTGGGCCGTAAACGTCGATCAGCGGTCCTGCCTGGATACCGAGAAGCATCGTGAGAAAGCTGTAGACTCCTGTAATCCAGCCAACATCACGGGCAGAATAATCTATCAGTTGGTTCTCTAAGAGAAATGACTGGACTGCTCCGGAAGATTGCATGAACCCTATGAAATTAGGCATTAGTGCCAGGTCTTTCCCGTTTTTAATGGATATGGATGGTGTTCCGGGATTCGGGAATGCTCACCGAAAGAAGGCATCAGAAATAGGAATGACCCGAGCACACAGACCCACGCCGACTTCCGACATTCGACGTCCACAGCATGGTGCCGGTGCGGTTCTTGTTGGGTCACATGGCTGTTTAGGGATGGTTGCCCCGAGAACTCTGGCTTCGTGGAGAGGAATTCGTGTGCTTGCGCTGGGGATGGCATGGTGAGGAAAATGTTCACGGCATCATGATATTCCATCAGACTAATACCATCTACCTTTATGTCAGTAAATAATGTGCTCTTGGCGCTGAAGAAGTCTGTCCCGGGTTTCTTGACCTCATCCGAGAAGGCTTTGCAACAGCGGAGTTGGCGGAGTTGGAGTGCATACTAAGCTGGCTCTAGATCAACATGGGCTGGCACCTTTGCCTCATTCGGCATTACCTCCAGCGTTTCCTTCAGAGGCCATGTCTAATGCGTGAGTCCTTAACCCCCACCTGATCAGTCAAAACCTCGGTCCTTCGGAATGGTTTGGAATGATTTTCGCACTAATGTTCTTAGGCGTCGTCTGCTTAAACCGCTGGTTTCTCAGTCTTCGTAGCTTGCCCGTGGGTTTGCTGGCACCAACCATGCAACCAAGCCTTGAGTTGCGGACGACAAATACGCCAACATCTTCGACTGAGACTTTTTCCCCCAATGCTTAACAGAGCAAACTTGAGCAAGCCGACTGCATACTAATGGCATTTGATCGTGGCTGTATCACATTCCTCTATTCAAATAGTTCCTGGTTTGACTTGTACGAAATTCGTGCATCCTTGAGATGATGAGAGGTAGACCTCTTAGCAGGCCATCGCTCTATGCTAGCTCAACCTGCTTAGGCTTGCCATCCTTCTTGGTCTCTTCATCCTCACCGCCCTCGATATCTTCGACTTTGGCATTTGCGGGCTTGCCCTCGAAGACTTCGCGGATCTCCTCCAGTGTGTGACCCTTTGTCTCGGGGAAAAGGAACCAAATCACAATGAACAAGACTCCCAGGACACAGCAAAACACTATATAGTACTTCCATGCGATCGCCTTCATTGCAATCGGGTTGACCTGATTGCCGATGATCAGACCAGTGAAGGCAGTAATGTAGGTGACCGACAAGCCGCGACCACGAAGGGTGTAAGGGAAAATCTCGACAGGGTAGGCTTGTAAGAGCGGCGTCCAAGCAATGTCGTAGAAGAAGTAAAAGATGAAGATGAAGGCTACAACTGCTCTCCCAGTTCCTTCGTCACGGCTGGCGACAAAGTGAGACGTCAACCCGGTCCATGCGATGTAACTCGCGAGCATACCTGCCGTGGAGATCAGGAACAAGGGTCGTCGACCCAAGCGGTCTACCATGAGCGCTCCTAGGAAGGTCGAAATGATCCAGTTGAAGATTTGAAGCATTCCGTTGATCAAAGTCTGGTCCTTGACTTCAGTGATGCCGATAGTGTTAAGCACGAGACTCAAATAGTAGCTGACCACTGCGACTCCGTTCCATTGAGAGCTGAAGCCGACAATACAGGCAATCAGTGTTCGCTTTCGGTTGGCAGGGGTTCGCACGAGTTCGAGCCAAGATGATTGAGACATGGCTTCAGCCTCCTCGCCCAAAGTAAGTTCGACTTCGCGCATCTCAAAGTCAACCAGCGGGTCATTGAGGTTGCCACCAGCGTGACAGTCGGCGAAGACCTTTCTGGCTTCATCTTTACGACCACGGCGCATCAGCCAGCTACAGTAAGCGGTTAGTAAGACTAGAATATGTACAGTCAAGATACTGGAAAGCCTTACCGAGGGGACTCAGGCAAGAAGTAGACACCCAGAAGCTGGATCACAGGAACTGCTCCTTGCAGCAGAGACGGGATTCGCCAGCTCCACGTAGACGCAATCTTGAAGGTTCCGAAGGTGCACCATGCAGCAAAAATGGAGCCAAAGTACTACGCAAAATGATCGTCAGCAAGTTTCCAAGACTATCGGGGCCTTCTCGAAGATCCAACGTACAAAGAATGTGTTGTACAAAGCTGTGATTCGGCCTCGGTGGGTAGGGTAAGCCAATTCCGTGATGAGGATAGGGCTCGGCTGGCTGATGAAAGTTGTGAAGAAACCTAGCAAAGCTCTTGCGACGACAAAGCTTGGAAGGTCCTTGGACATGCCTTGCAAGATGGCAAACCCGATGCAGGCTGCCAAGCCCAGAACGAGAGGGAGCTTCCGACCGTATCTGTCTGAGATGTACGTTACGACGAAGAGTGCTACGACTTTGCCGAGAGGGTAAACAGCATTCATCAGACCAAGAATGGCGCCCTCGGGGTTTCCAAAGAATTGGCGCCATTGAGGGAGGGTTTGTAGGCCGTTCATCATCGATCCTTGTCTCGTTAGTTTGGCAATCCACAGAGCAGGATTTAGAACCCATACCATCGTAACCGACAGACGCAGAAGAGAACAGAGGTACGAGCAGCAACAGATTCAACTTCAGCAGATAAGGTGTCAAATACCATGGCTTGGGATTCGCGGGTAGAACCTAGTTGTCGCGTGTCAGCAGCTTCTCACCTAGGATAATCAAAGAGAAGGTTATTTACAGCTGCGAGAGCCGACCCTGCGGCCAGCTCTGCTCCCGTCTTCTTCGAAAACACGCCCATTGTCAAGGTTGATTTCCTGAGCGATCTCTTGACTGTTGAGGTTGTCGCCGATGGATTGTTGGTAAAGCAATTTCAGGCTCCCGGTTGAAGCGACAAGGATGACTTAAACTCGAAAACACAATGAGATACCATGCTATTTATCTACCTGAGGAGAGCCATCGACAATGCAACCAACTCCAGATTTTCCAGCCACCGCCTAGGGTCCAGGTCAGACCAGATTCTCGGTAGCTCTGCACGGCTTCATGACCCCGGTCCATCCCCATGGGGTAAACGCGGGACCGGAACTCGGGATGGATGTTCTCAGGAAGTCGGATGCCAGGGAAGTGTGCGGGGAAGAATGCACCGTCGCGGCGTGCAATATGTCTGGACGCGTCTTCGACCGAACTAGGTGACCTTAGATCTCGCACTAACAATTTTGGCGTTTCTCCGATACTCCGCGGGCAACGGTTCTGTTCTGAGTTTGTCTCGGGGAGTATCGGAGCCTGTTCATCTTCAGATGCCTTGACTTCTCCAATTATGTCGAATCATCATTGGATGAAGCTGCCAAAGCAAAAGTGGTCTCAAATCCATTTTCACGTGTCCAATGATCTTCGGGGCTCAACGATCCAGCTCAAGCTGACGACATTGCTGGAGCTGTACCCACAGGAGCTTGACAAGATTACAAAAGCCATCACGAACGCCTCTCAACATCACAAGAGCAGGCATATCTGGAACAAGATAGTTGGCGATAATCGTCCAGGTCTCGTATCTAGATTCATGTGCATTCTGCATTGAGAGGCCCTCAACGACTTTCCCCATACATCAAGAACGACGCCTAAGAACATGGGCTCCCAGCAGCAAACGCCCATCCTTAGGGTTGGCATCATCGGGTGCGGCGAGATCACTCAGGTAGCCCACATTCCCAACCTCAACTTCCTTTCTCATCGCTACCAAACCACCTACCTCTGCGATATCTCACAACAAGCTCTAGAGCACTGCGCCCGAAAGGTGCAGGGAGGAACGCCCAAGACAACGGCTGATGCAGCAGAACTCTGCTCTTCGCCAGACGTCGATGTGGTAGTCATTACCAACGCTGATGCGTACCATGTCGAGCATGGCCTCTTGGCGCTCAAGAACGACAAGTACACCCTCATCGAGAAGCCCGCCTCCGTCTGTTTCCGAGACTTAGATCGCCTGGTCGAAGCCGAGAAGACGTCTAAGGGAAAGGTCATGGTTGGTACCATGCGGCGTTTCGCAACTGCATTTACCGATACGGTGAAGGAAGTTGGCGGCATGGAGAAGATCCAGTACGCAAGAGTCAGAGACATTATCGGACCCAACTCAACATTTGTCGACCAGTCCGGCACGTTCCCGCTAAAGTTCAGCGACTACAGCGATGCAGACACTAAGGACAGGCTGAAGCGGGAGGCGGACATCTCTGAGCAGGCTCTGGCGAAAGAGTTTGGAGTTCCCGTTACCCCTGGTTCTCAACTGATGCTACGACTTCTAGGAGGGTATGTTAACGTTCAACAAAACTGAAAGAGCATCATTATTAATAAATTCATAGACTCGGAACCTATGATCTCTCAGCCATGAGAGAAATTGTTGGATTACGAGGCAGAAAAGGGGCCCTATTAGGTAGTTAAGTAGGGGTAGTAAGTAGGCAGTCTGGGCCCGTGCAGACGGACCCTTCCACCTACTTATACCTACTAAGGGACCGCGGGCTCTGCCCACGATCTTCCCCTCCTATATATACGCAATAGACCTATACTAACCTATTAACCTAGTCATAACTAAAAGGTCTAACCTACTTACGTATATACTAATACTAATTAGTAGTTAAATTATATATATATTTTTATTATAAGTTAGTAAGGATATAACTATAAAAGAGATAGCCTCGACTTACTTCGCTAGCTATTTTAACTTATTAACTTAGTTCTATTTATCTAACTAATAATAAGTAGCTTAGTTTATATTACCTTAGCTCTTTTTTACTACTACTAGCTAATAACTAATTAACTAGTCGTAAGTTATTAAGAGCGCGCTTTATTATATATAATCTTTTTTACTAAGACTACTACTACGGAAAAATTAACTACTTTATTATTACTATTAACCTTACTTTTACTATTAATATTATCTCTACTAGCCTTATTATTATTATTAACTTCTCTTTAATCGAACCGCTTATAGAGGAATCTATTTTAAATATATTATAACTAAGCACTATTTTAAATTAATAATAAGTAAGAAGAGATTAATTACTAAGAAATTAATTTAACGATCGTTAGTATATTAGCGCTTAATAATAATAAGACCTTTAGAATTATAAATATATTAATAATAAATCTCTTATTAATAGCGAAGTATTTTAAAATACTAAAGAAAGAAAAAAATCTTAATAATAGTAATAGTAAGGATCTATTTTATATTACTAATAAATCTACCTCTTTCTAACCTAATAAAAGCTCCGAGACTAAATTAGTAAAATAAAGTACGAGAAGTATTAAAAAGAATTACTAATTAGTAACTAATAAAATCCTTTATTTATTATTAAAAGTACGGTTATAAAAGGCCTTTTTTCCCTTTCTATAACTATTTTACTAACCTTAGTAACCTTCTATTTATATACTTTATTAAAGGAGTAGAATTTTCTAATTAGTAATAATAGCCCGCTTACTACTATTAAAACGATCGCTACGACCGACTTACTACTCTTTTTAACTTAACTAATATTATATTATAATTATAATATAATAATTATATCCTATAGTAATCTTCTACTATATAACTTACTTCGTAAATATATTATAATAATTACTAGCCCTAGTAATAAGTAAAAAGGGTTTAATAATTAGTTAATATTACCTCCGGCCTACTTATACTCTTAAATTACGGAACTATACCTAATTCTAATTTATTAATAAGACTACGTTAACCTAACTTAATAGGGCTTATTTAATATTATACCCGCCCTTATAAACGATAGAAAACTTAATACTTTTATTTTTTATATAATAGGATATTCTTATTAAAACGGCTTAATAGGCGAGGAGCTATAAAAAGACTTTAAAACCGACTTCTAAAGCTAAGAAGTAGGGGACTTCTTAAAAATAAAAAGTGCGATTTTTAAAAAACTAAAAGACTTTTTTATAAATAATAATATTAATTTAATAATTAAAAATCGTAGTTAAATAGTAAAAAAGATCGCTAGTGCCCTTAATACCTAATACTTCCCTACTTAGATTTTTAAAGAGATCGTAGCTTACTATAACTATACTAAATACTTTAATATATTATATTATAATCCTTACTTCCTCTACTTACTATTCCTATAGTTAATAAATATTAATAATCTTATTTAATAAATTAAAAAGATAGTAAAAGAATCTATATAACCCTAACTCGCTTAATCTTAGTAATTAAAATTCCGACCTTAGCCTCGCTATTAACTAACTAATTTACTACCTCTTTAAGAAAAAGAGGAAGAAGAACTAGAGAATAAAGTTATTATTACTTAATAACGAAATCTACCCCGTTAAATATTATATTTTAATATAAAAACTAAAAACGATATTATACTTAATACCCGCTAATTAATTAACCTCGCTAAGTTTTATAATAATAAAAATAAGTATAGTAACGAGAAGTATAATATTTTTAATAAAAAGCTTTAGATCTTTAAAGTATTATACTAACGGGTAGGAATTAGTAAATAATATTATTTTAGTACTTTCCTAAATATACTTAAGGAAAGGGTATTAACTTTCTATTTTAACTAACTTAGTAATACCTCTAACCCGCTTAGCTTTAATATAATATACTAAAAAACCTAAGAATACTTCGAGCTATTTATAAGCTATTAAAACTACCTTACTAAGCTCTATAACCTTTACTAATACTCTATAGTTTATAAGAACTTAGGTAAGTCGAATTAATAAATTCTATAAGTACTAATTAACCGTATTATAATCCTTTACGAGGTACTAGCTACTTAGGGATCTATTTTTAATATAAGTAACTAACTCTTCTATTACGTAAGTAGTATATTAAAATATAAACTTACTATACTTAACTTAGTACCTATATTTATTAATATTTACTACTAGCTTAGTACTTCGATTAATACTATAGAGAGAGAGCGTAATTGTAATAAGTAATAGTAATATTTCTAAAATAGTACTTATAATAAAAAGGTCCCCGCTACTTACTAAACTAACTATATTTATAATAACTTTAATAAAGAGACCCGATTTAATAAATAGAATTAACGCGGCCGCGGCACTATTAATAAAAAGTATTTCGTCTATTATAAAACCGGCTATTAATTAACTAAGTACTTAGAAAAAGAGTAACGTTAAGTATATAAAAAGTATAAAAATAGTAAAGAAAAAAATAAGAGATTTATACCGAGCTTATACTTATAATTCCTCGCCTTTTATAAGGGAACCGCCCTTATTAATAACGACAATAATAATACTATAATTTAATACTTTAATAGCCTCGACTTTAATTATAAAAATAATTACGAGGACGAAGTTTAGATTTTAATAATATACCTTACGACTACTACTAATAACAAAACCCTTATAAATATCCTCACTACCTAAGTAATAGAACATAGCCTTACTAATACTACCTTTATTAATAAGTTAACTAAGCTTATAAAACTAGCGACCTCTTTTTTATTAAATAAGAAGTACTTATTAAGGGACTTTTAAAGTATTATATTTAATATTAGCACTACGGAATTCTTAATTATAAGCTACCCTTAACTCCTCGTATTATAGCGGTAACGACCCGGAGTTATTCTTAATACCTCTAGAGCTAGTAAAATAAGTATTTAATTTAGTAATAGTAAACTTATAAAGTTATTAAGATCTACGGTTATTAATACCCTATTTAGTAATATTATTTTTTATATCTTACTAACTAATACTCCTTTCTTATACTACCTAAGGGATATAAATAAACTAAGAATACACTTTAATAATATTAATAACTTATTAGTTAAGGGAGATATTATAATACCTATTATTCGCAAATAGGGATACCCTTAGCTTCTACTTTTTAATAATAAGAAAGCTATTACTAATTACTTAACGAAGGGCGAATTATGCCGCTTATATTAGTATTTTAGCTACCCTTTAGTTCCTCGTCTCCTAAAACTACTTTAATAATTTAATAATAATATAAAGATCGTAGCCCTTAAGAAACTTATAAAGATCTATTAATAATACTAACTTAACGCTACTACCCCTAGCCGATTTAAATTTACCTTATAAAATAATTATAATTTTAATTATAAAGTCGTAATTAACGTAATATACTTAATAAATTATAAGGGTACTAACTAACTAGTACTTTACGTTATTAATACTACTACTTCTTTCTAAGTAGTAAAGTTCCTTATGGATATAATTACGAAGTATATATAAGAGGCTCTTTAGCTATATTAAATTAACGTTTACCTCGGTTTACTAAACTAGATTATTATAAATATTAATAAGAACTTTAGTACCGTAGAGTTTAAATTTTTTATTAAATCTATATCTATTAAAATTAAAAAAAGTACTTATTAAAGCTTATAATAATATTAATAAGGCTAAGAGATACTACGTAGTATTTAAAAAGGTATACGATATTATTTAAAATAAGTACTTATTAATAAGTATAGAGGCTATATTTTAAGCCGTAATTAAGGTAGTTAACGATATAATTAACTTAAATAGCCTCGTTCTTATATTCCTCGTTTTTAGAACTTTTTTATATATTTTTAATAAATCTCTACCGTTACTAAATATTACTTAACGTATAGAGGTAATTAAAAAAGTAATACGGGAAGTCTATAGACTTTATATTAATAAGTAAGTAAGCAAGGTATTAGTTATTTAAAACGAACTAAATATCTCTTATATTATTAATTTACTACTATAATTAGATATTAAAGTTTAGTAAGAAAGTAAGGGATAAAAAGGCCTATTTAAACTCGTTTTAATAAAGGGCACTACTTACGTAATAAAATTACTACACGGCTTAATAAGCTTCTAGGCTATTATAATTAAACCTTAATACTTAGAAGAGGTCGACCCCGAGCCGCTAGCTACGATAATAGAGTACGTTAACTACTTATTAATCCCTATAATTAACTAGCTAACTAATAATAATGCCACTATAAACAAAGTCCTTAATAAAATCGTTATTATAATTAATAACGACCCTCTATTATAGAATAAGAAAATTAAAAGAATATTAATATAATACGGCCGTAGTAATATTTCTATAACTACGACCTACTTTATATTTAAAAAAGAGGTAAATCTTAAGCTAGTTACTAAGCTCCGTAATAAGGGTATTATTACTACCCTAAGAATACTTTTTATAAAATCTATTAGTAAAGAGCTTTTAAAACTAATAAAAAGAGGGGTAATTAAATTTATCTAACTTAGCTTTAAATATAGGGATATAAAGATATTTAAATCTCGATTCGTTAACGAGATTAAGAACCTAAGACTTAACTTTATTAAAAAGTCTTACTTAGTTATATAAGGGTATAATAAAAAAAAAAAAAAGGAAATCCTTACGTAATTATTAATAGTTTAAAGAACTAGTTAATATCTAATCCTCGCCCTAGCCCCGACCCTAATTTAAAAAGGCTACGTTATCTAGCTACGAGATATTACTTAAATATATATATAATTAAACTAACCTCTTTATTATAAAGTTTTTATTTAATTACTAGCTTAGATCCGTTATTTATACCTTAAGGGTACTATTCTATACGTTATATAGTTACTATATGGTTTTATAAAATTTAGTACTTATTAATAAGTAATATATAATAAATATTATTTAAAAATACTCTAAATAATAATATTTACATTCGATCTATACTTATTAATCTCGATAGGAGAAAGTAAATTATTTAGTATTATTAATATATAAACCGATAATATTATTAAATTATTAAATAAGACTTTTAGTTAGAAAAACAAAACCGAGCTTAAGCGCGCTAAGCTATTAGCTAAACTAAAGTAGTAACTATTAACTAACGAGCCGCTTATTTTTAATAATAGGATTATCTTATTAAAAAGTATTAATATAGTACTTAAATAGAAGAACTAAGGGAAAAAGCTTAAATAAGTTAACCCCTTAATATTAAATACTAAATAATAATTCGTTAAGTAGCGAGCTCGAAATACCTATATCGTATTAATTTACTAACTAAAAATAGCTTTTAATATGTTATTTACTACTTAATACTAAATAGATCTATTATTTACTAACTACGTTATACTAAACCGTCGTATTAAATAATAAATAAAATACTTAAACCGAGGGCTTATATTCGTATTATTAAATCTAATTATAGCTAAATTCTTCGTTTTTATAAATAGGTTATTTATAAATAACGCTAATTATACTTTATAACTAGGTTATATTATTATCCTTATAAATAAAAAATAGACTAACGAGAGCTTTACGATTAATAATAATATTATTTATTATAGCTTTATAAAGAGCAAAAGGATTACCCGGAGCGTATTAATATTAAAGGTTTATAGAATAGTTATAAGTATTAACGTTACTTATATTATTTTAACTACCCTAAACCTTATTACTAAATAACTTAACGTTCTAAAGATCCTTATTATAATATATATAAATTTATACTTACTATATAAATACTTTATTAAGCTAGGTATTACGAAGGAAAAGCGCTTTATAATAAATATTATAGTATTTAGGTAATTATATAAATACCGCGAGCTCTACGAGATCCGTTAAATTAATTATAATAATAACTTAACTAACGGGTTTATAAAGAGTATACTAAATAAGTCCCTTAAACGATTCGTTAATAAAGGAATTATTACGGTTAAAATAGAAAAATAAGTAATACGTAATTAAAATAGTAATATATTATAAGTAGTAAGTTATTTAGCGAACGTATACGCCTCTCGGGCTTTAGCTTAAAGAGAAACGTACGTATTTAGGGCGTAGTTAAACTAATAAAAAGCTCTTTTTTAATTACGCTAAATTCGACGATTTCCGAGGAGTTTAAATATATAGATTATATATATTAAAGGATTAGGAAGTAATTAGAAAAAGGGGATACTAAAATTTCTATACGAATAATTATAATAAAAGCTATATTAAAATTTTAGTATATAGCTTTAAGTATTTTTAAATAAGGGATTAACTATAGATTCTATTACTAATTCTCACTAGCGGGGGACCTAGCCCCTATTCTAGCCTTTTTTATTATAAAAGTAAAAGATTACTAATATTAGATTACGAGGTAGAAAAGGGGCCCTATTAGGTAGTTAGGTAGGGGTAGTAGGTAGGCAGTCTGGGCCCGTGCAGACGGACCCTTCTACCTACCTATACCCACTAAGGGACCGTGGGCTCTGCCCACGATCTTCCCCTCCTACACACACGCAATAGACCTATACTGACCTATTGACCTAGTCGCGACCAAAAGGTCTGACCTGCCTACGTGTATACCAACAGAAATCATCGGTATGCCGAAGAGTGTTGCAGGAGCTTGTCTTACCTTCCCTGGCATCTTCAGCGTCCTCTTCAAGTACGACGACTTCCCTGTCACTTATGAGTCAGGTTTCAGCAAAGTCCCGCAATTTGACGCACACATTGAGGTGTACTCTCCCGAGAAGATTGTTCGCGTTGACTTCGACACACCATACGTCAAGGGTCTACCAGTCACGATGACCATTAGAGAAATGATCGGGAATGATGGCTTCCAAGAGCGCAAAGTCAGGAAGACATACCAGGATCCTTACACCAATGAGTTCCTCGAGTTGTATGACTGCGTTGTCAACGGGAAGGCTCCGAAGACGAGTGCATTAGATGCGAGGAATGACATCGAACTGTTCAAGATGATCCTTCGAGCAGACTCCAGCAGATATCAGTAGGGTCCTGGAAAATAATTAAAGAAGAGCACAATAGCTTTATTACTTCATAAAAAGCCGCCCATGGAATTGATAATATGAGATAACGGAAGTGTGTGTTCGGTCTCGGTCATTCACCGCCTGGCGGCTTTCATATCTGACCAATGATCCAAGCCAAACGATGAAAGGTAAAACTTCTATTCCCATCAGCAACTCGGTCGCTGCGGCTATTACGGGCGCACCGCGTCTCAGGCTCTCAACTGCATTGCAGATTACTTAAGCGGGATGGGAGTCATGGAATCACCGCGACCGAATATAACTATGTCTATTACGGGTAACTTCGGAGGGACCGCTGTCAAATTGTCTCGGCTACGGTGACTTATCGCAGGAGAACGAGTGCAGCAACATAACGAAGCCTTTTCGGGGCACGGTAAGTGAAAGCCCCAAATACATTGGTACGAGCAGCTTTTGCAAGCTTAAGTATGGGATAACGGACCTCACAGCCTCCACGACTCACGACGCCCAACAAGCTTTGTATTCGGATCATGCACTCGTGCAGGGTTCCTGCGGAGATCTCTCGAGGATCCCCGTTCGACGGCGGACCTCTTTGCTCCTACAGGACTGTCGAATAACGAGTAATGTACTAGATGTATCGGGTGAGTTTCAGCTTTGGCGAGGCCACCCTTGGTCGGTCACTTGGGTCAAGTCATCTCAACTTATTCTGGACGAACCAGGTCATGGGGATGGAGTTCGCGATCCACGGTTTGCGGAACTTAGATTTATTAACAATGTATCTCGAACGAAGAAGCTGCGAGATGAACACGAGATTCACTCCGTATAAATAACAGCCTGCTCCAAGCCTTTAAAGGTGACTGGTCACTGTTATATCAATTAGTACATCGAGTAGCAGATCTTCTCCCAGACAAAAGCCGATCTCTTATTTCTGTTCATTTTCTACATCGAAGGAAATCCCATAACTGCTAAGACAAAGATGTTGTTCCATCCTACTCTCGCTGTCGCAGCGCTGCTCCAATTCGCTCTTCCCGCTTCTGCCGCTTTCATCTTCTGCGCTGGCGCTCCTGCCGATGGTAGCTGTCCTGCTGACAAGGGAACCAAGACAAGCGTAAGTCTCTAACTTCTGTCCCGCATCAACCACTCGGCCTCTCTATTAGTTGTAAACTGACTCTGTGTATTTGTCGTAGTGTCAAAATATTTGCGCCAATTGCAAGCCCAACTGCTTTGGAGGTTCAGCGCCAGACTTGGGCGCAACTTGCTGCGAGCAGTCGGACGGGACGATCAACATATTCTGTTTCCGTACGGGAAAGAACAATTGTTAGAAATCCAAATATTCAAATATGAGTCAACCTCAGGATAGAAATGCCACGGGACCCGCGCAATGCTTCACCTTCCGACCTACTTTGGTACATGAACGAACAGATATGGGGACTAGACTAAAAGACAAGTAGAACCAGATCTTACAAACCTCATTATTTCAAACCCTTTACCAAACTTACTTCGGGGCCTGGACCGATATGTGATCCCACCAAAGTTGGACAAACCTGTACGATGTTTACATGTGAGGTGATCCCGTATATTCCAAATTGGGAGTCTACAAAACTGCCTCCTACTATCTCGGAAGCTTGATTTCGTATTCGGTGTTTGGAGCTTATGTTCAATGATGGAGAAGTCTAGCCTCAAGCTAACCACAGAGTAGCTCTGCTTGCTCTCCACGAACTGACTAGCTGGCTGTCATGAAAGGCGCCGCTGGGCTTCGCCCGCCAATGTTGTTATCTCAACCACGTGGAATAGAAACACTACTTGGACAGATCATTCAACCAATCCACTGGGATCCCCAGAAGTGGAATGGCCAAAATATTTGGTAGGATTTCGAGTGCGCAGTTGCAGCCGAGATCCCGATTCTTGAAAGCCTGCCCTGCAGTAGCGTAAATCGCTCATTGTTAGTCAACGAATTCGCTTTTGCTAGCGTGAGGAGAACCTAATATCCCAGTAAGGCGGCGTTCCCGTCAAAGTCTAAGGAGAGGCGTCGTCTGTCATGAGTTAACTACACGTTAGCAGTTCCACCTGAGTTACACAAGGCCGAGCGGGAACCCAGGCACTCGGGTAATATCGCGCTGTCAGTACCACGCCAGATCGACAAGTCTAGATCTACTTGTTTACTCGGTATGATGTGCTGGCACATCGATGCTTGATGCGCAATGTCGAGCCGGAGGCGTTCTCTTCGGATCTACTCTAGACGTCATGGTGAGTCTCCAGAGTGGTAGAGTCCACAAATAGTTTTCTCATCGGCCATCACATCATCCGTCTCAACCCTTTACTCACCTCAATCAATTCTAGAGTCAATATCGCTTGTGATCCTCAGGGCATTGACAAAAAAGTTAAGCTTTCCGGTCTACGGATCGTAGACTTTGTGCCAATGACACTACCAGCTTGATGGACGGCGACGGTGGGTGCAATACGAGCGCCGCCGTCAACTAGCAGAATATGGACTAGAGGCTTCTTAGCATCAACGATACCCGACAGGCGAACGTTCAAGCCACACCGGACCATTCCTTTGTCAAAGACAATCCTCACACATCACCCGTTTTTTCGGATCAAACAAAGAGTCTTTGAGTAAAGACTCGCGCTACAGTTTGACGCATGGTTGCTATTTTTGCTCTGGTGTGATGCCCAGAGTCCCAAGAGTCAGGTTTGCAGCGTCAGTGGCCGAATCTCAAAGGTTTCCTTCCCGAGTACCGAGAGCGAGGTGCGCCTAATTCTGCAACGACTCTGTTAGCTTCTGGTCACTAGAGTGACAATCAGACGATGAATGAGGCTTTTCCGTAGCTCAAAGAATTGGATGTTGGATAACCGAAGCCTAAGGTTCTCTGGCTAGAAGCAATCGTGGCGGAAAGATGTATATAACTCTTGGCGAGATCCGACCAATGCCACTCTCTCTTCCACACTCATCACAGTCATTCATCACAATCATTCCTTCTTCTTCCTTCTTCACGATCATTGACTTTACATACTAACATTAGCTTCATCTTCCCAACTTCCAAGATGCGCTCATTTACTGTTCTCGCTGCCTTGACGGCAACCGGGTCGGCTCAGCTCTTGTCTCTTTCTGAGCTAGCCAGCATCCCAGTCTCGACTGTCCAGACTGTTCCCATTGGTGTTGGCAACCAGACTGTTGCAGCAACCAAGAGGGGAGTCAACAACTTGGCCGCCCGCGGCGACTGCAGCGCTCTTCCCGTTGGCAGTGGCCCGGTCCCCACCACCGACACGGACACAGCTTTCCTCGCCGACACGGACTTGTCCAATGCCGCTTTGGCGGCCGTCACCCCGGCTGGGTGGTACCAGACCTTCCGGAACCTCCAGTCTGCGACCTCCGCCTCGGCGTACATGGGCTACAAGACCTATGCCACCTACAGTCCTTCGCAGTGCGCAGCTGACTGCAAATCAAACACTGGGTGTACAGCCTTCAACGTCTTCTTCGAGAGAGATCCCAGCCAGGATCCCGGTACCGCTTGCCCCAACCCCTCGAGCACGACTGTCATCAAGTGCAGCTTCTGGGGTGTTGGCATCGGTCCTTCCACCGCCACCAACAGTGGTGAATACAGGAACGATTTCCATGTTGTGATTGCTGGCTCAAACGGATACCAGCTTACAGCACCCGACTACGCCGTCACCGGCTACAACTCTACATTCACTGATACGGCCACCATCAACGCCCCCAGCGACTGCAACAGCTACATCACTTACAGGGCTCACACCAACGCCGCTTATGACCCTTCTCTCTGCGCTGCCGACTGCGCTTCTCAGAGACAAGAAACCAACCCCTTCAACGGTCTCTACTGCCACTTCTTCACCAGCTACTCACTTGTCAAGAATGGTGTCGTCCAGGCTCAGATTTGTGCTCTGTACTCGCGCACCTGGGACAAGAGCTACGCCGTCAACACGGGATACACTTCTGGCTCTGATGTCTACACCATCCAGTATGCTTACTCGTACTCTTATACTTCTGATTTGGGCACTTGGACTTGCCCTCAAGGCAATGCCGCGGTCGCCTCTACGACATCGACTACTTTATCTACTTCTTCCACGTCTCAAATTTCCACTCTTTCCACATCTACTACCTCACGAGCCGCCACTTCTTCGACCCTGACTACATCCAGCAGCTCATCTGCTTCCATAATCAAGACTTCCACCTCTTCTTCGACCGCCGCCGCAACAACTAGCAGCACGGCGGTCTCCAGCGGGCCCATCGCCGCCTGTCCCAGCCCAGTGAGCTATGTCGTTGGCTCTGCTGGTGGACTGTACGCTGTCTGCGCAAACACCGACTTCATGATTCCCAGCCCTCAGATCTACTACGGCTACAAGTCCAACGCTGACTGTGCCACTGCCTGCGAGGCTCAATCTGGCTGCACCAAGGCCGTCTACAACCCTACCACCCAGATCTGCTATCTGAAGGGTAGCCCCAGCGTCGCCGCCTCTAATTGGAACATCAACGCGCCCTTCCAGACCCTCGTCAAGGTCACCGACGGCACCGCTCTCACCAAGTGCTTGGCTCCCACTTACACCGTCAACTACTTCGGCACCACCTACCAAGTCTGCCCCAGCAGTGACTTCACCAACAACCCTGCCACGGACATCTGGTATTACGTTCCCAGCGACCTCGCTTGCATTGCTCTGTGCCGCTTGAGATCAGGATGCACCAAGATCGTGTACAACTTTGTTACCAAGACCTGCTACAACAAGGGCAACCCGTCCCTGGCCAGCACCGGATGGCACGTCAACACCCAGTTCCGCGCCATCTACATCAACTAAGTTGATGCGCGCCAGGGTAGCATTGGAGTTTTTGGCTCGATACTTAGCCTTTCTTTCACTTTTAGCGTCATAGACTTAGTTTGGGGTTTGGAGAGAAGGCGTAAACAAAAGGTTTTAGGAACTCTCTTTTCTGGTTTTGGCATTCAAGTCACTCTTTCTTACTCTCTTCTACACTCTCTTTAACAGACCTTTTTGAGACCTGTACATAATTATTTCACATCTCCATGGATCAATCTGCAATTTACCAGTTCAACCAATTTGCGCTTACTCGTTGCTTTCGACCATGTAGTTCAATATTTACATGAGATTAACAAATGGTGAAGTAATAGCCCAGTCCGAATAGTACTTGTTTCATCTGTTCTCTCAACTGCAGACTGGCTGTGTTGAGGGCTTCGATACCGCGTTTGAAGGGTTTGTTTGCCCACATCCATTGAGAGCACCCAAGGCCGTGTCGTCAACAGCAGCGTTATACGCGGCACCGCAGTTGGGATCGCTACAATTAGATCAGCATAATTCATGAGTTATTAAAACAGACACAGCAAAGACCACTCGAGATCTGCTTACCTGGCACCGCCACTGGCGCTGTTGAAGTACGAGCAAATATCGTGGGAAAAGCAATCTTGTGTGTAGACATTACCAACGGCAGTTCCAGTGCACCCAGCACCGCAGCGTCCATTGCAAGAGTAGCTTAGTTTGTCATTAGCAGTATTCAGATGCAAAGCATTACGAGAAAGACTCACTCTCCAGACCCAGCGAGGTTAGTGCCGTAGTTGCTTCCCACTACGCCGGTGAATGTGCATGACTTGCCAGCACTGTTGGTCCATTTTGCTGTTGCAGTCGCACCAACCTTCAAACATGTGATCGCTCTCTTATCAAGTTCGGGAGCTGAGGGGGCTGCCAGTGCCATTAGGGGGCACAAGGCCATGATGAGCGAAAGTTGAGGCAACATGATGGTGAGCTAAGAATGGGTTCACTAATTCCGTTAAGGCTGAAGAGTAACTGGAATGCACAACAAGTTCTAGAATCAAGATATTGACATATTGTAAGCTATATAACCAATTCCTCCCCATTCAGTCCGCGTATAGAGCACTTTAGATGAGAGCTTCAATTTCGCCGATTGATGTTGCGGTCAACTCCGAGGCAACGGAGCAATTCCACGTCGGGAAAGCGTATCGTCTTGGAGTATATTGCTTTCCATACTTTCGACAGGGCCAATAACATTCTGTCGAATGAAACCTGGGGTTGATGCAATTGCGCCATCAGTCGTCATCGGCATTGGGCCACTAAGGGCAAGGTTCCGGAGAATTTCACGGAGAATCATGTTGAGCCTCGTCGGTGAAGAATGATGATCTCCCGCTCGGCCCGGTTCTTGAACTCTCGATGAAGATTAAAAAAGTCGTTGCTGCCTGCTTCATCTGGAGCAAAAGACAAGTCCATGATCCCACGAGTTCAAAGAACTGCCTCAATCCCGGGTCTAAGAAGCCCCACGACCCGTCTAGCCGAGACTTACTACCCCACCACGCCAGAACCGGTAGTCGCATTTCGATGAGCGTTGCTCAATGGTCTAAGGTATGCTGTATCTCTCGACAGCATGTTGAAATGGGCAAAAAGAAGACAAAGGCCTTCTTATGGGAGTATTGCGCCGTTTGCGAGATATTCAACCGCTGCGGCTCTTGAGTTCATAGAAATAGCACCGATTTCACCAAGGATGACCTACCAGACGCCCCTGCTATCATCTGAGGGGAGAACATCGTGAGTCTGCCGATGCCTCGATGACTAGACTGGATCCAGCTGTGGGCCGAACTTCTCAATTGCTCCGGAGGAAGTTCATACGGACCCTTGCGGAGGAAGAGTCTGGACTTATGAACTTCGACAGTACACCTTCAACGCCAACTTTAAGATGCTACGGCGCAACAGTCTTCCACTCGGACCACCCCGGCCAACGGAGCGGCTCCTATGAGAACAAAAGACCTTCCTTACAGATGTACTGACTATTGGCTCACGCTTGATGTCTTGGAACTCCATGGCATTTGAAAGAGAGGATGAAAGCAATGACCTTTGCGTCGGTGTATGGTTCAACTACCCATAGTGGGTACTCGCTACTCAGCGCGGGATGCTTCTGCGAGAAGAAGCCACCAAAACCACCCCTCTATTGCACCCTTAACAGGATGGCCATCAAGGGTTCAGACGAGCCCGGATCATCCCATATTTCCTCGAGTCTTGTACCATTGACCCCATTGAACAAACTTCTCTTCGCTCTTGGGAATCTCGCTGCCAATTGACCCATCAGAATGTTCAGGTCATGAGCTCGGGTGGACCAGTGTCACATCCGTCATTTGCTGATGTTTCCCGCAGTTCATCTCGTATCTGCCCACCTGTCTTCGCGATCATGGCATACCCGGCCGGTCGAGATGAGCCGAACGCAACCCTCGCCAAGCTGCTGGGACCAAGGACAAGACGAAGGATGCCAAAGCTCAACGGTCCAACGGAGGATTCTCTCTCAATACACTGACAGCTCGCCTTCACCGCACCCAGATGACATCAACGCCCAGCGGACATCTGCCCCCGAAAAGGCGTAATTTCCAGGCCGCGGGATAGAAGGATGCGACGGTACGCGAGCTAAAACCCCGCACGCCCATCGATCTTGGGTTAGTCTGAAGGTCTGAACTGGGGGAGGACTGGGGTTGTTATATGAAGTCTCCCAAGACTCGTGAAGCTTCCTGGAGCTTCCCCGCACCGACACAACTTTCAGTGATTCTCAACGGCGGAAATTTCTCCAGGTTTTTTTGTTTCTCTCTCTCGTCCCCTGGCCCTGCAGCTTGGCACTCTACTTAGCCCAGCCACCCCTCTCTTCCTCTCCTACAGTCCGCACCCAGCTCGTGCCTTTGGAATGGCACCTTGGCCGATCATTTGCTTGAGCATCTCCCCCCCAAAAAAGTCTTTCTTGTGGTTCTTGGAAGGGTCTTGGCCTTGCGCGACTTCCAACGCTTCTCAATGGCCCGGCTTAGACGCTTCGGCTTTCGGGCCAATGTCAACCGGCTCATCTCGACCGGTTCCTTCATGAAGTCATGAAGATGGTATAAATACCTTGAGTCGCATTGTAATTCCGCAGTCTGGAGAATGGTAGAGAGACCGAGACCTTGAGACCGTTCTCGTCCCAGCATCAATCCTCTCCTAACATGGCGCTCGCAAAAATCTTCTCGTCCGGCCTCTTGCTCGCCTCCCTCGCCGCCGCCAAGTGGATTGTCCCTGGCGGCAGATGGCGTGACAACGAGGGGAATCTCGTTAACGCCCACGCCGGCGGTGTCACGCTCGACAAGGACACGGGCAAGTTCTTCTGGTTCGGCGAGTACAAGATCGAGGGCCAGGAGGAAGGCGGTGGTGTCTCCGTCTACAGCTCCGATGACCTCGCGACGTGGGAGTTCCACGGAAAGGCGCTCGAGCCTATTGAGGGCCATCCGTACATCTCGACCAACATGATTATCCAACGCCCCAAGGTCGTCTACAGCGAGCCCACCAAAGAGTACCATGTAGGTTTTAACCTTGGATTCGAGACGAAATCTGGCTTCCAGCGCGACTAACTCGTTCCAGATGTGGTGGCACGCCGACAACTCGACGTACGGCCTCCTCCTCCAAGGCCTGGCCACCTCGCCCAATATCTCTGGCCCCTACACCTTTGTCGACGCCACCGCGCCCCTTGGCAACTGGTCTCAGGACTTTGGCATCTTCACCGACTACAAGGACGGCCGCTCCTACTCGCTGTACTCCAACGGCGACCGCCGCGAAGGCCGCGACGTCTACATTTCGGCCTTCAACGAAGACATCACAAACGTGACCGAGGTCGTCCACCGCTTCGACAAGTACGACCTCGAGGCCCCGACCATTATCCAGACCGATAAGAGCTACTACGCCCTCATGTCACACAAGACGGGCTACCGCCCCAACAACGTTGTCGCCTTCCGCGCCGACTCACTCGCCGGCCCCTGGTCCCAGCCCTTCTTTGTTTCTGACGCATACACCCGAACGTACAACTCCCAGTCCGGCTTCTCCCTCAAGATCGAGGGCTCCGAGGTCACGACGTACCTCTACCTCGGCGACCAGTGGGACTCCAACTCCCTTTGGGAGAGCCGCTACATCTGGTTGCCCCTCGTCATCGACGACGAAAAGAAGTCTGTCCACGTAGAATGGCACGACGTCTACGACCTCGACGTCAAGACGGGCGTCGTCACCCCCATTGAAGGCACACCTTACTACGCCCACGACTCCGCCACCACGGCCGGCGCAGCTTTCAAGCAGGAAGCCACCTTTGCCAGCGGCGGCTCCATCGTGACGGGCATCTACGGCAACGACAGCACCGTTACCTTCACCGGCATTCAGGGCGCCGGCGAGCCGCAGTGGGTGTCGTTTTACTACCAGAACACGGACGACATGGGTTTCGGCGACCAGCCTGGCGGCAATCCCGACCGTATCGGCGGAAAGTGGCAGCTTCGTCGTGTAGCTTCTGTCGTGGTGAACGGCAACGAGCAGCAGGTTGAGACGCTTTTCCAGCGTGATAGCCACAAGGGCATTATCCTTTCCACGCCCTTGCAGTTGACTCTGGAGAAGAACGCGAACAACACTATCACTATTGGTGGGTTGTGGAACGGCTTTGACTTTAAGGGTGCTGATATCGACCGTCTCGTGGTGTACCCTCCCGAGGGCGGCCCTGTCAAGTGCAAGAGGGGCATTGAGAACGTCGAGTAATGGCTTACTTGTAGTAATTAGAAGATATCAGTCTATTAGCGAACGAGCTCGGATGAACGTATCGTCTTCTCCGTGATGTTTTGTAGATATCCGTGCCTTGTCTATCAGCTCCATGTGGTCCCCAGCCTGATCTCTCGTCAATCATGGTCTCATTACCCTGATGCAGAGTCTTTCATTCGAGTGTGCCCTCTGCTGAAAACCAGACGCAAAAAGTGAGAGTCGCAGGTGCGGCAACAAAAGAACTGAACAAGTCATGGAAGCTGCAGAGTAAGTAATAGGAAATGAAAGTGATTGCATGCTACATACCGCACTGAGGTGTAACAACGCAAGCAAAGATTTAAATAGGCCCGTCAGCTCATGCTCCGAAAATGTTATCGCGTACACAATCTCGCCTGAAAAGCGTGGCTGGCCAGGCGATCGAGGGGCTCTCAAATGATTTCATACAGGTAGGAGTCGTGAGAAGGCTGGCATATTGTAGACAATAAACAAGAACGCGGTCAATTAAACTATTAATTCACCAAACAAAACTAAAATGAAAGAGTATAAAGAGGTATTAAGTGCTAAAAAGAGCCAAAAAAGAAAGGAATAGAGGGGGAATACTGACCTTATGATTCACGCCCCTGCCCGGACTCGAACAGCGCGCCCCTCTGTCAACCCGAACTCTGACTTCATGGGAGTATTTGTTTTTATTTTAACCATTCGACCACCTCGCACACAGCTTGACCTGACCTCGCCGACCTAGACGGGCGCTGCTGTGCTGGTGACAGAATTAGACGTTGGGAGGGTATAAGTACCTACCGTGGTAGGTAAGATAGGTACGTAGATGGCCTCACGTGAGGCAGCAGCGAGGCAGAGGGTGCCCGGTCAGGTGATGGTGGGCCTGGGATACGTAGAATTCTATTAGACGGGATGGAAGGAAGGTGACAGTCTGGGTCGTACCTTCTTACCCTGTGAGTTCACTTTACCCTCGACAAGGTAATAGTCACGTGTCCTCAACGTCCATGATCTGATATTGTTGAAATGATTATCATTCCCTTATCTTCGTCAACCGTCATTTACGTGTTTTTTGACTTGATTGCTTGTCATAGACCTGATCAAGGAAACGAGGAGCCCAATGGACTAGGCCCCCTAACGATCCTCCAGGGCAGTGGGGTGGAACTACGCAGCAGAATAGAGGAAGTCAACATTCCGTTTGATACACAGACTATAGCATTACAAGACACACAGGGAGGTAGTCTCCAATAATCAGGCCACAGAGGACATGGACGACGATGAATATCAAATGGACCACGGAAACACTTTGTGATTCTTCCAGAGACAATGGTTGACATCTATCTCTCATGCCTAGCAAGCAACTCATCAATCATCCGCTGCAACCATAGCCTCTCTACAACGCCAATAATCATGAAACGCCTACTCGTCTTACTCTACTCTACGATGTGTGGACATCCGTCTTGGAGATGGCCTCTGTTACCGCCTCGATGGCCGGGTCAGCCTCGGCCTTCTTCTCGGTAGACTCCACCGACGCTCCAGCTCCGGCCGCCTTGGCCTTTTCCGCCTCCTTCTTGGCCTTCTTACGGGCCTTCTCGGCGTCCTTTGCCGCCTTCTTGGCAGCGGCCTTGGCCGCCGCCTCCTCCTTTTGCTTTCTGACTTCCTCGCCGCCAAAGGCGTCCTTCCACTCCTCAATCTTGGATGCCGCAATCTGGGTGAAGAGATGCTCGGGGGTTCCAAGCTTGTGACCGGGCTTGATGGCATCAGTGACCCAGGTGTCGGGGATGAACGGCTTGGGCTCGACGCCGAGCTGCTTGAGGATAGCAGTCGAGGTGTTGGGCAGGTAAGGAGCGACGAGAGAGGCCAAAAGGTCGATCTGGTTGAGCGCGAGACCGACAACGGCAGCGCAGCGGTCAGGCTCCTCGGTAAGAAGTCTGTTGTCGAGCTTGTTGTCCTGGAGCAGCTTGTTGCCGAGGCTATCGATATTATTAGCTCACGTCACGAAATAACGGGGGAGATAAATGGTTGGCATACGCAGAAATAGACATGATGGTCTGAAGACCAGCTCTCATCTTGGTGGCCTCCATGTTGTTGATGTACTCCTTGAGCAGGGTGTTGACCTCGTCGATGTGCTTCTTCAGGTAGTCATCAGTGTATTTGGTGTAGTCGGGAACCGCGCCTTCGGTTTTGGCCTGGCAGAACTTGTTGACTCTCTGGCAGAAGTTGCCGAGGTTCTTGAGGAGCTCGTTGTTGTTGCCGTCAACCATCTCCTGCCACATGAACTCAGAATCGGAAGTCTCGGGGCGGCGAGACAGCAAGTAGTATCTCCAGACATCGACGGGCACACCAGTCTGTTGAACCTGATTGCCAAAGACACCGACACCTCTCGACTTGCTGAATTTGCCACCCTCGTAGTTAAGATACTCGGTAGTGGAGATCTTGTGCAGTTTAGTCCAGTTCTCGCCGGTGCCGAGCTGAGATCCAGGGAAGATGATGGTATGGAATTGAACGTTGTCCTTGCCCATGAATTGGTACAGCTTCACGTCATCGGGGTTCTTCCACCACTGCTCCCAGTTCTTGCCTTCGAGGTTGTCGCCGTCGGTGTAGTTCTTGGTGATGGAGACGTATCCGATGCAGGCGTCGAACCAGACGTAAAAGACCTTTCTTGCGTAGTCCTCTCCGACCTCGTGAGTCGGGATCGGGACACCCCACTTAAGATCTCTGGTGATACCACGGGGCTTAAGGCCCTTGTCGATCCAGGCTTGGGTAATCTGCTCGGCATTATTGCTCCATGCGCCCTTTTTGCTAGACTCCTTGAACCACTTGACCAGATCGTCCTTGAGAGCATCGAGTCTGAGGAACAAGTGCTTTGTCTTGCGCTTCTCCGGGGTAGCTCCGTCGAGCTTGCAACGGGGCTTGATCAAGAAGCCAGTGGGCTTGGCAGCAACATCGTCATCGGCAGAAGCGTTTGCTTCGGGTTCGGGCTCGAGAGGATCGAGAAGGTTACCGCACTTGTCACACTGGTCGCCTCTAGCACCATCGTAGGCGCAGATAGAGCAGACACCCTCGACGAATCGATCAGCGAGGAAAGACTGGTGGGCCTCGACAGGGCAGAAAGGCTGAACGGTCTCGCGCTCCTCAATGTATCCGTTCTTCCATAGCTTGGTAAAGATGTCCTGGACAATCTCGGTCTGTTGGGCGGTCGGGGTTCGGCCGAAGATATCGAACGAGATATCAAAGTAGTCGTAGATGCCCTTGTGGAGGGCATGGTACTTTGCGCACAGCTCGGATGGGGTTACGCCCTCCTCAAGGGCCTTGGTCTCGGTCGCAGTGCCATACTCGTCGGAGCCGCAGACTGTAGTAGAAAGGGTCAGCCGGGATTGGGCATTGGGAGACACTCAAGGGAGAGAGGTAGTCGCAACATACTGTAGATGGTGGGGTTTCCGCGAGCACGGGAGTACCGCGCAAAGACATCGGCAGACAGAACACTGCCAATGATGTTTCCGAGATGAGGAACGTTGTTGACGTAGGGCAGGGCGGAGGTAATTAGAACATTGTTCTTGCCCTTGACGGGCAGAATGGGATTCGGCGCCATGATGTGTTTGTTTGCTGTGTGTCGAGAGGAGAGGCGGAGAGGAGGGAGAGAGGAAAAGAAAGAATGGAAACTTGAGATGCCGACTTTCTCGGGGAAGGGAGTCAGGCGGCACGGTGTGCAATTGCGCCCACGGTGAGGTACGTCCCCCACTGCCCAGGGCAACTGCCACTGCCAACTGTGAGTCGCACCTACCTACCAGACTGACTCTGAAATGTTGCGCGAGCCTTGGACCCCGCACTATCCCCTTTTGGGATGAGGGGCACGGTCGAAAAGCTTGGGCCATTTCTCAATCGTAATCGCCGAGTTCTCATCCTCACTCACTCACTCACTCACTCATGTAAGGGACTCACTCACTAAGGCAACTCATTCAATATCTGGAATGAATTTGATCATGAGATGAGTTACATAAGGGTTGAGATGAAACGCGATGTTCTATTACGGCGTCAAGACTTAGCATATATTCGCGTTTTGAAATGCCATTGATATCAGCTTCGGCTCTTACGACCAGCAAAGGCCATAATGCACACAAAGGCGTGATTACAATAGGGAGCGTTGGGCGCAATGAACAGACTTTGGGGCAGGTGGCTCAATATCCAAACATTGGTCATCAAGCCTCGACTTATGACTCCATTTGTCACCTCCGCAACCTTTGTTCGCTCAGACGGCACTGGACGTGTTTGTGCTCGGCTGGTCGCGGACAGAGTCACGCGAGCACACGGCTTACAGCCTAATCGAAAGCAGGAAGTATGTTTACCTTCCTATTCTCTCAAACTAAACATGCAGCCCAGGCATGATATTTGAAATTCATTTACGTTGCCTTCGTTCTGGGAGCTCTTTTCGATTTCCAGTTTCATAAGACGATTGACGAACTATCAAGTGGTATTCATGACAAAAATACCATCCCTTCAATGAATGAAATAACCAGAGATGCTGATAACAATCCAACCGTATTCGTCCGAACTAGGAGATCCCGTCCCGATTGACTTCTACAATAAGAGACGACATAATGCAAAATACGTCAGCGAGTCCAATTTGGTCACTGCTTTTCGGCGAAACGCCTTTGGGGGTTTCTAGATGAAGTCCAATGCCCTGGTGATAAGTCATGAGACCAATACCTCTGGGTTGAGGCTCCGTACTATGCTCCCTGAGATAGGTTTATGAGATGCCTGAATCAACATCTGTATATGTAATCTCCCTTGTTTCCCGTAACTTTTGAACATGAAGATAGCACTTTTGCCTGATTCATCGCTATTCCCACATGAATCCAACAGAAAAACATTCCCTCCCGCACCGTCATAGACAGATTAAGACAAAATACAAACTCCCATCATCATAATCCTTCATAGGGCGCCAAGTTCCACACATCAACAACACCACTATGCCTCCCAACAGCCATCATCTTCCCATCCATCGAAAAGGCCGCCGCCGTCACTAGCCCATCAATCCCCACCGCGGTCGTCACTTCAGCCAGAACCTGTCCAGAGTACACATCCGAGATATCCATCCCCTCCTCTGTCCGACACGCCAGGAACCGACAATCCGGCGACACCGCCAGCGGCCACCCCTCGTTGTTCCGCACTTTGTTCATCTCCCAGCTCGATACCCGCCCAGCCTCGTGCTCCCACACATACACGGCCCTCGCCCACACCGACACAACCACCCTCCCATCCGGCGACGCCCCCAACGCCCGCGCCCCCGTCCCCGTCCCCGTCACAACCCCATCCACCTCCATCCGCCGTAGCGTCCTCCCCGTCTTGGCCTCCGATATCCTCACCGTCCCGTCCCTCGACAGCGTCACGAGGTCCGCACCGTTCGGCATAAAGAGAACATGCGTCGGCGCAGCATGGTTCATCACACCCGCCACCTTCTTCGTAGGTGGCATCCCCGGCGGACTCGTCGCCGCCTCAAACACAACAACAACGCCCAACGGATCCGCCGCCGCAAACTTCTTCCCGTCGGGGCTAAACGCCGCGGGATGCCCGACACCGTTCAACGCGCACCGCACCCCTCGCCCTTCCTCCCCGGCGCGGAGCTTCACCCGCCACTCCCGCTTCCATCCTGCATCCTTCTCCACCACCGCCGTCAGTTTTCCATCCGGGCTGAAGACGACCACAGGCGCGTCGCTGCTGATGTCTGACGGCACGAGGCGCGCGCCCACGGCGCCGGGCTTCTGGGGAAAGTCCCAGATCTTGGTGCTCGAGGGAAGCGCGGTGCCCGAGTTGTCTTGCGATGTGGCGACGTAGCCTTTTGGACTGATGGCGATGGAGGTGACGGGGCCGTTGAGGCAGATTGCGCGGCCGAGGTGCTTGAGGCGCAGAATTGATGGTGGGAGGGTGCCGTCGTGAAGGTTGAGGGATTGTATTGATCCCGAGACGGAGTGTGTCCTCACTGCATTCCGCTGCGCGCTGTAAATATGGTCAGTTATCTATGCATATCTTGAGTGATGTTGAATTGTTGCGAATCATGCGCGTAAATGTCAAGCAAAGAAAACGCACCCCCCGGCGACCGCCTCCTCATAGCTGGGCATCGAATCATCCGCCGGCGGGCCATTGCTGGCGTCCAGGTAAGCGCTCATGATGTCAATGTTTCTCTCTGTTTCCTCTCAACCCAAACACAGCATCATCCACTGCCGTCCGGCGGATTCCCCAGTGTAACGAATGAAGAGCTTTTGGATAAAACAAAAAATGTGGTTGATGGACGAAGTTGGATTGAAGACGCTAGACGTTTTCCCCAGATCAATCGATCAGATCAGTCATGTCACCTTGCCGAGACCCCGGTCTCCTCGGGCGGCTTGGGATGTCACCGCACACAGCCGCAATGGCTGAGCTCCTCAGACCCCTGTCGGTCATTGTCTCTCCCCGCGGAACCTTGTTTGTGTTGCCGATGACCGGCGATCGCACCGGTCGCGCCGGGCACACCGGGCTGTTTGGGTACCCAGCAAAAGAAGATGAAAGGGAATAACTTACAAATGCGCCCGGAAAATGAGCATCCGGAATGACGGAACTCTTCCATTAGGTCGCATTCTGCCGCGACACTGACACATGATGAAGCAGGGACATTTGATAATTCACTGATGTGATGAGTGCGTCCTCCGATATAGAGATCCAACTGATACGCAATTGTAGATGGTCATTAAATGGTATTCTTCTACTTCGCTATTCACATCGCACCCATGCAGCCCTTATGCCTACTGGCCAAATGCCTCCTCGTAGTTGGTCAGGCAGTATCTGTAGCGGACACTGGAATCCTCAATGCCGTTCATCGCCGACCTCAAACCATCGGCGCTGATGGGAACCTCCTGCACCCATGTCTTGATGCCCTTGTCGGCAGCAAGCTGCAACATCTCCAGCGTCTCGCGTCTGCTACCCAAGTGGGAGCTGCCAATGAAGCAGCCGTTGGGGAGGAAGTCCTGGTTGCGAACAGTGATGCCACCACCACCGGGGAGACCGACAGACACCCACTTGCCGTGGACGTCGAGAAGGCTAAGGTAGGCAGAGAGGTCGAAGCCCTCGAATGAGTTGGCCGTGTTAAGAATGAGGTCGAAAGTCATCTTGTGGGGCTCGTTCCAACCCTTCTCGCCGCTCGCCAGGTAGCCATCGGCACCCATCTTCAAAGAGTCCGCCTCCTTGGATCGCGAACGGGAAATGGCCCAGACCTCAGCACCCAGAGCCTTGGCGAACATGACACCAAAGTGACCGATGCCGCCAATGCCGACAATGCCGACCTTCTTGCCAGGGCCACATCCGTTTCTGATCAGAGGGCTGTAAGCTGTCAGGCCAGCGCAGAGCATAGGAGCAGCGATGGTGCTGGGGAGGGCTTCGGGGATGGGGAAAACCCTGTTACTTGATTAGCATGCATCTCATTTCGAGAGTAGCAAACACACGTACCAGTGCTCGTGTGTGCGGACGTGGGAGGAGTATCCGCCCTGGGAGATGGCGCCGGAGTCGGGGAATGTAGAGCCGTAGGTGTCGAGCTGGTGCTTGCAGTATGTCTCGTTGTCGTTCTTGCACTGGCGGCACTCGAGGCAGGCGTAGGATTGAGCTCCAACACCAACACGCGAGCCCTCCTTGATTTTGGTGACCTTGGAGCCGACTCTCAAAGCCTTTCCGACGATTTCTAGACATAGCGGAGTTAGCCAGCAGGTCACAACTACGCAGTAGACACATGGACTCACCGTGACCAACCGCCAGAGGGTAGGGCTGAGCACCCCAGTCACCCTTGATGGTGTGAACATCACTGGCACAAACACCGCAGCACTCAATCTTAATATCGACGTCGTAGTCACCAAACGGCTTGGGGTCAAACTCCTGCTTCTTGAAGTCTTGCCAGGTCTCGGCACTATTGACCTGGAAGCCGGTGAACTTCTCGGGAATCGACATGATGGGTAGTTGAGTGTGAGTGAAGAGCTGTCTTGTAGATTCGTCTGGCTACTCGAGATACGACCGTGATTTGATTACAGGAAGTGTTCGGATGGCACGAGAGAAGAGGAAGAGAAGGAGGAAGAGGAGAAAGGTTCGGACGCTGCTCACAACGGGCAGAGGGAACCGCGCCGGATGAAATACCCTGACCATTTTCAGAGCTTCTCCCGAAACCCCCCACCATCTCGTTTGTCGCGGCGCTGCGCGTGGAGCGTAGGACATCCATCCTTGAGTGAGGGGCACCTCCCAGCTCGGTCGAGGAGGGGCTTATGTCGCGCCGCAATGTCTGCCCATGGGAGCTAGATGGGGGCAGGACCCTTGCTCGAGGCTAGGCGCTTGTTGGAAGCAAATGATGGCCCTCTCATTCGATTCTTCCACAATCTTGCGCCATTGACTTCCTTCCCTCATCCGTCCGTCCGTCGCAGATGGCTGTGTTCGTAAAGGGACTGCATAAGAAAGAGCATGTTTCTCGAAATCGAATCCGTTATTGTCGTGATTGCCGTTCAATTATCTCTGCTGTAAGCCTGTCGAGCTCGCATCCTTCTTCGTCACTTTCTTACACTCACCCGCCCTCCATTCATCGTGTCGCGCTGCCCCGCGATGATACCCCACCATTGCCCGCCAATTGCACCCCAAAACCCACTCGATTTGAGGTGGCTCCTCCGGGAGTTGGGGAAGGAAAATTGTCCGGAGGATTTTCCGAGACCGGCTGCCGAAAATCCCACCATACAGAGGGAAGAGATCCCCTCTTCGACGTTTGATGGCGGATGGGAACTCCACGATCACAGATAACGTCGGGCTTGGCCTGGACCAAAAATTCTTCGTCGAGGGGCCAACCTCGCTGCACTGGATGTCTGAACTCCCTTCTTCGCTGTATCTCGGCAAATGTCTCCGAGTGCATGTGTGCCGTGCAAATGTCCCTAGCCAACCATCCAGTCCGGTCATGCGTACTGGTTCGATGCTTTCATCGCGCTGTATCTAATCGAGGTATGCGTAACGCCGTCAGGGTGAGTGACCAGTCCAATATGTCGGTACTGGCTCGGGGTTGTCCCAGCCTTCGCTTGGACTGTCTCTTCCGTTCGCTGTTATTTCCTCTTCCCCCCTTGCCAACGGCGCCTTTTCCTCAGTTCGTCTCCCAGAACTTTCACTTTCGGTCGCGGTTCTGTGCGGACCGAACATCGGCGACTCGGGCTCGGTGCAATGATCGGGCGGTTCTCCGGCGCGTAAGCAACATCCCGGCCGGGTAGGCTATTTGAGCTTGGCGAACTCCCCCATGCTCTACTGTTGCTTTCTTGTAGGTGCCGGTCGCCCGCTTAATCCGACGCCGGCCAGAAATGCGACCCTCATCGAGGCACCAAAGTATACGAACGGGACATTTCCCCAGTCGATGGCGTTCCACTTGGCGAAGTTGTAGTACACCTCTGGCCCTAAGCTTCGAACTGTGTACAAGTGTCCAAAGTCGGCTACAAGGAGCACGAATAGGACGGTCTTCCAGACGCGTAGGTCTGATGTGGCGCGAAGAACGAGGGCTTCATTGAGAGCAAAGAGTAGGTATAGGTTGGCGAGCTGGGAGAGGACGATCGAGGTTCCTTGGGGAATGACTTCGGGTTTTGAGACGGCGTGAGTGAGCTGGAGATAGTCGTCGGGTCGCACGTGTGCGTAATAGGCACCGACAAGAGCAGAGATGGGCTCGATGCCTAGGAAGAAGACGCGGTAGAAGAGCGGAATGACGAGGCCTATTCTGCCGAATTGGGCAGGTTTGGGCGGCATCTTTGCAGCTTCTTGAGAGTGATATGTCGTCGACGAGAGAACAAGAAGGTCAACTTCTCGTCAGGAATTATGGAGAGTGAAGCTTGAAGAATTGAGAGGGGACGTCAGGGCGGTTTCGTCTCATCACTGGAGATTCTGGCGTGACGGGCACCCTGATGGACTGGGCCTCTCGTCATCGGCAGGAGCAAGGAAAAACTTGAGCTCCGGTTGACCGGGGCTCGACGCGCCGGAGCCGAAGGTAAGGGTAAATGGCCCGTGCCCCAAACGCAATTCAGATGGGAATTTGCGATCTCATGATGCTACATTGCTGCTTCAAGGTCGACGGTCACAGGTCACCGTAGAAGCTTATCATACTGCCCATCATTGGGACGATCATCTTCTACGGATCTATTCTATGGCTCAACGCTCTGTATTTAAGTTTTGACTTGGTCTAGGAAGCTCACGATCTAACATGAAAGGTATTAGCTCACCTTCATGTCGAGAGCATCTGGGGAAGCGAAAAGTCACAAAATCATCCCTGACGAGGAGGATATGGCTGCGATTGACTCTCATTTCCGAAACTTTATTCTTGAGATGAAGAGTTTCCCAGGCGCTCGCTTATCCGCGCCGTCTTTGTGTTTTAGACGCATCTGACAATGCAGCGCTCGGCCAAGGGAGCCCACCGCCAGGGTAGAAGTGAGACCTTCATGGCAATACTCGGGTACTCTACTAGGCACATAGTGGCAGAGGAACAATAGGAGCAGGCGGTAAGGCACCGGTGAGATGTGACGGTGGATGGACGGAACGTTGCCCTTCATTCGTCGGCTGCATAAGAGTGTGACAGCCAATTTCCGATTGTAAAGGTCTCAGAGCCTGGTTGCCACAATGCCAACGACGTCCGCCATGCTGGGTCAAAGGATGAGTCGTCTCTGGACTGGAATGGGTAAGGGCGATTGCCGAAGCTGATGTTTGACTATCTGTACGGATATGATCCTCTGGATTATCGTCGTCTTGCGACCTCGAAGAAGCACACACAAATGGATGCCGCTGTCTCTGACACCAGGTTAAACACAAAGAACTGTTGACCAGACCGGAGTTTGCAAGAGAGGAAACATCGGAAATTGACTTTGGATCTCCGCTTACAGGGTTGCAGGCGGCCTAGCCTGAAGGATGCGATGCGGGAAGGGTGGGATTTCCAGGGTATTTGCATTCAGGGACCGAGACCCCGGGAAGTTGGACACTGTCGAGGCAGATGCTGCGACCTGCCTGCAAGTGGGAATTCAATGATACCAGCTGGCTGCCCACGGTACTAAGTTTTGTAGATGGGAATGGGATTTCGGGATGGGAGAAGATGGAGGGTAGCGAGAATTGGTATCGAGACCTGGCAAAATTCTCTTTTACCAGAAGTATCGAATACGTCTCTAGTCACCGGGGATAGAGACAAGTTTCGCAGTTCAGTGGCTCGAAAATCCGAAACACCAAGTACCGATACCTTTGCCCCCTTCTGCTGTTTGACAGCCCTGGTACCGTAGGTACCTCCGTAGGTACTTCCGCCACGGCGCCCGCGAGGCCTGCCACGCTGCAATTTCATTGTGGTTGCAGCCAACCTTACGAGATGAGGCGGCGGTTCGGGATTTCGAGAATGGCTTGCCCATTCGGAATGTAAACATTGCGACGCTGTGTGATGAATGTCAACAGCAACAACGGCGCATGTTGATGCGGTAGAGTCGGTATTCTTGTCCTGGCACACTGACTTCAAGTATCGCGGTCACTCCTCTATCATCCCATGCCCACATGATGTTGAATTGTCACGGGATACCTTCTTCTGCTGTGCTTCCTCTTTGTCCACTGGGATCAACTTCCACTGTTTGATCATTTGAACACCTGCGACTTACCTACCACAGCATACAAAACCATCCGGATCGCACAAAGACGACTCGGTTCCCCGGGCTACCCGTGCAATCTGCAACAGGCGTGGCGCACGTCCAACGACTTCTCGCCAGCACTAGTACCTTTACAGCAAGTTGAGGTGAAGTCTGACAGTGGTAAGCCCATACCTATCGGCCAGGCCGTCTTTCATCCTTTCTCGTTCCTGTGGGTGTGTGTACCTACGAATACTTGCCGGCTCCTAGTTTCCATCTCTTCTTCTACGCACCGTTCTCGCACCTGTCAGCGCCAATCTGGCGATCTCGCTTCCGTTGTTGTTCTTTTCAACGGCCGTCAACTCGTTCCGTATTGACCTCTGGCATCGCTGCTTCTTCCCGGTACACAGATCTGAGAAACAGTAAAGTACCTGACTGAGGGAGTGTAATACCTAAGTAGGTGAATCTTGCAGAGGCGGCTTTCCCGTTCCCCAAGACCCAAGAAATACCTGGATACAAGTACGTACCGCACTCGGTACCGGAGGGGAAGGACCGGGACTTTTCTTTGCCCTTCCCATCGCCGGCTTGAGATTTACATCAACATTACTCGAAACCGTCGCCCAACAACCACAAAAGACTAGTCGCCGCCAGTCATCACACAAACCCGAAGCTCGCACTTGGCTGGAGATCTGCACTGTCGCCCTTTTTTTCTTTCTTCTTCTCTTCCCTTTCTTTGTTGACTCGCGCTCCCACACCCGGGCACACACCAGGACACGCCAGGGCACCACGGCACCCACAGCTCGACGGGCAGATGCTCACTTGCTCATTAGGCACCGCACGAATACCTACCTGACGCTTCTGCCCAACTGCTCCAAGGTCATCGGACCTGTCTGCCAACTTCGACCTCCTTCATTCATCTCTGTCTTCGTGTTACCGTCACCGTCCTCACCCTCATCTTTCACCTCTATCCGTACTTCGACGAGAAACCTAGCACGGAAAGACTCGCTGGGTGGCGGCGCGTTCTGCCCGGTAGTGTGTCCACCACCCTATTTCCCGCAGACGAATCCAGACCCGATCCGGTAACCCCAGGAAGCCGATCCCTCTTCCCACCACCCAAGGAGGACGGACCCTTGAAAATCCATGGAGAGAAGAAGGGCCAGCCGGGGGGACGAACACCCTTCGACCCTGACATTTCGACGCCCCTAGGCCTGAATAGGTCGTCTCCAGCAACCCCCAAACAAACCGTCCCCAGGACCCTCACCAACTCTTCCTGTCGCGGCTTGCTCGCCCTGCCTTTCAGTCCCCAAAGAGCCCCAGGAGCCACCGGCCGACTTCCGTGGTTCAGCTTTCCACTGCCGCCCTCCGCCTGCACTGCAACTCAACCCCGTTCACGGCTGCTGCAGCCCATCTCGCTCTCTGTCTCAATATCTTTGAACCACACCCGAAAATCTCCAAAACTTCCGCCCAACCGTCTCCTTACTGGCCGCCACCTGCTTATCCACCCATTGTCCACCCTGCAGTGGCTCCAAGCCTTTAGCTGGGAAGTCCGAGACATTCCCGTCCTGCGAGTGTACAACTTCCCGGCGCGCCAGATAGAGTCAGGTTTAGGAAGGGGGAAAAGAAGCAAAAAAGGGAGAAGAAGCTAGGACTGAAGGTATGGAACCGAGACAAGACCCTCCGTACCTCCTCGAACTACCCATCTCCCTCTCTTACCTATTCCCTTAAACCCTTCAAACCTCCCACTGACCATGTGATGATCCCTAGGTATTTGTGCTGTGTTCGCTTCCCCACGAATCCGTTTCGACCTCCCCTTTCTCTTCCACGTCCCCGGACCCTTCCTTGTCGTCTCGTCTGCAAGGTCAGCTAGAGAAGATCCATCTCGACCTCTAGTTCTGGTCTCTAGGCGACTGTCGCCAACGTCGACGTCGACGTACGCATCTACAGCATGTCTGCACGCATCCAAATCCTCTCCGATTGGGCTCCGGCCCAGGAGGCTATCTACGACGAGCCCTCCTCCACTTCCGCCATTCCGGAAGATGCTTTTGATGGGAACGCCAACGCCAGACCTTCTTTCCAGCAACATCGCCTTCGTAGCATGAGTCTCTCCCTCCCATGGCGCCGCAAATCCTCCATCTTCCACATCGAACCCGAACTGTCGAGCCATCTCGAGGAACTCTCCCTCGAGCGATCTCGAAGCCACGTCGGCCCTAGCAACGAGAACTCTGAGAAGCACGGTCACGGAGCACACGCGGGAGGCAACGGCGGCAATAGCAATGGTAGCATCAAGGGCATGTTCCGTAGGGCGTCCATATCGTTGAAGGGCATTGTCCACCATCACAAGAGACATTCGATCGGGGGTGCTCATGGCTTAGAGGAGCCCCAAAATGATGTCCGTCCCGGCACTGCTCACGCCAACTCCCATTGGCACCGCCTTCGCCAGGCAACAAGCTTTCGACACTCCAAGACGTCCCATGGCCCCGACTCACAAAGCGATGCCTCCGCGTCTGATCACTGCTTCCCCTGCCTGCCACTCCCTGGGAGTGGAAGCGCGCCGCCCATCATCCCTTTTCACACAGGCGCCGCTGCCAAGGCTTCTGCCGCTGCCTCAAACCAGGCTTTCCAGAACAAGTGGCTTCGCGCTTCCTCTGATGACTTCACTGATCGCGAGAGCGGCATCGGCATCACCGTCACTGGTGTCGACTCGGATGTCGATGTGGAGGTGGAGGTCCAGGACGCCAACATCAGCCGAATCAACTTTATTGCGCAGCTCCCTGTTGAGTTGGCGATCCAGGTTCTCGCTCATTTGGACGCCACTGCTCTTGGCGCTGCGAGCAGAGTTTCGCGGGAATGGCAGCAAATGGTCAAGAACCAACACGTCTGGAGAGAGTCATTCTTGCGCGAGAAGACTGGAACCTACGCTACTAGTCTCCCCGTTCAACCTGGAACAGGACAGGGCGTCCCGCCCATCAACCCAGACGTGAATTGGAAGCAGATCTACAAGGCCAAGCAGGAGCTCGACCAGCGATGGAAGGAGGGCAAGGCTAAGCCCGTCTATCTGAATGGGCACCTGGACAGTATCTATTGCCTTCAGTTCGACGAGTAAGTATCAAGGATTCTTTCGGAAGAGCCTGTTTAACTAACATACGCATAGAACGAAGATCATCACCGGTTCTCGCGATAAGACCATTCGAGTGTGGGACATGCGGACATTCGAGTGTCGTCTGGTCATCGGCCCGCCTGAGGTCGTCAACGACGTCTCCCTGCTTCTCGACGACGAAGGACAGCCGGTTCATTACGCAACTCTCCCCGATAACCAGCGGGCGAATCCTTCGATGCCTGCCATGGTCTCCTTTCCCACCCACCACAAGGCATCGATTCTTTGTCTGCAATACGATGATCGCATGCTCGTCACTGGGTCGTCCGACGCGAGCTGCATTGTGTACAACGTTCGCTCGGGCTACAGACCGATCCGCCGTCTTCAGCATCATACTGCCGCTGTGTTGGATCTCGCTTTTGACGACAAACACATCATTACGTGTAGCAAGGACATTAGCATCTGCGTTTGGGACCGAGCGACCGGCACTCTCCTCCGTCAGCTTCGAGGGCATTCCGGTCCAGTGAATGCTGTCCAGATGCGCGGCAATACCATTGTCTCTTGTTCGGGCGACTTCCGCGTCAAGCTCTGGAACATTGACACTGGCAAAAACATTCGAGAATTTCAGGGTCACACCAAGGGCCTGGCGTGTTCTCAGTTCTCCGAAGACGGCCGATATGTCGCCTCGGCTGGTAATGACAAGGTCATCCGCATTTGGGATGCCAACACGGGCGAATGTCTTCGCGAGATGAAGGCCCACGATAACCTCGTGCGCAGCCTGCATATCGACTCGGTCAGCGGGCGTCTTGTCAGCGGCAGCTACGACACTGACATTAAGGTCTTTGACATGGAGACTGGTCGCCAGTTGCTCGACTTCCCACGATGGCACGCTAGCTGGGTGCTGAGCGCGAAGAGCGATTATCGGAGAATCGTCAGCACCGGACAGGATCCCAAGATCCTCATCATGGACTTTGGTGCCGACGTCGCCGGCATCGAGGCACTGGAGAGCAGCGGCGGTACCTGCGAGATAGAGGGCGGATACATATAGAGGGCACGAAAGACGCATACAACCTACATAATATCCTAATACCGAGAGCGGCAAGGCTGGACCGCCCCCACTGACGACTTGGCTTCTTCATTTTTATTCGACCATCACGACTCGGTGGCGATCCGGCGTAGTAGACGTTATACGAAAACAAAAGAGATGAGGCGATTTCTGGATAGAACACAACCCTCATGGAGGCGTATTGGATGATGACGATGGATACTCATCCACTTGCATTGGGATTGCGGGTGTCTGGTCAAGATCCGGTTTCTTTTCATTCGGGTTGGGATCCGTTCAAACACTTGGACTGGACTTTGTTTCTTCGTTTTGCATGGCATCCTGGGCTTTGTTGCATAGACGGCTACTGGATAGAAGCATTATAGACTCTGTTTCGCCATCACATATTTATCCGTGGGTGTTCGCTAACTGCCGCCTGCCTGGCCGTCCATTTTTCCGACGTCCTGCGAAGATGGGGAGTTTTGAAGTGACACTTTTGCCACTGATCTGCCATGCTTTATTGTCATGCTATGAGACGACGGGTTCATGATATAGAATGCGGAGAAAACGACCGTTTCATTCCAGACAAAAAAAAAAGTCAACGGGCCAACGAAGCGGCAAAATAAGGTGGAACGGGGGTGAGCCTCGTTCCCATCAAAGCGGCGGCTGGTGTGGCAATATACCTGCTGGCCCATTCGGGTTTCAGGACGGGTGCAAGCAAGATCAGACGTTCCGTTTCGTTTCGACTCAAAAGGGTCTTTTTATCTGATGGCCGTTCGGTCGGCCTGGTTTGCGACTCTGCCTGGCCTTTTTGTTTGTTTCGAGAGTGTGTGGTGCGGTGGTTACCGCACGTCTTGGGTTGATTATCGGCGTGGTGGTAACGGATGAATCTGTGCTACGCGTCCTCTGGAACTGGGACCGAGATGGACATCTGGATGGAGATTTCGAGTGCTTTTCGAGTGCTGTGCTACCTTACCGATCTTGGTGTTTCATGTCCTGTTCGACCGAACTGGGATGCTTTGGTACGGCTGCTTGTGTGTTGTCATGTATGCTGCAGATGTAAACTCCATGAGAATTGAGGGATGTAGTATACGTCTAGGTGCAAGTGAGATGCAGAAGCAATGGGTGTCCGGTTACAATGACGACCAGCATCAAAGCATGCGCATGTGAAGCAGATGTCGATGTCGAGGCTCTTCTGTAAGCTTGGCTCCATACCTACGACCTCAAGAAGCTACGCGGTCCAGAGTCCAAGAAGATCATTGGGACTCAGTGCGTCTCTTCTTCGGACTCGGGCCTGGGAGCAATCTCATCTTTGAGCCTGCCCACGTCCCGTCCACGGTCCGAGAGCACGTCGGTGGGAAAACTGGATGATTGAGATCAGCCTAATGCGGACCTGACACACGGAGAAGGTCGCGGTCAAAGGGCGACTGACGGGCTGGACAGATCACGGACCGTGCCTTCCGGTATCCGCAAGGCGGTTGGCTACTTGCTTGAGCTTCGGAGACGTATCTGAGCGGTGAATCTGGACTTGCTGGTGCAGGTGGCCGCCGATATGGTTTACTTTAAGCTGGCGATTTGACAAAGGGGTTGGAAGGGCGCGACGATGATGCTGCTCAGAATTAGTATTGTCTAGTCGCAGGTGGGATGATGTCCATCACAACGACACTGGAAGACGGTGGCGAAGGGAGCACAAAGACTCGTACGGCTTGGGAGCCTCGCCGCCAAATGCACAAAAAGCTGAAGTACCCTAGTTCAGACAAGAAGTATGTCTTGATAGATGGTTCACCAGATTGAGGCTTTTGGCCACTCTTCCAGCTCCCAGTCTCGAATACACGCCAACATCATGGTGATGGTAAAGATGGGCAGGTTTATGGATGGTAAAGTGGCAGACCTCAAACATCGTGTGTAGCTGTCTCGCGAACACCGAGGTTAAAAGAACAATCGGCCAAATACTTGGTAGCTTCCCACATGCCTCTGCCAAGTATCGTGAAAACAGTCACATGTGTGGAAGAACACAAGAAAAGCATCAGTTTCAGCTGCGTTATCCGCCCATTGTCTTGGGCAGTTGACTCGGGCCCTATTCGAGCGAGAGGCCTTGGTTCCAAGATCCTCCAAGATGTCAAGATGGAAGCTGAAATAGGGCCGAAGAGCAGGGGTCGTTCCAGAACAAAAGTCGAGTATCACGAACCGACCTTCCATTTCTGTCCTTCCCCGGACCCCATTTCCCCTCAGCATCCACGGCCCCAGACAGCAGGTTTGAGTGGGTTAGGGGCGGGGGACAAGCCCGGATTAGAGGCAGAGGAGAACACAAATATATTGGGCATTGCACATTCACAAGAGCCGCCGTGATGGTGCCGGATGCGACGCTGCTCGGTCGGGCCGGATGTGCAGCAGAGGATCTGAGCCTTGTTGTGAGGAACTTCATCTACATGTGTTCGTCTCATGTTGCCTAGTCTTGTCTTCATCTCACGATGCCTGCCGCCGGAGTGTACAGTAGATGCCGCCGCAGCGTTAGGTAGGGAGGTATTTTTGTTCGACCCCCGGATCGAACGGTGGCCCCGGAGGCGCTTCGGTCTCATTCTATGGATTGAATTGCCTTGGATAAATCTCCCGCATGCCAAGTTAAGGAAAACCCCGGATCCCCTCTCCAGATTTGTCTCCTCCACTACATCAAGGCCTCCAGCGCCTCAAGAAATCACCGCTCTGCAGAATAAAATGACGCCGTAGAGGAGCCGGCTTAGACCACGAGGCTTTGACGTCGATGGGGGAAATTAGACTTGTTCGAGTGTCCCGTGGGGATGATCTGCGCTACCGACCGACGCGGAGAATCTGCGAGGAAGAAAATGGTCACGACAAGCTAGGATGAGGTGGACGAGGGCGCAAAATTACCACGAGGACATGGGATGGAGGGGATTCGAGGGGGGAAAATGTTGGGGTTCGCCCTAGGTCTCACGACTCCACGATTCGATTCGCGAGAGAAAGTACCACACGTTACAATAGCCTGTATGTAGAACACTCACCAGGTGTGCCCAGGCCATGTGGACAGGAGGGAACATGGGCAACGCCACCTGACCGCGAGAACGAGCAACAAGCGCTCCTCGGAAAGGAGGCTAGAGGCGGCAGACGTAGATCTTATTTTGGGATGTACCCGGTTTAAAGATGATGATATTGAGTATTGAGCTACGCTCTAAATGAACCCAAAGCCAAGCCAGGCGGAGACAGGTCTTCAGCCGGAGGGATTGTCGCGAACCGTTTATGTCTCTTTTGGGAGGAGAAGGGAGAAGTTTCTGAACTTTCTGGGCCCAGAACCGTCCCTTTAGCCTTCACGCATGAAGGTTAATTTCCGTCAGAAATACTGGGGACGAGATGTGGTGTAGCGGCAAGCGGCACATGGTGGTCCTGGTTTGTCCTAACGCTGTCTCTAGTGACATGCAGCTATAAGTCTAAAAGGGGGCGCCGACAAGAAGTCGCCAAGTCGCTTGTATTTTGGTACTCGTGAGTTGCAGATGTCAGTTTCTGCTATGCTCGCTGTTTTTTTCCACGGGGGAGATTTGGGGGACTAAGGCGCAGGGCGTAACAGCTTGGCGGCGGACATGTCAAGCGGCCAGGAATAGGATCATCGATGCGCAGATAGAGTGCGCGCGGGACGATCAAGCGTTGACGGGTGGGTTCGGGGGCCCGTGAAGACGACATGACTCTGGACAATTGGTGAGAATAGAGAAGCTGAGTATCAATAGTACCAGTGTTCTTCAAACACACACAGTATTATTAGGTAAAGTACTCCGGGAAGGATTCAGAGTTTTGCGCGTACATGAACAGCCAGGGAAGAGTGAATTACAGAGCGATGCTGGTGTACTCAGAGTAGTAAAGATGATATCGACGTTTCGAAACGGCTGCACTGGCAAAGATGGGATGTTATGAAGCTGTGTTCGTTTGGGACCAATGTAGACTCCTGCATCAATCGATACTTCAAAGTTTGTGACTGAACAGAGGGACTAAGGTTGCGTACCTAAAGCTCGCAATGCGGATATGTCCTAGTGAAGCCTTATAGAAAGTGTATCTACGATCCGGAATTCCAGAAATCAAGGCCGCGAACTCAGGCTGGGCCCGCAAGGCCATGACAAGTCAACAAGAGTAAGCATATCGAGTGTCTGGGCGCACGCGATGCAAGTGATGTGTCCTCGAGGCTTCAGCGTTGCATTAGGCATGGATGTACTCAGGTACGGCGATCCAGCGGTTGCGTGCGGTCCAGTCACCGATGTCCAGCTGGGGTCGTTTCCTGCACGAGCTATTGTCCGCAGCTGATGTCTGGTCATTGACGGTCCTCGTAGAACTCGTAGTCGTAGTCGGACTTGGTAACGATGCGGCAGAGGTACCTCTCCCGGGCCTGTCCTGGCGAGTTGACAGCGGACATGACTCCTGCAAGGGGCATGTAAACTGCCAGCATCGTCAGACAAATCCTGGGGGCATTTCGGGCTCGATGGACGGGATATCCCCTACGATTGGCGTGCCGAGGGCCGGCTCTGGTCTTGAAGTGGTACTATAACCCATCAATAGATGAAGGGTTTTCAGCATCATCCCTTTTGGACGAGACTGGTCTCACAAGGCTCGAAGCGATGGGTTTCCCCCACAGTCCATTAACCTTTTGAAAGTGAAAGCGACGCGCCGGGCGGAGCAGGTAACTGATTCTTCTCAACGTCTTCTCATGTGACAGCGCTTGGCTCTGGAGAAGGGCCGAGAGCATCGAGTATTGCGGGGTGGTAGTGCAGTAGCTTCCAATATTGCGCAGAAAAATAGGCAAGTCGCTGATGACAATATGATTCCTGGAGGCAGACGGTAGACACGGGTGACTTTCTCTCACCACAAGGTTACAATGAGCAGCATCACGGGTGAGAAACTTCGAAGGGGGCCGATGGTAGCCCAAGCTTACAGAACGCCATGTATGTCGCGTGGCTTCAGTTGACAGGTCGTACAGAGTCAATGACCAGGGCCAGCCACTTCAAGGAACCTGACTATTTCATGGGAGACCTCTTTGTGAGCGCTTCGATGCCGTCATAGAAGAGTTCCAGACAGACGGGCCGGTCCAAGTACCTGAGTCTAGTCAGCGCAGTAAAATGACATTGTAGGACAGGAATGGTGAGAGGGAGATATTCACGGCCAAGAGTCAAGACATACCGGTAGTCACAAGCGCCTCGCCCATCTGGACCCTCTCCGTCCTCATCATCTCCCGCAGGAACAACTGCCATCCAACCAACGGCCACCAACGCACAACCACAGCCAGTGCCGCTGCGGGATCGGGTCGCAACGCGCCCAGCTCTGTGACGCGAACCCCATCAAACCATTTCTCTTTGAGCCCTTGCTGTGCACGCTGAAGGCATCTACCGCTGGTGGAGGGTGGACGGGCTTGAAACGGCGCTATGCCCGATCCTGAGCTACCCCGGCCTCTCCATGTCGGCTGTCCAGAACTTCTTTTGGTGACGGTGCTGCTTTCCTGCTGCTTCTTGAACATACCCTTGTCCCTGTTGTGTGTGCTCTTGGAAGTGAAATGATCCTTGCTGCTGCTCATCCGTGGAGGGGCGGCTTTGGTGGGGAAGAGAACACAAAGTGGCCAAGCCAGGGGCACAAGAGGCGAAAAAGGGAACGGGGGGACCTCGAAATAGGGAGAACAGCCGCCGGCGTCTTGTCTTGTTCCCCCTCCCCGATATTGGTACGGAATATTACACAGCAGTACTTGGCCCCTTTGTGCACGAGACATTGGAACAAGACGGGGGAGTAAACTCCAAGAGCCACACAGAATGCATGCAGTACTCAGAGACCAAAGACCTCTCTGCAACTAGAGAACAAGTTATTCCGTCTTGTCTTTGACCTTGCTTCTTTTCATCTTTGACTGTTCAACCAGCTGCCCCATTCGGAGTAGAGTTGACTCCCTCTCTCTCTCTCTCTCTCTCTCTGACAGACGGAACTGACCTTCGTTCTGTTTCCTCCAGCCACAGCATGGCTCGTAGATGAGCCGTTGGATGACATGTCTACAGTTTCCTTGGGGGCGGGCTGGCTGATCCTCCGCCTTCGCTTACTTTCCTCTCCCTGCACGTGGAGTCTCCTTTCTTTCCCCTAGAATCGACTGCCCAAATGGCCAGGTTCCTGCGTCCCATCATGAAGGCGAGGCCTCGAGGACCGACAGATCTCGCCCGAAAGATCATTTTCATGCGGGAAACGGAGGCGGTGCAGGGATCATGACAGTCCCTTGGGAAACTAAACCTTGGGCCGTTTACCTATTCCTGCATGCGATTCAATCAACCTCTCACCACCAGAACACCACCAACGGTGGATATACCCAGAACAAGGTCGACAGATCGCCAGGTTGAAGGGGGGCCCGGTGGTCCAACCCGGACTACTGGACTAGGGGCGGCTGTCGCATCGCATTGACTAACCCCCTGAACTGCTCCGGACAGGGCCTTTTCGTCCGAACTACTTGCGTATGCTTCTCTATTCTGCGTCTGTCTGTCACTCTCATTCTCTCACTCACCAACTCTCTCGCCTCGCCTCGCCTCGCGCGCACGTCGCTTGACTTACTCTGTCTGCTGCTGGCAATACCTCACAGCGTACCACCCCCCCATCCTAGCTCTGTTTGAAGCTATATCCCCTCCCAACCAATAGCGCCCCCCTCTGGATCCTTGTTTCATCGCATTTTTGTGCTCTGCCAGGATTACCTATCCAGCGCGGCAAGTCGGCTGGGCGAGGGGTGGTAGTAAAGAAAGAAGGACTAAGGTTAGCTGTTGTACTTGTTGGCTAGGTTTTTTGTCGAGCTCGGGCGGGCCACGGACGTCCAATATCCCCCCTTCTCACTCAATCATTCAGTTTCCCTTCCCCGGTCATACAACCCTACTGGCCCTGCTTGGCTGCCCAGAAGGCCGAGATCCAGTCGTTGAGTATCCGTACCTTTCTTTGACGGACGGCTCTTGGGGGTTGTGAACCGGGATCCAGGGCCTTGCTTTGCTTCAGACTGGGAGGAGGAGAGGTCCGACTGCCGCCGCCGCCACCATGGCGATAAATCGTCCGGCGAGGCAGGGGACTGCCCAAAAGGTAAGGTCAATATAAGACGATCATGTCGCCGTCAACCTCTTCTACGTTTGTGGTCCATCCCTTCCTCTGCTGTTGTCTCGACCTCACACCCTCGTCCTCCCATCGACGTTCTTTCCTTTTCGTTGCGTGTATCCAAAAGCCAAGAGGTGGGATATTCTACCACACTCTGCTGTTTCGATTCGTTCCAAGTCACTCTTTGCACCAAGAAAAAAACCGAGCCTCGATCGGCCGTCACCCGCTGTTGTCACTTTTCAACCTTACTCTGGTGAGTGTTGTACATCGTTGCTCTTCGATACCGGTCCCGTGGCTTGTCTCCTTCCCTACACCCTCCCGAACCACCGGCCTATTGTCTCGGCTCTTAATATCAGTTCCTCTTGGCTTCTTGGGTTGGTGGCAACGGTATCTTCTACAAGAAGTACCGTGACGTGGGACCTGTCATCTGAGTCCAGGCCAGTCTGGGTCCAAGGGGGGCTCGCCGAGTGAAAGAGACCTTGTCTCGTCCGAAGGAGGAACAATAGGACATGATCCAGGCTTGTGATGCACAGCAGTCCTTTTAGTCACTGACAACAAGGCTGTTCGTGGAGAGCGGGCCGGTGCGAGTCGATTGTCAGTTAGTCACTGACACTCACGCGCCCTCCATACTTAAGGTGTGGATGGTTCGTGATGTCGATATCGAGGGTCATCAGCTTCTAAGCCCTATCACACTTTTCACATCATCCCGGCCTGGTACAAAGAAAACAAATATTATAGTCTTTCCTTTCTTGAAACAACTTTCCTCGAGCAGTCTCGAGCTACTTCCACATCCCCTCGAAGTTGCGATTTGTTTGGAATTTTCTTCCATCATCATCAACACCTTCAACACCACTTCCTTCAGTCGAGACTGAGAGCTAACCGCCAACCTTCTTCTCAGTCTTCACCTTCCTTACAACCATCCAAACACAAGAGAACCTCAAACAGCTGGCTGTGCTTCCTCGCAATGGGTTTCTCTACGGTCTTTACGGCCGCCGTCCTGGCCCTGCGCCTGTTCTCGGCGGACGTCCTCGCAGCTCCCGCGCCTGCTCCGGTTCCCCAGGCCGCTACTCCTGACGCTGCTGCCGGCTTCTGGGTCGCCTCGATTGAGCGCCGCGGTGTCTCCGCCTTTGGTGACGCCAACTATAAGATCTTCCGCAACGTTAAGGACTTTGGCGCGAAGGGTGATGGCTCTACCGACGACACTGTCGCCATTCAGGCTGGTATGTGATTTCCTTCTCTTGAAGCAAAAGAAAATAGTGTGCTAACCTCACACCAGCTATGGACGAGGGAAACCGCTGCGGCTTTGGCTGTGACTCCCAGACTACCACTCCCGCTCTCGTCTACTTCCCCGCTGGCACCTACGTTGTCTCCAAGCCTATTGTCATGAAGTACTACACTCACATGGTTGGAGATGCCACTCAGCTTCCCACCATCAAGGCCGCTGCTAGCTTCACCGGTATGGCCGTCATCGATGCCAACCCGTACGACGACCAGGGTAACAACGCCCATACCAACCAGAACAGTACGTACTTGCTTGATATCCCAAACAACTTGTGATGTCCAGTTGCTAACTTTTCGTCCCTAGACTTCTGGAAGCTTGTCCGCAACTTCAACATTGACCTGACCGGCATGCCCTTCACCTCCGGTGCTGGCATTCACTGGCAGGTTGCCCAGGCTACCAGTCTCCAGAACATCGTCTTCAACATGCGCACCGATGGTGGCGACGCCAACGTCCAGCAGGGTATCTTCATCGATAACGGCTCTGGAGGTTTCATGACCGACCTGACCTTCAACGGAGGCAAGTACGGTGCCTTCATGGGCTCCCAGCAGTTCACTACCCGTAACATGACCTTCAACAACTGCAAGACGGCCGTCTACATGAACTGGAACTGGCTGTGGACCTTCCAGGACCTCAAGATCAACAACTGCGGCGTCGGTATCGACATGTCCAACGGTGGTGCCAGTGCTCAGACAGTCGGCTCCGTTCTCCTGCTCGACAGCGTCATTAGCAACACTCCTGTCGGCGTCTTGACTGCCTACAACCCTTCGTCTTCGTCCACCAACGGTAGCTTGATCCTTGACAACGTCGACATGACTTCCAACGTCCCCGCCGCCGTCCAGATCGTCGACACCAAGGCCACCGTGCTCGCTGGTAACCAAAAGATTGGATCTTTCGTCCAGGGCAAGACCTACACTGGCACTGCCGGTCAGGGTAAGGCTGTTCAGGCTGCCCAGGACGCTATTGTCAAGCCCGCTGGTCTTCTCGCTTCCGATGGCAAGGTTGTTACCCGCAGCAAGCCTCAGTACGCCAATGTCCCTGCCAGCTCTTTCCTCAGCGCCAAGGCCAACGGCTGCAAGGGTGACGGTAAGAGTGATGATACCGCTGCCATCCAGGCCCTGTTCAACAAGGCCGGCCCCAACGACATTGTCTATTTTGACCACGGTGCCTACATCATCTCCGACACGATCGAGGTTCCCAAGGACATCAAGATCACTGGCGAGGTCTGGCCTCTTCTCATGGCCAACGGTGCCGCTTTCAAGGACCAGGCCAATCCCAAGGTCATGCTTCGCATCGGTAAGGCCGGCGACGTTGGTACCTTTGAGATGAGCGATATCATCGTCCAGACCCAGGGCCCCCAGGCTGGTGCCATCCTCATGGAGTACAACATTGCTGGCTCTACCCCTGGCGCCGCTGGCCTCTGGGATGTTCACTTCCGCATTGGAGGCAGCGCCGGAACCCAGCTTCAGTCCGACAAGTGCGCCAAGAACCCCAACGTCACCACGACCGCCAACCCTGAGTGCATCGGTGCCTACCTTCTCACCCACATGACGGCCCAGTCTTCTGGCTACTTTGAGAACACCTGGTGGTGGGTTGCCGACCACGAGCTCGATCTTCCCGACCGCAAGGCCCAGATCAACATCTACAACGGCCGTGGTGTTCTCTGCGAGGCTACCAAGGGCACCTGGTTCTGGGGTACCGCCTCCGAGCACAGCGTTCTCTACAACTACCAGTTCAACAACGCCTCCAACGTCTACATGGCTCATATCCAGACCGAGACGGCCTACTTCCAGGGTAACCCCGACGCCAAGACGCCCTTCACGGTCAACAACGCCATTCTCGACCCCAACTTTGAGACCTTCTGCACCGGCCAGAGTGACAAGTGCGCTCGTACCTGGGGTGTCCGCGCCATCAACTCCAAGGACATTCTCATCTACGGTGCCGGCCTGTACAGCTTCTTCAACAATTACGACCAGGTTTGCGTTGGTGAGAACAACTGCCAGGACCACATGGTCTCTCTCGAGAACTCGGATGTCAAGTTCTTTGGTCTCAGCACCAAGGCGGCCATCAACATGGTTACGGTCAACGGCAAGGGCGCTGCGCTCGACACTGACAACCGCAACAACTTCTGCGCCACTGTGGCCATGTTCCAGGCTCCCCTCTAGGAGAGGGCCAACATCAAGTGGTACAGCGTCGAGGCGGTTGCTGGATCCCTCTAGAAGAGAGTTACCGTGCTCCGAGAGGAGCGCCGTTACCCGCACGAGGTTTTAACGATCCCGTACGCTCCAAAGTACGCGGGTGCCTACGTGCCGGGTGAAGCTTTCCCTATTCCCAAGGGTATTACCGACCACCACGTCCGTCACCATGTCTATCACCACAACCACCAGCCCACTGGCGAGCACGTCCGCGAGCTTCGCTTCTAGGATGGTGGCTGTGTTTACTTTCTTCTAGATGTAGTCGTCCGCCCCAGTGGTGCGTGGCTACATGTTCTTAACACACCCCTTTTTTATGCTATGGGATTTGGCAGGAGGCATACTTGCATCAAGGGAGTTTACGGTTTCTAGAAAACGGGATTAGGCCGTGGATCGTGAGAACACGAAGGTTTTTACGGCGGGATTGACATTCTTGTTTTGCCTCAAGGGCATTTTGATACCATTCAACGAAACAAAGTTTGACCAAGTCATCTCGTTCTTGAAGTAGCCTGTGTGACTGATTTGTAAAATTGGATGCTCTTATGAAGCCAACTAACAACCAAAGCGTCATGACCTAGTCATAATCCAGTAATTGCCTCCCGCTTTCCTTTGGTGTCTTTCGAGTTCTCTCGCAATGTGTCCTCACCTTGTAATCCTCACCTTGGCTTCTCGGTGTGAGGCGGCGAGTGACCTTCACCGAGAAAGAAAGGCGATGATTCGCCGATCGGCGTTTCCCAAAGGCCGACTGCGCGCGTTTAGCCCCCATGATCCACTCAGGGTACGTACTGCCTTTCTATGGTACCGCGGTACCTCACTTGATGTGGCAGCAACGTCATACTCTGTGCATCGATTTCTTCCAATTCCAAGCTCTGGCGCCATTCCTCCCGCCGATTTAAGAGACCATCGTCACTCACGATCCAGCGCATTCCCAGCTTCCTTTGCCCTTTATGCGATAACAAACACTCCGAACTTCCTCTCTCACACACCCAAGACCATCACGATGGACACGCCACCAGCAGTAAACCTGCGGTCCAAGACCAGGCGGGCACTTGACGACCTCAACGGTGCAACCACGTCGCCGCCCTCAACACCCCTCAAGACAACGAGAAACAGCCCCTACCTGCCCACACCAATCGAGACGATCGTTCTGGCTGCTTTCCCCGTCATCCTCTTCTTCGGCACCGTCTTCTCGCTTCTCTCCCCCGACGTTCGCTCGTCGGAATACGACCCCGCAGCTCAGGCCCATGTACAAGATTCCGCGCCGTCGTACTTTGCGCGCAAGTCGAACCTGTTCAACGTCATATTCGTTAAGCGAGGCTGGTTCTGGATCACGGCCGCCTTCTTCGGCTTCATCCTTACGCACCCCGCGACTGCGCAAGCAACCGCGCGCGTACAGGGCACTCTACGATGGGCGCTGGTCACGACCTGGTGGTTCTTCGTCACGCAATGGTTCTTTGGTCCGGCTCTCATTGACCGAGGCTTCCGCTGGACGGGCGGAAAGTGCGAGATTATTGAAGAGAAGGTCGAGATGGGTGAAGGAGATGCCAAGGAAGTCTTCACAGCGGTCGCATGTAAGGCATCTGGCGGACGCTGGCGCGGCGGTCATGACATCTCTGGACACGTCTTCCTCCTGGTTCTTGGTACCGGCTTCTTATTGTCCGAGGTCGGGTGGGTGGTTATGCGCTGGAGAGGCTCAAGAAGAGAAGAACGCAGCGTTGTCATGACGGATGGTGCTACAAAGACCGCAACAGTCGAGGCGCAAGGTTTGAAGGGAGAGCCCGTCCCAGGTGATGCTTTGGGCTTAGGAGGCAAGTTTGCCGCTGCCATTATCGCTCTGAGCTCCTGGATGCTCCTCATGACTGCCATCTACTTCCACACATGGTTTGAAAAGGTATAGTATCAAATTTCTCGCCCTTGTACAACATTGCTAACGTATAATTCAGGTCACCGGTCTCGTGACCGCTCTTGCTGCGTTGTATGGCGTCTACGTTCTCCCTCGATTCATTCCTGCTATCCGCCAAGTCGTTGGTCTGCCTGGTATATAGGCAAGTCGGTATATCATATAGAAGAAAACCAAAAATAGGCACTGATGCCAGATAATACAAGAAAATACATTCCACTCGAAAATTGCTCGGACATTGTTCCCGATTCGCCGGCCGGTCCATGGATACCTCAACTCGGCGAGCGAATCGCAAGGTTCCCAAATCTCACGCAATCAAAGGGTCAGACTACTCTTAGATCTGTTCATAGGCTGCGTTTTTTCCAAATGAAATGAATGTGTCGCTATGGTTACTGGTCTTTCGGTGTAGACCTTGGTCGGTGAGAAACTCGGTGAAGGAGGCGAGAAAGGTGAATGTGGGGGTCCGAGGTGGGGTTCCTGGGGTGTCCGTAGCTCCCAGTCCCGTCCCTTCCCAAAGTGACCTCATCCTCTTCGTCTTCCTCTTCCTCTTCCCAACGTTACAGCAACAACAAATTTACTCCAGTCCCTCTGACCCGTACCAGATAGATCAATGTCTCCAATAAAGGCCCCGGTTAACCTGCCGGAGCTTGTCAAAGCAGCATTCAATAAGGCTCGCTCCAATGGCGACCTGACCTATTATGCAACTCAGGTCACAGTGCTCAACGCCAACTCAACCCCAGTGAGTCTGTCTGCATTGCATCACAAATCCCTGGCATGAACTCCAACTGAAACTAGATTAACTCTTCCGCGCAGTTCCAACTCCGCTTCTCCCCCGCCTTGGCGAACAAGCCGGTCGCCCAGAAGCCCAAGAAGACCGATGAGCCACGCAAGCCTTTTGATCCTTTTGAAAGTCCCGAGAAGGGCCCGCTGTTCATCGCCGAAATTCCATCGTCGTCGGGCCACAACTTGGTGCTGAACAAGTTTGCCATTGTTCCTGAGCACTTCATTCTAGCCACCAAGGAGTTTAAGCAACAGACCGATCTCCTGGAGCGCGACGATTTGGCAGCAACGTACTCTTGTATAGAGGCTTACAGACAGTACGGCGAACAACATCAGGGGTATAACAGCGAGCTATATGCCTTCTTCAACAGCGGCTCGCACTCGGGTGCAAGTCAGCCTCACCGGCACATCCAGCTGCTTCCAGTGGCGCGGATGATGGACGGTTTACCCGACGGCGCGCGATGGGACGTGCTAGCAAAACAGCTTGGCCCGCAGCACGTCTCCGGGCTGCCGTTCTTAACCTTTGCGGAGACGATCCATCGAGACATGTCCCCGGATGAGCTTCACGGCATCTATCTATCACTTTTCAAGTCGGCGGTTGATGCAGTGGAATCTCACATCGGCGCTGAGAACGACTCTGGGAATGGCGGCGCGCGCATCAGCTATAACCTTGCCATGACGAGCGACCGGTTGGCGGTACTGCCACGACTTGCCGAGGGCGCGGCCATCTTCAAAGACGGTACGGCCGTAGGAAATCTCGCTCTCAACGGCACCGTCTTGGCGGGAACGGCTTTGGTCAAAAACGAGGCCGAATGGGATGCGCTAAGGTCAGGAGGTGACGGTGACGGCGTCCAATTACTCGAAGTTTTATCGAAAATCGGCGTTCCAAAGGATAGCGGCGGAAGCCACACAAAAAAGCTGTGAAGGCACCATACACATCATGCACGTCCATGGAGGAAGGGAGGAGGGGGCAAACACACATTGCAGATGCGATGCAAGCAAACATTGGCCCAGCGGCAGGACTCTAACTAAAAGAAAGCAAACATGATAAGTCAGCCGCATCCCACTCGATACCGAGATCTCCATACGAATACAATCACCGATGGTCTACCATCAATCGACATGTCACTTGTCAAAAATTACCATTTCGCTGTCCACATCACATCGTTGCCCCAAGAATCAAAGCCGATCGCATCGTCCCGTGCCTTCTCGGACTATACCCGCACACTCTATGCAACCGAATCCATCACTCCATCGCGCCGTATACACCCATCTGGTGCCCCGAAGCACCCATCATGAGCTCGTCCCATTTCTTGCGACAAGTGGCGTTGCCAAAGAGATAGGAGCCGCCGTTCCTTTGGATGTATTCGGCGACTTGCTTCCAGGGGATCTTGGTGGAGGCGGGATCGCTACCCTTGGCAAACTTGCGGACGGCTCTCTGAAGCAGGTGGACCTGCGAGTTATAAGGTCAGCTGGTGCCAAGAAATAGAAATCATGAGGAAGAATGGCAAGCAATAACTCACGTCCTTATCGGTCCACTCAGGCTTACGAACCCGTGCCTCCTTGCTCTTGGTGAGAGTGCGATAACGTCCACGAAGTGTCGACTCAGCCTCGCTAAAGTTTCCCTTGGCCCGGATCTCGCGGTACGTCAGGCCCTCTTGCTTGGCCTTCAGCAGGTATTCGTCCTTGGCTGAACGCTCTGCGAGATCAAGCGTAGAAGGTTGGGCCCGACAGGGCTTGGGCTGCTTTGGCCGGAGCTCAGTCTTGTGCATAGAAGGGACAGGCTTGCGAACTGGAGATGCTCTATGACGTGAGGAAGAGGAACTGCTATCATCGGCTCGCAATGAGCGTGGCTTCTCGGGGAGCTCTTTTCTGGGCCTGGACATCATGATCTGCTGGGTGAGTGGCTCATCTTTGCCCCCCCTGAAGCTACCATGGCTGCTCATTGCCGCCTGTTGGCTCTCCACCTGTTGCTGATGCTCAACGAGCTGCTCCTGTGGAGTAGGGAAGAAGAGGATGGAGTTTGGCTCGGAGAAAGGGGGTGGTGATTGGGGAGCTGCCTTGATGCCGTTGAAGTCTTCAGGTACCATGGATGAAGAGGCGAAGGGTGAGTTGGCATACTCGAACTGGTCTGAAGGACTGGTAATGATGGTGCTGCCGTCTGCCGAGTTGAAGGAAGAGGAGTCGAGCAAGGTAGGAGGGGCACCCGCAGAAGAGAAGCTGCCAAAACTAGTGCCTGGGTCCGATGCTGTGAAGACGGGAGAGGAGGTGGACATGCCGTGGCATAAGGTGTTGGAAGTCGACAACGGAAGACCATCAATAGGCGAGATATCGTATTGATACGGCATCGGGGCGAACATGGACTGGACATCAGTCGTATCGGCCACCCCAAAGGGCTGCCACGTTTGACTTTGATCCATGACTTGTCTTCTGCCGTTCAAAGAACTGTCAAGCTGTTGCATTCTGGCAAAGAAGATGCCATGATCAGGGTCAGCGTACGGGCTGCCCGCGGTGCCAGCTAGGTATCTGTTCCGAAGCTGTTGAGCCTAAGGCGAGAGGATGAAGGTCAGCAATATTCTTGATCACATCTCACATGATGATGAGTATGATTATGATGATGTTGATGAGTGTTGATTGTTGAGCGAACGGGAGAAAAGGGGAAAGAAGAAAATTCAACAGCCAACGCACCTCGAAACTGTCTTGGATACCGTCTGGAATGACGGCCAAAGACCAGTCCTCACTCGCCATGGCGCCCGGTTGCTGGGTGGATCTGAAGGTGAAAGAATTCTTGTGATTGTTGCGTGCGAACAGCTTCCTCTGGCGTCGGATGTTGGAGCGTTGCTGTGCCTTGAGTTTCATCTCCTGCTCAAAGGCAAAGATGTCCGAGCTATGGAAGCCCCAAGGGGCAGCGACCTTAAACATCTTGAACGAAAGAGGCTGCCCGTCAGACAGACAGACCGTCGGGCTGGGCGAGGAAGCGAAGCTGAAAGGAAGCCGAACGTCTCACCGCTTCTTCTGCTGAAAGTTCTATCAGTGTCTTCTGTGCGAGTTCAGGTTTCCAACTCGCATGCAACGATGTCGTCTTCCGGCTGTGCGTTGAGGAAGAATAAGGTTGTGAGCGATTGGTTTCGGCGATCAGTGAAGAATTTTAGAGCGGATGATGCGAGATGCAAGTGTAAGATCCCGTTGGGTGTTTCCACGGATGTCTACAAGAGCAGGATGTGGTGTTCGCTCCGACGGGAGAAGAGCGGTATAGGGGATGATCCGCGGATACCAGCGGGAGCGGTGGCGAGATGAACCAGTTCTCTCTCGTGGCTGGCCGTCAGGGGTGAAGACGTTTTGGCTCTTTGATGCCGATGGCCAACGAGTAGACGGGTGGAACTGTCCAGTCACGCGTGGCAGATATCAATAGGAGGAGAAGGAGGAGAAGGCTCGAGCACAGGAGTCAGGAAATAAGGATGAAGGCTTGTGAAGCAATAAACATTAATGACCACGAGGCGAGGTATATTCGATGAACAGGAATCAGCCGATGTGACGAAGACTGACTGTTGGGATAAGAATGATGAAAGAAGAGTGATTGACTATAGACACCGGCTCAGGCCATCGTCGGTTTGACGGGAGGAAGGCCTCTTCAAGTACAAAGTCGAATTTCGGCTGTCCTTCCCGCAGACCCAGGGTTTGGTTTCATTCGAGAGATGTTACGGGATATTGAAAGCGCTTTTCGACTACTGATGATCCCGTTCCCTCTCGAGGATCTCACCCCAGAAGAGCCTCATACATGAGGTCTCCTTTACCTTTTGGGTATCGTGCGTATCCGAAGCCGCTTTATTTGTCCAGGCCGGCTTCGAGCCGTCCCCGTCAACACTGATGATCATACTGCCACGGGCATCCCATCTAGGTATGGAACGTCAAGAACACCCTCCCTATTCTACTAAGCCCCGTTCAAATCTGTCAGAATTCAGCCTCTTTCGAAGTGTCCCCCACCAAACTGCAGGGTATCATCGTACTTCTCGGGCGGTGCCTACGGCCCGGGTACATCTTCGGCGCGAAGATGGCAAGATGGGTTGTATTTGTGTGTGGGCTCAGGGATCAGGACAGCCCGTGTGCTCATCTGCAGACGGGTGGCTTGGATTGCACCCATTGGGGCTCGATCGCGCATCACCATGTTGCGAAGTCCCACTTTCATCGTCAACGATTTGGAACCGCCTTTGCTACCGGGTACCGACTTGCGCATCTGCAGTTATACCCTGGCTGGCATCCCAGTAGGGTCGCCCCCGTGGAAAACGCCACGAGCCTAGGTCTTTCCCACGGCCGGGGGGTAGGTATCATGTCGGAGAGTGTTTACCTGGACAAGGGTGGTCACGGGATTCCAGATCGAGAGGAAGATCGCGGATTTACTGCCGTTCAGGGTGGCGTTTTGGTCGGCTGTAGGCGTTTGACTATTGCAACGGCCTGTCGCGGTTGTATGTGGTTGGCAGACCGGTACCCTTGCTTCTCGATGCCGGCGTACTAATCCCGGCTCCTTGGGCCCTGGCTCGGGAGGTAACCGGACTCATGCAGAAAGACTCTTCGCCTGTCCCTCCTCAACGAGGTGAGCTTCGACAGATGGACGACCACGTCAAGGTCTTGGGCTGGATCTGGTTCCATCTGCGCTACACAGAGAATTATAGCGCAGGTATATTCAGGGTATGAGTCTTTCTACTGGGGTATGCGGCTGTAAGGTCTGGATGGTGCATGCCGTGATCTAGATCCTCGGCTGCGGAGAGTGGGGGTTGCGAAAGAACACCTCGTACCCTAGCTTGCCACGTCATTTTGGATGCTTTCCCTACTAGACTCTTGCGAGATGAAAGCGGATGGAGACCAGAAAGCGAGAAGAAACACGGTTAACAATGGGGGCAACATCATGAGATGAGAGAAGGGTGGCACAGCAAGATGTCCACGTGGGAGATAACGAAAGCGGCATTGCCAACTCGACTCTTCTCGGACTCAGAGATCTCGTGAATATCGGCCCAAGACCCTCTCTTCCCCGGTGCCATGACAGGGCTGATATGGCAGTCAGCGGTTCCTTTCTCAGCATGCTGCATACCGGCAATATGGTACTGGCCCCGGACCACGTCTGGTCATCCAGCCATCCCCACTCAGCTTGGACCAACTCTGTCTAGAAGGAAGCGTGCAGGAGAGGCTCGCAGGACTCAGGATGCGTGGGGCTTCAAGTGCTGGATAGATCTGTCGTTGAGTGGTGTCCATGCATGTCATCCTGGATTCATGCAGGTGTGTAGGTAAGCAAAACACCCTCTATCGAAACGGCCGAAGCGTATGTTAAAACGGGAATAGACCCCATTTCTAAATGAGGGGTAAGTGACAACTTACTAATTCAGGATGGAATTTCGACTCCTGGAATCAAATTGAGATGACTCTCATTTTGCGGTTTGATATGTTGAATCGGGAGCTAAACCAAATAACATCAATGATGTTGACCCTGCGTAAGTATTGAGAAAACAGGATCCGTTATCATTGCGCCAGTGTTGCCGGGTGAAAACTGGGCAACAGTCTGCTTGTGTCTATATGCAGAAGAAACTATCTTGGTTCTTGCTGAAGAGATTCAAAATGATTGCACTGAAGGTCACCGGTGAGTAGACGGGAACCCCTCCTTCTGTCTTCATGGAGGTGTTCATGTACAGCTAGCTCACCGGTCGTGTGTCTACGCTCTGCAGAATATATGAGCTGTCAAGCATGCGGGTTCTTGAACTCGCACGTATGCTTGCATAGGTAGTCTACACAGCCTGCATATACATGCATGGCCAGCATCTCATGAAATGGAGAAGAAGAAGAAATGACGACTTGCATGCCTTACGGACGCACCGTTGGTCCCCTGTTCTCGCACGTTTCCTCAAACTTCGAATTTCTGCCCGTCTTCAAACGCTATTCTCTCATGGGCCATCAAACCGGACTGTCTATCCGGCTGTCAGTAGTGACATTCTGCAGAACATGCTTTGATGGCGTACGATGCAGTCTGCATACATTGCGTGACTGGCAAGGGAGAAGATTGACATGGGTATTGGACATGTTGCTGCGGGACGTCCCAGCCCAGGCGCACTAGTCTCAACTGAGGAAGACGATGAAAAAGGGGGACACCTGGAGCCAAGATCTGCGTGACACTTGTTCGCACCATACTCGCAGGAACGGCTGGTCTTCTCAACCTGCCCGGTAAGAGATGGCCTGCCCAGAGAGAAACCTCCGCCGCATGGGTTTTGAGACCTGTCATAAGTCGGGGCCCGTTGGGGCGACGTCGTACTCACGGGTCGACGCAGAAAATCCCTGGGACCATGTCTCAAAATTTCAATGACCCAGGGGACGTCTATAGATATGCCTATAGGAAAGATTAGACACTGATGGTTGGCGGGAAGCTGCCGTTCCAGTGAGCTGGGCGAGAGACGCAATCCTCCTATAGTAGAATTTACTAATTAATGTGCAGAAGATTTCGTCAACTCAGATGGTCCCGATCCAAATCGAGATTAGATCATTGCCGTCTCCAACGCAGATGAGGGAAACCGACTGGAATTGTGGACTCTTCGGGATCATGCAGAGGGGGGGAAGGGCCGCGTCTGCCGGTGTCGGATGACTTGAGCCTGTCTCCCCTAGCGAGATGCGCCTACCGAGCTGGAACAACTCCTACGGCAAGGGAAACCAAACAGGATGTTGTCAAATAGGTATTGGTTGAAGTTGATAAAAAAGCAAAACTTCGAATCAGTAGCTGTGGATCATCGTTCAACGTCGAACGCCCAACGCCGCAAACGTCTGGGCGGAGCCGCTTCCTGTTTTCCCACGCTTTTTTCTTCTAGTAATCTTCGGATCGATCCGAAAGAAAGAGTATATGGTGTGTTTTTGATCGACTGATGGCGTTGCATCACTGGTTTGAAATTTCCACGCTTCGCATTGCTAATCTAAATTTGGTGTTCATGGAAAGATCTAGGTTCCGTGATGTCTACTTTTGTGACTGGCTCTCTTTAGAGAGTATTGCTCCTCGAAACGACTCAGTCCAAGAACAAACTTGCAGAATACTTGGATCCGGTGGCAATTGAGCTTTCCACCGTTGCCGGTGGTGACAGATACCCCTATTCAGCCCGGTCGAGGCCCGTTTGGTAAGTACGCAATGGAGGCTACAAACACCACCCTGACGAGCCGGCGAACACAGCTTTCATAGTGAAAATATTTCTGTCACAAAGCAGGTGACAGACTTCTGGACGCTTTGAGACTTTTCATCTCCTCTTCTTCAATTTCTCTCACATACAAGGAAACTCACTCGAAGAAAAGTTGAGGCTGTTTGTGAAATCGCTGTGTGTCTTGTGTTGTGGACCGAACATTCAAAGTTGCTATTCACACCGCAATTCCAAGTCATAATTATCTACAATGGACAAAGGTTATTAAAACCTTCCAAATCTCTTCACTGTACATGTACAGCTTGGTTTTCTCAAACCATCGCAGGGACATTGATCTCCTTGATAGTCCAAACCTTTCCATTCTGGCTGCTCGAGAGACCAGAATATGTGGCCTTCTGAGCGGTGGCAACTATCTTCCCAAAACCATTATCGGGGCCTGCAAGAGTGATGACGGTATCTATATACTTTTGTGACGCAATAGTAGGACTGCAGTTAGCGTTGCACTCGGTTCCAGTCCCGTTATCGGATTAGAAGTCTAATTCGACCGCGGCATATAGCCGACTGCGCAGGGGCCAATTAGGGGCCCTATTTACGATTATCATAGCTAGCCTAACCTACGGTTAGAACCTCCTTTTTATACTTACTACGTAAATATTTATATAGTTTAATTAATCTCTTCGTTACCTACGGTTCGAACTAACTACCCTATAATAGGGATATTAATACTAATTAATAATTAAACTCTATTATTATAAATTAGTAAGGTATTTTATTATATAGAAAAGACGACCTCTTAATACCGCACGGGATAAGAGATTCGTACTAATTAACTTTATAAAAGTAAATAAAAAAGGAGGCGATTCTTAAATACCGCACGGAATTAAGTAATTATAGCCCTTTATTACTTACGAGAGGTCGACGTTTACTACGTTAAACTACGTTAATTAATAAAACTGCTTAAGTAACTAGCTTTTTACTATCGCCCTGAGTAGCTTTTTTATTAAATAATTTTTCTGCGGCCAGCCCGCGATTAGAAATTAACTAATTAAATTAATAAAAGTACGGTATAAAAAAGCACTGCGCGATCGAAAAAGGGGATTTTTAAACGTAAATATTCTTACTTAGTAACGAAAGTAACCTTATAGGAGTTATTAAACTAAGAGATTTACGGTATATAAAAAAGTCTATTACTATAAGGATCTTATAAGTACGACTTTAAGCCCGCGATCTAAACGACCTCCTCGTAGCTCCCTTAACTACCCCCTAAGTATTATTTAGGAATATAATATAGAGGACGGTCTAACGAGAGAGGAGGGGATTTAGAAGTCTTAACAGTATCGAGCTAAGAATATTACGGATCTTAGAAATTAACTAAGGAAGTTATTTAGAAATTATAAAAAGTACGAGGCTTAAGAAGTTAGAAGTATACGGGATAGTAAAAATCGGTAACTAATAAAGATCCCGAGATTAATTACTATATCTTTTTATAGTAATATAAACGTCTATTACTATTATTATTAAAAGGAACTACTAAAACCTACCCTTTTTTACTAAATAAAAAGGAAGATCTTAGTAAGTACGATAGCTAGCGATCTAGAAGGGTAATAGTAATTACTAAAAATAATAAAAACGAGAGTAGTAGCGAGATAGCAAGAGGAAGCGGGAATCTTTTAAACCTTAATAAATTCGTTAAGTAGCAAAAGCACGGATTTACTATAACCCGCGCGCGGATTAAATATATCCTTATTAAAATTAAATACGCTAGCGACTATTAATATAAGTATAAGCTAGAGCACGACCCTTAGCGAGTTAGGGTAAAGAAAAAGAGGATAAAACCCGATTTTAAATAGAATCCTAATCCCTTATAAGTAGGTAAATATTAACCCGGACTATTAGGGGACGTAAATATATAAAATCGCGGATTAGCCTAATAGCGAGTAAATTAACGCGGTATTAATCTATTTAACTAAGGTCTACGAAAAAAAGGGGCTATAGGGGTAACCCCTATTCTACGAGATCGTAGACGACCTTAGTTACTAACTAGATAAATAGTTCGCGAGCGCAAGCTTAGGAATTACGAAAGTAGTTAATAAATTCCTCTATAGGCAAGGGGTATTACTAGCGTAATTATAATTACGAGAGCTATACGAAATACTAGTAGCGATAATTATAGAAGAGGAATTCGTGCTATAGAACTAGGTATAGGTTAATAGAGCGTATAATCGCTTTAATAAATTTAGAAAAAGGGTAAACGACCTAGATTTCCTCCTTATAATTACTAACGGAAATCTATCGTCGTAAAAGGATATACTAAAGCAAAATATAGTACTAGAAGTATAATAATTAATAATTCTGCTTATTTCGATCTATAACTCGTTACTACTACTAATACGAAATTCGGCGCCGATCGGTTAATAAAAAAAAAGGTAAACGACCCGAAGTTATTAATAGTACGCAGCGACGCAGGGTTCGTATATAAATATTAAAAATCTAATAGTAAATACGAGGCAATTTATAGACCTTAAAAAGATCTTCCCAAAAGAGAAATTATACTCTAGGGGGAAGTATAAGGTCTTATAAGAAACCCTAACGATATTTTACGATTATTATAAAAAAGTCGGAATTAGGGAATACTAGTACTATTTAGTAATTAATATCGTACTTATAAGTAAAGCCTCTAATTATTACTACGAAGCGGTGCATAATCTCGACTAAAACGACTTTTTTAGTATAATTAACGTAATCCGAAGCCGCTTCGAGACCTACGATAAGAACCTAGAGCTCCTATCTAAGCTACGAGCGATTTTTTTTATATTTATAGCTAGGATAATAGAGGGTAAATTACGAATAGAGATCCTTAAAAAGCTTATCGATCGAATTAATAAACTAGTAAAAACCTAGCTAAATAAGGGGATAAATAAGTAAAAAGTCGGATATTTTTATACCGTAGTTTAGCGTATACTAGAGGTAAAGATTACCCTATACTAAGCACCTAAAAATTACGAGACGCTCTGCTTAAGGCTAAGATCTAGTTTTAATATTAAAGCGAGAATACCGTACTAAACCTATTTCTAAGCGTACGACGGCCCTTATTAATAATATTAAGTCGATCGAACGTATAATAAGAAAGGAAAAGAGGCTAGATATAGTAATCGCTAGTAAGGAGGCCCAGATTTATTAAATAGGTAGAGATTTAACTTATAAGTAGGGTAATAAAAAAAGTAATATTATATTTATAAAAAGGATAGATATTAGTTAAGTAACTACTCTAAAGAAGAGCGTACTAAATCGTACGAATAGTATAAAAAGTCGAGGGTAGTAGACGGTAAAACTAGCCCTCGTCGGTTTAACTAATTCCTTATTATATATAAGGGCAGATCTAGGGGCACGGAACTTAATAATAGTAACTAAAGTAGCGGCCTAAAGTATATACCCCCTATAAGAGATTTAGAAAATAAAGAAGATCTTACTCCCTATATTAATAAATTAGATTATAACGAAATCGACAATATTAACTACTCTTTTTTCGCCCCGTTAGCTTCTGGAAAATATACGAGGCTAAACGAATAGAGGGTAGTAAAAGCTCTTAATAAGCAGGCTTTTATTTACGGATAGTAAGGGAAGGTCCTTTAAATAACGGATATAAAGGCGGCTAAAAGGGCGAATTTAATAGGGCCGAAGCCTATTCTCTTAATAATTAAAGAGAAAACGCTATCTTTTTTAATATCTAAAAAAAAAGAACATAGTACTAAGTAAATCTAGGGGTAGCTAGAGGGGTCCTTTTTATACTACTTAGATCCTTTGAATACTAAGCTTATATAAGTATTCTATACGAGCGAAAAGTACGGCCTAAATAATTTCTATAGGATTATCCTAAATACTAAGGTATTATAATAGTTAACTAGAGGAAAAGGGTAATTTTAAATACTATAAAAGATCGCGCTAATAACGCTTAATACGTCGATAGTAAGTATTATAAAGATTAGTTTTAGCTTAGGTAAAAAAATCGTCGCCCTAGGTATAATAAAAGTAGAGACGTACTTCGGAACGATAACTTTTTATATTTTACCTGTTAATACCCTATTTCTCTTATATCTAAAAGATATAGATCGACTAGGTATTATATTCGATAATACGAGGAACAGAATCTTTAGTAATAAGCACTTCGAAGTAGTTAAATAATAATAGGGGTATGCGTTTATAAAGCTTATCAATAATACGAAGTCGATTAATTACTTAACGGAAAGTGAGCTTAGAAGACTATACCGGAGATTCGGGTACTCGTCGGTTACGAGGCTATATAACCTCTTAAAGTAATTAAGTAATAATAATATCGAAATAGGGGCGCTAGAGTAGTTAACGAAAGTATACTATTAATACTAGATAAATATATAGAGCCTACGCAGATTTAAGTTTAAATTACGTAATAAGCTTAACTTTAACTAAGAAATCGTTATCGATATCTTCTACTTAAATAGTTAGTTAGTATTATATATAATTAACGTAGCTATATCTTCTTAAGTAAGGTAATTCCTCCGGGATCTATAAGTAAAGATAGTATAGGTAGCCCTATAAAAAAGCTAGATCGATATATATTAAGGACCGCTAGATAGTATTAAAACCGACGCCGGTACTAGCTTTAAGTTAGTAAAATTTAGGGATAATACGACGGCCTACGGTATATAGCTAAAAGTCGTACCCGTTAAAGCGTACTATAGTATTAAAAAGGTAGAGAGGGTATACTAATAGTTAAAAAGGGCGTTTAGAATTATTAAAGAGGAAAATCCGGATTTTATTAACGACGAATGCCTCTAAATAGTACTTAAATATTATAACGATACTATAGGGCCTAACGGACTTATACTAACGCTATTAGTATTTAGAGCATATTTAAGAACGACCTTAGCCTTATTACTATCGCTAAGTATAAGCTGACGAGCCCGAGTAGTTAAAAAAGTAATATAAGTACTACGCAAAGTAAGCGTAAAAAAGTAAGTTAACGAGGTAATTACTACGTATAATAGGCCCGATATAGGGGATAATCTAGATATATTACTAAATTCGGATATATAAGTATAGCGCGAAATTATTTAATAGTAGACTAGGCTATATAAGTTAATTTCCGTTAACGAGCGCTCTTATATAGTTACGAGAGATCGTAACTAGTTACTCGAAGTATTAATTATAGTAGTTAGACGGTACTATATAGATCTTAACGAGGTAATTTCTAACTTATAAAAAGAAGAAGAGCTAGGGGAAACTATATAACCCGCAGTAGAGGCATAAGAAATTATCCTTAACGAAATCGTTATAGTAATACTAATAGACGACGAGGAAGAGGATATTGTTAAAAGGGTACTAATATTACTAACGAGACGTCGTAAAAGACTACGACGGCAAGCCCTAACGCGGTAATTTATTATTAGCGACGAGGTAATTAATACCTTTTATATAGTAAAAAAGAAAGCCGATTTCGAGCTAGCGGTTAAACTACGTAAAGAAGGCGTAATTATAACTACTAGAAAGCTATATAAGGGATCAGATCTTATCGAAGTAAACACTCTTTACGATCGAGGGGTCTATTAATTTATCCTATACGACTTAGAAAAATATATAAACTTCTATATATTTAAATTACGAATAGTTCGTAAGATTAAAAGGAAAGGAACACCCTAGCCGTACGAGAAGTCTAGATACGTAATTTAGGGGTACGGTAACGTTAAAAAGGCAACGCTACTTATATAATTGCCTACTATATAGCGCTATAGCTAACGATTAATAATAGTACTAATAGTATTGCTATAAAAGAAAGGATACGAGATTTAGAGCCATAATATTACTTAGGCCTATACTTAATCGGCCATAGGGCTCATAAGGAAAATCCTAGCCTATTTACCGAAAGAAATAGCTAGTAAGTACTTAGAAAGCACGATTATTAAAGTACTTAAGCTACTATATAGGCTCGTAGAATCGGGTACTTATTAATAAGCTACTTATTACGATTTTTATATTAATTAACTATTAATAGTTACCTCTATATATAACCCGTGCTTACTAATTGCGGAGTACGAAAGCGACTAATTTAGGATTATTAAAATATAGACCGACGATATATTAAGCCTATCCGATATTAACTTTATAAAAAAAGAGGATAAGGAGCTTTAGAAAGCGGGCTTTATAGTAAAGCTAAAAGAGGTCCTTATAATAAATACCCCCTTAGTATTTAACGGCGGGATTTTTATAATCGAAAGGGAAACCGTTATTTTTTAATAAAAGGGGTAGGGTAAGAAGATTAACCTCGTTAATCCGAACATAACTAACGTTAAGAAGTAATATAAAGCTAAGCTTGCGCGAGGGGTATATATTACGAATATTTATTAGCTTAAAGTAATTTTTAATTATATTAGGGTAGCGTAGGCTATAGATCTAACCGAACGAGACGTTAAGGTACTTAATAAGCGGCTTAAGTAATAATAAACGAATCTCGATCGAGGTCTTATCTATTACTTAATTAACTTTATAACTAGTAAGCTCTACGTCTTCGTTAATAAGTTATTTACGAATAATAACGACCTTACTTCGTAATTAGGGTATATTATTATCCTAGTTAATAAGAGTATAGGCGAGAGCGAATTTACTATATATAGTAATATAATCTACTATTCGTTAACTAAAAGTAAGCGGGTAACGAGAAGTATATTAGCGTCGGAAGTCTATAGTATAGTTAACGGCGTTAACCTCTCTTACGCAATTTTAACGACGCTAAGGAAGATTACCGATCGAATTAGCCTTTTACTTATTCTAATAGTTATTTATATAGATTCCTACTTACTATACGAATACCTCGTTAAATTAGGAACGATAAAAGAAAAGAGGCTTATAATCGATATTATAGCCCTTAAGTAATCGTACGAAAGGCGCGAAATACTCGAGATCCGTTAGATTAATAGTAAAAATAACCTCGCAAACGCTTTTATAAAAGTAGTACTAAATAAGGGATTAGAGTAATTCGTAGGTAGCGGAAAAGTTACTATATAAATAGAAAGATAGGTTATATTATTACGAAGGTAACTTTGTTTACCTTATTATTCGCCTTATTATCAATATTACGTAAGCAAACTATATACCATATTAATCTACGATTTCTGTAGATTATTATAGGTATTGATTATGTAAGCAATACTGCTTATATAAGCTTACGTGAGCAATGGAAAGTACTGGAAGGTAACTGAATAATCTGGAATTTACTCGAGGCGGAATTACGTACTACGATTACGCATTCACTTACGTATACGCTTATTAATTATATCATAATTAATAAGCAATGGAATATTCTAGTAGGAGGTTTTTATGCCTATATATAGGCGTGTATTTGCCTACCTAGACCTTTTGTTAAGCAAGCAACTTCTCATATAGTAATTTAACTATATTACTCTCTTTACTATAAAAACCTCTTTTATATACGCTTATATCCCCTATATTTATATATTCTTGCTTCTATATGAATATTCACTTTTTATATTCTTTATAAGAATATCCCGCATTACCTCGTTAAAGCTATACGTACTAGATATATAAAAAGAGTAAAGAAAAGGGGGAAAAGGAGACGACTTAGTAAACGGGCCCGAGATCGAATTATACTTCTAACCGTAGTAGTTAAATCGATAAAAGAAAGAGAAAGTTAGTATCGGATTAGAAGTCTAATTCGACTACGGTATATAGCCGACTGCGCAGGGGCTAATTAGGGGCCCTATTTACGATTATTATAGCTAGCCTAACTTACGGTTAGAACCTCCTTTTTATACTTACTACGCAGATATTCATATAGTTTAATTAATCTCTTCGTCACCTACGGTTCGAACTAACTACCCTATAATAGGGATACTAACACCCGTAGCCTCTCATAAACGGGCCAGACTTGTGCTCAAACGAGCTGAGCTTTGCACCGGTGTCGGCATCGGTGACGGTCTGGCGCCAGGTATCGTTATCCGAGAGGAGTTCATATTCGATCTTGACTTTCTGGGTGCCCGATACGGCAGAAGCATCGCCGCTGAGTTGCCCAAAGGATCCGAAAAGTGAGGCCCGGACGCACCACTGTCCCTTCTTGGCGCCACACCAAGAGTTGTCCGGCCAAGATTCTAGGGTCGTTTGAACGAGATCACCGGTGCCATTCGACATACCTGGCCATAGAGCCAGCACTCCGTTTTGTGTGGGAGGTGCGGTGCCAGGGATAATTGTTGTCGCGGCCTTGATGATGGTTGAAGTTGTTGGGCCAAGGGATACGGAGCCGCCCCAAGTATCGACTGCGGCCGAAGTGCCAATGATTGCCGCGATTATCGCTGCCTTGAAAGTTCCAGAGACCATCATGGGTATCTTGGGTTTGAGCTTCGATGACAACTGAAATGATAGGCTTGATCGATCGAGGTGTCACTTTGACCATGTCTCAGAAAACATTGCAGGTATTTATGTCTTTTGCAAACTGGAGCGAATGAGCGAGATGACATCCTCGCACTTAATCATATTCCAGTTAATCAACTCCATCGTGAATGCGGTAGTGTTCGCCTGCCCCGTGAAGTGCTCTGTATCGTGGATTCATGTAGGAGACAATTCTCCACGACGGAGATATTTGCTCGATGCAGTTCGAGATTGGATTCGACTTGCTCAACCTTTTCGTGTCCACCAATGAGAATAGTCCAATTATCCAGGTTAACCCTACCAAAGGTCCTTTCTAGTGTCATAGCTGGCCGCATTTCTACCAAAGCTTGCCGACTTGATCTTAGTGTCATCTGAAGTTCATTAAGCCAGATCCCTTTTGGGGAAGCCCCTGCCTTTTGGGACTAAAGACCAGTCGCCCCAGTATGAGCGGAACAAATCGTCCATACCCAACTCAGTGCATGGGTATATCGCCCTTGGAATCACGAGGCTTCTACTCGGGGAAAGACTAAACAAGCAACTCAAGTGCCGGCTTAGCCGCCTCTTCACCCGCACGAAGAATCGCAGTAACACTAGCCCATGAAAAGTTGGGTGAAACGACAAAACATGGCGGGGGACCTGATGGGCATTGCATCTTTTCACTTGAGTCAAGCCTCGGAAAATGTAAATGAGGTGATCCTAGTCGCGAAAGACGACGCCTCGGTTTCAACTTCGGCTATTTCGGTCTCGTTCTCCGTGGGAGCTTCTTGAATCCTGCTTGGTCTCGATGCGACCTAATGCATGCCTGACTGTCGGCGGACCGTGGAATACAGCGGCACTTGCATTTCTCGGCAATTTGAGAAGATCGTGAGCTAAACGAACCCTATCCGAGTCTGATGCGAGGAACCATTAGTTTTGCTGTGAAATAAGTGTAACTGTAAGTACTTACCCAGTGAAAGAACTGGATAATACATGCGCATGCGCCGCCTGGGCCGCCATCTTTCTTGATCACTTTAGAAGCTGTCGCAGAGACAGGCACAAATATGTTTGAAGTCCATTTGTCAAATTGCTACGGTAGTTCAGGCTTCTTAGAAGCGAGAACAGTACCAGATTCAAATTTCACGTAAGATCAAGGTCGCGGATCACAAAGCACCTTACCAGAAGACTCTTTGCTACGTACCTTGCCAAACCCCACGAGTCTCGGCACGGCTATCAGTGAATATCTGTAATCATCGCGGATGAGTGTTAGGAGTAGCTGCGAAAAGCCCGCGATTACCAATATCTCTCCCTTGAGGTTTCTGCAACTACCGAGTCGCTCGTGATGACACTTGTGAAGTCAATCAGTCGACAAAAATCAGGACAAAGTCTCGTCTGAATGGAAGATTTTGAGACACGTCTGAATCAATGCCGCTCATGTTGCCGTACAACCCCTCAATTTTGAAGCGCGACTTCGCATTTCTGTCTGTAGCATGTTCCATGACACACGGCAGATGGAGCAGCTCTCATGAGGCCGATGCAAATTTTTAGTCAGGATAGGCTGACCAAAGTATCGGCAATATTCCTGAACGATCTCACTTGAAGAGTCGTGCAATCAAATACCACGTTGTTTCCAAATCCCTGTGTCGTGGTCCATCCCACGATCGACCAAGGCATCACGTTAGAGTGGATGCATCTCCTAATGTCTGCGCTTGCGATGAAGCTTACTTGCACGTGAGCGATAGTACACAGAAACTAGGCACCGTTACTAATATCATGTTGATTGTCTTGGTGCCGAACGATCATTATTGCCGGAAAGTACTCCGTAAAACCTCAAGCGCCAACGCGTGGGGCCCCAGAATAATGCGACCCAACCAAACCTTTGGAACGGTCCGTCATGATTATGAATCTGGGGTCGTAAGGCTGTCCTTGTTGCCTATTGCTAAATCTTTTTGATCACCATACTCTAGACTGCCTCCGTTCTCTGTCCGATTACTGCGGAAGGGGGAGCAGAGTTTCTAATTGGCTGTTCGTACAATGTGGTGTGACGATGCCAAAACGCTATGTTTCTAGAGTTCAGAAGAAGGTTTAGATTTGTTTAGTGAAACAAAAACGTTAAAAAAAGGCCCGCGGCGCGGACTGGCCAGCGGAACTCCAGCAAGCGGGCATCGAAACGCTCCTTAAAGTGTAAATCTTGTTGAAAGTCCTAAAGGTCTTGTTCCTCTTGTTCCTGTTGGCTGCAACTTCCACAAATTGCATCGAACGAGCGACAGGGTTCCAACCAACTTGGTTCCCGCAACCCGGGAATGAAGCTGTCTTGCCCCGAAGGATCAGCCCCAGCATTGCACAGAGCGTATGGATGGTGCAGCTCTTTCAACTTATGTGCCGCACTCCCACGACTCTTCCGATTATGGTGCCGAAGTCCCGACTTGCGAACACCGATAGCGAAGAAATCCTAAGATAAGCTACCGTCGCAAAAGCATAAGCGGCATAGTTCAGACATTGGTGACGACTTAATGGGAAACGGTGATCTTGGCATTCTGTCAACGGTACACCCGATCGAAGCCACGCCCACCTGCTGGTCCTGGTTCGTCGCATCACGATGATTCTACATGGTCCTAGTGGGCGTTTAGATAAGATGGCGGTGGAACCTCTGCTTGTTTGACGTTCCATTGCATCTCCAAAGTCCCAAAACCCCTGGAGTCCATGATAAAAATGTTCAGCTAGACATCCACTCTCGCTAACCAATATCGGCCATCACCAATTCTCGTCAATCGGCCCCCATCTCAGTCGTCAGCAAATTCGATAGTACAGCTCCTTGCTGACATACTCCACACGTCAACTCCGCAATGCACAGGGTACGATGACCCTTGTGAGCCACTCCCAGCAGCAGCAATTGCCACTATCCGAACTGCTTTCTCCATACTCCTACCCACAGGCTGAACCGACATCCAGGCATGTGGTTCCTAGGGGATGTGATCCAGGTCTGCAGCCGTTTGACGTTTACCTGCATCAATCGAGCTGTTCTGTGAGTGCGGAGCTGCCGCCGTACCCTGTTGCCGTGGTAGGATCCCTCGATCCATGTACTTCGCAGGGACTGATCCGTTCCAGCCAATACCGCACGAAATTTCAACAACATTGCTTACAGTTGTACCGTCGACAATCGATGGTACAACTTCTTCCTGGGGCTCTGTTCCTACTCATGACGAACCGGCTCAAGGTGATTGGTCTTTTCTGCTCCAATACCCACACAGAGACCGATCAGGACCTTTTTCCGTGATGGCGCATAGTTCTCGGTGCAGCCAACAGAGGTTGGGCAGAACCCAGCTTTGCCTATTTAGCCCGACGAAATCAAATCGGGAAATGCCTCATACTATACCTTGCTGTCTGCAGAGTGTACACAAGAGTGGAAACGGTAATGCCGTGCCCCCATTCTGGAGAAGAGATACGACGTTGTGACTGATACATAAACAGCTGTATTGCCGGTCGTTGGGAAGTTCGGTTTCAAGCGATCAAGCTCAAAGTCAGAATCAACTCCAGAGGTTGTCTTCATCATGACGTGGTTCGCTGCACTCTCGGTGTCCGGCGCCCTAGACGATCTTGTCGTCAAGGCGGTTTATCTAGGGCTCTTCTACCTTATCGTCAAGTACACATACCGGATGTTTTTGTCTCCTATCGCTGGTTTTCCCGGGCCGAGAATTGCTGGTATCACCAAACTTTACGAAGCTTATCATGTTCTGCTGAAGAACGACTGGCTGGAGAATCTTGTCTCGCTCCACGAGAAATATGGTAATTTGTGCACCTGTTGCGCGCTTTGTGGACTTAACATTAACTCGAATTGTCATTACAGGACCGGTTGTTAGAATCGGGCCTAACGAGCTTCACTTTGTCGACAACAAGTTCAACCTCGACCACCACCGGCGGCCCGACCTCTTCAAGTGCAACAATTACTATGGTCTTCTCAACAAACTCCTTGGCGGATTGGCCAGCCCTACGAAGCATGCGCAGAGGGCAGCAGTCATGCGGCCAATATTCTCTGGCCAGACTTTGGCCGAATACTCCAAGACGTTGGATAAGCACATCGAGTCACTTCACTCCCGCCTTGCTGATGCTGCTTCGGATAAGGGAGTTATTAACTTGACGCATTACCTTTGGGCTTACACCAACGATGTCATGATCTCGTATCTCACCGAGGAAAACTATGGATTTCAGAAGGTCTACGATTTGCAAGCCACTCATGATGCGACACGAGCCTTCAGCGCCATCGACCTCGCCACCGTACTGAGGTGTATGCCACCGGTCAAGACTATGTTTGATTACGTTCCAGCTCTTCGATCATTTTCACCTTTGGGGTGGCTTGATAACGTAAGCTCATTGAATCGACTATCCCCGAATACTACATCAAATTCGCTGACCTCTTTGTGATTAGTTGATTAGTTCTCACGTCAGACCTATGGTTAAGTCTTGGGACGACGAGAATAGTCATCAAAGTGTGTTGGCTCGAATCTTCAACGAGATAGGGAACGAGACACAGACTGTGCACGAGTCATCACAAGCTATTTTTATTGGAAACGAGTCTCTTCTCAGCAACTTGACCTTTGTCCTTCATCATCTTATCCAAAACCCGGAATGCATCAAGAAAATTCGATCCGAACTGGATACTTTGGATATTGGCACATATGGGCACCGAATTTGGAGGGATCCAAAGACCGCTCAACTCAGGTATCTGGTAAGTGGCTTGTTGATGTTGACTCACACTAGATAGAACTTGTCGCTGACGCCCCCAGGATGCTGTATGCAGAGAGTCGTCCCGCTTGAGCTCACCCAGTTGGCATCGACAACCCCGACAGAGTGACACTCCGGTGGAATACCAAGGAGTCATAATACCCCCAATGGTAAGAGGGAGGATTTTAGTCACTTTCACTCTGACTGTATCTGACACTTTGTAGACGAGTATGAGCTTTACCTTACATTTGCTCGAGCGCGATGCCACCCTCTTCCCAGACCCGAATACTTTCAAGCCTGAAAGATGGCTCGGTTTCAACCAAGAGTCGAAGACAACCAAGGGACATTCCGTTTCATTTGGTACTGGTACGAGAACATGCTTAGGGCAACAGTAGGTTTAGTCCGACCATCTCAAGAGTTTCCTCCCACTAACACACATGCTTCACAAGTATTGCTCATAGAGTTCTACGCAAAACAGTCGCTTTTCTCATTTACAACTTCAACATTTCATTGTGGGACAAGAAGATGGATAGGGCAGATGGATTTCGGTATTTAAACACATACCCCAAGAAAGGTCACGAAGGCTACATGAAGGTCCAGATGACTCCGCGTTTTGGATCGATTGCATAGCGACTCAGCGACTGATTTCTTCATTTGACAAATATTCCCCCCCGAGAATCCCAGATCATCAAGTTTTCCTTCACTGCTATGTCACTTCAACTGGATTATTCACCTTAGAATGCTTTGAGAACGAGGTTGAGGTGTAGAGCAAGAGGTAGTATTGAATGATACCCAACAATATCAAGAACTTCTTTATCCAACCTCGACATTACAAACATAAACAGAAAACCCATAAGCTACAAAGACTATAAGGACCCGAGACGCGTGAAAGGATCGAGCCTAGCCCGCGATTGTGTTCGGTGGCAGAGGCTGGTTCGCCGCCACGAAGGGCAGGGGCGGCCACTCGCCCGGGTCAAAGGTATCCTCAAACTTGTGGACGCCTGACTGTACCACAAGTCCATGACGTTGTTGGCATGTCTCCGCGGCAAAGGACCTTGGTAATCCTGAAGGTAGAAACACCACTGCGGAGCAGTTTGGCGGCACTTCTAGCCACATGTTGAATTTCGTGCCTTCCAGCACCCATTCGCAAACCACTTTTCCATAAGGACCGTCAAAAGTGACAGTAGCGTTCGTCAAGTTCCCACCTGGAACAGGTTCCACACGAATCACTCTCCAACCCGGCTCTTGGGGTGAGATGCCGCCGACAGATCCGTGAAGCCAGTCTGCTACTGCGCCAAGGGCGTAATGGTTGAAGCTGGTCATCTGTCCTGGGTTGATTCGCCCGTCCGGTAGCATGCTGTCCCATCGCTCCCATATCGTTGTTGCCCCCTTGGATACGACAGGGTACAGCCAGCTAGGACAAGTTTTCTCTAGAAGCATACGATATGCCAGTTGTGGGCGTCCGATCTTTGTGAGCGCATGCGATATCACTGGCGTACCCGCAAAGCCCGTACTGATGTGGAAGCGCGCAGTCCGTACCAGCTTCTCAAGAGCCTTTGCCGCAGTCTGGCGTTGTAATGTGTCGTTGGGATACAGGCCAAACTGAAATGCAAGGGACAGCCCAGTCTGAGAACTCGACATCAGGTTACCTTCGGGCGTAATGTAACGCCTCTGGAATAGTTGTTTCAGCTTCTCGCCATCACTAGCATACTTGGCAGCCAAATCAAGCTTTCCGATCGCCGCACAGAGGCGCGAGAAGACCACGGTCGTGTGTACCAGGTAAGCATTCGCGACAAGGATACCGTCAGTACGACCGTTTCCAGGATCATCGGGAGGTGCGCTTGGATCAAGCCAGTCGGCGAGCTGCCACTTGTCCGGGTTCCAAAGACCGTCGCAAGCACGATCAACTCCTTCGTCAAGCCACGTTTGCATGCTGACAAACTGCCTCTCAAGCAGTCCCTTGTCAGAGCTGTATTGATATAACGCGTCTGGCGCGAGAACAGTCACATCGTCCCATACAGCCTGAGCGATGTGTGGCCAGTTAGGAGAAATGGCCAGAGGAACAACCAAAGGAGGAATTCCTCCCTTGCCTTCTTCCAGTTGTCCAGCCGCCACATCCTCAAGCCAGCTGCCTAGGATCCCCAATGTATCGTATAGAAATGTTGCCGTAGGACAAAATACCTGCAAGTCTCCGGTCCATCCCAGTCTTTCGTCGCGTTGAGGGCAGTCCGTTGGAATCGACAGGAAGTTACCCCGCATAGACCAGACCACGTTCTTGTGAAGTTGGTTGACGTAGGGGTTCGAACATTCAAAGAAACCTCTGCGCCTCATATCCGTGTGCATCACGAGAGCTTGGATGTCGTCTTCGGATGGACCACTGCCAGGCCAACCATCGACTTGGACATATCTGAAGCCGTGAAAGGTGAACTTGGGCGACCAGTTGAGAAGAGGCTCCCCTGATCCAATGATAGTATCGCAACACTTCGCATCTCTCAGAGGTCTGGTGCCTAGTTCGTCGTTTTCCATCACTTCGGCGTGGCGGAAAGTGATCTCTGCTCCCTCCTGGGGGCGGACTGACTTGACGAGGAGCTTACCGACAAGATTCTGGCCAAAGTCTAGAATTGTCTTTCCAGTCTCGCTCAGAAAGACCTTGACACAAGGCTTCGTCTCAATGACTCGTACTGGCGGCGCGTCTGGTGCTACCATTGTTGCTTGAGGCCATGGGAGAAGTCTTGTGGCCGATGTCGTCTGAGTCACTTCCGGGGACTTCCAATTCCCCTCCTCTTCCCGCATATCGTACACTTCTCCATCGTAGATCTCACTTCTGACAAGCGCGCTGGGAGCACAAGACCAAGATTCATCTGACAGAAGGCTCCATGGCGTACCAGACCCTCGGTCAACTTCTAGTTGCGCAAATAGCCCGAGAGTGTCGCCATATCGAAATCGAATGCCGCCCTTGAAACCGAGACGTCCGGCGTACCACCCCTCCGCAACCTCGACGCAGATCGTATTCTTGCCCCCTGGGATCAAGAGCCTTTCCACGTCAAGGATACGATAGACGAGACGATGCTTGTAGCTGGTCCAACCCGGAGCCATGCACTCGTCTGTGACTGGCTTCCCGTTGATCCAGGCTTCGAAGACACCCAAAGATGTGATGTACAATCGAGCTGAAGAGGATCTGAGATCGAGCTCCTGGGGTAAGATGAACTCCTTGCGGAAGCGAATAGGTCTCAAAGAGCCATAAGGTCCAATTTGCTGTGCCGCGGTGATGAAGTTGGCTCTGAAGTCGTCTTTCTTCAGCAACGCAGCTTCCACAGTTGCTGGTTCAGACCACGCGCTTGGCTCTTCTTTGGCGTAGGACTCTTCGACCAGGCTCTTCCCATACACCCGCACTCGAACTATCGCAGCTTCGCGAGAAGATAGGTCTCTTGCTGGCCATGGCACAAGCACAGATTGGTCGCTGACCTCGGGAAAGCTCTGGGGCTTCTCGTCAGAAGCGAATTTGATCTCAATCTCGTAAGAAGTCTGGACCCAGCCAGCGATGGTCTCGTCGGTGCTTTCGAATCGCCATGAGATCCTTGGCCTTGATGTTGCTACACCGAGGCCACTGTGGTGGTGGTCAAAGACAGGCTTCGTGATTGCTGGGCAAGACATGGTTTGTTGTGTGCAACTAGGCTCTGGCATTCATCAACCCATGCATTTCAATGAATCTGGATTTCGAGAGGTGAAATAGACTCAACAAAACCATTGCGGTCTAATGGCCCCCGTGCTTAGCAGGTTCCGGCTCAAAGAGGCACCGATTCGGTCTCGATTTGTCACGAGGTCATGATCATCGCCGCGCGGTAAACTGCCGGTATCCCAGGGGCGGGAATATACGTATCGGCAACGGCAGCGGTTCCGACGCAGCCAAGTCTTTCATCGACCACTCACGAGACGTTCATGATGTGGGATTTCGAGGCTTATGCGGAGACTCCGCGTCCCCGCATGCTCTAACTCCCCAGTCGTTTGAGCCAGCTCAGGGAATCTGCCGAAATGAGTCGGGGCAATCATGGTTACTAGACGAGTTCGTCATGACTGCTGCGTTCTGGCCTCCTGTTTGGCAGCATCTTTAAGGCGTAAAGCCGAGTTTATCGGTGTACCTTTGCACCGAATATGTGGCAAGGTAGATAGCCATTTTGATATAGAAGATAATCATGCCCCGGATTTCAACCTACATAATGGAACCACAGTTCCCCAGATTTGTCTTGACCCCACACACCCCTACTGTCAGTATTTTCGTGACTTTGGTATGGGTTTCCTCATCGTCGCTGTGGCGCTTGTCGCCGCTCAGGGTGGCTTTATCTATGGGTTCGACTCTGGTTCGCTTCCAACTTCTGGGGTCCAGCTGCTCAGGTAATACTAACTCAAAGTAGGAATTATCGCCACGACCTTTGGCCATGACAGTTTCAAGCTCAAGATGTATGGACCGTCTATGGTCAACACTAGCTATCAAGGTAATATTATCCACTCAACCCGGGAACATCCCATTTGGCACGGAGGCACCGCTGACTCTTTGTCTTCACAGGCGCCATCGTATCGGTCTATAATGCTGGTCAAGCCATCGGAGGAATGACAGTAGGCTACCTTGCCGACAAAGTTAGTCGAAAGTACACGATTCTTCTCGCTTCGATCTTGAGTTCGTTCTCCCCGCTCGTGGCAAAGCATATACCATGGATGCGTTCCTGATGTTTTTGCCAGCGATCATTGGCTCCATACTCCAATGTGCCGCCGTCCAAGTTGGCATGATGATAGCAGGCCGTCTTGTGGCTGGCATCGGCTGTGGTCAACTACTCTCGGTTGTCCCCATCTACCTTGCCGAGGTTGCGCCTCCAGCGCGTCGTGGCTTCCTTGTCGGACTTCAGGGAATGATGATAGCCATCGGCTTTGGCGTTGCTAATTGGGTATGTGCATGTATACATCCTATTTCTCTCTCATACACTGACCGTCTTCGAGGTTGGCTACGCAGGTGCATTTGCCATGGGGGACAGCCAATGGCGGATTCCACTGGCAATGCAGCTTCCCATTCCTGTTCTTCTCTCTGTAATGGTCTTCTACGTACCGTTCTCGCCCCGTTGGCTTATACTGCGCGATCGATACGAAGAAGCGAGAACCGTCCTGGCGAACCTACATGGGGCTGCGGACAACGATGATCTGGTTGGACGCGAACTCATACAAATCCGTGAGCAAATTCTCCTGGAGAGGTCTCAGGGCAACATGGACTGGATGACGGCCTTGCGCGCACTGTTTTCCAGAAAGTACGTCCGCCGTACACTCACTGCCGCATTCATCGTCACCATGGGACAGCTCAGCGGCTCCTCGGTCATACAGAACTTTCAGAACATCTTCTACGCCACTGTCGGGTTCACTGGTAGAACGGCGCTGCTGATCAGTGGTGCTTACGGCATGATGGGAATTCTGGGTCAGGTCATCTACCTCTTCGTCGTCGCAGACCGCTGGCCACGAACACGTACTCTATGGAGCGGTTCTCTGGTGTTGAGTGCCATGATTGCATTATGCATGGCTCTCAGCGCAGTCTATGGTAACAAGAATAACGATAATGAGGCAGGAGCAAGGGCGGCCATCAGCGCCATCTTCATCTACTCCATGTGTTACGCCATTTTTTTCAATGCCATGATCTGGGTTGTTCCATCGGAGCTGTTCCCTTTCTTCCTAAGAACGAAGGGTCTGGCATTTGCCGTTGCTGCCAAGTCTGTTACAGCAATCGTACTCTCGCAAGTCACCCCGCTGGCTATCGCCTCCGTTAGCTGGAGGTACTACTCACTTTTCATCGCAACAAACCTAGCGGCCGCTGTCTTCTACTTCTTCTTCCTGCCAGAGACTGTGAGTCATATCATCAAGTAGCACGCGATCTCTTGCTAATCTTTGGCAGTCCGGGAAATCCTTAGAGGAAATTGCGGAGCTATTCGGAGATGACCTAGCAACAAACCGCCTGGGCGAGCTGGACGTGGACGCGAAGAATGGAATCGGACCAGAGGCGGAGCTTCATGAATTCGCCGAGAGGCGATCTCAGGTTTGAAAAGTTCAGACGACAAGTACATCGTAGTGTTGCGGGCGCCTCTTCACACCTTGTGAGAGCACAAAACCGTGTCTAGCACATGAAGTATCCCGTAAACTAAGTGTATGCAGTAGGTAGCTCATCAGGGCCATCTACTAAGCCTTGGCCTTGCAAGTTTAAGAAGTCGAGCCCACCTGCAGTCACTAGTACTGCTCCCTATGTGATACCAATGATTAAGGCAGGCGACTGCAGAACTCACTGCCTCATAGACTTGGCTACTGAGGTTGATTGAGAAAACAGAAAAGAGTCATTAATAAGACAGAACGTTAATCCTTAGAACTGGGTAAAACAGGAAGCTGTTACTCAACTTCAATCTCTTAACTCCTTCAAGTTGCTAACCGCTGGAACATCGACCGAGAAGACCGTTGATTCGGTGACAAGTCCGATACTCCCCGCGATCTTACTGCCGCGAACCATCGAGTTCATCGCTGCGGGGCCGTAGATCATGCGGGGTGTAAGCGTTGCCACCCGGGCTTCTTCCCGGTGAGGAGGTGCATCCACGGAGAGAGTTCGGAGAAAGGTCAAGTTGAAGGAAAGCCCATGATGCTTATGTCACCATTGAAGATGCAGTACTACTTAGTGTTAGGGTAAGGAAGGGACATGTGGATAGCATAAAGTTTAGGATATCTGCTGAATGGGCGCATTTGAATCACTTCGAGACGTAGACGAATCGTTGGAGAAATTTCCTGTTCCAGACATCGTACTGCATACACCCAGACTCATCGAGTTCATCGAAACACCTACCACTTCGTTTCACAGGTTTTCAATCCTGTCGTGAACGCTTTACAAGCTCGAGCAACAGTGTCAAATTCTTCTACGCTACTCTCTCGTACAGCATACACATTTCAAATCGCAATATGGCATCTAAAGCAGATCACATCCTCATAACTGGGGCCGCCGGTTTCGTTGGCCAGGAGCTCATCACCGCCCTCCTTCTCTCATCGCCTTCCGTCCATCTCACAACAACAGACATAACAACCCCTCCCATTCCGCCCCAAGCTCTCTCTCACGCATCTCGTGTGACATCACTTCAAACAGACCTCACATCATCGGAGGCAGTCGCTTCTCTTCTTACGAGTCACTCGCGTTTCGACGCAATCTACCTTCTCCATGGCATCATGTCTGGAGGCGCGGAAGCGAACCTGGAACTAGGCCTTGCCGTAAACCTCGACAGCCACCGCATAATCCTCGATGCCTTGCGCCAAGAAGCATCTGCGCATCGTGGATCTGTTGTGGTATTCCCCAGCTCATTGGCAGTCTACGGTCCTGCAGCACCGGGCCAGATCAACACCGAGACAACTTGCCCGATTCCCCAGTCTTCGTACGGCGCCCAGAAGCTGATAATCGAGACGCTTCTGGGAGATTACTCACGCCGTGGGCTGCTAGATGGACGAATTGTGCGGTTACCTACCATCATCGTCCGTCCGGGCGCCCCAAGCGCGGCGGCTTCCTCCTTTGCTTCGGGCATTGTGAGGGAGTCGCTCAAAGGTGAGGGAAACATCTTACCAGTGAGGCCGGAACTACCTATGTGGGTGTGCTCTCCGAAGACGGTGGTCAAGAATCTGGTGGATATCAAGGGCATTCCTCATGAGAAGTTTGGGATTTCTAGAGTTCTCAATTTGCCCGGCGTTACTGTCACCGTGGCGGACATCCTAAATGCGCTAGAGGTTGTCGGAGGTGCAGAGGCTAGGAAACTGGTGCGCGAAGAGAGAAGCCCGCAGATTGAGGCGATCGTCGGTAGTTGGCCGGCTTATTTCGATGTTTCGAAGGCCAAGGGCCTCGGCCTTTCTCAGGATGGGGACCTGATAACCACAGTCAAGGACTTTGCAGAGCGCCTTCGGGCTGGTGTTTAGATAGCTTCCTTCCCGATGAGTGGATGTTCAATCTGATGGCATTTTCTGCACATAGTGCATTTCGGAGAAGATAAGCATGAAATCGAGAAGTCGCTTTGACATAGACAGGAGAAACATAGAAGAAAATAGATCAAATATACATGCCGCGGTATTTTCGGTGTCGGCTCTTAACCCTCATCGCCCAATTCCAAACAGTTCGCCAAAGACATTTGTCCACCTCAACTTTTTAGTCTTCAACATCTCAACCCACTCAGGCAGCAAATCATGCAAGTGATGAAGATTCGCCTTGCGCCAGTACCCCGCCTTCTGGTTTCTACACGACAGAGACGTACTTTCCCAAGCACTGGTGTATAAGTAAACAATCCACATGACGTCTAAAGAGGTCATGCCAAACTTCTCGGCCTCATGGCCAAGATTACCAAGCACTCGCTCGAAGAAATCGTCCCAAAAGGAGGCATCTGGCTCGGGATCATCGTCTCCAACGGTGTCATGTCTCAGTCTCATGACTTTGGGTTCGATGCCTTCTTTGAGCTCTTGGATGGAGTAATCAAACACGTCGACCAACTTTTTGGCTACACAATCGAAGGGCTCTAACTTTCTATAGTATTCACCCCATGAGAGATTGAGATTGAAGTCTTTGGGTTGAAGATAGTAGAGAGCCGCAGAGTGTTCAGGTGGGATGAGGCCCGGGATTTCGTCAAACGTGAGGCCTGGGATGCGCAAGTAGTTCTGCGGCGCATGAAGCCGCTTTAAACTATTCATTGACCCGGTATCTGGCGGGGTAGATTCATCCGATGACGGTTTTGAGGTCATTGCTTAGGACTGAAGTGACTCTGATATGCTAGTTTGTTGATGTTCTTGAAGCAGGCGTGATGCTAATTTCCAAACTGATGATGATTGAGTTTTCGAGTGATGATTTCCTTGCCTATTTGTATTAATTTTGATAACTGAGTTGAAACTCAAATTTTATGTGTCGTTTCCATAGCTCACTATTCAATGACAAAGCCATAAATACTCCCTTGGGTTTCCAAAATGGAGATGGGACAAGCTGGATTCTGAACTATGTGGTGAACTCGACAAAGCACCATCCCCTTTGAGGCATTGGTTCTTACAAAGATCTGGGTAAGATTGAAAAGATACTCCATTCGGAACAAAATCATTGTACCGCCGTAGCGCCCGGAATGGACTGTGATAAGCTGTCTGATGGCTGCGAACACCACTTCAGTTTAAGCCCAGCCTACCTACTTTCACCATCAACCCAACTTAGATCCCTGCTTGCAGCTTGCTCCTCCAATCCTCAACCCCCTTAAGAACAGGCCTAGGGCTTCCATCATACCCAGTCTTTCGCATCCACTCAGCCAGGCTCCGAATCCGACCAGGATGAATTCGATCCAACAACTCCAAGTCCCTCTTATTGACGATGCCCTCTCCCCAGAACCGCCACCACGCCCCAAAATTCTGTCTCCAGGTCATATCCGACTCGTCCCGAGCAACCTCCGGGCCGACGGAAAAGTTTACATAGGCACCCGGGTACGGCTCCGCGAGCGGCGCATACTCCTCAAACGGCACGCTCTTGTGGATACCCTTCTTTCCTGTCACCTCAGTGAAGATTCTCGCAATGTCAGCGAAGCTGACTTCGTCGGTCGTCACTTCCAGGTTCAGACCCGCGGACTCATTGAGGTTGTCAAAGAGCCAGAGACTGTAGATGCCGACGTCTTCGAGAGCGATAAGCGGGATTTTGCCATCCTCTGTAATATTATTAGGTTGGTGCTCAAGACATCGTGGTAATGATGTGACTTAGGGATTGTTACGTACTGGCAGGGTTAACCCAGAGAAAAGAACCATCCGGTTGCTCTGTCGGCGGAAACATTCCATCCAAGAGCATGTCCATGTAGGGACCTGTCGTGAGAACGGAGCTCTTCATGCCGTCCTGGCCTTGGGCCAAGATGAAATCCGTGACTCTTCCTTTAGAATCGTTGTGACCCCAATGGTACTTCTCGTTCCCTGTTCAAGCCAATCAGCAACGCAATTCAACAGCTCGAATGAGAAAAAAGAAGCCCTCAAGTGTTGCTTACATCCCGACTTCTTTAGCGCATAATCGGTGCCAGCCCAGACGTAATGCTGAACCCCTTCGTGCCTGGCAATCTCATACGCGCGGATACCATAGAACAGCTCACTCTTCTGGCCCAGAGTGAAGCCGTCCGTGTTCACCCATGCGCCGTAGACACCCTTGAACGCCCGGTGGAGATCCTGCTGGCTGTCTTGTTTACCCTGGATAAGGGTGACATTGGGCAGAGCGGCAAGCTCCTTTGCGCGGGCGTTGTCGACATTACGGGTGAGGACCCTGACGCTGTATCGCCTGGTTTCGGCGAGAGCTGTGAATGATGTTAGAGTGGCGTGCAGATTTGGTTCTGTCGAGAACGATGAAGTTACCCTTGACGACTGGTCTTCCCTGGGCACCAGTGCCGCCGATGACGAGGATTTGTTGCAATTCGGACATGGTTTAGAATAGATGATTGCTTTGAATGATTGTTTTGAAAATCGTGTTTGGTAATAATGTCAATCAACTCAATGATGGTGACACTCATTATTCCTTATATACATCCATCTTGAACAAAGTGGCCTTGGCTTGCGGGCGATGCCTCCCTTCTACAAACCCCAAAGATCAGACTGTCATGATGATGAAGTTAATGATTAACAAGCCAAGTCTACGATTTACAATCTTTTTGGAGATGACTAATTATCAGTTTCCATGTCCTGAAGTCGCCGTCCCTTGTGTAATAGCAAGCCTTGATGGCTATTCTTGAGAAGACGTGGCAGGACTGACATAATTCCCCCGGTGTCGTCTTTGTCATGGTCTTTGGATCGCAGCCCACTCGGGAGCAGAATTATGTGCACATGTCAAGCGCAGATGTATTGTACGCTTCAGCTTCCAATTTATTGATTAATGATCAAAGGCAGGTTTCGACCTCTATGACATAAGTTGGCGAGAAACGCGGGATGAGTAATCATTCAAGACCAAGACTCGATGACCGCTGACCATGGCTTCGGATCTCTGAGTTGCTTGATTTAGATCTCGGGGTGGAAACAATCAAAGTATTCAACCAAAGAAAGGTTTCCATTATGACATACTGCTCGTGGGATTGCTGCTGCTCTAAAATCTGGATTAGCGGACTTCCCCAGCTTGTTGCGTACAACCTGGCCTCGATATCTACGATGTTATCTTTACCCAGATAGGATACGCACCACCAACATCGTCTTGAGGCATACGCCACTCATTGGAAGATGGAAACATCTGTCTCAGATGAATAGCTTAGAGGGTCAATCGTTATAAGGCACCTTAACGAGGTTGGACGAGGGAGTAAAAGGATTAAGTCTCGACATACGGCTTTCAAATAACGTACCTTCAAATAACGTACCTGATGTTTCTTCTACTCACCTACGCAATTCAGCAACATGGCCCTAAAGGTACGGAACTCATACAACCAACGCACATTGATGCGACCTCAATCTATCCATACGGTAAACCTGACCTCTCTACCACTCCATCGCGTCTTGGCAGATCAAAGATCACTGCGCCTACGCAAACAAGTGCAAGGAGTAATAAAGAGCAATGGGACAATGAATGATGTACAGAGGCGCAGCCGAGTGACGTATTCTCCTTTCAATGCTGACCTTGCATCTCTAGCTACTGCTGCCTAAAGACTCTAAAGCAAATACTGCTGCCTATCACTACCTTTTCGCGGGCCGACTCATTGGCAGACTCTCAAGACGCGGGCTATGCGATATCATGTCTCGGAAATTCGGGTATTGGGAGGGTTCTGTGGTGGTCCCCAAAGCGAAAGCGAAGTCAGGAACCCTACTGACGGTGTAGCTAGCTAGGTAGAGAACTTTGGCAGCACGTCGCGAGCAAGAGCAAAGAAATGGCCTCAGCTTTGGGCCTTCAGACGATGTAGTTCACGGCCATCTTGGCATAAGGTAACCACAGGTACTCTCCGAATCTTTCATTCTCCTCAAGACTCCAAAGACATAACGTTCTCATAATTCAGAATTTGGCACAAGGGACTGCCAAGAAACAACTCCCATATCCTCATCTCGATGACTCTACCATAAAGGCCCGAATCCATCACCTCAAAGACCGGATCCCGGCCCCGTCGGCCACCGCTTCCCGCAGCTCCAGCAGGCAAACAGGCCATACGCCGCACGGATATCTCGGCTTGGCAAATGAAGTCGGGCAGCGGGTACAGACAGCCCTTTTGCTCCCAGGATCAGCCGGGCGCCAAAGAAGTCCTGCAGGGTCAGCGAACAATGTCCCGAAGTGGCCTACACTCATTCAAAAAAGCCAATGACATGGTGTACACGTTATACAGACAGTTGATCCTTTTCACGGACAATCGAATCGGATCTCCCTAGATCCACCGGATACGAACAAGCGACATGTCGCGGGAGCTTAAAAATTGGACATTTCATCAATGTGGGTGTGGCGGAGCTTCGGAGAATTGACAAACAAACAGGATAGATTTTCATTATAAGTGCTAATTCGGCACACACGGGATTGACCCAGGGGCATAGTGTGCAAAGATTATAAAGGAGGCCATTATTCCTTTCCCAACGCCTCTGCGATGCTTTAAATGGACGACTCGTTAAAGAGATCTTGATTCCATGTCGTTTTGACGCGCCTTTCCCACACAACCAAACCTCTACCGGACAGCAATGTTCTTCATGCGGCCCGTCGTCGGTACCGGCTTCTCCAGTCTCAAGGCCCAAAGCAACATGTCCTCAGCGGGGAGGAAAACCAGCAAGGCACGATTGCAGAGGTACGCAACCAACGCGCAAAAGGTTGCGACGAAGGCGTCCATCAGGTAATGATTGGCGGTGCCCACGATTGTCAACAGAATCCAACTCGGGTAGAAGACACCGAAGCAGAACATGGCCCAGCTCTTCCAGCGTGCGCGGTTCTCTTGGATCTCCTTGAGCTCGACGTCATCAATATCCAGCGACTTGTCCAAGTCGTTGCGCAGCAGGTAGTTCCTCAAGCGACCGAAGAGGAGGTTGAGGATAGCCGAGTCGGCGATGAAAACACAGCCAATGGCGAAGGCGTAGCCGAAGTGCATAGAGGGCATTGCAGCCAGCTTGTTGACGAACTTGCCGCTCATCCAGACACTCTCGGCGTTCTCGAGGTTGACCGTGTCGACGAAGCCGTACTCGGAGGGCATCAGACGGGGCGGCGCGCACGGGTAAAAGATGAAGATGATGAAGGCACACATGTTCAACAAGGTCATTGTGCGACGGACAGTGCAAAAGCGGGCGTGGGTGGGAGCCATGGCGAAGTAGTAGGCAATGAAGCCGACGGTACCAGGGATATGAATCAGAGAGTATCCGCGGTTCAGGATCGTGAGCCAAATGCCACGGAAGTCGTCGATTTGAGCACCCTCGAGGAACCAATGGGAAACGCGCCATTCAACCCAGCGCTCGGGACCAGTTCTGGTACCCTCGCCGAAGAACTTGGCCTCGGTCTCGAGAAGAAACAGGCCGTGCTCCTGGGCGACATCCCAGACAGCCTTTCTGCTGCCGTAGTAGCTCTGAGCCAGAGTTGCGGTCATGCGGTAGAAGAAGAAGGAGATGGCCCAGTAGAACATTTCGATGAGGAAGGGAAACTTTTGCAGAATTCTCGAGTGAACGTGTCTCGCAAAACGGCTAGAGTTCGGGGTTTTGACGCGATAGCATCCAAAGATGGTACGGTATTTGGGCGGAAAAGGATCGGTCCGGATAGGATCGTAGGACTCGTCGGAGATGCGGGGTGAGTCCCCTCTCTCTTCAAATAGAGGTTCATATGTCGCGTTTCCGCGGCGGAGGATCGAGTAGTTCTTTCTACGACTGACGTACAAGCCGATGAGCATGATGGATACAATCAGCTGGTGCTGGTGGTTAGCCTTGAGGAATCGTATGACGTGGAGCTGCGGCTGTGGTGGTCTAGCAGCGAAATGGCCGTGATCCTTACAATTGGTTCTACCCAGTCCGGAGTTCTCCATGTGTGTACTGCCTTCCAGCCGCCTTCAGGAGTGCCATACGGCAATTTGCCGCTAGGAGGCTTCACGTCGGCCATGATGTTCAAGTTGCGCGGGGTTCCAAAAGTGTTGTAGGAGTGCGTATTCCGTTCCTCTTAGAGTGTCGTGTGCTCGTCCTGCAGTGGTTTGAATCGGCAAAGGACAGCCCTCGGGAATCAGATCGGGTCGTTCTTGAAGTCGGAAAGTCTAATCGCTCGAACCAACAAGCACATTCAATGCAATCGGGACGTCGTGTGGCTGGTCGTGATGATGTCGTCGTGCGTAGTGAAGTACTCGTGCCTGTTTCGGGGCTAAACTTGTTGGTGGCCGTGTATCTTCCTTCAGTCGGGAGGATGGTGAATCTCGATGCCGACTTTCTGGTGTAACAGCGTCAGACAGCGAATGGTAGACAGACACTGATCATGCGACCGACTCGAAGAGTTCTCGAAGAGAAAGGGGAATAGGAAGGAAAACAAGATGTTGAGGAAAGGGGACGAGAAGCGGCCGACGGGGGGTGCAAGCAGCGACTCACGAGCGGCGTAGTAAGAAGCGGGCTCCGCCGTTCATTTAAACGGATGGACCATTTTTTCGGTAGGAGTTGACGGTAGGCTGGCTGAGCGAAACACACAGCAAAGCCAAGCAAAGCAAGAAAGGGCGGATTTGGCTCGCGGGCAACGCGTAGTTGTCCAGTGAGTAGCAAGAAGGTGGGAACACACGGCAACAGTGGGTGCGATGCCAAGACTTTTGGGTTTCTCATCTTTTGCGCTGCATCCCTGCTGCTTTGCGTATACGCAGTACGTACTTTTGCTTCGTACGGATACATGTAATTCGTACCTGCCCCATAGTAAGGCACTTCGGTAGCCTGTAGAAGAAGGAGACCCTGGGCATGTGCAAATCAGGCAATTGTTCATGTCGCTCCTTGCTTCGCTTGGCCCGGGGGGCTCTAGGCTCTTTCCTGCAGAGGCTCAGACTCGCGTGCAGCTACCGCAATTCGCACCTGCTGCGTGTGCTGCTTGGGTACGTAGACACAGTCCGTCCCATTCAAGATGGAACGGAGTGCTGTTTCGGGAAGGTTATCGTGTGTGGATGAAGGTACGGGGCAGGTGCAAATCTCGGGTTTCTGCTCACCGTTCCTCGGGCCCTTCCCCATCCATCATCATAAACTCTCGTAGCCTCAAACCTGCCTTCCTGACTGCCAGGTTCCATGGATTCCCTCTATGACGGTACCTACCTTACCGTTGCGGCGGGAAGCTCAACTCTGTCTGGACCTTCCCTCGCATCCCCGAGAATGCAGTCTGTCGTTGATTTTTTTTGGAGATTGGAAGTTTTGAGATTTACGATACCTACTACCTAGGTGCCTAAGTATAGCTGAGGAGAGTGCCATGATTCAGAGCAGGTACGAAATAAGGTACTCTCGTACCTCCTCTGTCCCATTGCGCCTGGTGGCCTGGGGGCCACGCGTCTTGGCGCCTTCCATGGCCATCGCTCCATCCTCCGACGCCTGCCCAGTGCCCGCCCACTCCTTCCTTCACGGCGAACTGCGTACCTAGCCCTTGCACAGCACAGCCATCATTCGTCAAGCCTCCTCCCGTCCTCCCGTACTCCGTACAGACAACTGTTGATGACGAAGTGCCCATACGGAGTATGCGTACGGGGGTAGGTACCTGCCTCACTATGTACGGTAATTGCATCCTGCACAGCTTTTCGGCATTCTGATCCTCTTACGTTCTGCCAGCTCTACAGAGTAACATCTTACTCCCCTTGCTCACCAGTCACCGCATCATCACTTCGGCACGTCAACGGATGACTGACTTTGTTTGGTCCGATGTTGCTGTTACTGCTGCCCTTATTCGCAATTACTCACGTACCCAATATTGGTCTTTGCCAGCTCTTGAATGCCCTCGACCATCCCTGAACCACAGATCACCATCCATCCGGACCAAGAACCATCACCACCACCTACCTACCTTAGGAACGCACTCAGCAGGACCTTCAGGCTTCAGCAATGCCTCGCTGTCATGTGTCACTGTCGTCGTTGAAAGACAGTCAACCAAGTTCTGGCGACCAGTTGCTGTCTCTCTGCCTCGCTCTAGCCCCAGACGCCAGCCACAACCTTGTTGCCCATCTGCCGTCATCCTCTCCAATCATCAGGCACCCCCGGCACCCATCTCTCCAAAGGATTAGCCACTGTAGGTAGCTAGGCTGAAAAGCTCTGCAGGCGCACTCAGGCTTGAGCATGCCTTTTTGTGCGCCACAAGAAACCCATCTCAGTTGGTTTCGCAAGCAGTCAAGCACATCGCACCAATTTGCGAAACCCTTGTCAGATGAGCGGCGCTATCTGTCCTGCTTTTTTTGCTCCGAATCCCGACAGCGGCTACTTTAGCTCCAGCGGAATGAAGAAAGAGCAGGGGAAAAGTGGTGGTCCGTCGGACAACGAGCATCGCCAGCCGAAGAGGAACCGTCAAGCCCCGTAACGCTATTCGCATGCTAGCTGTCTTGGCACGCCCGGTTGTCTAAGGCTCCAAGCCATTGCAGTCTTTCAAACCAGATGAAATGTAACTTCTGACAGCATCCCGCGCGCCTCGCTTCTCTTCTCGTTCTACGAAATACAGTTCCAAACTCTCAGCACTTACATAATGGCAGTTGGGTCCTGGGTCCTTCGTTGGCTGGGTTGCGTTAAAGGCCCAAACCCAGACTGCAGTCAAGCTGAACTACGGAGTACCTATCTACATAAAGTACTGCGTCTTCAAAGTCACATTCACATCCTTTGCAACAATCGAGCCAAGCAGGACGATGCGCCGGTCCTGCTGGCTGCAAGGCCGAGGACACCATTGAACGGATACCTACTGTGCTGGGGACTGACCAACGACTTGTTTCCCCAGTCTCATCTGTGATCGCCGGCCCTATTCAAGCTTGAGACAAAATCTCAGCATGCCACCATTGAATTCCTCAGCCGGGCCTAGGTCGGCGACCACCACAATCTGGGATCGGCATAGTCAACTGACAAGCTTAAGCAGTGGCGCTGGGAAGCCCAGGCCTAAGCTAAGCTGTTCGCAACCATCCCCACATGGAACCGGTGGTCAGCACCTTGCCAGCGATGAGGATTTTGCCCGTCACCGTCGTATCGCCTTTCCATCGACTGATCTAACCATTCACGAGCTCCTCTATCCGTATAATTATGGGACTAGAGAAATCGCACGCGACTCCTTGCACCTCTCTTCCTGAATTCGCAGCAGCCACAAGGGGTCACACACACACACACACACACACACATCAACGCTACCATTCAGCGCACTCGCGACAGCCCTCTATCAACCCGACAGGGCTCGATCGACCATCCTCCCATCTGGCAGGCTAGCCCAGTGCCAATCTTGTCAATGCCTATTGTCATATTTCGTCTCAAGTTCTACACCCGACAGCCCTCAGTACGCAAGGTATGGGGGAAGGCCGCCGGTAGTCAAGGTTTCTGAAAGCAGGAGGAATTGTTTTCACCGGCATCCATCCGCCTTGGCGTTGCAAATGGCTGGTGTTCAGACATGACGGCATATTAATGAAATCACCTCACTTTTCTGGATCCAGGAAACACACATGCGACGGATTAAACATCTGTTGCCGGACTCTCAAATTGACATCTAGACCAGATGAAAGAAAAACAAACCTATTCCGCTGCCAAGGGACTGTGGTGAAGATTTGAAAATCCCTTCCAACCAACAAACCAAGGTCTATTCTATTGGATTGGATCCAAATCCCAGCGCTTTGCATGTCAAGCTTCCCGTCAATCTCGCAATGACATTGAGATGTCAGCAACCATACCAAACCCACTGGCCAATGCCTGGGGGCTCCACTGAACGGGGACAATACGCGGGAGTAAAGAGCAATCCCTGTCTCTTGAGGAGTCAAGAGCATTCAGGGCAGTTCCCTGGCGACTGGTTAAAGCGGCCTCCGCGGACCGTCAGCATCATGACCGCGCATCTGGTCGGCCGGGTCCTAAGCGGCCTATTCGTACGGATGATGAGGGGATCGTGGACGCAAAAAGCTTGACGCATACAAGGCTACGGCTATGCGTACCGACACGCAATTCTTGCTCATTCTCCCCCCACACTGTAGATGCCGAATCAGCCCTTGACTCGTGGGGGAGGGGTCTTACGCTTCCTCGATTGACTATTCGTAGAGCACGTTCGACGCTACTTTTCAGAGATGCTGGTTTCGTCCAGCTTTCGGCACAGGTAACCGCTCAATCCCCAAGACTGGAACACTGCAACGCGCAATTCAAGCTGCATCCAAGACTGTTTGGGCTTAGCTTATTGGTTGAGCTCAGACGTAACTCACTCAATCCTCAATCCCCTAATCTTCAATATGAGCTCGGGGCGTGTCTCCGACATGCCGATGGCCCGGCGAACTTCCAGCCCCGTGCCAGCATCCGCGATTGGACCATCATAGGGGTTGCTCAAGGCATATCTTACTTGAAGTCGATATTTCATTCAGTCTTGCAATTGTGCCTCGGAGCTCACCTTGATTGATAGGCACGTAGGAAGTGGAGCAGCATTGGTACCTGTGGTTGATTCAAGGTTATAATCCCATCATCCCATCGCCACGGAACAAGGCCAGGACCCTGAAGACCTCTCTTTCCGGCAGTAGAGTTTGGATCGAGCTGTACAGGTTTCACAGCCCATCCCGCTGTTCAACTCAACTCTTGGCTGTCACAACTTGGTTGCATGCAACGTGCCAACCCTGGTGTTGAAGGCTCTGCAACACAAAATTCAATGAACATTGCCGGCGGTTTAACTGGGCTGTCCTTACCAGATTGTCGACCATTTCGCACCACGAGCCACCACAAGTACGTCACTAGCACCATTCTAGTCTCCCATCAACTGCGCACTTGATCTGTGAGATGACAGTCTTCGTTTCGAGTTGTGCCGGCTACCCATCGCCTGTCGCAGCCGTTGTCGAGGCTTGAGTTTGGGTTTGAAGGGTTCACCCTAGCCGCGCGTCCACCGCCGGAAGAATGGGATCTGCCGCCTCACCCAATCTGTCTATTTACCCAGCACTGTGGCGGAGCACGCTTCTCTGACTGATCGGCTGCGTGGCTGCTTCTTGACCTTGTCTACAACCAGGCTAACCTACAATTGCGTGCGGGGGTTTGGGTAGGTAGACTGCACGACATTCCTCCGGTCGGATTGGCCCCGCTCTTACACCATCGCCGACCTCCTTCGCCGATGGTACAAGTCGGCCGGGCCTAGGCGTGGGGCCGATATCGAAGAACGAGGCCGACTCTCAGTACCCACCCACGGCATGGATGCTAGCCAAAAGTACACACGCAACATACACACAGTAGGGGTCACGATGGTGAGATTGGCTTTTCTCTTTACTTTGCTAGTTGTCCTATCCTACAGCTGAAGCAAAGCAACGTCGTACCCAGTATCGACACATCCGCTAGACAAACTGCGACCAAAGGGCAAGGCGGTATCTTGACTACCACTCCTAAATCATAACAGATGGGAAGCCCCAGAAAAGAACATGATTAAACACAGTAGATGCCAGCTTCATCAACACTATCTCTCGTAAGAGGGTTCGTGGAAAGAAGCGAACAAGGTTCCCAAAAACAAGAGCGCCTGGATCCATCGAGATTGAAGAGAGTTTTCAACCAAAAATAACAACAAAGCCAGCTGCCCCTCGCCATGTGCAACTCCCAGCCCTAGCACCCAGCACCCATCCCATCCACCCATCACCCTTTCCAAAGTCCAACTCAAAAACAAATCGTGGGGTTACCAACGGTGTGTAGGTTCGTGCCCCTCCTCGTTTTCCCTAAAGAAGCAAATCAAGCGCCGCTTTCATGTCCCAGTCAGTCAATGTTGCGTCGAGTAGATTTAGTTGGATCGTTGGACGAATTGGATTTTCCGAGAAAAAGATGATGACGACGATGATGCACATCCAGAAAGATTTTTTTTGTTATACCGCCCATGCTTTATGTGCTTTGTGCTTTTTTTCACTCAAAAATAGTACTGCTGCTGGGGCTGGCCCGGCGGCGGTTGGGCGACGAAATCAAAGTTCATGGTATCGACGCCGCTGTTCCAGGGGTCGGGCGATTCTAGGGAACGATCAGCCTTGTAAGTCTCAACCGGCGACAGATTCGTGAACGCTACTTACCCCACCAGATTGATTCGTAGAGATCCATTGGGGACATGTATGTTGACGGGTCCAGGTTGGCAATGTTATCCATGCTGACGGGTGGGTATCCCATGCTGAGACTTGTTAGCATCATCCGAGGAACGAAAGGATCGCGAATGGGAGGTTCAGAGATTACGTGCTTTGGTGTGTACTCCGTCATCGCTGTACCATTTTGCATCTCGGCCATGGCGAGAGCCGCGTCCTGGTGGGGATCCATGCCGAACGGCTTCCCGTCATTGTTCCCGTTGACGTTATTGCCCATGGGGCCCATGAGCATCGGCGGCAGCGGCGTCCTCGCCCCGCTTCCGGTGCCGCTGGAGTCGGTCCCCTTCATCTGCGACGTACCCATGATGGTGCCATGTTCGTAAATGTTACGCAGCGCCGTCAGCGCTCTCCATAATGGTCCAGACAGCTCGATATCCTTGTCCGTCTTGGGGATGTGAGCCGTGGGCGAGGTGGCCTCCTTCGCGGCCGTTGCGGACAGCGCGGCGATGAGGTCGCCCTGCAGCTGACGGACCTCGGGGCTGTTCTTCGTCTCACCCAGAATACCGAGGAGCAGTGCGGACGAGAGGCCGTGATACGTAAACGCCCAGCTGCGCGTAGGAATGACGGAGAGCTGGTGCATGGCGAGGAACATGCGGACCGTCTCGGCGAGATTGTGCTGGCACTTGTCCGAGAGATGACGCTTCTGCTCGGGGGTGAGCTTAGTGCAGTCGCGGCGGAGGGCGGGGCGGCAGCAGACGGAGATGACGAAGGAGGTGTGCAGGCGGACGGCGTAGTGCTGAAGGCGGTCGATGGCGCGTTTGCACTGTTCCTTGATGCGAATGTTGGGGGCGACGTTGTTGCGGAGATTTTCGACAGCTTCGCAGTTTTCAACCATTTGCTCGTAGCTTACTGTCGTTGCCACGTCTGGGTTCAGACGCCGCGAGATGATTTCGCAGAGGTGATACATTGTGTCCAAGTAGCCGTATTCGCCGGCAATGGTGGTTGCTACTGTCGGAATCGGGCAGCAGGGGATGTTTGTCATGGGAGGACTATTCTTATTAGAGTGCGTCTGGTTATGAGATTCTCGTAGAGTTGCTGTTCTTACCGATCAAAGGATAGTGATGTGAGCGTATCGTGCCACACACATGTCCACCACAGCTTCCGGCGGATCATCTCTTTGGACTGTCCATCATTCCGGGCGCTGTCCCGTCCGTCAGAGGGATTCGGCCGGTGCAGGCCGAGAGACTGAGCCAGCCTGCAGGTCAGACCAAGCAGGGCCCACGAGGCCTCGGCCTTCATGTCATTGAGAAGGACGAAGCTGGTGAGCAAGAGAGCTTGGATGGAATCGAATGTGGGTCTTAAAGCCGGTGTGGAGTCTCGGGTCAGCGGGTGGTTTTTTGTTTACATTTCACGGTCATTGTCCGAATAGCCGGATGGGACCCATTCTCTAAGAGATAAGGGGGCCGAAAGGCAAAGAAGGGAGGATGACTAACCGTAGTAAAAAATTGCCGAGCCGCAAGAAATGGAACGATATTTGTATGTACTTTTGGGAGTCCCGCGTGCGGATATGATACGGCGAGTCGTGGTATTGCGACCCAACGGCCAGCAATGCAAAAAGAATGGCGAGCCATGAAGCGGATACGGGTTTCGGCGTGCGTGCGGCGTTGCTCGCGTTGCGCGCGCGGTCTTCGAGGTAGACCATGAGCTTAGACTCGAGGTCATCAATATCGACGACGAAGCCCCAGAATTGTTGGGGAGTTTCTTTGTATGTGCGGAACAGCCTTCATTTTGTTAGTCCTCCCCCTGTCCCTTGTGAAGTGAAGAGACACTCACTTCATGACTTCTCGATCCGAGGGCAGCTCCGCCGATATCTCCCTCGTTAGACTATCGAGATGTTTTGATGACATGAGCGGAAAGGGCGCAGAGGTATCGAGTCCGAGAATGGACCTCATATCCTGCCGTATATCGACGCCCTCTTGCAGGTCGTTGGCGCCGGACTGCTCCCTCAAAAGGGAGGGGATACTATTTTGGCCGAGATACCGCGTGACGGCTTCGGGGGCCTCGGTTTCGTCCACCACGCCTGCAGCTACTGGTCCCCGGGGGAGCTTATCAGTATACAACCCGTTGTTGTTTCCCATAAACGACGACGACAATGCTGCAGAAGCAAAAGGTCTCGAACCAGGATGGATGTGCTGGTTATGCGGCAGTGAAGACGACAATGATGACTTACCGATGGCCGCGCGTGGCCAGGTCGCGCTGCCGGGTTCCTGCTTTAAGGGAGGTTGACCCGCGGCGGCGTCCGCGGCAGGATCTTCGGGCGAATGCAGTCTTTTTCGATTGAGCACTGATGAAGCCGTGCCGTTACCTGCTGTAGTCGGTGCGGTTGTGGTGCTGGCACCATTACCGCCGGCATTGCTATTGCCGCCCTCTGTTGTGACGGAGCCGGCGGCCTTGTGGTTTGTACCGTGAGAGGCTGTGCGATTGGGCTTGTAGGAGCATAGTTGTGGGTGTTCTCGCTTGACGCAGTTTTCGCATGGTTGTTTGTTGTCGCACTTTACCTTGCGTTGGCGACATGGCCAGCAAGCGGTGCCTTTGGAGGAGTCAGTATGAGTCAATAGATGATGAGATGAGTGATTTATGATATGGAGGTGAGATGAAGGTGAGAGGATGTGAAGATCAAGTCATCTCATCTCTGTTACCTAGAGGATATGGGATGAAATGAGATGAGGTATGTTGAGCAGACGGCATATGTTTGTCCGTCCACGGGTGGCAGAGAGAAAAAGTCACTCATGAATGGATCAGTCTCACTCACCATATCTGACCTTGCGGTGAGAGTGGATGATGCGGTTGGCCTCCTCGGGGGTAAGATCATCGATGGAGGCCTGATCCGGGGTCGGGGTGGTTTGCGACTCGGTCATGATGGCGACGGGCCTTGCATCAGACCCGGGTGTCGTCGGCGGCGTGAGCAGCGGAGGTGAAGATGGTGGTGGAGGACGTCACGGATGCGGTGGCAGCTACAGATGCAGCTCGCTGTCTGCCGCTTTGAGAGCCTAACAGACCGTGGTGGCGATAGCTGCTTTTCTCCAGACCTCTGTATGGGACAGGCACAGAAAGGTGGGAACTCCCCCTTTCGAAGCCCGTCCGCCGGGGTGGAAGGATTTACAGTTCACGGACGTGACGGGGGGCCAGCCGGGCGGCCGATCGGGGGTGATGAGCGCGTGCGGCGTGGAGTTTTGCGCGCAGGCGGCGGGCTCTTCACTTGTGAGTTGCAATTTCTTGCAGCAAGGCGAAAACGTCGTTCGGCGTACGGTCCTGGCGTGTGTGGTCGGGTGTCTCTGTGTGTCTGGTTCGGGATGCCGGTGTTGGTGGCCGGAGGCGGGTAATGGATGTGGGAAAGACAATTCGGGATTTGAGAGGTCCCAGTTGCGGCGGTTAGATGTACCTCCTTAGGTAAGGCAAGGCAAGGCAATGATGCGTGCTTCTGGATTGGTCTTCTTTCTCCTTCTTTTTTCTCTCTGCCGCCCGGGTGCGCGTTACCGGCCGTTGAGACGAGGAAACGAGAAACGAGAAAATGGAGCTTGTGCTGTTTGCGGTTCGAAGCCTGGCCGGGCTGGCTGGTGTGTGGTTCCAATCGTTCCAATGCGGCTCCGTTGTTGGCGAAAGAGGAGTCCCTTCTTTTTTTTCCCTTGAAGAGGGGGCGTTTGGAGGTTGGGGATTGGAGGAGAGGAGAAAGCAGGTGAGGGGACCAGCAAAAGAAGCTACAGCCTAAGTGAAGACTGAATGCCGAGATCCCGAAGCGACGGCGAGATGGGCGTTCGCGAATCGCAGATGGGTTCGCACCACCACTGAACAGTAGCAGTAGAGACTATGACAGCTGCAAGGTAACGCAGTGCGCGCCATGCAACCGGGCGAGGCTCAAGAAAGCAGCAGCGAAATGCAAACTGGTCGCGAGACTCGGGCACCGGGAATGGAGGATTTCTAAAGGCGGAAACGGAAAAGGAAAGAAGAGAAGGGAGAGAGAAGATGTCAATGGAACACACTGGATACAAGACAGGACAGGACAGGACAGGACAAGAAGGCGCAACGAAAGAGACGGGAAGCAGCGGGGTTCAAGCTGAGAGGCGTTGGTCCAATGTCTGTGTTTCTTCAACTCTTTCGTCCGGGCAGTTGGCTGCCACGCTACTCCTTCCCCTCCGGCTGCGCGGGACCCTTGGAATTTCCACCCATTGCTTAGCTAAGTCTCTGGATGAGTAAGAACGAATCGAAAAATAGAAGGAATTCCGCAGTGATAATACTACGGGTGGCCCTGCCTTCCAGCCTTTCTGACTGCTCACTGATCGCTCTGGGGTCAGAGCGGCTTCGGATCACCCACGCTAAAGCCAGATCAGGTATAACTCAGCTTCACTCTCCATTTGCCCAACCGCCAAGACCCACTCGTGACTTACCCCACTTTGGAGCCCTCGATACCTTCTAGACTCCCGTTTCTGCCTTCCTTCCTTCTAAGTACCTTGTTATCGAAGAAAGTTAATTCTTTCTAAGTTATAAGTATAAGAATATAATTTTAATAAAATAGTATAGTACCTATTTAGTACTTAAATTAAGATACTTTTTTAAGCTTATTATAAAAAAAAATTATATTATTAATTACTTATTATCGAGGTCCGTAAGTAGCGCTATAGTTTTAATTATAATAATTTTAGTTATAATAAATAAAAAGTTTAATTATAAGTCTTTTAAAAGCCTCTTTTTAAGAGCTATAAGAGCCTTTAAGTTAAGTTAAAATACTTATTAAGATATTAATAACTAAACTAACTTTATAATAATAACTTTAATAAAAGACTTAATAAATAATATTAAAAACTTTATTAATATTAAGTACGATTTATAAAGTATAATAACCTAGCTATAGAGTATTATTAATATATCTTATATTAAAAAAGGTATTATTAATATTAATAAAATAAATAGGGCCGTATTAATATAGTACCTCGGCTTTTTTTTATAACTTAAGGATAATTACTTTAAATAGTATTAGAAGTTTATTAAAAAACTCTTTTAAATACTTTAGTATATTTATTATTATTTTTATAATAATAAGACTCCCGGTGCTTATATATAAGAGTAAGTTATTTATTTTTAAATAATAATACTAGCTTATTAATAAGTTATTAAAACTATAATTCTAGCGATTTTTTAATAAGGGAGAGGGTAGAATAAAGGAAAAGATAGGTGATTTATAAAAAGGGTTAAGGTTAAATAGTGCGGAATTCGAGGGTAGGGTAGCGTTTATATATACTGTGGTAATCCTTTAGTAATGCAAAACGATGGAGTTAAACAGTGGCCTTCCTTCCTTCGCTGTCACTGCATCACCAGACTAATTACTCCGTACCTTGTGCTTATATAAAATAGCACGACGGAGTTTGATTTGATCGGTGATAAACACCTCAGCGCGGGCACGGTGTATCCGTGTGTCTCTACCTCACAGTCTCCCGGGTCTGTCGTCACCTGGGCGGGGCTACAGGTGAGTGTCGGTGAGCCTAAATACTTTTCGGTCTGAGTTGGGCATTTCAACTGATGGATCTAGATCCAGACCTACCTTACGGTGTACACCCTTTCTTCGCCCCCTAAAGCCCTAGATAGACGATATCTTAGAGATCCTACGAGCCAATCGATGTCAATCATTGGCCGTCGAAATCGTCAAAATTTCTCTACCCTCACGTCATGCTGTAACCTGCCCTGCAAGGGCATATCGTCTTCCGTGAGCCGAAATGTGGTCCATGTTGCGTCACTACGTGCTGCTGCTTGAGTCAGTCACATCTTCATCCCTGATTTGTTTCTGTGATCCGAATGCATACAACGGCCATAAACAACGTGATCGCGAAGAGTTTTAATAGTGGCTTGCTGAACGATAGGACCAGCTAGTTGGCTGGCTCAGAGAAAATCGTGTTTCTCAGCAAGCACGGGAAAATTTTCAGCCGATAAGAGTAGACATGATTGATTAAAAACTACTGGGTACTATTCAAGTCGCCGCATCCCCTCCACAATCCAACTGCAAACATTGTGCCATCTACAGCGACGCACTCAGGGGCAGGTCTCTTGATGAGCTTCCAACCCACACCTTCTTCGGGTACTCGCTGATGACCCAGTTTTGGCTCGCCGTGTCCCAGTTGCTGAGGTCACGTCTGGTAATCTCCGCCTTGAACGTCGCCGACGCGCCGGCCTCAATAGGGATGCGCTCAAACCCACGGAGCACCTTGACGGGATCCTCTGGTCCGCCGAGCGAGACATAGAGCTGAGCAACCTCGTCACCAGCCACCTTGCCCGTGTTGGTCACCGTAGCAGTCACCGTGTAGAGGACATCCCAAAGCTGCGGGTTACCGCCAGGGGCTCCGGACGCGGGGTGCTTGGGCTGAGGTGTGCTTGCAACAGCGTTGGGAGGAAGGAACTCCTCGGCAGTCTTGCCGTAGGTTGGGTCGTTGGCAGACTCTTTGACATCCGAGGTATTCAGGTAGGGATAGATGAAGTTGTAGATGTACCGGAACTCATTGCTGGGGAAGACGTACTCGGCCGGATCTGTGCTGTAGTTGCCGAACGTGGGTGCTGCCGCCGTCTCTCCAGTCGTCGGGGCATACGCGCCGGCATTGCCCTTGGTCACGGCCAAGTTGGAGTACTCAAAGGTGGTGTATGAGAGACCAAAGCCGAAGGGGTAGATGGGTGCAACGTCGGAGCTGTTAGATCCAGCAGTGGCACGGTCAAAGTGGCGGTAGTCAATGAAGACGCCCTCAGTGAAATCGTCCTGCGGCGCCGCCTCGCCATTGTTGGGCTCGTACAAAACATCGGCACCGTAGCTTTCGCGGTTGGGGCCCCATGTGAAGGGAGACTTGCCTCCCGGGTTAACGTTTCCGTAGAGAACATCAGCAATCGAGTTACCGGACTCTTGTCCAGGAAGACCGGCCCAAACAATAGCGGTGATGTTGGGGTTGTTAACCATGTCAGTCAACAGAACTGGGCCGATGGAGTGAATCACGACAATGGTGTTGTTGTTGATCGCCGAAACATTCTTGACAAGCTCATCCCCGGCGTTCCAAAGCGTCAGGTTCTGGCGGTCGCCCTCATTGCCTCCGACGTTGATGAAACCTTCACCACCGTTGGCATTGACAAACACGATTGCCGTGGCATCTGCCTGGGAAACCAAAGCCGTGGTAGCCGCAGTGTCGTAGTTGCTCAGAATGCTCTCGTAACGAGTACCATCGGCAACAGCACGGGCAGACAATCCCTGGTCAGGGGTGACCAAGTAAGGGTACTCTGCCGTTCCTGATCCCCATGCAGCACCCAGAGTGCCATCGTTGCAGCCTCTGTTGTCGCATCCGTTGGGGCCCTTAAGGTTGGGTCCGGCATCCTCTCCAATGACTGCCAAGAACTTGGGCTTGTTGAGTGGCAAGGCGCCATTGTTCTTCAACAAAACAGTGGCCTTGGCGGCAATCTCGCGAATCAGGTTGGCGTGGTCTCTGCCCTCACGAACATCAACGTGCTGGTTGATGACCTGGGTGTTTTCCTTGGCGTAGTATTGAACGGGTCCAACGGTGTCCTTTGTCCATGAGGAGAAGGTAAGTTCCGGAACCGATTCCACCTCAAAGCCGACCTTGAAGAAGGCAGCCATGATACGCAGAGCCATGTCGTCAAGGCGATATTCTGGGACGGTGCCGTTGAGGACAGCAACGGTCAAGTTGGTTCCCCAGAACGTAGTTCCGGTGTTGAAGAGAACGTCGCCCGGCATGGCCATGTCGAGGCCTGCAACAGCGGTAGCAGCACCGGCCTATTTCAGAGTCAGCATGAAAATTGTACACGAGCTAGGAAAGAGAGGCGAATGAAGTCAAATCTTCCTTCAGCTATCAAGGGGATACGCACGTGTTGAGCTTGCCTGCAGACATGTTAGCCATTATCCCTCTACATATCTAGAACAATATTGGGAACTACTCACCAATCAGACATGATGAATCCTTGGAAGCCGAGCTCTTCCTTGAGAAGTCCGTTGAGAAGCTTCGAGTTCTGGCAACCGTACGAGTTGTTGACTTGGTTGTACGAGCACATGATGGAACCAACGCCGGCGCGGATGGCATCGGCAAATGGCCACATGTAGAGCTCGTGCATAGTCTTGTCATCAATGTTGGACGAGATGGACTCGGTAATGTTGTATCCGTAGCCAATAGCTTCCGGAGCTTGTCTGAAGTGTTCCTGCTCGTTGCCAACGAAATGTTTGGCGCAGGCAATAGCGTGCTGCTGGATACCCTTGACCGACTCGGCCATGGCGATACCTGTGAGGTAAGGGTCCACGGAGAAGCCCTCCCAGTTGCGACCTCCAGTTGGTGCACGACCAATGGGTCCGGCAACGGGGGCGAGGACAACGTCAATACCCTTGGAGCGGTGTTCGAAACCGATGGCCTCGGCTCTGCGGTAGATCAAGCTTCGGTCCCAGGTCGCGGCGACAGTCTGGCCGGAGGGGAAGACGGAGTTGTAATCGGTGAAACGAATGCCAACGGGGCCGTCTTGCATGCAAAGACCACGAAGACCGAGGCGGGGAACAGAACCGACGTTTCCAACACAAACGTCTCCTTGCCATCTGTAGTCATGTTAGCCATTTTCGGTTCAAGAGAAGACGGTATACGTACCCGACTCCAGTGGTCAAGTTGACCTTCTCGAGAAGAGTCAATTGGGAGACAAAGTCCTTGGCTTTGGCATAGGCATCAGCCCAGCCATCGGCACTGGGATCCATCCATGGCGACGGGTAGACTGGAGGCGAGTGTGCGAGATCGCGCTGTGGACATCGTAAGTCTTTTGGGCATTCTAAAAGCTGTGATAGACCGAGAGCGGAACTAAGAAAGCGAAGGAAACGCATGGTTGCGATTACAACATGGCCAATGGGGAGCAAAGCTGTTTAGAATGATGATACGGAAGACCACGAATTGCAAGTTAAAAAGCGAGATCGAGAAGACGAGCTTCATAAGGAGCAAGGCGCCTTCCATCCAGCTAGATCTCACGGAGACATGACTCCTGCATACCGATCCTTCTTGTCCAAGACAAACTCATGCCCCGCTCAAGCTGAAAGGTGGCTTCACAAAAACGCTAGATCGATAGTGAACCGTAGCGGCAGCAACTTACCTTGTGTAGCTTTCCTTCAGGCGCCACGGCAGCAGCGACCTGATCAGCCGCCGCCAGAAGGGCGACGACGAGACTTTGTGTTCTCATTGTGAATCCCTGCCTTTGCTGAGCGTGTCGTGTATCGGAGGAGTGGCTGCCTGGGCGAAGAGGACAGAGACAACGGTGGAAGGAGGTCCTAGTCGAAGTGAATCGGTGACCCGGCGTTCAATGGCTCTGGACACAAGGTATGAGAACTCGAGTAGTCACTGGTAGGACGGCTCGAGGTAGTGTCGGTGGTTGTGAAGCTGAGGTCTCGTGGAAGGAGAGCACAGAACCTTGACCGAGGGATTGGATGGAGGCGGGTGCGGCTGCTACTTTAATGTTGACAGAGGAGCTGGGATGATCGTCCAGGGTAGCTCCTTCAGGAAACAAGCTCGACCTCTTTCTCTCGGCCGCAAGGGTAGTATCCGCAGGCAGAGAAGGTGCCGAGGGCAAGGTGCTGGGCCCGCAAAGACGGAAGTGTTGATCTGGGCTGGGCCTGATGATGCAACAAGGTTTCCCTGCTTACAAGCTGTGGTGAAATGGGACCAACTTGTGGGCATATGCAGCACGCTGAACGGATGCTACCCCACCACACCGCAGATGAATTCTGGGGAGGGTCGTGAAGTATCCCACCGCCTCTGACTAACACGCGTGTACTTTGTCTTGGAAATGGTACCGTACACTGCGGGGAGGGCAAGACTCGGTTGGATGCGGAGAAGGAGAAGACGATGTATGGCGAAGACAAAGACAAGGACAACGCCAGCGTGCAGGAGGAAGGTCATATGAGTTGGAGATGGAGGGCCGCCTGTAGCTAAGACTGGATCGAGTTGCGCTCGAGGCATGCTCTAATTCGACTTTGAAAGGGGCGCTCAAGGACTCAGGGACTCGAGGGGAGCTTGCGTTCGAGACATTGGAGAGAGGGTGCCAAAGTCCGGGGCAAACGCCGTCCCGAGACTGGGGACAGGCGAGCGGCGTGAATGGCACCTATCCGCAGGTGTAATGATTGGGTTCGCTGGGCCACTAGGGGCAGGGTGCAGTAATAGTATCCGTATGTCATGTTGAAAAAGGGCCGATCAGCAAGTGCGATGACGGACAGGGCGAGACCAGGAATGGCCGGACAGGAGAGATGACGGGACTCGGGCCCTCGGGTGAGATGAGTAGAGACTTTAGAGTCATTAGGTCTCGGGAAGAGGCACAAATTGTCTCTGAAAGCTAGATGTGGTGTATCTGATGTGAGTAAGTCGATGTTGTTGTCGAAAAATGGACGAATGAGATCTGTGACGTTTGGTGAATTTGAGCTTGCCCTCGCCAATGTTATGTTTCCACACTACATAGAATGTTGCCAGAGAAGGCAAAGACGGGAGGAGAGAAAGTCAACGGACCGGGGAATGGAGACCGGCCGCTGGGGTACGTATCGATGTGGTTCAGTAAACAAATCGGAACGGGTGGGGAAGCGGGGCCCCTCCTCATTGCCCCAGAGCGAGAGGGAAACAACTCTCCACGGAGTGAGTCGTGACTGCCTCCCCATGAAGTACAAAGCCTCAATCATCTGGAGATTGGAAAGAAGCAATGGGAGGAAATTGCCTTGGACGGCAGAAACGTCAGGAATCGGTCAGCGACCGGGAGGAAACATGTCGATACGCAGGGCATGCCATTGTGGCTGCATGTATTCCGGCAGTACTCCCTCCCATTCGCATGCTCCTCTCTACGCTAACGAGTTCTTGGTCTAGAGGCGGTTCCCGGTAGTGGTGGCGCTGCGCCAACCTACGCCTTCCCGCCGTTGGCAATTCAGAGAGGCGTCTTCTTTCTTTCCTCTGCTTTCAGAAGGAGACGTTTCTTTCCATTCATGACGGCTTTGATGGAACTTGGACGCCGCCAATTGGTCGACGTATTGCCAACTGGTTCCCACCGTCTGCAGCAGCGTTACATCCGTGGTTGACCCGGGCGAAATTCTCCAAGCCTCAAGGTTCTCTCTTTCTCCCGTTTCTCTCTCCTTTTCTCGGTTGGTAAGGTACTTGATGGAAATGGTACCTATGCGCATGATGAGCAGGATTTTGAGTGCCTTGGGCTGCAGATCGGAATAAACACTCTCCACACTACGTTCGGCATTTCATTCGCTTGGCACGCGTCTTTGTCATTCCGTCTTAGCTATTGACAGAGAGTGCAATAAACAATTTTTTTACGCAGTAAATAAGGAAAATGCAACGTCCCGGGATGGAGGCTCCAAGACAAACTCAAAAACATGCTGGTGCCTGAATCATTGGTACTTTTCAGAGGGACGGAGGCGCAGACGCACTTTTGCAAGTACCTACCTACAGGCTACTTTGTACGGGACATCCGTCTCATCTACGGACGTTAAACCGGATGCTAAACCTATGCTTAAACTTGTACATTTCCCGTCATCCCAATTCTCTTGCCGTTGCATGAAAACCATAATCTCTCTTCCTCGCACTGATCACTGATGATGAGAAATTCAGCTCGTCCAACGTCCAACACGGCGACTTACATGACGCCACGCCCCAAACCAACCAACCTCTACGCAGTACAGTCTACCTACGCTGCACACCGCAGTGAGGTACTTTGCACGCTGTCGACGACAACGCATCCCCCGCCTCTCGGCTCTTCCTCACCCACACACACTTTTCTTCTCCATCTCCAGTCTCCAGTTTGTCTCCCCCCTCATCTCCCCCGCATTTCGAACCCAGGTGCCAGCCAATCCACTCGGCCCTCTGCTACCCCTCATCACCCAAATCCTCTCCCCGTCTCCAGACTCCATCGTCCATCGTTCCCGCGGAATACCGGGTACCTTCATACCCATCATGAATCAAGCTTGAATGCACTCGCTATTGTGCGCATCGAATGTTCACAGTCAAAGAGACCATGTGCCAAGGAGCGGGGTCTCCCAGTCCTTTCGGCCCGTTTACTATCTACTTTATTGGAGAAGCTTCATCGCCGTACGCAGCGGCCAACGTCGGCTCTCGCGATGGGAGCTCACGAAGAGAAGGAAGAATTTTTTGCGTAGATTGCATGCCCTGCCCTTATGATCAATCATCATCCGAGTCGGAGTTCCGATCTGACGTATCCGTGCAGCTCGCAGCTCGCAGCCCGCAGTAAAGCACGTAACGTTCCCTCGTACCCAAGCAGGCGGACGACAGTCTAATTCGACGCTTCATCTGTCCAATCTACCTCTCAAAATTGCCGGCGTGCCTATCATGGGACAAAGATCTCACAAAATGCATAGCGGAGGGTTCGGTATGAATTAAGCAGCAAAAGGCAAAAAGAAGCTTATGATGACTAGACGACCTGTCTAGTTCCGCAATCACGCCCGATTAAAAGTCACTTACGCGCCCGAATTCCTTCGCCTTGGCTTCAGAAGATGGCGCTTCTGCAGATCCCAGCCATGAACGCCACATGCCCAACTGATTGTTCAATGCCCATTAGCCGGGCGAGCCAGAGCCTACTACTAAGCTAGCAAAAGCTCCAGGTAAACCCACGATCCGGGTGATGCGCGATATCCACCAGCTCCACGACCCAACAAACGGGCCGAAGAGGTGCCCATCCGCATGCTTTTCCGGGCCTGCTTTCCGGAGCCGTTTCCTGATCTCTCGGGTTTTTAGTAGACACCAGGAAGGATTCTCCACCGAACAATTTTCTTGTACTTCTCCCAGTCCTCGCCGTACTTGCGAGAGCACTTCTCGTCATCGCGGCGGTCGCGGTGAATCAATAAGACGGCAAAGTAAACAATGTAAAAGTAGGTGATGGGAGTCGCCATGCCACGAGCCGCGCCCTGGATAACCTCACGACCATCAGCCATCTTAAAAGCTCCCTCGAGTCCGGCTTGGGCATATCCGGTGCCTGCCGAGACAATGGTGTATCCAGCCATGCCCGTGGGCAAGCAGTACGGCCACGCCTGGAGCCAGTCGCCAAGGTAGTTGATGTGACGAGCGACTCCCCACCAGCCCGAAACAAGGAGGCGACTTCCGGTCTTGGTCTCGATGTACTCGAGGTGGGCAACGCTTGGGTCGTCCGGGTTGCTACGGAAGGCATTCTTCTGGCTGTTGGACAGACGAAAGATGGAGAAGGCAACGCCGATGAGTCCGACGATACCGGCCATACCCAAGCGGCTCATCGAGACGGGGTACACAGCCAGGTAACGAGTCTGCAGGGAGTAGACAAACGGAACCCAGACGAGGTCGCCAAAGGAGAGCATGAAGCCAAAGCCGTCCGTGGTGATGTCAATCGTCGTCAGGATCGCGGGCTCATTCCACCAGCAGTCAATGACGTACGCAAGCTGGACGGCAGAGACGAAGACGCTGCTATTGGTGACGAAGCCGTAGGTGCGGTACTGTCTGGCCATCCACGCAAAGTTCATCAGAGACCAGCCCAACAGACCCGGTCGGATCTCCAGCCACTCCTTGATGTCTATCTCGCCTAGGAGAGGGATGGTAACGCGGGGGTTGAGCTCGCGCCCAATGTACCAGTCGTAGATGAGGTTGCCAGAGTGTCCACCTGCAGCCAACTCGCGGAGCTCTTTGTTACCCTGCTTGACGCCGAAGCTTCGCACGTACACGAAAGTCGCAATACCATAGGCAATAAGCATGTTGGCCGTAACGACTTGGATGTAGTTGTCGGTGATGAAGGTCCAGAGAGGGAACTCGGCGCCCTGGGCAATGGTGCCGGCGAGACAGACGGTCAGAATAAACATGCTGGAAGCGAAGGCTGCATCTGTTAGTGAAAGCCTCTCTCTTTGGATTCGCACAGCTTACAGTTGCATCGGTACTTGAGGCGGCCACCAGAGGCGAGCTCGACGCCATCGACCTCGGTCGCGGGAAGGATACGGTAGAGGAGCGCGTTGAAGAGGTAGTATCCCAAGACGGCAGCAGTGACCTTGTTGTCTGCGAGGCCCCAGATGCCCTCCTCGGGCCATCCGACTTCGCGCTTGAGTTGATCGAGCTTGAGGGTCGAAGGGCTCAAAAGAGAGGGAGCAGGGCAGCCCGACACGTCGTTGCAGCTGAAGGTGAAGAGGTAGACGAGAATCGGGAGACCGAAAGAGATGCCGAAGGCGCCGATACTGTGTTGCCGCGGGTTAGCTAGGTTTTCATACAATGAGAATCTGGAATACTCACGGCCCTCCGAACTCATAGCCATGCGGCTTTTGGACCGCGTCCTTCTCTACTTTGGACTCCATGTTGATCGTTCCCCCAAAGCAAGTGCTGTCGAGTCTGGTTAATAAGGATGGGAAAGGGAACAAGCTCGTGTTGAGCTTCGCGTGTATGATCCAAGGTTTTTGGCGAAAAGGTTTTCGTACGGGGTAGACGAAGAGGAAAATGTGAATATTTGTATGCCCCACCAACCCAATGTGGAAATACGAATGCGACAGTGACAGCAGCTTCAAAGCTCAGTATCGACCCCCAGTTTCTGTTGATCGCCAGGTGGGCTGTGGAGGACTGTTTGCGCCGGAGCTCTGGTGTTCCGGGTGACCTCATGGAGCTCAATTCGATGACGCTAATAAAGAGTTGAGCCGTCTCATTGGGCTATGTTAAGGGTGGGGCTACGAAACGGTTTGCGCTGTACGGTGGAGCACCAGTCTTGTCCCGTCGTAGCTTCCCCGGAGGAATGGTTCCACCGAGGCAGGCGGCGTCCGGGGGGACGTTCCCAAGCATCGGACGATATCAAAGCTACACGGTCCGAAGATTAGGACTGGAAGAAGCTTCTATTGCGTGTGCATCTACACTGCCCCTTTCCGACAACACGAATGTTTAAAAGTTCCATTGACTGGTGGTGTAGTAAACCGGCGAGAGGAATCCCTCCCGTCTTGCACCTGCAAGGAACATTCATTGCACTGGTCCAGCTGGACCTATCAGAAGCAGGCGGGTCCTGTTAGGTACGGTGCGGGCGGGTCGGCAATCGGAGAACCGCTTTTATCTGACACGCTGACTAAGAGTGGGACTGCGACTGACTGTCCTACCTAATGGCGGCAGATGCAATGGAGACGTGCACGTGATTTGGAGGTAGGTGGGTACCTTTCCGGATACTGCAGCCTGGCGGCCTTCTACCTCCGGCGGATGCTGCAAGGAGGGCCCATCCACCAATCAATGCCCACGCCCCGGTCACTCCCGTCATTCCCTGCAGATGAAGGCTGACGAATTGAAGTGACCAAGGTGGCTTTCGTGGCCAGGCAACTCATTCTGCTCTGCGCACCTCGATAATTCTCATCTTCTCCCAACGGAATTGTGTCCACGTTCCGCCATCGTTAACTCTCGTCGCATAGCAAAATCGCTACACCATTCGCTTCGATTCCGGGTTCCCAGTGGCCGACGGTCTCCAATTGACGCCCTAGGGGTCTTCTCGCGCCAACGTCACCCCCGCGTCCACAGGGGCGCCGACGTTAACCATCCTTCATTCCAACTCATCCTTATCGGCATTGCACCGAAACAGAGTCAGAATCATGCATTTCCTACATTCCTCGACACTTTTGCTCCTTCTCGCAGCTTCGACAGCTCGCGCTGCCGATACCGCGACGTCTTCAACGACAACAAGTGCACCGGCATGTACGGCGGCATCCAAGAGCGGCAGCGGGGCTTTCTATGACTTGCGGCCGGATATCGCCGTCAAGCCGGAGGAGGGCAAGTCATCAAAGTCAGGCGTCACGACCGATTATCACGCCAGAGGATGGGACTATGGCCGCAACTTCACTTTGAACATTTGCGCGCCAGTCATTGAGGCACTTGACGACGTTGAAGGCCTGACAAAGACCGAATCGAAGAACGTGAGCGCGTTCTACGAATACAAGAATGAGGTGTACTCCATTGGGTATGTATCCCACGAAACTCTTCACCGGACGCACAAGTACTGATCACATCGATCTTCAGGTCATCATCCATGGACATTCAGACCCGCGGGCGCATACTCGTCCTGCAGTACAAGAACGGTTCCCCATGTGGAAAGACCAAATCGAAACGATCCAAAGCCCATGATGGGGCGTCATACAACAAGTACGCCGACGAGGAGGAATCCACGGCTTTGAGCGCCTTTGGCAACACCCAAAACAAGGTCACCGCCGACAAGGACGACTCAGACTCGACCACGCGCCGCAAGTCTGCCACCATCTCCTTCCATTGCGATACCGAGCAGGTCGGTGGAGCTGCGCATATCTCCTTTGTCGGCTCAGACCCCGATGACTGCGCGTACTTCTTCGAGGCCCGTTCCCAGCATGCGTGCCCCAGAGCCGAACCTCACCAGCCCGGTAGCGTTGGTCCCGGCAGTGTGTTTGCCATCATATTTGTCATTGCCGTACTCGTCTACTTTGGAGGTGGCGTGTTCTACCAAAGGACTGTCGCGCATGCGCGCGGTTGGCGACAGCTTCCCAACTACAGCCTCTGGGCTGGCATTTGGAGCTTTGTCAGTGTACGTAGTATTCGCGACTCTTTTTCTCAGAATCGATTCTGACATGATTTGCAGGACATGTTCATTATCGCGACCTCTTCTTGTGCACAGCTACTCCCCGGGAGACGAGGATACAGCCATCTGTCTGGGTCACCGAGCAGAGGCCGCAATCGTGAAGATGAGAACCGACTGATAGACCAGCTGGATGAGGAGTGGGACGATTGAGTTCGCTTGGCGTGGGGTGTATCATAAGCATTTGAGCATCAACTTACCTTTGATTTACAGATTGCGATTGCGTGTTGGAGCTGCGGGATTGTTTTGAGGGGATGTAAGTGAGTCGCAGGCAACCACCCTAGATACCCCGTGAGAAGAATGCATAGACGATTCATGATGTTCGTGCAAGTTGAGTGCTGTCTGCTTGATGCCTATTCTTTGGTGACACCCAGCGCTGGAAACTTTAGGCGGCGCTCGAGTTCGTGCCGCGGAATCACCTCCGGATGTGTTGGAAACCGCGGGGCAAGTGTGGTGCAAAAGCCCGGTCTGGCGTTGATGCTACCTTACTCGTACGATCCTCTCGGGGATCGGGCGAGCTTGACAGGGAAATAGCGCAAGAATATCTCCATGGAACCAACGGTGGGGCAGTGTGCTCCCGAGATGCGTCTGTGTTCAGGTCCGAGTTGAATTTTGGCTCCCGGAGATTTCCAGACGTTCGTTCGGAGACCGAAACCGGGGCGGAATGATGCCCCGCCACCGCCCCTCTTTTCAGCGTGATGTCACGGCGGGTACAGCCCGCAATGTCGGCGACAACTCTTGCGACTCTCAAACTCCGAGTGAATTCTGGATTCCTTCTCACTTTGTTCTCTCCAAAGTCGAATCTTACGATATCGAAAGTGAGACCAAAGCAATCACAATGGCGTCCAACAAGTACACTCTGGCCACGCGCCTCACAGTGAGTTCTCACCTCTCACCCTGAATGTCATCACGATACCATCCATATTATCCACAGTCCCGTAACTCCGGGCACATCAGCTAACGCAGACCAAAGCTCGCAAATGGCAAGTCCATCCCCCAGATCCAGTTGGGTCTCTACTGCATGTCAGGCCGCGAAGCCACAAAGTCCATCCCATGGGCCCTGACCGCCGGCTACCGCGGCTTCGACTGCGCGCAAATGTACGACAACGAAGCGGAATCAGGTAAAGCGATTGCCGATTTCCTTGCCAGCCCTCAAAACACGCAGGGTCTGAAGCGCGACGACGTGTTTTACACGAGCAAGCTGGCGAGCAGCAGTACCTCGTACGACGCCGTTCGCAAGTCGATCAAGGAGTCTGTTCAGGTTGCTGGGCTGGGGTACATTGATTTGTTTTTGCTGCATAGTCCGTATGGTGGCAAGGAGGCTCGCTTGACGAGTTGGAAGGCGATTGAGGATGCGATTGATGCTGGGGAGGTGAAGATGGGTGGTGTCAGCAACTACGGTGCTGCTCATGTGAGTTTGCTCAGACTTTCGAGAGTCCTGCTGAGGCATTGCGTTTGGGAACTCAAGAGACGCTGACAAGATTTACAGATTGAAGAGTTGATGGCATCGAAGCCTCGCATCGCACCCGTCATCAACCAGATCGAGGTCCACCCCTTCAACACGCAGACTCGCATCAGAGAGACCTGCGCCAAGCACAACATTGCCATTGAGGCCTACGCGCCGCTGGCCCGCGGCATGCGCATGAAGCACCCCAAGATCCTGGAGCTGGCCAAGAAGTACGGCTGCACTCCTGCGCAGCTGTTTGTTCGGTGAGTTATCATCCCTGTTTCGATATGATCACAGCATCTGATTAACGCCTCTGTAGCTGGTCTCTGGACCGTGGGATGATTACTCTTCCTAAGAGTGTGCGCCAGGAGCGTCTCATTGAGAATGCGAACGTGGCTGAGTATGAAATCTCTCAGGAGGATCTGGCTGCATTGGACGCGCTCGATGAGCACTTGGTGACCGATTGGTATGTTGTCAAATGACTTGATGAAGTGTGTCTAAGAAAGCGAGGCTAACAAAAGGTGATAGGGACCCGACTGAAGCTCCTTAAATAAGGTCACTAGAAAATTGAAATAGAAAAACTCCCAATCCCATGATCCTATGCTAAGTTCAACTGTGACCAATCAACCACTTGCGACATGCAGATAACTCAGCCTCAGCTGAAATGGATGCATACATCACGTGGCTGAGAACTACCTAGAAATCTGGTCGAATTTCCTCACCTTGCCTGCTTTCCCCGCGCCAACCCCTACTCTCGCTACCGTCAACATGCGACTGCTAAACACCACGACGCTCAAGGTCAAGGAGTTTGTGAGCCAAAGACCCAAGTACGCCATTCTTTCCCATACATGGGGCTCGGAAGAGATCATTCTCCAGGATACGGAAGCAGGAGACTGGGCTGCTTCTAGTATCAAAGCTGGATGGAATAAGATCAAGGGCGCTTGTACGCTCGCTCTGGGTGATGGCTTTGACTGGATCTGGATCGACACATGCTGTATCGACAAGTCTTCGAGCTCTGAGCTATCCGAGGCCATCAACTCCATGTTCCGTTGGTACAGAGAAGCTGAGATCTGCTACGCCTACCTTGAAGATGTGCCTCCATTGAGATACGCCCCGCTTATTGGCTTTCTGAATCTCGCTCCTGACCTGGACTCGAAGTATGTTACCTCCATCAAAAAGGATCAGAATGCTTTCCTCAGGAGCCGATGGTTTACACGAGGGTGGACTCTTCAAGAGCTTATTGCACCGCAAAGAGTCGACTTTCATGTTTCAGACTGGTCCTTTCTTGGGACGAGGAGTGATCTTTCGGGTATCATCCACGAACACACCATGATCGACAAAGAGGCTCTCGAGTCAGAAGGCGTAGAAAAGCTGTCAAAGTTCACTGTGTGGAGTAGAATGCAGTGGGCTGCCAGCCGAGAAACAACTCGCGTCGAAGACATGGCTTATTGCCTGTTAGGCATATTTGACGTCAACATGCCGCTTCTATATGGCGAAGGAGACCGTGCGTTCCGCCGCCTCCAAGAAGAGATTCTCAGAACCATTGAAGGCTATAGCTTAATGGCCTGGACGTCATACGATACGTCGCCCCAGCCGCTCAGAATATACTCATCGGCCCTTGCGTCGCATCCGGGAGACTTCGGCACTATGAGAATAGATACGAGCCATGTTTCGGAAGCTGCGATTAAAAGAGATTTTGACAGTGGCATGCAAAGGATCAGTGTGCGAGGATCAACGTGTTCAAGTTTGATCAAGCCAGATAAAGAGTTAATGCTCAGGTGCATTAAGCCTTATCTGAATGGCGTCACTACCGACGTTCATCAACCGCATCTGAGGCCTGATTTCTCTCCGCCTGCGTTATCGCCGCGGGGTATCTCAATTACCATGTTCACGAACAGGGAATTGAACCCACATCCAAACACTTGGCTTGCGTGGACTGATTTGAACATTCATTTACCGAACGGCATATATTGTCTCTGTATCATGCTTTCAGACGAAGATAAGTATACAAATTGCGCGGCTAAGGCGTATCGGCGCGATACAGATCGACTCTATGCGGTCCCCTTTGCGATGCTAGAGATGTTTCAATTGACAACGTTCTATCTCCGGGCAACTCCAGCGTACTACGTCGAATCTCTAGCAGAGTCCTGGAATCTAAAGCCCGAGAAATCCCGGCTGCGATTTGACAGGCGGAATGAGGCTGTGTCTGCGACCGTTCTTACTGCGTACCCCCCTCTGAAAATGGAGATGAAAGGGGATGCGTACGCCTTCCAGACGAAACCGGGGGAGTTTAGAAGAGCAGTCGCATTTATGTGCGATCCAATCTGGGCTTTCGTGATTGAATTAGAGGAGTTGAAAGGGCAACGGCGAGTGTTACAGTTTGCTGTCTTGTATGGAAAGGATTCAAGGCCAGAATCTCAATCTCCAGAGCAAAGGTGGCGCTGTAAAGTCACACCAGCACCCTCAAATGTCGGCGCATCCATCGGATTTTATTCTTTCATGCGCTATTCTGACAGAACTGCGTCTCTTCAACAGAACTCGATTCGGCAATTCCCATGGGGTGTTGTTGGGGCGGTGGTGAATTGGGACAAAAAGGAAAATCATAGCGTTGTTGATGTAATGATACATCTAGAGAGGCAGCCTGAACAACCGCCTCAGGACTTAATCACCACGATGCGCGCACTGGATTCCAAATCGAAATTGGAGTAATGCATCAGATGCAATATTATCAAACACTTTGGGAGCGATGTTGTTTCTCATGCCAGCCCGCGACGAATGATAGGAATGAGGGTTTCATACTAATACATGGTACGATTTTCTGGTGGAAGACAGTAACACCCTACTTCTTCATTATTTCTCTCAACGCGTCAACCTCGGCCTCCCTTCTCGCGAGCTGCAGCTTCAGTCTGTCACGCTCCTCCTCGACAACTTTGAGAGCAGATTCTAGCTCCGTTATGCGGTCACGGCCTTTTTGACGATATCTTCGAGCTGCGACAGTATTGCGCTGTCTTTTGATAGCATTAGCGTTATCTTCATCGATCGAGTCGAGGTCAGTGGTTGGAGATCCGTTGGCTTTGCGTTTGGTGCCAGATGCGGAGTGACCGCGGCGCTGAGTTGCGGGGGCTGAGGGCTGTGAAGGCAGAGGATCGGAAGTGGTCCTCCTCGAATAAAAGGTCGAGGAGAAGATGGACTTGGGATTATCCAAGGTGATTGGAATGCTTTCCGGTGGGCTTCTATGAGTGGCTGTTTGAGATGGTTGGCAGTCTGAGATGGATATCAGTAAGAAGATGGCTAGGTGAATCAACACCACTTGAACGTACCATGCGGTCCTGGTGATTGGGAAGGCTCGATGCTACCAAGCATACCCAGAAAGACATCTTCCCGACCTGTATGCAACGCCCCCAGCGCAGCGATGCTGTCGTCCTGACTACTTGCTCGAGGCAACTCATCGGCTTCAAGTTGCGGATCGAGAGGGATTTGGTAGTCTGGAAGTTGAGATCCATCCCCTGAGTCTGTCGTGATGCCCTGCCACCCAAACATAGGGCCCATTGCCTGATGAGAATCCCACCAGGTAAGCTCCCCAAGGTGGTTCCGGCTCCTTTGGCTGCTGTTCTCGGTAGAATACTGGTCGAGTCCAGCTGCACGTAGGAAATGGGGATGATTGTAGTGTTGCCATGGAGTCAGATTATTGGGCCTCTCTTTGAATGAGAGGCAGAAGTGCTTTGACAAAAGATTGGTTTGACTTACGTCTCGAGACAGTCCAGGGAATTCAAGTCTCTCTGTACTATACGATGTTGTCAAGCGACGGCACGTGGAAACGAGTGACGGAGAGATTCAAATCAGAAAGGGAGCTGGTTGGGTGGGGAATCGGTGAGCTAGATTAGGAAGTGTGGATGAGTCGAGATGGCTCATAATGACGGCTCCTACGAGCGGCTCTCAGATTGGTCCGTGTAGTTTGGTGTAGCTTCAGAGATCAAGGCAGGGGACAACATCCCAGTAATTGTACGAAGCCCGTAAACACCAAAACCAATTTTCGCAAACAGTGAACGCGCATTGCGGTAAAACACAGATGGCCTTACGGATATCTGCGTGATTGTAGAATTAACATTACGTATATCTTGTTGAGTTTGGTAGTAAAAGTAAGGTAGACAATGAAATACGGATACTTGGTTGAAGACAGATGCGCGCAACCTTTAGCTGGCTTCGTTACTGCACCATGCACCCCGCAACCCCGTGCTCAGAGCCGAGATTCTATTGCCCTCATGGAAAACCCTCTGGAGACCAGTCATACCAGCCCATGTCAACCTCATCAATAACACCCCACTGCTCAACGAACTGCTTCTTCTTGTCCTCCAGACCTTCAGTGCAAAGAATCTCAAACACAGTTCTCCAGGCGCTGTTGACCGCACCGATGATCCAAGCGTGGCCCGAACTCAGCGCCTCGCCCGCGAAGTGCATGTGGCCATCAGCAGAAGGCCTCATCAACCACGGCAGCGTGCTGCTGAACTGCCCCGGGCCGAAGATGGCAAAGGCGCCGTTGGAATAAGCCGATCCGTACCAGTCGTAGGCGTGGTATCCCTCAAATTGCGACAGGAGAAACTCGTGAGACACGCCGTTGAGCTCTGCCAGGTTCCTCAGAGTCAAGTCGACCATGACGTCGATGCTCTCTGGCTGATAAGGTGCCTGTTGTTTCTCATTGTGCGGGTTCATGTAGGAGCCTAGTCTGGAGGCATCCTGGCCCCAGACGTAGCTGGCAATCATGGTTCCCGGGGCACCCGGGACATCGACGCCGTAAGAGGGGTAGACACAGCGGCGGATAGGAAGATCGGTGAAGGATTGACCGCCCTTGAAAGGACCGGTGGCGAGGTTTTCCCACCTGCAATGAGCGAGTTAGTTAAACCCCCAAGTTTGATGCTATGGCCGGAAAACAGCTTACCAGCGAGTCTTGAACTTGAATCCAATCTTTGTCGAAGGATCGTAGCTTCAGTACGAAGTTAGCTTGGGTTTAGAAGAAACCCGGCTGAAGTAGAAGGTAAGTGGACTTACTTGAGAGAGCGGATGGCATGGTTTTCGAAATAGTTGAGCTCTAGCTCGGTCATGTTGATAGCCTGGAGGGCGCCCAACGGAACAGTTGAGATGACATGAGCGTAGTCGTACTCCTTGGTGCCGTTGACGACAATCTTCAAGGAGCCATTGGCATTCTTCTTAATGTCGGAAACCCTGTTGTGCAGAACGGGCTTGTTCTTCACAATGAGGTTCATGCCTTTGGTCAACATGTCCATACCGCCGTTGATCAGCGACCAGTTGTGAATATCTGCACTGTCAAAAATCCACTGCTCTAGGACGGCTTGAGACATGGAGTACATATCGTAGTGACCTGTGGCATCGTTGATGGTCTCCATCCAGTCGATCTCGGTGTTGGTAAAGCCCTGGTCCAAGAGGAAGTCCCGGACCGTCATGGAATCATACTTCATGAGGAGGTTGAAACCTGTGTCAAAATTGGCTGAGAGCGCTGTCGTCATGCTGCTGACTTGAGCCTTCCACACATTGTACGCAGACTGCGTGTTAAAGGTCGAGTTGAATACCGGAACGTCGTACCTAGCAGGGGAGGCAGAGTTCGGGTCTTGGAGAAGAGAGGTGATGCCATTGAATCGTCTGAACGTGTTGTCCGTTCTGAAGATGTAGTGTTTCTTAACAACCTGGTCGCGTTCAGCTACCCTCGCATTGATGTAGGGGATAAGACTCCATGAGTCATTTCCAATGATGCGGCTCATGTAAGGCATCGGAGGGAAGCGCATGGCGCCGACGTCCTGCAGTGATCATGTCAGCTAGGGAATGGTGCGCTGTATAGCGACAACAACTCACGTAGTAATCATAGTAGGCAGGGTCTACGGGTGTGGACTTGTCCCAAGCCTCTTGATCAAAATGGTAGGTGAAGATTCTCCCGCCAATGCGTCCAGAGACCTCATGAATGTCGTAGTCAATTCCGAGGGAGTCAAGTAGAATGGCAGCGTAGAGTCCGGCAGCTCCACCGCCAATGATGCCGACCTTTAGGGGAACATCCTTCGGCGTCGGTACTCTACTATGGTTGCTATAGTTTGACTCATCCACGACCTTGCGGAAGAAAGCTGCGCGCGGATTCTTGGCAGCAAGCTCGCCGTCGTTGCAGATGTTTCTTTCTTCGAGCTGGACTGGCTTGGATTCCGGGGCGGGTAAAGCGAATGACTGTGCCAACAAAAGGGCGGTAACGAGCGTACGTGTGCTGAAGAGCGACATTGTTCGGGCGGTAAAGACTGTATGATAGCCGGCGCGGCTGATAGACGTGGATCTGGCCTCTGCCTTGCTTAGGGTCCACAAGTGACAACGTCGTTGATGGCGGCATCAACATCTCCATTTATAGCGATGGTCGTTAACCGGCATCTTGGCTGCATTGTTTACACTTCACAACATGAACCTGCATTTCGACCATGTCTACAGAATGCCAACTTCGCTCCCCAGGGGCTTGGGCCATACAGGGCTTGCATATCTTGAACCCAGGTCTTACTGAGTTCCAGCCCACATTCCTCGTTTCTTCTCCTAAATCTCGACACGTGGTTTGGACCCCTCTGCTCTGGAATGCGGCCCAGGCCCAAGACGGTCTCCGCAAACACGCAATTCTTCCGAGCTGCTGGAGGTGCACGGCATGGGCTTCATTTCCTAGCATACCTCTGAGCAGTTGAGCTGAGAGGGCTGAGCATCACATATCTTTCGCAGCCACGTCAAATCTCTTCCCTTCAGTGGGAGAGTCAGAAAGGGTATAGGGGCGCAGGTTTGATCCGGGTAGGTGGAATATGAAGCATGGAGCAGGAATAACCTTCGAAGTCAGTCTGGATATGTATTAGTTTTTGGTGGGAAAAAAAGCCCCTTGTTTCTCAGACAACGGAACCGCCTGACGTTGAACCCCATGCAATTTTGAAAGGCAGCTCAGAGAGTGAAAACATGTTTCCATCGGCGACAAAGTCCCCTTCTTAGTCTTCAGTAGAAATCTTGTTCTTTGAGTTAGGGATAGGAAATCAGAACACTGCTTTTGCGCCAGGTGGCTTTATAATCATTTTCGGATATAATGGCTCAGTAAAAAGACCGGTGGGATACTGCCGCTGTATGGATTGTGCACGGGTTGTGTAGGTACCCAGACTTCGTTCAGGGTAGCTTGCTGTTCTCTGATGTGTAATATGGACTCGTTACGAATGCAGATCGTTTCTGCTAGAAGCTCTCAATTGTATTTTGCACATGTGTCCAAAAAGACTACCAGCATTGTTCCGGTGTGGGATCGGTGAAGCGACTTGTTCAAACTTCAATTGCTAGTCAAAATATCTGTCACGAGATATGGATGTGGTTAATGCTGCCCACATTGAGTGGGCCCGCTTTTTGTGACAATATCCGTGTCCGCCTTTGTCCCGGCCCGTGCGTGCGCCTTTGAAATACCATGCTGCTATTGCCCGATAAACTTAGCGGCAAACCCAAGACATTTAGCTGCCGAGAGGAGGGTACCGTGCCGAGTCTAAATGGATCGCCTCATCACTCGGCAGCCGGAACCTTCTTTATTAGTGTTGCACACAAAGCCACCACTGTTCTTCGGAAGCAAAATGAGTCCGGAAGCACTTTGTTACCGAGAAGACGCGGTGGGGGCGCCGGGACATAGGGGGATCAGGTCGGCGCCTTAGCAATGCCCGCTCGCCGGGAGGGGGCCGTTGCACCAGACGGCAGAGATGCTGATTGATAATACTGAGTGCGAAACCGTGGTGGATCTTGCGTGATGCATACACAATCGTGCGAGATCTCCAGTTATTGCGCGATAGCTCGGTGGAGGCGGGGTGAAGCTTGGAGACAGCTGTCCACCAGCAAAGCATATAAGCAGGTTGCGCCCAACCTCCAAGTATAGAGGTGAAATTGAAGTCACTCGCAGCTGAGAAGATAACAACCCGTAAAACAACTCTCAACTCTCCAATTCTTCAACTCCAAACTCCAACACAGTCTTCAACCAAGTCCAAGAGTCTCAACATGTCTGTCGTTAAGAAGGTCGCTGTTGTCGGAGTAAGTTCACCTATCATGTCACTTAACGTTCCGACACTAATTCCACTAGGGTTCCGGAAACCTTGGCCCCAGCATCGTCCGTGGCCTCATTGACGCCGGGTTTGAAGTCACAGCAGTCTCGAGAAAGGAGTCCAGCGCAACATTCCCCTCCGAGGCCACTGTTAAGAAGATCGATCTCTCCTCAGTCGAAGCTGTCACAGAAGTTTTCAAGGGCCAGGACGCCGTCGTGTCTGTCGTCGGAAATGCTGGATTCGGAAGTCAAAAGACACTCGCTGACGCTGCTGTTGCCGCTCAAGTTAAGCGTTTCATCCCATCAGAATTCGGAATCAACACTCGCAAGGCCCGCGGCTCTAAGATTGGCGGCATCTTGACTCCCAAGATTGAGTTTGTTGACTATTTGATTGAGCTCTCTGAGAAGAACAGCTCATTCACGTGGACTGGTATCGCCACTGGGCCCTTCTTCGATTGGGTAAGCTAATAATCACCTTCTCCCATCTTTACATGTAGTCAGCGTGCTGATCGAGCATAGGACTTTAGCGGTGGCCTTCTGGGCTTCGATATCAAGAACAAGGCTATCAGAATCTTTGACTCTGGAAACGAGCCTGTTTCGCCATCATCTCTTCCCTTTATTGGAAAGTCCGTTGCTGGCGTGCTCAAGAACACCGAGGCGACAGCCAACAAGTACATTGACGTTGCTTCATTCACGACTACTCAACGCGAATTGCTCAAGGTTGTTGAGGAGCTGACTGGCTCTACTTTCACCGTCAGTAACGTCAAGACTGCCGATCTGGAGAAGATTGCGGATGAGAAGCTGTCCAAGGGTGACTTCAGCGCCTTTATCGACTTGTTGCAGCAGTACAGCTTTGCTGATGGCAACGATAATGCCACAAAGGACAATGCGGCGGTTAAGTTGTTGGGTCTGCAGGAAGAAGACCTCAAGTCTGAGACCAAGAAGGCTCTGTCCGCGTGGAAGTAGAGATTTATGAATAACGAAAATAAGCGAAAATAAGCAGATGCTAATACAATAGAGGCTATCGCCTTATCAAATTAACTTGTCTTGCTCGTGCCAATTACGCCGTCGCGGAAGTTTGATCATTAAGTTTGAGGCATGAATATCTCGATGGCAGGAATAACAAGAGGCTATATGTCCAGCGCCGCGTCGCCGTAGGAACTAATCTTTAACATCCGGTCTAGGGAACATTATAGTACTTAGTAGGCACAAAAGAACTTAGAAAAGCCTGAGACGCTGAGGAAAGTTCGACTGATATAGATGAGCAAAGTCTGAGACCGCCCATACGTCCCACATGCTATTCCTTACGTCCTTTCGTCTAATAGCAATGCAGCCGAAGCCGCAGATAAACTTAATTAAGTTGAGCTATGCCTTCTATCACGAGTTATAGCACGTAGTAATAAGCATACGGAGTATAGTAAAAGTAGCTTAACTATTAAAATAGAAATAGATAAAAAGAAAAGGTCTATATATATAATATCTAAAATAGATACGTAATTTAATACGTAACGGGTACTTTATAAAGTACGATTACTATCCTTATTACGTAATATACCCCTTAATTACTACCGCTAGGGAGCTATTATACTTAAAATAAAATCTTTAAATACCCTTATAAAGGCCTGATTTAGTTAAATATAAATAAATAAAAAATAAGTATAAGGAATACGCGTCTTTTAAACTACGTTTATTATAAATATATCCCTTTATTTAAAATAAATAGAATCCTAACTTAGAATAGTACGTATTTTATTATTTTTAATATATAAATTACTAAGAGCGAGGCTACTTAGCTACTTTATATATATTTAAATTCTCGTAGTGTTACTTAGTTATTATTAAAAATTTTTTTTAACTTTTTATAATTATTATAAATACCCCCGTTTACTACGCGCGCGCGCTTATATTATTAAATCGTTTATTAATTTTATTTTAAATATAAATATTTAATATATTTAAAAATAATAATAAGTTTCGCACAATTTTTATAATACTTTTTATATATATATTATATAGTTTACTAAGAGTTTAAATAAGTAATAATATTAACGAGCCTTTTTAAGTTATTACCCTCCCTTATAACTTCTTATTTACTTATTAAGGCCCGGTTACTAAGCTCTCTTTTTTTAATTAAAAAGATATTAAAATTATTAATTAAAACGCTAAGGACTTTATTAAGTTCGAGGCTCTTTTTAATAGCTATAATAAGAGTAATAATAAAATAAATAATAATAATAATAAGAGCTCTAACGGGCTTTTACTTATCCCCCCCTTAGAGTTTAAAAATAAAAATAAAACTAATTTAAATAATAAGCCCTTTAAAAAGGGTATATTATATATTTATTATTTTAAGAGTTTATATTTAATATTATTTTAAAGTTTAAAAAATATAAAACTAGCTCTTTTTAAAAAAGTAATAAAAAATAAAAAAGAACGCTAAGAAGCTAAGGTACTCCCCGTAATAAGTATAGTTCTTTTTATTATTCTAAGCTTATTTAACGTATATTTAGTCCTTAAGAAGCTTAAGGGAAAGGCTTTTAAAGAACAGGAGATTTAGTACTTATTTTATTTTAAAATAGCCCTTTAGTATACTAACTTTAAGGATAGTAGTTATTATTTTATAAAAAGTAATAATTAGTATACGCGCTATTTTAATAGCTATTTAGCTAAAGGGTATATTAATATATTAGTTATTTTATAACTAATAGCCTAGGCCCTTATTAAAGCTATTATAAATAATACTCCCTTTCTTATAAATATATTATCCTTTTTTATTATTAAAAAGCGCACTTTTAATTATAGTTTTAATAAAATATTACTAAGCTCCGTAATATCGTTTACTAAATATATAATAACTAAAAGATATATAAGAACTATATTAGCTTTTATATAAAGGACTTTTTTAACGCGCGCCCCTAGTTCTCTTTTATACTTATTATAATTATTTATAACTAATCTTTTATTACGCTACCCGCTTTTATAACCTAAGTTATTAATTTAATAATTATTTTAGCTCTTATGCCCCCTACTACCCCTATTACTCTTAGTTTTATAAACTTTAAAATATATAAAATACGTTTCTTAATACGTATACTAACCTTCTTTTTTAATAATATTATATTCTTAGTAATCGTATACTTTATAAACTAAGAATTTAAATAATAAATATAAACCTAGGTCTTATTTTTATATATATATACCCTATAAAGTAAGGTTATTTTAAAAGTTTAGGCCTTTGGGCTATAAAAAGTTTTTATTTTATTTATTTTAAGCCTCCGGGCCGCATTTTAAGTTCCGTTTATTATCTACTTTTAAGTATTAAGTTTTTCTAAGCGTAGCTTAAATTAATTATTTTTAACTATTTTAGCTATTTATAATAGCTTCTCGCGCATTATAAAAGTTAAAAAATATGTAAAAATATTTCAACTTAGCTTATAAAAAGTTTTTAATAAGTCTATTTATTAATATATTTTTTATTAATATATAAATAACTTTAAAACTACTTCTAGCGTATTTTTATCTTAGTTATATATTTTATATATTAATATAGCGAAGTTAAATAGCTATTTCTTTTCCTTCCCCTATAATAAGTTAAATCGTTTACTAATTATCGTAATTAACTAACTATACTTTTCTTAAATTAAAGGTAATATTTTCAAAAAAGCGCTTTAAAACTATAGTCTTTTTTATAATTTTTTTAAAATAAAAAAGCTTAGCTTCGGTAGTTAACGTTATAACTATCGCTTAATATACTAATTTTTATTAAATTAGGCTATTAAAAAAGAATATTATATATCCCTAAAATAATCGTTATATTACTTTATCATTTATAAAGCTAATATCTCTAGCTAAAAATAATAATTACGTACTTAGTATACTACTATAATAAAACGTAAAATATTTCGTTATATAAAAATATTAGATATAGTAATTAATTATTTCAATATAAGTTACGCTTAGGTTAGTTAGGAACCGTAATAATTATAAATAAGTAAAAGTAATATTCAGTTTAATTATAATAGCTATATAAAGTATACTCCTAACCTTTTCTTAATAGCTTTTTATTTCCTTTTTTATTACTTACCCCTCGTTTAGTTTAAACTCTTTTTAAAAAAGAGGGGTAGCTAAATATAATAAATTTATAAAGTTAAAGCGCTTAGTAACTCGCTCGATATATATATTATAAATAAAATAAACTTTATAAATAGTACGGTTTTATAAAATCCGTACTCTAAAAAAGTAATTAATTAGTTTATTTTTTTTAAAGTTAATATATTCTTTTATATTATTAACGATCCCCTAAGCTACTTTTTAGTTATTTTAATAGTATAAAATAATAAAGTCGTCGACGTAGAATACTAATATTACTTTTCTATTTATAGTTTAGTAAATATAAATCTCTTCGTAATTATATATTATATTTATATTACGAAGTATAGAAATAAAAGTTTAGAACTAAAGAATTAGCGGGTTTTAGAAGTTATATAAAGCGCGTTAAAGCTTACTTATTTTATTAATAACTTTATATCCTTTTAGGGGTTTAATAATTATTAGCTTATTATTCTTAAAAGGCGCGTTAAAGAATACGTTAATAATATTATATTAGTCTATTTTAAAGTCGAATTAGGTAGTTATTATTATTATAAGCCTAAAGGTTTTTATAGCGAGCGTCGAAGCGTACGTATTTTATAAAAAATTAAGTAGTTATATATCCCCCCTTATATATATATATACCTTTACTTTACTAACTTCGTTATTAACGTTATATTTATAAATATATACTTATTTTAATAAAAATAGGATCCCTTATTTAAAATTACAGTCGATCTCTTCTTATATATTAATATCCCTTAGCTTTTTTATTTTTATATTTATAATATCCCCAAGTAGCTTTTATAATTATAATAAAAGATATTTAATATTACTAAAATTCTTTAGTAAGCTTTAGAAATTAATTTTAATAAGTCGTAGTTTTTAAACTCTTTTAAAGCGCTCTAAGTAGGTCTTATAAACTACTCTTTTTACTACTTAATAAAGTATTATATATCCTATATTACTTTCCTTTATAACTTTTTATTAATTAAGTATAAAAATAAAAATAAAATAATCCTAAAGACGGTTATAATAATTACTATTTCCTATATTTAAATATAAGAGCGTTACGAAAATATTATTATTAAAATATTATAAAAGTCTACGGGCCCGGTTTAAATATTTAGGACTTAATAAAGCTTTACTTAGTACTTAATAAGGCGGTTTTTATAAGCTCTATTTTTATATAATAATAGAGGTTTATTATAAGGGTTCTTTATTAACGTCGATTTTAGTATTAAGAATTACTTTTTTATAATTAGTACTTCGTTTATTACGTATTTTAGCGTTTTATTAAGAGCTATTAAAAATTAAAAGCTTAAGAACCTCTATAATATATATAAGCGCTTATAAAGAGGATTATAAACTACGTAGAGCTATTTATAACCCGGTTATTATATCCCTTTTTTTATTCCTATTCTTAAGCTTATATAAGGGGGTTATTTTAGGGGTTAATAATAATAATAAAACTATATTAGCCTCTTTAGCCTTATTTACCATACCCTAGAGTACGTTTATTAATTACTTAGCGCCCTAAATAGTTAAAAATCTAATAATAATACTATTTTTAATTATAAAGTTATTTTAAATATTAGTATTTTTAAAGTCTAAATTTACTTCCTTAAGTACTCGAACTAACTTATTATTAATATTAAAAAGTTCTTATATTTCTTAGATTACTAAATTTATTTACTTATTTATAATAGCTTACTCCTCGTATACGGGATTATAAAAGACTTTTTTATTAAACTTAATATTTTTTATAATAAATATTTACTTAAGCGCGGGTATTTAGACCTTATATAGGTTATATATTTTTAATATATATCTAACTAAGTATTTTATATATTTATAAAAAAGTACTTTAAACTCTTTTTAATATATACCCCTTTTACGATTTTTATAAAAAGGGTATACTTAGTAATTATATACGTAGAGGCTATTAAAATACGAGGTAATTAGTTTAAAATCCTATACTTAGTAACCCGTTTATTATTAGTATTAATACTACTTTTATTAATTAATTTTTATTATAATAAGCAAATCTCTTTTATTAGCCTCCCGTAAGGTAATATTATAAATAAAAATTATTATTAATATTATTTTATTTTATAAATTCGTAAAAAGGTTTATAAAAAGGTATATTTTATAAACTTTAGTAATTATAAGTTAATTTACTTTTTTAGCATTATTTATAAGTTCTTTTATATATAGAAATAGAAGTTCTATTTTAATTCTTAGCTCGCTATATTACGTTTTATATACGTATTTAACGTTTATAATTAAAAGAGTAGTCTTATTATTATTTTTAAATAAGTAGATTAGAGTCCTTTTTTAATAATAAATCGCTACTTCGAGGCTCTATAATATAAAAAGTACTTCTTTTTTTATTTTAGTTTTTAAAAAGAACCCCTTAAGCTACTTATTATATTCGTTAAAAGCTATAAGTATATATTATTATTTACTAAGAAATAGTTCGAAATAAAAGAGATCTTAATATATATAGTACTATAGCTATAAGGCTCTTTTTAAGGGTAGTTCTTTTAAAATTACTATTTTAGCTTTAGATAATATATATATTTTATACTTAACTTATAATAGAGGTTTAATATATATACCTCGAGTTTTATATAATAATTAATAAAGAGTATTAGGTCCGAGATAACTTATTTTAAAGTACTAAAGGAGCGCGCTATTAAACTTTTTATAAATATGTTAATATAAGTAATAGAATTTTTTATAGCTAACTAGTAATATAATACTAACTAAGCTTTATAAAATACGCTTAAAGTTTATAAAAAAAGAATAGGATTAGAGGAGCTTATATTTAAAAAAGACTAAGTTATTCTTTTAAATAAGCTACTTTTTAATAATACTCTTATAAAGCGTTCCTTATTATAAAATATAATTTAGACTATAATATTAAAGTGCGCTTCTATTTAGTAAAGTTTTTAAAATTATATTAATATAAAATCCTTTAATATAAGCGACGTTTTAAAGCTTTAAATCGTAAATTCCTTTTTTTTTAGGTCTATTTAAGACGCCCTTTATAATACGAGTATTATATATAGTAATAAGTAGTATAGTAGTTCTTAATTTAATATAGTCTTTATTACTTAATAATATATAACTCTCGGGTTTAAGTAGGCTCTTATTGTTAACTAAATATATTATTTTATAACTATTTATTACCGTATTTTAAAAAAAGGGGTAAGTATTATTTATAAGGATACTAAAGATTATGTTTATTTTTAAGTCCTAACTCTTTATAAATATAGCGATTACATAGCCCTCGTCTTAGTTTATTAATAAGCTCGTTATAAATTAATTAGAAGATCTTTTTAAAAACCTAGGTCTCTTAGGGGTTTTATTATTCTTTAGTTAATTAGTTTTTTTAAGCTTATTATAGAGTAATTTCTACTTATTTAATTTAATAATAATAGAGACTTTTTTTATATAGCTCTTTAATATTCGTATTAATAACTTACTAATATTTTAACTTATAAATACTTATTTTAATTTTTAGTACGCTATAGGGTATTATAAATATACGTAATTATAAAAGTATATAACGTTACTTTTATTATTTATATTATTAACTAAGTTAGAGCGTTTAATAGAAATAAAATAAGCTCCTCTTTAATTTAAAAATCGTTTAGTATATACGTCCTAGGTTACTAAGCTAAATATATATATAATCTCCTCGAGGGTCCTCGTATACGTTCCGAAAGCTATTAATTTATTAAAAGTCTTATATATACGTTAGCCCTATATAGGGTTAAGTCTAAACTTAATTATAATTAAGAAGTTAAGTATAGCGATCTCTTTACTAATTTTTAAAATATTATATATTTTAGCTTAGAAATAAATAGATTACTACTCTTTATATTAGTATTAGGGGTTAGTTCCGGTCCTCGCTTTATTAAGGGCTTATTAATACTCCTCTCGAATTATATTCTTTATTATTAGTTCGGGGGGCGGAAATTCTTATTTCAAATATTTAATAATTCGCTATATACTAAACTTAGTACCGTTCTTAATAACTTTTTAAAATACGTATTCGTATAATATAGCGTTAACTAATTTTATTAATTACTAAATAAGGACTTTAATATATATATTAATAATATTATATTTATAAACTATAAGTTATTTATATTTAGTATTGAGCTCTTATTATTTTTAAATACTCTCGAGTATATAGATGCTCTTTATAAATATAATATAAAAATAGATTTATTTATATAAAATAAGTAGCATAGCTAGCTTTATAAAAAAAAACCTAGCTTAGTTCTATAAATTACTTATACTTAAAAAAGTTAAAAAGTTCGTACTAAGAGTTATATTTAGAAGTTATTAATAAAGGATTTTTTAGTTTTTTTTGTTATTTTTAAACGCTTTATAACGGGCTTAGTAAGCTCGTAATTCTTTTTTATTACGAGTTATAACTAATTATTCGAATTCTAAGGGTAAAATAAGTACTATAGAGGGGTTAAAAAATACGTTAGAATTTAGAATATCTAAGTTAACGTATTTTTAAACCTTAATACTCTTATTTATAATACGAAGTACGTTAAATTATTTAATCTAACTATCGTAACTAGTTAATTTAGCTTAGGCTAAAATAAGTATAAATAAGTTAATTATTTTAAAAAGATTATAAAAATCATATTAATAAGTATATTATTATAATATAAGGTCTTAATTAAGAGCTAGGCTTATAATTATTACGAGTTATAATACATAGTAATAGGTATACGGAGTATAATAAAAATAGCTTAACTATTAAAATAGAAAAAAAAAAAAAAGGTCTATATATACGATATTTAAAATAGATATGTGGTTTAGTACGTAACGGGCACTTTATAAGGTGCGATTACTATCCCTGTTACGTGACACCTTCGCCACCCCAATCGTTCGCTAACTAAACGGCGCTTCCTTTTCGGGAAGTGCTCATTCCAGGCTCCGTCTAAACTTTGTTTTGTGCACAGATTCATGATTCCTCAACTTTGTCTTGCGTCCATAAGAGATATGCTGGCGTGCATCATTGAGTTCGCTTGCTCCACAAATTATTTAACGTCATGCTTGCGATGGTGCTTTAGTTCCTCGGTATCCCACTTGCACTGATGAGCTCGTAAACTCGCCCAGTCCTATATCATCACCGACAACATCTTATGATCATGCCTATAGAGATTCGAACTGCGCTCGAGAGCGACCTCAAGCGATGCGCAGAGGTCGGGCACGTAGCTTTTGGCAAAAGCCCATTCACTAAAATTATGTTTCCCGGTCACGTCCCGAAAGATGGGTTCTTAGGGCTTCGTACCACCGACTTGATCATGCAGCTTCGAGACGACCCGACCGTTCGAATGTTCGTGGCAGTAGACACGGAGCGAAGAGGTGATTGCGCAATCGTTGGGTTTGCCAAATGGCATGTCTACGAACATGGCATGCCTTTGAGCACAGGGAAACTGCATTCTTGGGGCAAAGGTTGCAATGAGGAGGCTTGCAGCTTGGTGTTTGGAGGCGTGGGCTTAATGAGAGACCGTCTCATGGCCTACAAGCCGTGCGTTTGTGAGTCGTCTTTCCATATCGTCAAGTCTGAAAAGGACTAGCTTCCCTAATGCTAAGTGATGGCAGACCTTCATATCTTGGTGACAGAACCCCTGTATCAACATCGCGGCGTGGGGCAACATCTCCTGGCCTTCGGGATCCAGGAATCACTCCGATTAGAAGTTCCGATATATCTTGAGGCAACAGAGGCTGGCCACTCTCTTTACCAAAAAGTCGGCTTTGATGATATCGAAGTACACCGCGCTGACTTGACCAAATTTGGGGAGCATCGTCCTCATATGATCTGGGGAATGATCCGAGAACCATACTCCTGGTTTCCATGAATCACTTGCACATTTGAAAGTCCACTCAATCTGCTTTAAGAAGGAAGTAATGGAGAGTGTGTGGAATGAAATGAAATCTATTGCAAACAACCATCTATGTTAAAACGCCATGCTATGCTACCATTTTCCTATCCCGCCATGCAATGCTCCATGATCAACAACGGCGAATCCGAATATTACTGTTCGCTTAAGAAGTGTAACCGGCAGCACGGTCAGCGGCAGTAGCCTGCGCCATCTTTTCTGTTCCCACAGAAACAGTGGGGATCCAGCCTTGAGGGTTCACATCGGTGCCAGTGGTAGCGATGCTGTCACCGGTAGAGTTGACACCGATGGTGATGTAGCCAACGAGACCGTCCTCAACGGTGTCTCCAAGAAGAGAGACGCTGATGAAGGGGCTATAGCCGTCCTCGCTAGCGCTGGACAGGACAGAGTCCTCGGCATTGGTGGTGCGGTTCAAGGTCTCGAGGTGGGCGGAGTAGGGGCTAACGGCGTAGACCTGGGAAAGGAGGTCTTCCTCGAAGAAGAGCTGTCCGACGTGCTGAAGTGCGCTCTGGCTGAAACCAACACCGTCGGAGGCGTTGGCTTGAACAGCCACGTGGATGTGGGTAGAGCGAGAAGTGTAGTAGCCGGGAAACTTGGTAAGAAACTCGATCATACCAGCCTCATCGGAGACTTGAATGCCGCGGAGGAAAGTCTCATCGTCGGTAGTGCCATCAGATCGCTTGCTCCAGCCATCAAGCAACTCAGAGGTGTCGGGGTCAATGCCAGTGAAGGAAGCATATGAGCCAGTCGCATTGCAGGCCCAGATAGAGGCCGAGGCACCCTCGAGCGGCTCGCAGGTCTCGACATCAATGATTCCTATGTCGAGATAGAAATCAATGCCGGACTGAGTTTCGCGGAGGTCGTGACGGACCAACTCGCCGTCCACGCCGTAGGGATAAAAATAGTTTCGGGGGCCAGGAGACAGGTGTTGTTCTGGATGCTGGTGTATTGTAGGGTGTTGCGCTTAGACATGCCGTGGACGTTTGGAAGAATGTCGCCATTCTCGACGCGGCGCTCATAGAGGCGCTGAGAGCGCTTGGCAATGATTTCAGCCTTGCGCTTCTCGATTGCAGCAGCGCACTTGTTGGTTGAACGACCAGCAAGAGCTGCCTCTTTCTTTGCGTTCTCCTTGGTCAGCTTCTCAGGGTGAGCAATGACCTCGGTGGCGGCCAAAGAGAGAGCAGCGAGAGCGAGAGTAGTAAACTTCATCTTGTCGTGTATGATGTGTGTAAGTCAAAGCCAAGACGTGGTTAGAGAGAGAGAAGGAGAGAGATCTCGATGTAATTGAGCGGAAAAGCTTGGAAAGTAGTCTTAGTGAAGGTCTGGATGAGGTTTTGTTGCTGCTTCTGACGATTAAGAATCTCCTCTATTGCGGTAATAGCAGCTTTGCTTTATATGTGTGTCTTCACTCTGAACTTCATCATGATTTTCTCGTTACCCACAACTTGGCATCCCTTTTCGCATGAGCTCCCATTACGACTACTCTGCGCCTCGACTAGGCCGTCCCGATAGAGTGGATTTAGGTCGGAGAACCAGGATCCATATTCGTAATCCCTTGAATCTGGTTGAACAGGCTCATCTGGTCTACGGGATTTTGCACCCATCGTTCCAGGAACAGAGTGTGGTCGTAGCTTAGCATGAGAAATCTACGTGAATGATCCGTACATCCCCGGGATTCAAGGGGAAAGAGGGCAAGTTTTCTGCCCGGAACGTGGGTGATGTTGCGCTCGGGAGGTGGGAGAACAGGCCCACAATACCCGCTTCGTCCGACTCAGCCTACCGGGCCGCGTCCCTACCCCTACTGACACCGAGGCTCTGGCCCGGTCCCACCGGAAGTCCTATCACTGACGCGTTTGCATGTACTTGTATGTCAACGTCTCTACGGACCTCGCGAGACCTCCCTGACCGGGTTCTAGAAGGAAATGCCCCTCCCGCATAGAACATTAAAGGAGGCGCGGATGGGACGAACACGACGACTCATGAACCAAACATCCGATAGCTTACGTCGCATTCAACCCAAGGCTGACTTTAGCAATATGGCAGCTTTTACCGTGATTCTAATTGGATATCTTTGTTTCTTGTTATCCGACAGGTCAAGCCATGAAGTAAGGTAGGGGTCAACCGTGCCGGTAGACATAGATGATTCCAAAGCACTGCTTGATAAAAATCTCATCCATTGGGGCTATTCCGCATTCCGAGCTACTCGGGAAACAGCCAAGCCGCGTGTTTTGGCGGAAGAATGCCTTCGTTGAGAGATGTTCCATGTCCTGATATTGCGTTGACTGACATACATGTATACAACTGATTTGCCTCGTCTCTATGCGGATCCTGCGAATCTCTGAAAGTATTACTCAGTGAGGGGAGGGTGGTAATAGTTGGTCCATCCTGCTAAGACTCCAAAATATTGTGGCCCTCCGGTCGCTTCGGTCACCCACAATACCCACCTGTCGGGCTTCCCCGAAAATGAGAATCAAGTAAAAGATCACCGATTATTAATATCCCATAGACTTGTTACCGCAATTAACACACGATATTTTTGTCATAATGTGGCCCAACAAAGTCACCTCGAGTACGGACAAGGTGTGCGATGTTCGAGAGTCAGCAACTTTGGAGCTACGATGAGAAATATCGAGAATTATGCGATGAAGACATTCCACCCCCGACTGTTAGTTTGGTTCTCATAGCTTCTTCGAATTATCTAGACGGCTTGCAGATAGTGATATCCCACTCAACATATGTAGATACATCACATGCGAAATAGCTTGGGGATGCCGTGGCAAGGTCACTGTCTCGATTGACACTGACACCAAACCTTTCCATCTCACGAAATGGAGGCGGGACATGAAGTGCCAACATTAAAAATGAACGGGAGGTAATAATCGCAATTTTATCATGAGTATAGTGGTCCAGCATGCATGATCTGTCACCCTCTCCCGAACCCCCCACGTACCGTTTCGGTTGGTCGCCTGGTAGGGATTATGAAACTTGTGCGGGCTCACCATCAGCCACATATAGAGCCCTGACATTTGAGTTTGTCGATGCCGTTAGCAGCCAAACATATATTACTTGGTCGATAATCGCACGAAGGCTGGTAGTAGACGAGAAATGAACCTGGGCTTATTGAGTGAAAAACTCCTGAAAGATACATCAGAGAACCTTAACATCTTCGCAGTTGCATTATCATGGCGGGAAGGGCTTTCACTGCTAGCAAACTGGAGCCTAAGGAGCTGAGCGAGACATAGCAACTGAATTATGTAGCAAGAAGTGATTCAGTAATATGAGCCTAGAAGCAGTCGCCTGGAATATCACATCTCGTTTGCGTCAGCTCAATAATTCTCGAGATATCACCTCGGAATGCAGTGCTGATCTAGGCCTCAGAATCTGGTCTAAACAACCAGCCCGTCAATGTAGATTGAAGAACACATTAGCTCGTTGGTAATGGTTGACAATGGTATTTGGAAACCAGAAAGCTCTCAGACACCTACCTGTATAGCTTCAGGCTCCAGGTCTTACGAAATCTGTCTGCTCTGGAAGCTGGAATTAATGCTATTATTTGCGTAAGATGTTACAGGAAAAAGGGAACGCCTCCTGATTCAGTGATTAACGCAGCAGAGACTTTTGCCAGAGTCTGACTTGTGTCGACAGGCGAAACAATGTATTTTGTTCAATCAAGATCTAGATATCCTCGAGAAACGTCACAAAGGGCTCAGTGCCCCAGAAAATGACTCGAGATGTTCGCGGGTCAAGTCTTGAAAAGTTTCTGCAGCCAATTGAAAGGAACACTGATACTAATTGTGGACTTCAAGCCCCCATGTCCGACCAAAGACACCTCAACAGCCTCCGATATTGACCAGAGACAGAGGACTCTGGAAGACTTTGGTCTTGGCGGCTAGCTCATTATCGATATCTTAGTAACGATGACGAATTTGACCCCTAGATAGATGGACATGAACTCTCGTGATTTTTCGATTTTACTCACAGATGTTGTACCAGGATCACAGAAGAGTCCAGACGAGCTCATCAGGTGAACATTAGCCCTGTGCAACATTGAATAATCATCGAAAACGAATTCTAAATGGGGCTCCTTTTGCCGATGTTGATTACAACTAACTCCAGTTCAGTTGAGCAACGGCCTCCAACCACTGGAATGCAGGCTTTGATCACGACCTATTCTTGATTTTCTTCGATATCTTTTCATTGTTTACTCAATTGAAGAATGCCATTGTTTTTTTGGTAAAAGAAATGATTCTTTTAATGGTCGAATTGAGTTATTGAGTAGAGCTCTTGTCCTCGAGCTTTGTCTCGAATACCTGCTTGACAATCGATAGTTTGGAAATTGTGCCTCGACCTCTTATTTCTTTCTTGAACAAACTTATTCAAAAGCATCGTCAACTACATATTTCGGCCGGCATCCGAGTCTACAGGATACGTGATTTGACTTCAACAACGACATTACCAGAAATAATTGCATTCAGGCCTCAATCGATCTCATTCTTTGCAATCCAAGTTCACCTCCATCATGTCGTCAAACCACCCCATTGCTCCATCGTCGATGTATTTCGAATCACTCAGAAGGGCTTTAACGGCAAACCCCAGCTTGTGGAACGGACTGACGCTTGAGTGCGCAATCTGCAGAGAGCCTATGAATCTTGTTGGAGACGGACTACCTTCCTCAGAGGATACTGGTTCCGATGGAGTCAGTCGTTTGCATGCAATTCATGGCCATGAAAATTTTGCGAATGTGCACCCACGTTCACCCAAGGACGCCATCGTCCTACCGTGCGCTCACATATTTTGTAAAGGTTGTCTGTTCATAATCTATTACTCAGATTACGGTCTTGAAGACTTCCTGCCAACTAATGTGTACCCAAGGCCCGATCCAGTCTGTCCAGCCTGTCGAACAAAACTGGTCTACCCAGATTGCGACTTTCGCTGTCGTTTTCCTGGCATACCATTCCCACGCTCGAACCAAGCAATGAACCTCTTCCCCCCAACACTTCAAGGTGGTATCACGCAGGGTTCACGTAGATGCAACTCATGTCGGGTTATCGCAGCCTGGTATGACCTGCAGCACCGCGTTGACCGCGTGATGGAAGCCTCCATGCCTTATGATAATTGGATTATTACCGTTATGCCTACTAGTATTGCGGGTCAAGCCTGCTTATGCCGCAGTGAGGTGTACTTGGAACGGACATTTGGAGAACGACTCGCCCAAACCGCGCGCCATTTACGCATTGATACTGGGTTATGGCCTTGGTCAGGACCGCAGGCTTCTGATCAACTCAAATTTGTTCTAAGATGGCGGACGTGAGATTGTAGGATAGGTAGATGTCGACACAGCAGAAAGATAGTACTTCCATGTTCTCGCGATCCTCAAACAAAATCATGAGCTTGTTTCAATTCTCACCAAGGTGATTTTCTACAGATAGACGAGTGCGATTTCAAAGTCATGCAATCACACTCTTTTCTGTGACTCTTGAAGAAAAGCTGGCGCCGTTGAATGTTAGGTCTATTCTAGAAAGGCGTCATGTTTGTTGTACAGTGTGTGAGAAAATGAGCCTTCGTGTGTTTTCAATGGTGTTCCGATGTTTGCACGACGATTGTCCGACTCAAAGCCAAAGCGCTTTTTGGAGAGTCCGTAACCGCTTGTCAATCGAATAATAGTAATCAGTGGACTGGATGCCTCACCGAGAACTGCACAAGGTTCATGTTGAGAAACACTGCATCGCATATCGAAGCCTCATGCGCCAGTGGATCAAAGAGGGCAACATTGCCCAACTAGGTCCCACCGGTGGCCGTTTTCAAGCTTTGCGGCTTGCGCAACCGGGGATCGGAGGGATCACCTTGAAGGGAGACATGGACGTGTGACTGGACAGTGACGTTTCCGTGTGAGCCTAGCACGCCGATCATAGTGTGGAAGAATCTCACTTTGCGGGGTTCCTCCGTGGGCGGGAGGAGATTCCTTGAGACCCGAGACTAACACGAGTAGACAATCGCAGGTGATCACTTCTCGGCGACCATATTTCCCTGATGATGGTTCACCAGCAGGGTCCTCTGTTTCTCAAGATACCACTCAAAGAACACTATACGAGGAGCTCAGCCACGACCGGCAGTCCCGACAAAGCGGTCTGGAGGGATGCTGGTGACACTGCGCGGCCGTATGTCCGAAAGCTTTGTTTGCTGCAGGATTCGGGTGCGTACAGACGAGTAAGACCTATGTAAGACCCAAGTATTCGTCATGTTGATCGTTCGTATTCCCGGAAGAGCACACTCGTCGTCAGGGTTGGCCGATGCAGGAAAGCAAACGCATGATCACGGAGATACGCCAGAAGACCAACAAATTTTGTGAAAGGCATCAAGAAGTTCAGACGTGTTCAGAATTGGTATAAATCCAGGTGAGCTGTCCTCTCCTATTCTTCCGATTCTCATCTCCTCATCATTCCAACCACTCTCAGCCCTCGGACCGTCCAAACTCCAATTACACCAACAAAAACAGACCTCAACGCTGCACACCCGAACTCTGTTCCTCTTCCAGCTACAGTACATTCAAGACCCCTTGCACCCCCTCAAAAAAACCAAATCCCTCTTCATCCATTCCATCATGCATTTTTCAACCATCATCGCAACCGCAGCGGCCCTGTTCCTCGGAGCCGAGGCCGGTGCCGTGCCCCGTCAAGACCCCCACATCACCGACTTCCGGATCTGGAGCGAACAGGGATGCGGAGCTGCCGGTAACCTCGGCGTCTGGACCATCACAAAGTCGCAAACCGATGTGTGCCAAACAGCGTTCAACGCACCGGACAATGTCGTTAAGGCCATTCGCATCAGCAGCCTTACAGAGGGCTGTGAGAGTAAGACCCTGATACCCTGTTTCTTGAGACAAATGGCTAATATTGGCTGGCCAAGTGATTGCCTACCCTACAGCCGATTGTGGAGAGGGGGGTCGCCAAGTCGGCGTCCAGACTTGCGAGGAGTGGAGCGATATCGCCGACAACTTCTTGAGCTTCAAGGTTACCTGCTCTTAGCCTTTCTCATCACTTATTGGGACTCTCGCATTTTCTGGAGTTTGTGATTTCTTCGACGATTTGGGACCGGAGAAAATGGTGCATGAACGCATGGGTTGGAGTTGAACGCAGACACAGCATATGGAACCTTCCTTGGGAGTCACGACTGACAAGGATGTACGCCAGTGACTGGGCTTGGCATAATAATGGTAATTCACTCCTTAGGTACTAGTTTCTATAGAGAAATTGGACACGATCAATGATCTACATATAAACTCCCGACGCGATTATCTTGTGAGGAATGATAGCTGAACTTTTTAAGGTCTAGCGTACAATTCATTGTAGCCGTCAGCGAGCACCCAGTGAGACATCTACCATACATTCCCAGTAGAAATAAATAGACATTGACTGGATTTCGTGTCTGATTACAGTAAACCTTCAGAGAAAGCACGTTGTTTGCATAGTGGTGAGCATGCTCTTGATGGTCCCCGAACGTCTTAATTGTCTTAGTGCTCAGGAGTAGGGTATCGGCGATCACACTCGGATCAGGAGTGCCGTTAGGTATTTCAAATCGAAATTCCCAAGAAGAATAGCTCCGTGGTCCCAGAAAGCACAATTGTCATAGCTTGGACCCTTGAACGTGGAGACGGCTCTTTCGTAGTTTGGCGCCTGTCCTAGAACGGGGTGAGTCTTGAATGCATGATGTCAAGAGAGCCAGAGTATCGGCACTAGCGGCACTTCATCGTCATTGCGACCGGGCACCCGCCTCGAGCTACATATCCTCGAGGTTTCCCCAGCTGCGCTACCAGCCTTCATCATTCGATTTTTTTGAAAGTTGGATAGAGCTCTTCTCAATTGTTCCTATCACGAACCTCATATCAATCGCAACAATGAGCCAACCAATCGGACTGACAACGATCCCCAGGCTACTGCGTATGTGCTAGACACCGAATTTTAGCCTCAGATATGTTTGCCTAAGAGCTAACTTGCATCTTCGGGTAGCTGTTACGGGCACGTTCGCGCTCCCATTCACGATCTACTACGCATTCCTTAGCCTTCGTGTCGTCAACGAGCGTCTGAAATCAAAGCAATACTTGGGCGACAACTCCTCAAAGCCTGGAGCGGACCCCGAATCATACAAGGCCAATGCACTTTACCTTGCCGGCCGATCGCATGTCAATTACATCGAAAATGTGCCGCTTGCTTTCATCCTCGCTTCACTGATCGAGGTCAATGGAGGCAACCGCAAGACACTGAGCTGGCTGCTCGGGAGCTTCTTTGCCCTCCGTGTGCTGCATGCCGAGCTTGGAATAATGAAGCCCGAAGGCATGGGCAAAGGCAGACCCATCGGCTATTTCGGCAGCATCGGTGTTCTCGGTGCTTTGGCGGGCTACGGGGCCTTCTTAGTCAAGGGATATTGGGGATACTAATTAACGTACCTTTCATTACATCGAGAATGTAGACGGGCTGAAGACAAGCAAAGACAAGAAGGGTCAAAAGCGCATCATTCTACTTACTTACGCTGTAAAGCTGCGAGGAGTGCTAGTGTCCACTGCAGCTTCCCCCCTTACTGTTGCGGGGCCAAGAGAAATCATGTGCACTTAAGAACCGGGGAATCAAGGATCTCTGAATGCCCGCGTGTGTAGCCAAGCATTAGATTCACTTGGGTTTATCGGCTGAAGGTTTCAAGTCATTACCTGTCAGCATCTGTAATCAAGCCTCTAATCCATTGCTGGGCATCGATCATCTCAACCAGGAGTCAGAGTGCCGGGACAGTTCATCGTAACTCTTGGTGGGAGCATCGCTTAAGGGCCTGCATAAGGTCGCTTCGCTATTTCCCCGCCTGTAATTAATTATATGGTTCACCTCGTTGGACCTTACCCAAACCTTAATCACAACAGTCTCGCATGATTCGCCATTTCATTAAAATGTCCCTGGATGAACGGCAAAAACACATTCACGAAGCCCAATCAGTGCACTCTTTACTCCCGGCTCTTGGCGCCGAGGTTGGACGGTTTCCTTGCGCTCTCCGTGAGCGATGGTAGAATGGTTCAGGTATTAAAGCCGTCAAGGGTCGCTCTGAAATAATACCTCTGCGTCATGGAGAGTTTCTCGTACATCTTCTGACCCATCTTGCCTGCAATGCACTTCTCTAAGGTTGCCCTCCTTTCCGCGCCTGTGATGGCCATGGCCAGCCCTGTCGCCTTGGAAACAAGACAGGACAACACTTGCTGCTATCAAACCGAGGTGAGAAACCATCCATTCGATCTGTCGAACGCCAGCTCGCTAACGCTTACACTGCCTAGGATGTGAACGCCCTCGTCTTTGTGACCAAAGGCCAGTCATCTCAGACTCTTGATACGCTTAACTGGTGTTATCTGCAGGTTGACCGGTATGCGGATCCTCTGAACACTTTTATCTATTGACTGAACCTAATTCTTCGGTGCTAGCGACGTGACTGATCCAGACAATTGCGAGAAGGCGACGCGATCATACTGGGCTGGGTACTGTCCCTCGGATGGCACAAAGGTTATCCCGTGCCCCTAGGTGCCGTATTTCATGGAGTTTGCGCCACACAGGTGACATGCCATACGGTGCATGATAGCAAGTAGTAGGCAGTTTAGCGAAGCTGCAAATGAAGCTATAAGTTTGACTATAGCCTTGAATAGCTGCTTACGTTCCAAGAACTCGGGTCCTCGGTCCTTCGATGAATCCACTCCCTCAATCAGCCCTACACCAGAATGAAAGTTGTCTCTGTTTGCGATTTAAGCACAAGTGCTCCGCGGGCCTTCGCTATCGCTACCAGTCTACCAGACCACTCGGGCGGTTATTCTGGGGTGATAGCGTCAAGGCTAGGCTCAGCTCGGCTGACATGGCAGGGGACCATCCTCGTTCCAGTGCTTAAACTCAACACGACCAAATGTTACCAGTCCTGATTGGCTAGTAAGACAAGCATCACCGTGGCTTGGGAACCACGAGGACAGCAACTCCGCCCCTCCTGCCTCCTTCGGTGTCAGCCTAAATGCTCACCGTAGGCCTCCCCGATAGCAGCTCAACGCGCGCGGCGCAGCACTCGGCGGTATTTGGCTCCGTCGCGCAGCTTTCTACTTAAGCTTGTGCGCGCCATCTTCCCCAGCCTTTGCATGGTTTTTGTATGATACTTCCAATATCTCAACGTTCGTACACACCCAAACCATCATACTTACACAAGTTGACCGCCCCTCGCAAAGATCCGTCATCGACATTAAACCCGGAAACATCACGACAAATCGAGACATCCTGTGTTACATAATAAATACACCATGCGCAATCCTTTCAAGCCGAGACAAGCGCCTTCTCAAAGCTGGGTCGGGAGACCGAGAGCTCTATCAGCCGACGACCCAGTCTTCAAAGACCTCGACGAGGATGAACGAAAGGGCGTTGAGAGCAGCTCTATCCGCCAACAACAAAAAACGTCACAAGAGTCAAACAGAGAGTCGCTGAAGCCTTCTGGGTCGGATAGCGCCGTCTCAGTGGGAAGCGGATCATCTTCTCATCACAGCGTCAGCGCTGATATCGGTCAAGGTTATGCCGCAATCGCAGGAGCTTTCTCTGGCACCGACCACTCTGGACATTGACCGCGAAAGATCGGATTGAATCCATCTCAAAATCTTTGGTCGATTTGCAGGCTTATGGGCGGAACGGATGCCTTTTTGAATAGCAGGGGACGAACAAAGGGGAGCTGGCAACTGAGTTATGTTTTACGAGCGAAAGATAAGTCGACCCACCCCCTTTTGGCCACCCCATTTCTCCATCCCAGCCACCGCATTAAAACCCTACCCACGATTTTCAAACTACCATAATAATTACAAAAATCGTCCAAATGCAATTCTTTTTTGTACACTTATTTATCGATATATAATAGTCTCGTATACTAAAAATGAAGTTATTCGGGCTCTTAAGGCTATTAGAAGAGGTCTCTTAGTTAATCGGGCCTCGATTAAGTTCGGAGTTCTAAGGTTAACTCTTCGTAACCGTAAGAGAGGCTACTAAACGAGGGTAATAGTATTCGTAGACCTCTAGAGGCTTCTTTTATAATAAAAAGACTAGCTAGCTTAGTAGGTTCGTATTTAGTATAATCTAGGCGTTATACTAACTTATAAATAGCTTATAGAATTTGCTAAGTAAGTTCTAAGATCCTAGGGGGATATAAATCCTCTTAGGAAGAGATAGATAGACGCTTTCTTAAGGAGGAACTTATTAATTAAGGTTTAAAAAAGTCGTACTATCGATTCGAGGCGTCTAAATAGGGCTATTACTAATATAATTAAGTTATGGTTTAGATTACTTAATATACTAGAGATTAGCGATATTAAATAGGCTAATAGGTATAATATAGATAAGACTAGTATCCTAGAGGGTAAGGGATTTAATAGCCTAGTTTTAAGTAAGGTAGAGACTATAGTAATATAAAAAAAAGAGCTTAGTTCGCGTACTTAGGTATTTATTATTAAGTATATTTTTATTAATAGTCGAGCTATTAAACTACTAATTATATATAAGGGAAAGTCGGTATAGTAGCAGTAGTTTCTACTTAAACTTAACCCTTATACTAGTTAGGAGTTTATAATAATAAATAATAGCTAGACGACCGATAAGACTACCCTTAAGTAATTAAAAACAGTATTTTTATTATAGACTAAGACCCCCCCCCTTAGGGGGCTTAGCACACTTAATAAGCCTCGACTATTAGTTCTAGATAGCTATGGGAGTTATACGACGATAGAATTTATATAGAAATACTATAAAAATAACGTCTACTTACTATTCTTATTACTATATACTTCCTATATCCTCTAGCCGTTAAATATAGCTATTTTTAGACTTATTAAGTCTAAGTATAGGAAGGAGCTTAGTAAGGAGGATATAGTAAATAATTCTATTATCGTTAGAAAGCGGTACTTCTTAAGCTACTACTAAAAAGCTCGTTTAGCTAGTCTAACGTCGTTAAATATACGAAGTAGGTAAAAAGTAACTAGACTATATCCCCCTAACATAGCTAGACTACTTACTAATCTAATAATCCTACCTAACCTAGTTATACTAACTAAAAAGACCGTAGATACTAAGTAAATAACTAGTAATACTAGAAAAGCTATTAACTAGGCATTAGCGGCGTCTATTATTAACTAGTTAATACCTAAAAAGGCTAGCGAGCTTTGCGATTAGTTAAAGTTATTTATAGAGCTCAGTCTAGACTATAATACTTAACGACTACTATTTAGAAAGGTAAAAAAGGTATTTAGCGAGCAGGCCTACTATCTAGTAGTATCTTAGTACTACATTCGAGTTCTAAAAGCTAAAGTTAACTAATTAAGGCCGTAGAAAAAGAAGAGTATACTAATAGACCTAAATACTAGGTTCGCGAATATCTAGGATATATAGAGAGCTTAGGAGGACTCTAGTAACCGTCTAGTTAGTCCTAGTCGACTCGTAGGGGTCGAATTACCTAGGGAGAATAATAACTATATTATTATAGTAGTAGAAGATAGTTAATTAATTGAGTGTAGTTAGTGGCGATGTTTTGATACTATGTTTTAATAGGGTGGCCAAAAGGGGGGGGTGGCCAAAAGGGGGTGGGTCGACTTACCCAAGAGAAATTCTTTATTCAACGACCGATCGAATAGCACGGAGTAATCAGCAAGTGATGTACACAGACCGTGCTCCATCGGTCAAGTAGAACTGTCCGTCCTTGTTGGCAACAGGAACGCAAGAATGGTCCTCGTATGCGTTGACCGTGCTGACCGTCGCCTTTCCACTGCACCCGGCATTTGCCCAGAACTTGAGCTTGCAGACGTTCCCGCCTCTGTTTGCGAATAATGCCCCGTAGACATTTCCCGAAAAATCTTGGCACCGGCCAGAGGAGACGTCAAAATTGTTGGTATAACTGCCAGCACAGCCTCCGTCGTGGAAGACGCCGAGACTAACAGTGTCGCGCTTCTGCAGTGTGGCGGGCGTAGCGGCAGCTTGCGCTCCGAGGACCAAGACGAGGCCAGTTATGATTTGAGTGAGTTGAACCTGAGGTGGATCCAGTCAGTATGCGGATTTCATCAAGATTTGCTACTTCGATGAATTTACCATTGTGAATATTGGATCTTGTCCTCGACTATTTGAGGATTATGCGAAAGTCTGACCGCAGGGTTGATGTTGATGTCTAGTGTTCGTGGGATTTATAGTCTTCTACGCGCTGGTCAACTTAGGCAGGTAGTTCTGAAATATCCCAATACATATCTCTAGTCGCATTGAGCGGGAACGTCTGACCTAGACGAACCACTAGTGGAGTGGACATCAGACTCGAAGAGAAGGAGGAAGCAGCGGAGTTCCGCCCTTCACAGGCATAAATTTCCAATATCTTGCTTACTCGAAGCAGGCAATAGATCTCATTAGTAACAGCAACGTCTCCGAGACCCATAAGTTCAGGGCCATAGTCCGACTAGAACATCTGTTCCGAGCGACTAAGCGTACGGTGCTTACTCACACTCCCTTCAAGCACTGCTGCCTGTAGGGCTGTTACTCAGCACCATGACATCAACGTAACATCAACCATATTGGGTGCAAAAGATGCTATTGTATCAGCCGATCAAAGATATACACAGTGAAGTCATGTCAAAGTGTCTGATTCATGGGATTCATTTATATAAATGACCATGAATCCGGGGTCGAGGTTCGGGCGCATCTGAACCAACGATGTTAAAAGTGTCACACGGAGCGATGGCTTGTTCACTATACTGGAAACCGTTTCTAATTATAAGAAGGGTCATCTTCATTGCTTTGCCTACGCATGAAACTATCTGGCATCTGGGGTAACATCAACATATACTTCAACCTGCTTTGAGTTGCCCGGCAAAAGGACTGCGACCCCTGATTTTCTCCCCATAGATACACAGCAACCAAGGAACAAGCGAAAGAAGCAAACCAATGCCACCTAGTAGACTTCCCGCAACACCGTACCCAAGCCTCTGAAACATGATGTTTGTAAACAAAGGGAACACTCCGGCAAGCAGATTCCGGCACATAGACTGTGCTGCTAGAGCGGAGGAGGCATATCGGTGATAGGTGTCCGCCAGATAGTTGAAGACAGCCAGATAGATGGTGAAGATGCCAACCGTCACGGAGGTGATTGCGAGTGCGGGCACAATCCAAGGTACGTTGGGAGACGAGCTCCAGCCAAACCAAAACAGCCCGATCGGCAGGAAGAGTGACTCAACACATGCAGAATAGAGTCTTCCTTCCGGCGTTGCCATCCGTTGAGGCATGAACTTCTTGAAGATCGGCTCCTGGAAGATTGTAATCACCGCCCCGATTACCGATCCAACAATGACTGAAGTGTAGATACCTCCTACCTGACTGCTGTTGAAGCCATACACGGAGCGGAATGCCAGACCGATACTGTTGAACTGCATGTATAGGATCGCCCACGCGAATGAAACCCAGGCGGAGAACCAAAAGACGACGGATTCGGTGCAAAGAAGTTTCAGGGGGAAGGAGAAGCTCCGCCAAAGGATACTCATATCAAGCTCAGGACCCTCGAAATGGGCGCGGAACTGGACACGAACAGGTTGCGACTGACCCTCACTCAGCTGCTCGGTGCCTTGCCGCAATCCACTCTTGTCCCCAATCGGGGACGAGACCCCCTGCAGGCGAATACCGTCGAAATGTTTGTTGAGAGTTACGCACTTCCGCTCAAGTACAACATTACTCCGCGTCTCGGCGAAGAAGATGAAGATGGCTAACGTGGTAGAACTGACAGTGATCATCTGCACGTAAAAGATCCATCTCCAATGGAGGTTGTCGACGATTATACCGCTGATCATGGGACCCAACCCGGTTCCAATCATGATCGTGAGCGAGTAAAGGGCCATGGGCGTGTTGCGATTCTCCTTGTGGAATACGTCTCCCACCACGCCCCCGGTCAGCGTCGCAAAGACTGATGCCCCGTTGCCTGTAATCAGACGAGAGACCAACATGCCAGGAAACGACTGTGTCACCGCGCAGCCCAAGGTTCCCAGGAAAAATACGGCACCTGAACCGACAAAGACCCAGTAGCGGCCGTAGATCTCGCTGATCAAGGCTAGTATCATGGGCGCGAAGCCGAAACCCAAGACGAAGAGGGTGATGCCTAGGTTGAATTGGGTGTTCGTGAGATGCCATTTCTCAACCAGGGGGGCAGCGGCCATGGCATAAGCGCCGGCAGAGTAGGCGGCTAGGGTCGAGGCGAGGAAGGTCCCAAAGAGCACCGTGATCTTCTTTCGTAATGGCCATGCGAATGGTGATTGGTATCTCGTATCGAGGGATGATGGGTAGTCCTCCTCGAGGAGGCCTTCGATACCGTGTGATCGCAAACATTCTGAGAGCTGGAATGCCGGATCTAGCGCATCGATGTTGAGAGGGATATCAATCCCATCTGCTATGACTGTGTTTGACTCTCCAAGCGCGGCAGGATTTGATTTCCCCTTGACATGGTTAATGTTCGTAACCTCGGTTATGTTGGACCGTTCAATGTCTGAGTCGCCAGTGGAGATGCCATCCAGAGGCAGAGGGACTTGACCCATGGTTGAGTGAGGTCGCATCCTAAGCCATCTGAGTCGGTGACTGCGATAGTTACCATCGAGCAAGGCAAAAATGACGCTGTGGAAAACTCACTTCACGCGATGGGACGCAACGACGCTTTAGATCAATCGCTTTTGCCAACGACCTATTGAGTCAAACAGCCGCCAAGCGATGCGGGCGCGGAGACTTCTCCGCATGCCGCGTTGTGTATCCGCTGTCCGTCCACACCTTAGGGAGTCGTCCGCTGGTCAGTCTCCGATGATCGGAGGACCCTAGTCAATCCTCTGCGTCATTGTCCCCATCTGGTCAACCAGCTATACAACTACTAACGGACGGATACACCTCCCCATTGTCATTGTGCGAAGTTATGTGGCTGGCTTAGTGAGGTGTTAGGGAGGGTTCATGATCAAGCTTTAGTTGGTGCGATCGGCCATAGACGGTGGCCACAGCGATATTGCAGGTGAAGAGAGTCCTCATGGTCTCTCCAACTGTCAATGCCATCGCCATTCCTTGGTTTTGCTACCTGCAACACACGTGGGGAACAATAAGGGAAATCGGACATGTAACCCCTTTCATGAAGACAGCATTCTTTATACATGTCCATTGATCTACCAAGGAAGCTTCCCCAGTATCGCGTGGCAGATCGTTTGGATGAGACCTCCGCAGGATCGGCGGTTGGAAGCGTGAGCGGTCCGGTCCGCGGCAAAGCCCCGGCATGCTTCCTCAACCTAAAAGGACGTACAGCCTGGTTCATTGGCACTAAACAGGGGCAAGATGCAGCACTTTACCCAGAAGATTGGAACTCAGAGGGGTTATCGGGGAAATGCATGTCTTCTGCGGGCAAACATATCGTAGGCCGAATGTTTCGGCTAATATCTTGAGCAATCAGGACGCCCCCCCCGGAACCAATGACAGTGCAAGGTACAGCATCTTATCTCGGCCCTTGTTCTCTACCTTCCATTGGAAAGGACTCAAATAGCATTGGGCAGAATGGGTTATCAGGAGGGCCCTTTAAGATCGGATTCACTTCGCTGGATATCTAAAATCTCATCATACTACCTTACTTCTGGCAAGAGTTGGTCAAGAAGGGATGCTTGGCAATTCACGGATTCCTTGTTTCCCGACCGGATGCCATTGATGGGCAAGCGTGGACATGACGCCTCCTTTGCATCAGGGTTCATCTCCCTGCGTCGCTGACTAACACTCGATGAAAAATAGCGAAACTGGACTCAAAGCCCGGAGCTCAATCCCCTCATAAGTCTCCGTCGGCCGATTAATGCCTCCTCTTTACTTACACAAATGAGGACCAAATTGATCGAGTGTGCCTATCAATAACAGTTGGATGCGCTTCACGTGCCACGTACGAGTCGCCTTTCTACCGGCTTGCCATCCCTCGCGATGCAGCCATTCAAATGAGCATAGTGACACACAGTTGATGTTGGAACAGCAACTCTGGTGAGAGGGCCTTAATTACTATGTTCTTCCAAAATGAGTAATCAGGAGACTCATGCTTGGGTAAACGAGGCAAAGGTCCCAAGTCTCACCTACGTCGCTTGGCCGCGGCTCATTGGCACTATCACGCGATGGTGGCTAGGATGGCTTCATTGCGCCCAGCCTTCGCATGAGGAAGGAACCAAGACTTCGGTTCAATATGCTTACCCGTCTCGTCTTTTTCCCCGAGGGACAAGACATCTTTGGGGACCTTTTGTGAAGCAAACTTTTTCAGCTGAAGATCAGCGAGGTGCTGATTTGTTGATGTTCCCCGTCGCTCCCGACAAAAGTTGAAATCCAGTCTCGCCATGAGAAGATGCTGCCTGGCGAGTCCGCAAGTGCGTCTAACCCCTGAGTGTCATGCAAACTCTGCGCGGGATGAGGATCATATCCCTTGTCTGAGATGCAGCCTGGAACTCGGTTACAACCGATGGAAGGGTGCCCAGACCTTGCCATGGTTGCACCATCGGCAGCAGATCTCACGTACGGGACTGCAGCTCACAGCTGCTATTGAGTCCAATGGACGATCTAGAGGTGATCATGAAATTTGCTCACCCGGAAGGTCAGATCATATTGCAGCGGGATAACACGAGAACTCTCACAGCGTGTCGTGAGAAGGCCGCGTGGTGCTTGGTGTGTTCATCAAGGCATAGAGGGCAAGAGCAAAGCAAGACGTTGAACAAGTCCTAACGCCATGTGACTCTGGAAATGCGCACTTACAACGAGGCAAGCGCCTTTGTTTGGCCGTAATTGTCGATAAATAGCAAGAATCTTTGAAGTTTGCCAGGGCAGGTGAAGTCGAGATGCAGCTTGTCCCAAGTGAAGGATCATCGCCTTGCCCAGTCAGACACGACCAGCCCTGAGCATGATCGGCAACTGGGGCAACAGGCACTTTCTCTTTTGAATCAACTACAAGTTGTACGCATTTGAGCGGAGGAAAGTGCGACACAAAGTACACGGGCAAGGATATGAGAATGAGGCAGCAGTTACGGATACTATCGAGGTCATAGGTGAGACGAGGTTCATGACTGTGTTGTACAGGTGAGTTTGGAGTTATACATACTTCACCAACATTCGGGCGATTCTCATCAGATGGTACCTTTCGGAGTATATCTGATAGTCTTACCACTATTTCAACAATGAAGCCTTCAGTCACACTGAATTGGAAGAAGTCATGATGTTCCGTTGTTACATAAGGCGTCGTGAGCGTGTCGCCTGCAAAGCTCAATCGATGCCCCACGGGATAAAACCGGGTCCCAACGCCGAAATTTTCCCACTTCGAGTCTTCGACATCTTGTCCTCAGATCGCGTCATCGGCCGAGTGGACCACAAACAGAAACTATGACACAGAACTTTTCGCACCAGACCACTGGGACTGCGGGATGGAAATCCCTTGTGCTTGTACCCTGACAGTTCGAGAATATGAGCTAGGATCTTGGGGGCCATGTTGGGGGTCCAAAGAGGGACTCGAAGACTCCAAGAAGCCTTCCAAGAAGCTCCAGATGCTCGCAGCTGCATCATCCATGGTCTCTCGCAGGTAAATCTCGCATGCGGATACTCTCGGCGCACCACTGACGGTTAGACTCTCGTGTCTCCAGAGCCTCCTAATCCTTGTATGTCGGGACGGTGACCTTTGGGACTTTTTGGTTTTTGGCTCTATTCGTTCGTATGTGCAAGGGTGCCTACTAATGCGGCGCAACCTCGACTGCTCACCCCCAAGACGACAAGCCGATTCCACCCAGACGAACCTCTCGCCACATGGAGCCAATTCGGTGTAAATAAGACGTGATCTCCTTGGCGGGGCCTGTTCTGCCACAGACATAAAGTCTTCTGTCAACCTTCTAGTTTCGTAGTTCTTTCGGATAGTCTTCCGTTCTCCAGTCTTCCGTCTCCATCTGGTGTCTTTTCCTGGTCTCTGATCGTTTACACCCACGACGACAGGATTAGTTCACCATCATCACATCGTCAAGATGTCCAAGCTTTTGAACAAGTTTGGCGCCTCGTCGTCGGCCACTGCCGCCGACGGTGACCACAGAAAGCATGGCGATCTCCCAGCCGCGACGACCTACGACAGCGAAGTTGGTGAGTCTTCTTCATGATGATGGTTGCGGAGCGCACTCCGTTGACCGAGCTCTGCCGCACAACCATCAACTTGCTAATCAATCATCCCAGGCCGCATCGAGCACGCCCGCGAAAACAAGCGAAAAATCGGTGTCACCACTGCCATCTTCCTCATCGTCAACCGTGTTGTCGGCACCGGTATCTTTGCGACACCCGGCACCATCTTTGCACTCTCTGGCAGTGTCGGCCTTTCACTCTTTATCTGGGTTGCCGGCATGATTATCGCCCTCGCCGGTACCGCGGTTTATCTCGAATGGGGAACCGCAATCCCCAAGAACGGAGGAGAGAAGAACTACCTCGAATACGTCTTCCGCAAGCCCAAGTTCCTCACCACGGGTCTCTACACCGGATACGTCGTCCTGCTCGGCTGGGCTAGTGGTAACTCTGTCGTCTTTGGCGAGTACATTCTGCACGCCGCTGAGGTCGAGGTCGACCGCTGGAACCAGCGCGCTATCGGCCTGGCTTGCATCACCACCGCCTTCTTGATCCACGGTCTCGCCCTCAACTGGGGACTGCGCCTGCAGAATCTTCTCGGAACTATTAAGCTGGTCATCATTGTCATCATCATTCTTTGCGGCTTCATTGCTCTTGGTGGCCACGTCAAGCTGCCCGAGGAACAAAAGCCCAAGAACTTCCAAAACGCATTCGAGGGAACCACCGGCAGCCCCTACGGTGTCGTCACTGCTCTCTACAACGTCATCTGGAGTTACATTGGATACAGCAATGCCAACTATGCCCTCAGCGAGACCAAGAACCCCGTCCGTACCCTCAAGATCGCCGCGCCCGTTGGTATTATCACCATCTCCATCCTTTACATGCTGGTTAACGTCGCCTACTTTGCCGCTGTCCCGAGAGAGGAAATCCTTGAGGGTGGTCGACTTGTGGCGGCGTCCCTTTTCCGCAATGTAATGGGTGGCACTGCCGAACGTGCTCTTTCAGTCTTCGTCGCCCTATCCGCTTTTGGCAACGTTCTCAGTGTCATCTTCTCCCAGGGCCGTCTCGTCCAGGAGCTCGGTCGCGAGGGTATTCTGCCCTGGTCGCGTTTTTTCGCCAGCAACAGACCCTTGAACGCCCCCTTGGCTGGTCTCTTTGAGCATTGGCTGATTTGCGTCATCACGATGCTTGCTCCCCCTCCTGGTAAGAAAAACTGAACCGAGCTCTGTGTCATGATGCATACATACTAACATACCTATAGGCGATGCGTACAACTTCATTCTCAACCTCATCAGCTACCCCCTCGCCATCATCAACGTCTTTGTCGCTGGCGGTCTTGCTTACCTGTACCTCAACCGCAAGGAATGGAACTGGAACCCTCCCATCAGCGCCAGCCTGCCCGTGGTCATCTTCTTCATGCTTAGCAACATCTACCTCGTCATCGCACCCTTTGTGCCCCCCGAGGAGGGCCAGAACGTTTATGAGAGCCTACCCTACTACCTTCACTGCGTTGTCGGTATCGCTATCATCGTGGCTGGTGGTCTCTACTGGGTTGTCTGGGCCAAGATCCTGCCCAAGATTGGCAAGTACGAGTTGATTCGCGAGACGGTTGTCGATGAGATTGATGGCTGGGAAAGGAATGTGTTCTTCCGCAGACCTTATGGCGAGTCTGTTCCCTCGGAGCGTCATGTTGGGTCTCCAGAGCCTGAGGTTGCGAAGTGAACGCGTCTACGGTCAGATTCTGCTGCACAACCGAATCGTGACTTACTGCATTGCGATCATTACATATTGATTCTGAGGATACCCTAGTAGCATAATTCTATACCTTATTAATATCCCACTCTTGGCAAACCTAGCAGGTGGACCGTTCGATCATCTTCCCGAACCTTCCGCGAGCCTAGCATCAACTTCCTCAGAAGAATCTTGTTCAGACTCATATGTGTATTAAGTGAGGAAGCTCGAAGGGGCTGATCCCCCGACCAGGCTGTAGAAACCGACTGGACACCCACCTCTTAACCCAGCCTTCCGCGCCCTCTTAGACTCGAGGCTCAGCTCAGTGGTCTTGTGCGACAGCGAACTCGATGCAGGCAAGGCTAGAATACGAGATTACCTAGCACTAACCATGTGTGGCACGAAATGGCTGCGCCAAAAGAAGAACCTCAACGCAATAATATGCGAGTAAAATGCAAGTTGTTCAAGCTTATGTGAAATGCGCATCTTCTTGTTTCACCACGATGGTCTTTACCCAATGAGACGTTCAGGCTAAGCGATACGTCATCTCCTAGAGGTCGGCTCCAAGCCAAGCTGAGATCGTACTTCCGGGGTGCAGCTTGACACAACTCAGCTGGAAACGTTGACGAATGATAAAGCCAGGTCCAATGAAATGCACAAATTGCGGCAACAGACAATCCTCGCTTGCTGTTTCATTTAACTATTTACATGTACATAATGGACGGCCAATTTCCAGTCCTGTTTCTCTCTTGCTCACATTGCACACGTGAGCATTCCGACGCTTATGCGATGGCATCAGTGCAGCCTGCTCCGTTGGAGCAAGTCCTTCACCAACTCGTCAATAACCTGGCCGAACTGACCAGAATCCTGTCTGGTCAGGAAAGTTCTGAACACGCACAGAACAAGCAACTGGTCGCACAGAATTCTCCAGAAACTGAGAGCGATGTGGAAATGTCCACACAATTACCACTCGAAGTGGAAACAATTTTGTGTGTAACGCCAGTCGCCGGCTCTGACCTAACAGAAGCAGTCGTTCCAGTAGAAGGCTCAACAGACGCAACACGAGGTGTCCATGAGAATACTACAGCATCTGAACCGCCGCTAGAGATCGCGCCACTGCAATGTGGAGCGCCAGCTACCAATCCTGATATCTCGACAGAGGCTGTTCCAGCGAATGTCTCAACTGACACACCGCCAGATACTTCTAAGAATACCGCAACGCCTGCGCCACCACAGCTCGATGATTCTTACCCCCCCGAAGATGTCGTTACAGTAACGGGCGCTCCATCAGAAGTCTCTAGGAGTCCTATAGTGTCTGAGCTACCACAACCCGATGCTATAGTTCGCTTACCAAGAGATCTGGATGAGTGGTTCGTCAGCCCTCTTCCTACCGGCATTCGCATAAAGATATTTCAAGCTGCCGGTACTTCATTTCTCATGAGTCATCCTTTGTTTGGTTTCATAACATTGAAGCTGAACTTAGAGAATGTCGGATTAGAAGTCCAATTCGACCGCGGCATACAGCCGACTGCGCAGGGGCTAATTAGGGGCCCTATTTATAATTATCGTAGCCAGCCTAACCTACGGTTAGAACCTCCTTTTTACACCTACACAGATATCTAGATAGTTTAATTAATCTCTTCGTTAACTACGGTTCGAACTAACTACCCTATAATAGGGATATTAATACTAATTAGTAATTAAATTCTATTATTATAGATCGGTAAGGCATCTTACTATGTAGAAGAGACGACCTCTTAATACCGCACAGGATAGGAGATTCGTACTAATTAACCTTACGGAAGTAAATAAAAAAGGGGGCGATTCTTAAATACCGTACGGAATTAAGTAATCGTAGCCCTTTACTACTTATGAGAAGTCGACGTTTATTACGTTAAACTACGTTAATTAATAGAACCGCTTAAGTAATTAGTTTTTCGCCGTCGCCTTAAGTAGCCTTTTTACTAAATAACTTTTCTATAGCCGGCCCGCAATTAGAAATTAACTAGTTAAATTAGTAAAAAGAAATACCTACGCGGCGACTACTTACTTAGTTAATTAGTATAACGGGCGAGCTTAATAGTACGGTATAAAAAAGCACCGCGCGATTAAAAAAAAAGATCTCTAAACGTAAATATTCTTAATTAGCGTAGTAAGAAGCGTATAGGAGTTATTAAACTAAGAGATTTACGGTATATAGAAAAAGTCTATTATTACTAGGATCTTATAAGTACGACCTTAAGCCCGCGATCTAGACGACCTCCCCATAGCTCCCTTAATTACCCCCCGAGTATTACTTAGGAATATAGTATAGGGGACGGTCTAACGAGGGAGGAGGGGATTTAGAGATTACGGAGAGCATAAGGCTTAGGAGGCTAGAAGTATATAAAAAAGCGGAAATCGGTAACTAGTAAAGATCCCGAGACTAATTACTATATCGTCCTACGGTAATATAAACGTCTACCGCTACTATTAGAAAAAGGAACTACTAAAACCTACCTTTTTATACTAAACGAAAAAGAGGATTTTAATAAGTACGATAGCTAGCGATTTAAAAGGGTAGTAGTAATCGCTAAAGAGGGTAAAAATAAGAGTAGTAGCGAGACGGCAAAAAGAAGCGGGAATCTCCTAAACCCTAATAAATTCGTCAGGTAGCGAAAGTACGGATTTACTATAGCTAGCGCGCGGATTAAATATATCCTTATTAAAGTTAAACACGCTAGTAATTACTAATATAGGCATAAGCTAGGGCACGACCCTTAGCAAGTTAGGGTAAAAAAGGAGAGGGCGAAACCCGATCTTAGATAGAATCCCTATCCCTTATAAGTGGGTAAATATTAACCCGGACTATTAGGGGACGTAAATATATAGAATCGCGGATTAGCCTAACGGCGAGTAAATTAACGTAGTATTAATCTATTTAACTAAGGTCTATAAGAAAAAGGGGCTATAGGGGTAACCCCTATTTTACGAGATCGCAGACGACCTTAGCTATTAACTAGACGAATAGTTCGTAAGCGTAAGCCTAGGAATCGCAAAAGCGGTTAATAAATTCCTCTATAAGCGAGGGGTACTATTAGCGCAATTATAATTACGAGAACCTTACGAAATCCTAGTAACGACGATTACGGAGGAGGAATTCGTAACATAGACCTAAGCATAAGTCGATAGGGCATATAATCGCTTTAACGAATTTAAAAAAAGGGTAAACGACCTAGATTTCCTTTTTATAATTACTAACGGCAATCTGTCGTTATAAAAAGATATATAGAGGTAAAATATAGTACTAGAAATACGATAATTAACAATTCTACCTATTTTAATTTATAGCTCGTCGCCGCTACTAATACGAAATTCGGTACTAATTAGCTAGTAAAAAAGGAGGTAGACTACCCAAAGTTACTAATAGTACGTAGCGACGCAGGGATCGTATATAAATACCGAAAATTTAGTAGCGAATACGAGGTAGTTTATAGACCTTAAAAAGATCTTCCTAAAAAAGAAATTATACTCTAGGGGGAAGTATAAGGTCTTATAAAAAACCCTAACAATGTTTTATAATTATTACAAAAAAGTCGGAATTAGGGAACACTAGTACTATTCGGTAGTTAATATCGTACTCATAGGCAAAGCCTCTAATTATTACTACGAAGCGGTACGTAATCTCGATTAAAACGACTTTCTTAGTATAATTAACGCAATCCGAAGCCGCTTCGAGACCTATAATAAGAACCTAGAGCTCTTATCTAAGCTACGAGCGATTTCTTTCGTATTTATAGCTAGGATAATAGAGGGCAAATTGCGAATAGAAATCCTCGAAGAGCTTATCGATCGAATTAATAAGCTAGCGAAAACCTAGCTAAATAAGGGGACTAACGAGCGGAAAGTTAGATATCTTTATACCGCAGTTTAGCGCGTTCTAGAGGCGAAAATAACTCTATACTAAGTACCCGAAGACTACGAGACGCTTTGCTCGAGGCTAAGATCTAGCTTTAATATTAAAATAAGAATGCCGCGCTAAACCTACCTCTAAGTATACGACGGCCCTTATTAGTAGTATTAAGTCGACCGAACGTATAATAAGAAAGGAAAAGAAGCTAGGTACGGCAATCGCTAATAGGGAATCCTAGATTCGTTAAATAAGTAGAGATTTAACTCGCAAGTAGGGTAATAAAAGAAATAGTATTTTATTTATAAAAAGGATAAATATTAGTTAAGTAACTACTCCGAAGAAGAGCGTACTAAATTATACGAATAATATAAAAAATCGAGAGTAGTAGATAGCAAAACTAGCCCTTATCGATTTAACTAATTCCTCGTTATATATAAAAGTAGATCTAGGGGTACGGAACCTAGCGAAAGTAGCTAATTTAGTAGCCTAAAGCACCCGCACCCTATAGGAGATTCGGAAAATAAGGAAGATCTTACCCCCTATACTAACGAATTAGATTACGACGAAGTCGACGATATTAACTACTCTTTTTTCGCCCCGTTAGCCTCGGGAGGATATACGAAGCTAAACGAATAAAAAGTAGTAAAAGCCCTTAATAAGCAGGCTTTTATCTACGGATAGTAAGGGAAGGTCCCTTAGATAATAGATATAGAGGTAGGCAAAAGGACGAATCTAATAGTATAGAATTCCACTCTCTTAATATTTAAAAAAAAGAGATAGGGTGCTAAGCAATTCTAGGGGTAGCTAGAGGGGTCCTTTTTATACTACTTAGATTACTCGAATATTAAGCTCGTATAAGTATTCCACGCGAACAAAAGGTACGGCCTAGATAATTTTTATAGGATTATCCTAGATACTAGGGCATCGTAATAGTTAATAAGAGGAAAAGGGCAATTTTAGGCGCTATAGAAAATCGCGTTAGTAATACTTAATATGTTAATAGTAGGTATTATAAGGATTAGCTTCGGCCTAAGTAAGGAAATCGTCGCCCTAAGTACGGTAAAAGTAGAGACGTACTTCGGAACGATAACTTTTTATATCCTACCCGTTAATACCCCATTTCTCCTATATCTAAAAGATATAGATCGACTAGGTATTATATTTAATAATACGAGGAATAAAATCTCTAGCCGCAAGTACTTCGAAATAGTCGAACGACGATAGGGGTACGCGTTTATAAGGCTTACTAATAATATAAAGTCGATTAATTACCTAACGGAAAGTAAGCTTAGATAACTATACTAAAGATTTGGCTACCCGTCGGTCGCGAGGCTATATAACCTCTTAAAGCATTTGGGTAATAATAATATCGAAATAGGGGCGCTAGAGTAGTTAACGAAAGTATACTATTAATATTAAATAAATACGCAGAGCCTACGTAGATTTAAATTCAAATTACGTAATAAGCTTAACTTTAATTAGGAGATCGTCGTCGATATCTTCTATTTAAATAGTCGACCGGTCCTATATATAATCGACGAGGCTACATTATTCTAAGTAGGGCAATTCTTACGGGATCTATAAATAAAAATAGTATGGGTAGCTCTACGAAAAAGCTAGATCGATATATACTAGGGACTACTAGACGGCATTAGAACCGACGCTAATACTAGTTTTAAGTTAGTAGAATTTAAGGAAAATGCGACGGCTTACGGTATATAGTTAAAAGTCGTGCCCGTCGAAGCGTACTATAGTATTAGAAAGGTAGAAAGGGCGCACTAGTAGTTAAAAAGAGCGTTTAAAATTATTAAAAAGGAAAATCCCGATTCTAATGACGACGAATACTTTTAGATAGTACTTAAATACTATAACGATACTATGGGGCCTAACGGGCTTATACCGACGCTTTTAGTATTTAGAGTATATCTAAGAACGACCTTAGCCTCGCTACCGTTGCTAGATATAAGTTAGAGAGCTTAAGTAGTTGAAAAAGTAATATAAGCACTATATAAGGTAAGCGTAAAAAGGCAAGTTAATAAAGTAATTACTACGCGCAATAGGCCCGACATAGGGGTTAATTTAGATATACCCCTAAATTTAGATATATAAATATAGCGCGAAATTACTTAATAATAGGCTAGGCTATATAAATTAATTTCCGTTAATAAGCGTTCTTATATAGTCGCAAGAGATCGTAACTAGCTACTCGAGGTATTAATTACGGTAGTTAGACTATATTATATAGATCCTATCGAAGTAATTTCTAGCCTATAAGAAGAAAAAGAGCTAGGGGAAGCTATATAACCCGCAGTAGAGGCATAAGAAATTATCCTCGACGAAATCGTTATAATAGTACTAATAGACGACGAGGAAGAGGAAATTATTAAAAGGGCACTAATACGTCGCAAAAGACTACGATAGTAAGCACTAACGCGGCAATTTATTACTAGCGACGAGGTAATTAATACCTTTTATATAGCAAAAGAGAAAGCTAATTTCGAGCTAGTAGTTAAACTACGTAAGGAAGGCGTAATTATAACTACTAGAAAGCCGTATAAGGGATTAGATCTTATCGAAATAGACACTCTACGCGATCGAGGGGTCTATTGATTTATCCTCTACGATCTAAAAAAGTATATAAACCTCTGCATATTTAAATCGCGAATAGTTCGTAAAATTAAAAGAAAAGGAACACCCTAACTATATAAGAAGTCTAGATACGTAATTTAGGGGTACGGTAACGTTAAAAAGGCGACGCTACTTATATAATCGCCTACTATATAGCGCTATAGCTAACGATTAATAATAGCACTAATAATATTACTACGGAAGAAGGGATACGAGATTTAGAACCGTAATATTACCTAGGTATATACCCAATCGGCTATAGGGCTCATAAGGAAAATCCTAGCCTATTTACTAAAAGAAATAGCTAGTAAGTACCTAGAAGGCACGATTATTAAAGTACTTAAGCCACTATATAGGCTCGTAGAATTAGGTACTTATTAGTGGGCTACCTATTACGATTTTTATATTAATTAACTATTAATAGTTACCTCTACGTACGACCCGTGCTTACTAGTTGCGGAGCACGAAGGTGACTAATTTAGGATCGTCGGAATATAGACCGATAATATATTAGGCCTATTTAATATTAACTTTATAAAGAAGGAGGATAAGGAGCTCTAGAAAGCGGGCTTCGTAGCGAAGCTAAAAAAGGTCCTTATAATAAACACCCCCCTAGTATTTAATAGTAGGATTCTTATAATTAAAAGGGAAACCGTCGTTTTTTAGTAAAAGGGGTAGGGCGAGAAGATTAACCTCGTTAACCCGAACGTAACTGATATTAAAAAGCGGTATAAGGCTAAGCTTACGTAAGGGGTATATATTACGAGTATTTATTAGCCCGAAGTAACTTTTAACTACGCTAGGGTAGTATAAGCTATAGATCTAACCGAACGAGACGTCGAGGTACTTAATAAGCGGCTTAAGTAGTAGTAGACGAATCTCGATCGAGGTCTCGTTTATTACCTAATCGACCTTATGACTAGTAAGCTCTACGTCTTCGTTAATAAGTTATTTACGAATAATAACGACCTTACTTTATAATTAGGGTATATTATTATCCTAGTTAATAAGAGTATAAGCGAGAGCGAATTCACTATATACGGTAATATAATCTACTACTCGTTAACTAAAAGTAAGTAGGTAACGAGAAGTGTGCTAGTATTAGAGGTCTATAATATAGTTAACGGTATTAACCTCTCTTATGTAATTTTAACGACGCTAAGGAAGATTACTAATCGAATTAGCCTTCTACTTATTCTAACAGTTATTTATACCGATTCTTATTTACTATATAAATACCTCGTTAAATTAGGAACGACGAAAGAAAAGAGGCTTATAATCGATATTATGGCCCTTAGGTAATCGTACGAAAGGCGCGAGATACTCGAGATCCGTTAGATTAATAATAAAAATAACCTCGCAGACGCTTTTATAAAAGTAGTACTAAATAAGGGATTAGAGTAATTTATAAGTAGCGGAAAAGTTACCGTACGAATAGAGGGATAAGTTATACGAAAAGAATAGAGAAAAGGGGGAAAAGGAGACGACCTAGTAAACGGGCCCGAGGTCGAATTATACCTCTAACCGTAGTAGTTAAATTAATAAAAAAAAGAGAAAGTTAGTATTAGATTAGAAGTCTAATTCGACCGCGGTATATAGCTAACTACGTAGGGGCTAATTAGGGGCCCTATTTATAATTATCGTAGCTAGCCCAACCTACGGTTAGAACCTCCTTTTTATACCTACGCAAATATCTAAATAGTTTAATTAATCTCTTTATTAACTACGGTTCGAACTAACTACCCTATAATAGGGATACTAATAAAGAAAGCTAGTGCTTCGACATCGATTCTCGAGGAATTCACGGAAGATCCCCTCCGCATAGGCCTCTAGGAACAGTATTTTGAAATTGCATATACACAATACACGTACTACGTCAGAACCAAGTTCCAGTTGGTCGAACTTCCAGCCCTAGAAGGAAAAGATGCGCGTGCGCTCTATATATGCGTTAGATCAAGGATCCGTAGCTTTTATCAGTCAAACTTTAAAACTATCCGTCATAGAACGCGCGAGCTTTTTATCCCGGATGTAAGTCCATTAAGTTCCGGAGGCGCGTGCTACTCCGTGAACAGCGCTTATACCTATTTAAATTAATTAAATAAATAAGTCAAACAAATAGTTAAATATAGGAATTTTAGTAAGTTAAATAATTAAATATCGTAAGGCCCTATATTTAACATATTTAATTAAATATAAGGTTGCTTAAAAAAAAGAAAATCCGGGGCCGGGCTAATTAAAAATCGATATTTTTAACTATATTTTATGAAAGTTTATAATTAGGAATATAAATACCTAGAGCGGGATTCGAACTTATAACTCCTTATTTATAATTATAAATTCGGTATTATACTACTTAACTAAATAAATTATTAATAATTATTATAAAAAAAAAAGCCTAAGTATTATAGAGCTCTAAATTTAGTATTTTATTATATTTAAGAATTTAAAAAACCTCTAGTACCCCCTTTTCTTAATATTAATAAAACTAACGAAGTTATGTACTATTATTTCTAACCTTTTATAACTATTATAATTATTATTAATATTAATTAAATTATATATTAATCAATTTACTATATCGTAATTAATTAATTAGTAATAAATCGTACGATTTTTAATACGTAGCCGCTATTTTAAATTATTTTATAACTATAAACCCTAATTAACGCTAGCTTCGTATTATTAACTAATTTTAATAATTATAATAGCCTCCTCGCCCTTTTAAAAATAATTTAGAAAAAGAGGACTTTTATTAATAACGATTTAATATTATAAAAGGGTATAAGGCTAAGGAAGTCGTAGATTTACTTAAAGGGGGTCTTCGCTTAAAAGATCTATAATAAAAATATTTAAAATAAAGTTTTTTAGTTTTATTATTACTATAACGAAATAAGTATTATTACTTATTTTAAAATAGTAACTACGAGCTTAGTAACGGCTTATTTAAAGTTAAAATACTAAATAATAGATCTAAGCTTTAGCGAGTCGTTATATTTATTAAAATTTTCTAAATACGACTTTATACTAAAAGAATAAAAACTTATTTTTAATATTATTGTAAAGGGCTAAATAATAAGAATTAAGGAATTAATAATTAGGTATATTATTAATGATAATAGCTTATTTATAACTCTTTATAATCTTTACTTCCGGGCCCTCTTTTATTAATTAAATTATAATATTACTAACGAACTCTTATTATTATATGAAAATATAAAGAAGGAGCTAAGTAAGATCTTTATTAAGAAAAAAGATATAATTAGGGTAGAAATCTAGAGGTTAATAATAAAAGTTTATTTATTATTTAATTTATAGACCTTATTAATATAAAATACTATTATTACCGTTTTTACTTACTTTTTAAACTATACTAAGTAATAAATATAATACTTTATTATTCTATAATAATAGTATAGTACTTATAATAGAGCTAATATTATTTAAACTATAAAATCGGTAATAAATAACTAAGAATTAGGTAACTAAGTTAGAGTAGTTATTTATAATAATACCTTAAATAACGATACTTACCTAAGTTATTTATATCTTATATTATTTTATACCTATACCTAAGAAAATATGCTTAACTAAAAAATAAAGTACTACGGTTATATTCTTAACCTCATTAATAAGGCCTTTTTATTTAGTAATAATAAAGAGGTATTCGAGTAAAAATTAGATATATTAATTAATACTAAATAACTTTAAAAAGATCTTAACCTCTAGCGCATAAGGGGCCCTATTAGTAAGCTTTAAAACGTTATTAAATTTATTTACTTATTACTTTAATAATATAAAGCCTTCCTTAAGGTTAATAATAAGATTAATAAAAATAATATATTTACTCTTTTTAAGGAGTTATTATACAAGCTTATACTAACGCTTAATAATAATATAAAATAAAATTTAATATACTTTATAATATAGCGCTCTTTATAAAAAAAAAGCAGATTTATACTTTTTTAATAATTAGTCGAGCTTATAAAAGTTTAAAATAATAGATCCTTATTAAGGACGTTTTTAATAATAATAACTAGTAGCTATTAGCCGAGCTAAAGGTAATATTTAAGCTATTTTATTTTTAAATAATAAAATACTAGGGCTAAGGTAAAGGAGACGATTATAGCTATTTATAAGAAATAATAGTAAGTCTCAAGTACCTTATTAACTATCTCGAGGAGTAAAAAAAGTTATATAATAAACCTTTTAAAAAAAAATAGATTTTATAGCTTTTTAAATTATAATATTATAATTATAATTAATATAAATAATATTACCTCGTTAGTAATTAGCTCGTTATTAATTTATATCCTAACCTCTTTCTTAACTTTTAACCTTAAGTAATATCCCTTATTATATTTAGTTTAAGTATATACTTAAAAAGTAAATAGAGCTACTTCTTAGTAATAATTTTAATTTACGAGGATACTTTTAATTATTAATTATTAATACTTAGTAAGTCTTTAATAAGTATTATACTAAATTAAGTAACTCTCTACTTTATACTATAATAATTATTTTTTACCCTAAGTAAGGATTAAAATAGTTAAAAAAAGGTAGGATATGCCCGAGTAAAGCTACTAGCTATTTAATATAAAAAAAGGACTTTATAATTATTAATAAAAATAGTATATAAACGAGATAATAAGTCCTCCTCTTCTTCGTTATCTAAGTCCTCCTCTTTTATTATAATAATTATAAGCTATTTTAATACCTTTATAATTCTAAAGAGTATTATAAAAGACTCGTAATATTAGTAATAGTTAATATCTCGAATAATAAACGTAGTAATTAACTACGCGCCTAAGCTTAATTAATATTATTTATAAATTATCCCTTAGCCGGTCCTTAACCTAATCTAATAATAAATTAACTATTAGCTAACCTATCTAATATTAAGTAAGCTTATACTTAATATTTTTATAATCCTTATAATAACAATAGACTACGAGAAGATATTTAGCTTTACGAAGTTAATTTTAATTTTATAATAATTATTAATAAGATCCTCTATACTGAAAGAGGTCTAATATCTTAAGAACTAGCTTCGTAGCGGTATTATAAAAATAAGAGGTTAATTTTTTAATTAAAAGAGCTAATCGAGGTAAAGTCTATAAGTTAGTATTATAAGGACTTTTATAATAACTTTATTTAATTCCTAATTAAGAAATTAGTTAAATTTATTAATTAATTATTAATAATTAAATATAGCGCGAGAAATAAGCTAAATAATTAAATACGAACCTTATATTTGATTTGTTTATATGGGTATAAGCGCTATCCGTAAATTAGTCTAGGACACCGTTTCTTTCCAGTTAAACGGTTCGTTTAACACCCTGTAGATAAAAGATATCGTGAGGTTCTCATACTAATACTAACACTATAGGATCGGGTCGAGACACTATTGGGTAAAGTTTAGTACGTTGAGATTGTTTGTTTCCCTCCTTAGCACATTGGCGCAGTAAAATGATAATTGTCAACGGAACAGGATGGTCAAGTCGCGTGTTCTTAGGAGATCGACATTGAGCATACCAGTGTTGGCCTCTCTATCAAGTTGGCTTTCACCTGCGAGCTCGGAATAAATTATTGGAATTATTTCCTCCTATATACTCCCGCGCTACATCACGACCCACTGCCGTTCTCAATGTTAAACATTTACACGGCCATCTGATCCGACGGGAGCAGGTCGAGGATCCATGAGACTTGTCTTTAGTATAAGCTACTGGGTTTAGTTGATACATTTCCCGGACATAGAGGATCAGCAAACATATGAGGAAGGCATTCTGCTGTGCAGAGAACTTGGGAGTATTTTTGGGCCATAATATCCCATAGACCCGTCTGACAGCGACTACACTCATCAACAGGCTCGACAAGTTGGGCCTGGTTCGTTGACGGCCATGTTAGCGGCGAGCGTTCTTGGAGGAGCAGGAGGTTCTGGGATAGATCTACTCTTTTCCATCTTCAGACGGATCAACTCGGTCCCACTGGCAAAGTATTCGACATTGAGACAGACGCGGACCACGGTCAACGGGAAGTGGAGAGACATTATGTCGGATGAACGGAGATCTACGGTCCTTGAAAGGAGATCAACCGTGGTGACTACTCTGGACGAGATTTCGACAGGTTCAAAGTACACAACCGTCATACTAGCTGATGACAAAGTGGAACACAATCTTTCTCCATAATCATTGAGTAACTTAGTGAGGAATAGCAAAGGGCCTACACAACCCCTCCAGCCTTCTGGAATTTGCCATCATTTGCTCATTATTTTCACAATAATGGGTACCTGGGAGCAGCGCTGGCATGAGATATTGGATGTCATTGAAGTTGAAACGTCCATACAGGTTAGTTAATACTTTCCTAAAATCTTTTGACTTCCAGCTTAGATACTACCTACTTACCTTTGTGCCGTTCATGGAGGAACACATTGGTGTACACACCCCACTACTGCAAATAATGTTGAGTGCTTACTCAAGTTGTCGTAGATGCATGAGATCCAGGACACGCATCGGCTGGACGAATTGATGTTCGATCGGTCATTGCAGGTATCCAAAAGATACTTTTCATTGCTTCAATTCCTCAAGCTTGCCTCGAATTCTCTGGAAGAAAGAGCGTCCAACTTCGGAGCAAATCACAGGCACTTCCTCGAAGCAGTATTCTCTGCTACTCAAATCATACGTGACGACGAATTGAATGGTGTGAAAGAAAGCTGGAAATACGTCGCTGAGTCCATCTATTAGTATCCCTATTACAGGGTAGTTAGTTCGAACCGTAGTTAATAAAGAGATTAATTAAACTATATAAATATCTGCGTAGTAAGTATAAAAAGGAGGTTCTAACTATAGGTTAAGCTAGCTATAATAATCGTAAATAGGGCCCCTAATTAGCCCCTACGTAGTTAGCTATATACCGTAGTTAAATTAGACTTTTAATTTAATACTAACTTTCTCTTTTTTTTATCGATTTAACTACTATAATTAGAAGTATAATTCGACCTCGGGCCCGTTTACTAAGTCGTCTCCTTTTCCCCTTTTTCTTTACTTTTTTTATACAACCTATCCCTCTATTTGTATAATAACTTTTCTATTACTTACGAATTACTCCAATCCCTTATTTAATACTGTTTTTATAAAAGTATTTATAAAGTTATTTTTATTATTAATCTAACGGATCTTAAGTATCTCGCGCCTTTTACATAATTGCCTAAGGGTTATAATATTAATTATAAGCTTCTTTTTCTTTATTGTTCCTAATTTAATAAAGTATTTATATAGTAAGTAAGAATTAGTATAAATAACTATTAGAATAAGTAGAAAGCTAATTCGATTAGTAATCTTCTTTAGTATTATTAAAATTATATAAAAAAGGTTAATATTATTAATTATATTATAGACCTCTAATACTAATATACTTCTTATTACCCGCTTATTTTTAATTAACGAGTAATAAATTATATTATTATATATAGTAAATTCGCTCTTACCTATACTCTCGTTAACTAGGATAATAATATACCCTAATTATAAAATAAGGTCGTTATGATTTATAAATAACTTATTAATAAAGACGTAGAGCTTATTAGTTATAAGGTCGATTAAGTAATAAACGAGACCTTAATTAAGATTCGTTTATTATTACTTAAGCTACTTATTAAGTACCTCGACGTCTCGTTTAGTTAGATTTATAACTTATACTATTTTAATATAGTTAAAAGTTACCTCGGGCTAATAAATACTTATAATATATACCCCTCGCGCGAGCTTAGCCTTATACCGCTTTTTAATATTAATTATATTCGGATTAATAAGGTTAATTTTCTTACCCTACCCCTTTTACTAAAAAACGACGGTTTCCTTTTTAATTATAAGAATCCCGCCGTTAAATACTAGGGGGGTATTTATTATAAGGACCTCTTTTAGCTTCGCTACGAAGCCCGCTTTCTAAAGCTCTTTATTCTCCTTTTTTATAAAATTAATATTAAATAGGCCTAATATATCGTTAGTCTATATTTAAACAATTTTAAATTAATTACTTTTATACTCTATAATTAATAAGTACGGGTCGTACGTAGAAGTAATTATTAATAATTAATTAATATAAAAATCGTAATAAGTAGCTTATTAATAAGTACCCGATTTTACGAGCTTATATAGTAGCTTGAGTACTTTAATAATCGTACCTTTTAGGTACTTACTAGCTATTTCCTTTAGTAAATAGGCTAGGATTTGTTTTATAAGCCCTATGGCCGATTAATTATAGGCCTAAGTAATATTACGGCTCTGAATCTTATATCCCTTCTTTTATAATAATATTATTAATACTATTATTAATCGTTAGGTATAGCGCTATATAGTAAGTACTTATATAAGTAGCGTTACCTTTTTAATATTACCGTACCCCTAAATTACGTATTTAGACTTCTCGTACGGCTAGGGTATTCTTTTCTTTTTAATCTTACGAACTATTTATAATTTAAATATACGGAGGTTTATATATTTTTCTAAGTTATATAGGATAAATTAATAGACCCCTCGATTACGAAGAGTATCTACTTTAATAAGATCTAATCCCTTATACGGCTTTTTAATAATTATAATTACGCCTTCTTTACGTAGTTTAATTACTAACTCGAAATCGGCTTTCTTTTTTATTATATAAAAGGTATTAATTACCTCGTTATTAATAATAAATTACCGTATTAGGGCTTGCCGTCGTAGTTTTTTATAACGTGTCGCTAGTAGTATTAGTACCCTTTTAATAATTTCCTTTTCCTCGTCGTCTATTAGTATTATTACGACGATTTTATTAAGGATAATGTTTTATACTTTTATTGCGGGTTATATAGTTTCCCCTAGCTCTTTTTCTTTTTATAAGTTAGAAATTACCTCGTTAGGATCTATATAGTACGGTTTAACTACCGTAATTAATACTTTAAGTAACTAGTCGTAATCTTTTACGACTATATAAGAGCGCTCGTTAACGGAAATTAACTTATATAGCCTAGCCCACTATTAAGTAATTTTATATTATACTCGTATATCCGAATTTAGTAATATATTTAAATTACCCCCTATATCGGGCTTAATATACGTAGTAATTACTTTATTAATTTACTTTTTTATACTTACCTCGCGCAGTACCCGTATTACTTTTTTAACTACTTAGGCTCGTTAGTTTATGTTTAGTAATAGTAGCGAGGCTAAGGTCGTTTTTAAATATATTTTAAATACTAATAGTGTTAATATAAGTCCGTTAGGCCCCATAATATTATTATAGTATTTAAGTGCTATTTAGAGGTATTCGTCGTTAGTAGAATCCGGATTTTCCTCTTTAATAATTCTAAACGCCCTTTTTAATTACTAATATGCCCTTTTTACCTTTTTAATATTATAGTGCGCTTTAATAAGTATAACTTTTAACTATATACCGTAAGCCGTCGTATTATCTTTAAATTCTATTAATTTAAAGCTAGTACTAGCGTCGGTTTTAATACTATCTAGCGGTCCTTAGTATATATTAATCTAGCTTTTTCGCAGGGCTACTTATACTATCTTTATTTATAAATCCTAAAGGAATTACCCTACTTAAAAAAATATAGCTATGTTAATTATATATAGTACTAGCCGACTATTTAAATAGAAAATATTAATAACGATTTCTTAGTTAAAGTTAAGCTTATTACGTAATTTAAATTTAAATCTACGTAGGCTCTATGTATTTATTTAGTATTAGTAATATACTTTTATTAACTACTCTAGCGCCCCTATTTCGATATTATTATTACCTAATTATTTTAAGAAGTTATATAGCCTCGTAACCGATAAGTACCCGAATCTCTAGTATAGTCTTTTAAACTTACTTTTCGTTAAGTAATTAATTCTAGCACGTATAGCTTTAACGAGGTAATGCGGGATATTCTTATAAAGAATATAAAAAGTGAATATTCATATAGAAGCAAGAATATATGAATATAGGGGAAATAAGCGTATATAAAAGAGGTTTTTGTAGTAAAGAGAGTAATATAGTTGAATTACTATATGAGAAGTTGCTTGCTTAACGAAAGGTCTAGGTAGGCAAATACACGCCTACATATAGGCATAAAAACCTCCTACTAGAATATTCCATTGCTTATTAATTATGATATAATTAATAAGCGTATACGTAAGTGAATGCGTAATCGTAGTACGTAATTCCGCCTCGAGTAAATTCCAGATTATTCAGTTACCTTCCAGTACTTTCCATTGCTCACGTAAGCTTATATAAGCAGTATTGCTTACATAATCAATACCTATAATAATTTACAGAAGTCGTAGATTAATATAGTATGTAGTTTGCTTACGTAATATTGATAATAAGGCGAATAATAAGGTAAACAAAGTTACCTTCGTAACATTAATTAACTTCGTATTATTAATAAGCTTTATAAACGTATACCCCTATTATCGTTTAACTATCTTAAAGTACTTATTACTAAAGATTCTATTCCTCGTGTTATTAAATATAATACTTAGTCGATCTATATCTTTTAGATATAAGAGAAATAGGGTATTAATAAGTAAAATATAAAAAGTTATTGTTCCGAAGTACGTCTCTATTTTTATTATACTTAGGGCGACGATTTCCTTACTTAAGCCGAAACTAATTTTTATAATACCCGTTATTAATATATTAAGTATTACTAGCGCGATCTTTTATAGTACTTAGAATTACCCTTTTTCTTTAGTTAATTATTACGATACTTTAGTATTTAAAATAATCTTATAAAAATTATCTAGGCCGTACCTTTTACTCGTATAAAATACTTATATAAGCTTAGTATTCGAGGGATCTAAGTTATATAAAAAGGACCCCTCTAGCTACCCCTAGATTTACTTAGTACTATATTCTTTTTTTTTAAATATTAAGAGAAATAGCGTCTTCTTTTTAATTATTAAAAAAATAGGCTTTAGCCTTATTAAATTCCCCCTTTTAGCCGCCTCTATATCCGTTATCTAAGGGACCTTCCCTTACTATTTATAAATAAAAGCCTACTTATTAAAAGCTTTTATTACCTTTTATTCGTTTAGCTTCGTATATCCTCTAGAGGCTAACGGGGTAAAAAAAGAGTAGTTAATATTATTAATTTCGTTATAATCTAATTCGTTAGTATAGGGGGTAAGATCTTTTTTATTTTCCGAATCTCTTATTAAGGGTATATACTTTAGGCCGCTATTTTAATTACTATTACTAAGTTCCGTACCCCCAGATTTGCCCTTATATATAATAAGGAATTGGTTAAATTAATAAGGGCTAGTTTTATTATTTACTACTCTTAACTTTTTATACTATTCGTACGATTTAGTACGCTCTTTTTCGGAGTAGTTACTTAACTAATATCTATCCTTTTTATAAATATAATATTACCTTTTTTATTACCCTATTTATAAATTAGATCTCTACTTATTTAATAAATCTAGGCCTTTTTATTAGTAATTACCGTATTTAGCCTCTTTTCTTTTTTTATTATACGTTCGATCGACCTAATATTATTAATAAGGGCCGTTATATATTTAGAAGTAGGTTTAGCGCGGCATTTTTATTTTAATATTAAAGTTAGATCTTAGCCTCGAGTAGAGCGTTTCGTAGTCTTTAAGTACTTAATATAAAGTTATTTTTATTTTTAATATACGCTAAATTACGGTATAAAAATATCTAACTTTTCGCTTATTTATCCCCTTATTTAGCTAGGTTTTCGCTAGCTTATTAATTTAATTAATAAGCTTTTTAAAGATCTTTACTTACGATTTACCCTCTATTATCCTAGCTATAAATATAAAAGAAATCGCTCGTAGCTTAAATAGGAGCTTTAGGTTTTTATTATAAGTCTCGAAGCGGCTTTAGATTACGTTAATTATACTAAAAAAGTCGTTTTAATCGAGATTACGTACTGCTTTATAATAATAATTAGAGGCTTTACTTATAAATACGATATTAATTACTAAATAGTACTAGTATTCCCTAATTCCGACTTTTTTATAATAATCGTAAAACATCGTTAGGGTTTTTTATAAGACCTTATACTTCCCTCTAGAGTATAATTTCTTTTTTAAAAAAATCTTTTTAAAGTCTATAAATTACCTCGTATTTATTACTAGATTTTCGGTATTTATATATAATCCTTACGTCGCTACGTATTATTAGTAACTTTAAGTTGTCTACTTCCTTTTTTATTAGCTAATTAGCGCCGAATTTTATATTAGTAATAATAACGAGTTATAGATCGAAATAGGCAGAATTATTAATTATCGTACTTTTAGTATTATATTTTACCTTAGTATATCCTTTTATAATAATAGATTTCCGTTAGTAATTATAGGGAGGAAATCTAAGTCGTTTACCCTTTTTTTAAATTCGTTAAAGCGATTATACGCTCTATTAACCTATACCTAGTTCTATAGTACGAATTCCTCTTTTATAATTATCGCTACTAGTATTTTATATAGCTCTTATAATTATAATTACGTTAGTAATACCCCTCGCCTATAGAGGAATTTATTAACTACTTTTATAATCCCTAGGCTTGTGCTTATAAACTATTTATCTAGCTAGTAACTAAGGTCGTTTACAATCTCGTAAAATAGGGGTTACCCCTATAGCCCCTTTTTCTTATAAACCTTAGTTAAATAGATTAATACTACGTTAATTTACTTATTATTAAATTAATTTACGATTCTATATATCTACGTCCCTTAATAGTCCGGGTTAATATTTATTTATTTATAAGGGATTAGGATTCTATTTAAGATCGGGTTTCGTCCTCTTTTATTTTATTTTAATTTACTAAGGGTCGTGCTCTAGCTTATACTTATATTAATAGTTACTAACGTATTTAATTTTAATAAAGATATATCTAATCCGCGCGCTAGTTATAATAAATCCGTACTATTACTACTTAACGAATTTATTAGGGTTTAAGAGATTCCCGCTTCCTCTTACCGTCTTATTATTACTCTCGTTTTTATTATTTTTAATAATTACTACTACCCTTTTAGATCGCTAGCTATCGTACTTACTAAGATCCTCCTTTTTATTTAATATAAAAAGGTAAGTTTTAGTAGTTCTTTTTTATAATAATAGCGATAGACGTTTATATTATTATAAAAAGATATAGTAATTAGTCTCGGGATCTTTACTAATTACCGATTTCTACTATCCCGTATACTTCTAGCCTCTTAAGCCTCGTACTTTTTATAATTTTTAAATAGCTTTTTTTTTCGACCTACCTCTTTTTAAGTAATATTTTATAAGAATAGTTAAAAATAAATACTAAGCGGCTTATAAAGGAGCTATATAAGCTATTAAGAACTATATAAGCTATTAAGTATAGTTAACGAAGTTAAGCCCTCTTTTTTATAAAATCGTAGATTTTAAGGACTTATTAAAAATACTTACTTATTGCTCGTACGTAATAAGGTTAAATACTTTAAAAATCTTATTTTTTATAGCCTCTCGGTACCCTATTTTATATTTTTTAAGTAGTCTTTTTTATAATTTAATTACGGTTAGGTAATTATTACTTATTAATAATCCCTTTTATTACTTAGTTAATTTCTTAAAATTAGTAATCTCGTACTAAGAGCTAATAAAAAAAAAAGCTTTTTAGCGGCTTTTTAAAAAATTCTTTTTTTTTCCCCTTAGATCCTCGTTTTTTAGCTTTTTTTTAAGCTAATAATAACTTTAGCAGGAGGTCGTAGGACTATTTTAAAGTAGCCGCTTTTTTCTTAAGTTAATCTCCGAGATCCGTAATATTCTTAACTTAATATTATTAAGATTTCTAAATCCCCTCTTCTCTTTTTAAACCGTCTTTTATATTATATTCTTAAGTAATACGCGGGGGGTAATTAAGGGAGTTATAAGAAGGTTATTTAAATTACGGGCTTAAGGTCGTATTTATAAAATCCTCGTAATAATAGACTTTTTTATATACTATAAATCTCTTAACTTAATAACTCTTATAAAGTTACTTTTATTACTAAATAAGAATATTTATATTTAAAAATCCCTTTTTTTAATTACGTAGTACTTTTTTATATTATATTATCAAGCTCGTTCGTTATGCTAATTAATTAAGTAAGTAGTCGTTACGTAGGTATTTTTCTTTACTAATTTAATTAGTTAATTTCTAATTATAAGCCGGCTATAAAAAAGTCGTTTAGTAAAAAAGCTACTCGGGGCGATAGTAAAAGGCTAGTTATTTAAGTAGTTCTATTAATTAATATAGTTTAACATAGTAAACGTCGACCTTTTATAAGTAGTAAAGGGCTACGATTACTTAATTCCGTATAGTATTTAAGAATCGCCTCTTTTTTTATTTATTTTTATAAAGTTAATTAGTACGAATCTCTTATTCTGTATAATATTAAAAAGTCGTCTCTTTTACGTAGTAAAATACCTTACCGATTTATAATAATAGATTTTAATTACTAATTAATATTAATATCCCTATTATAAAGTAGTTAGTTCGAACCGTAGTTAATAAAGAGATTAATTAAATTATATAAATATTTGCGTAGTAAGTATAAAAAGGAGGTTCTAACCGTAGGTTAGGCTAGCTATGATAATCGTAAATAGGGCCCCTAATTGGCCCCTGCGTAGTCGGCTATATACTGCGGTCGAATTAGACTTCTAATCCGATACTATTAGTACGTTAACTAAAAGGCTTTAGGGTCGTGTCAATCAGTAAATAAAAGTCCTCAAGGTGCATTAAGAAAGCGTAAGCAACATTATCCCAGTGAAGTTTCATTTTTTATGTCTTCGAGAGCTCTCGCTAAATTATTTAGATATTTAACGTAACATCTTTGCGGGAGACCAACAACGGCATGGCGTTGAACAGATCTGTTTACGTGCTTACTGCCTTTACGATTTTGTACACCCCCATCGGGTTCATGGCGGTACGTGTTGTATATCAACTGAGCAGCTGGCTTGCAATCGCCGGTGGAATACTGACAATGCTCTCAAGACGTTTTGGGCGCTTCCATTTCTGAACAGTCCCTCCGATGGTAGAAAGCCAAAGGTACCCGACGGATTCCAGGAAAGATTTATCACAGTACCCATTCTCACATACTTCATTGCCTTTGTTTCCTGTCTCTACCTCGGCTCTTCACGGTTTCGCAAAATTTCAACCCAAATTGTCCTAGGGTATCGGGCGTACCTGTTCGATCTCTTTGGCCCTGTCAAGTACATCTGGGATGTTCTCTTAAAGTTCACCGAACCCTTCCGAGTTGCAATTCGAGAAATCCATCGGCAAAGGGCGACGGTCAGCTTCAGCCCAACCCGAGCTCGGACATGGACTCAAGGTATCACAGGAGCGAGTGGGGACACGAACCAGACGCAGCAACGAACCGAAGGGGTCTGAGTTTTAGATGACTGGTGTTATCAAATGCATTTTCCTTTCTACTAGGACAGATCCTGATGCAATCGACCAAGATCATGCTTCGATGGTGTACCTTGTAGAAGACTTTAGCTCAGTCAAGGGTCGCTGGCTTGTTCTGTACGGACACCATCGATCTGGCACAACAGAGAATTGCCAGCCACTCGAGATACCCGCTAGATCCAACGACGCACTAACGGATTCAAATATATGTTGCCTGCTGAAACAGAAAGATTTTCTTGAAATGATCGACTATTCAAGTGCTCTTAGGCACGAAACATCTTTTTGCTCGATGCCTTGCAACACCAACACTGCGTGAGATATGTCAGCAAGCAGATCTTACACGAAGCATCCATAAAAAGGGATTGAAGTGAACGATGTACCTGCACGGTCATTTGTACGCTGGGATCGGAACTCGAGGCAATCCAGCAGTCGGCGTCGTTTTGGCCGGACCCAGCAGGGCAGGGAAACCCGCCAAGCTTGCCCTTTGCTTCACAGTCTGCCGTTGAGTCCTGAAGGAAGCAAGATTAGATATGTTTGCGAACCGTGACAGCTTAATGTTGGGACTAACACAGTTGACTGTCTCTGGCTGGCATGTCACAGGTGTGATACCGTTGTTCTGGGCAACCGATCCTGTGGCAAGGAAGGAAAGCAGCGCGATGCTTACGGCGAATGAACGCATGGCCTTCTGGGTTTAGTCTGGGTGATTGATGGTGTCTGGTAGAATAATCTTAGGTACCTGACTATGTGTCTTGGCTGAGTCGTGATCCTAAGTTTCAAATCATTCACAAGAATGTGTTCAACAGGCGCATTCCGTTGGTGGATTGAGGACCTCTTTATCTACAAATTTCGGACACTTAAGGTTGTGTTTAGATATTGCGATCTACGTCAACGATGCTAGTTTGGGGCGTTTTGACGTCGTTCCCAAATCAGAGACTTAATCAATTTCTGACAGTGAGCTCTTGAGCAGGTCTCGAAGGGACAGCGAGGCCTTCATAGGGCTGCTGGATATTATAGAATATTCTCCACGCCAAGCGGGCTATCAATCGTTCATAGGCTTAAGCAGGGGCCCATGTATGAGTTTTCTGAAAGGTAATTGGGTAAGTTCGGGAGGGACATCAACTTTTGACTCGGTTTCGGCGGACGAAATTCTTCTTGAGTCAGGTTTCCCCAGTATTTTACTATAAATGACTTTTGCTTGAGCCACGGCCAAGACAATGCATCAGCTGATAGCCAGCAGGTGTCGGAAAGGCAGGCGTTCCCACGAATTTTGCGCTGATGGTAGACTAGGACAACGGCTTCAAAGCTCTGATTCTTAGGTACCGGATGTCGTGGGCAAGAAATGGGCAACCGGGCGATCTTTCCGTACCGACTGGTTGTACTGAATCAATGACCCTTAAGCTCGCTTCTTCAAAGGCCAAGCGAAGGCCCCCAACGAAGAGCAAAGCATGAAAGAGCCTAAGAACAAAATGAGCGACTCATAACGGCCCATCCCATACCCTCCGCTCACCGGCTTGGTTAATGATCCGGCAGTATTCGGGCCGGTGGCCAAGTTCCCGATGCCCTTGCCAAACGCCATCATGCTGTACACGGGCTGCGGGTCGTCGGAAAGCATCGCCCCAAACTTTGGCCAGTTGATGAGGAAGCCTCCAGCAAACATCCCAAAGACCAGTGCGAAGATGACTAACAGCGGCAGAGAGTGGGCGAATCCCCAGAGAGTGAAGGCCGCCACCGCCGACGTAAAAGAAGAGACGAAGATGAGCATAAAGACGTTGTTCGTGTGGTCGGAAAGCCATCCGAAACCAATCTGCCCGAAAACGGTTGCCAAGTTGTGCGCTGCCAAGAGAAGCGCCCCCATGGTACCAGAAAGCCCGATGGCACTAGCGTAAGAGGGCAGATACAAAGACGGGATGTAGTAAGCGAAACCCTGGAACAAGTTCGAGAGTGCGAAGCAGTAGAATAGGGGCTGTCTCAGGAAGCTGACGTCGAACATGCGCATGGCACCGTGAGGGGACGGCGGCAGTCGGCCCTTGATCATGTGTAGAATGGGCGCAACCCCAAGGAACTGAGCGACAGCTACAGCCCGGAGCGTAGTCTGGTATCCATACTTGGACAACAGTACTTGCAGCAGGAAAGGCATCCCAACGCCGCTAAACCCGCCGCCGGCGTAAAGAACGCCATATGCAAGTCCGCGCCGGGCGACGAACCACTCGTTCAACATCCGCAACACCGGGAAGTAGAGCATCAAAAATCCAAAACCGTACAAGACACCCTGGGTTGCGATCAGACCCGCGATTGAGGTGGCAAAGGACGCACCCACCAGAGACGCGACGCACATCGCCCAGCCGATGACGACCATGTGCTTCTGGTATCGGTGGAATCTTTTCACCACAGGCGCAGCGAGCGGCGCTCCGAGGAAATAGATACTCGTGGATACCGTGCCAATGACAGCGATATTGAAGTCACCCTCAAATTGTGGTTGGGAGGAATAGTATTCCTGAAAGACACCAAAGGTCAAGGGAAATCCTGGAAAAGTTAGTGACACCGCCCCGTCAGACTCTTTCGGAGAATTTAAGAAATACCCCATAGAAGTGCCTCAATAACGAAGCTGGAAAGCAAAAACTTCCATGCTGCAGCGCCCTTGTCGGTCGGCGGCATAGTATGGATCAAGGTGTTTCCGTCTTCCTCATCACTCTGCGGCGCCGAGGCAACCGCGCCAGAGTTCGGCATCGGGCGCAGTTCAACCGACATCTTGACTGAAGCACCGGGACGTTGAAGATGCGTCGTTCAGTACAGGCCTTCCGTCGAAACGCTTTCGAGATGCACCTTGAATTTCTTTAAATCCCCCGTGGGGTAGTCTAGGTTTTTATGACAAAGAGTCTTGAAAAACCGACACCGGTGCCGGACCGGGACGGCTTCCGGTTGTGGGGTAGCAACACTGGGTCAAGAGTCATTTTCACATGAAAGGGCGCACGCCTTTCCTAGTTGGTGAGGTACTTTGGTCGTTTTGAGTTATGCGGTCTAATAAGTTTTGTAAAAGTAATTGTATTGTGCGTAATAGGATTGAAGTCTTGGACTTTCTGTTCTTCGTGTTCTCTACCGCTGTTTATTGGGTTTTGTTACGATAATTAGTCGTCGAAGTTTTGGTGAATTCAATTTCTCTGGAGTTGAACAGCACTTGGATTTCGAACCAGAAAATCTCCCTTATCACGTCAACCACCAACCGACTGTTCAAGTGATATTTCGACACTCTCTGGTGCGAGATATTTGGGTGACTATTCGAATCATCTGCCCCGAAGCATAACCTAATCGCTCTTTTAGGTCGGCGGCAGACTTGGACATTGTACTTGACAAACGCGTTCTGCCAGTTGATAGAGACACCACAATACTCTATCTAAGCAGCAAGTTTCGGAGGACACTTCTCAGCGTTGAATCAACAAGATGGTGTGCTATGAATCATACTGAGTAATGGGATCTGCGTGCCTCCAATTGGTTAAAACACCAGTCCCGCAATCCTACAATGTGCCCGATGCAGTAACGTAAGCTCGCTGACCGACATGACGCATTGGACCCTTATTCTTCGGGCGCAGGGGTCCTTGCACTGTCAAACGACGCCCTTTGGAGGTTTCCCCAATGAATAAGGTACATCCACCAACTCAACTCATCAACCCACATATTTGTTTAATATTCGTTTACAATACAGAGCTCGCTGGAAAAATAAATAGAGAGGCGCACACACTGGTTCCGAGGTTTCAGCTACGCAAGCCGCGCGCATCCTGATCAGAGCATTTACTGCCGAGTCATTTGGATTTTGCAAGTTTCAGCACAACTTCACAAGTCACATCGTAGTGCTCCATCGCCGCCACGACATTCCATCGAGTAATTCAGCCTCAGCATGACAAAGACAAGCCTTTTCGAAGACTATGTGGTCACCGATAGAGGCGGCGTGATCGAAAATAGACATGCAGTCCACGCTGCAGTCGTCGACGCCGATGGCAAGGTCCTCTATGCAGTCGGCAACCCTTCACGAATGACGCTGGCTCGCTCCGCATCTAAGCCAGCGCAAGCTCTCGCGGTGCTTGAAACCCCAGGCTTCGACAAGTACGGCTTCGACGGAGCTGATATAGCTTTGATGTGTGCATCTCACAACAGCGAAGACCGGCACGTCTCGAGGGCAAAGTCAATGTTATCCAAGGTTGGGGCGCAAGAGTCGGACTTGCGGTGCGGCGGTCACCCTTCAATCTGTCCAGTCGTGGATAGGTCCTGGATCAGGGTTGGATATACGCCAACCGAGATTAACAACAATTGCTCTGGTAAACATGCGGGCATGTTGGGCGGCGCGGAGGCTCTAGGTGCGAGTTTCGAAGACTATCACCTCCCTAGCCATCCGATCCAGGAAAAGGTGAAGCAGGTTGTTGAAGACTTGAGCGGGCTTGACGGTGACGAGATCAAGTGGGCCATTGACGGCTGCAATCTTCCTGCACCCGGGCAACCTCTCTATTCGATGGGTCGCATGTATGCTGCCTTTGCCGCCGCCGCGGATGCTAATGAAGAGGACGGAAGCGTCCAACCGGTGAGAGTGAAACATATGTCCGATATCTATAACGCCATGGCGACGTACCCTGAGATGGTCGGCGGAGAGGGGCGTTTCTGCACTATCCTAATGGAAGCGTTCGAAGGCAGTCTTATCGGCAAAGTTGGCGCAGACGGATGTTACACCATCGGTATCCGCGCATCAGGGTTCACGAAGAAGCTTGGCGCGGAGGGGGCCGTTGGCATTGCAGTTAAAATCGAGGACGGGAGCCTCGAAATCCTCTATGCTGCTGTTCCTGAGATACTGAATCAGCTTCGGATTGGGACGCCAGAGATGCGACGTAAATTGGTGAGCTTCCATCACTTGAAGCGTACCAACACCATGGGTGTTGAGACGGGTCAGGTCACACACGCCTTCAGCGTTCGCCGTGTCGATTGAGTTGTATTACGGGCCCTATTCAGTGGTCGTGTACTTCTCAAAATGGTAGCGATGGATTGATAATAGTCATAGAGGGTTGCTTTCTCTCACTGGATGATACAGCAAGATAGATGAGTTCATATTACCAAGCAATTGCGGGGTGACTCACTTTCACCTATTATGAACATGAATACCTCCTCAGTGAAGTGAGGTTGTATCTCAATGTCTGTCCTCCATTGAGTGAAACGAGCGGCCCGGGTTTAAGCCTGGGGATGCAGAATCTGAGGGACTGAAGTTAGGCCGACTGAAGTAAGCAAAGCTTCGCAATCACATACCGAAACGTGTGTGCCTAGCGCTTACTGGCACTACACTCGAATGCCCCTCGTCTTATTCCCGTCTGCTGCGCGCCAGGGTGAGTCGATGCATCCCCGCACGCCATGGTACCTACTTGAGGAGCCACTGAAGACCAAAGTAAGGTAAGTGATGTAGTGATGTAGTAATCACATGCGTCTTGCTTGGTCTTGAGTGCCAGCATAAACTGGATCACACCCTGTCACCGGCAGTGATAACACGTCCACACGATCAGCGGGCTTTTCTGCGAACCTCGCAGATTGGCAGTAATCTGAGGGTCTGGACTGGCGAAATTCAGGTGTTTGTTAATCATGGTCGACGGGAAAGCCTCGAGACTACCGCCAAGCCCAAGGGGCTTACTTAGGTCATGATGCTATACGAAACTCGCAGATGATCTATATATCCAACGCTTCCGCCTCATCCGCTTGAATTCAATTCTTCTTCCATAATCATATTGTTTTCGACCATTTATTACACAGTAAGTCATCGGAATTACCTCATTTACATCACACATCATGTCTTCCATCGCCAGAGATGACAAGACCTCACCGTCATTCATCCCTCTTGCCGGCGTAGCTCAGGACGGCTGGTCAACGGAGAATGAAGCAACGGCAACGTGCCTCTGTGGCGCCGTTCAGCTCTCATTTGTAAGATTCCACATCAATTCATCCCATAACACCAACCCAAAGCCCAAGAATCATCGCACTAACAGCCCCTATCAGCCAACCCAAGGCCGCGGCCTCCTCAATCGCTTCATCTGTCACTGCACAGACTGCCGCAAAATCTCCTCCTCAATGTTTTGCTCCAACTTCTCCGTTGCCGACAGCTACCTCCGCCACATCCGCGGTAAGGAGAACCTGAAGTCTTTCAGCCAGTCTCGAACCATCGCGACTGGCAACGATATGGCAAATCACTTCTGCGGCACCTGTGGCACGCTCATGTACCGCGTCAGCTCCGGTCTACCAGGTATGAGCATTCTCAGGCTCGGTACTGTCGATGATTTCCGCCTCGTGGAGACGAAGCTCAGGCCGCAGGTCGAGCAGTTTATCGACACGCGCGCATCTTGGTTGAAGCCGGTTGAGGGCGTCATGCAGTTGGATCGGATGCTTACAGCACAAGACATCAAGAGTCTTTTATAGATGATCCATATTATTGACTATGTTGAATGCTGCTCAATTTGAACGTCCATGTGTACTGAAATGGAAAGGCGGCGGCCTCAAAAATCCAGACTAATCGAAAATTTGTACACATTTGATCAAAGCCCGTATCTCCCAGTGGTATCATACTGCTACATGCTCTTCCCTCTTCATAATTTCACCGGTCTTCTGATTCTTCAGGTAGAAATGCACCTTTTTCCGTGGCGGAATCGTGGCTTCCGGCGGTTCGCGAAAGTTCATCGCAACTATTCGTCTATCTTCGGGCACGAATCCACCACTGCCTTCATCAGAGGTATCGAAGGCGTCCAACTCGATGATATCGCTGAGAGCGATATTATGCTCAATCTCAACCACCCGCTTTGCGATAGACCATGTCAAATTCCTCTCCCAAATATTCCTTTCGGGCTGCATGAGCTTCTTCATCAACCTCAGGGCCTCGAGTCGCAGTCTTAGGTGGCGGCACCTGATGACCACCATGAAGAGGAGAGAGCTATAGCCGAGCTCGAGGACGCTTTCGGTTCCCCAGCCTGCTGAGGACTTGGACGCCTCTGAAGAGCCTTCCGCTTGTGATGCCAGAACGACGATGGCGCGGAATTTGTCCGTGTGTGCATCATACACGCACTCGCCTTCGTCTTTCTTTTCAGAAGCCAAAAGGGCAATCCTGGCCACGAGATAACGAATGTCTAGCAACCGTATCATGTCCTCCTCCTTGCTGGTATACCTCTCCTCTTTCTTCATCTCCCTGTATGCCTTGTACCATGCATCTAGATCAATGAGGATGGATTGTCGAAGCCATTTCGCGTCTGGTTCTGGACCTTCCTTTCCGGTCTCAAGCCAGCGGTCGGTAATACACGCACATTCTATGTGCCGGACAAGACGTACATGAATCGTCAAGAGTCGAGCGTGAGCTTCTGCGACATTCTGAATCCGGTTGGTTGAGGTCGATATGGGTTGGCGCACTGTTGGAAAGGTCTTTGGGTTATGTCAGATTGGAAGTCCAATTCGACCGCGGCATACAGCCGACTGCGCAGGGGCCAATTAGGGGCCCTATTTACGATTATCGTAACTAGCCTAACCTACGGTTAGAACCTCCTTTTTATACCTACTACGTAAATGTTTATATAATTTAATTAATCTCTTTATTAACTACGGTTCGAACTAACTACCTTATAATAAGAATACTAATACTAATTAGTAATTAAATTCTATTATTATAAATCGGTAAAGTATTTTATTATATAGAAAAGACGACCTCTTAATACTATATAGAATAAGAGATTTATATTAATTAACCTTGTAAAAATAAATAAAAAAGGAGGTAATTCTTAAATACCGTACGGAATTAAGTAATCGTAGCCCTTTATTACTTATAAAAGGTCGACGTTTACTACGTTAAACTACGTTAATTAATAAAACCGTTTAAGTAACTAGCTTTTTATTATTACCCCGAGTAGCTTTTTTATTAAATAACTTTTTTATAGCTAGCCCGCAATTAAAAATTAACTAGTTAAATTAATAAAAAGAAATACTTATATAATAACTACTTACCTAATTAATTAATATAACGAACGAGCTTAATAATATAATATAAAAGAGTACTATATAATTAAAAAAAGAGATCTTTAAATATAAATATTCTTATTTAGTAATAAAAATAACTTTATAAGAGTTATTAAGCTAAGAGATTTATAATATATAAAAAAGTCTATTATTATAAGGATTTTATAAGTACGACCTTAAGCCCGCGATTTAAATAACCTTTTTATAATTCCCTTAACTACCCCCTAGGTATTATTTAGGAATATAATATAGGAGATAGTTTAATAAGAGAGGAGGGGATTTAGAGGTTTTAATAATATTAAGTTAAAAATATTATAAATTTTAGAAATTAACTTAAGAAAAAGGTAGCTACTCTAAAATAGTCCTACGACCTCTTATTAAAATTATTATTAACTTAAAAAAAGGCTAAAAAGACGAGGATCTAAGGGGGAAAAAAAAAATCCTCTAGAGGGCTACTAAAGAGCTTCTTTTTATATTAGCTCCCGGCGCGAGATTACTAATTTTAAAAAATTAACTAAGTAATAAAAGGGATTATTAATAAGCGATAATTACCTAATTATAATTAAACTATAAAAAAGACTATTTAAAAAATATAAAATAGGGTACCGAGAGGCTATAAAAAATAAGATTTTTAAAATATCTAACCCTACTACGTATAAGTAATAAGTAGGTATTTTTAATAAGTCCTTAGAATCTATAATTTTATAAAAAAAAGGGCTTGACTTCGTTAACTATACTTAATAGCCTATATAGTTTTTAATAATTTATATAGCTCCTTTATAAGCCGCCCGGCGTTTATTTTTAATTATTTTTATAAAATACTATTTTAAAAAAGGTAGGTTAAAAAAAGAAGCTATTTAAAAATTATAAAAAGTACGAGGCTTAGGAAGCTAGAAGTATACGGGATAGTAGAAATCGGTAATTAATAAAAATCCCGAGACTAATTACTATATTTTTTTATAATAATATAAACGTCTATTATTACTATTATAAAAAAGAATTACTAAAACCTACCCTTTTATATTAAATAAAAAGGAGGATCTTAATAAGTACGATAATTAGTAATTTAAAAAGGTAGTAATAATCGCTAGAAATAATAAAAACGAGAGTAGTAGCGAGATAGTAAAAAGAAGTAGGAATCTCCTAAACCTTAATAAATTCGTTAAGTAATAAAAGTATGGATTTATTATAACTAGTGCGCGGATTAAATATATTTTTATTAAAATTAAATACGCTAGTAATTATTAATACGGGTATAAATTAAAGTACGACTTTTAGTAAGTTAGGGTAAGGAAAAAGAGGACAAAACCCGATCCTAAATAGAATCCTAATCCTTTATAAGTAAGTAAATATTAACCTAGATTATTAGGGGATATAGATATATAGAATCGCGGATTAGCTTAATAGTAAGTAAATTAATATAGTATTAATCTATTTAACTAAGGTTTATAAAAAAAAGGGGCTATAAGGGTAACCCCTATTTTATAAGATCATAAACGACTTTAATTACTAACTAAATAAATAATTCACGAGCGCAAGCCTAGGAATTATAAAAATAGTTAATAAGTTTTTTTATAAGCGAGGGGTATTACTAGCGTAATTATAATTATAAGAGCTATACAAAATATTAATAGTAATAATTATAAAAAAGGAATTCGTATTATAAAACTAAGTATAAGTCGATAGAGTATATAATTACTTTAATAAATTTAAAAAAAGGGTAAACGATTTAAATTTCCTCCTTATAATTATTAATAGACATTTATTATTATAAAAGGATATACTAAGGTAAAATATAGTATTAGAAATACGATAATTAATAATTCTACTTATTTCGATCTATAACTCGTTACTATTATTAATATAAAATTCGGCGCCGATTAGTTAATAAAAAAAGAGGTAGATAACCTAAGATTATTAATAATACGTAGCGACGTAGGGATTATATATAAATACTAAAAATCTAATAATAAATACGAGGTAATTTATAAACCTTAAAAAGATCTTTTTAAAAAAGAAATTATATTCTAGGGGGAAGTATAAGGTCTTATAAAAAACCCTAACGATATTTTATAATTATTATAAAAAAGTCAAAATTAGGGAATATTAGTACTATTTAGTAATTAATATTATACTCATAAGTAAAGCCTCTAATTATTATTATAAAGCAGTACGTAATCTTAATTAAAACGACTTTCTTAGTATAATTAATATAATCCGAAGCTATTTCGAGACCTATAATAAGAACCTAGAGCTCCTATCTAAGCTATGAGCGATTTTTTATATATTTATAGCTAAGATAATAGAGGGTAAATTGCGAGTAGAGATTTTTAAAAAGCTTATTAATTAAATTAATAAGTTAGTAAAAACCTAGTTAAATAAGGGGATAAATAAGCGGAAAGTCGGATATTTTTATATTATAGTCTAGCGTATATTAGAAATAAAAATAACCCTATACTAAATACCTAAAGACTATAAAATACTCTACTCGAGGCTAAGATCTAGCTTTAATATTAAAATAAGAATACTATACTAAACCTATTTCTAAGTATATAACGGCCTTTATTAATAATATTAAGTTAATTAAACGTATAATAAAAAAAGAAAAAAGGCTAGATACGGTAATTATTAATAAGGAGGCCTAGATTTGTTAAATAGGTAGAGATTTAACTTATGGGTAGAGTAATAAAAGAGGTAATATTATATTTATAAAAAAAGAATATTGGTTAAGTAATTACTCTAAGGAAGAGTATACTAAATTATATAAATAATATAAAAAGTTAAGGGTAGTAAATAGTAAAACTAGCCCTCGTTAGTTTAACTAATTCCTCGTTATATATAAAAGTAGATCTGGGGGTATAGAACTTAGTAATAGTAGCTAAAGTAATAGCTTAAAGTATATACCCCTTATAAGAGATTTAGAAAATAAGGAAGATCTTACCTCCTATATTAATAAATTAGATTATAATAAAATTAACGATATTAATTACTCTTTTTTTACTTTATTAGTTTTTAAAGGATATACGAGGCTAAACGAATAAAAAGTAATAAAAGCTCTTAATAAGTAGGCTTTTATCTACGGATAGTAAAAAAAGGTCCCTTAGATAACGGATATAAAGGCGGCTAAAAGGGCGAATTTAATAGGGCCAAAGCCTATTTTTTTAATAATTAAAGAGAAGACGCTATCTCTCTTAATATTTAAAAAAAAAAATATAATACTAAGTAAATCTAAGGGTAACTAAAAGGGTCTTTTTTATACTACTTAGATCCCTCGAATACTAAGCTCGTATAAGTATTTTACGTAAGTAAAAAATACGGCCTAGATAATTTTTATAAAATTATCTTAGATACTAGGGTATTATAATAGTTAATTAAAGAAAAAGGGCAATTCTAAGTACTATAAAAGATTACGCTAGTAATACTTAATACGTCGACGGTAAGTATTATAAAAATTAATTTCGGCTTAAGTAAGGAAATCGTCGCCCTAGGTATAATAGAAGTAGAGACGTACTTTAGAACGATAACTTTTTATATTTTACTTATTAATACCCTATTTTTCTTATATCTAAAAAATATAAATCGACTAAGTATTATATTTAATAATATAAAGAACAGAATCTTTAGTAATAAGTATTTTAAAATAGTCGAACGACGATAGGGGTATACGTTTATAAAGCTTATTAATAATATAAAGTTAATTAATTATTTAACGGAAAGTAAGCTTAGAAAACTATACTAGAAATTCGGGTACTCGTTAGTTACGAGGTTATATAACCTCTTAAAGTAATTAGGTAATAATAATATCGAAATAGGGGCGCTAGAGTAGTTAATAAAAATATATTATTAATACTAAATAAATACGCAGAGCCTACGTAGATTTAAGTTTAAATTGCGTAATAAGCTTAACTTTAACTAAGAAATCGTTATTAATATTTTTTATTTAAATAGTCGGCTAGTACTACATATAATTAACGTAGCTATATCTTTTTAAGTAGGGTAATTTTTTTAAGATTTATAAGTAAAGATAGTATAAATAGCCCTACGAAAAAGCTAGATTAATATATACTAAGGACCGCTAGATAGTATTAGAACTAACGCTAGTATTAGCTTTAAGTTAATAGAATTTAGGGATAATATAACGGCCTATAGTATATAGCTAAAAGTCGTACTTATTAAAGCGCACTATAGTATTAAAAAGGTAGAAAGGGTATATTAGTAATTAAAAAGGGCGTTTAGAATTATTAAAGAGGAAAATCTAGATTTTATTAATAACAAATACCTCTAAATAGTACTTAAATACTATAACGATACTATAGGGCCTAACGGACTTATATTAATATTATTAATATTTAGAGCATATTTAAGAACGACCTTAGCCTCGCTACCGTTACTAAGTATAAACTAACGAGCCTAAGTAATTAAAAAAGTAATATAAGTACTGCGCAAAGTAAGTATAAAAAAGTAAGTTAATAAGGTAATTACTATATATAATAAGCCTAATATAGGGGGTAATTTAGATATATTACTAAATTTAGATATATAAGTATAGCGCGAAATTACTTAATAATAAGCTAGGCTATATAAGTTAATTTCTATCGATAAGCGCTCTTATATAGTTACGAGAAATCGTAACTAGCTATTCGAAGTATTAATTACGGTAGTTAGACCGTACTATATAGATCTTAACGAGGTAATTTTTAACTTATAAAAAGAAGAAGAGCTAGGGGAAACTATATAACCCGTAGTAGAGGTATAAGAAATTATCCTTAATAAAATCGTCGTAATAGTATTAATAAATAATAAGGAAGAGGAAATTGCTAAAAAGGTACTAATATTATTAATAAGACGTCGCGAAAAACTATAATAATAAGCCCTAATATAGTAATTTATTACTAGCGATAAAGTAATTAATACTTTTTATATAATAAAAGAGAAAGCTAATTTCGAGCTAATAATTAAACTACGTAAAGAAGGCATAATTATAATTATTAAAAAGCCGTATAAGGGATTAAATTTTATCAAAATGAATACTCTTTACGATCGAGAGGTCTATCGATTTATTTTATATAACTTAGAAAAATATATAAACCTCTATATATTTAAATTATAAATAGTTCGTAAGATTAAAAAGAAAGGAATACCCTAGCTATACGAGAAGCGTAAATACGTAATTTAGGGGTATAGCGATATTAAAAAGGCAACGCTACTTATATAATCGCTTACTATATAGCGCTATAACTAACGATTAATAATAGTACTAATAATATTACTACGGAAAAAGGGATACGAGATTTAGAGCCGTAATATTACCTAGGCCTATACTTAATTAACTATAGGGTTTATAAAGAAAATCTTAGCCTATTTACTAAAAGAAATAGTTAATAAGTACTTAGAAAGTACGATTATTAAAGTACTTAAGCTACTATATAGGCTCGTAAAATCGGGCACTTATTAATAAGCTACTTATTACGATTTTTATATTAATTAATTATTAATAATTACTTCTACGTACGACCCGTACTTACTAGTTACGGAGTATAAAAGTAATTAATTTAGGATTATTAGAATATAGACCGATAATATATTAGGCCTATTTAATATTAATTTTATAAAAGAAGAGGATAAGGAGCTTTAAAAAGCGGGCTTCGTAATAAAACTAAAAAAGGTCTTTATAATAAATACCCCCTTAATATTTAACGGTAGGATTTTTATAATTAAAAAGGAAACCGTCGTTTTTTAATAAAAGGGGTAGGGCGAGAAAATTAACCTCGTCGATCTAAACGTAATTAATATTAAAAAGCGGTATAAAGCTAAGCTTATACGAGGGGTATATATTATAAGTATTTATTAGCCTAAGGCGATTTTTAACTACGCTAGGGTAGTATAAGCTATAAATCTAACTAAATAAGACGTTAAAGTACTTAATAAATAGCTTAAATAATAATAAACAAATCTTAATCAAGGTCTCGTTTATTACCTAATTAACTTTATAATTAATAAGCTCTACGTCTTTATTAATAAGTTATTTATAAATAATAACGACCTTACTTCGTAATTAGGGTATATTATTATCCTAGTTAACGAGAGTATAAGCGAGAGTAAATTTATTATATATAATAATATAATTTATTATTTATTAACTAAAAGTAAGCGGGTAATAAGAAGTATATTAGTATCGGAGGTTTATAGTATAATTAATAATATTAACCTCTCTTATATAATTTTAATAATACTAAAGAAGATTACTAATCGAATTAGCTTTCTACTTATTCTAATAGTTATTTATACTAATTCTTACTTACTATATAAATACTTTATTAAATTAGGAACAATAAAGAAAAAGAAGCTTATAATTAATATTATAACCCTTAGGCAATTATGTAAAAGGCGCGAGATACTTAAGATTTATTAAATTAATAGTAAAAATAACCTTATAAACGTTTTTATAAAAGTAGTACTAAATAAGGGATTAAAGTAATTCGTAAGTAATAAAAAAGTTATTATATAAATAGAGGAATAGGTTATATAAAAAGAGTAAAAAAAAGAGGGAAAAGGAAACGACTTAGTAAACGGGCCCGAGGTTAAATTATACCTCTAACCGTAGTAATTAAATTAATAAAAAAAAAAGAAAGTTAGTATTAAATTAGAAATTTAATTTAACCGCAGTATATAGCTAACTATATAGGGGCTAATTAAGGGCCCTATTTATAATTATCGTAGCTAGCCTAACTTATAGTTAGAACCTCCTTTTTATACCTACTACGTAGATATTTATATAGTTTAATTAATCTCTTCGTTAACTACGGTTTAAACTAACTACCCTATAATAGGGATACTAACAGGTTGATACCGTATCGGTATGGCGCGATGCTAAGCTGCCGCATGACTGGTGTGATGTGGTTCCGCAGAAAGTCAGACTCGTTATGTATCTCATTCAGGATGTTGATCCCGTGCCGGCAGTGAGTAGTGGCGTCTTTTGGGTTCCGACGGATCAGCTCTATGCAGATGAAAAGCACACAGACGAAGAGAATCAGCGCGCGGTCTGTCGTTGTGCGGAGGAGCTTGATCGCCTCGTTGTAGTGCCACACAGCAAAGGAGCTTGCTTCCCATGATCCGTTGCTGAATGTCTCGTACACGGAGCTGAGCGCCAGCACAGCATGGCTGGCCACAGGTTCTTGGTCCGACATTTGGATCACGACATTAGTCCAGAAGTATGAGTTGAGTGACCCAGCAAAGGCCGGCGCCGTAACCTTGCGGTAAAAGTCCATCGTCCGCTCGGCGTAGACAATGCTGGCTCTGGTCGGCTGTGAAGCCCGAATCGAAGTTGCGTTGTTCACGGGGCATGATCTCAAGAGTTGCGCCCAGGAGTACGTCGTCGTCGGCGGGGAGATGTAACCGTCACATTTGCGGCCGGTGGAGATGCATCTCGCGCAGGATGGACGCGCCTCGTCGCATTTGATTCGTCGGATCTTGCAGGTTGTACAACCCGTCTTTACTCTTTGTGTGCCTATTCGGGCCATTGCGGTGGTCCACTCAAAGGTTGACTAGATGGCCGTGATAGTTCAGGCGTGAAGCCATTCCATTACATCCAGCCGTTTCAACTAGGTCGTCCAACGAGAGGTGCGATATTGGTCCAGCTGAAAACACAAAGAGTGATAATGCGGGGGGGACGTACTCGTTATATCAATCATATAGATCTAATGATGTATAACCGGGGGCAACACAGATCCTGTGTAGAACAGATTAACTTGTCAAGGCTTGGAGATCAATCTTAGACTTCGAGGTTTAAGCAGCTGACCTGAACTAGCCGCTTGAACCAACATCCGCAACAGTCAAGTGTTGGCAGCGGGTCTGGGGGAGTATTGGTTTCGAAACGAGATTTCTGGGGATTTCAGAGAGCTTAGACAAGTTCGGATGCCGTGGGGCATTTAACGAACACACCAATAGGTAGTTTGTAAACACCAAAAGCTTACCTGCCCGTGCCAGACGTGGTTTTTTGAGATGAAACCGTTCGGCTATCGGCGGCGTGCCAAATGGGAACAATATGTTGACAATTGATAGAACCTTGACTGTCAGTAGAGAAGTATGGGGTCGTGTGTAGAGCTGACATCCTGGAATATGCATGATTCGAAGTTCAAAATCACTGGTGAGGTTCATGTAGCGATTCGAGAACGCTGAGTACGTGCATGAATGAGGAAACTAGAATTGCGAAGTGAAATTAGTTTCTGACTCTGCAGCTTAGGAACATGGTCTGGGGAAGCATAGACAAGCCTAGCTGATCGTAGGGCTGAAGGACCAAGCAGCCGGTATGCACAATAAAGTGCAGTAGCGTACAACCCTAATGGACGAGCCGCGATATGTGGAAGTGTTCACCGCTCACCTTGCCGGGGTGAGGCGCTCACCGATCAGCCCGCACTCACCGGGGGATCGATGGTCCAGACCGCCATAGACCGTAGAATGCATTTGGACTGGTGCAAGACCGAAGCGAGCCAACAAAAAGCTCCCCTGAGAATAGACCAATTACAGCTAAGCTTCCTTCGGAAGCCTCCGGCCTGAGCACCGCCGCCCTTGTTGCGATTTCCCTCCCCCCCTTCACCGCATTTCTTCAACGACACCCCGCCACCATTCCTGCAATTGCCACCTCCCATCCACCGTCCGCGGGTGTTCCCTCGAGCAGGTTCGGAAATGACCTGATACGCGTGGCGACTGCCGTCGAAATGCCACCCAATCGAACCCATCCAACATGTCGCCGTTTCGCCCGCTGCGGCCGCGGCCATTAGCCGAAGGGTCACCGGCCAACCTACGGCAGAACCCCGATTCCAATCCTGATCCCAATGCCGAGCCCGGTACCGGTACCGTACGCGGTCCCGGCCTTGGGCCTGGTCGACCTAACATCAGCCTTCGCCGTCCTGCGCGGCCACGCAAGACCAACAGCGCCTGTGATCCGTGCCGGAGGCGAAAGACAAAGGTGGGCCTTGGCCTCCCCTGTCTTGCGTTTGCCCTGCGGCGTTGTTTCTCGACGTGCCAATCAGTTTACATGCTTTGGATCCCTCCGCAAGGTGCTAATTGCCGTCTTGATAGTGCGATGGACGGCTCCCACGATGTGTTATGTGTGATCACCGAACGGAAAATTGCGAATACACCTATACCGTCCGACATCGTGTGACTCTTGCCGAAGTGGAGCAGTCCAAACGAGGTGGCCCTGCCGAGATACTCGAATCTCTTCGAACACTTCCGCCAGAACAAGCCCTCGAATTGTTTCGCAAACTACGCAACGAGACGCCCGGACGTGCTTTGAATCTTGCACGCCCATCCGATCAGCAACACCTTAGAGGCCTTCTCCCACCCACGCAGAACAGCCTTGGTTTCGAATTGACGATTCGACACCCTGTGGCATATCCTGCCCTGTTCCCGGTGCCGTACACGGACTTGACTCTCGGAGCCTTACTCCAGCCTGTGACGAAGGCATGGTTGCAAGGGCAGCAGGGGCAGCAAGATGCGTATGTCAATCTTATCAATTCTCTAATGCAGATCCTCATTGTCAGGGGAGCCTGTGAACGTACCTTCAACCGGCACTGCCATCACAAGATGGCTCGAGGCTCGACCGAATGCCACCATGGCGTACTGACTTATAAGTCACAGGTCTTCAAGACAGGTCTCCCCTTTCGGGGGTCCATACCTGACTCCCGAGCGAGATGAGGACGCAAGTTCAGGATCAAAAACCGGTTCACCTGATCATACAGGGGCTGTGAATCCCAAAGCACTCTTCGACGAACGATTACGTCTGCTTGATGTCAGCAAGTGGACAAACATCCCTATACCGAACGACCTTGCCATCAGTGTTATATCGCACTATCTTGACATTGATTACGCTACGATACCCCTCTTCGACGCCGACCTGTTTGTACGAGATTTGGTTAATGTTCAACATTTCTTTTGCTCTCCGTTTCTTGTCACTGCCGTGTTGAGTTGGGCATGTGTATGTTGCCCATCATCCCCATTGCAATCATCAGGTGCTGACACAAACAGCAAGCATATACGACCCTCCATACCGATGCCGCCGCTTTCAGTGTAGCTCTTTTCGCGGAATCTCAGCAGTACTTCTCTGATCAGCAGCAACCCAATAGCGTTACAACAGTCGCTGCACTTCAAATCCTAAGCATGTGCGCCGTGACGTACGGCAAAGACGACATGAGTCTTCGGTTCCTACAAGAAAGTGTCAGGTTGGGTAAAGCGATGGGCCTCTTCAATGTTCAGTCCGAGGCCGAATCTGCGACCGTCTGGCTTGGCGGCCATACAGAGTGGACGAGAGCGGCGTCATACACGGCCTGGGGCGTTTACAATTGGGTATCGTGAGTAGCCTTTACCCTATGAACGTTGCTATCGAGAGACGCCTCTAACCCACGTAGGGTATATTCCCTCCACTACCGCGTCCACGAAATCCACACACCGCCGTTGCTGCCGATGCCTAGAGATCTGGTCTTATTTCTACCAAGCGACGATCCGAGGTCAGCCAAGACCGCATTCCATGCCCAGCTCCTCAGTGCCGCGAGCGATATGTGGGTTATCTTCAAGGACATACTGGAAAGATTCTACGGCCCTCAATACCACGGCGCCACGCTTGAGTCGACACTGAGATTCGCAGAAGGGACATATCACCGTCTACTTTGCTGGTCTGGCGCACTCTCTCTGGATATGGCAAGAGGCGAAGAAAGTAACCACAGCGTCATGCTATTGCAGTACGTCTGGCCTAGACCTGAATCCCATGATGCGTTCCGACTAATATTGGCCCAACAGCGTTTACTTCCACGCCGTGGTGACCGATCTATTCCGTCCTTTCCTCGCAACCGAGCACAAATCACAGCGCCTCTACTCCTTCAGCACACAACACGCTACCCCCGAAGCAGTCTATGCTTCGTCCGTTACATAGCTTAAGCGACTACTCCTGCTCTACCGCCTGAGATACAAGAACGCGAATTACTCCGTCCTCTGGCAGACTGCAGCCGTCTACGTCGCCAACGCCATGATCCGAGAAGGGGGACTATCACTACGGGCTGACGACCAACCCGGAAACGAGTGGAAGTTCTATTTGGACGTCTGCCTCGCAGGCCTAGAGGACTTGTACGCGTCGTTCCCCGTCTTTGGGTCAATCGCCCAGGGCATGGTGGGCATGGCGCTGCGACACTCGGCGATACGAACAAGTAAGGCCACCCGGGTGCTGGCGCAACTCGATGATATCGAGCGGCGGCACGCATCTCTCAAAGGTATGACGGACAAGACGGAGGCGCGGTGGATCATCGACTTGAACCTTGCGACGACTGATTTCGAGGGTGCTCAAGCTCGCAACCTCGTCGAAGAGCTTCAGAAGTTGATGGTTGAGCAGACCGAGTCTGAGAATCTGGGTGATGATGGAAAACAATGAGGCGTTTATACCGTGACTTTTCGAGCTGTCCATGGGAAATGCACCGACACGGATCTACTTTTTGCGGTATTGAACTTCTTGCCGTAGAAAAATATCACCTCATCCTCGACAATCTTTGTCGTTCTAACGCAATATATCAATCGAGACTTTCTGCGATACACGGTGTGGGAACTTGATATGTGATAAATTGGGAAGGCAGCTCTGTATTGAAGCGAAGCTGATATAGACAACAAGTAGCCCTTCATTGAACAACTCGGAAGAGTTTTGGATCATGTTGATGACCGCGACTACTCGTGTTTGATGTGACGCTGCGCTGTCGGTGAAGAAAACATGCTGGGTTTCTGTAGAGAATCATGGGAAGCAGCACAAGGGGAAGACATCGCGTAAATCACCCGGCATGTATTCTTCTCACTGGTTACGGAGCTTGTGTTTTTTGCATCTTAATGAGAAAGCTTATGGAGTGAACATGTAGTTCTGGAGGAGACAAATCAAATGTGTCGGGGAGGCAGACAGGCAAATGTAGGCAGAAAACCATCTTGATCTGTTCCGCCCGCATCTCAGTGATCTCTCCCCCTCCAAAACCTTCCAAGCATCTTCAAAGAGACGCATAGTCTAAGGAAGGTCATCAACGACGTGTCTTCGAGGTCTCGTACAGCTTGGCGTCCCTTGAACGTACGAATCATCCCCACGAGATTGATTCGCGTATCTTGCTAGTGGCCTTTGAAACAGTTAGTGTTGATTCGGTTTCGGAGGAAGGAATTCTCTAGCCAGTGTAGGCAAATCACCGGAGGAAGTAAGAGTCGGACTCAGGGGACAGCTCACCACTATGATCATCGCATCATTGATCACTGTCGACATCGCCTCTGTAAGGCTCTCCGTAGAGCCTAGCCCACCTTTGCTTTGCCTCCTCGTCCAAAGGCCGACCTTGGATGTGCCCGCCAAACAACATCAACCTATCCCAGTAGTCAAAGCACCGCGAGCTAAACATTAACTTCATGGTCAGCTCAAACACTGGCTCGGTGCCATCCCTCCCAATGTGAGTGACTAGCCAGGTAAACGTGGTTAAAACGTTGGCAAGCTCTCCATCCACCGCTCGAATAGCGGCAATTGCGTCGTCGGAAGATTGACCAACGTTGCCATCATCGCCTGTAGTCACGTCAACGCCCAATAGTTCTGCGCAAGAGGCGATAAGTCGATCGGCGTATACGTCGCCCGTCTTCTAAGCGGACGTTGCTTCGTTCCAAATCCTCATCGTCTCGTTGCGCGTCGGAAGTAGACAGTCTTCGAAGGCCTTTCGCACCTGAGCCTTTCCCAGATCTTCATCGTCGATGTTGATGCGAGTTTTGAGTTCTCGAGCACATTTGGCCACATGCTCTCCGTCAGCTAGATCTATATGGAGTAATCTGTGAAGAGTGCGACGATCGATCTTGGAGATGCGATCGGCGTCGGCGGCGTCGTACTCAGCAATCAGCTTTTGAAGATCGATCCCGCCGGGTAATTTGCGTATTGCGCCAGGCTGATTTTCTAACCCAGGCCATGTGAGATGGCCATCTAGGTCTAATGTGACGGACTTGTCGATGAGCCCTGCGTTCTGACCCTGTCGGATCTTTTTGATAAAGACTTTGTAGTAGTCCTTGGTGTCTTGGATACTCTTGTCAAGTGGGATGCATGGACCGGAGGGACTACCGACATTTCTGTCCTCGGCTTCGAGCTCATATGACACCTGCGTATCCCCATTGTCCGGGTCAGAATATGAGTCGAAAGTCACCGCCTCAGACCAGGGCGATCGAACCGACATCTTTGGCGCTGACCATATCTGATGATCGAGTTGATCCTGGTAGGGCTCCAGGGCCTTGGTGCAAATCTCTTCATCGGCCACAGGACGCCAAAGATTGGGGTTGGACTGAATGTGCTTTGGAAGGAATAAACCATGCATCAGCGTATCCCTCGTCCCCCTGCCCATGTTAGGCCACTTTTCATTAGTGTACCCAGCGAAACCCAAAGTGTAGATGTCGGGCATCATCAGCAGGGCGGTGAGCTCTGGGGAGGGCGGTGCTCGAGTTCCATGGTTCAGAGGCATGGTAATTTCTGATCCTTCCCAAGAAGGGGGCACGATCTCTAGCCAGTCCTCCTCGTCAAGTTCCATCTCATCAATGTACTTGAAAACAACATCGGTATCGATGTCCTCGTCGTTGATCACGAAGGCGTCGAGCTTCTTATCGTTGCCGTAAAAGTAGTCCACGGCGCGAAAGATGTGGACGTAGGCCGAGAGCTTGAGTTCCTCGTGGATCCGAAAGTAGTGCGGCCCATACAATATCATCTGGGCAAGCGAAACCAAAGGAACAGGCTTCATGGGCTTCTTCGCCCCCTTCTCGGCTCCTAGATCAAGAGCGTGGTAGCAGTCATGATAAATGATGGCTAAGATCAAGGCAAGGATTGGAGACACAATATCTCGCTCGTACTTGGCAAGGAACGCGTCAATCTCACTCATGAGACCTTTTGGGATGCTCATTCCCTGCATCTTCGGCATCATCAGTCTAAAGTGCCTCCACTTGTCCTCTCTCGTGTCAGATATGGCGGCGTAATCGGGCATAGCCTCTGCAGAGGCCACGAGCAAAGGACATGTGTGGCCCGCGGCGAAGGCATCCTGCTGTTGTTTCTTGTATTCCGCTAACTCATTCTCTGGTACGGCTCGGAACTTGCTCCCGTAGCCTTGTTCCCTCGACAAGTGCTTCAGAAAGAGTACCTGATTGGGGCGAAGCATATCGACGGGCGGGATGATGAGACACGGAAGCGTCATGCTCGAGCCTGTGCGCGCAATGTATCCGTAGGTATTGTTTTTCAGCGAGCTCACAGCGACGCTGCGAGTGAATGCGGGCGTGAAGTCGGTCGCATTGATGCCGACGTAGTAAGAGTCAATCGTGAGCGGTTTGTCAATCGTGTACCGTCGATGACACCGTTTGAGTAGGGTAACGATGATGAAATTGCCGGGGTCGTTGAGGAAGACCACCTTTTCTGGATCATCTTGGGAAGAGGTGTAGCCATCGGTTGAGTTGCCTGGTGAGAATTGACGATCTTGAAGCTCGAAAAAAGTGCCGGCGAGTTGGATGGGTTTCGGCAGCCCATTGTCCTCTTCATTCTTGACGGCATCGGCTTCACCATCGTGCCGGTGGCGTGCGACAGCACCCTCCATCGTAGTGCTCTGGGGCCGAAAGAATGGGCTTCCGTATGGTACCTGCCGGGAATTTGAGGACGCACCGTCGAGAAGTCGGCGTGGCGGTTGAGGGGAGAGGTAGAGAACTTCGGGAAACGACAGAAGGAGGAAATTTGAAGATAGGATGCCTACCTATCATATGGGAGAGGCAGTCGCGAGTGCGCAAGCTTTTGCGTGGGTTGAGTTTGACGCGATATTTGAGCAGGAAAGAAGAAAGAAAGCATGTAGACTGCAATTGAAGGAAAGGCCGCGGTTTCCTTTGTATGAATACAAGGCAGGAAGCGATGGAGACTTGGCCGAGGGAAGGTACCCAAGGTACCTTCGGTATTCGAGATGATGAGGTCAGTAAAGGAAAGCACAATTGAGAAGGTAAAGTAGGATGTATGTACAAAGGAAAGACCTACGGGAGCTTTGCTGCCTCGTAGTGGGAGTATTTAGTTTTCCGAGTTATTCTGGAGTGTCCTTCGAAGCTAAGAACAATTTCTTTGGGCATGGCCATTCTCATGCTGCGGCACCGGAAGTTTTGCAGTAAGTCAAGGACCTACTATGCTCAAGTTGTACTGAATCATTTCCAACTGTTCAATACCGAAAGGGAAAACGGGATGCGGGCGGCTTCAGATATTTGAATATGCTCTCCACGAGATCTACCTACCTACCCAAGGCTGACTTCCTCGCCTACCTCAGATGGGATCAGCTTCAGCATCATCAACAATAAGCTCCTCCTCCTTCTCTTCGACCTTCACCGTCTCAGCCCCCAGCACACTCTCACCTTCATGCTTCGGCCCCTCTCCCTCCCGCCAAGCTTCAGGCCCAAGATACGTCCTCGGCCAAATATTCATCGCAGTCTTCAGCCCATCCCCAACAGGCAACCCAGCATGCACGACCCTCCCATCCCCCGTCCCATTCTCATGCAAATTCACCCAAAATACTGCATTCCCCCTCACAGGTTTGAACGCGATGCCACCATCATTGTGCTTCCTCCACATAGTCCCTTCATCATCCACCCTCCGATGCTGCGGCGTAACAGTCTCAATCTTGGGAAACCACGTCTCGCCACCCGTACACTCGTCCTCCAAGATCGCGAAGAAGCTCGCCACCCGGTTCCACTTCCTTCTCCGTCCTGTCCTAACATCAGGTTGGAAATCATCGTACCAGTCGTGGTGGACGTTGAATCTCTGGCCCTTTGTATACCGCACCAACTGGGGCGGTCCAATCTCGTCCCGCCCGGGCGCCATCATCGTGCCCAGGAACCCTTCCGCCCTAGCGAGCACGCATTGCACGGCGACATCGTCGGCAGGGAGACCAGCAGACCAGGAGGTTCTATCTGGCGTTCCTTGCGTTCTGCCATTCTTGACGACGTAGGAGGGTTTGAAGGCCGGTTCGCCTGCTTCCAGGAGGGATGCGATGTCTGCTTCGGAGAGGAAGTTGTGGATGTAGATTACCAAGGGATCGAGGGAGACGATTTGCGTGGTGTAGTTTTGGGATTGGCAGGCGTAGGTCTCTGATGTCAAGACCTCGGGTTCAGAAAAGGCATCATCTGTCGGTGGGGAGAGGATCCTGTTCAGTGATGTTTGGAGACGGGAGGGGATATTGTGTTGTTGGATGTACGGGAGGGAGATTGCTACGAGAGCCGTGTAGGCCGATAGGCCGAGAATCTTGGTGATTGCACTCATGCTGTATCACCCATTCGAAGCGCTTCTACACGATTAAGTAACAATGGCGACGATGAAGAGACGTCATGGAGGGACAGAAGACGGGGAGTCTGGGGGGTGGCATCTTCATTTAAGACGGCATCTCAGACCCTGTCCAGGGTCCTACACCTATCTACCTGGCTACTCGTGAGCGCCGATCCGGTTCATCTACTTCGAATCTGTCCCCAATCCGAGGTTCCGAATGCTGCCTCAGATAGATCAAATGGAGCGTCGTCCTCCGACTGGGCGGAGAAACTCTTTCTTCACCCGGACCGCATCCCGTACCCCGCATTTTTGGGGTAGCTGTGCCTCACCGAGCCCCGCCGAAACCACTTGGGGCACGGCTTTCGGTGAGACAACGGTGAAGGTTGATGCCTTCTACAAAATCGTATATCAAACGCTTGACCACCTTCGTATCAGGATTTTTATAGCAAACAAGCGACAAGTAAGAGAGGGCAATGTTCATCACATAATCCACTGCGTCCATACTGTCAAGTGGAATTTAAAAAAAAAAAAAAAAAAAAAAAAAAAAAAGAACGAGGGAAGGCGGAGAGGTACGAGGCGTGTGTCACAATGGCCCCTTTAGCCCCTGCGCAGCACCAAACTCGTCCTTCATCAAACGTCAAACATGGTGACAGCAGACACACGGTCCGGACGAAAGGCATTGCTTTGTAGCTCCATACCGTAGTATACATACATGCAATGCTCCCAGACCCATAGGCAGCAAGTTGGTCTTCAAAATATTTCCCACAGTGGTATCCACGGCTTCCTATATACCAGGACAATACGCGTACAGCAAGACCCGGCATAGCAGTCTGCAAAGGAATCAAACAACTTCCTATTCGCCTTTTTGCACAATCGCATCTACTCCGCCCCAGCGTTGTACGAGAATCAGGGGGTATGGCGAATGGTTCCAGGAAATGCCAAAAGCTCCATGGCAAAAAGATCCCTAAAACATGGTAGCAAACGCCACGCAAGACATGCACCGTTAAATTCGCTCCCTGTCGCTCTAGATCTGGCTGTGTCGCGCACGCTTGCGAGCGCTTCCTTGAGATGATGATGGGTGCAGCTTGTCGTTCTTCTCCCTCTTGAGCTTGTCGTCGAGGACACGGGCTACTGGTAGTTAGCATAGTCATTATTTTCACCGTATTCGAGCGCCACCACATACTAAGCACGTCGTATCCGAACTGGGGGTACTCCAAGCACAGAGAGCGGAACTCGTCCTCGGCCTCGGAGCGGAGGGTATGCGAGCGCATGGCCCAGAATTGTGCGACGGGAGCGCGGATGGTGGTGTCGTCCTTGCCAGTGTAGGCGTAGACGTAGCGGGCGTAGGCGATCTCGCCCTTGGCCGTCGAGTTGACGCAGTGGATCTTGGAGCTGGCGAGCGAGCGGAGACTTGGGACACCGAACTTCTCAGCCAGGGTGTAAACGCGCGCGTGCTTCAGCAGCTGCGTGCCGTCTACATCGACATCGGGACTCGATGGGTCTTGCTCCAGTGTGCGCGAACCGGCAACCTTGCGGGGGAAGTACTCTCCTGTGTAGAGGAACTCGAGGAAGCATCCGACCGCGTCGATGTCTTCACCAACGAGCTCAACTTGGCGCGGCTGTTGCGCATTGAGTCAGTAACGTCGGGGAAATGCAGAATGCGCCGGGTGAATGCCGCAACGTGGGAGGACCACTTACGCTACCATCGTCGCTGAACTGGGCGCAGGCCTCCTTGAAGAAGGGGCTTTGCACCAGAAGCGCCTGATGAGCTGTAACAATTGCTTCCGACTCGCCCTGCCCGACCAAGAGGGTGACGACGGGGCTGGACAGGTAGCTGACGAAAGTGGTGCGCGGCTCGACGGGGTCGCTCTCGCCGCCCTCGGCAAAGGGGAGTTCCTCAGCGTTGGCATCGCCCTCCTCGGCCATCTCGACGTCGGCGCCAGGATTGGCAGGGGCGTCCTCAACAATCTCGACGTCGTTGTTGAATTCTTCGGCCATTGTAACTGGTTCGGTCGCGAGTGTGCCTGGTTTTACTTGAGAGAGTGATTCGATCAGACTGCGTCGGGCAGCACGGTTTGTCGCGTCAGCAATCGGTCAATTGATCGCGTAGACGTTTGGAACAGATCGGGCGCGTAAAGACAGGCGTAAAAGAACGTGGCGGGCGTCAATGTCTAGATTGAATTGAGATTGAATCAACGACAAGCGGGAGTTGGGAAGAGAAAGTCTGTCCAGGTTCCAGATTGGGGGGGGGCACGGGCGAGGCGGCGGAGCTCTGAGCTTCAAGGTAAGGGAAGGTAGGGAACCAAGCTGGCTGCAGCTGCCTCCGCCATGCGCACGGTACCCGTTAGAAGCGGGTCTGAGTGGTTCCGTTCCTTTTCCACAGGCAACATGCGACTCTGGGCAGGCACACCCCATCCAACTTGCAGACTTTCTCCAGTGAGTGTTCCTGCCAAGCGTAACGCGACGCGATACCTTGATACAGGTACCCAAGTAACCTATCGATAAGCTTTAATTTGATCGCCATTTATCGATGAGCCACTTTTCGCACGCGATCCCTTGTAGGTAGGTAAGGTAGGTAATTGGGTTGAGGCACATGTCATCGCATCTTAGATCCCTACCTCTATCCAGGAAGAAACAGCAGTTGAGACGAAAGTCAATGTTCATATTGTCGCGTGGCGGCATTCGCATTCAGAGAACAGTAAACTTGTCAACAAAGTCGATTGCCAAGGGATTGTTAAAGATTACACCAGCACCCACCACCATCGTCGTCTTCAACTCAAGCAAAAGGAGCCTCAAAAGTTATATTCAACACCAAGGAGATAGCCCCGCTCCATTAAGAGTGTACTTTGTACCATGAAGCGAATCGGTATCAGACGTAACATACCCAGAAGTACACCGTTGCAATGCAATGTGATGATGCGCTCTTGCTCCTTCAAATGCCACAACCATGCTGCAAACACAGTGACCTATCCCATTGCCCTCAGGTCTTCTCATTATGCCCTCCTCATTTCCATTGGTTTTCCTGTCCGGAGTGCGCCGACTCTCTAGGCTTCCTGTTCAACGACAAATTCGGTATACTGGGATGTATGAGCCTCAATGGCTGCTCCTGCTTCAGAACCTCCCAGTGCTTCTTCAGCGTATCTTCTCTGACCACCAGCTCAAAGTTCGCCAGGAAGCAAAAACTAATCTCCAAGCGCGCCAACTCGACGTCGCTAACGCCTCCAACTTTGGCAATCTTGCTGTGCGGGTAGCTGAGGTCTTCCAACGCCTTCATTGCCACTCGAAGTCCCGCTAGAACCAATCGATGCGCATTTCGCCGCGTCACAGGAATCGCTCGTTCGTCAACAGCTAAGCGGTGGATATACAGGCTAGTAGCAAGGTACACAGCAGTGCTCATCGGGCACCATTGGTGGATTCGCGCTAGATATTCGTCGATACCAATGGGCGGCGGTTTCTTAGAGTAGAACTTGCGCGTGATTGCACTATGCTGAAGATTAATCGGCTGCGAGTTCTCCCCAATTATTATATGTGGTTCGGGTGCTTTCGGTGGCGGTGGTGGTGTCGGCGATTGTGTCTGGCGCAGATGGACACCGTCTATTAATTGTGGTGTCGAGCTACTCGAGCCGCTCATCTGGGACATCATCGGTGGTCGACGAGGCGAAGACGCTGAAGCTGCGGCTGCAGCCTCAGCCTCCTTGCGCATGCGAGCCAGGTTCTTTTGTGAGCTTGTGCGAATGAGCTCCTTCTCTGCCGCCATTCCTCGCATATTGGGTAGTGTCGGGCTTGTAGGAGGTGGTGTTGGAGGAATATCGCCTGTTATCTTCACGAGAGCCTCGATTCCACCACTCAAGAGCTTCATCGCCGCCCTAGGCGATAACTTGAAGACATCGGTGTTTTCGGGGACATTCGGGGGGCTATCGCAGTCGGCAACGCTCAGTCGCGGATCGGACGAAGGGTTCGGCGGCGGCGGAAGGTCGGGGACGGCGCTCGCGTTCGAGTCTGTCTGCTCCAGAGGCAGGCCCTCCTCACCAGGCTTCGGAGTCATCCCTGCGGTGCTTTGGTGTTGGTCCTGGGGGACACACCGGGGATGGTTATAAGGCGACAATGACGTCGGGTTAGGGTACGAGAGTAGTGTCTCGGTGTGTTCGGCGTGGGCAACAGCGAGCTTCTAAGGCTTCGAGAAAACAAATAATCATAAGCAAAAGCCCCGACGGGAGCCGTGTGATGTGTGTACCGTTGAGCTATTTCACACAACTTTCATGGCCCAAACTACTATCTTTGCACAGTTGCAGTTCCCTCGGCCAGATTCGGCTTGCGGGGGTCGGAATATGTCGCGGGGAGGCTCTTTCGCAGGTGGCCCCCAAATGGTCTGGCCCGAATGGCGCAGTTTCGAGCCGTTCTAAGACAAGCTAACAGACTTGGTCCTTGGAACAAAAGAAGGAACTTGGCGTGGAATCGTGGTTCGACTAGTAGGATGGAATTATCGTCGTTCGGCCGCGAAATATGAAAGGGCGAGCAGAGGGGCAAGCTGGTGATCGGCGCAAGGCGATATTTCACCAAGGGTGTCTCTTGGTGGTCAAGAGGGGCTCGAAAAGGTCGGTCAACATTAATGCGGTGCGGCTGCACGTCTCGTTTGGGGGTTAAGAGCAAAGCAAGTGGTTCGGTTGGCAATGTCTCGCTCGGAGCAATATCGGGTGGTATCGGTGGTTCGTGGTGGTGGTCTGGACCGACAAGGTTGAATTACTGGTAAAGGTGCTTGTGACAGAGCACAATCTTTTTGCTGATCTCGAAGCTAGTGCGGGGAACTGCAGGCATGCGGTAGGCGAAGAGAGCCCAAAAGACACGGCATCCCCGTTGCGGTGGAGGGATCGGCGATCGTCTGAAGTCGAGGACGCTACAAAGTGCTGTATTAATGGCCAAACACACTGCAACTGCAGGTAGGTGGCAGACCAAACAACGATGAAGGCCGGGGAAGAGGACGGCTTGGAACTGCAGGCGAAGCGATGAGCTGAGAACAAATTGGGTGCCACCTGCAAGAAAAGCAAAAGGCTGGGCAGGCCGCAGAACAGCAGACTATGGGTGGCGTTTGCCTGATGGGATTTGGAGCTGGTGCGATGCAGCGGACGTCGCCGGTGCAAAGTGTACAAGCAGGGAAGCGTAGGTAGTGCCGCACAGGGGATGGAAAGTCGTATTATTCTCTGCGGAGGCGACCTGACTGGGAACGCGCTTCAACAAGCCGTGCAGTTTGTGTACTCGAGCAGATAGCGGGGGACAGACGGGCTGAATAGACCGACGGAAGAAATGTTGTAGTAGTTTGGCGGGCAAAAAATTGCGGTATCAGTGGATGACCACCTGATGAGTTGACAAGTACTCCAAGCTGGTGGTGGCTGGCTGACTTGTTGATGGGGCGAGAGAGGAGATATGCAGGAACCACGACAGGAGGTGAGCCGAGGTGGCGAAGAGGATGGCCAAATAGTAAGAAGAATGGGATGATAACGGAAGGGCTAGTGCGCTGCCTTAGCCAGATGGGCACCTATCGAATGTGTATTGATGAATTTGCTGATCCTAGGTCGTCGTGGACGTCCCCGGTTATGTGTCGATCGTGGTCTGCGTCTGCATCTGCATGTAATGTTGTCGAGTGCGCCGGGTCGGGATGGGAGTCCGGGACATTTTAATGAGCGGTTGAAATTTTGGAGAAATTTCATTGTTCGGAAGGAGGCCGGGATTTTGGGAAGGCGGACGTGGAGGTGGAGGTGGAGAGGCAGGCACGCAGGTTCCACAGGCCGAGGATGGAACTGTGTGAAAGTACATACCGGTACATACTCCGTAGAGGCAGTCCCTTCCTTGGTGCCCGCTTGCCCGTATTGCCTCGTCCCCATCCTTGTTCTTGCCATCCTTGGTGCCTTCCTCGAGTTTTCTGTTTTCCTTCCTATTTTGAAGTGATGCTTACACCTTCCCTCCAGCTCCTCTACGTAAGGTATGTCCCGGTAGGTACCTAGGTAGGTTGGTATGGTAGGTATGGTACCTCAAGGCAGGTATGTACGTACATGGATCTCAAGAAGGACCACAGAAACAACGCCTGCTGACTTGGAATTGACACATTTTGCTCGCACACTCTTACACACACGAACAAGACGGCAGCCGCGCCCTCGAATTTGGGTTTACATCGCCTCGCATCGGGCAGAACGGCTGCAGAGATATCTCGGCTCCCGCGGTGACGGTTCAAATTCTCGTGTAATAAGTGAGGGGCTCCCTGGCGACGGGACATGACTAAGATGCGATTAGGTGCCCCCGTTAAGGCCCGATAGCAGATGGGTTGCCCTGATATCAACGGAATTTCATTCACCCAAGCACATTGCCTGCGGCTACCTTACATTGCGGAATTTGATAGGTTGGAGACACGCATAAGGCACCTGTATGGTGTTGTCTTGCAGGTGGCATCCGCTCGCCCTTTCCTGCCTTGCCCTGCAGTGGTCCCTTCCTCGTTCTGAGTCTTGTCGCAAACCTGGAGTGTGTGCTTCCTCCAAATCCCCTCAGCGGGCACCTTCCATCCATGTGGTGTGGTGATGAATTTGAGCAGGGGTTCGACAGAGCTAAGAGCAGCACAGACATTGGCCTGGCCGGTGCTGTGCCCCCACCCCTCACCCCCCCCCCCCCGTTTTATTTTGGAGGCAGGCGCCGATGGTGGCTCAAAGTGGAGTTTTAGGGGTCCCTTTTTTGCTTGTCAAATGACCAGATTTGATGCACGAGCCCCCGGATAATTGAGGCAGGCATCACTACAGGCTCTCGAAAGCTGACGGAACGCTCTTCCAGATCTTCTAGGCTTTCTATCCACACCGAGCTTGACTGGCTGGCTGGTGGAGCTTTTCAATAATGTGTCTTGAATTGCCATTGATTTTTTTGCTGCATCTTCCCACGCCGCTGCAGATTCGATGTGACGGCAAACTGACGATAATGATACGAACATCCAATGTGTCCCTGTCCAAACGACCCATCGGTGGCAAACACATCGAAATCTCGGCTACACACCACACCACTTCCTTCTCCCGACTCAGTCGACTAACATGGCATCGAATATTTACCTACCCCCAGGCTTGTGCCGCAAAACCCACCCATCCATCCCCTGATTATCATCCATGGCCAGTTAGGCTCGTCGCGTACATCACACACCACGCAGACTAGCCATGATTCTGGCCGGCTTCTCGGGGAGATCTACCCGCTGGGTTAGGGGAAGTCTAGGCCTAGGTCTCGCTGCTACTTGGGCTCCTTTGGCCTCATTCACCGTTGCCCGCAGCCTATTGCAGCGATGATAACGAACAGCTCTCATATTCAACAATACCATCTCAACAGGACCCTCCGTCTGTGTGGCTACTAATGTCGGAAGCTACCCAGCGAACATGATCCCATCACGAAGCTAGATGACAAGTCGCGGTCGTCGATGGATTTCTTGCAGCATCTCTAGAGTTTTACTTACACCCAAGGGTCACCCATGCTCGCCCGACGAAGTTCCGAGCGCTATCGTATCCCAATCAAACTTCAAATGTCCGGTCACTCTCTATTCTGCCGGGTGAGCCCCGCGACGATCCATCTACGTCTGCGAAAACAAGCGTTAAATCTACCAGGTCATGCTCTATCAGCCTGGTGAAGATACCTCATGCCATTCGCTTATACCGGTCTTCTACCTTCACCGTTCCGTTTTACTTCGTCAACGCTATATCTATGAACCCAGGGCCACTTTGATATCCAAAACAGCGGGCTGACCGCCTTGCACCGTCTCAATAGCCTTCTTCAGCACACCATCAAGATCCGCCGCGTTGTCTACACGAGCAGCAAACAAGTCTCCACCCGCGGCCGCCTTGGCGATGCCGGCATAATCGGGTGCCGGGTCGAATGAGATGTTGATCTCTTCGTTGGTCGCCCTGGAACCTTCACCATCAGGGTGCACCAAAAGAAGTGACCGCCTGGGGGCGTTCCATCCTATCGTCACATCAGCTTTCGTTTCAAACTCGCCAGAAGGATTCGTTAACCACTTACCCTTGTTATTCAGAATAATCGTCAGAATAGGGATATTGTATCGCTTGGCGATCCAGTATACGCTACCTGGCACAGAGAAGAGGAATGTGCCGTCGCCAACAATTTGCACAACAAACTTGCCCTTGTTGTTGCCACCGTTCTCAAAGTCGGTTGCCAGCTTGATACCGAGAGCGCCACCGCCAGACCATCCAAGGCCACCGCCACCGCAGTTGATCCAAGATCCGGGCAGTGTGGGCTGAAGATTGTCGTGGACGAAAATTGTGTTTGTCACAGCCTCAATGGCCCAGATGGTGTCCTCTGGACACAGCTTCTTCAGTGACCGGGTAAGGTGGCCAGTGCCGAACTCGCCATCCGCCTTGGGCTGCGCCTTTTCCTCGATCTTGGCAAGAAGTTGCTTGTGAGACTCCTTGACCTTTGCCTCGCGCTCCTTGGCTTCCGCAGACTCAAGTTGAGCAGCATACTGCCCCTTTAAGTGTGCAGTAATCTGTTCAATTGACACCAGGCTGCTCGCTCGGTATCTCGACTGGGCGGCGATGTAGAAGACGGGCATTTGCTGCTTGAGCGGGTCAACATCAATATGGAAAATCTTGGCGTCCTTCTTGGGGTGGCACAGAGTGTTGATCCACGGGACGTCGCAGTCGAGAACGACAATGACATCGGCAGTGTTTACCGCGTCCTCAATACCAAATCGAAGTCCCAACCAGCCAGGGTGGTCTGCGGGGAAGCACATGTCGCTACCACCCGTGTCAACAACGCGCAGGCCCTTGACGGTGTTTGCGAGTTCAACGAGAGCGCCAGGGAACTGGTGGTCTCTGCCGCCAAATCCAGTGACGATAAGAGGCTCTTTTGCACCGGCCAATGCCTCGGCAATCTTGTTGACGGCATTCTTGGGAAGACCTCCGAGCTCAACGGGGTCCCAGTCCTCTTGACGAATGCTGTACGGTTCGACCTCAGCCTCCATCACCTCTCTAGCACCGCAAAGATATACGGGCCCTTGAGGGTCTGACTTGGAGAACTGAAGGGCGCGATTGACCATCTGCTTGACATTGGTTGCTGTCTTGAGCTCGCCAGAGTACCGGCAGTATTGCGAAACGATTTGCTTTTGATCAGGGACATCCTGAATCCAGTGGATGTACTCTGTTCTGCTGCCTCTCATCTCGCCTTCGATAGTGAAGGGAGACAGACCGGCAAACACCAAAACGGGCGCGCGGCCGCATGACGAGTTGTGAACAGCAGCGCCGAGACCTTGCGTTCCTACGTCGACGTGGACAATAACACATTGCGGCTTTCCTGTCAGGCGAGCGTAGCCGTCGGCCATGGACATGGCGACCATCTAGACACCTCATTAGCACATGCCCAAGTGGACGCACGCGGAAGAGACGGAGTTTCATTACTTCATTGGGACATGTGATGATTCTGGGGAAGTTCCCCTTTCGCTCCCTCTGACCCTTGACCATGGCTTCGATAATACTGGGGTGGTCAGAACCCAGGTTCACGAAGCAGTGGGTGACGCCGGCATCCCATAGCGCCTCAAAGAAGGCGAAAGACGCGGTATACATCTCGGTTGATTTCGAAGAAAGGTTCCTGGCCTGTTGGATGGTGGCCTTGAACTCATCCTCGACGAGAGGCCGAGAGCTGGTAGGCTTTATACCAGCACCCGCATGGGAGGATGATGGTGATGTTGATCCCCCACTTCGATGCAGTGGGGCAGCGGATGAGAAACCGGCAAGTTGACGAGCAGGGCCGCCGACAACGGCTATGCTGGGCGCCAATGTCTGGTTGAAGCGGACTAATTTCCCTGGACGCCCACCTGCAGGGCCGAAGCTGAGCAAGCAACGTGCCATTGGCACCGGCAATTGTCTGAAAGGCATGGTGAAGAACGGCAATAACGGGCCAACTAGCCAGCCAGCAGTGTGTATTGGAGGGGGGCGGGGTAGGTATCAACAAGTGAGGTGGATGTGTGTGTGTGTGTGTGTGTGTGTGTGTGTGTGTGTGTGTGATTGACTATTTCACAGTGTTATCAAACAACTCGGAGGGAGGGGAAGAGTCTCGCTTGGCAACTGCGTCAGTACTGAACAGTCTAGTACCTGGGAGTCGTCGAGCTTGTGTGGCACACTTCAAGCAAGCTGGGGATGAACGACTCGACCGATCACCGGTGTATGGGATACGGGGTTTGACCGATGACGCGCCGCGGCGGAGAAGTTGCACAATTCTGGAGACTTTGTATAGGCTTCGTCCTCTGAGGTGAAGCCTGATGGGGGTAGTTTGACTGAAGTCAGTCGGGACAGGGCCTCCCGTGACGGGCGACAAAGACGAGTTTATACGCCCGGAACTGGGATCGTTCCACAGACCGACCGCCGGCCCAAGCTTGTTCCCCAGAAAAGGGAGCATCACGCCCTTGCGGCCCCCTTGGGCTAACCCCGCAATCGGCCCAGGGCCCGGTTTCATAGGGCGCTTGTTGTCGGCTCACTACAGGGTAGGCGACACAGCTCCATAGCCGCTCACCCTCATCGTGTTTAGTCCCGAGAGAAGGGAGCACAAGGCGCCGTGGAGGGACATGTACAAGGGTTGAGGAGGAGGAGCGAGAGGTTGATAAGAGGAGACAGCCGTTGAGATGACATGGCAGCATGCAAGCTTCATCCCTGAGTGAAGCCGTTCGTGAGGTGAGCTGAATGATACGGTATGTAGGCACATCTCTTATCAAGATGGGATCTCAAAGCCAAATGTCCTAACTTGCCTACTTGGGGACTTATGTGTCGAACACCGCTCTGGGCCGAGGATTACCGCGACCCAGCCCTAAACAAGACGTTTTGAGGTAAACCATGGGCTAAGAATCCCGATTCTCAAGTCCCCGTCTCATGGCACAGGAGTTCCCCGCAGCAGTGCGCGCGTCCGGGCGTTCCCTGCAGCACCCAGCTGATGCGTCGAGCTTGTGCGGGGTGCAGGCGGTGTTGTCTGGTGGCTTTTACTATTAGCTAAGAGGATCCGCTCGGCCTTTGAGCTTCGATGCAGAGAAGCCCGAATCTAAAGCAATGGAAAGGCGGGTACGAGGCATAGCTCAATTGATGTTGTAGCTAATTCATCTTGTAGCTGGCAATACTATTTAGTGTTATTTTCATCTTCAAGTGTCATCCCATGACTAAGTCACGTTGCTCTGCACGTCCTATGTACAACCACATTCATCCATCTTGCCTCAATGCATCCGGCCAGATCCATCCAAGCACAGAACCAATGCCAAAAGCAACAAGGCACGTCAAGATCATCGTCGCCATGAGGCCCGCATAGCTCGTCTTCTTCGGCACTGCCACCGGCGGTTTCGCCATCCTCCTCCCCGCCGAAGCCTGTCTCGTCGCAGTCGGCCTCGCCGTCAAGAGACTCTCCCACGAATACACCGTCGGCGCCGTCGGCGTGCCGTACAACGTCGTCTCCTGCTTATCCATCGTCTGATACCCGTACCCCGTAGTACTAGGCACCGCGCTCGGCGTGCTCGTCGTCACGGCCGTCGATTCGCCCGACCATTCGTGCCCGTCGAACGCTTTATACCACGACCACTGCGAGTCGGGGTCGTTCCAGTCCGCGAGGATACCGGGGCACTCGTTGAGGCAGTTGAAGAGTCCCGCGCCCGTGCCTTGCTTCTTGTTGCCGTGCTCGTCTGCGAATTTGAGGCCGCAGGTGCGGAAGCAGCCGTACGAGGAGCAGGGGAGGGAGTACCACGGTTTCAGCCAGCCGCCGTAGGATTCCCATGCCGTCCAGTCTTTGATGTCTGTGTTTGTGAGGGTGAAGTCTGGGGAGGATTCGACGCCGTAGTAGTTTGTTTGGATTTCGGAGCCGTTGAAGGCCATGGCTGTTATCTTGTAGGACTCGGAGGGGCCGAGGTCTTTGGGGATTGTGATTTTGGGTTTGGTCGTGCCCATTGGGATGAAGTCGCTTAGGTAGCCTGCCAGGCGACACCTTGTCAGTGATGCACTTTATCGGTACTGCGCAAGGCGCAAGGATACTGAGGTAGGAAGAAAGGCCCTCTTACAGGTGTACATCCATTCCTCGGTGTACAGGAATAGCTGGTAGTGCTCGTACAGCATGTCATGGCCGCAGCCGACGTCTTCGTCTACTGGATTGCGGCATACCGCCACGATCTCTTCAAAGACTGGACCGGGGAGGGTCTCGTAGACGAACGGCTGTTTCCAGTAGTCGAAACCGATTTCGATTTCCGTCTCGACGCCAGCTTTGATCTCGGAGGGAACGGTGACGTTCAAGGCGTGCGCTGTTGAGAGGAGCGTCATGAGGAACGCGAGGAGGGTGTCGGGAAGGGCCATGGCTGCGGTGGCGGCGAGAAGTTATCGTGATCGCGATCGTGGAGGTTGAGTGTGAAAGCCGGTAGTCACTCACGTGTACCAGGCGTTGAGCGAGTGGACGAGAGGCGAGCGCTCCCTTGGTGCTGGCGACGGCAGCGAGTGCAAGTGTGGATGATGGAGGAAAGAGGCCATCGCGAAGAAAACTTGTGTGACGGCTGATCGTGTTGATGCGAAGGATCGGGATGCTAGACAGGGGCCGATGGGATTTCCTTAGCTCCTTCCTGCTTGGTCTGCGCTAAAAAATAAGCCTAAGTACTTTGGTCCCTGGTGGGGTTCCCGAAGTCGCCCGGGACCGGGCCCGGAAGTGGGTCTGTCTTCGGTGCATGGTCTGGGGGAGGTTGGGGCGAATTGCGGTGATGCGTCCTTGCAGCTTTCGTACACTGGTCGCTGACCATCGACGAACTTTTGATTGGGGTCGTCATTTGGTTCACAGCTTCGTGGTATGCGATGAGAAGGTAAAACCATCGGACGACAGCAATCAGTCAAGGGTTACACTAACTTCGATGTAGCACTCTTGGGATTCTTAATGCGGTCGTTCCTGAGCATTGAAACCCTGAAGATATAGTACGCTACAAGTAAGTCAGTCTATAAAGAATGTTCTGTCACATTATGGCCATAACAGCCGGGAAAGACTGGCCTCGAGTGTTCGGGGGCCTGCTTCAATACCACCCCGCTCGCATCGGACTGCCGCATGATGCTTGGAGCTCGAGTCCTTCACACTGAGCTCCAACCTAGAGCTCCGCACGACCCGGTTTGCATGTTCAGATGAACGCTGTTTGAGATACTTAAACTGCCCCTCCCTCTGAGGTCGCAGTCGGAGAGGAAACTCCCCATTCATGATTAATACCCTTTTCTGCATGCTAAAGGTCAACTTCAATTAAAAACGAATTACTAAAATTGGGCACCAGCGACCTTAATAAAAGACACGCAAAACCTGAGCAGAATGTCTATGAACATAACCTCCCCCTTCTCTCCTTACCCGAGCTACGTACTCGGCACAGGCCTCACTTTCATAGGCCTTCTAGGCTTCGTCCGGCCCCTGGCAATCTACGACGCCTTCGGCATCGCCAGACCCCTCTCCGCAGAAGCCGAGGCTTTTAGCTATGCTAAATCAGCGCGTGATCTAGCTACAGGGTTGCTGTTTCTCGGGCTCGAGACGTATCAGGAGGGAAGCGGCAATGAAGACGCGGTGACTGCGTTATTGGCCGTTACTTCGCTTGTTGGAATCATGGATTGGTGGATTGTTAGGACGATGGGTGGTAAGGGAGGACGAGGAGATGGGGGGAAAGCGTTGACGCATTTGGGTTGTGGGGTTGTGCTTGGGAGTTTCGCCATTTGGAGGTGGATGTATTAGTCTTGGACCAGTCCTTCCCATGACGGAGGTTGGTGTCGAATGTAACGCAGATCCCAAGCAACTTGATGACCAGTAGTGTAACTTAGGCCAAACCGAGTCATCTTTGATGGCTTGTACTTGACTTCGACTTGACTCGGTCTTCATATTCTGCTTTAATTACAGACTGGTTTACCCTTTGATTCATCTGGCGCGCTTATATGTGCGAGCCTCAAGCCTTATCCTTGTCGACGATGATCCTGGGCGATACCCTGATCTGCCAGTCGCTAATATTGTGGTAATCACCATACGTCCGGAGCGCCCTCGACAGGATCTTGTACTCGCCGCTCTCGATCGCACCGCCGTGCGAGAAGTTGCCGCTCGGCCACCAGGTACTCGAGGGCAGACGCGGGTACTGTTAAACGGGGGCATCAAAGTAGGCGTCCAAGATGAGGTTGTAATGCTGAAGGGAGCCGAAGTATTTGGTCTAGCCCAGAACAAAGGGGTATGGCCAGTCTATGGGCTCCCAAGAGGGTTCGACGAGCTTGAAAGGGTTAGCTATTTCCAGATGAAGTACTTGGTTTTGATTCGGGAGACGGGGAGTACATACATCGAAGCTGAACTCACGGCTAGGCCAGAGGATGTCAAAGTCAATGGTAAAGGTGTCTTCGATAGTCATCTTGAAGGTATCATTCTCTTGGATTAGCACAAAGTCAGGGGTTTGAATGAAGGGGTTAATCCATTCGTCGGCCCAAATTTTGCTATCTTAGACGCTGCCTTTAATACCTATGGAGATTCAGTTACCTTTGGAGCTGTCATTGAGCTGGCATCATCTACAGACCAGCGTATGTCACCCGTAGAGACTCGTCGTGAGAGCCGATAATATTGATGTATCCGCCATAGATCGAGAAAAGCTTCGCATCAATACCGGCAGGTTCGATGAAAGTCACCGTCATAACTTCAGTCGTAACAGGAGCTACATCAAGTGCAGTCGCCGAGAACTTGACCATGGCCACCTCGCCCTTGTTCGAGGAGTACGGGATCGGAGGGAACGCGACCACGGGATCGGAAGCGGGCTCAGTGGAGATGGTGGAGCCGGCTTCGTGAACAATGTTGTACTCCACTGTCTCGTTTCCTCTGTTATCAATCTTGATCTCGTGTGTGCCCTGGAAGTGGTCTGTGTCGTTCAAATTGATGACGGCGGGGGTGATGGATGTCTTGTAGGTTATGAACTTAAAGGCGTCGACTATACCGGCATCTGGCATTGGAATAGGGGTAATAACCCGTCAAATTCGGTGAATCTAGAAACGCCAAGATAGAGAGACTTACGCTAGAGAGCCGCTTCCATCATGATGAGCGACGGGCTTACCGCTGGAGGCGATGAGGTGGTGGGCCGAGTCGCCGGCGTTGCTGGAAATTTTGGAGCGGCCTCCGTTCGCTGAGAAGTAGAGAGCGGCAACTCCGGCAATGTTGAAGTTCTGTTAGAACGAGTTGAGCTAGTCTCCAATCAGCAACTTAGGTACATATGGAGTGGCCATGCTGGTTATATAGAGAACAGCCTACCCACCCTCGGATGTCGGATACGTGGGAAGAAAGGAACCATCTGATATGGGGATTAGGTAAAATACGAAATGTTTGAACAGCTAGATGTCGGGACGACGATAGCTTACCAGGAGCTGAGATCTCAGGCTTAAGACGGCTGTCAACTGTCAAGCCCTAGGACGAGAAGTAGTCAATGGCACCTGCAACGGATCCAGAGTTGGCGCTGGGAATGCCGACTGCCTTGCTACCGTTGGCTACAAACTCAAAGCTTACCTTGTGGCCCCGTTCATTTTGCTGAACGAGCCACTTGTCATCCTCTAGACTGGTGAGTCCAACTGATTCGCAATTTTAGTATGTCATGATCGTGTTGCAGGACAGGGGGACGCCAAGTTATGGAAATGACTTACATCCAAGGGGCTGCTCCTTGGGGTTGTAGACGTTTCGGTTGGGAATCTCCCAGGCAGCATCCTGAAAGTTGTAGTAGAATGCCAACTTGACACTCGTTCCGAAAAGGTTGGTGTCGAGGACTTGCCAGCACTGACCATTCTGCAGCACATGTGTTGGTGAGGCTTAGGTCGAATCATAGAGTAGACAGGCACAACAACAATGAGATTTCCGCCAGTTGATAGCAATTGTTAGAGGTGAGCTGAGAAAGTTGCAAAGTTATCTTCAGCGATGTAATGCTCAATTTTGGTTGACTTGTTTCCAGCGCTCTGCGATTGTGATCTCCAGTCTTTTGAACTTCTTTGTTCCCCATTGTTTTGACACACTGCTGCGGCCCCGTTCAGGCACATAACCTTGTATTACTTGTTTCTGTACCTCTTAAGAATCAAGGCTTTGTTACACTCCATTCGACTTCCAAGTTCGTTGACAAACGGTGCTTTCATCAGCTATTTTGGTAATATTCAAGCCATTGGCATCATTGATAGACTACAACATGATTGTTCAGAGGCTTCTTTCGCTGTAAACGACATTAGAATCATTGTATCGATGACTCTCTGGCTTCAGACACACTATTTAACAATCCGTTGCAACCGAGTGTCTGCATCACCTACAGTCATCAACAGCCTGACCATCGACGACATCGCCAATACGATTTCAGCCCCTGGCATACAACTCTAGCGCGTATCTTCCTTACAAGAATACATTTTTGACTACTACGACTTTTATACATCTCTACTCTGGAAGATCGGATCTCTTCTTCAGCATCTCATTTATATAGCTCACGTGCCTTACTTATCACATCACTTGTCGACAATGGCCTCGCCTACTCACGACCCGGCTGACATTCTTTGCTGGATGAGGGATGTGTCCGGAAATTTGGAGGACATAAGCTCACTCGAAGAAGAGGTCCCCAATCCCCCTGAGATTAAGCAAATTCAAGAGACTAGTTCTGGTACCGCTTACATTGCTGACCGGTCTGCTTCTGGAAGTGGATCACGGGCAAGCGAATCTGGAGAGACGCCAGCTCTGACGACAAATTCAACATGTACCAAACGCTCCTCACGATCTGAAGATGGAACTGACGATGAAAGTGTTAAGAGACGTAGGTGCAGCTACGTTCAGTCGCCAACGTTTATACAAAGCCCATGGGAATCTGCGACCGGTTGCCATATGTACTACCGAAACAGCTGTCGCCCAAGAAAGCTGGAAACTGTCACATCGTCTTACTGGCCAGATATTCGCGACGTCTATGCCAGATCACTTCATGACCCGAGCATCAAATGTTGCGTTCCCTGTTCCATCTGTCATGAGGATTGCGCAGACGAAAGTACGTCATGGAAAGTTTGATGGGAATTGCCCGTCATCCTTGCTTGTGGCCATATGATTGGGGAAGAATGCCTCAAATCGTGGTTCAGATCGCGGGCAAAAAGCGATCAGCCAAAGGACTGCCCAGTGTGCAGAAGGTTGCTCCAATGCTCCGAATGCAAGGAAGCCTTTATGTTCTCGATCCTTTGTCGCGATTCTTACGTCCCGAATCTGAAGACCAAAACCTACAGCGAGCAGCCAATGGAGCAGACCATTTGCAACGATTGTCAGGCCGAGACTGATTTCGGAAGTCGAATCCTCCAAGGTGAGCATATTGCCGAGCCATTTCCCCGCGGCGGCGCTCCCCGACATATGATAGATTGGTACCGTCATGTAAGGGATGAGTTTGAAACCAAAGCAAAGTTGAGCTTGGGTGACGGAATGAGACCGATCGACGTCTCCGGCATGATTCACAAAGAGATTTTCGCCGAGATGGAATCATGGCTGTATTTTCTGAAGGAGGATGTGGCTCACAGAGTACAGGCAAGTATCGCTAAGATTGAGACAGAGTTGGATGAAACTCACTGGTGGAATCGCGCTGGAGTGGACGCGGAAGAAGAGTTCGACATCAACCCAGGCTATGGCAATCGCTTAGATGGTGGCGAGGACCGCGGCGAGGACGGCATGAGTTACGAGGGCTTTGATGGCCGCTGGCATGGCGATGAGACTCAGGCTGGGGACAGAGATTACGATGCCGCTAACTATACTTGGTGAGATTTGCTGACATCAACTTGGTGTTACACCATACTTTCTAGAAGATAGAGCGTTGTTGATTTTGAATGATCTGATCGATGAAATACGACTTGGATAAGTTGTGGTCAAGAATGTGAGGGGTTGTCACAAGCTCAACCCGCAGCTGTAGTAATTCTGAATAGAGTCTACTTCATCTATCCATTGGTGGTATCACGATCTCCATCTGTTCCGGACGTGCAGTTGATCTGGAGCAAGTTCTTGTCCAGGTTTTTGCATTCGTACACAGGTGGCTTCCCGCTTGGCACCGTGACTGTAACGTTCTCGGCGCGGATGTTGCTGCAACGCTATATCGTAAAACTAATGTCAGTGATGTGTCCGGAGAATCAATGCTCTTTCATAGCGATGGATGGGAAGCTTACGTCTGCGGCACTACAAACAAGGCTTCCGGCTTGCGGGTCTAGCTTGGTTGAAACCGTGCCGTAGATGTTCTTCAGAGTGATGTCAGAAATTGTAAGGTTGGCCTAGAATCACCATTATCAGCACTCAATTGTACAAAGAGCTCAGAGAGAACGAAGGGACCTACCGGGAACTCTTCGCAGAGTGTTTGGTTCTTTTGGCCGTAACATTGCGTGATCGTAATAGCCCGATCATTGTTGGTATTCTTGAAGAGGTCATACGTGACGTTTCTGACACGCCCGAGACCACCGCCACCGTTCAGAAGTGTCTGGAAAGCAGTCTCAATACCTGGCCAGACCTTGATCCGAGCGGCATCGCTGGCGTTGGCCATGGTTGTGTTGTAGATGTAGAGGTTCTCGACGATGTCGGTCTCGCCCTTGTACTGGCCCAGGGAGCCAACGCTCATGCCGTGTGAGCCAGTGCAATCCAGGTTCTGGACGACAACATTGGTGCTGTTTGGTTTGAATGACACACAGTCTGCATAAGCCATCGAGATTAGTTCACGAAACCTTGACGAGAGTTTCGATAATTAGGCTGCAAGCAACCAGATCATCCGTGGCCAAACTCACCGTCTGTGTTGATAATCACTGAGTTCTGAATCACAATGCGATCGGACCGATAAGTATCCCAACCATCCGAGTTGGCGATCTTGACACCATTTTGACTCTGTCCCAATTATTGTGTCAGCATTTGCGCCGCCCTGAGATGGGGGTAAATCAGTGGAGCGACCTACCTGGGCTTTAAGATCCATATCACTGATAATGACATCGGTGCTGTTCGCAATCAGGTTGAACCACTGGTCTCGTTAGCCTGTAACAATCTGGATGTGGTGGTCACAACTCACGTTGGGAGGGTTGCGCATCCGAAGGTGTGACATTGTCGCCCCCTTCGCTCCGTCGAAAGAGAACAACATGGGCCTCAAGAGCTATAATGTCCTGTTTAGCACACTCGAAAAGTAGCATGACCTGGCGTTCTTACACTACTGTTGGTCTGAATGGCCTCCCAGTATGCCTGACCGCGACCATCAATGACAGACTTATCGTTCCCAAGATCACCATAGATGTTGATATCCTCGCCGCCAAACTTCCAAAAGACTGACTGATTCTGGAAAGCGAACTTGAAACTGTTGTCGGCCCAGTAGAGAGGGTCATCATTGAACTGGATGTCGCCGGTAATTACTACGTCAATGTGCTTCAAGAAGGTGAGATCCAACGGCGAGCTAATGAGGTAGGTCTTGTCGAACACCACCGTGCCGCCGTCGTTGCATTCCTTGAAGGCTTTGAAGATCTTCGGCGCGTCGTCTTTGCCCTCGGTGCAGCTCGGCTTAACGTAGCAATAGCGGTCTTTGTCTCTGGGAGGCGAAAATGGCATGGCCTTTCCGGTGTTGAACGGAGCGGGCTCGATCTTAGGGCGCTTGGGAAGCTCATCTTGGGCGGAAACAATCGACATCAGGCCAGGGGCGACGGCCCATAGAGCCAAAGAGGTGGTCCGCATCTTGACAAACTTGCACGCACACGGGAATGACAGAGTGGTGTTAGGGACGTGAAAGCGCCACTACTTGAGTCCTAGTCCCTGAGCCATTCGTACTCAAATACCCAAAATCCTAAGAGCTTAAGTTTAATGAAATGTCACCGGCGGCGGATCATATCATCATGATCCCCAGATTGAATGCAACAATACGTGGAAGATTTGTGGGGTTCATGTAAGGTCCCTCGGCCGGTCGGTAGAAGATTTCGCGGACTGGGGTGCGAGAAAACACGTTGATTCTTCCCAAAAGAGCGTTCCCTTCAACCTGACGAACCCCTTGCGGCTGAATCCTTCTTGCGCTTCTCCGCATACTGTACCCATTTGTGAGCGCGGGGTAAAGAGGGATGCGGAGAAATTATCAGAGACAACTTGGCGAGGCAATTAGCGAGCCGGTGGGTGCAATTTGCTTCGCATTTCCGGTCTTGGCGTTGACATAATATGAGATCACACAGGTAGCAGATATTTGCTGAAGCACTGGGCTCTCAAGACCCTCATCTTCAAGAAAACTGGGAACGGGAGCTTGGTCTCAAGGCATCTACCCGCAGATTAGGCAATGGAGTCCAGAGGCCCTCGCAGAAGAATGGAGCCATTCAGGCTGTTGGTGGAACATCGATGTAGGGCAGCGCGATTCGAGACCCCAAGCGACAGATCATAGTGATCATGGTGAATTTGACTCTCGTTGAAATCTTTGTCACTGGCTTCCGAGGCACATCCAAACAATGATAACCTCGAGATTTTCACGATCAGGATCGTTGTGCTGCTTCATCGTCGAGAAGGTATAAGGGAATGCTCTTCAAACTGAACTCGACCATGGGAAGGTAGCCAAGCTTGACTTATTAAGGGGATTCGAAATCAAATGACCCATTAAAGAAGTCACAAAACCGTGATCAGCTGCTAGTGGGAGAGGGGGGGAGGGTATCAAATGTTGCATGTATCAAAGCCAACCGGCCGTCCTTGATCATATCCCTGCTGTCCTGCTTTTGTCCTCAAGACCTGACTACATCATGTTGTCCTCGTGAAGCACTTCCGCTCGCGCCATAGACGTCCAATAGCCTCCTCCGTGGCTGTGTGTATATTGGAAGAACAAAGGGAATGTTTCAGAATCCGCAACATGGCAATATTGACGATAGGCCGCGTCCGAGACCAGACTTTTATCAGAGTTAACTTCTCAAAAAACCCGTGTCCGATAGTGCTGAGGCGGCGGGGGTTGCTGACGGCGAGCTGGTCCATTGGTCTTGACTTTCCATGCGTCGTAACGATTAATGTGGAAAGGTTCGGGTGGTTGTGGTTGTGGCATTGGAACGTATTGCATTGGTCGGCCCCGGGTCGGGTAGACCCGCGGAGGTATTCTTGGTGTCCTCGGCCCACGGGACCCGGTCACCCCGCTTTCGGAGGAAGAATCATAATACAAGGAGTCCCAGTCCGGTGGCGGTCCTGGTCTTCTCTTGTTCTGAGAAATGCAGAACCAAGCGATGAGAACAATGGCGACGAAGGCCACGATGCCACCCAGGATTCCTCCTATCTGTGCGCTTGATAGGGATCCGCTTGATCGGTCCGGAGGTGGTGGGTCCGTGGTCGGAGCAGCGGCTGGGGGCGGGTCGGCCGGGTTGCCATCGGAGTATGATGTCGGTGGCCCGCTCCCTAGTGTAACGTATGTGACGAAAGTTGAACTTGGTCGATAGATCGTCTGAGTTATGACATGAAAGCCTGTCTCTTCCTGTCGGGCAGCGACGGGAAGAGGGGTTTCGCGGGGTTGCAGCGAAATCGGAGTGGGAGAGGTATGCATTGCTGACAGGATCTCATCAGGTTAGTTGGTAAGCGTCTTATTCGTTATATCCAGCCAAGAAGAGAAGGCCTCACTGGCTAAGACAAAATGGTACCGTCAAGTAACTTAGATAGCGTGGTAAACAATGAACCACATGAGTGAGTGTCAAAAGACCGAAGAAGCCACAGTACGAAAGGAAAAGGAAAGAAAGTGCAAGACGTGTCATTCTTATCCAGGAATCTAGAAGCAGGCTGTGGTTCGCAGAGAAAGTTGCTTACCATCTTACAACTTCTCACGGGTGCCAAGTAGCATCCACCGCATACTTTCATCGCAAGGCCAAGACTAGGCATAGACGCAATTCCTACGAACGAGCTGCAGCGCCACAGGCAACACCACGCCCCCCCAGACACATCGGATAAGACACTCAAGACGCGACTAACCTTGTTTTGACACCTCTCTGCCCAGACTTGTTGATATAGTACGGCTGCGCCTGACACATCCAAAGACCTGCAGGCAGGCTGCAAGGCATTGAGGCTGGCCAGTGAGGACCGACAGCGTGGTGCCATGAACATGCAAAACGCGCACATGATTCTGCCCATCAACACTTGCGATAAATGGGGATGAGAGGCCAGATCCACCAATAAGCTGAATTGGTCGGGCCAAGGTGCAGGAGTTTTGATCAACCGAACCAATGTCATTGAGTTGCGGACAGCCATTAGCAAGTACCGCACAGTCAGACATCGTATACACACCCACACGGGGGCCGGCCCGTCGAGTTGGATCTGTGTGAGTGAGACCCTTGACTGGAGTGCTCATGTGCTTAGTTCCAGTGAGACACGGTGTATATCAACAACGGCGGCATCTTAGTTGCCGGACCTACTTCGCGTGTGCGAATTTGGCCCCCAACCAACCTTGACTAACATCAACCTATGCAGACACTAACGCGGTCATTGCATCGGCCAACCTGGATGAGAGTTCGTCATCAATCTCACAAAGATAAGACCGGAAGGACACGGCAGTTATCAGAACAAATCCCGACGAAGTTAATTGCTACCTCAACGGGTGACACGATGCCGGACCTCATCGCTACTATTTCCAGGTGTCGTCACGTCCTTGATCGTGCTCGATCTATCCTTTGCACCCGCGAACTCAAGGCGTCATTTTAAATCTCTTTTATGTCCCCCAAAGTTACACCACGCCTGGAATATTACATGCCCCCAAAAGTACACGAACGAGAATAAGTGAGAAAATCATCATGCCAAAGTGCCAAGAAGCGCGTGCGCGCGCGCGCGGATTGCCGGTTTTATAAGTCCGCAGAAATTCATTCAAAGACTGAAGAACAGAATTGCGTTCGATCAACGGGGGCCAGGCGAGCGAACTCCAACTTCTCTGACAGAGTATCAATGGCAGTATCTGAAAGAGGGCTGAGTCAGCTATTCGTTCTGTTTCATTTCATCAGAGGGATATCATCAAACTTACTTTTACTTCGATCGGACTTTAGCAAGATTACGCAACGGCTCTCCTCCCCTCGCGGAAAGCAAAACGAACAATTGTTCCACCTTATCTCCTCCTCTCAGCTTTACCGGCACGGTTCGGTTGAGCAGCAGCGGTAGGGTTGTTGTCAACGATGATACCGACGCCGGCACCGCCCTCGCCGTTTCCGAGTTGGATCTTGGGACCCTTTGTAAGCGCGGCCTCGGCAAACGTGAGGGCACGATCGAAGCCGCTCTGGCGCTTCTCCACCCTCTTTGTAATATCTCGGCCTGCAACGATGCCTTGTTGAGCGGCTCCGGGGGCGCCAACGCCGGCAGCGGCAGCGGCAGCGGCTGCTGCGCCTTCGCCTGCGGCGGCGCCTCCCTTACCCTTTCCAGCCTCCGCCTCGCCTCCGAATGTGAGCGCACCATCACCGACTACCAACGCAGGGGAGTATGCGCCGAGGTTGATGTTCAGGGGTGCGGGGGCGGCGTTGATCCCTACGGCCAGGATGGCGAGGGTCATGAGGGTGCTGGTGATCTGCATGGCGAAAAATTGGAAAGTTGAATTGAAAAGATTGGGTATCGTGTGTCGGCGCAGCCGGTAGATGTCTCTCTCCTCAAGAGGAATTATTAGGTAGTACTGAAAAAGAAGGGGATTCCTTTGGTGGAGGAGAATCGAAGAAGCAGAACAAACAGCACAGCTGAAGTGAGGAGGAAATAAAGAGAGATGACGGAAATCAGGTAATAGCACACGCGTCAACGAGTGGCAAGGCAAGGTGGGAGGAGAGAGCGTAATGAATGAAATCCCCACGGAGCGCCAAGAAGAGGTTCAAATACCTGGCATGGAGAACCACGACCAGATCCAGAACCACAACCAGTGAGAGAGTGTCAAAGGTGAGAGGTTGGAAGGTGGAGGATGGGACAAGAGAGGCGCGGAGACCATGCCATTCGGGGTTGCGGCGCCGTCATGCGTGTCAAGACCTGCCGCTGCCAAGGCCAAGCGGCTCTGTCAAAAATAGAAGCTCTTCCAGGTGCCTTGGACAAGAGATGATAGGTTCTTGGGCGTTCTAAGCTCCAGGGACTAACAGGCACACGGACCTTGAGGAGGGGGGTTTCCGCTTGGGATTCGAGGAGAAGGGCAGCAGAGCCGCGAGTTGATCCAGGGGGGCCATGTGGTTTCCATCGATGGTATGGTGATGATGGTGGTTACGCGGGATGTGGTGGAGAAGTGCGTCTGAGCGGAGGTGAAACGGTCCAAGTCCCAAGACCTCCAACAACGAGGGCTCCCCGAAACCATATAGAGTCTTGGCAACTGGGCTGGATGCGGCCCTGGCTTTGTCAAGAAGCAGCTTCTTTCTATGAGAGCGCTGCAATCTCTTCTCTGTTGCCCATGGTGTTGCGAAGTAAAGATAGATGAAGCTGATGTTTGATGTTGGGGCACGAGGGGTTGTCTACCGAGGATGCGATCCGCAACCTGCCACAGGCTAGCAGCTGCAAGGCCGTTTTACCATTCGCAGCTCCGACAAGAAATATCAGTAAATTACTTAGAAGAGCCATAGTCTGCACATGAATACCTACCATGGTCGCCAAGATGTCTGCTTGCCGATGGCCAAGGACCGGGCGTTTCCCAAGACAATTGGCCCGGCCAGCGATCGGGATACCAAGGCTGCGCCCAGGACTTCCAAGAGATCCCATTCTACAACCGTAACGGCATACACCATCTACTCGCCCGGAGAACGTCGCATACGAGGATTTGCCATTCCAGCCTCAAGACCGCTTCCCCGACGTGGATGCTGATTGGACCGGGCGACGTTGAATCGAAGCTGGGACCCAAACCTACTCCTACACCGATCCGAGTCAACGGAGTCAAACAACACTCATTGAATCTCCGAAGTAGAGCAGCTTGCAATGAAGATCTGACATTGACAGCTCTTGGTAGAATGAATTTCAGAGTGATTTCGCGCGCATCGAGAAAGACTGTTTGAATGGTTGGGTGAACTAGAGGCCCATGTCGAACTTGACACTCTTATGCATTGACTGACCGCTAATCATTAGAGACTGGTCGCTGATTGTGTCTGAATAGGCTAGGTTGAGCCGTTCCACAGCACTTCCTTGCAACGGCGCGTGCCACCGGCGGAAACACACTCGCGTGTGAAACCTTGCGTCAGAAAATTTCTGTCTGCGGGTAGCCCCTTGAGTCTTGCAGATGTCCAGCTGACTCGTCACCATAAAACAAATACGATCCCACCGGTGATTGTTTGCACATGTAATAGAGTCGCATGTGAGCGGCATGCCGCCTTGAACATGCTAGTCTGGTTGAATACTTGCCACATCACGCCACGAAGGAGTATTCATGTCAACACTGTCATGTCCTGTAAAAGCTAGATCCGAAGCCCTCAATTGTGGATTTGATATAGTTCAAATGCCACTCATCTAGCGAATCGTATTCAATATCGACTGTGAGTAAGTGACTGCCCCTACAGTACCAACCAGTAGTCGGAGAAACTACCAGCCGAAGTTCTTACAAGAAGTCAATACAACACGTCGATAAGCTACGATAATACGGAGACGCAATGCTGAGCTAGGAGATTAACCCGATTCCGATGTCTCTAACGATCTTCAGTGACGTTCCGCCTGTCTAAAGAAAGACTCGGAGATTTACCATTAGCCTAGGCACTGCCTCCGTAAGCGTTTCACAGCGACTAGCTTGACGGGCAAGACAACAACCGCGGCTACATTCGACATGGATCCTCGGGCTTTATCCTTATAACCGTGGCACAGATGAGCGACTGTGCCTTGCGGTTGTCTCCTTGCACCTGCATAATCCTGTATGGCCAAGACATTATCCAGATCTACATATTGAAGCTTTTCCATACGCCAAGAACTCTGTGGTTTGGCGCCATTGATTTCCAGAATGGTTGGAAAATGGGATCTGAGTTTGACACCTTTAGAATGCAATTTCGGGGTACTTCAAACTCGGCTGGGCCTGAAGGAGAGCTCAATTCCAGTAATAGGTAGTCAGCCAGAACATAATCATCTCGGTAAAGCCTAAATTTGTCATTGTGTGCAGCTGCTGACTCAATCCTGTACTTTTCTCCTGCTCCCGTAGACGAATTCCTTTTGGTTCACCACCCAGATCCGATCCTCATTAGAAACTACACAGTCTAATGCCTATGCAGCTGAATATGCCTTTACGAGACATGACGTCCCGTGTCCAGCATCTCCACCCAAGCTTCCTGCCTCTTCTGCTCAGCAGTCGGCGTCAGCCAAGTATACTTTTGATAGATATAATCGCTATGCGCAATGTCTCGGATCTGCCTCATAAGGTTGTCAAGCGCTGGTACCCGCTTGTAGTCACTGTAATCTTTCCCATCAGCTTTGTGGTCGTATCTGGGAGCCCAAACCGCACGGGACCTGGTCTCGCTGAGTATGGCTCTCATTAGCGAGTTGGTCGCTCTCTCGACGCGGAGAGCGCGGCACGTGAAGCAACACGAAGGGCGGGAGGCGCCCTCGGGAGTGGTGAGCGGGAACTTGTCTAATTCGGTCATGCTCCCCGGCAGAGGCAAACCCATCATGCCCACATCCATACAGCTTTGAGCGCACTGCGAGTAAGGGCCGATGAGGCCCGGGCAGTAGGGGCACTTTGGTTGACCGAGGTTGTAAAGATTTGCAATTTGTTTGATGCACGCTTCGCACAGAATGTGACCGCAAACGAGAATCATGGCGCGATTCGAGTTCTGGCCGGGCGTGGTGGCCATTGATGTTGAGCATTTGGGGCATGGAGCAGCAAACTGCTGGAGGGCCGTGTCGGAGGTCATCCAAGACTTGATTTCCGGCCAGAAAACCTTTCGGATTACTTCGCGCTTGTCCGTCATCGCGGCTGCATCCGAGGGTACGAGACGATCGACCGGCCCTTGTCCAACCGGCATGTACGGCGGGACGGGCTGCTGCGACGGATATCCGGACGGGTATGCGGATGGTCGCTGTGATTGCTGGAGACTTTGGGGCGCAATTTGGTGCGGAGCGCCAATGAGAGGGCGGCCGGCTTGGGCCGACGGGACCGAGTCCCATCGGTTGCCAGTGAATGCATCGTTGCCTTCGCCGATATCAAGTGATTCGTCGACCGAACCGACGACAGAGGGAGCTCCTTGGCTCCCTCCGCTACTGGCCCCGCCGAGACCTCCACCAGACCCTCCGCCGAAGTGCATGTTGCGAAGCTTTTGCAAGGTTTCTCTGTCCATTTCATCAAATTCGTTGGATGGTTGAGCTGAAATGTTTCTCAACTAAGGTGCCAAACAGTGGAGGGACTAAGACTGTCTCGATCAAGTCGTCGAGAGGATGTCGTAAGCCGGGTTACTCGAGTCTTCTTATATCTGAAATGGTGCTCTTGGTCCTCAGAAGGCATCTGTGCTCCCTAGTTGTTGTTATTCGTTACTTGCTTTGTGTCGCTTAGGCACCTTTTTCTGACGAGACAACTTCTTGTGCCTTTCGGCAGAATCGCGAAAGAAAACACTGAATCAGGTGGTGCTTCTTTGAGAAAAATCTCCCTTGCGAGGCACTTACTTCCTGTGTCCAAGGTAGTCTGCGTCTTATTGCTATTTACCGCATCAAGGGAGGGACTGGTTGCATCCATCACAATCCAAATAGTTCGCTACGATGCCCTGCACTGTACCCCCGGGCTTCATGAGTCCTCTTTGTTGTTCTCGAATCTCATGCTTCGAAAAACAAATTTGGTCTCACAGAATGCTGCGGAACCATCGACTGAATCACATGTAGATAGGTGCATTATCTCCGAGTCGTAAATTCCCATTGCCCTTGCAACGTCAGTGCAGATATTGCGCGAAAGTTGGACTGTGGGCTTTTTGGTCCATTGTGATGCTATATTTTCGGGGCATTTCCCCATTGTTCCCACGGTTGGGGCGAGTTGTTACTGGGGACACTGTGGTGGGCATCCGAGTTCGGGGTCTGGGCAGTTGGCCCTGGCCACTCTCTTTATCTCCCGAGATCCCTCTCTTGGCTTCTTGAGCACCATGGCGAAGAGCCAAACATTGAATGCAGACTTGCTGAGAAGCTCATTCTCATCATTTGTCTTCACGCTGGCCGAGACTGAACTTCCGAGTCATCCAGCCCAGCTCTCTTCCACGCAAGCTTCGCCATGGCTTGGGAGGTGGCACAAGCCTGGAATACTTGATTTAACTTTCTTGAACTTGGGCCAAGCAGCAGTAGTTCCACACCTGTGGAACCCGCCGAGCCGCCGGTGTAGTGGACTGAGGACGGGAATTATGTTATGAAAATTCAAATGCAGAAAACTTGCCGTCATCGAAGAATCCATTCACCTCAGCCCTACAGAACATAGTCGCGCGCGAATTGTTGGCGTCAATTTTGTATTCAGATGACCCGGACGCAACGGCAGAATGCTAAGGAATGTTTCCCTTGGCCTATTTAGTTAGTTACTCGACATCAAAACGCGTCACTATAGAAGGAGTCTCGGGGGGATGAGCGTCACCCTTAAGTAATGTATGAGCCACTGCGCTGCGCCTGTGAATTACCTGCAACTTTTTTTACTTCACCGATACCCCAAAGTTGCCCATTGAGTAATCAAAATAGCCCGAGTTCAACACCCTTGTCACCATTACTCTACTGCAAGCCCCTTGGGCGAAACACATTCAATATGTCAAAGAAATACCCTGCCCCCGACGCGCCAGTAGTCCGGATAATTGTGTTGGAGACGGACAACCCCCATCCTGACACCCATGCAGCGAAAGGGAGCTTTGGAGAAATTCTGCATACACACTTCCAGCATGCCGGCGCTGAACACGACCCTCCGTTGGGAGTCGATACAGATCAGAAGTTCGTGGTAGAGGAAAAGGGAGGTACAGTCCCATCATTTGAAGATTTCGACAGCTATCAAGGTGTCCTGATCACCGGAAGCATGTATGATGCACACGGAGATAATCCCTGGATTCTCAAACTCCTCGGAGTTTTACAAGGTTCGTTACCACTCAAGCCACTGATACCCTTTACAGACACCCGCAACCAGCGGTACTGACTCCGGGCAACAGAACTCTGGGAGCGCCGGCCGGATCTCCACTTGAGCGGCGTGTGCTTCGGCCACCAGCTTCTCAATCGGATGCTCGGCGCCGAAGTCGCACCAGCGCCATCAGAAGACTGGGAGTTAGGCCACTGTCGGATCGACCTTTCCCCGGTGGGTAAGCAACTGTTTAAGACAGAAGACAATCATGTGCATCTTCACCAAATGCACCAAGACCAAGTCGTCGCGCCACCTACCACCGAGAGCTCCAAGGGCCTATTGAAGCCGAGCGACAAGGTGGATGTGTGGGGTCACAGTGAGCACACCAAGGTGCAGGGCGTCTACATCAAGGGCCGGCTCTTCACATCACAGGCGCATTTGGCGTTTGATGAGGATATGGTAAAAAGGCAGATCCAAATGAGGATTGACAGTGGCGGTATTCAGGATATGGAACATGCGGACCAGGCGGCGGAGACTGCGCATTGGGAACACGATGGTGACCTGGTCGCAGCGGCTATTCTAAGGTTCTTCCACGGAGACGATGATGAGATAGAGTGATGGGTGGTAGGAAACGGTGTTGTAGTAACGGCTGCCCAGTTGTGGAGAAACTTACTTGTCAATCCTGAAGCTAGCTCAGCTGTCATGTCTGAGTAGAGACCCAGTCCACACCACAATGTGTGTGGCCAAATTTGAGGACGGATAAAGATATCCGATGTTGTTTCATTACCACGATGACATGGTTCAATATGAAGAAGTTCAACATATTGCTTTGTCGCCTCTCCCTCTCCCTTGGTATCGAGTCGCATGAATTCTTGGCGTGGTTGGCTGGAGCGAGGCACCCTCGCTGACCTTCCCTTTAGGTCTACAAGAAGACGATCCCACCGGTAGTCTTGAGACTTATGTGGTGATTATGCTCGTGAGGACGAATCACTCACGTACTTAATCTCATAGGCACTTCGTGCAGCGTTCCATTCATGCTACCTTAAATTCCATTCTCTGCCACCATTGCTGTTGGTCAGCGGCAACATCCATCGCGTATCACTGCATCAGTCAGCTTTGAGTGCGGCATTCGTATGATGATTGCAGGGCTCTAAATATAGCATATTATTGGATGGCTGCAGAAAGAAGACCCCGGGGAAGTGAGTTCAGTCAGTCACATAAGAAGCAAGACTTCCTTTCCCAATCTCGAATGATGAGTCTTGCATTCAAGGTCCGCCTTTGCAAAATACTTTCTGCTCATCTCACCGCCTCAAAAGATGACTTCAGCGTCCAATTTTCCAGGAGTCGGGACGCATCTTGTTTACAGAAAGCCGCCGCCAACACCGGAGTTTCTCAACACGCCAACCAATCTTTATTCCGATGCTGAGAATTACAGAGATAAGCGCGAAGTTTTTGTTCGTAACATTCGCGCCGAGATGAATCAGTTCACTACCGCGAGTGATGGCTTGGAGTTCGTGAAGCATAGGGTTGATGTTAAAGACTGGTCTGACGAGGATGAGGTTCGCGAGGTGATACTTCGAGACACCCAAGAGCTTCTCAAGAAACAGTAATATGAATTTCCCTTATCTCATGTTATCTAAAACTTCGTGATTAGGCGAATAATTAATCAAATCTACGAATAGTTTCAACGCCAACAGGACATTCACCACTGTCTCAAGAATTCGACACTCTGATATAAGTGGAATCAGGAAAGACACCACGCCGGTTTACTCTATTCACGGCGACTTGACTGTTAGAAGTGGCCTTGAGCTCCTGGAAGATACTATTCCCAAAATGGATCACCCGCCCAAATCTATGCCTCCTAAGGGTCGAGTTCTCATGGTCAACGTATGGAGGCCTCTGAAGACGATCAAACGCGACCCGATTGCCTTTCTAGTGCCCAAAAGCATTAGATCTCAGGAACGACATGCACAGATCTTCTCACGACCTGAAGGAAAATTCAAAGTCTTTGGCAAGGACGCTCAAGACTTCTGGCTGGATACAGCTTCCTACAGCGAGGACCATGATTGGGTGTTTCTGGACCATCAGCAACCAGATGAGCCTGTCCTGTTTCTTCAATGGGACAGTGCATCATTGGAGAGTTTCGAGTCGAGGATGGCTGTGTTTCATAGTTCTTTTGAGGATTCTAGATATATGGACGAGGCGGAACGAGCGAGCATCGAGCTCAAGTGTCTTGTTTTCTTGGACAAGTGAATGAGTGGTGGCCATGGAGGCGGAAGATCACGCATCACGCATCATCTCAGTCTAGGTAGCTCAGTTAATCAACGAGGACTGATTCAATGTGGATACTAGTTAGTCTTCCTATCCAAATGCCAGACTTGCTAATTCTGACGAAGCCCCTCTGATAGTTTGACAGAAACCACTGAGCATGGCATAAGAACTACAAGAGCAAATAACTTGGGCTTTTTTCTTGCATTCTTTCTCCATGCATCGTTACTACAATACTCAGCTGTGATCCCATTGCTTATTATAGTTTACTTGAGCTTATCTTGGCCTTACTCGGATCTGACCACAATCTTCCCTGTGTCTCGCCTCTATCTAAGGCATCAAGCCCCGCCGGAATCTCCGCAAAAGGAATCTCTGTTAACTCTGGCTCAATCGACTTATTTGCCAAAAGGTCGAAGACATCTCTCAAGTCCTGTTCACTCGCTCCAAACGATCCAATCAAACTTACACTACGGCCAATCAAAGCATAGCTAGGGATTGTGATCTCGGAACCTGCCAGTCCAACGACGACGACTTTGCCCCCTTCGCTCACCTTTTGAATGGCCTGCGTTGTGGTTGCCCCTGTGCCGGCGAAATCGACGATGGCATCGAAATCCACGTCCTGAGCATCTTCCAGGCTCTTGAAACACCCACTAGCACCGAGTCTCTTTGCCTCTTTGAACTTTGACTCGGATATGTCGATGCCGTACACTTTGGCCCCTTTGAGGACTCCAAAGCCGAGACCTGACATCCCAAGGCCACCGATACCAATCACGCCGATCGTCATACCAGGCTTCGCAGCGGCTTCGACTACCACAGCATGGTAGGATGTTGCCATCGCATCAGTCGCCACCGCAGCTTGAGAAAATGAGAGGCTGTCCGGGATGTGGACTAATCTTGCCACAGGTGCCAGCACAAATTCTCCGTAACCACCGTCGAATCCAAGACCAATAGCCATTGTCCAGTCCCGAAGCTTGATCGGATATGAGAAAAGCCCCACGGTAACACGTTCGCCGGTTTTGAATTCTTTCACATCAGGGCCGAGTGCTGTAATTATCCCAGAGACTTCGTGGCCGAGAGTAATGGGCCGCTGAACAACCCCATCGATGCCCTTCAATATGTGGCAGTCTGAATGGCACAGACCGGCTGCTTTGACTTGTAGCTGAACCCAGCCGGGGCCAGGCTGAGGAATGGGTAGATCTCGAAGTTGTAGGCCGCCGCCTTTCTCCATGTACTGAAAGGCTTGCATTTCGATAGAGTTGTCGTCCAGGCTTATTCAAGTTGGCGCTCCTGAAACCTGGGGGTAGAGGTGAACCACGACTTTTGCCGAGACTTTATGCTTACAGGGCGGGGGCTTCACCCCGCATTTTGAATATTACCAGGCCGAATCCCGCCGGAGTGACTTTTAATACTCCCCGGGCTGGCACGTGTGACAAATCATGCAACATCAGATGCGACGACAGCCAAATCTACGCTACAGTTGAGCCAACGGCAGTCGTTCTACAGCGAGGTGTCGATACTGCTCCAGCGGAATCGGGTCCCGAAGTTGACACCGAGAGCTCGGCCGGCGCGACTGTGGTTGCCAACGGCTTTTCGCGGACATGCGGACGCCGTGGCCGAGGCACAGGCATGTCGGACAATCCCCACTTGATCAACGTGGTTCGGGCGATGCCCACTTAGTTCAATGTCTTACATGGTGGTAACGTAAAGCCTGACTCTTACTAGCGAGTAAGCATCCTGAACAGCATCACCATGCAGCGCCTACAGGGTTCGAGGCGGTCTTCTCGGACGCGCCATGAACACCGATCAGAGACATGAATAGGCGCAAACTTTTGAACATAAAGAAAGTCGAGAAATGCTTTATGTTATCGTTGCCCACAGGTTTTGATGTTGATAATTGCAGCATAGCAATACCTATCACCTCACACAATCAAAGTTGACGATCAGTAGAAATGCGTTTTGGTGCGCTATCTTTCGAAGCGGAATCGGTCACCATATTTTTACCCCCATACCCGAAACCTCCAGACCCATACAGCTTCGCAATCGATATGATGCTGGGCTATACCTACCGCGTCGCCGCATCTCTAGTTCGCCATCTGGTCCCAAATATGCTAGAGCTCGAGGATGAGCCTCTCATGTCAACCATAGTGCTCGACTATGGAATGAGTTCTGTGGGGGCGTAAAATTAGTTTGTCCACCAAGTCGAGGTGACTTTTAAGAACGAGAAATTCATGTACAGTCTCATCTTGATCCTCGACAACGAGGCAACCATATTTGCAGGACGTGAGCAGTACGGCTTTCCCAAAGTCTTTGGCAAGGCCGATATTCAGACGACAAACGGTACCCGGCTGGTTCTGGCAAATGCACAGAGGCCGGCAGAACGAACTCTTTTCGAGTGCGAATTTATCCCCGATCATCGTATTCCCAGTTTGCGTGCCGCAGACAAATGGCGGCCCAATCTTCGTAGTATTCCACAGCCGTGTGTGGGAACATCACCGGCGATTCAAGAGCTGATTCCTACGATCATGGACTGGAAATTTCGCGAGATCTGGGCTGGCCATGGTCAGATTACTTTTCCGCGCCGCTCTGCATTTGATCCTTGGTGCGGTTTGGATATTCTACAATACGAAGGAAGCTTCCTTGCACGGAGTCTGACTGGCGAGCTTCGGTGTCGTGGTGAGAGTTCCAAGGTTTAAAGGTTTGGAGGATCAGGTCGGGGCCAAGTGCTTGAGTTCTTCAAGTAGACTTTCGACTAGTAGGTAAAGGTCTCGATCGCATGATACTTCAATTTGAAGCATGAGCATCAGTCTTAGCATCTGAATTTCACACCTCGCATATTTGCGGTCGCCCGGATTTGGTGGATCCTATCGTGATGAGAGTGAATCCAACTATGAAGCTCTAGAACCTCTCCGAATAAATAGTTCGAAACGAAAGAATCGGATGGAAGAGAGAGCCGATGTCGGTCGACAAAGCGATTGCTTCAAGCGAGATGCTACGATAGCTATGACCCATAACGGAGGAGTTGGTAACTAAGTGGGTTCGTGAATGATTGGCTGTGTCATGAAGTTGAAATCGAATTTCGCCGTCCGATTATTTCAAAGACCTTCTCATCAATAACCAAAGTTGAATTTCTATGGTCGCTTCGTATGGCTATCTGAAGGTAGACTTTCTGTACCGTTCGAACTCGACACTTGCGCAGTCATTGACAATGTCAGACCATGCAGACCTGTGGATATTTTTCTGGAGTTCTATCAAGTCAACCGGAGCGAGGGGTGAAATTAGGTGTGGTCCTTGCGGACTGTCAGGCCCCTCACGATGGGATGCAACGCCAGAGAAATTGCGATCGCATATGATCAAGGATCTCCGTCTTGTAAAGTTCCCAGCACGTATCGATAAGGGGACACCGTTTGCATTTCGGACCCAGAAAGCAACCAGGGGTCTAGTGGACGTAATCCGAGCCTCCAGGTATTAGTCGCATCCGCAGTCTAAGGTCCGCAGGGTTGGTCCAACACACTTCGTGAACAACAACTTCCTTCGCACAAGGATTACTTCAGGCCTCGCCACACTGGCGCATTTTCATACCGGGTGTGATGCTTCTTCAGTTTTCTTACCAGGCCACACAGCATTTGTCCCTCGACCAATGAAACTACCTGGTCTCGGACCACATTTCCGAATGGGTAAAAAGATGCAGAAGCGAACGAAGTGAAGAATCCTTCTTGTATCCATTAGCCGGCATGGGGTTACAATCAGGAACATTATGGCGTTTGAAGAGCCGAGATTTCCAACAGCTCAAGAGGCACGCTTTGCGGGACATGGACCTCCTGCTGTAATGAGCGATTAACATTTGTGCCAACATGCCAAATCATTGGCACGATAATCAGAAGAGACAGATCACCAAGTATAAAATTGCTGTTTATGGAGAGCTAGAGTACATGACGGTAGTTACAGTGGTCTTCTTGATACCCCGCCCATCGGTCAAGCTGTCCCGCAGCCCGACCTTGTCCTCACTCGTATCACTGTCATCGCCCCCGGTCCCAGCCGCGACGGTCGTGGTTCCCACAGGCCGAGTGGCGTATGTCTCCAACTCGTAATCGTTCCCCGTTCTGTCCATGTGGTTCCTGGGAAACTTCTCGCCTCTCTCTTCACCCGGCTTGACTGGCCATTGGGTGTTTGACAGAGTCTGCCAGTTACTACCGCTACGCAGCGTACCACGGCCATAGTATGCTCCTGCTGTGGGCGCCTTGGACCCCTTGCCGTAGATACTACCCAGGAAGTCCTTGAAGAGGGGTCGTAGAGTTGGCAGACTTCCAGCTATGATTCCAACATTAGCCTCGATGACGGTCCACATCTGAATATCTCGCGAGTCCCAGGTTGGATCGAAGGCCCTTCCATAACTTGTGACGATGTAGTAGACTTTAGCGCAAGCTGCTGCACATGCAAAGACTCCCAAACCGAGGACCATCATGAGAGATATTCGAACCCTTCGCGGGACGTTGAGCCCCCAAAGCATGGGCGCTGGAATAGCGATTCCAAAGAGAAGGTCGGTGAGGATATTAATCGACGAATTTGCATAGGAGAGGCCCTTGATCGTATCGACATCCCAGCAGGTTGCCTTAACGTTGAAGTCCCAGAATGCGCGTACATCCGTGCACTGGAAAATAATGGTCTGTGACAGATACGTTTTGTTAGCAATAGGATCTTCGACCGTCCTCTGAAGGTACGCGATGGTTACTAACGAAAACACAGGCAATCGTGTAAGCGGTCATGAAGACCATGACCCCAGTGATGAGGTTCTTGTAAAGCTTTTTGGAGGCGATTCGATGTAGCGACGACCCAACAGCAAGCTTGACTAAACAGATAGCAGCCAGGAAAAGGGGCTGAGAGACGAAGGCCATTTGCATCGCTACCGGGTAGTCTTTGACGAAATCAATATCTCCTACATGGCGGCCAACTCCGTGAATGACCTGCGCGATCAGGACTCCTTGACCAGCAATCGCGATGACCATCGCGGATGTCATGAACCCGTCCTTTGAGATCATTGTCAGCGTATCAAGGCTAATGCTACTTTCTATTGGAAGGGATATCACGTAAGCCCAAAAGTTGCAAACTTACATCGAATCCGAAGCTGTGAATCATGCCAAGGCGCACCCAAAGGCGAGCTGCCACGACAATCAATGCCACAGAAGTGACAGTTAGCGTTGCGGCCAACACCGTGGGTCCCTCATTCTCCTCCGGGTTCGAGACGAACTCCATTCTCTGATGAAAGATGATGAATTTTTGGCATCAGATGACTGAGAAAGATGTAAAGATTCGGTTTGGTTTGGAAAGGAGAGCATTGATAACATCAGCCACTTTAGGCGCGCCATGTCTTCTGTTTTCCGGCCACACACCATAAAGTCATAGAAGGCACGAGTCTATTCCTCGAATTATCCCAAATAGGCTGACAGCAGGCTCTCAGTGCCTTCTTGGCATTCCGCCTCCAGCCTCAGACTGGAATCCAGACTCGGGCTGATTGAAATGAAGCTGCAAGGGTTCGCAAACCCTCATCGGCCCATCTCTTCGCAGCAGTTGCCTTTTCAGTAAGGTCTATGGCATCGACTATTTTTGCGACAGAAAGTACGAATACAAAAAGTCCGTCACCCGGGCTCCCAGTCATGTCAGTTCTGCATCGGAGTGTCTGCGCCGCACCCTTTTCTTCAGATGGTTGGTGGCTTTACAACTTGGCGAAAGGGAGGAAAATGCTGTGATGCTGGGATTAATAAACGGGGGTTTGAAATTCTGCAGGATGGTATGACGGTGCCCCTGGCTGCGAGTTGGTTGTTGGGACTAGAATATGCATAAAGTCAGAATCTTTTCGACTCCATGGCCCTTCTCCGCCTGTTCTGGGATCAGCGCAAGCCTTAAGTCGTTGTTGCTAGAGCCGTGGGATAAATCTGCACAGCATCGGGTTCAAGGCTGCATCAGGTAAAGAGTCTTACATGGGAATCTAAAACCAACACACCAACTGGCCCGGACCGTGGGCCGTTTCTGCAACCCCGGCTTCAACCTGCATGATGAAGTCGGGTAATCCGCCATCTTTCCCGCTGTTCCGGCCTTGGAATCCAAGATTCGCCAAACGGCCGACGGATTTTCTTCCCCGTAAAGTGGAACCAATTGCATGTTGGAACAACACATTGCTCGCGACTGAGAGATATTTCGCAGAATTCTTATTTGGGAGGTGTTTACTTGGGCCGGGTTGGTGGCGATGCAAATTGGATCTTTTACGCGACATGATCCACCATAGAATCCCTGAATATCACGTACGGAGAGAGCACCAACAACGAAGTAGTAGGGCCTCGGTCGACTTCTTACCTTGTCACTGATGTGATTCAGTCTCTTCTGATCGGATGTAGGTCGGCGGGAGGGTTATATATCTGCCACACGGCTGGCGCTTCTCCTGCAGAAGTTCTCTCCCGCACTCAGAAAGTACTCAAGCTCTGAGCCACTCGTTCTTGCGGCCTTGTTTCCTTGTCCCACACAGCCGGCCTCATCATGCACGTTCTCTCACTTGGTGTTTTCGCCCTTCAGGCGGCTTCCGCTGTTCTCGGCAACCCACTCCCTCAGACTGATGACGGGGCCGCTGCTGCTGCCGAGAATGTCGATCAGCTCGCGGCTCTCGCTCAGGCTGCCTACCAGAAGTCGGAAGAGATGATTCAAAGTGGAGAAATCCAGAAGCGTGGAAGCTCCTGCTCTCTTGGAAACATCAAAATCCGCAAAGAATGGTAAGCTTTGTCCTGGCCATGCTCGCCTTGTAATCTGAACTGCATTTAACATGAGTCTAGGGGTTCGTTACAAAGACAAGAAAAGCTCGACTACATCAAGGCCGTGCAATGCCTTCAGTCAAAGCCTGCTCTGACCCCTTCCGACATTGTTCCTGGTGCAAAGACTCGGTTCGATGACTTCGTTGCCACACACATTAACCAGACTTTCACCATCCACTACACCGGCACGTTTCTGTCCTGGCACAGACGTTTCACTTGGTTGTACGAGGAGGCGCTTAGAGAGGAATGTGGCTACAAGGGCACTCAACCTGTAAGTTGCCGGTACAAACCCACGATAGCCATCGGCTAATCAGCATGACAGTATTGGGACTGGGCAAAGACCGCCGTAACTGGTGTCGATAGCTCTCCCATTTTCGACGGCACCGAGACATCAATGTCTGGCAATGGGGAGTTCATCCCTGATCAGGAAGACATCATCCTTACCAACCCTGACGGTTCGGAAGCCGCTCGCCTTCCAACCGGAACTGGAGGTGGCTGCATTACATCCGGTCCTTTCATGAATATGTCTGTAAACCTTGGCCCTTTGGCTCTCTCTCTTCCGGGCGGAGGCAGTGAAACAAACCCGGACGGATTCTTCGCCTATAACCCCCGCTGCCTGAAGCGCGACTTGACTACGGCTATCAACCGAAGGTACTCGAACGCTTCCGCAATCCTGCACAACATCCTGGTTCCTCAGAACGTTGGCAAGTTCCAAGTTGAGATGCAGGGAGATCCCGAGTCGGGTACCATGGGCATGGGCATCCACGGAGGTGGTCATTTCGTAAGTGGCTCCTTTCCCTCTGCGTTATTCATGTCACAACGCGAAGCTAACGTTCATCAGACTCTTGGAGGTGACCCTGGAAGAGACTTTTTCGTATCGCCCGGTGATCCCGCTTTCTACTTGCATCACGCGCAGATTGATCGCGTCTGGTGGATGTGGCAGATGCTGTCACCCAACGCTCGTCAGTTTGCTGATGATGCCGTCATGGGAACCAACACATTCTTGAACTCGCCTCCAAGTGCCAACACAACTCTTGACGATGTTCTCGAGTACGGATACGCTGCCGGTCCTCCTATCAAAATTCGAGACACGATGAGCACTCTTGCTGGCCCGTACTGTTATATCTACTTGTGAAGAAATCGGCTTTACTTTGATTACTACTCTCATGTAACGCAAGACACTCTGCAAGTAGAAATGAAGAGTCGCCAAACGGATAGTTGTCACGTTATAGATTATAATTGAAGTAGTGTTTAATATAGAAAGACACAACGAAACCCATCAATGTAATAAAGGCCTTCAATCGGCTCGCAAGGGAAGCATCAGTCGTAAAGCAATTTCTCATTGCTTGAGCGATAGTATTAGACAACGCATATGTAATCCTACAATGTCACCCGGTCTCTGTGCTTTCGATGCATGACATCGCTATGTCTCAACATCTGGTAAAAGGAATGAGCCAACTCTATCCGGAATTAGCATTGCCCTTTCTAGCACTTGATTAAGATTGAATATCCTAATACGTACCCGATTAATGCATAACATGCACACATGAGTGTTCCTTTGATACCCGGCATCTTCAGGTTGCTCCGCCCATCGCTCATCAGAAGCCGTGTGGAAAGTGCGGCTGCGCCTAAGAGGGCAGCCGCTTCAAACAAGCTGAAATCAAAAGCTGCGTCTCGGTGCATGATCCAGCCTGCTAAGATCGTTATGGGCGCTGCGCAAAGCGCGATCTGTATGGCTGACCCAGCTGCAACCGCGATGGCGAGGTCTAGTTTCTCTTTCGACGCCATCGTCACGACAGTGACGTACTCTGCCACGTTCCCAATGACCGGCAGAATTATCAAGCCGATAAAAGACTCTGACAGATGGCCTTGATGAGTTATGTCATCAATGGTTCCGACGAGAAACTCGGTGGACATTGACATCAAGGCCGAGCTTATGATTAAGGTGATGACGGAAACCGCTTTTTGTCCCAAGGATCTCCGGGAGCTCTTTTCTCGATCTCGAAGAGTTGCAACTTTCGAACGACTAGTCTGGAAGATGCGCAATCTATCTGAGAAAGACCATCGATGAGCGCCGGTAGTAGTCTGAGAGATTCTATTGAGGTGAGTAGGATCCGCAGTCGAATGACAAAGCGACTGACGGCTCAACGACTCTAAGCTATCGCAAGAGCTCGCGCGGCTGTCTCTTTGTTCGATCTTGTTTTCTTTTCTTCCGCGTTCTGATTCTCTATCCTCACGTGAGGACGCGGAACGTGAGGAACCATCAATGCTATCGAGCTCGACGAAGGTATCAGTATTAGCACAGCGGACTTCGTTGGTGCCATTCCATATACCCAAACGGGAGTCCTCAAGACGACGGGTCCGAGACGATGATGGAGGGTCAGGTGATACTATCGCTCTGCCATCTTCTAGGTCCGCCACATCTTGGTGTCGGATCGCAGAGATGTGTTGCTCTCTCAGTTCATGTATGAAATAAAAGATGTAAATAAACAGAACCACAAAGAATGAAGCTCTGCCCATTGTCAACATGGCTTCATTCGCGCCATCGCGTGCTTGAAACGTATGGCTGAAAGCGGCCTGGTGTTTATGAATATGGTTCTCAGACAGATGGAAGGTAGGTGTCGCTCACTCACCGGTCAGAAGAACAAAGACGGAAACAAACAGGAGGCAGCCAAGGAGCTGAGTCTCTGAAGTATCCAAGGCCGGCTCCTGTTGCGATACTCCGCAGACACATAGAGCGGTGCCAAGAATTGGCAGTAAGTTGACAAGCATTGAACCAAGGATTGACGCTTGAACGACTTGGATCTGATTATGTTTGAGGGCGATGCTGCGGACATCAGCACCATTAAACGACTTGATGGGAGCAATAAATGGCACGCTTACATGCTGAAAAATTGTCAATTGTTATCGTTTTGGTCAGCGAACTGTGGCCATATGCCAGACTACCTTAACTCACAATAAAATCAGCTCCACGAGGTTTCCCATTGTTATGTTTAGCAAAGCTCCGACCGTATCGCCCGCATCAGATGCAATCATCTCAGTAGCTCCAGTGAGCAAAGAGGACAGTGGAACCACCGCTAGGGCATTGGTGATGAATATGACCAGGGGAGCTTTATCAGACCAAAACGCCCAGACGCCGATGGGTACGAAGATGAGAAGGCAATTGAGCCACAATGAAAACATTTTCTTTCGAATTGCTTCCTTGACCTGCGGTGACTCTACAGGTTGTGGAAGAGTTCTATTTTCCAAGAGCAAAAGATCGCGTGAGATGAGACTAGCCTCAGAGCCGGCAGCTTCGGAAAAGGTCAGATGTCTGCTGCCTCCGGGCATCCGAGGGTACATGTACACCGCGTGGAAGGGCATTTTCCCAACCAAGCACAAACATGAGATGAACTATATCCGCAAGAACCACAATGAAGAAAATGTCACCATATGCTTACTTTCGGTCTCGAAATGAGGGGAGTGTGGCGACACAAGCAGACTAGCACCTGAGGGGACGGAGTGTTGTAGCGGCCTCAAGATACAACCCAGAGCGGTTGCTGCCTTTCAAAATTTCCCTCGTACATCTGAACATCATGGCCTTTCGAAAGCCAGTTATTTGTGTGTTTTTTGTGTACGAAAAGCCATCGTATGAGGGATTTTGAGATGCGGCACATGGCCCGTGAGGGGCGTGTTTGATGAGAGCGATTTTTGACGGAGGCCTCCAGCTACGTGTTCGAGCGACTACAGTCCAGCTCTGCCATATGCCTCCCCATGTGGCTTACCAGGTTCAGTCTAGTGATATTTCTAGGCTCCGCGTGTCTCAACGATCCTAGTGATTTGCTTATCCATGCGGCGATGGATCCTATTGCGGGACATTCTACAAGCTCGGGAAGATGAAGACAAGCTGGTAAATCTCCAGCGGCCGGATCTCTCACAGTCATGTAGATAAATATCCCACAACCATTAGCATGACAATGCTCCTGCGGTTGTGATGTAGATCTACATTTCACTTCATGTTACATCATAGACCATTCCGCGTCAGCCGTTGGAGCACAAGAGAAGCTGTGCGTCGTCCTCATCTTTCCGAGAAAACCCACACCCGTACCGCACTCTTGCCCACAGGTACGTGTAGGCTTTGCAAAGTTAACTGTAGAAGCATTTTGTATTTACAGTGCTACAGAACAGGCCTGTTCTAAGTTGAGGGGGGGGGGGATGTAAGCATCTCAGGATACCTTTGGCAGTGGTTGCCAACCATGATGTGGTACGCCCCAAGTGTTAGACCATGAACCATTGAATGTGTCCATCATGAGATGAGAACGAAGAGAAATCTGTACAATAGAACAAACAGCGAGAAATTAGAGCCACAAAATCATTGAGTTGTCGAACACTCCGCCCCGTCTGCATCGCAAATACTCTAGGAGTGTTGTGCCAAATATGTTGAATATTCCTTTACACACCCAAGGCTGAGACAGTGCCGGAGACTTTTGCCTTCCTCGGCAGTTGCGCGAATTTAGTGTTCAATACCCTTCAGAAGCTCTTCAAGGCTCCCAGAGGTGACGACGGTCACCTTCTCACATAGCTCGGGAGGGCATACTTCCTCATGAGCCTTGATGGTGGAAAGTCAGTGTCTTGGTTTCTCAATCCGCACTATTAGTCGGTGCCTACAATCAATTTTCCAGGCTTGTTGGAACAGTCTTCCTTCAATGGTACATGTCGGATCACAGAGGCGGCCAGCGTGGTAGGACCCCAGTTGAATACCGTCGGGGTCAACGGCGCATTCTCGCGAAACTGATGAAAATAATCTAAAGTTCGCGGTAAGCATCAACAGCTGGTTTTTTATGTAAACTACCAGAAGCAAATACCTTCAAAACGAGTGACAACGTCCAAAATAGGCGCGCCCCTTTGGCCGAACCCCACGCCAGTCACACCCCAGTGGGTGCCGTTCATTCGGTCAGCGTTATTTGTAATTGGTTGGTCTGGGCCTTGTCACAAAATTGTGACGAATGTTTATCAGTAAATGATCAGCACTTGGTGGTACGAAAGCATTGTACCGTGAACATTGAAGCCGGCCCTGACAAGTGCGGCGGTGTCATTTCGGAGTTCCTTGTCAACATCAACAGGGTCATAGTGCTCCGCAATCACGTATGGATGATAGACAGGAAGTCACCTGTGTGTTGTTAGTCGAACGCTCTACTTCTTGAAGGATCTATGCGGTTCTCACGTATAGAAGACGTTCACTTCACCGCATCCAACGTTGGAAGGGTAGGTGATTTGGGAGAGTCGGAGCGGTCCCGAAGATGCAGTCGTGCTCCCCAGGAGCACGAAGGTGAAGATGGTCTCCAAAGAGTATCTCATGTTGAATCTCGACTCTGTGAGGGTACTAACAGTAGCTTTCAAAGTTTGATGATAATAAGTTGAAGTCAGACGGTGGAGTATAGTAGTTAATGGTGATCACAGCTCATCAAGCACCGATTTCAAGGATGACAGCCACGCTTTTGTAGTCAAGTGCATTTACTTCAGCTGTTGACTATGTTAATTCATCGTCAAATGATGGCATGCCCCTTTCTTCCAGCCGATGAGTAATTGGCACAGCTTGAATCGCGACGTCGCGAAATTATTGCACCAAAGTTGTCAGCTTTGTGAGGCAGACTTACAAGCCTGATACGTAATAAGTCGCCTGCATATCCCGGAAGAGAAGTACAGTGTACCTTGTTCTTGTCAAAAAACCTCTACTCTGGTTGATTTGCAGAGTAGCGCACCCACGTCCTAGAATTCAGTGTGACCTAAGCGCTCTGCTCTGCAATATCCTTATGACGCCATGGAGCCTGATTCAGTGTCGATCCAATCAGGCGTTGTATTCAATTTTAATCAACTCATTCAAAGGATCGCAACATTTGAGCAAGTCTAGAGTCAGTAGCTAGAGTGATATGGAGCCCTGAGTGAGGACCTAAGCAAAGTCATGAAACTACCCTCAACTCGGCAGTTGATGGCTGTGCTCTCCTATCTCCAGATATTGTCACAAAGGTCTTCAAGAGATTAAACGGTTGAATGGGCCCCCTAGTCAATGAGACATCCTGCTCATATTGTTATAGGCACTTTCGAACCGTCGACAGCCCCGCAAGCCGCATCCTTCGGAGGTCATCAGGCAACACTGTGGGACTTCCGAAACTTTACCAGGACCGAGTCGGGAACCTTTCATGACCGAGTGCTATATACCCCGTTATATCGTAAAACTCCAAGGCCCTCGCTAATCGATTAAAGAGAGCTGCTACAATAGACCATATGGATTTATATTAGATTAGAAGTCTAATTCGACCGCGGCATATAGCCGACTGCGCAGGGGCCAATTAGGGGCCCTATTTATAATTATCGTAGCTAGCCTAACTTACGGTTAGAACCTTCTTTTTATACCTACTACGTAGATATTTATATAATTTAATTAATCTCTTCGTTAACTACGGTTCGAACTAACTACTTTATAATAGGGATACTAATACTAATTAGTAATTAAATTCTATTATTATAAATTAGTAAAGTATCTTGCTATATAAAAAAGACGACCTCTTAATATTATATTAATTAATAAAACTACTTAAATAACGAGCTTTTTATGTCACGGCGCTGGGCACTGGGCCCCTTGGCGCCTAGGCCTCAGGCACCCAACGGACCCCCTATGGGTCACGTGACTGCTAGACCGCTGGGCCCAAAAGCCCAGCGCCCCAGATTCCGCCTACTGGTCTACTTTTTCCCTCTTTACGTTAAGTTACGTCTATTAGGTTAACATAGTAGCGTTCCGACCTACCTCGAGTTCCCTTTTGTAACACTACTTAACGTTTATTATAATTCCTTCTCTAGAAATAGAACGATAATATTTTAACCTATTTAATCTACTATAATAAATAGCTATCCTTATTAAAAAGAAGCGTAATGCCGAGCAATAGCCGACCGATTAACTACGCAGAGTAATTAATACTCCCTAAATATATACCCCCTTTATTAAACGCTATAGTCCGAGATAAGAGCCGAGGAGGGTAGATATTTCTTTATACTAATAATTTTTAATAAGGTCGCCGCTTATATAAGTAATACTAGAGCATTATAGGCGCCGATAAAAATACTAAACTCTATATATTCGACCCCGAGGTCGACCTCTCTAACTAGCTTATAAAGTAACTCCTACCCTTTATTGCGCAAGCCGATTAACTCGAGTACCTCTATTATATTAATAACGAGCTCGCGTCCCCTATTTAGATTTATAACGAGGGTCTCTTTAATAATACTAAGTAGTACGACGCTAACTTTAAGTTTATCTAGGACTTATATAATTAGGATAAGGGCGTCGCCCTCTAGGCCTAGGTCGAGAGCTAGCTAAAGATGCGCATTACTTAGTACTACTTTAAATAGGTACTTATTTCTATAGTTAGCTAGCTAAGTAATAGTACTAAGCGGCTTTATAAAATAACTAAGGAAAATATTAAAGTTATATATACTACTACTATAAAGCTTTAGAATACTAAGAAGTAGTTAGACCGCGCCCTTCGCGCTAATACTACGCTTAGCGAGCGCGTTAAGTAGCTAGAAAACGGCTCTATAGCTAGTATTAGTAATAGCGAGCGTAAAGGTAATACTTACTATATACTAAAGTAGCGCCTTACTAAACTCGAGGTATAGGGTAGCCGTAAAAATACACTAGCCTCGGTATACTAGCCTTTTTATAAATTTAAAATACCTAACGTCCCTATTTTTATAAATAATAACGATAATAAGGGGCTAAAGTTCCCTTACTAGCTCTAGCGCATTACGAAGCGCCTTAAGAACGCGAACTTTAGTACTAACGGATACTACCTAGAGTACGTTATTAATAAGGTCGGTAGTACTATAATAAAGTTTATCTACCCTATACTAGCTTTTAACGAGATTACTATAGTAGACTAGCTATTATATAAGCTTAAATCGGCCTATACTAGCCCTACCGCGGTAAACGACGCTAGCTAGAAGCTAGACGCCCTCTTTATTACCTTTAAAAACGTCTATTAAAAGCGCTCTATCTTCGCGGAGCTTACCCGCGTTAATAAGCTCCCTAAGTCCTAGTAAAAGCGCTGCTTCTATAATAAGCTCCCGATCTACCTCTAGAACTAGGCTATCTTAAAGTACCTAAATAAGGACGCAACCTTTTAGAAGTATACTAAGTACGTTACCTAGCTCGCTAATATAATATAGCCCCCGTTAACTAGTAATAGGGCCCCTAAGAGCACTATACTTACCTATACCGCCCTTATTAAAAGAGGAGGTAAAGGTAGTAGTATTACTAAGTAGAATACCCATAGCCGAACTATAGGCCGTAAGACTATCCCTAAGGCTCTATATTAGAAGCTTAAGGATAGCGGTACTTATTTTATTTATAGCGAGCCTAGCCACGTCTCCCGGGACTATCCTAAGAAGCTAGATACTATTATAGTAGCTATGGACGCTATTAATAAGTAGCACGTCTCGGACTTAGAAAACTAAGCCCCCTAGTATAAGCAACCTCTTAGCTAGGGGATAAGTATAAAGATAGAAAATTAGTAATTTATTTAGTAAACCTATAGGATCTTATAAGGGGGCAACCTCTTGAGATCGAGCTTATAATAGTATTTAATAAATATAGAATTCGCTTAAAAGCCTTACTTAATACGGGAGCTAATAAGTACGGATTTATAAATAACTACGTAACCCTATTATTATAAGAATTCTGCGCAGCCCTATTTAGTAAATTACTATGCCCTATCCCTACTACCGGATTTAACGGCGAGCGATTAAAAGACGCTAATATAGTATAGACTACTAACTTATATATTAACTACCGGGTCCTCTTAAAAACACCCCTATTTTAACTTAATATAAGGCGCTACGACCTAATCCTAGGGCAGAAGTAGTTCGAGTACTATAGAGTTAACCTAAATATGCGCCGTAAGTACCTAATATAGCCCGAGGATCTACTACTATAAAACACCCCCTTTACTATCGTTAGGGATATAGAGGACCTATATATCCTTAAGATTATTAATATATAATACTAAATCGATGCTAAGCGACGGTAGGAGATGTTCGAGATAGATATAGTACGGTATAACGAATAACTATAAAAAAAGCGGGCACTGCCTAAACTTATTAAAATACTCTATTAATTATAAGGCTCGCGAGACCGATATATATAGCGGTCTAACGATACTAAAAATACTTAGAAAATAAATCGCGCGCTTACTAATACGCTATCGACCCCTCTAAAAAAGACTAAACCCGCGTAGACCTCTACTTAGCGCAAGGGAGCTAATACTACCCTTAATATCGCTTTTATTAGCGCCCTAGCGTTCGAGACTAACCTAAAGCGCAAAGACGTTAAGCTAAGCTCTATATTACTATATAAGCTAGACTATATAATCGAGGATAAGTAGGCAAGATAAGAGGACCCTCTAAAAAGTAATAATTAAAAGACCTAAGACCTTATTATTATAAAGCTTTTAGAGGTACTAAAGCCTTAGACCGACGTCTTTAGTAAGGTAGCGAGTAATATATTAGCGCTATACCGTAACTACGATTATAAAATAAAGCTCGTAAAGGGAGGCCGAGAGAAGCTTACTTACTACCCCTTCTATAAGTAATTAGTACCCGAGCTAGAGGTAACTAGAGCCTACTTTCTAAAGCACCTCTATAAGGGATTTATTAAGCTTAGTAACGCGCCCTTTACGTCGCTTATACTATTCGTTAAAAAATATAACAGTAGCCTACGATTTTATATCGACTTTAAGAAGCTAAATAAGATTACGAAAAAGGATCGGTACCCTCTATTTTTAATTAACGAGACACTAACGTAGCTAAGCCGAGCTAAGGTATTTATTAAACTCGATATTAAATAAGCCTTCTATTATATCCGCCTCGACCCTACTTTAAAAGACCTTACGACCTTCCGTACCCGCTACGGGGTATATAAATATAAAGTACTACCCTTTAGCTTTTATAATAGGCTAGCTACGTACTAGTAATATATAAACGACGTACTAATAGAGTACCTAGACAATTTCTATACTACGTATATAGACAACATCCTAATCTTCTTAAACGACCCCCTATAATACTACGAGTACGTTACGAGGGTACTAGATCGCTTATAAAAAGCTAAATTATAAGCTAATATTAAAAAGTACGAATTTAGCGTTACTACTATAAAATACCTAGGTTTCGTTATTAGTACTAATAGTATATAACCTAACGAAAATAAGGTCTCTATCGTAAGGAACTAGAAGCTACTTATATTGCTTAAGGGTATCTAATCGTTCCTCGGCTTTTATAATTTCTATAGGAGGTTTATAAAAGACTACGGGCACCTAGCTAGATTACTAACGAAGCTAACTAGTAAAGGCGTACTTTTTTAATTCGACGCTAATTATAATACTACGTTCGAAGCGCTAAAACTAGCCCTTATAACGGCGCCTATACTCCGTTACTTTAGGCCCGAGCTACTTATATACTTAGAGACTAACGCGTTAAACTCGGTATATACTAGAGCCCTAGTTTAATAGTAGATAGATAATAGCCTATAGTACCCCGTAACGTTCTATTTAAAAACTATAAACGGCGCGGAGCTTAATTACGCTATATATAATAAAGAGATATTAGTAATAGTAGTTTACTTAGAGGAGTAGCGTGCGGAACTAATTAGCTATTATTAAAAGTTCGATATTATTATAAACTACTAGCCGCTCCTATTTTTTATAATAAAGCGTCTCTTTAACTTATAATAGGCCCGCTAGGCTAGTGCTCTAGCCGACTTTAACTTTTAGATCTAGTATTACCTAGGGTAGGAAAATGTGCTCGCCGACGCTCTATTAAAAAAGAACGAGGATATTAGGACTTAATAAGTACTAAAAGAGGCTAACTAAACCTAGGTCCTATTATTACTAGAGCTACTATTATTAAATATCGCTACTAAGCTACGAGCGCTATTAAAGAACGCGGCGTAGTAGCCCGAGCTTATAATTAGGGCCCTTACGCTAGAGGACGAGCTTTAGGGGTACTTACTAGTTAAAAAAGTACTAAAGCTTAACCGCGACCTAATAATAGTATTGCTTACCTTAATACGAGCACTAATAGCCAAGGGCCGCGAGCGCTAAAAAATTTAAAACGACGGATTACTTATAATAGACGGTAAGCTCGTCGTGCCCAAAGAGGATAATTTACGTACTATAGTTATCTAAGAGGTATATAAATAGAGGCTCCTAGCGCACCCGGGGCGTAATAAAGTAATTAAGATAATTAAGTAATAGTACTACTAGCCTAGCCTTACGGCGGATATTTATTAGTACGTTAGAAACTATTATATATACCGTCGCTCTTAAAAACCCCGCGATAGGCCCCCGGGGGAGCTAAGGCCTCTACTTATACCTAACTACCCGTAGTAGTATATTTCGATAGATTTTATAATAGTGCCCCCCGACTAGAAGGGCTATAATACGATATACGTTATAGTCGATAAACTAAGTAAAAGAGCTATATTAATACCTTATTATAAAACCACTACTGCGCAGGATATAAGTAGGATGTTCTACGAACGAGTACTACTAATCTTCGGGCTACCCGAGACTATTACTTTTAACTATAGTCCTTAGTTTATATTAGATTTCTAAGGGGAGCTATATAGGCTCTGCGGCGTTAAGCTATAGTTATTAATAATAGACTACCCGTAAATAGATAGTTAAATAGAGATCTTAAATTAGTATATCCTCTAGCGGCTACGACCCCTAGTTAATTATTACTAAGATAACTAGAGCGATATACTACTTATAGTAAACTTCGCCCACGTAGCCTAACTTAGTAAAACTACGGGACTATTACCTTACGAAGTTAAATTCGGCCGCTAGCCTCGACTATTTTTTAACTAAGCCGCTAGAACCCGACGCTTTAACTTAATTAAAAAGAAGCTTAACCGTACTAAGGCTTAGAGGATAGCCTAAGGTATTTACGAGGCCTAGGAAATTACTAAAAGTAATATAAAGGTCGCCTAAATAAGATATTAAAAGTACGTTAACTACCGCTAACGGCTTAATAACCTAAAAATTAGTAATAGGGTATTTATAAACGTATCTTATTAAAAGACCTAAGACGCTAATAAACTACGATAGCCCTAGGCTAGCCCCTAGCCTATTACCGGCGCTAGCCTAGGTAGTATATAAATTATAAAACTACTTATAAGGAGCAAAGCCTACCCGGTCTTCTACTTAAGTAAGCTAAGAAAGGCTATAGAGGACCCCTTACTTAGATAATACTAAGACCCCCTACTACCGATCCTCTATAGCTTTAACGAGCCCGAGTATAAGGTCTTATAAGTAGTTAAATCGCGAGTATAGTATAGTAAGCTATAATACTAGGCCGATTAAAAAGGGTATAATAAGGACCTTACGTAGTACGACGTAGAGAGCTTTTACTATGCGCCGGCGGCCCTATAGGCGTTCTATAAATAATACCTAACGGCTACGGGACTACTAAGGAACCTCGTATTATAAATAGAAGTAGCGGCTAGCGATAGCCCGGCCCTACTACGGGCCGATAATAACGTAATAGCCGCCCTTATTATAGGCTTATAGGAGGTAATTACGGAGGGTTAGAATAGGGAATTAAGCGCTACGGATAGCGCCTTTTGCGCTAGAGGGGGGGGTAATGTTACGGCGCTAGGTACTAGGCCCCTTGGCGCCTAGGCCTTAGGTACCTAACGGACCCCCTATAGGTTACGTAACTACTAAACCGCTGGGCCTAAAAGCCTAGCGCCCTAGATTCCGCCCACTAGTCTACTTTTTCCCTCTTTACGTTGAGTTATGTCTATTAGGTTAATATAGTAGCGTTCCGACCTGCCTCGAGTTCCCTTTCGTAACATTTACCGTCGCCCTAAGTAACTTTTTTATTAAATAACTTTTCTATAACTAGCTTATAATTAGAAATTAACTAGTTAAATTAATAAAAAAAAATACTTATATAATAACTACTTACTTAATTAATTAGCACAACGAACGAGCTTAATAATATAATATAAAAAAGTACCGCGCGATTAAAAAAAGGGATTTCTAAATATAAATATTCTTATTTAGTAATAAAAGTAACCCTATAGGAGTTATTAAGCTAAGAGATTTATAATATATAAAAAAGTTTATTACTATAAGGATTTTATAAATATAACCTTAAGCTTACGATCTAAATAACCTCTTTATAATTCCCTTAACTACCCCCCGGGTATTACTTAAGAATATAATATAAAGAACGGTTTAATAAAAGAGGAGGGGATTTAGAAATCCTAATAATATTAAATTAAAAGTATTACGGATTTTAAAAATTAACTTAAAAAAAAGATAGCTACTCTAAAATAATCCTATGACCTCCCGTTAAAATTATTATTAACCTAAGAAAAGGCTAAAAAAACGAGGATCTAAGGGGAAAAAAAAAGAATTTTCTAAAGGGCTACTAAAGGGCTTCTTTTTATATTAGCTCTTAGCGCGAGATTACTAATTTTTAAAAATTAACTAAGTAATAAAAGGGATTATTAATAAGTAATAATTACCTAACCGTAATTAAGTTATAAAAAAGACTACTTAAAAAATATAAAATAGGGTACCGAGAGGTTATAAAAAATAAAATTTCTAAGATATCTAACCTTATTATATACGAGTAATAAATAAGTATTTTTAATAAGTCTTTAAAATCTACGATTTTATAAAAAAGAGGGCTTAACTTTATTAATTATACTTAACGGCCTATATAGTTCTTAATAACTTATATAGCTCCTTTATAAGCTACTTAGCGTCTGTTTTTAACTATTCTTATAAAATACTACCCTAAAAGAAGTAAGTTAAGGAAGGAAGCTATTTAGAAATTATAAAGAGCACGAGGCTTAAGAGGCTAGAAGTATACGGAATGATAGAAATTAATAATTAGTAAAGATCCCGAGACTAATTACTATATTTTCTTATAATAATATAAACGTCTACCGTTATTATTATAAAAAGGAACTACTAAAACCTACTTTTTTATATTAAATAAAAAGGAGGATTTTAATAAGTATAATAGTTAGTGATTTAAAAGGGTAGTAGTAATTACTAAAAATAATAAAAACGAGAGTAGTAATAAGATAATAAAAAGAAGTGGGAATCTTTTAGACCTTAATAAATTCGTTAAGTAGCAAAAGTACGGATTTATTATAACTAGTGCGCGGATTAAATATATCCCTATTAAAATTAAATATATTAATAACTATTAATATAAGTATAAGCTAGAACACGACCCTTAGTAAGTTAAGGTAAAAAAAAAGAGAATAAAACCCGATCCTAAATAGAATCCTAATCCCTTATAAATAGGTAAATATTAACCCGGACTATTAGGGAACGTAGATATATAAAATCGCAAATTAGCCTAACGGTAAGTAAATTAATATAATATTAATCTATTTAACTAAGGTCTATAAAAAAAAGGGGCTATAGGGGTAACCCCTATTTTATAAGATTATAAATAACCTTAATTACTAATTAAATAAATAGTTCGCGAGCATAAGCCTAGGAATTATAAAAATAATTAATAAATTCCTTTATAGGTAAGGGGTATTATTAGCGTAATTATAATTATAAGAGCTATACGATATATTAATAATAATAATTATAAAAGAGGAATTCGTATTATAAAACTAAGTATAGGTCGATAGAGCGTATAATTGCTTTAATAAATTTAAAAAAAAAGTAAACGACTTAGATTTCCTCCCTATAATTACTACCGGAAATCTATTATTATAAAAGGATATACCGGGGTAAAATATAGTACTAAAAGTACGATAATCGATAATTTTACCTATTTTAATCTATAACTCGTTACTACTATTAATATAAAATTTAATACCGATCGGCTAATAAGAAAGGAAGTAAACGACCTAAAGTTACTAATAGTACTATAAAAAATTAGGCTACAAATACTTAACTAGCGAGGTTATAATATAAGTATAGGTATATTATAAACCTAAAGCTTATAAAGTCCTTTATAAGGACTCTACTTTTTAAAAAGTTCTTTTATAATACGATCTATATATTAATTACTAAGTTATTAACGTCCTATTACCGGCTATATCCCGAATTTATTATAATTACTCCCCCTTTATATAACTTTAGTTCCTAAAGTTATTACGTAATATCTTTTTTTAATACTAATAATAAAGCTATTAACGTCGTTATTTATAATAAATTCTATAAGGCGTTAATAATATCTTTTCTTACTTAAGAATAAGGCATTATTCCTATTTCCTTATTTAATAGATATTTTATTATTATTATTTAGTAATAGCGCGCCGACTAGTTATTTAGTTAGTAATATATATTTGTAATAGAGTATTCTAACTATTATAATATATAAGAGCCTACTTAACCTCGTAGTTATTATTATTACTAAGTTATTAAGTATAATAAAAGATTTTTCTCCCGTTACTAGTTACGTATTTACTTTTTCTTCCCTCCTTTTATTTAGTAACCGTTCTATAAATTCTTTCTTATATAACTATACTTTTTTTTTTAATATTTTAATTCCGTATCGTTTCTTAATTATAACTCTCTCGCTATACTATCGCTAACTATTTACTAAAATAATTACTATTTTATATATTTAAAATATACTTAACATAAAGTATAATCCTAAGAAGGGCTTCTGTAGTCTCCGTAGCAGTGCTCCCTATATACGCTACTTAACTAGTCTATATTATAATATTAACGAGCTCGTTTATATTACCGGTACTTACGTTACTAAGTATATTATTTATTAAATTAATAAGAAAAAGTATTCTACTATAAGTCGTCAAGTCCTCGCTAATCTATTACTAAAATATTAACTAATAATATTTTTTAGGTTCCTAAGGAGCTATATAGCGCCGCTTAGTTTACTTAAAACACCCTTATAAAGTTCTATAATACTAAGGAGTAGGGTAGCCTTAACTCCTATAAATACGGCTACGTTCTTTATATTTTTAGTTATATTACTAGCGCATAAAAAAAGGTTACTACTTATATTACTAACCTATTAGTAAGTAATAAAGTAAAAAAGGTCTACTTTAAATAGACTACTCTCTAAAAGCTCGTTACTAACTACGAGTATTTAAACTTATTAATCTCAATTATAATAAGTCGTTAGTAATCGTTTAGTAAACTTTCTTTTTATTAACTTAGATTTCTCTTCTTAAGCTAATATTTTTAATATTAATAATAAAACTAAGATTATCTCTTACCTTAGTCGCCTCTAGCTAGCTTATTTTTATAATAATAGCTATATAACCGCTCTATAAAATAACCTCGACGCTCTAGCTTAGTATTATAAAAAGACTCCTAAGGGTATTATTATTACGTATATCTAAGAGTTTCCTACTTTCCTTACTTTTTATAAACGCGTTATTAAGTTCTTAGTAAATAAGGTACTTACTTATACTATTATTATGTATAATACTACCCCTATTTCTTATAGTCCTAAGACTTAGACTTTTATTAAGAAGCGTACTCTTATTACTAATTATATTCTTAATAATAATAATAAGCGGGACGACTTTAGGTTTAAATTTAATAAGTCTTAGTATAAAGATACTAAATTTAAAGAGCTCGGTAGCGACTTAGAGAATTCTCTTTTTTAGTATTATAATAAGCGCTACTACTTTAATATTAATAACTTACTAACCCCTACTCGTAACGCTCTTTTTAGTATAAACGAGGGTACTTTAGCCCTTAGTTATATTACTTTAGATCTTAATACAGTTAGTATTACGCTCTTCTTACTCTAAGTAAAGGCTTTATAATAGCTCGATAAGGCTATTATTTATATTAAAGTTAAAGCTATAGGTTATAATAAGTAGTTTAATATTAATAAGTTCCTTATAAATATTAATATTACTAAGGTCCCTTAGCTTAACTAGAACTATAAGAGCGTTGCCTTAAATAACGTCCCCCGTCCCCAACTTATTATTAATAACAATAGTATTATAGCCCCTATTTTACCTCTTACTCTACCTCTTATTATAGCTCCTATTATACCTCCCATTATACCTCCCGTTATACCTCTTATTATACCTCTTATTATAGCTCCCGTTATAGCTCTTATTATACTTCTTATTATACCTCTTATTATAGCTTTTAATAATAACTAGGTAACGAACGCTTTACGAACTACTATTATTAATATATATAATACTTTACGTAACTTTAACTACCTCTTTTTTACTTATCGTAATATTAATAAAGTTAATAGCCTTACTCTAAGTAGTTAGCTAAGTATACGCACAAAGCCTCCCCGCTTCTTACTTACCGAGCGGATTACTATTATTAATTATTAAGTTTTAGAAGTATATACTAGAGCTACTATTATTATTATTAGTATTGCGTAGGTTACTCCCCCTACGTAACTAGATCTTAGCAATTTTTCAGTAACGTATTACTAAGGGTTATAATATTATATCTTTTTTTTAAGGATTACGCTAGGCTAAATAAAAAGGGTTCTATAGTATATTATTAATTAACTTATTTTTAATAACGTTTTGCTATAAACTTAACGTTTATTATTCTATTTTATATATACCCTTTTCTTATAATATTCGAATTTATTAACTACTTCCGCTACCCTTTTAAAATATTTAATAAGCTCTTACGTATTATACTTAGTAAGCTACTTAGCTTATTTAATAAAATATTATAAGTTTCCTCCCTCGCTTTATATTATAACGATTTTTTTAACTTTTTAAACGTTTTATTTATCCTCTAACTCTAGAAGATTTGCTATTTAGTTACTAACTATTTAGTAATTTCCTTATAGCTTAAGCTAGGAAACTAGGAAAATATTATACATTCTCTAATACTACTCTAGTAAATATACTTAGTAAGCCTATTTCTCTACCCTTTTAGCTATTACTACTTTAATATATCTTAGTATTAGTTTATTATTCTTAAATTATATATTCTTTATTAATAAGCTAACGACCTCTTTATAATTAAACTCTTTTAAAGTATATTTTTTATTATAATAAGCTACTTAGCTCTTAAAAGCTTATACTTACGCTCGCGTAGCCTAGGCCCTAATTTCTTTAATTTTCTAAACCCTTTCCTAAACTCCTTAAACTATAGCTTTATAATTAGGTATATATTTAACATACCTAGGGTAGTAGCTATATAATACTATATATAAGAACACTTTTATAATAAAGTATTAATTATTATTATATATAAACTCAGCCTCTTTTAGCTACGCTACCTACTTATTTAGTAAGCCCTTGGTATAAATCTTTAAATACTTTTTTAATATTTAATAAGTTCGCTCCGTTTAGCTATTTATTTATAAGTAATACGTAGTAAATAATTAGCGACGTATTACCCGTTCTTTAGTAAACTCTTCTTAAAATACGCTTATAAAGAGCTTATTTTTATTTGTATTAATACCTTTAAGCATACCGAACTTATATTTAACCTCTCGGTATAAGATATTTATTATTTATACTACGTTAAGTATTTTAATAATAAGTAGGAACTTTATAAACTTTATTATATAATAAATAATAACTAAAATACTATCGTACTTTATACTATTATTATAAGCGCTTAGTAATAGCCCTATAATAAAGTTTATAAATATTTCCTAAAATAAATATAAGGGTAGTAGTAATAACTATAGCTACCCGTACGGCTTATATTTTAAAGTTATAACTCCTAAATAATACTTATAGTTCTTAACGTATTTTTGAATATCTTATTAAATATTTTCTTAATAAAACTTCTTTTAAATTAACTCGAGAGTTTTCGTAGTTCTTATATAACTTACTTTATAGTCGTCGTAATATTAATAAAGGATCTCTATTTAAAAAGACTCTACTTAAGGAATAATAAGTCTTTTTTTAAAAAATAATATACCTTATTTATTAAGTAAATATATTCTTAGCTCGCCGGCCGTAGTACGAACTCTTATTAATTATAATATATAGAACTCGTTTTTAGTTTATAGTCCTTTAATAAGCTCTTTAGTTTTTAATAAGAAATAAGAAGCGAATACCGTTTTACCCTTTATAAGCTCCTTTATAATAGGGCATAGGATATACTATTTTAATATAATAACCCTAGCTCTATTTAACTCTTTTTTATTTTTACCGGACCGTTAACGAGCGTTTATTAATAACTCTCTTACTTTCTTATTTTAAGTTATTATAGTAATAACTATTACTATTTTATTAGTGCGCTTTATAATACGCTATTAATATAGGGGAGAGGATTCCCCGTCCCTAGAGCTAGCTAATATCTAGCTAGGATTATAAAGGGAGGCCTTAACTATTTAAATATATACCTTAGTAATATTATTTTATTTTTTAGGTTAATTATTTTTTATTAAATATTAGGTAGTAGTTCGCTAATAAGATATAGTTTCTAAGCTAGTATAAAGAGGACGTCCTTATAAAGCACTTCCCCCTTTATATAATCTAGCCTTTTAAATAAACCGTTTACTAAGTTCGTTTTCCTTAGTTAATATTCTAAATTAAAGTTAAATATTAATAATTTATATACTTACTTTACGAGCTTTTTTAAAAAGTCCCGCGCCGGTATATTAATTACTTTTTTAAGTACTTAGTAATTTATTAAAACTATAAACTTTTATAAAAGGCTTTAAAAATAGTAAGCTTAGTACTCTAACCTTTTTATTATAATAAGTAGTTCTTATTAACCCGTAGCCTATCGCTACTCTATATTTATAAGCTTTTATAACTAATAAGTAACGGGTTACTATTCTTTATTAGCTTATTATAATAAGATTACTATAATAGCTTTAATTAAAGCGTCGGTTTTTACTTATATAATACGTTATAAGTTCTAGTATATAAGTATAGTTACCGAGGTAAAAGCGACTTTTAGCTAATTAAACGCCTCGTCTACTTCCTTAGTTTACTAAAAGTCCCTTATTTACCTCTTTTTTATTTTTAATAATACTATTATTAATATAATAATACCCGAGTATTTAGTAATAAACTTCTAATAAAAATTATAGAACCCTGGGAACACTTAAATATCCTTAATAAACTCTAGCGCCTTTTAATTAGCAATCGTTCGTACTTATAATAAGTTAATCTCGATTCTTTTTAATATAATAATATAACTTAAGAACTCGACCCTTTTTTAATAAAACGAGTACTTCGATAGTTTAGTAAAAAGCCCGTATAAACGCAAACGTTAAAGGACCTTTTTAATATCCTTTATATACTATTCTTTTATTATTAAGTAAATTATTAGATCGTTTATATATATTATATAGTAAGTATTTAGTAAGTTAGCGAGCGCTTAGTAAATATATACTTAGAACGTTGCGGGTGCGTTTGTTAGCCTAAAAAGTATAATAATATATTTAAAATAACTATATCGGCTTTAGAATGCTATCTTCTATTAGTCTTCTTTTTTAATTCGGATACGGTAGTAAGTATCTTTAATATTTATTTTTAAAATTTATTTTACTCTATAAAGCCTATCTAAGAGCTCGCTAATAAGTAGTAGTGGGTATTAATTCTTTATAATTACTTTATTTAGCCCGTAATAGTCTATATAAAGGCGCAGCGTACTATCCTTTTTTAGTATAAAAAAGATTAGTACCCTAGCCTTATTAACTAAAAGTATAATATAACCGTTCGCTAAGTTCTTAATAATATACGCACAAAGCTTATTAAATTATTTCTCGCTTAATAAATAAATAAAATTATATAGTAGTTTAGTACTTAAAACTAAGTTAATAAAGTATTTTACCCCGCTATATAACTACGGTCCCTTTACTAACTACTTATCGAACGTCTCTACTTCTAATTAAAGTTTTAATAATAGACCCCCTCGTAGTTTAGTCTCCGTTACCCCCGTAATACTTCTTATAGTAGTAATATATAATATATACGCCCTCTCGTAATTTTTAATAATATTACGAGCTATTACTTTTAATTCGGTAACTAAAATAGGCTCGTATAACTATATATTTATTACTATATTAATACGAATACTTTCCTAGCTTATTAATAATTATAATAATAAGAGGTCTACTATTCCTTTATCCTTATTAACTACGGTAAATAATTACTAAATCTTCTTTAACTACTTACAGTAGTTAATAAAAAAGAGTATTAACTAGTAAGCTTTCCCCTAGCCTACGGCTTTATTTTAAAAGTCCCTTAATAAGGGAGCTATAATAATAGCCGGGGTTAACCCTAAGTAGGTTACGAGCCTAGTATTAATAATATCTATCTCGGAATATATATTTATATTAACTTTTACTAGCCTTTTAATAATACTTCGTAGAACTATTACCCTACCCTTCGTAATTATTTTTATTAATACCCTCTTAATACTTAATATAAGCGTATTAAGTATATTATTTATACCTACTTATTTTTTAACAAGTCGACTTTTATAACTCTTAGCTTAGTAGTAACCCGTTAAATAGTTATTAACGTTAGCTTTAATTAGGGGTATGTCGGCTTATTATTACCCCTACTTCCTAACTTATTTTTCTAGTACTTATTAAATATATAGCCTATTTTATTATATATAAAGTACTTAATATTGCTATTACGACGCTTTTATAATAGCTCGGCGCGAGTACTCTTATTATATAACTTTTATAATATTATTCTTAGTAAGTTTTTAAAGCCTAGCCCCTTAGAGCTCTCCTTACTCTTTTTTTTATAAAAGGGGGATATTCGACGTAGTTATTTTAATAACGGATATAGCCTTTTCTTACTATCCTTTTATAACTAGTTACCGCTCTTTTACTAATTTAATAACTATAATTTATTAGCCTCGTAAGCTATATTGCGTACTCTCTTAATTAAGACCTTATAATAAATTAGATTATCTTATAACTAAAATAGTAATTTAAAAAAGAACTAATATACTTCTATTTTCGAATTTTTTATATTTTTTATACCTAGGTTATAATAGATTATTAATTACTTAGCGAGGAACTAGGTAGGGGTCTAGCCCTCTTTTAGCCTCTTCGTCCTTAGCTCTTTATAATATTCCCGTTTTTAAGTCTCGGGGTCTATATATTATTAGTAAATAAATACTAAGAAGTCGCCCTAGGAGAGGGGATCCTAGAGGCTCTTTTTATAATTATACTATTATATTTATAATAATAAGGATATCTTAAATAAGGCCTATTTAATATACTATTTTATAATATTTTTTACGCAAAGCTTATTACTTATTTTTATACTAATAATTTAGTTTATTACTTAGGTACTCGTAAACTCTTCTCTAATTAGTTTATAGTTATAAAAAGGAGGCTTTTTATATTCTTATTAACCTAAACGCGTTACCGGCCACTCGGTAAGCTATTAAATAAGCTTCTTATATCGATGCCGTTTTTAGTTTTAATTTTTAACTATTATTTTTTATTATTTTATAAAAATAGGTTATTATTAAGCCTATAAAGTTTATTAAACTAGCTATTTTAGTACTACCCGCGCCTTTATATACGCCTTAACTTCGTATATTTAGTAATTACTTACTAATAAACGCCCCGTTTATAACGGATAAGGTCTTTAGGGTATTAATAAAGTAACTAGCCCGTAAGGGTAATTTACCCCGATTATCTTCTTTATTTAGCTCTTTTATAATCGCTAGTATTTAAGTAGGACTTGCCCTATAATAGGCTCGTTTTCTTAGATAGAATAAGGTTAAATAATTAACTCTAAATAATTATAGCTCGTTAGTACTAATAGCTCTTTATTAATAACTAGGCGTTATTTTATTAATATTCTATTCGTTTCCGTAATTTATTATTATTTATATTAGTTACTTCGTAAAAATAAAAACTTTAGAATTATAAACAATTAGGTTATAAGTACTTAACTAGCGAGGCTATAATATAAGTATAAGTATATTATAAAACTAAAGCTTATAGAGTCCTTCGTAAGGGCTCTGCTTTTTAAAAAGTTCTTTTATAATACGATCCGTATATTAGTTATTAAGTTATTAGCGTCTTATTACTAGCCGCATCCTAAATTTATTATAAGTACGTAGCGACGTAGGGATCGTATATAAATACTAAAAATTTAGTAATAAATATAAAGTAATTTATAAACTTTAAAAAGATCTTTTTAAAAAAGAAATTATACTTTAGAGGGAAGTATAAGGTTTTATAAAAAACCCTAACGATATTTTATAATTATTATAAAAAAGTCGGAATTAGGGAATACTAATACTATTTAATAATTAATATTATACTTATAAACAAAGCTTTTAATTACTATTACGAAGCGGTACGTAATCTTAATTAAAATAACTTTTTTAGTATAATTAACGTAATCTAAAGCCGCTTCGAGACCTATAATAAGAACCTAGAGCTCCTATTTAAGCTACGAGCGATTTTTTTTATATTTATAGTTAGGATAATAAAAAGTAAATTACGAGTAGAAATCTTTAAAGAGCTTATTAATTGAATTAATAAGCTAATAAAAACCTAGCTAAATAAGGGGATAAATAAGTAAAAAGTCGGATATCTTTATACTATAATTTAGTATATATTAAAAATAAAAATAACCTTATACTAAGTACTTAAAGACTACGAGACGCTCTATTTAAAGCTAAGATTTAGTTTTAATATTAAAACGAGAATACTATACTAAACTTATTTCTAAGCGTACGACGGCCCTTATTAATAATATTAAGTTAATCGAACGTATAATGAAAAAAGAAAAGAGGCTAAATATAATAATTATTAATAAGGAGGCCTAGATTCGTTAAATAAGTAGAGATTTAACTTACAAATAGGGTAATAAAAGAGGTAATATTATGTTTATAAAAAGGATAAATATTAATTAAGTAATTATTCTGAAGAAGAGCGTATTAAATTATATAAATAGTATAAAAAGTTAAGGGTAGTAAATAGTAAAACTAGCCCTCGTTAGTTTAATTAATTCCTCGTTATATATAAGGGTAGATCTGGGGGTACGGAACTTAGTAACGGTAGTTAAAGTAGTAGCTTAAAGTATATACCCCTTATAAGAGATTTAGAAGATAAGGAAGATCTTACCCCTTATATTAACGAATTAGATTATAACGAAATTAATAATATTAACTACTCTTTTTTTACCCCGTTAGCTTCTAAAGGATATATAAAGCTAAATAAATAGAAAGTAATAAAAGCTCTTAATAAATAAGCTTTTATTTATAAATAATAAAAAAAGGTCCCTTAGATAACGGATATAGAGGCGGCCGAAAGGGCGAATTTAATAAGGCTAAAGCCTATTCTCTTAATAATTAAAAAAAAGACGCTATTTCTCTTAATATTTAAAAAAAAAAAGAATATAGTACTAAGTAAATTTAAAGGTAACTAAAGGGGTCCTTTTTATACTACCTAAATCCCTCGAATACTAAGCTTATATAAATATTTTATACGAGCGAAAGGTATAGCCTAGATAATTTCTATAAGATTATCTTAAATACTAGGGTATCGTAATAGTTAACTAGAAGAAAAGGGCAATTCTAAGTACTATAAAAAATCGCGCTAGTAATACTTAATATATTAATAGCGGGTATTATAAGGATTAGTTTTGGCCTAGGTAAAGAAATCGTCGCCCTAAGTATAATAAAAATAGAGACGTATTTTAGAATAATAACTTTCTATATTTTACTTATTAATACCCTATTTTTCTTATATTTAAAAGATATAAATTAACTAAGTATTATATTTAATAATATAAGGAATAGAATCTCTAGCGGTAAGTACTTCGAAATAGTCGAACGATAATAGGGGTATATATTTATAAAACTTATTAATAATACGAAGTTAATTAATTATTTAATAAAAAGTGAGCTTAGAAGATTATACTAGAGATTTAAGTACCCGTTAGTTACGAAGCTATATAACTTCTTAAAGTAATTAAGTAATAATAATATTAAAATAGGGGCGCTAGAGTAATTAATAAAAGTATATTATTAATACTAAATAAATACGCAGAGCCTATGTAAATTTAAGTTTAAATTGCGTAATAAGCTTAATTTTAATTAAGAAATTATTATTAATATCTTCTATTTAAATAGTCGGCTAGTACTATATATAATTAACGTAGCTATATCCTTCTAAATAGGGCAATTCCTCCGGGATTTATAAATAAAAATGATATAGGTAGCTTTATAAAAAAGCTAGATTAATATATACTAAGGACTACTAAACGGTATTAAAACCGACGCTAATACTAGCTTTAAGTTAGTAGAGTTTAGGAATAATATAACGGCCTACGGTATATAGTTAAAAATTATACTTATTAAAGCGCACTATAGTATTAAAAAGGTAAAAAAGGTATATTAATAATTAAAAAGGGCGTTTAGAATTATTAAAGAGGAAAATCCGGATTTTATTAATAACGAATGCCTCTAGATCGTACTTAAATATTATAATAATACTATAGGGCCTAACGGACTTATACTAACGCTATTAGTATTTAGAGTATATTTAAGAACGATCTTAGCCTTATTACTATTACTAAGTATAAGCTAACGAGCCTAAATAATTAAAAAAGTAATATAAGTACTACGCGAGGTAAGTATAAAAAGGTAAGTTAATAAGGTAATTACTATACGTAATAGGCCCGATATAGGGGGTAATTTAGATATATTACTAAATTTAAATATATAAGTATAGTACGAAATTATTTAATAATAAGCTAGGTTATATAAGTTAATTTCTATTAACGAGCGCTCTTATATAATTACGAGAGATCGTAACTAGCTACTTAAAGTATTAATTACGGTAATTAGACCGTACTATATAAATCTTAACAAGGTAATTTCTAACTTATAAAAAAAAGAAGAGCTAGGGGAAACTATATAACCCGCAGTAGAGGCATAAGAAATTATCCTTAATAAAATCGTTATAATAGTATTAATAAATAACGAGGAAGAGGAAATTACTAAAAGGGTACTAATATTACTAATAAGACGTTATAAAAGACTACGACGGTAAGCCCTAATATAATAATTTATTATTAATAACGAAGTAATTAATACTTTTTATATAATAAAAAAGAAAGCCGATTTCGAGCTAGTAGTTAAATTACGTAAAAAAAGTATAATTATAATTATTAAAAAGCTATATAAGGGATTAGATTTTATTAAAATAAATACTCTTTATAATCGAGGGGTCTATTAATTTATCCTATATAACTTAGAAAAATATATAAACCTCTATATATTTAAATTACGAATAGTTTATAAAATTAAAAAGAAAGGAATACCCTAGCTATATAAGAAGTTTAAATACGTAATTTAGGGGTACGGTAACGTTAAAAAGGCGACGCTACTTATATAATTACTTATTATATAGCGCTATAGCTAATGATTAATAATAATACTAATAGTATTACTATAAAAAAAGAGATACGAAATTTAGAGCCGTAATATTACCTAGGCTTATACCTAATTAGCTATAGGGCTTATAAAGAAAATCCTAGCCTATCTACCGAAAGAAATAATTAATAAGTACTTAAAAAGTACGATTATTAAAGTACTTAAGTTACTATATAAGCTCGTAAAATCGGGTACCTATTAATAAGCTACTTACTACGATTTTTATATTAATTAACTATTAATAGTTACCTTTATGTATAACCCGTACTTATTAGTTATAAAATACGAAGGTAACTAATTTAGGATCGTTAGAATATAAACCGACGATATATTAAGCCTATTTAATATTAATTTTATAAAAAAAGAGGATAAGGAGCTTTAGAAAGCGGGCTTTATAATAAAACTAAAAGAGGTTCTTATAATAAATACCCCCCTAGTATTTAATAGTAGGATTTTTATAATTAAAAAAGAAACCGTCGTTTTTTAATAAAAAGGGTAAGGTAAGAAAATTAACTTCGTTAATCTAAATATAATTAATATTAAAAAGTAGTATAAGGCTAAGCTCGCGCGAGGGGTATATATTATAAGTATTTATTAGCCTAAGGTAATTTTTAATTATACTAGGGTAGCGTAGGCTATAAATCTAATTAAACGAGACGTTAAAGTACTTAATAAGCGGCTTAAGTAATAATAAATAAATCTTAATTAAGGTCTCGTCTATTACCTAATTAACCTTATAATTAGTAAGCTCTACGTCTTTATTAATAAGTTATTTATAAATAATAACGACCTTATTTTATAATTAGGGTATATTATTATCTTAGTTAATAAGAGTATAAGTAAGAGCGAATTTCCTATATACGGTAATATAATCTATTACTTATTAACTAAAAATAAGTAAATAATAAGAAGTATACTAGCGTTAAAGGTTTATAATATAATTAACGGCGTTAACTTTTCTTATATAATTTTAATAATACTAAGAAAGATTATTAATTAAATTAGCTTTTTGCTTATTTTAATAATTATTTATACCGATTCTTATTCGCTATATAAATACTTTATTAAATTAGGAACGACAAAAGAAAAGAGGCTTATAATTAATATTATAGCCCTTAAGTAATTATATAAAAAGCGCGAAATACTTAAAATCCGTTAAATTAATAATAAAAATAACTTCGTAAACGCTTTTATAAAAGTAGTACTAAATAAGGGATTAAAGTAATTCGTAAATAATAAAAAAGTTATTATATAAATAGAGGGATAAGTTATATAAAAAAAGTAAAAAAAAAGGGGGAAAAGGAGATAATTTAATAAACGGGCCTGAGGTTAAATTATACCTCTAACCGTAGCGGTTAAATTAATAAAAAAAAGAGAAAGTTAGTATCGAATTAAAAGTCTAATTTAACTATAGTATATAGCCGACTATATAGGAGCTAATTAGGGGCCCTATTTATAATTATTATAACTAGCCTAACTTATAATTAGAACCTCCTTTTTATACTTACTACGCAGATATTTATATAGTTCAATTAATCTCTTTATTAACTACGGTTCGAACTAACTACCCTGTAATAGGGATACTAACAATTTGTAAGATTTTATAAGAGTCCTCTAATAAAAAGGAAATGATCCTGCAAAATGAGACCACTACACCATTTGTGATCGATCCAGCTCAACGGAGTTCGAGAGCAAGCATGAACGTGCTGTCTTTCTTGGAATCTCTTAAGGGAAGAACGAAATTGACGACCTTCACAAAGTGAGGGTATAGAGTCAACCCATAGTCTGTTCGACGAGGAAGTATTTTCTACGTCTGCTCTCACGTTCTGCGAACAACTACGTGCGTTCCTTCGCCATGCTTGTCCAATCTCTATTGTGGTTGATGGTCACAGCTGCTAGTTACCAGCGATCTGATCGACCTACACTGATTTTCGACTTTCCATCGAACCCAAAAGTCCAAAGATTCAAGTTTCACGTCTTTGAATCCTTTCTGTATGATACCTTGCAGGAAGTACAATCTTATAGACCTACACATGGCCTGTCTTCAGAATGGGATACTGAAGGGCATCCCGCTGGGAATCTGACCGTCGTTGCGGAGTACTGGATCAACCGATACGATTGAAAGAAAGTTGAGAAAAGGCTCAACGACGATTTCGATCACTATGCAACGACTATTCCGGGCGGCGAGAGTTACCCATAGCCTGTACCGCTGCACTTTATCCATCATGTTTCCGCCAGCTCCAATGCCACACCACTACTCCTCCTTCACGGATGGCCATCAACGAATGTAGAGTGGTCAAAAGTCATCAAGCCTTTATCAAAAAAATTACGAACAGTCATTTCACATCGTCGCACCGGATTTACCTGGCTTTGGATTCAGTCCGGAGCTAGAACACCCCGGGCTAGGATTGCGCGAAATGGGATCAGCCTTCGACACATTGATGCACCAGCTCGGTTACGAAAAGTAAGAAATAGTCACTACGGACCTCGGATGGGTCACCGGAATGTGAATGACCATGGATGTCCGTGATAGTATACTTGGTCACATGTGCGACTTCTTTATCGTTGGCAACTTTGGGTTCGCAGTAAGTTCTATCAATTGTGGAACACGTGTGCCCAGACATCAAAACTGACTTTCGACAGCCAAGAGATTGGGTCGAAAGATCCGTTAAATTGGTGTTTCTCCAGAGACATCGAGTTGGCGGACATTTCCCAGCTGTCAGTCACCCCGATCTGTGGATGGGTGACGTGCGGGCTCTCTTTTCCGCCTTACGCGAGTCGTCTTCAGTGGAAAAAGATGAGCAGTAGACCATTGTCAGTGAGGCCGTATAAACACCACGACGAGGAGACTCGTTGATTGGCTGTGTGTAAAATCTAATGCACATGTTGAACGCGATCCAAAGAGTCTCTAATGAAACACGATCTTCGCGAATGTATGAAGTCCTTGTTTCTATCGCATAGTCTAGACCGAAGTCTTTGGCATCATACCCTATTATTAGCCTTCAACGGTTCATCTACTCACCTGTAAAATGGTCCCGCTGCATGTCTGAAGCGCTGTTAGCGTGTCCACGTATCATGCCGCAACGCCACCGAATTGCAGCACCAGCTACTCCCCGTCTCTCCACGACTGGTGCTCAGGAGGATCCTGCAATATCCAAGACAGCTGTCATTGATCCAGACATCGAAGCAAGTTCTCCCTGGAACTGGGGTCGACAAGCGGTGTGTCAGCGGCTGAGTGCAGAACCCCGCGCGGGCAGGGATACAGACCCAATGATAGAGCTCAAGGGCAAACTATGCCAAGCAAGCTTGTATGACATCCAGTGATCTCCGCAGTCTAACAAGTGACGTCAACCCACTTTCCATGTTCACTGCCAAGGAACACGAATAACAAGCCACCGCGTAGTCTGAGCATCAAATGCGCTCACCCATCAATTTCCCCTTTGATGTTGGGCTTCAGCTGGAGTGTTCTTGACATTCCCCTGATTGATCCACCCTCTAAACGGGCTGACCCACTCTCGCGGTGACCCATTGATATATCATCATTGTTCCTCAAGGCCTCTGGTCTTTCATCGACGAACACCGCTTTGCTCTCCTCTGCATTATTCACTTTTCTGAATTTAGCACCCTTATTCAAAATGGCAGGAATCGTAGATAAGTTGACCGCTTCTGGAGGCACCGAATCAGCAGGTAGGGCACAACGGACCCATTCCCCGGCTACAGTACTTGTTTGTTCGGCATGTTGTGTCTAACATCCCGTCAGGATTCCTCAACGATATCATCGAGCAGCTATGGCCAAACATCAATGTTGCCGGCTGCAGGATGGTAAAGGAGATTGTGGAGCCCATGTTCGCTACGATGCTTCCTGGCCCCCTCGCGAGCCTCAAGTTCGTCAAGCTGGACCTCGGGACTGTTCCCATGCAGGTAGCAGAAGTGGACGTCCACAAGGTTGACAACGGCGGTATCAAGCTTGACATGGACGTGATTTGGGAAGGAAAGAGCGACATCGAGCTCGATGGCAAGATGGTGCCCAAACTGGTAAGACCCTGATACGAAGATGACCGCTTGACTCGCGCATAGCTAAAGCAGACGACGACAGGGTATCGAGCATGTTCATCTGAAAGGCAGACTTTCCATCCTGCTTGCACCTCTAACAAATATCATCCCCTTGGTATGTCAATTTTACATGACTTCTTAGATAAATGATGCTGGTATGAGTGCTGACTTGAAAATTAAGATTGGAGCTGCGCAAGTCGCCTTCATCAACCCACCAGAACTCAAACTCGACTTCACCAATGCTGCGAACATCGCAGACTGGGCCTTGGTTGATAAGGCTGTGCGCAAGGTCATTCTGGACATCATCGCCTCGATGGCTGTGCTCCCCAACCGTTACCTTGTGAAGCTTGACAGCAACAATGACTACTTTAGAACATACCTGCCTCATTTGGGCGCCCTTCGCCTTACCATTGAGAGGGCAATTGGTATCAACGGCCCAAAGAAGAGTGGCGCCAAGAGACTGTTGGCCAAGATTGTCAAGGATGTTCCCGACTGCTACGCGAAGGTGAACGTTGGTGCCGAGGAGGAATGGCGCACTTCCGTCAAGAAGAATGATCACGACCCGGAGTGGAACGAGACCCATGACTTCCTCGTCGCAGACTACGATCAGCGCATCTTTATTGATGTCCAGGACGATGATCTTGGCGGCGATGACGATATTGGTATCGCGACTACTACGGTCAAGGACATTCTGCTCAATGGCGGCTCCCAAGAGTTGGCTCTTACCCATAAAGACGAGCCTACTGATGCCAAGATCGTTGTTCATGCAAAATTCTATAACTTTGTCGACAACGCCGAAGTCATCACATCCACTCAAAGTGAGAACGAGCATCAAATCGTCGGTCTCGCAACGGTCCTCATCGCCAGCGCCCTCGGATTACAAGGCCAGCGCGACGAGCTTAACCCCAGTATCAAGGTAACATGGGGCGCAAAGGAGTTCCGCACTGCGGCCAAGACCTACAGCCCGGGAACAGATATCTTCAACCCATCTTTCGACCAGGCGTTCAGGATCCCTGTGACGGCGGATTTGCTGGCCAACCCCGCCAACTTCAAGATCTCTCTGCTCAACAAGGCTGACGAGACTGGCGCTGTTGAGATTCCTTTCCAGGATGTTCTTCAGGCGCCTGGCTTGATCAAGGAGGAGAGCTTCGATGTCGGATCTGGCGCGACTGTGAGAGCCAGTATCTCTCTTCGCGGCTTGCAGATTGCGCACTAATTAGCTCATGATTTGACGAACATGTTCATGTATAACTACACGATAATACACGATTGAATGATATTAATCAAAACGAGACGTATCTTATGATGAGAGAAGATCGATTTACGTAAGATTAAGTGCCTGTAGCTCTATGGTTCCCTGTAGGAGCTCGCCATCCATCATGCCATGAACGTACGCCTCGCCAACGATTTGGGAATGTCTTGTCCAAGTACGTGAACGGGTCGAAGTGATGAACGGTGCGTCTGCGCCAATGATTATCCACACATCATCGCCTACTGATGCTGACATTGGCGCAAGTCCGAGGTATCCTCCGTCGGTTACGAAAGGGCATCTCCCAACGAGTTTGGCAAGGGCAACACTCATGTACTTCATGCCCTCGGAATGCTTTCCTTGTCTCAAAGCTTGGTATGACGTGAACATTTTACCAGATGCCCTTTCCGTCTCCCAGTTGAATGCAAACTCTCGATCAGCGATGGGAGTTCTCCACAACGCCTCTCTCAGTGCTTCATCGGTTTTGTAGACTGTATTAGTCCCTGCCAGTGTGGAACCAAGATCGTCGAGCCATCTGATAAACAATGACTGTTGAAGACTATCTGCCTCACCGTCCAACCCATTCAATCTTACGAAAGGCGCTCCTTGTTTGACGATCTTGCCGACTTTCATAGCATTCAACGATAGCGAGTACGTATTGAATGGATTCTCATCCGAGAATGCCGCTGATAGAGACTGTGAGAGTGATCCGGAGGCCGTGTATGCTCTTTCTCTATTTTGGCCTCGGACCATAAAGATGGATGGGACGTGTAGCGGCTGCGCCAGGAATTTCGAGGACCAGTCGGGTGCCCATGACGGTTTACTTAGATTTATACCCGCGGAATAGCTGTGTACCCCCCCTAGCCCTGCAAATGATAGAATTCTCGGGCCGTAGTAGATCAAACAGGCTTTGGCTACCTCTGTCCGAATCGTTTGCCAATCCTTGTTGTACTGGACTGGAATGAACGGGCTCAAATCCGGGCTAATCAGGCCTAACAGCGAGAAGACATAGTCTCGTTGATCGGAGGCCTGGAGTTGAGCCTTATTTGCCATTCTTGAGAGTAAAGAGAAAAGGGCGAAGAGTGAAGAGTTTGGACGAGTGAAGGCCACTGGAGTAACCCTATCGAGAGCCGCCGTAAGAAAAGCCACCAGCGTGGAGCTGTCTCGCCTCCCCGTGCCTGAGCCGACAATGTTCAAATAGTCGCGCACACCACAGAGCACCCAAAATCCGTTATAGAATGCATCCCAAGAGGTCCAAGTATCACCGCAACAGACCACACAGTCTTTTGACAGCACGCGTTCCTGAATCACCCAGACGCGCTGGAACCACGCTCGCTCGAACAAAGAACCGATAGCGTTCAATCTTGCTGACTTGTTGTGACAAAGCTCTCCGATTATCCCTCTGAGCACGGCCTGGACTCTATCGACAGTCGGATTGACGGCGATTTCAGTAAATGGGAATTCGGACCATGACATGACAGCAAAAGCCCCCGAGTCTACCAACTTGTTTAATCCGAAAAGAGTGTTCATTGCCAGATCACTGTCCAAGCTTGTCAGGCCGAGCCAAACAAAGGTTTTGGTAGCGTAGCGGTAGATTTCTCTCATATAAGACACCTGTTGAGCTCTCTCTGCTTCGTTTTGCTGGTCGATACACAAGGCATCGATCCAAAAGGTTGATCCGAGGTTCTCGCCAATTCGTCGAGAAGCCAATTGCCTCAGAGCTGCTTCTAAGTTTGTGGTAACTTGAACCCACTGGTCCTCCACTAGGATGTCCTTCGTGATCTCGGCATCTCCCCATGCGTATGAAACCGCCACGTATGATTGCCTCTCGTTGAGGCTGGCGTGCTTCAGACGACAGTGAACGGGTAAGTCCGCCGTAGACCCCGGATCTTCTGTCTCCAGAGGTGCTATTTCGATGAGGCGAACTTCTTTCTTTTCTGGATCTAGCGATTGATATAGGAAGGACCGCAAGCTGCTAGTCATCTGATGTTCGGTCATTGGCCGCGATGAAAGGCAATAGCGAGATAGGTGACGTGTCGTTGAGTGAAGTACTCCGGCGTATAGTCCTCAACTGCCTTCTGATTGCACTTACTTTCTCCAATTGTGACTTGAAAAGGGGCGATACTCATAATGGTCGCTTTTCTGTGGCTCTTCAACAGATTGGGTCTGCTCGTTGCAGCAGCAAGATTTCTAGCGCTTTGCTGTGCCCCTCTCTCACAAGGCAACTCTGCTTACATGTTGCGGTTGATCCGACCAATCATGGAACGCTGCGATAACCAGTCGTCTCGTCGTGCGGGTATGATTGGTTGTGTTCTCCAAGTAGTGCGTCGGCCACTTCACTCTCCGTATTCCGCACCCTCGAGATACGATACCTCCTATTTCTTAAGTTAAATCTGGTGTACAGACACGAAAGGATAACTTTCACCTCAGTGAAGCATCACAGTACTTTTATCAGAACAGAATGGAAACACTCTTCTAGCTATTGAAGACCTATTTCTGGTTACAGAGTGCCACGAAACTCGCAATATTGGCTCTCATTCCCGATTATATCGACGGAATAATCAGTGGGTTCAAAGTTAGAGATACTGGAAGCAGTTGTCAGAGTTTGAGATGTAGAGAACGTTCGAGGAGCCTTTTTTTCAGATTTCGTCACAGCAAAGTGTTTGGTCGTTTCCTGAAATAGCGTATGCCAATCGTTGAGTAGATGCATGTACGATCTTCCGTTGCTAATCCAATACCTTCGGAGACGGGCCTTGGCCTCTCAACGGCCCACCTCGGTAGGTGTAGCCTTGGTAGAGAAGCTGGAGTGACGATTGAAGACATCGTCGATCACGTCTTTCGCCTCGTCAAAATTAAAAAGATAAGTCGACCCACCCCCTTTTGGCCACCCCCCCCTTTTGGCCACCCTATTAAAACATAGTATCAAAACATCGCCACTGACTACACTCAATTAATTAACTATCTTCTACTACTATAATAATATAGTCATTATTCTCCCTAGGTAATTCGACCCCTGCGAGTCGACTAGGACTAACTAGACGGTTACTAAAGTCCTCCTGAGCTCTCTATATATCCTAAATATTCGCGAACTTAGTATTTAGGTTTATTAATATACTCTTCTTTTTCCGTAGCCTTAATTAGTTAACTTTAGCTTTTAGAACTCGAATATAGTACTAAGATATTACTAAATAGTAGGCCTACTCGCTAAATACCTTTTTTACTTTTTTAAATAGTAGTCGTTAAGTATTATAGTCTAGACTAAGCTCTATAAATAACTTTAACTAATCGCAGAGCTCGCTAGCTTTCCTAGGTATTAACTAGTTAATAATAAACGCCGCTAATACCTAGTTAACAGCTTTTTTAGTATTACTAATTACTTACTTAGTATTTACGGTCTTTTTAGTTAGTATAACTGGGTTAAGTAGGACTATTAGATTAGTAAGTAGTCTAGTTATATTAGGGGGATATAGTCTAGTTACTTTCTACCTACTTCGTATATTTAACGACGTTAAACTAGCTAAACGAGCTTTTTAGTAGTAGCTTAAGAAGTACCGCTTTTTAATAATAGTAGAATTATCTACTATATTCTCCTTACTAAGCTCCTTCTTATACTTAGACTTAATAGGTCTAAAGATAGCTATATTTAATAGCTAGAGGATATAGGAAGTATATAATAATAAGAACAGTAAGTAAACGTTATTTCTATAGCATTCTTATATAAATTCTATCGTTATATAACTCCTATAGCTATCTAGAACTAATAGTCGAGGCTTATTAAGTATACTAAACCCCCTAAGGGGGGGGGTCTTAGTTTATAATAAGAATACTATTTTTAACTACTTAAGGGTAGTCTTATCGGTCGTCTAGCTATTATCTATTATTATAAACTCCTAACTAGTATAAGGGTTAAGTTTAAGTAGAAACTATTACTATTACACCGACTTTTCTTTATATATAACTAGTAGTTTAATAGCTCGACTATTAATAGAGATATACTTAATAATAGATACCTAAGCACGCGAACTAGGCTCTTTTTTTCGTATTACTATAGTCTCTACTTTACCTAAAACTAGGCTATTAAATCCCTTACTCTCTAAAATACTAATCTTATCTATATTATACCTATTAGCCTATTTAATATCGCTAATCTCTAGTATATTAAGTAATCTAAACTATAACTTAATTATATTAGTAATAGCCCTATTTAGACGCCTCGAATTAATAATACGACTTCTCTAGACCTTAATTAATAAGTTCCTCCTTAAGAAAGCGTCTATTTATTTCTTCTTAAGAGGATTTATATCCCCTTAGGATCTTAGAACTTGCTTAGCGAATTCTATAAGCTATTTATAAGTTAGTATAATACTTAGATTATACTAAATACGAACCTATTAAGCTAGCTAGTCTTCTTACTATAGAGGAAGCCTCTAGAGGTTTACGAATACTATTACCCTCGTTTAGTAGCCTCTCTTACGGTTATAAAGAGTTAACCTTAGAACTCTGAACTTAATCGAGGCCCGATTAACTAAGAGACCTCTTCTAATAGCCTTAAGAGCCCGAATAACTTCATTTTTAGTATACGAGACTATTATATATCGATAAATAAGTATATAAAAAAGAATTGCATTTGGACGATTTTTATAATTGTTGTGGTAGTTTGAAAATCGTGGGTAGGGTTTTAATACGGTGGCTGGGATAGAGAAATGGGGTGGCCAAAAGGGGGGGGTGGCCAAAAGGGGGTGGGTCGACTTATCAGCCGAGGATAGCTCTTGCCGGACACTGAATCTGAAGTCTTTCGGCTTGACTTCCCTAAGCTAGGCGGGTCACGCGAATGAATCTATTGTACTTCAGGGGCTGACTATATCTCATTGAGAAAGACATACATCGACATGTACAGCAAAAGTGGGCAGTGAAAAGTATATTCCGTCACGCCAAGATCTCAAGGTGTTTCTAGCCGACAGTAAGGTAAAATTTCTAAAGGTTAATAACAAAGATCCCAGAGATCAGCGGCAAAGAAACTCAAAAGAAAGCACATGAGAGGGGGTTGAACCAGAGACCCTACTCAATAGAGGATTCAAAAAAGTTGTCATGACACCGCATGTACCCATTAGGCTACAGAGGCACCCGACTCGTCACCACACGATATGAGCCACGGACATAGCTATGTCCATATCTCCTGAGCGCTATGGATAGTACCTTAAACGAGGGCTTCAATAAGGGAGATTCAGATTCGAACATGGGTGTTTCTGCTCCTGGTCTTTGACGTTCTCCAGCCAAAAGATGTTGCTTTTAACCTTGAAGTCATCCCCTGTCTTATTGAATTCCCATCACGTTTCCCTTTATGTTCTCGCCCTCCATCCAGTGTTATACCTAGACACTTCGCGTGAACAGTTTCCCATGGCCTCATGCAATTTAGCCCCGCGTTGTCTCGTCCAAGCGGTCCGGTGCTCTAGTGCTGTTCTTTCCATTGCTATATGATACAGCTTGACCGTGCCTCCCCCGTCCTTCTCTGAACTCGCTGTTGCCCTGTTTCCGTTCTCGAACCCTATGCTCCTGCTCTTTGCTTCCCGGCGGCTACTTCGACCATGTCCCCCACCTGCCAGTCTCGGGCCATCCTCCTTCTCGTTCCAACATCGCCACCACACCACACCCTCACCATCCTTCCCCGTCTATCTCTTTCCTTCCGCATGCCTCATCATTACTTTCCCATCTCTTTCCCAACTGTTCTAGCCCTTCCCACACTTCCCCCGCCGCCTCTCGCATCAATCAGTTTCCTTCTCCTCGTCGTCGAAGACACCGCAGGTAGCCTAGTTAGTGCATAGCACTCGCTCGTCACCACACGATGTCGAGAGATCCCGGGTTCGAGCCCCGGTCAAGCTCACCTCAGAGTGGTTTGCGGATTACGTCTTCCCTTGGGTCCACTCAGGCACCTGTATTCGAGCGGCAAACACGTTCGTTCTAACGCCAGTCCCAAGTCTCTCAATACAGCTGATGGTCTGGTCCAGTTTGCATCGGGGTTCAAGGCTTGTATCGCCAAAGGCTCTCGCACGATCGACGCGGCGGCGAGAGAGCCTGTCAAGCCGCAAGAGGTAAATATTGAACTAGGATCACTTTGTAGATTTGACTCCAGTCAGGTTAGCGTGCATGAAGGCAGAACAACGTCTGATTGGTCATATCCTCCAGAGGCATGGCATTTTGCAATTGCTTGGCTCATGGGTGAGAAAGTCTGCTCTGGCATTAGGTCTTTCGGGAACGAGAGGTTCATAGACCATCGACGAATTCGAGAATGAGCCTCAGACTAAGTTTGGAAGGTTATCAAGTTTTTTATGAGTGCATGACAAGTGTTTGTATACATGAAAGTCGGACTTTTGTGTCGGTAATAGAACTATTGGATTTGTTCAGGTCATGTTACTATGTTTGATCATAATCATGAATCTTTCCACACATATAATCACTACCTACTGTGCATTGACTGATACTGTGTATTAATACCGTGTAAACGATATCGAGAACCGCCCGAGCAGCCAGCAAAGGCAGAATATAAAAACAAATACTCAATACTGCTCTCATTCCAAACAGAGGGAAAAGAAGGTTTTTTCCTCAAGAAGGGAGGGTCCCTGTACTGCTTCACAACTTGATAAACCATAAGAATTTCGAACGAATTCATAAAATACCTTATTAATCGGAGAAAGTGTGCGTACTGAAGACTACACGCGAGGAGTCAATATCATTTGTGGATTATGAAACGATAAGATCGTGTACAGGCAGGGGCTCGTGATCGTGTTCTCTTGAATGATCGGCTCATCTGTTGCGCAAAACCAAGGCCTACGAGGATCTATCGGAAAAATGTCCCGCATATCAACTTCGTCACGTTCACTCTCGCCTGGTCTCTTTAATCCTTGTGTTCGGTGACCTTTACCCAAAAGTTATCCTGCATGAATAAGTTGTGATTGACGCTATGCCAAGGCTTAGCGGGATCCAAAATCTGGAACTCAAAATTGCGAAGCAACTGAGTGTGTAAATGTCAGCATCTCAGCACCTCAGAGTGTCACAGTATTCTCAAACTCGGGGCGGAAAGACAGTGCTTACTCCAACAAACACCTTATTCAATTCCAGAAACGCAACATTCTTTCCCGCACAACCCCATCGTCCATACCCAAACGCGAGTTCAGTTGTCTTCTGCATCTTATCCTTTGTCGCCGCGTCGGCTTCGATCCATCGCTCAGGCCGGAAGAGGTCCGCATCTTTACCAAATACGTCGGCGCGACGAAGCGTGCCCCATACGTTCTGGGCGATGCGCGTGCCACCCGGAACAAAGTGTCCATCGATAGTGTCTCCTCCGGCGGGCACTTCTTTGGCGCAAAGGCCGGTGAAGGGCGCGCACATCCGGAGACCTTCATAGATAATGGCCTGGCTTTGGTGAGTAAATCCAGGCTACGATTATCAGGAGCGAGGTTTGGGGGGCCTAACCTGAAGGTAGGGTAATGTTTTTCCTTCCTCATAGGTAATGGGGGATGATATCCGGCCTTGGGTGATAGCTGTGCTAATTTCGGTTTTCAGAGTATGATATGCGCGAGGCGATGTGATAAGATGCAGGAAAGTCGTCCGAATTGCTGTTGCGGTTGTGTCTGATCCAGCAATGATCTGGAAGAGAACTTCTGTTTCACACTCGCTCTGGCTGACGCCGTGCCGGATAAAGGCACCCTGGTTGTTCTCAGCTTTGCTCCAGACAGGATAGCTGACAGATAACCTACCAGCATGTCCGGTTCCTCCTTTGCATCTGTACCGAAACGTCGTCCGACAACCTCCTTGGCCACTCTGTTTCGATCAGCATCGCAGCATCATGCTACTCATAGAGGAACCACTACGTACCCCATTAGCTTTCCCAATCCGCTCTTGTCAGTATGTTTCGGGCCGACAGCGCCTAGAACGGGCTTGGAAAACATAAAGCTGGCAAGCCATGGCACCTCGCTGCATAGCTGCAGAAGCGGTATAGCCGCCTCCGTGGTGCTGATGTAGTCATGGACATCCGAATCAGTGGCTAGGTACCCAAACTCTTTTCCATACGCAACTCTGGTAATAACATCCAACGTGAAATATTGTGTTGTCTTGCCCAGGTCCATCGGCCTGACCTCGTCGTCGGTAGTAACATACTTCCTCTTGATGAGGTCCACGAAACCAGCGACCTGGGAGTTGATGCCGTCTTCGAGCGCCAGGTTCTCTTTGCCGGCGTATCCAGCTGCGCACTTCGCTTTCAACTTGTCATGTGCGCCGGTGTCGCGCAGACTGAACAAGCTGTCTTCGTGAGGATTTAGCTTTGTGGTATCGTACCAGGATGATCGGCCGTAAGGTGATCGGGCAGCGTTCATGCGACGTAGGATATCCGGGTCGTCAGTGACGAGGTCGTTTGGGCCAATGCGGACTAGGGAACCATGTTTCCTGTTGAGGTTGGTGAAGTGCTCGGCCGGTCGACCGGATCGGGCGTTTGATATGAGCCATATGTAAGAGAAGCGTCCGATGAGCGGCCCGGGGAAATCGCGGAGACGGCCGTAAGCTATGATAGATGAGACGACATAGTAGATGATGAAAGCGAAGCTGAGATAGAGCGGTGTCGCGCCTGCATCGAGGTATGAGGTGAGATTTGATGGCGTCATATTTCCAGTCGTCAGCTCGTCCTGCAACTTTGTTGCAATACTGAGGGAGGCAAGATTGAGTTGACTTCAAATTCAATTGCAACTACAAGGCTTTTATCCAGTCGTAAGGGTCTCCCATTATATCGTCTAGTATTTCCAATGCCGACAGCGATCATCTTCTACTTTCCGGGTTTGCCCCGTCCAGACATTGACTAGACCCCTTGCCATGCCAACGCGTCGATTGTTGGAACCCCGCCTCTTGTTACATCGCTCGGGATTCTAGAGACGTCTTGAGGATGACAGCGCTGACTTCCATGTCAATAAACTAGGGTTTGCGGATTGGATGGCTTGGTGTACCGGGCCGTTGACACCAAAAGTCCCAAATGCCGATTATGAACCTACCTCAATTCGGATAGTCCATCTGGAAGAGTCGCACTGCCCAGCCTGCGGTATCATTCGATTGCAGACAATCAGTCTATCGATGCCAGGTGATGTCCAATGGCGACCTTCCTTTCGGACCCGGGCAAGATGGGAACGAGAGGTCGGCAATTGGAGAATTCAGACAATTACGCTTGTGATTGGATGTTTTGGGGGGAAACTGGAGGAGAGGCAGCTTTTGTGGGTTCCTCAACCTTGTCTTGTGTAACGTAGGGATCACGGATATGTCGGCGTAAGCGCTTGAGCTTTTATGGTTACAACGAATGTGTCATGATGGATCGCTATCGGACTCTGATAGATTTTGAAATGGGGCAATGGGCAAAGAAGGTGTCTTGGTAAGCTGTTGCTATTCACGGACAAGCGACCATTTGCCAAGGAAAACTCAGACATTGTCGACGACCCGTATAGGCCCACAGACACGAGCTGGAGGAGTAATAGAGGAAGCGTTATTGGTCGGAGCAGGGACGGGGCATGAGCATAAGGGACACTGGGATAAGGAGAAGGGTAGCAAACATTGCGATGAAGTATGCGATGGTTGAGAAACATTACGAGACAGCAACGACTTCGAGCCAACTTTGCAAAGACTTCCATGATCTGGAATCTAGCCCGAAGATGAAGGACATCTAGCTAAAATGGGATAGCTCGAGAGGCGAAAAGCTGATGCTTGGGAAGAGAACGGGGAGGGTTATCCATATTAAAAACACAGTAGCATACAAATTCCGTCGGAGACTTGACAAAAGGGCCCTCCATATCTTCCTTCATTCGAGTCTCACCGTCCGCAAGGCACGATTGCTCCGCCGAGTGTTGGTGGTTATTAGTACATTATCGTTTACAGTACAGTCGTCTTCAGCGCGGCGACGCCCAAAAGTGATTCCGTGGGTAGAGCCCAAAGTCTTATTGAGGTGCCTTGGTGCGCAACTGAACGCCGTGCCACTGCTTCATCATGTCGCCCAAGACGGCGTTGACCATGCGCTGCTGCTTCAGCATGTTGGCGCCCTTGAATTTGGCCGAGGTGATGTCGATGGCGTACATGGAACCGCATCCGCCCGAAACGTCTTGAACGATGAGTTCCGAGGGCGTGAACTCGGCAACCAGCTTATCCCATATCGTCGACTCGGCATCGTCCAGGTGGTCGGGCTTCTCGAGGGCTGTTGCGGTCTCGGTCGCGGAGGAGTAGGAGCGCTTGGAGATGGATCGGAGGTTGGATTGAGGCAGTGGTCGGATCGCCTTGGCAACTTGGACTCTAGGAGCGGATCTCAGGGCGTCGTTTCTTGTTGCGATCGACAGACTTGAGAGGGGAGCCTTTGCGATGATGGTGTTCGTGGGCTTGGGGAGCGCAATTGCGCGACGGCACGCTCTGCAAAGCATTTTGGACTGATTCGGTGATTAACTTGTTGGCTATTTGGGCCGTGGTGTAAGAGGATTTGGCAGCGGCTTCAACTGGGGTCGCTTAAGGCTATCGCGGTCGAATCGAGGTCTCCAAATAATTTGCCGTGGATTTGGTGGGAAGCTTCAATTCGGAATTTCTAAGCTCGCAGCTATTGACGTCAACCAGGGATTGGGTGAGCTGCCGGGATTTAGCCGGTGGCTGTGTGCGGTTTACAGTGTGGCTCAGCTCACACGGTACCTGTGTGAGATGAGTGGCTCAGTGACATACAAGTGAGACTCACACCTCCATCAAGCACACTCACTCACATGCTTCTCATGTGCCACTCACTCGACCTTCATACCTTTCAAGCCAACAAGCAACCTGGTTCACTTCGTGTGTAAGGTAAGAAAAGAAGTATCTCCTTGTCATTTCATTAAAGTCGCAAAACAGCTAACATGGATCACAGAGACTGGAAATTTTAAGGGGCTAATGCGACAACACCTTCAACCACCAATGGCTACATCATCACCCTCAGCTCTCCTGCTTCACATGCAGAGGTCCCCGCTAAGATAGGCCACGCTAGACGGTGGGAAAATTATTTCTGCATCTCCAATCTGCCAGCCATGGCGCGTCTCTCACCTACTTCCGCCGAGTTACCCCGGCAAATTCTCCCAGTTCGAGATCACCCCGTCCGTCTTACCCCAGGGCCCAGGGCCATCAATAGCGTCTCCCCGCATCTCCCCGCATTCTTCTCCAATGATTTACCCCAGGCCGTAAAAGTTGCTTAGTCCGACACTAGAAATTAGAGGCGACGAGGTTCTCTTACGGTTTTTGTCAAATTCCTCCAATCAGGCGTGTTAAGGTCCGGCCGGCAACACTTTTCCCAGCGATCTGGCAATGGACGCGATGAACGCGATGAACGCATCAGGGGAAGACAGCGAGCTTCGATGCTACGCTAGAAGGCGTATAAAACGTGGTACATAGAGGAAAGGAGACGCTCAGGGAAAATGAGAGGGACCGAGTAGCAGAGAAGAGCAGCAGCTTGATCCTCCTTCTTGTTTCCATGGCTCGGTTGTCCTTTTTGTTTTCCGCGGCTGCGGCTTGCTTCCTCCAGGCTGTGGCAGCTCAAGAACCTACAGCCCAGGTCCTCAATGGCACTTACCAAGGCCGTCATTTGCCTGAGTGGGACCAAGACGCCTTTCTCGGTGTCCCTTTTGCGCAGCCTCCGGTTGGCCAGTTGCGGTACAAGTGGCCACAAAGCCTCAACACTTCCTTCGAAGGCACGAGAGATGCCACAGAACAGGGCTACAGCTGTATGCAGTTCAGAGGGACCTTCAACATGTCCGAGGACTGCTTGACCCTCAATGTTGTCCGTCCAGCTGGAAAGCCTGAGAAGCCGCTCCCGGTTCTCGTATGGATCTTTGGTGGTGGCCTATACACTGGGTCAATTGTAAGAAATTGTCAATTTTGGAGCATCGTGTGTCGAGACTGACTTGAATGTGACATAGGCCGATCCTCAATATAACCTCTCGGGCATTGTCAAAGTCAGTCAGGACATGGGCCAGCCCATTATTAGCGTAGCCATGAACTACCGTCTCAATATGTACGGCTTCCTACAAACACCTCAAATCCTCGCCGAAGGATCCAGTAACGCGGGTCTGCTGGATCAAAGGTTGGCGCTCCGGTGGATCCAGGAGAACATAGCGGCCTTTGGTGGAGACCCGGACCGGGTGACGATATGGGGCGAGAGTGCCGGGGCCCAGAGCATCGCCTACCACATGTTTAGCTATGATGGCCGGGACGACGGCCTCTACCGCGCCGCAATCCTCGAGAGCGGCGGGCCGACGGGGGCCCAGGTACAGGACCTTGCCTACTACAACGCTCCCGTCGAGAATCTGACGCGCAGTGTCGGCTGTTGGACCGCCAAAGACCAGTTGGCTTGCCTTCGTGGCCTAAGCCAGACGCAACTCTTTGCAGGAAACCCCAGTCAAGTGTGGAGCCCGATGATTGATGGCGACTTCCTGACGGGCTACCCGAGTCAACTGATCCGCGAGGGCAAGTTTGTCAAGGTGCCTCTTTTGACGGGCACCAACAGCGACGAGGGAATCAACTTCAACCCCAACAGCCCCAAGCCAAATACCGAGACTGACCTGTTCAACGGCTTCACTTGGTGGCGCTCTTACGCCCTCTCCCCACCGACGATCAGAAAGCTCTTTGAGCTGTATCCCAACGACCCCTGCACCCAACCGCCGCTCTCCATCACGAACTGTTCCGTGTACCCGGAATATGGCCTGCAGTGGCGGCGGGGTGCCTCCATCGGCGGCGACTTAGTCATGATCTCGGGCCGCCGGAAGATGTGTGAGCTCTACGCCGTCTCTCAGCCCGTGTACAGCTACCGCTTCGACCAGCTGCTTTGGAACCGTAAGCAGATTGAGGGTGTGCGACACTTTGACAACGTCGCGTACAGCTTCCAGAACATTTCTGGCCTGCTCGGGCCGTCGCCGCAGTATGACAGCCACGTGCGCTTCGCCCGCGCCATTGGGGAGGCCTATGTGCGCTTCGTTTACGACACGGATCCAAACCCAAAGGTTGGCAGTAATGGGACTTTCACGAATGGCACGTCGCTGTTGCCGTATTGGCCCAAGTATGACTTGAGTGCCCCCAAGAACTTGGTGCTCAACGCATCCAAGAGCTATGTGGAGGATGATACCTGGAGGAAGGAGGGCATCGACTTCATCAACACCTACGAGGTTGCAAGGGAACTTCTTGCATGAAAAATTGACCTGCAGTTGGGAACTCGGGTTTCTGAGAGCGGGTCTGATATCTAGCATCGGGCAACAGATGGGTAATCGCCATTGTCCGGCGTACACAGTACATAGATGATACAACAATAAGCAATGTTAGTTAATCATGGTGTGCTACGGATACTTATCCCGCCCACATGTTCTTTTCGTACTAGTGGAGACTGCCTCGATCCTCCGCGCTCGCCGCAAGGCCAAGGAGGGGAAGCAAGGCGACTCTTGTCATGGAGCCTGGTCACCGCCCAGCCGCCCGTTGACCCTCCCCCCTATCTTCCCGGGACGGACTGCGACGGTCGCATTTAACGATCTGTAAGGTACGACCCATCGTGTCCGAATGGTCGGGATGCTCATCTTGAGGCAGCATTGGCGTGCCTCTGAAGACTTGGCCGAGTTGGGCATCTGCGTTGGCCAAGAATCTTGATCCCCTCTCACGCAAGTGAAGAAGACTAGACTTGATACTGTTTGGTCGACTAGCGCCTACATCTGAGTAGCTACCTCGTAGAGACTTCATGAAAGTCGGACAGTATCAACATCTGCAGTGTATCGCGATGCGATAATGATCGATTGTTTAGCTATAAAACCCGCTTCTGAGTTGAGCAGGGCAAGACTAGCATCATGCTTCGGTCAATCAGAAATCAGAGTTGTTTCGGCGAAGGACGCTGTGGATATTTCCTGTCTACTGTGAGCTCCGCTCGGAATACATAGCATACAACTCTGTTTAGTCTCAATATTGAATACGGAAGTTATTTGACCTTGTGCTGATAAGAATATCTTCAGTTCTTCCCAAGAACACAAAACACATTGTCTGCTGCATGCCGATGCATGTTGTTGAATCAACCATGAACACAGTTTGGCGCCATAGTAAGGTTAAATGCATTTGTGTTTGCCAAAGTTCTATTTACATTGAAGACCCCTACAGCGGTGCAGTCCGCCTAGAATATGTGCATCCAGGTCCTCCCTAGCAGCAAGAAGTCAGTAATCATTTATCCGCAAATTTTAGGTTCAAGCAAGCGGGGATCATTGTTTGATGAGCCTCTCCAGTTGCCATCTCGCTGTAACCTCTTCGTTGATTTGCTGCGAGACACAGAAAGGCGACTGAATCGTACAAACCCTTCGCCTTTCGAGGTTCTCCGTCAGCCGAACCGTCGAACCCTGAGAAGGAGTGCATATCAAAAGTTCTCTCATTTTCAGCTGGACCCGTTCTCTCGCCCAGAATACGAAGAACTTGAAAGTTTAACCAGGTCAGATTGAGTGGAGGAGATCCCCGCGGCCTCTTCCCGAGCTTCCCAGATCGCCTTAGCAGCCCAGCCGGGACCCAACTCCTTTTGGCTAAAGGCGAGAGAAGCGAGAGTAGCCGTGGTCCCCACGCCCTTTAGGCGTTGGTCTGGGCGTATCAATACTGGGCCATTGTTCTTACTCTTCAGACCTTCGCATCACTCCAGGCCTTCACAGCTCTATCATTGCATAGAACTCGGCGGGACTCAAGTACAGTTTCCAGTTGATACGGTTCGATACGTAATAGCAGACCGAAAGCGATGTCTTGCGCCTGTGACTCGAGAGTCCAGACTGACGCGCCTTTGTAAGTTTAATGCGAGCCATCCAGCACAGGGACCATGTAGCGTCGCACCGCCGCCCGCATCCCGCGAACCTTTGCGTCCGGTTTGGAGCCGGGGCCTGGCCACCGCGTTATCGACTTTTCGGCAGGTGAATCGGATGGAGGCCCAGAAAGACGAGAAGCCATGGATGATGGGATGACAGGTGTCAGGCCTTGTTGGTCTTTTCCCGTCAGACTCTCGAGCCTTCAACTCCCCCAGAATCCTTTCGCCCACTCAAAAACTCCGTTCAGCCACTTTTGGCTCTGCTCTGTGTGCGTGCGGGGATTTCGCATGTGGGCGCGGAAGAGTTGGCGATATTGACTAGCAAAAGGTCCTCCACCCAGTAAAGTCTCTGATTCTCCTGCCCAAAAGGAACAGACACAACATGAGTCGTTTACCTTTCAAGCTCCTTTTTCTAGTTACGGACTGGCCTCCGACCTCATGCCCTATGGCTTGTCTCCTCGATAGAGAAAAGTCGCATGCCGAGGAGTATCGGGACAAATAATCAACTTCAGAAGCCGATACTGACGTGCCTGGAACAACATCCAACGCAATCACCTCAGAACCCACCATGCAGCCGGGATGTCCGTCCCCGCGTGGATGCTGCCGTTGTAACTACCACTCGCGTGCCTGAGCACATCGCGCGCTCGGCGCTCCACATCGCACGAGTGCCAATTCAGGAACACGCCCAACAAACAACAACCCCGAGATGCACTACTACCACGGCAGTAAGAGTGCCATGACTTCTTGGCCCCTTGGCTCCGTGGTCTGCGGAAGGGATTGTTGCACGCAAGACGGAAGGCAGCGTTTCTTCGAGGGGATGTGGGAGCTGCAACTCCCGTATCGTGTTTACCGTATCATATTGATAGAGTTTTGCTATTGGGGCAGTACTATTTGGCTATTGGGGCAGTAATCCACTTTATTAGCTAATCAGAGCCTGTCTTCCGAACTCTAAATTTTTTGGCCCCGCTGCACCTGCCCACGGGCCACCCAGCGTAATTGCCCACGGTCGCAATTGCCCACGGTCGCAATTGCCTACGGTCGTAATTGCCTACGGTCGCAATTACATAAGGCAGCTGTAGGTACGTACGGTTGTAATGCCTACGGTCGCAATTTCCTATAATCGTAATTACTCACTTAATTACCTATTTAATTATCTTTTTTAATAAGCAATTGCGACCGAACGTATCCGCAGTTGCCTTATGTAATTGCGACCGTGGGTAAGTGCGACCGTAGGCAATTGCGACCGTGGGCAATTGCGACCGTGGGCAATTGCGACCGTGGGTAATTACGACCGTGGGCAATTACGCCGGGTGGCCCGTGGGCAGGTGCAGCGGGTACAGGTGTGGGGTTGTGGTCCGAGCTCTATAGCTATGAGCCCTCATTGGTCTAAAGAGTGGATTACTGCCCCAATAGCAAAACTCTATTGATATGATGTTTATCGCAGAGCGGCAAGTGCAATGTCTTGGAGTCTTAATAACGTTACGAATGAAGTCTTGCTGAACTCTGATAGGAGCAGACCCTCGTCCACCAATCTTTGTACAAGCCACTGACATTGAACAACTCGTCCTCCTTGTCTTTGTTCCCGGCCAGTATTTCGCAGCAACAACACCAATATGCAGCCGTCACCAATGCCACACGAGCCACCCAATGTCCTTTTGCCATCTGCAAACACAGGGCTCTAGATGTGCCACCAGACCAGAACAAGCCTCCCGAGTGTCTTAGCCTCCAATCCATGCGAACGCCCAACGGCCAGCCGCACCTTGATTTCAAGCACAAAAAACGTTGTGGCGTCGCTGCTGGCAATCTTCGCCCAGAGATCTCGAAGAAGTCAAATCCGATCTCCCGCTTTCTGCCAATCACTCTTCCGCGATAGCTCCAACTGCTCTTCTCAGAAGCGAGCCTCGAGATGGCCTGCTCGCCACCAAACCGGGGGGGGGGGGGTGCTAGTGAAATAAAAGTGCCCCTAACCAAGCAACCCCTGGCCATGGCTAGGTCTATGATCCATGGCCACCACGGTTGGCCAGGGACTCCCCTCCATCAGGTCTTGCAGTCCCTCCAACGACATGCGGAAGACCTTACCCAGATAGGAAGGCCATCTGAGCAAATTGACCGTTCAGAATGCTCTCCAATGACATTGTTCAATTAATTAGCCCCGGCCCAGCTCCCTACCACTACGAAGCCTAAACAAGGCAGCTCGAAAAGCAGCTTCTCATATGTTGATCGACGTTCGGTCGAGATGCTCCTTTTCCGCTACAGGCCGTAACTTGCCCACGCGGTGAATGGGCTGCAGATTGGCCTTCAAATCTTGAGGTAACAAGCTGCCTGCAATTTCTTATTTCCCTGGTCCCGTTCGCTTGTGCTATTTCCCCCTGACCCATGGTCCCATCCCATCCCACCCCTCAACCTCACCCCTGCTCCCCACTCACTATCGCGTGCCACACTGTCACCGCGCTTTTGCATCCTCGCAAACTCCCACAGCGCATGTCTTCTGTGCCGATGTTTCTCTCCACCTGCCTGGGCGAGCAAGCGTGCTGGTCTGAAATGGTGCTCCCAGCTCCTTTCATGACGACAATGACAGGCCCAGTCTGGCGCCGTCCTGGGTCCCCGCCAGACTGGGGTTCGCCTTGAGAGTTGGGCCGAGCGAACAACCCATCCCCCTCGTCCCCGGATGAAGGACACACTCATGGCACTTATAAAGCTAGACCCCCGGCGCGTCTGGCTCAAGAGATGATTTCTTTCTCGCCAGCTCCGGTCTCCCACAGGTCATCCGTTAGCCAAACACAATGGTCAGAAGCAGTCTCTTGCTGCCGCTCCTCGCGGCGGCTTCCGCCGTTCAAGCCAAGGCTCCGTCTCCCAAGACCGTCGCTGGTGCCTTCATCGTCGAGTTGGAGGACGGACAGGTATGTCAATAGCGCTAAGAGCAACCTACGCCAAGGCAAGGTAGAATTGCTAACCTAACCTTTCCAACAGGATGCCTCCGAGTTCTACGCAGAGGCAGAGAACGATGCCATCACTCGTTTGAACCTCACCTACTCTCTTTTCAAGGGCGCGTCCATCCAGTTCAAGAACATCGACACCGCCGACCAGAAGGCCGCCAAGCTCGGTCAGCTCGCTTCGGTCAAGAACATCTGGCCCGTGAGGACCTACAGCATCCCCAAGCCCGAGGTTGTCTGGACCGGTCAGCAGGGCCGCGACTACATCGACCTGAAGAAGCGCCAGGAGGGCGAGGATACCTTCTCGACTCACGTCATGACCCAGGTTGACCAGCTTCACGCCAAGGGAGTCTCCGGAAAGGGCATCAAGGTCGCCGTCATTGACACGGGTATCGACTACCTTCACCCCGCCCTGGGTGGCTGTTTCGGCGCCGACTGCCTCGTCAGCTACGGAACCGACTTCGTCGGTGACGCCTACGATGGCTTCAATGAGCACTTCCCCGACCCCGATCCCATGGATTGCGGTGGTCACGGAACCCACGTTGCTGGTATCATTGCCGCTCAGAGCAACCCCTTTGGATTCACCGGCACTGCTCCCGGTGTGACCCTAGGTGCTTACAAGGTTTTCGGATGCGAGGGCCAGGTCAGCAACGATGTTCTCATTGCTGCTTACAACCGCGCCTACGAGGAGGGCAGCGACATCATCACCGCCTCCATCGGTGGTCCCTCTGGTTGGACTGACGAGCCCTGGGCCGCCACCGTCTCAAGAATCGTTGAGGCTGGTGTCCCTTGCACAGTCTCTGCCGGTAACTCTGGTGACCAGGGTATCTTCTTTGCCTCTACCGCCGCCAGCGGTAAGCACGTCACCGCCATTGCCTCCTTTGACAACGTCATCACCCCGGCTGTTCTCATTGAGAACTCGTTCACTATTGCTGGTGGCGAGTCCCAGAACTTTTCCTACACCCCCGGCGAGCCTCAGAACTGGGCTGGTGTCGACCTCCCCCTCTGGGCCACGAGCACCGACTCTACCTCTACCGCTGCCCTCGGCTGCGACCCTTACCCTGCCGGTACTCCCGACCTCAGCGGTAAGATTGTGCTCGTTCGCAGAGGTACTTGCACGTTCGTCACCAAGGCCCAGAACGCCGTCAACGCTGGTGCCAAGTATGTTATGCTCTACAACAACGCCGCCGGTGCTGGCTCCGTCTCTGCCGCCGTTGATGGTCTTGAGGCTATTGGCATGACCACCCCTGCGCAGGCCGCCGTCTGGCTCACTGCTCTTGCTGCTGGATCCGAGGTTGTCCTTCACATGACCGACCCCAAGGAGGCTGAGCAGATCCTGCTCAACTCCAACAACACCGCCACTGGAGGTTCCGTCTCTAGCTTCAGCTCCTGGGGCCCCAACTGGGACGGTCTCCAGAAGCCTCAGTTCGGTGCTGTCGGTGGTAACGTTCTGTCCACCTACCCCCGAGCTCTGGGTAGCTACGCCGTCCTTTCTGGTACCTCCATGTCTTGCCCCCAAACCGCCGGTATCGTCGCCTTGATCGCCGATGTCCGCAAGACTCTGGACCCCGCCACCATTGAGAACCTTCTCTCTGCCCACGCCAACCCCGTCAAGTTCAACTACGGAACCGGCCCCGACGCGCTTCTTGCCCCTGTTCCCCAGCAGGGTGGTGGTCTCGTTCAGGCTTTTGATGCTGCCTACTCCACTGTCATTCTCAGCCACTCCAGCCTTTCATTCAACGACACTGATAACTTCATCCCCGAGCTCAACTTCACCATCAAGAACACTGGCGCCGAGTCCGTGTCCTATGACCTGAGCAACATCGGTGCTGCCACTGCCTACACCTTCGAGGCTGCAGGAGATCTTTTCCCTGCGGTCTTCCCCAACGAGCTGTCGGCCGAGTACGCCACCCTTGCCTTCAGCGAGGAGAAGGTCACCGTCCCCGCCGGCGGCGAGGTCACCGTCCTGGTCACCCCCACCCCTCCTACTCTTGACGCCGGCCGCCTCCCCGTCTGGTCCGGCTTCATCGCCCTCAACGGATCCGATGGCACCAGCCTCTCCCTCCCCTACCAGGGCATCGCCGGCAGCCTCCACAGCCACGTCACCCTCGACCAGGCCCTCATGACCACCTCCACCAGCGCAAAGGCCGAGGTGTACGAGCCCGTTCCCAGCAACTACACTTTCACCCTGCCTCCCCCTGGCACCGCCAACGAGACTGAGGCCGTCCTTCCCGCCCTCGCTGTCAACATGGCCTTCGGCTCCTCCTTTGTCCGCGCTGACTTGGTTCCCCTGACCACCTGCCCCCCTAACATCACCCACGAGGTCTGGGGCATTAAGACCCTCGGCCAGCCCCGCTCCTTCCCTTACCTGTACGTCTCTCGCGGTGTCTTTGCTGTCAACTTTGACGGCCAGCTCGAAGATGGCACCTACGCCCCTGCTGGCAAGTACAAGTTTGCCATCAAGTCTCTGCGTGTCTTTGGTGACGCGACGAAGCTTGAGGAGTATGATACCACTGAGACTGAGCCGTTCCGCATCGTTTACGGTGCCGCGAACGTGACCGCTCCCGCTAGACACTAGGAGAGTGTTAGGAATATGCCACGATAGCATAACATGTCTATACGACATTTCTTCATGTAAATAATTCCATAGGACTGGAATAATGTCTGATACCTTGAATTAATCTTGCTTAACGGTGGTGATTTTTGTCTACTCCTCCCAAGTCTTTCCCAGCCGTTCCAAGCCATGTGTCCCATCCACGTCGCCCAGTTGAGTACTCGTAAGGCAAACCTAGTCAATCACTTGTCCTAGCAATATCTTAACATCACCTGCTGCTCGACGGTCAATACCCTTCAGTGTGGTGAACACAAGTCTTCAAGAGCTTCATTCACGCCCAGAACTGTACTCAAACCTTTGCTCTTAAGACATTCCCAACGGCCGCTATTCTAGCAGCAAACAGACTTCCAACGCCTAACAAAGTTATCACAGCCGCCCAGATCTGCGCCCAGATATACTTTCCACCCGACACGTCGAGGATCGCGCCAGCGATAGGAGGCCCTGCTAAGGAAGCCACACCCACAATTGTCGCGACCATTCCGAAGCGTGCTCCCATCTTCGTGGGGTCTACAGTCAGACTCGCCAGGGCAGGTGTAAAGACGCCTTGTACGAAACCGTTTGCGATGCCGAAGAAGACACTAAGGACGTAAAGCCCAGGACTCGTGTGGACTCCAATCCATGCAAAGTACATACCACTCACAACCACGTTGCTGATGATGAACATATTTATCGAGCCCAGATAGCGCCCAGCTAAGAATCCTGAGAGAACGCGACTGGGTATTCCTGACGAGTTCAGAATCAGCAGCAAGGAGACAGATTCAGTGAAAGACAGCCCAATGACCTCGCGGGCAAAGACATTCATCTGTAAGCGAATCAGCATTCAGTCTCATCTCTAGGGCCAGGAGAGCATGACTTACATAGAAGAGACTGAAGTAAAGAGACAGAAACACGAAGAAGCTCCCGATAGCGAAACACGTATAGGACCGTTCTTTAAAGGCACCCCACTCGATCAAAGGACCCTTCTTCCTGGGCGCCAGCCGCGGTCTCATCAGCGCAATCGCAATAACACCAAGTATCAACATCATCAAGGCCTGACACCTCACAGCCCACGCAAAGCCCACATGAGGCATTGTGTAATTCAGCAGAATAGGAAATGTAACAGAGCCGAGGCCTGTCCCCGTGGTAACAATGGAGAGCGCTAGAGTCTTGCGCCTCTTGAAATACGAGCCGACGATGGTGATCCCTGGCATAAACATGATGCCCATCCCGAGTCCGGTGCATAAACCCTGTGCAAGGAAGATTTGCCAGTATGCGTGGCAGAAACTGGTTAGAAATGTCCCCATCACGGCCATGAATAGGCCGACGATGACGGCGTGACGGGTGTAGCCTGCGTCGGCTAGGCGGCCCGATAGCGCGCAGATGCCGAAAGTGAGAAAGATCTGGATCGAGCCTATCCATGATGCCTGCGATGAGGGGAGGCTGAGGGTGGTGGTGTAGTAGAGCTGGTAGACACCGTATGAGGAGGGGTAACCCCAGGCGATTTGGTTGATCAAGTGTGAGGCTAGGACTTGCAACCAGGCTGTGGTGCCTCCATCTGGATATGTGAATCCCTCTTCCTCTTCCTCGACGATTGAACTTTGTCGGGAATTGGTGTAATTGAGCGGGGGATCTGCTTCAGGGTCTGGCATTGATGCATGACGCTAGGCGCACCTCAAGATTTGGTCGTGGTACAACAAACAATACGAAGCTGACTTTCAATGGCACACACGGAGAAATGGGGTTGAAGCTGGATGTTGTTGAATTGGGAGAGACGCCTGACTGCATTCGGATGGTTTCAGTGGCTCTATGAAATAGGAAAGAAACGATTGGGTGACTCACAAACCATCTAGCAAATACTCGGATTCTGTAATTCATCACCGGTGTTATCTCCTGGCCGGCACAAAGCGCCGGGCAAGGTTTCCCGCGCTTGGCACACCAATCTTGAACCAACTCTTCCGACTGAGACATGAGTCACGTAGACGGTGTGGAGAATATTGATCCCCCCTTGATTGTAGTTATCTGTATCTCCGACGAGGAGTTGGGGTAACAAAGATAAGGAGTTGGTTCGTTGCCCACTTTATCATTGATTCTCATTCAAGCCATACGTGCTCTACGAAAGCGTAGCATATGTGAGCTGCGAGTACATTGAGAAACTGCGCTTACTCCTTGGTGCAATGGAAAATGTATCAAGTACAACGTAAACCATCCTATCGAAGTTGTATCTCTAACAAGACTGGGAACTGTTTCCGTTGTACGTCCAAGTGCAAATCGTATTTTTGCGTCGAATATTAGCATCCCTAAAGTTGCTCCTATGCACGCGTTGTGATGATAACTCTTTTGTACCGACGGATCGCGTACGGCCCCTTTTTGGTGCGAACCTGTAACACGACATGCCACTCCTTCCCATCCGTCGCAGAGCCGGCCTCAGTTGGCGGTGAGATGCTTACCTTTGGTCCAAGTGTGACATTTGCAAAGCCAGCCTCATTCAAAGAGTAAATACCATCCGTTCCGAGTGGAGGCGTGAGTGGCAGAATTGTGAGTGAAGGTTGGACGCCGAAGCCCTGAGGTGGCGGGTACCCAAACCACTCAAAGTCGAGTTGGCTCGTTTCTCCAGGGTGGTCGGCATCACACGTACTAGCAGCGTCGAGAATGATTGATCCATTGAGACTAAGGTCGAATCTCACAACTTCGGTGCCTATCGAGCCATTGATGCTCAGTTGAGGTGGATGCGCTACAGCACTCACACTGTTGTTTAGTGTCCATTGCATACGAGCGGCGAAATCGTCTTGCATGGCATCTCTCCAGCGCCGGATTGTTGCTTGGCTGCTCCGGTATTGACTTCCCGAAGGAAGTGATACGCTATCTGGTGCGTTGCCATACCAGTTGAAATCATCTACTTCAGACACCCTGGTGTAACGGCCTCCCCAGCTTCCCAAGTTAGGCATATCGGGAACCGAGAGGCCATTCGAGATCAACCAAAGGAAGCTGGGCGAGTCGCCCTCCATTCCGTATAGAATCTGAGGATAAATGCTCCCGAGAGGCCCGACTCGAATGTTCTCATCGGCCCAAGCATTCTTGATCTTGGTAGTATTCGCAAAACCATTGTCATCGGTGTTGATGCCGACCCATGTTGCACCTTCAAACTCGTTGAATCCATTGATGCTGGTGATGTAAAAGATATCGGGCCATCGTGCTTGGATCCATGAGCCGGTGCCATCCTGGTCAGAGATGGCATAAACTCGAAGCCGTGACCTCAAACGTGCAGCATCTTCCGAAGACTGGTCGGTCTCGATCTGCTTAAGAGCTTGTGCCAGTGTGCCTGCGCCGCCCCAGAGACTAACATAAAGTGGCTCCGAGGACTCTTGGAGCTTTTCGATTAGTTGCTTCGCCCCTTCGCTGAGAGATGTGTTCAGCGCTTCCATTCCGTAGACCTAGATTCACAAAGTCAGCTCACGTCAAGCTTAACGAGAGATGATTCGCAGATTCTAATACTTACTTTTGGCCCAGATGACACCAATGGCAAGAGGACATCCGAGCTGCTGTACTGGAACGTCTGCGAAACATGATGGTTGAGATTACCCACAACGGTGCCATATACTTGTAGGATTCTGGTCATCTCTTCCGGGTGTGTCTCGGTTTTCAAGAACGTTGATGTAGTTGCGCAAAGCCCGCGGATATCCAGTTGATTCGAGTACAAGAGTAAGCGGATGAGTGACATGGAGTCGTCGGGTTCGTTGAGGATGTCGGAGAAGATGAAGACTCTAGGCTTAGTCACACCTTGGATCCCATTGGATGTGTTCCCGGCATTGAAGCTGGCCTCGCATTGTATGGATTCTGCACTGACTGGCGATGTCAGAAGATGACTCCAAAGCAGAAGAGGGAGTCCAACAAGCAAGTGCCAAAATGCTGCCATGCTGCTTCGGTTTTACGATGGAGTCTCTCAGTCGTGTCGAAACACCAGGAACAAAGCACAGATCAACTGAAGTCATAAAAGGAGGCGGCATGTCCCTTTTCAAGCGATCGAGTGCCTCCCTTCGAGCCCTCCTAGCTTACACCGACAACACGTCGCACCTCAGGCTGAATGATCCCTCCGTGTTTACACTTTCTGTTTTGGGAAACACCGATGTAGTCAGTTCGAGAAGTGCTTACGATGCCCCGATCCGTGCCATTCAGAATGTTACGTTGCCAACGTGGAGACTGCGGGGATTCCGGGGTAGCTGTGCCGGGGTGACATCGTTTTCTCGTCCTCATCATTGCATTGGAAAATCCGAGTTTGCGTTGCAGGCAGAACTACATGTTTACTCAAGGCACTATTATCGAACAACGAGCTGTTTGATGTATTACTATCGCTGCTCACCAGTATATACTCAGAACATAACGTTAGAGCCCGGGTTTTCCGAGATCTAAAATAATCCCCAACAAGAACGCGAGTGGGAGCCGAGCGGATCGGAGCATAGGTACCGTCTCTACTAGCGTTAAGCCTGGAAGGCTTACTGACTCTGGTTGCTTTTACCTAGCGAATTGGAGATTTTAGTTCTATCAACTAATAAGAGTACTATCTTTAAGCTACCCCAAATGCTATTGAACTTTTGTCATAATGGCTTTAACTATCCATGGCCTTACCGCACGTCACGTGACCTCGGTTATATAATTACTAAGGCCCACTTCGCTCGTACCCTCTATATTAGAGCGAGCTTCGTACCTATTTCCTATTTCTAATAAATAACCGTTCTCTTTATATACGTCGATGCCCTTATAGTAATTCTATAATAGTTATAAGCCTAGCTCTAACTTAGACCCCTATACCTCTATTAAAAAGTCACTTCTTAAGGACTATAGTTTATTATATCTTTTTTTATAATATTATTTAACTCCTATTACGTTCGTTAACCTTATTCCTAAACAAACTAATATTTTCTAAAAAGACTACCGATACTCCTAGGTAAAAGCTTAATTATTAGCGAGATTAGCCTAAGTAGTACCTCGCTCTATAAGTTAAGGCCCGGTCGAAGGACGTCTAGGACTTACTAGACCCGGACGACCTTATTTCCCTATCGAATCCGTTACTTTTTACTAAGTCTATTTCTTTAATCGAGGAGTACGTTAAAATACGAAATACTACCTAAAATTAAGTATATAAAATAGCCTCGACCGAATACTAATAAAGACTTAAGGAGTTTACGTAATAATAAACCGAATAGTTAGGAGGCGAGACTATAGTTAAACTAGTAACTAGAAACGCTTAAATTAAGTAACTAGTTACTCTAATAAAACCGAAGGCCGTAATAACAAATTAGGCACGTTTTATTAAAGAATATACCTCTTTTATTTAGTAAACCGTATTTAAAACGATCTCTTATTTAAAAAAAGAGAGATCGTACGAATTAATAAATCGTTAGATCTCTTTTATAATTATTTAAGAAATCTTAGAGGACGCGAAGGAGGAGCTTATTAATTTTTTAAACTACTCCCTTTGTGCCGTAATTAAGGTTTTTAAGTAAAAGTACGTATTAAGCGACTTTAGTTTATTTATAATCGTAAGAGAGGAATTTAACGCGGTTATAAGTAGGGCGAACTTTAATATTAGCTTATTAACTTAGATTAAAAACTTCTTTTTAGCTTATTATTAGGTAACATAGCTTAAGCTACCCGAAGTCTAGGGGACCCTTGCTTCGAAAACCTTTCTCTATATAACTATACGTTACTTCGCCCTAAATTAGTTTAACTAAGAGCTCGCTAAGATCGTTAAACTAGAGTAAAAAGGGGAAGCGATTTTTAATATAGGGTATTATACTAAGATCTTCGACGACTTTTTATATAAAGAAGCGGTATATAATAAGAATCGTAAACGAACCCCTATAATATTCGTAATACTAATAAGTTACTTAGATTCCCCTAAGTAAAACAAAGCGACTCTTAACTCGTTTACTAACTACCCCTATAAGGGGACCTATTACTAAAAGCTAATAAACTATACAAAGGTAAAGCTTACTCTAATAAGTAAAATAAAGTTAGAATATATTTAGCTAGGCGCCGATAACGCTTAAAAAATAATTTCCCGCTTAAACTAGGAAAAGTATGCCGACCTCCGTACTAACCTCGCTCAGAAGGGCTAGATCTATATAAAACCCCCTTTTAAATAGAGTAATAGTAACCGAGGTCGCTTCGGAAAAACGACTAAAACCGGCAAGCTAAGTAATAAAAAGAACTCTAAGGGAACCTACCCCTTAAATATCGTAGCTATAATTATTAACGTCGGTCTGCTCCCTAAGCTAAGTACGGAGGGGAATAGGAATAGTAATCTTACTATCTTTTCTATCCCCTTTATTAGCCTATACCTCCTTTTTAAGAGCATAGTTATAGATAACTACGGTACCGTCTACCTCGTTAATAACTAATCGCTTCTAGAGCCGGATTCTATTTAATAGAGCGATAGTTTAGAAAATATAGATTTTAGAACGGCCTCCTATCTTATTATTACTAGGGGAACGAGGATTATGTATAATATCCTTATAGGACTAAAGGGGCCTAGGATAGAGCACTTTACTTTTTATAATATCGGTTTTATTAAGAACTTCTATATAAACGTCGTATTAAAAGCTCTCCTCTAAAAGACTAGTATTTAGTACTTAGGTTTTAACTATACCCTTCGGTTCGGTAGCAAATCTAAGAACGTTACTATTAAATAGCTCGAGAGGAAGGTTAATCTAGTCTTTTTAAAATATAAGCCCTATTCGTCCTATTTTCTACCCAGAAGTTAATCTTCGCTCGTTAATATAATTTTAGTACGTAGCGCTTAGTACTTATATTCTTTATATTAGTTAAGGAACGACCAATCGGATATAGCTTAGCTCTAGTACTTTAGATCTAAATATCTTACGCCGGTAGTACTCGAAAAGCTCGTCCTAGCCGCTCGGGGGGTAAGGATTAAAGGACTAAGCTATTTAGAATACTAATACTATGCGACTACTTATATAAAATAGGTTATCTTACGACGTACCTTAGAATAAAGAGTAACCCGACCTTATTATAAGATCTTATAAGACCTCTTTAACTACTTACTAGCTTACGAACGAAGTAAGTAGCTAATACTAATTAAAGACGAGTATTTAGGTAGGATCTTCGTCTTTTTACGAGTTACGAAGACCTACGATATAGTATTTAGGGTCTTATACTTTTTTAAATAATAGGTACGTACGCAAAAGGGCGTAGCCGTTTATAAGATTCGATAAGACGTAGAACGTATAGTAATCGTAATTAATAGCGAAACTCGTTTCTAGATATAGGTACGGGAGCTAGGAATAGACCTAGAGACTACTTTTTTATATATAAAAGAACTGAACGGAGGAGGGGAACGAGCTAGCTAGGAAATTATTAGTAAAGCGATTAGTATAATATCGGTAGTTAGCTTATTAAACGAACTCTAGGTAGAAGCTATATTAGCCGCAGCCTACTTATACGATATTAGCCCTAGGTAACGTACTAACTAGCTATCGTTAGTTTAAATTAAAGAAGTCTAGTTCGCTTACTATTTTAGGTAGTAATAACTAATAAATGCGCTAAAGCTTGCCCGCGATCTACGTTCTTATTAGGGGTAGACGTACGTATACGGCTATAGAGCGTACCCTTTTAAAAAGGACCGTAAGAAAGGAATTAATAAGAGACGCTTTAAAGTAGAGTAGAGGGGATATATTAGGTACTTCGTAAGTTACGTACCAAACGCCCATAACCTATATAGGATCTAGATCCCCTCGCTTTTAGAAATTATTATTACCTAAAATATAACGTTCGACAAGATAGCTTTTTACTTAAAAGATAATATTAAAACCGTAATTTATTTACCCGAGTCGAGGGCCGTAGCGGATAAGATTTAATAGCCGCTTAAAATAATCGAACCTAAGCTCTAATTACTTAGAATCGTAGATAAAGAAGAGGCCGTATTAATTAATAACGAAGAGTAGCTATTACTACTTATACTTATTTTATAAGAGGTGAATAAGGCTATAGAAAAGCCTAGTTCGTTTCTAAGTAGACGAGGTAAGTAACTACTTACCCCCGAACTAACCCTAGACTTTAAAAGTCTAGAGTTAAATACGAACCTTACTTAACTAACTGAGGTTATAAGCGAGGCCGTAGGGGAAGTCAATCCTCTTATTAAGAAGATCGAAAACGTAATATATATATAAATAAAAATAAAGACTTCTTAGAGCTCTTATAAGGAGGATCCTTTTACTTAACTAGACCCTAACGAACCCCTTTAGTAAGCGAGCCTATACTAAGAAATAAAAGTAATAAACGACCTAGCTAGCGACTCCGATATAGTTAGTATATATAGCTAAGAAAAGGACGGGCATACTAAACAAAGCTAAAGGTTAAAAAACTAACCGCTAGAGGTATTTATCTAAGACCCGAGTTAATAAGAGCGACTCGGGTAGTACTCTTTCTATACTTAGGTAGAAAGAGACTAGGACTCCTTTTTTAATACGTATATACCTAATTAATAAAAAGCGGTTAACGAGGCGACCTAGGGGTATCGGACGCTATATTATTATATTTATATTATAATTAGCAGAACGAAGCACGTTCTACTAACTACGGTTTAATCTAACTAAATTTACGCAAATTAATTAATTACCCCTCTAAAGAAGTAAAAGGATGTTCTTAAAATACTAGAACTTCTAAAAAGTTAATTTATAGAGGTAGTACGGTTAGAAATCTAGAAGCTAAAGAAAATAAATACTTAGAAAGTAGTTAATAAGGCGTCGGTTATTTCTAAGCCGATACCCCTTAAATAGGTATTTAATTATAAGCTAAATAATAATAATTATTTCGATCACTATAAAGCGAGAATCTACGTTAGGGGGGACTTTTAAAAATAATACCCCTTAAAAAAGACTTACGTAGCGACGCTAGCTACTAAGACGTTTAGGGTGGCCATAGCTATTATTACTTAATTCGATTTAGAAATCTATTAGTATAATATCGTAAATACCTTTCTAAACGTAATTAGAAAGCTAGGCGACCCCCCTATTATTTATAAGCTTTTAAATAGCTTTTATAAGCTAGGAATATACGTCGAACTCGAGCGGGCCTTATATAGCGCCCGCAACGCTCTATTATTATAATATAAAGAGCTAGCGTTAACTTTTAAAAATCTAAGTCTTTTACTTATAAGCGAGGACCCGTACCTATTCTAAGATTTTACTAAAAGGGTCCTAGTCTTTTTTTATATAAACGATATCTTCGTTCTTTATTATAAAAACTACGTTTACGAGGCCGGTTAGGTAACCGAGGGACTTAAAAAGAAGTACGAAATAAAAGACTAGGGACTAGTCTTATAATATCTTAAGATAAGGGTCGTTTATAATTAACTAAATAAGAAGATCTACCTAGCCTACGATTAGTATCTCGAGAGGGTAGCTAAGAAGTTCGATCTTACCGACTTTACTACTCTTACGACCCCGTTACCGACGGTCCTAATTAAAAAGAACCTAGGGATTATATCCCTAAATAAGACTAAGTCTTTTTAAGAGAAGGTCGGATCGATATTATATATAGCGATTATAATTCAGCCCGACGTCGCTTTTATATACGCTCTACTCTCTCGGTTCCTAACGAACCCGTTCTATTAGTATTATTCTATTATAAATTAGGTTATACAATATCTTTTCTATATATAATACTTAGTAATATGCTTTAAGATCTCGGGGGGTAGCTAGGCACTACTAATCGTAAGCGACGCTTCGTTTATAAATAATAAAGAGACCCAAAGATCCTCGTAGGGTTTTATAATCTCCTTTTTCGGTAGCCTCGTTTAGTAAAAAGTAGCTTATTAGAATATAATAACTACGTTAATTATAAAAGCCGAACTACTAAGCTTAGAATATATAGCTAAGGAGATACTTATTTTTAAACGCCTTTTTAAAAATATCTCGCTCGAGCTTAGTAACGTATAAAAAGTATACTACGATAATAATTAAATAATTAAACTCGTAATAAAAGAAGGGGAACGTATTTTAACTTACTTACGCTATGTTAATATTTAGAATATATAGCTACGATAAGAGCACTCGAGAGGCTTATTCTAAGTAGTCTATATACTGACAAATAAGATACTAACCAACGGTCTTATAAAGAACCTTTTTAGAGCGAGGTTCGAGTACTTCGTATCGCTCCTAAATATAAGAAATATACAAGAGATAATTATACTAAATAAGGGGACGTTTAGAAAGTAGTAAAACGGCCCGGGGGGCCCAGTTCTTAATTAAAAAACGTAGCCTATAGCTAGGGAGTATAAAGTCGCTCCGGTAACCCCGTCGGGTCGCTTAAAAAGAGGCTATTTACCTAAGAGGGTAAGCGCGTATTTATCTAAAAAAGACTTTAACGCGGGCTATATACCTAGAGGGATATATAAACTAATAAGAGTATCGATTCTAATTCGGATACCGTTTACTTTCGTAAGCGAAGTAGCTAATACCGTTACGTTTTTAATAAGTTCTTTTAACAACGCCTCTAGTATAAAGAGAGCGCCTATAAATACCTCTCTTACTAGGGCCTCGTTTATATAAACCCCCTTACCCTTTCCCTTACTTAAGAGACCGTTATACTTAAGGGCCTTACGTAACGCCGCCGTCGCGCGAGTTAGGGTCTATATATCGGATTATAAATAATAAATAGAACGAGGACGGCTTAGAACTTACTTTATAAGGTATAGGCAGTTCTATACTAGTAGCTACGGTTACTACCGACTTTTTTATTACCTCCCGCTTAAAGCATAGGAACTTTATACCTAAGAACCGTATATACCCCTTAGGAATAGGGGCATAACCCGACTTTTTATAAGTTTAGTAGCGTTAGTATTTATTATTAATATACGAACCTAAGAAGTACGTACTATCCGAACGGCTACTAAGGGCGCTCTTAATATACCCGAGGTATTTATAACCGGACGGGGGAGGTAGAAATACTAGCTCGTATTAAACCTTAGTACTAGGAATAGTACTAAGAGGGTCCGCTACTAAGAATTAGTTCTGTAAATAATAATAGTTAAAAAAGTATTATATATATAGTTAATTACTCTATACCCTTTAAAAAGAGGTAAGGGAGGGGGCTATAAACCTACCTTACTTTTCTAATTTTCTTAAAAAAAGTCTTTTTCTTTTTCTTTTTTTTATTTAAAAAGAGGCAAGGGAGGGGGCTATAAACCCTCCTTGCCTACGCTGTCCTCTTAAGAAACGAGGACGTCTTCTTAACCTTTAAGAGGGAGCGAGAGAGGGGGCTATAAACCCTCCTCGCCTCTACTACCCTCTTAAGTAACTCGTTCGGCTATAAGGCCGCTACTTATTAAACGAAGTAGTTAGATTAATATTAAATAAACGAAGGCCGTATTACGACCGAAGTAGGGGACGAGGGAATATTACTTACCTATCTCGGGCTTATAGGGGGGGCTAGGGGAGCCGCCGCTTTTCCCTAAGGCCGTAGCTTTAAGCTTATACTTTTTAGCTTCCCGCACTACGGTAGTACGAGCGCGGTTTCTAGCTAATCGTTTTAGTAGTATTTAAATAAAAACGATACTATTAATAGAAATCCTTTTTTAATAATGCGTACGTATAAGAACGCGGGTACGGAAGCGAAAAGTGAGGGTATATACGTACGGTAGTAATATAAGTATAGGTTAAAGAGGGAAAGAAAGTCGGTACTATAAGCGGTAATAAGAAATTTATATATTTACTACCCTTAACCCGTAGGTCGATTATTTAGCTAATAAGAGGCCGTCCCTCGGTTATACTTTTTATTAATAATATAGCCTTAAAATTACTTATAGTAACGAATACGGAGGTTAATCTACGGCCGATTTACCCCTCGCTTATAACTCTACGCACAAACCGATTTACTTTATAATTCCTTTTATAAATAGATTCCTATATATTAATATTTAGCTTTCCGCTTTTAGCGGACCTTTTTATAACGATGCGAGTAGTTAGGCGCGCTTTTTCTAAACGTATATTTATCTAGGGGGGTATATCGTAATAGCTTTAACTATCTATAGCCTTACCGCACGTTACGTAACCTCGGTTATATAATTACCGAGGCCCACTTCGCTCGCACCCTCTATATCAGAGCGAGCTTCGTACCTATTTCCTATTTCTAATAAATAACCGTTCTCTTTATATACGTCGATGCCCCTATAGTGACTCTACGACAACTTTCTTCCTAAAATAACAACTCAAATTTTCGCACCGGAAAGACACAAGTTAACTCTCAATGATCCGTCGCTAACATCGTGACTTCCAAGGACGCAAAGCTCAAGGTAATATTGCCTCAGCCGTTCGGAGATAACATGGATCTGTTTAGCCTTGGTGGCTCAGTGGTAAAGCGTCTCACTCGTATGATCTACGTGATGAGAAGATCGGGCGTTCGATTCGCCCTCGAGGCAGATCTTTTGCTATCTCGCCTCGGACAATTCATTTTTGGAAGTAATAACGCATAAACAGTCCGTGGGAACACATCACTGAGGTGTCTTTAGGTCCGTCTACGCGCTGGTCGTGAGCTAAGTGCAGTTTGAACCGATTCTTTCCACCAATCCGACATCATCATTTTCCCCATTCAGTCTTTGCTAATCAGATGATTGAAGAAGTCCCCAAGGAAAAGTGCCGACCTCTTCGGGTAGCGCGTCTTTTCAGGACTCTCGTAATCGATCCACGTCGCTCCGAACCTGTCCGAGAACCCTGCCGCCCACTCCCAGTTGTCCGTAAACGTCCATCCAAAGTAGGACTTGATAACAACACCTTCTTGCGAAGCCTTTGCCACCTCTGTAAGGTAACTTTTGAAGAAGTCAACGCGGAATGGGTCCTCGAGAATATCGTCAGGGCCCTTGGGTTTCCAATCATGCTCGCCTTGCGCCGTTGTCCCGTTTTCCGTAATGTAGATGGGTACATGGTACCGATTCCAGATCCATCGCAGCAACTTTGCCCATCCCCACGGCGTCGTGCGTAACCAGTAGGTATCGCTCATCGGTCCGCGCAGCACACCCTCCTTGTTTTCGTCAAACTGCTCAATGTTGCCCTTGTGGTCGTTGATGTCGGCCGGACCGTCGCGGTGCTTGACGTAGAACGCAGAGTACGAATTCATACCGTAGACTTCGGAGCTACCTAGCACAAGCTTGCTCTCCTCGGGCGTGAACCGTGGCAGTCTGTCGCCGAGTTGCGCGCGCATGGACTCCGGGTAGTCGCCGGTCTTATACAATGGGTCGGCGAACCACGCAATCTCGAATTCCTGGGCCCTCTGCGCGGCTTCGACGTCGAGCGGGTCCGATGCGTCCCAGGGCTCAGACCAGTTTCCGTGCAACGTGATCATAATCTTGCCCTTTTGTTTTGGCTTGAATTCCTTTTTGTACATGTCGGCCACGTAGGCGTGGGAGATGAGCTCGGTATGCGCGACGATGAAGGGCTCTGTGGAAGAGTCGCCCTCTTCATTCAGCTCGCGGAAGCTGGAACGGGCTGGGGCGTGCACTCCGGCGGCGTAGCCCGCGAGGGTGTAGACACCGGGCTCATTGTAGGTGATCCAGTCTTTGACTCGATCGCCAAAGCGCTCGAAGCAGACGCGAGCGTATCGAACAAAGTCGGGCGTGTACTTTTCCTTGTCCAACATACCACCATACCGATCCTCGAGGGCTTGCGGGGTGTCCCAATGGAAGAGCGTAACGTACGGGGTGATACCGTTGGCGAGTAACTCATCAATCAGGCGGTTGTAGTATGCGATGCCGTCTTCGTTGACGGGGTCGTCTTTGCCGCCGAGTGGAATAATGCGCGACCATGAGAGAGAGAAGCGATAGCCGCTGACGCCGTATCTCTTCATGAGTGCGACGTCTGTCTTGTAGAGGTCGTAGGAGCGCACAGCATCGTCGCCTGTGCTTCCATCTTTCACCTTTCCTGGAGTATGCGCAAATTTGTCCCAGATAGACTCGCCCTTGCCATCCTTGTTCCAGGCACCCTCAACTTGAGCAGCGGCCGTGGCAAAGCCCCAGGTGAAGTCGGCGGGCAGAGCGCCCTTGATGGACTCGTCAAACTCGAATTGGGAAGCCATTAATGATATTCGGGTGGTGTATGAGATTGCTCACGATCTCACTGTTCACTTAACCACCGAACGTAAAACATCATTAATACACTGAACGTCGACCATCTTCAACCCCGCTTCACGATCATGTGCTGATAGCTCCAATGATTCTACAGATGCAGTGCCGTCGGAAATCACAAAAGGGACATCCTTGCGGCGGGATGAGATGACAATGATTCGTGGAGGGGAACCATGTCGGTCACAGCTCCCCCGACAGCGGGCGATCAGATGAACGGTCCCAAAAATGGGGTTCCCACTGAGCCCCGACAGGGTCCATCATACCTTACATTTAATGAGGGACTCTTGAGAGATGTGGCCGCCGTTATTCGAACTTGCAATTGAACAAGCCACCCGAAGACAGAAGACCTTGAGTATTTCTCGACTTTCCCTATTGATATATGTCATCGAAATCTTGCCAATCTTTGATTTCCATGTATTATTCTTGCATGGTCAATTGCCACAAGTATTAACATCACACATGCGAATTCCACCCAGCGTCCATATCCGCAAGCTCCATCCGCAAATCCGGGCCGTGGATCCATACTGGCACGGACTCTTCCAAGAGGCGATGAATGACAATCAAAAGTTGGGAACTCCGTTACTTAGTATTGGGTACTTAGGTAAATGCATCTGCTATCTCGAAGTCCTAGACCAATAGGCGATAGCTTACGCCTTGGACTGTCTTCATCTCCCCATGCCATGACTGGACCCATTTTTTAAAGACCAGTGGCTTCAGGCTCGGGCGTCGCAGTGGAGGATGCAATTGGGTCTCCGAAATCAGGATCAATCTCGTCCTGCGACGGCGTATCATCGCCACAATCCGTACCATCTGGACCAACGCCAGTGAAGAAGGTATCGCTGTAAGCCGAGTCGAGAGTCACTTGGAAGTTGGCGTCGCTGAAAGGAACTCTGGTGTGCTCATATCGGATGCCATTCAGCTGCTCTTTCGCTGCAGCTGGGAGGCGATCCCAGGCGACCAGAGGGGGGCTCAAGGCTCCTTCGGGACCATTTGCAGAAGGGATAAGAGGAACCCCGGCATCGTATGCTAGAATAGGGCGTGTTGCTGTCGCTGAGTTCTCCCAGCTGACGAACAGGGTGTTGGTGTTGTGTGTGGTATCGAATGCGCCTTGTGGGTTCGTAGAGTACACGACGCCGCGAGGCGAAAAGTTTGCAATATCGTCGGGACACTTATCGACGGCGAGCCAAACGACGGCTGTGATCCAGTGATGCTTATGCTGCTCGTCGTTACCCTGCACTTTGGGTAAATAGTAGCTGTAGATGACGCCCGTCCGGTCATGGGATTTTCCGATTCGCGTGTAAGTCTGACCAGTTTGGCCAAAGTCGCGGCAATCGCCGCCGGCTTTACCTGTTGGCTTCAAACCAGCACTAGCATTCGAGCTTTGTCAGTATATTCGATCTATGTCGCTTGGCTCTCAAGAGCTGGATCTCACGAGTCCTAAGGGTTATCCTCACTTACCCAGCAGCACCATCAGCGTCGACCGCTGCGTATGGAACACATCCGTGCCATGAGTGAATTAGGGGCTTGAAAGTCATCTGGACCTCGCCATCAAGATCATAGCCAGGAGCTTCCGCAAGGGGGACGACTTTGTCGTGGTTCGCCCATTTGTTATTTACCGCAACGTCGCCACCGCGCTTCCGATGTGTATGTGAAGTTGTTGCGCTGGCAATGTCTAGTGAAGACACTAAGAAAAGTAGAAGAGACGTTCGAAGTGACATCTTGAGGATAGATTAGCAGGAAAACGAAAACCTAAGAGGACACCGCGGGAGACAAGACGTCTGAAGAACTTTTGGTGATAGCCAGGAAGATCAAAGTACCTAGACTTGGAGAGTCTTATAGTTGACTGGTTTGTCCATGGTGATCTCGCAAAAAAGCAGAAAAGCGATGAAGGAAATTCTCCCAAAATCGTGTTACTTTGCCAAATCAACGAGCCAGAGATGAGATTGTTTGGTCGGTGAGAACCATCTTTCCAACGGAGAAGACCGTGAAGGTTTAATTGAGTAGATCTAATCAGAGGATAATGAAGATATTCTCAATTATCCCAAACTGTGGCGTGACTTACTGAGCCTCATGATTTGTTGCGGCTAAGATTTCGCTTAAAATCTATTAAGGCTACGAATGTACAGCTGGGATCGCGGCGTACGCCGAAAGCTTCTGAGGCGTTACCAAGAATCACGTCAAGGGAGGCTACCTTGGTGATCCCTCGATCTCATTTACTGACGTTCTTAGTCTATTAATGTTTGAATTTAGCAAGCAAAATGCCTAGTCCTAAACCATAAATGTGATAAAGCGGACGAACGCAGTATCACTCCCCGTTCTTGACGGCAGAGAAACAGATGAGATGATACGCCATGACGATGAATTTTCCTAAAAGCGCAAGGTGCACCCTGATCAGTAATTCAACCGACAAAGTCTACTTAGCTTCCTCGCATCTATGCCGACCGAGCCAAGATGTTTAGTGGTGAACCTTGGGAAATGATTATTTTTGGAGAAAAAAAAAAAAAAAAAAAAAAGACAGTTACTTTTCCTAGCCACAAACTCGGAGGTATTCGTTTTCTGTTGAAATAAAGAAGAGAACATAGAGATACGTCCATGTACTCCGTACCGAACTCGTATGATCCCACTGCAAGCTTTGCTGTGTGAGCATCCAGCAGGTTGCCGCTGGGATCCACCTTGGGTCCCCCCCCCCCTAGTAGTATGGTTTGATGAACACACTAGGCTGTGAGAGATTTGCTTCTGGAAAGAACGTGAGAGAAACAGCTCCGTATACGGATATAACTTCAAATCCTGCGTGCCTTCGCCGTTCAGTGTCGAACATGACCATTCACGTTCGCACTCCAGTGCCTAAGCAAGAGTACTCTCTGGAGCCCATGATGTTTCCTGGTTGGCAGATTGAGGGAACTTGGGACTTCTAAAATTGGGAAGAAGCACGGTCGAACTCGCGAATAATGTTCTCTCCATGGTTGGGGCTATCACGCTATAATCCAGGAAAGAAAAGAGTTCGTACCGCTCAGGTAACGTATAGGAGCCGACCCGATTGGCGGGATTTAAGATGCAATTAATGTCAGACTCCAATGTCGTGAAGGTGTCCACATTGTCGGCGAATTTCTCGTTAATTTAATCCTTGTTCCGTTCCTCGCACAGTACCTAATGGAAAGCCTGGAGGAAATGAGTTGCTGCGCGGTATTCCGCAGGTCCGAAGTATCCGAGACTTTCAGGTTGACGCTTTGACTTACGGATACATCCAGCAGACACTTGTACGGCAACTCTGTCCATTTAGTGAGTGGTAACTCGAGCCGTCCCGTGCCGCGAATTGCTCATGAGGCGTTGGCAAGCGTGCAGTCAATATCCCACCGGCGGCTCCGACTCGTGGGATCTCTCGCTTCAATCAGGAAGAGAACACTTACTACGGATAGAAGTCTAGCTTTACGCCATTCCTGTATATTGGCCATGGTGAGAATTGATTGTCGAAGAGCCTTTCTTGAACACGGAAATTGCCTTCAACTTAGACGGCGTTTTTTCGCTGGAATCTATCTAGGTTTTGATGTCTAAGACCATCAGATGGGTGAGTGGTTTGGTTACCATACGGGATGGCCGAGGACGGGGACTTTGGTGTTGCGCGGACTAGGTAAGAGACTATCAGCTTGAAAAGTTGAAATATCTCACGTATAAATGGTTTGCAACTGCAATTCTACTTTACGTTGCATAGTCAATCATGATCATCAGAGTTTCAGCGCACAGTGTCTTTTGAACATTCGCAATGAGGTTTCTGCAACTTCTCGCCTACTGCGCCGCCGCCTCCGGCCTGGCACTTCCGAACCCCGACACAGAGCTCGCAGTACGCGCTCGAGGCGACTTAGCTACCACAGAAAGTAATGTATTCGACGCCGACGGTATCTTATCCCGCGACTCTAGTGCGGCATGGATAGAGGCCGAGAAAGTCGTCGGCACCCTTTCGCACAACACATACTACTACTTCATGTCCTGCAACAAGGCGTATCCTGGCCAAAAGGGCATGACTCCTTCTCAGCAGTACACCATTGATCAGACGGGCTGTCTGCATACCGGTCTAATCATTGGAAAAACTGCTGTCTTCCAAAAGAAGTTCAAGGCCAGCTATCTTCACGTCAGACGTCTGACAGACAATCCCAACACATGGACTCAGACCAGACACGATTGGGACGAAGTCAAGAGAATGCAGCGGTAAGATTTCCTCCAAGATGCATTTCGGTAGAGGGATGCGTTGATATGTACTAAACCTGCTCTCATCATAGTATCGATTACGGTGGTACTACGACATCGTCCAAGGGCAATCTCGATAGGGTTGTGAGAAAGGGTATGGCTGTTCCTATGATGAACTTGACGAGACACAAATGCTAACATATATTGGCTGTAGGCGAGGAGTGGATTGCATTATCTGGCGGCCAGTACTCTGCCGACTGGAACTGCTTGGCCTACTACCGTTTCATGGCCTCGAAGCTCTGAACGTAGGCTTCAGTTTTTCTTCGAGAACATGAGTCCAGCTCCAAACAGAAGGTTATTTATCAGAGTGAAGTGCTAGCTGTCGCGTGAATCCCGATTTTTCTGCCATCCGTTAGTCGTCAGGTAGAATGGAGTATAATAACTATTCTGAAGCATTTGAGATTGACCTGTTCGAATCTCAAGTACCGTGCCTTGCCCATCTCCAGGCGGCGCTACATTAAATTAAGGATACGAACCTTCCGCGTTGTTCAAAATTGAAACAACATTGGTTCCCTACCCAACATGTTTGGCGGTCAAATTCACGTAATCACAAGAGCTTTCAGCAGAAAGGCAGCATTCTGTAAACAGCACCAGGGTACTTATCGAAGTAGTGAGAATTTGTTGGCTAATCAGCTAACGATTCTTACATATTTGATAACTTTTATTACCTGTTACTTGACCCTAATGGACTTGGAACGAACCAGTCGAAAGTGTTTAATAAGGCAAAGCGAAAAGCAGATAACTGCAGTGGCCTCGATTCCGAGATACTCGGACTTCTTGCGTCTTGTTGCCAATCGTTGTCATTCAGATGGTGGTCCAAGACACACTGGATGAGGTGCTTGAAGCTGGCGCATGACTGTCCAGCAGGTGCAGAAGGAGGAACCCAATCGAGGAACCCTATTAGCAGACTGAGCTGTTGCACAATAGAGGATCTTGTCATTTCAGTGTTTTGAGTGTTGGAATACGTAGGGCTCGGCTGAAGCAATCCTTGACATAGGATACCACCAGCAGGGGCACCATACTCTAACAGCTAAATTCCAGTTCAGTAAGTACATACAATAAGTTAAGGGGCTTCTTACCAGCCATTCAAAGTCACGTAGAATGACAGGATCGTTAAGAGAGTCTCGGTGCTTCCAGAGTTCGATAGTCAACCTCACAAGATCGAAACTTGTTGAGAGCAGCTCAGTGTCGTCGAAATTGCTGCAGCGTAGAAGTAACCTTTCTGCAAAGAAGAGGGTTTTCAGATGATCGAGTTGGAGCATAATCCTGAAATGCAGAGTTCGACTGTCAAGATCAGAATCATTGAGATCGTTTAGACTATATCTCAAGGCTTCTGGAATCTTGGAAGGGAATACGAGTTGTCGATTCTTCAAGGCTCTGTCCCCAGATATTAGTCCACCTCAATTAATAAAAAGATGGAAGATTTACGAACTGAATTTGATCGCGCTCTACCTGCTTATTGTGAGATAACGCGGCAGCAATGAGTTCGTCTCGGATGCTGGCAATCATGTATCGTGCCCGAATGATAGTCGAAGGATGTATTTTCCCACTCATGTTCCAGCCCTGGTCGTCAAGGGATTGAATTGCATGGGCCAAAGTAGTCTTGTCTGATGCAAGGTCTTCGTCGCTAATGTCGAGAGGCATTGGAGCAGAGCAGAAGCTGTTTGTCAAGAGAGGCGGCCGGCCAGTGAAAGAGACAGCAAATTTATCACTAGTAAAAACCTGAGCCACGATTCGTCGCCGATTCTCGGAGCAAAGCGTTGGTTCGTAAGAGGGCCCATTTTCTAGACTATGGTATCCAAGATACGTGAGCATAGTGACAGACAGACTATGAGGTACATAGCTCGAGATGCCTATGAGCAATTAGCACCGACACCAAAGGATTTTTGAAGGGTCGTAGTAATTACAGGCATCACCATCAACAATGGAATCAAAGATTGCTTTTCGCAGGCAAAGCTCCAATAACAGATCGTTGCCATCAGTAAAGGTACGTGAAAGCTCAATGCAATAGCCTAGACAGGCTTGAGCTGTTCGAGGAGATACGCTCTCCGAGAAAGCGTTCAAATGATGACGATACAAAGAACCAATGTCATCCGAAACACGTGCGATACTGGCCCACAGCAGTCCTATGGATTCCCAACGGAGGTTTTGGTCATGAAACTGACTGATCCATTGAGAAGCGTCATCCTGCTCATCCTCAACAGCTCGTCGGGTATTCCTACAGAGGATCTCGGCCAAGTCGCTAAAGCATTTGGCGCCCTCGTCCGGCGACGTTTCAAATGCAGCTTGGAGTGATTTGATGATCCGATTAACAGCAATATGGTTCCATCCCTTCTGCTCATGGAAGGGTTCATGAGAGTCCGCCTGCAAGCTAGGCAAACAACGTAGCACGAATAGAGCCGATTCTTGGCAAGGTGACGGGAGCTCACGAAAGATGACTCTATCGTGACTTTCTTCGTGACTTTGTGCGAGCCTTTTGTTGGGGTCCAAAAGCGAAGTGCCTCCACTGGCTAGGAAAAGGTCAAACTCAGTCTCTTCAAAAACTTTATTATGACTTGTGTAGCCGAAATAGCCCGAAGGAGTAGAATTTGACGTGGTATTTGCTACTGCTTCCTGTCCGAGGCTGGGACCGGTCTCAATACCGAGGTCGGCAGCTAAATCCGGCGTATGTGTCTCCAGCTGCGGTTTTGACGGGTATATGCAGTTGAGCTTAGTTCGTGCTCTCTGACAGCGATTGCATATTGGCTGTGAGCGGTCGCAAGCAAGCTTCCGGCTGCGACAAGGGGCACACGGCGGCTGACGGGTGTTGCGACAAGACGGTGAGGAAAAATCAACGGGGACCATGGTTCAAGCAGGCAATAGATTCGAGCGAATGTGAGCGTATACGCAGTAACAGACGTTTGGTCTATTCATCGACCGAAGCGACTCCTCCTAGGTAAGACGACATTACTGGTTGATTGACTGAGCGATTGAATTTTCTTGCATGGTTCCAGCCGCCTTTGTCAGCAGCTATGGTCGCAAAGCGGCGCTCATTCTCGGCTTCGGTCACTGGCAGCAAATGAATGTATCGGCTTCGGCTAGTGTGTCAATCACCCCAAACTCCTATTAATACCTACGAAGGAAGAACAAGGCTTCGGCCCGAAGTCGAGACCAAGGCTGGATTTTGGCCAGCAGTCCTAATCAAAGTAATATCTGCTTCTGAAAACCGAGAGTATTAGGGTAAGTATAAAGTAGGCGGGGTTTCTCAGCTCTCATCATCCTAAGTGCACTCGTTTCTTTGGTGAAACGCTCTCAGTTTTCTTTATTATACTTCACAACAACGCCATTATGCATGCGGAGGGGGCCCTCAACGGCCTGATAGGGAAGTATCCCGCCAAGGCACACGCATTACGCGTAGCTCAGTACATCCATGCTAAGATGCCTTACACAAACGGTTTTCTTTTTCTTACGGGGGCCCGAGAGGAATTCTACGATGATACAGACCTAGCGATTCCGTACCGACAGCTGAGGCCCTTCATGTACTTGACTGGTATTACCACTCCCAACTGCCATCTGATCTACGACATCAGAAAGGCTCATTTGACGCTCTTTGTCCCACCCATCGACCCCGAAGATATCATCTGGTCTGGATTGCCCCTATCGAACGAGGAAATCCTTGGCAAGTACGATGTTGACTCTGTGTTGTCCAACACAGAACTCCAATCATCATTAGGCTTCATCGGAAGCCAAGCATGCCAGCACGGGGCTGTAATATTCACCATCGGCGACCACCAGAGGCCTAGTGATAACTTTCCTACGGAAACGACAGTGGACTCGAGCCTACTCAAAGAAGCAATTGACGAGTGCCGAGTGATCAAAGATGATTACGAAATTGCTTTAATGCACGAGGCAAACATCATCAGTTCTATTTCACATCGAGCGGTGATCAAGTCCTTCAAGGAATGCAGAACCGAATCAGAGATTGATGGGGTGTTTCTGGGAGAAAGCACGAAACAGGGAGGAAAGGTTCAAGCCTATCCGAGCATTGTCGCAAGCGGGCGCACAGCGGCAAAGATGCACTACGAGAGCAACAATCAAAACCTCTATTAAAGTGTCAAGCCTAAGGATGTGGTCGTAGTGGACGCTGGAGCTGAGTGGAACTGCTATGGCGCCGACATTGTGAGCTTGTCTTCCTTACCTTTCTCCTGAATCCGACTAACACAAAACAGACTCGAACTCTTCCTATCTCTGGCAGATTTACCCGCGAATCACGCGCGATCTATGATATCGTGCTGGATATGCAACAACAATGCATTGCAGAATTGAAGGAAGGGGTGTTGTGGGATGATCTGCATGTATTGGCACACAAAGTTGCGATTGATGGTCTCCTAGCCCTTGGGATCTTGAAAGGGGACAAGGATGAGATTCTGAGAGAAAGAATCAGCACTGCTTTCATGTCCCACGGACTTGGCCATTTTCTGGGCATGGACACACATGATACCGGAGGTCAATGCGACATGACTGATGACAATCTCGATCCCATGTTCAAGTACTTGAGAGTCAGAAGACTTCTACCTGCGGGATGCATTGTCACGGTGGAACCAAGCGTGAGTTCCATTCCCACCTCCCGATTTCTCACAGAACTACGAAGTTTCCTTTCTCTGGAGCTAACACAACTAGATACGCTTTAACGAACATGTGATTCGGCCTCTTCTCCGTGATAGAAGACTCTCAAAGTTTATTAACGAAAAGGTATTGAACCGATATTGGGATGTTGGGGGCGTAAGGTGAGTTCTCAACAAGTCCCAATAGAACCTCGCGATGTTGAAACTGCCTCCTAGTATCGAAGATGACCTTCTAGTCACGGAGTCTGGCAGCATGAACTTAACAGATGTACCCAAAGATCCAGATGAATTGGAGAAAATCTTGTCAGGAGTGGCTGCAGACTCGTGGCCAGCCTTTGCCACCTAGGTTCTAAGTCAAATGATTCAATCATTTCAATCTAAGAACAGACTCATGTGGATTCAAAGGTACTAGTTGATGTCGGGCGAATGCCGGGAGAGTTCCGGGGCCCGAAAAGTCCGCAGTGGATCTGTGTCGCCGGGTCCAACTTCGGAGCCGTTCAGGCTCGGAACTCTAAAAGTTCCAGCAGAATGTAAGGAGGCGCACCGAGCATGTCCGAACAACCCATCAGTGACTTCAAAATCGCCCAAGAAGGCCCTGGGGCATACAGAATCAAGCTCAGGCTCGCGGGAAACGAGTATGTAAGGCGGATCCGTTTTCCATAAAATTGCGCTTTGGACTCTTGCGAGAACGTAATTATGACTATTTGCACAACTTTAACAGCTTCATTGATGGAGGTATGAGCAAGAAACTGTGTGCTAGCCTTTGTTGAGCCAATGACCCTGTGGCCGGTGTAGTATGCAAAATCAATAAAATTCATTTCTTTACGCCTGGTATCTTAGCCCGAGTTACAGTCATTCTACTCATTATAACAGAAGGAACCACCACCAAGTCCTCTTTGATACAATCGACTTGTGGACATGACCAAGTCGTAAATGCCGTGTCTAAACTAGCCGAGGCTAACCGAAACCCTTCCACCAACGATTTATGCGTATCTCTGGTCCATCTCATAACGGGCTGCGTTCGGGTCGTAGGTCTTGTTGGGTTCGTTGGAGGCGTACCCTCCAGTGTAACCAGTGCTTGGGTTGGCGGGAGCGTAGTTCCCGCGGGGCAGTGTGCCCTTGCGGAACTTGTGGTAGATGACGCTAGCATAAATGAGGAGACCAACGAAGGAAGCGCTGCAGAATCGAGGTTAATTTGTCATTCAATGGGAAAAAAGTCAGTTCGTTGGAAGCTGCTTACAGAATGACGATTGCGATAATGAAGGTAAATGCGCCGCCAGCACCGATGATGGTGAGGATGAACAAAATGACCCAGACCAGAGTTTGGATGACGTTGGAGACGAGGAAGAATTTCGGGCTGAGCGTGCGTCGGGAGCGCTTGACGATGCAGACGATGTCGAGAATCAAGCAGATAAGAATGATAACCATAATGACACAGAGGACACCAATGACCCAGCTTGCTGTTCTGTTGTCGTCGCCGTAGTCGTTCAGAGACTCCTTGTTAGAGGCCGCGAGGGCGATAGTTCCGGCGTAGAGAACGATCTCAAGAACCATGATCGCGATTCGAATGACCCAGAAGGGAATCAAGACGCGCTTGAGGAACGGCGAGCTATCGCCGATGATGTATGCTTGAGTCATTTTGTCGGTGTTCGTAGTTGACGTGTTGTAGGTATCTGGTCGATTGCCGGGAGGGTTGTGTGTATTATCGTCAAGTGAACACGAGACCAGTCTTCAGTTTCTAGACGTAAGGTATTCGATGACAACAATAACGCATTGCCAAATGTCGTGAGAGACTCTTGCGCCTTAAGTAAAATTTGACGATGACCACGGCACTCGAAGGATTAAACCCCTTGGACCAACAGCGCCGCACTTGCGTCTCGCTTACAGTTGGAATGTCTTAGTTGCGTTGGGCCGGCGCGCCACAGCCCCTATTGTTTTGGTCGCCTTGGTCCTTGGCGACACAGCCCTAATTAGACTCTACAGGCCTGCAAAGTAACCTTAAGATAGTCCAACACGCCCAGCAGCTCCCCCAAACATACTCTGAGTGGCTGGAATTGCCCTGTGTTGCCTGTTTCATGGGGCCGAAAGCAAGGTGAATCCTGACTGCCAGGGATCTCGGCTGACAACAAGCGCCTGTTGGTGCGTCCCCAAGTGGCATAGCCCCGGATCAGCTCGTAGATCCCTGGCTTCTTTGCGTCTTTTACAGTTTTACCACCTATTCTCGACAACCAGCACACCAAAGTTCCCGATCTCGGGCCTAGCGAATGTCGCTGCCTGTGGTGGAGATCCTCTGGCCTGTTGGGCTGACAGGGTGTGAGACTGTACGACTGTGCCCCTCGTACCATTCCTAGACCGTCATTCGCAGATCTCTGTATGAAGTCATTTCCATGCCGCACCGCTAACCGCCGAGACTTGAAAGAAGCCATTACGAGATTTGTCTTGGGAGCTGCGGCACTGCGAAAATGGGGCCGATTTTTAGCTCGGGCTACCTGCACGATTTCCATTCCTTGACCCTGCGCCCGAAATTGCTAACGGCAGCGCCGTTTTGGGTCTCCTCCTCAGGCAGTCACGATGTCTTGGTGAGGCGCGATGCGTCGCACACGATCTTATGGTAAAATACGCTATGGCACTGTTTAGTTTCCGATCATGACAGTGGCGTCAGCTACATTGGCAAAGCGGGAAGTGGTGAGATTTGTCCTCATGAAGAGCAACGCTGTAACATCCGGGCGATACTATGCGCCTCTCGAAAATTGAGATTTTAATCTTCATTCTGGGATGAAGCGAAGCAATGATCGAGCTGAGAGCCTAGCAGTCGCTCCACCAGAAAAGAGAATGGGAATGTTCCATAGGGGTATCCCCTAATCTACTTCGCCGTCCATACACAAGGCGAGCAGGGGTTGATCTCTTCTCGGGCACGCGTGAGAAAGCCAGCTAGTGAGCCAGTGGTCCCAGTAGCCCACCTTAGCTAAAAGCCATACGAACGGATGGCTTGACTGAAGCCACCCAAATGCCAACAGAACCTTAATTTTTATTTCCCTAAAAATCTCCTCTTGAAGGTCGCTCAGCCCTGTTTGCCTGGCCCACGTTCAATACCTAGTTCTATTGCATCCTCATTAGTTGGACAGTCACACTTGCTTGAATGGAAAGTGAATCACCTCACTCAACATGAAGCGATCTCGAATCCATCGGGACATTGAGTTCGTGTGCACATTTACATAACGTCCCGGTTGAGAACCGCCAAAATGTGATCGATCGGCTTGAGCCAGGGTTGAGATCTTGGCAGTATCTTACCTCAGCCACGAACTCGTGGCTAACACCGATCCTCCCCGACGTACTGGGGCTGGGTATCTGGAGTCAACAGAGTACGAAAATTTGAGAGCTACCGTGAATGACGGCATCTCACCTGCCCAAAAGGATCGATACGGACAAGGCAATTGGGCCACTGCATTGTGAGAAGTCCTTCAGCGCTAGATTCACTGACTCAGGAGGTGATCTTCTGATGTGAAATCTCTACGAGTTTATTGTTTGCAACATCCGTCTAGATCATGAAGGTTGAGACATGGGACTCAGTATTGCCTCAAGCGTACGGAGAAACCACATCATCGATGGGCTCCGTGAAAAACAAACCTTGAGGAAATGGAACGCAGAAATGTCGAGATCACCGCCATTTGACGGCTTTAGATTGGTGTGATATGAGGATTCGGAGACTTCATTTATCGAGAATGGATCACATTGAATGCTTTCTTGTCATCACTTATCAAGTCGGCGATTCGATGGATGTGTGCTCAGAGATTACCCATACATGCTGCTGTCACAAAAAGCGGGCCCACTCAATGTGGGCAGCATTAACCACATCCATATCTCGTGACAGCTGCTTACGTCGTAAACAGGTGCAGTGAGACCCGCCATCGCACAACCCAAACACGAATCAAAACAACCCAAATGTCGGCCGAGTCCAGGGCCAACCAACCGATTATTGACTCTTATGTCATCCTACCAACCCAGGAAACAAACTCGCTCTCACCTCCATTTGCTTTGTGCACGAATGTCCACGTTTCCTGTCAGTCAGACTTGGCTACGTCCTGCATCTCATCTTTGTCAGCGCTACAGTCAGATACCGAGAACGCCATTGGTGCATTGATTTTCCGTCGAACGCCAAATGTGATGGACAGTGGAGATCCATCAATGGCTTCTCGTCAATGTAAGCGCTACAGGTTGCGGTTCTTGCTCCGTGCAACACAGTAGCAGTCCAAACCAACGGGAGTAGAAGTATTTAAGACGCCTCAGTATCAGTCGTTCAATATTGCCTAAGAACTGTGACCTTCAAAGCTCCATGTCTCTTGTTACTCACACTTCACAATGTCTTCACCAAAGTTCCAGATCCCGCCAGAGTTCGAATCAAAACTCCGTCATGTCGAACCTCTCGACTCGCGCTCCGATCAGGAGATTCTCAAATCTTTGAAATGTCCTCTGCCAGTCACTTCAGAAAAGAACATCTGGGCCTTTTGGGATTCTGGCCTCGACAACCTTCCAAGCTGGGGCCAGCGCAACATTATCAACTGGGCTCGACTCTGCGGTCCGGAATGGGCGATTCGCGTTTTGGACGACGTCCCAGACTCTCCAAACAATGCCTTAAACTGGGTCAAGGAAGACCAACTACCCGAGGCCTATATTGCACACAAGATGGATGGGCCCCGTGTGCGGACTGGTCCCCACAGTGCAGACTTCCTTCGCGGTATTTGTCTTTACCAATATGGCGGTGCTTGGGTGGATGTAGGCACCATCCTCGTTCGGTCCATAGACTATCTCTGCTGGAAGAAACTTGAGGACCCAAACAGCCCTTACCAGGTTTCCGCCCCTTGGATGTACTCGAACGTCGTAGCCAACCATTTCATTGCAAGTCGCAAAGGTGACATGTTCATCAAACACTGGTAAGTCCGAATCAGTATCGGAGCTCAACAATACGGCACGACTGCGGCTTTGGTTGCGGGGGAGAGCTAATTCGCTATCAAGGCACGATGTTTTCATGGAGATTTGGAAGGGCCGCAACAGCTCCGATGGCATTTTCGAAAACCCTCTCGTCTCCTTCGCACAAAATATGAACGCCGATGCAGTCGAAGCTCGGAACTTCAAATGGAACTGGAGCGCTCCTCTCCCAAAGGTACTGGAGTACATTGCTCAAATCGTGTGCTGGATCAGAGTTGCTGCGGTCAAAGAGCCTAACGGCGGCTTTGATGGCGTCGATTACTTCGACAAGAAAATCCTTCTCCACGACTCGCTGTACGAAGACTGGCCGGCAGAAGCCATCATCGGTTGGAATGGTGAGGACCTCTTCGACCTCTTCTCAGTCCGATTAGATGCCGATCCAGAGTCTGAAGAATACAAGAAGGCTTATAACGTCGTATGGACGATCTTGACTACATCGACTATGCAGAAGGTCACCCACGCCGCAGGCATGACCGCAACCAACGCATTGGGGACTTTGTGGGACATGAAAGAGAATGAGAACAGGGACCGTGAACCTGGAACTTTTGCAGAGTTGCTGCGGTATGGAAGCGTTCATTTTGAACAAAATCGAGAGATTGAGTATATCACGCCGCCGAAGGCTGATTTTGTGTTGGAGAAGGGTGTACTCGAGCCATGAGGGTGTTTTTAGATTTATCAGGCTATTTCAGTAGGAGAACAGTCGGTTTCCTACAGCGCAATATTAGTTGAGACTAATTACAAGATTCAATCAAAGTAGAAGGAGTCATTCTGGGCCCCTTCATAAACGGTGTGATGATCATGGAAATTTGACAAAAGATTAATCACCTAATGAAAATGCATGTCGGCGTAATATGCGTCCCACGAAAACCAATCGAATGTCGCATCAAACGGTCTTTTTCGACCTCGCAAATCGGCTGTGGATGAAACTTCAGGGCCGCTGCTTGCAGATCCGAGAATCTGTCGCGTATCAAGCCCCAGAGATGGCCCAGATGTGAAAATGTCAGCCGGCAGCCACTTGAGGAAATTTCCGATGTCTAGCCCATCCCCCAAAGTGAAGTCATCAAGAGTGCCTTGTGAGAGGCCGGGGAGGCTATCTCCTGCTGCCACTTCCTCGACATTCGTTTCAGCCCGACTATGTAGTGGGGGCCATGAGGAATCAAGGGTTTTGTTAATGGTTGCATGGCGATGTCGTATGTGTCTCCGAGCTAGTTCGAGGAACACAAACGCTACATTCTCCAAACGAGAGCATAAAACCGCGAGAAGCTGCATCTGATCTCTCATGCTCGAAAAATAGGAAACAGTTGTAGCAAGGAGACCAAGGTCATGGTCGATTGTCGCTGAGGCTTGGAACGTGGAGCTGTGGACTAGGTTCTCGAACACCACAAAGAATGGTATGAAAGGATAGTACAATAGATGCCTGTTGCCTTTGTTAGAAGGGATCATGGACGTAGGTTCGAGATCCGCTGAAAAAGTCTTACCAAACAACTCCGTTATAAACGGAAGACCAATTAGAGACAATTGAAGGTAGTATGAATAGAGCCTCTCTTGCGCACTCTAAACGTTGATTGGAGGAAGGCTTGTCTCCTTTGAGAAGAACAATCACGACATGGAGGTACTGGAATCTCAGACTATTGAGGCCCAAGGACATTTCCTTCAACTGAGTCGGCTCAAGGAGGTGCCTATCTGCGTCCATTATTTTATCCAAAATCTGTAATTTGCACAGCGTAAGTGGAAGGAAATGATTCGACGCGGATGTAATTTCATCCTTTCATTGACGTACCTTTTTCGTTTGATTGGACCATTCTTCGAGCTGCAGCTTGATAGTCTCCCTCGAGGGTGGCGAAGAACCTGGGGCCAGCGTATCGACGACTGAGCCCATGATCCTGGCTAACTTAATACCCCTGATGAAGAAGTGTGCTCCAAACTCAGACGGACGAGCAGCCGGTGGTGCACTGCTGAAATCCGAATCGAGATGTGGTTGGAACTTGAGCAGATAGCTGAAATCAGGCAATGGAACCTCTTGGTAGAGTTTCATCGGAAGGAACGGGGATCGACCAAATGCAAGGGCACACGACTTATCCAATACGAAAAGAAGCCAAAACATCGAGAGACTTCGCTGATAGGATTCAACATCTCTAGGCGTTGGCAAATGTAAGCCGAGAGCCTCTGCTTGGCGACAAGCATGGCCGACCAGCATCCACGACAAGTTCGGAGAGGCGTAGTCCTCGCCATGAACAGCCAGCAGAGCTAATGCTTGGACATTAACTTGTCGTGGTTCCAAGAATATGCGGCTGTCGTTCAAGGCGATCCGCATGTTCTGGCGAAATCTCGCAGCTTCTTCTCCATGGTCTTGTTTCTCTGGAGAAACTTGAGCTAACATGATGTAGTTGAAATAGACCAACCAAGCCTTCTGAGAGACTTTATCAGGATTGAAGACTATCTGCTTCAGAAGCTCCTCTGAAGGTGTGACAAAGAATGGCTCGCCTTTTGGCGCGTGTTCTAAAAAGGCTAGAAACGTCGATGTCTATCAGCACACGGCCCGGTCGTGGGATCAAGGACCTAAAACTTACTTCCAATAAGCTTGTAGCCTATGGCTCTGGAAGGTACATGGAGCCCTGACATATGTGAGTTATGCCCGGGCTCAAGTGTCGCGGTAGTCAGGGACGTTGATAGAAACTGGAGCTCAGACTGAGCGTCCGCCTCTTGCCGAGACGAAGGACCAGGTATTCCAGGCGTGGACCGGAGGTTTTCAGTTGCCTCTCTAACGAAAGAGAAAGAATGAGACTCGCCAATGAACAGCTTCGGAACCCGAGAATCGGTTTGACTGCTCGCCTGGTTGGCCCGCGACGGCGTCTGAGCATCGCTTTCCGATTTCTTCTCGGATGCAGCTCGCAAGACAGCCTTTTCCACCAACGAAGCTAAGCGGTCAAGTTTGTGTTCTATGCTGCAAAGTCGAGATTCTACCGTGAGATCAATTTGTGTGACTGCTGGCTGAGGCGTTGGCTCGTTGCTCTGAGTTCCTGGTTGTCCTTGGGTTGGCACCGAACTAGGCTGGCTTTGAGTTGGGGCAGACTTAAGGCGATCGCGAGAATAGTTGCAAGGCCCAGGCCACGGAAGGCATGCACTGCACTTTGGCAGTTCCCTGGAGCACCTTTGTCTGTTAGTCTAGACACAAAGTTTTCATCTCTTCGGAACATGTTGCTAGCAATAAGTCGGACTAGTAATAGAAGTACCTGAACTTCTTCTGCCGGCAATAATCACACTAGAAGATGTCGAGTCTGTCAGTGAGAAGCCACCAATGACGATGGATCGGTATTTTGAAAGCTCACTGCAAAACGAGCCACCTGAGTGCCCTGCACAGGATTGTTACTTGAGTTCATCGTAATCGATCTTGAAAGGGACACGGCTATGAATCCCGTAACAAGTAGGATTCATCCAATGAAATTTGAAAGCGGAGAACGAGTCGGCTGATTAGTAATGATAACCTTCTCATGAATTGTGGTGGTGCTGACAAGTACGATAGAAGTGGTGAGGGATGGTCGCTAACAGTGAACTTATTTCCCGAACAAGGTATGATGCTGACACTCCGACTTCAGCCAATCAACGAGCAAAATTTCGGACAGTGTCCGCCTTGCCCAATCTTCCATGGCAATAATCCTCCGGAATACCTCCGGGGTCAACTAATCACATCGGGAGCGTTAGACACTGTTTGCTTTTAGCGCATCCAACCCGGAGAAATCACGATATCCGTGAGTAAAGCGAAGGTCCGACTAAGTAAACCAGTAGCTCAGCTCGGCTTGAATGCTGGATGGGAATATAGCTTGTGGTACTTGAAACAATGGAAGAGTATAAGATGAAGGGAAACACTAGTCTTCTTCGTCCCTTGAGCTCGTGTTCTGCCGGAATCAAAGTGGACACACTACTCCTTCTAGCACAACTCAGACTAAGATCGTTCGCAATCCAATGCAACTTTATCGAACACGCTATATCGAAGTCATTACCAGTAAACACTAGATGGAATCCATGTATCAAGGCGACATATCACCAAACACGCGAAGGACGCCAGATACCCAAGATATGGCCCGAATTTCAGCCTCCATCGCAATTATTGGTGCTGGACCCTGCGGTCTGACATTCGCACGCTTACTGGAGAAGAACAACATAGACTTTGTGGTCTTTGAGAAAGACGTCGACTCGACTCCCACGCCGATGTACCAGGGTGGGACCCTTGATCTTCATGGCCCCTCCGGACAGCAGGCGCTCAGAAGTGCAGGACTCTTCGAAAGGTTCAGTAAACTCGCGCGGTGGGATGCTACGAAGTTTGTTGTTCAGGACTCAACGTGCACAATGAAAGCCGAGTTCGGTCAGGATCGCGACGCTCCTGAGATTGACCGTTTCCAATTGCGTCAACTTCTGTTGGACTCAATTCCATCTCATAAGGTGCGATGGGGGCATGGCGTCAGGACAATTGAGAAGGGCTCAGGCTCGGATTGGGTTATCAAATTCACGAACGGCACCTCTGCATCCGGGTTCCAGCTCATTGTTGGCGCTGACGGTGCGTGGAGCAAAGTTAGGCCTTTGGTGAGTAAATCTTGCGTATGCCATATCGCTCTTGTATCAGCTCTCTAACATCACGTAGCTCACTACGGCACGGCCTGAATACTCTGGGAAGATGTTCATCGAGGGTCGGCTGTCGCACAACAACCCAAGTTACTCTGCCGCACTGGAACTGTCAGGAACCGGCAATATGATGGCTTTGGGAAACGGACGAACAGTCTCGGTGCAACAGGTGTCCGATCGGTCGTATCGAGTCTACGTGGGCTTGGTGGCCCCGGAGAACCTGACAAAGACCACACTCGATATGGCTGATACAGAGGCCACACGACAAAAGCTTCTTTCTTCGCCACAGTTCTTTGCGGATTTTGCTCCCGAATTACAAAACTTCATTTCCAACGCCGAAGGTCCTTTTCGGCCCTGGCATCTTTACCGCATGCCCGTATCCTCCGTCAACTGGGATCGTGTTCCAGGCATAACTCTTCTTGGCGACGCCGCGCATGTGTCGACACCATTCGTAGGTGAAGGGGTCAACATGGCTATGTATGACGCCCTCAAGCTCGCCGAGAGCATCGCCAAGCACGGGGTTGCTGTTCTTACTGAGAAAGCGCAGCGCGCATCTAAACTTGAGGAAGCCATCAAAGAGTACGAAACGGAAATGTTTGGCCGCGCTCAAGACTTTATCAAGCGCTGCATCATGAGTGAGGAGGTATTCTTTGCTGAGGACGGAGCTCAGCAGTTCGTCAACATGATCAGCCAAGCTGTCGAATTCCAGCATCAAGGACTCTTTAGAGAAGAGAAGTGAGCCCGTGCTAGACGTGTGCTGTGCTGAGCAACTGATCAACATCTGTCTGTATTTTGGGGCTTAAGTCAACGTGTTGGAGGTGACCCCAGATAGAACCAATAACTTTTCCGCTCTTCTTTTCACGCTACTAGTAACCTCAAGTCTCTTTATATTTTACCCCTCACCCTAGACTCTGACAGCGCCGGGCACCGGTTCTCGTAGGAATCTTCCCAGAATATGCTACGCTAGTCGTGTGTTTTCAGATATTGACTGGAGTCAAATTGAATAAACACAGGCAGCTTTCAAAGATCCTGACAACGAGCGGGGACGCAGTATCTGAAACTAGACTGCGTGAACAGGTGTGGCGTTCACAAGGAGGCGTGGAGTTTTCGGCCGAAATCTGTCCGGGATTGACTTCTTGGTAAGATCGAGCGCAGCAGCCAGCAAGGTGGGCGGCGACCCTCAATAGTCGATCAAAAGAATGAACAAGGATTACGGATTGATGAAATGCCCGTCGGATAGATAGTTTCCCGATATTTGTCTTAAACTGGTTCAAGTTTATATAACGGCAAAGCCCTCAAGATCTGAGTTCGCCCAATAAGTGATTCAAGCTCTATGCTTAACTTCGATTAACTTCATTCAACTTTGGAAATACTAACAATTATCATGAGTACCATCGTCGTCGCAGGAGGAACTCGTGGGATCGGTCGAGCTATTGCTGAGGCTATCAATCGCAAGGGTGGCTACCGCGTCAAGATACTGAGCAGATCTGTAAGCTTTTACTACTATCGGCCAAGCTCGGCAAATGGATTAGATGCTAAGTTGATTCAGGCCAATCCGGCTCTCCAAGAGGAGACGGGCATTGAGGTCATTCAAGTTGACTACAACAGCGTCTCAGAGTTAACAAAGGTCTTCGACGACAACGAAGTCGACACAGTAATCTCAACCCTGTTCGTGACTTCAGATGGCTCTCCTCAGGTGAACATGATACGTGCCGCTGAAGCCTGCGTCCATACGAGGAGATTTATTCCAAGCGTGTGGGGAATTCCATACTCAAGGGAGTAAGTCGTACATATCTATCTCGTGTTTGCTACCACTCCTCCGAAAGAAATCCCGACCTTGAGGACAGCATGTCTGACGAAGATCTTCTAGTCAAGTAACCGAGAGGCAGATGACTATCGGCCAATCGAAGCTCGACGCAGTGGAAGACCTCGAAAATTCCTCTCTGGAGTACACTTTGTATTACGTCGGCTACTTCCTTGACTTTTGGGGGTACCCACGGGTTAAAACATACCAGATACAAAATATTATCGTTGTCGACATCGAGAACAACAGGGCCGCCATTCCTGGCAAAGGTGATACCCCCGTTACCTTCACGCATACCTTAGATGTCGCGGAATTTGTGGTAGCAAGCTTAGAGCTCCCCAAGTGGGAAAGGGAGAGTTATGTTATCGGCGAGAATGTGACGTGGAACGAATTTCTGCGAATCGCGGAGGAGGTCAAAGGTAAACAAGTGAACTATCAATCATGCTTTCTCATGGTCTTGTGAAATTGCTTACACACTCTTTCTTTAGGCGTCAAGTTTGAAGTAACCTACGACGATATCGACTTTCTCAAATCTGGGAAGATCACCGAGTTGCCATCTCATCCATCCCTGTACGGTGTGATGCCAAAAGATCAACTTCAGGCACTTTTCGCCACCTTTGGTATCTGGTTTGAAGAAGGGCTGTATCATCTGGAGCCGGGAACAACTCTCAATCAGTTATTTCCAGTTATCAAGGCGCGAACTGTCAAAGAAGTCATCCAGGCCGGGTGGGGTCAGAAGAGCTGAAGGCGGCAGAGACTGTTAATTATCTTGTCTTGCTTCATCTTTCTACTAGGCGGTCCGATGAACATAAAGCTTTTCAGAGGTTCAAAAGTGGACACATGATATGATGCGGGAATCTTGACTACATTAAGGTTTGAGGATCTACTCGCCTGAATCTTGTACCACGAGGCCTTCTGAAATTTTACTGGACGTCAATTAAAATTGAATCTGAACTACCTTATTCCCAAGCTCATTTCTTCAAATTCATGCACCAAAGGGCCAGTCTGAGGAACATAGAGATTAGTGATACAGCCGAGACACGGATGAATTTTTCACCATTTGGGTGATGGGTGATTAGTGATCACCAGGTCCTCGCTGAGTGGAGCCATCTCAAGACGATTCCCGAACAAAAGGAAGTATAGGCATAACAGCGTCACGGGCTGGGAGAAAGGTCGATAGGGAATAAATTATTGTAGAGAATCTGCGAGAATTTAAGTCACAGCAGCAGCCTTGGACTCAAAGAGATTTATAGGAATTACAACTTTATCACCTCAAAATGTGACTGTAGGATACAAATGTAATACAGTATTATCGAGCCAGGTTCTTCGTTCTCCGTGACTGCATGAACTACAAAACTCTACACATCCACTCAGCCCAACGTTGTCGCTTAGTTAGACCTTCTCCGTACCCTCCGCAAAACCAATCTCGACATGTTTAACGCCATCCTTTCCAATGGTTGTTGTCGTATCCATGGTCGGTCCGTCAAAAAGGAGAGCAATTTCTTCCAAAGAAGGGCCCTTGGTCTCTGGGTAAACAAACCACAAGACGATAATCTCGATAAGAACCCAAGGGATGAAGATGGTGTAGAATTTCCAAGCCAATTTGTCAAGACCAATGGGGACAACGTAGGTTGAAATGAGAGAGAAGCATGTGGAGAACAGCTGGAAACAAGCTGTACCGCGCATACGGAGGCTGTAAGGAAGAATCTCGGTGATGTACAATACCAAGTTGCCATTGAGACCCAGGTTGTAGGCAGGAGAAAAGAGGTAGAGAAACGCAACGACTGCTCCACCAGCGGCCTTATTTGACTCGTTGTTTGCAAAGACGGCACTGCCAGCCGTGATGCAAATCAGGCAGACAAAAACGGCGGACAGGGAGCTGATGAACAGTGTTTTGCGACCAAGTTTGCCAGGAAGTGTCGCAAAGTACAGCGCAGAAAGCCAAGAGAGGATCTGTTGGGTGGCATTGATGAGCGTCTGTTCCATGGAAGACTTTAACCCCACGGAAGATAGAATGCTGCTCAAGTAGTACGAGACGAAGGCGTTACCACTCATCTGGGCTATAAACGAAGTCCAGAGAATGATAAATAGTCGCTTGCGGTTTCCAGGCGTCCTGATGAGCTCGAGGTAATTTTGGATCCAGCTGCCTCGGTCGATTGTACGCTCGTATGCGAGAGTGCTCTGGATTTCTTCATATTCAAACTGGACGAGCGCGTCATGTTCGTCACCTTCGGCATGGTACTTGGCCAAGAAAGCCAAAGTCTCCTCGTTGCGATCCTTAGAAGCGAGCCAACGCGGACTCTCCGGAACGAAATACAAACCCAGAAGCTGGATGATAGATGGAAGACTCTGGATGGCCGATGGAATGCGCCACGACCATGTCGAATCGATGCGAAAGCTCGCAAAGGTTGTCCATGCCGCCACAATGGCACCGAGAGAGTATGAGGTGTTGAATAGCGCGGTTGCGGTGGCCCTGTGTGCCGGGTGGGCAATCTCTGTGATCAACGGGGCGCCTGAAGCTCCAAGAAATACGGTGCCGCATCCGAGAATACCACGAGCGACGACGAACATGGCGAGGTTCTGAGCTGAGGCTTGGACTGAGGAGCCGATGATGCATAGAGTTGCACCGCATGCCAGACCAATCTTACGACCAAATCTATCGCTGACGAAAGAGAGAAACGGGATAGCGCAGAGACCTCCGATAGGATAGGCAGCGTTGAAGAGACCAAGGGTGGAACCTTTGGGTTCTCCAAAGTAGTTTCGCCAGTTCTCGACCGACTACAGGCCGTTCATCATGGACCCGTCAAAACTAGGCGTCCTTTGTAAGCATACGATACTACCGAGGGTCCGATATAGCGTGCTCATACCCTTGGGTACAGCGCTGATACCCATACAAATAAATCAAATATAAGGTTCGTATTTAATTATTTAGCTTATTTCTCGCGCTATATTTAATTATTTAATAATTAATTAATAAATTTAACTAATTTCTTAATTAGGAATTGAATAAAGCTATTACGAAAGTCCTTATAGTACTAATTTATAGACTTTACTTCGATTAGCTCTTTTAATTAAAAAATTAACCTTTTATTTCTATAGTACTACTACGAAGCTAGTTTTTAAGATATTAAACCTCTTTTAGTATAAAGGATCTTATTAATAATCGTTATAAAGTTAAAGTTAACTTTATAAAGCTAAATATCCTCTCGTAGTTTATTATTATTATAGGGATTATAAAAATATTAAGTATAAGCTTATTTAACGTTAAATAGGTTAGCTAATAATTAATCTACTATTAAATTAAGTTAAGGACCGGCTAAGGGATAATTTATAAATAATATTAATTAAGCTTAGGTACGTAGTTAATTATTACGTTTATTATTTAAAATATTAATTATTATTAATACTATGAGTTTTTTATAATACTTTTTAGAATTATAAGGGTATTAAAAGTAGTTTATAACTATCGTAATAAAGGAGGAGGACTTAAATAATAAGGAGGAGGAGGACTTATTATTTTATTTATATACTATCTTTATTAATAATCGTAAAGTCCTTTTTTCATATTAAATAGCTAGTAGCTCTACTCGGGCGTATTTTACTTCTTTTTTAACTATTTTAATCCTTATTTAAAATAAAGAATAATTACTATAGCGTAGAATAAAGAGTTACTTAACTTAATATAATATTTATTAAGGACTTACTAAGTATTAATAATTAATAGTTAGAAGTATTTTTATAAGTTAAAATTATTATTAAAAAGTAGCTTTACTTACTCCTTAAGTATATACTTAAATTAAATATAATAAGGGATATTACTTAAGGTTAGAGGTTAAAAAAGAGGTTAGGATATAAATTAATAATAAGCTAATTATTAACGAGGTAGTATTATTTATATTAATTACGATTACGACGCTATAATTTAAAAAGCCGTAAGATCTATTTCTTTTTTCAAAAGTTTATTATATAACTTCTTTTACTCCTCGAGACGGTTAATAAAGTACTTAAGACCTACTATTACTTTTTATAAATAGCTATAACTATTTCCTTTACCCTAGCCTTAGTATTTTATTATTTAAAAATACAGTAGCTTAAGTACTACCTTTAGCTCGGCTAGTAATTATTAGTTGTTATTATTAAAAACGTCCTTAATAAGGATCCGTTATTTTAAATCTTTATAAGCTTAACTAGTTATTAAGAAAGTATAAATCTGCTTTTTTTTTATAAAGAGCGCTATATTATAAAGTATATTAAATTCTACTTTATATCGTTATTAAGCGTTAATATAAGCTCTTATAATAACTCCTTAAAAAGAGTAAATATATTATTCTTATTAGTCTTATTATTAACCTCGAAAAAGGCTTTATATTATTAAAGTAATAAGTAAATAAATTTAATAACGTTCCGAAGCTTATTAATAGGGCCCCTTATGTACTAAAGGTTAAGATTTTTTTGAAATTACTTAGTATTAATTAATATATTTAATTCTTATTTAAATACTTTTTTATTATTATTAAATAAAAAGGCCTTACTAACGAGGTTAAGAATATAACCGTAATACTTTATCCTTCAGTTAAGAATATCTTTTTAAGTATAGGTATAAGATAATATAGAATATAAGTAACCTAGGTAAGTATTATTATTTAAAGTATTATTATAAATAACTATTCTAATTTAATTACCTAATTCTTAGTTATTTATTACCGATTTTATAATCTAGGTAATATTAGCCCTATTATAAGTATTATAATATTATTATAGAGTAATAAGGTATTATACTTATTACTTAGTATAATTTAAAAAGTAAGTAAAGACGGTAATAATAGTATTCTATATTAATAAGGTCTATAAATTAAATAATAAATAGACTTTTATTATTAACCTCCAGATCTCTACCCTAATTATATCTTTTTTTTTAATAAAAATCCTACTTAGCTTTTTCTTTATATTTTTATATAATAATAAGAGTTCGTTAGTAATATTATAATTTAATTAATAAAAGAGGGCCCGGAGGTAAGGATTATAAAAAGTTATAAATAGGCTATTATTATTAATAATATACCCGATTAATAATTCCTTAATTCTCGTTACTTAGCCCTTTATAATAATACTAAAAATAAGTTTTTATTTTTTTAATATAAAGTCGTATTTAGAGAATTTTAATAAATATAACGACTTATTAAAGCTTAGATTTATTATTTAATATTTTAATTTTAAATAAGCCGTTACTAAGCTCGTAGTTACTATTTTAAAATGAGTAATAATACTTATTTTATTATAGTAATAATAAAACTAAAAGACTTTATTTTAAATATTTTTATTATAGATTTTCTAAATAAAGACCCCCTCTAAGCAGATTTACGACTTCCTTAGCCTTATGCCCTTTTATAATATTAAATTATTATTAATAAAAGTCCTCTCTTTTTCAATTATTTTTAAAAGGGCGAGGAGGCTATTACGATTATTAAGATTAGTTAATAATATAAGGCTAGTGTTAATTAAGGTCTATAGTTACGAAGTAATTTAAAATAGTAACTACGTATTAAAGATTATATAACTTATTACTAATTAATTAATTATAATATAGTAAATCGATTAATATATAATTTAATTAATATTAATAATAATTATAATAGTCGTAAAGGGTTAGAAGTAGTAGTGCGTAACTTCGTTAGTTTTATTAATATTAAGAAAAGGGGGTACTAAAGGTTTTTTAATTTTTTAGATATAATAAGATACTAAATTTAGGGCTCTATAATACTTAGGCCCTTTTTTTTTATAGTAATTATTAATAATTTATTTAGTTAAGTAGTATAATATTAAACTTATAATTATAAATAAGGAGTCGCGGGTTCGAATCCCGCTCTAAGTATTTATATTCTTAATTATAAACTTTTATAGGGTATAGTTAGGAATATCGATTTTTAATTAGCCCGGCCCTAGATTTTCTTTTTTCTAGGCGACTTTATATTTAATTAAATACGTTAAATATAGGGCCTTATAATATTTAATTATTTAACTTACTAAAATTCCTATATTTAACTATTTGTTTGACTTATTTGTTTAATTAATTTGAATGGGTATAAGCGCTGCTTGGGTGAAGATGGATAGCATTGGAAATGCAAAAAGCAAATTCAGAGAACGGAGATTCTTGGACTTCCACCATATTTTCGGGTCTACCGCGCCCCCTGGCATAGCGGTGACGAACGAAGCTTCGACATTGCTGCCGGGTCCCATGTTGATTCTACTGGATTATAAACGACTTTGTGAGTGTTGTTAGTCTGAGAGTGTTTGTTCGAGTTGGCGAAAGCTGCAAAAGGCTCTAGAGATGTAATGAACGGAGGCCGATACAAGTGAGATCAGCGTTTGAACAGAGTCTTATAGAAAAGTCAACCGGCAGTCATGGAAGCAAGCTACAAATCGTCGCGTGATGGTGAAGAATGAGCAGAATACCGATGAGGTGTTTCCCTCGGACACGCTCAACTTAGCGCCCCTGCAATGATTCTTGGGATCCGGGGTATGGGGTGATTCGCGGGGGGACTGGGGGGCGTTCGGGACCCAGGCCGTCGAATATCGTGACCCGGCAGGTGACCGAGATGTTTGCTTAGTCTCAAAACTTTTCTTCTCCAGTTCAAAGCTGGATACTTGGGCTAGAGGCCAGTTGAAAGAACAGATTCGGCCGCGGAAAGCCGGAGTCGAGACTCTCAAGAATACGCGGGGCGTAGAACAGGTGGAGCTCACGCGGAAAGCCGGGACAATGCATTCGTCTCGTATCCTCCCGCTAACTTGGCTCGACCTCGCGCTAGCCTTCGGTTTTTCTCGATTCTGACTCTAGTTTGTCGATTTTATGAATCATGCAGGATTCCCTTGCCCCTGGATTTGGGTAAATCAACAAGTGGCAGACATGTGCCGTCGCGGAATCTTAGTTACGATCTCATGAGGCTCGCGAGCAGTAAGTGAACAGCAAGACGCTTGTATGCTTAGTGTAATTTGGTACGCTACTCTACTTTAGTTGCAAGTTGAACTTAAGATCCCGACCACTATGCTCCTCAACACCACTCGGAAGCTCTACACTTACTCGAATCGGATCTTCGACTGGGATGTCTTGTAGAACAACCCACAAACTCAGGTCATCAGTACCAATCTCTCGGGACCATCTGACACGAGCAATACCAGGCGCTAGTTCTCCACCAAGCGCCACCTTGGCGTCAAACTCGCTGAAGAGGTGGAATCGAGGAGCGCAAGAGATGGCTCGCCACCCAGGCTCGAGTGGTTTAATTCCAGCAACCTCGGTCGTGAACTCGTAGAGGGGAACCGCGCTCCACGCATGACAGTCGGATCTGAGCGTCACCTCGTCCTCGCACCAAGTTGTGAGGTTCTGGCTCAGCTGATGCCGCCAGGGATCCCAGAAAGAGTGGAAAGCCTTGTCGTAGAGGTCTCCGCCAACTTCGGACAAGGCCCGGAGAGCGTAGAATGACATCGCCGTTGAAAGTTTGGTGAACGTGACGGGTTGTCCCGAAGCAGTGGGGAGTTCCGACGCAATCGGGCCATGATCGAAGCAATATGTAAGGAGTTGTCTCGCCTCCTCACCACTAGTCGCGCCACAAAGGACAGCCCAGATCTGATTATGTTGACTAAAGTCCAGCGAATGGTCAGCTCTGGCTGCCGTCCCGTCCGTAAATACCGCCCCCACGCGACAGTGCTTCTGTGTGGCCAAAATGATACCGTCTGCTCGTGACCTATACTCCTGGGCGAGGGTCGGTCGACCGAGATCTTTGACAGTCTCTGCAATGGTCTTGAGCGTGTAGGCGTATAGAAAGTTGGTAAATGTCTGAGTGCCCGTCCTCTCGGCAGCCGGCGGTATGCCCATAGGTCTCCATTGCGTTGTCCAGTCGACAAAGTCCCAATGCGTATTGACTGACTGGTAGTCACTTGATATGAGTCCAGTTTCGGCATTCAAGCGCTGAGCGAAGGACGAAAGTATACCGTCGCATACGGCCAGGAATTTTCGAGTGAAGTCTCCGTCGCCGTAATATGTGAAGTGATCAGCTACTGTGCAGATCCAGAAGAGCGAGAAGTGAGGGATAACTTGAAAGACATGAGCAGGACTGCGACTTGCGATGAGCCCAATACTCGGACGATACGAGTTATGAAGTTGAACGATAGCTTGTCGAGCCATTCGATCGTCGCCTGACACGGCGTACGTGAACAGACAGGAACTGCGAACATCCATGGCGTATTGAAGCTGCTCATAAAAGGGACAGTCCTCGTAGCAGTCATGCATACAGTTGGTCAACGTGCGTGCGCCGTTCTCCCAGAGTCGCTGATAAGTCCTCTGGTGATCATCGGTCGACAGAAGTGTGAGTTCGCTCTTAATGTCCAAAGGATAATGCACTTGGCCGATAAGAATTCCTACAAATTCTAGATCGCTCTTCGGGTCTACCTGGATGTTGATGGCCATGAAGCGTAAGGTTCGGAAATGAAAAGGCGAGAAGGTCTCAAACTCCGCCGCATCTAGACCGTAGGCGATCTCGGAGCTGGCGTGAGCCCCTGAAGAGCCAGCAAAAATGTATTTGTCTTCAGGCCCGAACAAGGACTTGGTCGTGTCTCTCCTATCGCCTTTGCGGCGAATGTAGGGAACGTACTCTGGTTCCTCTTCATATGCCTCAGAATAACGAACTCGTAAAGTTGATCCCGAGGTTTTGGATCGTCTGAAACGAAACGCGAGCATTGCTGTCAAGTGAACTTTTGCCTCAACCTCGATGTGGTGATGTGTGCCCGCGGGCAGTCGGAGCGTGCTCGCACCATCTTTGAGGAAGCTCTCCCACGAAGCCTGGCTGATAGAACTTTCGACATTGTGAACAGCTGCAAGTACTTGGGTGGCGGTTGTTGGTTTTGGTATCATCCGCGGCGAGAGCACCCACGGCGGAGTGATGCCGTGTGATGTCGGCAGTTCCAATTGTTTCGCCGAGACCCAATCGAGCTCCGACGATCTCCTTGCGTCCACGTCTTCGTAAATGTGGAGGAAATCGTCTTCTTTCTGGTCGATGCGAAGCACCGTGGCACGGTCTATAGAAGCTTCCCAAGAGCTATCACTGCGGACAGGCAATACGAACCCATCATTTGCCGCCAGGGATCGAACAAAAAGTCCGGGAATGGGTAGTCGTGGGAAACTTGTGGCGTACTGCGTGGCGTGAAAGAAGCGCAGGACCCTGACTGAGATACGATTCACCCCGGCCTTCAAGAATGGTTGAATGTCGATCTCGTCATAGAACCAGAGATGTTCATCCCCTTTGACGGGGCCCGAAAAGACGTGTCGACCGTTGACGAATAGCTTGTATTTCGTGTCCGCTGTAATCTGGATTCTCGACGGCCCATGCGGAACTTCTTCCAGCTTCAGGCGCTTGCGGAAGTGGACGATGCCACCAGCAGTGTTTGCGCCGTGGTCTTGCCACTCGGGGTGCCAGATCCAGGGCGTGCTGAGCAATTCGGGATCCATGATATCACAATGGTGTGTAGTGATCTTGCTGTTGGTGATTGTGGTTACGAGGGAGTTGAGTCTTGGGAGTCATTCCAGTGGATGACCCTAGAGGAAGTTGAGGGGGTATGCACTCATTTAAATTGCGAAATTTAGTATCTTATAGAATGGTGGGGGGTTCAATACACCGTGCCATGCACCAGCTCGGTGCCCTCTTGAGCGAGCTTCCATGTTGATCGAACACATTGACCAATTTCTCCCCAACACGCCACGGAAGAACACATCGCGATTCTGCCACATGCGAAAAGGTACCATTTTTCTTATGTATTCCGGACCTGCAAATCTACTCATTCCATTCGAATCGATTCTATTGTCTATCGTGTAGCGCATAAGAAGCTTTTCGATGTTCAAATACCTGACCACCAGCTAGTCCTCTCAACCTTCATCATGGCCGCGAGAGGCGTCTCAAGGCTGCTGGTGCCAACAAGTATGTCAAAGTTTCCAGCCTCCACCGCCCACTGCTTTCGCGGTTCGTCCCAAAAGCTGAGAGCATATTTCTTGCTCAGGATGACTTCTACCTGAGCGGACTGTCCCGCCTTAACATACGTCTTAGAGAATCCCTTAAGCTCCTTTTTGGGGCGTATAACTGAGGGGTGTTGTGGTGAAACGTAGACCTGCACAACTTCGGAACCATCAACCTTCCCAATGTTGTTCAACCCAACTCGCACTATAATCTTTTCGTCACCGTCCTTGACTCCGTGAGAAACCTGGAGGCTGTCAACGCTGAAGGACGTGTAAGATAGTCCCCATCCAAAGGGATAGAGAACAGATCTCTTGACTGCCTCGTAGTAGCGATACCCAACAAAGACACCCTCGCCGTAAAGGACTCGCCCTTGATCCGATCGGTAGTTGAGGAAAGCCGGGTTGTCCTCAACCCTGACCGGGAATGATAGGGGCAACTTGCCTGATGGGTTGACGTTTCCAAATAGGACATCGGCAACGGAGTTACCCGTCTCGTTTCCGCCGTACCATGCCTGGATAATTGCCGATACAGAATCAGCCCATGGCATAGTCACGGGCGTTCCTGACTGGACCACGACTGTGGTAGTTGGATTGGCAGCAGCGACAGCGGCAACTAAGTCATCTGTTCTTCCAGGCAAGTCCATGTGCGGGCGGTCATGACCCTCTTGCTCAAAGTCCGCATTGAGACCGACGCAAATGACGACTTGGTCCACCGACTTTGCCAGCTCTGCTGCGCGATGAATCTCCTCATCTGCGTCGCGGACTTCGACACCACCAATGCGAACACCGCCGCCGCCAAAGGAAACCACACCATCGGCGTCTTTGACCTTGGATGCTGCGCCACTGGCGAAGTTGACCGTGATATTGTACGTCTGCCCGGCGACCAATGCCTTGGTACCCGTTTCCTCCACGGTACCGACGTTGAAGAAGCTCCCACCACCTCTTTGGACAGTCTCGTTGTCGATCACGAGCTCTCCGTCAATATAAAGATTGGCAGTTCCGTGAACAGTGAGACCGAACTCGAAATCGCCCGTCTCCTCAGCAGTGAACGAGGCCTCAATCTCTCCCCACCATAGGTCTTCTGTTATGTCGGGGTGGTAGTAATCGGCAAAGTACATGTTCGTATCAACTAGATGCAGCATATCAACTGGTTGACGATCGCTATCAGTTTCAGGTGCGGTGTAAGCCCTGAAGGTAACTCCGACCTGGCCGTCTACGGTTTTCAATCGCGGGCCAAGAATCGGCAGCATCTTGTGAGCATAACACCCGACAGAGTACACTACATGCTTTGCTTGCTCGTAAATAGCATCGAAGGGCGTTACTGCGTAGTAAGGTCTCAAAGTGGCTGATCCACCACCACAGTAGACCGCTGCTTTGGCATTTGGTCCGATGACGAGAACCTGTCAAGTATTAGAGAGCTTGAATTTATCAAGAGCAAACCGGTGATGAACTGACAGTTTTTTCTTTCCTGAAAGGCAGAGTAGAGTTCTCGTTTTTCAGCAGTACGATTGAGTTTCCCGCAATCTTTCGAAGGAGAGCTGAGGTCTCTGGAAGATCTCGGCCGTTCTCCTCTGCCCCTTCTGGGATCCCCGTCAAGGCTGCACGGCGAACGGCTTTAAGGACAGCGCGGACCCTTTCATCGACGATCTCGGGAAGGAGTCTTCTGGATGCCAGAGCGTGCTTCACCAGCTGGCCGCGCCAACGCGTGGGTCCAGGCATCTCCAGGTCGAGACCAGCTTCGATGGCTTCGATTGTAGAGTATGTGCCATACCTTGAGCGGTGTAATCAGTTCGCGGCCACTCTTCTATTTGTATATTCTGAGTGCTCACCAGTCGCTCATGATAAGGCCTTTCCATTTCCATTGATCACGCAAAATGCTCTGGAGGATACTGGGGTCTTCGCTCACATGCAGTCCATTGACCTTATTGTAAGCCGTCATGAAGGACGCTGGGTTGGCATCTCGCACAGCAATCTGGAAAGGCAGCAAGTAGATTTCCCGAAGAGCCCTGTCTGTGATGCGAGAATCAACGGCCATTCGCTCGTGCTCCTGGTCATTTCCCACAAAGTGCTTGATAGCAGCCTGGACTCCTGTGCTCTGAATGCCGGCGACAACTGCAGCGGCACTTTGGCCTGCAAGAACTGGGTCTTCTGAGAACGATTCAAATCCTCTGCCTCCCAGTGGACTTCTTTGCATGTTGACCGTGGGACCTAGGAGGATGTGCGCCCCCTTGGTTCTTGCTTCGAGACCCATGAGCGTTCCGGCTTCCCGAAGCAGACCGGCATCCCAAGTTGCTGCTAGACCAGTGCCGCAGGGGAAGCAAGCTGCCGGCACACCATTGAAAAATCGTGTACCTCGGACTCCATTGGGGCCATCGGAGAGTCTGACTGAGGGGACCCCAAGACGGGGAATGCTCTTGGTGTGCCAGAAGTCGATACCTGCAGGTATAGTCAGCAAAGTTCCTACTTCTCCTTTCCCTTGAGATTCCATGAACTCATACCAGCAAGTAGATCAATCTTTTCTTGAACGGTTAATTTCTCCAACACGTCTTCCACGTCAAAAACGGCTACTTCCTTTGGAGCATAGGAGATAGTCATGATCGATGCTGTCAATGGTGTTGGCGCTTTTCCGTGTAGTAGAGTTCTATGCACAGAATCTTTACGAAATGACAAGGTAGAGAATAATCATCAGCTCGCGGACATCAGGTGACTACCTACTCATTGCGACTTACACGCACCATTGTGCATGGCTGTTTTTAAACACGCATTCGAAGTTCTTGTAAACTGCAGTGACTAGCATGTTCCCCAACAAAATTTCGGTCATATTTCCGTAGTCTCCTGCACCCAGGGCTGAGTTGGTGTTGAGTAATCTTGCATCACGGAGAGTCGATCCCCCGAAAAGGCTGATCAATTCCGGCTTTCCGCGGAACGAACCAAACGCTTGGGCTGGTAGCAAATCCACTGTGACCGTGCAGCGCTCCTCTTCATTTCTCGCGCATTGTTATCCTACACTCCGCGAACGTACTGCCCCTCGTCGATCATGTCCAATTCACACGCAGAAACCCGTGCCAGCTCTCGCAAGAGACCTGCGTATCCGCGGAAACGAGCTGCCCAGGCCTGTCTGACATGTCGTCAACGACGGACAAAGTGTGACAACGAAAAGCCAGCCTGCAATTCTTGCAAGAAGCTGGGGATAGATTGCGTCTACCACGAATTCGAAAAGGCTAGGTGTGTGCTTTTCTCTGCCCCCTTGATTTTCTCCCCGGCATTTGTCCTGTCCATGGGCAGCAATTCCTTTCTCATATGCTCGTTTCCCCTCTACATCTGTTCTGGGCCAACAATATCATGATTGCAGTTTCGATGCAGCCAGTCTCGCTATCTTACGAAGATTAGATGAATTGGAAAGCGTGGTAAAAGGCAGCCGTCCGCTACCTGCTGCTCCTCAGCCGTGCTTAGACTTTGCTTCATCGCTTTCTTCGTCGCCATTTCCAACCACCGATATCGATTGGATCAACTCCTTCGAGGTCCGTTACGTTAATTGCGAAGTAATACTCAACTGGCCAGTCTGGAAAGCCGCCGACCTACATTATTCATCACAGGATTCGCCTCCGGCTATCCCTCCGGGGATCGACTCGGTGTCACGCCCTCTTCTCGTGTCAGACGTGGACGTTCAGGACGCTTCCAGACTCCTCGGCATTTTCTTGTCTATTTATCACATATTCAATCCAGTTTTGGATATACCGACGATTGAAGAACATGTCAAGAGCACATCTCTCAATGGGTTCGGTTGGGATGCTGCGTCATGTCTTGTCGTAAGCCGTCCTTCGTCACTGTAAACTTCTGCTATCCATAAACCGATATCTGGCAGATTTACAGCTGCTCATACTGGCCCTGGGAACAACAGTAGACCATGATAACATCCATACACATACATCTTTGTCCGTCCGACAAAACGAAAACTTCAGCCGTGCCGAAGCGTTTTTTGTTGCAGCGCAGAGGCGGATGGGTTTGCTACTATCCAGTAGCGGTATTGCAGAAGCCCAATGCTTCTTCTTGGCTGGCGTGTATTTGATGACTACGATGCGACCGGCTGATGCCTGGAAAATGTTCACGCGGGCTTTGTCGAGCTGCCACACTTTCCAACTATCTTGTCGCGATGCCAGCCCTGGAGGTATACGCTTGCAGCAGACCATCCACTGGGCATGCTTCAAGTCTGAGCTGTGGGTCTTTTTACTCTCGTTTCCAAACGACGTACTAAGTGATAAACAGCGAGGTTCGGTTGGAGTTAGGAATTATCAAGACGAGTGCATGGGATCTACGCTATCCAGACCTCTTTCCCGACCCTCCAGAGTCCATACAAACTCAAGGAGAGCCTGCCTGGTATTTTTACCTAGCTGAAATAGCACTGAGGCGGCTTAACAACCGCATACTATCGACTACATGTTTGGATAGTCAGGACACTGGCAATGTTGCGGATAAGGTGGCAATGACCTTAGAGTTCGAGCGCCAAGCCCACAGCTGGTAAGCATTCGTGTTCCGACCTTGGTGCCCCTTGCAGAACTAACATGGTGTCTCTGCTTCGTAGGGCCAGGTCTCTTCCACCGAGTCTCCGGCCGGCGATAGACGATTCCAGCGACGTTACTTTCGACTTTGACGAGAACGGCCAGCTAAGATTTATCCTCAGTGGCCATCTGATAGACTGCTTGGAACTCATGTACTGGCCTTATATCTACGCCGCTGTGCATGGCCGACTCGGAGACGACAGGGACTCCCACATGCTGGCTTCACGAGGTCTCGACTTTTGCGTGCGGAGGATAAATATCAACAAGACAGGATTCTTTCATCGACATCATGGGACGTGGTTGATGCTGCAGTCATGCACACGGAGCGCGCTTGTCTTGATCGCTGCCGCGTATGGAGGGCTGCATGACAAGCTTCCACACGACTGGAAAGCTAGTGTCGAGGACGTAGTGAACCTCTTGAAACATTGGGTTGATGAGGTACCTGACTTCAGGAGGATGATTGAGATCCTCGCTAGCCATGAGTAAGGTAGCAAACCTGGTATTGCACTATAGTCTTTTAGTCAAGTACACGTCTAGGGTCGTTCGGGTCGAGACTTTTCATGCCCTATATCTGTAGTCTATCGATGCAGACTTCTAGCTCTTTTTCTGGCAACTCCATGCTTCCCCTGGCTGACTCTCCTCTCAAGTCCCTAATCTTCTTCAAGAGAACGTTCAGGAAGTCCGGGCTTGCCTCCCAAACTTGCTAGTACCATCTCGTTTGTAGCCGTGAAGTCATCCAGTATCTGTAACTCTTTTCGGAGAAACCACCTTGGTACCAGCAAGACTCTCATCGGGATGAGCAAGATGATCAGTACCGGGAAGCCGATGGCACCCAGCGTATGAGAGATAGCAACGCAAGCTATAACAGCTAAGAATTGTATGGCTATGTACAACCAGACCTTTCGGCGGCGGACTTGGAGAAGTAATTCATCTCGTTGTATGAAGCGTTCTTCCGCTTGAAGATAGAGGAATTTCTGAAGGATGCTGTTCGATTCGATTGAGCCCCACTGGAAGATTGTTTTAATCAGTCAACTATTCATTCACACCAAGGGACCGGATCGATAACCTACACCAACGACAAAGAAGACGCCAGCAAAGGCAGCAGCTGGCATGGTATGGATCACCACCAGAAGGGGACTCGTCATGGTGCCTATCAGAGCGAGGCCCATCAACAAGTGAGAAATCCTCTGCTCGACCACTTGTGTAGCAACAACCACAGGCCGTCGGATTTCTGTATCGCCTCCTTCGTAAGTCGGTAGAAATTGGAGCTTCGTCTCGTAGACTGTCAAGGAATCGGTATGAACTGGGGCCTGAGGGACGAGTCCATTAGGCATCGGCAAGCCCAAGATGCCTGCGATGAACGTCGTGCAGCCGAGTAGAAAAAAGTCCCAGTGGAAACCTTCTGGCTTCTTCAAGGGATAACGGCGTGCTTGAGCGGTAATACTGCTGACATTCTGGGAAGATTTAGCCAGTTCTCTCGAATACGCATGTACCCCGAAGGTGAAAGAAACACTTACATGATCGTAGTAGAAAAGCAGCATTACTAGAAAACCGAAAGGCATAGCTACAAAAACCCACTTTGCGTCAAGGTTCCAAAAGGCGAGGATCCAGCTCCTAGGCTGAGTCGGTTGGAAGGCGTCGACAACAGGGACCCTCATGATATGCGTTGCTTTGAGAGTTCCCGGGATGTGAGAGAAACCAACCCAAAAGATGGTGGCGAACTGCGAGAACTATCAACATCCGTTCCTATTTATTGGTAGCAAGTAGGAATCTCACCACATAGGCGTAGTCAGCGAGAATTTCTCGGTAAACAGACGTCCAAAGAGTGCTGGAGCCCATCTTCTCCAAACTGTAGACAGTGCCGAAGTATAGAATCGCAATCATACAAGCTAAGTAACCCGCAGCGCTGCCTTCGGCATCGAACTCGTTCACCAGTTCTTCCACACCCTTGACTGTATCTTTGTCAGCAGGACGTTCTGCAACTATTACTTTAAATTGAGCCCACAGACTGATGTAGATGATGCCAACGTATAATCCAAATGCCTCGCTAGAAAAGTCGGTAACGTATCGCATGTAGTCACACGCGTTGAACACGGCGACGAGCCAATGGAACATTGCTGCCCAGATTCCCGTCCAAGCCATGAACTGTGGGTAGATGGAGACGTCGTAGATCTTGATGATGTCGTAGATTGTCAAATTGAAGAGCGAGATCAAACCGGTGACGCCAACGATCGTCAAGGGCTGGGCGCTGAGGATGCTGAAGACAATGGCAGCGAGCGCCGACGATAAAAGGGCTTCGTTGATACCAAAGAACTGTCCTGTTCGTCGGTACATGTCGAGGGTGTAGGCTATCGCGGGGAGGAGACTAAAGGCATTCATTTGGTTGTCAGCACATATTTCGGCGAATATTTAAACTATAATCCTGATCAGTGTGCCTACTAACTTCACGAAATACATGCGAATAGTACTGGCTACAGTGCGGTACGTCCACGCGTCAGCAATGTCGCTCCAGTAGTATGGAAGCCGTCTTCTGATGTCGTGGTAAATTCCACGGCCTGGACTAAGGATTCTCCATCGCCTCCAGCTTTTTTGGCCATCGTAGGTGTACGACGTGTCCGTATTCCCCCTCTGTAACCGCATCTCGCTGGAATTGCTGAACTCTGGGTCAACCGACATGATGTTGAGATAAGATAGGTGTGAAAGCGAGGGATATCGATTCCGAGAAAGAGGTAGGTGCGTAAAGGAATGGGAATGAGATGGAATCAGAAACTTCTGGATGGTGACCTAGAGAGAGTTTGGACCAAGCGAGACCAAGTGTGGCCATATATACGAACGTTCTCTGGAAACTGGGGAAGGCCTGACCACTTAGTTTTAGCCGATTCCTTGGGCCTACATACTTGTTTCCATACAGGCAAGTCATGGATTCAGAGAGAGGTCGGAAGGTTGGCTCTTGGCAGACCGGTCTCGCTCCAATACGTCACGTAGACAGCGCCGGGATGATACACTGAAAAGCCTGCTGCCACCATGTACCTGTTAGACATCCTCTAAGTGCGACTGGCATGCCGAACCGCTCCTTGGCACGGTTCTATGTCGCCAGCGGGAGATGAAGAAGCCAAAGAGGCGAGTACCCGCAACAGCATCTGGTCAGTCATCTACCTTGGCCTCTACTGAAATCTGACTGCACACTGTCAGCAGGGCGTTATACATGTCGAGGAAGTCTCTTCTTGCCTAAGTGCAGACACAGCGCCGTGATAGTTGATATGGCTGTCGCGGCCTTGCCTGGCATCCCGCACCAAAGTCACCCAATGGCCTGGTCTTCAATGGGTTGTTGACAGCCAATGTTCCATCAGACATCAGCCTAGCAAGATTAGTGTGGAGATTCACGACAGAGGATTCTGCCCAGGCAGAAAATCACGGGCAAATCGCGCTTGTCCCTTGTTCCCAACATATGGCCCCTCGTTCTGTGGACTTTCTCACCTCCCACACTGTTTCTCTTTGCGTGACAGAGCCGCTCTCGATTAATAGATCACAGTTCTTTGCTTCGGATCAGCATGATGCTCCTCAAAATTTCTAGCTCTTGGCAGACATCAGCAGGCTCCTTCGTAGATCGTCATCAGGATTAACCTTGAGCTTGTCTGAATATATGTTCGACACTGAAGGTTCGCACAGGCAGAAATACCAATGTGCTTTAATATCTGCATCCTATCGTTCGCAGATCCTACAATCGTCATCTTTTGCACAAGAGCAATCACTTCGCATGTCCAGGCAGGCCATGATGATCTCATCTGCCCTATCCCTAAGCTTGACATTCTATCCAGGATGCATGCATGTAAACAGACGTCGGAGTAGATGTGGCGGATAGTGATAATGAAGACCATCAGTCTCCGTACTCTTGGATTGAACAGGTCTATGTACCAATCTATCTACGCCGGCTTTGCCCGAAAATCATCGCAAGGAATGCAACCACTCTGTAGATAGTTCCAATACCAACCAAAACTCCCATGTTGCGCCATAACCAATTCAAATGGAAGCCAGTCGCCGCTGCAGCAGACTCGACATCATACAAGTACCCAAAAGGCGAGACTAGCTGGCCAAAGTAGATCTCTGCTAACCAGACACCGGGTGAAGCGCGCCAAAGCCATTCCAAGTGCCAGTCCTTGACTTTAGCTAGTGGAGGAGCAGCACCAGACAAGATTGCAACGATAAGACTAATCATTGTCGCAAACAGGGGGGCATCTTCTCGCCGGACAAGCATGCTGACGATACTGGCCAGCCCGTAAATGCAGTAAAAGTAGAAGAAGTTCGTGAGGAAAGCAAGCCCCCAGTTGATCACCGGTACCGTGAGAATGAACAAGAATGTTGTGAAATGGAGACATCCAAAGAGCATACGGGGAAGGACCGAGACGACCTTGGCAAGAAAATATGCTAGTCTGTTGTGTCCCGCTTCGGCCTCCCTCCGATGCACGAGCAGTTCTTCTGAGAAAGTCTTCACGCCAGGTGCACCAGACACTAGACCCACAGCAATGGAGACCAATAGAGCAAGTTCAGGGGCGGACTTGAAGTCTACAGCAGTTGACAAGATCGAGTACGGCTCTTTGAAAGTGCCAGTAAACAAGATGCCCTTTTTCGAGTGCTCGGCAAGGCCCAGGAGAAATCCAGCGAGCGCCGCGAGACCCATCTCAGCCCAAAAAGCTGCTTTGGTGCGGTACTGCTGAAGCATGGCCCGGCGGAGGCAGAGCCATGCCTGTCTGTACAACGGTGCACCGCGATGTTTGATGGCGGCGTAGATGCCGTTGTTGCTCATGATGGAGGAAGCGTGACGTTCCTTGTGCGCGAGAGACTGGCGGTGATCTGACCACTTTGAAATGAGCGAGTCTTTGGAAATCTCCCCGATTTGCTTGTAATCGCGACCGTTCCCAGTAATAATATCGGCGACCACGTCGCCGTGATTACTGTGCTTTGGGAACCCGAAGCCGAGCCCCTCGAAATAGTCCTGCACTTCAGCTTGGGGACCTTCGTAGATAGTCTGGCCATTGCCGAGGAGAATGAGGTTATCGAAATTCTCAAAAATTTCGGTTCGTGGTTGATGGATGATGACGATTACGGTGATTCCCAGCCGCGCAACTGCCTTCAAAGTCCGCATTAAAGATGAAGCTGCAGTTGCATCGAGACCGCTCGTCGGCTCGTCCAGGAAGATCGCCATTGGTGCAGAAGCCAGTTCCATACCGATACTGACACGTTTGCGTTGCCCACCACTAATGACAGGTACAGCGACTGAACCAACTAAGGAGTTGCGTACGTGGGAGAGTTCCAAGCAGTCAATGACAGAATCGACATGAGACTCAATGTCAGCCGTTGACCAAGTCTGAGGCAAGCGGATCTTTGCGCTATGGACAATGTTTTCGTATACCGTGAGCTCCGGCAGCACGATGTCGTCTTGAGGTACATAACCAATCACCTTCTTGTACCGCTTCAACTTGTCTGGACTGCTGTTCACAGCTACTGTGCCTCCGGTGTTCTTGATCTTACCCATGAGTACGTTGACAAACGTTGACTTACCGGCACCGGATCCGCCCATGACAGCCGTCAAAGTGCCCCGGTCGATGGATCCCGTAACGTTTTGAAGAATCATCTTGGAGCTCTTCTTAGGGTGGAAACTGAGGTCAGAGTAGCTGAAGGAGAGACCAAGATTGGTTGCATCAGTCGCACGCCTCATCGAGGAGACAAACGCCATCAGCTGAGGATTGAGCATCTCGCTCGTTGGCCGTACATTGACTGAGTCTTCGGAATCGAGGTTAAGGGCGGCTTGAAATCCTCCTCCATAGGAGTCGGTCCGGTTGGGAATATAGGTAGCGCTCATTGGGAGCATCTCGCGGTCTGTATCTTCCGAAAGTGCCCTGTAGCCCGTGATCTGAGCTTTCATGCTGCTCATGCCACGCTTCAAAGTTGGTCTCCGGCTCTTATTTGATTGATGATCGCGAAGGCGCTTTCGGAATCGGTAAATAACCATGCCGGCGATCATCAGAACATCGATAATGATCAAGATGGCGAGAGGGATGAGAAACAGCTCGTAGGAAGAACCTGCCGGGCAACGGCTGCCAACCGAACATGGTGTTGGGGTTGCGGCTCCAGGCTGGCAATATGAGCCAGCTGGACAGACGATAGAAACCTTGCCGTTATTCTCTTCTGGGCAGTAGTTTCCAGCTTGACAAACAACCGGCTCAAAAGGGCCCATGCCAGCGTTCTTGCCGCCAAAATTGCAGGTGAACGATGCTAATCTTGCCATTTGACATGCGTCCAGCGGTGGACAGTACTGAGGTATTGAGTTGACGGTATTGTTCTCACCTAGACCTGAGTTAGCAAACACTTAATACCCATCAAACGCACACTTGCAAGGTTTATTTGAGACTTATACTCACATAGAAAACCCGGGCTGCACCCAGTAGCCTGCCAACTGTCCACAGTCTGAATCTCTATCGGAACCGCCCCTTGTCTGTAACACGGCGCAGCACTATATGGCTGCTGGCCTGCAATGATCTGTGCCGTTGCTTCGTAGAACGAGGTCGAGAATCTGGTGTTATTCTTGCCAGTGCAAGCGCTGTCGTACACACTGAGCCCGTCGTTGCCCGGCGAGTCTCGCAACGCTCCAGATAGCCATCTTTTGGGCTTTTCGATATCCGGCGGACTTGAAGCATCAAAAATGGGCCCATTGGCATTTCCGGTCCCATTGAGTGTGTTGAACCATCTGCCGGTTCTGATTGTGTAGATGCTTCCCTTGCTTTGGTCTCCGATGCATTGCCAAGCTGGTTCTGGGGCTCCGCCGGCAGGTGTCACCTGTAAAGCACAGAGACATCCTTCTGTATCAAGGAAACTACTCGTGCCCGCCCCCACTTTTTTGGGCATTCGGGACTCATCACCCACTAAAGTGGGTGCTTTTTAGCCAAACGGCCTCCTCAGCCATACGGGCACAATTATCGCGATTTATCTCTATATATTACCACTTTTACTACTTTCTACTACAATGCCTAAATTTAATGTTGCTAAAGAGGAGCGTATATAAGTAGCTATTATAGCTATTCGCAAAGACCCGGAGTTATTAATTATAGCGGCGGCTCGGTAGTACTCTATTCCGCGCTAGAAGCTTAGTTAGAAGATTTTTAGTAAATACTTATTAAAAGAGCGTACTAGCTACGGCTATAAGCTTACTTAGGACTAAGAAAAGGCGATTTATAATTATATTAACTATTTAGACCGAATTAACCTGCCCGTGAGGCGCGAGCTAGTCGTTAGCGCTACTAATTACCTACTTACCGAGTCGTAGGACCTAGTAGATATTAATAATACTAAGGACCTACCTCTTCTTCTAATTATTAACTCCTAATAAGCTAGTCGATTTATTAAGAGGTATAATTACTCTCTAGTTAAGGAGAAAGTGCTAGACGCTAAGCGGCGCAAATCTAAAGATAAGAATATTATTAACTCTTACTTTCTTAAGCTAAAAGAGGTCGTTAACGAGTATGGGATCTAGCCTTTTGATATATAGAATATGGACGAGACTAGATTCTAAATAGGGGTTAGGAAATCTAGTATAGTTATTACGAAGAGAAGAAGGGCCTATTACTTCGCCCTTCTAACTAATAGAGAGTCTACTATTACTATAGAGGCTATCTCTATTACTAGAGATTACGTACTAGCCTTTTTAATCCTTAGCGGCTCTGTTTATATAGCTAGGTAGTATGGCGTTAAAGAGCTCGAATCTAATACTATTATAGGAGTCTTACCTACTAGCTATATAAATAATATAATAACTCTAGATTAGATTAAGCACTTCGATATATATATAAAGGGTCGAACTAGGGGAGCTAAGAGACTGCTACTTATAGATAGGTATAGATCTTACTATACTATTAAGTTTATTAAGTACTATAATAAACACGATATTATCCTATTTAGATTTTTATTATATAGTACACATATTCTCTAACCTCTCGATATTATGGTCTTTTAGCCCCTTAAGTACTACTACGCTAAGGCACTCGACCTCGTAGTTCGAGAAGGCTATATTAATATTATTAAACTAGAATTCCTCGGCTTTATATAGTCTATTCGCAAGGAGGCATTTAAACATTCTATAATTCTTTTAGTATTTAAAAAGACAGGTATCTACTTATATAATCTATAAATTGTACTCGAAAAGATCCGTGATCGTGGCTACGATTCTTAACTAACTATACTACTTTTCTAGGGGCTAGGTTCCTTACTATTTATTATACTTATGACTATTTAAAAGCTCTGCTACGTTACTTAGTATTTATAGGAGGATATGAATACCCTTAATAAGGAGATTTAGTACTTAACTAGCGAGGCTTCCCCGCTTGAGCGGAATCTCGAGCGGTTTGTTCGTAGAGTACTTATATAAGGCTCTGAGCTCCTCTAGACGAAAAGAGACCTCGGCCTAACTTAGCTAGCTTAATAAGTAAGCAGAGCCTATAGGCAGGGTAAGAATAGTTAGCTATAGACTGGAGGAATTATTATAGTAAAGGACGGTCGACGTATAGTCGAACGGAGGTAAATATCCGAGATTGCTAAAGTAGTAGCTCTCGTCGAGGTAGTAGATGCGAAGATCCGCTCAGCTATTAAAAAAGGGGCTTTTGAGGTAGGAAAAAAAGCCAGGAAGATGAGGAATACTGGCTAGCTTTAGCCTATGTACGTAATTAACGGTCTAGACAATGGGCGGCTGTTAAAAAGGGGGTAGTCGAGGCTTGTGTATAATGGTATATAATCGACGATTATCTGCCCGTTTGGCTGAGGAGGCCGTTTGGCTGAAAAGCACCCACTTTAGTGGGTGATGAGTCCCGAATGCCCAAAAAAGTGGGGGCGGGCACGAGTAGGGCCTGTTGGGTCTGTTTGGGGATAGTATGGGTCCTGTGGTAAATCCGAGGCGTCGAGGCCGAAAGTCTTGCGGCTCATGTTGGCAATGGAAGTCTTGTCTCAACTTTCTGCTGAGAGTTCATTACCCGATTCCAGATTTCGTGATTATTGCGGAGTTGCAGCTTTTTCATTCTTGAAGGTGTTTTCGTTGTCTCTTGGCAGGCAGACATGGTACCAAAACAGGAAGCAATAATTCATTTTCCCATCAGATTTTAGCGTGATCCTTCTGGCTCACAGCACACAGCTCACAAGGGACGAGCCCACGCAAAAAATACTTAGTATTACCTAGCTGGGGAAACTCGGACGAGGCGAAGCTGCAGACCAATTGCTGACGCTCCACCTACGAGTGCCGCGCCTTGTACCATGGGAAATGAGTGAAACCAATCCATCATTGTGGTTGGAGATCCACGCATTGGCGGCCCGCAGCATCGGACAAGATGAACGGCGTCGTGGCGCGGTCGAACCCACAATGCCAATACTTGTTCCACGAACTTTTGCTGCCTAAAGATGATGGGCATACTGGATGGTATCTAATCTTGGTTTGGGTACAGCGCGAGCATAGCGTAGATCCTCGGCTGACATCAATTCACTTCCTAGGATCCGTTGCCTTTATAGGGGCAGCATGCAGAGTCCCGAACGAATTGGCACTGACAAAGAGGCTTTTCATGTGATCCAGGGTGATTCCGATTGGCTGGTTCCAGCGTGATCTCATGGCACGTCTCGACCCAACAAAATCATAATGGACGATCTGACTGGGGTATTAGTAGGTGAATGCAACCTTCCTCCTATATACTTTTTCTTAGCACGCACTGTTAGTACGGGCTACCGTACTACACTAACCTCTTTAATAAGGCCTAATTCCCCTTTTTCTCTCCTTATACTAAATATAACTAACCTAAGTAACGGCTACTATATGCCGCTATAATTACCGCCCTTATTAAATACTTTTAGTACTCTTTTAAGTTTTATTATTATTATTTAGTTTATACTATTACGCTTATTTATAAAATAGCGTCGTATTTTAAACTTTATAAATATAACTCTTATAACCCTTAAGATTATAAAAGTCCTAATTATAAGACCTAAGCTAAATATATTAGCTATTATAATACTACTTAGATTAATAATAATATAATTATACCTTAATTACGAGATATATTTAAATAGGATTATAATTATAAATAAAATTAAGACCCGTTTTTTAAGCTTTTATTTCGTAAGGAATATTATCCTTATTACTATTTAAGAGTTCTTTTAATTATTAAAAAACTCTAAATATATTATTATTATAAGCTTTTATATAACTAAGCTCGAGGTACTATTTAGATAACCTTAGTATTTTTTAATAAAAACCTCTTATTATAGACTTAATTATAAAACTATATTAGGCCTCTTTTATTTTAAAATATTTATATAGGGCTTTAGTTATTAACCTTAGGGCCTTATAACTCGAGCTTTAAGTATAAAAAGCGTTTTATAAGAGGGAAATAGAAACGTACTTCTTATTCTTATTTATAATACCCGTATTTTTATTTAGCTCGATTTTAAAAACCCCTATTATTAAGCCGAGGTACGGTTTATTTATAAAAAAGTTATTAAAAACTACTTATTTAAGAGTGAGGATATTAGCTTAGTAATTAGGATTCTAACTAATTACGTACTTATTTTAAAAACCCTAAGAGTATAATAAACTATACTTAATTACTATACTTAGCTATTTAAACTCTTTAATAAAACTACTATTAACCCCCCGACGGAGCAATCCGCCGGGGCCGTACTGTGTATTACGTATTGGGGAAAACTGGGTATATTGCGCTCCATACCTAACTACTAATCAAAATCAACCGACTCGACCGTTGTCTTCCTTTCATTAACTCCCGACCTTCCCCCGCCCGTCTAGAGGGCGAGCTGCACCCACTCCAACGATACTAGTTCTCGTCGAGGTAGTGGTTTGTGTGTTAATGGGTTTGTTTAGTGGATTTGTTTAGTAGATTTGTTTAGTTTAAATAGAGAGTAGCTTTGGGCGATATTAGAAGCGATAAGGATAAAAAGAATCTTTATGAGCTCTAGTACGTAAATATTAGCCTATTTAGCCCTTTTTTTAAAAACCTCTACGTCGCTATTAAAGTTTAGAACCTTTATAGTTAAGGAAGGCTACTTTTAATTATTATAACTAATTATTATAGTTAATTATTATAGCTAACCTTTATTATTAACCTTTTTAGCTAGTGCTACTACGTAAAGGGTAGCTTATTTATTCTAAATTATATAGCGGTTTTTATATTAAAATTATTATATTACGTTAAGCGCGTACTTAGGGTATATTATACGTATTATATAGTTAAAAAGTATATTATATTATATATAATTTCTTTTAAAAGCGTAATCCCGTTAAGGTCGATCTTTTGCGCCTATAAAGCTAGAAAAAAACCACTATATAACTATTATTAAGGGATCTAAAATTTAGTTTATTTATATTATTAAAAGTATTAAAATACGGATCCCGGGCCTGGGTAAGTAGCTACTTAACTTTAGTTTATTTATTTAAAACGAGATTAAGGTTATTATAAAAATAGACCCCCTTTATTACTAAACCTTAGGCCCGATAGTTAGCCCTTATATTATATATATCGTATTATTTTTAAAACTAACTAAGGAGCCCTTTAGTATTTTTAAGTTGGTTAAAATATAATTACTTATATATTACTTATTTTTAAAATAGTACTAAGTTTATTTAAACTAATATAGCTCTAAGGATTACTTTAGAACTTAACGCTATTATTATTATAATAAGCTAAAATATAATAATAATTATACTTTAATAATCCCTTAGTATACGAATTACTAAGGACCGTACTTAAATAACTATATAAATTACCCTATCCGCTCTTAGAGGAAAAACGGCGCTATTATTTACTAAACTTCTTAATAAAAAAAGCTCCTTTATAAAGCTAATAAGGAACTTTATTTATAAGCTACGAAGCTCGACTCCCCCTCCCCTCTAAGCCCTACCCCTATCCCTAAGCCGGGGCTTAATACGGAGTCCCCTAGTACTTAATTTTAAAACGAGTTTATAAATATATAAATAAAAAACCTTATTAAAAATATTATTTATAGGTCTATAATAATTAGTATTACTATAAATAATATTAATAAACTCCCTAAATAAAAATAAAAATAACTAATTATTATAAAATTAAATAATACTTTAGATTTTATTTTAAAAAGTAATAATTACCCCCTTTTTAAAAAATAGAGCTCTAAGCTCCCCTTAGAGAATAGCTTAAAATATAAAAAACTAGCCCTAAAAAAAAAGTAAGTATAGGAGCGCTACTTAAGGGCGCTCTATAACTACTTAGAACTAGTATATATAATACGTATTAAGATTAAAATATTATAAGCTAATATATAAAAGAACGGGTATAAGTATAACTACGTCCTAGCTATTATTAAATTTAAATAAGCGGATATTTTATTATTATAAGAGCTATAATATAATATAAATAAGCTATAAAATATTACTAAATTTTACCCTAACTTTACTTTATACTCGCTAATTTAGAGCTAGGATATTATATTAAATAAGCTATAAGTCTTAATATACGTTTAATATACCCTCCCCTACTTAGTAATATTTAATATTATAAAGCTTTTTTATTAAAATATACTTAAAGTACGTATTTTAGGGTACTATATCCTTAACGTTTATTATATATTTAATAAAAAACGTATATTAATAGCTCTTAGCCTCTAGACCTTTTTATAAAGGGTCTTTATTATAAGGGACCTAAACTCCTACTATACGAATTAATAACTAAGGATACCTTTATATATACTTAAGAATTACCTAGCTAATTAGATAAACGACTACTATTTTAATATCCTAAACCCTATAGGGGTCCCTATTTATAAAGTTAGTAACGTACTTAACTTTATTATTATTAATATCCCGCTAGCCCGTACTTAAATTACTAGCTATATTTATATTAAGTCGGACTATAATACCCTTATTACGACTATCTCCCTCCCTATTAACCTAGGTAATATATATTAATTAAAAAAAAAGAAACGGAGGATTAGCTTAAAAAATATACTTTAGTTCGTAAAAAAAGTAAAAGAGCTAGCCTAGAGTATATATACTATATATAACTCTATATATAACCTTAATTTAGTTATAAATAGCTTAAATATTATTTTTTAATATACTTTTTTTACCTCTTTTACCTCGTACTACGCGGGGAGTAAGGGGATAAAATAATAAAATAAATCTTATATTAAGATTAATAAGTATTTTAAAATAGTATATACAGCCGATTTTTATTTTATTATTATAGCTAAGGTTAATAAGTAATATAATAGTACTATACGAAGTATTAAGGCTACTATATAAGCTAGAATAGTTATTTTTATTAAAAAGGACTCGGATATATACTAAGTTATAAATTAGAACCGGCCGAGGCCTTAGGTCTAATCCTCCTTTTTATAAAATAATAAAACTATAGTTACTAAGCTTATTAAAAAAGTAATACTTTTTTAAAAAAAACTCCTAGAGCGAGTAACTACGGGAGATAATATTTATTTTAACTTTATAATACACCCTAAGTAAACCCTATCCTAAGATTTAATTATTTATTAATATAAAGTAAAGGACGTAGTACTTAGTATAGGTAATACTATCCTTAGTACGGATAATATTATAATTTCTATATTACGGGCTTATTAGTTATATATTAATAAGTACGTTTACCGTTTTTACTAATCTTATTTTATATTTAAATATTATTTTAAAATTTAATAAGATACTAAAATAATAATAATTTTAAAGCTTAACCGAGATATATATATATATAAGGGCTAGTACCCGATTTCGTTATTAGCTATTTTAAAAAAGGATTTTAAGCACTTTATAATTAAGAGGATATTTTATATTACGGTTACCCGGGGCGTACCATACCCTTAAGTAGCCGGGGTACTATTTAAATAATTAGTTATTAATATTACTAGCGTAGTAGCTTATAATATATAAATAGTTTTTAATAAAAAGCTTATTACTATCCTTATTATAATAAATATTAAAAAGCTTTTAATTTAGTTTTATATAACTATTTATATAACTAACTTAGGGCATAGGGCTAGTTAAAAAATATTATTACTTAGGTCTAATACTTTAATTAATTACGCTATATCTCGGTCCGTTATAAAAAATACTAAATACTTATATCCCCCCTCTTTTATAAGCTATTATAAGGGTTACTAATCTTACTTATCCTCTTCCTCTTATATACTAAATAAATTTACTAAATCGGCCCAGAGTTATTTAAGTTTAGTTATATTAATAACTACGTAATACTTTATATTAAAAAAGACCTTATTAAGGCTACTTCTCGGGCATAGTAAATCCTTAATAATACTATTACTTAAAATAATAATAATACTATCTAACTTAACTTTATAAAAACCGAGGTTCTATACTTTATAAAGCGTACTTTACCCCGAGTTAAAAATATTACCCCCCCCCCCCCCCCCCCTATTTATTATAATAATAAAGAGATTAGACTAAAGAAAAAAGGTATTATAAAGTAACTAAGTATTATTTTTAATAAACGGCTACTTTTTTATAAGTATATTATAAACTACTAAAATAAGGCTAGGTTTATAATAGGGTATATTAAAGGACTTGATAAGGTTTTTAAAAGTACGCCTCTTATTATTATATATAAGGCGGTATATATTATAATTATACCAAAGGCCCTTTATAGTACTAAGCTATAGTACCTAGGCCTAACTAAACTAGCTTTTAGAGTTAGGGTTAATTTAGAAATACGTACTTAGCTAGAGGTATAGAACGGGCTAAAGTTAATTATTTAAACCCTCTAAACCCTTATTAATATTACTTCAAAAGGATCCCTTTTAGTATAATAAACTAAGGAATTAATATACGGGCATTATAAATTAATATACGGGCGTCGCTCTTATATAAGCGTCGCTATTCTACTTTTTAATTAGTTTAAAAAAAATTATTAGTATAGTTAAATTTTACTAAATACTTATAAAGTATCCTAAGCCTTTATTCCTTTACTCCCTTTATACTTAAATTATATTATTAAGCCTCGAAGTCTAACTTATAGTATTTATTTATAATAACTTTTATAATTAGAATTAGTAACGTTTTTTAAAACTAATTTTAAAATAATACCCCTATTAAAAAACTTCCCCCTTTATAAGAACGACTATTAATTAATTATAGCCTCTTATTATTATTTAATTAATTATTATTATCTCCTTTTTTAAAAAATAGCTACCTTAACGTTAATTAAGTTTATAAAATTAATTATTTTAAAGGGTAGTATAATTTTATTACTAAGCTCCTAGCTAATATATTATAAAATACGTAACCTTTTATAAATAATTACTTTAATATAGAGCTTATATTATATTTTACTTATTATTTCCCTAAGGGAATAATAAAAACCTAGCGGACTACCCTTTTATAACTTTTTTTAAAATATAACCCCTCTCTTCTTAATAAATAATCTTAATAACCTTCCTATTTTATAATAGAGTAGTTTAGTAATACTCTTTAACTTATTAAATAAGTTATTAGGACTAATTAATAATTAATAATAGTACTACTTTAATAATAAAAATATATTTATTAATAATAATAAATATAAGGTCCCTAAGTTAACTTATTACTTTATTTACCCCTACGGCTATCCTCTATTTAAAATAAAGTATTTTTTTAAATTATAACCTCTTATTATACTCTAAATAACCGATCCTCCTCTTTTTTTATAACTTAAATCCTAAATTTACTAATTCTTAGTAATTTAAAATAAACTTATAATACCCTTTTTAACCGAGTTAATAATTTTATAAAAGCTAATAAATTTAGTATTATAAAATAGAATAAGTATAAAGCTCGAGGCTGAATTATTTAATATACTTTTTAATATAATTAGTTTAGTAAGCTTAAGCTTATAAAAAGTACTAATATTTAATAATATAAGTTTTAAAAATACGATTATAAATAGGAAGTTATTACTGAGGTTTAAAAAGAGGATAAGTAGTTATTATGTTATTATTTAGACCCTTAATATAGATAATATAATTATAACCCTAGCTTTAAAGCCTTTATATACCCTTTATATTATAAGCTTATTAAAGTAATTAAGGATATTATTAAAATTATAAGCTAATAAGTTAGGATTTAGGCTCGGGATATACGTATTATTATTTAAAAATAGTTCTTAGAGTCCTTATTTATTTAGCGAAATATTTATAATACTAGGGCTTATATAAACTAAAAAAAACTAATTAAATACTTATTAATTATAGTATTAATTAAGCTATTTAATAAATAAAGTATCCTATACGTAGTAAAATAGGTAAATAACGAGCTAAACTACTTTATTAGCCTTATTTAGACTTTTCTTTATTATTTTTAAATATAAAAGCGATTCCCTAAGGTAATTAGTTTCGATAATATTTATAATATTAATTGCTTTAAGCTCTCTCTTTTTTAAGTTATTAAGTAGACCTATTTTAAATCTATTTATAATATTACGTTTAGCCTTATTAATAATAAGAAACTAGAGGGGTTTTAGTTTTTTTTAATAAGTATTTACTAACTTATAAACTAATACTTAATCTATTACCCTATTATTATTATTATAAATTATAATAAGTAAATAAAAGTTATACTAAACGAGTAGTTCTTAAACGTTTAATAATAACTCTATATTTATTATATTAACTTTAATATTATATTTAAAGCTAAATAAAAATAAGTTAAGGACCGTAGTTATAATAATAATAATAGTAAGTTTAATAATAAGGGATATTAGTTATTAATATAAGTAATAGCTATACTAAGTAATAAGAATAAGGCTTATATTAATATGCTTATTAATAAGCCCCCTTTTTATATACATCGTAAGGTTTTTATAATATAAAAGCTTATTATTTTTATTAAAACTAAGTATATTTTTAAAAAAGCCTAGACTAAGCTTTATAAAGAATTTAATAACTAACGCTTAATTCTCTAATATTTCTATATAATATACTTATTTTTAAGAATATAATAGGCCCGTTACTTTATTTAAAAATACTAAAACTTTAATACTCGTATTACTTCTAATACTAAGTTAAGTAATAATAATATTAAAAGTTATTTTTTAAATAGTTTTAATTACTTATATTAGCTTATTAACGTTATATAAAATATAATTAGTAATTAGGAGCTATGCTTTTATTAAGCTTATATAAAAAACGAGGTATTTATAAGCTAAGAGTATATAAGTACTTATTTTAAATACCTAAATAAACTTCGAATAATACTTTTTTTAAAATATTTTATTTTAATTAGGATATAAGGCTAGTTTATAAAAAAAGTAATACTATTTAATAAAAAGCTATTTTTAAACCCCCTCGGATCTTATAGTTTAGACTATACTATTTTAATTAAACTAAGTATTTTATATTATTATAATATCTATTTTAAAATATTAAATTTAATTATTTTTAATAAGTAAGAAGTATACCCTTAATAGTATCTTTAAGAAACGTTCTTTTTTTAATTTATACTACCGGATCCTAGACCCTAAGATTACTTTATCCCTCTATAATAAGCTAAAGAATATAATATAGCTTATTTTATTATAACTAGCTTTATTTAAAAAAAGCTAGTTAGCTAGTTAAGCTTATATTATTTATAATAATTAAAGTATAAGTAATAAAAAATGAGGCTACCTATTTAAAAATAAAAATAAGTTAATACTAATTAAGTTTATAAAAAAATAAGTTAGCTAAGTTAAAGCTAAATATCGAGCTTATTTTAATAATAAATAAGGAGCTAATTTAGCGTTTTTAATAAGGGGAAAATAATAGGGAATTATATAAATAAATAGCTAATATAGCTTAGTATTTAAAGGAAACGGAGCTAATAAGAAATAGTTTATGATAATAATAAATTATTATAACTACGTTAAAAGAGGTAGTTAAGTAGACGTTATTATAATTTACTTTTTATATATTTTGAATATATAATAAAAAGAAGCCTTACTTATTTAAAATTTATAAAAGCTTATATTATTAGCTAATTTAAGATTTACAAATTTTAAATAAGTAATATAGCGGTTCTAAATAAGTACGTAAGTTATAGTAATATTCTTATTTTTAAAAATCTTAAACTAGAGCTTAGGTTAAAAAGGATAGTAGGAATAGCTATATTAATATAGTTACCCTTACCGCCTTTATAAAGAGGTACTATTTTTTAAAACTAATTAAAAAATAAAATAGCGATACTTATATAAGAGTAACGCCCGTATATTAATTTACGACGCCCGTATATTAATTCTTATAAACTACTCTAATTATAATATTATTATATAAAGTTAGTACTTTACTAATTAAGCTCTTTTTAAACTTATTTAAAAATTACTATGTTATTAAGCTATTTATATTAAATTACTATTACCCCCTAGCTTAGAGAATCCGTAATTATAGGCTATTTTATAACTATAAAAACCCTTCTTACCCTATTACTTTTATTTAGGTAGCTAGCTAAATCGAACGGCCCCTATAGCTAGCTTTATTATTATATAACTTTTTAATTACGTAGAGCCTTAGTAAGGTATAGGACCTTATTAAGTTAGAGGAAATCCGGAGCTATTATAAGTAATATAAGTTACTCTTAGTTACGTATATTATAGCCTATATTAATAGGTTATAGACCTTTTTAAAGGCTATAGGCTATAGTTATACTATTTATTATAGCCCGTAGTTAGTCTATTTTAAGTACTACTACTTATCCTAGGCTAAGGTTTTTAATATTAAAATTAAAAGGGCTATTATTAGTCTTTACGTAGCCCTAAGGCTTAAAAATAAAGATATTATAGCTATTATTATATATTTAAATAATTAGGCTATTATTAAGTACTTAAATAGTACCCCCCCCTCCTCTTCTTAATAAGCTATTTTTAATTTTAAAAAGCTCGCTAGGAATATTAAAATCCTTATTACCTCCTGCTAAATACCTAGCTATAAGAGTATTATAAAGAACGAAATAGCGGATTATTTAGTTAAAAAAAGTACTATTATAAAGATCCTTAACTTTTATTTACGCCCTTTAATTATTACGTATTTTAGATATTAAATTAAAAGGAAATAACTAAGTGCTTTTTAAAATTAATAAAAAGAATACTAACTAGACTTTTATAAAAGACTAAGGCTTTTTATTAATAATAAGCTAAACCCCGAGCTTAAGTTACTTACGTAGTAATAGCTCTACTAGCTTTTATTAACTAGGTCTAGTTATAAAAACTTTATTATATACTACCGTTTATACTATTATATAAATACGAACTTCTATTACTTATATAAAAAAAAAATACTTAACTACGTTTATTATTATTAATTAATTATATATAAGAGTATATTATAGTTTACTTATATTAGTTTTATTCGGGGCTAGTTTAATAAGGAGTAGTTGGTATATATTATAATATTATAGCGCTCCCAGTTCTATATTAATATCTATTTAAAATAACTTAGTAATATAGATCTAAACCCTTATTCTTATACATATATATTAAAATCGAACTAGTGCTTATAGAATTAGCCGTAATAATACTAAACCCGTATTTATTATTAAATAGTACGGTTATAATAGAGGTCTCGGGGTACCCCCCTTAGCCTTTTTATTAATAAATTAATATAATAAGACGTATTATATAGTTCGCTTTTTAACTAACTATTTAGAGAAGTCCTTTTTAAACTAAGCCCCCTTACGTAAATAGGTTTATTAATATAGTAATTAGCTCCCTTAGTAAATATTAATTTTATAAAGCGAGTACGTTAGTATAGCTCGTTTAAATAGGATATATAATAAACTATATACTCTAACGGCCCTATAAAACCTATATTTATTCGTAGTACTATTATATTATAATACGAGTTTTTAATAATACTTACTTATATTATATTATATTATATTATATTTTTACTTACCTTATTCTATAACTATATATTATTATTTTTAACTTTTTAAAAAAATATAACCTCTTATTTTAAATAGTAATACTTATTATAGTATAACGAGGGTCTTTTTATAAATATATAAAATACTACTCAGCTTATTTTTTATATTATTAGCGTAGTACTCGAACTTTACTAAGTATAATTACTCTAAGTTATAAAATATTACGGGGGGCTATATATAAATAAAAGGGTTAAATTTTAGATTATATATTATACTATTTTATAAGAGGGTATTATATAAATTCTACGGGGTACTATATACGGTTATATAATTCTAACGTAATATAGTTACTTTTTGCCTTACTTAAGGATATTACGGCATAAAATAGGATAAATAAACAAATAAATAAAAAAACAGCAGGTGAATGATAATATCTTTATTGAATTATGATACTCAATTGAGACTGCTGAAAGCTATCCCTGGCACATCTCGTGTCCCTATTTGCGCCGAAGTTCAACCCATGTAATGACACATCATCCGCTGCGGGTAAATTCAATAACATGTCAGTCGACTGGATATAAACTATGTGCATTACCCAATGCTGTATGATGCTATGGAAGCAGTATATGATGGGTTGATCGGAGCCCGTCTCTATCATATTTCTATACTGACAAGTAAGATCTAAAGCTAATGGGGAAGGACATGTAAAGATGGTTGTCCTGAGTCCGGATGGTATCCTGCCACAGCTACCGGGATAGTTACTGTTATCCTCACTTGGACGTCAATTGAATCAATAGTAACGCAGTACTTCATATCTTGAGATCGTAGAACTAGACCATGGTACTCTACTGTAAACGTCCACTTTTGTGTCATGTACAAGTAAGACGAAAGAAACAGATGTGTTTGCGTATATTAACCACTTAGGCCAGCTCAGACGCCCTGCTTGATGATTTCCGCTGCCTGTTGATAGGAAATTGTGTCAGCTAAATGGAGCATCGGGGCTAGAGAAACAGAAAAGCAAGAGGAGCAGACTCACCTTCTCGGCAAGAGCATAAGTAGGCTGGCAGGTGTTGGCGCTGGGAACCATGGGCATGACACTAGCATCAACGACTCTCAGGTTTTTCACTCCGTATACCCGCAATGTCTGGTCGACAACACCGCCCAGGTTGAGTGGCATCATGGATGCGGTACCCACGGGGTGGTAGTCAGTTGGTGACATGGCGCCGGCAATGTAAGCCTTGAGATCCTCGTCCGACGTGACATCAGGACCGGGGGCGTACTCGACCGGATCAAATTGCGTGGCCAGGGAGGTGTTGAAGTTGTAGCGGCGAAGGAACTTGATCGACTCGACGAAGAAATCGGCCTCGAGAGGGTTGGACAGGGCGCGATAGTCAATCACAGGCTCAGTGTTCCACGGGTCGGTCGTGTTAATGTTGATGGTGCCACGGCTGAAGGACTGCATTGCGACAGGGCCCTGAGATCCATGGTCTGCAATGAGCTGCATGCGGGTGAATGCCGTGTCCTTGGATCGCATCTGAGCGGCCAGGATCTTCATCTGCGCCTCGAAGCCAGCGACGACTGTGGACGCAGCATCCGTCGGCAGGAGACTGGCATAGTCTTGTTGCTCCAACTTGGTAGCGAGCTCCTCAGCCCGGTCGGACACGGCGGTGAAAGGGAGCCAGCCGGCCAAGTTAGTCAGTGCAATTGAATAAGGGCCTGTCCCACGGAAATCATAATGAATCAGTCAGAGTCAGGCAAATGTGAGTGAGATAACTCTGGGTTGGAGAACTACTAACCGGTCTTATTGGCTGCCCACACCTCGTCGGCCCAAGTCTTAAAGTCATTGCCCTCAACTAAGTCATTCGGGTTGGGGTGGATCTCAGTAAGCTTAGAGACTATAGGCGGGTTAGTTTTTGTTTTCTTCGTTGACTGAAGGTCCGTCGCGCCCATAAAATGTCTCATCACTTACGAGTAATGTTCATGGTAGAGAGACTGCTGTGGTCTTGGAAGTTCTGGCCGACGCCAGGGAGATCGACAAGGACATCTATGCCACCAGCTTCGAGAAGGCTCTTAGGACCAATGCCGCTAAGCTGCAGCAGCTGAGGAGTGTGGATGGCGCCAGCAGCGAGGAGGACCTCCTTCTTTGCAGTGGCAGTGACAAAGCTGTTGTTTCCGGACGGGAACTCAACTCCGGTAACGGATAGCTGGTCGTCAAGAATCAACTTGCGGGCCTGGGTGTTGAGCAAAAGATGGTAGTTAGGACGAGTGGCATTGACGTTCAGATAGCGGCCGGTGCCAGCGTAGGAACGGGTGACGGTACGGGGATCCATGAGCGTGGGGAACCAGAAGACACCGGGCTTTCCGGCACCGCTGTCAGCCGGGAACTCGACTCCATCGATCTCCTTGAAGGCCTCAACTAGAGGCTTAACACCAGGGTAGTAGAACCGCGGCCATCCGGCATAGATCTCTGATGAGTCTCGCCAGTAGGATGCGTCAAACTTGACGCTGTCAAAGTTGTCGGTCAGCTCGGGAGGCGGCTCAGTGAAGTGAAGGCCCTGTAATAATGACGGTCAGATTGAAGTCGCGACAATGAAGTTCTTGCTTTAGGTTCCCTCTCTTACCTTCTTGAAGTATGGCAAGATACCGTCCCAGCTCCAGTCGGCAGTTCCCTGCTGAGCCACGCATGTTCATCATGGCGTTCACCGACGCACCACCTCCGACCTGCTTAGCAATGAAGACATTGCCTGTCCTTCCGTTCAGACCGGGCTGGGGTACAGACTGGAGTCCGGGCCAAAGGAGGTCGGTAAAAGCTCCAGTTCGAGTGAGGAAGGAAACCTTGAGGTTCTCGGACATGTTGCCCCAGTCTGCAGCCTCGAGAACCAAGACTTTGGTCTCAGGGTCCTCTGTCAGACGGTCTGCGACAGTCAAGCCTGCAGTTCCGCCACCGACAATGACATAATCGTAGCTGTTCAGCAACTGAGATGAGTTGATTTGGCGGGGAATCACATAGGCGTCAGTGACACAGCTTGCTCCGAGGAGAACCGCGGATGCGATTGTCAGCCACCGGGGCTTGGGTTGATGAAAGAACGGCATGGTGAACAATAAGCGTCTCTGCCGACTCGCAGAATACTATCTATGTAAAAGAGAGTGAAGGCTGCTGAGAGACCCATACAAACTCCAACGATGAGGTATGATCAATCGTTTTACTTATACACAACTCTCCTTGAGTCCAGGGCAAAGCACTTGGCGCTCGCCCGGAAGCATTCCAGAGCCGTGAGTACGCTTACAGTATATCTCACAAATGCATGCCATATAAGACTTCTGATTCGGAAGGTCAACATATGCAGGGGCAGGCTCGGGGATGGGCCCGCCAGATGGATCATTCGCCAAGCTGCCAAGTCGTGCGGCGGTGCTGTTGGACCACCAACTGAACAGGATACAGAGTCGAGTTGACGGAATTGCGGAGGCCATGATCCATTAGCGAGCCATATGCTGTTGGTTCTGTACAACTCTATGTGCGACGGCACTGTAAGTACCAACGGGATCTTAGCCTAATTTGACCTTCGGAGACTGTCAAAGTGAGGTTCCGAGCCTCTTTTCTGCAGCTGATGATCACCACATGACAAGGCTGTTTAAGGTAAATTATAATTTCAAAGAAGAGAAGAAGTGGGAATATCCCGACTCCCGAGTCCTGAGCAACCTCTTTTCTGGTCAACTTCCTTTTTCTGCGTCATAAACTCTGTTTGCTTTACGCTCCACACTCACAAACAACTGACGGAGTCAAGTCTCTCTGTTCACTGCCTTGTAGTCGCCCCGCTGTTGTCGAGAATTCTCTCAAGCGCGCGGGAGTCCCGCCGGCCCATCTTATCAGATCCTTCCTCGTTGTCGGGTATGTCTTGGCGGCGGAGCCATGTCAATAAATTTGAGTTTTTAGTCATCAAAACTCCCTTCCCAGCTTATTTCTCCGAGAATTACCTTACGTGAAAGAGGTTAATCTTCGGCGAGAATCCAAACCTTCGTCAAGAAGAACAGAGTGCGACCCCTTCCAACACAGCCTTACGTCCGCTATGGCCGTTGCTGACATGCTTGGCACGCGCGACCTTGTGACCAAAACAGGTAGGTAGCATAGAGCCACATAGACTTGGTTCTTGGCTATCCCCATAGCCGGTAGCGAGCTCGATGTGCGCTTCACATAAAATTTGAGTTGCTTAAGCCAAGATGATCGTCGGAATACGGACACACACTTGGCAGGGGTTGCACTTCGGCTAACACACCATCCCAAGGATCAGACGATAGAGTTCTGGATGTGGCAGGCGGTGCTATCGACACAAAGTCCGAGATCCTAGGAGACTGGATATTTGGTCTAGGTCACAGCTTACACCCATGTACTAATAATGACGGATGCTGAGTCGAAACTACATGGATATTGACCGCTTAAATCGTTGGTGAAAGGGGGGCGTTTATTTCTGGCTTGCTGCTATGATGGAAAATTTTCAACTACCTAAGCATGGAAACACAGATCCAACATTTCATTTTCCGTCAAAACGCTGCAGCTCTTTCAAGTTATTGGCTCATCATGCGCCATGTTAAAACTGACGCGGAAGCATACACTTCAATCATAGTAAGATGGGGAGCTGATCCAAGTGTCGAGGCGTAGTTGGCCTGGGTGAAGTTGGGCTCTTGCATACGGTACATCCATTTCTGAATGCTTTTCCCCCCTCGCTATCCGCGAGTAAAGTTAAAACTACACTGTTGTCTTTCACTGAAAATCGTGGGTCGCCAAGCCTGGGACCTGGGATGAACGGCTCGGGCTTATGATGCACCTCGAGTCGCGGAACATGCGGACTCCGGAACCGGTCTGGGATAGCCTGGCGTCTTGAAGTATTTTGTGTTTGGCTTGATGACGCTTTTCAGTCCCTTCGCGCAGAGCAGACTCGTGGAACAAGCTAATATGGGCTCCATCATAAACCTGATGCAACTTCTCGGCCAGCAACGGAGGATGTTAGCGCATGATTTCATCCCACCCGGCAAGTTGGCCCCAGATCCTAGACTTGGCAAAATGTGATTTCCTCATTCAAGGGGAGGATACTCCCAAAGTGCGATATCAGGTCTGGTCACATTTACACAATGCACCGCCAGGTAACGTAAGGTAACAATTCGTCGCAATCGCTGCAGTCTGAATGTCCGGAACCGACCCGGCTCCGATGATTTGGTATGCCCAAATAGAAATTGGAGCAAGCACAGAATATCAACGCGCCGGGTTGTGTTTCCCTAGCTAAATAGACCACCCAATTGATGCCCTAGCTTTTAGTCACATCTCAGCTTATTTATAAATCCTTACTCGGTTCATCTAGGCATGAATCACCCTGCATGCAGGCGGAAAGCGTGCGCAGGACGATACATCTTCAAGTTGCTGAGTAAGTACAGTGCTCGGGAATTTGGACTCAGAAATGTCTTCTCTCATCAGAAGACTGGCACATTTCGTGTGAGGTACTCGTACCAATTAGGCAAAGTCCTCTTGTACGGATTTCCCTCTGTCGTCAACTGCAAATCCTCGATTGCACTTCCCCACTTAACCAACTCCGCTTCTCCATACGCTGTTTGCATTATGGCCAAGCCGAAACCCATTCCAGTGCTAGAGCGAACACCGGCCGGGAGAGTTATCATGGGGTATCCCGCCTGGGCAGCAATCTGATACGTCTGGCCGACTTCAGGAGGGACTAGGAGACCAGCCAATTTCGTCCCATTAGAAGAGGTGAGGGCATCATTGATACCACTCCGCGTTGACTGCTGGGAGAACTCGACAGCTTGAAGATAGATCTCATCCTTGATACCTTTCGACTCGAGAGATGCCAAAAACCCGTCTTGGCCAGAGTAAAACGCGGCCGTCCCAAGCGGCCAAGGATGACCGCCCTCGGTCCCGTCATTGTCATAGTTGAATGCAATGAGATCTTCGAAAGTCTTGATATCGGTGTTTTCCAGCTCCGAAAGGTAGGTGTTGATGTTGTTGTAAAAGTCAACTTTAACGACCGTGTACTCGGACTCATTCGGGTAGCCTCTTGATGTGCCATAATCCCAGTCCCAACCATCCGGGCTAACGATGGTCTCATAGTCAGTGATTTCAGTGTTGTTGATTATCGTTGCCCCAGCTGAGGTAATGAGCTTGAGTAATTGCTCTAGAGACTCCCTCTGTTCATCGTCTGCGAGAGCCCAGAAACTATTCCAGGGAAGTCCGAAGGTGGCGCCTTTTAGGATCTCCTTTGTAGATAGGAATTGAGTGTAACCCCCTTCAGGCGTCCTGCCTTCCTGAGCCAGGGTGTAGTTGTCTCGCTCATCAATGCCATAGATTGCATCAAAAGCGTAAACAGCATCTCTGACTGTGCGGCCGAAGGTTCCGACAGAATCTTGATGCTCGCTCTCAGGAATGACCCTATCTCCGAATTAGCGAAGCTTCGGAAAATCAGATTCCAGAGACATGGTCCATACCCTGCCCTTGAAGTCAGACCAACTGTAGGCTTGAATCCTACAATGGCGTTTCGCTCGGCGGGGTTAATGACACTACCATCTGTCTCCGTGCCCAGCGAGAAAGCAATGGCATTCGCCGCGACGCCAACAGCGCTTCCCGTGCTACTACCGCCCGGATTGAGTGTGAAGTTGTACGGGCTTCTGCTTTGACCGCCTCGAGCCGAGAACCCCTCAGAATAGTTGTTGCTACGCATATCGGCCCACTCACTCAGAGCGGCCTTGCCCAACAAGATAGCGCCGGCTTCGCGAAGGCGCTTGACCACGTGAGCGTCTCGGGGGACGATGCTGCCCAAAAGCGCAAAGCTGCCTGCTGTCGTCTCCATATTGTCCTTGGAGGCGATGTTGTCCTTGACGGTGAATGGAATGCCGTGTAGTGGCCCCCGTATCTTTCCGGCTTTGCGTTCCAAGTCCATCTTGACAGCTAGCTGGAAGACATCTGGATTGATTTGCAAAATAGAGCTGTCTGGCGCATTAGTGTGCATCCACTTATGTTGTGATGAACCATCTACTTTGCAACTCCAACATGCCAGCTAGAGTAGTCTACTTACTGAATGTACTCCTGCGTCTGGTAGGTTCGTTGGATATAACACCCAACTAGCTGCTGAGAAGTGAGTGTGCCAGCAGTCAATGCTGCTTGCATCTCGTCAATTGTCGCCTCTTCCAACTTAAAAGTTCCACAGAGTGGCATCGGGAACAGGTATGCAGATCCCACATCTTCAAGCAGCGGGAACACCGAAGGTACGGTTGTCGACGAGTTTCCAGGCCAGCTTTGAGAGGTGCTCAGCTTGCAGCTAGCCAAAGAGATCTCAATACCCGCCACAATGGCAACCCAAAGTTGCGCCTTGTACATCTCGGTCACTGATTACTGTGCTTCCTCGAGCGAGATGCAGGATGCAAGCCACGGGCTGGACAGGCAGAAGACCGGCTGGAGACATGAGACAGTGGCCAGGCACACATAGCCACAGAGTCGGTGTGCCCTGTTGCAGCTTTTAAAGCCTCACATCTCAGCTGATAAGCTGACGTACTGTGTGCAACTCTGCCCCGCCCCGAGATGCCGATCCGGGTTTGCCAGATTGCGGCGGGGCGCAGGTGTTGTCAATGGTTGGCTGCATCTTCTTGGGGGCTGAGATACTGATAGGAGATGATAGGAGAGTTGCGGTGCGCAAAGGCAAGCCTAGGTGCGACTAGTCTTGCGGAGATTGAACAGGGATTCCGGGATGACTCGGTCAGTAATTATGAGGTGCTATAGTAAACAAATGTTTTGAGCCATGTCACTGGGTGAGCCTCCGTTCCTGTCACTACCCTAAGATGATGATTTAGTTGTTGGAGTGAGGTGTCAATTTCAAGTCGAAGAAGGACTTAGAAGTTACACGCAATGCAATCGGAAACAGAGCCATGTTCACTGCCGCTTCTATATCAAGTAGCGGGACCCGAATGTGTCACCGTGTCAGGATTGACGTGAACCTTCATTTCTTTCACCTGGCTCCTTGAAATGCAGTGATGAAACGGTGAGTTTCAAGCATTTAATTTGAACAGTCGACATATTTTGAAAATTACATGTAACCAAATAAAACGAAGCAAATACAAGGTGGCTGTGACAATAACCTTCGTATACTTGTCTAGACATCATCCATTTTTATTGCTTCGACGTCTCCTCAATCTCCCAAATGTCTTTTCCAAATATAAGTCGGGGGTGACAGTTCTCCAGAACGTAGAATTTATGGCGTGTGATTAGCGATTGAGAACCAGGGGAAGGGTTGTGGTCAATGGTGAAATATACCATGCCGATACATGTCTGAATTTTCCCTTGGTCAAATTTGAACCCAAATTTCTTGTCGTCTTCACACGAATACACGTTTATATCAAGTCTCTTGGCTTCTAGAATTGAGATGACGCTGACATCAAGTGTAGTATGAACGACGCCAGTCAAGGTTTTGCCAGTAAGTCTACCCTTGTGCGATACATGAGAGTGAACAATCGACCTATCAAGGTTGGCAGTGTCCACTAGGATTACTCTCTCGTGAAGGGGTTCAAGCTGTTGGCGTTGACTTTGCGATGCCTGGACGGATTTTATTTCCTGGATATTCGAATTTGCACCGCTCCCATGGCCGACATGACGTTTAGTAGCTGGTTGGCCTGTTGTCGATGATGGCGTAGTCTTCGCCGACGATGACTGTTTGCGTGAAAGTCTCTCATGTTGCAAGCGGCGTTCGAACTTGTACATGGCCTCGTGATCATAATGACGTGCCTCCGTTTGGGAGCTTGCTTCACGTCAAGGAGCTGAAGATACTGATGGCATGGAATTGCCCGACGATGAAGATTTGTAGGTCTGTGGCCTCGCCATTAGTCTTCGGACAAGGTTATTTTGGATGTGAGAAATTACCTCCTTGGTCCTGGTAGATGACTCTGACGACGCTGATGAGACGAACTTGGGCTTCGGGACACTCCCAGTTTTCACCATACTTCTTCCTAAGGGTAACATAATCTCGTAGAGAGAGCTGGTGGACTGTGTCTGGTGTGTGAAGGCATCCGTTGGCATGAGTGGGTTGGCTTTTTCAATTTGGGCCTCTAGTCTTTTCAGTGTTTTCAAATTACCTCTAATGACCTTTTTCAGGTGATTACTAGCTTAGAGTGAGTTCAGAACTGAGTCGATGACTCCGGGTGAAGTCCCCATGTTTGTAAGAACGTACATGTGTTTCTCATTCGAAATCAATTTCTCAGTATCACAGAGTGAATCTTTGCATTCCATGTCGAGAACCTCGAGTTGAGTGGCGGACGCAAGCAGCTGAAGACTGATCTTTACAGAATCCATCTCTGGAAATAGATCTAGGATACTGTCCTTCTGATACCACCACTTGAAAAAGTTGAAAATGGCGTTTCCGCCCCCAAGAAGTGATCGGACTCGTATGGTTGCTTTATCGAGCCGCCATTCTATCAATTCCGATCGATTCAGTATCCGATTGAGTATCCCTTGGGATGAAAGATATTGAAGAAGAGGAGACTTGGTGTAATTTGCGAAGTGTCGTTCGAGAGTGAAATGAGTCATATTGATACAATCCGAGAAGTCTTGTGCTTGGGAGGCACATCGATCAACTTCTCTCCGCGGAGAACTATTCTGTTTCGAGAAGTTGAGCAAAGCCTTTGCGAACTTTTCACCATAATGAGCAAGCTGCATAAGAGCTGCGACGCTAGCAACTATTCCAAGGATCTCGGCCATTTCAATTGAGTTGCAAATCTCAAGGGCAGAAAAGATGTAGGCGCTGTGTTGATTGAATTTATGGCCACGTAACTCACAATCTCCCCAGACGTGAAGAAAAAGCAGGAGCAATAGCGCTCTAATATCCTCGAGAGCGAATCGCCCCGGGGTGAATGTAGGCTCGAACAGCAAACCCCGCACGTGGCCTTCTGCATAACATTTCATGCTGTAGGAGGTCTTCGGCAGAGGGGAAAGTGAGGCTTGCCTCTCCAAAAGCCACCCTTGGGCGGAGCGATGGGCTCTCTATCTCGCTGCATGCTGTGCTTCAACATGCCAATCGCACCTTTCATTCATAATGCAAGCTGCACGTGAAGCACCCTCTCATGCTGCATCAATCACATCATGGCTACTCTTGGAAATAGGCTGCGCACCCGAGTGCATATTTCGGTGTCGTGACTGGTGAAAACCTCCGTCTCGACTGTGGGCCGCCAACCTGGACGCACTAACTCGACGCAGGGTACTTCTTCGAGTCGGCGGTGAAGTGGTAAAGGGGGTTAGAATGGCAGCCATCAGCGGTGCGATGCACATCGTACTTGCACCCCCGGGCCGAACGGCGCGGGACCGGTGTCACTCCACTTCTCCGCCTTTCGGCCGAGGCGTTCGGGTTCGGGTTCGGGCCCACTGGGGCCTGTACATGCCGTAGGTGACCGTAGTGTCGCCGGCTGAGACCTAGAAGAAGAGAGAACTTCAGTGCGCTACGCGATGACTAATGCACAGTCGAATGTCAACTTAGTGATGTCATGGATCAGTAAACAGTTCGTGCCAATATGATCAGCTTTCTTGAGCAAATCCCCTTCTTTTGACCTTGATTCTTCCAAATTTGTATTTAAAGAGTCCCCTTTACGAGAAACGTCATGACATACTCCCGAGTTGGTGTGGTGACCGGTGCCAACAAGGGCATCGGATTTGCAGTCGGTAGGATCTCATCCCACCCCAGAATCGCGTCATTTCAACTAACTTCTTACTCTCTCACCAGTCCGACAGCTCGCGCTGCAATATCCCAATTCCCATCTAAACAATGGTTCGCTGCTCATCTATCTAACTGCGCGCGACATGTCTCGCGGTGAGCAAGCACTCAGCAAGATTCAAGGCGACGCGGATGTCAAGCAGGCCAAGGCCCTGTCTACCCACGGTGGCGCGGCGGACATCAAGTACCACCAGCTCGACATCTCAGATTCATCCAGCATCTCGAACCTCGCATCATTTCTGAAAAAGGAACATCCCGATGGCGTTGACTTCATCATCAACAACGCTGGTATTGCCATGCAAGGGTTTGGTAAGCGCGATCATCAAGTGCTGCCATTTTCAACATAGAAGCTAACTCTCCGTGCACAAGACTCAAACGTGGTGAAGAACACCCTGGCATGCAACTACTACGGTACGCTGGAAGCGACACGCGCCTGGATCCCGGTTATGAAGCCAGACGGGCGCATCGTCAACGTGGCATCGGTATCAGGGTCCCTGAGCAAGTACTCGCCAGACATCAAGCAGCGCTTCCTTGACGCGCAGTCCGTGTCGGACGTCACCAAGCTGATGGAAGACTTCACCGCCGCGGTCGAGAAGGGCACGCACGAGAAGCAAGGTTGGCCCAGCGCCGCGTACGCGGTCTCTAAAGCTGGCGAGATTGGCATGACCAAGGCCATGGCCAAGGAGTTGCAGGACAAGGGAAGCAAGCTGCTCGTCAACTCGTGCCATCCCGGGTACGTGGTCACGGATATGACGCGAGGCGGCGGCGCAAAGACGCCTGATGAGGGTGCGCAGACACCTGTGCATCTGGCGATTGCGGATATTGGTGGCAAGACTGGAGAGTACTGGTCTGATGAGAAGGTCGTCAGGTGGTGAACGTCTGGGCGGAACATGCCCAGAATGAGCAATATGACGAGGAAGACGCAGGGCTAGTTGCCAATGGCAAAAATGAAACCTGACTGGAGTTTGTGGTTGAGGCAAAAGCAAATGAGGTCCATCCAGGATTTGAACCTGGGCCTACGGAAGGTTCTGAGAATCAGAATCCGACGTCCTAACCAACTAGACTAATAGACCGTTGTGATTGGTGCTTATCGCTGAGGGCCTGATTCGCGGGTCATGCTATAGACTAGAGTCCCAAGCGCGTTGGAACCTACTTTCGCGTCACAAGGCTGCTTCAGACACATTGCTCATCGAGTCTTCGAAATTGCGATGATGGCCCGATCTAGTGTAGCTTTAGAGTAGTGTGCTGCCTTTTCATTGTTTGCACATGGTAATTGCTGGAGTTGCGAACACCTGAGAAAATCAAAAGCAAGCGTAGTTACTACGCTGGTTGTGGTCGATTTCCTAGGAGCTCTGGATGCCGCCTTGCTGCACACGACCACATATTCATGTATCAACAAGTAATGTACCCTGAAACGAAAGCCTCATTGGAAGCGTGTACTCCGTATTCGCTCTTTATCAAGAGGCTTGAGAGCACGTGAAAATGGATGTCGACTGGAAATTTCGGGAGGGTCCCGACGGTGGAACTAGGAGGAATTCTCCCCGGTGAACTGCGACTTCCAGCGAGGAGTTCCAACTAGGTTTAAGGGCAACGAATGCAGCGGTTCTAGGCACTGGGGCGCCGCCAAAAACCTGAAGGTTCGCGGCGCGGCGCGCGTTCCTGCGCCAGACGACGCTATGTGCACACACCCGCTTCTGGAGTATTCATGTACCACTGAACGTGAATGACTGAATGAGCCGTTAAGTATTGACGAATGGTACCGAATTGTGATTCCGTTCCGAGGTTCTGGGCGGATGTAGTGAGCGCGACCCGGCCAAGGTCTAGGAGGAACAAGAAGACGGCCCGAGTCAATAAGTCCTCATTTCAATTTCTCGCCAAACTCAACCCAATGGGGTCACCAGTACTCCGTAGCTTGCTTCCATTTGATCAGTCGGAGTTGGACCAATGATACCATCAGTCTCACTTTGGCCATCTCAAATTCGTGGATACGTTACCTTCCAGAGGCCAAGACTTTGCAGGCGGCGCGGAGACACTCGGTACTGTGTAGGTACGCCGTCGACGCCGTAAACAATGGGCTCATCCATCTTTCGCCCGCCCAATGAGAGACGCTCTAGAGCAGTTGACGAGTTATCATTGCTTGATAGCGTGACGTAGAACTCTAGCCTGCCAAGGGATCCCGACCGGCTCTCAACGGCAAATTGGCATAGCAGTTGGCAAAGCAATTGGCTTCATGTTTCTGCCAAGATGCCAAGAGGCACAATCAAAACTTACGGTAACGCAATCGGGGAATGGGAATGGGATTCTTTCCTGGGTGCTGCTAGAGGCGCAGGCAACTCAACCAGCCACCTGCGCAATCACAGAGCAGGCATTTCCGTCTCCCGCGGGGTACGGAGTACTTGACGTGATGTGAGCAGCAAATGAAGCTTCTTTGCCCTCGAAAGCCAAGTCGCCAATGCGCCTAGCCATCCCGCGATAAAACAGTTCTTGTCCCCAGGCAGCCTCATTGCTTGTCGCTAATCCCCAAAAGCTTCGCTCTGCCTTGGCTCAAGGGGTCCATCGCAATATTGCTCAATCATATTTCGCCAGAGCCCAGGACCAGGTATGTGGTTCAAATAAACCGGACCTGCTATCCATGCGGCGAACGGCAGCTGGAACGGCGCCTTCACCCACACGAAGCACGCAATGGGCAGCTAATCGTTGGCAAAAGTCTCATCTTCACTTGGTATGAAAATGCCTCGTTCTTCCCGTCGAAAGGTCGTACTACGCTTTCCATAAGCAGCGCAAGCCACGCTGCTGGGCCGCGTGGGATGAAACATGGACCGGACACACCGATGCCAAGCTGCTGGGTCGCGCCGGCGAATGGTCTCGAACTGCTGTCAGCAGTCAATCAATGGCAATCAAGAGAGCCCCGGTCCAGATAGACCGAGAGCTATCAGTATGTCACTGGCAGCGATGTGCATCCTGTAGAGGACCAGACACCTGCAGCTGACCCAACATAGTGGGCTCTCCGTCACCGAATCTCTCATTCTGCTTCTCCCGCCTGTAAATATTTGGGCGATCACGCTTGATAGTAGTGTGGGAAATCATAGCACCAACCAACGACGCAAGCAATGTGACCGTCGCACAACACGCGGCGTCTCTGAAGACTCTACCTACCTACTCGAACAGGTCTGATAAGGCTCCCTATCTTCTCTACCGCGTCATCAAGCACCATGGTACACATACTGCACAGTAGTTACGTTCATCCAAGTACCCCTCTTGTAGAATGTTTGTGGGTGAACCTTGTCGACTCTCGAGCTCTGGCCAGTCTTTGCCCGCGCTGCAGATTCGTCTTCAGGGACCAACGACTTGCCGGGACTCGGAAACATTTTCCTCGGAGTCTAATCAGAGAAGCCAACCCGAGAGACTGAGCTATTACCACCAGAATGGTGACTAAAAACCAAAGTATTTTCATTACTACAGATAGCTACGCCGGCCACAGACTTTTGAATGGAGATACAATAACCTGTCTGGCATGAACTCCGAGGATAGGAAAAGAGAGGGAACGATCCCTGGAAGAAACAAGCTGGAGCGCCCCCATCTTCCCCCATGCCCCGGTCGCCGCCTCCTCACTACGCCCTCATACCTCTTCGGGCCCATCCCGCGTTGGGCATGGTTCGCACAGAGACATCCACTCTCCTGCAGACCTCTCCCTCTTGCAGTCCTTCACCCCTCAGTCTCACCCCACTGTTCCCGCCTCTCTGTCTGCTGCGACGCTGCAGTGTAATTGCTGCCGTCCCTGATCTTTGGGAATTCTTGAAAAGGATCTGCGGCCGCAGTGTTGGTCGCGCCGAAGAGCTCTCTCGGTCCTTTCTCGCTCTTCTTCCTCTTCTCCTACGTGAGGCTTTTCCTAACGTCCTTCTTCCAACGCGAAGAGCCAAATCCACATCAACCCCCGAGACATCGACCGGTGCTTGTGTGCAGTGTGAAACCCTCATGGAATTCAAAGTCCAATTCTTCTGTCTTCTTCTCAAAGCCCTTTGGTAATTTGAGGTTCACATACCCGTGACTTCTCCAAGGCTGCAAATCAATTCCAAGATCATCAATCTCGCTCAACCCGTCACGAGCGCGCATCTGGACTGTCGAGCCCCCCTTCTCCTCCGTTCACTCTTCCGACTCGACTCGAAACGAGGCCGCGCCGAGATCCCCCACTAAACCGGGCCTAATCCCCCACATCTTTCCCCTCGCCCCGACCGACCGACCATGTCATCCACCGGCATCGAGCGAGCGGGACACCGCGACGGCCTTCCGAATTATGGAGGCGGCTACTCCGAACATGGCCGTTTCCCCGATGAGAAGGGCGTCGGTGAGCCATATGGCGAACCCTTAGACGGCGGATTTCGGTCTTCGCTCGATTCTGGCGACAAGGGAGACCACACTCACCGCAAGCTCAAGTCGCGCCACATTCAACTGATTGGCATTGGCGGCACAATTGGTAGGCCCTTAGACGTGATATCCAGAGATGAACCCAACTCACATTGTATGCAGGAACCGCTCTTTACGTACGTCACCTTGAAGCACGAGTCGATAGGAATTCACATCGCATATCAGGTACTCACACAACAACTATAGGTTCAAATCGGAAGGGGTTTGCTCAATGGCGGCCCCGCCAGCTTATTCCTCGCCTTCACCATCTGGTGTACTTTCATCCTGGCCGTGACCCTGAGCATGGCCGAGATGGTCACCTACCTCCCGATTTCGAGTCCCTTCATCCGCTTCGCCGGTCGCTACGTCGATGAGGCCTTTGGGTTCGCTGCCGGCTGGAACTTTTTCGTCTTTGAGGCTGCTCTTGTACCGTTTGAGGTCGTCGCCTGCAACCTCATCATCCACTTTTGGAGCGACGTCGTACCCGCTGGAGGCATCATTGCCATCATTCTCGTCCTTTATGGTATTATCAATGTCATGGCGGTGCAGTGGTACGGCGAGACAGAGTTCTGGGCTGCGCTTGGCAAGTTCTTGCTCATCGTGGGACTCATCATCTTTACGTTCATCGTCATGCTGGGAGGTATGCAACTTCATACGTAACATGCTCGCCAATTGGAAACACAATACTTATCTTGTTCATAGGAAACCCGCTTGGAGACAGATTCGGCTTCCGGTAGGCAATTGTCCCTACTCTCTCCCATCAGCCTAGTCCTCTAACCGAGTTGACCCATCTAGATACTGGTACGAACCAGGCGCATTCACAGAGCTATACTACAGCGGCTCCCTCGGACGCTTTCTCGGCTTCCTGCAATGCCTGATCCAGGCTTCTTTCACCATCGCAGGACCGGACTACGTTGCCATGGCCGCCGGCGAGGCCGAGAACCCGCGCAAAGTCATGCCCCGCGCCTTCAACGCCGTCTTCTACCGCCTGACCGCCTTCTTCGTCCTTGGCTCCCTCTGCGTCGGCATCCTCGTCCCCTACAACGATGAAGAGCTTACCCGCGCCTTCAAGGACGGCGAACCCGGCGCCTCGGCCTCGCCCTACGTCGTCGCCATGAATCGCCTCAAGATCAGCGGCCTGCCCCACATCGTCAACGCCATGGTCCTCACAGCCGCCTTCTCTGCGGGTAATTCGTACGTCTACTGTGCTTCACGATCGCTGTACGGACTGGCACTTGAGGGCAAGGCGCCCGCGTTTTTCAAGAAGTGCACGAAGAAGGGCGTTCCGGTCTACTGCGTCATCGCCGTCTTGCTCATCGGCCTGCTCAGCTTCCTGCAACTCAGTGCCAACACTGCTGTTGTGCTGAATTGGTTTGTGAGCTTGGTCACCGCGTCGCAGTTGATCAACTTCTCCTGCATGTGCACGGCATATCTTGGGTTCTATCGTGCGCTCAAGGCCCAAGGCATCAGTCGCGATACCCTTCCCTACAAGGCTTGGTTCCAGCCGTACGCTGCCTGGTACGGTCTCATCGGCACTTTCATCATGACGTTCGTTGGAGGGTACACCGTTTTCTTGCCTCTGGATGGATACTGGAGTATCCCTGATTTTCTCTTCTCGTAAGCCAACCATCGTCTTTTAGCTAGCCTGCATGGTATACTGACAAGCACGAGGTATACGATGGTCGGCATTTTCCCTGTGCTGTACCTGGGCTGGAAATTCCTCAAGAAGACCAAGATCTTCAAACCTGAAGAGGTCGACCTGTACCGCAACAAGGATGAGATTGACGAGTATGAGAGGACGTTCGTACCTACTCCTGCCAAGTAAGTTGCCAATCTTATCCGATAATCAACAAGTGGTTCTAACGGGCATGACCAGGAACGTCTTCGAAAAGGTTCTAGACAAACTATTTGGGTAGAATCATGTTGACATATCCGTCCATTATATCATCGGCGTTTAGGGTGAAAGAAATAGATATCCCATGGGCTGAAACACAACTGAGGATTATTCCAATCAAACGTTTTAAGACTATATCTCTCAACACCGTGAATCCACCTGCATCTTTGTCCAAGACATTTCATGATCACTGCTGCCTGCAATGAGACGAAAAGGATTGCGGCAAAGCGGATTCTTTGCTTAAGTTGGACAAATCCCCGCCTCATGTAAAGTAAGATCAACGCCATGAGGGCTCTCCACGAGCAACATCAGCTCGGCAACCTGGACGAAGAGTTGGCCGCTCGGAATAGCGAACACCTCGCCACTATACGAGCATCTTCATAGATTCCATCTCTATTTTCTACCATCGGCTCCCCGTCACCATGGCCGGTCAGAGCTCCTCCCTCGCGCGCTGACCGCTTCGGATCTGGCCCATGGCCACCTACAGCTACGCCGTTCACCCCAATCACCCTGTTCGCTAACGAAGCGGGTATTTCAGGTAAGGACGTTGAGCTTGGTTGGCACGCACTATCCGGAGAACAAAAGGTAACGTGCCGTGCTTGTTCGGAGATGCTACGATGTGAGACTGGGGCTCAGCATGAGACAGCTCTAGCCGAATGGCCGGCAGCTTTTGCTCTTCCATTTGCAGGAGAGCATCAGCAACAAGGGAGGAACTTGGCAGGGCTTGCGAGCCGTGGAGAGAGGCTTCCTGGCGTGCCTGCGCGCCTGGGAATGATCACCGGGCTGAGCGTGTTTCGCGATGAGCAAGAAAATGACTGGCAGGAAGTGTTGAGACGGTGGGAAGCTCTACCTGAAGAGGAGAGACATGCGTATGAGGCGAGGGCTGCGACGGATAACGCTGCTACGAGAGCTACTTTTGATGAAGGGAGAGTATCGTGAAGTACATCCTACAGTGAATACTAATCAATCTAATCCCATGTTGCAAAGCCTCGTTGATGCATCTATCCGCGAAACTTCATTCCTGCCCATTTGCCACAAGAATGCGGCCACCATCAATGCATAAGTTGATGCCGTCGACGTAAGACTTATTTCGTAGGTCAGTTGATAAAGGAACGCAAGGATAAGGTTGCAACTGGTGTTGAAGTTTGGGACTTAAATGTCGGAACGAGAAGACTTGAGGCTTACCCCAGCTTTGCTAGCAAGATAAATCACCGCGCCGGCGATGTCTTCCTCTTGACCAGCTCTTTTGGCAGGAACCTTGTTGAACAAGGAACTAAACATATTGCCTTCCTCTCCAACAGGATTCATACGACTTGGAAAGACTAGGGGAATTCCATATGATCAGTAATCTCAGCTACCAACGACTTTGTTGTCGCTTACAGCCAGGATTCAACCCCACAACTCGAACGTAGAAATTTCTGAACTTGGCGGCCAGAAGCTTCACTAGGTGATCCGTAGCGGCTTTGCTTGCAGCGTAGCTCGTCAGGTCAACATTGGTAACGTTGTGCATACTAGCACATGAGCTCGTCATGATCATGGCGCCACGTCCTTGACGACTACCGGGACCGTCGTCATCATTATGGGAAGCGGCAGCATGCAGCAGGGGAAGGAATGCGACAGCCAGGTAATAGTGTGATGTGACGTTGATGGAAAATGTGTCTTTCCAGTCAGACGGCCTCGAAGACTGCATTGAAGCTTGCAATTCGAGGACATTATCAGTCTCCAGGTCGCAAAGATCCAGCGGATCCCGTCGAATACCAGTGTTTGACACTAATAAGTCAAGGCTGTGTTCGCGTTGTTGAACATATTTTACCAGCTTTGTTATCTCATCATGCGACGACAGGTCGCATGGCACACTGCAGAAGTCAGAGACGCGATGTCATGAGCTAGAATTTCTGTAATACCCTATTGTATTTCCCTCAGAAGACTTGCCCAACTCGTTGAGCTCTTTGACAGCTTCATCAATGACGTCAGTTGGTAAAGCAGCCACGTACACCTTGGCACCATTCGTGACGAGGCCCTAGTAGTCTGAAATGAGAATTCAAGTTGCTACAAAGGATCATGGTCTCTCGGCCTTGAGTCATTATACTGAGATGTTGGGTTACATACCTTTGCTATCATTAGGCCCAGTCCGCTACTGCCTCCGGTCACCACGGCCACATAGCCCTTGACCGAAAAGAGTCGCGTAATGTCGAGTGAAGCCATCCTTAGAACCTTCAACGAAGTGTACGAACCACTTATGAGGTATGTCAAAAGCTGTTCGATGCTCAACTTCGCCTCTGTAAGCGGCTGATCGCTTATCGGACTCTTTCGCTGGTCGTCGGCCCAGCCGATATGCAACCTCTCCCGTTATCAGACGAGGGCGGGGTAATTCCTCAACGTACCGCGAACTGCCGTCGGGAGATCCGACTGTCCTCTCACTTACATCCCAACGTTGTCACAGTCATCAGACATGGCACCAGAATTTGCGGACGCTCAAGCTAAAACGTCGTGTAAGCGATGTCACCGACGAAAGAAAAGATGTGATCGCGGGTTGCCCCAATGCAGGAACTGTAGCGGGGCTCGAGTGTCGTGCAGCTTCCTCGATGATGATCGAGTTATAGCATCTTACCCCGTCACGTAAGTGATATCCTTTTTTGATAGTATATAAACTCTTTGACGTTTGCTGAATAAAACATATTGAATAGATACGTGCGCAGTCTCGAGGCAAAAGTCAAGTCTCTCGAAAAGGAATTCAATTCACTAAGATCCGCGACAGGAAGAGAACTAGACTCTCGAGCGGAACTCATAAATCCGGATACAAGTGATATTAATATTGCCCTCGGTCGTCAAGAGACGGAGGCAAACAGCACGAACTTGCTTTATGAGCCCTCGCCTACCCAGCTGCCTCTCTTGCAGTCCTCCCCTTCCTTCGTCGAAGAGCTCAAAATCCTCTCCTTCGAGGCAACGGCTGATCGTCATTTGGGATCTTCCTCCGGCCTCTCCTTCGCCAAGCTGACACAAACCGTTCTTCGGCGTCTGAATCCCGACAAGGCCGACTTTAGCTTCGCTCATTTTGAACCCGAGGGTGGCATATGGCCGCAGTTGAACCTTCCCTCCTCGACTTCGGACCTCTTGGATTCAACGTTGTTCAGTGGATTCAGAGACCCTTTCATGTGCTACCCTTCGATGCTTGACGGGTTCTCCCCGACCGCGCCAACCGAGCCCATCTCCCTTCCAGAGCAACAGGTCTCTCTTGAAGGCAGTCATGTTGACCAGCTCATACGTTTCTACTTTGCTCACTCGCATACGTTATACCCGATCGTTCACCGCCAGGAGTTCAATAATATACTGGAGCATGTTCGAGCGGATCCTCAGTGTGCTTTAGCTCAATCATCCCTATGTCAATTTCGCCTATGGATGGTCCTTGCCATTGGATCAACTGCGCAATGTTCAGTCACCCTTTCAGATGAGCACGAATCAATGATGTACTACAAGAAAGCACTCGAGCACTTTGAGGGGGCTCTCGATTATGGATACATGGTACGAATCTCCGTGTAAGTGAGTTTATGGGGGATATGAAGGCTGACACATAACTGAAGGCCGCGTTGGAAGTTTTACTTCTGCAAGTATCTTATTCTTTCTTCAACCAGCTTGGACCCAGTAAGCGATGCCAGAAATTCGTTTGGATACTCTTGCTCACTTTTTTGATAACAGATACATGGACATTGGTTGGTCTCGGTGCACGTATGGCAATTGGATTAGGCATGCATGCTTCCTCAACCTACGAAGGCCTACCAGCCGACGTGTCTGAAAAGCGGAAGAGGCTCTTCTTTTCCGTTTACATGATGGATCGGTGAGTCCTCCCGATCCACAATACCGCAATGCCTGGCATACTGATCCTATCCAACAGCGTAGTATCTATAGCTCTAGGTCGCCCATTCGCCATCAATGAAGATGACATCGATGTGACGGTAAGATAGGCACTCTCTCGGGACTTGATTGTTCAACTTCTCGCCCATCAACTGACTCAAATTTCAAGCCCTTCGCGGTGGAAGATGATAGTGACGTCGGGGCACAAATTGATCTGCCCGAGAACTCATTTAAGCCTTCTATACTGACCGTTCCTCTCCACATCCTCGAGCTACGGCAGATTGCCAGCAACATCACGACTTCAGTCTATTCGCACCGAATGTCAGCCAGCCTCAATGCCGAACAGCGCGAAGAGGTATCAAACTCGCTCCACCAAAGACTTCTTAACTGGCGTCGCAATATGCCATTTCCTCTTCCAAACACCGACGCCGCAGTGCCGCACCTCAACAGCAGCTGGTATGACTTCAACTATTATCTCCACGTCGCCATGTTGTATCGACCATCTCCGCTATTCCCGACTCTGCCAGAACCCCGTGTCAAAGTGTTAGCGGAAGCTGCATCCATGTCGATTCGTCAAGTATCTAATATGCACCGCCAAAGGTGTCTTGCATACAATTGGCTCAACCTTCTCTCGATATTTACCGCAACTTTGTCCCTAATATACGCTACAACTGCCCAACCTGATAATCTCATCTCTGTTTTGAGAGACAAGGGAGCAGTGGCGGACCTTGACTTGACTATCGAGCTATTTGACAAGCTTAGCGTCAAGTTCCCTGTGGCTGGCAAGATATGTCGAATGGTTGAACAGATATCTACTAGGTACAAAGAAATGATGGAAGTCAACGAGGCGTGAGCTGAAAAGCTAAAAGACGAGCTACCTAGGTCTCTTACTATCTTACCCAGTCAATCCTATCTGTTCAAATGATGTCTATATTACCAGTGGTCGGTGGGCGGCTTGTCCGACACGAATGATAAGCCTGCAGTTGGAGGTATCGGGTCGTCCGATGATTAATCGCCACATCACTGTTCGACCTCCGACCGACATGACCGTGATTGAGGGGGAAATTGATGCATGAGAGATCTTTGTGCGAATTTCAACGATCTCGCTATATTCTCCTCAATCCGGAGTCATATAAGTACTGTCGGCAACGTCCTGGTGACCCTTTACTACGGATCCAGCAGACTGACTCCATTCCTCATGTTCGGCGAGAAGCGACCGCAGAAAGGGCCAGCTCATGATGTCAACTTTGCTCAATTTAACGAGATCGTTCCAGTCTCTGGGGCATAAAGGGGTTATTGAAGAGGCTTTCTCACTCGTGCCTGTCCTCGCAACGACTCTGGCGTTACTGGCCTGCTATGTCGCCTATAATGTAAGCTCGTTCAGCATTTCCGACTATCCACCTAGCTCTACGATGAGAATGCTGACTTCACAGGTTGCCTTCGGCACTGACATCCCTCACATCAAGGGACTTCCTCAAATGCCTGGCGCTGTTCCAATTTTTGGACATCTTCTAAGGCTCGGCGAAGACCACGCGAGCACTTGCGAGAATTGGTGGCGGAAAGGGAACCCATCCACCTTCCAAATCAAGCTGGGAAACACGAGAGCCGTAGTGTTCAATTCATATGAAGACATCCGTCGTCTGCTCATTGGCTATCAGAATGCAGTCATTGACCGGCCGAAATTGTACACCTTCCACGGTCTCATCAGCAGTACGTAGGGCTTCACGATCGGGTCGTCGCCCTGGGATGACTCGTGCCGCCGAAAACGCAAGGCCGCAGGCACGGCGCTTGGAAGACCCGCCCTTCGGAGTTACTATCCGATGTTCGACCTCGAGAGCTATTGCATCCTCCGAGATCTGCATAAGGACAGTCGCAACGGTGAGGTGGAGATTAGCGTGCGACCGTATATCCAACGGTATGCGTTGAACACCACCTTGACGCTCTGCTACGGTATTCGAATGGACGCTGTCTACGATGACCTGCTACGCGAGATTCTGCACGTTGGTTCGGCAATCTCGCTCTTGCGTAGTGCTTCAGAGAACACCCAAGACTACGTCCCCATCATGCGTTACTTCCCAAACAATGAGAAGAGCCGTCGTTCTAAAGATCTCAGGGAACGCCGAGACGCGTATTTGAATCTGCTTTTGGATAAAGTGCGGGAGCAGATCAAGCGGGGCACCGATAAGCCCTGCATTTCAGCAGCAATTTTGAAGAACGAAGAAACTAAGCTTAGCGGGGTTGAAGTCTCGTCCATCTGCCTGTCGCTTGTGTCCGGAGGATTCGAGACGATACCGGGGACTCTCACCTCGACTATCGGATCCCTTGCCACAAAGGAGGGACAGGCCTGGCAGGACCGGGCTTACGAAGACATCAAGCGTTACTACCCAGACGTGCGCGAAGCATGGGCTTCCTGCTACGCAGAAGAGAAAATTCCCTACATCAACGCCATTATTAGGGAAGCTGGGAGGTACTACACAGTCAGTTCTATGAGTCTTCCCCGAAAGACCGTCACCGAAGTGAATTGGAACGGAGCCATCATACCCCCTAAGACAATGATCTTGGTCAACGCACAAGCCGGAAATCATGGTGCGTCACTCTCTTCCCAAGTGACTGAAGGTTTCTTAGTCTTACTGACGTTGTGCAAGATGTTAGACATTTTGGTGATGATGCCGGTCATTTCGATCCCGAGCGGTGGCTTGAAAGTCTTAATCCCCCAACAGAAAAGGAGATCTCAGGCGTCGGTCACCTCAGCTTTGGATTGGGTTCCCGCGGCTGCTCCGGGCAGTACATCGCCCAGCGTCTACTATATGCGGCCTTGGTGCGGCTGCTATCTTCGTACAAAATTGTTGCAAGCGAAGAAGAACCTCCGAATACTGACTATGTCGAGTATAACCAATTCAAGACGGCTTTGGTGGCGATCCCGAAGGACTTCAAGGTAAAGCTCATCCCCAGAGACACCCCTGTGACGCGTGATTGTTTGAGAGCTGCGGAGGAGAAAACTAGGGAGCATTATGTAGAGCAAGGCAGTTGGGATACATACATGCACGTCTAGTTAACAGTCAAAAGACTACCGGGGCTTTGGCCTAACACCTTGGATCCTTCAGGTCTTCCTCTGATTACCTTTTGTATTCAACAGTAGCGTATTCTTGAAGTTTACAAGATCAATCTGTGTCTATTCAAAATCGTTGCATCCAGCTTCTGTAAAGAATTGACCAAATTTATTCAGGAACTTAGCTGGGTTGAGACCTGTACCAGTCAGGCCAATATCGATCAGTCTTCTATGAAGCCTTGGGTGAGGAGTCACTGGTTCGCCTTCTAACGCAAGGGTATCGCCAAATCTCAGCATTCGAAATCGTCACCTGGATTTTTACGTCTGAGGGTAAAGCCAAAATGTGGCCAGAGCCTTGTGTTCACGTGTTCCTCTGATGGTCTTTGCTGCATGATACCAATCCACATATTGACGGCTTCCGAATGCTCCGTGAGGGATCTCAATTAGCGTCTCGCAATTTTTGAATTCACTAGAATCATAGCGTCTTTCGATAAGCTAACTCGAGCTAAAGTCGATTAGCATGTCTCTCAACGGACCTAGCAAAGATCACAAAGATGCCCTATGGAAAGAAGCTTCTCATGCGTTAAACTTGGGCCACAACGCACTCTTTTCGAGTCTCGAGCCCATCAAAGGCTATATGCATAGCACATAACACATGCTGAAAGCAGTGGCCAGTATCTGGATCATTGAGTCACAGAGCCGGGAGGATTCGGAAAGGAATCCCTCGGTAAGGAAAGGTAGTCCGAGCGATCAATGCCTGCCCGGTAAGTTCCTCTGGAGGCGCCTCGGGGTAGGTAGTCTGATCATCGCCTGACAACAGCCAAGCGATTCCCGATCTCAGCCCTGCAAAGCATCAGCCGTCTTTGTACGGATTTGCTAGTTCTAATACTGGCGGCTCCTATGGGCCTATCAGAAAGCCTTATGCGGAGTTGCCAAAAGTCTATGGAAAGGGTAAGGGTCAAGAGTCTCAATCTTCAATCTTTGATAATACGAGTGATTCGATAAACTAATAATAACCCCCCCTAGTTAAGGTAAGAGTCCTGTGTATAATAGTAAGTACTTAGTTATTAATAGATCCCTAGGTAAATTTCTAGCTAATTAGGGGCTAAAAATATTTTATTATATAATCGCTTTACTACTAGTTTAAATATTACGAGTTTTATATAATAAGGGAATATACTACTTTACGTTTTACTAAATTATTTTAAAAATATTTTTTAATTATATCTCCTTTTAATTATATTAAAATTCGCCTATTATAACCGACTTTATAAAATTATTCTTATAAAACTTATTTATTATATATAATAATATTATTATTTTAATACTTTTACTTTAATAAAGCGAATTTAATTTATTATAAAATATCTAAGAAAATTTAAATTACGATAGTATATTTATTTTATATCCTAATCTCTATAAATATCGAGCTATTATTTATAAAGAGTCGATTAAATAAGTAAGTATTATATAAATTAAACCTCTATACTAAATATTAATATAATACTTAGTATTATAGCTAGCTAGTTATAATAAGTATATTAATAGAAGTTAAGGCTATAAGTACTAAGTAAATAATATTATAATTATAAATAGCTTCCCTAAAGCTATATTTATAAGTTATAAAATAAGTAAGGCTTTAGTAATTAATTATAGTCTTATTAAAAGGGGTTTTTTAAAATAATAATTAAAAACGATTATAAAATTTAATACTAAGTTAATTATTAAAAAAGCTATAAAAATCTATCCTTAAGCCCGGCTTAAGTTTATACTATATATAAGTCTCGTTCTTAAATATATCCTTTATAATATCCTTATTTATTATTATTTAATAGTTTATTAAACGGTCGTCCGTTTTACTTATTTATAATTATCCGTCCTACTTACTTATAAACGTCCGTTTTTTATTTTATTATATAATTATAGTTATATAATTTATTTTTAGTTTTTTTATCCTAAGAAGAGTTACCCTAAGTCCGTACTTTTATATATATAATATAATAGCTACTATAGGTCCTCTAGGGCGAGGCCCTGGCCTTATTATATATATTAAGTTATAATATTAGCTTCTCTTCTTAAAGGTCTAGTCCTCTAGGCTTATAAATAGGTCGTCTATTCTTAAATTAGGGAATCGTTAAGCGTTTTTTTAAAATATATTAATACGATATTAAGTCGAATTAAAAAATCGAAATTTTAAATAGCTACGTTTTATTATAAATTATTATATATTATTCGTTTTTCTAACGAGGGTATTAAAATAATACCTTATTTAAATTATTATTTACGGAGTATTTATTATTTAGTTCTTTTTAACTTTAATATTTACGGAATATATTATTATTTAGGTATTTTATATACTACTTCTATTAATACTATTTCTAGCACGTATAGCTTTAACGAGGTAATGCGGGATATTCTTATAAAGGATATAAAGAGTGAATATTCATATAGAAGCAAGAATATATGAATATAGGGGATATAAGCGTATATAAAAGAGGTTTTTGTAGTAAAGAGAGTAATATAGTTAAATTACTATATGAGAAGTTGCTTGCTTAACGAAAGGTCTAGGTAGGCAAATACACGCCTACATATAGGCATAAAAACCTCCTACTAGAATATTCTATTGCTCATTAATTACGATATAATTAATAAGCGTATACGTAAGTGAATGCGTAATCGTAGTACGTAATTCCGCCTCGAGTAAATTCCAGATTATTCAGTTACTTTCTAGTACTTTCCATTGCTCACGTAAGCTTATATAAGCAGTATTGCTTACATAATCAATACCTATAATAATCTATAGAAATCGTAGATTAATATGGTATATAGTTTGCTTACGTAATATTGATAATAAGGCGAATAATAAGGTAAACAAAGTTACCTTCGTAACACTATTTATATTTATAAATATTATAGTTCTATTTTATTAAATCTAACTAATTAAGTATAGTTAATTAATTAGTAATAAATTCTAATTATTTTAATTATAAAAAAGAAGTAAAAGAGTTATAGTTTTATAAAAGAGCTACGGAGTTAAAAAAAAAGGCTAAGGCTTATTAATAAGCTTAAGCTAAGTTAAATAAATCGTTATTTAAATTAAAACGTCTTTATTTTTAAAAGCGAATAGTATTTAAAAAGAGTTAAGTTATATTAAAGGAGTTTTTTAAGGATTTTAAAAATACTTCTTTAGTAGCCCGGGAGGTATAAGCTAATAATATTTTTAAAGTTATTAACTAAGACGCCGTAATAATTAAGAATTTTAATTTTAATTTTAATTTTAATATTCTTTAAGAAGCTATTAAGAGTTCTAGAGGTTCGTAATAAGTTCTTATATATTTTTTTTATATTTATAGCTTTTTTATTTAATAAGGAATTCTCGTATTTTATTCTTAACTCTATAATTAATAATTTATTTAACTTTATACTCTAATTAGTTTAGTTTAATAATAATATAATTTTTTATATATAATCTTTTTAATACGAGCTTAAGTAATAAAGTATAAAAAATAAAATAATATTATATCGTATTTAATAATTTTAATTTATAATTAATTAATAAGACTTTTTTAATAATTTTAAAAGGCCTAAGTTTTTTATATTTTAGTTTATTATTTAGTCGTTTTATTTTAATATTATAGTAAAAGAAATAAGTACTATCCCCCTTTTTTAAGGATAATCCTCTAATTCTTAATTTATTTACGTTTTTTTTATATATATTATCGTACGAACTTAAGGTTTATTAATATTTATTTATAAATTTCCTTAAGTTTATTTACGTTTATTATAGCTCTTATAGCTTATAGTCCTTATTATACTTCTTTATATATTATTAGTTAGAATCCGTAATTAAAATAAAACGGAGATTCTTTTATACTTTTATTAACTATATTATTATATATAATCTAGGCTATTAATAAAAGTATTACTTAATTATTTTAGTTATAATTTATATAATAACAAAAGTATATTTTAAGGATCTAGTTAATTCTTTTTATTTATCTATCGGTTTATAAATAAAGTAATATTAATAATTTATAGTTTATACTAAGTTATAAAATTAGAGATTTTTAAAACTTCGAAATAAATAGTTTATTTTTATTAAAGATAATTTCTTTTAGTAAACCGTAATTTAAAAGTATAACCTTAATAAATACGTATACTAAGTTTTTTATTGTACTAAATTCTTTATAAAAAATAAAATAAGTAAACTTAATAAGTTAGTTAATTATAACTAAAATACTATTATACTATATTTTAATAAATAATTCTTTAGACTTTAGTAATTTAATAATAAAATCCTATATAATTAATTATTATGTTTCTATTAGTAATTATAATAATTATAGCTCGTTATATAGTTTATACGGGCTATTTCTATTTTTTTTATAAGTTATATAATTCTTAATTACTTTTACGATTTTAGTATATATAGTAGATTTATTATAATACTAGTAAATCTGTTTTTATATTTTAGTAATTTTTTAGTAACCGTATACTAATATATTATAAATTTTTATAATAAGCTCGGGGGTTATTCTTTTAATCGAGCTAATATTAATCCTTTTAGTTATTATAAAGAGTTTTATAATTAATATAAAACTACTGTTCTTTTCTTACTTAAAGATAATTTATATTTTTTTAGGGACCGCGACTTCGTAATTAGGTCTTTTATTAAGAGCGTTTACTTTATTATTTTGTAAACCTTTTTAATAAATAATTTAGAAATTAAATTTAAATAGGAATTCGCTCTATTTAACTTATTACTTATTTAAGTTCTTATTTATTATAAAATTTATAAGGTTTTTATAGTTTATATAAACTATAACTTCGTATTTAGTTTTAAATAACTATAATTTCTATTTTTAAAATATTTTAATAATAGCTATTAGTTCTTTATTATAAATTTATTAATTTTATTTTATTTTATAAAATACTTTAAAATAAAAATAATATAAATAAAGCTTTCTTTATTCGTTTTATTATTTTAAAACCGCTCTTATAGTAAAGTTTAAGGCGTCGGTCTTAATTTTAAAAAGTTTTTAGGGATTTAAGATTATAATAACTAGTTTAGAAATAACTATATTTTTAATTTTAATAAATACTTCCTTATACTTAGGATCCTAAATAAATAGGGTATTTTTTTATATTAAGTTATAAAGAGGTCTAATTATATTAATATAACTTTTAAAGAATTATTAATAAGAATTAATAAATTTTAAAAATCCTTATATATTTTTAACGTTTTATAATATAAGCTAATTTCTAACTACTTCTATTTTTAATATTTATATATAAATTTATTTTAGTATAATAATATATTTAAAAAAGTTTATTTTTTATATATAGAACTCGTATTTAGAGAGTTCGGTATATAGCTTAGTATTTTAGAGCTTTTAAAATACTATATAAATATACTTTTTATATATTTTAAAATTAGGGGAGAAAATAAGAATATTATTAATATAAATAATAATAAAGATATTAATATACTCTTAAAGTACGTAATTAATTATTATTTAAAAAGTTACCGGAGTGTTAATAAGTTTAAAAAGTATAACGAAGTATTTAAAGAATCTTCTATAAGTTTAAAATATTGTTTTCTATTCGTCTTTTTTTTTAATCTAAATCTAATTAAATACTTTTTTAAGATTTATAATAATAAACTAGTTAGTTTTATAAAATAAATTTCTAAGTTTAGTAATAAATAATAAAAAATAATAATTCTTTTTTATAATTTCGTTAAGGTTTTTATAATTAATAACTAATTTTCGTCTTTTTATTCCTTTTTTTAATATAAAGAATTAAAGTAATTTTATAAAAGAATTCGATAGTTAAATAAGTCCTTTCTCGAGTTTTTTATTAATATATTTGTTAAAGTATTCTTATTCTTTTTAATTTATTAAATATATTAAAAAGAACCTAGGTTACGTTCTTTTTTTAAGTTCGAGTTTTATATTTTAATTATTATATTTTAATAATCTTATTTCTTTAGGTTTTATAAATAGTTTTATATATATTTAGTACTTCTTAGGTATCATTTAAAATTATTACGATCCCCGATTGTTAATATTAATTATAAACTTCTTAGAGCTTTTTATTATTTTAATAAAAGCTATATATTATATTTATTTTCGTTTTTTAAGAGTTTTTAAAAATCTATTTAAACCCTTTTTCTTTTTAAGTTATTTAGTAATTAGATTTTTTTAAAGGACTTAGCTAGTAGTCTAATCTATTTTAAGTTATACTTTTATAACTACGAGATTCCTAAGATAACGTCGATATTTCTTATTTTTATAATATTATATTATAATTATTTTTATTAATTATTAATATATATCGAGAGGTATATAGTTTTTTAATTAATATATTTATAATTATAATTAACTCGTTCTCTTTTTACTATTTATAGTTAATATAAATTATTTTTTTATACTTATAATAAGTTAAGTTTATTTATTATCCTTAATAAGATATAACTTTTTTATATATTACTATTAATAATAGCGTTTAATCCTCGTCTATAAATATCGAGGTTAATTTATAAATATACGTCGTTACGTTATTTAGTTATATATAGGAACTTTTCTTTTATTCTTATTTTTTATTATTTTTTTATAATTAGTTTTTTTAGTTTTTTATTATACGTTTTTTTTACTAAGCGCCTTGTTTACGTAGTTTTATTATTCTCTTTAAGCCTTAGCTTTTTTAATATGATAAACTTAATATTAGTTATATTTATAATCTTCCTATTTTATATTTTTATTATTAAAGTACTTTATAAAAAAGCTAGGGTCTAGGCCGAATATTACTTTATTATTATTATTAAAACTTAGTAATATTTAGCTAGGTAATTAGTTTTTTATATAAATATCTTTAATAAGCTTATTATTATATCTTTATAAATAAAAGTAATTATTTTATTTATATACGAGGTACTAAAAGTACTTATTATTTAAATACTCTACTTAAAATAATTCTTTATAAAAGGGATCTTTAGGGTTAAGTAGAAAGTAATTTTTATTTATATAAAAAGTTATTATAACTTTTTTATGTTTTTTAGTTTTATAAAACTAAATAGTTTAATTATTTTTAAATAAATAAATAAATTTATATTATAGTTCGTCGTTATTTTTTTTAAAGCTAGTATTGTTAATATTAAGTAGTATTTTATAATCGATCTCTATTTAAGTACGTTATTAAGTAACGTTATAAAGTTCGTCTGAATTATAAAATAATTTTACTTCGTTAAGATAAAAAAAGCTAGTTCTTATTTTAATATCTTTTTTTTAAAGTTAAAGTTAAAAGTTTTTTTTATAATTCCGAAGTTAAGAGTTAGTTTTTTAATTATTTTAATATTATTTTTGCGTAAGAGGTTTTCGAGCTACTCCTTAACTTTATAAATAAATTTTCTATTACCGTTTACTTTTCGTATTATATAAATAGACTTAATTAATTATTTTTAGTTTATATAGTTTCGTCGTACTATATAAACGAGGCTATTTATAATTTCTTTAGTATTAGGTCCTCTTTTTTAAATTTAAAGAGCTACTCTTTTATATTAGCTAGGTATTTTTATTTAACTCGTTTTTTTAAAAAAAATAAAGTATATTTTTTATAACGAGGTCTATCTTAGCTTTTTTTTTATATTTTTATAAATCTAAAAAAGCGTAGTAATATATTTAATATTTTTTTTTTTTAAAAATATAGGGTTAATAAGTAAATATCTTTTTTTATTATTACCGCTAGGGTCCTAATAAATAGTATAATATCGTATCCGGATTGTCCCTTATTTTAAGGTTATTTTAAATACTATCTTATTTATTCTTTACTATTTTAATAAGTAAAGTAGTTATTATTATAGTAAGCTATTTATAAGAGTTATTTATAAAGGACCTTTTTACTTATAATATTAGCTTACTTTTTTAAAATAAGTTAATATTAAATACGCTTAGGTTATTAATAATCTCTAGCTATATATCTTAGTTTATCGTAGTTATAATATTTAAAATCTTTTTTTATAGTACTTTTTTACGTTTAGTAACGCTAAGGTTTATAAGTCCTCTATATTATTTATAAAACGTGCTTTGTTATTATTAATTTCTTAAGTTATTTTAGTAATTACTTAGTAGTTTACTATAGCTCTAATATTTTTTATTAAAATTAGCTCAAGGGCGCCGTACTTCTCCCTTTTCTTTTATATTATTTATATAATTAAGTATCGATTTTAATAACGAGCTCGATATAATATAAGAAATCTATTAGTATTTTTATTTTACTAAGTTCGTCCTTGACTCTATTCTTTAGTCCTTAATAAAACGAAAAGATACGGGTTTTTTTAATAAAATTAAGTTATATTACGAGCTTTTTAAACTTAGTAGCGTAATACGAAGCGGACTTAGTTTATTAAAAGTTAGCTAGGTTTTCTTTAGTTTATCGTTTTTTATTAAGGTCTTAAAATAGGGATTTAAGGGCGCTCTAAAATCTTATTATACTATTAAAAATATTCGTAATCTTTTCGTTATAGTATAATAAATAACCGTTATTACTAAGGAATTCTTTTTAAAAAGGCTCGAATTACTCTAGGGCTCGTTTTTTAAAAAAGGCTATTACGTAAATAACTTATTTAGTCTTATTATAAAAGTTAGTAATATAGAACGTTTAATTAGTTCTAATCTAAATTAGAAATCCCTTAAGACGTTTAGTAGTTCTATTAAAAATAATAAGTATATTAAGCTTAAGTTTTTTTTATCTATTTATAAAAGTTTTAATAATATTAATAGCGGCTCGGAGGGTTCTAACTTCTTATTTTAAGTTATTTACTTCTTTTTTTTTAATTCCTAAGTTAGTTATAGCTTTATTAACTATATTTTAAAAAATAGTAATATTTTCGTTATTTTTAATTAAAATTACGGCTATTTAAGTAGAGTTATTATTAAAAAGCTCCGCAAGGTTTTTATTCTACTTACTACTCTTTTTAATAATACGTTATATTTTCTTATAATTTACTTTTTTAAAAACTATATTACTATTAAAGTTATAAATAATATTAAGTATCTCGTCGTCCTTAGCCTTAGTTAGCTCGCTAACTAAGTTAACGGGTTTTTAAAAATTAAATAAAGGGGTACTTAGGGTCTTAAAAAATATCGTCGTTCGTTTTACTAATTAATAAGTTTTATAAAGTTAACTTACTAAATAAGAATAATTAAAGTATTATAACTAGCTAGTTATAATAAGTATATTAATAAAAATTAAGGCTATAAGTACTAAATAAATAGTATTATAATTATAAATAGCTTCTCTAAAGCTATATTTATAAGTCGTAAAATAAATAAAGCTTTAGTAATTAATCGTAATCTTATTAAAAAGGGTTCTTAAAAAGAATAGCTAAAAGCGATTATAAGATTTAATATTAAGTTAATTATTAAAAAAGCTATAAAAGTCTATTCTTAAGCCTAGCTTAAGTCTATATTATATATAAATCTCGTTCCTAAATATATCTTTTATAATATTTTTATTTATTATTATCTAACGGTTTACTAAATAGTTATCTATTTTACTTATTTATAATCGTCCGTCTTACTTATTTATAAGCGTCCGTTTTTTATTTTATTATATAATTATAGTTACGTAACTTATTTATAGTTTTTTTATTTTAAGAGGAGTTATTCTAAGTCTATATTTTTATATATATAGTATAGTAGCCGCTATAGGTCTTATAGGGCGAGGCCCTGGCCTTATTATATATATTAAGTCGTAATACTTAGGTTATAAATAATAATTCTAATAATTATATTATTATTTCTAATAGCTTAAATATCCGTACTAAAACTTAAAATAACCGAGGTATTATTATAGTATAATAACTTTAATATACGGCTAGTATACTTAAGTTTCTTCTAATTACTAATAATAGAGTTGCGCTTATTATCTTAACTAAAGCCTTATTTATAAAAGAAATCGAGCGGCTATAAGATATAATATATTTAACTTTTTATTTCTTAATATTAGGAATTATTAAAGAATAGTAGATTTAATATAATACCTAACGAGGTATTATTAGTTTTTTAATAATTAGTATTATCTTAGGAAATATATTAATAACGCAATATTATTATACTTATTAAAGTAGTAAAGCTTATTTATATATACTTTATAACGACTTTTATTATATAATTATTTTAAAGGACCTCGTTAAGAAGTATAATATATTACGAAATAGAGTTAAGATATTTAATATTATAAAAAAGATTATTAAGTAAGTCCGGTTATCTAAAAAACATTTTAAAAACGTTTTAAAAACGTTTTAAGAATATTTCTAATCGTTTTTTTTTAAATAAGGTACTATTTATATTATATACGCTAAATTTAAAAAAGGCGTTATATATTAAAAATAGAATATAATATACTTCCTTAAACTAAGGAAGATATAATATAGTATATATATAAGATTACTTAATAAAATAATATAAATAACGTATAAAAAACTTAATAAGAGCTTATTAGTTTTTAGTAATAGATCTTAGTATACTAAAATTCGTATCCTTTATAAAGACTTATAAATTACTACTTTTATCTAATTTTATTAGATTAGAAATATTATATATAATATATTAAAGTAGTTATAAATAAAACAGATATATAATTTACAAAAAGAAGGGGTTAAGAACACTATATATTTATATCGAATTATTAAAAACGTCCTATTTATAATAAGCTTATTAAATACTTTATTAAGGGATAAGGCTAAGTTATTACTAACTAAATAAAACTTATTTTAAACTACTACTTAAACTTAAAATAGTAAAATATTCTATTAAATATTAATACTTTATTTTAAAAAGTATTAAAATAATATTATTTATTATTTTAACGTCTTATAATAAATATAACTATTTTCTATTATTACTAAATAAAACTTTAAAAACTATTATTTAAAGTATTTTTTAAGTTCTTTAGAGGATTAATAAACTAAGTATAAGTCTAAACGCTTTTTTTCGATCTCCTTAATTCTAAGAATTCCTAGCTAAGAATCAGGGGTAAATAATTATAAATATTTATTAAAGTTTTATATAGTAGTTTTTTTTCCGGCTTTATAAGTATAAAAGATCGACCTTAACGGGATTACGCTTTTAAAAGAAATTATATAATATAGTATATTTTTTAATTATATAATACGCATAATATACCCTAAATACGCACTTAACGTAATATAGTAATTTTAATATAAAAACTGCTATATAATTCGGGATAGGTAAGCTACTTTTTTAGTAGTAGTACTAGTTAGAAAAGTTAATAATAGAGGTTAGCCGTAATAGTTAGTTATAATAATTAGCCGTAATAGTTAAAAATAACCTTTTTTAACTATAGAAGTTCTAAACTTTAATAGTAACGTAGAGGTTTTTAAAGAAAGGGCTAAATAGGCTGATATTTATTACTCATACTAAAGCTTATAAAGATTCTTTTTATTCTTATCGCTTCTAATATCGCCTAAAACTACTCTCTATTTAAACTAAATAAATTTACTAAATAAATCTATTAAATAAACTTATTAATATATAAACTATTACTTTATTAAAGATACCCGTTAATAAGTCTGCCCCTCTCGGGCTGGGCGCTCTTAGCTAGCTCGACGCTATAACTATCGTAGCTAACGTAAGTACGCCCGAGGATTAATAAAGTACCTTTTAGTAGTATAGAATTTAGCTAAGTAATAGTACGAACACTATAAATAGCTAGGCTAATATAGACGTTAAGATTTAATATATTAATATTAATTTAGAAATTATACTTTATAGAGCTAGAAATCCCTTTAATATAGGTTATATTATAAATATAAAAGAATATATAAAGGGCCCCTTAACTTTTAATAAAAAAGAGTATATAATACGAGATTTAGTTACTTATGCGGGCTAGTACTAAGAGGTTTTATATACGTTAGAGTAAGTATAGCTTACCTTTTAAACGGGTAGGGAAAGGTCGGGAGTTTTAATTAGTAATTAGGTATAGAGCGTAATATACCTAGTTTTCCCTAATACGTAATATATAATACGGCCCTGGCAGATTACTCTATTAGGGAGATTTAAAGTTTTATAAAAATGGACTTTTTATAATATATTATTTATAAATAATAAATTCTTTTATTTCTTAAGGGAAGTTAGACCTTAGCTCTTATATTATAGTAATAAAAAGAAGTAAATAAGCGAATATATATAAGGTTTTCTATAAATATAAGGAAATAGCCATTTTAATATTATAATAAGTATATAGTATATTTCATATACGTACTAATTTAATATTAACTATATAGTTATCTACTTTTTTTAAAAATAAGAAGAATAATAAAAGTTCGACAATATAAAGTCGTTTATAGTTAATATAAACTATAAATATATAAAAGGTATAGGTTAGTAAGAAATTATCTAGGGCTAATATAGCTAGAATAGTAAAAAAGGTATATTATAATATTAAAAATGTTTTTAAAATATAATAGTTTTTTTTCCGGCTTTATAAGTACAAAAGATCGACCTTAACGGGATTACGCTTTTAAAGGAAATTATATAATATAGTATACTTTTTAACTATATAATATATATAATATACCCTAAGCACGCGCTTAACGTAATATAATATTTTTAATATAAAAACCGCTATATAATTCGGAATAAGTAAGCTATTTTATTACTTAATAATTATAGGCTAAGTAATATATTTACGTAGCGGCGCTAGCTAAAAAGGTTAATAATAAAAGTCGGCCGTAATAATTAGCCATAATAATTAGCCGTAATAATTAGAAATAGCCTTCCTTAACCGCAAAGGTTCTAAATTTTAATAATAACGTAAAGGTTTTTAGAAAAAGGGCTAAATAGGCTAATATTTATTACTTAGAGCTCGTAAAGATTCTTTCTATCCTTATCGCTTTTAATATCGCTTAAAGCTCTATTTAAACTAAATAAATCTACTAAATAAATTTACTAAATAAACCTATTAATATATAAACTACTACTTAGATAGTTAGTTAGATAACTAATTAAGACGTTAGCTAGTTAAAATACTACCTCGATAAGAATCTCTTAGTATATAGTTAGTAATTAGTAAGTTAGAACTCTAAAAATACCCGTTAATAAGTTTGCCCCTCTTAGGCTAGGCGCCCTCTTTAGCTAGTTCGACGCTATAACTATCATAGTTAATATAAGTACGCCCGAGGATTAATAAAGTACTTTTTAATAATACGGAATTTAGCTAAGTAATAATATAAACGCTATAAATAGCCGGGCTAATACGGATATTAAAATCTAATATATTAATACTAGCTTAGAAATTATATTTTATAGAGCTAAAAATCCCTTTAATATAAGTTATATTATAAATATAAAGGAATATATAAAGGGCCCCTTAATCTTTAATAAAAAGGAGTATATAATATAAGATTTAGCTACTTATACGGGCTAGTATTAAGAGGTTTTATATATATTAAAATAAATATAGCTCGCCCTCTAAATAGCTAGAAGCGGGGGAAGGTTAGGAGCTATTTTAATTAGTAATTAAGTATAAAGCGTAATATACCTAGTTTTTTTTAATACGTAATATACGGTACGGCCCCGGCGGATTGCTCCGTCGGGGGGGATATTTTTAAAATCTTTCTTAACTTTTATTTTTAAAATTACTAATATATTACTTATAAAGCTCTACCTCTTGTACGGGTCTATATAAATACCAAAACTATATATATATCACTATATATTTCGAGCTATATTTAATATTTTAGAGCAAAAGTATTAAGTTTAGGTCTAATAGAAATACGTTTATAAAACCGGCCTTTTTAAAGTTATTTTAGATTAAGTAAATATAGTAATTAAGGGTTTGGGTAAATACTTTATTAAAAGGTTCAACCCTTAATAAACATAGCTTAAGTAAGTCTAAGACTATATATACTTATATTACGTATATTTTAAAAGAGGTATTAAAGAACTTTTAAATAAAAATTATTTTTATAGTATAAACTCTACTTATAATATATTAATATCTCTTTTAAAATATTAAACGGCGCCTAATTATAACGAGCTATATAATATAATTTATTATAAGTATTATATCTTACTATATATAGCTTATAATAGAAATATTTTAAAAATATTTTAAAAAGGGAAAACGTTTCTAAAATGTTTTTAAAATATTTCTTATTAATACCTTGCCTAATTAATAATAACTCATTACTTTATAAAAAACTTTTCGTAATATACTAACTAGGTAAAATATAAACGAGAACTATATATTATAACCGGGTTTTATAATAAAATAACTAAGGTTTTCTTTAAAAAACTAGCTTCTAATACTTAATAGTATAAATATAATTAAGATTTTTTACTTAGTTTTATATATTTAAACTAGCTAATATCTCCTTCTATTTACTATAATTAATAAGTACGTATTAATAATTAGCTATTATAAGTATTAACTAACTTTAATAATACTCATAACTAAGATTAGAATTTAATATTATAGGATTTCGTAACGCGTTATAAGTATATTATAACTTTATATTAAAATATTAATATTATAAACCGTCTTTACTATTTAATATAACGTTAAAATATATTTAAAATACGCTTTAATAAATACTTATTAACTATTAAATGAAAAAGAAAAATAAGAGATCGGGCTAAGAGTTTATAAACTAATACTAAAGAATTATCTTATACTTAATAAAGAGCTTATAAGGATTTAGTTACTAATTAATAAAATAGTTTTTAAAATAAGAACTCTAATAGCTTTAGTTTTAATAATTATAATAATTTTAATAATACTTAGTCTTAACGCGGAGTAAGTATTTTATTTTTTAAAGTACCTTTTTTATTAAATAAAAGTCGAAGCCCCCTAAGTTCCTTAGTACTTTATAATAATTTATAAAAATAAGCTACTTAATTATAAACGTAAATAAATATCAATTATTTTATATTTAAAAAATAATAAATAAGAGTTAATAAGATCTAAAAAAATAAAAAATAAAAAGAATAGGAGTTTAAACTTAAATAAGAACGTAAAGAGCGCGAGTTTTTAATAAACTAAGCTTATAAAGAACGTAAGTTTATTAAAAAATAAAATCGCTTAAATAGGGTAATAAAAATAAAAATAGCGCTTAATTAATAAAAATAAGAGTAAGAAATAAGCTAGTAAAATAAAAGCTCTTAAAATATTTTTATATTTATTTCTTTTTTAACTTCATTTTTATTTAAGTAATTTGAAATATTTCTTTTATAATATTAATATAAAGTATAAATTAATATTTATAATATTTTATTAAATTATAAATAAGAATGTTTTATAGGTTTTTTTAAGTATTAATAATAAAAGAATTACTTTTTTAATAAAGCAATCCGTTAGAGCCGTATTATATATTATATATTAAGAAAAGCTAAATATATTACGCTTTATACTTAACTACTAATTAAAATAACTCCTGACTTTTTATTACTTATTTAAAAAGCGAGTTATACTTATTTTAATATATATAAAACCTTTTAATATTAGGTTATATAAATAGCTAAATTTTATATTATATACTTCTTTTTATTAAAAATTAGGGGACCCTTTATATATGTTTTTATATTTATAATAAGAATTAATAAGGACGTATAACGAATTAATCTGGATATATAGCTTTTATAGAATATAGTTAGTTAAAAAGTAAGAAGCTAAGGAAAAGTCTTTAAAAATATAAGAAGTACGTATTATAGAGGACTTAGCTACTTAGGGTACTCTAAATAAAACTAACTAGTCTTTTTTTAATATTGAAATTTATAAATTTAGAACTCCTAATTATAAATAAGCTTTTTAAGGCTTAGTTATTTTTTTATAATTATTAAAAAGTTATTAAGTATTTTGGAAGTTATTATATAGTTCTTATATATTTTCTTTATATCCGTAGTTTTTTTATTTAATTAAGAATTTTCATATCTCGTTCTCAACTTTATAATTAATAATTCGTTCGACTTTATATTCTAATTAGTTTAGTTTAATAATAATACGATTCTTTATATATAAATATCTTAGTATAAGTTCGAATAATAAGATATAAAAAACGGGATAATATTATATTATATTTAATAATCTTAATTTATAATTAATTAATAAGACTTTTTTAATAATTTCGAAAAGTCTAAGTTTTTTATAATTTAATTTATTACTTAGTTATTTCGTTTTCATATTATAGTAAAAGAAATAAGTACTATCCCCCTTTTTTAAAAATAATTATCTAATCCTTAATTTATTTATATTCTTTTTTATATATTATTATATAAACTCGAGATTTAAAAAGGCTTATTTATAAGTCTCTTTAAGTTTATTTACGTTTATTATAATTTTTATAGCTTATAATCCTTATTATACTTCTTTATACGTAGTTAGTTAAAATCTATAATTAAAATAAAACGGGGATTTTCTTATACTTTTATTAATTACGTTGTTATATACGAACTAAGCTATTAATAAAAAGGAATTAATATACGGGCGTTATAAATTAATATACGGGCGTCGCTCTTATACGGGCGTCGCTATTTAACTTTTTAATTAGTTTAAAAAGAATTATTAATATAATTAAATTTTACTAAATACTTATAAAGTATTTTAAGCCTTTATTCCTTTACTCCCTTTATATTTAAATTATATTATTAAGCCTTAAAATCTAATTTATAATATTTACTTATAATAGCTTTTATAATTAAAATTAAAGACGTTCCTTAAGACTAATTTTAAAATAATACCCTTATTAAAAAACTTTTCCCTCTATAAAAACAATGATTAATTAATTATAGCCTCTTATTATTACTTAGCTAATTATTATTATCTTCTTTTTTAAAAAATAGCTACTCTAATATTAATTAATTTTATAAAATTAGTAATTTTAAAAAGTAATACGACTTTATTATTAAGCTCTTAGTTAATATATTATAAAATACATAACTTCTTATAAATGATTATTTTAATATAGAGCTTATATTATATTTTATTTACTATTTTCTTAAGAGAATAATAAAAACCTAGTGGACTACCTTTTTATAACTTTTTTTAAAATATAACCCCTCTCTCCTTAATAAATAATCATAATAACCTTCTTATTATATAATAAATTAGTTTAGTAATACTTTTTAACTTATTAAATAAGTTATTAAAATCAATTAATAATTAAAAATAGTATTATTTTAATAATAGAAATATATCCGTTAATAATAATAAATATAAAGTCCTTAAGTTAATTTATTATTCTATTTACCCCTACGGTTATTTTTTATTTAAAATAAAGCGTTTTTTTAAATTATAACTCTTTATTATATTTCAAATAACCGATCCTCTTCTCTTTTTATAACCTAAATCCTAAACTTATTAATTCTTAATAATCTAAAATAAACTTATAATACTCTTTTTAACCGAGTTAATAATTTTATAAAAACTAATAAATTTAATATTATAAAACGGAATAAGTATAAAGCTTAAGGCCGAATTATTTAATATACTTTTTAATATAATTAGTTTAGTAAGCTCAGGCTTATAAAAAGCGTTAATATTTAATAATATAAGTCTTAGAAATATAATTATAAATAATAAGTTATTATTAAAACTTAAGAAGAGGATAAGTAGTTATTATATTATTATTTAGATTTTTAATATAAATAATATAATTATAGCTCTAGCTTTAAAGCTTTTACGTACCCTTTATATTATAAGCTTATTAAAATAGTTAAGGATATTATTAAAACCATAAGTTAACGAGTTAAGATTCGGGCTTAAAATATACGTATTATTATTTAAAAGTTGTTCTTAAAGTCCTTATTTACTTAGTAAAATATTTATAACGCTAGGGCTTGTATAAACTAAAAAGAACTAGTTAAATACTCGCTAATTATAATATTAATTAAGCTATTTAATAAGTAAAATATCTTATATATAGTAAAATGAATAAACGACGAGCTAAACCGCCTTATAAACCTTATTTAGACCTTTTTTTACGATTTCTAAATATAAAAACGATTCCTTAAGGTAATTAGCTTTAATAATACTTATAATATTAATCGTTTTAAACTCCCTCTTTTCTAAATTACTAAGTAAACCTATTTTAAATCTATTTATAACGCCGCGTTTAGCTTTATTAATAATAAGAGACTAGAGGGTTTCCGGTTTTTTTTAATAAGTATTCGCTAATTTATAGACTAATACTTAGTCCGTTACCCTATTATTATTATTATAAATTATAATAAGTAAATAAAGGCTATACTAAACGAGTAGTTCTTAGATATTTAATAATAACTCTATATTTATTATATTAACTTTAATATTATACTTAGGGCTAAATAAAAATAAGTTAAGGACTATAGTTATAATAATAATAATAATAAGTTTAATAATAAGAAATATTAGTTATTAATATAAATAATAGCTATACTAAGTAATAAAAATAAAGCTTATATTAATACGCTTATTAATAAGCCCCCCCTTTATATATATTATAAGGTTTTTATAATATAAAAGCTTATTATTTTTATTAAAACTAAGTATATTTTTAAAAAAGCCTAGACTAAGCTTTATAAAAAGTTTAATAACTAATACCTAATCCTTTAATACCTCTATATAATATACCTATTTTTAAGAATATAATAAGCCCGTTATTTTATTTAAAAATAATAAAACTTTAATACTCGCGTTACCTCTAGTATTAAGTTAAATAATAATAATATTAAGGGTTATTTTTTAAATAGTCTTAGTTACTTATATTAGTTTATTAATATTATATAAAATATAATTAGTAATTAAGAGCTATATTTTTACTAAGTTTATATAAAGGACGAGGTACTTATAAATTAAGAATATATAAGTACTCGCTTTAAATACCTAAGCGAACTTTAAATAATACTTTTTTTAAAATATTTTATTTTAATTAGGATATAAGGACGGCTTATAAAAAAAGTAATACTATTTAATAAGAGGCTATTCCTAAACCCCCTCGGATTTTATAATTTAAATTATACCATTTTAATTAAGCTAGGTATTTTATATTACTATAAGATTTATTTTAAAATATTAAATTTAGCTACTTTTAATAAATAAAAAGTATATTCTTAGTAGCGTTTTTAAAAAATATCTTCTTTAGATTTATATTATTAAATCCTAAACTTTAAAATTATTATATCCTTTTATAATAAGCTAAAAAATATAGTATAGCTTATTTTATTATAACTCGCCTTATTTAAAAAAGACCGGTTAGTTAGTTAAGTTCGTATTACTTATAGTAATTAAAGTATAAATAATAAAAAGCAAGGCTGCTTATTTAAAAATAAAAATAAGTTAATACTAGCTAGGTTTAGAAAAAGAATAAGTTAGCTAAGTTAAAACTAAATATCGAGCTTATTTTAATAATAAATAAAGAGCTAGTTTAGCGTTCTTAATAAAAAGAGAATAATAGGGAATTATATAAATAAATAGCTAATATAGCTTAGTATTTAAAAAAAAACGGAGTTAATAAAAAATAGTTTATAATAACGATAAATTATTATAACTACGTTAAAAGAGGTAGTTAAATAAACGTTATTATAATTTATCTTTTATATATCTTAAGTATATAATAAAAAAAAGCCTGATTTATTTAAGATTTATAAAAGCTTATATTACTAACTAATTTAAGATTTACAAATTTTAAATAAATAATATAGTAGTTTTAAATAAGTACGTAAGTTATAATAATATTCTTATTTTTCAAAATCTTAAACTAGAGCTTAGGTTAGAGAGAATAGTAAAAATAGTTATATTAATATAGTTACCCTTACCGCTTTTATAAAAAAGTACTATTTTTTTAGACTAATTAAAAAGTAGTATAGCGATACTTATATAAGAGCGATGCCCGTATATTAATTTATAATGCCCGTATATTAATTCTTTAATAAAAATACTACCTAATTATCTTAGTTATAGTTTATATAATAATAAAAATATATCACGAAGATCTAATTAATCCTTTTTATTTATTTATTAGTTTATAAATAAAATAATATTAATAGTTTATAGTCTATACTAAGTTATAAAATTAGGGATTTTTAAAACTTTAAAATAAATAGCTTATTTTTATTAAAATAATTTTTTTTAATAAACTATAGTTCAAAAGTATAACCTTAGTAAATACGTATACTAAGTCTTTTATAATATTTAATTCTTTATAAAAAATAAAATATACGAACTTAATAAGTCGATTAACTATAATTAAAATATTATTATATTATACTTTAATAAATAGTTCTCTAAATTTTAATAGTTTAATAATAAAGTCCTATATAATTAATTATTATATTTTTATTAGTAATTATAATAGTTATAGCTTATTATAAAGCTTATATAGGCTATTCTTATTTTTTTTTATAAATTATATAGTTCTTAATTATTTTTATAATCTTAGCGTATATAATAAATATATTATAACATTAATAAATCCGTTTTTACGTTTTAATAATTCCTTAGTAACTATATACTAATATATTATAAATTTCTATAATAAGCTTAGGGGTTATTTTTTAAATTAAGCTAATATTAATCCTTTTAATTATTATAAAAAGTTTCGTAATTAGTACGAGGCTACTATCCTTTCTTTATTTAAAAATAATTTATATCTTTTTAGGGATTATAATTTCGTAATTAGGTCTTTTATTAAAAGCGTTTATTTTACTATTTTTTAAACTTTTTTAATAAATAATTCGGAAATTATATTTAAATAAGAATTTGCTCTATTTAACTTATTATTTATTTAGATTCTTATTTATTATAAAGTTTACGAAGTTCTTATAATTTATATAAACTATAACGTTATATTTAGTTTTAAATAATTATAGTTTTTATTTTTAAAACGCTTTAATAATTATCATTAGTTCTTTATTATAAATTCATTAATTTAACTCTACTTTATAAATATTTTAAAATAAAAATAATATAAATAAAGCTTTTTTTATTTATTTTATTATTTTAAAACTACTCTTATAATAAAGTTTAAAATATTAATCTTAATTTTAAAAAGCTTTTAAAGGTCTAGGATTATAATAACTAGTTTAGAAACGACTATATTTTTAACTTTAATAAATATTCTTTTATATTTAAAATTTTAAATAAATAGGGTATTTTTTTATATTAAGTTATTAAAAAGTCTAATTATATAAATATAATTTTTAAAAGATCGTTAATAAAAATGAACGAATCCTAAGAATCTTTATATATCCTTAACGTTTTATAAAATAAACTAGTCCTTAATTACTTCTATTTTTAATATTTATATATAAATTTATTTTAATATAATAATATATCTAAAGAAGTTTACTTTTTATATATAAAACTTATATTTAAAGGGTTTAGTATATAACTTAGTATTTTAGAGTTTTTAAAATATTATAGAAATATACTTCTTATACATTTTAAAATTAGAAAAGAAAATTAAAATATTATTAATATAAATAATAATAAAGATATTAACGTACTCTTAGAGTATATAGTTAATTATTATTTAAAAAGTTATTAAAGTATTAATAAGTTTAAAGGGTATAATAAAGTATTTAAAAAGTTCTTTATAAGTTTAGAATACTATTTTTTATTTATTTCTTTTATTAATTCGAATTTAATTAAATACTTTTTTAAGATTTATAGCGGTAAACTAGTTAATTTTATAAAATAGATCTCTAAGCTTAGTAATAAATAATAAAAAATAGTAATTCTTTTTCGTAATTTCGTTAAGTTCTTTATAATTAATAATAAGTTTTAATTTTTATTCTTTTTTAGTATAAAGAATAAGGGGAATCCGGTAAGAGAATTCGATAGTTAAATATATTCTTTTTTAAATTTCTTATCGATATATTTATTAAAGTACTCTTATTTTTTTTAATTTATTAAGTATATCAAATAGAACCTAAGTTATATCCTTTTTAAAGTTCGATTTTTATATCTTAATTACTATATTCTAATAATTTTATTTTTTAAGTTTTATAAATAGTTTTATATATATTTAGTACTTTTTAAGTATAGTTTAAAGTTATTACGATCTTTAACTATTGATATTAGTTATAAACTTTTTATAGCTTTTTATTATTTTAATAAAAACTATATATCGTATTTATTCTTATTTTTTAAAAGCTTTTAAAAATCCGTTCAAACCTTTTTTCTTTTTAAATCGTTTAGTAATTAGATTTTTTTAAAGGACCTAGTTAGTAATTTAATCTATTTATAAATTATATTTTTATAACTACGAGAGTCCTAAAATAACGTTAATATCTCTAATTTTTATAATATCGTACTATAATTATTCTTATTAATTATTAATATATATTAAAAAGTATACGGTTTCTTAATGAATATATTTATAATTATCATTAACTTGTTTTCTTTTTATCATTTATAATTAGTATAGTTTATTTTTATATACTTATAGTAAGTTAAGTTTCTTTATTACTTTTAGTAAAATATAAGCTTTTTATATATTATTATTAATAATAATATTTAATTTTTATTTATAAATATCGAGGTTAACTCGTAAGTATATATCGTTACGTTATATAGTTATATAGTAGTTTGTTTTTAGCTTTATAAGTATAAAAGATCGACCTTAACGGGATTACGTTTTTAAAAGAAATTATACGATATAATATACTTTTTAACTATATAATACGTATAATATATCCTAAGTACGCGCTTAATATAATATAGTAATTTCGATACGAAAATTACTATTTAATTTGAAATAAGTAAGCTACCCTATAGCGGCGCTAGTTAGAAAGGTTAATAGTAAAGGTTAGTTATAATAGTTAGCTATAATAATTAGTTATAATAGTTAGAAGCGGCCTTCCTTAACTATAAAAGTTCTAAACTTTAATAATAACGTTAAGGTTTTTAAAAAAAGGGCTAAATAGGCTAATATTTATTACTTATACTAGAGCTCGTAAAGATGTTTTTTATCCTTATTATTTTTAATATTATCCAAAGCTACTCTTTATTTAAACTAAATAAATTTACTAAACAAATCTACTAAACAAATCTACTAAACAAACCTATTAATATATAAACTACTACTTTGATAAGAACCTATATAAAAAAATAGATTATACTAGACCTAGCTACTTACGCAGGCTAGTACTAGGAGGTCCTGTGCGTAGTAGAGTAAGTAAAGCTCGCTTTATAAGCGGCTAAAAGCGGCGGAAGGTTAGGAGTTAATAAAAGGGAGATAATAGTCAAGTTAGTTAACTATTTTAGTTAGTAATTAGGTATAGAGCGTATTATACCTAGTTTTCCCTAATACGTAATATATAGTACGGCCCCGGTAGATTACTCCGTTAGGGGGACGTTATATAGTTATATATAAGAACTTTTCTTTTATTTTCGCTTCTCGTCGTTTTTTTATAATTAGCTTTTTTAGTTTTTTATTATTTATTTTATTAATACGTAATTTATTAATAGTTCTTTTATTTTATAAGAAATAAGCATATTCTTATTTATTTATATATATAATATACCGTAGTTATTATAACTAATAAGCTAGCTTCTAGGTTAGTTATATATATTAAGTTATAATAATTAGGTACTCAATATTATTATTAATAATCCGTAGTTATAAACTTTATAAAAGGGAAAATTAAAAAAAGTAGAAAATTAAAAAAAATAGTTTATTAAAATAGTAAGAGTATTTATTAATCTTATATTTTATTATTATATAATCGATATTAAAAACTGCCTAAGTAGTTAATAAAAGTAGAATATAAATATAAATATATATATATATATATATAGTCTTATTTATATTATTTATTATAATAATAAGAGTATATATGAAGGAATTAATATACTAGCGTTATAAATTAATATATTAGCGTTACTCTTATACTAGCGTTACTATTTTATTTTTTAATTAGTTTAAAAAAATAGTACCTCCCTATAAAAGTAATAAAAGTAATTATATTAATATAGCTGTTTTTATTATTCTTTTTAACCTAAGCTCTAGTTTAAGATTTTTAGAAATAAAAATATTATTATAACCTATATACTTATTTAGAACTATTATATTACCTATTTAAGATTTATAATCTTAAATTAGTTAGTAATATAAGCTTTTATAAATTTTAAATAAATAAGGCTTTTTTTTTATTATATACCTAAAATATATAAAAAATAAATTATAATAATATCTACTTAACTATTTTTTTTAATATAATTATAATAATTTATTATTATTATAAACTACTTTTTATTAGCCTTATTTCTTTTAAATACTAAGCTATATTAGCTATTTATTTATATAATTCCTTATTATCCTCTTTTTATTAAAAATACTAAATTAGTTCCTTATTTATTATTAAAATAAGCTTAATATTTAGTTTTAACTTAGTTAACTTATTTTTTTATAAACTTAGTTAACGTTAACTTATTTTTATTTTTAAATAAGCGGCCTCGCTTTTTATTATTTATACTTTAGTTATTATAAGTAGTACGAGCTTAACTAGCTAACTAGCCTTTTTTAAATAAAACTAATCATAATAAAATAGGCTATATTATATTCTTTAGTTTATTATAAAAGGATATAATAATCTTAGGGTTAAGGATTTAATAATATAAATTTAAAAAAGATATTTTTTAAAAACGTTACTAAGGGTATACTTCTTACTTATTAAAAATAGCTAAATTTAATATTTTAAAATAGATTTTATAATAATATAAAATACTTAGTTTAATTAAAATAGTATAATTTAAATTATAAGATCTAAGGGGGTTTAAAAATAGCCTCTTATTAAATAGTATTACTTTTTTTATATAGTAGTTTCTTTTCCGGCTTTATAAGTATAAAAGATCGACCTTAACGGGATTACGCTTTTAAAAGAAATTATATAATACGGTATACTTTTTAACTATATAATATACGTAATATGCCCTAAGTACGCGCTTAACGTAATATAATAATTTTAATATAAAAACCGCTATATAATTCGGGATAGGTAAGCTACCGCTACTTATTAATAATAAGCTAAGTAATATACTTACGTAGCGGCGCTAGTTAAAAAGGTTAATAATAGAAATTAGCTATAATAATTAGCTATAATAATCGGCCGCAATAGTTAGAGGCGGCCCTTAACTATAAAGGTTCTAAACTTTAATAATAACGTAGAGGTTTTTAAAAAAAGGGCTAAATAAGCTAATATTTATTACTCGTACTAGAGCTTATAAAGATTCTTTTTATCCTTATTATTTTTAATATTACTTAAAGCTACTCTCTATTTAAACTAAATAAATTTACTAAACAAATTTACTAAATAAACTTATTAATATATAAACTACTACTTAAATAGCTAGTTAGATAACTAGTTAAGAGGTTAGCTAATTAAAATACTACCTCGATAAGAACTTAAAAATGCCCGTTAATAAGTCTACCCCTCTTAGGCTAGGCACCCTCTTTAGCTAGCTTAATACTATAGCTATTATAATTAATATAAGTATACTTAAGGATTAGTAAAGTACTTTTTAATAATATAGAATTTAGCTAAGTAATAATACGAATATTATAAATAGCTAGGCTAATATAAATATTAAAATTTAGTATATCGATGCTAATTTAGAAATTATATTTTATAAAACTAAAAATCTTTTTAATACGAGCTATATTATAAATATAAGGGAATATATAAAGGGCCCCCTAACTTTTAATAAAAAGGAGTATATAATATAAAATCTAATTACTTATACGGGCTAGTATTAAGAGGTCTTATATACGTTAGAGTAGGTATAGCTCGCTTTTTAAACGGGCGGGGGAAGGTCGGGAGTTATTAATAAAAAGAAGATAATAGTCGAGTTAGTGAATTATTTTAATTAGTAGTTAAGTATAGAGTATAATATACTTAGTTTTCCTTAATACGTAATATATAGTACGGCCCTAGCGGATTGCTCTATCGGGGGGATTACTTTTTTTATAAGCCGGCCTTATATTTTAATTAAAATAAAATATTTTAAAAAAAGTATTATTTAAAGTTTATTTAAGTACTTAAGGCGAGTATTTATATATTTTTAGTTTATAAATACCTCGTTTTTTATATAAGCTTAATAAAAGTATAGCTCCTAATCGCTAATTATATCCTATATAACGTTAATAAACTAATATAAATAATTAAGACTATTTAAAAAATAACCCTTAATATTATTATTACTTAACTTAATACTAAAAGTAATATAAGTATTAAAGTTTTAGTATTTTTAAATAAAATAACGGGCTTATTATACTTTTAAAAATAAATATATTATATAAAAATACTAGAGGATTAGACATTAATTATTAAACTTTTTATAAAGCTTAGTCTAGGCTTTTTTAAAAATATACTTAGTTTTAATAAAAATAATAAGCTTTAATATTATAAAGACCTTATAATATATATAAGGGGGGGGCCTTATTAATAAGTATATTAATATAGGCCTTATCCTTATTACTTAGTATAATTATTATTTATATTAATAACTAATATCCCTCGTTATTAAACTTATTATTATTATTATTATAGCTACGGTCCTTAACTTACTTTTACTTAGCCCTAAGTATAATATTAAAATTAATATAATAAATATAAAGTTATTACTAAATATATAAGAACTATTTATTTAGTATAACCTTTATTTATTTATTATAGTTTATAATAATAATAATAAAGTAACGGACTAAGTATTAGTTTATAAATTAGCGGATACTTATTAAGAAAAATTAAAAACTTTTTAATTTCTTATTATTAATAAGGCTAAACGTAGCGTTATAAATAGATTTAAAATAGGTTTACTTAGTAATTTAAAAAAGAAAGAGCTTAAAGTAATTAATATTATAAGTATTATTAAAGCTAATTATTTTAAAGAATTATTTTTATATTTAAAAATAATAAGAAAAGGTCTAAATAAGGTTAATAAGGTAGTTTAGCTCGTTATTTACTTATTTTATTATATATAGGATATTTTACTTATTAAATAGCTTAATTAACGCTATAATTAATAAGTATTTAGTTAGTTTTTTTTACTTTACACGAGCCCTAGCGTTATAAATATTTTACTAAGTAAATAAAAACTTTAGGAATTATCTTCAAATAATAGTATATATATTGCGAGCCTAAATCTTAACTTATTAGTTTATAGTTTTAATAATATCCTTAATTATTTTAATAAGCTTATAATATAAAAATTATATAAAGGTTTTGAAACTAGGGTTATAATTATACTAATTATATTAAGGGTTTAAATAATAATACAATAACTACTTATCCTCTTTTTAAGCCTTAGTAATAACTTACTATTTATAACTATATTTATAAAACTTATATTATTAAATACTAGCGCTTTATATAGGCCTAAGCTTATGAAAACGATTATATTAAAAAGTATATTAAATAATTTAACCTTAAGCTTTATACTTATTCTACTTTATAATATAAAATTTATTAATCTTTATAAAGTTATTAACTTAATTAAAAAAAGTATTATAAATTTATTTTAAATTACTAAGAATCGGTAAGTTTAAGATTTTAATTATAAAAAGAGAGGAGAATAAGTTATTTAAAATATAATAAGAGGCTATAGTTTAGAAAAACGCTTTATTTTAAGTAAAAAATAGCTATAGGAATAAATAAAGTAATAAGTTAACTTAAGGACCCTATATTTATTATTATTAACGGATATATTTTTATTATTAAAGTAGTATTATTATTAATTATTAATTTATTTTAATAACCTATTTAATAAGTTAAAGAGTATTATTAAACTATTTTATTATAAAATAAGAAGGTTACTAGGACTATTTACTAAGGAAAGAGGGGTTATATTTTAAAAAAAGTTATAAAAAGGTAGTTTACTAGGTTTTTATTATTTCTTTAAGGAAATAATAAATAAAATATAATATAAGCTCTATATTAAAATAATTATTTATAAAAAGTTATATATTTTATAATATACTAATTAAAATCTTAATAATAAAGTCGCGCTACTTTTTAAAATTAATAATTTTATAAAATTAACTAATACTAGGGCGGTTATTTTTTAAAAAAAGAAATAATAATAATTAGCTAAATAATAATAAGAGGCTATAATTAATTAATAGTCGTTTTTATAAAAAAAAAGTCTCTTAATAAGGGTACTATTTTAAAATTAACCTTAAGGAACGTTTTTAATTTTAATTATAAAAGCTATTATAAGTAAATATTATAAATTAGATTTTAAAGCTTAATTATATAACTCAAGTACAAAAAGAATAAAAGAATAAAAGCTTAAGATACTTTATAAGTATTTAGTAAAATTTAATTATACTAATAATTCTTTTTTAAATTAATTAAAAAGTAAAATAGTAATATTGATATAAGAGCGACGCTAGTATATTAATTTATAATATTAGTATATTAATTCCTATATATTATTTTCAAATATTAATATTATAATTATAAATAGTAAATTATATTAAATATATGATTATATAATAAGCTTATAATTTATTAAAATAAGTTAATAATTTATTATTGTATTATTTATTAATTAATTTATATTTATAAATATTATAGAAATTAGAAAAATAGAAATATTTAAAAAATATTTAAGATATATTAAGGAAATATTTAAAATATATTAAGGAAATACTAAGGAAATATTTAAAACATATTAAGGAAATTTTTAAGAAACTTTTAAGAAATTTCTAAGAAACCTTTAGGAAATTTTTAAAAAACTTTTAAAAAAAACTGAAGAAACTTTTAGGAAACTGTTAGGAAATTTTTAGGAAATTCTTAGGAAAGTTTTATAATTAATATATTATTTACTTAGTATTTATAGCCTTAACTTATATTTATATATTTATTATAAATATCTATTTATAATACTACGGCATTCTTAATTTATATAGTACTATTTTAAAAAAGTAAATAAAATACTTTAATTTTAATAAACTCTTTACTTATAAACTTCCCTAGACTAATTACTCCCTATTATCCCTTAACTTTTAATTATATTTTTTATTTATTTATATTTTTAATAAAGATTTAAATAGAAATAGCGGGGTTTATTTAGGAATCCGTTTTATTATTATTAAAATTATTAATAAGGGTAGGCTAAACTAGCTTATCCTTAACTATTTTACTATTTTAACTTATTTATTTAAAAGTTTTAAAACTTTTTAAAAATAATTAATATTAAATATAATAATATATAAGTATTAATAAAGTAACTTACTAAAAACATTTTTATTTAGCGCGAGCTTAAGATAATAGTATTTATAAAATACTAAATAAATTAGCTTATATATATTAAAAAAAGAATAAGTTATAGAATCCGATTAAAAAGAGCGTTAATTAAAGAATAAGTTATACTTATTATAACTAATAATATTTTATAATTTACAAACCTTATAACTCTCCTTAGGGCCGAGCTTAACGTTTATTTTTATTTAAGTAACGTCTTATTAAAAATAATTAGTTTTATAAACTAGAAATATTTTAAAAATATTTTTATTTATAATACTATTTTTTTAAAAAAGATAGTAAATAACGCCTTATTATTTATAATAACTTTAGGCTTTTAGGGGGTATTTAAAAACGTATCTTAGCCTTTTATAAATAATATTATTTTAGCGTAATATCTTATAAAAAATTATTAATAAAGTTAAAAATATTAATATAAAATAAGAAGTAATTTATAAATAACTTTAAAGTCGATAGTAATAAAGAGGGATCTTTTATAAAAAATCGTAAAGTTAATATAATAACCTTTTTTAAAATACTTTTTAAATATACTAAAAAACGACTAATAATAGCTATTAAAATAAAGGCTATTAACCTCTAAGTAATAGTAATAAAGTTCTTTTAATAATAAGATTACTTAACCTTATTATTATAAAAATAAATAAATAAATCGCGTATTTAATTATAATAATAAAAATAAAACTTATATTATTAGTTTTAAATATAAAGAGATTCTTAGGCTAGCCTCTTTTATTATTAATATAAAACTTAAAACTATTATTATTATAATAATAAAAAAGTATTATAAAATTAATTCGGAAATATTTTTAATTAATTATTAATAAATTTCGAGTATAATAATAAGTTTCGTAATAAATCTTTTTAATAAAAGTCGTAATAAAGGGTAGAAGTTTAAAAAAAGGGATATAAAAATTTAAAAAAAAGGATATAACTTAATTAGGGTAAAAAAAAAGTATAAATTAGAATTATTTTTTATAAAGCGGACTTTAATTAAGTAATAGTACCCTAATTAGCTATAATTTATTTTTAAAATATTTCTAACCCGAGTACTTTAAAAAAAAAACGAAGTCCGATTAATTAAATTTAGCTAGGATCTACTAATATTTAAATACTTACTATTATACACAGGACTCTTACCTTAATTAGGGGGGGTTATTATTAGTTTATATATAGACTCGACAATACAGCGGGGGTCTGACTTAGCGAAGCGGGAAGCTACAACCGCCCGATCGAAGTAAGAGAAAGGCGAACATGATGCTTAACGGAGCGGACGGAAAGTAAGCAGAGTTATAGACTAGTATCAGGGTCGTTTGTACGCGAGGCCGTTTAGTTCAACCCAGCAATTTTGCTTCTCAGACACATCAACGAACGAGACGGGAGTGAAGGGGACATCCTGTCTTGAGACTCTTGAAACAAACGCTAATCTTGATAGAATACAAACATTAAACCCGTCAATGTCGTCCAAACACAAAGCTCTGGGACATAAGCAAAAGCTTCTAAGCTTAATTGTGAGAGCTTGGGGCGGAACCAGATCCCCTCGGCAACCCGACAATGCCTACCTTTCAACTCAAAAAAAGAAGGGACCACTCCGAGATCGCGAAATCAAGTGAGCGGCGAATTAAAGTCGGCGACAATGCCAAATAATCATGAAAAGTGGAAGGCCTCGGGCCCGCTTCGATTCCCGATTAACTCAGAGTTCATCCCGTCTCTCCCCCATTTCAAGCTTTGGTGATAGCTGCTACTACTACATTGGGTGAGTGTTCCCTCCCCCACGGGTTTGAAAGGAGGCTAAATCTCAGATCATCCCATCCCATCACCTACCTCAACACCCTTCAGGCCGTCATGGATCTCGGGCTCTCGTTCCTCCTCTGACACATCTCATCCCCCTTGGGCCACCGCCCGTTCGCTGTTCGGCGCGTCAAAGGTCCAGGACCTACCTCCCTTCGACGCCCTTCCCGTACTCTGACGAATCGCATCATTTCCAGGACGAAACGTACTCAAATCCCCATTCGTCCATCGCCTCGAGAAGAAGCTAAGGCAGAGATGGCCGTAGCGGTCGTCGGAACCGTGAATCCTGTGCGTAGGGCTTGGCATGTCGGAGAGCTTTGCCATTCGCCCCCCTGCCCCCCCTTTGGGAGCTCCAGCTCTACCCAGCTTGAAGCTCCAGCTCCAGCTCAGCTCAGCTTCGACCAGCTCTTTGCCCGTTGGGAAAGTCACAGTAATTCAAATTTCCATCCACTAGATGCCGTTCGCCGCTTAGTCATCTCAAAGGGAACGTGAGTCTGTGACACCCCCAGCGGCAGGCCGCCGAAAGTTGAACGGACGGATATCTGTCACGATCTGATCTCAACGGGACCACGGGCTCCACTACCGTTCCGTTTGGATTCTTGCCACCGTTTCGAGAAGCGCTAGACGCCGTTAGTGTTCTTTTGAGGATTTTCTTTCAGATTTGTTGAGGTTGTGTTGTGGCGAAAGACAGCATCACGGTGTTGTCTGCGACGTCGATGATGAGCACCATCGCGAATTCCAACCACCACATACGACCATACCCATTGGAAAGCTCGGGATCCCGTCCGCTCCCCCATAGATAAGCCAATGAGGGCCGGATTAGTAGTTGGGTCGGTGACGACCAGCGCACACCTGGTGTTGTATGTTTTTGGTTTTTGTGAAGCTATCGTGATCCACCTGAAGTGTGCGCGGCGGATCGCAATTGCGGGGCCGGCGTTGTTTCTGCATCACCCAGCCTATGACCTCGTTGTTCACGCTAGGCACTATGAGTTGGAGAGTCGTTTGGATTTTCTTTCTTTTGAATGATTGTGGTATAAGTGTAAATTTCTATATTCATACATCGTAGAAGGTATATCCATCCATGTCACATTCTAGACCTCCAGATGACCAGCTCCTTCAGTAGCATCGGCATCTTTCCGTTTGAAAAAATGAGCCCGTAAACAAAAGGCCCTGATATCAATCCGAATGATCCATCAGCGCCGTCCATGATCTCAACGGTATCTTACCCTATCATCAAACATTCTTGCCATCCATCCTCATTAGACTCATCACCTTCACGCCCATAGCCATAGTGATCCTACGACAGCATCGTCGGCGACGAGCGTCCAGAACAGCTGGCGCTGGCGCTATCCTCTCCATCAACATATCCCTTCTCGTTACCCGAATCCACGTCGCTCTCAGTCGCCCATCGGCCAGGGCATCCGGGGATGTCGCGCTCGTGTTCGCGGTACTGCTTCTCGCGCTCGCCATCCTCCTTTCTTTGGCGGAGATTCAACGTGACGGAAGGCGGCTTGACAGACATGGCAGCCCTCTTCTTCTTACGGGTGTCGATGTCAGGCATACCCATCTTCATCATGAGCTCCTCATTCTCGTCTTCCTCCTTAGCGGCATCGAACATGGCCTTCATAAGGTCGGCCTTTTCGGGCGTGCGCGCGACAACGTCAAAGTCGAAGAAAGCGGGCTTGGCGATCAGGAGAGGGGTGTAGTCGTTCCAGTGCACGGGGACCTCAGTGCCGTCGGCGTTAAACTTCTTGCGAATGTTGAAAGCCCAGGCCATGCCTCCCATGGACAGGAAGAGGTCCTGGTCAACAATGGGGACACCCTGGCACGTCCTGCGTCCGAAACCGAATTGACTGAAGCCGTCGAGGTTGGGGAATCTAGTGAGAGGCTCCTTGTAGGTAGGGTACTCAGGCTGCACCCAGCGTCCGGGGTTGAAGGTCTCAGCATCGGGGTAGACGGACTCGTCGCGAGTGATGCCCCTAGGCTGCGTTAGTAATGGAACGAACACTTGGTCCTAGTGTCGAGCTACTAACCATTCAAGAGCATGAATCGTGGCACCGGCAGGGATAAAGTAGCCGTTGTAAACATCGTCCTTTTCGACAGCGTGGGGAATGCCTGCACGTCACGTCAATCGCGCTGAACTCAAAAACAAACTTCCACTATGATGGCACAAAACGTACCAGTAGGAACCGGGGGTCTCCACCGAATGACTTCCTTGACGACAGCTCTCAATAAAGGCAACTTCTCACGATCCGACCATTGAGGGCATCTGCCTTCGCAGTTCTCGTCAATCTCCTGCTGCAAGCGAGCCTGCCATTCGGGGTAGTGCAGCATGGCGAGGAGGAAACTCTGGATGGGGCTACCGATGGTCAAGGCGCCAGCAATGGCCATGAGACCAACGACGTTCTGAGCCTCCGCAAGGTCGCCCCATTTGCCCTTTTCGTTTCCGAGACCCTCGTTGATAAACGTGCTGATGAAGCTCGGCGCGGCGGTACCCTTCTCGACCTGATCCTTGACAAAGTCGACGTTGCTCGTGAACTGCTTCGACTCAATGTCGTGGCGCTCTGCCTCCTTCTTCTTCCACGGCGACAGCGCTGCGGGGACGTGCATGAGGAAGGAGATGACATTAGGAAGAGCACCGGCAGGGGAGATGGTCTCGAGAAGGCCAAAGGTGGTCTTGCGCAGAACTCTGGCCGGGTGGGCGGTACCCCAAGAAAGGCGACTGACGGTTCGGCTGGTGAACTGCTCGATGTACTCGCGATACTCGGCAGGCTTCTGGTAGAGAAGCCACAGGAAACGATCGCGCTCGCGGCTCGGGTATGCGTGGAGCTCCTGCTTGTCGCTCTGGTTCATGAGGTGGTGGCAAAGCTTGCGCTGGCGCTTCCATGTTTCTGACCGGATTGTTAGTGAGTATATCTAGGTGAGAGGCAAGTAGAAGATGTACCTGTCCGGCCAAGGAGAGCAAGGTAGTCGCCGCTGGTGCGGTTATCCGGGAGGTTAGGAATCATGGGCCGGTCAGAGTAGATGACATTACGACGGCCAAGGAGGTCGTGAGCAACTTGCTCAGAGGAGATCCAGACGTGGTAAGAACCGAACATCTCTTGCCCGTAGATTGGGCCATACTGCTGGCCCCATTCATGGAACTTCATCCATGCCGCCTCTGCCGGAACATCGTGAACGCGACCAATAAAGGGCAGGCCTGTGCTGAAGTCAGTGTCTGTATACCATCGTTGGCATGTCGTGGTCGTAACAGCTTACCCTTTGGTCCAGGAAGAGGCTTTGCTCCCGCTGGAATCCTCTTCTTCAACTGAATGGCGGAGTAAAGGCGCCATGCGCAGAAGAGGATAAAGCCGAGGATTGCCACGCCTACGGCCATCGTGACAAGGCCAAGTGATATTAGGGAATACAACTAAGTGTTGTCTACGGTATAGTATGAAGAAGGGTAAAGGGGGGAACCGACGTCAAGGTCGATTAGGGGTGAAGAACAAAAGAGAGTGAAGAATAAGACCTGCTGATGCAGGAAAGCAGAAACGACAAGAACCACGATGACGGGTCTCGAGGACGGTGTGTCTCTCGGCTGTTATTAAGAAGAGTGAGGGCCACGTTCAGCCATCCGGTCATGGAACGCCCAAGCGGACCGACGGGGAACGGCCAACGGTCCCTTTGTCTGGAAACATGACTGAACCACGCGAGTATGGACGCTCGCCGGATTCCCCAAGCGCCATGGCAAAAAGTCCAATACCACCCTATTGCGACTATCATGGATCGGCGCACAGCGGGCGGCGGCGGCAAACTTGTCAGTCCACCTCGCCGTCCATTCCGCCATCCATGGTCCAACAACGGATGCCCAGAGTCTTGGACCCCGGTGATGGTGTATAATCCTTGACAACATAGCAAAAGATACTTGTGCCGCGCTTGCATGTCGGCCGCCGCCGTTATGCTTGCCTGCTTGCCTGCTTGCTAATGGTAGTGGTGCTGGTGCTGCTGGTGCTGGTGCTGCTGCTCGCTCGCTTGGCTCCCTTCCCTTCCTTTCCCAGACAAGTGGTTCGTTGAGTTCTGACATCTGGGCATTGAGCTTCCTGAAAGGTACATCAGAGATCAGACACTCGGTTCGCCTCAAGAGACGAGGAAGGGGCAAAGGCAGATCCCCGAGAGCTCCCCAGCTGGAGCTCACGGAGTGCTAGCAAATACCGATGCCCGTCCTTGCATCTTGCGTGGGAGGGTATGCAGGCTCGTGGACTGCAGCAGGGTTGACCATGGCTGCTTAGGGCCCAAGGAGACGGTTAGAATATGAGGTGACTGTGGGATGCGCGTTGCATCTGCGAGAGCTCCAAACACAGGGGCCAGAAGATTGGCCGAGTCGACATCTCACTGCAGCAAGGAGTAAACACGCTACCGTGACTACCAAGCTGTTCCATGTCCAAGTCCGTAGTGCCCGCGGTGGGCAACAGGATCATCCTCGTCCCACTCTGCCCTCGTCGACTGGGCGTCTGAACCAGTCACCTAGGCACCGGCGTCAGGTAGAGCTGTTGCGGTGGGCTACCGGAGCGTAGGTCGGGGCTCGTCCGGTCTCGGCACAGACACCGAGCCACTTCACCGGGCAGTACGCTAGCTTTGCAGCTAAAACCAAGGATAGTATACGAGCAGAAGAAATCGCACTGCTCGATTGCCTAAAATTGTGGGAAGAAGCTGCTGTCACAATTCTCTCGAACCATTCTAGGGCTAGGCCAGGCACACCCGATGGGCCGTTGGCCCACTCCTTGACGTTTTCGCTTCCTTCGTTTGCGCGCTATTCTGCTCTGTCCTGAGCGGAAGCTTGGAAAAGATCAGGACGAGGTATTCGCATGCCGCCATGATGCTGAGGCCGATCCGCATGGTGCCCCACGCCGGATGCACCGCTACTATTGTGTTCCGGAGCCTGGGCAAACGTCAGTCTCGGCCTTGGACATTTAGACAGCACACAACGCCTAACGCAAGGTAGGGATAAATCATCAATATTGTTCTTGGGTTTCCTCCGGCACTTGGCCAGGAGACGTCGGCAGAGACTTCACAGAGTCATCGACTCTGAATGTGTAGATTGTGGACGTCGATCAACTGCAAGCCACGGCGTCGCGGAAGCTATGCAGTCGGAAATTGGTAGCCAACAGCCACCCGCAGATCGAGTGAGAGCCAGCGACAGCCAGTAAGAACCAGTCAGAGCCGTCGAGAGCCATCGCAACTCTAGTATTTCGATATATGCAAGATTCGGTGTTGGCAGGGATTAGTACGCCCTAGCGGGATCCGAGCGGGAAGATCACTTGGTTGGCGCCCAGGAATGGAACTCCCCCACGCCATTCACCGAGCGTCAGACAAAAGCCACATGTTGGTACCTTAGACAAGTTGTCGAGCGCCTCTTGATTCCTTGGAGGGAGAGCGTCAGGGGAGGCCACCTATTGTGGGTGTCGTGGCACTGTGGCTCATAGCTCGCGCTGCGCAGTTCTGCTTTGACAGTCGTCATGGGTCAGACTTTTCTCACCTGAGTGTAGGTAGGTGAATCTCCTGCTTCTTGCGAAACACTCTCGTCGCGACCTCTCGACATATGCCGTGCTTAGCTTGGCCTAGATCCAGTATGCTGCTACTTCTGTTGTTGCCTCTGCTTCTGCATCTGCAGAGAAACCAGCCCTACTGCACATCAAACTTCACTGCAGATTGAATGACTCCTTCGTCTCCATCTGGGGTAGTAAATGGTAAAAAAATTGTCTCTTCAATTACTCAGCACTAATGGGCTGGTGCACGCGAATCCTGTGTGGCTCATGCTGTCTGTCCGACGATAACGACGACGGCCACAGACGGCCACGGGGGTTTGTAGTACACCGAAACGGTCGGTGGCTTCTTTGATCGAAAACGTCTCGACTTTGTGCGACGCCACACCGGTTCGTGCCGTCGGCCATTATGGAATAGCACCACAATGTGGCTGATGGCTAGTAGCCGTTGTGCCGGCCTGTTACGCAGTAGTAGCTCCTATGCCCGTGTTCGTCATTGGTACGAACACTGTTGTGGCCGTAGGTCACTCTGCTCATAATCCTCCGCTGTCTTTTTAGTTGTTCAAGTCCTCTCTATACGACCACTTTTCCCTCCACTCTCGTCTCTCACAGTCATGATTCCGTCATGATGCCAGTTCACATTCTGGTGGGGTGGTCAGCATCAAGTTTCACATGCCAGACGGCATCGTGCGACAGCGTATGGAGAAGAACTCACCTCTCGACAGGGGACAGTCCCAAGAGACGCATGCCGTTGAAGAGCACGGTCCTGGCGGCCATGTACAGCGCCAAGCGGGCCTTCTGGAGCTCAGCTTCGCTTCCAACAATACGCAACACATCGTAACTGCTGCTGACGACGTGCGTGAGGCGGAACAGATACGTAAGCACAGTGGTGGGCTCCAAGGTCTTGAGAGTGTTCTGGACAACGTCGGGGTACTGGCTAATGACGCGGATCAGCTCAATAGCATGCTTCTCCGTCAGCAAGCCAAGATCGGCCTTTGCAATCTCCTCCTCAGCGACTCCAGCCTTGCGGAAGATGGAGCACAGGCGAGCGTGGGCGTACTGGAGGTACGGTCCGGTGTCACCCTCGAACGAGGTCATGGTGTCCATGTCGAACTTGTAATTGTTGACCCTGGGCCAATGTGTCAGTGCATCCGAAAGCGCCTGGAAGGAAAAGTCCGGACGACATACCTCTTTCCACTCATATCCTGCACCATCACACTGCTGATGCCAAGAATGTCGGCCGTAGCCTCCGGTTCCGCAACCTGAGCATACTTGGCCTCATTCTTCTTCATCACCTCGTGCATCTTGTCTCCGACGTCGCGCAGAATGTCATCCAAGAACTTGACAGTACCCTTGCGGGTGCTCATTCCCAGAACCATACCAAAGTTGATGTGCTGGCACTTCTTGGCCGTCTCGCCGTGGCCCATAAGCTCGATGATCTTGAAGAGCTGCTTCAAGTGCAAATCTTGTTGAGAGGCAATGACGTAAATCATGTGGTCAAAGTTGTACTTCTTTTGGCGGTGGAGAAGCTCGCTGATATCACGGGTCAGGTACAGAGCTGTGCCGTCCTTCTTGCGAATGATGGGGCGCTCCAAGCTCTTGCCCGGCTTTCCGGGAATGTGCTTAGCGAAGTCAATGATGACAGCGCCTTCTGACTTTTCGGAGATGTTCATGTCTTCGAGCTTTTTGGCAGCAGCCTCCATATCCTCCTCGGAGACTTGGGACTCGCCCGAGTACTCGTCAAAGTGGATGTTGAGACGGGCGTAGGTCTCCTTGTAACGCTTGATACTGAGATCACGGAATCGTCTCCATTGAGCAACAGCCTTGTCGTCTCCGTCAACCATGGCCTTGAAGTACTTGCGAGCCTGCTCGTCGAGGCTGTTGTCCTTGAGCGCGGTGACGTCCTCCCCAGCCTGCTCCTTTGCGGTGATCTGATCCTTCTCGTCGGCCATATCCCTGTTGATCTTGACGTAGACCTCGTACAGATGGTTGATGGGATCGGCGGCAAGCGCCTCCTCGCTACCGAACCTCTCAAAGCCCAGAGCCAAGAGACCATACTGCTTTCCCCAGTCACCAAGGTAGTTGATACGGGTCACATCCCAGCCGGCGCCATCGTACAGGTTGGCAATGAAGCCACCAATGATGGTGCTTCGCAAGTGACCAGCGTGGAAAGGCTTCGCGATATTCGGGGAGGAGAACTCGACAATGATCTTCTTCTTGCCCTGGGACTTGTCTTCGGGGTTCTTGAGGCCGTTGTTGGGGTTCTTGCCAAAGTCGACGCCACGGGAGCGGACCTGGGGGATCAGAAGCTGGGAAAGGGGGCCGGGCTTGAACCAGAACTGGAGGAAAGTGCCATTCTGGAAAGAAACGGGCTTCTCGATCAAGGGAGACTCGGGGATCTGTTACCAAGGTGTGTTAGCCCAATATTCGATTGTACCAAGAAAGAGCCAGCGCGCATTGATCCGGGGGTACGGGTGATTCCAATGATCTTGGTTCAGAACTGACCTTGTCGAGCCACTCAGCAGTGAGATCCGCAGGCTTCTTGCCCTTGATGCGAAGAGCAGGGACAGCCAGTACCAAGTCGCCTTTATCCAAGCTCTGGGTCCATTGAAGGGCGTTGTAGATGATAGTGCTCTCAACGCCGGTGACAGGCTGCAGCAGCGAGGTGATGTGGGAGCGGTAGACGTCGATGGGGTTGACTTCGGGGTAGCAGCCGGGGTAGGACTCGAGCTTGCTCACGGAAAGCTTCTCGAGCTGCGCCGTGATCTGGTCGGCCATTGTCGCAAGCGAGATAGTGGGGGTGGGGGGAGGTTTGGCGAGGGTCGACCGCTCCGGAGTCGTCGAGGAGTAGGGTCGCGTGGTGGACGTTGGAGGTCGTCGTCGAGGAGGGTAGTGGGCGAAGGCTGAGGCGGCAGAAGACGCTCCTCGTCGAAGACTTGTGGGATAAACGTGGGCTAAACGAAGTGAAGAAGAAGAAGAGAAGAGGAAGCGCGCGACGCTAGTCATTAAGAGACTCGACGACGGGGACTGGGCTGCAGGGGGGACGAGAAAGAAAAAAGGCAAGGAGGGGGAGGGGTCGCTGGGCTGAGGGCTGTGGCCGATGTTTGTCACCCGCAGAGAAAAAATTGCGGACCGACGGCCAGCCTGAGTCACTGAGCCATTCGTCCATGTGGTTGGTTGGCTGCTGGTGTGGGGCTTCACCGGGGCTCACCGAGTGGAGGGGTAATCATTTCTCGGTAAGTCCGGTATGGAGGGGCAATTCCCCCTGCAAATTTCGGTGAGCTCACCTTCAAGAGGATTGCATGGGAACTCATCTCATCAACCCATGATTTTCTCACGGGACATAAGAGAGCATGAGTGGTTGTGATGGGTATATATACTCTACACGCCTTCATATTTTTCACATTTCGCAAACGATAAGATAGCCGGCATTGATAGCACCTGGTTGTTGAGCTGCCGAATCCCACATGAAGCTCACCGCGTCAGCTCTCTCTTGATAAGACTATTAATACATGACGCTGATGAAGCCGGTAATACATGTACCAATCAAGCCATATGAAACAATCCTTCTAGACTTGTAATCTTCACCAATGACATCCAAGCTCTGGAATCTTGTATACCATTCAAGCTGGTTTCTTTTTTTGTACACATGATATTTACACGTATTGACAAGCAGTATGAGTACGCGTCAAATGCCAATGTCTTGCATGAGTCTATAATTACGTTCATATAATCTAGAACGAATACTCCTCAACAAAAAGATGAATTCCCTGTGCCCCCGTCCCCTTATGGACCGCCCTCTCATCCGATAATGAGGCCACGCAATTCCTCACGGAACTCGTCAACGACTGCCCACCACAGACAACGATCGACGTCTCGCCGCCCGCAGCCTCGACAGGTTCTCGAATCAAGGCCTCCAGATCAGGACGACAGTAGTACTTCTTCACCATGCTCATCATGGACCCGCTCCGGATCCTGGGTGTAAGCGGCACCTCATCGCCCTTTTCCAAGTCTAGTCCCTTTTCCTGACAGCATCCACCACTGCCGCCACTACCATCCACGGAGTCGTCAGAGGCGATCCTTCTGTGTTTCGCAGATGAACTTGAGCTAGAGCTTTCTTCACGGTCTGAGTAGAGAACCGTCGTCGGCTCGCCTTCTTTGGCTTTGCCGGACCGCGTAATGGCGATATGCACCTGCAGCTCGATGCCGTTCTGCTGCGCCCGATCCATCGACTCCCGCAGCCGCTGCGTGTAGAATTCTATTTCTTCACCCTGGCATGCCATGAGAATGAACTCGATCCTCTTAATGCATGTCTTCCTGCGGCTCTGAACGATGCTCTCCAAGATAGGCAGCGTGAAAGACGTCCCCGTAGACGCTGAGATGAGGACCATGGTGTCGTAGATATCCCATCTAGGCGGCGCTCCAAACGGCCCCAGCACGAAGCCCGCAAGCGTCTCCTTCTTCCCAGATGCCTGGACCTTTTCCGCATAGTTATGCAGTCTCTTGGAGAACCCGCCGTGTTTCCGGACGACGAGCTGGATACTATTGCAGGTACACGTTTCCGGAAGCTGGTGTGCGCACGCAATGGTATACGGGTGTGCCTCAAAGGGCCCGATACGCGGCAGCCAGAGGTATAAGTGTTGCCCCGCCTTCCACGAGAAGTGAACATCCTTGATCGTCAACACTGTCGTCGACGAGCCCGCTGCCCGGATCTGCACCTCGTGTCCCACCCGCTTCATCCCCTTACACTTCGATCTGTTGGGTCGGAGCCTCGTATTCTGCCAGGCAAGGAACGCCCAGCGCGCGAGGCGGTCGAAGCAGATGATGGCGACGGAGAACCAGAGGTACTGCTTCGCGTAGGCCGGAATATGTACGTAGACCAGCCAGATGAAGAGTACCGCCGAAAGGATGTGCTGCAGGAGGAAGAGCTCGTACGCCATGCTACGGAGGGGTCTCATACCCGTGAGGAACGTCCAGATGAGGATCCCCCAGGCCCCGAGTCCGTACTTGATGACGGGCAGGATCCGCAGCTGCGTCTCGACGAAGTCTGCGCGCACCCACTCCGACCAGAAATGGAACCCGTGGACGGTCGCCGTAACGAACATTGTCCTGGCGACCCATCGGTGAAGCCAGCTTAGCCGTTCATGTGAAGCGCCGATGATGAAGCCCACCACGTTGACCTTCATCGCCAGGAGATAAAGGAGGGGCATCTGCATAACAGTCACCCAGGCGTTGCGGAAGCCTATTCGTTCCCAGAAGTACGCGTCCTTGATGACGGCATCGTTGACCATCATGTAGATGATGACGGCCCAGTAGGCCAAGAGGACCAGTACGCGACCGAGTGACGGCGGCGTCGCCCAGCGTAGGCCCTTTATCGGGATGTAGAGCTGTGGGTGTCCTGCTTCGCGGACGAGCGCTGTTGATGTCGCCCATATTTGTGTAATAATATTTGAGGGTTTTGTCGGGAATCGAACGGACTCGGTGCGGCATCGCTTGAGTCTGCACATGTCAGCATCAGAGGGTAAACTGCAGACACGGTGGCAATGATGTTCACCTTCTTAGGCTTTCGAGGTAATTGAGACCGCGGATGATACCCAGGAACCCGACGACGCCTGCGATTATGTACCAGAAAGACTGTGCGAGCTGAACATTTGTCTCCTGGAATAGCGCCGTTCCCATGGTCATGCCTCCTCCCATACTACTTCCTCCTCCATGATTATGGCTCATCGTGGCGATTGTTGGTGATGAAGTTCTTGTGGTTATGAGAGGGCTGTAGGCTGTGCCGTCTTTCGCTGTATATGTTGATTTGCGACTTTGGCGGTTTCCAGTCCCGCCGATTACTGCTTATCGAACCCGTTGTAGCCCGTTTAACGCAGGTTAGTGAGATGTGGAAGTTCGTTGTGAGATGTCGAGAGGTTATTCCAATGGCGCGCCGATGTCATGAGGTAGCGCCAATTCGTGAAACCATCTCACAAAGCAAACACTACCAATCGCATGCGCATAGACTCCCCGATACCATGACTTCATCCAATAATTGAAATACGAAAGATAAAATCTGCGCCTCGAACAGTTCAGAGGTCCCGGCTATACGGCGTTTGACGGCTGTGAAATCAGCCAAAGGAATGAGGTGTATTGAGCAAGTTCAAGAGGCAAAGACTCTGGGCAGCATAAGCACATCAAGTGACTGGCCTAAAGACGGGCACAAGAGAAATGGTACCAGTAATGAGTACCCGGCTCGGCGGCACAAAATGCGCTGGTTCAGAGAATGGTTAGCGCAACACGGTCCAGCATGCATCCGAACGAGTTTGGCATCGTCAAGGCATGACAACCTGGGCCATTGGGCAAACGAGATGCTTCAAGCAGAGGTGGCTGACGGATGATCCGCCGCCAACTCACGACGGTACGGAATGCCTGAACACGTTTCTCGACGACGGGGGTCTCGGCTACACTTTCACTTTACACCCTCTTCATCGAGAGTTTTATCTATCCTACCGGCTGGGGGGAAAGTTCTCTCTGCTTTAGTTTCTTCCCGGCATGTTTACTAAGTCCTTATCCATCAGATAAAGAGAGGTCTGGGCTCTTAGGTTTGTTTGAATTTACGCGGGTCATGATTCGCTTTTACACAGACTTCGAATTCAAACTCTCAACTTGGTTATCGCTAATGCCCGTCATCCTCTGACCTGCTTTCTCTTCTACAGCTGAGATTCAGAAACAAGCTTGTTTTAGTTCTCACCAACTTCCCAAGAATAAGAAGATACCAACGACCATCCAGGCATCAAGCACCATACCCGCCAAATCTTTTCCCCCGTCCAGCTTAGAAACATGCTCACGACAGAAGATCAATCTCAAACCCCCCCGTGAACCCCCCACCCCCCCTCTCCCCAGATATCCCCCCTGTCCCTTGTCGAAGAGTGAGAGTGAGTCTGAGTTGACGGACTCAAACAGGGGTAGTCCCCCAATCACAACTGCGCAAACGCCACAATTTGCTCAAAACTTCTCAGTGACATTTACAAACGGCCTCATGATTGGCCACAGCCCTAGTCACGCAGCCAGCAAGCCCCTGCGCATATCGCGGGGCTAGTCTATCTAAGGTTAACTACATCCCTTCCTCTCATGGTCTAACTGTCTAAGCATCAAGCCACCCGTCCCCGCGCGTCCGCCGTCGCCGCCTTTTTGATATCACACGCTGGCATCGCGACGACATTTCATTGTGACTATACTCCGTAGAGCTCGCGGCGATGGCGGAGACGAGACGAGACTGAGAAAGCACCCAAAGACAATACCAGAGCCTCATCAGTCATCCCCACTGAATATGAAAGCCAAGAGTCGTCCCGAAAGTCCCGGCGCGAAGAATCCACCTCGAGAGGGACCTTTGGTTCTTTCATGCATATAGTGAGGGGGGAAACATGCAACCATCCAACGTGGTGAAAGTGAAGCTTGGAGCCACTCAGTTCGGTAACAGCAGCCAAAGTGAGCAAGTTTTATCTCTGCTTCCTAGCTTCCTAGCTCTTCCTCCTGCCACCGGGCACAATACCCCCAGCAAGTCATCTTCCTCTCCAGTGCCTCCGAGCGGAGGGCGTAACTCAATTCTACCTCGCCATGTGCCGGCTGCCGGATCTAGGCATCCTAGTCCATTCATGATTGAATCCGAGGCTCTCGTTCACCCATTCAGAACCTCCCAAACCCTCTTTTCCTACCTATGTAGCTCACTTCAAGGCACAAAACTGAGTCTCGCTCGTTCTCGTGTAACGGTGAGAGAGATTCGGCAAGACCTTCCGTCTCTCTCCACTCCATGGATGCCATGTATCTCACCCAAGTGCTTAGTTCTTCTCACCCAGCCCGCTCGTGAGATATCCGCACTACCCTTGCCAAACAAAACCGCGAGCTTCTCAGGAGCTCTGCTGTTACCCAATCTAAGCTCCTTCGAGACAAACGGCGCAACCAGGCTAGCCCTACAGGAGAGTGCGAGAAAGGGAAACCCCGTTGCTCGGGTCATTCTCCTCCCGACCATTGACCAATACCCATCCCACGCGACGCCGGTCTCGTTCATAAACAGCCCGTGTTCCCCTTCGTCTGCTTCACACCTGACATTCCACCATCTTATCAAACCCAATTCCTAATACCTGTCCTCTCTCCGCGCTGTGCGCCTCGATACCCAAAGTCCTCTCACATCAAACTACACACATCAACACCAAATTCTCGACATCGCCAAGCTCAATCACCTTAACCGCCAAAATGACCCGCCTCCTTACCCCCCTCCTCCTCCTCGCCTCAACAGCAACAGCTCACTTCTCCATGACCCTCCCCAAACCCCTCGGCGACTCAGACGACAACGAGGCCACCGCCCCCTGCGGCGGCTACACCGCCTCCTCCTCCTCCGCAGCAACAGACTTCTACGTCGAAGGCGATGCCATCGGCATGGAAAACGGCCACCCGCAGACAAACTGGCTCTTCCGCGCCACACTCGACCAGACCGCCGCCTCCGGGTGGACACAGCTGTTCCCGATCGTCATGCAGACCGGCCTCGGCAACTTTTGCGAGCCCAAAGTGGTGGCGCCGGGGAATTGGACGGGAAAGAGGGGTGTTGTCAGTGTTGTTGCGCATTCGCCTGATGGGCTTTTGTATACCGTGAGTTATCCTCGTCTCTCTCTCTCTCTCTACATCTTCACTCTGTGAACCCTCATCAACAAAGAACAAACCTCACTAACACACCTGCAGTGCGCCGCAGTAAACTTCGTCTCCGGCACAGCCCCAACCCGCTCAGACTGCAAAAACGCAACAGTCACCGTCGACTTCACCTCCGACTCAACCCTCACAGCCCTCCTGAGCGCCAGCGGCTCCTCAAGCAGCGGCAGCCCCTCCTCCGGCTCCTCCTCCGGAACCTCGACCCCGTCCGCCTCGGCCTCGAGCACCGCAAACGCTGCCCCCGGTGCTCTGGTCGGTACCGTCTTCTCCACCGGCGCTGTGGCTGGTCTCTTGGTGTCGTTGACTGCTGCTGTTGGTGGGGCTGCCATGTTCTTCTAGAGTCTCTGAGAAGTCTGGTGGTAGCGGATGATCATGGTTGGGAGGAAGTGTATAGTAGTTGCGACTCTTTATATATGACTATGACCACCTGAGAGACATCGCAGCGGCCTGGAACCTGGCTACCGCCAACATGAAACGAGCATTGCATTCGGAGTGTGCAGAATCAAGTGCGAGTAAACCGCCGCTAACATCCCGTAAAGCATCATTGCCAAATTGATGATGCGGTAGTACAGGTGACACGTTCAGACCACGGATTGACGATGCGCTGCTCAGTTGAAAGCCAAAATAGTTTTACAAAGAATTCACTGCTTACGCGACTGGACAGTCAGCATGGGCCGTCATAAGTGGATTAAGATAAACACCGTTGTATGTAAGAGGCGTACGGCCTGTCTGTCGTATAAACTACACGAAGCGAATCCGATCGCCAGTAACCCTCCCTCCGTCTATGGGTAATCATAACATAGTAAACAGAGTAATTCTTTAGGCTCGTCCCCGAATCCGCCACGGTCCCCGCGCGCCAGCAGCACCCGCGGCACCGACGCCAAAGTTGTGAAGCCTCTCCCCGATAAGGTAGGCCTCATCTCTTATACGCGCCTTCCAGTTGTTGAAGACGCCAACAATACTCCAGAATGCCATGGCTGCCAGTGCGATGAACGCAGCCGCCGGATAAGAAAGACGATAAATCATCTTGAGTTCGTGGGGCGCAGGTACAGGTACGCCGAGTATGCCTTGTGACTCCAACCAGCCCACGACATACGGAGGTCCGAATATGGCCAAACAGCCGATGAGCAGACCGGGAACAACAAAAGCCCTCGTCAGCACGAGAACATCAGGCTGAAGCCATCCACGACGAAGAACCGCGCGAACGGCTTGCGCCAAGCGAGTACCTTCGTACAGGCTAGTGATAGCCCGCGCTCCGAGCTTGACGTAGAGCAATCCCAGAGTCCAGGATTGTATGACTCTCGCCGTGTGCTGGTTCGACACCACAATGCCGTCTTTGAATTGACCACCATTGTTGGTTCCGATGACATAAGGTGTCGGAGGATACATGTAAGTGTGAAGAGGAATGAGGCAATACAATTCCATAAGTGCCGTAAGGATGAGAGGGAAAACGACCAGAAGAATTGTGTATGCGTAAGCAAGCCTGGCAGTATGGATGCCCATTAGCGCAACCCGCATGGGAGCATCGCTCTGCCTCACAGACTGAAGATTTGAAGATACCCACGTTTTCATTTTGTTGAAGATGGAGCGAGCATGGAAGAGGAAATATGCCGTCGAGCCCAGAACGTAAATGCCGATGCTGAAAGCATAAATGTCGTTAGTACGAATGTGGGCTGGGATGAGGACCTTGAACATCTTGCGGCCGAATACGAGGGGTATGATTGTGAAGCTGACGCCCGTGACGGCGGCAAAGATCCAGATGAACATGATGAACAAAAAGACCCTGGCACGGAAGTGTGGAGGAATGTACACCAGCTGGTATTGGTCCGTGGAGTAAAGGTCGGCATCGGGCGTGTCATCTTTGCCATCTAGTCGGGAGTTGCTCTCAGAAACCGGCATGAACACGCGTCGTCCCTTAGGAATCTTGACCTGGTCCGACGCAGGAGTCCGAACAAACTGGCCCTCTTCAATCAGCTGTCCAGTTTGAACGAGGCTTGCTTTCTTGATGGTAAGGATGACCATCTGGTCGGAGGCGATGGTAGATGTCGGCTTCGCCGTGCCACCTTCAAACGTATCTTCCCACGTCTTGGGCACCACCTTGTTTTCTTTATTGACTTCGAGGAGGGCTCGCCTCCACCAGGGAAGGGGAAGCTGATCCGAGCCAGGACGCAACGCCAGGATACCCTCTTCGTCAATGCGGCGTTCACCAAACAGAAACCAAGTCAATCGGAGGCCCCTGGCGCACTTGCGGAACCACCAGGTGTACATGGCATGCAAGGCGTCACTAGGCTTGAAGAACTTGACTGCCAGAGGCATGGCAAAGTTGTAAAACAATAGGTCGACGGGAAATTCCAAGACAGGCTCATTGGAAGAGTAGTGAATCGGCAGGACGCTCGGGAGAGACAGAGCCAGGCCCCACACCACACCTCCTAGACAAACGATGACGAGTGCGCCGTACACAAACGCAGAGAATAGAATCTTTCGCAATTGTGTTACGACGTTGCGTTCCAGTACATCGCGAACGGGGTGGAATTCGGGATCGTCTGGATCACGGATGAAGTCTGCACTGATTAGTTAAAGCGGCTACTGACAAAGGCAGCATAAACTTACAGAGGACGCCTTTCCGCATGATCTTTCGGCACATGGAAACAAACAGGGCAAAGTGGAACATGTACCCCGTTCCCACGAACCAATGTACGAAGATGGAGGTGAGCGGAAAATTGACGGTGAAGGCGACTCGCGATTTCAAAGTGGTTGCTTCAAAGAGGGGCAACAAGGCCACGTCCAAGAGGAGGCCACAGTACAGTGGGAAGATAAGCATCTCAATACTGATGATGAGAATGACCTTCATAACGCCACTAGCTTGGTTGAGCAAGTCGATCAATGAAGCTTCCCAATCTTGCCCTGTCTGCCCTGTCGAGAATGGTGAACCACGCTTCAAGTAAAGCGCGCTAATTGCTGAAAAGGTGAAGTAGCCGCAAAGAATCGCCCAGAATCGATCCGTGCCTGACCAGTACGACAGTGCAGGGTTGACGGCCGTCGAGGGCTCCGGCACACTGAAGCTGATCACCCATGATCCGGGGTTGAGGATGCTAATGGGGACATCGCGGACAACGTTCCACGCGTATATGGTTGCATTCGCCGAAAGTGACGCTGCATACTTAGTATTGGCTATGAGGTCGCGGTCGAAGATGGCCCCAAGTATGTCTCCTACGGTAGCAAAAGTACTAGAGAGAAGGGACTTAAAGCTAAGTAGTGCTTCATGACTGATGGCGGAAAAGTTTTGCATCTCGGTGGTTGAAATGATTGGTAGCTCGCTGGTCAGGCTCTCGAGGACCCTGGTTGAAGCACTCGTGAAAATGTCGAACGTCTTCTTCATGAACAAGCCAACGCCATTCTTAGCTGGGAAGCCCATCATGCGTCCTGTTGTGTAGATGAAGCACAAGGTCAGACTAGTCAGACCGCTCATGATGCCAACAGCAACGTCCTGGATGAACTTTGTCGCGCTAAAGAGCATTCTCACAAGGCGCATCGGGTTCATGGCAGCCCAGACACTGACGCGTCCCAGGTTGTAAGGAATGAAGACGCAGACGAAGATCGTGACAGAGACAAGCACGACGCAGAAGATGGCGTTCTGGAAGAGACCGGCGATAGGCCCACGCATGCCGATCAATTCCATGATACCCTCGAAATCTTCGGCGTCGTCAATCGCTTCGGGGTCAAGGCCGGCGGCGACGGCAGCTTCTACGACCTCGCGATCTTGCTCCACGGCGTCTTGATCGTCATCATCCAAGTCGTCGTCAAAGTCGTCGTCGTCGCTGTCATGATCATGGTCATGTTCATGAGCGGCATCGTCATCTCGGCCACCAATATCCAACTCTCGGACCTCGATGTCGCCCCACATGAAATCGGCCACACGGTCCATGACACCCCGCTGAAGAGGCGGCCGCTGGGCTGGCCGACCATCTTCGGTATCTTGAGGCAAGCCGTTGATGTCCTCAAGGGGCTCTTCGGGCAAGCCAACGAACTGCGCCGGGACGACGGCATCGGGCGGTTGCATCTCTGGCTCGTTGAATCCAAAAAGCCCGTCCTCGTGAATCGATTCAACTGTCTCAAAATCGTGATCCGCATCGGAGCCGAAATCTGGGGTATTGCTGCGCGGTGGTGTGAATCGGGCTGGGGGAAGACCGAACTCTTGTCCTTGCGGATCAAAGCCAAACGATTGCATTGGCTCCTGAGCCTGGGGTTCGGCCTGCTGCGGTGCAGCATTCAAGCCGGAAAATGACCAACTATTGTTCGCAAGTGGGTTGATGCTGTTATTCATCTGAGGGCCGTCTGAAACGGAGCGAGGCCGCAGAGGACTTTGGAATGGAGTCGATCTTGAAGGGCTTGCGTCCTCCTCTCCCAGACCGGATTCAAAACCAAAATCTGTTGGAGCTTCCTTCTCTTTGCCCTTTCCTGTTCCGTTGGTACTACCCTCACCATGTGTTTGCGGCGGCCATGAGAACTGTGGTGTTGAGGGGGCGGGCAGTTGGACCGAGAATGGTGGCGTGGCTTGCGAATCTCGAGAGGTGGAAGATCCTTCAGGTCCAGGTTGGCTCTTTTTCGGCTGCGAAGCACCCGATTCTCGGTTCTTTTCCATCATCGACTTGGTGATCCTTGCCCAATAGCCAAGTGGCTCATCCAACTTCTCCTCCTCAATGATTTTAAGAATTTTCTCGGGATCGCCATTGGCCTGTCGGTAGATACGAAGGTATTCGTGAACAGTTGCCACCGGGGTCTGCGCGTCCTTGTTGGGACCGCCTTCGGGTGGTGTATTGAAGTCGAATTCGGGTTCAGGTCCTCCTTGGGCGCGGGACCCGAAACCGCCGTGTCTCCTTCCCGCCGGCAAACCTGCCGGCAGCATAGGTGCTGCGAGCTCGGGCATCGGTTCCCGTTCATCCCAAGCCATGTGAGGTAAATCATCATGACTTGCGCGTCGACCGCCGGTGAATGATTCATCATCATCATCCTCGCTGTCACTTGGCCCTCTCAAATCTGCTGCGCCATAGTCATCGAGCATGCCAGCGCCATCGTGCGCGTGCGCGTGCTCGTGTTCATGATCATGGTCGTGGAAATGTTGCTCATGTTGGTGTTGCGGTTCGGCCTGCGGTTGGGGTTGTGCGTTGTCGTTGGCGGCAAAGGCGGCTCGCATATTGATTTCGGGTTGTTGCTGAACAACATAGTCGCGGACCAGGATGACGAGAATGAAGGAGATGATGACCAATATCGTGATAATCTGGCCCTCTAGGACGCCAATGATGGTGCGGTTTACAACGGGGTACCGGGTCATATTGCGCAACCAGGAGACGCCGCTCAACAAAGAAGGATGACGGTCGAGAACGGGGTCATTCGTGCCGACGGGCACCGAACTAGAATTGGCAGACGCGGAGGAAGTGATGGATCCGAGCAGCATCCTCATAAGCGCTGCCGTCATCGAATCATTGGTGGTAATGTTAACGCCGTGGAATGATCTGCTAAAGGGCAATGCCTGGCCTTGAATGATATCCTTGAGCATGCCTCCCAAGTTGGCCGGTGTCGTGGTGGGTTCGAGCAGAGGCGAAGCAGGGCAGACATTGGAATTGGCGACTGAGAATGCCACCGAGACGCCTCGGCTCACTGTTGCGTTTGAGCTGTTCCATAGAGCGCCGCTACCCAGACCTTCGTCGCTGACCCAGAACAGGAAGGCCCAGACTGAGCGCATGAGGTAGGGCAACCAGCAAAGCCAAACGCTGATGACGAGTGCGGCTCGCAGCCATACCAGAACGTTTCTGAAGAGGTATTTGGCCATATGGCCGACGAAGACGTGGGCCGGGAGAGTCTTTGGCATTTTGGGCGAGTAGAGCTTGGTAAAGCGGAAGGGTGTTTTGCACAGCTCGCAGTGCTTCTTCTGGGAGTGTGAGAGCCACTCCATCAAGCAATCTTGGTGAACGTATTTGATACTGCCGCTGCATTTGCATGGGTAGAAGAGCGGCTCTTCGGCGGTCGCCTCGCCTCTACATATACGGCATGTATCGGGGTCGAGGACGCCGGCATCGTTGGCTTGGGATCGCGGTTTGGCAGCATCGTGCGAGACGGAAGCGGGTTTCGAGGCCGAGAACCGTCGGCGGGAGTGCGCGTAAGCATCGGCGGCTGCCAGCGGTTCCATCGCGGGGTCGTCCATAATGATTCAGTCGTCGAGGTTGGCGGGGGACTTGAGCCCTTTGCAGAAGTGTTTCGTTGTTTAGGAACGCATGAGTGCCTCTCGAAGCAAGGGGCCGGCACAGTGAGAGCGGATCGACAGCGAATTCGGGGTGGAAGTAATCGACAATGATGTCGGTGGGATCGAGAGGTCCGACGCAAGTTCTTTGGTCGAAGCTGCGTGTGCCTAGATAATTATCCGAGTGAACAGATTGCGGGGGAGCGCGGGCTGCTTTGCAATGCTCAAGTGACAGCAAACGGCTGCAGCTCCTGCTCTAGACGTCGGGAAACAGTGTAGAAAAAAAGGAGAAGCTGGTTGGGTATCATAAATCGTCAAGTCAAACAAGCCGCTCCAGGATGTTGTGAGGTTGTAGACGCAGTTTCGAGATGGAGAAATCAATCGAAGTCCCCTTGCGCTAAGACGGGATGGTTGAGGTACCGAACATTGAAAGTAAGTGCGAGGGCCTGCTCTTTCCAGGTCTAGTTGTTCTGGCCCAGCACCTCAGGCTGGCTCCTGCTCTTGCGCGGGTCAAATCCGCAGCGTCCATTCAGTGGTCCGAGCAGGGGTCCGGCCGCCGGGAACCCGAGTCCAGGGTCCGGAGCTTTGCTTCACCCGTTCCGATGAGAAGTGGACATCACAGATAAGATAGCTGAGCTAATCCTCCCGGAGGCTATCGGCACGTGATAGGACATGGTTCTGGACCGGGCACCTCAGGAAGAGGCAGCTTCGGCCAACCAGCATAGCAGCAATTGTGCCGCTGTATCATTATGTCATTGTGCCTTGCAACATGTTGCTGCACCTTAACCTTTCCATGATTTTCCCACAAAGACTCTCTTTTTTGTATTATTCTAATCCCACTATTGCTGAGGTCTATTGCAAAGCCATCTGATATTAGTCTCGGTAGAGAGCTACAGTTGTTTCCCATATCACCTGCCAGGCCATGCTCTTGGGATTCACCTATACATACCTACCAGACTTTAGCTTCTATCAAGCCTTTTCCCCAGGGGCATGTACGATGGAAGAGGCCATGCAAGTAAACCACCCGGATCGTCGATAACAGGTTCTCAGCCAAGGGCATCCAGCACATCATTAGCATCATCATCATCACATGGATTGTGCTAGATGCCGGCCACTCGGTCGCGCCTCCGAGCTCCAACATTCCAAGCTGGTGAGCCACACTTGCGTGCCTGGTAATGCAGTGCTGCGTCACTCCAAGATTATTTGGTCCACTTGATTGGACCCCTCATCCGTGCTGGCTGGAATCGCTGGGTTGTTTCGGGGCATTGTGGCTCATGGGCAACCCGACTCTACCAATCATCCAGACTTCGACCGTGCCTCCGACGGCAGGGTTGGTCAATCCGGTGTCTTGCTTGTTGATGTGCTTGGTGCGGAGAGATTATGAGCAGACAGTCAGACATGGGACGGATGGTGTGGACGGCGACAGGCATGGTGGCATGGATGGCGAGGAAGCGAGGATTCATCGGGAGACAGCAAGAAGCCGAGGACCAGGGCTGCAAAGATGAGAAAGGTAAGCTGAGCGTGATGCCTTGCCGAGCTTGCTTTCAAGTTTTCCGCCTGCCTGCTTGTTTCTTGTTAGCTCGTATGTGTGTGTGTGTGGTGTTGGTGTGGTTGGTTGGTGGCATTGGACGATAGCGACAGCTTGGAGCCGATGACGTTGGTGAGACATTCCACAGCGCGCGTGCTGCTCTGCAAACTCCCCAGAGTTGCAGGCTTGCAGCAGGCTTGCAGCAGGCTAAGAAGGCCGCTACAGCGACCTAGCGTGCTAGCACAAGCTGAACGTCTCGGTTACCTCACCGGTTTATTATGTCAGCACCTCAGCAAGAAGTACTCTTTTGTAAGTGACAACACCCATATTCCACCAAAAGATACAATCCAGGCCTGGCCCGCGCTCTTCCCATCGGACCACAAAAAACTTGGCCCGCAGGAGCAGGAAGCTGCCAGCCTGGGACGGCCTCTTCTCCTGCCTCCTGCCTCTTGCCTGTGCCTCACCTTTACATTGTACGGTACGCAGGGAAGCGAACGGTAACGAACGCGACGGGAAGCAGCAGCACATCAACAAGAAACACCACACCTTTTTTCCATCACGGCTACCTCACCTTACTTTTACCCTTTCCCCTCGTCTTCCCGGACTACCTATGGTTGTCCATCATTCTCCCTACTACACTTCTAGGTATTCACTGCCGCCTATCTCGGGTCTGAATCATCTTCCACCAAACACAGCATCAACGTTTTCACCGAAAAGACCCCTTCGGACGCCCTGAAGCAAAACTATCGCCATTCTGAAGGTAGATCATCAACTCCTAGCTCCACAATCCAACCCCCAAAGTGGCTCCCCCTCTTCGGCCCTCCCCTGCAGCTTCACTGTTCCGAAGGCACTGGTTTGGCAGTTTGCTGCGTATTAGCTACGCAACCCACATACGTTCGTTCACGCAGCTCTAGCCTCTGGGTTGCCCAGCCCGGTCCAGGCCGCCTAAAGCAGCCCATGTCCGCCGCCGACTGGGAACTGCGACATCTGAAAATCATCAGAGCTTCTACGCAACCCTCCCGCTGATTTCTTTTTTCCCACCATTCCCAACCTTGATCTCGTTTCTATCTTTCTTCCTCAATATCCTATGCGATACCTCTCTTTACATTACCCAGCTGATCACTGTCTGTTATCAGTAGTTCAGCGCAGTCTCGAGTCCTCCGCTGCATCATCCTCGACGCACGCACCAGTTTTCCCGACTAACGGTACCCTGCGATAAGGAAAACACCAAATCACGTCACTGACGCGAGCTGCCTGGTATTCCCAGACCACAACCTCCGCCATGGAGGCTTCCAGTGGCTATGCCAGTAACGGCTATCCGAAAGCTCCGAATGGAAAGATCAACGGCAAGATGAACGGCCAGGCCGTGACAATCAAGAGGAGGACAACGCCTACAAGAGGGCCCTCATTCTTCCGCCGTTCGTTCAACATCTTGGCGAGGTATGTTCCCAATTCTCAGCCGCCACCGTCACAACGGCGGTGTGCATATCGTGAGGTGTATTCGGACTGACACTAAATTTTTAGAATTCTGACGTGGTATTCCCTTATCTCGATCCTCTTCCGCTGTCCCGCAAACCTCGAAGCTTGCGACGAGTCCTCCCCAAAGATTTGCAAGCCCTACTTCCAGCTGAAGCAGGCTGTATTACCTCATGTCGAGCCCTATTATGATACCTATGCCGCCCCCTACGTTGAGAAGGCTGCCCCCTACTACGACATTGCCAACGAGAGAGTCTTCGTCCCTACCAAGGCTTATGCCACAAAGTACGGCGCCCCTCGTCTCCAGCAAGCCCAGTCGTACGGCCAGGCACAATGGGAGAAGAACATCCAGCCGCAGTTGTCTGTCTACCAAAAGTTGGCCCAAGACAAGTATGATCAGACAGTTGCACCTCACGTTGCCAAGGCCTCCACCACCGTTGGCCCGTACTACGACATTGCGCGCACAAGTGCTCTTCAAACCTACCACGATGTTCTCTTTCCCTCGTACCAATTCGTACAGCCTTACGCCGCTCAGGGCTACGCCGTCGCCTCTCAGTTTACCACCGAGACGGCTGTCCCTTCTGCCTACTGGGCATGGAACAAGACCTACAGCTTCCTCGATGCCACTGTTTGGCCCCAGTTCCGGGTTTTGTACATTGAGAATGTCGAGCCTCAGCTAGCTAGGATAGGACAGCGTCTCGGCCGCTACAAGAACAAGACCAAGGGGTCGCTCGAAAACGTCTCCGAGAGGTAAGAAGAAAGCGATACACTCTTCTCCTATTGCTTAAAGACCACTCATTTACCAGTGCTGTGTACAGTGGTTCTGCCAAGGCTTCTTCCTTCACAAAGCCCGCGGCTTCTACGGCCTCGTCCCTCTCCTCGTCTGCTTCCTCGGTAGTTTCATCGGCCACTGAGAAGGCGTCCACGGCCATTGAGAGCGCTCACATTCCCGATGCATCCGAGGTGGCCCAACACGACCACTCTGAGCAGGTTCATGCGCCCCCGCCTGGCGAGAATGAGTCCGACATTCGCAAGACCGCCAGAGAGACTGTTATCGAAGACCTGAGCAGCTGGCAGGCCAAGTTCGCCAAGGCAGCTGACGAGGGTGCTTCTGAAATCGAAGATCGCGTTGAGGAGATCTCCCAGCGCGTCATCAAGGAGAGAGCGCATGGACAGGGCAGAACCCTTGTCACCGAGCTTCAGGATGCTGCCAAGTCTGAGGTTGACGCTCTGCAAAAGCAAATCATCAAGCTCGTCCAGAAGTCTGTTGATGCCCCAGAATCCGCCCAAGATGAGCTGCTCACCAGTGTCCGCAAGGCTGGTCTCAACGTCAAGGAGAAGGCTCAAAAGATCCGTGCCTGGAAGGCCGAGTACGAGGCTGAAATCGAAAGCTCCGTCTCTGAGGCGGCCGATACCCACTTCAAGATCCTCGAGAGTATTCGCGACCTTGCCCTTCAGCGTATTGGAATGAAGTGGGCATGGATGGACGGCATCACCTACAAAGATTGGGCCAAGTACCACGAGCTGAAGGACCGCTTCGCCGAGTGGATGAGCGATCTGAAGAAGCTCATCATCACTCATCCCGGCCTAGAGGCAGCCCGCGAGGCTTCTAACGAAGTTGAGGATTCCGGTATGGCTGTCGCTCAATCTGCAGCCCAGGAACTCGCCAGGCTCAAGCAGGTCGGTCTCTGGAAGCTCGCTGCAAAGGACTCCTCCGACAACTTCGACAGTGAGACGGCGCGCCTTGCTGCCGAGGAAGCCGATCGTGCGCGTGAAGCTGAGCTCGCTGCTGCTGAGGCCGCCAAGCTTGCTGAGGCCTCTGCTGCTGAAGCTGCCGCCACCGCTTCCGAAGCAATCTCCATCCCCGAGGAAGATCCTCTAGAGTCTGCTGCCAGCGTCATCGAAGACAAGTCCCCCGCCTCCAATCTCAACGAGGCCGGGGCCGCGAGCTCTGTCAGCAGTGTCGCCAGCGAGGTCAAGGAAAGTGTGAGCAGTGCCATTCCCGCTGTTTCTTCCGCTGTGTCCGAGTCCGTCAGCAGCGCCGCTAGCCAAGTTTCCAGCGCTGTGTCCGGCAGCTCTTCCAGCGTTGCTTCGGAGCCCGACCTGGCGTCCACCATCATCCCTGGTCAGGACCAGACCTACATCGTCGATAACGATGGAACGTCGCCTGCAGGCGATGAAGAGAATGCCGTGCCTGGAGAGAAGTTGGAAGAGGAGATCATCTCTGAGTCGGTCGAGGATAAGCCTGTTGCTGCAGCCACCGAGTCTGTGAAGCCGGCTTTTCTGGGAGCTGCCGCCCAATCCGTGCCCAGCCGGGTTCCCATCTTGGATGACGACGAAGACGAGGAGAGTATTTCGTCTAGAGCTCAAGAGGCCTACTCCGCCGCTGTCTCTAAGGCATCTGAGCAGTACTCGTCCGCCAGCGCCGCCATCTCCATTAAGATCTACGGCACCCCCCAGCCCACGGCTGAGAAGCTGGTGGCGTCTGCCTCTGGCATCTATGCAGCTGCCATCGCGTCAGCGAGTGCCAAGTATGACGAAGCTGTCAAGGCCGCCTCGAATGCCCTTTACGGCACCGTGGCTGCCAAGCCTACTCCCTCGTACGACTGGTCCAGCGTCAAGGCTATCGCAATGCAGCGTTTGAACGAAGGACGTTTGGCGGCTGAGCAGCAGTACGAGAGCGCCAAGATTAAGCTCGGCCTAGCTACCGCCACTCCCACTTCCACCGTCGACAAGCTTCTCGAGCAGGCCAAATACAACTACTACGCCGGCCTCGGTGTGGCTCACGCACGTTACTCTGAATTCATGGCCGCCGCCTCGGCTGCCATGAGCTCCGCGACTGCTACCTCCACCCCAACTAACATTGCCGGTACCGCATCTTCGGCTGCATCCTCAGCTGCATCAGTTGCCACCCGCTCGGCTGATGCGGTGGCCTCCGGCGCGCAAAAGGAAGCTATGGCTGTCGCTTCTGCGGTCAGCGACGGGTTCTCGGCGGCTGCTTCCATCGTCAGCGATTCCGTGTCCGCAGGTGTCCAGGAGGTTGTCGATGCTGCGCAGGCCATTGAGAAGGGTGTTTCTGACACCTGGGAGGCTGTTGTCAGCCGCGCCAGCGTTCAGATCTACGGCAAGCCCACTCCCACCGCATGGTACGATAACGCCTACAGTGGCGCCGGACAGTACGCCTCGCAGGCTACTGCCGCTGTTGTCGAGAGTCTCGCTGCCGCGCAGGTCCAAGCTGCCAAGCAGTACGAGGACATGAGCAAGCTCGTCTCTGAGCTCCTTGTGGGCAAGGAGCCTACCGTCTCCGAGAGCGTCCTGGCTCGCTTGCAGGCCGCCTACTCCACGGGCATCGCCTCCGCTGCCAGCATTGCCAGTGCTGCTTCCGCAACTGTGTCTTCCGCTGCCTCGGCTGTGACGGATGCCGTCAAGGAGACCGTTCAGCACGTCCGTGATGAGTTGTAAACAGCTCATAGCACATCCAACACCTCCTGAAATACCATGAACACATACGATTACATGAGTAATAGCACACGAAATCATCTCAACCCCCCCCCCCCCACCACCTCCCCCCCCCCCCCCCCCCCCCCACCCCCCCCCCCCCCCCCCACACCAAACCACAAAACCCCAAAACAACACGAAAAAAACCCAAAAAACCCCCCCCCCCCCCCCCCCCCCCCCCCCCCGCGCCTGAAGAGGCAAATACTTCCATCACGCTCTTTTACGTACCAGATACCCTCGCGCCTCGAGTATCGTGGCCGACTAGTCTCAAAAATTTTCTTTTCTGTCCTGCCCTCGTCTGGCTACTTTCTAGCGCCTTTCCTGAAGCCATGAAAATTGTTGTTCGTCGCTACGTTTCTTCACAAAAAGACATTTAGCATCTGATTCCTATTTCACGCGTTGGAGGTGGAGGAGCAAAGGAGGAGGTAAGGTAAAGACGAGGCTGACTTGTGGTACAATGTGGCAGGGCACGGAGCTGGCGTTTTGACAGTGGGAAACTGGGATCGCGGTTCTTCGGGGATACAATGACCGGCTGGCCCAATACTATTTCACCTTTACGTTTATGTATGCTCACGTGTTATGTCTGTCTGTATAATTACAGTTTGTGAAAAGAAAAGATTTGATTCGAACGGAGCACTGCCTGTGAATATTGACATGATGAAACTCTTGGGCGGGTGATGCGAACGGAGTGCGTGAGTCCATGATGAAATACCTACATTTTCCGGCGATGGATACTGTTTTGACAGCTCCCATCTGTCGACATGAGACAGGCTCACTTTTAAAGGGTAGGTTTGTGTCATCACTCACTGGGAAAGGGGTTTGTCCAGACTTGGTTGACGACGCGATGATGATGTCAATTTCCACTGCCTCGGAGTAGTGTGTGTGAACGGGAACCCCTGGATGCGAAGTCTTCAGCAAGGCGAACGGTCAGCTGGCTTTCAAAGCCGATTCATTGCGTTAGTCATATTACGATATGCCTGCCCCCCTCAGTCCGCTCCCGAGTCCCCCTTTCTTGAAAGGACGCTGGTGTGATCAAGATATCGTGGATGGAGGCTGTGGTTGGAGGCGAAGTCTGAATTTGTTCACGTCGAGATGCCTGGGATGTCCTGGGGAGGGGGGGTTAGTTGCCATGTCAAGGTTGAGCTACAGGAAGAGAAAGATATATCAGATGGATTCATAATCAGAAGGGTCTTGACATTTCTCTTACTCGTTGATGAATTTGATGTCTTTACAAAATACATCAATACATAGTATACCGCCTGCCCCGCGCGCCCACCTTGATACCCCGTCATGGCCAGGAGGTTTGCTTCACATGTCCCCGAGACCGCATGGTGCAATATGAAATATCGAGGATAGGACTGGGATATTGTTCCGCTTCCACGGGCTGCTGCCTCGAGCTTCTTTTGTTTTGTCATGAACAGCTTCCTTGCATCCGTTTTACATTGGGCCTAGTAGAGAGCCTCCTTGAATCCTTCGTAAATCGCCCCTATATCAGATACCAGGTGTATCTATATTTTGGTAGTCATTTACACTCAATTCAGGGTGCTCGAGAACAGGGGAGCCATGTCCTTTGGACGTTGCTGGTTTCCCGCTTGCAAGAGGGGAAGAGCGAGAAGTTGAGAAACTCGCTCATACTGACGAACCAAAGCATCATGCATGAAATTGTCTTTCATCTTTTGCAACTTTGCTGTAAAGGTACGATGAAATTGACATAGCTACCTTGAATCGGAGTAAAGCTAAATGAAGCGACTGTGATGGTATGGGATAACCGAATACATCACCCTTTACCTCAGGGGCATTTTATGCTCCTCACCAACGTCACCTTGGCCCGGCCAGCCCGCCCATCAGGAATCGGCGTAGGTATTATCCGTCGACATCTCAGCGTTGTCCAAGGTTACAGTATACAAAATCAAGATGTGTAATACTCATATTCCTGATTGTATAGGTTGGACCTGAATTATGGAGGACACGTAGAGTGCTATATACCTGATGAATACTTGATCATGTTCCTTTTACGCAGTACCTTGGGCCTGCTTCTTGAGAAGGTTTGCACGGCATTTAGCTTCTAACCGTCACCTTCTTGCCTCCAGAGCGAATCGCGATCAATGGGCAATAATGAATGGCGTCTCCTCGCTGCCTGAATCTTTCAATATTCAGGTGTCACAGGGCCAGACACCGGTTTCCGGTCGCGGCCCAGACCGGCCTGTTTTTGGGTTTGAGTTGGAGAATCCCCCGGACAGCTACCTTGGAGCGCATCAAGTAGTGACCTTTCCCGCCGCCGAAGCGGTACAGGATCCCACGAAGGGGTGGAACATATGCGTGATCTACAGCGGATTCATGGCCATGTACAAGCCATGATGGAGTTCCGCGTTACTCAACACAAGGCAGCGAGATAAAGAGCGATGAGGTGACACAGGTTCCCCTATCTTGACACACACCGCCATGGCGAGACCCGCGATTTGAATGTCACAATAAGAATCAAATAGAGAACTGTTCATCTTGGATTATTCTCTTGGAGCTGGACAGGTCATGATGGATGATCTATTGGTCTGCAGAGTCATGTCTTTCACGTTCAGGATCGCCAAGCTTGACTTAAAGAGTCCGCAGTTGACATTTCCCCTTGGAGAAATTGAGCCTTTGAGGAGGATCGTGCAAATACAGTTGCTACAAGTCTTGATAAATGTTCTTCAATCAGATTCAGAGGCATTTCATGTAGAAATGGCACTGGCCAGGTCCCCCATGCTGACCTTGCAGAAGCGAATGAATGGGGCAAGCGGGAAGCCTTTAGATTCGCCCGCTCGCAAAGGGTGTACGGAGTTTTCAGTCAGTTACTTGCGAGCTGGAGTCTCACATCCGCCGAGCAGGCAGCAGAATTATTTCCAACATGTCTTTTTCCCTTTGCCCCGCGTTTGTGGTGCTTGATAGTCGGACCGAGCGTATCGTGGGCCCCCGAGTGTCTCTCTTTCCGCCACCTGGAGTTTGGGAATCAGACAGGGAGAGAAGACGTTGGAATCGTTCACGGAAAGTTCCTTAGATTATAAGGATCTACCGTCATCTTGGAAGACAACCGACGTGACGAGTTGGGCGAGCAGAAGATCGAGTCGTCGATGTGTTGATGGCTCCTGTCAGTCTCTGGCCTAACCCTGCTGGGGCCACCGCGAGGAATAAGCTAGTGACGGATCTTTCCAGAGTACGAGTGTTCGTAGTCAGTACGAAAGCCCCTCTTCAAGGAGTCTACGTAGTATGAGGACTCGAGGAGGGGGCCCCTTGACGAAAGTCTGTCATTCCAACCGGGGATGGATGGGCAATTAAAGCTGCCGGGTGCCGCGATGTGGATAAGGAAAAGGCGATTACTGCAGTCTGCGGTAGTGGTGTCGGAGATAATGTGGGTGCCTCTCACTCGACGAGGTTTTTAGTGTTTAGGCAGCCAAATAAAAAAAGAGGAGGACGCCAACGACCATCCTGGGAGCGGAACCTAGGGACGGAAAGGCAGCGCCAAGTACCGTGGTGAGATGGACGTCTGTGACGGAGCCGTTGTCTGCCCAGGTTGAAGAGTCTGTCTGTAAGGTATTACGTGTATTTGGTACGGATACTCAAGTTCCCGTCTGGAAGTTATTTTCCATTAATAGGAGGAAGGAATTGGCGAGCAAAGGAGGAACTTGAGCCCATGACGAGGGAAGGGGAGACGCCTCAATGTGCCTGGATGCCAAGAAAGTCAGTGACAGGTCCCCCGTCCAAACCTCCACGATCCGTTGGTACGTGTATTCCAGACCTAGTCGCCTGGTCCATTGAGCAGCCAAAGTAGGTAAGGTGAGTTTGGTGCCGAAGCCTGAAGCGCCTTGATCCATGAATGACGGACGCGGACTCCGTCCAGACGCCCAGCAATAGTCTGCAGTATCCATACTCTGTATGGGGTTCTCGTACACTAGAGCGAAAGAGAGAACGAGAATTGTGTGAGAGCACAGCAAAACTGGGCAAGGCAGCCGTCGATGGCGGCAGGGTTAGCACAGGTAGCGGTCCGCTCTAAGCTGCTCAGCTCTTCTGCACTGCTGGCGCTGCCGGGTGTTTCTTGGGATGCTAGCCAGGATGAGGGACACTAAGACGGTAAAACGAGCCTCAGCTTACTCATGCTTCAGTGTGGAGGATGCTGATGGCTGATCAGAGAGCAGCCAACGTCGGGCGTCAGTGGTGGGCTAAGTAGTCCGAGCCTTAGTTCGATGCGGTTCCCGAGGATGTGCGTGCTGATCAGACGTAGCGTATCCGTATCTTATGGACAAGTGGATTGCCATATAAGAGAAGCCCATTGGGAGGGGAAACGGGTGAGTCAATACGGAGTATCGTATATTCCTGGGACAAACTGGGCAAAGACGTGTGCTGGACTCTGCGTTTTCCTCTTTCGTTATTCGAGAATGAACATGTGAGGACCTGATTCGAGATAATCGCCCAACGCCAACGTGTCTTGGAGGGGAGAAGCAGTGGGCCCTGGAGTATCTGCTTCCTGAATGGTGCTCTCGTACATTCGAGTGCCAAGATCCAGAATTATTGGCTCTCCATGTTGAATCAGTTTTGTCAATGCAATATGAGTGAGTGTTCAATACTGGGTGAGAGGTGAGAGGTGCGAGAGGAGGTTGATGGCAAAAGGAAGGTTGAGGTACAGAAGGTACGTACTGTTGCCCCCGGCAAGTTCAGCCCCGATTGCCCGGGAGGGGCCCACATCGCAGGCTCCAGGATTCTTATGGCCAATAACGCTCTCTATATATATGGGGCTGGCCGAAACGAGCGAGACAAGCGAGGCAAGCGAGTCCCAAAGGCGCTCCTCCTCCTTCAGGCAGCAGCATTTCCAGCCAGCCAGCAATCGGCAGGAGTGACACCGCAAGCAGCCCGCGCGCACCTTCCGTCGCAGTGCAGCGCATCGCAATCGAATGTCGCACATTTTCCCACGACACAATTGGCGGGGGGCCCCAATTCCTCATCTCATCAACATCCACCCGACGGCATCGCCATCACCAACATCAAGCCACAATTTGAACCACCGTCCAGCCAGTCAACCCAGTCTCCGCCTCTCAGTACAGGTACCGTATTCCATTCGCTGTCCCTTCTAAGCAGGCAGTGGCAGGGCCCGTCCGTACGGTGTACGGAGTACGGATAGCGTGGACGGATACCTGATGGGATTATCGACAGGAAAGGGAAAAGACCGTCCGTACCTAAACTGTGGTCTGTAGGCACCGAAATAATTCAATCCTTCTTCCCGCCGTCTCGGGTCTCTGCTTGGCTTAGGTTGGATCTTTGGTCGCACCTGGTCCCCTACCATACCTTAGCACCCCTCGGCCTCCATCCACTCGCTGGCGCCCATATTCTACGTGCCTACGGAGTACATTCTTGGACTCCTTGATGACCACGACGGGGCCCACGAGTGTTGGATGCAATCTTCTTCCCTCTTTTTACTTTCTTGCCTCGCACTTGTTTGCTTGCTTGCTTGCTTGCTTCCCTTCACTTCATCAACAAGGCTGGCCATCTCACGAATAGTCAAACCAACAAGCCAAAAGAGTGTTGGAACCATCTATTATTATCACGACACTCACAAACTTACTTACGCAAGCATCTCTAGCCGCGTAATCGCTCACTTCAGCTCCTCTGCGCTGCGGACTGCTGTATACGTACCCCCGTTCACGTCCAGCGACCACTCACAGTCGCAATTCACCCGCCAACTGAGCCCCGCCGCCCGCACAGCCTGGCCCATCCGCTTCCGATATTCACAGCGCCGACCCCGAGTCCCGACTTCTCATCATCACCTCCGGTCCTTCCTTAGAGCCGCCTTGCCAATACAGTCCCCGATTATGTTACTGTGAAGAGCTCCTCATAGACGTATTATCTAATTCTCATGAGCTGCGCTCACTTGCTCTGGCTTCGACTCCCTCACATCTCACCCCCGCCTCGCTGGTGAGGGGCTCACCTCTTTGTCTTTAACCTGCACAGTGTTTCAACCGCCAACATGGAAGGCATTCGTTCCACTGGCGGCTACATGCAGCGGCGCCTGAGTCGTCTGTATAATGACACAAAGAAGTCTTCAGACTTTGTTCAGGAACCAGTCAAGGCCCCCGAGGACCCTGAAATCAAGTCACTGTTCAGAAAGCTCCGCATCCAAAAGGACCGCGTATCAACGTGGGGTATCGAGTGGACAGATCCTAACCAGTCAGATGAAATTGATAGCTCACTATCAAAAGCCGGTCTGAGTGAGGTTGTTCACAGCATTCTCTCGACTGTTCGGGAGACGCTATCAGAGTTGGATGCGCTATGGAAGAGCTACACCAACCCGCTAGGCACCGTCTCAGAAAAGTCGGCAGATCGCAAGACCGCCTTTGTAACTTGGGACAAGGCAGTATTCGCGGATGCCATTGGAGACCTCACTCAGTCTGTCGACACACTTTACGACCTTTCTAGAACACGCTCCTCCGCGCAGATGTCGTCGCGTTCCAAGCTTGAAAAGTCCATGGCTTCCACTGAGGAGCTGCGGCCTTTTGAGTCCACCAGGATGCAGACGCCTCAAGAAATCGACCCGACAACGTTAACAAACATTCGGTCCATGCAGGCGGAGCCCATGACCGAGTCGAGGGTTAACCTTCCTCCACGCGATATTGTCTTCATGAGCAAGCAGGCTTGGTCAGATCTATCCCAACATATTGGCCGCCAACCCTTTGCACCGCTCTTGTTGGAATTTGCAACATTCGACTCCATGTACGCCATCACGGGTATCATGCCCCCCATGTCGCGCTTTGAGAAGCTGTCAGCCGGCTTGCAGCAGGACTCGCAGAGGGCCCCAGGTACTTGGATCGGCCTGCCGAGACTGCTGGGTTATTTCGAGGATTTGGAGCACGCCCGCCTTGGACTCGTCTATCACTTCCCGCCCAACTTCAACGCCGTCTCTTTTGAAAACTTTACGCAAAATCCTCTCTACAATGTTTGCACGCTCGCCGATTTGTTGTCGCGACCAGACTTTGAGCCGACCTTGGAGGCCAAGTATCGCTTGGCTTCCAACCTCGTCAACACCGTATTCGACTTGCATGCCCGGGGTATTACCCACGGCTGCATAATCGACAAGAACGTATCTTTCTGCAACATGTCCACGCCCGACTTGACCACGAGTCCCGGCGAGGTGGACATTCGCCGGCCTCTCATCTCATCCTTCGATCTGTTTCCAGATGCTCCATCAGATGATGAACCAGTCTCGCCATCGCTGCCCCTTTTCCGACACCCCCTGGACCCTCGCACCACCCCGGCATCGCCCATAAACGACAAGATGGACTCTCGTATCCTCGATCTGTACTCTCTCGCCATGGTTCTGTTGTCTATTGGTCTTTGGACGAAACTCGATAACCTCGTGCCCGATCCTAATCAGCCAATTCCTGAGTCAGTGTTGAACCAGCTAGGAATTCGTTGCTCTACCCTTTACAAGAGGGCTGTAGAGACCTGCTGGACGGCGGTCGATATGTCGCTTCAAGGGAATACCTCTGACGAGGAGCTTCTCTCGGCTGTGCAGGTCAGCGTGACGCGCTACCTCGACTCGTGCGCCATCCTAGACAACATTAGTTCTCTCGAAGACCGCCTCAACCTCGACCTTGGAAAGAAGACTTCCGTGTCCCCTATCGGCACACCCACTCGTCAGAGCATCTCAGGGCCCTCAAAGGAGGTCAAGGTGGTGGCGACCCGACCGATCGTCGACACTCGTGGCTCCTCGGTTGATACCAAGACGCCCATTTCGGAACCCAGCTCCGCGCGCCGTTCATATCCCTCTGCTGCAGAGGAGAAGCGGCAGCTTGCCAGACAAGAGGGTCAAAGTAAGTACTACATCGCAGATCGCATCTTTCGGCCACTAACAACACCACAGCCGGCCCAGTAGAGCTCCCTGCGGAGTCAAGACCTGCCAAGGCACCGTCTCCCAAGACCCGTCTCTACCCGCAAATTCCCTTGCCTCCCGATGCTGTGGAGAAGTGGAACACACTTGTGATGCCTCAAGTCAACCAAGCACTGCGCCACTTTTACCGCAAAAACCGCGAGGAGTCGGTCGAAGTTTCGCTCGAGTCCATCGGCAGTTCGCCAACAAGAACACAACCGACGGTTTTGGTTGTGTGTACGTCTGTCAGCAAAGTCAAGGCCATTCTGACGCGCAAGTTGGGCGAGCTTTTCGAGGGCAAGTCTGGGTTCGGGTTGAAGGTTTGCAAGGGACAGGTTCTGAGGTCACGAAAGCAAGCCGGCGACCCCAAACGAAGCGCAGCACAAGAAGAAGACGATGATGACGGCGCAGTCAAGGCAGCCAACCCTGATTTTCAAGCGCGCCCAAGCAATGGCGCAAGTATCGGAGCTTGGGTGGGGGACCGCCACCTGCCGCCCGTTAGCTTGGGCGGCCTTGTCCTAGTCGACGACAAGCCGTATGGGATGACGGTCCACCACATGCTCGACGATCCTGAGGAGATCTACAAGCACACGAAAGCTCAGGATCCGACTATGCGTAGTATGGCGAGAGATGCTGAAGACGTTCGTTTCGACTGGTACGCAGAGTCGTCGGCAGAAAGCAGCGGTGGCGAAGACTATGCCTGCGAGTTTTCGGAATCAGAGGAGTCCGAAGCGTATTCGGAGACGGATGTTACTAGCGATGCGTCAGATGAGGAGGACAGTGGTGACGAGTCGGAAGGCGAATATGACCAGCCCGGCGATATTCCTGGTGTTGAGCCGGGCTGTGGCGACGGATACATCATCACGCAGCCCGCCATGGACGACGTCGACGAGGAGTTTTATGCTTCAGCCGAGACAGCAAATGAAGATCATTTGGACAGCTTTACCGTTGGCGAGGTTTACGCATCGAGCGGCATCAAAAGGAGGGAGCAGAACGGACTCATCCACGAAATCGACTGGGCCCTTTTCGAATTCGCCGAGGAGAGACTGCCCGAGGACAACTCGATACCCAGAATCCAGAGCAAGCAGCTGTCGCCTTCATACGGGAAATTCCCGTCAAAGCAAGGCAAAGTTATGCACCCGATGACCGTTGCACCCACCACAGCGCTGCCTGGCCTGGAGGTGCAGTGCATGGCGCGTACCAGCGGCCTGCAAACGGGCCTCATTCTGCCCGCTCTAACGAGCGTCAAAATCTTTGGGCGGACGACACCCAGCCACACGTACCAGGTCAGCAGTGCCGCCACCGAGACACCTGCCGAATTGACTGGCGGCGGCAAAAAGCAACCCATGGGTATTCCCGGAGACAGCGGCGCTTGGGTTGTAGAGCGCGCCCACGGGCGGGTTTGCGGGCATGTCTTGGCGTGGAGTGGGCGGAAGCGCGTTGCGTATATTTGTCCGATGGATGTCTTGCTTCTGGATATTGCGGAGGCTCTTGAGGCACGTGAGGTCGGTTTACCCGGCGGCGAGCCAGTTGTGAGTCTGAAAGGACGTGACGAGGAGGATGAGGAAGAAGATGGGGGCACTTATAGAGACGACGAGCCTTCATCGTCGCCTTTTCTAGACCCCAAGGATGACGATGATTTGGATGTTGTTTCTGAAGAGGGGGACGATGACGAGCTGCCTGTTCTTGTCCGCTCACGCGCTCCTCCGCGAGGACGCGGTACGAAGAAGGAAGAAGGCCAACAACGTCAGGACCAAGACCAGAAGCAGGAGGAACCGGGCCATGCGCAGGAGAAGAAAAAGCAGGACGGCACGTCGCAGGAGCGGGAAAAGTTTTCATCGGGCGAGAATCATGATTTATCACGCAGGATGGAGTCTATGGGCATTGGCAGGAGTCGCATGGGCGTCGGCATGTGTAGCTGACTGGCTGAGGGCCTCGGGGTGCGTCCCGCGCCCTGTATTCGGAATACCCCATTTGGATTTTTTTGAGTAATTTAGATTATGTAGCATTAATGAAGCATGAAGCGAAGTCATTACAACATTGGTCTTTTTGTCTTTTTGTGTTTTGGCATTAATGTGAGCAGGCAGGACGATTAGTCTGGTCTTAGCAGTGGAATCTTATTGAGAATGGGAGAGGCAGACAATGAGGCTGAATAGCATTAACAATGGAAGAAAAGCTTCCCGCTGTAAGAGGAAAATGCAAGACGGACAGATAGAGAGAAGACTACATGAAATCGTCTTCCCAGTTCTCGTCGCGGTTCTGGTTGCTCGTGGCCTCCATGTTCTCCTCCGTAAAGATGTCATCATATGCGTGATCCTTTTGCCACTTCTTCTCCTTGCGCTCCTGCATAACGCGGGCCTCTTCTCGTTTCTAAAATCCGTTAGCATCCATCCCTCGAGACTTATATCTTTGTGTAAGAGAGTAAGATGGAGAACTCACCCTCTCAAGAGTAGAAGCCTGGTCCCTCTTCCTCAACTCCTTCAACCGATCATCCCTCTCCTGCTGCAAATCAGGCTTCTTCTCGACCTTGGTCTTGTTGAGCCTGTTCACGATGGGGTTCTCGCGCTGCGCGACGAGCACCTTTTTTACTTTACGTGGGTCCTTGAAGGAGACTTGGCCGACGGCCATGCTGCCGTCCTTTTTTAGGTTGGACCAGGGGGTGTAGATGATTGTGATGTTATCCTTTTTGTTGCCCTCGATGGAGTTTGCTTTTGTGAGCTGGGCGAGGTCGGTGAGGAGGGGTTCGGGGATGGCGTCCCATGTCATCGGGGTGGTTGTGGATGGGTCCTTTGGGTCTGGGAGGCGGAGGTAGATGTGGGCTGAGGAGAGTTTGTCTACGTGGAACTTTTCGGTGTGTTAGTGAGGGATGTTGAGTGAGGTGAGTGATAAGAGTTGTGAGATGAGATTTTGCGTACCCTGTGAGAGGTTAGTGAGTGATGAGTTTGGGGGTGGGTGAGTGGACTTACCAGACGTCTTCCTCCCAGCCGTACTTGATCAACTCCTCATCTATTTCCCTCCGTCAGTACTCCTCCATTTCTTTCATTTCCATTTCTCAAAAAGGTGCAGGCTGAAGCGACCCCCGTCTCATCTTCACACAACCGGGAGCAAACGCACTCTCAAACTTGTCCTTGCCGACGTAAATGAAAGCGGCCGGGTCGACCGCCTTGGAGGTGAAGTAGTAGACCATTGCGCCGAAACTCCCTTCCAGTCGGTTGACTTCCGTGAGGTCTTCAGTCGATGGTATTAAGGAAGTGAGGTTTCGGCGGTGACTAACCCTCTCGACCTCGTTTGCGCGATGAGATAGTTGGCGGGGTTGTGATTTGCGACGCTGGAAAGGAGAGAATTTCGAGGTGGGGGTGGGTCCGGTCTGGGGTACTTACTTTCTAGCAGACAAGCACCTTTTTATACGTGATCCATTGGCCAGAAGGCGCGACGTTTGTTAGTGTCGCGGTCAATGGAGGAAACAACCATGTGAACTCAACTCGGGCAGTCAGTCAAAGGGACAAAGTGAGGTTCCGCCAGAGCTGCTGCTGCTGCTGCTGCTGCTGCCTGTTCGTCAATTCCCTGAAACTACTTTGAATACAGTTGTTTCCTATTTCAACAACCAAAACAATTCCGTCTTCAGAGTTCCTGCTGCTATTTGTTCCCAGCTTTGCGTCTATTCAGGTCCTTTCGCCCACCGTTGGAGTGTGGTGCAGCGATCCGCGCTCAGGCACCCGCGCCGTCAGCAAATCCTTTGTCGCGCCACGCCGTGCCACCAAGTCAAGCAAGTTCAAACTCTAGCCAAAGTTTCTTTCCGTGGCACCTCTCAGCCTCGTTTTATCGTTTTGCAGTGATTATCTGCTATTTTCTCATCCACCGTCAACTTCGAAGTTGCCTTTCCACACCACAACAACGATCACATCCACGTCCCCGACCTCGCTACATATTCCTTACCAGCAGGTCCTAGTAGCAAGCCTTGTTGGCTAAGTGGTATAGCGTCTCACTAGTACCTAGCGACATGAGAAGATCGGCGGTTCGATTCCGCCACGAGGCAATGATAGAGTAGCACCACGGGTGTGAAATCTTTTGCATTTTGTTTATGGTCCAAGAGGATCTGAGTTTGGTGGACGTGATGCTTGTCTGTCAATTGAATTTGTTTTGTTCTATTGGAAATACGGAAGGATACCAAGTTGCCTGCCAGATCAACTCATATTAGCCACGCGCGACGGTTTATTCGCCCGCCTTTGCCAATGCATTCATCTCTTCGGTCTTGTTCACCATCGCCTCTTCATTCATGCGATTCAGTCCGGGCAGCGTTGCTTCCCCATCTCGTTTACCACAGCGCTCCCGTGTGGAGCTCACATTGTGGTCTCGTGAATGCTAACGCATACAGTCTGAGCGTTCGGAATAGAGGCGGACGGTTTGCTTCCGATACCGAGGACTGACTGTTCTGCTAGAGAAGAGTTACCTTGATACAAGGTTTCTAGGAAGGCAGTATGTGTATTGATGAGATTGGCGGGTGCAGCTTGATTTTCGGGACGCTAGGATGTCCCCGTATCAGTGGGCTAGCTATGCATCCGGTTGCCTGCTGTTCATCCGTGGTCTCAGTCCGGATCCGATTATTTCGGAATCATGGACGGGTCACATTTGTAAGGGCGAGAGTTAGAGATGGCAAATCTAAGTTTGGTAAGGCTGAGTTGAACAGGAATAATAGTTTCACCGTAAAATAAGGTGCAGCAGTCTTACTACGAAGTTCATTCGGCGGGAAACCATTGACCAGTCAGAATCTCTTTCTATCTCACGGCGAGAAAGGTGCCTAGTCATGCCAGAGAAGCGCGAAATGGGTGACGGCGATGAGTGTGTAACGTTTGTACTTGCTCTACGAAAAGCAGAGTCTTTCGCTTCGCCCGTACTTCATACACGCACCAGAAAGTCCGTCATGCTAGTGGGTGACTTGAGCCTATTGTGAAGAGGACGATGTCGATAAAGTAAGTCTCTCAGTCAATTCACCAGGCTGCTCTGTGTATGCCACATCACTCCTCCCCTAGCTGGAAGCTTCAACCCAGCAATTGATGTTTGTGGAAACCAAGAACTCTCATCAATAATCATGACTGGGCGATGATCTCACTTGTACCACAAAACGGTCGAATGAAGAGCATCTTTTTACCAATATCACAGATGAGCCCATCCGCATCACCCAATCATCTCGAAGGCTGATGCAGCAGTGGCTCGGTGAGAGAGAAGCTTGGGCCATCGAGGGGCATTGGAGGGGCACGGCGGTACGTATCTTGGACAGGTTGGCGTGGTTCCGCTTACCAGCCGACTACGCGTCATGTCATTGGCTGGGGGGCTGGAGCTTCTGCTCCTTTCTCCACCCTCCGGACCACAGCTCCGGAGTACACGGCAGGCAAGCGGGCAGGTAGCCAGGGGCTCGCGGCTTCTTTGGGACACGGCAATGTCGACTCTGACATCAACATGGCGAAATGTCTACACTTCCTCCCAACTCTTCGCGGCACACCTGGCAGACGATCTACTGTAGTGCTGGTAGGCCAGCCTGACTCTGGAGAATGTCCCGCCAATGGGACAAGCAGTTGGACGTCTGAATGGTACGCAATTTGAAGGGGCAGTAGTCGTTGGCGACTGACTGGTAGCACAAGATTGACGTCAGACAGGCCCGAGTAGATGGGACTCCATCAGGAAACAGACCTGGACGAACGGGAACCTCGATTGGTGAGGCTTGCTTTATATAGGGCGGGTTTCGTTCTGGGGTTTGCTCGCCCTCCTAAATTCTGATCTCTTTCCCGCCTCTCTCTCAACGGATACACATGCCGTCTTTCTTCTCTCCTTGAACCATGTCCAGCATCGTACCCGATACCCTCAAGAAAGCTGGCAACGTAATCATGGGCCAAGGAAACAAGAAGAACGCTCAGCTCGCTGAGAACATGGTCGAGGTCAACCCCAAGGCTCCCATGACCACCGACTTTGGCACAAAGATTGAGAACACGGATGACTGGCTGAGGGTCTCCAACAATGACAAGACCGGACCCATGCTCTTGGAGGATGCTATTGCGAGAGAAAAGGTTCGTCTTGACCTCCTGCTTGTAACCGCAATCTGTCATTAACACCCGCACAGATCCACCGCTTCGACCACGAGAGGATTCCCGAGCGAGTAGTCCACGCCAGAGGAGCTGGTGCTTTTGGAACCTTTAGACTATTTGAAAGCGCCGCAGACGTGTCAAATGCCGGCGTCTTGACCGATACATCCCGCGAGACCCCCGTCTTCCTCCGCTTCTCCACTGTCCTCGGTAGCAGAGGCAGTGCCGACACTGTCCGCGATGTCCGCGGCTTTGCTGTGAAGTTCTACACCGAGGAGGGTAACTGGGACATGGTTGGAAACAACATTCCCGTCTTCTTCATTCAGGACGCTATGAAGTTTCCCGACGTCATCCACGCCGGCAAGCCCGAGCCTCAACTCGAGTTCCCCCAGGCTCAGTCTGCCCACGACAACTTCTGGGATTTCCAGTACCTTCACACCGAGGCCACACACATGTTTTGCTGGGCCATGTCTGACCGCACCATTCCTCGCTCATATAGAATGATGCAAGGCTTTGGTGTCAACACTTACACGCTCACCAACGACAATGGCGAACGGCACTTTGTCAAATTCCACTTCACCCCCGAGCTTGGCGTCCACTCACTCGTATGGGATGAGGCACTAAAGCTGGCCGGTCAAGATCCCGATTTCCACCGCAAGGATCTCGCCGAGGCCATCGAGAATGGCGCTTTCCCTAAGTGGAAGTTCGGTATCCAGGTTCTACCCGAGTCCAAAGAGCACGACTTTGACTTTGACATTCTCGACGCCACGAAGGTCTGGCCCGAGGAGCAGATCCCCATTCGCTACATCGGCGAGCTGGAACTGAACAGGAATCCCGACGAGTACTTTACCCAGACCGAGCAGGTCGCGTTCTGCACCAGCCATGTTGTCCCCGGCATCGGATTCTCAGACGACCCTCTCCTTCAGGGCCGCAACTTTTCTTACTTTGATACCCAAATCACCCGCCTCGGCATCAACTGGCAGGAACTGCCCATCAATAAGCCGGTATGTCCAGTCATGAACTTCAACCGTGACGGCGCACACCGTCAAACCATTACAAAGGGCAACGTCAACTATTGGCCTAACCGTCATGAGGCCGTTCCTCCGGCAAACCACTCCAAGGTTTCCGGCGCCTACGTTGACTTTGCCCAAAAGGTGGAGGGCATGAAGCAGCGCAGCAAGAGCGCCAAGTTCAAGGACCACTTTAGCCAAGCCCAGCTCTTCTTCAACAGTCTGTCGCCAATCGAAAAGACGCACGCCGTCAACGCATTCGCGTTTGAGCTAGACCACTGCGAGGACCCCATTGTGTACGAACGCATGGCCCAGCGTCTTGCTGACATCGACCTGGGCTTGGCTCAGGCTGTTGCCGAGATGGTCGGCGCAACATCGCCTGAGAAGGCGAGCACACCCAACCACGGCAAGAAGGCCAAGGGTCTCAGCCAGCTGGAATTTGAGCCCGAGACACCCACCATCAAGTCGCGCCGCATCGCAATAATCATCGCCGACGGCTTCGATCCTGTCGCATTTGGTGCCATCAAGGGTGCTGCCGCGGCAGCTCAGGCTACGCCGATGATCATTGGCACCCGTCGCTCCGAGATCTTCCCTGCCGGCACATCCAAGACGGCTGGAAACGGTGTCGTTCCTCATCACCACCTTGAAGGCTTCCGATCGACCATGGTCGATGCCATCTTCGTGCCCGGTGGTGCAGATTCAATCAAGACTCTTTCCAAGAACGGCAGGGCTGTCCACTGGATTCGCGAGGCCTTTGGTCACTTAAAGGCCATCGCTGCCACAGGCGAGGCCGTTGACTTCATCCAGACTGCCATCTCGCTTCCCGAGGTTTCCTTGTCTAGTGACAGTAATGTTGCAGAAAGCTACGGCGTTGTCACGATGAAGTCGGTCCAACCTGAGAGCCTGAGGGAGACTGTCGAAATCGTCAAGAACAGCAAGGGGTTCTTGGAGCAATTCTTTTACACCATTGCTCAACACCGCGTGTGGGCGCGTGAGCTCGATGGACTCAGCACTCAGCTGGCGTACTGATCCGATAACTGACGATACGAACGGGAAACGGCGCTATATATAATGATTGTCATATAATGAACAACTGATGATGACTTTTATCTTGCAAGCCCCTGTAGTTTCGTGATCTGACTTGAGTCTACGAGCCGGAGTAGTCGAGAGGGCTATATTGCTTTGATGAAAGATGTGTTATTGTGGAGGCCAACGCCATCGTCTTATACATCAAACAAGGCTCAGTATAACCTCACCAATGTTCTTAGGTAACAGGCTGTATTAACGTATATTCCTTTCTACTCAATAATTCTACCACGACGCCAGCCAGCTTAGGTGCTAGCAGCAGCCGTTGTCGTTACCGGAGCCGTAGTCGTAGCAGCAGCGGTCGTCGCCGCGACCGTTGTTCCACTCGCCGACGAGCTCCCGCTTCCCGACGCGCCACCTTTAACCACAGTCGCCCTCACAACCTGACCAAGCGTATTGAAGACGATATTCACCAATGAACTAAGCGGCTCGTACGAGTACGTCTTTTGCGTCAGCCCGTTACCGAGATCCTGCTGGGAGCCCGTAAAGGTCATGTTCTGCTGGTAGTTGCCGATGATGGAGCTCAGGGCGGAGGCACCCGCGTTGGTGACCTCTTGCACAATATTTCCCAGGTTATCAATCAAGAAGTTAATCTTGGAGTCGCCGTTGACGATGGAACCCAGAAGGCCGTCCACAGCACCAATGACGTCGTCGACGACATCGCCGACGGTGTCGAGGAGGTTGATGAGCAGAGGGTTCAGATCTAGCGAGGCGAGCGTGCGGTTGACAATGTCGACGAGGTTGCCGAGGCGGATGACGAGCTCGAGCTCGGCTTCGACGTCGACGATGGTGATGTTTACCTTTTCGATGCCGACTTGTACGCCCGCGTTGATGGTGACGAGCTTGGCGACCTCGGCGGCGAGGTTCACTTCGGCGGAGAGGTTGTCGACGTCGAGCTCGATGCGGCCGACGGAGAGCTCGGGGACTTTGAGGTAGACGTCTGCTGGCGGGGTTGTGGTGCTGCTTCCTGCGGCGGTGGTCGTGCCGCTGCCGCTGCCGCTGCCGCCGCCGGCGTTGCCTCCGGAGTTTGCGGCGGTGGACGTTGGGGTCGTTGGTGTTCCTGAAGCCTCTGGCGTTCCGGAGGGTTGTTCTGCTGCGACGGAGGTGGTTGCTTCTGTGGTGTCTGTCGCGGTGGGAGTTTGTGTCGCGACGAGGGCGACGAAGAGCGCCAGCAGGAGGGAGATGATGGAGGTCCTCATTTCGGATGATTATAAAGGTGATGGGCTTTTGCAAAGGAGTGTGTTGGGTTGGATTGGTTTGTGTCAAAGGAGTGGACGAGGAGCACCAGGTGAGCGAGACTGGGAACGCTGGTGAGCTGTGGGAGGGGACGAGGCCGCGATGGGAGGGCTTGCTGGGGGGATATATGGCGGCATCGTGGGAGGAGGAGATGGAGGTTGACAATTTACCTCGTCCTGTCCCAGCATCAGACCTCCCCCTTCCCTTCCATCCCTGTTCTACGCGGAGTCTACATGACTACATGTAGGTACGTAGGTAGAGTGTCATGGGTTGAGGCCCATCATCCATGTCACTAACACACACATGGGATGGAGCATCCGCCCTGGTGTAATGGGGCCGTTGGTCTCCATATCTAGGGCGGATATGGGCAGCGGTCCCGAAGAGGCGGTGCCCACACCTCCTTTTGTCCCATGGAGTTCCATTGCCCGGCAGTCGAACATCTCGATGCTTATAGGGGGGAAAGAGAAGTGCTGATTTGTGAGACAAGGTGACAAGCTGCAAGCCACCGGGCCGAAGGGCTGCATGTGGACGGGCATGTTCAGAAAAACCTTGGAATATTCCATGTCTGTGTGGCTCCCCCGGGTTCAGATGGACCATGGATCGATGGGAACATTTGGGAGATTGCCCTCTTGTCCCATTTGGCCATTTGGTGATTTGACCTCTCGGCTCATACCCCATTCTATCATGCCTTGAGCTCACGAGCGTTGGCGATGTTGCATCGTGCGCGAAATAAAAGTGACAGCACTGCGTCACTTGACGGGGGGAGATGGCAGACCAGTCGGGGGATTCGCTGGGCGACGGGGGCGCCGCGTGCGGAGGAGACTTTTGAGAACATGACCTGGCCCTGTTGAATGTGGATAGGAGGAAGAAACTCACCTTGCCAGCTGTCTCCTAGGATCTGGTGTTGAAAGGGGAGGGGTTATTGAGTTAATGTCTGCTCTTGATGCAGTGACAATCCCGAAGCCTGGCTCGTCATCGGATCTGGCACTCGCTGGATCCCCTCCCCCCTCCTCCACTTCCCTTCTCCTCATTAGATACTAGACAATACTTGTATCGTTTGCTTCCCCGGCATCGTTGGATTTGCAGCCCTTTGCTCTCGTCCGCGGCCCCTTCACTCCCTTCGTCTTTCCATCTCCAAATCGGCCTGCAGCGCCACTACAGTCACTCCTTTGCAAACCAAGACAAGAAAGCCTCTTACACTCTCTTTTCACCATGATCTTCTTCATCACCAGGGCTCTCACCCTCCTCACCCTCTCGACCCTGACCCTCGCTCAAGATGAGCCAAAGGGTGACGGCTATGTAGGCTACGAGCTCAACCGCCGCGGCGACAACGAATCAGCCGTCTACGAGACAGCCAACACAAAGACCGGTATCGACACGCTCAACCCGATCCCGGACGTGTACCTCAACGCGTCCGTATCAGTGGGCGAGATCAGCATTGAGGTGCAAAACATCACCGCCAAAGTGAACCTCGACGCCAAGGTCCTAAACCTGCTGCACTTCCAGGCCGGCGTGGACGCCAGCATCGACCGCGTCAAGCTGGGCATCTACAACGTCTCGGCCAAGGTCGAGCTCGAGGCGCGGCTGGAGAACGTGGTCAAGATGGTGGACGATGTGCTCACCAGCATCGACCTGAACCCCATCATCGCAACACTGGGCGACACCGTCAGCGACATCGTCAACAAGACCGTCGACGTCGTCACGGATCCCGTCGAGAGCAGCGCCGCCGCGTCCGCAGTAGCGAAGCGCGACCTCACGTTCCGGCTGGAGCACAATATCCTCTACTCGGTCAACGACTTCTCGGGCCGCACGCACACGAACCGCGTGCTGGCGCAGAACGGGAGCCTGTTTGACGTCTACCTCGACAACAGCGGCAACGAGAGCGGGCGCAAGGTGGTTGGGTTCTACAGCCGCGACATGACGTTTAGCGGGCACAACAAGACCATTTCGATTGACGGGCAGGTCAAGGAGTTTGAGCTGCAGTACGTGTATGCGCCGTATCCCGGCCTCGAGGCGTTTAGCAACATCTACCTGGATACCACGGGCAAGGTCGTGAGGACCAAGATTGTGGCTGAGGCGGAGGGAGGGGGCACCGCGACGATTAGCAACGATGATGAGAGTATTCTTTAGAGTGCCCCAAATGTAGCGACGCGGGATTCGCGAGGCATTGGGCATAATGGAAATGAGAGTAAGGGACATGCGAGTTACCGATTGCTGTCAATCGAGATTTCGATATTTCCAAATGACTGCCTATGACATGATGGTGAACCAATGCGATTGTGGACGTTGATTTGCCGTCTGAGATGGTGAGGCGTGCCAGTCTGGAAGCAGTCAGACCTCCGACGCCTGGGTCGTTCGATTGGGACCGCTCCGGGGAGCCGCTTCTGGGACGGGGGCTCGTGGGACAGGGTGGGATATAAGAGGCGTGATATCGGCCGGGGTGACATTTTGGGAGCTGAAGAGGACAAGAGTTGAAGACGTTAGTATTCTCTCCGACTCTCGAGTCTTTCTCTTGACGCCATGTAGAATGGAACGCGGTCAAAGCTGCGAGCCCTACAAATCAGACGGTAAACCAGTGGGTACCGAAGGTGTATTGTGTAGTCGCCGGCGATAAAGGGGAATGACGTTGTGACGTCGTTACGTTTGGATGATATGAACATTGTACTATTAAATCCAGTAATAGCAGAAACAGCCGCTTTCCGTTATGCCCGAGCAACCATCGAGGAACAAATCCTCCGCAGACTGTAACGCTCAGAGTTTTCGGGCTGGGCCTTGTTGGAAAGGGCCGGACGGGAGATCTCGGCCCCCATTTGCCATTCTCTTTTTTTGATGAACCTGGCGGAGAGACGCACGGCGCGCAATGAGACCATGGCCCACCTCTTTTGTGAAATTGCTTATGAAAGTTATGAAGTTGAATGCGACTCCGTTGGCCACTTTGGTTGCGACTCTTCTCCGCCGTGTTTGCCGGCAAGGCAAAATGTGGAAAGTGTCACTGTCAGAAACGGACTGCAGAGTCCGGTACCGCAGCGTCGCACCCGTTGATGGCCTGGACGATTCAATGTGCCGTCGACTGCAACCGCAACGCATTGGTAGGAGCAATATCAAAGCCTCTTTGGATCGACTCATCAAACTCACTAGTACTAGTGGTGTGGCTAGTGCCTTGGTCGCCAACGGCTTTTATGGAAATCTCGCTAACAAAGTCGCTTCGAGCTGCCGCTTAACTTTGAGCTGTTCAAACTTCCAACGGTTGACGCTAGCATCAGTGTGTGTGTCATTGCTCATCTTTTCTTCTCCTGGAAGATGGTGTGTGTGGCTGGGCCAACAGTGCCCCTCGTGCCCCTGAACAGCATGTCGATTTACGTTTAGCCGTACATCAGAGAGCCCACTCGCTCCAGTTTACCTAAAATCTCTTTAGCATTCGAGCCACTGCAGGAACCAACTGTCAACGTGCCAACTTTGCCAACAAACTCTTCCTCGCCGTGCTTCTTTGCTTGATCAACGGAGACAGCAGCGGATGAAGGTGAACGGTCCGGCTCTCTTGACTTGATCCGTCAGATCCCCGATGAGCGAAGTAACTGCGGATATGGCACCTTACTCATAGACAAACTGGCCCACTGATCAAGCAGATTATAGCTCAGTATCCGCAGACTCCAGGGTGACCCATCCGTCGTCCCCATAGCGGCCTTTCCCCGAACTTTGATCGCGTGGTTCGTGGTCCCGTCTGCCCACGGCAATTGGGCCAAACCCAGATTTACGACGGGAGTCTAGGCCCTCTCTAGGCTCTATCCGCCTAGCGGAACGGCCTTTTCTTGACCTTGTCACGCTTGCCCATTGTTGGCAGATGCAGAAATCAAGGCACAGGAAATTTGGCATGTTTCATCCCTACCATTTTGAGGGGGGGAAAGATGGATCTGGATGAATGCCGTTTTCGTCCGCGTGCGTCTGACCCGGCCGTCGGCAATGCGGCATCCAGGGCGCATCTCATCCTCTTCTCAAGTTGGGTGCGTGTGATGCGTCCTCTTTTATGCGATGCAACCCCGCGACGTGACGAGTTGGTAAGAGGGAGAAGAAACTTTGGTACCGGGCAGTTATTATGCTTGATTATCATTAGTTAAAGCTAACTGCCCCTATCTACGTTGCCTTGAGATGATCTGATGTTGGCAAGAGACGCGATCCTCTGACGCTATGTCACGGCATATCAGCCAACACATACCGATAAATCCATCCTGGGTTGGACTGCAATATTGCAACGTCCAGTGTTTGTTCGCTGCACTGCCCGTTCCCATCATCTCATTTCGAGAGAAGGCTAAAGTGTGGACAACCATACGGATGAAGCCCGGCGATTGAGTTCCCGCTTGGCAACTCTCATATTTCCCCAATCTGTCGTCATTCAGATGGCATGCTTGCGAATCGCGGTGCCGGGGTGGCATACGTTGTTGTGAATGTAACCTCCCATGGCCGATAACGCAGACCTGAGCTGAGGTGCACCATCCGTGCTGGTGATGGAGATGATTTTTCTACCCAACGCCCACGAGTCGTGTGTGCGTTCAATGGAGAGGTAGACCGCCGGTATATTTAGCAAGATTTGAACTAGGCCCTTGATGTGATATTTCCCTCACTTTTGAGTTTGCGATGCCACTATTTGATCCTCCGTGAAGTGGGATTACATGCAAGCTGCAACATTCAGCTATGGCTACGAGAAAGCACCAGAATCACACTGAAGTTTATGTCTCATCATCTCTGGGTTACAAATTAGAAGGCGCAACATTCACTACATTCACATCAACTTGTTCCGGTGTAGATATCTGTGTTTAGCTTGTCTTGACAACGACTATAGGCCTTCACCGCGTTGTTGGGTGACTTCGGGCATGTTTCCACGCGAACTTACAGTAAATGATGTATTGAAATCTTGCAACAGTCTCCGCTCATTCGACTGCTAGTCTCAAAGAGTCAGGAACGACGTCGCAACTGCTCTGGGCGCCAGGAAGACGACGGGCACTGAGTCAACTGTGTCGTATTCTTGAGACCTACAACGCATGTCCATCGAAGCCAACGTTGATGCGGGAAACTTATGTATCATTTTGATAGACGAATCACCGTCTAAGCGTTTGACTCATCTCACTAAGTTTACAGTGAGACTGGGCCATATCTCATACGACGCAAGAAGCATTTTCACAGTGCAGACGTCCAACGAGATATCTCAGTGTACTATCAGTGTGCTAGAAGTCTTGTGACTCGTATGAGCTAGTCTTCAACCTACCAAATCCTGAGTACTCAACAAATGCATCCATGGCAGAGGTGACCACATATCACTTGAAGCATTTACTGCCATCTGCTCGAAACATCTCTCCAAATCACACTTGAGCAGCCGCGGATCCCAGTTTGCTCTCGACCCCAATATCCCTTCCAAGACGAGTGCCGGCATACTCAACTCTTCGAAGGCGTCGTTGCATTATTTCCTTCGTGGTTGACTCCGTCTACATTGACTTCGGCAGTGACAGAAGAAGAAGCCTGCTCCGTAATAGGACTCAATGGGAAGTCCGTACCCTGTGTGTTGGACGGTCCTGCAGCAAGTTGGGTCTGAGTTGGACCGACCGAGCTCGACTCTGAACCGCTTCTGGACCAGGGTATGACTTGTTGGTTGTCGTCCCTGGGAGGATGAGTGAAACGCCACCACCACAGAGCCACACAGGAACTGAAAAAGGTCGCAATAGCAGCTGATAGAAACCCGAGTATGATCAGGGGACTCGAGGGGCTTTTCTTATACTCGAACACGAGTAGTACGATGGGGCCGACAATGGCGGCAAGCGAGAACAAGACTAGTATCAATTGTGTAATCTGGCGCAAGTTGACCGAGTTTGCAACATAGTAACAAAACTTGCTCTTGTACTTCCCGAGGAAGTGTCGGAAACGTGTAGTCATATTGAGGGAGAATTGAGCCCGTCTTTAAGAGTATGTTGGTATAGAAAAGTTACCCGTGAGGCTCGCTGTGAGATGCTGGGCTGAGGCTACCTTGGGTGAGAACTCTAGATATAGACCTGAAGTGTTCCAGCAAATGTTTCTGTAACTCCCATCCGCGTAGAGTCTCCTATTCGTCACAACAATCTTGCTTTGTTAGTTGCTCCTGACTTGTTATGGCGCTTTTGTCGATATCCTTCCTAGACAAGTCTAGTGCTACCGCTTCTTCGACAGTTTATACATCTAGTTTCTAAAGAGGGATGGTCTTTCTGTCACCGCAGTCTAATTATCATCGTCGACGTTTGATGGTATGCGTCGAGCCCCAATCTGACCATTCCCTCTTGCTCTTTCATTGTTCTAACTGCAAGATTGTCGGAAGCCCTGCCGACGTGCGTCCTGAGGCGGATACATGTGGTCTCAATCACTGGACCATCCATGGCTTTCGCGAAATGCAACAATGGACATCATGGTTTCAGTCTAAGATCTCTGGAATAAGTAGATATTTCATCTGAGATTCCCGTCGCATTGTCCTCGTTCTGCACCCCAGGGCAGTGTGCAAATCGCCCGCAAGTTGCAACTTCAAGTAAACGAACAAACTCACTTTATGAAGTCTCCCCTTGACTTGTATGGACTGACTCAGTGCTCAACAAAACCGTCAAGGCCAAAAACAACGTGCGGGTGGACGTAGCAAATCTGCAGATACCCAAAAAAGACAAAAGAATAAGAACCCGATGAATGACTTGGTCAATCGCGGTGAGGATTTGAGCCTCACGCGGGGGTCGAACCCGCAACCTTGAGATTAAGAGTCTCACGCTCTACCGATTGAGCTAGCAAGGCGGGTCTTGTTTGATGACGGTTGTGCCAAAGTGACAGCTCATAGTGGCTTCAGACCCGCCTGTGCTCCCCAGACACCGAGGACCCAGCGATATCTTTGAAGAAGCGAAAGGCGAAAGGGTTGGCACTGTGATGCGGAGTAGTGGAGGGCAAAAGTGCTGAAAATGATTTGAGTGCAACTAGATGAACCTTGTCATACGACGAACGATTTACCCCAATTGAAGAAATGGACTTTTTCGGTGAAGGCTGGCACAGGCCATTACAAAATGCTGTTAATTACAGCTGAGCTCCAACGCGCGATGCAACGTGAATATTGTGAACATGTTTGATATCGATGGAATCATCTATTAGGTCATGTCTTAGTTCGACAAGCGGAGGATGTACAACTGAGGTTCGGCAAATAACCACTCTACTCCAATTAACAAGAATTAGCTAAGTCTCTACTACTCGGAATGCAAGATGCATCACAAGATACTCCAACATAAAGGTCATCGTGATGCCTTCCTTCAATCATCATGCTACACCTCAAACGCCCCGCTTAGAATAGAAACATCTCATTTGATACACATGATTCGTCATTGACTCTGGAAACAATCGTTCCCTGTTCACTCTGGAAACAATCGTTCCCTGTTCACTTTGTCACCGTCGGAGTCCCATCTCCCAACTCTGCCCTCGGCACCTCCCGCTCTGTGCTATCTAGCTCACTGACCGGGTGCAAATCGCTCCTAAGGGCAGAGTAAGATGGGAGATGCCGCGGGTCTGTAGGATGGCTGCTGAGAGAGCTCACATTGCCGTCCGAGTAGGTCGACATGTGGCGCGGGTCCATGCTCATGGGCGAGCTGGGATGCTTCATGGAGTAATATGGTGAGTGCGGTGGAGGTGACGAAGAGGCGTAAGACTCGGGGACGGCTGTCGTCGCGTACGACGCTATGGCATATGTCAGTCTTGATCTGAATCTGAATTGGTGGATGTGGCGAAGACTTACCATGGGCTGGATCATACGGGTTAGGGCTGTGTGGTGCATATCCCATCTCAGGATGTTGGCTCGGGTGAGGGCTCTGGGCGGCGGACGGCTCCCACGCCGGCGGCTCACGTCTTTCGTTGCGCTTTCTGGCGTGCCATCCGCATCTCCAGATGATCGCAACAATAATACCAACAGCCACCGCAGCACCAATCGCGATGCCGACAATGGCCCCCGTTCCCAGACCTCCACCACCACCTCCAGAGGGCGATCCACTCGGAGCCGGCGTTGCTGTAGACGATGCCGATGCCGACGGCGTGGGTGTCACGGACTCATCCGGTAGGAATACTGCCCTCGAGCTGGCATTCGAACTCAGCGTCGCCGATATAAGATTCGTCTGCGGGCATAACCCATCGGGTTCCTGACACGGGTTCGTCGCGCAGCATCCGATATAGGAGATGTCGTTTGTGCACGTCCAGAAGATCTCGCTCGGCGGCCTGGCATCGTCGCAGCCCTGGGCTGGTATGTTGGCGTAGCGGTCTGGGTTGAAGGCGGATATCCTCCTGTCCTTTGTTGGACACTTTCCGCTGCCATCGGCGCAGGGGTTTGTCGCGCAGCAGCCCAGGAACTCGACCTTGCTCCCTTCGCAGATGTAAAAGTCGCCGCCTTTGGGGCAGCTCAGGCCTAAGCTGGCTACCGCCATTGTGCAAGTTTGGTGGATGAAGCTGTATATACCCAAATTCGGAAGCCCGGATTCGCTCTCGAGGTTCACAGCTTGAGACCAAGCCTGTATGGTATATGAGAAAAAACAGCAGATGAGTTTAAGGAGACTTGAAAGGAGCACATGGTAATGCTACTTAAGACATAGGTATAAGATGTATATAAGCTCATAGGCGTAAGACTTGAGGGAGGGCCCGCTGCCAAAAGGTGTGACCAATGGCTCTAAGCCTGCATCATGCTGATCGCCGACTCGACCAGGCATCATCATTCGACATGTCGGACTAAGACGGGGCTTTTCTGCTGAGGTACCTGCAAGCAGCCTTGGAAACCTCGTCTTTCTTCTGCAGGTAGACAAATATTTGTCTTATTGTTGCAAGGGGAGTGTGAGAGGGCGATGGGAGGATACAGCCAAATTTCGCACTTGCGGGTCTCCACAGCCTCCTTTGGGGGCACAAAGCCAGGAAGCCTGGCTTCTCTTGGCATCTGGAGCTGGGCGACAGCCTCTTCTCTATCACCTGAAGGTTGATGGTTGCGGTGTTTTCAAGCAGGCTGTGCCAGTCTTCTACGTATTGGAATTGATCTGCATATGCTGTGTGATTCTTTGGAATCTTTTGCATACAACCTTCTTTGGGCGTGTACGACCTCGGAGGCAATAAAATCGAGACTTGGAGGGCCTAGGGGCCACGATAATCTTGCTGTTGGTGCGTGCTACTTCTGTGCCGCATGATCTCATGAGACAGGTCAGGGACGCACAAGAGAGCAATTGTGCAAACAATGATCAAACGGGAAGGCCGTTGGTGGCAAGATGAAACTCTTGATGAGTGCATCTGCGGCGAGGTAGTCCTGTTGGTTAGGAAATTAGATGCAGCGTCGGTTGGTGCATGTCTCGTTGGAACTTGGTGGTGTTGGTGTTGGTGGTGATTGGGAGGCTGAGGCTTTGCACTATTTCCTGAAGGATCACCTGCGGAGTTCTTGGTCGCTCAGCTGAGAATGAGAGTGAGATAAGCCCATGTCGGCTTCTCAAAGCAATTCTTCAAAGCTAAAAATACGAAAGTCAGCGACGTAGGTTTGTCATGGTGGCAACCCCGATCGGGTGGGCTATTGCTGACAGGATGACAGGATTCCACCAAGACACCAATTCCCGAGGATGCAGATCCGGATTCACTACTGTCTGTAGTACTGCATCGGCTCGCTGTTGACAGCCTGCGATAGATAAAGGAAACCCCATCGAAAAGTTTGAGTGCACTGAGGTGTTGCGATTGACGTTATGAGGCAAAGAAGCGAGACTTGAGGTCAATAAACGAGACGAACCCGTAACTACAGCACCGGATTTTTGGGGGCAGAGTCGCATCGCAACCCGGCCATTTGATCAGGAATGAGATGGGTTCGGACACGTAACCGCATACTTTGTCCAACAAGCCCGTTACCAACTCGTGTCCGCGCTTCTCCATAGAGTCTAATTTCTCACTCATTGGAAAAGGCTGTACTGCCCCATAAGTGAGATGGCGATATCCGAGAAGAAGGAGGGTCGGGAAGGAAGCAGGATGGAAGGTGGGCTCATGAAGGAGTCTTGCTGACCGCCACGGTCCGGAGCCTCGGTGCTGCGCTGCCTGTGTTGGCTACACCATGAACGTGATCGTGACTGCACGGCTCGCTGGGCGGTGTCAGATTCTCTAAACTCTCTCGCTTTTCGAGCTGGCTTTTGCCACCAGTTATACTTCGATGGGAAAGATGATCGCAGAACGTTTTTTGTAGAGGGGGGCAACGAATGCTTTTCAAAGTGTCTCGCAACCCCTTCGATCGCTACCATACTGTCAGACGGATTATTCGCTTGCCATCAGTGTATTAGGAATAGCCCTGGTTGGTTCCTGATCGTCTGGAAGGCTGGAAACACCTTGGATCAGTGGGGAGTGGTAATCAACCCCGCGAAACGAAACTACTGAACACCACGCGGAAACTGTTGCCATATTGTGCAATCAGCCCGAAGATCGTCGTGATGTTACGAGCCATGCGAAAAGTACCGGGGGTCAAGCCCGATGAAATTACCAGAAAAGGCAATTTCTCGGATGAGGGAGGAGGAGGGCGGCCTGGCGAGGATCTCCCGGCGGATGCCGTATTCTCGAAGACCCAGCGCGGAGGTAACGCAGCCATTAGTTCGAGACTTCCGGGCCGGGCCATGATCAATGGAGGGGGCCTCACGGCTTCGCAGTCACACTATCACACATAGTTCACTGACTGGCCCGGCGTGGCTTAAGTTCGTCGGGCCTCCGAGACCGCATCACCCAACACTCGACCGATTCCGAGGCATAACTCTGGCTTCGTTGGGGAGGGCCCTACTCCGGATCCGGGCTTGAGCAACTTGAGCCGGTAGAGCCTTTCCAGCCGCGACTCTTGCAGGTTGTCTCACGGTGATTGCCGATTCAGTCTGACCCCTCCATTGAGCCCGTCACAGTGGTGAGAATCGGTACCGACTGCCGTGTCTCAAGTGATGAGCCCCCCCGGAGCTTGTGGGTACCAGCTCTCTGGAACCTTTGCACCCGCAAACGCAATCTGCGAATTCGCCAAGTGAGAGGTTCTATTTTGAAGAGGCTTGACATCAGACGATGGAAACATCATGACACGTACAAAGTGTGAAGGAGTAAAACCTCGTGGGTCTACAAACTCACGAGAACGCCGAGCAAACATCGCCGTTGATGGTAAAACGGCGACGGCGAGCGGGTTTGCACAATAGCCCGGTTCAAGAAAACTTCAAAAAATCGTCGCAACACATCGTCAACGTAAGGGATCCCGAGTATGGAGGTGCAGCATTGATCCTCTCGGACGGCGTTGAGAATCCTTCCAGACGGTCTTCGAGACTCGTGGCGGCGCCATAACCTATGGTTGACTGGCAACCCTCTCAACCAAGGTGGCAGCACTTCCTTCTGGTGACGACGGTGATGATCCGTGGCCGGGATGTGGAGAGTGCGGCCCCCATGCCCGGGGGAAGACCACCGAATCCTATTGTCTCCAACACCATCGCATCCGAAAGCCCTGCGGGGCACATGAGAATCAGTGCGCATCGGCGAGCTGGATGTCGTCCGAATAGCGAGAATAGAGCGAGTACACGTACGTAGTGGGCAAGTCCTGTAGGATGATCCTCACGGCCAGCCAGCCACGGGCCACCAGAGGAATTCGCGCCGAAGACAATGGCGAGGGCCAGCAACTTTGACCAGGCTCATAGGGGAACCAATGATGCCTCTGCGGGTATGTACCCATGCGTACATGTGTGCGAGCAAAGGGATCCGTGGCGGTGGGACATGCCGCCTTGGCTCACGGCCGGGGCTCGGTCCGGGCGGTCTCAACGACTTCAATGTTCTATCTAATATTCCTGGGCAACTAGAACTGAGGTAGCAATAAGGGGTGGAGAGCAACGGCCGTGATAGCGCTTCGGTCGTGTGGGTTGAACCATGGTGTGGTAGAACCCAGGCGCGCCAAGGGACCGGTCAACCAAGCGCTAGTTCAGGGACGTACAATGAAGGGCAAAGATCAGCCCAAAAAAAGAATAGGGATGGACACTCTCTGGGGCCTTGTGGCGTTACGTTAACTCTGTTCGGCTCTCGCTTTTTGGTGCGGGAAGCGATGTGCAGCGTTGGGAAACTAACTAGCAGCAGCACCCGCGCTCCCAAGACCTTTGAACCGTCTCGTTTCACGGACGTCCGGAGGCGCACGTCCATGTCCGGCGGTCTCTCCACGGGCGTCCGGGCGCGCCACGAACCGCCTCAGGTGAGCCGGTTGTCTAGGACGGGAAAGCGAGTAAATAGAAACAATGGAGTTGTAAAGGAGACGTTTGTTGAGATTGAAATGTCATATTTAAGAACCTGGAATGCCAGCCTCGATACATCTCTTTTTCGAAACAATCCAGCAGAACTCAATCACTCACTTAACCAATCGATCAACTCCTCGGTATCTCGACGATCCAACCCTCTTGACCAACACACCATCACCACCTCTCTCTAGTCAACACCACATTAACAATATTCAAAATGCCTGGCGTTACTTCTCAGTCTACCGGTTCCAAGTACGATGCCATTCCCGGCCCCCTGGGTTTGGCCTCTGCTTCCCTCGAGGGCAAGGTCGCTCTCGTGACCGGTGCCGGTACGTGACATCCCATCATCCAATGCTTCCCTTCCTGTCTCTCCTCATGAGAAGCTCGCCCTCGGGAGAGCTGCAACCGACAACCAGCAAGCTTCCTGGGGTGCATTATTAGGGTGGTCTGTTCGTCTGATCTCGAAACTCAACTAACACAAACACTATCTAGGCCGTGGTATTGGTCGTGAGATGGCCCTTGAGCTCGGACGTCGCGGTGCCAAGGTCATCGTCAACTACGCCAACAGCGCCGAGACCGCCGAGGAGGTCGTCCAGGCCATCAAGAAGTCCGGCTCCGACGCCGCTTCCATCAAGGCCAACGTTTCCGACGTTGACCAGATCGTCTCCATGTTCGCCGAGGCCAAGAAGATCTTCGGCAAGCTCCACATTGTCTGCTCCAACTCTGGTGTCGTCTCCTTCGGCCACGTCAAGGATGTCACCCCCGAGGAGTTCGACCGCGTCTTCTCCATCAACACCCGTGGCCAGTTCTTCGTTGCCCGCGAGGCCTACAAGAACCTCGAGGTCGGCGGCCGTGTCATCCTCATGGGTTCCATCACTGGCCAGGCCAAGGGTGTCCCCAAGCACGCCGTCTACTCTGGCTCCAAGGGAACCATTGAGACCTTCGTCCGCTGCATGGCTATCGACTTCGGTGACAAGAAGATCACCGTCAACGCTGTTGCCCCCGGTGGTATCAAGACCGACATGTACCGGTAAGTGCATACTTCACCTTAGTTGCCTCACAGATCAAGAAGCTAACCCACTATTCAGTGATGTCTGCCGCGAGTACATCCCCGGTGGCACTGAGCTCGACGACGAAGGTGTCGATGAGTACGCCGCCGGCTGGTCTCCCATGCACCGTGTCGGTCTCCCGATCGATATTGCCCGTGTCGTCTGCTTCCTGGCTTCCCAGGACGGCGAGTGGATCAACGGAAAGGTCCTCGGCATCGACGGTGCCGCCTGCATGTAAACTACCAATATCATACCTAATGTAGTAATCGGAGTAATGGGCATCGGACAGGGATACTAGATTGGATCATGTACATTTTAGATTTATGACATGGGATATAATGAATAAAGACATATGGCCCATAACAAACAATCTATCAGAGTGTCCTGCCCTCTGTGCACCTTTCTATCTTAGTATAGCAAAGACTTACTATTACTAGCCTAGTTATCTCCAGTGAGCGCCTTTGACTTTTTGACACTTGTTTTCTCCCATGAGCCGAATTTGCTTTGCAATATTTGACCATACCAATAGACGACAATTTGGATAGGCTCGAGACTTTAAACCTCAAGAGTTTCCTGCGGCAGTCGTCGTAGCTAACTTTCGCAACCGCCCCACCACGACAACAAATCGCAAGGTTCGGGCCGCTCATCCTTCTGAAACCTCCTGTACTCCGTACGAATGTTCGGCATCCTCTATACGAGCTCTGTACTCGTATTTTTGTCTGAAGTTACCGATGGATAATTGTTCTATAGCAGACTGCCTTGCGTGACCAAGAAACAAATGCCTGGACAGGTTCGAACTGTTGCTGCTTGGTAGAAACTAGACTTGCATTCTCGAAAATCATGACAAGATAGTCCGCTGCCTCGTTTCCCGGATCGAGTATCCAGGCAATGCAAGTGCTCGTTCCCCACGGTATGTTGGACATTAGATCTCAAAGTAGAGTACGGATACTAAGTCGGATTCGCAACAGGCGAGGTTGACCAATTTTCGCAATTTCTCTACACCTAGATGCCCACATTGAGTTTGCGCGATTGACAAAAAGGCGAAGAGCATAGGCACTACCCGAAACTCTTTGAGTTCCCCGGGAGAACCGGTAGCTGCGGTGAATGATCGACACGGACAAGCCCGTTAACTTCTTTCTTAGAGTTCCATGGTTGTGGTTCTACCGTCTCCATTCCCCTGACGCGTGAGTCCTAGAGTACTATATCCTAGATGAGGACTGCTAGCCGTGACCTTGAAGCTGGTAAAAAGTGTCCGTGTTGCTGGCAGTTTGACCAACAGTTCGCAGATAGAGTCTGATAAGATGGTTCGTGTGGTGGTCTAAAAAGAATGCGATCGTCGTGAGCTTGACTCGTACAGGGCAAAAACAGCCTGTTCTTGGGAAACCGAGGCGCTGCACAAGTCATGCGCTTATGAGGCGAGAGCAAGGAGGATATTACCGATAGTCATGACACCGGGTAACCATTCTGTATGAAACCCGATTCTCCCGGTCTTTGAATACTTAATACATCTAAGGGCAGCTTGATTTTGCGATTACTGTTCCACCACACTCAACCTATACGCTCTTTACAACAACTAGCCAGTCTTTACCAGCCTGTTAACCCAATTCCAAAATGCACGCCGCCTCTACAGTGGGGACCCATTAGTGTCCATACAGCGCACAGTATCCCGCAAAATCAGGGATTTTCAACAGTAAAAACAAGCATTAAGCATAACAATTAAATAAAAATAAAAACATAATATAATATATTAAGTAAGAATTTATTATATTAAAAAGTTATATTAGGTTTTATATTAAATTCGTTGTGTTATTGAATCTTTATTAAAATATAATAAGATAAATCTTATTTATAGTGGATTATAGGGCGTTAAGAGTGCGAATAATACTGTGTTTGTTAGTACGTTTTTAAAAAATTCGGGTACTAGTTTTTTAACTATTAATTAAGTAATAGAGAAAATTACTAAAATTTTATAAAAATAATTTTCATATTATTTCAATAGTAAAATATTTTTAAGAATTTTCTTAGCTATAATTATTACTTAAACAATAGAGATATTACTTATATTAGTATAATGAAGTTAGTGGGTTTACGCTGACGCACTGGGAGGTGTATTGAAACTAATGGGTCCTCACTGTATTCTCGTCGTTGCCCTCTCGGCCGTCGCCATGGCTGCCGACAAGCCCAAGCGCGATTGCAGACGCGACAGATCCCACCCCGGCCGCGGCTGGTACTGGATTGTCGAGGGCGACACCCTCAACGAGATCGCTGGCGACTTCGGTTCCACCGCCAACATCATCGCCGCCATGAACGGCATCCCCAACCCCGACTCCATCCCGGCCTGGAAGACCATCGTTGTCCCTTGCCCTCCTTAGATCGACCAGCCTAGATCGATGGATAGCCTGCGATACAACACCGACTCATCGCAAACGAATTTCACTACTGCCAGCAATTCAAGAACTCTGGTCGACGGCCAAGTCAAAGCTTAGGACAGCGCTCAGATAATGCATAATCAAAAGTTCAGAGCCCTTACGACCCGCTCGAGTGATTCAGTAATTCGTCTCGGTTTTGTCACAAATTGTCGGATTGGAAGTCCAATTCGACCGCGGCATACAGCCGACTGCGCAGGGGCCAATTGGGGGCCCTATTTACGATTATCGTAGCCAGCCCAACCTACGGTTGGAACCTCCTTTTTACACCTACGCAGATATTCATATAGTCCAATTGATCTCTTCGTCAACTACGGTTCGAACCAACTACCCTGTAATAGGGATACCAACACAAATAGACACATTCAGAAATAATTGAAAGCTTGAACCATTTCAGAAGGGTCTGGGTACCGGGTACCTTAACAAGTCTGGTCGGCTTCAGCATACAAGATGTACTATCCTGTTTTGATGCGGCAACCTTTGTGACATACACTCAAGGATAATAAAACAGAACTATACATCAAGGCTATGTGCTGCCTTTCCGGCGATCTATAGGCTTCATCTCGAACTCGCCTACGCTCTTTGAAATGTCTGTCTCTATGGAATCATTGTGATGTCCGGTTTGAGGTCGAGGTGTGTATTCAACGCTCACCTCAGTAGTCCATGTGATACCGCCTCTTCCACTAGCATTGCTTCCTTGCTGGCCCGAAACCAGTATGCTGCTGTCACTCGAAGCATCCTGATCTCTCGGCTCTGCTCTTGTCGCCGTCACAGTACTCCGATTATAAAATCTTCCGCTTGTATCCCCTGTCTTGACGTATGCTCCAGCTCCCGGCGAGGACTCTGTTCGTTTCCGGACTTGGCGGACGAAACCACGGAGAACTGGTATGGATGCTGAGATAATAGTGACGTTCGGTTCTGCCATAGACCATACCCAGTAGACTGCTTGGTTGTATAGATCTGGCAAAGTAATCGACGTTAGCGCATGCTAGTTTTCAAAACGATATGAACCACTTACAATCAGGAGATCTCACGTTGATCAGCATGTAGCCCTGGACAGCTTTCATAGCCCCTGTAACACCTGCTAGGATCCCCATACTTAAAGCCACGGCCACACTTATTCTCTCTGACTGTTTCATTTGTAGGTTGAAGATCATCTTCCATGGTAAAAGAGCAAGAGCAATGTCGCAAATCGCCGAGTATACTGCAGTAGACAGATCAGAAACGGATACCACTGCCAGACATGGTGATGACTCACATGCACTGAAGACAGTGAAAGCTACCGACTGGTCTAATCGCCAGCACCTATCCCCTCCGATATGTCCTAGGTCTGGTGCACCGCAGATAGCCTGCCATGTTGCGATGATATGTATCGCAAATTGCAGGTTCATCGTAATGATAACGCCCCATATGAGCTTTGCTTCCCAACCCCCGGGCATCAACCGCAACAGTGTGATTCCAAACGATGTCTTCGTCAGCCCTAGAGCGACAGATTGAAGGTTATGGTGCGTTCGGGCAATAGTGATCTTCAGCAGGTTTCCTCGAATAAGAAACACAGCCATCAACCAGGACACGTTTGCTGACGCTAGAAGCAAGAAGAACCATCCTGCAACGAGCACCCAGTCGTCTGTTTGGAGCCCGATTCCGGTATTTCGAAGCCGACTGTAGACTCGGAGGGCGAGGAAGACAGTCGATAGGAAGAGCATCTAAAGATCGAGAAGTTTGTCAGAATAGGTGTTCAACTCAAAGCAAGCTACCTCGGACCCTCAGTCTAGCAAATTTGACTTACCACCCATGTGGTTGCATGGACAAGCACCGAGAGATCGCTGTTGGCCCACGCCATGACCACAGCGAGCAGATGGAGATCTGAGCAGGTCGTTTAGACCACCGAGATTCTTTTAAAGCCCATCGTGAGTCCGAAGCGGAGGTCTGTCTCAGGAAGTCTGACCCAGATTTGGACCATGGTAGGAAGTTAAGTAGGCCAGGATGCCCGTCCGCAAGCTATTGCGCAGGCTCTCTAGAGTGCATGCGGAGTTGCTTACCAAGATCTACTCCCAGGACCTCATCCTGTAGACCGAGTCATATCGTGATGTTAATCTTGGCCGGGCATTGCGGAGCTATGAGCCGACCCTTGTAGGGTCTCTTGGCAAGGTCCGCATAGAAGCCATATCAAGCAAAGTCCGAGGAGGCATCCGTAATTGTATGCGCCGTTGCGGCGCAGCTCGGTCTGCTACGGTCTTCGACCAACGACAAACTGCAGTATTCATCCGCCTCCAGGGTCCTGGGTACCATTCCGCCTTGGCAGAAATTCGTAAAGACCTGAAATCATCCCGCTGCATACAAGCGACATTGCGTTTCATAATCGCTAAAGAGCCAATCGAGGATTTCTACGCTGTGCCGCATGTACGCCCCGAATAAAGATACCATTGACCAAAGAACTGAAGATGCGAGACCGAGCTGTTCCAGGGACTGGTGGATGATGAGTTGAGCTTATCCGGAACGATGGTCCAAAGACCTATTTTGTGATATCCTCCGTGCCGCGTATTGGTCCCGATGTCTGACTGGTGGCTTCGGTGGCTTCGATGCCAACGGCCTGCGGTGTTTCTGCACATACATATCGCAAAGCGGATTTCAGGCCTGGAGAATGGAGAGATTACTGACGAAGTAAGGCGGATGCATCCCTAACTGTTATTGGGCATGCTTCAAGTAAATAAAGACTCGCGGCCCGGCGTTCTTACCACAGAGAAGGCCGTAGTATTAGCACCAGACCACACTCTCTCTCACTTTCTTTGGGTGTTTTTCACCCGAGACATTCATTTGTCCCCCATGGTTCTCAAGAAGTATCTTGGCATAGCTGCCTTACTGGGCCTCTTCGACCAGGCCTTAGCTCAGCTAAACACCACATCATCTGGGTTCAAAGCTGTAAGTTCTCTTATTGACGGGGCATCTCTGCTCTCGGTTGCAACGGATCTGCAGCGCCTTGCTTTTGCATGTCGGACACTGATTGAACTTGAAAGTGCGATGCCCTCTTTGATGCCGGGCTTGGGGATATTCTCGTCTTTCCGACCGACATCGCCTACACTGAGAGTACCTCGACATACTATTCGTCAGAGAATCGTCGACTTCGACCCTACTGTATCGTTCAGCCGCGCTCGACCGAGCATGTTTCCTCCACCATCAAGGCTCTGGGTGGCGTGAGCGGTGCCGGGAACTGGGACGTAGCTATTCGCTCTGGTGGTCATAGTGATTACGACAACAACGCTGCTCACCGAGGTGTCACTATCGATCTCACATTTTTCAACTCTACTGAGCTTGTCAAGAGCAGGTGTTTCAATGGTACTGCTGATTGGATAGGCCGAAGCGTCCTGACCAAGGTAAGTAAGATTCTGTCATGATTTTGTAGAATGACGAGCTAATACCGGGAAGAATATCGCACAGATCCGCCCTGCTGCCCGTTGGGGAAATGTCATGACCTACCTCGAGCCATACAATTTAGGAGTTACAGGTGGACGATCTGGCCACGTCGGCGTTGGTGGCCTGCTCGTGTCTGGCGGCGCTTCCTACCACACGCAGCTTTATGGCTTTTCATGCGACAATGTAGTCGGCTATGAGGTCGTCCTCGCCGATGGATCGATAATCGAGGCTAATACAGAGGAGAACGCAGATCTCTTCAAGGCTTTGAAGGGAGGCGGAAGCAACTTGGGTATTGTCACTCGTTTCGACCTCAGAACCTTCACCGTACCCCCTACTGGCGCCTATGGTGGCCTACTCTTTGCGTCCTGGAGCGACTTGAATGTCGTGATTGACCAGTTTGTCAGCTATGCCAGCTCAATCGGTTCCGGCAGTCCCGACCACGAATTTGTCGTCTATCGGTCCGACGCCGGCAACCTGGCCGTGATGGCCATGGCAGTCAGCACTGATGGCAACGAGAACTCGACGACATTTGCCCCTTTCAATGACATTACTCTGACAAGGGACGTGAGATCTAAGCAACCTCTCAGTAAGATTGCGGCGACCATTGCCGATACCGGTGGATCGCATTACATCCCTTTCTCTCTGTCCCTTCAAGCCACTGCGGAAATTATGAACAAAGCTGCCGAAGTCTTCGTGGCTTTGACACAAGAGTTCGATGCCACCAGTGTTCCAGTTTCCGTCAATTTTGTTTTCCAACCCCTCCCGAAGAACCTCGCCGCCGTCACGCCCGGTAACAACATACTAGGCTTCGACGAGAACCTACCCTCGGACTCAATTCTCTTTGAGGCTAGAGGCACCCTAGCAGCTACTGATGCAGAGTATGGAGGCGTTGTTGAGAGTATGATGGGTAGGGCTATCGAGGAACTCAGAGCATACTCAGCTTCATTTGAAGGCCACTCGACCTTTCTATACATGAACTATGCCAACCCAGAACAAGACGTCATTGGATCGTATGGTGCAGAGAATGTACAATTTTTGAAGGATGCGGCTGCGAAGTACGACCCGAATGGCTTTTTTCAGTATCGGGTTTCCGGGGGGTGGAAGGTCAGCCGGATATGAGCATCCGTCGACGAGGGGTTTATGCGGGGGTCTCGTTTCTTAGCTACTCTTGAATTAATGGGCGGAGTGAATGTAATCTGAGATTATGTCTCAAACTCGCACGCCTCGAAGAATACCCTTGCTCTTGTGTGAAGTGAATGTTGTCTTCAATGTATAAATGATGATGGTGAAGGAATAGTTCCCTCCTTTTGTGCGTGCAGCCAATCTTTTGCTGAAACATCGAATTTCACATGATTCTTACGTTGCAGATGCTCTCCACACATATGAAGGTCCTGGCCGCCTGAATACATGTAGCAATTCTCTCAATCTTGTGGTTGGCCTTTACATGACCAGACAAACCATTGTTCTCGCTGTGATATAATGGAAGATGAGAGACACAGTGTATAAAGGCACCTAGAACAGAATAAACGGCGTCTATTCGATGCCGGAACCCTTACTGATTCCCAAGAGCAGACCCCCTGACAGGAATACCTTTCAGTGTTCTGATTCCAGAAAAGAGTATGGCCGTGTACAACTGGCGGCCGTAGTTCCGACTGCAGTATTGATGTCGACCGATACAAGCACTGTTCGGACTCACGTTACTATGACTGACGAGCCCCAACTGGAAGTAAAGGCGACCGACGTACCCGAGAACGCTGCTGGTGTCGAGGAGAATTGTTGATGCCCAGCTTGCGTTGGCGGTTTATCCCTTAAGGTACTTGCTGAAAATGACACTACAGGCGCGAGGGGCGTGAGCAATCCACACTCCATGAAAATATTCCCTGGCCATAAAACAAGAATTCATGTCCTTTAGCAAGTAAGAGTCTGTCCAAATAGTAGAGAAAGCTTTGCTGCGAGACAAACGCATTCATAGACATATCTTGGTCGAGATTGCAAGTACAAGGTAGGTATGATAACGCCAGGAGGCGCACGCTTCTTGCAGTGCGGCTTCCAAAACAAGGAGTCAAGCAATGCCCCCACTTGAGCCGCCAGTTGTGACAATTACCAGAGTTACCTTAGAGCCCGTCTCTTGTTAAATCAAAGCACAATGAGAGCAAACGTAGGGGGCATTCATCAAAGACGCGCAAGGGCCAGCAAGGACCTAGGAGGTTAAAATCGTCCTCATTATTAGTAGGCTGTTTTTAATTTCGTCAGTGTCTTTGTCTGCTTGAGGCGGGCAGTGCGTTGTAATCTACTGTCACAGAAAGGAAAGACGGCAAAACTGCCGGCCATGATGATGCTGCCAACAGCAGTTTAAACGCGATGCCCATGTTTGTTACTGTCACGTAACAGGGATAGTAATCGCACCTCACAAAGTGCCCGTCACGTGCTAAATCACGTATCTATCTTAGATATTATATATATAAACCTTTTCTTTTTATCTATTTCTATTTTAATAATTAAGCTACTTTTACTATACTTTATATACCTATTATTACGTATTATAATTTATAATAATTATAAGCTTAGCTCTTAGTTAAGACCTTATATTATAATAACGTACTTATTAATATAATTCTTACAATTTTTTTAAAATAATTAACTTATTTATATTTACTTTAGCTTAAGCTAAATTAATAAGCTATAATAATTAAATTAAATAGTTTAACGTACTTCGTATTATAAATAAGGGCGTCGGGGTTTAGAAATACGTTAACCTAAACGTTCTAAATTCTAATATATTCCTTAACCCCTTTATAACGCTTATTTTACCTTTAGAATTTAGATAATTAGTTATAACTTATAATAAAAAAGAACTATAAGCTTACTAAGCCCGTTATAAAGCGTTTAAAAATATTTAAAAAAACTAAGAAATCCTTTATTAATAGCTTTTAAATATAACTCTTAATACGAACCTTTTAACTTCTTTAAGTATAAGTAACCTATAGGACTAAGCCGGGTTTCTTTTTATAAAGCTAATTATACTACCTATTTTATATAAATAAATTTATCTTTATACCGTACTTATGAAAAGGATTTATATACTTAAAAATATTTAAAAATAATAAGAGCTTAATACTAAATATAAGTAACTTATAGCTTATAAACGTAGTATTATTAATATATATATTAAAGTCCTTATTTAGTAACTAGTAAAATTAGTTAACGCTATATTATATAAATATATATTTTAAAAAGCTATTAAGAATAGTACTAAGTTTAGTATATAGCGAATTATTAAATATTTAAAATAGGAACTTATACCCTCTGAACTAATAATAAGGAATATAGTTCGAGAGGAATATTAATAAGCCCTTAATAAAATAAGGATTAAAATTAACCCCTAACGTTAATATAAAGAGTAATAATCTACTTATTTCTAAGCTAAAACGTATAATATTTTAAAAATTAATAGAGAGATTATTATACTTAACTTTTTAATTATAATTAAGTTTAAACTTAACTTTATATAAAGCTAATATATATATAAAACCTTTAGCGAATTAATAACCTTTAGAACGTATATAAGGACCCTTAAGGAGATTACGTATATATTTAGCTTAGTAACTTAGAATATATATACTAAATAACTTTTAGGTTAAGGAGGGGCTTATTCTATTTTTATTAAACGCTCTAACTTAGTTAATAATATAAATAATAAAAATAACGCTATATACTTTTATAATTATATATATTTATAGCGCGCTATAATATATTAAAAATTAAAATAAGTATTTATAAGCTAAAACGCTAGTAAGTTATTAATATGAATACTAAGGAGCTATATAAAAGAAGTCCTTATTATTATTAAATTAAGTAAGTAGAAATTATTTTATAATAAGCTTAAAAAAGCTAGTTAGCTAAGGAACAATAAAACCCCTAAAAAACCTAGGTTTTTAAAAAGATCTTTTAACTAACTTATAATAAGCTTATTAATAAACTAAGATAAGGGCTACGTAATTATTATATTTATAAAGAGTTAGGACTTAGAAATAAACGTAATTTTTAGTACTTTTATAAGTAGCGCTTACCCCCTTTTTTAAAATATAATAATAAATAGCTATAGAATAATATATTTAATTAATAATAAGAGCCTATTTAAACCTAAGAGTTACTTATTATTAGGTAATAAAAACTATATTAAATTAGGAATTATTATATTACTTATTACTATACGTAGTACTTATATTATAAAGGGCGTTTTAAATAGACCTAAAGGAAAGGGAACTTACGATTTAAAGCTCTAGAACGTTACTTATATCGAGGGATTTTATATTAATATAATCTTAAAGACTTTATTAAATAAAAATATATTCTAGTATTATAGTTTAGATTATACTTTATAATAAGGAATACTTTATAAAAGTACTATTAAAAAGTAGCTTATTTAAAAGAATAATTTAATCTTTTTTAAATATAAGCTCTTCTAATCCTATCTTTTTTTTATAAACCTTAAGCGTATTTTATAAAGCCTAGTTAGTATTATATTATTAATTAGTTATAAAAAATTCTATTACTTATATTAACGTACTTATAAGAGGTCTAATAGCGCGCTCTTTTAATATTTTAAAATAAGTTATTTTAAACTTAATATTCTTTGTTAATTACTATATAAGACTCGAGGTATATATATTAAACTTTTATTATAAGTTAAGCATAAAATATATATATTATTTAATATTAAAATAGTAATCTTAAGAGGACTACCTTTAAAAAGAGCCTTATAGCTATAATATTATATATACTAAGATCTTTTTTATTTCGAACTATCTCTTAGTAAATAATAATATATACTTATAGCTTTTAATAAATATAATAAATAGCTTAGGGGGTTCTTTTTAAAAACTAAAATAAAAAAGAAAGTACTTTTTATATTATAAAGCCTTGAGGTAGCGATTCGTTATTAAAAAGGGACTTTAATTTACTTTTTTAAAAATAATAATAAGACCGCTTTTTTAATTATAAACGTTAAATACGTATATAAAACGTAGTATAATAAGCTAAGAATCGGAATAGAACTTTTACCTCTATATATAAAAGAACCCGTAGGTAATACTAAAAAAGTAAGTTAACTCGTAATTACTAAAGTTTATAAAATATGCTTTTTTATAAACCTTTTTATAAATTTATAGAACGAAATAGTATTAATAATAATCTTTATTTATAATATTACTTTATAAGAGGTTAATAAAAAAGATTTACTTATTATAATAGAAATTAATTAGTAAAAGTAGTATTAATATTAGTAATAAACGGGTTATTAAGTATAAGATTTTAAACTAGTTACTCTGTATTTTAGTAACTTCTATATATATAGTTATTAAGTATACCCTTTTTATAAAGATTATAAGAGGAGTATATATTAAAAAAAGTTTAAAATACTTCTTTATAAGTATATAGGATACTTAGTTAGATATATATTAAAAATATATAACTTATATAAAGTCTAAGTACCTATATTTAAGTAAGTATTTATTATAAAAAATATTAGGTTTAATAAAGAAGTTTTTTATAATCTTATATACGAGGAGTAAGTTATCGTAAGTAAGTAAATGAATTTAATAATTTAAGAGATATAAGAACTCTTTAATATTAATAATAAGTTAGTTCGAGTACTTAGGGAAGTAAATTTAGATTTTAAAAATACTAATATTTAAAATAACTTTATAGTTAAGGATAGTATTATTATTAGATTTTTAATTATTTAGGACGCTAAGTAACTAATAAACGTACTCTAGGGTATAGTAAATAAAGCTAAAAAGGTTAATATAGTTTTATTATTATTATTAACCCCTAAAATAACCCTTTTATATAAGCTTAGGGGTAGGGGTAAAAAAGGGGATATAATAACTAAGTTATAAACGGCTCTACGTAGTTTATAGTCCTCTTTATAAATACTTATATATATTATAAAGGTTCTTAAGCTTTTAATTTTTGATAGCTCTTAGTAAAACGCTAGAGTACGTAATAAATAAGGTACTAATCGTAAGAAAGTAATTCTTAATACTAAAATTAACGTTAATAAGGAACCCTTATAATAAACCTCTATTATTATATAAGAACAGAGCTTATAAAAACTACTTTATTAAGTACTAAGTAAAGCTCCGTTAGGTCCTAGATATTTAAACCGGGCCCGTAAACTTTTATAATATTTCAATAGTAATATTTTTATAACGCTTTTATATTTAAATAAAAGAAATAGCGATTATTATAACCGTTTTTAAGACTACTTTTTCTCTATTTTTATACTTAATTAATGAAAAGCTATAGAAAAAAGTAGTATAAGATATATAATACTTTATTAAATAATAAAAAAAGTAGTTTATAGGACCTATTTAGAGCGCTCTAGAGGAGTTTAAAAACTACGACTTACTAAAATTAACTTTTAAAGCTTACTAAAGAAGTTTAATAATATTAAATATCTCTTATTATAATTATAAAAGCTATTTAAGGATATTATAAGTATAAAAATAAAAAAGCTAAGGAATATTAATATATAAAAAGAGGTCGACCGTAATCCTAAATAAGGGATCTTATTTTTATTAAAATAAGTATATATTTATAAATACGATATTAATAACGAGGTTAGTAAGGTAAAGGTATATATATATATAAAGGGGGATATATAACTACTTAACCCCTTATAAAATACGTATACTTCGATACTTACTATAAAGGCCTTTAGGCTTATAATAATAATAATTACCTAATTCGACCTTAAAATAAACTAATATAATATTATTAACGTATTCCTTAACGCGCTTTTTAAGAATAATAAGCTAGTAATTATTAAACTCCTAGAGGGATATAAGGTTATTAATAAAATAAGTAAGCTCTAATACGCTCTATATAGCCTCTAAAACTTACTAATTCTTTAGTTTTAAACTTTTACTTTTATATTTCGTAATATAAATATAATATATAGTTATAAAGAGATTTATATTTACTAAATTATAAATAAAGAAATAATATTAGTATTTTACGTTAATAACTTTATTATTCTATATTATTAAAATAACTAAAAGGTAGCTTAGGGGATCGTTAATAATATAAAAAAATATATTAACTTTAAAAAAAATAAACCGATTAATTACTTCTTTAGAGTACGGATTTTATAAAATTATATTATTTATAAAGTTTATTTTATTTATAACGTATATATTAAGCGAGTTACTAAGTGCTTTAACTTTATAGATTTATTATATTTAGCTACCCCTCTTTTTTAAAAAGAGTTTAAACTAAACGAGGGGTAAGTAATAAAAAAGGAAATAAAGAGTTATTAAGAGAAGGTTAGGAGTATATTTTATATAGCTATTATAATTAAACTAGACGTTACTTTTACTTATTTATAATTATTACGGTTCCTAACTAACCTAAGCGCAACTTATATTAAGATAATTAATTACTATATTTAATATTTCTATATAACGAGATATTTTATACTCTATTATAGTAGTATATTAAGTACGTAATTATTACTTTTAACTAGAAATATTAGCTTTATAAATAACGAGGTAATATAACGATTATCCTAGGGATATATAATATTCTTTTTTAATAATCTAATTTAATAAAAATTAATATACTAAGTAATAGTTATAACGTTAACTACTAAAACTAAGCTTTTTTATTTTAAAAAAACTATAAAAAAGACTATAGTTCTAAAGCGCCTTTTTAAAAATATTACCCTTAACTTAAAAAAAGTATAATTAGTTAATTACGATAATTAATAAACGATTCGACTCGTTATAAAGGAAAGAGAAAGAATAGCTACTTAACTTTACTATATTAATATATAAAATATATAATTAAAATAAGAGTATACTAAAAGTAGTTTTAAGGTTATTTATATATTAATAAAAAGTATATTAATAAATAGACTTATTAAAAACTTTTTATAAGCTAAGTTCGAACATTTTTATATGCTTCTTAACTTTTATAATATATAAAAAGCTATTATAAATAGCTAAAATAGTTAAAAATAATTAATTTAGGCTACGTTTAGAAGAACTTAATACTTAAAAGTAAATAATAAACAGAACTTAGAGTATAGCCTAGAGGCTTAAAATAAATAAAATAAAAACTTCTTATAGCCTAAAGGCCTAAACTCCTAAAATAACCTTATTTTATAAAGTATATATATATAAAAATAAGACCTAGGCTTATACTTACTATTTAAACTCTTAGTTTATAAAGTACGTAATTATTAAAAATATAGCGTTATTAAAGAGGAGGGTTAGTATATACGCTAAGAAATACGTCTTACGTATTTTAAAATTTATAAAACTAAGAGTAGTAGGGGTAGCGGGGGGTATAAGAACTAAAACGACTATTAAGTTAATAATTTAAAGTATAGAAATAAGTAATATAATAAGAGGTTAGTTATAAATAATTATAATAAATATAAAAAAGGACTAGGGGTACGTATTAAAAAAGTCCTTTATATAAAAGCTAATATAGTTCTTATATATCTTCTAATTATTATATATTTAGCGGATAATATTATAGAGCTTAGTAATATTTTATTAAAATTATGGTTAAAAATGCGCTTTTTAAAAAAAAAAAAGGATAATATACTTATAAAAGAGGGAGCGCTATTTATAATAACCTTAATAAGGACCTAGGTTATTAATTATAAAATAATTAATATATTAATATACCCTTTAGCTAAATAGTTATTAAAGTAGTACGTATATTAGCTATTACTTTTTATAAAATAACGACTATTATCTTTAAAATTAGTATATTAAAAGGCTATTTTAAAATAAAATAAGTATTAGATCTCCCGTTCCTTAAGAGCCTCTTTTTTAAGCTTTTCAAGAACTAAGTATACGTTAATAAGGCCTAAAATAATAAAAAGAATTATACTTATTACGAGGAGTACTTTAACTTTTTAACGTTCTTTTTTATTTCTTATTACTTTTTTAAAAAGAGCTAATTTTATATTTTTTAAACCCTAAAATAATATTAAATATAAATTTTTAAAATAATAAGTATATAATATACTTTTTTAAAGGGCTTATTATTTAAATTAGTTTTATTTTTATTTTTAAACTCCGAGGGGGGAATAAGTAAAAGCCTATTAAAGCTCTTATTATTATTATTTATTTTATTATTACTCTTATTATAATTACTAAAAAGAGCCTCGAATTTAATAAAGTCCTTAGCGTTTTAATTAATAATTTTAATATTTTTTTAATTAAGGAGGGAGAGCTTAGTAACCGGGCCTTAATAAGTAAATAAGAAGTTATAAAAGGGAGTAACGATTTAAAAAAGCTTATTAATATTATTATTTATTTAAACTCTTAATAAATTATATAATATATATATTAAAAGTATTATAAAAATTATATAAAACTTATTATTATTTCTAAATATATTAAATATTTATATTTAGAATAAAATTAATAAACGATTTAATAGTATAGGTATATATATAGTAAACGGGGGTACTTATAATAACTACGAGAGGTTAAAAAAAAGAAAAGAAATAATAACTAAGTAATACTATAAGAATTTAAATATACGTAAAGTAGCTAAGTAGCCTCGCCCTTAGTAATTTATATACTAAAAGTAATAAAATATACGCTATTTTAAGTTAGGATTTTATTTATTTTAAATAAAGGGATATATTTATAATAAACGTAGTTTAAAAAATACGTATCCCTTATACTTATTTTTCCTTTATTTATATTTAACTAAATTAGGCCTTTATAAGGGTATTTAAAGATTCTATTTTAAGTATAATAGCTCCCTAGCGGTAGTAATTAGGGGGTATATTACGTAATAAGGATAGTAATTATACTTTATAAAGTACTTATTACGTACTAAATCACGTATCTATTTTAAATATCGTATATATAGACCTTTTCCTTTTATCTATTTCTACTTTAATAATTAAGCCACTTTTACTATACTCCGTATGCCCATTGCTGCGTGCCATAACTCGTGACAGTTACATGCAACTATGATTCCTACTGAGATGCAAACCAGGTAGGTAATAACCAGGTAAATGCAGAAGGCCAAGCCAAGCTGAGAAGGCGTGTACCCTCGAAGGTGTTGCTAGGAGAAGTAGGACTAAAAGAACTACGGCTATGTGTTGCAGACCGATAAATAAAACCATTGCGCAGAATACCGCAAACACCACGCCGCTTCCTTCAACACCGCCCTCCAGGCATCTTGATTCCTCGCTGTTTTGACTCCTGTGTTGGTAATAGATATCGTCGGCTTGGTGTTGCTTTTGGCACCGGCACCTTGACGGCGTGCGACATTACTACCATTCGTATTCTCGTCGCACGTCGCAGTTCGGCGAGGGATGCTAGAACTTTCGAAAGAACGCCCAGGAACATGATCTACGAGTAAGGGATCAAAGACGTTGGGGTCTAAGGAACTTATTTCCCGCCCGCTGCCGCGCAGATCCACATCAAAGTATCATGGCTCGCGCCGTATTTCCCCGCACTTTTCCCTATTAGGAACATGTTCCAACTTCCGAGCCCATCGAGGTGCATTCGCCATCATTTCTCCAATAGTGATCCTGGGCAGAACCTAGTCGATTCTTGCATAACACGCAGCTTTCTGCCATTCCGTGGTTGATCTCTAAGGCTAGCCAGGCAAGCTCAAGATTATGCTTTCCTCTACTCTGTAAAGAAAAGACTGGATTTGAAAGCAACAAGAGGCTAGCGACCAAGTCGTGAAGAGCACTATAAAACTATCAGTTCCAACTCAAGCTACTTAGTATTTCTCATTACAATCAGCTCAGTTAAAAGTTGTCCGCTTCACCCTAACAATTTGATCATCTACGAATAGCATCGAATTATAGATCACCATGGCTATTATTGCTGTTGCAGGCGGCACGGGGGCGGTAGGCAAGACTATCGTCGAGGGCATCGTTGCTCACGGCGGCCACAAAGTCTTCGTTCTCTCAAGAACGGTCAGTGTTTACGGGATCATCTATTCCGTATCATCACGGTATTTACTGACACTCGATTGTACAGAGCCGAGAACCAAAGGATGGGGTACAATTTCTCGCTGTTGATTATCAGGACGTGGAAGGAATCAGCAAGATCTTGCAAGAGAACCAAATTGGCACCGTCATTTCCGCTATGGGTGTTGTCACGCCGCAGACCAACCAGGCTCAAATTAACCTGGTCAAAGCATCGAACACGTCCAGCTCGACGCGCCGCTTCATCGTCAGTGCCTATGACATGCTACACACCAGGGAGTATGGCCATGCCTCTCTGTCAACCTAATGACATGTAGATGCTAACAATGACCTAGCCAAATTTCGCATTATCCTCTCGCTCAATACGCTTTTGAGGCAATTGAAGAGCTCGATAAGACAAATATCGAGTATACTCGAGTTGTGAACGGCTTCTTCTTGGATTATTTTGGCATGCCACACTACAAGACGCATCTCCACCCATGGGTCAACTTCGTCAACTTGGAGAAGAAGTGGGCTGTCATTCCTGGTGACGGCTCAGCCAGGGCCAATTTTATCACAACGCAGGATATGGCGAAGTACATTGCTCGCCTGGTAGGTCTTGAGAAGTGGTCCAAAGTGAGCAGCATTGTAGCCCAGAACCACTCGATATCTGAGATACTCGAATTGGCAGAGAAGACACGAGGTGAGGTATTGAGGTCTGCCTGATTCCCGAATTCGTACTGACAGAAACTTGCACACAGGTCCCGGATTCAGGGTTGCTTATGATGACTTGGAGAAGCTCAAGTCAGGGAAGATTTCCTTCATTAAGGACTTCCCTGATTTCGAGCTCAGTCGCGAAGAGTCGGAGGCCCTGTTTGCAAAGGTTCACTATTATGCTGGCATCGGGAAGTTTCTTGTTCCTACCGAAGACACTTTGAACTCTAAGTTCCCAGACATTGTTCCGACAACGGCTGCTCAAGTCTTTGAGGAGTCATGGAAAGGTAAATGAGACAGTGGCGTGCAGTGAGTGGTGAAGCTTGGTGTCAGTAATCGAGGGAGAGAGCAAGTTGTCTAGTTTGTTGAGCAGTTCTCCCCTGAAATCAATCGATATATACGTTTCGCCCGACCTTCAGTAGGGTACGCATCAACTTGATCAACTCTTTTCCACCAGTCCTGGCATATTACCCACGTTGTCCTCACACAACCTCCTGTATTCTCTTGCAGACCTCCATCGCATACTGAGCTCATCCAAGAAAGTTGTTAAACTCAGTACGTCAGATTGGCTACTATCTCCATCCTCTGAGAGCCGGTGGAGGTTGGAGGATGCATTATACACCCCATCAAGTATGAACGGCGATATGATACCTAAATTCCCGATGGGATCATTACCGTCGAATAATTGGTTGTAGAGTGCTTTCGAAATGTTTCGTATGTCCAGACTCGCCTGCCAGACAAGTCTTGCTGAGCATTTCTCTATCTTCTCCATTTCACGACTCTCTGATTTGTCACCGTGATGGGGCTTCAGTAGGTATGTGCCGTCTGGGGTAACCTTTGCTCGCAAGGTGAGCTTTTTAACGCAGAGGAACAGAGCCGAGCGAGCGGCGAAGCGAGGTCCGATCAGTCGAAGAGTGAGGTCGGTGCCGGTCAAAGATTTTGACTCCTGGTCGACAGTATCGATCCAATTCAGAATTTTCCTTGAATGGCTGATGATATCGTCAATATGAATCTGATCGAGTGTGCCCTCAATGCGAGATAGTATAAGTGCGCTGTCAATCAGGAGGGCGGCTTCGCAGAGTCGTGAGAACCCGGAGTGTTCTGCAGAGACTACTGGCTGCCAGTCGTACTCATGGTCCCCGACTACATCATAGTCGAGGGATTCCTGTTGCGAATTGATCATGAGCAAACGAAATACAGCACTATTCATGGCCAAGTGCTCGTAAGCAAGTACTAACCCAACTGTCGTCATGCATCGGGAGTTTAATGTGTTCCTGAGCTCTTGATATTGCACATGGACTCTTGCTTCCGACAGACATAAGTCTATCAAGGATAAAGACGGCCCACCATGATCTCCTTCTTTCTTCCTCGTCCGTTTCGAACCATTGTATCTGTCCAGTTAATGCCAGTTTCACCATGAATAAACGCTGTGAGACCGTCAAAGAATCCGAAATACTTACAGGCTTTCTCAGCGCAACGGTGTCTACTGACCCATGGAAAACCGTTTCTCTTGTTGCCCAGGATACGCCCACAAGCTCAATGTACCGAGTGCATAATCCAATACTCATCCAGGCAGCAGGGTAGACCGCGTGGCAATATTCGTAAAGTGTGACAAGGATCATTGCCTGAAGAACTGGCAGGGACACAACCCCTCTAGCTACGAGCGTGTCCAAAAGTCCTTTGGTCTGTTTATACAAGTAGCTGCAAGTGTTGTCGTCGGGGTCGGATGGCATGAGTCTCATTGCCAGAGCAAGCGCGACTATATCCGGCTCACAATTTTCAGAGAATGGAGCTGCCAATCGCTTCTTGGCGGATATGAACCGAAACCAGATGTGAATGGTCTTGAAATACTCGTCGCAGGAGTTTTTGACCTTGTCGCTTTCATTGACGAGCGATAGGATAGCCTTTCAGTTATCCATGATATTAGATATTCAACCATGTGTGAACTAAGCTGTGAGCCTTACCTCAGGTATTGAGAAATTTGGTCGGTACAGTTCTTCAAGCAACGCCTCAGTATGGAATCGATCGCCGTCGAGAAAAGCCGAAGCTGGAAAGGCACCCTTGATATGTACAGGTAGGGACTGTGTCTCCCTACGCAGGGCGCGTAGCGAAGGTCGACTATTCTGATCATCAATGATATGCATTTCATCCGATGGCGTCAGCATAAGCACTTCGTCCTGTTCGTTGGGAATATGGCGGCGGTTGAAAATTTGTTTCTCAATCGCATCTACTCGAGCTTGTAGAGCGGCGAAGTCCACTGCACTAGGTGGGCGATCGGACTCATGTTGTGAGCCATGAAGTCGACGAAGTTGATGGGGGCGATCATCGCTAGGAACCTCATCGTCGCGCCGCCTTTTGTCGCCCGTTCTGACGATTGTCTTGCTCTCGAGCGGCATAGCGAAATGACTACAAGATGTAGTGCAATTGACGTCGCGCTATGGGATGGTGATGTAGTTGCTCCGGAGAAAGGGAGGAACTACAGGGTAAATAACCGGCACCCCGTGGCTGTGGCGTCAAAGGGAACAGGCGATTGTGCACCAGCCACGGCCGACCTGGGGTGTCTCGAGAACTGTGGCTTGACAATATCGGACTCAAAGTGTGTTCGCATTGAGTTCTTTTCCTCTCTCATTTCCTCCGTCTTGGAAATTCTCAAAAATCCGATAAGATTCTTCCGAAAATACTTGGACACGGACAAATCATAAAGGTGAAGAGGACTTTAGGTTAGTAGGGAAAAAAGGGGTCGTAAATTGCCTGATTAGGATAAAATGTGAAGCACTTGATTATGGCCCTCAATCGTGTGGATCAACAAAGGTGAACACGTTTTGACCAGACACAAGCAAAGGTGAAGTTCATCACAAACACAAAGAAAATCACGACACTGGCTAGCCATTTCGCTCATCTGCATTTCACCTTGAAAAGTCTTATGAAAGCTAGCCCCTTACTTGTCCGGGTCAACTTCTTTTCTTCCTCTTGTACAAACAAAACATCAATCTTACCAAAAGTCCATCACTATACACAAGCAAAAGTTTGCGCATTGCACACGCAACTTTCGCATTACAAGCCACCTTGACCGTCATTGTCACAGTTACCAACCAGTTCAACGTGAAGTAGGTAAGGCGCAAAACACACGGAGACCTTCGTTCTTGTATGCTAATTATGTCACCCAGTTACTCCTAAACTCCCTCCATAATGTGTCAAAACATGTATTACACGTTCAATTGCGGCCATCGTATCGGACACGTTGCCGTTCTTCGCTGCGACAAATGTGTCATATCTGGTTTCGACTGCTAGTATCGCGAGACCTGTGAGGATGAGAAGCTACCTGGTGGAGCGGGCTTATGTCGCGACTGTAGACTAGCTCCTCCCGTCGAGAGCGCGCCTGCGCGAAGCGAAGGCGAAACATCTAGAGGATTCTGGAAGAAGACAGGGCAGATGCTCGCTGCTACGGTTGGAGCGATCAAGCCCTCGAGGAAGTAAGAGTTGTTTGATAGTTGCGACATGGAATTTGACTGCTTGGCTCTCTGAAGGAAAGCCGATAATGGCCGCAAACTTCTTTTCTGAGTTTTCACAGCGGGACATTTTCATAGCTACGAGTTGGTTTAGATCGTGACGAGAACCAAGGGGGGATCATTGTAGCTCTCTCGACTTATCATTGTGATTCCAATACAACAATCACCAAAAGCTTTCGCGCAATAAAGTGATAATTATCTAAGACTGAAAAGTGCGTCGTGCTACAGACGGAAGCGCAAGATAGATCTGCGGCTTGGACGCGTTCCGAAGTACCGAATTTTATCCAGTTTTGCGCGACACGAACACTGCAATTTGCAGTAACCCGCTTGCCGTCACGACGGGACGCAGCGACGCTAGAACTTGTATCGCCGATGCGTGACTTGTGAATCTACAGCCTCGATCTGATGGGCTGTTCATTGAGCTCATCCTCTGCTTTCTTTCTGGAGTCTTCCCAAAAGTTGGCTTTCGCGGAACCCATAGTCGCCCAAATGTCTAACAACTTGTCGTCGAAAGGTGGCAAGACGCGACCTGTGGTTCCCGGCGCGGGGTCTCCTGCCACCGACCTGAAGTACTCAAATACCTCTTTATAGAATGGTGCGATGGTGTAGTAGTCCTTGCCTCCACCAAACTCTGCGACACGGTCTTTCTCCCACTGCTTCTGTTCCTTCTTTGATGGTAAGGGGTTGCCCCTGCCTGCCAGAAGACGAGATACCGCGACTGCTTGCCATTCGAAAAGGCGGAAAGTGAAGCCACCTCCACACTGCACCGTGCCTGTTAGCATCATCGTCACATACCAAACAGGGGCTAGTAACTTACCATGCCTAAGAAAGCGAGGGTCGGATCTTCGACATCCCAAGTGTGGAAGTAGACTCCCGACAACCTCCGGTCAACTTGACGTATGCGTTCTTGTACCTCCGGCAAGAAAGGGAAGCTGAAGGTGAAACCAGTCCCGAAAACCACATAGTCTACGCCTTCGACTACGGTTTCATCCTCGAAGGTTATTGCACCGGTATCTGGGTCGAATTTGATGATCTGCTTCTGAACAGAAATATGGGGGTGTGTAAAAGGGGCCCAGCCAAAGTGAGGCAGAGGCTCTCCACGAAGTGAAGCATAAACCGGGTGTTGGGCAACTGGCAGGACTTCGTGGAGGATCTCGTGCGACGATACCGAACCTCCCACGACAATAACTTTCTATGCGTACGATAAGCGTCGGACTTCTATTGGGTGGTCGTAGTATCGACTTACCTTTCCCTTATACTTATCGGAATTCCTAAAGTGCTTGCTGTGCACAATACGGCCCGGAAACCTTTCGTCATATTCCGTGATTCCCTCGATACTCGGAAGCCAGGGTACGTTGTAGTGCCCAGTTGCTACAATGAGGGCATCAAATCTCTCCTGCCACCAGTAGTCTTTTCCAGGGTGCTCTTTCCTCAGTGTAAGAACCCATTCGTCACCCTCTTTGGCTGCAAGTTCCACGGTGGTACTCAATTCGAGAAGTTCTTGGTGCCCATTACGGACAAAGATGTTCTCAACCCACTCCCGGATCTGTTCCCGGCCGCGAAAGGGAGCGTCATCGCCATATTTCTCTCGGATCCGTTCAGTCAGAGTTTCTGGAAAGGGTTCAGTGGTAAAGCTCATAATCTCTGGGGTTATGTTGGTGTGTAGATGCTCGTGCTGAGCGGTATCCGAGAATCGGACCTGGTGGCTGTTGATAGCCTCTGACTTGGGTGTCTGGGCTGGGAGTTGAGATGGGATTGGAACGGGAGCATCGGCCTTTCCATCTAAGAGTGCTTTGAGAGATGGGATATTAGGAGGCAAGTGTGGGGTGTAGATCCTATGGCAAGAGTTAGAAGTCTTGCAGAGTTGAAGAGATAAGTGTTCAGCTTACCAGGTTCCCCCTGGGATGGGCCGTCGATCAAAGACTCGGACTGTGTCGAAAGCTTGTTCCTCGACCAAGGCATCTGTAGCAATTGCGCCTGAGGGCCCAGCGCCGATTACGGCCACTCTCTTAATCTTACCAGCCATATTGATTCGTTTCGTGGTATAGCTCAATGCGGAATCTAGGAATAACGATGAAATCGTACTAAGTGGCTTCTTGATTGTTCAAGTTACAATTCCCAGCAACTCCTGCGCTTCCGAGGCTCATATGAGACATTGGCATCCTACAAAAGTTGACTCTTCACTCGGGTTTCGTTGATTTGGTGCCAATTTATTGAGTTTCCGCGCGTTAAACAATGGCGCCACGGAATGGATGGCATTGCGTCTTGTTGGAAGTCGAGCACGCAACCCGACTTGATGTGGGTCAAAGGATGCATCTTGACCACACCAAGAGCGAATTGATATCAGTCTTTAGCAAGTGCGTATCGGAAGGAAGCCGACTGCAGGTCCGACGCTCCATATTGCTTGTTCATCGGTAAGCCCCCGGTTCGCGGCAGAATTTCGCGGCTTTCTAACTACAAAGCACTAGTTCACACCGATATCGTCATTGTCTAATCGAATGCGGTACCCATCATATCACTAAAGGCATCATACGATTACAGACTCAGTTGGCTCTACAATATCTATTTCAGTACAATGCGATACCACGGCCTCACCATAATTGATCAGTGCTAAGGAACGAAGGAGGAAATTCATTCTGATTGCTTTGCTCATACTACTCGGTGCCGGCTTCCGCGATCTCCGTCTTGATGAGAAGTAAGCCCTTGCTGGGCATGCCGTCCTTGTCAAGCAGCCTGACGAAGCGGTATCCAAGTCTCAACCTATCCAAGCGGACGCATGCCCACGCTGTCATAACATCCGGCCCGACGACATCGTTCATGACGACGAATGAGAGGAAAGCCAGCTGCGGTACAACGCCCTCGACGTTCAGGAACTCGATGACCTCTCCGCCAAAATCCGGGCTGGTGCCAGTACTCTTGCTCGTTTGGCCACTGTAGCCAATCTGTGTGACTTGCTCCCCGTCCACATCTTCACGCACCATGGCGGATAGCGCATCTGGCTCGGTATGCAACCCAACCTTGACGTAAGGGATGAACTTTGTCGGATCATCATGTGGGTTGAGCAGAGGAAGATTCTGAGCCGCCAGCACTGTAACAGCGACTCTGTTCAATTTCTTGCTCTCGATGTTGGATCCCACATCTTCGTCGTCTGACTCGCCCGTAGGATCGCGCCGATAACCATGAGGCTTAAGGACGTACCCATCCGAACCCGCAAACATGCCCTCGTTGAGAATCATGCCCACATCCCAGGACTGCCAGTTCAGCGCGACAACCTGTACGCCCGCTCGCCAAAAGATAACAGGATCAAAGTTGGACGAGTCAACCCGCATGCCGTGTGGGTAGGTCCTCATGAGGAAGTCTCTGTTATGAGAGAATAAGGCCTTTGGCATCCTTCTCTGAATAGCAAATGCCGTCTTTTCCGAAAGGGAAAAGATGTGGTTCGGCATCGATGCTTCGGCTTGCTCAAGAGACTTGAAGGTAATACCGCGCGTGTAGATGCCCAAACGGCTGAGGCGAGAGATGACTTTGGGTGGCTTGACCTTCACGGCCTTCTTCTCACCTCCTTCTGTCGTTGTGACATCAAGGACGCTGCTGCTGTCGTCGTCTAAGCCTACATTGATGCTTTCGGCACCGTCTTTATCCTTCGGGACGTATTTAACCTTGACAAGGATCTTTCTGCGCAGCTGTTCGGGCGACGCTAAAGAAGCCGGCTCTAACTCGGGCTCAGGGAGGAGGAACTCTCTCCAAGTCTCCTCCATGATATCGACCATGGCGGCCTGCTGTAGTGGAGTGCAGTGCACCTCCAAGCTGACAATGAGTGGCAGATCCGACGTGACGAAGGCGTATTCCTTGACGACTTGACAAACTTCGCGGAAAAGAATCTCCTTGGTGAGAGTGAAGCCATGAAGAACCCGTGGCTCCGCCCCAATAATGTCCGAAAGCCTATCATCGGCAGTCCTGCCTTCTGGGTCCACAGGGTCAAACTTGTTCATGATCCAACGGCCGACCTTGATGCCTAATTTGTCCCTCCGACTAAGCTTGGTTGGTGCGTTGTTTGTGCCGTTCTCGTTTTCTCCATCGGGGTTGAACCCGGGCTTGTATCGCTCCTCGCCATCCCAGACATCAATTTCGATACAGCGACATCCACGGAGGAGGACATCCCTGTAAGCGTCGGCGCTGGAGTCGCTTGATAGCTGGTTTCCAGTGAGGTAAGTGTTGTGACTCGAGCTGATGAAATAGCTACTCAGTGGCCACGACAGGTCCTGAGGAGCCGCTATTTCGAGAACGTTGCCGCATGGCGAGGTGATATATTTGATCAGCTCGAAGAGATCCAGCTCGTCTTTGTCGATGAGGTAACCCGCTAGACCATTGGGATCCTCGACTTGCACGTGCTGCATGAAGATACTAATCTGGTCTCGAGTCCATGTGTTCTTTGTGGTGGCATATTTGTTGAAGAGTTGTGAGAGGTGGCCCAGAAGAGATTCGTCTAGCTTCTCTTGAATGCCTTTGCGTTCGCCGCTTGGATGGCCACCACCAGCGCGGTGTTGCTGGAGTGGAAATTCAGTCGACATAATATTGTCACAACCGCAGGGAGAACAGTACAAAGAGTATGTTGGTTTTCGAATCGGTAGTGATTAGAAGGTAACGACTATGAGTTCGTTTTAAAGCGTTGGACTGGCCATCAAAGAGAATGTATTTCTTCATAATTCTGGCTGCCTCTTTCGTCGCGTTATGTAATTGGTCTGGAGATATTGCCCAAAATGGCATATATAAGAGGAGCTCCTTCCCGGTGGGAGGTTTCCCAGGCGGGGCGTAGGTGGAAATAAGGTCTCTACGGTTAAAGGATTAGTGAACTTACTTGTACGCACCGTCGGCCTGGCCGAAGGCTGTTCTTAGCTGTGTGGAACCTCTATGTTTGGGTATGGAAGAGGCCAAGGCTTGCAAAGTGGACACGGCTATCACGGCAACGCACCGACTGGGCTCAGCCTCAAGTAGGTAGGAGACAGGATATGAGCGAAAGGCTGGGGTGATAACTTCTTTAAGCAACCGGCGACCGTTACGGGTTCCGGGTATCACGGACCCCGAGTACGGCATCGAGCCCCACTTCGTCGATAGAAGATATCTGTAAAGACTTTGGTCTCGAAACGTAGAGATAGTTCATTGCAGGGGGTCATGTGTGATGACTTTTTCCAGATATGGCAAGAACTGCAGTAATGCTCATTAATACTCGGTGCTATTGTAGACCCTGCCCATAGCAGGCAGGACAATGTCATCGGCACTTGTGTGTATCAATTTGTCAATCCTTCAGGACCACCGCAACCTTCTCCCCATCATCAACCTCGACAGTCTCAATCTCAAAACGATAGTTCTTAAATTCTCGAGTTGGCAGTCGCTTCTGGAACATGTTCTCCAGCTCCAAGTAACTGCGGCCCTTCATCTCTGGGAAGCAAAAGTAGAGATAGATAGAACATAGCAGCGACGGTCCGAAGAAGACGAATGCAACCTTACCCCCGAGATTGGCGTTGCTGGGGTTGATCAAAAACGGCATGAGCTGCGTGACAAGACAGGCGGCCGCCGTATTGCTCATCACGTTGATAGAGTAGGTCTTTTGACGAAGGCGAGGGGATGCAGTTTCGCCACCGACAGCGTACCCAACAGCACCAATTGATAGTTGGAACTAAACGTTGATTATCAGCGGCGAAAGGAAAAGAATGACGAATAATCCCCGCTTTGACTTGACTTACTATGAATCCCCAAAGAGCCATAAGTGCAACCATGGCAGTAAGAGCGCTTTGGTTATTCTTCGGAACACCCAAGCCACCAATCACTAGCAGCAGAGCCGTCATAGCAATAGTTCCCCAGACTATCAGTGGTCTGCGACCAACTCGTTCAACTAAGAACCACGAGCAGATATTGCCAAGCAGCTGAATACTGTAACAAACCTGAGCAATACCGATAGGATTTCCCACCCCTGCAATAGTAAAGAAGCTATGAGATCATGCTGTTAGTAAACAAATAACTCCCGGATGGTCTAGACTTACTATGATAGGTATCCCACAACCAGCTGAGCACCAGCAAATTGCTGTGTCAAATACACCATGCAAACGATTGTAGTTCTGCGCAAATTGGTACCTCGAAAACAGTCCAAGTATGAGGCGCCACCTTGGCTCAACGCCCTCTGCTTTTCGAGCGTAGCTTCCATCATTGCCAAACTCTCTTCCACGTTGTGTCTTGGGCCGTTGAATTTGCGTAGCGATTTTCCAGCTTCCTCGCGTCTGCCCTTCATTAGAAGCCACGACGGCGACTCTGGCAGTAAAATTCCTCCAAGTACCAGCATTAAGAACGGAGGCACCAGCTGGGCGAGCACAGGCAACCTCCAGCCCCAGTCGCTCTTGATGAAAGACCCGCCGTAGCCGACCAGAGCGCAAGACCATTGTCCAATGACGATCATGGTGTTGATGAGAATAAGGCATACTCCCCGCAGAGAGTCTGGTGCAATCTCAGCGACATAGACGGGTCCCAGAGCGTGGCCCAGTCCGTAGCCGACGGTGCTGATGAGCTTGCCGCCAAAGAGCGTCAAGATCGAGTTCGAGAAGCCTTGTACGATAATCCCAGCAATGCAAAGAACGCAGCCACATATGACCACCATGCGGCGGCCGATAATGTCCGAGATGAACCCAGTGCAATATGCGGCTAGCACAATACCGACAGTAGTTGAGGCATTGAGGATTTGCTGATCTTGGGTCGGAACCTCCTTGATGCCGGAGGTCGTGGTCGTCCCGAAGCGGTCGAGGAAGGCAGGGATTGCAAGTATGTTGCCAACTAGTGCAAGCTCGTATCCGAAGTTGATGGGTAGAATGAAGATTAGGAGGCCTGTTAACGGAACGCGGTCAGACTCGATTTCTGCTGACCAAGTTGGTCAGTCGTAGGCAATGCTTACACCAAGCCAAGACTCTCTTGTTCTTGGACAGCTCAGCAAAGCCTGCGGGCTTCTCTGAAACTCCTGCCATTTTGCTATGTTCAATTCGTCTTCAAGTCGCAAAAGGTGCTAACAAGTTCCTCGAGAGAAAGTCTGAGATATCAGAAGAGTCTTGAGACCCGCGTGAATAAGCAATGTCTTCCCTGAGTTGCCCTGGGGTTAACGAGAAAGACACTGAAGCCATCAGGAAAAGCCTCGATTACTTATAGGTCCAGTATTCAGTCAGAACCACTCTTCGATCCGGGGTTACTCCTGTGCCCAGATGGCGGACACCAAAACCACATGTTTCCCCGTGGGTTACGCCACCTGAGAGTTTCTTACTCCACAACACAATGCTACCCCCGCAGACCCATCGTCTGGAATGGCTGTGAATGGTCAAGCTAATTCGCCGCGGCGGATTATTTAGTGTTGGTCTCTGCCCACATCCTGGTCACGGAACGCATTGGTCTAGCAACTCTTCCCTTTCCCACACTTTACTCGACACATCGGAGAATTGCCAAAGACGACTCTGCGAAGCGCTTGGATTTCTGTACCCGACAGCTTAGTTCAATGACGAAACGATCCTGCGATGGATGTAGGCGGCGGAAGGTCAAGGTAGGGCAAACCAGACTCAAGTGCAACTTGCCGACCATCGCAGGCTAAATGCGACGTCTTACAGTGCGATGCGCAGAGCCCGCAATGCTCAAATTGTCTAATGTCATCCATGACTTGCGAATACACCGTCCCAGCGAAGAAACGGGGGCCACCATTTCGAGCTCAAAGATCGGATCAGACCACAGCTCAAACGAAATACAACCGGCCGAGTGGCAAAGAGTCTATTTCAGGAAATTCTCAAGTTATAGACTCCTTTGTTGCCAGTCTATCAAACGACAATCAACCTCTCAATAGCCCTACCCAACAGAGGAATTCCGCTCATGCTCCATTCGACGCAGCCATTGGCGAACTTCTCTCAGCTCTGGGGAAAGCTCTGCCATATGTCCCACTAGAAGACGTCCTATCTTCCTGCATTGATCTTTACATGCAGTGGGAGTTCCCGACCAGCCCCATCATTTGCGAACCAATAGTTCGGCAAATGATGCATGCTGTGGTTCCAATTCTCCGGAGGGAAATTTCGCTAACCAGCGACCCGGCAACGAGCCACTCCAACCCAGACATTCCAACCATCCGGGCCTTTGCGCTCCTTACGGCCCTCTGCGCAGTGGTCTCCTCTACTCTGCCAGTCGAGATATTTCCCGGTGGCGCAGCACTCGCGATGCCGTTCCTCAGAACGTCGCGAGAGGCTCTTCGACTGTATCAAGACTATGACATTGAGCACCCAGAGTCGAGCTCAATCGTCATCCGTTACTTCCACTCCAATGCCTTACATGCCCTCGGAAAGACCAGTGTGTCGTGGCATGCGATGGGAGAGGCACTACGACTCGTGCAGGAGATGCGATTGTATGACGAGGAATCTTTTCGAAACCTCGAGTGGCCCGAGGCTCAGTTGAGAAGAAACACCTTTTGGCATCTCTACATTGGGGACAAGTCCGCCTCAATTCTGAACAAAGTCCCCATCTCGCTTCATCAGATCTGTTTCGACACTCCCATCACTACTATATTCGAGGAAACTGAGGATTACAAACTCATTCAGGCTAGCCCGGAACCCGACACTGCAGATTTTGAGCACCGTTTGCGTCTGGGTTTCAACTTGTGCTTCCAACTTTGGTATACGGCTTCTGAAATGCTCGTCGACTTGAACTTCCTATCACGACTACATGGTAAAACTGGATCGCTGCGCTCGGTCACCTCGAACGATGCATCAGACTTGGAGAAATCTACCATGCAATTATACTTCGACTTCACCAGTATTCTCCGCAACTGTCCACCCTGGGTTCGTGATCCCAAAATTGCAGTCTCGGGAACACCCAGCGAGGCTACGGCTCAGTTTCGAATCAGGGCAATGTCAATTCAGAAAGCCAACTTATTTGTCACCTTTCATACACTGCGACTAGTCCTTGTCAATCGCTTCTTCGAACGCGGCTTCATCGAGATTCTAGGGCTAACAGACGATCCAGTGATGCTTGCCATGCGCAAAGTCGAGATAGCGAGCGATCTCTTGGAGGCAGTGTCAGACATCCCCTTTGAAGCCTTGCAAGCCAACGGAGAACCTTGTGTAAGGACAGCTCTCCTGAGACTCAAGTTAGGGAAGACTAAACGGCTGACTCTTGAACAGGTTGAAAAGCTTCGACAAGTCGGTGTGGCTCTGCTCGAAATCATGCACAATGTTAACAACGAGGCCATATCCACTCGTGCTGGATCCCTCTTTAGCACGCTGTTGGACATTCTAGCCCGGCTAAATTCAAGAATATCAGACGAGCTCAACAATGATCGCGAGTCATGATATGGGAAGGGCGTTCGTCGGCAATTCGGATCGGGGCGATGGTGTGGTTTGCAATTCCCCGCGGCGAATTGGCCCACTTCTCCATGTCGGGCCCAGATCCCCAGACGCTGATCAGATGTTTCCACATCGGAAAGGCATGTGGCTATAAACTTGAGGTTTCGAGACTGTGAACATGTGTTTGCTTTATTCCCGTCCCGACTTCAGTTGTCAGTAATCCGATTCATCCTGGGCTCAGTTGCAACGATGGCGATGAAGCGCACTTACTGCAACCCAATCGTGCCTGGATTCGCACCAGATCCCTCGGTCGTCTTCGTTGATGGTGTCTTCTTTCTGGTAACTTCATCTTTCCACATATTTCCGGGTCTGCCCATCTACGCCTCAACAGATCTTCAAGGCTGGAGGCATATTGGTAGGCCAACCAGCCAGAGTCCAGCTTAATGAGTACACGTACTGACACACGGCAAGGCAATGCCGTCAATCGCAAGGAACAAATCTCACTCAATCATGCGAGCACAGCAGTGATGCCTCTCGATACGGGGAATATCATGGTCGCCAGCGCCGGCCTCTTTGCACCAACCATACGCTATTACAAAGGCACTTTCTACATTGTTTGCACGAATACGACGCATGTTGGTATCCCTATTACAGGGTAGTTGGTTCGAACCGTAGTTAACGAAGAGATTAATTGAACTATATAAATATCTGCGTAGTAGGTATAAAAAGGAGGTTCTAACTATAGGTTAGGCTAGCTACGATAATTATAAATAGGGCCCCTAATTAGCCCCTACGTAGTCGGCTATATACCGCGGTTAAATTAGATTTCTAATTTAATACTAACTTTCTCTTTCTTTTATCGATTTAACTACTATAGTTAGAGGTATAATTCGACCTCGGGCCCGTTTACTAAGTCGTTTCCTTTTCCCCCTTTTCTCTACTCTTTTTATATAACTTATCCCTCTATTTATATAATAACTTTTTCGCTACTTACGAATTACTCTAATCCCTTATTTAGTATTACTTTTATAAAAGCGTCTACGAGGTTATTTTTATTATTAATCTAACGGATCTCGAATATCTCGCGCCTTTCGTACGATTACTTAAGGGCTATAATATTAATTATAAGCCTCTTTTCTTTCGTTATTCCTAATTTAATAAGGTATTCGTATAGTAAGTAAGAATCGGTATAAATAACTATTAGAATAGGTAAAAAGCTAATTCGATTAATAATTTTCCTTAGCGTTATTAAAATCGCATAAGAGAGGTTAACGCTATTAATTATACTATAAACCTCTAATACTAGCACACTTCTTATTACTTATTTATTTTTAGTTAATAAGTAATAAATTATATTACTATATATAGTAAATTCGCTCTCGCTTATACTCTTATTAACTAGGATAATAATATACCCTAATTACGAAATAAGGTCGTTATTATTTATAAATAACTTATTAATAAAGACGTAGAGCTTATTAATTATAAGGTTAATCGGGTAGTAAATAAGACCTCGATCGAGATTTGTCTATTATTACTTAAGCTACTTATTAAATACTTTAACGTCTTATTTAGTTAGATCTATAGCTTATACTACCTTAGCGTAATTAAAAATTACCTCGGGTTAATAAATACTCGTAATATATACCCCTCGTATAAGCTTAGCCTTATACTACTTTTTAATATTAATTACGTTCGGATCGACGAGGTTAATTTTCTTACCCTACCCCTTTTATTAAAAAACGACGGTTTCCCTTTTAATTATAAAAATCCTATTATTAAATACTAAGGGGGTGTTTATTATAAGGACCTCTTTTAGCTTTATTATAAAGCCCGCTTTCTAAAGCTCTTTATCCTCCTTTTTTATAAAATTAATATTAAATAGGCCTAATATATCGTTAGTCTATATTCTAACGATCCTAAATTAGTTACCTTCGTGCTCCGTAATTAATAAACACGGGTTATATATAAAAATAACTATTAATAATTAATTAATATAAAAATCGTAGTAAGTAGCCTACTAATAAGTACCCGATTCTACGAGCCTATATAGTAGCTTAAGTACTTTAATAATCGTACCTTCTAAGTACTTACTAGCTATTTCTTTTAGTAAATAGGCTAGGATTTTCTTTATAAGCCCTGTGGCCGATTAGGTATAGGCCTAGGTAATATTACGGCTCTAAATTTCGTATCCCTTCTTCTATAGTAATACTATTAGTACTATTATTAATTATTAGTTATAGTGCTATATAGTAAGCGATTATATAAGTAGCGTCGCCTTTTTAACGTTACTATACCCCTAAATTACGTATTTAGACTTCTTATATAGCTAGGGTGTTCCTTTCCTTTTAATCTTATAAACTATTCGTAATTTAAATATATAGAGGTTTATATATTTTTTTAGGTTATATAAGATAAATTAATAAACCCCTCGATCGTAAAGAGTATTTACTTCAATAAGATCTAATCCCTTATACGGTTTTCTAATAGTTACAATTACGCCTTCTTTACGTAGTTTAACTACTAGCTCGAAATCGGCTTTCTCTTTTATTATATAAAAAGTATTAATTACCTCGTTATTAGTAATAAATTGCTATGTTAGGGCTTACTATCGTGGTCTTTTGCGACGTCTCGTTAGTAATATTAGTACCCTTTTAGTAATTTCCTCTTCCTTATCGTTTATTAGTATTATTATAACGATTTTATTAAGAATAATTTCTTATACCTCTACTACGGGTTATATAGTTTCCCCTAGCTCTTCTTCTTTTTATAAGTTAGAAATTACCTTGTTAAGATCTATATAATACGGTTTAATTACCGTAATTAATACTTTAAGTAGCTAGTTATAATCTCTTATAACTATATAAGAGCGCTCGTTAACGGAAATTAACTTATATAGCCTAGCTTACTATTAAGTAATTCCGTACTATACTCGTATATTTAAATTTAGTAATATATTTAAATTATCCCCTATATTAGGCCTATTACGCGCAATAATTACCTTATTAACTTACCTTTTTATATTTACCTCGCGTAGTACCCGTATTACTTTTTTAACTACTCGGGCTCGTTAGCTTATACTTAGTAACGGTAGTAAGGCTAAGGTCGTTCTTAAATATACTCTAAATACTAATAGCGTTAGTATAAGTCCGTTAGGCCCTATAGAATCGTTATAACATTTGAGTACTATCTAGAGGTATTCGTCGTTAGTAAAATCCGGATTTTCCTTTTTAATAATTCTAAACGCCCTTTTTAACTATTAGTATACCCTCTCTACCTTTTTAATACTATAGTACGCTTTAACGAGTACGATTTTTAGCTATATATTACAAGCCGTCGTATTATCCCTAAATTCTACTAATTTAAAGCTAGTACTAGCGTCGGTTCTAATACCGTTTAGCGGTCCTTAATATATATTAATCTAGCTTTTTTATAGGGCTACTTATACTATTTTTATTTATAAATCCCGGAGGAATTGCCCTACTTAAAAGGATATAGCTATACTAATTATATATAGTACTAGCCGACTATTTAAATAAAAAATATCGACGACGATTTCCTAGTTAAAATTAAGCTTATTACGTAATTTAAATTTAAATTTGCGTCGGCTTTGCGCATCTATTTAGTATTAGTAATATATTTTTATTAACTACTTTAGCGCCCTTATTTCGATATTATTATTACTTAATTACTTTAAGAGGTTATATAGCCTCATAACCGACGGGTACCCAAATCTCTAGTATAGTTTTCTAAGCTCACTTTCCGTTAGGTAATTAATTAACTTCGTATTATTAATAAGCTTTATAAACGTATACCCCTATTGTTATTTATTACGAAGGTAACTTTGTTTACCTTATTATTCGCCTTATTATCAATATTACGTAAGCAAACTATATACCATATTAATCTACGATTTCTGTAGATTATTAAAGGTATTGATTATGTAAGCAATACTGCTTATATAAGCTTACGTGAGCAATGGAAAGTACTAGAAGGTAACTGAATAATCTGGAATTTACTCGAGGCGGAATTACGTACTACGATTACGCATTCACTTACGTATACGCTTATTAATTATATCATAATTAATAAGCAATGGAATATTCTAGTAGGAGGTTTTTATGCCTATATATAGGCGTGTATTTGCCTACCTAGACCTTTCGTTAAGCAAGCAACTTCTCATATAGTAATTCAACTATATTACTCTCTTTACTACAAAAACCTCTTTTATATACGCTTATTTCCCCTATATTCATATATTCTTGCTTCTATATGAATATTCACTTTTTATATTCTTTATAAGAATATCCCGCATTACCTCGTTAAAGCTATACGTGCTAGATTATTTAACTATTTCGAAATACTTACCGCTAGAAATTCTATTCTTCGTATTATTAAATATAATACCTAGTCGATTTATATTTTTTAAATATAAGAGAAATAGGGTATTAATAAGTAAAATATAAAAAGTTATCGTTCCGAAGTACGTCTCTATTTCTACTATACCTAGGGCGACGATTTCCTTACTTAGGCCGAAACTAATCCTCGTAATACTTACTATTAACGTATTAAGTATTATTAGTACGATCTTTTATAATACCTAGAATTACCCTTTTCCTCTAGTTAACTATTATAATACCCTAGTATTTAAGATAATCTTATAAAAATCGTTTAGGCCGTACCTTTTACTTATATAAAATATTTATATAAGCTTAGTATTCGAGAGATTTAGGTAGTATAAAAAGGACCCCTCTAGCTACCCCTAGATTTACTTAGTATTATATTCCTTTTTTTTAAATATTAAAAAAAATAGCGTCTTTTCTTTAATCGTTAAAATAATAAGCTTCGGCCCTATTAGATTTACCTTTTTAACTACTTCTATATCCGTTATCTAAGGGACCTTCCCTTATTATTTATAAATAAAAGCCTACTTATTAAGAACTTTTATTACCCTCTATTCGTTTAGCCTCGTATATTTTCTAAAGGCTAACGGGGTAAAAAAAGAGTAGTTAATATCGTCGATTTTATTATAATTTAATTCGTTAGTATAGGGGGTAAGATCTTCTTTATTTTCTAAATCTCTTATAGGGGGTATATACTTTAGGCCGCTATTTTAATTACCGTTACTAAGTTCCGTACCTCTAGATTTACCTTTATATATAATAAGGAATTAGTTAAACCGACGAGGGCTAGTTTTACTATCTATTACCCTCGATTTTTTATACTATTTATATAATTTAGTACGCTCTTTTTTAAAACAGTTACTTAACTAATATTTATCCTTTTTATAAATATAGTATTACCTTTTTTATTACCCTACCCGTAAGTTAAATCTTTACCTATTTAACAAATTTAGGCCTCTTTATTAGCGATTATTATATCTAGCCTCTTTTTTTTTTTTTTATATATTTAATCGACTTAATATTATTAATAAGGGCCGTCGTATACCTAGAGGTAGGTTTAGTACGGTATTCTTACCTTAATATTAAAGCTAGATCTTAGCCTCGAGTAGAGCGTTTCGTAATCTTTAGGTACCTAGTATAAGGTTATTTTTATCTCTAATATACGCTAAACTACGGTATAAAAATATCTAACTTTCTACTTATTTATCCCCTTATTTAGCTAAGTTTTTACTAACTTATTAATTTAATCAATAAGCTCTTCGAGGATCTTTATTTATAATTTGCCCTCTATTATCCTAGCTATAAATATAAAAGAAATCGCTCGTAGCTTAAATAAGAACTCTAAGTTCCTATTGTAAGTCTTAAAGCGGCTTCGGATTACGTTAATTATATTAAAAAAGTCGTTTTAATTAAGATTACGTACCGCTTCGTAATAATAATTAAAAGCTTTACTTATAAGTACGATATTAATTACTAAATAGTACTAATATTCCCTAATTCCGACTTTTTTATAATAATCGTAAAATATCGTTAGGGTTTTTTATAAAACCTTATACTTCCCCCTAAAGTATAATTTCTTTTTTAAGAAGATCTTTTTAAGGTCTATAAATTACCTCGTATTTATTACTAAATTTTCGGTATTTATATGCGATCCTTGTATTATTACGTATTATTAGTAACTTTAGGTCGTTTACCTCTTTTTTTATTAGCCGATCGGTACTAAATTTCGTATTAGTAATAGTAACGAGTTATAAATCGAAATAGGCAGAATTATTAATTATCGTACTTTTAGTACTATATTTTACCCTAGTATATCCTTTTACGACGATAGATTTTTATTCGTAATTATAGGGAGGAAATCTAAGTCGTTTACCCTTTTTTTAAATTCATTAAAATAATTATACGCTCTATTAACCTATACCTAGTTCTATAGTACGAATTCCTCCTCTATAATTATCGCTATTAGTATTTTATATAGCTCTCGTAATTATAATTACGCTAATAATACCCCTTACCTATAGAGGAATTTATTAATTACTTTTACGATTCCTAAGCTTACGCTCGCGAACTATTTATCTAGCTAGTAACTAAGGTTATTTATAATCTAATAAAATAGGGGTTACCCCTATAGCCCCTTTTTCTTATAAACCTTAGTTAAATAGATTAATATTATATTAATTTACTTATTATTAAACTAATCCGCAATTCTATATATCCACGTCCCCTAATAATCCGGGTTAATATTTACCTACTTATAAAAGATTAGGATTCTATTTAGGATCGGGTTTTGTCCTCTTCTTCTTTACCCTAACTTACTAAGGGTCGTACTCTAGCTTATACCTATATTAATAGTCGCTAGTATATTTAATTTTAATTAGGATATATTTAATCCGCACGCTAATTATAATAAATCTATACTTTTATTACTTAACGAATTTATTAAGGTCTAAGAGATTCCTACTTCTTCTCGCTATCTTATTACTACTCTCGTTTTTATTATTTTTAATAATTACTACTACCTTTCTAAATCGCTAGCTATTATACTTACTAAGATCCTCCTTTTTATTTAATATAAAAAGGTAGGTTATAATAGTTCTTTTTTATAATAATAGTAATAGACGTTTATATTATTATAAAAAAATATAGTAATTAGTCTTAGGATCTTTATTAGTTATTAATTTCTGCTATCCTATATACTTTTAGCTTCCTAAGCCTTGTGCTCTTTATAATCTCTAAATAGCTTCCTTCCCTAACTTACCTCCTCTAGGGTAGTATTTTATAAGAATAGTTAAAAGTAGACGCCGAGCGGCTTATAAAAGAGCTATATAAGTTATTAAGAACTATATAAGCCGTTAAGTATAGTTAACGAAATTAAGCCCTCTTTTTTATAAAATTATAGATTTTAAAAACTTATTAAAAATACCTACTTATTACTTATATATAATAAAGTTAAATACCTTAGAGATTTTATCTTTTACGGCCTCTTAGTACCCTATTTTATATTTTTTAAATAGTCTTTTTTATAGCTTAATTATAGTTAAGTAATTATCGCTTACTAATAATCCTTTTTATTATTTAGTTAATTTTTTGAAATTAGTAATCTCGTACTAAGAGCTAATATAAAAAGAAGCCCTTTAGTAGCCCTTTAAAGGATTCTTTTTCTTTTTCTTTTAAATCCTCGTCCTTTTAGCCTTTTTTTAAACTAATAATAACTTTAATAAGAGGTTATAGGACTACTTTAAAATAGCCGCTTTTTTCTTAAGTTAATTTCTGAGATCTATAATACTCTTAACTTAATATTATTAAGACCTCTAAATCCCCTCTTCCCTTATTAAACCGTCCCCTATACTTTATTCTTAAATAATACCCGGGGGGTAGTTAAGGGAGTTATAAGGAGGTCGTTTAGATTACGGGCTTAAGGTCGTACCCGTAAGATCTTTATAATAATAAACTTTTTTATATACTATAGATCTCTTAGCTTAATAATTCTTATAAAATCACTTTTATTACTAAATAAGAATATTTACGTTTAGAGATCCCTTTTTTTAATTACGTAGTACTTTTTTATACTATATTATTAAGCTCGTTCGTTACGCTAATTAATTAAGTAGGTAGTTATTACGTAAGTATTTCCTTTTACTAATTTAACTAGTTAATTTCTAATCGCGGGCCGGCTATAGAAAAGTCGTTTAATAAAAAAGCTACTTAGAGCGACGGTAAAAAGCTAGTTACTTAAGCGGTTTTATTCATTAACGTAGTTTAATATAATAAACGTTAACCTCTCGTAGGTAATAAAGGGCTACGATTACTTAATTCCGTATAATATTTAAGAATTGCCTCTTTTTTTTATTTATTTCTATAAGGTTAATTAGTATAAATCTCTTATCCCGTATAATATTAAAAGGTCGTCTTTTTTACGTAACGAGATACCTTACCGATCTATAATAATAGAATTTAATTACTAATTAGTATTAATATCCCTATTATAAGGTAGTTAGTTCGAACCGTAGTTAACGAAGAGATTAATTAAACTATATAAATATTTACGTAGTAAGTATAAAAAAGAGGTTCTAACCGTAGGTTAGGCTAGCTACGATAATCGTAAATAGGGCCCCTAATTGGCCCCTGCGCAGTCGGCTGTATGCCGCGGTCGAATTAGACTTCCAATCCAATAACGCACGATAAAGATACCTTCTCCTTAGGCAACTTCTACATCACCACTACCGATATCTGGTCAGGCAATTGGACCGATCCAATTCATTTTTCTTTCCATAGTATCGACCCGAGTCTGTATTTTGACGACGACGGCCGTGTCTATGTACAGGGATGCTGGATGATAGACCGTCTCAAACAGCCCAGCTGCACGATCAAGCAATTCGAGATGGATATTGCAACAGGCAAGGCTCTGACTGAAGCCCAAGAGATATGGGGCGGCTTCGCGCGCTACGATACCGAGGGCCCTCATATATACAAGCGAGGAGGCTACTATTATCTCCTTGTCGCTGAGGGTGGCACCTTTGAGCATCACCTGTTGAGTATTGGGCGCTCAAAGGATATTTGGGGCCCCTACGAATCCTGCGATGCAAATCCTATCATGACCGCCGATGGGAAAACAGACGAGTACATCCAGAACATCGGCCATGCTGAACTCTTCCAGGACCAGAGTGGCGCTTGGTGGGCAGCAGTTCTTGGTGTACGAAATGAAAACGATCGTCCACCGCTTGGCCGGGAGACTTTCCTGACCGCAGTCGATTGGCCGGAAGACGGATGGCCAACGATTCAACAACCCACAATGGAGTTTGAGCGTGTTCTTTCTGGCCCTGTTGGTGGTAACGCATCATTGATTCACAAGACTCCGGCAAACCTTGATCTCGTGTACATCCGCGACCCCGAATGCGAGATGTATCAAATCAGCGGCGAGACAGATTTGGTACTCCGGTGCAGTGCTAGCAACCTATCGATTCCTACCGGTACTAGCACGTTTATTGGCAAGAGACAAAGATCCATTGATGCATCTGCTTCAGTAAGTCTGGATATCTCCAATGCGTTCAGAAGGGAGCCCGTGGAGGCCGGACTAGCCATGTATAAGGATGCGCCGCGCCACGTTTCTCTTACATTTCACTTTCAGTCTTCGGAAGTGGTGTTCAACGTGACGACAACATCAGAAGACAAAACTCAATCAACTTCTATCCCGGTCAATACATCCACAACAGTGCTTGGAATGCGCGTGGAAGCAAATGCGCAGGAGTATACATTTTTGTATCGCGAGAACGACTCGGAAGATTGGAATCCAGTGGGAAGGGCGCAAGTTGCCGACTTGGTTGAGAGAGAGATGACAGGGCCGATCTTTGGTGTCTTTGCGCACGCTGTGAAAGATGGAACCGTCGGTGCCGAGGTTCATTTCAGCAGATTCACGGTAGAATAGCAGAGTAACTCCGGTTCCTAAACCTCATGACCCGAATGGCAGTAAGCATAAGTTTGTCAGAGCTGAGTAATTCAGACAGATGGAAAGTCGCCGTTGATGCGCCGCCTGAGGAGTAATCGGCTGCTTGATTCCTCCGCATAAGCTATGGCTGATTTCCCGTGACGTAGTTCTCCAAAGCCCCTCAATAGCCGAGGCACGCGAACAACTGCTTTAACAAGATCAACGAACGTTGAAAAGCCTCTTCAGTCCCTTGCCCTTTGCAAGACTGTTCGTACAACAGAGCCTTTTGAACTTTTTTAACTGGTAGCTCCTCCTTTACGTAAAAACTGACTCACGCCGGTCGACGAATTGCTTGGGGATAATGGACCTAGCACAATTGCCTCCGTGGGATCTCCCCCCCGGCGTCACCTCTCGCTATGTTGACACTTCGCCCATAGGGCTAAAGTTCCACATTCTCGAGTCTTTCCCAAAAAATAATCCTTCTAAAGACCCCCCGCCTCTAATACTACTTCTCCACGGCTTTCCAAACCTGTCATTCGACTGGTCTGCTGTCATGCCAAAACTCGCCGCGGCGGGGTACTATGCAGTCGCTCCTGATATGAGAGGCTTTGGCCGAACGCACAACGCCAATCTGAGTCCGATCAGCGAAGAGACAATCCGTCCGCTGACCGCTCTGCGGGATGTGGTCACACTAGTCCATGCACTCGGTTACGAGAGCATTCACACTCTCGTCGGGCACGATCTCGGGGCATTCGTGGCTTCAATGTGCGCCATCACGCGGCCAGATATGATCAAGTCCTTGGTTTTGATGGCGCATCCGTTCAAGGGATCTCCTCAGCTGCCCTTGGGAACTGGACCTGCACCGCAACTAGCTTCTTTGTTTGAATCCAAACGGGAGGATGGCGGGAAGACGATCAAGAATGACAATGACATTCAATCCTCTCTCTTGAAGCTTGACCCGCCAAGAAAGCACTACAAGTACTACAATGCCTCATCAGGAGCAGTCGACGAATGGACTCATCCCACAGGCCAGCCGATGCACGAGTTCCTCCGGGGATACTTCCATCTAAAGTCTGCAGATTACAGTTTGAATAATCCTCGGCCCCTCGAAGCATGGACAGCACAAGAGATCTCAGTCATGCCGCATTACTACGTAATGAGAGCGGATCTATCGATGCGCGGAAACATTGAGCTGGACATGGCCCAAGAGTCGGCCGAAGTGCGAGCCAAACTCAGCGAAACATCATGGCTCACCGATGCAGAACTTCAGGTCTATGTTGACGAATACTCCCGAAACACGTTCCGACTTTCTTTGTTGTGGTACAAAGTCCTCATCGACCCGGCCTTGTCTGCAGACCTCCTCTGTTTTGCGGGAACAAAGCTGGCGATCCCGACAAAGTACGTCTCTGGGACACATGATTGGGGAACGTACCAGGTTCCTGGCGCTCTTGAAGCCATGGAGAACGGCGAGAGCGTTCGGTCCGACTGCTGGATGGGGTCGGTCATAATTCCTGGGGCGGGTCACTGGGTCAACATCGAAAAGTCTGAAGAGACGGCACAAGAGATCATAACACTGGCCCAGTCACTTTAGAAGAAAGGCGTGGACCCCATTGACGGATCCGTTTGCCAGTTTCCTAGTTGGGATTGTCATAGGTTTGTTTGCAACGAGACAATTGCTTTGTATGATATGGGCGAGCTTCACTGTCTCCTACACATCGACCCTCTGAGATCAAGGTAAGGTCTGATTAACAAAGCAGTGGCGGACTTCATAACAGTATTCATGGTTAATTATTCGTTGCTACAACGTTATTTGTTTTTATATTCTGCCTTTGCTGGCTGCTCGGGCGGTTCTCGATATCGTATACACGGTATCTATACATGGTATCAGTGAATACCCCCACTGTCTCAACAGACTATTTACGTTATGTCTATAACAATTTTCTTACTCTCAACTTGCTTTTTTCGCCCTCAACGTCGTTTCGAAGCATCTCTGATTTCATAGCTCTCATGGCGAAGCGGAATACTCTCAGTGTGATCTTTCCCAACCAGCTTCTGACTCTACGTTTATATGAATTACTGCTCAGATAGTGTCTATCACACACTAAGTAATACCGCAGTCCACCACGTTTCTCTATCGCCGAAGAATGGCCCCAGCTCCTCGATGTAAGCCCCAAATCAGACTTCCCTCAAAACGAGGACACCCACATTTCCATCTCCGAGAAGTCCAGTTCCCAAGGTCCAGAGACTAGATTCACAGGTATATTTATCACCGGGCCCGAGTTGACGTGAACACGGGAGAAAGTTCGAAGAGGTAGGCAGTTGGCTGGCTCGTCCTCTTTCAACATTCAATATGAGCATCGGAGAAACATCATAGAGGTAGCTTGCGTCAAATTGCTCAAGCAGGTTGAACTCATCTGAACTTACTCCAGGTACCTTGAGGGCTACCTATCCTTCATTCACCACCAGGACCTATCTCCGGTACCCCTTCATTCACTCATCGCACGGTACCTTATATAGCAAGTCATTCACCATCGCCATCGGAGATGGGTGCCCCACTTGAAGCAGCCGCCCTTTTTCTTCTGAGGCCGTAAGGTCAACTCCATGGCTTCCCACCTTAGCCAGTCTATCTCCGGTACTCTGAGATTCACCTTCTTCTTCCCAGCTTTTTCCTTCTCTTCTGTCCCAGATCTCTGCTTCCCTTCCTTCTTACAACCAACTTATTCTCTTCTTCTAATTACAGTTCTACTGCCTTGCCCTCTACCCATTCTCATACCACAGGACCTATTCTTGTGAATCACTTACACCTAAACTTCACCCATAATCATTCACGACGGCGGGCCCGATTCAATTCTGTCTATAATCAACCTCTAGGCAATAGGTACGATACTACAAGTCAACTGATCGATCCTTGAGCAATCGACAGTAAGGTAGTCGAATCACCACACCCACCACGCACCAATAACCATTACAACCGCCAAAATGTGCGTTTCCGGCCAAGTTATTTGCAAATGCGACTGGCCCAGAGACACGGTCCGTCACTGCACCAAATACGTCCAGACCGGCGAACTGTGCCCTGGCCTCTCAAATTGCCTGCTCGCCAACACAGAGCGTCGCAAGACTGAGGGTGGCGTCTACAAATGCTCCAATCCCACGTGCGAGATTTGGGATCTCGAAATGTCTCGTGGCATCCGCGAAAGAGGAAAGTACATGGACCTACAGATCTCGTTGACTCTTGGTAAATGGATGAAGAAGGAGGAGGAGGCTGAGAAGGCGAGTATGGCCTTGATGAATAAGGCCAATTCAGTCGAGTCTGGAAGTGAAGACCACGCTAGTATCGTGGTCATCTCAGACGACATCAACGACGATAATGAAGGCCTTGAAGTGCTACAGCAAATCGGACCAGTGTCTATTGGAGAGCTTGGATCTCATCCAATCCCAACCGGTCCCGAAGAAGCCCAGCACATCGACAAGAACATGACTGCCAGCATCCCCAAGCCCGAGGTCGACGTCCCCGAGCTGGAGGTAGAGGAATCAACAACCGATGACCTGGAGAGCTTGTTCGGCGGCCCTTCATGTCCCCCGACTCCTGACATGAGACTCATTGAGAATCATCATTCCATCTGTCTCCCAACAACAGTTCACCTCCCAAGCCCCCCTCTCTCTCAACCTACCCCTGAGAATCTCGTCGAAGGAAAACCTACTTCATTCACCGCTAATACAAAGAGCGAACAATCAACTTCCGTCATCCCAACTGCACAAGCGCCACCTCAGCAGCAGCAGCAGCAGCAGCAGCAATTAAGACCCGCCCCGGAGGTCTCTCAGAAGCCTGCTTCAACATATCCCGCCCAGAATACCATGGCAATGGGCAACAAGATGCCCACCAGCTACCGAACGGTTCCGCAGCACATGAGACCTACTTTGAGCGGGCCAAACCAAGCGACCCTGAGAGCGCTTCGAGCGCAGACTCCCCACGGCGGTGCCACGCCAACGGCGTCCCCCACCCCCGTTCACGCGGCATCAGTCAGAGCGGCATCCCAGGGCCCCCGCCCCGCCATGAACATGCCGAGGTTCGAAGGCCATAGACGGCCGGATATCCAGCAGCGGCGTCCAATGATGCCAGCTGGGGGCATGCCGATTCAGAATGGATATACGGCCTCTCCTCAGGTCTCTCAGAGACCTGTCCCTACATATCCCGGCCTGAATACCATGGCGATGGGCGTGGGGAACAACATGCTCAACAGTGGGGGGCAGGGAATGTCTCTCGCGATGTCCGCCCAGGCTACAGGGTCGCAGGGTATGTCATCTCAGTACCTGGCATATCAAAACATGCCCCCTGGCTTCCCCAACTTCGTTCAGAGCCCGCAGACGCCATATCGCGGCATGCCGGCCCAGGGCATGTTGCCCCAGGGCATGCCACCCAACGGTATGCCATATCAGGGCTTCCCACCCCAGGCCGGCTATCTATCCAACCCGGTGGTCCACCAGATACGGACGCCACGCACATTCAGGCGCGCGTCGAATGGCATGCTAGCTCAGCAGGGATACATGAACTCGGCCTACATGGCGAACACGGCGGCGTCGTCACAATACGCGGGACTGAGCTCGCCCATGGCCGGTACTGCCTCCGCCCGAGCTCCGGCTGGTGTTGCTCCCTTCCCCCGGGCCTCGACTGGAAACATGTTCCTCCACTCCCAGCCCCAGCCGCAGCCCCGGATCCCGCCACAGCTCTCCTTCTACAGCAATATCTGGGACCAGAGCCAAACACAGATGGCCTCAAGACCGCAGATGGCTTCAGGTATGCCTGGCATGCCCCCAGCACGAGGTACAATCGCCGGGTCCGGTCCAGCCACAGGTCAAAAGAGATCGCACGACGCGATCTCCAACAGCTACGATCCTCGCCTAACAGGCCGGCCTCCCCCGACACCCGGCGGCATGCCGATTACATCGCCGGCGAATACGCCGTCGTCGATGGACGGTGAGCGCCAGACGAAGCGCCGGGCGATGTAGACCAACGCCAAGGTATAGGCGGTTGATTGGGGAGTGGCCATGCCTCCAGCCTCCAGCCCGCGGGGCCTCAAGCGACGAATGATAATAATCTCGCTTGCGGCTGGGGAAATCCAGGAGGCTCTGGAGGCATGGCTGGGTTGCGGTGTACGAGGAGACCCGGTGCTGGGCGCGCTTGAATACCTTGCGGTTCAGATACCGTGGAAAGGAGAGAGCGTCGGGCGCGGACCTAGGTGTAGATGAGGAGGGTATAGGGAGCGTTCGAGGGGATCAAGATCGGGGTGTATCAAAAGGTTTTGGTTTTTTCTGGGCGTTAGGAGTTTCGTTCTGGTCTGTATGTTAAGGGTGTGTGAATTCGTTAATGAGAAAGAGGTACTACATCATCCTGATGGGGCTACAGATGCCGAATCAGGATTCAGCACGCTTTGTACTTCAAGCATCAGATTGCATCTCCCTCTGCAAGTGATGTGTAGGAAAACAACCCAACAGAAGTCACCCAGCGACGCTGTAGCCGATAGATAGGTCACCCTCGAATCACTCACGCCATCAACGCTCAATCTCAATGTACCCAACTCAACTTCACAATCACATGCATGGTAGACGGGGGTTCATTAAAGGGAGTATTTTCCCAACATTGAAATCTATCTTAACACAAATGCGGAATAATGCTCGTACATAGTCATAATCATCCCAGGAAAAACATGTCTAACCCCAATTATACCCTTACACCACCCATAAACGTTACGCCGACCACACTCCATATATGTTGGTTTAATCGCGCAGGTACTTGAGGAGTTGGTCACGCTCCTCAGGCGGCATCGTGCGGATGACATCGCGAACACCACGCATGGCGGCGCTCTTGTTGGCTCTCAGGACAGAGCTGAGGTCAGCAGCCAGGTTGTCGGCCTTGACGGTCTCGATTCTGTCAGTGACGGACTTGCGGTTGGCCTCGTACCACTCAGCCACCTCACGATCGGCAGTGGAGAAGTTGACGACACCAGACCAGCTCTCGAGGAGCTGGAGGTTGCGGCTGCGGGTCTCGGGAGCCTTGGACTTGTCATTGCCGGGGGTGGAAGTGAGGACGGTTGCCGACATGCGCTTGAGGAGGTACTCCTCGTTGAGACGACGGCGCAGACGCCAGTAGAAGTAGCGACGGGAGTTGACCCACTCCAGTTGGTCACGAATGACACCCTTGGCCTTCATGCGACCAGCACGGTCGTGCAGGTCGGCGAATTGGATGGCAACCTGGGAGTAGACAGGCAGGAGCTGCTTCTCGCGGATGGTCATCTTCTTCTTGATCTCGTCGGCCTGCTCCTTGGGCAGATCGGCAGTCATCTGCTTCTTAAGAGAGGCGTAGACGGGGTCCAGGCGAGCCATGGTCTCGAGCTGCTTGTCCTTGCGGTACTTGATACCAATGATACCCTCGGGCTCGAGGACACCACCGCGGGCATCAACATCAGCGTACATCTCCATAGCCTCAGGGTTGATAGTCGGGTCGACGACGACCCAAGAACCACCACGAAGCTCTCCGAAGGGAGGAATGTAGACGAAGATGGGCTGCTCGTACTTGACGAGGGCGTCGACGATGTAGGAACCGTACTTCAAGACCTCGTTGTACATATCGCGCTGACCACCAGAGAAACCTCTCCAGTTGGCGAGGATCATCAACGGCAGCTGCTCACCATTGTTGAAGTCGTTGATGGCCTGAGCGGTCTTGAAGGCGGAGTTGGGGTACCACACACCACCAGCCTCGTTGGTGATCTGCTCGATAGAGTCGGGGTTGGCGGGATCGGCAGGGGTAATGTTCTCAACGGAGCGGGCCTCGACGGCGATGACACCCATGGGGATGCCACCGAGGCGAGCACGACCGACGACGACGGTACGGGCCCAGCCGCCGAGAGTCTCGACGAAGGAGTCCTTGTCAAAAAGACCAGCCTCGAAGCCACCGTTGTCGGTGGGGTGACCGCCAATCATCCAGCGGACATCGTAAGCCTGCTTCTGGGGAGGCGTGTAGACGACATCGCGGTCCCAGCCGTCGGTGCTGGGGCTGACTGGGATGGGGCTGCCACGCTTCTCGGGGATGAAGGACATCCACTCTACAATCTTGGAAACACCATCAAAGTCATCAGTACCGGTCATGTGGGAGACACCGTTGCGGTACATGATCTGAGTGCCACCAAGCTGCAAGTTGGAGGTGTAGATCTCGCGACCAAGAACGTTGTTCAAGGCAGGGGCACCAGTAAGAATGATGGGCTGGCCCTCGATCTGGACAGCACGCTGACCAAGGCGGACGAGGTAGGCACCAATACCGACGGAACGGCAAGTGACCAAGGTGATGGTGAAGATGTCGTTGTAGGCCTTGCTCGTCGCACCAGCGATGAGACCAGATCCTCTCAGACACTCAACACCAAGACCGTCCTCCTGACCGACAATGGTGACAATCTTGTGGCGCTTCTCACCGTCCTCGGAGATCTCCTCGGTGATGACGTCCTTGGCGAAGCGCTTCTGGGCCTCGTCGTCGAGGTAGAGGTACTTGAAGCCGTTGTCCTGCTTGTTGGCGTCGTTCCACGCGACCTTGAAGTAGGGCATAAGCTCGTTGGCGACACCGAGACGGGCACCAGAGTTAGCAGATAGATAGATGCGGGGGATGCCAAGCTTGCGAGCGAGCTCAGTGCACTTGTAGAAGAAGTTATCCTCCTTAGGGCCAAAAGAACCGATCATGTAAGTGATATCGTTGGCAACAACAATGAACTTGCGACCCTTGGGGTACTCGGGGGTCTTGGCGTTGAAGATCCAACCAACCATACCGCAGGTGTTGGTTCCAGGCTCGCGGTTGACCTCCTGAAGAGTGTCCTTGTCGTCCAGGACGAGCTCAGTGTACGAGACACACTCGCCAGACTTGGGCTGCTGAGCGCCCAGTGCGCCATGCTTCTTGACCGACTGGGTCCAGCTGTTCTGGATGGCCTGGCGGAAGAGCTCGGGGAAATCGTAGACGTACTGAGTACCCATCAAGTGAGCCTTGTAACGCTTGGGCTGCAGAGGGTTCTTGGTGGCATAGGGGGTCGAGACAGGCAACAGGTGCATGGGACCCTTCTCCTTGGTACCGCCAATGCTGTTGAAGACCCACTCGCCCTTCTCAGACTTGCGCTCAGCGTAGATGTCAACATCAACAACGTATCCAGAGGTGTTGGTGATGATGACACGCAGAGGGTAGGGGACGCCAGTGTCGGGATCAGTGCAGATAATACGAATCTCAACCTGGGCGACACGAAGACGCCAAGCGCGGGCTCCGAAGCGGTCCAGGAAGCCTTGGAGACTGCTCTCAACCTCCTGGGGGTGAAGCTGGAACACAGGGGTGAAGTTGATAAAGACCTGGTTCAAATCGGAGTTGTTGTTGCCAATGATCTCAAGAGCGTCAAAGATGTCGTTGATAACGCGGTCGGCCTCAGAGATCAAGTATTCGGCAGTGGGGATCTCATCACGGAGACGGCCGGGACGAATGACAGCGCGAGTGAAGTAACGCTTGTCACCGTCGACGGCCTTGCCGATACCCTCGTAAACGTGGATGTTCTTGTTCTCAGTGAAGACGGGCTTGATGTGGAACTTGGCAAGTCTTCCGAGCTCAAGCTGGAAAGCGAGAGCGGGCTCACTGTGACGAATGCTGTCATCCTCAACGTACTCGGGGCCACGGAAGGTGTAGTAGCCGGGGTAGGCACCGTCGTTGCGACCGCAGATGAAGGTGATACGGCGGACGTTGCGGTTGAGAAGCTCCTCCTTGAACTGCTCGACAATGGGCACGATGCGAGAAAGGATCTCCTGGTCGCTCTTGCTCTCGGCGTCGCGGACAGCAACGTTGATGACGGCGGAGAGCTCGTCAGAGTCGACCTTGGGGGCAGCGGGCTTGCGCTTGCCACTCAAGTCAGGAATGAGACCGGGGGTGCTGCGCTTTCTGGCCTTCTCAGAGACGGTCAAGGTCTCAAGAGCCTTGCCGAGCAAGTCCTCGGCGTCGTCGAGGTACTTGACGGGCACGATGACACCCTTGCGGTTGGGCTCAGAGTCCCACTTGTGGTTGAGGTAGGACATGTCGCTGATGGAGTGGATGCGCTTGAAGTCGAACGAGCCGCCGCTGCCGCTGGGAGTGGCGGGAGAGGAGGGTGCGGCGGACTGAAGAGGCAGTCCGTACTCGCTCTGGCCGATCTTGCGGAGAGCAAAGTCCCAGGTGCAGAAGAGAGGGGTATCGGTCTCATCAGAGTGGTACTCAATCTGCTTGAGGATATACGCACGGTAGGCACGACGAACGTAAACCTCGAGGGCAGCAAGAGAGACCCAAGGGTCCTCGTGAGCGAAGAAGAGGGTCAAGACGTCGAAGACGGTGTACTTGGAGTCAACAACTTCCTTGATAACCTCCAGGCTGGGCTCACGGTGGTCCCAGGCTGCCTCACCATAACGAGACTCCACGACGGAAGAGCGGAGAATGTGCTCCATCTGGGCGGTACGCTCCTCAAGGGATGGCAGAGAGCATTGGATCATGATCTCACGAGCCTTGAGAGACACCTTGGAGGTGGTGCGGGAAGACTGAAGCTCAGTCAACTGCTGCAGGGCAGTGCGGAGGTACTTGGCGACATTTCCGACGTTGGGCTTGTTGGGGCGGTACTCCTCGAGGATGGCAAGGATCAGCGAGCTCTTGGCACCAACACGGCTGTGAGAAAGAACAGTCTGAACAACCTTGCGGATATCATCCTTGTTCTGGTCACGCAGTTTGAGGATGACGCTGTCCTCCTGGGTTCCGTAACCAGTGAACAGGCGCTCGATCTCAATGTACGAAGCCAAGAGGTCCTTGATGACGGTCAATTCGTGGGCCTTGGTTCCCTCGGAGTATGCGTTCAAGACATCAGTCAAGGGGGCCAGAGTGGTCTTGAGCATGTCAGCATCGCCAGCAGCGACGTTGTCCTCGAGGAACTTCTGGAATGCCTTGGCCAAGGCCTTGGCGGGGAAGTCTGCGTGACGGCTCTTGGCACGGTCGACAATCTGGGTGAACTGGGCGTCGAGCTTCTGGGGCATACGGCTGTGCAGCGCAGCGAACTGGGCGTTCCACTGACTGAAGGGAAGCTCGGGAGTGCGGAGGACCTCGATCAGCTGCTTCAGGGTGGCTGCCATGATGACGGAGTTGTCGTAGCCGAGCAGAATGTTCTTCAGGGTGTTGTGCAGAAGATCGAATCTCTGGGCAGGCTTGGTTCCGACAGCAACAGGCTCGCCATAGACGGGGAGCTGACCGACGAAAGGCGAAGCCTGCTTGACGCGGCTGGGGTCATCAAGGGCCAATATTCCCAGAATGTCACCAGCCTCGAGAGTGGCTCCCGGCTGCTTGATGAGCTGGACAAGACCATCCTCGGAAGCGATGAGGGGCATGTACATCTTCATGACCTCAACCTCGGCGAAAGGCTGGCCAGCCTTGACGTGCTCGCCGTTCTCGACCAAGTACTTGACGAGCTTACCGGGGGAGGGAGTGCGGAGCTGGGTAGGGTCGTTCTCCTGCTCGAGCAAGCAGGTCTTGCCGTCAACGGAAAGACGAGTGGCACCGACTTCCTCCTTCCAGTAAACACTGTGGGATCGACCATCAAGAAGGATAAGCAAACCACCATCACTGAGGACACGGACACCGACAGAGCACTTGGAGCCGTTGATGAAAAGGTGGTAGCTGTCGACGCTGGCACGGGTGGCGGTGAACTTGTAGCGGAAACCCTCATAGATGAAGTCGATGGCGAAAACGGTCTTGAGAATGTCCTTGGAAGGAACCTGACCCTTCTCCAAGCTGGTGCGGTACTCAGTCATGCACTCCTCGCTGAAGAGATGGGCCTTGGTAACGGCACCGCAGACGACAGCCAACATGGGGTCGGGGCGCTCAGCAGTCAGCTTCTTGGTGATGAGCTCGTCGAGCCAGCCGGTGGTGATGGTGTTGTCCTCGAAAGCCTCGGTCTCCAGAAGCTTGATGAGGTACTCAACCGTTGTCCGGAAGTCACCACGAATGCTCAACTCCTTGAGGGCAACAACCATGTGCTTACGGGAAGCAGCACGGTTCTCGCCATAGGCGAAAATATGACCGAACTGGGAATCGGAGAAGGAGTGAATACTGGAGGCGGTACTGACGGAGAAGTAACCCCAAACGTTGGAGGAACTCCTGAAGTTCAGGTCGTGCATAACACCGTTGGAGGGCTTGAACCCTTCACCGGGGTCCTCAGAGGTGATTCTGCAAGCAGTAGTGTGACCCTTGGGTCTGGGGCGACGCTGCGTCTTCTCGCTACCTTCCTGCTTGAACTCAAAGTCGATCTCGGTGGATGTCCTGGGATCAACGCCGTACAGAAGACGAATGTCGCGGATTCTGTGCAGGGGAATACCCATGGCAATCTGGAGCTGGGCAGCGGGCAGGTTGACACCACTGACCATTTCGGTGGTAGGATGCTCGACCTGAAGACGGGGGTTCAGCTCGAGGAAGTAGAACTTGTCGTCGGCGTGCGAGTACAAGTACTCGACGGTACCAGCAGAGACGTAACCGACGAGTCTTCCGAGACGAACGGCAGCATCCTCCATGGCCTTGAATGTGATGTCCTTGGCAATGGTGACGGGAGCCTCCTCAATAATCTTCTGGTGACGACGCTGGACGGAACAGTCTCTGCCAAAGAGGGAGATGTTGTTTCCGTACTGATCAGCAAGCAGCTGCACCTCCAAATGTCTCGCGTTGCCTGCCAACTTCATGATGAAGATGGGAGAACCGGGAATCTCGCCAGCAGCAGCCTTGTACAACTGCTCGAAGCCGTCCTCGGAAAGGGCCTTTCTGATACCCTTACCACCACCACCCTCTGAGGCCTTGATCATGACGGGGAAGCCAATGGCCTTGGCCTTCTCCAGACCCTCTTGCCATGATGTAACGCAACCCTTAGAGTAGATGTCATCTGCGACGGTGACGATACCCTGGTTGTCGACCTCGACGGCGTCGACACCGGTACCTGACCAGGGGATACAAGGTACCTTGGCGTGCTGTGCAACAATTGTGGAGGAAATCTTGTCACCAAGAGATCGCATGGCGGAGCCCGGGGGTCCGATGAAGACGATCTTCTTGGGGGAGGCAGCGAGGGACTCGGGAAGCTTGGGGTTTTCGGAGGCGTGACCCCTGGAGAAAGAAATGGTCAGCCACCGTGGCAAGCAGGCGACAGTCGCCGGGGGGTAGGAGGAAACTCACCATCCGGCCCAAACAGCGTGGACGTTCATGCGCTCAGCAATATCAACAATCAGCTCAACGTTGGCGTAGTTGTGGTTGTTGGTACCGCCAGGCACCTCGACATAGTGGTCAGCCATGCGAATATAATCGGCGTTGGCAGCCAAATCCTCAGGGGTGGCCATGACGGTGAACTGGATGGCCTTCTCGTCGCCAAACGTCTCGTAGGCCCATTTCCTGACCGAACGGATCTCCTTGACGGCAGCAATACCGTTGTTGGCGATCAAGACCTATTTTGCACTCGGTCAGCACATTTTTGCATCCCATGAACCCACCAGGACGATCTCGTAAGCGTTTGGGGCGGTATTGGGGCTTGACGCACGTTGGTGATGACGGTGTGACCATCTTGCTGGGCAACAAAGTCCTTGACCTTGGAGGCCGGTGCGTTGCTCAGCTTGTTGCCGCCAATGAAGTGGTCGGCGATTTTGTGCTTCTCGGCATACGTCGCCTTGCCGTTGACGTGAGGCACAGTCCGGCCGGCGCCGTTGGCTGCTGTGATTTCGGTCATGATTGCGGTGTTTGTGTGTGGTGTGGTGTGGATTTTCGCGGGTATCTCAGAAAGCGACCGTCATGAATCGGGGCGAGCTCGGGGAGCTTCGATTCGGGGTGTTATGACGTGGGGTGGTCGTCGGGGGTTTTTTCTGGTTGCTCAAGGGGGGAGATTCGAGCAGGAGATTAATTTGTTGGATTCTGTCTCTGCAGCAAAGAACAGTATGGGGTATAGGCAGAGCAATTGATCGTGGCGGATGTGTAGAACAGAGATTTGTTCGAGTCTCTAGATAGTCGGGAAAAGAGGTATTGTTAGCCCAAAAAAACAGCTCTCTCTCACGGTTCTCAAAAAAAGTTTCTTGTTGGGGAAATCGGGCGCGAGGCAGCACTAAGAGGGGGGGAGAATATTGGGGTGGGTGAGGAGTGCAGGCCACGCCAGGGGTTAAAATGGGCGGCGAGAGACGAGACGGGTGCCAGGGAGAAGCAGGCGAGAGCAGTTGGGCTGGGCCTGAGAGGAGAGATTGCGCGCGCAACCAACTAACTGGCCGGTATTCCGTAGAACGAGCAGCAAGCCAGCAGAGCAAAGCAGCAATACCTAGAGCCAACGTACCTGGTTATGAATTGGGGAGCAAGCTTGGTAAGACAAGATGCTTCCTTCTTCTGTCTTGTGGCTAGGACAGAAGGTCTAAAAGGTATGTCAGAAAAAGGGAGAATGGAAGGGAGAGAGTGGGAAGAGAGAGGTCGAAGGAGAGAGAGAGAAGAAGAGGTGCTGGGAAGTGGGAATAGAAGGATGTTATTGTAGTCCGGCGACTTTGCGGATGGGATGAGATGAGCCACCAAAAAAAAAAAAAAAGGACAGGCAGTCAGAAGACTTGGTGAACTGGAGAACTGGAGACTAACGACAGCCAGCAATACTGTGTGTACTCCGTACAGGAACAAGCAATAATTAGGAGGAGGATCCAGGCGCAGGGGAGTGAGAGTGAGCGTGTGAGTGAGGTGTGTGTGTGAGGTGTGGACTCTTTGGACGGGAGTTCCGGGGTTGAGGCAATGAGCGATGTGGAATTTGGGACCTGGAACTTTGACGGGGATTGTTGGAGCGGCGTTGACGGCGTGGGAGGAGCGCAACGAAGGTGAGGATGGATGAGGAGGGGCGCAAAGTCACTTGGCCAAGTACCTTTTTCTGGAGATCAAAGTAGACGTCGTGTACCTTGATTTGTACCTCCAGCTGTAGGTACCTCCTGGTGGGACGGGATGAAATGTGTGGGGTCTGCGATGGGGGAAGGGGGGTGTGTACTTTGCATGGCGTACCGTATTCGAGAGAGGGAAGGAAGGGAAACTCGGGGACTGCTCGGGTAAGGCCGTATTAGGTGAGGAAGGACGTCCGGGACGGCGGGACGGAGAGGGAAAGAGGATCGATATGGTAAAGGAAAGAGGACGGGAAGAGTATGCTTTCGGGCTTGGAGTATCCGTATAGTCAAGGGTACCTACCGTACTGTATAGTGTTTTTTGCTGGTTTTGTTACTTCTCCGCGAGAAGCTCAAGGAAGCTGGAGCTGGATCTGAACGAAATGGTTGGTTTCCCTGACTGAAGCTTTGCAATTAGATGTTCCCTCGACACTGCCACCTGCCAGGGAGGAGCTATCGGTTCCTGGAGATCCGTATCCGTATGAGAAAGGAGATATAGTAGGGGGGTCCAACAAGTACCCGGAGAATATAATAACAACGACGAGGAGGCCCGTCGGGAGATGGAGATAGAGACAAAAAGAAGGAGAAGGGGGAGGCCAAGTAATGGGACGACGCGGGGGCGGAGAGAGCGAGCAGGAGAAAGAAGGCACCAGCCACGATACAGCAGGCGAGGTTCACTTGTTATACGTGATTCACTCGACGATGGCACGAAGCACCGGGCATCGCCATGGGGACGGGACCAAGACGAGGACGAAGCTGCAAATCTGCTTAGGGACGGAGTACGGTGTCAATGTGTGTACGGCGTCGGCCTCGGTGCTTGGCGCTTGGTGCATCGTGGTGCGGTTGTGCTTGGTGCTTGCCATTGTCGGTGCTGTGGTCGATGAGGAGGAAGGAGCATGGCAGATTTCCCGGGATGGGGAACCTCTGAGAGAGAGTACGTGCGAGGTGCAAAAAAGGTACTTGAGCCGGTACCCGAGTCCATGTACCGGGAGTACCTCACTCCGGCGGGTGACGGACCACCATCACCAAGTTTCCCCCAAAGTAAGTAGGCAAGATCGTCCTCAGCTAAAACTGCCCGTTCAACGCGCATCGCCATTTTTGAGACCAGACCAGCAAGGGCCACTAGACATTGGGCAAGACCAAGGACTGAGATGATTCCTGCTCTTGTTCCTGGTGATACTTGCACCTGACACTACCGGCCAGTCTACGTATTGATCAATGGAAGTCTGTGAGCGTTAGGTCGGGTCTTTTTCTCACATCTAAGCTTACATCATACGCTCAACTAGACTACCAGTGGGCTGCGCTGCAAATACACAAGATGTATGTAGATGGCTACATACAGAACACGACTGGATGGATACTCACACTTTTCCATATTGGCAACGCATTAATTGTTCACTGATTCCCTCGGTTCCTCCTTGCCTCCATCTGTCAAAATGCCCCAATCCATCTATCCGGCTGAGATTCTGCCCCCCTCCCTCAACCAATGGCCGGGGTGTTGGGGGAGCTCCTGCCCAAGGGTGGGCGGGCAAGCGGGCTGCACCAGTCCTTCCTTGTCCATGCCCAAAACCCAAGGTACCTACTACGTACCTAACCTACCACAGTACGGATACCGAGGCTTAGGTAAGGCAATGTCTCTCAAGTCTCATTCTAAAGTCTCTTTCTTTTGAGTCTTCCCTCCAAAACCACAGAGTAAAGCCTGGGCGTTGTGTCTCTCAGCCCTTTTCGGATGGTTTTAACTGCTGGCTCCCTTGCAACTCTCAGCCCAGCCCCCACGAAGATAAGGTTCGATTATAATTCGTTGATTGGGTTGGGTTGGGTAATGCTACCTCCCCTCCCAAAGCTGTCACTTCAAGATGAACATCAACTAGCAACAAAACAGATCCTGGGTACTTGACAAAAACTGTGAGGAAACAAACGTCAACCTGCATTCTCTGCCCCTGGTTTTCGGTACGTACCCGGCGGGAGCATTGAACACCCATGGACAGGGAACAAAAGATACTTGCGCCGGTACAAATGCCATGACGGGGCTTCAGGTACCGATCCTCATGCCGTAGCGCATCTGATTGCCATTCTTTCCCGGCCCAGGGGATTCTGCCGCTGGAATCTTTCTGTCTTTTTTCTCTCTCAGATTTGGGCCAGCAATGTGTGTCTCTCTCTCCAATCAAAGCTACTTGTTTGGTTCAGTCTCATAGCTTCTTCCTCGCATCTTTTTTTTTTTTTCCCTTGAGGCAAGTTCCCCTGTACCTTGAGGTACCTGTGTCTCCACCTGTAGACCCCGGGACGTTATCGTTGGCCTTATCGATACGTACTCTTGGGCCAAAGCTCCTATTGCGCGTTGCTGCCGCATTCCTTCCTTGCCTTGCACCTTGAGATTTTCGACTGTTGCGCAATTTCTCAACCATTTCGTCACCTCCAGCCTTGTAGACCTTGTCATCCTCCAACACCACACCTAATATTCGAGATGGATCGTTGGTCGCGACAGCGACACACACACACACATACACACATCACCTTCGCTACGAAATGTCACAATCGCATCCAAATTCAGCTCCTGGTTTTTTCCTACCAAAATCTGATGTACCCTCCGCGGGCTCCTGAACTTGATGGAGGATCGGATCGGGTCAGCCATCGTTGCCACCACCGAACCCCGACGGCATCTCCAAACAATGTCCGAAAGCTGTTGCGTTACCTGACTGCCACGATCCAATGGCACCCTGTCACTGTACTCTGACACCGCCGCACCGCACCGCCGGCCGTTAGACACCGATCGTTAACATCATCAACGCCGTATAATTACACCCAGACCCGACACCCACAGCTCGAGAGCGCCGTTGGCAACCCCGGACCCAGCAAGCAAACACATACTGGCAAAGTCTGCCCTCCCACGAGTTCAGGAGCCCGGCACGATCAATGCGCGCATCTCTTGCATCCATCCCATTTGGCATCCCAACTTTCATCGGCCCCGACTTCTTGTCGCCCGGCACTGAGAGTCTGGGAGTATGGAACAAATGGACAGGCCGCCCCTTCAAGTTTCATCAGAAAAGCTCCATCAGGGTGTCCCCATCGACCACCCCTCCAGCCCATACCCAATCTCGCAGGCGGTCAGTCAGGCGTCGCCCACGTCGTCCAGGGGTGCAAGCCTCAACAACCTAACGCCGTAACTGTCGACTCGCTTACGCACCTCTAAACCGCCTAGCCTCGCCGGTTCTCCGTCCGGGGACGTCCATCAGCTTCCGCTAGTCCTACGCAGTACTCGCACCTACAGGCTACGCAGTACGCAGTACGCAGAACCGGCCAGGTACCCAAGTTTACCGACCTAGTACCTCCTTGGCCTTCTGCAGAACCTATGCACATATAGCGCCGGCTTCAGATCAAGTCCCCGTCGAGCACTATTACACTCGCCATGGATGACGGAGAATGCTGAACCACAAAGTTCAGGGCATACAGGGCAAATACAAACGTCCCAACTCTCGGTCTCACCCGCTGCTGGCTTGGACTGGTATTCACTCAGTGGCCAAACGCTTGTGTCTAAACCTTTGGTGTCTCGGATGGGACAGACCGCGCGAACCACGCCAAAGTCTCGTTCTCTTCAGTTTCGCATCTTGCATTCCCCCCAGAGTCCAAGGTCTTGGGGCAGAGCTTCACCATTCAACATGCAAATTCCAACCGAGCCAAGCGCCAGGCCAAGGGGCCACCGGTCCAACCCGATAAGGGGTCCTCGACAAGCCGATAGCAGCTGGAATTGCTAGGCCCTGGCCTTGCCTCCCACCACCAACATCAATGCCGTCGCCGAGGAGCTTTGCCGAGCCACGTCGACGTGGGCGGTAAATGTCGGTCCCCCCAACAATTGGGATTTTGGGACACAATTTGGGGGTCGCCTTCGATGGGCCCCTTCGAGAAATGCCAGGGGTTCTCCAAGCACCAATAGCGAACTCACGAAAACAACCAAGCCCCCACCCAAAGAAGGAGAAGAGAGCACCGAAGAAGGGGGAGAAAAAACATTGCCAACCAGCGCCAGACCAAAAGAGAAAATCTCCACCCGCAGATCCCCAACATCTTGTCCGTCCATCTGCGGAGCCCGTGCTCCATTCCTGTCTCCACCCGGCTTGAAGCCAACCCGCCGGCGCCAACGACATCAATATCGATTCAACTTGAACCGCGCCCAGAGCAGGGGGCTCGCAGCCTCAGTCGTCAGCTGCAGCCACAAATGTTCTGTGGGATGGGAAAGCCAAAATGCAGCCAGCATGCTGACTGAGGCTAATGATAGTGGGATCCTGACAGTGAGAGAGAGCAAGATACCACCTCGCGGACGAACGCCTTTCCTCAACTCAGGACCAAACCCATGGTATGGATACCTAGGCCTGCTTAGTTCCCAACTAGTTAATCTCAACTTCACCACGCAGTGCTTCTCTGCACCCTGAACGCGTCCGTCTCATGGCCACTGCCGCTGCCGCCGCTGCGAACCCGAAGCTTCGCTTCTTCCACCACCCCTCTGCGGCCGAGGTCTCCCGTCACCTACTCAAGTTCCCCGGCCCATCCCATCCACGGCACCGCAACATTCCGGCTTGTCAGTACATATGGCGCGGACTTCCGTTGGCCCATTCCCACCGCAATAGAGTACCAATCCCCATCATAACCCCAGACCAGAGGATACGAAACGTATCTGTCAACCAATACGCCCCAGAGCGAGGATATCACCGAGCATTGGCCCCTCAGGCCGTCCCGTCCTCGGCGCCTCGTTCGGAGAGCAGAGCGGATGCTACACTAGCTTCCTACAAATACCTACTTGGCCGCGCTAAAGACGGGGCGAGCAGATCCGATCCTGTCAAAGCTGGGGACGTACTGCGCGTAATCTGACGCGCCCACTTCCGGTCATCATCCTTCGTCCTTTTTTTGATCTCAGAGAGACGGGACTCCCCAAAAGAGACGGGCCCCACCATTGACGTCCATCTCTCCTAGCCGGAGCGGACGGACTGCTCGTGCCCCTAATAATAGCCAGGCTTCCCTCTTCAGCTCCGACCTGTGACGCCGATGGGCGGGAGCCAGCGCCGGTGAGACGGCGTTTGCTGACACTGAATTTAGCAGCACCATTAACGGGACGTTGATCAAAGGTAATCTACAGATCTCTGATCCAAGGTCATTTACAGATCTTTCCAGCCGCATCTTGACATGACAAGCCGTTGCCTACAAATACGTCCACGCTTCCTCAATCAACCTTCGTCGTTCAGATCGTGGCTACCCCACAGTCTTACTCACCAGAGCCACATAGGACTGCGCCTGCAGCTCGACTGCCGACCGCATCGTGTCTCGAGCGGCTCTGAACGCCGGTCTTAGCCTGCCCGTCCGAACTGGGTTTGCAGGTACGTGCGTCACTGTAGGTAGTCAACCGTTACTCTGAGACCGCATCTGCACAGCAAGTTTAGCCAAGCGACGTACAGATAGGTTTGGCCACTTGGCATGCCGCTCGTGACAGTTGGATGAGATGAGGCCAAGTGCTATTCAAAGCCGAGACTGGGACGAATGTCTTGTTTGATGTCGATGACCTGGTTCTCTCTGCGCACCCCGCAAGCTACTTCTCTACGGCCAGCGGATGTCAAAGTTCCAGAGCTGGGATGGCTGCCTCTGTACCTACAGTCTTTGGGATGTATCGAAGCTTGAAAGGCAACCCGGCGACCCGCCGTATGATATTCTGCACGCACGTGCCAGGACACTACCTTGAGAGAAACCGACTCACGAAACGAAACAGCCAGCACCGAAGCCGCGGCCTTGGTTCTGGTTTTGGATTCCTCCCTTAGACAAGCCTCGTCGACAGGTGGTTCCCGTGTCTTATGACAGGTCTCCAGTAAATATTGGAGCTGTGTGTCGCACGTCAGACCTCAAGGTGCTTGCGCGTAGTTGTAGATATGTTTGCTTCGGCAGATCTGCGCATGCCACGTTCAAGGTATAGCGAGTGACACGCCTGCAGGAGGTACATGGGCGGATTGGCCGAGTCTTCATGGTCTTTACTCAAGCCAGTACAATGAACGTAATCCGCGACATGTGTGCATGAGACAACACATACAAAGGTGATGAAATCAGCACCCCAATGAAGTATCTCATCTGGGCAGAATCATTGCAAGAAGAACATGTCTATTCGGCGGATTCTCTTCCTTCTGTTGTGGAGATATTTGCTCAAGTCTAGTGAGCTTTACTAGGGGACAAGGCTGACAGCGCGGCTTCTTCCTTGTCTGGCTGTTTAGTAGGATGGTCGTGTTGAAGGATGCGTTATGAGTTGAGCTCGGTGATCAAGTCGCACCACGACAGCGGCCACGACAGAATGATACAGTTAGATTAGTATAATTATCCTTGGGATGGAAGGATAAGATCCTTTGCGTGGGTTGAGTTGGTGTTCCCCCCGTGTGTGACCTAGTAATATGTGGTGATGGATAAACGGTCTTTGGATGCGTGGTTCAGCAAAGATGTATACAAAAAAGCGAGATAATGACATTCTGAAACTTGGGAAAAGTTCTCTAGAGGTTCTCGGATTGAATTCACGGCATCAATGGGCATTTCAACAAGCGTCAGCTGGTGTGGCTATTTTCCTCGTTTTAGGACCATCGTTTTGAATCCGTGATAGAATGGTACCTCGTACAATAAACGCATTTAGAGTTGGATAACCTAAACGAAATCCCCCAAGACCTGTCCATTCTAAATTCTACACCTCAAATTAGACTCCTATCTTATCCATACATGTATCAACTCTTTCGCAATTCATTCCAACCGAAAAGAGGCGGTGTCATTGTGCGCAGTGGCAAGCTAAGAAATGTGGCCGTCATCACCAAAGCACCTACTTGGACCACGAGCAGCCGCGATCCACCACGACCTCATCAAGGTCACCAACCCATGAAAAGTCCCATATAGTCCAGTGGTTAGGATACTCCGCTTTCAGTCTGTGATTCTGACAACTTACCGGAGAGACCCGAGTTCGAACCTCGGTGTGGGAACGTTACCTTTTGTTTGGTCTGTTTGATGGCTTTTGGGTCGGTGATTTTGATCATTTTTGCTGTGGTGAATGCGCGGGAGAGTGCGTGTCTGTGTAACGATACACACCGGCCACCCCAATAAAGACCACCAGTAAGTAAGTAAATCATACATGGAGAGTGGTCATCGGGCGCATCCTGATTGAAGAGCAATCTATGCACTTCGTCAAGGATTCTTTTCTATCTGATTTGTCTGGGAGGCTCTTGCTACATTCGCTGTTCGGCACGCAGATTCAACCTTCCCCAAAACTCGGCCCCTCTACAAACACAAACCGGAACGGCGGACAGGAACCGGCGCGGGGTCAGTCGGTCGGCCTCACCCACTCCACCACACCCCACCCACCCATTCTCCTCTACCACCGACGCAACGCCGAATCGGCGACAAACTGAACCCGGGAAACACATCACGCGACCTCCGTCTGATCTTCATTGACAAACAATACAGTGTTCACATAGCCTTGGCAGGGCACATGAGTACTCTGTCCGCGTCGAGTGCCGACATTGGTGTCGCAGTGTTTGGAGCAGAACTTCGGCTGCACAGGTGCCCACTCCCCGGGAATACCTCGCAACCATCACGCCCTTCACCGTACTTAGCCCGATGCTTCATCCCTTTCTCATCGTCACAGACTTGACCGATACGTTACTCACAAACACCTGCCTCAATGGAACTCAAGCAGCACATCATGAAGTAATAAACCAGTATATTCAGACCAAGGTATGTTTCGACGGATCTTTGGGGGTGGGGGGGGGGGGGGGGTGTTTCGGTGTGCGTGTTTGGTAGTTGTGAAAGTGAGTTGTAGTTGTAGCAGTTTCGCTTGCGTGTCAACAAAAAGGTATTCCCCCGGACTGCGAAAAACAAGAGAGAAGAAACCGAAAAGAAGGCACCGCCATGCTGTATCCCCCGTTCCCGTTTGAAACCCTAGAATCATACCAACGCCTCGGATGCAGCAGTTTGTATCCACACGCCTGCCCTGGAAACCCCGTAGTCATGAAGAAGCAATGAACAAAGGAAATGAGATGAAGAAAAGAATGAGACTCTCTCGTCTCTCTTCTCTTTTGAAAATGAGGGTATGTATGTTGCTCGCTGTAATTGCGCAGCTGCCCATGGCCCGACTGCATATGCACCGGGTCAAGTAGTCAGAAGCAACGGTGCTGCTCTGTTGGTATCAAGTAATCCTCCTCCTGTGATGGTTTGATTCAACCCTGCCTAGTACGTCTCCTCTTCAACGAGTTGATCCTGAGCGCCCATGATGGAACTCCTCAGGCCCATCGAGCTTCGCCTCCCTGAGACGCTTCCTCCGCTTTGCCGTCTCCCGCTTGGCATCGGGATGCCGCTTGTAGGGGCTGGAATACCGCTCACAGAGTTTTCTGCCTCTAGGCGAGAATACGTGCCTCTCCTGCTAGGTGTTCTGAATTCGCCATTTTCGTCGCCCTCGTCAATATCGATGCGGCTGCTGATACTAGCAGAGCGCGCATGCAGGCTGCCACCCAAGGAGCTGCGAGGACGACCCAGGGGCGTCCGGGTGCCAGACATACTGGTGCGGCTGATGGGACGGGGCGGTGCCATTTCTGTGCGACTTGATGGCCTGGCGTACGACGAGATGCTAGCCCGTGAGCTCGGCCGAGACATTGTAGAATCGCCGTGTTCAAGACCAGCCCCTGGGTTTCGGTTCGGTAGCGGGCCAAAAGACAACCGGCTGACACCTGACGTGCTAAGACGAGGTACATGCTTGGATCGTGTGCTGGCAGAGAAGTTGGGGTTGGATGGCGTAGTGTCGTCGCCCCGTACTGATGAGGCGGTGGAGCCACTGGGACGTTTCCGTGAGCGGATAGTAACCGTTGACGGTACGCTGTGGACTCCGAGAACCGAGGAGCGGGGTGAGGCTCGAGGTGGTGTTGTGACGGGAGCAGGCAGCTTCGATCGTGCATTATGCACGCGAGCTTCCAGACGCTGCATCTGAGCTGTAAGGGTTCTGATGTGGGCGAGAGAGTTGTTGGCAGGCTTGGGGGGCATGCGGGTGGAGATGGAGCGAGGGGCGGTGCGAGGAGCAGGTGTGCGTGTCGGTGGCCCGGTTGAGGGACGACCTCCAGACGGCCGGGTGCTGCTCACGGATGTCGTGAATGAACGAGGCTTGGGCGTGATACTGTGTTCGGTGGACGGCAGACGCGACTTGCGAGTCGCCGATGCCGGAGTCTTGGCCGGGGTCTTGAGGGGTGTTCGGGAGACAATCCTCTTGGGTACGGAGGCGGAGACGTCGGACATTGGCGGGGATGGAGGCTCGCTGATCTGGGCGGGTTTGGCAGCAGGGAGAGCTTCCGCATCGGGCGGCGTCGATACCATGGGCGAGCTTGCGGTTGAGCCGGGGGAGGCGTCGAGGGTCTTGTCGAAAACGGGGGATGAAAGAACGGAAAGGTCGGTGGATATGGCGGACAGATGACGTTGCTCCTGCTTCTTGATCTTGTCCTGGAGCACCTCGGCCTCAATCTTGAGGTCGGAAAGCTCCTCGCGCAGGCGTTGCGCCTCGATGCGCAGCGTTTCTCGCTCCTGTTCACCGATTTTGATCTCCTCCTCCATCATGACGTTGCGCTCGATCGCACTGTTAAACTTGGATTCGAGGTCCTCGAGGGAGGAGCTGGTGTTTCGTGCCTGTCTCTCGAAGTCATCGTTGGCGACCTCGATATCGCGTAGCTTGAGCTGGAGTGTCCTGTTGGTGTCGCGCAGTGTTGTGATTTCCTTTTCCAGAGTGTTTTGAGCCGTATTCGCATCCTTCTTGGCTTGGTTGTATTTTGACTGGAGGGAAAGGTCATTTAGAACTGGACATCTCTCGGTATGTGATATGCGCGCCGATAAACGGTAACCGGCGGGAGAGGGTATGATCTCACCTTCCACTCCTCGGCCTCGAACTTGAGGCCCTCTGCCTTTTCCTGGAGTTTGCGCTCCCTCTTTTCTGCCTGCTCGATATCCTTCTCGAGCTCCTGCTCTAGCTCCTTACTGGACTCCCTGAACTCGGACAGTTCCTCCTCGAGTGATGCATACTGAGACTTGTACCAGCGCAGCTGATCTTCAGGGCTCATCGCCTCGCTGGGCGGTGAGGATGGTGGCTCTGCCATGGTTGTTGTGATTGTGCCGCCGTCGCGATGTTTATTCGGATCGCATGTGATGCTCGGCGGTTATCGGGCGAGCAACTGTGGGTGGTTGGGTTTGGTGGTGGTGGTAGTGGGCGCAAAACGTGCGAGGTGGGGGCACTCGCTGCGGTCGCAAACAGAAGTTGTTGAAGTGATACAAATCAAAATTGTAGTCGTCGATGTGAATGATTGTCAAAGTCGTCAAATGCGTGCTATTGTGTCGTTGTCGTCAGCCTTCTATCGCTCGCCAGATTTGACGCGATCGATGGTGGTAGAAAACATCGCACGTACCGACTTCCAAGTGTTGTTGTGGGTGGTTGGGAGTGTCGTATCAAAGCGTGGGAAAGACGAAGAGCCCGACTCGGAAAAGGAGGATGTCGAAATGGAAGAATGGAAAGGCCCGGAATGTCGCGTGGGTGGTTGTCGATGTTGATACTGGGCGTCGAAGACTTACCTGTGTCGTCGATCGGTGGTGGTCGGTTATCGGTGGCCGTGGTCGTTGTTTGTCGAAGTCGTAGTCGTCGTTGTCGTCGTCGGTGTCGAGATGTCGGCGGAAGAGAGATGCATCTGCACGCTCGCTATCGGCGACACAAGACTTTCAGGGACTGGACTGACCGGATACACAGCTGGGCATGGCTGGGACAGGACGGGAGTGGACAGGAAAGGGAAAGGTCGGTGCAATGTTGATGTCGGTCAGGCGTGAGTGGGCGTGGAGTGTGCGAGTGGGCGTGTGGGCGACGGGCGTGCGTGTGGTGTGTGTGGTGGTGGTCGTTGTTGCTGTTGCGGGTTGCCCCCTGTCACCCCTTGTCGTGGCAGCGCGCTAGTCCTGTTCAGGACCACTGGCTGCTACCACGGGCAACAAAAGGTGAGTGGCTGATGACGATTATGTAATATTTCCTTTCCTAAGGCACTCTCGTCAAGTATTAAGGTAGGCGCGGGAAAAGACGCAGGAAGGGACTCATCTGGTTGGACCTGCCAATCACAGCGCTGGATGGGGACCTTGATGGTGGAGAGTGTACCTTTTTTTGGCAACTGCCCTCAAGAGGAAACACCACCTGCCCTGAGCATCTCCGTGAACGATGTACGTACCGCTGCACCCGTCCACGACCTCACCTTCCATCTTCCTGGGAGAAAGATACGTACCGTGGATACTTGGTGTGTGCTGTCGCTGCCCCTCCTTCGTCATTTTACTCCTGCAACATCCGCTGGCAGCAGAGGAGTCATTTCAAGCTTCAACCACCCGCATTATTTCTTCGATCAACGTCTAGTCTTCCCTACCCGGACACTCCCAACTCCTCGGTTTATCCACCTTGGGCTCTCTCTCAAAATACTGTACATGTCCACGGCGAAGCTATTGCCATATGGCTGGCGGCGATCATCCACATTACGGCGGAGACGCCTTGTACAATGCGCCACGCGAAAACCATCTTAATGTCTAGGTGGAAGTAGAGCAAGTCGACACACCAAAGACCATCTGTCTCACTCATTGTCCGCCTTCGTCAAATCGGACACCTCAAAGCTCCTCCCGCGTCATTGTTTTCTGACCCTCTGCAAACGCGCCCCGAAACTATGCCAGTGACTGAGCGCAGCCTACAGACGGACTCAGCAACGAGAAACCCAACCAATAGGCCAGACCAAAGAGACTTTGACCCCCAATTCCAATCTCAATCCTCGGATGACGACGGGTCGACGGCAGCGAGCAGGGCCACTCCCGGGCTGACTTGATCACCGTATCAGGGTCATCCCAAGTTTCGGTTCATGCAATGCACTGATCCTTTCCGGCCCACCACTGGCACCAACTGCCTTGAGTTCCTTTGCTGCGGCTTTGGTGCCCACCCGCCTGGTCGGTGCTTGCTGTTGCTTTCGCTGGCTCTGGCTTCTGCACGACATTGGACTGCGACCTGTTAGACGCTTCGAGGTTGCTCTGCACAGGCGCAGCCGCGTTGGCGCCGATCGAAGCTGCGATGCTGATTGTCCTAGCCTCTCGGGAAGAAAAAGAAAACAAGAAACAAGTCACATCACTCGCGGTAACCAGCAGAAAGGTTCGGATGCCATGTTTCAGACGCCTAAGCGCCAAGGTCCAGTGTCCCATCCGCATGACACTGGAAATCCATCCGTCTCATGCCACCATCAACTCTACAAAGCTAAGAAAGTCGCCCATTTGCTCACCAAAATCCTAGGTCATCCTCTCATGCACCTAACCTTCCAAAAATTACCGGCTCACTAGTTCAAAGTTGCACTAGTCCAACGGATACGCACGCGGGAGATCCTCCTCAATAAGCAGGGAGCTCCGTTCCAGTGCTCCGCGCATTTTCCGTCGCCAATTTCTGCCCGGCCGGCGATCGTCACACCCGTCGCAGATACAAGTTGTCCCCTCCGTCCTCATGTCGCTTCCGATACAACCGTCCAATCGATATCGTCGTCACGGACCGGACGGCCGGCGCATGTGCAACCTCTCGGCGGACCCTGATCCAATGACCAAAAGATCCATCTCGCGCCGATACCACGGCCCTTTGACTGAAAAAGGCTCCCAACTACAAAGTCTCCAATGTTTCACGCCAACCGCTCGGAAGTGGCGGTCATAGTGCCGACTCTCGGGCCATCTGCGCCCTGCAGACAACGTCCGTTCGCCGCGGCACTGAAATCTCGGTCGCCAAATAAACGTGGGAAATGAGGGGTCCATGTGTTGTTGTCTTGCCAATCTATCATCTTCACCCGAATTCTCCTCAAGGCCAAACTCCGCAAATCTTTCGGGACGAGCGTCCGTATTCTGAAAAAATACGCAGCAACAGACTTATCATGTGTATTCGCATGCGCGGCAAATCGAAATTGAGCTGACGATGAATGAGAAGATTGCTTGTAGAATCATGAGCAACCTCAAAAAGCTTCGAAGCTCTGCCGTCCGTCTATTGATGAAAGTGGCTGGGATCATCAACAATTCTAGCCTTTCTACGGATATCCTTGGCGCTCTACATATTGCTTGGACAATGGCGCACCGCCACACACAATAGTCCGAGAACCATCGGGGAAAACAACTTGAGCCTCAGCATTTTCAGCACTAGGGTATTCCACCAATACCGGCTCTTTGATACTGCTGCTCTGCCATTCCAACGTCACGAGCCATCCACCCTTAGTTCGAACCCGTGAAAGCTCACCATCGGGCCAGCTTATGGGACATGACGGGAGAAGTCGAATCTCGACTACATGTTTCTCTGTGGTATCTTGCGAGACACTGGACTGAACCAAGCACTCGAGGATGCCGGCACACCCACCAAAGTTGCCGTCAATCTGGAACGGCGGGTGATTATCGAGCATGTTTGGCAACGTCGAGCTCTTAAGCAGCATATCCATATGCTGACCGCAGCCTTCGGCATCCAGGAGGCGAGCATGGAGATTGAGTAACCAAGCCCTGCTCCACCCCGTGTGCCCACCTCCATGCGCTGCTCTTCGTTCCAGTACTCTTTTTGCAGCAGTCGCTAGTTCTGGAGATCTCCCAGGGCTGATGCTTTCTCCCGGGTACAACCCAAACAAGTGGGAGACATGTCGATGGCCCGGCTCAAGCTCTTTGTAGTCCTTTACTCCCCACTCTTGTATCAAGCCGTCGGCGTTGACAGACAACTCGGGCACCCTGCCGAGGGCCTCTATCACCTTGATTCGCAACTGGCTGTTAACGCGCAGTTTATCAGTACTCCAAAGATATCTCTCAAAGGCTATTCGAACAATAGTCATGTCGATGGCGGAACCTTCGCAGAGAATACCAGCATCGCCTGAATCAGAGATGAAGGTGTTCTCGGGTGATAGCGATGGGTTCGTTACCAAGTATGTGCCGCAAGCTGATGGCACTAGAAAGTCGAGAAGAAAAACGATACAACCCTCCAAGACAGTTGCGGCTCGCCTGTGAAGGATCTCGTCATACTGGTACTGCAAAATCTCAAATATGTCGATACAAACCCAGACACCCCCGAGAGGCCAGATAGTAGAGGGCATCCATCGGTCTTGGGGGTCTGTATCTGCCCAGATATCAGTGTTGTGATGCGCACACCATCCTCCACAGCCGTACATGGTCTTTGCCGTCTTTTTCCCTCGCTCTGCCATGCGCTCTAGCAAGTCGAGCATCGGAACAGAACATTCGGTCAAGTTACACGGTCCGGCCGGCCAATAGTTCATCTGGAGGTTGATGTTGATGGTATACTTGCATCCCCAAGGTGGAGCAAAAGAAGGGTTCCAGATGCCTTGCAGCGTCGCAGGCAGCGCCTTGACAGAGTCTCGGCTTGCCGAAATGAGCAAATACCTACCGTAATTCTGATATAGAGCAATCAGCCCGGGATCTCGGTTCTGTTTGATTCGCTGATCTGTTGGGAGATGGTCGGCATCAGGCCACATACGAAGCGTCGTTCTACCAAAGAGGTTCCGATAGTCCACCTGATGACGTTCAACCAGTGTGGCCCACGGGGTTTTCAGTGCCTTGAGGACATCATCCCTAGCGGCTTCTTCGGGTTCGTTCTCTCGGTAGGTCGTCTGAGCACCAATGGCAATCGTACACGCTGAAGAGGTCACCACGACACAGTTACCGACAGTCTCTACGGATCCTGCAGCGTCATCGCAAGAAACCTTGAGAATAATAGACAATCGATTGCTATTCCGTCCGCCAGGCGTCGCACTCAGTGTAATCTGCCCGTCCACTGCGTCGATGCTGTCGAGGAACTCGTTGGTCTCCCACTCAATCTCGCTGACTCGGTTCAGTCGAATGACGAATCGAGCGGCCTCCGATGCCGTGATCCTAAACGCCAAAATATTATCTGGGAAGCTGGCAATGGTGTCTCGACGGTAAGAGACACCACGACATCGATATTCGACAGTCATCTGCGCGGTTTCCAGACACAAGTATCGGCGGTAGTCCGTGACATCCTCAGTGGCGTGACAGAATTCAATGGTGCAAGTGCCCAGCGGTTCATAGTATCGCATGCTGGCGGGCGTCGCGAAGAAGGCCTCTCGCACGAGAGACTCGGCCTCGGCGTGCTTTTCATCTCGGATGAGCTGTCGGAGTGTCGGCAAGTGGCGGAGGGCGTCCTTCGGTGTCCTATCCTGCGGCCCGCCGTACCACACCGAGTCCTCATTCAACTGCAAGAGCTCGGTATCAGTTCGCCCATAGACCATGGCACCCAGCCGCCCGTTGCCGATTGGTAGAGCTTCAGACCATTCGGAGGCGGGGGACTGGTAGTGGAGACGCGAGGAACTGGGAGATCGGCCCTCGCCGGAGCCGGAGCCGAAGCTTTCTGGACCATGAACGGGGGGCATTTTGCCTGGGAACGACGTGCCGGTATGCCGGTGCCCGGATTGGACTACTTCGAGAGACGTTCTGGTCTAGTCTGGACTGCAAACTTCCAAGACAAACGGGGTTGGGGAAGAGACAAAACTCTGATGAGCTGGTGATCAGAATCTGTTTTGGCCGTCCAAAAGCCCTCTTTCAAAGACGATGAGAGCCGGGCGGCCCTAGGCGACTTTAACCCCAGACAACCCACGATGGACTGGGGTAGAAGCCTCGGCGTCGTATCATTTGAGGAAAATTGGCTCGGGGAGTGTGGGGTAGCCGGCCGGCCGTTTGCCTCGAGCCAATCATCACGGGTGAAAGCAGACCGAATATGCTCATTCCGGAGGGATGTGATGCCTGTCTGATCCAACTGCATGTTTACAACCGCCCCGGCCAATCATCATCAGACAAAGCCGATGCTGTCTGAGCTGTTGAGTGGATCTAAGGGAAATACAGAGGCTGCTCTAGAGGCGAAGGAAGGGGAATCGGCAGTGGATTTGGACTGGTTCGTGCTGCAAGGAGCATCTCATGTGAACCACATGGCCAGTTGGAACGTCTGAGAGTCTGGGGATCGCATCCCTCTTCAGGGTTCGAGACCCAGCTATCGGAAGGCCATTCCGTGTTGCACTAGAAGGGTAGCAGTGCAGGATGAAAGCAGCCCTTCTGGTCGTGTCTTCCCGCTCCCAGAGCTGAGGTTGGGGAACCTCTATATATCCGCCGAGGCACCGCTGCAACCTGAGATCCTACGGTCCCAGAGACTCGGGCTTCTCGTTTCTTCACCCGCGTTTCCATTTGCCTCGATCCTCACCTGACGAGACTTCACGAAGCGGTCTTCTGCGCCAAAGCAAGACCGTCTAGCCAATCATGGCGCCTCGAGAAGATGTTGACCACACGGTCATCTTTCACGACGATGTCGCCCAGGCGAATAAGATTGGTGTTGCCGTCGAAGAAGTTGCGGCAACCCGCATCTCAGAGGCTGACATGATGCGTAAGTCAGCTGAGGCCCTTACACTGAAGTCCAAGACCGGCCTTTACATCTTTGGATACATGCTCGTGATGGGCTGCAACCAAGCAGGGTAAGAAAACAACGGATCCTGTTTGTCTTTGACGGAGGTAAAGGGATGATGGTGCTGATCATTCTGTGAATAGTTTCGGTATCGACTGGGGTGTCATCAGCGGAATCAACTCCAACGACCGATGGCACGACTTCTACGGGTTCGGCAACGCTGGTGTCATCATCTCCACGATCAACGCCCTGATGCAAATTGGTGGCTTCTTGGGTGCTCCCTTCCTGAGCTGCGCCGACGTCCTCGGCCGCCGGGGTGTCAACTTCCTCGGCAACGCTCTCGTCATCATCGCTGCTATCATGCAGGCCATGGCCCCGAACCTGGCCTGTCTCTTCATCGGCCGTCTCGTCCTTGGATTCGGCACAGCGCTTTGCACCGCGCCGCAGTACGTTGCCGAGCTTGCGCCTGTACATCTTCGTGGTCGCCTCGTTGGTGTCTTTGGCGCGTGTTTCCAGGTCGGCTCGCTGATGATGATTGGTATCATGATGGGCTTGACGAACTGGGACAGCGACTGGCAGTGGCGGATAGCCTTCTTCATCCAGGCCATCTTCCCTCTCTTCGTGTGTGTCACAATCTACCTCGTGTGCCCAGAGTCGCCTCGTTTCCTCTACATGCGCGGCAAGAAGGAGGAAGCCCGTCGCGTCGTGGCAAGGTACATGACGACCGACAACGACATCAACCACGAGATTGTCGACCTCATGATCCTGCAGATTGAGGAGTCTATCGAGACCACAAAGGCTGGGTTCCGCGCTACCTGGGATTTCCGGGTCTTCTTCACCAAGGCCGTGTGGTTCCGCACCGTTGTCCTGGCTGTCTACGCTGTTTTCCAACAGTGGAATGGGTACGTTATCTCTCTGAACCCCCTCGCTCTTTATTGCTGTCAATGCTAACATAAATCACCAACAGTGGTGGCATCATCGGATACTACCTGGCTCCCGCGCTCGACACAATCGGTATCACCTCGCAACTCGACCAACTCGGCATCAGCCTCGGCTCGACGGCGATCTACTTCGTCTTCACTCTCTTCGGCTCCTATATCATTGACTACTTCCGTCGTCGCACCCTCATTTTCGCCGGACTGATTAGCATGATTTGCGCCCAGATTGCCGTCACCATCACGAGCTGGCAGTATAACCTCAGCGAGCAGAAGACGACGGCCATCCTGACGGTCGTCTGGATCTACCTCTTCCAGGTCTGCAGCGCCACCTTCATCGCGACCATGCACAACCTCTACCCGGTCGAGCTGCTCTCGCTGCCGCTGCGTGCCAAGGGCATGGGCCTGTTTGCCATGTTCCAGGCCATCGCGGCCGTGGTGCACAACTATGGTATCGGCATCGGCGTCGGGAAAGTTGGGTACAAGATCTGGGCCGTGTACATTGTGTACAACTTTATTCAGATTATCATTAGCTACTACGTCTTCCCTGAGACGAGTAAGCTGAACCTGGAGGAGATTGATACCATCTTTGAGACGCCGGGCGGCAAGCCTGTCAAGTTGAGTATCAAGATTGCGGATGCCAAGAGGGAGAAGGCGAAACTTGATCGCCAGAATGGGGTATCGCAGCTTTGAGATGTCTGAACTTGTGGTCACGCATGGCACAACACGAGGCATGAACTCGGTTTGGAGTTGATATGGATAGCGTGTTGTTGGTAGTCTGTCCTTTGATTTTTAAGGGGCTCCGATATCCAATTTGAATTATCTTGCATCAGGGACTTTGAGAACGACACTTGGCGAAGGTCTGCCAGCATGCCCGCATGTCTACTTCGACTTCATCATACCTACCTCAACTGTTCCTTACATCAACTCGTCCAATGACGGTTAACCCTGCAAGTCACTTCCTATCGTCACGTATACCCATAATCCACCCAATACTGCAAAGATCAACCTCCCCACACATCAAAGCCAAAAAGACAAAAGAATAACGCATCAGAGCGGTGATGAGTTGACAAGAGTGGGATTCGAACCCACACCAATTACTTGACTAGCACCTGAAGCTAGCGCCTTAGACCGCTCGGCCATCTTGCCTTGTTGATTGGATGATGTTTCGACGACGGTGAGGTGCTTATGGAAGGATGCGGACTGTGGTGGAGGGTGTGTGGCCCTAGGTGTGGAGCAATATGCATGGTTTTTGGTGTTGTGGATTGGTTGTTGGTTGGATCCATTCTGTTGTGGAACTTGGAGACCTCGGACTGGGATGGTTTGGAGCGGAGATTATTTAGAGAGGTGAGTGGTGGCTGGGAAGTTGGTTGTCTTTAAGATGAAGTATTGGGAGTCGAAGTTATGGGTTTCAAGTTCGTGATGGAGGCAGATGAGGAGTGTTGAGAGAAGAAGAGAAGACCAACTTTTCTATTGAGCCCATTCCAGGACTGACATGCTGAAAGCGACATCTACCCAGAGATGGAAGAGTCCAAAATAGAAATCACATATTCAAAGTCATCAAGTAAATGGATATCAAACCCAATAATCATAAGACAAACGCCTCAAATCAAAATATATACGGCACAAACCGCGCCGTGGAAGCATGCCACCTCTCCCACTTCTCCCCAAACTCCTCCCGCAACATGCCCTCCTCCTCCCTCACCCTCGTCCACACCCCAAACAAAAACACGCAGCACGCAGCAGGACCGAGAACCCACTGCACACTCCTCAACCCCTGATGCCACGCCGGCGCAACCCAGCAGCTCAGCACGCCGTCGAGCCTAGCCAGCAGCGCGACATTGGAGAGCACGAGAACGATGACGCCCGTGTAGCTCGGGTGCTGGAGGTACCGATAAATCCCCGTCGTCTTGAGCTGATCCGGTTTCGTGAGCTGGAAGGTGAAGTTTTTCCCGAGGGAGCGGTAGGGTCCGAGGCGGAGCGGGACGCCGGCGAAGAAGATTGCGGCGAGCGGGAGGAGGGTTGAGGCGGACCAGGTTGTTAGGGAGGCGCTGAGGCCGTTTTCGGCGCCGTGGCGGAGGATGGAGGGCGGGATGTTGGGTGTGTAGAGGGCGAGGGCGGCGAGGTGGAGAGAGAGGAGGGCGAGGGGGAGGAGGATTACTTTGGGGGTGTGTCTGTGGGTGAGGTGCATCCAGCGGATCGAGTCTGCGTGTTTGGTTTGCGGTTGGTGATGGTGATGGTGGTTGTGGTGGTGAAGGTCGTCGTTTGGTTTCTGAGGTGGTTCGGGGTTGGGGTTTAGGAGGCCTATGTAGGTTCCGATGGTGGAGGCCAAGATTGCGACCGAGAGTGATGCCTGGGATATAGACATCTTGTCGGCTTGAGCCTTGGTTTGTAGAGTAAAAGTGAAAAGAAGTGAAGATGAAGACGAGTAGTAAAGAGATAATGGAAAGAAGATCCGAGGCATCGCGAGACTACTAATTCAATCCCGCGTGACGCTTGTGGGGTGGCAAAAGCACAGGCCAGCTATATCTTGAGGTACTTTGGTCCGGCCACTTATCGCGTGGAAATGGAAGTACTCTAGATATCCATGCCCGTGCTGTCGGAATTACGTCTGGTTCATGCCGCGATATTCATACCCGTAACTTGTTATGCGATTAGTTGTGAGTGAATGGTAATATTTTAACCTTGATCCGATTATCGGAAGTCTAGATAAGTCAATCATAACTTTGTGTGGAGGGGCGTGGGAGAGCAGTGAGATCGCCCTGTATCAGTGTAGGTAAGGTTGTCTTCAAACCTTCACATGCGAAAGCTCACTGGATCTCGAATATGATAACTTTGTATGAGTTCTAAATGACATAAAATGGCGTTTATAATAACAAAACTTCCATATAGGTTTAAGGTATTAGGTGAATCCGTTGGATTGCTGCAGTTCCCTCGTCAGCTTGTCGGCAGCTCATATGAGCCTCATTGTGCTTTCACACTCACTACCCTGGAGGTCACCTTGAGCCGGGGCATCAACTTTGCTCGATAGGCAGACCTTCGATGGAGCCCAAACTGTCAAGCTATATGTTGAGAGCTCTCTGGCTTGAATAGACTGAAAGACAGAAAGAAGGCCTGCGACTTCGGGTGCGGATGCTGTATCTACATATCATTATCCATCGTAGTCGTGAGCTGCCTCCTGCAAGTCACATCGCTCTAAAATCAAGGCTGAGTCTACCTCTCAGGCCACCTCTATGTCTACATGTACCTTACGCTAGGTAACACTAAATTAGAAATTATGTATTACACCTCTCCGGGCTCTCCTTCAACGACCTTAACCTCTGGTCCTTCAATCTGCTTCACCTTCCGGCCTTCCCACCAGGACATGAGACCGGCAAGCATAGCGACACCGCATCCCAAGCCGATGAAGGTGCCAGTAGCCCATGACTGGACTCGTTTGTTAGTCCCATTCACAAAGTCGGGTCTGACACCATGATTACGGCGTAGCGCCCATTAGTAGAGTCAAAGAGGGTACTCACAGGTCGATCAAGTCGGTTGTATCCCCACATGAAATAGCACAACACAGCCTGCAAGAACGTATTCCAAACCATCATCCAAATCGTGAACCCCAACTTCCACAGCGCCGTCGGGGGCGCGACCTGGCCGGTAAACGTCTCAGGCGCTTTCTCGCCCTGAAGAGCCCACGCAGGCGGCCGGAACCAGCTCTTATTCTGCGCCGCGAGCTTGAGCATCGCCGCCTGGTTCTTGAAGTTGACGGCGCGGATGTACCAGTACAGGTCGCGAAAGCGCCAGGGCGCGAGACCGAAGCCCGTTACGCAGAAGAGGGCATTGAGGATCTGACTGGAGATTTCAAGCCACTTCTTGCGGGGTGAGTTATCGTCGTCGGCGGTTGGGTAGTTCATTGCTGGTGCGGCCTTGAGGAGGAGGAAGAAGAGCATGGCCTGGGAGGGTGGGTCAGTATGGACAGCTTCATTTTCATACATCATGATGTGAACTTACTCCCCAGGCCTAAGAGTCAACTAATGTTAGCATGTCTCATTTGCAAAGAGGCCGTGCAGTTGAGGTGGGAATACTTACGACAATATTCAAGCAGTAGATGGTGATGACAAACCCTGACGGCGTGAGGAAGAACTTCCAAAATGCCTTCAACCCATTGACAATGGTCGTCTTCCACGGCGCCTTCTCCTCCGCCGCGTGCTTCTGATACAGACTCTGTCGCCGCTGGAACTGCTGACCCTCGCTGGGCAGCAGGCTCTCATCATGCGTCCCCGTCCTCGGCCGTGCTTCGTCCGAAGTCTCATTCAGCACAGCGGGTTCGTCCGTTTCCCTGATATTTTCTGATTTGTCGTTAAACACGTTTCGCCCACCGGCAGACGATTGCCCATTAATAGAAAACGTCGACGCGCGCCGGCTCGTGTTGGATCGGATGAGCGCCAGGTCGCCGTGGGGTTCCTGGACGGCGTAGCGCGCCGAGTGGCCCTGCGCCGTGAAGGCGATGTTGTCGCCGCCGGATTCGGGGTCGCGGAGCTCGGTGAGATTCGGCGCCTGGGCGATTGCTGTGCCGGCGGCCTGCCACATGCCCAATTGCGGGTTCGCGTTCATGATGGAGAGGGACGCGCCCCGGACGCGGCCTACGATGCCTCCACCATTATCGGCGGACGAGGGCTCGGTCATGCTTGATAGTTCACGGAGATTGTGAGGACGGGTTGATGATGGGGCCTCTTCCTGGCGGTTGCTACGGTGTCGGATGTCGCGGAACGGCCCTCATAAAAAGGTGAGCGGGAGGCCGGTGAGTGAATCGTGCGTGAGATTGCGCTCTCAACAGACAATCTGCGTCTGCTCACGGAGAGGGCTGTCGAGTCGTCGCGACTTTACAATGCAAACGCCTCACAGATCGCGGGGAGTCAATTTGCGATGATTGTTTATGTCAGATGCAGAACTTCGGTCCCCTTTTCCCTTTTTCCTAGGAACACCCATCTCCATGAAGAGACTGCAAAGAGAAAAGTGCCATGCCATCACGTGGGGGCTGAGGGAGAGACAGCGAGCTATCCGCGTATTCCAACCCGACACCCCGACGTGTTGGCCGGCCGGAACCCGCGAATAAGTCGAGCCTAGTCAGGTTCAGTCCTTTGGCAAAAAAGTCTAATTTGCTGCCTATTGCCCCTACCACGCTCTGAATGCAGATCCTGGGTTGGCTGAACGGGGTCGGAGAAAGCCAAGACACTGCCGTGATTAGCTAGCCCGCATATCTCTCGCTTTCCCCGTCCCCCCCGAATCCCCGCTGTTCTTTTCGCAATCCTAATCCGGCTTGGCCAGAACTCGCTCTCGCTTGCAATCGAACTTCTGAGGAACAGAATGCCCACCGGCAGCGCCGCTGATGCCCTGAGTCGCGGGGTCATCTTCTGGAGTGATGATCTGATCAGGTGGTTGGGCGAACTTGACGCCGTCCTTCCGGCGCTAAACTTCAACGTCATAATACAAGACTCGTGATGAGAAGCTTCTGCGACGCCAGCGAGATATTTGTCTATCAATTGACTTTGTTGACTCTCGGTCTCCGTCATTCTGATAGCCTCGAGCGCATGATACCGGCAGTGGGTGAGTTCCGGTCCGGGAGCCCGGGTCGACCGCACCGAGGTTTACTTTTCCCACTCTCTTTTCCTGAGACGGTTTGCTCTCTTGCGAGCCACCGCCGCCTGGATGTCGCCTACCCAGGTACCGCGATCTCGGGGGTCTGCGGAAATACTTTTTGACATTGCTTGTCTACTACGAGAATGCTCTTGAGAATGAGTATCCATCCGTACCAATTCATGAGGTTTTGGGTGTGAATGACCACTCGAGGTCAGAGGAGTGAGTACCAACAGTCCTTGACGCGGTAAAACAGCCAGAGTCTACAGCCTTTTGTTCAATGAGGTATCCTGGTCGCTCTTTTACCGCCTCGTTGCCCTGGTAAGTCTACCAAACACAAGCGACAACGAACATATGCATGTTCAATTAGCTAAGAAAAGCACCCATTGAGTTAATCTTCACCGGAACGTCTACCCGCATCGTGATGAAAGGCCAAAAACACCGCCACAATGGCCAGAGCCCAACCAAGTGATTCTGGCCGTTGAACAATCGGTAATTTCTTGAGTTTGCATCGTGGTCGTGCTTGGATCTGTCGACTTGCCTCATTCCCAGTGCTTTTCTTTGTCCTACTAAATTCGATGTGCCGCCTTGGCGTCAGACACACGTTCCCCTAAGACACGATGGCGAACCACTCGATGGCCGTAATGAACAACACCCACTCTCCACCTTTTGCGAAGTTCCGACACCATTGGCTCCATCACCAGATTGCCCAAATTTTTACAGAGTATCAAGCAACATATCATGCTTGCTTTGTCCTTGTTGTTCAGGTAGCATGGGATAACCTACCGCGTCTTACCAACATCCAAACACCCGCAGACGTCAAATCATCCGTCTTAGAACCTTGCAATTCACCTCTGGGATGCAAACAACGTGATGCGAGTTGCCATCTTTAGGATGTACAGTAATGACGAGTATAAAACTTGTTGCTAAGGGGGAAAATATCAGATGTCCCCTTCCCACACAGTCCTATCGGAAGTACCTAGAATCTGAACCAACATCCGGCATTCCTTCGATAACCATCACTACCGAAGTTACGCAATTGTCCCTCCGCTCCAAGTCAAGCCAGATTTCAGAAGCAATGAGCGAAGTACCAGCAATATTCATCCACAACACAGAAGAACTCCCAGCTGAGGGCCTGCTCTCGGAACTAAACGATCTTCACATTGACGACCGGAAAGATGCGCGCGGTGACGGGCACCCTGCCAGCCCACAGTACGACATGAGTTTCAGACATGCCGACGACTATGGAAAAAAGTTCCTGGAAGTACCCAAACCCAGTAACTGTGATTCGGACAGTGAAGCGGCTCGAGCTCAAAGCAGCACGAAGGCTTCGAGCGAGGCCCAATGCGAATTGACGGCGACCGAATCAATCGACCGCAACGGACAGAAACTGGCTGTCCAGAGTGCGCCACATCTTTCCGAATCCGATCGCAAGACTGACGTCCTCGGTTTGGGAGTCTGGGCTGGAAAATCACTCACGAATGATGTTAAAAAGACCCCCATTGACTATCGTGAATCGCAAAGCCGACGACAATCCGAAAACGATCACGGCTCTGCTACAGAAAACCCCAACCATGCCGTAAGTTGGGCTTCTTTTCTTTCGGATGAAATTGTGTACGTACCCAAACCCCATGACAATCCATATGGAGCTTGGTATGCTGACAATAGAGGTGAACGGCCTGCCCAGTAAGAGGATTGTGTCGTTATCTGGTACTTAAACCACGGTAATTCAGCATACATTAGCAACACTGGGGCTTCTAGAAAGGAAGGCACCTGCAAGTTTCACGACTCATACCGCAAATATTTCCGCAACGTAGGTCTCTCGACATAGTGGTCTAAAAAGAACGTCGAATTTTTGATTCGGTGCGGTGTGCTTCGAGAGACCGATGATGAGGGCTGGGATGATATTGTTGGCGAAGGGGAAGAGGGGGAGGGGGGGGGGGGGCAAATTTGAGAGGAAATCCGGCCTAAGCCTCGACCTCTCTATTTCTTGCGAAGGCTTCTTAGATGTAGAATTGTGAAGTCGTGGTATAAAGGGGAAATACGAATTACAACATCGACGCATCTGCTCAAGCCTTTTCTCTGTATTGCTTGCATTGAGGGGTTGTTCAATGGGTAAAAGAACTATATCGATTTCAATGTAGCTAATGAGCCTATATTATAATACTTGCAGTTGGGCTTTGATGCTGTCGGATTGGAAGTCTAATTCGACCGCGGCATACAGCCGACTGCGCAGGGGCCAATTGGGGGCCCTATTTACGATTATCGTAGCCAGCCTAACCTACGGTTAGAACCTCCTTTTTATACTTACTATGCAAATATTTATATAGTTTAATTAATCTCTTTATTAACTACGGTTCGAACTAATTACCCTAGTATAAGGATACTAATACTAATTAGTAGTTAAATTCTATTATTATAGATTAGTAAGGTATCTCGTTATATAAAAGAGACGACTTTTTAATACCGTACGGAATAGGAAATTTATACTAATTAACCTTACGGAAGTAGATAAAAAAGGAGGTAATTCTTAAATACCGTACGGAATTAAGTAATTATAGCCTTTTATTATTTACGAGAGGTTAACGTTTATTATATTAAACTATATTAATTAACGGAACCGCTTAAGTAACTAGCCTTTTACTATCGCCCCGAGTAGCTTTTTTACTAAACGACTTTTCTATAGCTGGCCCGCGATTAGAAATTAACTAGTTAAATTAATAAAAAGAAATACCTACGTAACGACTACTTACCTAATTAATTAGCGTAACGAACGAGCTTAATAATATAGTATAAAAGAGTACTATGCGATTAAAAAAGGGGATTTTTAAACGTAAATATTTTTATTTAGTAACGAAGGTGACCCTTTAGGAGTTATTAAGCTAAGAGATTTATAATATATAGAAAAGTTTATTATTACGAGGATTTTATAAATATAACTTTAAGCCCGCGATTTAAATAACCTCCTCGTAGCTCCCTTAACTACCCCCCGGGTATTACTTAGGAATATAGTATAGGGGACGGTTTAACGAGGGAGGAGGGAATTTAAAGGTCCTAATAGTATTAAGTTAAGAGTATTACGGATCTCGGAGATTAACCTAGGAAAAAGGTAGCTACCCTAAAGTAGTCTTACGACCTCCTATTAGAGTTACTATTAGCTTAAAAAAAGGCTAAAAAGACGAGGATTTAAGGGGAAAAAAAAAGAATTCTTTAGAGGGCTACTAAAGGGCTTCTTTTTATACTAGCTCCCGGCGCGAGATTACTAATTTCGAAAAATTAACTAAGTAATAAAAAAGATCGCTAGTAAGCGATAATTACTTAACTATAATTAAGCTACGAAAAAGATTACTTAAAAGATATAAAATAGGGTACTAAGAGGTTATAAAAGATAAGATCTTTAAAGTATTTAACTTTACTACGTACGAGCGATAAGTAGGTATTTTTAGTAAGTTTTTAAAATTTACGATTTTATAAAAAAGAGGGCTTAACTTTATTAACTATACTTAACGGCTTATATAGTTCTTAATAGCTTATATAGCTCTTTTACGAGCCGCTCGGCGTTTATTTTTAACTATTTTTATAAAATACTACCCTAGAAGAGGTAGGTTAAGGAAAGAAGTTATTTAGAGATTATAGAGAGTACGAGGCTTAGGAAGCTAGAGGTATACGGGATAGCGGAAATCGGTAATTAGTAAAGATCCTAAGACTAATTACTATATCTTCTTATAATAATATAAACGTTTATTACTATTATTATAAAAAAGAACTACTAAAACTTACCTTTTTATATTAAATAAAAAAGAGGATCTTAGTAAGTACGATAGCTAGCGATTTAGAAAAGTAGTAGTAATTATTAAAAATAATAGAAACGAGAGTAGTAGCGAGACGGTAAGAAGAAGCGGGAATTTCCTAGACCCTAATAAATTCGTTAGGTAGCGAAAGTACGGATTTATTATAACTAGCGCGCGGATTAAATATATCCTTATTAAGATTAAATACGCTAATAACTACTAATATAGGCATAAGCTAGAGCACGACCCTTAGCGAGTTAAGGTAAAAAAGAAGAGGATAAAACCCGATCTTAGATAGAATCCTAATCCTTTATAAATAAGTAAATATTAACCTAGATTATTAAGGGATATAAATATATAGAATTATAGATTAGCCTAACGATAAGTAAATTAACGTAATATTAATCTATTTAATTAAGGTTTATAAGAAAAAAGGGCTATAAGGGTAACCCCTATTTTATAAGATCGTAAACGACCTTAGTTACTAACTAGACGAATAATTTACGAGCATAAGCTTAGGAATCGTAAAAGTAATTAATAAATTCTTTTATAGGCAAGGGGTATTATTAGCGTAATTATAATTACAAGAGCTATACGAAATATTAGTAGTAATAATTATAAAAGAGGAATTCGTGCTATAGAACTAAGTATAGGTCGATAGAGCGTATAATCGCTTTAACGAATTTGAAAAAAAGGTAAACGACTTAGATTTCCTTCCTATAATTACTAACGGAAATTTATCGTTATAAAAGGATATGCCGGGGTAAAATATGGTACTAAAAGTACGATAATTAATAATTCTGCTTATTTTAATTTATAACTTATTACTACTACTAACGTAAAATTCGGTACCGATTAGTTAATAAGAAAGGAGGTAAACGACCCGAAGTTATTAATAATACGTAGCGACGTAAGGATCGTATATAAATACCGAAAATTTAGTAATAAATACGAGGTAATTTATAGATTTTAAAAAGATTTTCTTAAAAGAGAAATTATATTCTAGGGGGAAGTATAAGGTCTTATAAGAAACCCTGACGATATTTTATAATTATTATAAAAAAGTCGGAATTAGGGAATACTAGTACTATTTAGTAATTAATATTATACTCGTAAGTAAAGCCTCTAATTACTATTACGAAGCGGTACGTAATTTCGATCGAAACGACTTTTTTAGTATAATTAACGTAATCCGAAGCCGCTTCGAGACTTACGATAGGAACCTAGAGCTCCTATTTAAGTTATGAGCGATTTTTTATATATTTATAGCTAGGATAATAGAGGGTAAATTGCGAGTAGAGATTTTTAAAGAGCTTATTAATCGAATTAATAAGCTAGCGAAAACCTAGCTAAATAAGGGGATAAATAAGCGGAAAGTTAGATATTTTTATACTATAGTTTAGCGTATATTAGAAGTAAAAATAACCTTATACTAAGTACCCGAAGACTACGAGACGCTCTACTCGAGGCTAAGATCTAGTTTTAATATTAAAATAAGAATGCCGCGCTAAACCTATTTTTAAGTATATAACGGCCCTTATTAATAATATTAAGTTAATCGAACGTATAATAAAAAAGGAAAAGAGGCTAGATATAGTAATCGCTAGTAAGGAGGCTTAGATTCGTTAAATAGGTAGAGATTTAACTTATAAATAGGGTAATAAAAGAGGTAATACTATATTTATAAAAAGGATAAATATTAGTTAAGTAACTATTCTAAGGAAGAGCATACTAAATCGTACGAATAGTATAAAAAGTTAAGGATAGTAGATAGTAAAACTAGCCCTCGTTAGTTTAATTAATTCTTTATTATATATAAGGGTAGATCCGGGGGTACAGAACTTAGTAACGGTAGTTAAAGTAGCGGCCTAAAGTATATACCCCCTATAGGAGATTTAGAAAATAAGGAAGATTTTACTTCTTATACTAACGAATTAGATTATAACGAAATCGACGATATTAATTACTCTTTTTTTGCCCCGTTAGCTTTTAGAGGATATACGAGGCTAAACGAATAGAGGGTAGCGGAAGTTCTTAATAAGCAGGCTTTTATTTATAAATAGTAAGGGAAGGTCCTTTAGATAATAAATATAGAGGCGGCTAAAAGGGCAAATCTAATAGGGCCGAAGCCTATTTTCTTAATAATTAAGGAGAAGACGCTATTTCTTTTAATATTTAAAAAAAAGGAACATAGTACTAAGTAAATCTAGGGGTAGCTAGAGGGGCCCTTTTTATATTACCTAGATCCCTCGAATGCTAAGCTTATATAAGTATTTTATATAAGCAAAAAGTACGGCCTAGACGATTTTTATAAGATTATCCTAGATACTAAGGTATTATAATAGTTAACTAAAGGAAAAGGGTAATTTTAGGCACTATAGAAGATTGTGCTAATAACGCTTAATATATTAACGGCGGGTATTACGAGGATTAGTTTTAGCCTAAGTAAGGAAATCGTTACCCTAGGTATAGTAGAAGTAAAAACGCACTTCGGAATAATAACTTTTTATATTTTACTTATTAATACCCTATTTCTCTTATATTTAAAAAATATAGATCGACTAGGTATTATATTTAATAATATAAGGAATAGAATCTCTAGTAATAAGTACTTCGAGATAGTCGAACGACGATAGGGGTATATATTTATAAAGCTTATTAACGATATAAAGTTAATTAATTACTTAACAGAAAGTGAGCTTAGAAAACTATACTAGAGATTTAGGTACCCGTTAGTTACGAGGCTATATAACTTCTTAAAGTAATTAAGTAATAATAATATCGAAATAGGGGCGCTAAAGTAGTTAACGAAAGTATATTATTAATACTAAATAAATACGCAGAGCTTATATAGATTTAAGTTTAAATTACGTAATGAGCTTAACTTTAACTAGGAAATCGTTATTAATATTTTTTATTTAAATAATTAGCTAGTACTATATATAATTAACGTAGTTATATTTTTTTAGGTAGGGTAATTCTTCCGGGATTTATAAGTAAAGATAGTGTGAGTAGCTTTGCGAAAAAGCTAGATCGATATATATTAAGGACCGCTAGACGGCATTAGAACCGACGCTAGTATTAGCTTTAAGTTAGTAGAATTTAAGGATAATGCGACGGCCTATAGTATATAGCTAAAAGTCGTACTTATTAAAGCGTATTATAGTATTAGAAAGGTAGAGAGGGTATATTAATAATTAAAAAGGGCGTTTAGAATTATTAAAGAGGAAAATCCGGATTTTATTAACGACGAATGCCTCTAAATAGTACTTAAATATTATAACAATACTATAGGGCCTAACGGACTTATATTAACGCTTTTAGTATTTAGAGTATATTTAAGAACGACCTTAGCCTCGCTACTATTACTAAGTATAAGTTAACGAGCCCGAGTAGTTAAAAAAGTAATGCGGGCACTGCGCGAGGTAAGTATAAAAAAGTAAGTTAACGAGGTAATTACTATATATAATAGGCCTAATATAGGGGATAATCTAAATATACTACTAAATTCGGATATATAAGTATAGCGCGAAATTACTTAATAGTAGGCTAGGTTATATAAGTTAGTTTTTGTTAACGAGCGCTCTTATATAGTTATAAGAGATCGTAACTAGTTACTTAAAGTATTAATTATAGTAGTTAGACCGTACTATATAGATCTTAACGAGGTAATTTCTAACTTATAAGAAGAAGAAGAGCTAGGGGAAACTATATAACTTGCGGTAGAGGTATAGGAAATTATCCTTAATAAAATCGTCGTAGTAATATTAATAGATAACGAGGAAGAGGAAATTATTAAAAGGGTATTAATATTACTAGCGAGACGTTGTAAAAGATTATAATAGCAAGCCCTAACGCGGTAATTTATTACTAGCGACGAGGTAATTAATACCTTTTATATAGTAAAAAAGAAAGCCGATTTCGAGCTAGCGGTTAAACTATATAAAGAAGGTATAATTATAATTATTAAAAAGCCGTATAAGGGATTAGATCTTATCGAAGTAAATACTCTTTATAATCGAGGGGTCTATCGATTTATTTTATATGACCTAAAAAAATATATAAACCTCTGTATATTTAAATTACGAATAGTTCGCAAGATTAAAAGGAAAGGAATACCCTAGCTATATAAGAAGTCTAGATATATAATTTAGGGGTATAGTAACGTCGAAAAGGCGACGCTACTTATATAATTACCTATTATATAGCGCTATAGCTAACGATTAATAATAGTACTAATAGTATTATTATAAAAGAAGGGATATGAGATTTAGAGCCGTAATATTATTTAGGCCTATATTTAATTAGCTATAGGGCTTATAAGGAAAATCCTCGCCTATTTACTAAAAGAAATAGTTAGTAAGTACTTAGAAAGTACGATTATTAAAGTGCTTAAGTTACTATATAGGCTCATAAAATCGGGTACTTATTAGTAGGCTACTTATTACGATTTTTATATTAATTAATTATTAATAGTTACTTCTATATACGACCCGTGCTTATTAGTTACGGAGTATAAAGGTGACTAATTTAGGATTATTAGAATATAAATTAACGATATATTAGGCTTATTTAATATTAATTTTATAAAAAAAGAGGATAAGGAGCTTTAGAAAGTGGGCTTTATAGCGAAGCTAAAAGAGGTTTTTATAATAAATACTCCCTTAGTATTTAATAGTAGGATTTTTATAATTAAAGGGGAAACCGTCGTTTTTTAGTAAAAGGGGTAGGGCGAGAAGATTAACCTCGTCGATCTAAACGTAATTAATATTAAAAAGCGGTATAAGGCTAAGCTCGCGCAAGGGGTATATATTACGAGTATTTATTAGCCCGAGGCGACTTTTAACTATGTTAAAGTAGCGTAGGCTATAGATATAACTAAACGAGATATTAAGGTACTTAATAAGCGGCTTAAGTAGTAGTAGACGAATTTTAATCGAGGTCTTATTTACTATTTAATCGACTTTATAATTAGTAAGCTTTACGTTTTTATTAATAAGTTATTTATAAATAATAACGACCTTATTTCGTAATTAGGGTATATTATTATCTTAGTTAACGAGAGTATAGGCGAGAGTAAATTTACTATATATAGTAATATAATTTATTACTTATTAACTAAAAGTAAGTAGGTAACGAGAAGTGTGCTAGCGTTAGAGGTTTATAGTATAGTTAATAGCGTTAACCTCTCTTATATAATTTTAATAACGCTAAGGAAGATTACTAATTAAATTAGCCTTTTACTTATTTTAATAGTTATTTATACCGATTTTTATTTACTATATAAATACCTCGTTAAATTAGGAACGACGAAGGAAAAGAGGCTTATAATCGATATTATAGCCCTTAGGTAATTATATAAAAGGCGCGAGATACTCGAGATCCGTTAGATTAATAGTAAAGATAACCTTATAAACGCTTTTATAAAAGTAATATTAAATAAGGGATTAAAGTAATTTATAAGTAGTAAAAAAGCTATTATACGAATAGAGGGATAAGTTATACGAAAAGAGTAAAGAAAAAGGAGAAAAGGAGACGACCTAATAAACGGGCCTAAGGTTAAATTATACTTCTAACTATAGTAGTTAAATTAATAAAAAAAAGAGAAAGTTAGTGTCGGATTAGAAGTTTAATTTAACCGCGGCATATAGCCGACTACATAGGGGCTAATTAGGGGCCCTATTTATAATTATCGTAGCTAGCTTAACTTATAGTTAGAACCTCCTTTTTATACTTACTACGCAGATATTTATATAGTTTAATTAATCTCTTCGTTAACTATAGTTCGAACTAACTACCTTGTTATAAGGATACTAACAGATGCCTATGACGTTGAAGAACTTCCCGTCACTTTAGAAACAAGAATGAGGCTTGCAATTTCTGTCTTTAGTTAAAGCTGATAATAAGGAGTAAAATATACGGAAGTAACTAGACCAACTTGCCCGTCATTAGCCAGTAAGCCACTGTTCCAGCCTGCAATAAATCTATTTGTCTTGTTGAGAGAAAGGAGAATAGGACGGCATCTCTGTTTAGATATGCCGAAGTACCTGTATGTCAAAAGCTCCGGCCCGCAATATCACCAGCCCAAACATAATTCGAGACATTCATCATAGAAAGTGATCATCAACGCAGCCTATTCAGACTATATCTGAGAGGAGAGTGTTGTTTGACACCGCTTTGTAGCAAGAGGCGATAGGTTTCTGAGTGCCTGTAGGCTGTTCAACTTACTACCCACGAGCGCATCACTTCCAAGACGGTGAATTAACCAACGTTGTATCAGCTGTTCAGTAAAGTAATACTAGAAGGGCACAGCTGCAGCTTGAAAGATCCCGACTAGTCTAGATGGAATTTGCGGATCGGAGAAAGAAGGTTTCCTTCCCAGCACCACGAATGTGAGGTTCGAGTCACGTAAGGTAAGCCCTGTATACTCATTGCATAATTGACGCGCGTTGGAAACGTCTAACGGGCTGTGCTCCCGCAAGCTGTCCCAAGCACGCCCCTCCCCGTGATCAAGTCCCTTAATGAAGGAGCCGCCTTCTCTCAGGCTTCGGATGGTTCAAGCTTTCTCTGGCTGACGATCGTCTCGGGTTCAAGGCTATGTCCGAAGATTCCATCGCGCTTACAAAAATCACACTTTTTGCTGCACAATCTTACCGTAAAGCTTATTGTAGGTACAGACATTCTTTTGGATGGAACACTACACATTTGACTTTCATCCGCTTTCGGATTCTAGCTACATTTGGAATAGTTCGTCGTCAACGAAGAAGTGTCCAACAACCACCAACTTCGTACTCGTTTTCCCATTATGTGGTCTTTGTGAAGCCTTAGTGGACTTCTTGAAGTTCGTGCGGTCTCAATACCGCTAGCCTTGGAAAGGTGTATTAGGATACAGCTTCCTCCGCAACTGAATCTCCATGCAATGAGTCTTTCATCGGATATAGGCCTTCGACCTTGTTCCCCGATCTCCTTGACTTACGAATCAGCAGGTACCAAGAAAACAAGGTCTATACCTGACGAAGGCTAAGTAGAGCTTACTAGAACCGGATAGTTGTCCATCAAGTCATGATCCCTCAAACATCAACACACTTTGAGCATACTCTCGCTACGGTTGAGCTGGAACAACCATTTCGGGCCCTGGATTCCCCTCATTGACAGAGCAGCCGACTCTGCGATGGGTTCGTAAGACGAGGGGCAGAGACCCGATGAACCCTGAGTTCTGAAGTGACCGGAGGCGGGATTCTGGCGAAAAGACCGTCGCCTCGGAAACCTGAAACTGACTAACGATGTGACCCTCGACCACAGAGAGATACTGCGACATCAGGTGGGCCCATACTCAGACAAGTTTCGACCGTGATGGCGCCCGCATCTTTAGCTTTAGGCTATGTTTCGTTGATTATCTCGATCTGGCCGCTCGCTAGTCAAGTGCCGAAGGGATCAGGAGGCTTTGTAGTTCGTACGGCCGTCCTGGTGCAATACAGACGAGGTCTCAAGGTCTTATTACTACTTCTTCCCCAAATGCCCCGCGAAACGTTTTAAGCTATCTCCAAATATTTGATCTGTTCTTTTACTTGCTTGCTGTTAAGTTTTATCTAATATTCCAGTGCCTGGGGCACGAACTCGATTTTCAAGATGCGTGTCCTTGCGGCGTTTACAGTTCTTTCCTTCATCGGGCCATTTGCCATCGCTTCGAGAGCTGGCTCAATACAAATAGAGTATAATAGAGATCCACCACCCGGATGGACACTCTCTCGTCCCGCTGATCCGGATCACCGATTCAGCATATCCATCGCAGTCGATAGAAGCAGGCATGTGGAACGGGCCCTCTACAGTGTCTCCACGCCGGGACATGAGCTATACGGCAGGCACCTCTCTCGAGAGGAGGCACAAGCACTCCTCAACCCCGATACAGAGTCACGGGACATCATTATAAATTGGCTTCAAGAACACGGGAACGCAACAGCGGCAGATATAGAGAGCGATGGTCATTGGATCAAAGTGCAGACAACGGCGAAGAAGGCGAATAATCTGCTCGACGCAGACTTTATATGGTTCCGAAACATTGACAGCGGCAAGGAGGTTCTGCGGACGTTGCAGTATTCTTTACCCTTGGAGTTGAAGAACAAGATCTCGTTAATTACCCCGTCGACGAGATTCTGTTCTCACCCGATGATGCACCAAGGATCGACTGTGGTTACGCCTCTTGCTGACGACACCCCCAGCGACGAGCTTCGGAAGGTGAAGAGGTCGTTGGCTGGGGTGAACCCCAAACTTCTTTACACGGCACAAGCAGATAGGATTACACCGCCCACACCACAAGCACAAGTCGATCCTACATGCAACAGGACTATTACACCCAACTGTATACGAGCACTGTACAATATTCCTGCCAAAATGAACGTCAGTCCGGCCCGCGGTCTTGGGATCTACGCTTCGCAGAATCAGGTTGCCAAATTTGACGACTTTGCCTTGTTTGCCAAAAACGTTGATCAACCGTCAACGGGAGTAAAGTTTTCTTTCCTTAGCATCAACAATGGCATAACAGATCAGGCTCAGAACAAGTTCTCAAACGCTGAGCTCAACTTCGACGTTCAATACACGGCTTCACTATCCAATCCGGTCCCCAACATCGTCACCGCCGTGGCTGGAGATGGACCGATCAAGCTGGAACTAGGCGGACAACCTGGGGACACGACGGAACCTTGGCTGATCTGGTTAGACGCGATGCTCAAGCTGCCTGACGACAAGCTTCCTCACACGATCACCACTAGTTTCGGGGAGAACGAACAGTCACTTCCGGACGGCTATGTTCAGCAGATTTGCGATCAGTTCGGTGCACTCGGGGCCAGGGGCGTTACGATGTTTGCCGCGTCGGGAGACTCTGGACCGGGCAACACGTGTGTCACAAACGACGGTACCAACAGCACGCGGTTCAATGCCGTCTTTCCGGCATCATGCCCCTTTGTCACAGGAGTTGGCGGGGTGAGGGGTATCGCGCCTGAGCGGGCCAGCGACTTCTCGAGCGGTGGGTTCTCGGACAAGTTCGCCAGACCGGCATACCAAGAGCAAGTTGTGCCGGCGTACTTGAAAAACACCATTGGAACCCAATTTAACGGCCTCTTCAACGCATCAGGCCGAGGCTTCCCAGACGTTAGTGCCCAAAGCTTCAACCTCACATTCGTGACGGGCGGCCAACTAGGTGGCTTCCAAGGTACCAGCGCCGCCGCTCCAATCTGGGCAGGCATGGTGGGCATGGTCAACGCCGCTCTCATCCAGGCGGGAAAGCCGCCAATGGGATTCATCAATCCATGGCTATATGGCGCTGGGTTGCAAGCCATCAACGACGTGTCTGCTGGGCAGTCCGTGGGCTGCACTGGCACAACTGGTTTTGGCACGCAAAAGTTCCCGCCTGAGTTCGGAGCCAAGCTCGTGCCGAACGCGAGTTGGCCCTCAGTGGCTGGCTGGGACGCTGTCACTGGATTGGGGACTCCGGATATCGGCAAAATGTTGGCGCTGAGAATGGCAATGTGATGAGAGTTGTGTAATTTTAGACTACAAACAATTTGGGGTACAAATTTGACCTAATCCTTAACATACAAGTTTTCCGCCCAGTCCTGTTTTTAGTGAAGTACTTAGTCCCGTTCATAACTTTGCATTGTTGATTGCAGTAATTGCGAACGGATTTGCAGTAAACGTTCCGTTGGGATCAGCGAGTGCTCTGGCCTTTCCAAGCCGCCTGTACTTCTCCTCATCTTCGTAGTAGCACTTCCAGATCTTCTCATCACCCAAGTTCCAATCACCATAAGATCCCCAAAGAAGACGTCTATCCTTCTTGCTGAACGGGCTGTCAGGTCCGTTCATAATCTGATCGTTCTTGGCTTGCCATGATTGAGCCAGCTTCCTGGAATCTTCATCGGGCTCGTGGAAGCAGTCCAAAGTCTGGACAACAGACGAGTCTCTCCAGCTGTAGGATGTGCCGTTGTCTCTGTTGACGAAGAAGCGCGAGTTCTTGCCTCCAAAGCACTGGATTTGAACTGACAGCTTACATCGCATGAAACGCTCATAATCCTTCTCACCCTCATGTCCCTTGAGGTACTGTTCAGGGTTATAGATGAGGTCAATGCGATCAACAACAGCATCAACCCACTTATCTTTTGTAAGGCTGGTGGAGTTGGTCGAGTATGTGCGCTTGACGTATGGGAGGTCAAACTCGCGCGCTCTGGGGAAGATCCACTGCCCAGTCATATCCGACATCTCCATGTCGAACTCTCCAAACTGAAGCGAGAAGTCTTCCAACAGGCTCTTGAGCTCTCGGAACTTGCCAAACCAGGCGTCGACATTGGCATCGTACTTGTCCTCCTTGCTGGTCGGGCACCACTGCGCATACAGGATTATCGAGGCTGGAAACCGTCCATTGAGCAACTCCAGGAAGTCGTCTTCGAGTGCATTCTTGATGCGGTCCTGGATGCGCTGCCAGACGTTGGCGTCTTTGAGCTCCTTGAACAGAGTCGACATAGGGAAATCTGTGCTGATGACACTGACACAGAGGTCAAAGCCACGGGGGAATGTAGGGTCATCAGCCATCTCGGCAATGGCATTGAGAAGTGTGGTAAGAACTTCCTTGGAATAGAGCCAGAGTGCCTTGATGCCATGAGGTCCTTTGAAGCCGTTAGGTCCAGCGACGGTACCAAGGTAGCTACTAGACTTATACACCTCGACGATGTAGTGAGTGATGACGCCGAAGTTTCCTGGGCTGCCACCAAGGATGGCATAGAACATCTCAGGGTTGTTCTCCTTGGTGATGTCGCGGATGACACCGTCGTGGCATACCATGCGGATGGTTCTGATATTGTCTCCAAAAAGGCCGAAACTTCGGCCTAACTGTCCGTAACCGCCAGTCTGGCCGTGACCTCCGACGCCGACGTACGCACACTGGCCAGTGGGAACAAAGAGCTTCGTCTGCTTGAGGTACTTGTTGAGATCCATCATAGTGATGCTGACGCCAATATAAACAAGTGTGCGGTTGTCTGCAATGGGTTCCTTGGGCTTCAAGATCATCAGATCCTTGTACGTGTTACCCAAGTCGATCTGGATGTTTTTGCCGCTTGTGGACGAGGCTCCGCTGTACTGGTGACCTCCACTCTTGACGGCAACGGCCACCTTGTTTTCCCTGGCCCAGTTGACCGCTCTGATGACATCTTGGTCGTTTTGAGGTCGCACTATGAGATCGGGGTTCATGTCGTGCTCTTTCTGATATGTTGAAGTTGCATATTGCTGGTTGAAGAAAGCGTATTCTTGCATCTCAGACTCGTCTCCCACCCTGGAGTATTGCATACCCTCGAAATCTTCAATGCGAACCATGGTTGAGATTTCTAGAACGGAAAGTAAATAATGTTTTTTTTGAGAGGTGTCTCTTAGAAGAAGCAGAGTTGCAAAGGACTTGATCAGCAGAAACAGGACAGCCAACAGCAATAAATAAGAATCAATCAGCATCACATGCATGGACCCCATTTACACGGAACCCCCAAGGCAGGCTACATACTGCTCAGCCGCAGAGTCGTCTTCAATTGGGAAAAGTTGTGCAACAGTTGATCGTAGGCTTTCTAGGTGAATGACGGACGTTGATTGGTGTAATCAAAGACAAGATGGTCAGCAGTCTGACGCCGAGTCCCATCACCAAGCCCGACAGCCTACTCAGCCAGCCTTGATAGCCTTCTGCATTCCGACGAGTAATTGCTGCAACCAGTTCGGCCCTCAGCCTTCGGAGTGGCTGACTATCACACCGGCTTACGCTGCATAGTCTAGGGGCCGGGCCGCGCAGGTGCGTTTACGAGCGTTGTCGAAAGAGCCGTGGCGTGGAGCTGGCATAAGACACGCTAGCCTGATCCGAGCATATCTGATGTTTTGGGCCGCGGCTGAAATATATCAACCATGTCCACCTTCTGATAGGTGGCCAGGCATCACTTCGGTTATGCCGCATTCCCGCTTACTGGCCAATGTTGTGCTTTCGCTGGCAAGGCGACCCCCATAAGGCGTCTGCTGGACCTTTTTGCGAGATGCTGTTTTCAGGGGAAACGAATGACTTGCAGAAGTAAGAATTTCAACCAGCTCTTGGCCAAAACCAACTGTGCAACTGAGAGCCTGGTTGGTTGAAAGCTTTGAAATCTGTGAACGTCATGTGGTTGCAGCATAGTGGAGCTGTAAGGCTGTGTTGCAGATGCTGCCTGCGTTCGTTTGCCTCATGGCACGCATGGCAGTTCACGTGGCCGCAATGTCTAGTGCGCAAAATCCGTGATGTCAATCGGATCTTGCTCGGTAATTAAATGAAGAAACCAGCCGTTTCTCGTGTGTTTCCTGATTCACGATAGGATCAATCTCATGGGCACCGCATGGCAGGAGTAGATTAAACTCAAAGTCTAGTCCTTGTTGTTACTACTGTCACTTTCCTAATCATTCGTATGCTCACTGCAGTTTCTAACTCTTATTTACCACCACCGGACATCATCTGTTGGAACTTGAGAAATTGTTGGTACTGTTCCATGTCAAGGGACACTCCAGCGGTAGCAAGAGATTGACCTCCAACGGTGCTGGGGGTAGCTTTTTTCTCCGATCCTCTTCCATCTTTGGCCTCGTCCTCAGAATCCTCGTCACTTTCTTTCTCTGTCTCGGAGCTATCTTCAGACTCGAGGTTTCGCGCAGGATGTTTCGAACCCTGCTGGAAGCGACTAGCCTGGGTGGATCTGTGCGGCGTCGGCGAGGATACGGTCTTTCGAACATCATATCGCCAGCCCTCGCGTCTAGCCTCGTCTGCCTCAGTCGCTCCGTTCACATTGATGAGATAGTCATCGAACTCTTTGAACCCCCTTGCAACCTTCTTGAATTGCTTCTTGCCAAGACTGGGTTTGGGCTCGTCTGCCTCTTTTGATATGTATTGGTACTCAACTAGAGCGATGGCTGTTTGAAAAGCGTTTCGGATTTGTCTACATCATTTGGTTGTCAGTAAACTAAGCGATTCTAGACATTGAGAGACATCACTAAAAAGCTGGGCGAGCGGGACATAACCATACCTTCCATTCCACGTGTATCGTCCTTCAAGCTCAAGTCGATTGTAGTGCTTTTCGGCAAAGCTCATGATCTCCTTCTCTTTTATCTTGAAGTTCCGGGTCCCCGTACTGCGCTGCTCTTCTTTGGCTCTTTTGATGAACTTCTCGTAAATCTTGAGAGTCACCGGGAGATCCAGATCGTTGTAGGAGAGAGACATCTGGATCCTTGACTTGAATGCTGGATCGATTGCTCCGACTCGGTTGGAGGTAAGGAACAGAATTCCGGCATAGTATTCAAGTGTGCGAAGGAATACGCTCGTCACGGCATTGTGACGGATGTTGTCTCGAACTCTCTTCGCGAGGAAGATGTCAGCCTCATCCAGCAACAGTACGCAACCCCATTTATGTGCAAGCTTAAAGCTATATTGCAAGTTGGTCTCGACATCGGCCGCCGTCTCTCCAATATCGCCGCATGTAATGGGGAAAAGAGGTCGATGGGTATCATCGGCAACGCACTCAGCCGTCGACGTCTTCCCCACGCCAGGTGGACCGTGGAGAAGAATGACAAGGCCAGCCCCTTTGCCCTTGACAAGATCCAGCGCTGTTCCAACGCTACGTGCGACGCCAGGAGATGATTCTGCGGCCCGCTTGTTCTCGTGCGTTTTTACCAGTGCCCTGACAGTCTCCTTGTGGTCTTCAGAAATGACGAGGTCGTTGAAGTTATTCTCAAACACAACTTCTGTCAGGTCTGTTGTCCAGATGGTTGCCCACTGTCTAGATCGAAGAACGAAGGCGTAGACGTAAGGCTGCATTAACATCAAATCTTCTTCTGTCAGATCTTCTTCCTGCAGCGGACCTAACATCCTGGTCAGTTTCTGACCGAAGGCGGCAGCATGCTCTTCATCGTATACGAGGTCGTTAAAAATGACATCGCCACCGCAACAACCTGGTTCACGATGATAACACCAGGATCCTTCAATAGTCTCCCTTTTGTCCCTTCGTGTGAGCTCTTCCGACGATGTACTGGTCTTCATTCTCCACTCAGCTTTAGCCGTCATCGCGAGGCGCATGTCGACTATGACTTGATTGTCTAAGTCATGAGATGGCTCATCGAGTGTCTTGCCACGAGCCAGCTTGTGGCAACTTGTTTCTCGAGTCAATTCCAGGAACCTCGTGCCCATAGCTTCGAATTCGGCTCGTAATGCATTTTGCTTCGGGTCGAACCGCAAAGGATAAACGGGTAACGATGTAATCAATCGTTTTCCATGGAATCGATGGATCGGGAGTCTCTGTAGTTTTGGAATGTATGCGGTGCCATCAGATCCAAAGCTTAAGCAGTCCAGAACAAAACCGTCCACTGGAACAGGTTTCTCAACGTCACTTCGCGGGTACCTAGCTTCGTACTGCAGTGGCTCGCGACCGCCCGCCATGTTGATGACTCGATAAGCTTGATTGGGGTCAGAAGGCGTAATAACAATATCTCCCCGTGCAAAGAGATGCCAAAGATCGTCATATTCGATTTCAAGCGCTGTTCCATCCTTGACCTTTTGGCGCAGGTCCAAGGTGGACTTCAGGTCGTTATCAAGAAAGTGGACAAGAAGCTTCAAATCTTCCACAAGGTTCTTATCATTAAAGTCATGCTGAGTCGAAGTTTCGTGAATAGGCTCAACTGCTTGCTTCTGAGATTCTTTTCGGTGCTTAGAGGGTGTGCCAGTGTGCATCCAAGCTTCCAGTTCAGCATGACTCTTCCTGATTGCATCGTGGTGCTCAGCGAAGAATTTGAAAGGCCGGAGAAACGCGACGCCGCTGTGCACCTTTACACCGTCCATCTTAGTAGACTGTGCAAGGCCCATTATAGCTCGTCCAGTTATCTTCTCGAGATGTGACAAAAGAGACCACGACCTGATTCGCAGACGCTCTGGGGTCTTCAGAGAGCCGCTTTGCAACGGTATGCCTTCAGCATTCCCAGGCGTTTGGTGAGACAGACTCCGCGATTCATTGTCCAAGGTCAAAAGAATAGGTGGAATCCTTTCGGTGACTTGTACTTCTAGGGCTGGTTGCTGAGAGCAATGCAGCATAGCCGTCAGTCGCGTGATGCGAAACTGATTTGCGTATGACCTCCGCAGTTCATGTCGATGAATGGGAAACTTGGTCCTTTTCGGGGCTTCCCAACTGTCATCGCGATTCTCAAAAGCAGCTTTCAGCTCCTTGAGACCGCGCTCAAGATCTTCAATCCGCAAGTTGGTAAATGTGTGGTGTAGAGATGCTTGATGGTATCGCATTTTCATCCGGCCGGATTCTTTCTCCTCTTCGAATACATGACGCACCTGTGTCGCATTCGGGTACGCCGCTCGATGGGCCGCACTTATTACCTCGCCTTCATCCTCTTCCACTGTGTCTTCTAGGGGTACCTCCTCTTGATCCGCTGATGAGTGACCATCTTGTTCAGAACTCGGAGTATCGGCTTTTTGACTCGTCGGATCGACATTGTCACTCTCGGAACCGCAGACAGACTCCGGCATTTCATTAGCCTCGGAGATTTTCTCGGGATCTTTTTGCTGGAAATCCTTGTTCGTGGCAATGAGAGAATCCTCTCGTGCTGCTTGCGATAGTTCTGGAGGCATATCCAGGTAAGGTAGGTTGAGCAGAAACCAACGGTGATGAGAAAGCCGTGAAAGGAAGGGTCTAAAAGGCAGAAATTCCCCGTATGACAGCGTTCTTTTAAGTACGACGGGGCTACAGACCGACACCGGATCCAAATGTGTAGGAAGACACCGCCGCACTTGAGAGAGTGACGATCCCAGGCTCTCGGTTAGCAAGGGGCTTCGGTGTCATCTCTTTCCGAACTGCCTGTATCCAGTCAATACCGACATTCAGTGACGCTGCAAATGCCACCGGTAAGTACAGAAGAATGAGACACTCACATTGGCTGACTTTCAGAAGCACTTTCGTCCTCTGCATGTAACGTATCACACTAGATAGTTGGAGGGTCACAGCCTGCCGTAAGCCTGCCTACAGCCTGCTTGAAATGCGTTGGTCAGACTACGTGCAGCCAATAAAGATTGATATCACCATCCAGTCATGTAATATTCAGCGGCTATTGAGGCAACAGTTGCTCCTTGCAGCTAGGGTATCGGAATTCAATTGCCACATGTCCTGCACTCATAACCATCCCTAGCCTTCTCTTGGAGGTTATGTGGTGTACGCAGGCCCAGTCCTTTCGTTCTGATCATTACTCACAGTCTATTCACAAGACTCTCATGGTTATCAACTTCAAACCATGGAAAGTGGCCAAAGAGATTCATTCCTCCTTTCCAGGGATCGCTACCCTCAAAAAGAGGCAGTATCATTCATCGAGAATCAAATCTGTCCACCGGGACAGCTATTGCCAGTGTATAGCGAGCAAAGTGGAAGTTTCGTTTCTGCAGATGAAGCATGGAAGCTGAAAGATGCGAGGTAGACGCTTGCCACTCTCTGTTTCAATACATGCCTGTGTATCTTCGTTACATGTAAGACTGGCGTAACTAACAAGTTCTTCATCAACAAAAGCACAGCAATGTGGGAGCAGGCGAATGAGCAAAAGGAACGCCTTTTTGCCTTAATGACACAAGTGGAACAAAAACTTGCGAAAAAGAAACGTGCAGCCCACATCCCACTCGACGCGGCATCGGATTTGCGACATAGCAGTTGGTCTCAAGTTTTGACTGAGGTTGAGAGGACTGCAGAGCATTGGAAATGTAGCCCAAATCAGGAGAGTAGGAGAATGGTCTTCATTGATAGAATTGGGCGGCATTCAGAGTCTCTGGAAGCTTGGTTAAGTGTTAGTATCCCTATTATAGGGTAGTTAGTTCGAACCGTAGTTAACAAAGAGATTAATTGAACTATATAAATATTTGCGTAGTAGGTATAAAAAGGAGGTTCTAATTATAAGTTAGGCTAGCTATAATAATTATAAATAGGGCCCCTAATTAGCCCCTATATAGTCGGCTATATACCATAGTTAAATTAGACTTCTAATCCGATACTAACTTTCTCTTTCTTTTATTAATTTAACCGCTACGGTTAGAAGTATAATTCGACCTCGGGCCCGTTTACTAAGTCGTCTCCTTTCCCCCCTTTTTTTTACTCTTTTTATATAACCTATCCCTCTATTCGTATAATAACTTTTCTACTACTTACGAATTACTCTAATCCCTTATTTAGTACTACTTTTATAAAAGCGTTTACGAGGTTATTTTTATTATTAATCTAACGGATCTCGAGTATCTCGCGCCTTTTATACGATTACTTAAAGGCTATAATATCGATTATAAGCCTCTTTTCCTTCGTCGTTCCTAATTTAATAAGGTATTCGTATAGCGAGTAAGAATCGGTATAAATAACCGTTAAAATAAATAAAAGGCTAATTCGATAAGTAATCTTCTTTAGTATTATTAAAATTATATAAGAGAGATTAACGCCGTTAATTATACTATAAACCTCCGATACTAATATACTTCTTATTACCTACTTACTTTTAGTTAACGAGTAATAAATTATATTACTATATATAATAAATTCGCTCTCGCCTATACTCTCGTTAATTAGGATAATAATATACCCTAATTACGAAATAAGGTCGTTATTATTCGTAAATAACCTATTAATAAAGACGTAAAGCTTATTAATTACAAAGTCGATTAGGTAGTAAACGAGACCTCGATTAAGATTTATTTACTACTACTTAAGCTGCTTATTAAGTACCTCGACGTCTTATTTAGTTAGATTTATAGCCTATACTACCCTAGCGTAGTTAAAAATTACTTTAAGTTAATAAATACTCGTAATATATACCCCTCGTACGAGCTTAGCCTTATACCGCTTTTTAATATTAGTTATATTTAAATTAACGAGGTTAATCTTCTCGCCCTACCCCTTTTATTAAAAAACGACGGTTTCCTTTTTAATTATAAAAATCCCGCCGTTAAATACTAGGGGGGTATTTATTATAAAGACCTCTTTTAGCTTCGCTATAAAGCCCGCTTTTTAAAGCTCCTTATCCTCCTTTTTTATAAAGTTAATATTAAATAGGCTTAATATATCGTTAGTCTATATTCTAACGATCCTAAATTAGTTACTTTCGTACTCTATAATTAGTAAGCACGGGTCGTATATAGAGGTAACTATTAATAGTTAATTAATATAAAAATCGTAGTAGGTAGCCTATTAATAAGTGCCCGATTCTATAAGCCTATATAGTAGCTTAAGTACTTTAATAATCGTGCCTTTTAAGTACTTACTAGCTATTTTTTTTAGTAAATAGGCTAGGATTTTCCTTATAAGCCCTGTAGCTAATTAAGTATAGGCTTAGGTAATATTACGGCTCTAAATCTCATGTCCCTTCTTCTATAGTAATACTATTAGTACTATTATTAATCGTTAGCTATAGCGCTATATAGTAAGTAATTACATAAGTAGCGTTACTTTTTTAATATCGCCGTACCCCTAAATTACGTATTTAGACTTCTCGTACGGCTAAGGTGTTCTTTTCCTTTTAATCTTACGAACTATTTATAATTTAAATATATAGAGGTTTATATGTTTTTTTAAGTCGTATAAGATAAATTAATAGACCCCTCGATTACGAAGAGTATCTACTTCGATAAGATCTAATCCTTTATATAGCTTTTTAATAGTTATAATTACGCTTTCTTTACGTAGTTTAACCGCTAGCTTAAAATCGGCTTTCTCTTTTACTATATAAAAGGTATTAATTACCTCGTTACTAATAATAAATTGCCGCGTTAGGGCTTACCGTCGTAGTCTTTTGCGACGTCTCGCTAGTAGTATTAGTACCCTTTTAGTAATTTCCTCTTCCTCGTCGTTTATTAGTATTACTACGACGATTTTATTAAGGATAATTTCCTATGCCTCTACTGCGGGTTATATAGTTTCCCCTAGCTCTTCTTCTTTTTATAAGTTAGAAATTACCTTATTAAGATTTATATAGTACGGTCTAACTACTATAATTAATACTTCGAGTAGCTAGTTACGATTTCTTATGACTATATAAGAGCGCTTATTAATAGAAATTAACTTATATAGTCTAGCTTATTATTAAGTAACTTCGTATTATACTCGTATATCCGAATTTAGCGGTATATTTAAATTATTTTTTATATCGGGCCTATTATACGTAGTAATTACCTCGTTAACTTACCTTTTTATACTTACCTCGCGTAATATTTATATTATTTTTTTAATTACTCGGGCTCGTTAGCTTATGTTTAGTAATAGTAGCGAGGCTAAGGTCGTTCTTAAATATACTCTAAATATTAATAGCGTTAGTATAAGTCCGTTAGGCCCTATAGTATCGTTATAATATTTAAGTACTATCTAGAGGCATTCGTTATTAATAGAATCTGGATTTTCTTTTTTAATAATTCTAAATACCCTTTTTAACTATTAGTATACCCTCTCTACTTTTTTAATATTATAATGCGCTTTAACGGGTACGACTTTTAGCTATATACCGTAGGCCGTTATATTATCCCTAAATTTTATTAACTTAAAGCTAGTACTAGCGTCGGTTTTAATACCGTCTAGCGGTCCTTAGTATATATTAATCTAGCTTTTTTATAGGGCTACCTATACTATCTTTACTTATAAATCCTAGAAGAATTGCCTTATTTAGAAGGATATAGTTACGTCGATTATATATAGTACTAGCTAACTATTTAAATAGAAAATATTAATAACGATTTCTTAGTTAAAATTAAGCTTATTATGCAATTTAAACTTGAATTTACGTAAGCTCTGCGCATTTATCTAGTATTAGTAATATACTTTCGTTAACTACTCTAGTACCCCTATTTCGATATTATTATTACTTAATTACTTTAAGAGGTTATATAACTTCGTAACTAACGGGTACCCGAATCTCTAGTATAGTCTTCTAAGCTCACTTTCTGTTAGGTAATTAATTAACTTCGTATCGTTAATAAGCTTTATAAACGTATACCCCTATCGTCGTTCGACTATTTCGAAGTACTTATTACTAGAGATTCTATTCCTCGTATTATCGAATATAATACCTAGTCGATCTATATCTTTTAAATATAAGAGAAATAGGGTATTAATAAGTAAAATATAAAAAGTTATCGTTCCGAAGTATATCTCTATTTTTATTATACTTAGGGTAACGATTTCTTTACCTAGGCTAAAACTAATCCTTATAATACCCGCCGTTAACGTATTAAGTATTACTAGCGCGATTTTCTATAGTACTTAGAATTACCCTTTTCTTTTAGTTAACTATTATAATACCTTAGTATTTAGGATAATTTTATAAAAATCGTTTAGGCCGTACCTTTCGCTCGCGTAAAATACTTATATAAGCTTAGTATTTAAAGGATCTAAGTAGTATAAAAAGGGCCCTTTTAGCTACCCCTAGATTTACTTAGTACTATATTCCTTTTTTTAAATATTAAGAGAGATAGCGTCTTCTCCTTAATCGTTAAGAAAATAAGCTTTAGCCCTATTAAATTCGCCCTTTTAGCCGCCTCTGTATCCGTTATCTAAGGGACCTTCTCTTACTATTTATAAATAAAAGCCTGCTTATTAAGAGCTTTTACTACCCTCTATTTATTTAGCCTCGTATATCTTCTAGAGGCTAACGGGGTAAAAAAAGAGTAGTTAATATTATTAATTTTATTATAATCTAATTCGTTAGTATAGGGAGTAAGATCTTCTTTATTTTCCGAATTTCTTATAGGGGGTATATACTTTAAGCTACTACTTTAGTTACCGTTACTAAGTTCTATACCCCCGGATCTACCCTTATATATAATAAGGAATTAGTTAAACCGACGAGGGCTAGTTTTGCTATTTATTACCCTTAACTTTTTATATTATTTATACGATTTAGTACGCTCTTTTTCAGAGTAGTTACTTAACTAATATCTATCCTTTTTATAAATATAGTATTACCTCTTTTATTACCCTACCTATAAGTTAAATCTCTACTTATTTAACGAATCTAGGCCTCTTTATTAATAATTACCGTATCTAGCCTCTTTTCCTTTCTTATTATACGTTTAATTAACCTAATATTATTAATAAGGGCCGTCGTATACTTAGAAGTAGGTTTAGCGTAGCATTCTTACTTTAATATTAAAGCTAGATCTTAGCCTTAAGTAAAGCGTCTCGTAGTTTTTAGGTACTTAGTATAGGGTTATTTTTTACTTTTAATATACGCTAGATTACGGTATAAAAATATCCGACTTTCCGCTTATTTATCCCCTTATTTAGCTAGGTTTTCGCTAGCTTATTAATTTAATTAATAAGCTCTTCGAGGATTTTTACTCGCAATTTACTTTCTATTATCCTAGCTATAAATATAAAAGAAATTACTTATAACTTAAATAGGAGCTCTAGATTCTTATCGTAGGTCTCGAAGCGGCTTTGGATTATATTAATTATACTAAAAAAGTCGTTTCGATTAAGATTACGTACCGCTTCGTAATAATAATTAAAGGCTTTGCTTACGAATATAATATTAATTACTAAATAGTACTAGTACTCCCTAATTCCGACTTTTTCGTAATAATCGTAAAATATCGTTAGGGTTTCTTATAAAACCTTATATTTCCCCCTAGAGTATAATTTCTCTTTTAGAAAGATCTTTTTGAAGTTTATAAATTACTTCGTATTTATTACTAGATTTTCGGTATTTATATACGATCCCTACGTCGCTACGTATTATTAATAACTTCGGGTCGTTTACCTCCTTTTTTATTAGCTAATCGGCGCCGAATTTCGTATTAATAGTAATAACAAGTTATAAATCGAAATAGGCAGAATTATTAATTATCGTACTTCTAGTACTATATTTTACCCTAGTATATCCTTTTATAATAATAGATTTCTATTAGTAATTATAAGAAGGAAATCTAGGTCGTTTACCCTTTTTTTAAATTCGTTAAAGCGATTATATGCTCTATTAACCTATGCCTAGTTTTATAATACGAATTCCTTTTTTATAATTATCGTTACTAGTATTTTATATAGCTCTTGCGATTATAATTACGTTAGTAATACCCCTCGCTTATAAAAGAATTTATTAACTACTTTTATAATTCTTAGGCTTACGCTCGCGAACTATTTATTTAGTTAGTAGCTAAGGTTATTTACGATCTCGTAAAATAGGGGTTACCCCTATAGCCCCTTTTTTTTATAGACCTTAGTTAAATAGATTAATATTACGTTAATTTACTTACCGTTAGGCTAATTCGCGATTTTATATATTTATATCCCCTAATAGTCCGGGTTAATATTTACTTACTTATAAAGGATTAGGATTCTATTTAGGATCGGGTTTCGTCCTCTTCTTTTTTACTTTAACTTACTAAGGGTCGTACTTTAGCTTATACCCGTATTAGTAATTATTAGCGTATTTAATTTTAATAAGGATATATTTAATCCGCGCGCTAGTTATAATAAATCCGTGCTTTTGCTACTTAACGAATTTATTAAAGTTTAGGAAATTCTTACTTCTTCTCGCCGTCTCGCTACTACTCTCGTTTTTACTATTTTTAGTAATTACTATTACCCTTTTAAATCGCTAGCTATTATACTTATTAAGATCCTCTTTTTTATTTAATATAAAAAGGTAAGTTTTAGTAATTCCTTTTTATAATAGTAATAATAAACGTTTATATTACTATAAGAAGATATAGTAATTAGTCTCGGGATCTTTATTAGTTACTAATCTCCGCTATCCCGTATACTTCTAGCCTCTTAAGCCTCGTACTTTTTATAATCTCTAAATAGCTTCCTTCTTTAACCTACCTCCTCTAGGGCGGTATTCTATAAGAATAGTTAAAAATAAATACCGAGTAGCTTATAAAGGAGCTATATAAGTTATTAAGAACTATATAGGCCGTTAAGTATAATTAACGAAGTTAAGCCCTCTTTTTTATAAGTGTTAGTATCCCTATTACAGGGTAGTTAGTTCGAACCGTAGTTAACGAAGAGATTAATTAAACTATCTAGATATTTGCGTAGGTATAAAAAGGAGGTTCTAACCGTAGGTTGGGCTAGCTACGATAATCATAAATAGGGCCCCTAATTAGCCCCTGCGCAGTCGGCTATATACTACGGTCGAATTAGACTTCTAATCCGATACTAACTTTCTCTTTTTTTTATCGATTTAACCGCTGCGGTTAGAGGTATAATTCGACCTCGGGCCCGTTTACTAGGTCGTCTCCTTTTCCCCCTTTTCTCTATTCTTTTTATATAACCTATCTTTCTATTCGTACGGTGACTTTTCCGCTACTTACGAATTACTCTAATCCCTTATTTAGTACTACTTTTATAAAAGCGTCTGCGAGGTTATTTTTATTATTAATCTAACGGATCTTAAATATCTCGCGCCTTTCGTACGATTACTTAAGGGCTATAATATCGATTATAAGCCTCTTTTCCTTCGTCGTTCCTAATTTAATAAGGTATTCGTATAGCGAGTAAGAATCGGTATAAATAACTATTAGAATAGGTAAAAGGCTAATTCTATTAGTAATCTTCCTTAGCGTCGTTGAAATTGCGTAAGAGAGGTTAACGCCGTTAACTATACTATAAACCTCCAACGCTAGTATACTTCTCGTTACCCGCTTATTTTTAATTAACGAGTAATAGATTATATTACCGTATATAGTAAATTCGCTCTTACCTATACTCTCGTTAGCTAGGATAATAATATACCCTAATTGCGAAGTAAGGTCGTTATTATTTATAAATAACCTATTAACGAAGACGTAAAGCTTACTAATCGTAAGGTCGATTGGGTAGTAAACGAGACCTCGATCGAGATTCGTTTATTACTACTTAAGCCGCTTATTAAGTACCTCGACGTCTCGTTTAGTTAGATTTATAACTTACGCTACCCTAGCGTAGTTAAAAGTTACCTCGGGCTAATAAATACTCGTAATATATACCCCTCGCGCAAGCTTAGCCTTATACCGCTTCTTAATATTAGTTACGTTCGGGTTAACGAGGTTAATTTTCTTACCCTACCCCTTTTACTAAAAGACGACGGTTTCCCCTTTAATTATAAGAATCCCGCCGTTAAATACTAGGGGGGTGTTTATTATAAGGACCTCTTTTAGCTTCGCTACGAAGCCCGCTTTCTAGAGCTCCTTATCCTCCTTTTTTATAAAATTAATATTAGATAGGCCTAATATATCGTCGGTCTATATTCTAACGATCCTAAATTAGTTACCTTCGTGCTCCGCGACTAGTAAGTACGGGTCGTACGTAGAGGTAACTATTAATAATTAATTAATATAAAAATCGTAGTAGGTGGCTTATTAATAAGTACCCGATTCTACGAGCCTATATAGTAGCTTAAGCACTTTAATAATCGTACCTTCTGGGTACTTACTAGCTATTTCCTTTGGTAAATAGGCTAGGATTTTCCTTATGAGCCCTATAGCCGATTGGGTATATGCCTAGGTAATATTACGGCTCTAAATCTCGTATCCCTTTTTCCGCAGTAATACTATTAGTACTATTATTAATCGTTAGCTATAGCGCTATATAGTGGGCGATTATATAAGTAGCGTCGCCTTTTTAACGTCGCCGTACCCCTAAATTACGTATCTAGACTTCTTATACGGTTAGGGTATTCCTTTTCCTTTAATTTTATAAACTATTTACGATTTAAATATGCGGAGGTTTATATACTTTTTTAGATCGTAAAAAATAAATCGATAGACCCCTCGATCGCACAGAGTATCTACTTTAATAAGATCTAATCCTTTATACGGCTTTTTAATAGTTATAATTACGCCTTCTTTACGTAGTTTAACTACTAGCTCGAAATCGGCTTTCTCTTTTACTATATAAAAGGTATTAATTACCTCGTCGCTAGTAATAAATTACTGCGTTAGTACTTACTATCGTAGTCTCCTACAACGTATTAGTGCCCTTTTAATAATTTCCTTTTCCTCGTCGTTTATTAATATTACTACGACGATTTCGTCAAGGATAATTTCTTATACCTCTGCCGCGGGTTATATAGCTTCTCCTAGCTCTTCTTCTTCTTATAAGCTAGAAATTACCTCAATAAGATCTATATAATATAATCTAACTACCGTAATTAATACTTTAAGTAGCTAGTCGCGATCTCTCGCAACTACGTAAGAACGCTCGTCGATAGAAATTAATTTATATAGCCTAGCCTATTATTAAGTAATTTCGCGCCATACTCGTATATCCGAATTTAGGAGTATATCTAAATTAACCCCTATATCGGGCCTATTGCGCATAGTAATTACCTTATTAACTTACCTTTTTACGCTTACCTCGCGCAGTACTTATATTACTTTTTCGACTACTTAAGCTCGCTAGCTTATATCTAGTAATAGTAGCGAGGCTAAGGTCGTTCTTAAATATGCTCTAAATACTAAAAGCGTCGGTATAAGCCCGTTAGGCCCTATAATATCGTTATAGCATTTAAGTACTATCTAGAGGCATTCGTCGTCGTTAGAATCAGGATTTTCCTCTTTAATAATTTTAAACGCTCTTTTTAACTACTAATACGCCCTTTCTACCTTTCTAATACTATAGTGCGCTTCGACGGGTACGACTTTTAACTATATACCGTAAGCCGTTATATTTTTTTTAAATTCTACTAACTTAAAACTAATACTAGCGTCGGTTTTAATACCGTTTAGCGGTCCCTAATATATATCGATCTAGCTTTTTTATAGAGCTACCTATACTATTTTTACTTATAGATCCCGTAGGAATTGCCCTACTTAGAATAATATAGCCTCGTCGATTATATATAGGACCGGTCGACTATTTAAGTAAAAGATATTAACGACGATCTCCTAATTAAAGTTAAGCTTATTACGTAATTTAAATTTAAATCTACGTAGGCTCTGCGCATTTATTTAGTATTAGTAATATACTTTCGTTAACTACTCTAGCGCCCCTATTTCGATATTATTATTACCTAAATGCTTTAAGAGGTTATATAGCCTCGCGACCGACGAGTAGCTAAATCTCTAGTATAGTCGTCTAAGCTTACTTTTTATTAAGTAATTAATCGACTTCGTATCGTTAGTAAGCCTTATAAACGCGTGCCCCTATTATCGTTCGACTATTTCGAAGTGCTTACGGCTAGAGATTCTGTTCCTCGTATTATTAAATATAATACCTAGTCGATTTATATTTTTTAGATATAAGAGAAATAGGGTATTAATAAGTAGGATATAGAAAGTTATTGTTCCGAAGTACGTCTTTACTTTTACCGTACTTAGGGTAACGATTTCTTTACCTAGGCCGAAGCTAATCCTCGCAATGCCCGCTATTAACGTATTAAGCGTTACTAGCGCGATTTTCTATAGCGCCTAGAATTACCCTTTTCCTCTTATTAACTATTGCGATGCCCTAGTATCTAGGATAATCTTATAGAAATTGTCTAGGCCGTACCTTTCGTTCGCGTAGAATGCTTATAAGAGCTTAGTATTTAAGTAATCTAAGTAGTATAAAAAGGACCCCTCTAGCTACCCCTAGAATTACTTAGCACCCTATCTCTTTTCTTTAGATATTAAGAGAGTAGAATTCTGCGCTATTAGATTCGTCTTTTTACCCACCTCTATATCCGTTATCTAAGGGACCTTCCCTTATTATCCGTAGATAAAAGCCTGCTTATTAAGGGCTTCTACTACTTTTTATTCGTTTAGCCTCGTATATCCTCCCGAGGCTAACGGGGCGAAAAAAGAGTAGTTAATATCGTCGACTTCGTCGTAATCTAATTCGTTAGTATAGGGGGTAAGATCTTCTTTATTTTCCGAATCTCCTATAGAGTACGGGTACTTTAGGCCGCTAAATTAGCTATTTTCGCTAGGTTCTGTACCCCCGGATCTGCCCTTATATATAACGAGGAATTAGTTAAATCGATAAGGGCTAGTTTTGCTATTTACTACCCTCGATTTTTTATATTATTCGTACGATTTAGTACGCTCTTCCTCGGAGTAGTTACTTAACTAATATCTATCCTTTTTATAAATAAAATACTGCTTTTTCCGTTACCCTGCTTGCGAGTTAAATCTCTACTTATTTAACGAATCTAGGATTCCTTATTAGCGATTATCGTACTTAGCTTCCTTTCTTTTTTTATTATACGTTCGGTCGACCTAATATTATTAATAAGGGCCGTCGTATATTTAGAAGTAGGTTTAGCGCGGTATTCTTGCTTTAATATTAAAACTAGATCTTAGCTTTAAGTAGAGCGTCTCGTAGTTTTTGAGTACTTAGTATAGAGTTATTTTCGTTTTTAGAACGCGCTAGACTATAATATAGAGATATCCGACTTTTCGCTCATTAGTCCCCTTATTTAGCTAAGTTTTCGCTAGCTTATTAATTCGATCGATAAGCTCTTTGAGGATTTCTATTCGCAATTTGCCCTCTATTATCCTAGCTATAAATATAAAAGAAATCGCTCGTAGCTTAAATAGGAGCTCTAGGTTCTTATTATAAGTCTTAAAGCGGCTTCGGATTGCGTTAATTATACTAAGAAAGTCGTTTCGATTGAGATTACGTACTGCTTTGTAATAATAATTAGAGGCTTTGCTTACGAGTACGATATTAACTACCGAATAGTATTAGTATTCTCTAATTCTGACTTTTTTGTAATAATTATAAAACATCGTTAGGGTTTTTTATAAGACCTTATACTTCCCCCCAGAGTATAATTTCTTTTTTAAGAAGATCTTTTTAAGGTCTATAAACTACCTCGTATTCGCTATTAGATTTTTAGTATTTATATGCGATCCTTACGTCGCTACGTATTATTAGTAACTTCGGGTAGTTTACTTCCTTTTTTACTAGCCGATTAGTACTGAATTTCGTATTAGTAGCGGCGACGAGTTATAGATCGAAATAGGTAGAATTGTTAATTATCGTATTTCTAGTACTATATTTTGCCTCTATATATCCTTTTATAACGATAGATTGCCGTTAGTAATTATAGGAAGGAAATTTAGGTCGTTTACCCTTTTTTTAAATTTATTAAAGCGATTGTACGCCCTATCGACTTATGCTTAGGTCTATATTACGAATTCCTCCTCTGTAATCGTCGCTATTAGGATTTTATAAGGTTCTTATGATTATAATTGCGCTAGTAGTACCCCTCGCTTATAGAGGAATTTATTAACCGCTTTTATAATTCCTAGGCTTGTGCTTACGAACTATTCGTTTAGTTAATAGCTAAGGTCGTTTACGATCTCGTAGAATAGGGGTTACCCCTATAGCCCCTTTTTCTCGTAGACCTTAGTTAAATAGATTAATACCGCGTTAATTTACTTGCTATTAAGCTAATCCGCGATTCTATATATCTACGTCCTCTAATAGTCCGGGTTAATATTTACTTATTTATAAGGGATAGGGATTTTATTTAGGATCGGGTTTTGCTCTCTCTTTTTTTACTCTGACTCGCTAAGGGTCGTGCCCTAGCTTATACCCGTATTAGCGGTTATTAGTATATTTAATTTTAACGGGGATATGTTTAATCCGCGCGCTAGCCGTAGTAAATCCGTGCTTTTACTACTTAACGAATTTATTAGGGTTTAGGAGATTCCCGCTTCCTCTCGCCGTCTTATTACTACTCTCGTTTTTACCCTCTCTAGCGATTACTACTACCTTTTTAGATCGCTAGCTATTATACCTATTAGGATCCTCCTTTTTATTTAGTATAAAAAGGTAGGTTTTAGTAGTTCCTTTTTTTAATAGTAGCGGTAGACGTTTATATTACCGTAAGACGATATAGTAATTAGTCTCGGGATCTTTATTAGTTACTGATTTCTGCTTTTCCGTATACTTCTAGCCTCTTAAGCCTCGTGCTCTCCGTGATCTCTAAATCCCCTCCTCCCTCGTTAGACCGTCCCCTATACTATATTCCTAAGTAATACTCGGGGGGTAGTTAAGGGAGCTATAGAGAGGTTATTTAGATCGCGGGCTTAAAGTCGTACCCGTAAGATCTTAGTAGTAGTAGACTTTTTTTATATACCGTAGATCTCTTAGCTTAATAACTCTTATACGCTTCTTATTACGCTAACTAAGAATATCTACGTTTAGAGATCCCTTTTTTTAATCGCGCGGTGCTCTTTTATACCGTACTATTAAGCTCGCCCGTCGCGCTAATTAACTAGGCGGGTAGTTGCCGTATAGGTATTTTTTTTTACTAATTTAACTAGTTAATTTCTAATCGCGGGCCGGCCGTAGAAAAGTTATTTAGTAAAAAGGCTACTTAAAATAACGGCGAAAAACTAGTCGCTTAAGCGGTTCTATTAATTAACGTAGTTTAACGTAGTAGACGTCGACCTCTCGTAGGTAATAAAGGGCTACGATTACTTAATTCCGTACGGTATTCGAGAATCGCCCCCTTTTTCGTCTACTTCTATAAGGTTAATTAGTACGAATCTCCTATCCCGTATAGTATTAAGAGGTCGTCTTTTCTACGTAGCGAGATACCTTACCGATCTACAATAGTAGAATTTAACTACTAATTAGTATTAGTATCCCTATTATAGGGTAGTTAGTTCGAACCGTAGTTAACGAAGAGATTAATTAAACTATTTAGATATTTGCGTAGGTATAAAAAGGAGGTTCTAACCGTAAGTTAGGCTAGCTACGATAATCGTAAATAGGGCCCCTAATTAGCCCCTGCGTAGTCGGCTATATACCGCGGTCGAATTAGACTTCTAATCCGACAATAAGATCGTAAATTTTAAAAACTTACTAAAAATACTTATTTATTACTCGTACGTAATAAGGTTAGATATTTTAGAGATTTTATTTTTTACGGCCTCTTAATACCTTATTTTATATTTTTTAAGCAGTTTTTTTTATAACTTAATTACGGTTAGGTAATTATTACTTACTAGCAATCCTTTTTATTACTTAGTTAATTTCTTAAAATTAGTAATCTCGTACCGGGAGCTAGTATAAAAAGAAGCCCTTAAGCGGCCTTTTAAAGGATTCTTTTTTTTTCTTTTTAAATCCTTGTTTTTTTAGCCTTTTTTTAAGTTAATAATAACTCTAGCGGGAGGTCGCAGGACTACTTTAGGGTAGCTATTTTTTTTTTAAGTTAATTTCTAAGATCCGTAATACTCTTAACTCGATATTATTAAAACTTCTAAATCCCCTCCTCCCTTATTAAACCGTCCCTTATATTATATTCTTAAGTAATACCCGGGGGGTAGTTAAGGGAGCTACGAAAAGGTTATTTAAATTGCGGGCTTAAACTTATATTTATAAGATCCTCGTAGTAATAGACTTTTTTATATATTATAAATCTCTTAGCTTAATAACTCCTAAAGGGTTACCTTCGCTACTAAGTAAAAATATTTACGTTTAGAGATCCCTTTTTTTAATTATATAATGCTTTTTTATATTATATTATTAAGCTCGTTCGTTGCGCTAATTAATTAGGTAAGTAGTCGTTACGTAAGTATTTCTTTTTTTTAATTTAACTAGTTAATTTTTAATCGCGGGCCGGCTGCGGAAAAGTTATTTAATAAAAAAGCTATTAGGGGCGATAGTAAAAGGCTAGTTACTCAAGCAGTTTTATTAATTAACGTAGTTTAATATAGTAAACGTCGACCTCTCGTAAGTAATAAAGGACTACGATTACTTAATTCCGTGCGGTATTTAAGAATTACCTCCTTTTTTATTTATTTCTATAAGGTTAATTAGTATAAATCTCCTATCTTATATAGTATTAAGAAGTCGTTTCTTCTATATAGCGAGATACCTTACTAATTTATAATAATAGAATTTAATTATTAATTAGTATTAGTATCCTTATTATAGGGTAGTTAGTTCGAACCGTAGTTAACGAAGAGATTAATTAAACTATATAAATATCTACGTAGTAAGTATAAAAAGGAGGTTCTAACTATAGGTTAGGCTAGCTACGATAATCGTAAATAGGGCCCCTAATTAGCCCCTGCGCAGTCGGCTATATGCCGCGGTCGAATTGGACTTCCAATCCGATATTAAGTTTGTTGCCGATGGGAGATTACGGGGCAAGGTACGTCGACATTAGCCACTCCCGTCGACTTCATGCAAATTTGCACTTACGCGTTTTTTTGATCAGTATCTGTGGAGTATTCAAGCTTTTCATCGGAGTATGCCTTACCTTATGTTTTCGGTGACGTACGCAAGGAAAGCCCTATGTTAACGATAGATCAGGCTGCCTCGACCTACTCTAACACCCCGGAGATCATCTTCGAATTCTTGGCACAAATTCCAGATATGATGGAAAGTTCAAGACAGTACATGGCAATGTATCGGAAAATGGGAGGCCACCGTCTTGACAAAAGAAGCTTTGAGTTGTTTCAAGCCGTTCTAGAGGCACTCACTCATGTGATGCAGTTCTTTCTCAACAGCAGGCTCAGTAGGTTGTTTTCCGATTGCCAGATACTAATCAACAATGCTCTTTCCTAAGCAGGCTATGACTCACTAACTAAGTAATCATCTAGAAAATGTGACCCATGCTTGGCTCAAGCAGGGAACATACCAAGAAGATCTCCAGAAAGGTATCGAGAACGTCAGAACTAAGGTCGGAGCGTTCAGAGACGAGGCTCAGCAATGTCACGCTCAAGAAACACATGAGGACATCCGCCTTCTATCTGACATGAATCAACAATCGAGGACATTGGCCTCCTTTTATCAGAGATTTTTCAAACTACTGGAGACGAATTTAGGTTTAGGTACCCAAGCTCTTCGATCTTTTCCTGCATGTTCCACACCCGTGTTGTTCGCCCCTTTGTTCTTTAACTTTCTATGTTCACTCACTCGGTCATATTCTTTATCCTCCCTTGCCCCCCGCCCCCCCCCCCCCCCCCCCCCCCCCCCCCCCCTTCCCCCCTTCCCGCCTCCCTCCTCCTCCACTCCCCCACCCTCGGTTTTCCTCCCTTTTTTTTTTCTTTTCTCTTTCTCCTCTCCTCTCTCATTTTTTTTCTTCCCCCCCCCCCCCCCCCCCCCCCCCCCCCCCCCCCCTTTTTACTTGCATCTTCCCCCTCTTGGACAGACATTTCACGCGTTAAGCTAACGCGATCTCATGTAGAGCAATCTGATCAGCAATCTAGTTCCTCACAACCACGGATATCGGTTTACGACATGGTGAACGCAACCCACATCCTTCACGGGACATCGATATCCATGAACACGCGGGCAAATGCCGACGAACGACAAGCGGAGGCTAAGAAGTCACAGGAGCGATTACTTAAGTCTCTTCAATACGACCCAAATCTCGTTCCACGGGACGTGGCCACCCAGATTCGTCTTGGTTACAGACTGACCAACAAGCAAAAAGCCAAAGCAGCCACCCTCATACGACACGAAAATTTCAAGTCATTCATGACGAATACAACGTCATCAAGCTGTCTTCTCGTCAATGGAAGAGACGACACCGCTGCCGTTGACGGGATCTCACCGCTCAGTCTTGTAGCTGCCCAGTCAACGGAAAGCTTCATGGCTGCAGGAGATCCCTCGACTCCGTTCTACGTCATTAATTGGTTTTGCGCGGAGCATAAGCCAGGCCTCGTGGTAGGCAACAATGCTACAACAGATCGCTGCCCCAGCAGAATGATGACGAGCCTCGTCGGTCAGCTTCTCGAAAAAATGATTGACAGTGGCGTAGAGGTCGACTTATCATTCATGTACGATTCCAAGTGGCGGCATGTGGAGCAGCTGAAACCGACGACTCTGTGTTCGCTCTTTGTCAGACTAGTAGAGCAGCTTCCTCAAGGGAGTATCTTGTTATGTATAGTTGATGAAATTGTCTTGTACGAGACGCTAGCTCTGGAGAGCGACACGAAAGTAGTCATGGGGAAGCTGGCAAGGTTGGCTGAGAAGCTTTCCACCGGACCGCAGATTTTCAAACTTCTCGCAACGTGTCAGAATAGAGCTTTGGGTATGGCGGAACATTTTGGCTACAACAAAATTGTCAACTTGGGTGGCAGCACGGGCTCAGATGAATCAGCACAGTGGGCGATATCTAACATGTCCATGGCATACTAGGACTCTGGGATGGATGGTCAGATGGATTGCTACGACTATACTTGATGGAAATTAAGGTGACGGCACTCTGATACTTACCAATTTGACAAGAAGCTTGATCTCAAAAGTCAGCCACAACCATGCGGACATGTGCGCTTTATTTAGCTGCATCAGTGCATCTGAGTTACTAACTTAATTCCATAACACACTAGTGATCCAGCCAGCTTAGGTGACACTGCTAAAAAAGGAGATGTTAATTTCTTTTCGACAATGATGCCATAGCTTGACGAAATCCATCAAAGCTAGAATCCCATGATCGACACCCTAGGCTACTCGTGATGACATCGGGCATTCTAATACATGGATAGAAGGTAGATTCTCATTGAGCGTTTGAATAACAGCACGGACAGCCACCACATCCTCAACCTTTCAAGCTTGTTCACAAGGACGAATGATTTAACACTGTGGATCCATATTTTGACATCTGTTCAAAGTTCTGGTGATGGTCCAGGAGCTTTGTGATCCCTTGCAATGCAATCGAACATGTGTGTAAAATTCATCAGACCCATCCCCTTTATCTGAGGTTGTCGCTTTTCTCTTTCTACCTGGTCTTTCGCGACTGATTATTCCCTCCACACTCACCTTCCTCTACCGTAATATCTCACTTTACTTTACCTGCATGTATTTACCCATTTTCTCTTGCCATTGTGTATTCATCATCCAGGTTCTCCACACCTCCCTTCCCACACGACCTCCACTGTTCGAGTGTTTTTGTCCTGACCCTAGTCCAGACCGGGAGACCATTCGGACAGTCGGACTTGCGATTGATATAAATGTGCACCTCTTCCTCGCGTATTAGATACCAAAAACATACTCATTACTTACCGCAGCCGCTACCATCATCGTTGACAACTGTGAATTCACTTCTTACAAACCATTTGATCTATTCCACCTCCCAACATGGCAAACGCTATCCACACATTGACCGGCCGTTCCGGCATGGAACTACCTTTCGGACCTGGGGAGTCGAAAGAGGAAATGGCAACGTACCACGAAATTTTGAAGGACGAACTCTCATCATGGAATCAAAACGCCTTCAGTAGCGATCTTTGGCAAGGCATCGATAAAGAACGAAAGCGAAAAGCAATGAAGTTGCAAGAAAAGGCTTTCAAGAAACCGCTCTTCCAGCCAAAAACGACGGGCGGCATGGTTCTCGTGAACCTCAATGAAGACCCGAAAGCCAATCCCAAATATTTCGAACCACAAACTCCCAAGCTCCCGACGGGCAAAAGCTCGCCAATGTCTCACCTGGCTGCGGAATGGAAGAATAAGAACGACCGTGCGTACCAGAGCAATCTCATCACAATCAAATAGTTCTGCTCCATCCCTTTCCCAAATCGAGCGAATGAGGACGAAATAAAACTTCAAGAATCTCCAAGAGGAATGATGTGTAGCCTCATCAACCAGCTTTTGCGGGAGATTTTTGAGAGGTTCCCCGAGTATGAGCTAAAAGGCTCATTGTTGCGAGAGGGCAGCTTTACTGAGCGTCTCATCAACCGCGAGATCAAAGCCTTGTGCGAGCTGTTCAGTGCCCTGATAATATATCTTGACCCAGGAGCTGATGTGATGTGTGTGATCGACGAGATCACCCGATACGAAACAGATCAACTTTCAGAGGAATTGGATCTCATTATCAAGCAGCTTTCAGCGCTAGCAAGAATACAGTCGGGGAGGCCGGTGGCATTCAAACTCGTTTTAACGTGCCAGAGCAGAGCTACGCAGATCCATGAGTACTTCGAAGATCCCAGGTACTTCAAGGACAACATCGTTGATGGGTAGAGTGCCGACGCCCGTGGTTGGGAGCGATTGATCGGTTGGTGCGAGTGGAGTGCCTTCCGGGTGTGTATCCCATATTCATATCAATAATATGTAGTTAGCCAAGTTTGAAAATGAATTCTTATTATATCTTTACTCGTGGCCGAGTCACTTGTGGGAGTAGGGCATGAAGCAAACGAAATACATGAAACGGCTTTGTAGATAATTACTTATCTTCCCCCATCGTACTAGGTCGTTATTGTATTCTAGTTGGTCAACTTCATCCAGTTCTACGACATGGACTGAAGTCTGGTGTCGTTGGGTATAGTTCCGCACCTGCAATAGCACAGTTTGCGATACAGACGCCGGAGCAGACATTAAATGATCATCTTGAAGTAGGTAAGGTGGTCCCGTGAGTTTGTCCCAAGTCGGACCTAGCCCAAGGCACAACCAGAAAGAGCGCATAAGAAACGAGATTGCTAAGAACCATCATGTTCTTGATAGACCCCCTCAAGCGGGTGACGAAGTGATTTGCCGCTTGATCACTTCTTGCCGCTATTCTCATGACTCCTATCGCTAACACCATGTTTCTTCCCCTTGCGACTTACTTGAATCCTAACTCTATAATAAGAACTCACGCTTTAGGAGACAGGGCAGGGGCTGACATAGTATCAAAGCAGTAAGAGAGCCATACGGATGGGCCCGAAAGGTGTACTCATGAATTGACCGGCTTCATATGTTCACCCGCTCATAATTGAAAGTAACCGACTAAATCGGATCTCGGCATTGATAAAAGATATTTTGGACATACGCTCACCTGAACAGCCAAGGACGAAGACCATCATGTTCCAGTATGGTTGGCTGTGGTACCAAGGAGGCTTGATTGGCAGCCACGGCATGGAGATGCCAGGCATTGGGAGACTCGGATTTCAGTGCTCTCAGTCTTTCATATTGGCCAGCTCCGAAACAGGTTCTTGATCCTAGGAAGAGATTTAACAGCAGCTTTCAGATCATTTGACTATTTTTCATTTCCAAGGTCGCGCTTGGCCAACTCGGTTGGTAAACACCTTTGTCAAGCAACTTTTCAGAATTTTCAGGCGAGAGTCGGGAGAGGCCAAGTATAGACCCCTGACTTGCCACAGTGTCTGTGATATGAAATCGAACATGTTTCTTTGATGAAGATAGTTGTTTCGTCAGCTTCATCTACTTGAATCTGTCATGATGAACCTCTATGTTCAGTTTCCTTTGTTCGTGCCACTCTCTTCGCGCATCTCCAACAGTCTGTTCAGCTTCCTTTATTCAACACTTTTGGCGCCCTCAACAGTGGCGAGACTCGTCCATAAATATGTAGTGGAGGGCAGCGGTGGGAGACGACAACAACGATCTGCCTATCTCTCACCTTCTGAATCCTCTCGACTTCTGAGGAATACGAACTACAACCGACGCCAAATCCTGAACTGCTTTATTGGGGACACAGGCTTTCGAATCCATCTCAATGAGCTTACGGCTTGAAGAACGTACCTCGCCCCCGGCTTCGCCTCGGCCACCACCAGCTCCATCTCCACCTCCAGCAGTACCGAACGATTGTTGCGAGACATCACCCTTACCTCTTTCTAGCACAGTCCCCAAAATTCTACCGAAGTCCTCCCCGCTACAACAAAGTCCAACTCCCACTTCACCCAAAAATCCGGAAACGAAACCGGAAGTTTTCGAAAAACAGTTTTCAGCAACATCAGCCGAGATCGAAAAAGGAGATGTTGAGATGGGAATCACAAAAATATTTCGCCACCTCCATTACGAACCAGACCTCGTTCCGATTGAAGTGGATAGTTTCATTAATGGAGGCTATCTGTTAAACACAGAACAACACGAGAGTATACGCATCATTCTCAACGACGAAAGAATACAGAAGTTTTTTTGGGACACCCAAAGGAAATCCAGTAGTTTCCTCCTCAATGGTTGTGCGGCGCTTATTGGTGAAAGCCAAGTTTCATTGACGGCTTATTTAGTCGCAAAATTGACGACTGATCTCGGGAAACCATTTGAGAAGCTTGCACAGGATATTCATGAGAAGCAGAGGACTGGTGGCGCAGGACCACCAGAAGAACAAACAGGAGAGCTGCTAGAGATTCCTGAACTCGTCCTCACTTGGTTCTGCACTCAAAACAAAACGGTTCGTACCCGGCCGGAAAGACAGCCGCTTGTTGGAGACGAAGACGCCCATGCCAAGGTAATCCAATGCCACCCCAGAGGGATGCTGGCTAGTCTTGTATGCCAACTTCTGGAGAAGATGAGGTGGTTGAGACTCTGCATCAACCTACCATTCTTAGATGGCATCCAATGGCAAGAACTAAAAAACCTTGATATCGATGCCTTAAGACGGACTTTGGTTGGACTGATGAACCATCTCCCCGAAGGAAGTCAAGTGACATGTATAATCTATGGGATTAGTACATACGAGGAGAAAGACCCGAAGGGGGAGGCTGAAGCGGTTCTTGAAAGTCTTGATCGCGTGACGAAATTCTATGTTGATAGACCGCAATCTTTCAAAGTCTTTGTAACCTGTCACGATACTGCTTTGGATTTGAACACACACAAGTACTTCCGTCATATTTGGAACTATGAGCCGTTAAGTACAGTTCAAGATCCAAGATAAGAAGGTTCGAAGCATTGAGGATACCGCAAGACGACTACGTAATCAAATAGACAGTCAGATCAGACATAGTTGACGCGCATTCTATACTGTTCCTTGGTAATGTGGAAGCGTTCTGGAAGCCACAGGCGGAGCCCCTTTGTATTGTCTAATCACCTGGCATATAAATTCAATGATTGATCTGTTTCTGGGCCTTCCCTGCGTGTAGCATTGCTCATTGTAAGTCCTATAGACTAAGAAGCAACTAGCCTAGCGGGAGTTCCATTGAACCTTGCTACTCAATCGACTCTAGTATGTATTAACTCAAGTGTGGATTTGAGCGACGAAGGTGAGTCCACTTAGCAACGATCCCAGCGAGCGACGACGGTCCAGTTGTCCTTGTGGAAGGCACGACCGCTGACGAGAGTGCCAACACCACGGTAGCACTTCTCAATGACGTGGTAGGCGCCATCGGAGATCTCCTTGAAGGAGTTGAGGGTCTTTGCCTTGCTGTCCTGTATTGTTCCTACATTGTCAGTCTCGTTCTCGATGTCACAAAGTTCTGAAAGGAAGCATCCACTTACCATGTTGCACCAGTAGATGGCAGAGTTATAGCTGCAGCTGACACGGCCACAGCTGCCGGGGCCAGGGCCGCGGGTGGGCTTGCCCTTGACGTCGAGAAGGTAGCGAGCACCCTGGGCGAGGCGCTTGCGGTCGGCGTCGTCGTAGCCGGCGCAGTCGACGGGGGCGTCCTTGAAAGTATCATCGGCCTGGGTGACGGCAGACTTGATGGCGGCGTCGATGGCCTTGGTGGAAGTGAGAGAGGTGATGCCGAGGTCCTGGTCGTAGTTGGGGTTGATGGTGCGGAGCTCCTCGAGGACCTCCTCGACGGTGCCGGTGAGGGTGAGGTTCTCACCGCCGGGGTGGGCCTGGACCTCCCACTCGATGGCCATGAGGTGGAAGCCCTCGACGCCCATGGGGCCGTTGACGTCCTTGTCAATAGTCGTGCCCTGTTATTTCGAGTGTCAGTTGCATCTGGAAATTTTAATGGAGAAAATGCGTTGCAAAAAATTACCTTGACAGCCATAGCGGCAAGAGAGAGGAGGGAGATGTTCTTGATCTGCATCTTGACGGTTGGAGTGTGGACTGATAGTGCGGGTGGTGCTTGGTGGGGTGAAGTTGGGATCTGGTTATGATATTGAATGGAAGTTTGTGGTGGAGGAAAAAGAGATAAGATTCACTTGTGCGGGATAAAGCGTGGTATCTTATACCGGGCAAGTGAGTATTCGATCACCCGCCTCCATATTCACACAACGACCTCACGATGCCCTCTACCTTTCCGCCTCAGGCTCCCGGCGCTGTCTTCACCTATCACAGCAGGGCAATCACGTGAAATTCGGTCCTGTGTTCAGCTTTTGATACCCAGCAAAGGAAGGGAGTGTTTGCAAGGATCGATCAGACCTTCCCATTGAGAAATTTGGAACAATGGCCAAGGAAGCGATTTCGTGAACACAACATCATGCTAAAGGTATTCCACACCACGGCAGGAACGTGTGTGTGCTCACCCAAGACCTACTGCCGTTTGGAAATGGACCGTCGACTCACAAACATGTTTGATTGGTACCTTTAGCAAACCTGGCCAAGTTTGCCCAGGTAATCTAGACCACCTCGACCACTTGATAGTACTTTGATAAGAGCGTTGGCAGTGATACCACACTACTTTATATTTAAGCCATGTATGCTCGCTTCGGCACTCGTGATGTCTTGGAAGATGTTTCGGTTTTAGTCTACTTAGCATCTCACTCAAACCTTGTGGTTATGGCGAGGGCATACTTGCTGTTGAACATCTTACAATGATTGTGAGATCTGGACTAGTGTGACACATGGACAACATTAAGAGACTAGGGAAATCTTGGAGATTGTCAGCTCATCATTCGACCATCATCAGAGCTAACACACAAATAACCAGGGACCCACCCGTTCATGGAAAGGAAGAAAAGAAGAAACATCATGGATTCGATCAAGCAATTAAGACTCCTTAGCCCACTGCTTCCCACTCCAAAGATTCCCCGTCGTCCACAGCCAGTAGTCCCGACCCTTGATCATCCACACCATGAAGCTGGGCAGCTGATATCCCATGGCGACCCCGACCCCCTTGCTCTTTCCCACCGGAACCAACTGAGTCTCACGGACGTCCTCCTCGAATAGTCTATCCTTGTCACTGGCGCTCTCCGGACTTTCAGAAGCCAGCAGTAGGTCCCGCTTAATGTTGGCGCACATGACCGGAACCGCACTCAGGATGTTGTGAATAGATGGCCTGGCGAACGAAGACGCGTCGCCGATGGCGTAGACGCGGGGTCCAGCTGGATCAACGCGAAGAGTTAGGGGGTTCGTATTGACTCGTCCATCAAAGAGGAGCAGATCGTTGTCGATGAAGCTCGTGTTCGGTCGTGTACCAGTTGCGGGGATGTAAAGTTCGGCCTCAATTGTCTTCCCACTGTCCAGAGTGACCATTGCATTTGTCGTCACTCCTGTGATTCCGGCTTCAGCCGGCACCACATCCTTTACCCGAACCCCTTTCAGGACAGTGACCCCGACCTGAGCGAGATAACCTTCTGCCTTGCGGGCGATAGCAGGACGAAGCGCGGGAAGAATTTCAGGGGCAGATGAGACAAGGGTAATGGGAACCTTTGGACGTTGCGACTTTCGACCATTCAAATACTCGCCCAGCTCGCCGGCGGTCTCGACACCCGCTGGCCCTCCACCTACGACCACTATGCTTCTCGCCTTCGGCAAAGTCTCGCGGAAATCGGCCCAGCTTTTTCGTAAACTTTCAGAGTCGCTGTCGAGACCGAGGAGAGGCGAGCGAGTTGATGCACCCGTAGCAACCACTAGGGCGTGGTAGGAAAGAGTGATTGGATCGCTCTTGACTTTCGGGGTGACGGACACAGTTCTCTCACCATGCCTTAGACTTGTTGCGGTTCCTTGAATGAAGAGGAAGCTTTCACTATCGTATTGCTTGAAGACGCTGGGTATGTCGACGAAGAGCTTGTCTTGGGGAAACATGTCGTCAGATATCAGTGCGCGGGGGCATGCAGGCCGGCACATGACTTCTGCGGAGGGGCTGACGAGAACGACCTTGAAGTCTGTTGCGCTTGGTAAAGCTGGAATGGCATGTTTGAGAAGATAGTGGGCTGTGGATAGACCGCCATAGGAGCTACCGAGGATGACGATGAGTTTCTTTGATGCAGTGGGGTCCGTCATGACTGGAAGCAACCGAGGATTGGGATTGATCACACACAGACAATGCGAATATAGAGGCCTTATATACTTTGATCATATCTCACTCATTCTAAAGCCAACTGGTCTTATTGACTTACACGGGGCCAATATGCTCTATCCCGGGCCATCACGGGCGGATGAACACTGCTTAGTACGCTTAGGTAATGATGGATTGTGGCGGTGGCTTGCCGAATAGGAGATCAGTGGCTGGTCCTTCGGCCGAATTGCGGACGAATTCACTCACGTCTTGTGCCGTGCTTCATCTCTATTCATTTGATTCAAGAAAGGTAAATCGCCATTCGATTGCACGTATGCTAATAGTTATCCCTCAATGCTGACAGTGCTCATGGTCACGTGGAGTTGAGATAGACGCGAGTGGGGTGAGTGAGAAGGACTTATTCATCTTGTTCGGCCGAACTGTGTCCCGGCCGAGACATAGATACATGTACGGAACCATCTATAGCTTCGTTGGCAATTGTCGCTGACAATAAGTATGCGGCGACCGCATTCCAAGATTCAAGATCCAGAAGTGCACTTATGCAGTCCCTCGAGTCAGGAATTGAACAGCGTACACTGGTAAACCCCACGTGCCTCGGATGAAGCAAAAAGACTCGGGGAACGCCGAGTGACGGGGGTTGAAAGTCGGCTCGGGATGACATAATGACAACTGGAAATGGCCCGACCTGCAGCATCAGAAAATTTCTAGAACGACACCAAAGAAAAAAAAAAGCAGAAACTTTACCGGCCGGGCTTTTTGGGGCTGCCTTACGTAAGGGCCAGAGACAAGTGTGCCGCCGGACATATCGTGTGGGGGCTCTTTACCGCCGCCGTTCGCCGCAAAGCCGCTGCAAAGGCCCGGACCCTGTGTCGCTGCGTTGCACTGTCGCGGCGCTGTCAGGTCACTCGTTGGTGTACCTGCACTGGCACGGTGGTACTGAACAGCGTGTTGGGTACACCGTACCTGTATGGTCAGGCGCCTTAGGTAAGCTCGGTAAGGTACCTTAACGTAGCAGAGGGGTGGGAAAGTGACCATTTTTGGTAGGTGGGCGGATATCTTCGGCGTTGGCGGGGTCATTTTTCACTCCCGATTCCTGTGCTCTCCCTCGCTCCGTCTCAATTCTCGCACCATCCCACCACGACGATTGCGTTTCTCTTTTCCTACCACTTGCATATCTATAGTCCGTGAACTGACTTTCAATCTTACACTTCCTCCTTTCCTTCTTCTCCTCCTTTCTCCCTTCTCCTCTTTCCCTCCATCAGCCTCCCTCCTATAAGCCAACCACATTATACCCATCTCAATCGCAATCATGGGAGACGCCATCAACGCCACTCGCGCGGCCGTCACCGCAAAGTCGGCTACCGAGCTCATCGGCAACACGCCTCTGGTCCGCCTCAACAAGATTCCTCAGAGCTTGGGTATCGAGTGTGAGGTCTACGCCAAAGTCGAGCTCTTCAATGCTGGCGGCAGTGTCAAGGACAGAATCGCCCTGCGCATGATTGAGGAGGCTGAGCGAACTGGCCGCATCAAGCCCGGTGACACTCTCATCGAGCCTACCAGTGGAAACACGTATGTCCTAACGAAGCTTAAAATCACCAAATTTCACGACTAACGTTGAACAGTGGTATCGGTCTGGCCCTCGTTGGCGCCATCAAGGGCTACAAGACAATCATCACCCTCCCCGAGAAGATGTCCGCCGAAAAGGTCTCCGTCCTCCGCGCCCTTGGCGCCACCATCATCCGTACCCCGACCCAAGCCGCCTGGGACAGCCCCGAGTCGCACATTGGCGTCGCCCGCCGCCTCGAGAAGGAGATCCCCAACGCCCACATCCTCGACCAGTACGGCAACCTCGACAACCCGCTCGCCCACGAGTTCGGCACCGCCGAGGAGATCTGGGCCCAGACGGGCGGCAAGATCGACGCCCTCGTCGCCGGCGCCGGCACGGGAGGTACCATTTCTGGCATTGCCCGCGGTCTGAAGAAGCACAACAAGGACGTCAAGATCATCGCTGCCGACCCCCACGGCAGTATTCTCGCCCTCCCCGAGTCCCTGAACAAGGAGCACGAGAACGAGGGCTACAAGGTCGAGGGTATCGGCTACGACTTCATCCCCGATGTTCTCTCCCGCGATCTCGTCGACAAGTGGTACAAGACCGAGGACCGCGAGTCCTTCCAGCTCGCCAGACGCCTTATCGCCGAGGAGGGTCTTCTCGTCGGTGGCAGCTCCGGCTCCGCCATGGCCGCTATGGTCCGCGCCGTCAAGGACCTCGGCCTCGGAAAGGGCCAGACCGTCGTCGTCGTTCTCCCCGACAGCATCCGCTCCTACCTCTCCAAGTTCGCTGACGATGACTGGCTCGCCGCGAACGACCTCCTCCCCGAGGTCAACGGCCTCGAGACCCAGGCCACCTCCAACGGCAACGCCACCAGCGCAAAGGGCTCCGTCGACCCCTACGAGGGCGCCACCGTCCGCGCTCTCCGCCTTAAGCCCGTCATGTCCGTCCCCGCGACCAGCCCCTGCTCCGAGGCGTCCGAGATCATGCGCGACAAGGGCTTCGACCAGCTCCCCGTGCTGTCCGCCAGCGGCCACAAGCTCGTCGGTCTCGTCACGCTCGGTAACCTGCTCAGCTACATCTCTTCGGGCCGCGCCACGGGCTCCAGCCCCGTCAGCGACGTCATGTTCGACTTTGGCCGCTTCGATGAGGTCGTCACAGATCCCAGGCAGGCTGGTGAGACGGGCGAGAAGAGCAAGAAGAAGCGCAACTTTGTCGAGATTACCCTCGACACCCCTCTCTCCACCCTCAGCAAGTTCCTCGAGTGGAACAGCGCTGCTGTTGTTACTGAGAAGGCCGAGGGCGCTAAGAACCTGTCCAAGCCCGTGGCTGTCGTCACAAAGGTCGATCTGCTCACCTGGGTCGTCAACAAGAAGGCCTAGGCGCTTTCTCCCCTTTTCTCCTACGATAATCAAAAAAATCACGACTTGGCCTATATAGAGTATCAAGGTTACGCATGAGGATGCAGATGATGTTGCTTTTTTACCTGGGTATCGGCGTTTTGAGAGCGGGCAAAGCAAAGGTGGCAGGGGCGAATCTTGGGTCGCATCAACTGACCCCGGTTGGCAGCATTTGCTTGGAAATCTTGGGATGGGAGTAGACTCAACATCTACATAGAGAACAGGGCAGCTAGTCTGATCCTATAAGGATAGAATCACAACCACAAAGTTTTTTGCGCAAGCTTTAGGTCGCCAAAATAACTTTCGTCATTGTCATCAACGTATCAATTATGTGCTTTAATTATTATTTGCCCTTTACCACAATACACATCATATCCGCTGGGCAATCCAGGACCACCACTTATCGGGGCCCGTCGCGCTGCCAGTAACATTGCCCGCGATAACATCCACCTCCACGTCAAACTCGCGCAGCTGGTCAAAGGTGAACTTCTCGGTGCCATACGCGCCCAACCAATCATCGTGCTCCTCCGAACCGACATCATCAATGCCGACGCCAGAATCCAACAGGCCCTTGCTGCGCGACGACCGTATCCGCGTAATCTCAGCCTCCAGGTTCGACTTGACCAGCGCGCCAGGCAGCGCCGTAAACAGATCCGTCTTGTTGGCGGCAACGAGGACGGGGATGGGCGGGGGCGGCTTGGACGACTTGCTCGAGGCGGCGCGCTTCTGGAGACCGAGGAGGACTTCGTAAAGGTAGCTCGCCGTGGGCGCGAGGGCCTCGTTCTCGCCAATGGCGGCGGCGTCGACCATGAAGACGATGGCCTTGAGCTTGGAGTTCTTGCTGTTGCTGCCGCCGGCGCCGCTGGCGAGCTTGCTGAGGGCGTAGTTGCGGAGCTTGCCGTGGCCTGGGGTGTCGACGAGGAGGAACTTGGTGTGGGTGCCGCTGGTGTCGTCGTGGTTGCGGAAGCTCTGGGCCGTCTTGCTGTCGCGCGAGGCCGTGAGCTCGACGGTTTGGGGGCGCTGGCTCGTGTGGGTTGTCGCGGGGGCGTCGCCTCGTTCAAAGAGGGTGAGGAGGGCGGTCTTGCCTGCGCCGGCGGGGCCGAGGAGGAGGACGGAGGGGAGGGTTGTGTAGGGTGTTGACTTGATGAGGATGTAGTGGAGGAGGATGGGGAAGAGGAGGACGATGGCGGCGCCGATGAGGATGACGGGCGTCGAGGGGGTCATGATGAATTCGAGGAACTCTGTGAAAGAGCCCATCATGTCGGCCATGGTTGCGGTTTCGCTGTTGCTGGCGATGGTGAGAATTGTCGAGTGTGTTGAGAGAGTGTCCCCGGAGACCCTGCGCGAAACGGCTGACTAGGGGTAGAGGGGTTGGATGGTGTGAGTCGTGTTGGGTGGTCGTTGACAGATTTCCAGAAGAAATCGCCAAATGCCGTCAGTGGAGCTCTTTCCTTCCCCAACGAGCGCAAGAGACAGGAGAGTGGCAGGAGTGGCAGGTGGTACGTGCACCTCGGAACTTCAGCCACAGTTTACCCGCTTTTTCGGACGAGGCTGAGGGAGGCCGAGGAATCCGCCCTAACCTCTAAGGTGAGGCTAAGCATGGGTGTTACTGGCACTTTATGCCAAGCTTTGGGGCGCTGAGTCTTCCCCAGCCAATCACGGCTATCACGGCAGACGACTGCAGCAGTGGTTGACCCGCCTTTGTCAGCTCAGCCTCGCTAGTCCGATTTAGGGGGAGGGTCTCCCGGCGATCCCCTTCCACTCACTGAACTCGGTGCTCACCTCGAATTCCCCAGTCGTCAACGCTGCCGAGCTCTGCCAAAGCTGACGACACGCAATCTCGTCACTCTTGGCTTCCGAGCGTCTTTTCCGTCCTCCTTCCAACTGTGGCACCGTTTTTCTCTTTTTGTTTCCACTCTGCTGTGTTTATCATCAATCTCTCGTTTGTTGGTGACACCCCCGTCCACCCTTGCGCGCGTGCGAGCCCCCCGTCTCAATTCTTTCGCCTGGACCGCATCCATCCATCCATCCATCCCCTTACCTCAAGCAATGCGACGCTAGGTTCGAGCCGAAGTTTAAACTCCCCGAACAAAATAATACTCTTTCCTTTCCCACCCTCCACAGCTCCTCCGAATCGATAACCGACCGTACACCTTCTCAATCCGAGACATCGAAAGAAAGGCTTGGCCCTCGCGACCGCCGACCCGCCGACTTCGATGGACAAATCTACCACGCCGGCCGTCGCCGCTGCCGCCGCGTCCGTGGCCCCGAATCAACCTGCAAACAAGACGAGCGCCGCGGCGCCTACACTGAATAATGAGCTGGAGATGGGAAGCATCGGCGGCGATGCGCCTAGCGCAGAGAACGACATCATGCAGGTTGCGCGTGTAGGAGACGTTCCGGCCATGGAGAAGCTCTTCGAGTCGGGCGAGTACGATGCGACCTTCACCGATGATGAAGGCATCACACCCTTGCATGTAGGTTGCATGCTACCTCTTTCAAGGCCTCTCAAGCTTTGTCACAGCTGGGTCTGATCTCATTGTGCTAATCCATCCCAGTGGGCAGCTATAAACAACCAGTATGCCATGTGCAAGTTCCTCATCGACAACGGCGCAGAGATCAACAAGAAGGGAGGCGAGTCCATCGCAACACCTCTCCAATGGGCCGCCCAGAGATGTCACTACTACACCGTCAACCTCCTTCTCCAACACGGAGCCGATCCCCTCATCACCGACGCCCAGGGCTACAACACCCTCCACATCTCGACCTTCAATGGCAACACCCTCCTCCTCGTCCTCCTGCTCCACCAAGGCATCCCCGTAGACGTGCTCGATAGTTACGGTCACACGGCGCTCATGTGGTCCGCCTACAAGGGCTTCCCTCAATGCGTAGACCTCTTCCTCCGCTGGGGCGCTAGCATCCACACCACGGACGAGCAGGGCTTCACCGCGCTTCACTGGGCGTTAGTAAAGGGCTCCCCGGCCTGTATACAGAGGCTCCTCGAGTACGGAGCGGATCGATTCGCAAAGACGCAGACTGGCAAGACCCCCGCTGTCACGGCTAAGGAGCTTAACACGACTGGCGCATGGCATCGGGCCCTTAAGGAGTGCGGGTACGATGAAGATGGACAGCCGATCGAGCCTAGCTTCCCTGGTTCGCGCTTCTTACGCCAGGATAAGAGGGGTTTCGTGACCAAGTTCTTGTTCTTGTGGCCCTTCCTTCTGGTCTGGTCAATGATCACGATACTGGGAAGCTTGAACGTTTTTGCAGGTGTCTTCTTCTCTCTAGTCGTTGGTTATGCGCTTCAGTGGTGTGCTCAACAGGTCATCGAGTTTGCGCCTCCCGACATGAGACACTTCCACAAGACTGTAAGTCCCTCAATTGGCATTATTAACGATCTGGACTGACAAGAGTAGCCCTGGTTGGCTGGTATCTTCTCTGCATCTTTGTTTTTGGTCGGTCTGAGGTGGTTGACTACTATTCTTCCCGCGACTACCGGGTCTGCTGGTAAGCTTAGCTACACTATACGACGCTGAATTCTTTGCTAACATCACACAGCCGGCACTTCCTCCCATTGGTGGCTCAACCTGATCTTTGGCGTATTCCTCGGTCTCTGTGCCTACTTCTACAGCGCCGCGATGAGATACGACCCTGGATTTGTCCCCAAGATGAACGGTATTGCCGAGCAAAAGGCCGTCATTGATGAGCTGCTCAAGGAGTGGAAGTTTGATGAGACCAACTTTTGTGTTACGTGCATGATCCGGACGCCTCTCCGCAGTAAGCACTGCAAGAGGTGCCAGAAGTGTGTCGCAAAACACGATCAGTGAGTGGACCTTTTGTCTCCAATGTAGAACCTCGCTAACCAGATTAGTCACTGCCCTTGGGTTTACAATTGCGTTGGTATCAACAACCACCGCCACTTCTTCATGTACCTGATCAGCTTGACGCTGGGCATTGTGTCCTATGACTTCCTCGTCTACTACTGTAAGTATTAGCACCCTGACCTCTACTTCCACGCTAACACCAATGGCGCAGACTTCACAGACATCTCGGACAAGGTCTCAGAAACCTGCAACTTCCTTAGCCCCAGCCTCTGCAAGGTTGTCAACGCCGATGGCTACACGGCAATTCTTACTGTGTGGACAACTCTGCAGCTCACTTGGGTTGGCATGCTGCTTTTTGTCCAATTCGTCCAAGTCTCTCGCGCAATGACCACCTACGAAAATATGTTCGGCATCCAAGACGGTTCTCTCACGACCGCCTTCACCTCAACAGGCACCCCTCTCGACCCGAATCACCCCTCGTTGACCCCTCCGGAAGCCACAGGCGCGCACGCTCATGGCCATAAGCACAAGGGCGGCCGTCTTCAACAATGGTCTCGTCTCCTTGGTGTCGACCCCTTCATCGAGACCATCCGCGGTCGCGGCGCCGCAACCCAGAACAAGCGCAGGAAGAAGAACCCCTACTCCAACGGCTGCATGGCCAACTGCCGCGACTTCTGGTGCGATCCCGCACCTACGTTTGGCCAGCGCGAGAACGGTTCTGCTATGCTGGGTGGCGAGCCTGTCAACTACACCGCCATGTACGAGAGCCCGACCCTGATGAACATGAGCAGGGGCCGGAGGAGAGCAGGCGGCTACGAGTCCGTTGCTGCAGAGGAGGTATAATAGACTTGATTTTGTCATGATTGGAGGGAGGGGTACTTGATCAGTTCCACGACTGTTGGTGGGAAGTAGAGCTGAAAGCGCTGCCCTTCCCACCCCCCTCCTTTTGCGCGCTTTGCTTTTTCTCCAAGCGACGACTTCTATGGAAGAAAGATTACGACGAGGCTTAAGATGATGTTATTTTACCCCCACAATGAAGAGAAGACGCGGCGTCAACGGGCGGCTGCAATTGCATGGCTCGGGATGTATTAATTGTTCGTATATGTAGAAGTATGACCTAGGTTGGTGTTGAGGAATGGGATTCTTTTCTCCGTGTGTACAATCTTGAGTTGGCTCTACGCTGTTCATGCCGTCTGACTATGCTTCGATCCCATCGCCGTGTTCTCCTTGATTTTATTTTCATTCGATTTGCTGAAGAGTGCATTTGTAGGCCAGGCTCGTGACAAATTAGAGTCTCGATCAACCATCTCCCAGAGTAATCGACGATCTGAACCTGTCGTTGAAGTTCTGATGTTTTCTTTTGAACGCAGCCCTGAACCTGGGCTGCTTCATCAGTCGCTCAATCTTCCGTCCCCTGTCAGTGAACAGATGCCTATCGTCGAAAATGGATTCGGCATCTATAGAGGTATTTGCACTAAACCTCCATGATACAACGATGACTTTGACAGTTCTTCCTTTCGATTGTGACATGCTTACGATCCGATCCATGAAGTCACTGACCCTAAAATACTCTTCGTCGGCTTCTCTTTGCTCCAAAGCAGCTTCGATTGCACTCATGTCTAAAACAATGAAAAGTCGCTGGAAAGTTGACACACAACGCTCGAGTATATCGAACCACTGGGTAATGCTGACAGCCGACTTGAAGTGTTTGGGCGTGAGCGGATTAGTACCTTCGCTTACCACGGCATCGTTCAGTGCTAGAGCTTGTGATATGAGTGACCGAATTATTCCGGAGATCGACGGTGCTAGACTATCATCATCGACCTTAGTGATGATTGAAGACAAGGCCCAGATGACGGGGTACCCGTGCTCAAGCACAATGTCGAGGAAATCGGCTGCAAAATCGAGCGAGCTCGTCTTTACTCCTTGTCCTTCCGCAAGTAAGAGGGAAGAGGAGGGATCGCTTGCCCAGGTCTTGAGTTTGTATAATTCTGGTAGAGGGAGTTGTGTGGGTGCTTTCTGCCTCCGTCGATTTCGCATTGACCGGCACCATGCCAGGCTATCATCCGCAACGGCTGTATCTTCCAGTAGTGCGACTGTTCTGATGTCCTCAAGTTGGCTGACTCTGAACATTTGTTTGTGCTCTTCCTTCAACGCCAGTAGTGACTGTGTCTGTAGAGACTGTTGCTGTTGCATGACTTTGATGATGTTAGCCTCGAATCCAACGAGCTAACCAAACTAAGCCCCCAACTTACAGGAAACCATTTCTGTCAATTGCAGTATAGTCTTGTTTTGCCTGTGGATGTTTACATGCAGATCTCTGATCTCGGCTTTGACCGCTGCGCTGGCCAGCTCATCGACGTGCTTGGACCGCTCGGCGATCTCCTCGACGATGGGTTTAAACCCCAGACTGAATGGCTTGATGATGGCTGTGAAGGAGTGAGATAATTTGCCTTTCTTGTACCACTTGATTGCCATCAAGGCGAACTCTATTATCTTTGCGTATAGCTGTGATACAGCTTCCTGCATCCGTGGCGTGGGGTAAAGCACAGAGTGTAGCTCGGTCCTAGGCAGTACGAGTGCGATCCGAGAGACTGCTTTGGATATTTCAACAAGAAGCTCTTCATGGTTGAGGACAGCCTGTATAATTCGGTCAATACAAACCCCACAAGACTGAAGGGATACTACAATGCTCACAACGAACAAAAACTTTAAGGCACCCCAGCCTAAGGACACGTACTCAGGATGATGTTGAGAGAAGGTATCAAATATTGCTACAGCAGCATGACACCCGTTAGTATATGCTCCTGTGTATGGGGTTCGGAGACCCGATGCTCAGAGCTGACCTCCATAGAACATGATTCTCGATGAACAGGTTGTTAAAGCAGACTGGGTCTTGGATCCTTTTGACTTCGTCTGATACTCCTGTCGGGCTGACTCAACCGCAGACTGCACATCGTTCATGGAATGCTGGCTTTGGAGCCGTAACTGCTGGTACTCCTCATCTGTGAGGTCTTTTTTCAGGATAACAATCGTATTATCGTATGCATTCTTTGCAGGATCGGACCATCTGGCAGTCTGACGGTCAGTGGTAAGCTTCGCAGACGGGCAGTCCACGGAAAATATTAGCCCAAAAGGGGGTTTGACCTTTGCAAAGGATTGCTGATGTACCATTGAGAAATCAAACTCCCATCGTGACCATCGCCAACTACACCAGGAAGCTGAGAGGCCGCTGGATAGTTTAGGTTCTCAAACGGCGCTAGGTTTGAGGTGGTGGCGGAGGTGGCCCGTAGTACCGTCTCTAAACCTCGCTGCTGTGATGTGTCTTGCATGAAGCTCATCGCCTATACACTGGTGGGTAAACGCCGAAGAAAGATCCTCGTCGACAACACTTCCAAGGCTGGCTCCAGGACCGATAGAGATAATGGTGCTGTCAGGTTCGTGCTACCCCTCTTCAAAAGCAACCGGGTGTAGCGCTTACGGATGCGGTCAGTTGCAGATGCCCTCGGCTACTCTACCTACCTATTTCATTGGGGCTATGCGTGTTGGGCTAAGTAAAATTCGATTGGCGGATGCTGACCAGTATGCCTTATAATACAATTACCGATCGCCTTGCAAGCACCCCCACGTCTTGCGTTCCATTGGTGCCAAAGGAGTGGTGGTGGTGTTGCAACTTGAGCTGGACACACAATGAAAAGAGAATGTAGATGCCAGTGGCTTCCATGTAAACAGTATGGTTTAGTAACAAATTTTGTAGTTAGAAAACGTCGGTCACTTTTTGCCATCCAAGAAAGTGTACCCTAACAAGATCTCATTGAGTAAGCGAAACAGGGAAAGTAATTCGTTCTCGCCCTTGTCTGCGTCACGTAAATCGACGCAGTCATCATGCAAAGTCCCGTGTGTCTCGGTGAGGGGAAGGTGCCTGCCAGCCTGATGGACTGCCTGATGGACTGCCTGATGGACTGCCTGATCGATTGCTATACATGCGGATATGGGCGGCAATCCGCTGTTCTGACTCTCCTCACGGAAATAAGAGCTGACTTTGAGCTGCGCAATCCTATATTTCAAGCTCTTCCGATGCTTTTCGGGTTTTCGTGTTCTGTCTGTTGAGCTTTATGGTCCAGGCATCACACGTGAGCCATGTCATCTCAGCCAGTTTTATCAAGTGCTCCTCCGGATGGGGGGTCCAGCCAAGACCAGCCGAAAGGGGCCGCTACCAACGGAGACTCGACCAGAGCAGAGGTTTACCACTCGGATTCTGAAAGTGATGTATTAAGTGACGAATCACAGGAGCAAGGGCATGATGTCACAAGTCTGTTCATCAGCTCTACCATTTCACGGGACGATACTTTGAGTCAAGCCAAGCAAGAACGCGGAATCTTATCGCACCTTAAGGATCACTTGAACTCCGGAAGTAAGTTACGTTGATTCTTTCGCTTGACCGTTAAATTGCTCACAAAAGCTTCAGACCTGGAACTCAATAGTTCTAGAGACTTACTTCGTCCCCCGCCACCACCATCAGCATCACCTATCAACTGGATACCATCGCCGACGATCCATCCTCAACTTTTTCCGCCTCCAGACCGTCCTCTGCGTCCAAATTTTAGATTAGGTCCCCGTTATCCAAATTCCAAAGCATCGAAGAACTCAAAATGGCGGAGGAAGCTACCAGCTCAACGGACGAGATCTTCTGCCGCAATCTCAAAGGAAACAAATGTGGAGAGTAGAGAGCACACGAGAGTCGATACAAGTCTCCACAGCAACGATAATGGAACGGTGGTTGATTCTCGGACCCTTGAAGAAGAAAAAAATCCGACCAAGATGTCAGCCTTGCTGAAACTCTCGCTTCGATGACAGATAAGCATCTCGGCATTGACGTGCCGGATCAAAGTCAAGAGGTCTCTACCTTCGTATCATACCTTCTCGACACAATGCAGATGTTGGAGAGACAACTGCGGTTCCGTGCTGCCGACAGCTCCGGTAGTGATTCTGATAGTGACTCACAAGACGAAAAAGTAGCTGTTGGCCCGCCTCCCAGGTTTCAGACTGTTCATCGAGTTTTCTGTACAGCCAGATTTCATGACCACGACGGCACCCTGTATGAAGATGAACCAGTGACTCGAAAGATCAGGTTTCCTGGTGATAATGGATGGCTTGAGGCTCAAAAAGAAATCATCAATCTCGACACATGGTTAAACAAACGGCCATCGCTCTGCTTCATTGTCATTAAGGAGCACCGCTGCGCTCAAGATCAGAGGGCCGATACCCAAAGACACAGAATACGGAACTATATTGGTCTTCCCTCGGGAAGACTGGAGAGACTTAAAGTTGTGTCACCCGTCCTCCAGAAAGCCTTGAAGCAAGTTGCGAAGTTTCAAGTTTACCGTAAAAGCGAGCAGGACGACTTTGCTACAGAAATGGAAGCCCCGTATCTATTTTTGTTCCATCATAGGAAGAAACTTGCCGCACTCGCAGAGACCGAAACATATCAAGAGGTTATCTTGCCTCTGATGAAGTTCCTCAAGGAAAGCTACGAGGCTGAATACACGGAGGCTGAGGAGATGTTTCTCCAGGGACAGATAAACGCTTACCACATCCACAAGTTGTTCAAACCGAACCAAATGCTTCTTATCAAGAAAAAGGGAGAGCCACAAGTTGCCTTTGTGTTGGAAGATTACAGCATGATGGCGCAAGAAGAGATTTCCCTCCACGGCTGGAGTTGGCACTACAATGGGAATGACTTACATCGAGTCCCAAAATCCGGGCGCATTGGCTTTGTACCCGAGGAGAAGATGAATATCTGCGACCTTGTCGTCCACCCAATCGAGTTCGCTAGAGAAGAAGACATCAAAACATTGACCCAACGAGGAAATAAGTTTTGGAGCATGAGAGGCCAAGTGTACATTTGCTACACAGGATGGGACAAGGCTTCAAGACATCAATACGTTAGCGAATCAGCGTCGTTATATTGTCTCTAAGAAATACTCTAACCTGCTGATAGGCCTCTGCAAGGTTTATGGTAGACACGGCCACGTATCAAATGATGCATGGCCATTCGATGTCCTCGTCATCCGAGCCACCGCCTAAGTATGATCCGTGGCCCATGAGGGTAAATCGCCGAGAGGACTTACCACCAAAAACTGAAATGCTACTGCCAGCTACTGTGCAAGGCTTTAATCTCCAAAAGAAGAAATGGGGTCAGGACCGCCGAACGGATATAAACTACGTTGAAACGAGGCTGACGCTGTCTTCTTTTAGTCAACCTGTATGTCGAGAATACTCATGGAGTCAATTGGAACTACAAGGCGTTTGATCGTCTCGTGTTGGACGTCAAGACGAAGGAAATGATCCATGCACTCGTTGACGTTCAGACTTCGGCAAAGAAAATGGACGACATCATCACTGGGAAGGGCAACGGGCTCATTATACTACTTCATGGCAGTCCAGGAACTGGCAAGACATTGACGGCAGAAAGGTAAGCTACAATAGATTGGGTACCCATCATGATGGATGAGCTGATACTCTTTGCAGCGTTGCCGAAATCGCAGAGAAGCCGTTATACCGAGTCACCTGCGGAGATATAGGTACTGAGGCGCGTGATGTGGAGAAATATCTTGAGACGGTGATGTACTTGGGGAAGACCTGGGACTGCGGTTTGTTCCTATCAACTTGAGGCAACCTTTGTAGCACAATTTTGATGGAAACTAACGTTTGGACAGTGCTTTTGCTGGATGAAGCAGACGTCTTCTTGGAAGAGAGAACCATGGCAGACCTGCAGCGAAACAGTCTGGTATCGGGTAAGTTTGACCTCCCGAAGCCGGTAGTTGGTTACATAACTCACTTTCCCTAGTTTTCTTACGGCTCCTTGAATATTACGAGGGCATCCTCATCTTAACGTCCAATCGCGTTGGAACCTTTGACGAGGCATTCAAATCTCGCATCCAGGTGGCGATTCACTACGACAATTTGACCACGATGTCACGCAAGACAATTTGGCAGAATTTCTTCGACATGATTGAAGAGTCAGCTGATGAAGATGCCAACATGCCGGAACTAGAAAGTAGGCTTGAACAGTTGGCTAAAGAAGATATGAACGGGAGACAAATCCGGAATGCGCTGCTCACTGCGCGACAACTTGCAAAGCATCGCAAGGAACGATTGGGCTGGGAACATCTCAGCCAAGTTATCAAGACTTCTACTGCTTTCAACAAGTACCTAAAGGCAGTGCGTGGGCATACTGATGAGCAGTGGGCAAGAGGAGAATCGCTGCGTTAACGGTCAGAACTCTCAAATTTCCTAGACTTAGACCCGTTTTCCCTAGTTCTTTTCGTAGTTATTGACAGAATTTGAGTAGCGATGCGTCTTATTCTATGGCTGCATAAATGTTGTGATTGATAAGGAAAGACTTGAGCTGGCAATGAACATCCGGAAGTTCTGTTTCTCGTGAAGGAGGGACTGAGGTCAATCCGACCCTTGGAACAACCAGTGCCGAATACCTCCTACGGGTGGCTAAGCAGGGAGAAGGAAAAAAGCAAGTACAGAAGCAGCATATTCTAGCACATACCATTCCACTTCCAAGGCCAAACGACAAACATTATCTGCATCTTCATCGCCGGCCCGATAGTGCATATAAAACCACAACCGATGCCTCCTACGAGAGGGACGAATGAAACGCATTGATGCTTCGGCCCGGTCAAGTGTTAATATCCTGGAGATGGGCTCACTTCCACCACATGACAAACTGGTTATCGAACTGCAAGGTCTCACCTCCCCTAGTAGTGAGGCTGTAGATGCTATCCCAGGCAATTCTCCAAGGCTATTAGAGAAAGCTAGTAGCGAGATCCTTAAGACCAGCCATCAAGAAGTTGGGAGCTTTGCTGCTTGTCAGTTCCGGCTCTTTAAAATTAGACTTCATTAAGTATATATTATAGAGTTACTATAGGGGCATCGACGTATATAAAGAGAACGGTTATTTATTAAAAATAGGAAATAAGTACGAAGCTCGCTTTAATATAGAGGGTACGAGCGAAGTAGGCCTTAGTAATTATATAACTAAAGTTATATAACGTATAATAAGGCTATAAATAGTTAAAACTATTATAATATACCCCCCTAAATAAATATATATTTAGAAAAAGCGTGCTTAACTACTTATATTATTATAAAAAGGTTTACTAAAAGCGGAAAACTAAATATTATTATATAAGAATCTATTTATAAAAAGAATTATAAAATAAATCGGTTTATATATAAAGTTATAAATAAGGGGTAAATTAGCTATAAATTAACCTTTATATTCGTTATTATAAATAATCTCGAGGCTATATTATTAATAAAAAGTATAACTAAGGGACGGCTTTTTATTAATTAAATAATCGACTTACGGGTTAAGAATAATAAATATATAAATTTTTTATTATTACTTATAGTACCGACTTTTTTTTTTAATTTATATTTATATTATTATTATATATATATACTTTTACTTTTTATTTTTATACTTATGTTCTTATACGTATATATTATTAAAAAAGGATTTTTATTAATAATATCGTTTTTATTTAAATATTATTAAAACGATTAATTAAAAACTATATTTATATTATTATAGCGCGGGAAGTTAAAAAATATAAATACGAGGCTATAGTTTTAAAAAAAAGTAGTAGCTCCCCTAGCCCCCCTTACGAGCTTAAAATAAATAAATAATATTTTTTTATTTTATATTTTAATTATAATATAGCCTTATTTATTTAATATTAATTTAATTATTTTATTAAATAAGTAGTAGCTTTATAGCTAAACGAGTGAGTTACTTAAAAAAGTAATAAAAATAAAGAGGGTTTATAACCCCCTCCCTTGCTCCTTTTTAAAAATCAAAAAGACGTCCTCGTTTTTTAAAAAGATAATATAAATAAAAAAGGTTTATAGCCCCCTCCCTTATTTCTTTTTAAATAAATAAAAAAACCTTTTTTTTAAAAAAATTAAAAAAGTAAAATAAGTTTATAGCCCCCTCCCTTATCTTTTTTTAAAAAGTATAAAATAATGAATTATATATATAATATTTTTTTAACTATTATTATTTACGGAATTAATTTTTAATAATAGACCCTCTTAATACTATTTTTAATATTAAAATTTAATATAAGCTAGTACTTTTACCTCTCCCATCCGGTTATAAATACCTCGGATATATTAAAAGCGCCGTTAATAATTATTTAAATAGTACGTATTTTTTAAGTTTGTATATTAATAATAAATATTAACGTTATTAAACTTATAAAAAATCGGGTTATACCCCTATTTTTAAAGGGTATATACGGTTCTTAAGTATAAAGTTCTTATATTTTAAATAAGAAGTAATAAAAAAGTTAGTAATAACTCTAGTTATTAATATAAAACTACTTATATTTTATAAAATATATTCTAAGCTATCCTCGTTCTATTTATTATTTATAACTTAATATATAAACCCTAATTTACGTAATAATAGCGTTATATAAGGCCCTTAAGTATAACGGTTTTTTAAATAAAAATAAAAATAAGGGGGTTTATATAAACGAGGCTTTAATAAGAGAGGCGTTTATAAGCGCTCTCTTTATATTAAAAGCGTTATTAAAAAAACTTATTAAGGACGTAATAGTATTAACTACTTTATTTATAAAAATAAATAATATTTAAATTAAAATTAATACTCTTATTAGTTTATATATCCTTTTAAATATATAGCCCGTATTTAAGTCTTTTTTAAATAAATACGTACTTATTTTTTTAAATAAATAGCCTCTTTTTAAGTAATTTAATAAGGTTACTAAAACGACTTTATATTTTTTAACTATAAGCTACGTTCTTTAATTAAAAACCGGGCCCCCCGGGCCGTTTTATTACTTTTTAAACGTTCTCTCGTTTAGTATAATTATTTCTTATATATTTTTTATATTTAAAAATAATATAAAGTACTCGAACTTCGCTCTAAAAAGGGTTTTTATAAGATTATTAATTAATATTTTATTTATTAATATATAAACTACTTAGAATAAGCCTCTCGAATACTTTTATTATAACTATATATTTTAAATATTAACGTAGTATAAGTAAATTAAAATACGTTCCCCTTTTTTTATTATAAGTTTAATTATTTAATAATTATCATAATATACTTTTTATATATTACTAAGTTTAAATAAAGTATTTTTAAAAAAGTGTTTAAGAGCGAGTATCTTTTTAACTATATATTCTAAGCTTAGTAATTCGGCCTTTATAATTAATATAGTTATTATATTTTAATAAGCTACTTTTTATTAAACGAGGTTATTAAAAAAAGAAATTATAAAACCTTATAAAGATCCTTAAGTCTCTTTGTTATTTATAAATAAAGTATTACTTATAATTAATAATACTCAACTACTTTTTAAGATTTTAAAGTATATTACTAAGTATTATATATAAAAAAAGTATTATATAACTTAATTTATAATAAAATAATACTAATAAAACGGGTTCATTAAGAACTAAAAAAGTAAAGTATATATAAAAATAACGTTAAGCCGAATTATAATTACTATATATAATATTAATCCGACCTTTTTTTAAAAAAACTTAGTTTTATTTAAAAATATAATTCTTAAGTTTTTTTTAATTAGGACTATTAATAACGGGGTTATAAAAATAGTAAAGTTAATAAAATCGAACTTTTAATTACCCTCTTAAAATATTAATTATAAACTAAGTAGATCTTTTTATTTAGTTAATTACGAACGACCCTTATTTTAAAATATTACGAAATTAGCCCCTAGTTTTTTATTTTATATTTCTTTTTAAATCCCTTAGTTACTTAACTAGCCTCGTAAACGTAGTTTTTATAATAAAAAACGAGAATATTATTTATATAAAAAAGGACTAGGACTTTTTTAATAAAATCTTAAAATAAGTACGGGTCCTTGCTTATAAATAAGAGACCTAAACTTTTAAAAATTAATACTAGCTCTTTATATTATAATAATAAAGCGTTATAAGTACTATATAAGGCCTGCTCGAGTTTAATATATATTCCTAGTTTATAAAAGTTATTTAAAAACTCATAAATAATAAGGGGGTTACTTAGCTTTTTAATTACGTTTAAAAAAGCGTTTATAATATTATATTAATAAATTTCTAAATTAAATTAAGTAATAATAGCTATAGCTACCCTAAACGTTTTAATAACTAGCGTTATTATATATATTTTTTTTTAAAAAGTATTATTTTGAAAAGTCCTCCCTAATATAAATTCTCGCTTTATAATAATCGAAGTAATTATTATTATTAAGTTTATAATTAAATACCTATTTAAAAGGTATTAGTTTAAAAATAACCGACGCCTTATTAACTACTTTCTAAGTATTTATTTTTTTTAGTTTTTAAATTTCTAACCGTATTACTTTTATAAATTAACTTTTTAAAAATTTTAGTATTTTAAAAATATCCTTTTACTTTTTTAAAAAAGTAATTAATTAATTTATATAAATTTAATTAAATTAAACCGTAGTTAGTAAAACGTATTTCGTTTTATTAATTATAATATAAATATAATAATATAACGTCCGATATCCCTAAGTTACTTTATTAACTACTTTTTATTAATTAAGTATATACGTATTAAAAAAAGAGTCTTAGTCTCTTTTTACTTAAGTATAAAAAAAATACTACCCGAGTCGCTCTTATTAACTTAAGTTTCAAATAAATACTTTTAATAATTAGTTTTTTAACTTCTAGCTTTATTTAGTATACCCGTCCTCTTTTTAACTATATATACTAATTATATTAAAGTTATTAATTAGGTCGTTTATTACTCTTATTTTTTAATATAAGCTTACTTATTAAAGGGGTTTATTAAAGTTTAGTTAAGTAAAAGGATCCTCTTTATAAAAGCTCTAAGAAATCTCTATTTCTATTTATATATATATTACGTTTTCGATCTTTTTAATAAAAAGATTAACTTTTTTATAGCCTTATTTATAACCTTAGTTAGTTAAATAAAGTTCGTATTTAATTCTAAATTTTTAAAGTTTAGGGTTATTTTCAGAATAAATAATTACCTACTTTATTTATTCAAAAACGAACTAGGCTTTTTTATAGCCTTATTTATTTTTTATAAAATAAGTATAAATAGTAATAATTATTTTTTATTATTAATTAATACGGCCTTTGTTTCGTTTATAATTTTAAATAATTAAAGCTTAGGTTTAATTATTATAAACGGCTATTAGATCTTATTTACTACGGCCCTTAATTTAAATAAATAAATTACGGTTTTAATATTATTTTTTAAATAAAAAGCTATTTTATTAAATATTATATTTTAAATAATAATAATTTCTAAAAACGAGGGGATTTAGATCTTATATAAGTTATAAGTATTTAGTATATAATTTATAAAGTACTTAATATATTCCCTCTATTCTATTTTAAAACGTCTCTTATTAATTCTTTTTTTATAATCTTTTTTAAAAAAGTATGCTTTATAGCTATATATATATATTTATCCTTAATAAAAACGTAAATTATAAGCGAGCTTTAGTATATTTATTAATTATTACTACTTAAAATAATAAGCGAACTAAACTTTTTTAATTTAAATTAATAATAACTAGTTAGTACGTTACTTAGGGTTAATATTATATAAATAAGCTACGGCTAATATAACTTCTACTTAGAGTTCGTTTAATAAGTTAGTTATTAATATTATATTAATCGCTTTATTAATAATTTCTTAACTAGCTCGTTCCCCTCTTTTATTCGGTTTTTTTATATATAAAAGAATAATTTTTAAGTTTATTCTTAGTTCTTATACTTATATTTAGAAACGAGTTTTATTATTAATTATAATTATTATACGTTTTACGTCTTATTAAATTTTATAAACGGCTATATTTTTTCATATACGTACTTATTATTTAAAAAAGTATAAGATTTTAAATATTATATTATAAGTTTTCGTAATTTATAAAAAGACGAAGATCCTATTTAAATACTTATTTTTAATTAATATTAACTACTTATTTCGTTTATAAGCTAGTAAGTAATTAAAGAGGTCCTATAAAATCTTATAATAAAGTTAGGTTACTTTTTATTTTAAAATACGTTATAAAATAACTTATTTTATATAAGTAGTTATATAGTATTAGTATTTTAAACGGCTTAGTCCTTTAATCCTTACCCCCCGAGTAGCTAGAACGAGCTTTTTAAATATTATTAATATAAAATATTTAAATTTAAAGTACTAAAACTAGGCTATATCTAATTTATCGTTCTTTAACTAATATAAAAAACGTAAGTATTAAGCACTATATACTAAAATTATATTAATAAATAAAGACTAATTTCTAAGTAAAAAATAAGATAAATAAGGCTTATATTTTAAAAAAACTAAATTAACCTTTCTCTCGAGCTACTTAATAATAACGTTTTTAGATTTACTACTAAACTAAAAAGTATAGTTAAAACCTAAGTACTAAATACTAATCTTTTAAAAAAGAGTTTTTAATATAACGTTTATATAAAAGTTCTTAATAAAACCGATATTATAAAAAGTAAAGTACTCTATTTTAAGCCCCTTTAGTTTTATAAAAATATTATATATAATCCTCGTTCCCTTAATAATAATAAAATAAGAGGCCGTTTTAAAATCTATGTTCTTTAAGCTATTATTTTATTAAATAAAATCTAGCTTTAGAAGTAATTAGTTATTAATAAAGTAAATAATACCGTAGTTATTTATAATTATATTTTTTGAAACAAAATATAAGTTAATAAAGGGGATAAAAAAAATAATAAAATTACTATCCCTATTCCCTTCCGTACTTAGCTTAGGGAATAAATTAATATTAATAATTATAATTATAATATTTAAAAAATAAGTTCCCTTAGAGTTTTTCTTATTACTTAGTTTACCGGTTTTAGTCGTCTTTTTAAAGCGACTTTAATTAATATTATTTTATTTAAAAGTGGGTTTTATATAAATCTAGCCCTTTTAAATAAGGTTAGTATAGAAGTCGGTATACTTTTCTTAGTTTAAATAAGAAATTATTTTCTAAGCTTTATTATTACTTAGCTAAATATATTTTAATTTCGTCTTATTTATTAAAATAAGTTCTATTTTTATATAGTTTATTAATTTTTAATAATAGGTCCCTTTATAAGGGTAGTTAATAAACGAGTTAAAAGTTATTTTATTTTACTTAGGGGAATTTAAGCGACTTATTAATATTATAAATATTATAGGGGTTCGTTTATAATTTTTATTATATACTACTTCTTTATATAAAAAGTTATTAAAAATCTCGGTATAATACCCTATATTAAAAATCGCTTCCCTTTTTCGCTTTAATTTAATAATTTTAATAAGCTCTTAATTAAACTAGTTTAGAATAAAATAATATATAATTATATAAAAAAAGGTTTTTAAAATAAAAATACCCTAGACTTCGGGTAGCTTAAGCTACGTAGCTTAATAATAAGTTAAAAAGAAGTTTTTAATTTAAATTAATAAGCTAATACTAAAGTTCGCCCTATTTATAACTATATTAAATTCCTTTTTTATAATTATAAATAAACTAGAGTTATTTAGTACGTACTTTTACTTAAGAACCCGGATTATAGTACAAAAGGAGTAGTTTAAAAATTAATAAGCTCTTTTTTTATATTTTTTTAAATTTCTTAAATAATTATAAGGGAGATCTAGCGATTTATTAATTTATAGAATCGCTTTTTTTATAAATAAGAGATTATTTTAAATATAGTTTACTAAATAAAAAAGGCGTATTTTTTAATAAAACGTACTTAATTTATTATTACGGCCTTTAGTTTTATTAAAGCGACTAGTTATTTAATTTAATTATTTTTACTTAAGGGTTCGATTATAATAAAAGGTTTAACTATAGCCTCGCTTCTTAACTATTTAGTTTATTATTAAATAAACTCCTTAAGTTTTTATTAATACTTAGTTAAGGCCGTTTTATATACTTATTTTTAAGTAGTATTTTATATTTTAATATACTTTTTAAGTAAAAAAATAGACTTAGTAAAGAGTAACGGATTTAATAAGGAAATAAGGTTATTTAGGTTTAGTAAGTCTTAAACGTCTTTTAACTAGGCCTTAACTTATAAAATAAAGTACTATTTAGGTAAATATCGTTAATAATTAAGCTTTTACTTAAGAATATTAGTAGTTTTTTTAAAAAATATTAATTTATTTAAAAATAAAGTTAACGAACGTAATAGGGGTTATATAATATTATAAAAAAGGATTTAGTAAACTATAGTCCTTAAGAAATAACTTTTTAATAAAAGTATAGAGGTTTAAATTAGAGCTAGGTTTATAATTATTATAGAATTATTATAGGGATATTAATATATATAAAAAGAACGGTTATTTATTAAAAATAAAAAATGAGTATAAAGCTCGTTTTAATATAGAGGGTACGAGCGAAGTAGGCCTGAGTAATTATATAACCGAGGTTATATAACGTGCGGTAAGGCCATGGATGGTTAAAGCCATCACGACAGTGTGTGAACGCACCACTGGGAAAATCCGGCTCAAATTGCACAAACATAGTATGGATGTCGTTGAACCAAGCAGTGACTACCAGGTGAACTCCGCTGACGATGATGCGAGTCTTGACTCTGTTGGCCCAACTGTTTCCGGCCCTGAAGTGGTCGCTCTGGTGAGAGGCAGGCCAGACTGAGAAGCATGTTAATATGGCTTCCTAGGTAATGAGGATAGGATGCGTACCTCTGGCTTGGAGAGAGTTCTCCACGGGAGCATCGGCCTTGCCTGCAGCAATAACGTCTCGCGTAGTCAGCTTACAGCAATCTTAATCATGATGATTCCTACTTTACCTTTGGCGATGAGGGCATCGCGAGCCTCGATGGACTGTAGAGCCTCGACGCTAACAACAGGGAGACCTATTATTACATTACGTTAGCAGGGACTCTCTTTGATGTTTTACCGCGAAGATTGCGGTAACATGTCATATCAGATATACTGACCGTTGATCTTCTTTACGTCCTTGGACCCAACGTCGGCGACTGCAACAGGAGAGGCTGTGGCAACGGCCAACAGCAGAGTGAGAGCACCCGTGAGACGCATTGTAAGATTTGAAAGAGTGAATAATCTGGGAAGGGATTGAGCGAGAGTAAAAGTTAGAGAATGAATATCTGACGAGGTATGAGTCTGGAATTGGCGAGAACTTCTGGGAGATCAGCAGCGGACTTTAAATAGTTGTCCTATAGTCAGTATCGAGCCCATCCCCAAGGCCGGGAGACACTGCCGCGAATGGCCAAGAGCGCAAAGTGGAATCAGAAAGTGAGGCTTTTACAAAAGTGCTTAGGCACTGACCATCTGAATTGTCTCCGTCCCTTGTATCTCCAGATATCTTCCGCGTCTGAACACTCGCCGCTATATTATCACCGCAGGCAAATATTGAGTAGCGTGAAGCTTGACCGGCAGTGCGCCCAGGCTTCGGCCTCCCACTTTGCTGTCGTTTGGCCATATTGGAAGAATTGCCAATCTGTGAAAGTTGGCCATCTCCAACACGCAGGTGGCCTAGGGTAGGGGGTCTGCCGAGGAGCCTTCGCACTCACCGGCGACTCTTAGCAAATTGAGATCACAAAGTGCTTGTCTAGGGACCAAGCTTATAAAACAAGCTTTGGACAAGACTTTTCCGCCGGCTTGTGGGTCTTCTAGAAGAATGCCCATTGAGCCGAGTTACCATCATGGCACCAAGGCGCCTCTGACAGGTGGCCGCCCTACGTAAGTAAGTACGATAACGAAGATGCCGGAGATCTTGCCACTTTGGGGTTCTACTATGGTACTATTTACTGCTTTGGGTAAACTCTCTGAGTCTATACACGAGATAAGAGTGTGTCGTTTCTCACGGCTGTTAACTGCAAGAACTCAATTGTTGTTTAATATATCAAGGTGCCGCCTCGTCGGGTCCGCCGAGACGTCAGCAGGCACTCTCTCCGTATTGACATCTTTTTTCAAAACTCTACAGCATGGATTGAAGAACTCTTAGAATTACCAAATTAGGACAGAACTGCATGATCATTGGGTTGACTGATTCCGCTCTAAGAAACCAAGCTTTTGGCATTTGATAGCATCCGGTGGGATACTTCCGGCACTATGTGGGATGCTTCTGAGCCTCAGCATGAAAAGCTGGATGACGGACGCCTAAAGTCGAAAAGGCAACTACGATAACCTAGTTCAATTTGACTAGTGCAATAATAGCCCAGAGGCAAAGAGCCAGACAGGGAGGGACAGACCTTTTGTCTCGGCAACGCACATTTCCAGTCTCGACAAGTCAGTCGAGGTTACCTATCACGACTAAGTGGGTTGTCAGAATACATAGCAAACAGGTTATAAAATGGAAGACGCCAAGTTTTCTAGACCATCTGTATAGAACCCCGTCATCCTCATCGTTCAACCCCATTGTACAGTCCTACTCGTCCATCTCATTTCACAATGAAGGCCGCTGCGATTCTTGCATTTTTGTACCTGTAAGATGTCCTCACCTTGTTGCTTGAGTGATATCTGACTTCGCATCTCAGCGCTCCTCTGAGTGTTTCAGCCTGGATGTGCAGCTGTTAAAAGAAGAGCGTCCCCGATCTACACGCTGCCTATCACTTCTGCCAGCCCGGCTCTGGCCATAAATACTGCGTGAACAAGACGACCAACGTCCAGGCGGTAAGAGGTTCCAACAAGTGTTTATGAGTACCTTTGCAATGCTGACACCTATAGTGTATTATGGGCACGCCCATCACCCAAGCGAATTGCGCCTCGAGCTACGGTAGTGATTGGGTTGCGGAATGTGAACACTACACTGGCGGGTGCCCTCCTGGTATGACTGAGCAGTAAGATGGAAAAAAGGGGTTGAGGGAAGGATGTAAAATCACTTTAGAAGGAGGATTTATGGCGCACCGTAGAACAGTGTTGCATATTGTATTACAATACCACTGGTTGCGATAACTTTGATGCTGTGAACTCGGATCCATAGACTACGCAACCCGGCGGCCACCAAAGACGAACACAGAAGAGCCGCAAAGATTAAAACAATCGATCTTCAAAACCTATCGAGAACCCTTTAGCAAGTTAAGTCCGGGCGTGTTAGATGGCTTAAGAGTGCCAACCCCGTTACTATTTTGCAATTCTATGCGGCTAAGCAAGCCACGGGTGTCCTGTTGATAAGAGATACTACCATGATCCCCCCCTCGAGTGTATAGCCACCCGTATGCCGACGATGAGGTCGTTGAGACTGCTAATACAGATGTCTCTAGTGGCACTGTATCTTCATTCCTGAATGTCGTCTTCATTAGCAAGGCACCACATCTTTCTGTCTACGTACTCTGACTGCCAGCCCACAAGCATGTTTCTCCTTCTTGGATATTGCGATCCGCAGTTCGCAGAACTGTCCTTCCAGTCCGACATAGCAAGCGTGTTTTTAGATCTTCAAGCATGTTTTATTTCAAAGCTACTGCATTCTACCCTGTGTTTCGACCCAGGCGGCCCTGAGTCCAACAGTCCGCATTCGTCCTCGAGAGGGACTATTTCCGAGCGATCGTGAAAGCGAACTTATGCTTCAGACTACCAATATCCCATCAACTACTCATCATCGCCAACCCATCCTGCTCGCATCCGCCACTCTCCCGTAAGCCATGTACAAGAAAACATCCCGTCCCTTGGCAACCCCGGGAGCAGGGTTCACACACATCGGGACCGAATCCTCCTTCACGATGGGCGCCCCCAGATCATGCAACACGAGCGACCCCACTCATCTCGTACAACTCTGCCCCCAAATCCGAAAGCGAAAACGACGACCCTGCCTGAAACCGCGAAAGGAAATGAAGCACCGACAAGAACTTGGAGAATGAATCACTTGATCGTGGTCAGTATTAAAAGGCCACTATCATCATGCGTTCGCGGTCGCGGTCGCAGTCGCATGGTATGGGTCGTGAGGTTGAGAACTTGAAAATGATGATTGTCAATGGCAGGTAAGACGTTGATAAGGGGTAAGGTGTCGCTCCGGCGGTGAAGGTGCGTCCGGGGTATGTGGCGGGGTGTTGAGAGCATCACTAATATGAATTGGAACGCAAGACTGAGTTAGTATAGCAGCGACATGACAGAGAATAATAATGTGTGAGCAATGGCAGGTTATTTTGTCTTCCCATGCTACCCTAACTAATCAAGCCAAATGGCCGAACGCTTCTGCTAAGTGACTGCGTCCATGTTCCCAACGCCCATTGTATGAACCGGTACCTATTGTGTCACGAACGAGCCGATGCTTCAATCAATCTCAAGACTCGGTTCCTCAACTTTTGTCCGTTCCAAACCCAACCGCTACCGAATCTCCTCGATAGGCCCGTCAATACCACGCAGCGTACTGGGGTAGTTGAACAGGTCCGGGATCCGGTGCACACCCTTGATATCATCCGCCTGAGGCGGACAGAGACAATCTCATGTCATCTGGTATCATCCCAATCCAATAAAGCAAGTATTCGATGGCCAGTATCCCTCTAAGACCCCTAATGTCGTGTGCTGGTGGTCCTGGATCCTCTACCGTGCGCGGAAAGAAAGCTCGACAAGGAGCAAAATACAAATGACAAGATAATTCGAAGCGCAATGACAGCCGCTGTTGAAGGTCAAGAGTGAAGGTGCGAGCGAATTATGCATTAAAGGAACTCCTTGTATGCAGATCGATCCTGAGTACCCATCCGAAAAGGAGACTCGAACCCTCGACGCTGCGTTGAGCTCATCAAGAATGGGCAACGAATGAAAGACCAAGAAAGCAAGGCTGTTTTGTTTGTTTTCCCAATGGCCCCCGAATGCCCTTCGTATGCTCGGGAAGTCGCGAAATCGAATGGAGGGCCATGGATTGTGAATGACTCTTTGAACGCCTCCCCGCGATACCATGGCCGTCCCTGGCCTTTTGGCGTCGAATGCCATTGAACGCCAGTGTCCGAAAGATAAGATGAAATAATTTTTCGTCCAAAAACACAATCGAGAAAAGTCAAATGACGAGACCGCAGAGACGATCGCGATTACATGGTGGAGTGAGCGGCGCCGTTAACCCCTAATTGCTGTTGCCGCATGAGTCTCGGTATTGAATGGAAAGCGCTCCTGCAGTTGCTGGGCGTACGGAAATTCATTTGGCGACGTACCGGCGAAAGGGAAGCCACCCACCGAGGTCGAGGGGGAAGCGGACCTCATTATTGCTGGGGTGGTAGCCTGACTCGGACGTTGGTTTGCGGGTCGTTCGCTTTGCAAAGGTTGACTGAGTGGAGATGAGGCTGGTGATGCACCGTAAGACCCTAGGTGCTGAAAGTAAGGGTTGGAGTCGCGGAGGTGGAAGGCGTGGTGTTGTGCGGGTCCGGCGTGTTGCGCTTGGTGAGCCATGCTGGGGCTGCCGTTGGAGCTCGAGCTGGTGCTGTTGGATCCACGGGTCGCGAAAACATCGTCAGCTCCGTCGAACTTGCCGTTTCTCAACGTGCCATCCTTAATCTGAGGACTGGACTGCTTGGAGCCGAACTGTTGATAGCCAAGGTCAGTACATGCTTTTTGGGCTGAGAGTGGGCGATCGGTGAGGGTCGATGATGAAAGGGTCGGACATGGATGATTGTTGACCGGAAGTACGTACAAAGCAGTATTTGTTGACCAATTCCTCGTATGATGACGAGGCAAGAGAAGGGTTGGGAGAGTCGGTGCCAGGGACGGTAGGCTGCTTCACAACCGGCTTTGAAACAGGGGGAGCGGTAACGGCAGGGGCCGGCTTCGCCTGCTGGGGCTGTTGCGCAGGAACGTGAATCTTGCGATGGCTCTTCATATAGAGACCATCCTGGTTGCGGTCCTTGCCAATAGTGTCCTTTGCAGCCTGGACAGCAGCGGTGAGGGAGGCACCAAAGTCGTAGCGGTTGGAGAAGGCTTGTCCACTGGGGGCAGTCAGTCGACTCGAGAGGTTATCGCTAGCCAGGTTGCCGGTAGACTTGTTGATCTTGAGGCGAAGTCCAGCAGTCGGGCCTGACTCGCCCAAGTACTCGTGGATGGGCTGGTCAAAGTTCAGCTTGGACTGGTTGCCGAAATCGTCGAAGCCGACAGGCATGGATTTAGGCCGAGGCGCCGACGAAGGGCTCGAGCGGCGGTTGCTACGGGGGAGCGCCGGGCGGCCAGCAGCGCCCTGCAGGCCTCGCTTGCCGTTCTGGGGCAAATGCTTCTTGCGGAAGTCGACCTGGAAGTTGGTGCCGTTGTTGTTGTTGTCCCAGTACTCCTGGCCATTGACGTTGTACTTGATGCAGAAGAATAGCGTCTTCGTCTCGAGGTTAGCCAGGTCGGAGAGCTTGATGCTGAACGTGAATCGGTCCTGAGCGACGTGGTCGTCCTGAGCGCGAACCTCATGTGAGTATTCGGCACCGACCTCCGAGGTTGTCTTCCAGTAGTCCAGAGTGAATCTGCACGTAACGTATTTCTGGAATGCTAGGTTGGCAACTGCAACAGAGCCCAACAAGTTCTTTTGGTCGGGTGACAACCAGACTCTCTCGAGGCGGACAGGCAGGGACTTGCGGATGGGGGTATCGGCGGGGTGGTTTGCCGTGACGATCTCCCACTCGAACGGTGGAGTGCGAGCGTTCTGGCGTTCTTCTCCAGGGAAGGGGTACTCGGTATCACTGTCGTAGGCATCGACCGGCGAGGATCCGGCACTGACAGCGAGCGGCCGATCAACCTGAAGGAAATGGCGGACATGTTCGAGGTGTGAGTCGAAATGAACGGCCTTGGAAAAGGTCGGGGTGCCAGGCATGCTGGATGGCCGCCTGCGAGCAGAGGCGGGGCGGAGTGCGGGTCTGACGAGCTCTCCAGACTTCTTGCGTACCATTGGCGGCTTGTTCTCGAAGTTGTTACCGTCCGAATCGGATTCTGAGCCAGTGATGGAAGCCGACTCCATTACTATTCTGGGCTCGGTACTGGATCTCACATGGTTGACGCGGCGGGCGACCGTCTGAGCGAGGGCGTCCAGGGCGCTGGTACTAAAGCTGGTAGGCAAACCTTCCTTGGGGAGGTCTTCCTTGGTGATGAGAGATAATGCGGGTTGGTCGAGCTTGGAACTGGTCGGGGAGGCTTCCCTCTTAACGGGTATTTGGCTGATGATGTCCTGAAGCTCCTTAAGATTGTCAATCTGCCTTCCGCGCTCTGCGACGTCCTCCTCTTCGCTTCCCGAGTCGGGTGGTGAGATGATGGCGCCCTTGGGCATGCCTCGCTCGTCTGTCAATGGCGGCGGTGATTGCCTCACACTGCTGCTGTTGGTGGCCATGCCCTTCAAATCGTCCGACGTTCCTGGTGGTGTAGGTTGGTCTGAGTTGCCATTTGTTGTGGGACCACCTGCTGCCGCTGCCGGCGTTCTCCTGTGCTTGGTGAGGTATGATGCTGACCTTGGTAGTGAAGGTCTGGGGCTGGACTGGAAGGAGGAACGTCTGCTCACGTCGGGCGATGACGGTGCTGAGCTTGCTGGCGATCGGTGGTGGGAGGGTGGTGTGTAAGGCATTCCCGCGGTTGTGTACGGAGAATGTGGTGGATGAGGGTGTATGGTGAGAAAGTTGGTTTCGTGCGCCCGGCACGGCGTAAGTGTGGCGGCTCGAGGATAGTGGCGGAAAGCAAATAGGTATCAATTCAGCGAAGAATTAAGGTGAGAGGAGGAGCGGCCGAGGATGAGCGAAGAGACGCCGGTAGGAAATTAGGATTTCTGTGTTATTGGAAGGTTCCCGTCAGCTCTGTCGCGGCCATGGGAGACTTTAGGATTATTTAGTCGGGTAAGGAAATTGGTTGTGGTGCATCTATTCCGATGACTGAACTGGTAAGAATAAGGGAAGAAAACGAGGTAGAGAGAGTGGGAAAAATCTAGGAAAGAAAAAGAAGCTAATGGCTGTAGCGTTGGTGGCTGTGGGAAACGCAATTCCCACGATTAGGGATCAAGAACAGGATGAAGGAAAGAGGCAAGGCTGAGAAAGTGATATGGCAATGAGAAAAAAAAAAAAAGGGAAAGCGATAAGCAATGATGACGAAGGTGGTGATGTATTTTTTTTTTTTTTTTTTTTACAGCTGTATTACGTTTTTGTGTAGGAGTCGCAGTTGACCACTTACATGGAGGGAGAGAAAGGTCGAGTCAAGGAAGGCGGGCGACTGTCGGGTTTTCTGCTCTGGCAATGTTCCAGCAACAGGGCAAGAAACTTCCGTCGTATGTTTGGTGAGGAGGAATGTCGGTAGCTGGGGAGGAGGGTCCCGTGGAGATGTCGTCGAAGCAAGTGGAATGCAATGACGAGCTGGGGAAGGACGGGGACTCGAGTGTCTCGAAAGGAAGAAGGGGCCGATGGGAGGCTCAGGCGAGGCGATGAGACGTCCCTGCACGGTGGCTTGCGACGTTCGTGGGGATCGTATGGTCGGTCAGGTTCTGGGTCGAGCTTGACTGATCGAAAAGAGGTAGAGGGTTAAGGAGACCAGCCGAATAGGTGCAAAACTATGGGGGTCAATCCTTTCCTTCCGTGCCTTGGGTCGTGACAGAGTTATGCCGTTGACTCTCTTTTTTTTCGGTTGGGATGTCTCGTTCTTGGACAGGATGGGGTTGGGTCTGTCTGTGTTGGAATTCTGTTCCTGCTCTTGCTTCGGGATGCAAGTGTCGTGTGCCAGGAAAGATGCAAGAAGAGCAACGGAAAGTTGACTATCTCTTGAGACGACTTTTTTGTGCCGTGGATGTTGAGGATGTTGGACTTTGGTGTTTGGAGCACACAAAGATTTGGAGAGAGAACAAGCTGGTGGGCGGCTCCGGAGGGAACGGAGTGGTTTTGAATGGCGAGCGAGTTCCGAGCACCGCAGTCCGCGCCCAGTACAAAGTACCTCAGCAGAGCGTGGGAGACTGGGGGGGAGGCGCGGTAGCCAGGTGTGTGTGGTGTGTGGTGAGTGCCAGTGGTGGTTGTGTGCAACACCACCGCCGCTCCCAGCAAGAAGAGACAGGGAACGAGGGAAGAAAAGCTACCGGTACCAGGCACCTCTCAGTTCGGGTTGGTCTGGTCTGGTCTGGTCTGGCTGGTTTGGTTTTTGTCCCAGCACACACACCCACGGTGCCGTGCCACGCCCCCAGCAAAAAGAGACGAGCGAAGGACTAAGACTAGGACCAGGGTCAGCGATGGGCTGCAGAACAGAGCGGCGACAGAGAGAGAGCGAGTGCAATTGAGGAGAAGGTGGGAAATGCGTGCAATGTGTGGCAGACGCCAGCCAGCAAAAGCAGCCACTTTCCCACCTCACTGCACATACTGCGTAGATATCCGTACTCCGTGCCTCTGGTGGTAGTGCGTAGTGTATGTACACGCCCTCTGTTCCCAGGCGGCGGGAGTCGCAGTAGCACGTACCTGATGGTCAGGAGCATCCCTGCAAGTGCGAGAGACGGCGAAAAAGACCAAAAAGACCAGGGTGGCCATCGGGGGGGTGATCCTTGGTATGGGCGTGGACGTGTTCGGTCAAGCAGTCGAGCAGGGGAGGCCGGGGGAGCACCAGAGTGTGGTAATGGTGGAGAAGGATGTTGAGTGTGGGAGAGAGACGAATACTCAAGAGAAGACGAAGGCGAGGAACATGGCGCACAGCTGCTGCTGCTGCTGCACCTCACAGCTGCTGCGAGCAACAAAAAGCGGGTACATCAAGGAGTACGTACTTACTTCGTTCATGGCACCGGGGGAAGGAGGGAAGGAGGGAAGGAGAGAAAAAGGTTGGGGTGTGGCTGGAGCAAGATTCGACGCTAAGAAGCGCGGCGGCGACGGGGTGTGGGGCCCGCCAGACCAGACCGAGAAAGGAAGAGCAGGAAAAAAAAATTAGGAAAGAGCGACCATCCAGCAAAAAACTAAACAAGACGAGGCGACGCTGCGTGGGATGGTGGCACGGAGACGGCAAGCCGGCTGGGCTTTGGGCCATGGGCTTTGGGCTCGACAATTGCTGCTTGCGTTGAGGACTGCCCTTTTACAGAGAGAGTACTGAACATAGGTACCTATCAGTTGGGTACGGTACGGATATCATTTTGCCTGTCTGCTGTGGCATGGCACTCGACCCGGCTTGGATTGCCTCATTGTATTCATTCGTCCATCAATTCATCCATAGCTATGTACAAGATGCAGAAGATGCACTCGGGTACTCCAACGTCTCCAAAGTACCGTCTGCAGAACATGCCCGAGGCCGCAAGGTATCCTGCCTGGGGGAGCTTGCTGACGATCCATGGCAACTAAATCCTGCATGTCCGTCCATCACCACCGCCAACACCATTTGCTGCTTCTCCCGTTGTTGGTCGTCCACCATGGAGACAGGTGGAGGGGGCCGACACGCACAACACGACAAGAATGCTCCGCTGCAAGCTACCTGACACTGACCGTCTTGTATCATCTGGACGTGGGGATTTTCATCTTGGCCATGGAGAAGTGAGAACCTGAGAGGAGAGAAAACGGCATGGCGTTGGCGTCATGTTGGTGGTGCAAGAATGGCAGAAGAGCGCCAACGAAAGCCAGAGCGAGCATCTGTTCTGTATCCATACCTATTCTGAATTCTCTGTAGGCGCTGGCAAGCCTTGCTGCAGTCACGCCCTCCCTCCCTTTCTGTTACCTACCCGTAGGTATTGCTTCTCAGTCTCTCCTTCGCCTCCCCGGGAGCCCCTTCTGCCACACTTTAGCCCAGTACAGTAGATTGGCAACTGGCCCAAGACTTGGAGAAGCCCGAGGCGGAGGCGGAGGCGGAGACGGCGGCGGGCTGGCTTGGGAGGCTTGAAGATGCGGGTGGTGGACTCCAGGCCTGGTCTTGCAAGTCGCCCAGTTCGCATTGCATCTGGCTGATGCCTTTCCTTTCCTACCCTACCAGTAGGTATGTATTTCCTTGGACGGATGAAGAAACATGTGTGAGATGGATGCATGGGTGTTTGGCCACCGGGCAGAATCTCTTCTAGATGAGCACGGCAGCTTTTGCTCACGGTAGATGTCAAATGGGAGGTGGGATGAGAGACAAGACAATCATCGCTCTCTGAATGTCTGTTCCATCTTTTCCCCCTCCTTTTTCTCCTTCCCGCAATGATCGATGGCTGCTACCGGCCGGTACCGTTGAGGCCGTCCCCCCTCCGGTATCGAGGGTTTCTGGGTGCGGGAGGAAGGACGTTGAGGTTTCCGGTAGAGTCAGATCAGATCAGCGATGACCGACCGGGCCCTGGCCATCCACCCTCTCACCCCACCCTGCCTGTCATGTCCATAATCTCCACGCCTAGCCATCCCTGGCACGCCTATCCGTACTCCGTACTCCGTACTGATATGCGAATGCTGAGCCAATCCATGCCGCGACGACGCGCAGTGCGAGGTGCCGGGAGCGGACAAAGGTTGAAACATGAAGTCGCTGGAGGAGAGCAGGGACAGGCGGGGAAAGGTGAGGAAGCCAAAGTTCCGTCGGCTCGTAAGGTAAGCTGTAGCAGGGGCGGGACGGGAGGAGTAAGCAGTCCGGTCTGATTATGCTGCCGCCTTGGTTTCTTGGTTCTTGGTTTGCAGTGGTGGTGGTGGTGGTGGTGGTGGTGGTGGTACACGTCTTCTCGGTCAAGGCCTCTACCTACACAGTAAGGTAAGGTAGACTGAGCAGTGACGGGAAGCAAGTGGCAGAGCAGTTGAGCCACAGCAACCTGACCACACACAGTACAGAAAAGAACCCACCGGGATGACTAATGAGCAATACAGAGCAGACCATCTTTGATAGGACAGTACGGATCCCGGGTGGGTGCTTCCTTCTCTCTCGCAAAAAAAAAAAGGAGTGGAAAACTTCAAGATGCGCTAGCAGGGATGAAGAGAAAAACGTACCGACTGGGTCAAAGGTGAAAGAAATGGACCGGGGGCAGGAGCAGGGACAGGGTTTCTAGTCCATTTAGCGTTGGTGCTGATATACGTACTACGTACATACTGCCATACTGCGTAAAATCATGGTCCCATCATTCTCTCATCAAAGAGCATAACAACCCGCAGCAGCAGCTCTTTCTCAAGAGACTCAAGACTCGATAGCTTCGACAGTGGTAACCGTACTCTATCAGGTAGAGTAAATTTGGGGTCGGAGCTTGTCTGTACGACACCACTGCTGCAGAATGGCCTGAGGTTTCGATTCCCGTCTCAGTCATTAGGTGCCAAAGAAGAAGTTGGAGAGCAATGCAACGTTGAGAGTTGTCAGATTGGTATCGAACTGCTCATGCCGGAATCATGCCCTTAGAAGCTATTGGCCTATCCTATCCGTATCCGCAGTCGACACTGATACATTGTCGAGAGTATACATCTTGGCGCAATGTGCGGGAGTCGAGAGTAACAGGTCCGTTCTTGTCTCGTTCCAATATCGACCGACAAATCGAAAAGAGTTGGGACGGAGAGAGTGTCTAAACTTGGCATCCCGCCGCCTAGCAGAGCATGGCGACGCATCCAGTCGGCTCAAGTTCGCAGGTGGTTGGAAGACTGAGGCAGTTGACGATCAAAGTGTTTGCGGCTCCAGCCGGACATTGGTCTCGAGAGTTGTTGGCCCGGCACTACCCCATACCTGCCTCCTTGAAGTTGTATTAGCCTTTTCCTCAACAGTCTGTATCCGTAGCACTGTATTTCGTGCTTGGTGATGCTCCCACCTCTCTGCTTGCTCTAGCTGATTCTACCCCAGACCATCGAGCCGCCGTTTGGTCTTGATCGTTCTCAATTAGCTTCGCCATGTCTCGAATCTCGTTTGCATCAGTGACCGCCATGCCGCGGCATACCTCATCCCGTACTGAAGACACTGTTGGCAGGGCGGCTGGTATGAGAGAATGCCGTTTCCATCGTCATCGTGCCGGGGACGGAGATTATGGCGCCCTCTTGTCTCTCTCTGCAAAGTCTGAGGTGCGTGCCTTCCCTCCTCTCCCAGCTCTCGCTTGCCTTCGGCACTGTACACTTGACACGGCCCCACGTCGCTTTCAACACGGGCAGAGGGCACCAGCGACCGACCCCAGTCGGCTCAGCCCAGGCCAAGCAGCCCAGGCCCATGCCGCAAAGAAAGAAGCGAAGACGCAGGCACAGACCGGCGCAGGCAGGCCGCAGGCGAGCAATGGCAGGCACGGCAGGCACTGAGGCAGGCAAGGAAGGCATGGGTTCACGTTTTGGAAGCAATGGCCCTGCCCTACCTCTACAAGTATGTACCTGCCCTTGCCCTGTCCCTTCCTTCCTGTCTGCCCGGGACCGGAACTGAAGTCCTTGCCCGCGCGCACTGCTTGCGACACCCAGAACAAGCCATAGAAGGGACAGGGCAGTCTCGTAATAGACGAAACAAGCCCCAACCATTCCCCCCAGTACCTGATCTAGGTATTATCCCCCCAGTACAAGGAAGCTTCCATTATCGGTCAGTTCACGATGCTCGTTTGGAACACACACGGATGGGGAACCCAACTCTCAGGCGCAAAAGATCCGGTGAAAAAAGTTCGTAAAAGTTTGGGTCGAAGGAAAGAATGATGTCATTGTTGATTGAAATTGTCGTTGGCGGCAGGTGCACCTACCATCGTCGTCGCGTCGTTCGCCCGCTCTTTCTCGCTTGACTGGGCAGTTAGCTTGCTTCCCTTGCCTCTTTTGGGTGCGTGCCTGCCTCGCAGCTCCAAGGCGAAGACGCAAAGCATCGTGAGTTTTTAAGTGGGGGAGAGGAGCTGTCCTTAGAGGTACTCCTCGTCGAAACAACACTTCACTCCCACTCCCTCTCCCACTCACGATCCAGCCACACCACGACGTGTGGCCCACGACGGGTGCACGATTTCTCGGGTCGCTAGCACTCCCTTTCTATCCGATTCGGCCCACGATCCATATCGGCGGATAGCCAAAGCCGCACATTACATCACCTTCAAACGTTTGGCCTTATCTCGACCACCTCGTCTTATCAGAGACGTTTTACCGATATCTTCCATCCTTATGGCGTACGTTATCATGAATCTCGAAGCCACTAGGCTGGCTGCCTGACTGGATGTCTTTTGTACGGAGGGTGTCAATCAGACTCGTGTCGGGCGAGGCGCGTCTCGGTCGCGTCTCACTGTCAGCATGCCTTCTTTGCACCCTATGCTTTGTCTCTCCAATTACACCGCCAGCCTGGTTCTCAAAAGACACTGAGTGTTGCCGTCGTGGAAGGATGGACGTGGCCACGACTCGAGCAAGCGTTCGATATCGATACTAAGCCCTGCTCAGCTCGAACTTTATCAATGATTGGGGCAACCCACCTGGGGATTCTGGGAAAACTTGACCCGCCGTTGATACGCAGCAAAGACAAAAAGAATTGGCTCCAGAATCTGCCCCCCCCCCCCCCCTGCGGCCCCGTTCTGATGATCTGATCGGCCGGCGCCCGTCCGCAGACAATAACGGAGCGAAATAAGGCCATGCCCCCGGGTCCTCGCCTGAAAGCAACGGCGACACGAGGCAGAACCAATGGTGGAACCAACACTCGAGACACTGGACGAAGATGGGGGATGGGAACATGGATGTGAAGGACAAGGAAGGGACAAGCAAAAGAAGACTGGTAAAGGAGAAAAACGATACCAGTTCGGTCCACATTCCAGCCTTTTCCCACATTCCATCCAAAGTGGTTGTCCCCGCAAGTTTGCTCTGGAACTATTCTCAACAAGGCCGAACCCATGACAAACATCAAACACTCCTGCGAAAAGCTTCGTTTCCTTTGGCTATGCTATTGCTTTGGGGGCCGATCTACCATTACTGGAATGCACTGGGAAGCAGAAGCAGGCCAGGGACAAGACAGGCAGAAGAGTCAGAGTCAGTGTCGGACAATACCTGTTGCACTATCTTTTTCTCTGGGTGCGGGCTAAGTTTTGACGGCACGTTTGTGCGTTGTTTGCGCCGTGTCTTTGGAAGCGCTAAGACGACGCCGACCCGCTCTGTCGCTGATGACTGATGAATCCAGGGAATTGTGTGTCAGAAGCGGTACGAATAGTCAGTCGCTCTGTCAGCCACAGGTTGCAGCTGGACTAGGGCTGGCGATAGCAACGACACCGATGCCGGCATCAGCTTTTATCGATGGTGGCCGTTGGCACGAGCTACCCTACCGGCGCCTGGTATGGATGGCATAGACATTGTTGATGCCGACGCTGACGGTAGTAGTGCAACTACGAGATGTTGACTACCTATAGTCCCGTATGCGGAGCGACTGCCTGCATCGAGAGCCAATTGACACATCTCGTTCTGATTAGAGACTTTGGCTCCCACGCTCCATACTGGCGGCAACGGCGTGAAGAACTTTTTGTCGTCAAAATGTCTCATTCCGGCCAAGAAACGGCTGGGCGAGGGTTGAGATTCCTAGACCAGCATGCTGCTACGTGTGAATGAGTCGCCCGAGTCGTCACAGAAATGGCGCAGATGCATTGTGGCACTATAATGCGCTGCCATTGCTGATGGTTGCATTGGCGATGGCGATAGCAATGCATTTTGCTTGTGTTACTGTCACCGCTCTCTTGGACACGACTCTTTCTTCGCTGATGCTGTTGGGCTGCCCTTGAGCATCGGCGATGAGCGGAGCACTGAGAGGCAAATGCTTCTCACAAAATGTCTCGCCAATGGCAATAATTCGTGCTCCTTGCAAAGTACGTTTCGATTGGGGTAAGAGCAGGCACCGCTATGGGCATTTGGCGGCTCAGGTATTGCCCCAGAAAGAACAGACGAAGCGCGAAAGCGACAGCAACAACACAACACGCACGGAGCGTATTCTCAGAGTGGCCCGAGCTGTCGGCAACAATTCTCACTGGATGGGCAGACGCTGGATCACCAGGGTTATTTTGTTAGATGATGTGTCTGACGCCTTGATAACTGCGGCGTATGTTGGTTTCCAACGTCGACGAAGTATCTGCATTGCGGGCTTTTTGCTTCCTTTTTTTTTTTTTTTTAATTCACTTTCTCCGTAATCCATCTGAATCCGTATTCATCGCTTCAGAAGTGGGGACCGGAAACCGGGGCAGGCCGCAGGCCGTTGGGATGGGATTTTGGCCTGGAACTCTTGCCCTCGCGAGTCGCCGCAGCACCGCACCTCCCGCATCCACCGCACCCGTGTTTTGGGAAAGGACGGAGACGACGGGGGAGGAGCAAGTGGGATGGAGTATGGAGTACGTATCTATGTACATACTTAGACGCGGAGACGACGACGCGACGGGATGGGGGATGATTCAGCAGGAAGGACTAAAGGAAATGGAGTGGTTTACCGGTACCATTTCTTTTTTACCGAAAAGGAGGGAAGGAAACACGACTGACCAACCAGCAGGCGGTATCGTGGGAAGGACCCAAGAGGACCCAAGGCTGTCATCGCAAAAAAGAGAAGAGGAAGGAGGGAAGGAGGGGCAGTTACGGAAGAAAAGAGCAGGGGGTCCCCCCCCCCACCCGATGGACTCAGTCTGGCCACCCCCCACCAAAAAAAGAAACTCACCAAAGAAAGGCAGGAAACACTTGAGCCTTGAGGTTTCTTCCCCCACCAAAAAAAAAAAGTGAGAATGAAGTCAATTCCCGCTGCAACATCACATCGCCCGCCCCGACCGCACTCCACCCACATCCACATTTTATCCACAACCACAAGCCATCGCTCATTCACGGACCTCACCGGCACGGACTCTCCTTTGCACTCTCTCTGGTGCGCGGAGATGCCGCTCACTGCTCCTATGCTTATCCATATCCATTACCGTCGGTACCGTGTCACCTCTACATGCCAGCCAATACCATAGCACCAGCTGCTTGCTGCTGCACCAAAGTCTACATACTACCGTCGATACAGTCTAGGTGGGACTGTTCAGGACAGGGAATGCCTTCAAACAATGCCCAGCAAAGCACCAAGCATGCAGAAAAACGCAACAAGGCGTTGGCGCACTAGGACTAGCTGTCTTCGACATCAGTTGAAATCATCGCAGAATCGAATTAACACTACACGCACCCATCTCACAGCCATCCTATCACCACATTCCATCATGTGTAGTATCAAAGCAACTTCACCCATTAGAATTTTCCTCCATTGAACTCTCAGACGCCTTCACCCTCACTACATCATTCCGACCTGACCAACAAGACCGGGTTCCGCACCCAACCAAAGTTGGTATTCGACCCCTAGAAACCCTGACTCTTCTACTCAACGCCAGTCGTCCATCCAGTAGTAGGTATGATGCATCAAACGTTGGGCCTTTTAGAGTTGCAGCTGGAGAGTTCCGCCATACCACTGCAAGCTCGTTCTGCCACACTCTAATATATTGCCGTCGTCATCCCAAGAGTCGTCTTACTTCGCGGCGGCTTTGAAGCTTGAACCGACCCTTGGGTGTCTGCGGCCCAGCCCGCCCGCCACTACGAATCCCGAGCATTGCTCATCTGGTTGATGTGCCATCCTCTGGATCCGAACACCGGCACCGGGGCCACTGGACGGGCATCCTCCCTCACCACCTCCGTCTTCACCGGATCAATCTCTGGCCCAGGCGCCGAAGTCTCGGTCAGCAGTACCGTAAAAACGACAACCTTCACACGATCTTGCCGCATTTTCGGATGCCAGAGGTGCATCCAATTTAGCCGTTGTACCGCTTCGGGCGGGGACCTATCAAAATCTCCAGTCTCCGCGCTGTGCAACACTCGGTGGCTTTTGTCATGACTTTTGTTCTGTCCAGCAAGCAATGAACCCCACTACGAATACAACAAGAAATCAATACTCGGTCTTGTCGTCGCCTTTGGACTTTGGATTGCCAGGCAGCCTCTCGTCTCCCTCAGCCGATGGCTTGTGCGCAAATGCAGCCTTTTCTCAGATCATCCAGTTGAACGGACGGAGTACGGATCTCCACTGGCCCATGCTCCCCATTCCCACTCACATACCTAAAGTACCTACATCCAGCATCCACTTCTATGCTCACATTCGGTACGGAGTACGGAGTAGGGGCTGCGACTGCGAGCACTCACAGCATGCACCCAGCGGCATGCAGCAAGGCATGGCTCCGGCCATTGTGACGAGTAGGAGCCGCAGGGGCTGAGGACCAGTCATTGAGCTGCATGGCCTCGCTTGAGGCGTAGAAGCCCACGTACGCCACCGCCGTAGGTCCAGTCAAGCCCCTTCACTTACTTGAGCTTCTCACAGAGCTACCTCTGTCACAATCGGTTTGAAGACAGAAGGGCATCGTCAATCAGCTTTCGGCCTTTCGGGGACTTCTTCGCCCAGACCCAGGGTGTACGACATGGGTATCGAACGATGCAAATGCTCACTGGCCCCTTCCAAATTCGTGCAGAACGCCCATCGACATTCGAAAGCGCCATGGCACGCATGGCAGGATCTCTCTGGTGGGGAATGGCTTCACCAAGAGCTCCATCCGGCTGCGCTTCAGCCTTCGTCGGATCACGCAAACTGACAATCCACCTCGCTCTTAATCTCGTCTCTTATGGATATCAGCGCATGTGTCAAACTATTACTCACAGCTTGCATTCTGGGGAAACATGCGCGAGGTGCCCTTGGCCCATTGCCCCTCACTTTCTCTCTTATCATCTTCTCAAGCGAAGTGTCCACTGTATGGCATGGGACGTTGATTAGCAATCGCACGCATTCACTCTGACAGATGTCATCGCCCAACGCTCACCTTCACCCAATTTGGCCCCTCGACGGTCAATAGATGCCGGATCATCTTGGCAAGAAATCTGGAGATAGGGGACCCGAACGATATCACCCAACACCAACAACTCGCACACAGCACAAAGCTAAGAGTGGCCGGCGACTCAAGGGGCTGCATCTCGCAGCCAAGCGTCTTGTTAGCGCCTCTATGCTGCACACCGTGGTAAAATTCGCGGTTGCTTGCTTGCTTGCGTGCCATCACCCAGGCACGCCTTGCGCCTCTGGATTAACGACACCTCCCGGGCACGTCTCACCGCGTCTCGTTATCTTTGAAGTCGCAATCCGAGATGCCCAAAACGCACATCGCTTACCCCTGATTCGCTGCGCAGTCAAGGTGGCCCCTGCCACCCTCACCTAGTCGCCCATCAAAAGATGCTAAATTTGCCCCTGCTCATGGCATCTCAACAAGGATCTCATCGTGGCCCGCCCGTCACTGAAGCAGCAATCCTCGAGCAAAGCACGCAAGCCATTGTGCAAGCCACACCTATCGGGAGCCGGATGGCGGGGCACACTTACAACCTAGGCCGGCTGCCATGTCAGTATCCGTACACGGGGATCAGCAGTTCGGTGGCCGTCTGTCAATCGACCGACCGGATACCTGGACGGCCCGTAGTTGACGGCTCAAAGCAGAGTGCGGCATCCCTCCTACCATCGCTCGATCTTCAGACCTGCCTCGCTTCAATTCCCTCTCTACGGAACTCGTTCGGTCTGACGTAGAGCTTGCACAATGTACGAGACCTGCTCAGCCAACTACGGTAGCGAAACCAACAAGACCCTGCGGGATGACGAAAGAGATTGCGTCAAATACAATGGAGATGTTGAATGCTAGCCCCAGGTCACACGCCTGTCACATCAACTGATCTGATGTTGACTACGAAGAGACTGAGGTTCATCCTGCGCCCTTGGCTTCTGATAAGGGTCCCTTGAACCTGGTTCCGAGAGCGGACCCGAGACGCAACCCGAGTCGACTAACCTCATCCCGAGCATCAGGCGATGATCTGAGGACACACATTCCATGTTACAATGGCGTCTCTGTCATTTTTTTTGAGATGGCGGATGGCGCTTTTTCACCGCACGCAGTCTAGCTTCCTACTCCGCAATAGGTCCCCTAATCCAACGAGACCCTACCGACCCTTATGTGCAGAGGACCCTGAAGTCTAGCTAGCTGCAGTGGCCGGCCAACTTCTGGGCGAAGATCGACGCAGAAACGTAGTCAACGGCTTTGGGATACGAACTGTTCCCGTTACCCTACCGCAGTGCGGATAACTCGCGTGCTCGCTTGAGCTTCGCAACCGCGGCAGAGTTATCCCCATGATCGCCGACACTACACGCCATCAAGACTGACACTATGTAGTGACCCACGTTTGATAACAACGAACCGATCATAATCCATCTGACTGTATCGAGATGCGAAGCTGCAACATTGCATCAAGAGAACGCAATCTGGCCTTGAACTCTGTCTTTGCACATGCTTGATGCGCATTCCAGGGAAACGCCGGCTATGAGCGGTGGTCTGATGGTTGACAAGGATCATCATATCATCCAATGTTGATTTCTTACAGCTTTGGAGCACCGGGGATTTTTTGCCTGACACCTAGTGGGCCCGGTCCCTCTCAGCTTCATGCTCCGGTCCTGGCAAAGCTCCTGATTCGTCACATTGTTTCGTTGGGGACGGCTCGATGGCCTCAAATGGAATGAACCAAAGCTCGGCATCAATTTGTAGGAAAGACGAGCAACGATGGTCGAACTCTGCTGCGTATCACGAATTCTTTGTTACCGCGCGGCGGCGTCCAAGGTGGCGTTTTCTTCCCCAGACAACAGACTTCTCCTGGTGTTCCCAGACACCGCCCGTATGTAAGGTTCCAGGGGTTCAGGGAGGGAGTGTAACTTCAGACATCTCCATGTCGCCAGCCTGACTCTTGCAATCAAGTCACTCACTCCCGAGGCAAAGGCGAGTTGTTGGTATTGTCAGACCATTGATCTAGATTTCGAGCGCATGCACCTCCGAAAACCGAAAAGAGGAGAAGAACACACATGCGGAGATCTCACCTCGGCCCTGGGAACATCCCATTGTCAGATCTCGCTCTACGATCGACGCTGGAGACCGGAGACGGAAGATCATCTGGTGATGAATGACAGTCTTCAGCATCAGTGAGCGCCACATATGCCCGACGCCCCGAGCGATCGGTGAATCGGATACGGGACAAGGTGAGGGTTTGGATAGGCCCCAGACAGCGCGAACACAGTGTAGATTTCTAGGTGTGGCGACCGTGCCTTTCGAACGACAGAGACACTGTTTTCGTATGTTCCACTACAGGTGCGCTGCGCCTTACTGAACTGCGAGGAACGAGTGCTCGCAGGATACAAGCAAAGACCTGGCCATATCCCACCGATGCACGCTTAACACTCTACTTTGGAGAGGCGCCCAGTCGAAGCCATTGTCGGGGGCTTCTTCAACCTCTTGAGTCAGCTCTATGTCACATAGAAGAGACGAGAGCATCGATCGAAAATCAAGGGGCGGTGAGGCTGGCAACCAGCCAGCAAACATCATCTTTGGCCAAGCATCCCACGTCGCGAGCGAGTCGAGACTGGACGGAACCTCAATTAGAGTTTGTGTCTTGATCTCCACTCGGCGACGAAGCGTGGAGGAAGCCGGCGGAGCGCAGGAGTAGACGACGAGACCAGGGCTCGGCTTCCGAGTCGCTCCCGGCGCGCGTCAGCTTCCGGATCTTCCGTGCCAGGCGATGCTCAGCCCATGGGAGCAAAGTACGGATACGGAGCACATAGACAGACATGGGGCATGCCTGGCGAACGGCCCCATGACCTTAACCAATCACAACTGCAGCGCTACATGTCTCAACGCCAACATAGTACGTGGTTGTATGGACTTTGGATCTTGAACACTGTCTGTGTCCCTTTGGCGGGAGAACAAATAGAAGAGTTCGAATCTAGGTCACTTTCTATTTTCTGCAGCTCAACAGCCGGATCTCCCTCGCAGCACAGCTTGTGACCGCACTCGACAGATCAAGCAGATCAGAGATGAATGGAATCTTGTGGTTATGTCTTCTCTGCTAAAGAGAGAAAGGGCCATGAAGGAGTCACGGCCAACCCGGAAAACAGCAGCCTGCTATCCAACAAGTCGCCTTTATCCTCAGAATCTTGCTGGGTTCTCCAAACCATGTGCAACCCGAATCTGCATTGGCCAATCAGGCTGTCGCCCGACAGCATTCAACTCGGGGCCCGGCTCCCATTTGACGTGTCGCAGGAAGGAGGCGTCGAATGCGACCATACACAGCTACATGGTTCCTTGATTGTCTTCAAAGCCTCCGGGGAAGAAGGAATCATGCCAGAGCGGTGTGTTTCGCCCAGAAAACCTGCCTGGAATCATTCCTACTTGTTCCCAGCACATTTTGCAGCAATCATCTAGCTGTAAATCAGCCTGCACTAGAATCCGGGCTCTGATGCAACTGCCTGGGCGCCCCGCAAGATCCGGGACAAACAAAGCTAGAATGACCCAAACCCAAAATCGTCAGACTTGATAGCTTTGCAGAAATCCCACGTCTTAACTCGGAGGGCACGGTTGTTTGCGGGGGTATCCCAAAGATCCTGTCAGAAGGCTCACGGGATCAATTTCGACTGCACCGGCCTGGTCCCGCGTCCGAGGCGACTCGAATGACTTGTACAAGTCATGACGCAATTCATCACCAGCTGATACAAATGGTGCCAGACTTTTCACTATCAACGATCACGGCGAGGTGCGTTTTTGTGAGGGCCGTGGGGGGGAATCGCGATTACAGACGTGTCGTTTCGTCCTCGCCGTCGCCGTCCCATTTCAAGGCTACATGTCAAGACATATCGCTGTTCGCCCTGTTCATCGTCAGGCACAGAACCCAGACTTGTCCAGTCTAGTATCCATACGCCCCCTTCCCGTGCCACGCAACGGCTGAAGGAGGCACCAACCCGCGTGGGTCGCGAATAGAAGTGCCCCACGAGACTCCGGATGATGCCAGGTGACCGGGACGGATCGATGAAGCAGAAGCGACATGCTATTCTCGAAGTGAATCCGGTATTCTGGCTTCCAAGTGCAGCCTCCGGGTTTGAGATGCCGCTTTGAGCCCTTTAGCAGGCAACATGCGAAGGTTCAACCCTGATTTTCCGCCCGAGTTACGGTGCATATGCCTCGGAGACAATAGCTTCATCCTCTGTTCTCACCAGTGACCACGTCGTTGGCTCCAGGTCTGTCTCTGAAGAGGGTGCGGTGCTTGGTCAAGCAATCGAGTCACTCCGGTGTACCTCGCCGCGCAAGTCGGAATGCGTCGCAACCTCACAGATACGACGATGGAGGTCTTGGGCGTTTCTCGACCGATGACGAGCCCCACCGATCTGCACGAAGTCTGCCAGAACGAGCCGGGATGCTGCCAACTTTCGCACGCGAGGGCTGAATCCATCAGACTAAAAAAAAATAAAAAATAAAAGATACCCATGGTTGTGTGGCCTTTACATACATGCAGGCATGGCATTACTCTGATAAGGCCTCTCAATGGCCCTCGCTTGAGCGGCCAGGGCCAAAAAGGGCCACCGATGAAGAAAGGTCTCTATACTAATGAGACTGGGGAACGGAGGACATCCTCTTGTTCGAGAACGCGACATACACAGTTAAGACGGCAGCAAGGATCTGATTGGCAATTTTGGCCCCCATCTCCGGTGTCAGCCCCAGAACCTCATTCCATCTGTGCCGGTGAGACAAGAGGAGGATGGCGTACAAAGGACGGATAGGTACTCCGTACACACAAACGTCCCAGTACTTAGGAAGCAGGTTTATGGGAAATGAGGGCACACAATCTGTACTCTCGGAAGTCCTTGACAGCAGCATTATCATCATTACCGTCACCACCATGGTCATCTGACTACAAAGTTCCTTGGAAGAAACCCGGGAAACACAGCGTGTCGACCGAGTATGGGCTGTTGATGCGTGAGACTCAAGTCCAGGGAACCCGTCCTCTCGACAATAATAGTCTTCCCGAATTCTGTGGTTTGCTGAGACGGGAATTGATGCCCGCAGGCTTCGGTACACTCTGCACGTAAAGTTGCCAAGACTCAAGAGTGCGGAGCGTTAAGGAGGATTTGCTCCGGAAACAGCCAACCGCAAGTCAGCACAGCACGACAGCAAGGCAGCATGAGCAAGGCAATGGTGATGGGAAAGCCAGCATGGGCCCATGGTGCGATCTCAACGTACCATTGCTTATTATCTCGGCTCGGTCGATACTCCATACTCGATACATAGGACTGCGGTCGGCTTCATCTCAACCCATCACTCCTGAGTTACAGCTCCAACTTCCAAAAGAGCCATCAACCTTGCATCAAACATGAAAGAATGTGGGCACCAAACGGGTCATATCCACCGAAGAAGCTCAGACTGTATCCCTTGAGTCCTTTCACGTCAACATCTGGCTGCCATATCCGGAGGTTCAGATCCTCAGTGGGGGAGGGGGTACTGTGGCTCTCAACTTGGAGTCTTTGACTCTTCTCCAATCTCCATCTCGTCTCTCTCTCTCTTTCTCCTCATCTGTCGTGCCCCCGCAGGAGAAGGGAATGGGGGCAGTGGGCACGGCGGCAGGGAGACACAAACATGGGCAAAAGAGGCAGGCCGTCGATATCCTCACTGGGCGTACACCATTTTCTACGCACGAAATCTCTTCACTGCGTCTACGTCTACGGATACTCGTACATGGGTTGCGCGTGCCTACGCTGCTACGCATCCTGGAAAGGGCTAAATGACGTAGTGACCCGTTTCACGGCCCTCAGCCGTCATCGGGCATTAACGTGCAAGATCGAGTCTTTCTCTCATGAACTAGGCGCCTGGGGCTCTTAGCGGTACGCAGGGCTTAAAGTGGTCAACAATAGCCCCGTAGGCCCCCCTAACCAGCCCCCCACAACGCCGGCCTCTTGCTCCAACCACGCTGCCAGCTTTGTGCCGTTGCCGCCTCAGGCGGGTGCTGGCGTCCTTTCTACAGGGGAGACCACGGAGACCAAGGAGACTAAGGAGACCAGAGGAGGAGTACAGGGGCGCGAAGGGGCAGTAGGCGTCTTTTCCGTGCGCTAGGAGCGTCCGCCAGAGCCCGCAGTTTCAGCAGTAGCATCCACTTCTATCTGAGGCTTATTAGCGAGCCGCGATGGAAGCCCGCAACTTGCGAGAAAACTGTCGACAAGTCCATCATCAGGCACTATTCCGGCGGCGTCTGGTCAAGAGGGGCTGTTCAGGTCCTCGAAATGGGATGGACGAAGTATGACCGGCCACCGGCCACTGACGGACAGTAGCTACCGGTATTCCCCCGGACGAGCGCAGTCTCAGCTTCCTCACCTTCAAAGTGTCGGACTGCGGTAGACAATGGAGATGAAGATGGACATGGACATAGAGACGGAGACGGAGAGGTTGCCGTACAGTCTTGATACCGGAGCTTTTCAAACAGAGATCACCGATGACTATGGAGTCGCTACATGTCCACTCCAGATGGACGCGGCATGGGTGGTTTGCAGTCTTCAGAGGCATCCCCATGGGCCCCCCCCTCGCTCAACGGCCCCTCTAGGATGCGTCTAGAGTTCTAGATCACCAATGGAACCCATCAGGACGTCTCTCGAGCCTCCTGCCCGCCTGGGCTTTGGAAATTGCATCTGTAAATGGCATGGCCATATCGACCGAACACGAGAGGCAATCGACAAAGCCGTGCGAAACTCTGAGTGAACTGCACCCCGGTCGTCTCACCCCCTCCCCTGGGCGTTCTGGACATGCAGCATGCTCTTGGAATCAAATTGTTTGGGCATTTGGCACACAAAACACAATCTTTACCACTATGCGTGGTGCTGTAGGCACTTGCTCCCGCCGCTTTCCTTTCTGACCGCTTCTTCACCGAGACCTCGTAGAGGCCTACCGAGACATTCACCGCGCATACACCGCACAACGCCATCGCAATCTAGCCAAATAAACCACTAGCCCACTGCATCTGGCATAACGGCAGTTCGGCACTCGAGGCTGTCGATGACTTCCTTGATATTTGATCAATCCCTTGCAGCCAAGATCGCCGTGTAATCTGAAGACGGTTCGAGCTTCATCGAAAAGACGGGACGCGTACCTCTCGCCCGGGGTTCGACCCCCAACCGGCAGGCCTCCTCGAAATATTTCGCTTGCACTTCCACGTAGCGGCTTTGCCTTGGTTTTGAGATGCAGGCCACTCCCGCGTCTCATCAACAAGATGCTCGCATAGGCACCAGTGATCTGCCTATCTGCCTATCCAGGTATTCGTTCCTTGGGGATCGAGTCGGAAGCGCCACTCTTCTCAGTCGAATTATCTCTTATGTGGCTGACCCCGGTGGCCTCGAGCCACACGTAGCTGCGCCCCATGTACATGTACTACAAACATCACCCTAAACCAAGATTACAAGTGGTTTTGGGGTTAGGGCAGCCATCACACTTGCCATCACCCACCACGCCGCCGCAGTCGGACCAAGAGACTCGCCACTGGCGGCTACCGTGGCTTACACCTCTGTAGATTGTGGATGCCTCTGGATTTCGTTTTGGCTAACTAATATCCCTCAAGAGGGTGGCCGACGTTCCATTGGACAATGGAACATCCTCGATATATCTCATGCGCAAGCTACTAGAGCTCGGGATTTGCACTCCCAGGCTTATCTTGGACAGACGCTCGATCAAATAGCGGTGAGATTCGCCTGGACTTTGTTCGAGGATGCGGAAGCTCCAATCAAGCGTTTGGTTGGCCAATCTTTCTTCACCTTTGAGGCTCAGACGGTGTTGGTCTACAGATCTACAAGATAGAGTTTCGTCCATTTGCCGGTGCCATGCTGGAACCGCGACCCACCTGCTACCGTGCGGACGCCGCCGTGTCGATCTAGGATGAGGCTCTTTATCAACTCTGGTCTACCTAGCCAGAAGCATCTTCACCGTGCCGCAAGAACACGCGAGGGCGTCTGCCGCACGGAAAGTTTCCTGCCGTGCACGCCGTAATGAAGAGATACCTACGCCATTCCGGAGCGATCAATCCAAGCTTTTCCAACGATCCGAAGATGGTATTTACAATTTGCCATACAGGCCACGGATGCTTGGCCGAAGCCGCACCGAAGACCGATGGGCTGCGCACGAGATATAAGCATTACCATGAGGCCGGCAATGTGCATGAGCTGCTAATTTCCGCACCGCAGACGAGGGAACTTGTAAGATCTGAGAGGTCTAGTGATCTTTTGAGCCTGCAACGTCGGATTCTACACGCCAGCCGGGTTTGGCAAGCAGCACGAATGGCCCAGGGCAACGGATTCCATTCGTCAACATTAATATCTGCCCTAGCAAGATATGTGCGGCTTTTGTGTACACATGTCGTGATACGGTTTTCAGCCCAGCATGACAAGTGTTTACCCCGTTTTCCCTTTCATATCGTTCGAAAGTGGCACCGGAATCCTGGCCGTCTGAGCAGTCGGGACCTCGGAACACAGCATCTTCAGGAAGCTTTTCCGATTTGCCAGTCATCAAGCGAAACTGGTCGTCTGACACACTGTTCACAATATAGAAGCTTGACTGAGCAACGCTTGGTATCACGACGAGGCAGTAAGACGGGAGCTCCCATCTGGACCCTCTAGAGTTAACAACCTAGCCGCCACGCAATACCTCGAGCTTCGCCATATCATACTGCACTGGGTTGAGGAAGACGATGACTTCGTACACACTACTCACACCCTTTACTTCCGACAGAAGTTCTCAACGAGGTTCTCGGATGGCCTCATTCCATTGCTTTGACGGAATGTTGCACAACATTAGCCAACACACGATCTTCGGGCTTTGCCCAGACGTTCACCGGCAATGTTGCACAACAGAGAACACGCCTAGAGTGAGGAAACATAGTATTTGCCTTTGATATCCGCTCGGCGAGGACGCAATGCCTCTACACCGTACCAATGGGAGGGGATCTAACTACCCCGCATTCTCGAGGTCGGTGAGTTTACTTACTGCCCGTTTCACGCCCACAGCATGCAGTCAGCCTCGGGGACGCTGGTGGCATCAATATAGAATGCCATCGGCTTACTTCATGAAGCATTGCTGCAAAAGACTTCGCTGGCAATGTAATGGTAAGATCGTTTGTACGTCGCCACCCCATTGGTACTGGTTGTTGGCTGACTGGGTGTAGAGCAATGGCGATGTTACACCATGATGAACCTATTCGCTAGTCATGATGGGGATGACGAGCGACCGGACAGGACCATGGCATGGCGGTTTGTTAGGACTCGCCGCGGGCAACATCTAAACAGCCGGGCGTTTTTCTCCCAGGCAATGCCATGCCCGTTGATGAGACGACATTCAGAGGCAACATCTTCCATCGACCAACCAGCGTCTTGCATCGCTACCCCACAAACCTTCACTGCGACGACAACGACGTGGAAGCTCCAGTTGGCCATGCCATGTCGACCTTGCATTTCCACGGCGTCCGGTGGCACAGAGCAGCGAAGAGACCGTTTCAGCATCGTCCCTAGTTCTCCAGGTCTAGCTTGGAGAAAGCGGGGAGACGGGCCAGGCGCTAAGACGAGACCTCTGGTCTCACGGACGTTATTCTTTCGAGGACCATACCACGTTGAACAATGGTTCAAGCCACCGACCTTCTTTGAGCGTCGACTGCCGCCCGCAAACCGGTGCTTTTCTAAATCGTCCGAGGCGTTTGTGTTGAGGTTGTTGCTTACTCAACGTGGTGGCGGGACACTGAAGCGGAGAGGTCGGCTGGGTTCACCGCTGTTGTCATGGCGTCTGAGTTTTCCCCGGAGCGGCGCCGGATGGAGCAAAGGGGGCAATCTCAGGATACGGCAATTCAGATTTGCCTCTTTTTGGGGCTTCCCGGTAGACCAAGAAGGGCATGCTTTTGGCCGTTTTAGGAGGGGGAGGTGTGTGTGTTTCGTCGACGAACTCTGGACGGGCACACACTCACGCACGGCATGGGTGTTTTGTGAGGTAGACTGAACCTGGCCACTATCAAGACTAATCTGGAAGTTTGAGTCTGGGTTCGGTTTTTCAGGGTCCTTTCCTTGTTCAACATTGACTTTTCCCCGGGGCTGGGAACCTGGGGTAGTCTGGGGAACCGATCTTCAGCTACGGACGAGAGTTGGGTTGTATAGCTGACGGTCAAAGGCGGGGAGTGCTTGCGGATGTCTTGTGCTAAGCTTCGTAGTAGGATACGTTACACGCCAGCCATCTCGAGTACTTGCGCCTTTGTGCAGGTACTGGAGATGTGTGAAAAGAGCTTCACGGGCAAACCAGTTTGGTCTGGTTTCGACGCCCGCTTGGTTTGAGGCCTGGCAGTCAATCAAGCAAGAGCATGACAGGGACAATGGAGTCTGATGTCGTCCTCCACACATCCACACCAGATATCCACGTCGGTCTCCTATGCGAGGACGGGCAGCAGCGGGGGAGTTGCGATACTTTCATGACTGAAGCACGATCCGGGGATTGTCAACCGCATTCGACAAGTTCTCTTGATAAGACGGGCGGGGGATTCCTGGGCCTCATCTGAGGCTGTGATGCAGACCGCAACGCAGCTCGATGGGGATGATTTCCATGCACCCTTCCCCATTGGAAATATCACTACGAGCTTAAAGGTGGAGATGCAAATCGGTCTCTAGATCGACCCCGCCTCTGTTGCTCCATGGTCGAACTCCAATGGGAAGCTCTACCCGTGGCAGTAGCAGTAGCAGCGCTAGCTTGAGCTCTGAGATGAAGGGCATGTAATCATGTACCGATTCTATGTTCACGGCCATAGCCAGCGTCGTGGGACAGGGGCCGCGCCGTCAGCACACCAACTCGACTCCGGTCGAACCCAGCGGCTCTTTTCTTAGCAGCCGCCTCGTGGGCCGTCTGATTGGACGGTACCCCTCTCTCGGATATGGCGTGCCTGTTCATAGTGGCTGGATGTTCTGCCTGGCGTCCTGCCCTAGCTGGTGATGGTAGCAGTGTGGCAGTCTACCCGCGGTAAGTGGTACTGAGTGGATGCTTGGGTGGGAAAAGTCCAAGGAGCGTTGAGGGAAGAGAGTGTTACCGGTATGTAGAAGATTGCCAATCCGGTGCTCCCGCGTCGATAGCGTCCCGAACGCGGCGATGAGTTTTGTGTGTTCTGGGACAGGACGAGACCGCAGCTTGCATGCAGCGGGGTCTTTCTCATCGCCCGTTGCTACGTTGGAGTTTGCCTGCCGTATCTGCGATGACAAAGCAAGTGTGGGTACGGAAGACCAGATGAGGCAGGGAGAGAGAGAGCAGGCAACATGGAGAATATTGAGACGACATGGAGAGACATGTGAATTGGATAGGCATTGGTGAGGCACTCGAGTCGAGCAGGCCAAGGCAGTCAGCGCGAACGTGGAGGGCTACCTGCATGCGGAGGGCATCAGAGAGGGGTGGAGATGGAGCCGTTTGCTGTTACCTTCCCTTGCCCTGCTGTGCGGGGAAAGGAACAAAAGGATACACCTCATCGGGAGGGGAAAAGGGGGTTCAGTTGCAGTCGTCACTAACACGCGAGCGACGGGAGATGTGGTGAGGGAGAAGGGCGAGACAAGCACGAGACAACGCTTGACGCGGCGAGACAGTGATGTGTTTGGATGAGGGCGGGATCTTCAGCATTCTTGTGGCGGTGATGTGAACATAACGCGGGGGAAGCTTGTGAGATTACCTGCGTTTCTGTCACTTCGCGAAGGCGTGTTTTGGTGGTCTGGACCGATTTACACTGGGGATTGAGATGGTTGAGAACAGGCGTGAGGTGAGGGGGCATCACCAGTCTCAAGAGACTTGGTCGTTCTGGATTCATGGAGGTGATGCATGATGATGGAGGTGAGAAATGAGATGCCACTGCGAGAGGTGCATGGCAATGTGGTCGGCGGCTGTGCTGTGCATCGGGTTGGTAGTCGCACACGACTTCAACGGCTGTCGGTGGAACCAGCGCACCCGCCCGTCACCCGTGGGACCTGATATCGTGGGACTTCCGGGGTTCTCGGCGAGTGGGTTCGGGGAGGGGGCGCAGGGAGGAGTGGACTCGGCGGATATAACGGATTCATCGGGTCGCCGACGTTTAAACGGGGTGTTGAGTAGATATCGTGGCCGGAATCATGCCTGTTGATGGTGTGGTGATACACGACTGTTTACACTGCATACACAGTATCTCTTCCGGCGGATAATGATAAGTGGGATAGGCAAGTTTAGACGGGCTTTCTGATAAGTTGGTAAGACTATGGGGATAGTCTTTCTGGGAACACGAGAGATGTGACACGACAGCACGGATGGGAATTGAGAACTTGAGAAAGAGAGTTATCAGCCTCCGATGCCGGGGTTCAAAGGTTACGAGGCACGGGGAATGAGTGAAGTGAGTGAGGCTGCATTCCCCGGTTTCTCAGAGGACCCTGAACCCGGACCTACAGGCATATTTTGATAGCGTTTTTTTGAATGTGTGGTTCAGCTCTCACCGTGTGTTGGTTGGCTCGGGGCTGTACCTGTACTGCGTACGGAGAACCTAGACGTGGAAACTTTGACGTTGGAATGCACTGCACGGTCGTTGAGGGAATAACGTTTGCGTGGGCGGTGGATGGGATGGATTTTCTGGGGAAGGTAAAGTAAACATTGTTCGCTTTGGAGTGGCGGGTTGGGTTCGTAAAGTTGGTAGCAACTGGACTACGTTTCCCACGTTTGATTGACATTTTCGACGCCACCTATTACGATGCCTCCCTCCGGCTCCGAGATGCAGAGTCAAAGTCTGATAAGGTGTCTTTTGCCCGACGATGGGGGGAGGATGACCGCAGCAAGATGGTACGGGTGACACAAAACATGGATGTATTCAATGGCACGAACATGGAGACGAGGGTGTAGACTGAAAGAAAAAAAAAGTCGGCAGAAAGCATTGTTGGCACGTTTCCAAAGTCTCTGTATCTTGAATCGGACAAGCTTTTGCGGGGATTGAGTTGAAGGCTTGAAGTCAGTGCTTAAGTCGTTGAGTCTTTGTAACTCTGCCTGTTTGGTTATACTTTTCGCGGCTGACTTGATTTCTCCTTTCTTTCCTAGGTAATTACCTGAGCACGATGGGTTTCCGGCGGCACGGACACGGACACACATTAGATTTTGCGGGGAGGAAGAGGGTTTGTTGAATCATCGTGGGCATAGGTTCCCCGGCTTCCGGACACGGACGGGGGGGCATGGGTGGGTGGGTATCGCTGGACCCCGGGAGCCTGAACGGCGGTAAAAATGAAAATCAGATTCGGCGACCCGGGGAACGTTTCTCGCTGATCCCCGTTCTCGCATACAGGTATCGAGGAACTGAGGAACCACCTACTAGAGTTCTTGTCGCGGCGGATGTTGGGGAGCAGAGACCATCTGTTGGGCTAAGAGATGGGGTAAACCAAAGTCTAGTGGGCGGAGGTATGCCTCTTCTCGTCTGAATGTTTGTCAAAACCGCGCAGTGGCGATGGGATGCTGGAGTGGAGAAGATTGGTGTTTTCATGACTGTAGCTTTTGGTGATGGATGTGTGGGCGGGCAAGGTTATCTGGGGATGGTGGTTTGAACCCCCCCGGGGATGTTCGGGCCATTTTTGATGAGAGGTTTGATAATTGACACATAATCTCGGCGCTTCTCTGTTGATGGTGGATATCACTATCGAGGCGAGCGGGTTGTGGTGCGCGACGTACGAATGAGGCGCAGATGTGGCCATGGGGAGCCAGAGATCAGACCAGTCTCGAACTTGGGATGGATGACTGGATCCTCGGCAATGGCATCGATGCTTCGTTTGGTCAAGCTGGTTGTGAGAGTGGTGTTTCGAGGATGACTGATGGGTTGCGGTTGCAGGCGCCACGGCTTACCGTTCGCCACGGGTGGAGAATGGGGGAGGCATTTTTCTCTTTTGGTTCTTTCAACACCACCTACGGCATCGATGTTACGAAGAGTGTAATGGGCGATGCCGGGTGGTGGGCGGAGAGAACCGCGTTGGTAAGGAGGGAGAGATGGGAGCCTCGTAATTGTGCAGATGAGTGAGGCCATTTGGTGATTGTCTGCTTTGTGAGATGTGAGGGCGATGATGATGATGCGTGAGAGGCTTGGTGATGATGGAGTTATCGAATTACAGCGAGAGTTTCTTGGGGCATCGGCTCACACAGCGCATAGCATTTTTTGGGTTGCAGTTTCTACGGCCAGGAGACCATGGAAGCACGAGATCTAACGGACAACATGTAACATGTGGCTCTCAATGGGGGGCTTGTTGATGTGAGGTCATAGGGGTCCTGGGGAGATCGTCGTCGATGGCGTTCCTCGTGTGTCTCTTTCATGTGCAATACCCGCTGCGTGGAAGGCTTGCGTCGCGTTTGCGTGCGTGTATGTATGGCGAGGGTGCAAATCCTGTCTTTGGGCTGGGGAACTATGGTTCAAACTTCAGGCGGGGCGATGATTGCCCCTTCATGGAGAAGATGGACGTCAGTCAGCACGTCAGTTTACCACTTTTGCGTGCGTGTAGCAAGCTAAAGCGGCAGCAACACAACGCTACCACCTAGGGCTACCTGAGCTTGCTGGCTGCCGCCTGAGTTGGACCCCTTTGTGTGTCTGAAGATCAGGTTTTTCTTAATCATATTTTTTCAGGGTCCGACGATCATTGAAGATTATGGCTTTTGGGTTGGACGGCGACGGGCGCGGACGAAACGGGGCGAGACGCGGGGAGGTGTTGTGGTGTTGTGTGGGAGGGAGGCGGTGGTGGTGGTGGTGGCTGGGTGGAGACTGACGAAGGGGTTTGAGGGGATTCCGGTGTAATAGAAGAGGTATTTTTTTCCATCGCATAGCGGTATACCTAGATGGGAGCAGGCGAGACGGATGCGGGAGGGCTCTCTTTAGGATCTTGGTCGTGGTGTAGGTGGTGGTGATAGCGGCGAGGGATATGGACGTAAAGACGAGGACGAGCGCCGGATGGTTGATGATGGTGGTGGCGTGCGTGGGAGACCTCGCATCTGTTGGTTCTCCATGGCCCAGACTCTTGTCAGTGGTTGCAAATCTTTGCCCTTTTCTTCCTTCCTCCCCCCCTCGCCATCTCGTCTGTAAGCGACTCCCGGACATCTGTAAGTATTCGTAGGCTTGTAGCCACATGGATGGGGACACTGGAGGGTGCTGCTGGGGTGCTGGGGCCGGAGCCTCCAAGGGCCTTGCGTCTTCCGACATGCAGTATGCGGAATGCGGTCTAGGTGTGTATGCGAATGTGTGAGAATGCGCGTCTCTTTGGGTGTGCTGCAAATGCAATCCGGAGTCGTGTGTGTATGGTGATGGTGGTGGCATGGCATGCGACCGGGTTCCGATGATGAGACGCTGTTATCAGGGAGGGAGGGGTCTGGAACTTTGACAGTCTCCACTCCGGTTCTCCAGGGACCAACCTATCCACTGATACAGATGCGAAAGGTATGGATGGGATGCTATTGCTGATGCTGCCAGAACTGCTAATACTACGCAGGAGAGAAGAACTACTGCGTGCGCGAGTGCGTTTATTGCGCTTGCTTGCCACGATGCTACATGCTACGGATGCCTTGCCAGCCGCTTCGCTATTCTGAGTGGGCGTCTGGGGCATCAGCCTAGACATGGATCTCGAGAGGTGTGATGCGGATGCGGGCAAGGGGTGCGAGCATAGGTATCTCAGATCCAGAGGGCCCCTAGCCAGCATCATATCGAGAAGGATGTGCGGTGAGCCTGAACTTGTCAAGATGGCTTCTTTCTTCCAACACCCTCCCCCTCCAATATCAAAGAGAACCTTGAGCATAATAGAGAGGTTTGCTTCTAACTCTTCAGGAAGAAGATATCCACTCAGAGCACGGTAGCTTTGCTTGCCGCGCCTAGAACTGATCCCCCAGTCAGTGCAAGAAGAGGAGGGGGATCGTTGCGTTTGGGTCTCTTGTTCGCCTCCCTGGGGCAAGTCTGTGCGGACAGTCCGGTCGGGGTGGGAGTGGTGCAACACACACAGCACGGAGAAAGTTTATTCTTGTTGGGGGAACCTAAGCCGCCTGGAGAAAAGACGGACAACGGACACACAGAGACTCAGAGAGAGAGAGACGTGTGTCTAGTTTTGCTCTGAAGAATCTCTCCGCTAGAGGTGAGCTAGAGCGAGATGCCAAGATGGGTTGGCCGTTGGTGGTTTGGGTTGTGTTTGCAGTGTCAGTGCCAGACGAGGGGTTGTCTAAAGCAGCCACCTCCATCTCTTCTAGGTCGGTCAGTCAGTCAGCATGAAGTTCTACCGTCGGCGTGCTTCTAGTCGTCTTGTTGCATCTCCGGTAATAACCCTTATGTCTTTTCCCCATTGCAACGCAAAAGCAGCATAAACTTCGTACGCTTTGACTATGCCACGATTGCTATAGCGCCGGCTTCGGAGGCTGGCAAGGCTGGCATGGAGAATTATAGTCATATTCATTGTTTTGTTCACCTTCCCTCTTATTCAGAACTACTATCCCGCCGGGAGCTTCTCTGGCACGCCTGGCAGATAGCGCCCGCGACGGTGCGGTGGACAGCTCTGCTAGGGCGGCGGTGGGCGCTGTTGCTGGCTGGTTTCGTCCACTTTTGAGACTTTTCTTGACCTTGGCTGTTTGGTGGACTCTTTAGCGCCCTCGACTGCTGGCATGGTTGGCAAAGGGGCTGGACGGGCTGGTTTCTGGCTGGTAAGACCGGGTAAGCCAGAAATACAATTGCACAGAAATAGGGATAGAGGCGTTCGTCTAGAAGGTGACGAGGTGAGTGGGCGTGCGTGAAGAGCATGGAAGAGAGGATGTCGCTACTTCAGGGAGGTTGTAAGAGTTCGTTTGTTTTACGCGATGATGGTGCTAAGATCGTTATCTGGGCAGGCGACGAACGTGGCTAGCGGGGGTTGTGGAGTTGACGAGACTGGAGGGATGGATACCTAGATAGATGGGAAGTGTGGAATGGGATGTCGTCGTCGTGGTGGAGAGCCTCACGATGTGACGAGCATGGCAAGGGGTTTTGGCTGAGCCGTTTCCTGCGCCTTGCATTTTGGCTCATGCCCGGTCCATTTCACGATGTTTAGTTTGGTGTCGGTGCAGGGCCAAGGGGTGTCGCCAAAGGCCTAGCCACAGCATTGGCCCATGGGTTGGAACGACAAGGGGTGTGCTGTTCACGATGTGTGGGCTCCGATGGGGACGACCAGTTCGCATGTCCTTGAAGCACGAGTTGACGCGTGAAATCCTCCGAAGCACATCACGTAGACCAGGGTTCGCGGAGATCCAGGCCACTTGCGGATGCGAAACATGTAAAAACGGATGAGGGACCCCCAACAATAACTCACATCGCGATGCCGACGACAACGGCGATGGGGAGTCGGGACTCGGAACGAAGCCCGCCAGCGGCAACGGGAACGAGGATGAGATGAGTTGAGTGGTTAATCGACCAATCCATGGCATGCAAGACCACCCCTTCGAGGCTCGAAAGCCGGTGGTCGGGATTATTCAGATCCAGGGTTCGCAAGATGTAAGAGAGAGCATTTCAGCGAGGCACATATGGTGAGACAATATCGGACAGTTGGGACTGCAGCTTGATGTCGACCCCTGCCAATTACTTGCAGAGATTTTTTTTCGCCTCTACTAGGGGGCTAGGCTTGTGAATGACGAATGAGCCACTGCACGATTCTTGGGATATGCGAACATGAGAATTGTTTAGATGTTCCTGAGGAGCGCTGTGTTGAGAGATTGGCAGCTACACTTACAGTTGCGTGTGTAAATAAGGCAACAGAAGAGGGGTTCAAGTCTTACGGAGGGTGTTTGAGTTGACTTAGGCAGAGATCGGATTTGATAGACGTTGAATCTTGCTGCTTCTGTGTTTTGGTGTGGTGAAAATTCGAAGGCGATGGCGACGGGAATTGTACTTGCCGGCAGCGGAGTCCTCCGCCCCCCGACTATACCGGCGAGACCTACCGCCTCAAGCAAAGAAACTCAACCTTGTCAAACAAACGTTGGCTGAAGCTCGCCTCGTTCGTAAGCTTTGCAGCATCTGGAGCTGTCCGTTAGATGCGCCAAATCTGACAACCAAAGCCGGCACTGTCGATCACTGAGCGGGTGGTGCGCTCGAGTTGCCCGTGGATCAGACGGAGAGGCCCTTGGCCAAGAGCTACACGGGCCGGTGAGCGTTGGGCGTAGCACCATGGGAGGAGGTGAGTGAGGTGAAGGAGGGGGTGAAGGATTCGATGGACCACGCTCTAGACCGTCGGTCTGTGACTGTCAAGATGCGAGGAGGCTCTTCTCTTCCCCCTTCGAGGCTCACTTGCAGATGTCGAACTCACGGTTAACGAGACCCAGCGGATGGGTCGGTCCCAGTGTCTGCTTGTCTGCGGATGTGGGCTGCTAAGCGCGGGAACGAGGGGCAGTCGGGGGTGGATGAGCGGCACAGGTAATATTGACGCTTTTTGCCCAGGCCTCTCGATGCTTCTGATACGCTCAACACGATGGACGTACGGATTCGAAATAGACATTACATGCAATGCGGATTTAATGTGGATTGCATGGTTCGTTGGAGGTCTGAGAAAAGTGATGAGCGGACTTATTGACGTCTTCCTCCCATGTTTCTACACCCCCTACCCCGGCGTCCGCCGCATCGCTGAGAACAGCGGATGAGCCGCTGCTGCTTTTGTCTGCCTTCGATGAACGGGAATCGGGATCTACTACCTAGATTTCGAGAGTGAGACGCCAGACGTAAAAAAGCCATTCTGCTTATCTGTGGAGATTCATGTCTCTGATGAATCCAGCCCCAGCCCCAGCCGCCGTTTTGCGTTTGTTCGTCAGAGAGATTTAGACTCAAGCTGATCGATGGACAATCTTTCCCCTTAAGTCCCCTTCCCGTCTCCGCAAAGCAGCGGCCGTCGTGCAGCTCAGCTCAGCTCAGTTCTGGAGAAGGTCCAGGCGGTCGAGGGTGTTCGCGCAAGGGAGAGGTCCACCAGCCCACAAACCCACGAACACCGAACCCAACCCCCGCAAGACCCAATTCTTTTGTCATTGCTTTGGGTTTCCACTTTACTACTGCTGCTGCTGCTTCGCTCACATCATGTTGAGGCTAAACGATGGGAAGACGAACGGGCCATCATCACATAATCATTCCTCATCCATCATATCAGACCGATGTGGAGCACAACAGAGCCGCCGGCGTTCAAACATCACTCCAACGAAGCACGATGGCGCCGCACGTCTCCCAAACTAGTTTGCCTTTGCCTTGGAACAAGACATGTCAAACTCGCCTCTGTGGGTTCTACGCATACGTGTACGTGTACTGCGCTGTTGTTGGGAAACTTGAAAGGGACTTACTTGCCCTGGAGGGGCGTCCGCTGCCAGCGCCAGTGGATATGAGGAGCGGCACAGACTTAAACTGCTAAACCAGAAGAAGCTTCAGTGAGCTTCAGTGCGTTTGCATGGGGCTGACATGGCGAAAACGAGGTCGGTAACTGTGATAATCTGCGTCGTTGGCAGGGTCCCTAGATGCTGTAGGGGCTGGGTCTGCCTGGCTGGTTGGCCTGTAAAATCCCCGACCACCTTGTTCTTCACCCTCTTCTCCTGCGTATGAGTGCGTGTGTTTCTTCTCTCTGTGTTTGTGTGTCTATGGCTCGCTCGGCCGGGTGGCGGCAAGGTTCGCGCGAGGCTGTGCGCGTCTTCTTCTGCCCTCACCGTCCTTGCGTTATCGGAGAGAACAATGCTTTGTGGACTTGGCTCCGGACTTTCGCCGTTACGTTAGCTTTTTGCTAATTATTTTGTCAAATATCACGCCGAGATTGGACGCCCACCACCATCAACAGTCATACTATCAACCGTGCCACTACAATGCGCGATGGATCCACGGTCTGCATGGAATCCGTAACATCTCGCCCCGTACCGCGATGATGACGGCCCCAACAATATCGTGTCCATCTCGGACGATATTCAAGACCTTTGAGATGGAGGGTCGGGAAATATCATCCTCTCTGAGGGTGGTCCCCATCCAGCCTCGCTCAATCGCTGTTTTAAGTGGCATAATTTCCTTCCTACGCCAGAAGCTGTCTGATGCAGACGGACCGGTGTCGGTGTACTGCGACCTCACCCATTGCCAGTGGGTGTGAGATTGATACCCAAGCGATTGACCTCTCATATGCCGCACAAGACAGACACCTGCGCCAGCCCTGCAAGAAGACGTTTCAGGGTTCAATGAGGCGCTTCTGCGTTGCTTATCAACTGCAGCCATAACATAACGTACAGATGGGTTGCGTGAGAGGGTGTGAAGCGGTGCTGATCCCTTTTCCATCCAAACACACCCTCTCGATTTGCTGCCCGCTCTGAAAAGGACCCTGAACTTGGATGATGTGGAGGGCTTGAATGACGCCAGTGATCGTCCCGTTGTCTAGACCTCTTGCACCCTTTGCTTCATCCACTTCAGTCTCCAGAATTCCTTCGTATTTCGGGGTGCTTCACTGACATTGGCCTGTGAAGAGAGGGGAAGAGCCAGGGATCGTCTCTCGATGATGTGAGTTTTGTGGAACAATAGCTCGGCCGACGGTTGATGGGTGAGGTGAGGTGCTGGTATTGCGGGTTAGCCGGGGAACATACACTTGGCTTTCGTGAGCTGATGCGTGATGTGACATCGAGACGGGAGGAGCCATGATCGTGAGGCGTCTAGATTCACGTGTCATTTTCTATCTTCTATTGTGGGATCGAGGATACCGCAGCGGTCTGGTGCATTGATGTCGATCGGCGATGTCGGAATTGTGTCTGGGTTGCTCCGGATTCGATGAGATGGGCTCATAATGATAATGAGGCATCAGGAGTGTGTTGCCCGAACCTTCCAAGACTGTACTGGATTTGAATGGGGCATCATTAGAGTCTGTCATGAATTTCTACAGTAGCTATTTTATATCAAGGTAAAAGATATCTGCTCCGGTTCGTGTGGCTACATGTAAGTTCAAACTGGACGTGAAGAGGAATTCAGAGGGCGGACATGATTTGAACCTGCAATGAAATATGTCTCTGTGTAGCAAGATCTATCATGTTCCCCTGGTGTCATTGGCGTTCAATACAAGGTACTAACAACTTAAGTTTACTTTGCCTTATCTTCATCACAATGATAAGGCCTACATGTTGCATGAAAACACAAAACCCATATCGTCATATTTCACGACAAAGACAGTCGAGATGATGATGTTTCGTAATGAGAGATTATTTTAACGCATCTGTCCTAATTCATAGTGATACTGACTGGATAATAATTGAATAGGAAACGCTCGACATCGAACATCTTCGCATTTTGTGCCACAACACATACTACATGCAAAGCCCTGGTCATCTCAGTTTTCACAGTCTGGGACCCTCGATAAGCAACTACTTAGTGATCAGCTGAATCAAAACCTCTTTCTCAGTCTACCCAGTAGGACTTCCTCAGCGCGCTGGGGTCTACTGGTCCAAGGCAGCTGTGTGCATATTCCCTTGTAGGCTGTGTTCACGCGGTGACTTGCGCATCTTCCGCGGTGATGCTCGCAACCGCCGTCGCCTTCTTTCTTTTGTTCTCATCTTTCCTCTTATACCCAGGCAGACCGTGGCTAGCAAAATCCATTCCAGATACTGTAATTGTTGGCGCTGAAAAGTTGCTCAAGGTGCTGGAGGTATCAACATAGGCTGCCTGAGGTTCGTCCACTAGTTTGTCTTCGTGGAATAGCCTCCCGATGGCCACGGCAGATTCCAGTGCCTCTTGAGCTTCTCTCAAAGACTGTTCTTTGATGAACCGTTTTGATGCTTTCTTAGCAGCTTTCTTGGCAGCCTTTGAATTCACTGGTATTGCTTGAGAAGCCGAGCCGCCATTAGTAAAGGGACATGGTGTCTAGATTTCACTCATCTTGGCCCTGTTCCATGGCATCAAACCAAGATGTACTGCAGTTCCAATCAGAAGCAGCAGCAACGATAGAATAATCTCGATAATTGCCAAATACAGACACACCAAGAAAGCTGATGGAGCTTCTGTAATGGACGCAGCAGACGATGGACCCGTTGCAGGTTCTCCGGGTCTACTGAGTTGAATCGCCTCTTGATTCGCGCGAGCTCGAGAAATATTCGGGAGACTCTGCGGAGTATCAGATCTATCTTGGGAAGTGATCGCATCATTTGAAGCCTGACTGACCTTGGGTACGGCCGGCCTCGTCTCTGTACCTGCTTTAGTCTGGCCCATGCTCTTTTGGCATTGCGGCTGGCCTCCTGAAGCAGGGGTTAGGGCTTCATCGCTTGAGACGTTGACGATTTGTGACCCAGGGAATGACACTTGGATAGTCTGAGTTGCTGCATCAACTCCAACTCGACGTCTGCTCTGTTGGTTTTTTAGAGACAGTGTTGGGCCCGGAGGAGACATCGTAGTGCCTGAAGCTTTGGTGACTTGTGGCATAACTAGTCTCTTCTCTCCACCCAATCCAATTTCAGGCATGTTTACTTGACTTTGTAGCAAACATCTTGGATCTGCGGAGGCATTATTATCCCTCGAAGCTATGCTGGCTAGTGTTACGGCATTGGCTTTGCGTGTGGTGCTGAACTTGATCGTATCCGCCGACTTGAGTGGCTCGTCAGTAGGGACCATCCATGAAGTGTGGGCTGTACTTTGATCAGCCATCGTATAACATCTGAACATTGAGTAGTACAGGAACTGACCTCTTGATTTAGATATAGTTCTCCAGGTGAGAATCGAGGCTTGATTGACTTTGAATTTCTTGAACCATTTATGTGTGTAGTCTACCGGCCACACCTGATAGCGGAAGTTTTGAGCTTCTTGGACAGCTGGATGAACTAGCAAGATTGCACATGACGTCGGAGTGCCTAGACGACCCTTCAAGACGGGCTCCTCTATGTCTTGCCAGTTGGTTAATCCGTCTGGGTGAAACCGTTCTGGCGGTGGCGGAGTTAGGACAGTAGTGTATGAGCCTTGAGAAATACGCCACGCAAAGACAAGGGAAGCTCCTTTGATATACTTCGACCACGCGCAGGGGCTTTTCGTTTGTCGCAAGCATAGGGGATTGCCCGAGTCCATCAATGGTCCCATGGCGGTGGTGAGCGTCTGCATCCCTCGTTGAGCTGCCCATTCTTGAACCTGATCCTTCATCAACCCGCTCCATAACACCTGCTTATTCTCCAGCCAGGGGCAAATTTTGAACTGTCTAATTATCTGCTCAAATTCCTCGGACGTCAGATATTGAGGACAGGCTGTGCGAATGAGGGCTTGGCATGACGCAGTCTGCGGACCAAGCTGGCCCACAGCTTGTTCTGATTTCTTCACCTCTTTTGGCTTTTCCTGCTCTTGGTTCTTCAGCTTCTGTTCTGGTTTCGTAGACTGTTCCGAATCCATAAGGTGCTTTGACTTCTTAGGCTGTTCTGGTATCTTGGGTTGCCCCGAGGTCTCAGATTGCCCCAATTTCTTGCATGGTTCCAATTTCTTGAGCTGCTCTGGTGTTTTGGACTGCGCCTGTTTCTTACATTGTTCTGTTTTCTTGGGTTGTTCCACTTTTTTAGGCGGCTCCGACTTCTTGTCCTGCCCCGAATTCCCGGACTGATCTGGTTTCTTCTTTAGTGCCATGGTATTCAGGTGTGAAAACTGACGAAAAAACGACCATGAATCCGGAGAACTGGATAGAGGATTCATGAGCGTGTGTCTTGATTTATAAAAGTTGATTGATTGATTGGTGTATTGCCTCGGAATCATGTGAAAACGGATGAGAAAGTTACAGCTGGAAGTGTATCTCACAAATGACAAACCCCATGTGAGATCATGAATCTATTTGGCCACGAGCGCCTAACGTTCAGCTAATGTTCCTTCGAGGCTTAAACTGAAGTTGCTACCCCGCGCTGACATGAACATGACGTTGAGTTCACGGTCAGAACGATCGAGTTGCACGAACCTGAAGGGTCGCGCTGCGGCAAAAAGCAATTCCTTGGAATCTGGCTTCAGAAAACAGCTGTTTGGGGTTCTTTGACCTTGCGAGGTGTTGCGGCTCCTCAAGACACTTAATCTAGCGGGAGAAACGCACTTTACAATATCTCACGTTGATTACCCCAGGGCCGTCAGGGATGGCATGGGGTAGTCGAATGGAATAATACATCGGCTTCCACTACCTTCGAAAGCGAGAGGAACAAAACTTCAAGTTGGAGTAGGTAGAAGACGACTATGTTTGGACTACTTCCATACCAGCTGGAACATACACTCGACGAAGATACTCGATCACATCTCCACATTTCCACATTTCAGCTCAGTTGATTTGTTGTTAGTTTCGGTCTTAGTTGCCGGCTGCAGCTTACTAGAAGCAAGGAGAGTCAGGATGTTAAACAGGACTTGATCTTAGTGGCCACCAATCACAACATGCCCATTTGAATAGTTCCGCACAAGTTCAAGTACAAAGTTCCTGAGACTGGTTTGTGATCTCGGGGGGCTGCATGCTTTGATATGGTTCTCTCAACATTGAGAAACGTGAAGATACGTAGTTCGTTCGACATATAAGGCGGTATTGTAATGTTGAGTATTTCTTTTTCTTTTCAACCAGACATAACTACGATGGCTTGACTACATTGCTGTGACGTCACTCAAAGCTGTTTGAGATGAATCGAAGACCACTTGCGCGGAGATATCTGCGTAGACATATGAGATAGATGAACATAAGAAGCTTCATTGACCTCTAGGATGCCCGTCAATGGACAATGTTTCCGGAGAAGCAGTGTCTTCTGCTTTTAGCAACAGGATCTGCGTCGGAAGCTACCAAAGCCTTATTCGTGAGTTTTACTGAAATTCGTAAGCATCACGTCCCCGCATACCTATGTTGAAAAACTCTTGGTTCGAGGGGAAATCTTGGGCCATCCACGTCCTTCTTATACTGCAAGAGGGAGAAAACCGCACAGTCAAACTTGTCACTCGCTACAATGGATGGCGTGCTTTCACGGTGGGCTTGAAAGTTGGAACGTGCCTCCAGTGCTTGTCGAATGTGGAGAATGCTCAACCAGATTTCCCACCGCCAAGCATCGCAAACCTTAAAGATTGCGCGAGAATTACACAGCCAACAGCGCCAGAAAGCCACAAGAACTCCAAAAACGATGTATCTTGTGCCTGTTCGGGCGCTCTCGCCGCATCTTTCTCACTCACGAATGACTCGTTACGGCTTGGCCGCCGAGACATCTTAAACAAGAAAAGGGGGCGGCGAAGGATACAAATACTCACTCATGCCTCGGCAAGATGACAATGATGCCATTCTCATAGGCCATATTGGTCTATTTGTTACGCAACTCGAGCTGGGATTGAAGTTGGGTGGATTATGGCGACATTTCTAGTTTTTCACAACAGCTCGCTCGACTGAGGATGCGCCGGTCCCAAGCACTAATAAGCTTTCGGTCGTCCCGTCCGGCGGCCAACTACGGCAAGGGGACAAGCACATCAATTTCGTGGTTTGGGGATATCTCTGCTCTTGTTGGATGTGCAACGACAAAATCCCCCACTCTCGCAATCACGCAATCGACGTCGTGGGCTCCCGTCATGGAATGCCGGCGGATAAAAGACCGATAAGGGTGTTGATATCGGCCCGCCTCCATATCTGTTGTGGACATGGGGTCCCGCTGGCCGGGGAAGTGGGCAGCAATTATGGTAACGTTCCGCTCTTGAAGTTCCCCAAACACCAAAGATAAGCGGCATTTGGATGCTCATAGATTCAAAAGAATGCGAGAAGTTCTCCAAACTTCTTATAATTTGTGAAGATTTCGCTGGTTTTCCAGCCTTGGAATTAAAGAGACATTATCCAGTGCCCAGACGGGAGCTAGCCACCCACTTGCCGGGACTAGGATATGCATGGGGTCAATGGCAATGTGCCAATGTCGCAACAAGCTTCCACAAGCTCGCGATCAATCTTGGCCCCGCCTTGGCCGTCTGGGCAGGCCTGCGGTCCCTGAACAGGATAGTTCGATGGGGCCCTCCTGTCAACTTTCCTGGAGATCTATCTCTGGCTGCAACGTTCCGGAGACTAGCAGATAACATATCAGTAGGTGCGAGGTAGGTCAAAACTCAGTTCCCGGGCCTCCTCACCTTCTCTTCCTTCAGTCTCTTAACCTACGCTGTCAACTTATACAGAGCAAAGTTGATCACCATGGGTAAGTTCTCTAGCACAAGTTTGATGTACGTCTAGTTCGCTTACATGTCTGCAGCTGAGAATGTTATTGGTCTCAACGTGCACAAGGTCGTCGAACCCGACTCCGACCAAGGCGTACACCCCGAGAAGGCTCAACGAGTTAGTACCCTCGACGTAGAGTCCCAAAACAACTCCCTCGATCAGGCACACTCTGTCATCGATGATGATGCCTACCCGGCTCCGACTGCTGAAGAGCGGTCGACGCTTCGCAAAGTTGCAGACTCCATCCCGATCACATCATGGTCTCTTTGCGTGGTAGAAATGGCCGAGAGAGCATCATACTATGGTGTCAAGGCCGCTTTCAACAACTATCTCCAGTTTCCACTGCCCGAAGGAGGTCCTGGCACCGGTGCCATCGACAAGTCCAAGCCTAATTCCCATGCCGGCGCTCTTGGTCTGGGACTGCAGACAGCCTCTGCCGTGGGTCTCCTCTTCACCTTCCTGGCCTACGTCATTCCCATCTTTGGTGCGTGGATTGCAGACGTCAAGATCGGCCGTTACAAAGCCATTGCATGGGGTGTTGGTATTGGAGGTGTTGCCCATGTTATCATGGTCGGAGGCGCTGCTCCGTCAATCCTGCAAGCCGGCAAAGGTGTTGCCCCGTTTCTTATCAGCTATTTCCTACTTGCCATCGGAGCCGGTATCTTCAAGCCCAATGTTGCACCGACAGTCATCGACCAGTACAAGCACCAACGCGAGTACACCAAGGTGCTCAAGTCGGGAGAGAAGGTCATCGTCGACCCTGAGACTACAGTCAACCACATCATGTTGATCTTCTACGCCTTCATCAACGTTGGCGCCTTCTTCTCTATCGCCGTCGTTTACATTGAGAAGTACCACAGTTTCTGGTTGGCATACCTCGTTCCTGGTATCGTCTACTTCCTGCTTCCGCTTTTGCTTGCCGCCACGTACAAGCGCACAGTCAGAGTCGCACCTCAGGGTTCCGACTTGAACCGCTTCGTCAAGATCACAGTTTCCGCAATCAAGGCGAGCAAGGGAAACATCTTCTCCAAGAATGTGTGGCAGAACGTCCGCCCTACCGCGCTCGCCGAACGGGGAGTCCATGTCGGCTACTCTGAGAAGGATGTTGACGATGCTCGCCGCACGTGGCAAGCAGTTCAGATCTTCCTCTACATCCCAATCTGGTACTTGAACGATGGCGGCGTTGGAAACGTCCAGAGCAACCAAGGGGCGGCAATGACATCTGACGGCGCACCGAACGATTTGCTTAGTCACTTCAACCCCTTGGTCATCATCGTCTTCTCACCCTTCATGGCCAATGTCGTCTACCCCTTCCTCGAGCGTAGAAACGTCAAGTTTGGACGCATCAGCAGAATGACAGTGGGATTCGTTTTGGCCATCATCTCTTCCCTCATTGGTGCATTGGTACAATGGCGTGTCTATGAGACGAGTCCTTGGTAAGTTTTCCTACAGATTGACCTGGCACCTGAGAGGCAATGCTAACATTCTTTGAAGTGGCTACGCTGCCAGCGACTGCGACGACGTCTCCCCTCTCTCGATCTGGTGGCAAATTCCCAATGTCGCACTCGGTGCGATGTCCGAGATCTTCATCAACGTCACGGCCTACGAGTTGGCTTATGCTCGCGCCCCGGAGCACATGAGATCGACCGTTGTTGCTTTGTTCCTCTTTATGACAGCCTTGAGCAGTGCCTTGGGACAGATTCTTCTTCCGTCTATCGCGGACCCAACCCTAATTTGGGCTTGGGCTGCCCCTGGTATCGCCCTCTTCGTTCAGACCATCGTCTTCTGGTTCAGACACCGTCATCTCAATGACGATGTATTCATGACGTACAAGGAGGACTTCGAGAGAGTCAATTCCGGGGAGAAGAAGATTGATGAGAAAGATGAGAAATGATGGGGGAAGATTTATGTTTACAGATCCAGAAGAGTTCCAGATGGTTGCTCGATTGGCTCCATCAACCATGTAAATCAGTTATCTGGAGCTATCAATCCTGTTCTATTTATATAATTTGACGAATTGTATTTGTACTAGACCATCTGGTATCTTTCATCACGTGGCAAATGTTCCAGGTGCTGTACATTTTTTAGCAGTGCCAGCGGGGTAGTAGCGTTGGACTGAGGTGAGTTAGCTCTTGCATAACACCGACGATGGTTGAGAGGTGCATCTGCGCCATGTTGTCTTTGGAGGCTCTGTAATCGGAGCTTCATTGGTAAAACCCCTCTGGCTGAACTATGGGATACGGGAGTACACAGCAGTCCTTTCACTTGGCTTCACTCGTCAATGCCTTGATCGCTATGCCAAAATTGTCGTCAGCTTCCACCCCCTGTTACTACTATCCCTGGCTAATCCTGGAAATAGTTCTTTTTGTCCTTACGGCAACCCACAAAGCTCAAAGTGATAAACACAGGCAGCTAAAAATATTGAAGTCAAGAGTTGATTAGTGGTAATGTCACTGGATTTGCAATTTGACGTCCTACTTTGTTGAAGCTGATTACTATTACTAAAGGGATCAACTAGCAACCTCAGATCTTCGATTTGCACTTGCACATATACTTATATGTGAGTAGAAATGTGCTGTTTATTATCTCAAGCAACCTGTGAGAGCGAAAGAAGCACGGCTCGGGCGTGGTGGTTCGTGAAGTCGGCCAGGTTGTAAAGTTTCGGCCAACCCTGGCCCGGATCCGGTCCGGACCCGACAGTTCGCATTCGTACTCTGTAGCTCGTTTTTGCAACCTGGGTTGCGGTAACGTAGAGCCTAGAAACTAGTCCGGGACACGATCTTATGGAAGTAATTCCGCTATGACGATAGCAATTTGGGCGATGCACTTTTTCATTACGTATTCCAAAACTGCCTTCCTCAGACTTTTGCAGTCGCCAATACATTTAGTTTAAGAGTTGTTCCCTCATTGATCGCACCTGGTCCCTATTTTCCACAAAAGTCAAGCAGATAAGCCAACAGAGAGACAAACGCAGTCTCTTTATACGCTGAGTATTGGGTAGGAAAGTCTCATATGCTCTCTCAGACGAACTTTGATGTGGCCGCGCAGCAGACTGAAGCTTGGTGCGTGACACAAGTGTAGTGCAGCGACTCGCGGCACGAGTCATTACCAGCGACCTTGTATGTCGTCGCTTGAGCTTTTCAAGCCTTCCATATCCATCAATGTCGATCGGTATTTTAGAACCGAGAGCTGATATCAAGGGTTATGAACAGCCATGATTTGTGTTGAAGAATCTTGAACAATGAATGCATGGTCCTGGCCTGGAATGACCTACGTAACCTTTTGACACTCTACGTAGGTACTTCATCAATTAATTACGTTATTGTGACAACTGAGGACTTGAGTCAATCTCCAAAAGAGGTACAATCTGTAAGCTCGGCCTGACTTATTCACAATTTTGCAAGATGATTTTCCGAGAGCATCCTCGTTCAGCTAGTATTTTGTCGACTGGAGTTCGAAATTCTAATAAATGAAGGTCTCGACCCTGAGCCGTCTTCCCGAGAGGCTCGACTTGTAATTTGGGGATCGTATTGCGTCGTCTCATTGATCAGGACCCCTGCTAGGTTGCTCAATACGGCACCCGCGGAGCCAGCAACGACTTGCCAGGCGTCTGACCGGCGTCTGACCACTACAAGCCATGTGGGATGCCGGAGTCCTCAGACTGGGGTCCCGTGGCAACTGCTATGAGTGATATGATTCTATCATCTATTTGTCTTTGTCTTTCGTTGAAGAACCTTGTTGACTGCAATTACAAGTTAGCAGCACCCATTCGTTAGTTGAGTGGTCGTGAACCGGAGAGATTGACTCGGGCTGGAGCGGAAAGAACGAGAGATGGCGATGAGCGACATGACATGTCCACATGCAGCTTAAATAGGCACTCTCGCCCACTGAATGTCGAAATGGCACTAGGCAGAAATCCTACTCCTTTCTCATTGGCAACCATCAGACATCAAGCCAAAATGACTGCCTTTCTCAAGACCTTCGCCCTTGCTTTTCTGCTCATCCAGGGAGCTCAGAGGTAAGCATGCTCGTTATAAACCCCTTCTCCCTCTCAAGAATGACGGGGGCTGATAAAACATACCAATAGCAAGGACCATAGCAGTCACAACTGCTGCCTTTTGACCGTAGAAGGATGGATCCCCAGAAATGACTGGACGAAGGCGGTTTGCGAGGAGCGCTGGGGATCGGTGGTAAGTATCTCTACCACTTGACGTGACTTCAAAAGCTAACAATACCAACAGGCTACCTTTGACGGCGTCAAGTGCATACAGAAGCCTGGCAACGTGATCAGCGGTGAAGACTTCTTCACCGCGTGTAAGCTTTATGGGTACATCAATGGTTACCAACAATGGGAGAGGGGTGCTGGATACCGTGGCACTTGCTCTTGATATGTGCATACTTGTAACTTGGGGTGGCTATAATAATCTTGGAATTATCGCAAAATACTTTTAGCCAGAGTCTGCACCTGGTTTTACTGCCCAACTACTTAGAGGCCTATTTTGATGCTATTACGCCATAAACTACGGCTTCCGTGACTTGACGAGCATTATGCACTCGGCTATGGAACTAGGCTATGCGATACAACTCGTTTCTACTTTGAGATATCATGTGCCTCTTATTAAAGAAGAAATCCCGCGTAAGAATGAGAAGAAGAGATGAACTGTACATCCAGCCAGCCAGCATGGATGTTCTCCTCTTGTCATCGGAAAGTAGGAGTTTGATCACCTCGCGCCAAGGGAGTCTTGTCTAAGAACTAAGACCCTGCTGTACGGAGTAATACCGCGCACTCAGCTGCTTGAGATGAGTTCACTGAAGAGTGGAACCGGCTTTTCGCTTCCTAGAATTAGACTTTGCTCTGATGGTACCCATCACTGACAAGGCGAGCCGTGTCTTCTGCCAAATACTTGGACCGTTGTTATGATGAGAGTTAGAGATGGAGCGTCACTTCTGAATATTCAAAGACCGATTCTGATAAGTGCTCATGTGCTTGACATCCTTACGGTCTATTATCTGTTTCAAGTTCAAGTCAATAAGCAATTGAATGTCTTAATTAGAGCAATGGGGAGCGATTCAGCAAGGATTGAGATCAATGGCACTGGAAGTAACGGCACTGAAAGTCATCATCAATTCTAGCAAAGAGGCACGGTCGTCAGTGCAATTCATGTTGCGTCTCATCGAGGGATCGAGCCTGGTTCGAAGGTGGTGGGATACTTCGTCTCATAGTTAGTGCGATTGGTTGTATGGCGGGTTTACACTTGATCACGGACTCTCTTTCATGCTCAACTGTTACCTGCTGAATGCGACTCAAGGACACTCGAAATTTGCATCTAATGCTCGCATTGGAGGAAGGGAGGTTGGGACAATGATTCAGAGTAATGCTTCCTCAATGATTATTGGCAAGGGGTTGCTTGCTGCCTGCCTTTGCTGGGCGAGTGCAGCAGGGAATACTTGAGGCATAATCTTGAAGTCAAGGTAGCGGCGCCGCAATGCGTTTACGATGCCCTACAGCGTACGGGGTATGGGAACAGAAACTTAGTTGTTGTTGCTCACGTATCCGTACTCTGTACACAAACCCTTCAAGGCTTCAACATGTCTATCCAATCAACGATTCAGTGCGAACAGACAAACGATTACTGATTTGACAGCTGATATTTGTCGAAGGGTGGGTTCAATCCGCGGCGAACTCCCACCAGGACGATCATTTACGCGCCGGTCCCAATGATTGTGGTACGAAGGCGATGAGCTCTAGAGCGAGAATTTGCTGTCATGGTTCTCTGAGGCAATGCACCTAGACTGTGGATACCTGGCGAACGCAGGCCTTTTCGCCCTTCCGCACGTCCCCTTCTGAGAATAGCGGAAGCGAGTCACTAATTTCTGCTCACGATGGACAGAAAAGAAATGTACAAGCCGCCGCAGACAATGATTGGAAGCTTAATGATTTTACAATACAAAGTGATGAGACCTTGAGATGGGTAGCAGTATCCGCAGTCGTAGAGGAGTCGTCTCGAAAAGACTAGTAACTTCAATCTCAAGCAATGCGAAAACGAGCTACCAGTCGGATCCGGTCCGGAGTTCGGGCTGGACCGTTGACCCGGTCTTACGTTAATCTTGCAGCTCTGTTGTGGGCTTGACCTGCGAAACGCAAAGGTTCTAGGCACTTTGTACGGGAGACAAGCTATTGCAGCGATGGGTTTCTGCCGAGTTTGTGCTCTTTCGGAGCTATGTGGTGGGTTGATGGCCAGCTTCCAGACTGCTGATTTTTCGTGACGGACCGGTCAAACGTAACGTAATTCGGGCTATGACCATTCATAGGGAAGTATGCCGAGCGCCCGGCACGCCGACCCAGCCCGGAGGAACCGCTGATTCAGCGGCGACCCGCACCGGTTTCGACAAAATCGGCTTCGTGACGAAAGGTCTGAGACACCGTAGATGGTAGTCCGTTTCCCCGCCCACGCCCGCTAATCATTTCACCGCCGCCATGACTGGCCCCTAGCTGGATGAATGCCGGCGGGAGGCTCAATGCGGCTTGGCGTAGGAGAGATCCCGTGTGGATCGTCCCTAGCCCTGCCGCACATGAGAGCGCTAGCGGACCGGATGTCATCCTGCATCGCATACCTTACCTGTAGTTGTATCTGTGTACGAGGTACGGCTCTCTGAGCGAATCATAAGCCCCGGATTACGGGGAATCAGTTCCGTCTGAGGGAAGACGAACTGTAAATGCCAAGCTTGAACGACAGTGTCACAAAGCCCTCGCTGATGGAGTGTTCAGCACATCATTGTCCGAACTATGGGGAAGAGTCCACAGGAGAAGAAGAACTTACCGCGGGAAGTATCTGTGCAGCGATGGACATGGAGCTGTCCAAACTTGTTGTGCTGCTCCTTCTTAACAGAGCTGAGACAATGTACGAGGTATATACTTGATCCTTTCAGTCATGGAAGGTGACCAATGTGTTTGCATCAAACGTGTGCCACGCATCCCCGCAGCCCCAGATCTGTCGTGACCCTAGATTCGACACTTGATTTAGGTCCACGTAGGACTACGGGAAGATGCCTTTATTCCGTCCGAGCGGCGAGTGAGGGGAAAAAGGTATTCACCTCTTGTCGTTGTGCCATACTAGCTCCTCGTTGACGTCAACTCACATTTGAATGGCTGGATACGACCATGCTCAAGCTCCTATAAATACTACCACATCGCCTCCCCTGACATGCTTCTGATTTGCAACATCAACGCAAGGAAATCAGAGTCAATCTCAACTTGGACCTTTAGTTCTTAATGGGTAGACCGCTAGTCATGGATGAAGCTGGAGCCGCAATCTCTCTCTTGGGAGAAACGAGATACACTCTCGACGGCTCGGCCAAGCCCCTGTCTTACTTCTTCACGACCATCCTACTCATCATATTTGTTTACTCCCTCCAGGGAACAAAGCTCAATACCCCATCAATCAACCAGAAGAGAAGATTCGAACTTACGGACAGCCGCCCCAAAAGGAACTACCTCCTCAACGCGAGGAAGTTGATGCAGCAATGGTTTACCGCGAATCCAAATAAGCCCACACAGATGATCACGGATATGGGTAATACTATTGTGCTGCCTCCCTCGATGGCAAATGAAATTCGCAACCATAGTGACTTGAGCTTCACCGCGTTCTCTCAAGAGGTTAAGAAATCCGTCCCTGAATGCGAATCGTATGACAGAAGACGAAGAGATACTGACAACTCCATGGCCCAGTTCTTCCAAACGAAGTATCCTGGCTTCGATGCATTCGCAGAGGGAGGACATGACAGCATTACACTAGTCGTCATCAACAAAGACCTAACCAAGCAGCTAGGTACGGGCAATAATCTCGGATCGTTCTTGTCTTCACAACATTCCATGACGCTAACAATGTAATAATAGCAAAGGTCACCGAGCCTTTAGCTGAAGAGGCCTCCCTGGCCCTCCTGAAGATATTCACAGCAGAGAAAGGTACAAAGGAGCAAGACGTGCAAACAAGATAGAGATTCCCTGACTTTGACTAGAGTGGCACTCTATTCCCATGCGCGCAACACTGCTCCACTTCATCGCCCGCATCTCTTCCCGCGTCTTCCTTGGCACCGAACTCTGCCGAAACGAAGCTTGGCTCGAAATCACCAAGAACTACACCCTTAATGGCTTTACTGCCGGTGACCGGCTTCGCGAATACCCTCCATTCCTCCGACCCATAGTACACTGGTTTCTCCCCGGATGCCAGGAAGCGCGGAGACAGATCAAGGCAGCCGCCAAGATCATTCAGCCCATCATTGACGAGCGGAAGGTCCTCAAGGCCAAGGCGGTCGCCGAGGGCAGACCGGAGCCTGTGTACCAAGACGCCATCGAATGGTTCGAGCAGGCTTCCAAGTCCAAAGGTACTGCGTATGACCCTGCTTTGAGCCAGCTGTTCCTGTCGACGGTCGCCATTCATACAACTACCGATCTTTTGGGCCAGGTTCTGGTTGATCTGGCAAAGCATCCCGAGATCATTGAGGAACTTCGCAAGGAGGTTCGGACTGTGCTCCAAGAGGGTGGTTGGAAGAAGACGTCTCTCTACAACATGAAGCTGCTTGACAGCGTTGTCAAGGAAAGTCAGCGCATCAAGCCCCTGCAGCTTGGTAAGTGCAAACGTCATAGCATCCGGCCTCTGTTACTTTGATGTACGGTCTAACACATCCTGTCTTTGCAGCTAGCATGCAACGTATCGCTATCAAGGATGTGACTCTTTCTGACGGAACCTTCATCCCCAAGGGAGCGAACACGGCCGTGTCTTCCCACTCTCAGTGGAATGCCGCGGTGTACCCGGAGCCGGAAAATTGGGACGCGTACCGTTTCCTCCGGATGCGAGAGGAGCCCGGCAAGGAAAATGTGTCGCAGCTAGTAAGCACTCTGCCGGAGCACCTCGGCTTCGGCCACGGCAAACATGCTTGTCCCGGTCGCTTCTTCGCTGCCAACGAGATCAAGATCGCTCTCGTGCATCTCCTACTCCAGTACGAGTGGAAACTTCCCGTCGGGGCCGATACCTCGATCACGGACTACGGCGTCAATCCGTTGCTGAATCCCGGCTTGGAATTGGAGATTCGGAGGCGGGCGGATGAGGTTGACTTGACGTGCTGAGCGATAGAATCCCCAGCATCAGTAATCAGGTGCGGTACTGTTACTTGGGAGGGAACTTGGGACTGCATAGGAGGACGTAGAGTGACTAGATGATATTACAGAGGGGGGCTTGCTATGATGTTTAATAATCGGGTGGGGTTTCACTCGTCTCGCGGTTCTCTAGATTTGCAAACGCCTCAAGATCGGCCTGACTAGTAGGTAGTTGCATGGACCTCAAAGGTTCTCGATAATTTGGAAGACATGTGTTCCGCTTAATTGGCTATGTGTCGAACAAAGACGTCATCTTGAATACTCGGCACCATTTGGAGGCACTTCTTGAGATGCGGGGTCGCGGCGGACTCGAAATTCAAGTCGGCTATATATCTCCGCACCTATATGTACCTTAGCCTGCATCAGCCGCATCCCCATCAATATCCTATAGACTAGAAATTCCATTTACATTGCAAGGAAGTTGCTGCTCCAAAAATCAAAATCATGGCTCAAGATCTGCCTTTCAAGGTATGTTTTCCAGTTTTTCAAATTTGTCGCCTTCTCTGCTAACATCATTAGCTCGCCAATCCCGATCTTCTCAAGACGGATGCTTACGTCCACGGTTCCTGGGTGGAGGCATCCTCAAAAAAGAGATTTGAAATCGAGGACCCGGGAACTGGGAAAGTCTTTGCCTCAAGTCCAGACTTTGACCGTTCCGATGTCGACGCAGTGGTGAAATCATCCCATGAAGCTTTCCAGACCTTCCGCTACGAGAACCCGAGGTCTCGAGCCAAGAAGCTGTTAGAGTGGGACCGCCTCATTCGCGAGAATCAAGATGACATTGCCCAAGTTCTCACCCACGAGTCTGGCAAGCCTCTCGCAGAAGCTCAAGGCGAGCTTGACTATGCGCTGGGTTTCACGTGGTGGTTCGCTGGAGAGGCCGAGCGCATCCGAGGAAACATCTCGACGCCGTCTGCACCTAATCGGAGAGTCGTAGTCGTGAAGCAGCCAATTGGTGTAGCTGTCGCTCTGGTGCCCTGGAATTTTCCCATTGCGTGAGTACTCAATTTCACTCCATGACCATTGAGATGCAGTCCTGACAACGTGTTAGAATGATTTTACGCAAAGCCGGCGCTGCATTGGCAGCAGGTTGCACCATGATTGCGAAGCCGTCACCGGAGACACCATTGACGTGCCTCATTCTCGCACACCTAGCCACAAAGGCAGGATTCGGGTCGGGTGTTTTCAACGTCATCACAACGTCTCTCGACAACACCCCTGAAGTAGCAGAGGCTCTTTGCAAACATCCTCTGACGAAGAAGGTCTCCTTCACGGGCTCGACCAACATTGGCAGTCTGATCGCCAAACATTGCGCCGAGGGCCTCAAGAAGCTAACCCTAGAACTCGGAGGAAATTGCCCCTTCATCATCTTCGAAGACTGCAACCAAGACCAAGCTCTGGAACAATTGCTTGCACTAAAGTGGCGTCACGCAGGCCAAGCTTGCATCACAGCCAATCGCGTCTACGTCCAAGACGGGATCTACGAGGAATTCCTGGAGAAGCTAGTCGAACGAACCAAGAAGATCAAGATGGGCCACGGAACCAAGTCGGATACGACCATGGGACCCCTGACGACACCCCGCGCCATCCCCAAAGCCCAAGCTCACGTCAAAGATGCAGTAGAGGCAGGTGCAAAGGTCGTACACGGCGGCCGAAAGGGAACCGAAGTCGGTCTTGAGGCTGGATACTTCCACGAGCCGACTATCTTGCGCGATATGAAGCAGTCTATGCTTCTTAGTCGCGAGGAGACCTTTGCACCCGTTTTGGGTGTGTACAAGTTCAAGACCGAGGACGAGGCGGTGCAGTGGGCCAACGATACGAGCATGGGTCTGGCCAGTTACTTCTTCACCAAGAATATCGACCGCACGTGGCGGTTGATGGAGAACTTGGATGCTGGAATGATCGGGATGAACACTGGCAACTCGTCGGCGGCCGAGTCTCCATTTGGCGGTATGAAGCAATCTGGCTACGGAAAGGAGTCTGGAAAGGACGTGGCGATTGAGGAGTACCTCGTCTCGAAGACTGTGACTATGACTCTGGAGGATCATTACTGACGAAGGAATACTGCGGGTGCTTTAAACCATTCTATGTAGCGATGCCCATCCTCTTTATATAGTTGTCGGATTGGAAGTCTAATTCGACCGCGGCATACAGCCGACTGCGCAGGGGCCAATTGGGGGCCCTATTTACGACTATCGTAGCCAGCCCAACCTACGGTTAGAACCTCCTTTTTATACCTACGCAAATATTTATATAGTTTAATTAATCTCTTCGTTAACTACGGTTCGAACTAACTACCTTATAATAGGGATATTAATACTAATTAGTAATTAAATTCTATTATTATAAATTAGTAAGGTATCTCGCTACGTAGAAAAAACGACCTCTTAATACCGTACGGGATAGGAGATTCGTATTAATTAACCTTATAAAAGTAAACGAAAAAGGGGGCGATTCTCGAATATTATACGGAATTGAGTAATTATAGCCCTTTACTACTTACGAGAGGTCGATATTTACTATATTAAACTACGTTAATTAATAGAACTGCTTAAGTAACTAGCCTTTTACTATCGCCCTAAGTAGCTTTTTTACTAAACGATTTTTCTACGGCCGGCCCGTAATTAGAAATTAACTAGTTAAATTAATAAAAATATAATATAAAAGAGCACCGCGCGATTAAAAAAGGGGATCTCTAAACGTAAATATTTTTATTTAGTAACGAAAGTAACCTTATAAAAGTTATTAAGCTAAGAGATTTACGGTATATAAGAAAGTCTATTATTACGAGGACTTTATAAATATAACCTTAAGCCCGCGATCTAAACGACCTCCTCGTAGCTCCCTTAACTACCCCCCGGGTATTACTTAGGAATATAGTATAAGGGACGGTTTAACGAGGGAGGAGGGGATTTAAAGGTCTTAATAGTATCGAGCTAAGAGTATTACGGATCTCGGAGATTAACTTAAAAAAAAGGCGGCTACCCTAAAGTAGTCCTATAACCTCCCGCTAGAGTTATTATTAGCCTAAGAAAAGGCTAAAAAAGACGAGGATCTGAGGGGAAAAGAAAAGAATCCTCTAGAGGGCCGCTAAAGGACTTCTTTTTATATTAGCTCCCGGCGCGAGATTACTAATTTTGAGAAATTAACTAAGGAAGCTATTTAGAAATTATAAAGAGCACGAGGCTTAGGAGGCTAGAAGTATACGGGATAGCGGAAATTAGTAATTAATAAAGATCCCGAGACTAATTACTATATCTTCTTATAGTAACACAAACGTCTATCGCTACTATTATTAAAAAGAACTACTAAAACCTACCCTTTTTTATTAAACAAAAAGGAGGATCTTAGTAAGTATAATAGCTAGCGATCTAAAAGAGTAATAATAATCGTTAGAAATAATAAAAACGAGAGTAGTAGCGAGATAGTAAAAAGAAATAGAAATCTCTTAGACCCCGATAAATTCGTTAAGTAGCAAAAGTACGGATTTATTACGACCCGCGCGCAGATTAGATATATTCTTATTAAAATTAAATATACTAGCGACTATTAATACGGGTATAAACTAGAGCACGACCCTTAGCGAGTTAGGGTAAAAAAGAAGAGGACGAAACCTAATCTTAAATAGAATCCTAATCTTTTATAAGTAAGTAAATATTAACCCGGACTATTAAGGGACGTAAATATATAGAATCGCGGATTAGCTTAATAATAAGTAAATTAACGCGGTATTAATCTATTTAACTAAGGTTTATAAGAAAAAGGGGCTATAGGGGTAACCCCTATTCTATAAGATTATAAACGATTTTAGTTACTAACTAAACGAATAGTTCGCGAGCACAAGCCTAGGAATTACGAAAGTAGTTAATAAATTCCTTTACGGGGGAGGGGTATTACTAGCGCAATTATAATCGCGAGAGCTATACGAAATACTAGTAATAATAATTATAAAAAAGGAATTCGTATTATAGAACTAAGTATAGGTCGATAGAGCGTATAATCGCTTTAACGAATTTAAAAAAAGGGTAAACGACCTAGATTTCCTCTCTATAATTACTAACGGAAATCTATCGTTATAAAAGGATATACCGGGGCAAAATATAGTACTAGAAGTACGATAATCGATAATTCTATTTATTTCGATCTATAACTCGTTACTATTATTAATACGAAATTCGGCGCCGATCGGTTAATAAGAAAAGAGATAAACGACCCGAAATTACTAATAGTACGTAACGACGCAGGGATCGTATATAAATACTAAAAATCTAGTAGCAAATACGAGGCAATTTATAAACCTTAAAAAGATCTTCTTAAAAGAGAAATTATATTCTAAGGGGAAGTATAAGGTTTTATAAAAAACCCTAACGATGTTTTATAATTATTACGAAAAAGTCGGAATTAAGGAATATTAATACTATTTAGTAATTAATATCGTACTTATAAATAAAGCCTCTAATTATTATTACGAAGCGGTACGTAATCTCGATCGAAACGACTTTCTTAGTATAATTAACGTAATCCGAAGCCGCTTCGAGACTTACGATAAGAACCTAGAGCTCCTATTTAAGTTACGAGCGATTTCTTTTATATCTATAGCTAGGATAATAGAGGGTAAATCGTAAGTAAAGATCCTTAAAGAGCTTATTAATCGAATCGATAAGTTAGCGAAAACTTAGTTAAATGAGAGGATAAACGAGCGGAAAATTAGATATTTTTATACCGTAATCTAGCGTATACTAGAGGTAAAAATTACCTTATACTAAGTACCCGAAGACTACGAGACGCTCTATTCGAGGCTAAGATCTAGCTTTAATATTAAAATAAAAATGCCGCGCTAAACCTACTTCTAAGTATACGACGGCCCTTATTAATAATATTAAGTCGATCGAACGTATAATAAGAAAGGAAAAGAGGCTAGATACGGTAATTACTAATAAAGAGGCCTAGATTTATTAAATAAGTAGAGATTTAACTTACGAGTAGGGCAATAGAAAAGGTAATATTATATTTATAAAAAGGATAGATATTAGTTAAGTAACTACTCTAAGGAAGAGCGTACTAAATTATATAAATAATATAAAAAGTCGAGGGTAGTAAATAGTAAAACTAGCCCTCGTTAGTTTAACTAATTCCTCGTTATATATAAAGGAAGATCCGGGGGTATAGAACTTAGCGACGGTAGTTAAAGTAGCGACTTAAAGTATATACCCCCTATAAGAGATTCGGAAAATAAAGAAGATCTTACCCCCTATACTAACGAATTAAATTACGACGAAATTAACGATATTAACTACTCTTTTTTTACCCCGTTAGCCTCTAGAGGATATACGAGGCTAAATAAATAGAGGGTAGTAAAAGCTTTTAATAAGTAGGCTTTTATTTATAGATAATAAGGGAAGGTCCCTTAGATAACGGATATAGAGGTAGCCGAAAGGGTAAATTTAATAGGGCCGAAGCCTATTATTTTAACAATTAAAAAAAAGACGCTATCTCTCTTAATATTTAAAAAAAAGGAATATAATACCGAGTATATCTAGGGGTAGCTAGAGGGGTCCTTTTTATATTACCTAGATCCCTCGAATACTAAGCTTATATAGGCATTTTATATAAGCAAAAGGTACGGCCTAGATAATTTTTATAAGATTATCTTAAATATTAGGGTATTATAATAGTTAACTAGAGGAAAAGGGTAATTCTAAGTATTATAAAAGATCGCGCTAGTAACGCTTAATACGTTAACGGCAGGTATTACGAGGATTAGTTTCGGCCTAAGTAAGGAAATCGTCGCCCTAGGTATAATAAAAGTAGAGACGTATTTCGGAATAATAACTTTTTATATTTTACCCGTTAATACCCTATTTCTCTTATATCTAAAAGATATAGATTAACTAGGTATTATATTTAATAATACGAAGAACAGAATCTCTAGTAATAAGCACTTTAAAATAGTCGAACGATAATAGGGGTATACGTTTATAAAGCTTACTAACGATACGAAGTTAATTAATTACTTAATAAAAAGTGAGCTTAGAAAACTATACTAGAGATTCGGGTACCCGTCGGTTACGAGGCTATATAACTTCCTAAAGTAATTAAGTAATAATAATATCGAAATAGGGGCGCTAGAGTAGTTAATAAAAGTATATTATTAATACTAAATAAATACGCAGAGCCTATATAGATTTAAGTTTAAATTACGTAATAAGCTTAATTTTAATTAGGAAATCGTCGTTAATATCTTTTATTTAAATAGTCGGCTAGTACTATATATAATCGACGTAGCTATATCCTTCTAAATAGGGCAATTCCTCCGGGATTTATAAGTAAAAATAGTATGGGTAGCCCTGCGAAAAAGCTAGATTAATATATACTAGGGACCGCTAGACGGCATTAAAACCGACGCTAGTACTAGCTTTAAGTCGGTAGAATTTAGGGATAATACGACGGCCTACGGTATATAGCTAAAAATCGTACCCATTAAAGCGTACTATAGTATTAAAAAAGTAAAAAGGGCATACTAGTAGTTAAAAAGGGCGTTTAGAATTATTAAAGAGGAAAATCCGGATTCTACCAATAACGAATGCCTTTAAATAGCACTTAAATACTATAACAATACTATAGGGTTTAACGGACTTATACTAACGCTATTAGTATTTAGAGTATATTTAAGAACAACCTTAGCCTCGCTACCGTCGCTAGGCATAAGCTAACGAGCCCGAGTAGTTAAAAAAGTAATATAGGCACTGCGCGAGGTAAGTATAAAAAAGTAAGTTAACGAGGTAATTATTACGCACAATGGGCCCGATATAGAGGATAATCTAAATATACTACTAAATTTAGATATACGAGTATAGCGCGAAATTACTTAATAATAGACTGGGTTATATAAGTTAATTTCTATTAACGAGCGCTCTTATATAGTCGCGAGAGATCGCGACTAGCTACTTAAAGTATTTATTATAGTAGTTAGACCGTATTATATAGATCCTAACGAGGTAATTTCTAACTTATAAGAAAAAGAAGAGCTAGGGGAAACTATATAACCCGTAGTAGAAGTATAGGAAATTATCCTTAACGAAATCGTCGTAGTAGTACTAATAGACGACGAGGAAGAGGAAATTACTAAAAGGGCACTAATACTATTAATAAGACGTCGTAAAAGACTACGACGGTAAGCCTTAACGCGGCAATTTATTACTAGCGACGAGGTAATTAACACTTTTTATATAGTAAAAGAGAAAGCCGATTTCGAGCTAGCGGTTAAACTACGTAAAAAAGGCGTAATTATAACTACTAAAAAGCCGTATAAAGGATTAGATCTTATTAAAATAGATACTCTTTATAATCGAGGGGTCTATCGATTTATCCTATACGACTTAGAAAAATATATAAACCTCTATATATTTAAATCACGAATAGTTCGTAAGATTAAAGGGAAAGGAACACCCTAGCTAAACGAGAAGTCTAAATACGTAATTTAGGGGTACGGCGACGTTAAAAAGGCGACGCTACTTATATAATCGCCTACTATATAGCGCTATAGCTAACGATTAATAATAGTATTAATAATATCGCTACAGAAAAAGGGATACGAGATTTAGAGCCGTAATATTACCTAGGCCTATACCTAATCGGCTATAGGGCTTATAAGGAGAATCCTAGCCTATTACTAAAAGAAATAGTTAGTAAGTACCTAGAAGGCACGATTATTAAAGTACTTAAGCTACTATATAGGCTCGTAAAATCGGGTACTTATTAATAGGCTACTTACTACGATTTTTATATTAATTAATTATTAATAGTTACCTTTATATATAACCCGTGCTTATTAGTCGTAGAGTATAAAAGTAACTAATTTAGGATCGTTAGAATATAAACCGACGATATATTAGGCCTATTTAATATTAACTTTATAAAAAAGGAGGATAAGGAGCTCTAGAAAGCGGGCTTCGTAACGAAGCTAAAAGAGGTCCTTATAATAAACACCCCCCTAGTATTTAATAGCGGGATTTTTATAATTAAAAGGGAAACCGTCGTTTTTTAATAAAAGGGGTAGGGCGAGAAGATTAACTTCGTTAATCTAAACGTAACTAATATTAAGAAGTAGTATAAAGCTAAGCTCGCGTAAGGGGTATATATTATAAGTATTTATTAGCCCGAGGCGACTTTTAACTATACTAAGGTAGCGTAAGTTATAGATCTAACTAAATAAAACGTCGAGGTACTTAATAAGCGGCTTAAGTAGTAGTAAATAAATCTCGATCGAGGTCTCGTTTATTACCTAATCGACCTTATAACGAGCAAGCTTTACGTTTTTATTAATAAGTTATTTATAAATAATAACGACCTTACTTCGTAATTAAGGTATATTATTATCCTAGCTAATAAGAGTATAAGTAAGAGCGAATTTACTATATACGGTAATATAATTTACTACTTATTAACTAAAAGTAAGCGGGTAATAAGAAGTATATTAGCGTTAGAGGTTTATAATATAGTTAACGGCGTTAACCTCTCTTATATAATTTTAACGATGCTAAAGAAGATTACCGATCGAATTAGCCTTCTACCTATTTTAATAGTTATCTATATAGATTCTTACTCGCTATACGAATACCTTATTAAATTAAGAACGACGAAGGAAAAGAGGCTTATAATCGATATTATAACCCTTAGGTAATTATATAAAAGGCGCGAGATACTCGAGATCCGTTAGATTAATAATAAAAATAACCTCGTAGACGCTTTTATAAGAGTAGTACTAAATAAGGGATTAGAGTAATTCGTAAGTAGCAGAAAAGTTACTATATAAATAGAGGGATAGGTTATATAAAAAAAGTAAAAAAAAGGGGGAAAAGGAGACGACTTAGTAAACGGGCCCGAGGTCGAATTATACCTCTAACCGTAGCGGTTAAATTAATAAAAGAAAGAGAAAGTTAGTATTAGATTAGAAGTCTAATTCGACTACGGTATATAGCCGACTATATAGGGGCTAATTAGGGGCCCTATTTACGATTATCGTAGCTAGCCTAACCTATGGTTAGAACCTCCTTTTTATACTTACGTAGATATTTATATAGTTCAATTAATCTCTTCGTTAACTACGGTTCGAACTAACTACCCTATAATAGGGATACTAACAACAGTATACTAATTATGTTCGGTGGGCAATAAATACAGTCGAAGTATCCAAATTTCCCAAGAAGCCCAAGGAAGGGTTCAGCTTGGCCGCCTAACCAGACGAAGCCAATGTTATGTCCGGCTTGTTCCTCCACATTGCAAATCGGCGCCTGGTACTACTTCGAAGCCAGTCGGAGCTACAAAGTTTCCGCACCTCCCATTATCGCAAACGCCTTGTTGTACGGTGTTGCCGCACGCGCGTCCGTTGGCTGCGATCTGTTGTGGAGACGGCTGATTGCGTTTCGCAAAGTCGCTGAACTCGCGGGGAATCAATGTGATGGCGAGAGCTTCGCCTCGTTTGCCTCGTGGTCTCGGTGCTGATTGGGTGCTTTAGCTTGACCGAAGAGTAGTACATCTGTTGATTTGGAGCTCACCTGCAAGAGCGCTTTCTGACACCAACAATAATACGAATGCAATGTCGGTAAAACGCATCATGCACTCGGAAGGAGGAAGATCTGGATAAATGGGTGCAAGTAAGACCTCGGGACCAGCAAATTGTATGCAACGATTGTTTTCTTCTTCTTGGCTCAAGAAAACGAACCACGACTCTTCAAGAGTTGCGATTTATGAGCAGAGTTGAGGTTGCGCACGTAGCGACCCCAAAGGTCGTCTTGGGTAGCAATCTGGCTGATGTGTACGATTGACGTCGCCACGATACATGATACTTGTTTTATGTCGAAGCCCGTGCCGTGAGACGATGACAATTTGCGGGTCTTTCGGATCTGCGTAGTACTTGCGAGCCGTTGATCATGCAAAAAAGGCGTGAAGCCTGGTCCCAGTCTATCATCTGACAAATCTCATACAATGCTGGTTGGGGTACCCTGGGCCGCATGATGGGGAGATCTTCGGACCGTTCCTCCACAACATGCATTCTTCGATGTTCTAAGAGAATACGAAGACAGAAGTGACATTACGGAAGGACTTGAGGCTGAGGATTTAATATGCGCAATACTTGTTGATATCACATTAGGCCTTCTCGCGCAGTGTCGCGCCGTTGTAATTGGTGAGACTGAAGCCACGGCTACCAGACCTAAGTAAGATATTGCCTTTCCAACTCCGTCAAATACAATTTGAAAGTTTTCTTGGTTCAAGTAAGAGCACGTATAGGTATCAAGAAGAATGAGGTGTCCTGTTCAAGTTACGCAACAGCTAACTAGTAGCAAGGACACGTGGGGCAGAAGCTTTTAAAGTGACTTAAAATAGACCGTATAAGCTTTTAAATATTCGGCAAATTTCCGTAGGATAAACCTGAAAGGTGCTGCCAAAAGCCGTATCCTTCCGCCACCCCGCTGTCCTGTAAAAAGGCTGGGTCCATCATCATCGGCAGAGCGTCAGAAGCATCAGTCGAACCGATCTTGAATAGATATCAGCTTCTGATCCCCATATAGTTTCCGGCGTAAGCTGCCGCCATCCGCTGACGACTGCTCAAAATCGTGCTGCTATAGCTGGTGGCGCGAGGTATAGTACTGCATCGGTCGCTCAATATTTGAAGCGTTTCGGCCAAGTCTAGATTTGCCCTCGCTGTTTCCAGGTCCCAATCGTGGTCCTCCACACTTAGAAGTCCAGCTGCCTTAATTCTGGCTAGTGCCAGATGAAGAATTGACACGAACGTGAGAGTAGGGTATGGTTCTAGACTCAGAGACAGGAAAGCATTTAAGAGCTCCTGAGTGCTTGTGAATCAGCGCCACATGATGCGAGATCTGAGGTGGGCTGTTTTGAATCCGTAATTTCCGTTCGCATGTATGGCAGGTTCGAACAGCCGGATGCGTATGGCCATGCAATGGTCGCGCAAAAGGTCTATCATAGGTTATCAGCGGCATCCAAGTCACGCTTAAGACAGAAACGGGGCATCCTGTTTGAACGAAGATGGGTTGGCAAGAAATCAGCGAATGATTCAAGCTCCTTCTGGACGTTGGCAATAATCATGGCATGAAGGCCATCAAATGGTTTACCACCCTGAGAGCCGTTCTTTTCCCCGAAAATATCATCGACTTTGAGAGCAATTTTTCTTACTTATATCAAATGCACTAGCAAGGAGTCGGTCGGTAGCTCCTTGTCGTTTGATAGTTTCTCACAGCAGTCAACAAAGTAACGTGCAAACTCCAATCGAGAGGATCTACAATCGAGAGGATCGGTCCAGGAGGCTGCCGAGTCTAGGGACATTATCACGGTAAGCTTCAGAGAGCGGAACAATGCTTGAGATACCTGGTAGATTCTCACGCAGGATTGATGTAGAAGAGCCCCAACACAGCGCGACGGCCAGCATTGGTATGTTGTAATCGGCTGCCGAGATCGTCTCTCAAATGCGCAGCATTCTCGACAATTCATCTGGACGTCGACGTCGAGAGGTCGGGGCGCTTCACCAGTCCCAAGTCTTCTGCTATTCCTCGGGCGAGGTGCATAAGGCCTGTATCGAAGGATGTCGCGGATTAATGTATATCGTTCCTAAATATACAAAGATCAACATTATTTATCAGAAATATCTCGGAAAAAGTTGACGCAGGGTTTCTCACCAAGCGAAAAATATCAGCAATGATTGTAAAATCTTCAAGCTCTTCTCAAGCAGGATCACCACTCGGTGCGCGATATGTTGCCGAAACCATCTCTTGAACACTTCGGTTAGCTCGCCTTCAGGAGGCTTGCATGTCAAAATGATAGTCTTCAAAAGCAGCGGCTTGTCTCTGTGCATCGCAGACGGGTAACGGAACAAATGGAAATTGAGGAACCATGTCGGACATGTACAGTTGAAGAATCATGTTGGCTTCTTGCAAGGTGACTCGATACCCTGGGATGATTGTAAATATTCCTTGAAGCAACACGACCGGAGTTGCGGCTGGATTTAATGGCGAATAAGAGTCGTCTGAATCAGGTTGCGATGTCCAATGGAGATTGATCGATGGTGATGGGTGGCCGTGTGAAGCCTGACTGTTTCGAGCTGATTGCTCACGGTCACGATTCAGAAGCGACATAATGTCGTCCAACTTCCGTTCAAGCACTTTGGTATGGCTACAGAACCACAGCCCTGGTTAGTCTTGAGTACTTGTGATGATCCTCGGAGACTTCTTACGCTGCCTTTCCTCTCTTCCTCTTGACTTACGGCGGCGCTTTAGAGCAGTCAAGACGGTGGCTAGAGCATCTGAACGATGACTGCGGACAGTCACAAATTTATAAACTGATTGGCTGTACTGACCTTTGGCGCAGCAACATGTGAAGCCAAGCCGTCCGGTGGATTAGGGCGTCGGCTATGTCCTATCACCTAGTTGTCACTAGTCTGGACCGAGATTTCGTCCAGGCTCTGCTCGATATTGGCAAGGCGGTTATAGATCTCTCTGGATCACATGTACGAGAGAAATTACAATGTTTCCTGTTCTCGTTCAATTCTCAAAACAAAAATTACAAACAATTCGGGTCCGTTCGATGGACGATTGTATTTGATAGATCTAGGCTCGTAAACTGCTCCAGTAATTACATCTTTTCTTAGATAGTTGTGGTCCTTTAACCATGTCGCCTGTAGTCTATAACACTCTCAATTAGGCCACCGACCTTGTCCGATTTCAGTGATCATCAGATGAGGCTGCATAGGCAGTTGCAGCCTCATCTGATGAACACTGGAATTGGACAACGCAACTAGTTATTGAGAATGATATTCGTTTGTAGGATTCGGGATGTGACGCTCGGTATATTGTGTCGTCGGTGTACATTAGTTTAACCCCCACTGCCCCCCCCCCCTTCCTCGACCAGATCTCATATGCTACATTACTATCAAGGTTCGTCCAGTAATGTATAAATGCTAGATGCCTTTTCAACAGGCTTATGGCCTTGCGTAGATCGATGGCAGTTCTGGCCGTTTCACGGGAACGAATGTTTGCAATACTCCCGCGCGTGTCGGAGGCAATTATCCTTTCGGGGGAATCTCTTCTTGCAGCCGCCATTTGGGCAGGCGTAGCGCTCTTTTTGTGTCGGCTTGTTGTGCTTGAGGCGGTGCTTTCGCATATCTTTAGGCAGGTCGCAGGAATAGCTGCAACTGCTGTGTTGGCATGTATATCTTTTTCGTGAATTGCACGATGATTTGACAGGTTTGTGTCTGTTATCTTCGAATGGCGAAGTTGAGTGGCCCGGCAGTGGGTCGGGTTTGTGTCCAGTACCTTCGATTGGCGAAGTTGGTAAACGCAGTGGCGTGTTGCTATTTTCCTCGAATAGCGAGGATGTTGTCAAGTTCGAGAATTGCTCGAATCTAAATTCGTCGCGCTCGAGATGGTCGAGCAAAGTTGCGCTTAGGCAGCCATCGATATACCCAATGAGATCGTTGTCATGGGAATCGAAAACGTCTGGCGGTCTGGGTGATTTTATACATGTGATATCCCAGGCCCTTGACTGCCCCGAGCATCTGGGATGTTGTGCGTGTTGCTCCGGCGCTAGGCCAGTCGGCGGTGGCGGGTCACAATTAAAGTCGACGAGTGTTTCGGGGGAAAGGATTCCACACCAAGCTCTTCGAGGATCGATCGGTTCCCGTCAAAAGGCCGCCGTCTTTCTGACGGACGGCGGCCTCTGAGGGCAGAAATGGTAAACAAGGAGGGTAGCGCCTTTTGCAAGGCAAGAGTGACGGGGTAAAAGTGTCCTATAAAGCAAGAGAGTCTACTTTACAGAATAAAAAAAAGGTGTCTAGATTTTGACAGGCTTTGAAAGAAGCGAGAGACTGTGCCTGAGGGGAAAGGTTGGTAGTTAAGTACTGTGTTGTTTGGGCGGACTCAGGATCTGCAGGCAAATAAGAGTCCTGTGGCTTGCAGATGCCAAGACCATCTACCACCAATTAGACAGTATGCGGGCTGAATATCACACCGAAGACAGGACTCAAAATTCCAGCTGAAAGAGGGTATGGACCACTCAGACACAACACTGCCCTGTCGTTGGTGATCTTGTTAGACACACCAACGCAGCACACGCGCGCGGGTTGAGCCGATCAGAGGCTTCGCCGAGATCCTGGTTTCCAGACAAGGCATTTGCTTCGTCGCTGAGTGACACTTGATCTTAATCCCTCATTCTCTTGAGAAACCAGTTGCAAGATCCTGAGTCGCCAACACACCGATGTAACGAAGAAAACATGGCTAGTGCATGCACTTACATAGTTCTGCTAGATTTACTACAAATGATCTCGAGATCTTCGCTGGGGATGAATCAAGTTCCGAGATGCATATGATATTTGGTAGTGGGAAGCGTGACGCTAAGACTGAGTCCTCTTAACTCAAGAGGACTCACATTTGCTCGTGGAACACCCATCCGACAAAGAGAAAGAGTCCTTTTGAGTCCTCTTCAACAATGCGGACCGTTTCGAGAGTCCCTGGTGTTTAAAACAGCAATTTATTTCGAGTGAGAGACATAAAGCCCAATTCGATATCGAGAGTAGGTTGGTCAGAAGTGAACTCCCGGGCCACGATACCGTCACATCAACCTTGATACAATCTTACGCTTCGGTCAAATCCCTAATTGAAAATGAATTCGAATTCGAAAGAAAGGTGAAACCAATATTCTCTACAGCAATTTCAATTTCTTGGATTTAGATACTGACGATGTACTGCGTCCAGTCAACCCCGACAAGTCGAAGGCAAGGGACCTCACCTCCCTCTGACCCTTCCCTCCACCCCTGCCTCTTTCAACGCCATTAGTCGTGCATACCCGTTTCCCGAGTCTCTTAACGAAACGATGAATCGATACTTCAGGTCTTTTGACCCATCTTGGATTCCTTTGCCTACGGATGAGGAGAAAGAGACGAAAGAAAAGAGCAAAGCGAATAGTCAAGAGAGCTGCGTTGCTCTAGTAAATGGCGGAAAGCAATGAGAGTCATCGTACTTTCGAATCCACCTCTATTTGAATAGACTTCTAAAGTGCCAGTAGTTTTGTTGATATGTGAGCTACGGATTCTCAAACATTACCCTAGAGTTCCATTACATCATGTTGTTGCAAGATGCTATCATAGAGCTTCGTTTCCTCTATCCCAGATGACGCCTCTCCTGTCTCTTTTATTTATCCAAGTGTACTGTTAAAGAAGGGTTAGTCAACTGCAAAAGATTATCAAAAGGTTCTGGCATGACATACCTCAAAACAACACGGCTTTCCATCTCCCACCGTGACAGCGAGGAGATTTGCCTCGCTCCAAACAGGCCTGAAGCCAACCTCCTCAATCCTTTCCCACCACTCCGCAAACTGACTGATCTTGGGTCCCTTTTCCGGCACATGAATCTCAATCACCATCTGACCAACTGGAACCTCCCTGCCCTCAAGCTCACCACCTTTCGCATAGTCTCCCAAAAATGACTCCAATGTTGGAAACTCATCCCCTTCGATATCCATCTTGATCAGGTCCACGTAATCGTGCCTCAGTTTCTTCATGATGCTCTTGATTGAGAGAAACTCTGTCTTCTCCTTTTCATCGTAGTAGTCGTACTCTGCGACAGCCGTCTTGAAAAAGTGCGTCCGGTTTGAAAACGCCTCCAGTCCCTTGCCCCAACCGTCGACTGTGTCGTCGAAACCGTACATCTCAGCAGCGCTGGAGCGGTTGAGCATCTCCGCTTCGAAAGAGGAGTCATCTCCAATACCAAAGCTGTAGATGCGAATAGGTTTCTCTGAAACTCTAGGTTTAGGTTTCGCCCTTTCGTATTTACTCATTCCGCATATCCACTTCCCCCCATCGCCGAGTTTGCCGACTCGTTGGACATCCCAGGGACACGTGTAGGTTGCTGGGAACAGGTCCCAGATGGTATACCAGAAGCGGAGACTTTCATCTCTTGCTGTAAACCTAGTTGACAATCAGATATTGATACTGCGACCCGGAAACACTCTACTGACAGTATCGAGTCGTAGTCTTTGTTCACACTCATCCACTCATGTCTCTTTTGGACTGAACTCAACCATGACTTTTCTGACAATGCTGCCCGACTAAGCTCGCTTAAGTGAGTATCGCTTCGAGATAGTACCCAGGATGACCATGTTTCGTTCAGAATCGGCGTCAGGAAGTAAAGGGAAACTACCGGGATAAAGAAGGGAAGGAATCTTGGAAAAGACCATATCCCCTGGTTGACGGGCTTCAGAGCCGCCATTGTATGTGGTATCCGTGTCGATATTACAATGGTAATCGCTCTACAGGGTCAACTCAAACACAGGTCTTGAATCCTGTATTGCACAACAATCACCAAGGTCCAAGGAGATAAGGCCAAGCAGTATTGCCACTCACTGCCACCGAATTACCGCGGGCTGAAAGACCATCTGGCCCCATGAACAGCCATCTGATCTTGACAACATCATCGGAGTAGACTTTGACCTTCATTCTTTACTGAAACAGCGTACCTGAAACCGTCGTCGATCCGTAGTGGCCTCGTTTCTACGAAATCTCACCAAAAATGCCCGCCACGAGTCAGTCTTCTGACGGCGACAAAACATCAGACTACGCCTCGGTTCATCCGTGTTCAACGAGAGCATTTCGTTGGCTCGATTTTCAAGATGCACCAGGACGCAGTCCGGCTAAATGCTGACACTTTGAGTTCAAGGCGGAGAGTCCAGTGTTCGGGAGATCGTCCAAGTGGGTTGATGTAATTGAGTCAGTTACGCTTGAGACATTCATTGCATGCCATGCCCCTTTTCCATGTTATGCCGAATGAATGGATTTGCCGTCAGGATTGAAGTCTCAGCCACACAGCATAACGTCAAAATTCCGCCTCCCAATAGCTTGGAAAGCCTCCGGCGACAATTGCCATTAAACTTCACGCTATTTCGAAGAATTTACCGGCATTACGCTGTATGTTTCCACGACTATTGACCCAGTCGTAGCCAAGATGGCCTACAATGCACGGTGCCGTACGCGTTCCTCCCACCAATACCGTTTCAGCGATACGGCGCTTTGGCACAAGAGTGAGGCTTTCTACAAACAACTTGCGCATCGTCTCTCTGCATAGACCACTCGGGGTAGGCGCCAAGAGTCAACCCTCGTGGTTTTGTTGTATTTAGCCATCACCCTACCCGGGACCCAACCAGCTAGGCCTTAAATTGTTTGGTCCATTTGGCAATTGTCCACTCACAATCCACTCGATTCGACATCGAACTTCTAGTAGCTGCTCCTAGCAAGAAACCACTCACTCCAATCATCATCATGAAGTTCACATCGACTCTTCTTATTCTTGCTAGCGCAGGCGCTGTAGTAGCCGTGAGTTGTGCTTCCAGTCTGCTCCACCAAAACTGCCTGACTAACTCTTATTCAAGTCGCTCCCCAATGCGGGGATGCCACTCGTTGAACGCGATGAAATTGTGGGCAAGAAGGGACTGGAGGCAACCAAGACAAACCCTCGAGTGAAGAGAGCAGACGGAACTTTCAATCTGGTTCCACGACAGACACAAACGAAGCAAGCCAGAATGGACTCGGATGATGATGATGCAGGCCCCTTCAAGGAGAAACGCGCCGAAGAAGCAGTCCAAGAGAAGCGTGACGAGCTGACGCCGACGAAAACGAACCCTCGGGTGAAGAGAGCCGATGGCACTTTCAACCTCGCTCCAAGACAGTCTATCACAGGGAAAGCCAAGGCATAGGCGTATGGCTGGGTTGTTTGGTGGGGATGTAGCTCACGTAGGCAGTTTGGGAGGCAGAGGTAATACAAGCATCAAATTCTGTACGAAGTGAAAAGCATGGGTCAGGCAAGAGACAATCTTTCTCGCGGGGTGGTATTAATACATGGATAAGTGACGAGGCACGAAGCGCCGTTCGGCATGGCGTTCTTCCACTTCGCATGATCGAAGGCTAGAAAGTTCGTCAGGTTCATACTTTGGAAACCCACAAGAAGCCTCCACTCCGCTATTCTCACGCCAGTAGGCACCTCCGAAGCACCACGGCAAGGCTATGCAGTACCTGGCAGAGTCTACAGTAGCTCGCGGGCATAGAAGGACCTAGAACGGACGCCGCAGCGTGAAGAGCTACGCAAACTTCGGTATCTCGGTAATGTCAATGACCCAGAACTGCGAGAGCGAGGCATTTTCGAGCTTAGGTTAAATGAGATGTAGTACTGATAATGCGGGTAAGCGCGCAAGCTTTGTCGTGTTGCGTGTCACGGCATTGATGGCATGGCGTAACCCATCACAAGCCGCTTGACTGTCAATAGTTCGTACGACGCTGTGACGAGGATGAGTCTTCAGTAGACAGCCTTCCAGAAGCATTCTGGGGAAGTCAGTTCATCTGCATAACACAATCGGGACGAGAATAGTCTGGGTTCCCTGTCTTGAAACGGATCAATCAGAGACCATGTTCCTAGCAGAACGCACGAGCCAAGAACGCCGAGCATTTCGCAAGTTTGTGCGTGTACTTTGCCCCGGAAGACCCGGCCTGACTCGCAGCAGCCTTAAATGTGGGTGTTTGAGTCTGGCGAATGATATTAGTGATGGGTAAGTCCGTTTCGGAGTAGTAAATCTGCCTCGTAAGGCTGGGGAGGGTTGGTTGAACGCCACCAATTATTTGATGATGATGTAGCGACCCTTCCGCGCGGCTATGTGTATTGTGGGTGACACAAGCGGTTCGATTTCTTGATACTGGAATGAGAGAAGGATGTTCAGAACACGGGGTCAAGAAGATATTTTCCAGCGAATTCCAGTCTCTCCGAGCGGCCTCCGATGGGCTACATCGAAACGGCCCCCAAATGGGGGCTGAGAAGCTAATCTGGTGGTTGCGATATTTGGCTGTGTGTGCCAGGCACTGTGCAAGAAAGACGTGAGGGGGTTCAGGGAAGCAGATCCTACAGCCTTGCGGGAATTCTCGCGGTCAGCTGGTCGAGAGCCCTCCGGCCACCTATTTCTCGGAGATCCGGGGGTGAGATAATCAGGTCGTGTGAGGAGGCACGATGCATCGCAACATCGATTCAGATCCTGTTGATTCAGCTCAGGTGGAAGTGGAAGTAGTCGACCTCCGGATACGCAATTTTTACCGCGTCTATCGCTAGGCAACTGGTGGCGAGTTTAATATGACTGTAATGACTGGATTCAAAGAAGCGAGCCGGCGAAGGATCGGAGGTAGTCCTTGAGAGTGCCTGGATGCGTTGACGCGTCTGGTGTGGTGGGTGTCTTGAGGTGACGCGGGCCACGAGCCAATGAGTGATGAGCCTGCCATGTACGAGAAGCTGATTGTGGACAAGTCCTATGAGCCTAGAACCTCGACCAATTCGTCTTGTAACAGGCTGTCAAGACCCAGCAGAGACGGCTACAAACAGGTGGGAATCTGAGCTCTGTCAAGATGACGGCCGTCCAGGCAGACGTTTAAGGTACTGAGATACGTACCTTCGGTAAGTCTACATTAAGGTGAGCCGCATCGGGTGACCTCGAGCCCGTATTAGTCATCAAGGGAATCTGGGGAATTTTGTTCTTACCTAAGGCAGAATGCGACTGGTGCCTGGTGGCGGCGGTTGGATTCGGAAGGTGAAAACTGGAAGGGAGCGGTGTGGACATGATGAGGTACGTATCGTTGTCTCCAAGAGTTTGTGCGACGGCCCGGGGAAAAAACAGGTGGTCGGAGCTTTCACCTCCTAGCAGCTTCCATCCAATTCCTCTCCCCCTCAATGTCAACTCCAACTCCAATTGCTGCTGCCACGATGTAATGCGCTGCACTGCGACACGATTCGATGCGATGGAATCGATTGAGCCTCTCGGAGCACTTGCAGACCTTGCAGAGAAACGCACCCCGCTCCCCTCGTCATTGTTTGAAGTGATGAAATGTCAAGCTTCTTTTGCTATCCACCTGCACGAAACAAGGCCTGGCTGCATCGGTTGGTCCGACTGAGAAGCAGGCTGTGGTGGCTGTGTGCACCTTGAACAAATCTGGTGCCGTTAGTGACCAGCACAGCCGTCTCACTCGCATACTAACACTGCCAAACCATGCCAGCATGCTTCTTTCCGCAGCCAAGATTCCGACTGAACTGGCGGGACGAACATGACGCTTTCCTGGTACTGGACCGGTGCGCGCCATGGGACGAGCATCGTCACCAACCTTGTCAAGCCCTCAGTGGCTCCCCTTGCAGCCTACGATCCTTCGACGGCGACAACGAAAGCTATCGTTGATAGTTCCCGCGAGGTGGAGTTTATCGAATTGGCCCGCAGCCACTTGGCCAGATTCCAGAGTCCGATGATCGACTGCTTCAATTGTGGCCTCATGCACACCAGCCCGTCTGCAAGTCAACTAAGTGGACCTGGTCCTACCGGCCACTCAGAGAAACCGCATTGTAGCGTCGCGCAAGAAGACGAACAAAGAGCTTGCATGAAAACCTTGCGAGGCCGAAGTGACTCAGGTGTCATTCGCCAAGTTTAATTGGGATGATTGGCTAATGCATCACCGATTCTGAACAGAGTGAACAAAGAAGATCGTTGCGACTCGAGCACCACGGCGGCTGTCGCTTATTCGGAAACGATGTTGATTTCTCGATAATCAACATCTTCAGGTCGGGCCTGGCCAACACGGGCCAAAGCTGCAGTCGAAATGTTTCGATTGCCGCTGTCCATGTCACCCTGGCTTTCCCCAACGGCGCGCGCAAGGTGCCTCTCCCCGCGTCGAATAGATGAAGAACCGGGGGAAAACACTTTGGCACTTAAGTGGTGGCATGAGGAATGGTACCGAGTTGGGAGCCAAAATAGCATCATATCGCCCAGAGTATTGTTCCGCGGCTTTCCCACTCAAAAGTCCGGATTCGTCATCTTCTACACGAGGCTGCGACAACGCCAGACCTCCACGGCGACCATCCACAACCTCTACCCAGACGAAAAAAAATAGAGACGCTGACCACCAGCCAGTCGGTTCCCTCTCCATCCTACGGTGAGCCAGATACCACTACACGGAATCAACATCGCGGCGCAATTTACACGAGCCGCATCCACAGCACTCAACCACACCCTCATGCGCAAGGCCGCATAGCTGGGAATTGAGGACTACTCTCAGACACATCAGAAGAACACAAGAAAGCGCCACTTGTGCGCCCTCAAGCCTGTCACGACTGTCGAACTTCCTTGGCTCCCTCCAGCGCCCTCATTTTGACGGCTTATGGTGGCCCACCCTGGCAACGTCCCAAAAGTCACCTCCCGTGCACCGCCTCTAGTATTACCAGTAGGCCTCCCCCAAAAGAGGCTGTGCGATATTTCCAGAGGTATTTCCCCAGCGGAGCAATGCGGGCAAGAGACAGAAGGGAAACTTGAGCTCTTTCGGAAACGTTCAGCGAGGGGAACCATCCTAGGCCGAGGACTCCAACGACCCTCCCCTCCCAAGAAAGAGAAACACCCCTGCGAGCACCGAGCACGAAAGAGGCCTAGCGGCCAAGAGCAAAGACTCATCGGCCTCTAGCGATGTGTGTGAAGGCAGCAGTCTGACAGGGGAGGGGGCATGGGCCAGGCGCAATCCACCCTCACAAGGCCTCAAATCTCCACAATGCCACGGCCTGCAGCACCTTTGGCCCACGATACCTGGGTCCTCCGCCGTCTCTTGCGGCTGACGCTGGGTACTAGCGACTTGCTGCCCCTGGTCTGCCATGCCACCACCATTAGAACGCGCTTCTTCGTCTCAGACGATATAATTCAGACGCGGAATCTCTTCGAGACAACTTGTTCCCACGCTGCTCAACATCTCCACTTGGACTATTTACACTTTGCCAAACGCTTCCCGCACTTAGACGACAGACGCTACCCCAATCTATCATACCTAGTCGATCCATTCTCTATACTTAGGCAGAACCTTTTTGAGAGTCTTCAACACCTGACTTCTTGAATCCTTCCCAAGCTGGTATATAGTCTCTCATCCTCGCTTGCATCTTCTCCTGAAAGATCACCAACTCACACCACCAACAGTCAGACACACCACAGATTCGATTCACTACAAGCTCCAACATACCACTTCAACTTCACCCCAACAACACCGACACGTTGTCTTCCTATCACCACCCTGAAGCTCACTATATCGACAACACCATTGTCTATAAGTACAGATCTCGTCGTCCTGCCAACTCCAATCGAGAATATCAACGTCCACCAACACTCTCGAGGACTCTTTCCTCTACCCAATCGACCACACCCGCGAGACGAGTTCCATTCGTTACGCAGGTAGTTCAACCCTCACCACCAACCCCGCGCACGCTGCGCCCTCATACGTTTACACAAGACACAATGTGCACCACCGACGTTTACACCTACGTCTACCCCGACGGCCGGAGGGCTGAGGAACAGCAACCCACCTTTTGCTCTGCTTCCCGCAACGGCCTCCTTTGCGCCAACCCTGTCATCTACAACCACCCGCCGCGTCAAGTCGGCTACCCCTCACCAGTGCCCATGTATGCTCCTGTCGGACCAGCATACCCATTTCCTCAGCAGATGCCGCCCTCTCCTCCCATGAGCTCACCACGCGGAACTTCCTCGGGCAATGAAGGAGGCCGCGCTCGTCGCGAATCTTCTTCTAGCGAGAGAAAGCACCGCCAATCCGGAGTATACGTGAACGGCCAAAGGATATTGGACCTCAACCGCAAGCACCGGTCACGTAACGAGCGCATCGTGATTGTCGACTCTCCACCCACCCCGCGCACACCACCAAAGCAATTCGCTTCACCTTACACCGCGCCGCCTTCACCCATTGCAGGCGGCGAGAACCCTCAGTTCCGCTACAGCCACGTCCGCCGCGACTCTCTTCGCCCTGTCATCGTCGATGAGCGCCCGCGGTCCAAGGTCGAGATTGAGGTTATCGACAACAAGCACCGCCGCCACCACTCTTCTGAATCGCGCCACAGCTACCACAGCGCCGACGAGGAGGAGCGCCGCCGCCGTCACCGAGATCACAAGGAGCGTGAAGAGCGCAAACGCCCGGAGGAGGATCGCCAAGTTAAGAAGCAACTACGCATCGCTGAGCAAAACGCCAAAATTGCCAGCCGCACCGCCGTACCCGTCCCTCCCGCTCCTTTGAACCGCACCTCTACTGGCTACGGTTCCAGATACCAAGAGGACTTGTTGGCAGATGCTCTTCGCCGTATGGAAGTTGTCGACCATCTCACGGCAAGAGCTGAGGATGAGGAAGAAGCCCAGCGCCGCCGACTCATGGAGCGGATGACACCCCACCGCCGGGCTACCGTGGGGCCGGGTACACGGAGGCACCGCGTTCTCTACGACGATGGTCTCTGGCGATGGGAGTAAACGACTGCTAGGATGAATGGATTTCCTGCTTCATGTTGTTTGTTTATCCATTATCGATATGCGAGCTCTGCGCTTGATCGTTTTCTTGGAATTGTATAGATAGCCAGCGTTTCTTGATTTACATGCATGTACATATACCACGGGGGGAGGGATCGCCGGGAGAGCGATGGGAAGATACCACCACAACAGGACACATTAGGACAACCATTAGATAGTTATTGAATCAGTAAAACACAGTTATGATTCATATCTCTGCTCCTTTCTTACCGGCTGTGATTTTTTTTGGCGATGCAGTATCTTTGCGGTACATTTTCTCGTGATGGACATTCGCCGTCGCGGCCTTGTGATCGCATGCGCCTGCATGTCTCACTCCTGCCCTGGTCCCTCCTCGGATCTTGGAGGACTCGGCAACATTGAGTAGGCGGCGACACTGCCGTGTTTTGCTTTCCTCCCATCCCACCCTTTTCGGAGAGAGATTACGAGACGAGACATCTGCAAGCTACCCTTATCCGTGGCGTTTTCCTGTTCGTTCACCCCAAAATATTGTTGTTGGAGACCTGCATGGACGATGAGAAGAGGTGGATGGGTGTCTGTGGCGGGAGGTTGCGATGGCCTGAGTCAAGACACCCACCCACTTACACGCGGAAGGGACTGATAGATCGCTAGTGGGCTCTGCATTTACAATGGATTCCCCAAATTTGAGGTGGACATTTTTTTGGTTGCATGATGCTTGCCGCGCAATGCGAATATGCGCATTGCCAGTACGGAACTCTGGAAACTGGGGTGTCACCGCAAGGACTCTTCCTTTCCTTCTCACAGCGGGGTGGGACGTCGCGCAAATCTTCGCACCGCGGGGTAATTTCTGCCTGGACCGAGAGGACGCGATTGCAGTCACGCCTCGTTTGACAGCTTCTCAAGCAGATGTACAACATCGCCAAGACCAACGGATCCCTTGTGGAAGAAGAATGACAGGAAGACCCTCCGGATTACGGTCGCGCTTGCGGGGACTAGAACAGGCAACGCCAGGCAGTCCCGCCCGGTCGGCGCGGGCTTTCGGGGGAAGAAGCAGGAGTCCACGGGTCATCCCTGTTGGCTGGGGGGGGTTCTTGGAGACGGCGGGACGGGTCGCTGGGGTGTTTTGGTGTGGGAACGAGTCACCGAGTGACATTTGCACACCTTGTCACCGAGGGCGCCGATGTCGGTGTATTTCGGTCAAGTGTCTGCCGGCGGGGTAGTGGCCGATGGCGGGGTTAATCATGTGTTTACACTTGTTTATGACCAGATCGCTGCTCTTTGTCTCTTGCTTCGCTTTCCATGCTTCTATGGGATATGAAGTCGTCTATGATGAGCAGAATCTCGCGAAACCCGTCACAAAGTTGAATAAGTTGCACTTTCGGAGACTGAGGCCATTTCGCCTCCCTGCCAATTACCCCACCTACGTACTCCGTGCCACCATCTCTGTTCCTACGGGCTTGGTAGGGGAGTGGGGTCATTCACCTGTCCACCAACCAGAGACTAAAGATTGGTTTTTGACTTGTGTCCTTCGTTCCGTTCCCGTAGGGAGTCATTGCGGCGTGGGAAAGGCGAAGCTTCCGAGCCAAGTGGTGACACATTCTGGCGGTGAAGAAAGGGTTTTGTGGTGGTGTGCTCGGTGTTGATCGCCTGGTTTTTGAGGATCTGATACACGATGCAGGGTACCTATTTTCTGTGACTTTTTTGGGACGTATTTTTCGATTTAGATGTACGGAGTAGAGTGAGCCCGAATAGGGAATGCGCATTTTCTTATACCGAATACGGAGCTGCCTTTCTAGGTAGGTACTGTGGTCTTAGGATCATCAGGACCAGACCACCATCTATCTAATATTTAGCGATCGAATGTTGTCCTTCGGTACTTACTGGCCCTTGAAGACCGGAAATACTGTATTAAAATAGCGGAACTCAATACAAAGCTATCTAAGGTCATTGAAAGAATACACTACCCTGGATTCACAACAGAACTCCCTCTGGGCGGAGACAGAATGCCGACTAGGTGTAACATGCAGCATCAGAGATACTAAAGCTAACATGTATAATCAGGACAGATAGTGATCCGAACGGCCACTTGCTGAATCTACTAGAGTTACGATTCATCTACAACAATGGAGCGCCTCGATGCTACAGTTCTAACCCCGATTCAAGAGTACCAGTCTCCCTCATCATCGTCAATCGACTCCCCCATGTCAGATTTGTGCAGCAACTCCTGAACCGTCCATAGCTTGAAGGGAAACCCGGGCACTGTGTTGGTATTCTTGAACTCCTTCCCATGGAGTAGATGCGCTGCGCAAGCTTCGTAGTTGTCATACGCGTATTGTTCGGGATCATGCTTCAACAGCCACGATCCTGTAAACTTCGCGATGCTGCGGGGGTTCTTCGCAGCTTCATCCCAGTTGGTGTGATGGAAGGCCTCTCTGGACTTGAAACCAATCTTCTGGGCGCAAGCGGTTCTCTCGAAACTAGATACAGCCGTCTCATGATCAGTAAAATGACCACATATACCAAGGTTATTGATGTATGGCGTGAGGAAGAAGACAGCTTACCGGAGTTTGTTGTGCACCTTGGTTGCCAAAGCAGCAGACACCTTGCCGCTCATCTTGAGACAAGCAGCAAGAGAAAAGGCATCTTCCAGAGCAGTAGTAGCGCCGAACCCAGAAGAAGGCAGGAACGAGTGCGCCGAGTCGCCGCATTGCACCACTCGCCCTCCGTCCGACACCCACTTCGGCTGGGGATCACGGAAACGCAGCTTCCAGTCGGTAGCCTGGTTATTGGGTGTCGACTTGATGACCTCGTGCACGATGGGCGCCCATCCCTCGACGTACTTGAACGCGCCAGTCGAGTCGGCGATACGGTTCCAGTCTTCTACGGCAGCGTCTTCGTCTCTGTGCGTCAGGCCCCAGCAGAACTCGGTCGGCGACAAGCCGGTGAAGAAGTGTGCGCCGGGACCAATGTGGAGGGACGTCCACTCCCGCTTGTCCTTGAAGAACTCTGCAATAGCAGGTACTTTGAGCGCCTTTTCGGCTCGGTAGCTAGCTCTGTACAGGGCAAAGCCGGAGCTGATGGGCTTCTCCTGGGTGCCGGTCACGATGCCCCAGGACTTGGATCCTACGCCGTCTGCTGCCACGACGATGTCGGCGGTAAGTTTGCTCCCGTCGGCGAGGACCACGCCACCGAGCTCCTTGGTCTCGAAGAAATCCTCAACCTCTTTGCCTGTTTCGACGGGGATGCCAAGTTCGGTGGCGTAAGTCAGGAGGAGGAGGTAAAACTCGCGTCGGCTGACGGAGATCGTGGGGAGATGGGGGTTTCCGAGCCTGGTTCCGAACAACTTCTCGCCACTGAATTTGAAGAATTGGAATTCGGCCGAGATGGCGCTCTTGTTTAGCCTCTCCATGAATCCGGGCCATTTCGAGGGTGTGTGCAGTCCGGGAGACTGGATGAAGAAGATTTCACCTGCGGATCAAAGTAGGTGTTTGGTTAGAATATTGTCTCTGGAAAGTGAGCGAATAGGTAATGCTTACCATAGTCTCCCGGGTCTATGCGCTTCTCTAGAACCTTGACGCTATGTCCTTGGCGATGAGACTCGATGGCGAAAGCCAGACCAGCGATTCCGGCGCCGACAACCAAAATCGAGATGCCTGTATCAGAAAGACGTTCCATGATGTTAGGAAATGCTCTTTTTGTCGGATGAACCAGGTTTTCGCGGCCAATAGGTGCTATGCAAGTAACTTCAATCGAGTTGAAAGAACCAGAGAACTGTGCGTTGATGCAGAGATGAAGGAGCAGTCTCTGTTCATGCTAAAAGTAGTTCATCTTGAGGTGATTGAATCATCACCCTGTCTTAGCAGAACGGCGGTCGAAAAGTCCGCGCCTTGAGACATGAAGTTTCGGACATTAACGAAATTTCAATTAGGCCGCATGTCGATGGTAAAGAATAGGAAGAAACAGATTTAACCTAGCCCCTCGATAAGATCGTGTTACATCTAACCCCACGTAGTCTGAATTATGCCGCGTCTGTAGAGCTGGAAGTAAGGCTACTTACTCGCTACTGGCCCAATCAGCTGTAGTGTGCGAGTAATTGGATTAGAGATCAAGTCGGTATTCGGGGCTGTTGTCCTTCCGTGACCGATTCAAAACTCTCCATAGTTTTCGTATGGATTGCCGACTAGTCTTTTGATTTCGTAGTAGACGTATGCTCGCGTTTCGTCGTTATACAGGGCCGCTGAGTCAGCTCGCGATTCACCGGCGGTAGATCGTACGACTCCTAGTCGTTACACTAGACGAACACCTAATTCTTAGGGGTCAGGCTCCAGGAGCGGATGTCGGCAGGGGCGTCATACAGAAGCCCTAAACTTAGGACTAATTCCCGGTCGTTTTGTCAAGTTAGGAAAGTTAACCCATTCAAATGGTGCGCCCTCGGGGTTTACCACCTCAGTCAGGTAGGAATGTGCGTATATCGTATTCTCCACGATATGCGCCTTCTTAGAATCATAGTAGCCCCTTAGTATTGACGTCGAGAACTATGCTATTTCATGGAACGCATCATCGCGTAAGGATAAATGGATGACGAAGATCGGTGCTACTCGAAGACCGATATCCGGGATTGACTCTGTCTCTCCTCAACAGCTTGAGTCACCTTCCGATAGGTGTCCCCGTAGAGTCGGCTTTTGATCTTCAATCGCTTTAAACTGCCCATTTACTATGACTCGCAGATATTAGTGGAGTCGCGTCCTTGATGGGTGCGATTTCCCGCTCTTACAGCCTCTATTGTCTGCTGCCCGACAGCCCGGTTGGCGGTCGTTCATCTCGATTGTATTCCTCTCAGCATCTCTCCCAAAGCTTTGTATTGGATTACGAGGCAGAAAAGGGCCCTATTAGGTAGTTAGGTAGGGGTGGTAGGTAGGCAGTCTGGGCCCGTGCAAACGGACCCTTCCACCTACTTATACCCACAGAGGGATCGCGGGCCCTGCCCACGATCTTCCCCTTCTATACACACGCAATAGACCTATACTAACTTATTAACCTAATTATAACTAAAAGGTCTAACCTACTTACGTATATACTAATACTAATTAATAATTAAATTATATATATATTTCTATTATAAGTTAATAAGGATATAATTATAAAAAAGATAGCCTCGACCTACCTCGCTAACTATTTTAACTTATTAACTTAGTTCCGTTTATCTAATTAATAATAAATAGCCTAGTTTATATTACCTTAATTCTCCTTTATTATTACTAACTAATAACTAATTAACTAATTATAGGCCGTTAAGAGCGTACTCTATTCTATATAATCCCTTTTATTAAGGCTACTATTATAAAAAAATTAACTACTTTACTATTATTATTAACCTCGCCTCTATTATTAATATTATTTTTACTAACCTTATTATAACTATTAACTTCCCTTTAATTAAGCCGCTCGTAAAGGAATCTATTTTAAATATATTATAGCTAAACGCTATTTTAAATTAATAATAAATAAAAAGAGATTAACTACTAAGAGATTAATTTAATAATTACTAAAGTACTAGTGCTTAATAATAATAAGACTTTTAAAATTATAAATACGTTAATAATAAAATATTCTTTATAAATAGCAAAGTATTCCGAGATATTAAAAAAAAAAAGAAATCTTAATAGTAATAATAATAGGGATCTGTTTTATATTACTAGCAAATCTACCTCTTTCTAATCTAACGGATACTCCGAGACTAGACTAGTAAAACGAAATATAAAAAGTACTTAAAGAAATCTCTAATTAGTAGCTAATAGAATCCCCTAGTTACTATTAGAAGTACGGTTACAAAAGGCCTTTCTTTTCTTTTTATTCTTTTTATAACCTTTTACTAACTTTAGTAACCTTCTATTTATATACCTCGTTAAAAGAATAGAATTTTCTAATTAATAATAATAGCCCGCTCACCGCTATTAAAACGATCGCTATAACTAACCTACTACTTATTTAAACCTACTTAACGTTATACTATAATTAAAATATAATAATTACCTCTTATAATTATTTTCTACTATATACCTCACCTTACTAAATATACTATAATAACTACTAGCCCTAATAATAAATAAAAAGGGGCTAACGACTAGTTAATATTACCTTAGACTTATTTATACTCTTAAATTATAGAACTATACCTAATTCTAACTTATTAATAAAACTACGTTAACCTAACTTAATAAGGCTTATTTAATATTATACTTACCCTTATAAATAATAAAAAACTTAATACTTTTATCCTCTATATAATAAGATCCTACTATCGAAATAGCTTAATAAGTAAAAAGCTATAAAAAGATTTTAAAACCGACTTTTAAAAGTAAGAAGTAGGGGACTTTTTAAGAATAAAAAGTACGATTCTTAAAAAGCTAAAAAACTTCTTTATAAATAATAATATTAACTTAATAATTAAAAATCGTAATTAAATAGTAAACAAAATCGCTAATACTTTTAATACTTAGTACTTCCTTACTTAGACCTCTAAAGAGATCGTAGCCTACTATAGCTATATTAAATACTTTAATATATTATACTACGATCCTTATTTCCTTTACTTATTACTCTTATAATTAATAAATACTAACGATTTTATTTAATAAGCTAGAGAGATAATAAAGGAGTCTACGTAAACCTAGCTAATTTAATTAAAGTAATTAAAACTACGACCTTAGCCTCGCTACTAACTAACTAACCTACCGCCTCTCTAAAAAAAAAGAAAAAGAACTAAAAAATAAAATCACTATTACCTAATAGCAAAATCTATTCTATTAAACATTACACTTCGATATAAAAACTAAAAATAATATTATACCTAATACTTACTAATTAATTAACTTTATTAAGCTCTATAATAATAAAAATAAGTATAATAATAAAAAGTATAATATTTTTAATAAAAAGCTCCGGATCTTCAAAATACTATATTAATAAGTAGGAATTAGGAAACGTTACTATTTTAATACTTTCTTAAATATACTTAAGAGAAGGGCATTAACCTTCTACTTTAACTAACTTAATAATACCTCTAACCCGCTTAGTTTTAATATAATATATTAGAAAACCTAAGAGTACTTCGAACTACTTACGAGTTATTAAAACTACCTTGCTAAGCTCTATAACCTCTACTAGTACTCTATAACTTATAAAATCTAAATAAATTAAACTAATAAATCCTATAAGCGCTAATTAACTATATTATAATCCTCTATAAGGTACTAGCTACCTAAGAATCTATCTTTAATATAAATAACTAACTCCTCTACTACGTAAATAATATACTAAAATATAAACTTATTATACTTAACTTAGTACCTATATTTATTAATATCTATTACTAACTTAGTACTTTAATTAATATTATAAAAAGAGAGTATAACCGTAGTAAATAGTAGTAATATTTTTAAAATAGTACTTATAATAAAGAGGTCCCCGCTACTTACTAAACCGACCGCACTTATAGTAGCTTTAGTAAAAAGACCTAATTTAATAAGTAGAATTAACGTAGCCGCGGCACTACTAATAAAAAGTACTTTATTTATTATAAAACCGGCTATTAATTAACTAAGTACTTAGAAAAAGAGTAATAATAGGTATACTAAAAGTATAAAAATAGTAAAAAAAAGAATAAGAGATCTATACCGAGCTTATACTTATAGTTCCTTACTTTTTATAAAAAAACCGCCCCTATTAATAACGATAATAATAATAATACTATAATCTAATACTTTAATAACCTTAACTATAATTATAAAAATAACTACGAGGATAAAGTCTAGATTTTAATAATATACCTCACGACTATTACTAATAATAAAACCCTTATAAACATCCTCGCTACTTAAGTAATAAAGTATAGCCTTACTAATATTACCTCTATTAATAAATTAACTAAACTTATAGAACTAACGACCTCCTTCTTATTAAATAAGAAGTACTTATTAAAGGACTTTTAAAATATTATACTTAATATTAGTACTATAGAATTTTTAATTACGGGCTATCCTTAACTCTTTATATTATAATAATAACGACTTAAAATAACTCTTAATACTTCTAGAGCTAATGAAATAAGTATTTAATTCGGTAATAACGAACTTATAAGATTATTAAAATCTATAATTATTAATACCCTATTTAGTAATATTACTTTTTACGTCTTATTAACTAATACTCCTTTTTTATACTACCTAAGGAATATAAATAAGCTAGGAATATACTTTAATAATATTAATAACCTACTAGTTAAAAGAAATATTATAGTACTTATTATTCGTAAATAAGGATACCCTTAGCTTCTACTCCTTAATAACGAGAAAGCTATTATTAAATACTTAATAAAAAGTAAACTATACCGCTTATATCGGCGCTTTAGTTACCCTTTAGTTCTTCGTTTTCTAAAACTACTCTAATAATTAAATAATAATATGAAGATCGTAGCCCTCGAGAAGCTTATAAAGATCTATTAATAATACTAACTTAACGCTACTACCCCTAGCTAATTTAAATTTACTTTATAAAATAATTACGATTTTAACTACGAAATTATAATTAACGTAATATACCTAATAAATTATAAAAGTACTAACTAACTAGTACTTTACGTTATTAATACTACTACTTCTTTCTAAGTAGTAAAGTTCTTTATAAACATAATTATAAAATATATATAAAAAGCTCTCTAGTTATATTAAATTAACGTTTACCTCGGCCCGCTAAACTAAATTATTATAAACGTTAATAAGAACTTAGTATCGTAAAGTTTAAATCTTTTACTAAATCTATATTTATTAAGGTTAAAGAAATACTTATTAAAGCTTATAATAATATTAATAAAACTAAAAAATACTACGTAGTACTTAAAAGAGCATACGATATTATTTAAAATAAGTACTTATTAATAAGCATAGAGGCTATACTTTAAGCTATAATTAAAGTAGTTAATAATATAATTAGCCTAAATAACCTCGTTCTTATACTCCTCGTTTTTAAAACTTTTCTATATACTTCTAATAACTCTCTACTATTACTAAATATTACTTAACGTATAAAGGTAGTTAAAAAAATAATAAAAAAAGTCCGTAAACTTTATATTAATAAGTAAATAAGCGAGGCACTAGCTACTTAAAATAAACTAAATATCTCCTATATTATTAATCTATTACTATAATTAAACGTTAAAATCTAATAAGAAAGTAAGGGATAAAAAGGCCTATTTAAGCTCGTTTTAATAAGTAGTACTACTTACGTAATAAAATTACCTTATGGCTTAATAAGCTTTTAAACTATTATAATTAAACCCTAGTACTTAGAGGAGGTCGACCCCGAGCTACTAGCTACGGTAATAGAGCACGTTAACTACTTACTAATCCTTATAATTAATTAGCTAACTAATAGTAGCGCTACTATTAATAAAGCCCTTAATAAAATCGTTATAATAATTAACGACGACTTTTTATTATAAAAGAGGAAGATTAGAAAAATATTAATATAGTATAGCTACGGTAATACTTTTATAACTACTACTTACTTTATATTTAAAAAAAAAAGTAAATCTTAAGCTAGTTATTAAACTCTATAATAAGGGTATTATTATTATTATACCGGGAGTACCCTTTATAAAATCTATTAATAAAGAGCTTTTAAAACTAGTTAAAAAAAATATAATTAAATTCGTTTAACTCGGCCCTAAATATAAGAATATAAAAATATTTAAGTCTTAATTTATTAATAAGATTAAAAACCTAAGACTTAACTTTATTAAAAAATCTTACTTAGTTATATAAGAGTATAAAAAAAAAATGCTTATATAATTATTAATAATCTAAAGGACTAGTTAACGTCTAATCCTTACCCTAGCCCTAACCCTAATCTAGGAAGGGCACGTCGTTTAGTTATAAAATATTATTTAAATATATATATAATCGAGCTAACCTCTTTATTATAAGGTTTTTACTTAATTACTAGCTTAGATCCGTTACTTATACTCTAAGGGCACTATTTTATATATTATATAGTTACTATATAGTCTCGCAAAATCTAATACTTATTAATAAATAATATATAATAAATATTATTTAAAAATACTCTAAATAATAATATCAACGTTCGACCTATACTTACTAATCTTAATAAAAAAAAGCAAATTATTTAGTATTATTAAAATATAAACTAATAACATAATTAAACTATTAAATAAAACTTTTAGCTAAAAAAAAAACCGAGCTTAAGCGTATTAAGTTACTAACTAAACTAAAATAATAATTATTAACTAATAAGCCGCTTATTTTTAATAATACAATTATCTTACTTAAAAGTATTAATATAATACTTAGATAAAAGAACTAAAATAAAAAGCTTAAATAAATTAACCCCTCGGTATTAAATATAAAATAATAATTCGTTCAGTAGCGAGCTCGAGGTACTTATATTATATTAATTTATTAACTAAAAATAGCTTTTAATACGTTATTTACTACTTAATACTAAGTAAATCCGTTATTTACTAACTATATTATACTACATTATTATATTAAATAGTAAATAAATTATTTAAACTAAGGGCTCATATTCGTATTATTAAATCTAACTATAGCTAAACTCTTCGTTTTTATAAATAAGTTATTTATAAATAATACTAATTATACCTTATAGCTAAGTTATATTATTATTTTTATAAATAAAAAGTAAACTAATAAGAACTTTACGATTAATAGTAATATTATTTACTATAACTTTATAAAAAATAAAAGGATTACTTAGAGCGTATTAATATTAAAAGTTTATAGAATAGTTATAAGTATTAACGTCGCTTATACTATCTTAACTACCCTAAACCTTATTACTAAATAACTTAATATTCTAAAAATCCCTATTATAATTTATATAAATTTATATTTATTATATAAATACCTCGTTAAACTAAGTATTATAAAAAAAAAGTACCTTATAATAAATATTATAATACTTTAGTAATTATACGAATATCGTAAGCTTTATAAAATCTATTAAATTAGTAATAACGATAACCTAACTAACGGGTTTATAAAGAATATACTAAACAAGTCCCTTAAGTAATTTATTAATAAAGAAATTATTATAATTAAAATAAAAGGATAAGTAATACGTAATTAAAATAGTAATATACTATAAGTAATAAGTCGTTTAATAAATATATACGCCTCTCGGGCTTCGGCTTAGAAAAAAACGCACGTATTCGGGGCGTAATTAAATTAATAAAAAGCTCTTTTTTAACTATACTAAATTTAATAATTTCTAAAAAGTTTAGATATATAAATTATATATATTAAAAGATTAAGAAATAATTAGAAAAAGGGGATAATAAAATTTCTATATAAATAATTATAATAAAAACTATACTAAAATTTTAGTATATAGCTTTAAGTATTTCTAAATAAGGGATTAATAGTAGATTCTATTATTAGTTCTCACTAATAAGGGGACCTAGCCCCTATTCTACCCTTTTCTATTATAAAAATAAAAAACTATTAATATTAGATTACGAAATAAAAAAGGGCCTTATTAAGTAGTTAAGTAGGGGTAGTAAGTAGGCAGTCTAGGCCCGTGCAGACGGACCCTTCTACCTACTTATACTTATAGAGGGATCGCGGGCCCTGCCCACGATCTTCCCCTTCTACACACACGCAATAGACCTATACTAACCTATTGACCTAGTCGCAACCGAAAGGTCTAACCTGCCTACGTGTATACTAACACTTTGTTATAAGGCATACCCATGTAAAACCCTAGTCGGTTCTCAAAGCCCATTGAGACCTTTCTAGAAGTAGAACGCTTCTCGGTCATCATGCAACGCTACACCTAAATAGCTCGAGGGTGACGGAAAACCTCGAGTTATTGATTGATTCCATGCTCTTCACGGGCACATGACCTCCAACACCTTGCCTATTTCACCCCGTTGGGCTTTGGGTATCGCTGTTGAACAGAAAGTCGTCTGAAATCGTCAGTAAGATATCCATCAGCCAAGGCAGTTGCGTGGGTTGAGGAAGTTGCCCAAATTGGATTTCTCTCAAAACCTACATGCAGACTGAGGCGAAGGCTTTCAATTTTCCTTGCGGAAGAGAGTAAATTCCTGTCTGTATCTCTCGCTTACCCAAATCTGCGGCACTGGTTGTCCTAAACCATATGTTGCTCGGTGGCGTAGTAATATTGGAAGCCCCTTCCCGGTCACCTCATCGACTGAAGAGTCCTTTATTGGCAGAAAATTTACATGTTGGCTGCGAGCATATGCAGGCTGTACTTGGCCGACATAAACTCGGGCTGAGAAGCGTTGGGTTTGATGTACATAAACCAAGCTTCCCATGCGGGGAACATATCACATCGTAATTAACTGATTCAACACGCCGAAAGGACCCTAGATTCGCTCCAGATAGAATCTCAGAACATGCGACTCAAAGATTTCAACTGCGTGTTGGCGCTGCTCATCAGTCTGGGAGGTCGTGAGAACACAGTTGGCGTAAGCGGCCTTCTTCTGGGGGGTGGTAAGTCATAAGACTCCGAATCTACCAGTATGCGATCCTAATTGGTTCATCACAGACTTTTCTTAGTTTTCTGGCGAAGTTGGTTTCGCTGCAGATAATGTGGCCGAGTATGAGGTAGAACCAAATATCTCACCCCTGCTTTGGGCAGTACGCGTAGTGGACGCTTACCAAATGTTTTTCGGGTCGTTTTAGCCAGCGGCAATGTTATCAGAGCTAGTCAACACGTAAATTCTGACTTGTTCAAAGCTCTCAAGGGCGGAGCGTGTAACTTTGACCTGGTCGCCAAATTCGTGCTCAAAACCTTTCCCTATCGCAACCTCTATGGCGGGGTCATGGTATTCCCTTGGGCACAGAAGAATGCCATCGTTCAGAAGTTTGTGGAGATAATTGATGGCAACACCAGCGGGCACCCCGAAGATACTGGGTTCGCAGCTGCTGCGTGTCTAAGTGGTGGGAAGAGGATATCTTTCGTTGTTGCTAACATCGAGGGGCAATCCAATTCAACGGCTTTCGCGGGACTTGAAGTTCTGCCTCCCGTGGTCGACGTGCGGGCAAACCTCCCAGTGACCAGCATTGCTGCCCAAATCACATCGCCGAGTGGCGAGTACCAGGTTTGGAGCACTCTGACTTTTCACAACAAACTTGGCATGGGCTGCAAGATACTATCATCATTCGACGCCGTTATTGAAGATATTCAGGACCAGGTCCAGGATGGCGACGACTTCAGAATCGTCTACCTCCTAACGCCGTTTCCGACCCTGGCCTCAAACTACGGCGGCAATGTTCTTGGTCTTAACGAAATCCACAAGAAGAACTCTATCGTTCTCAGCATCCAAGGAATTTTACCTAACATGAAAAGTGTTGGGCTATCGAGACAGAGGCTGAAAGAAGCGACTGCAGACATCGAGGCTTATGCTATAGCTACTGGCCAACTGATCACCTACCTATATCTCAACTACGCGGATCAAGATCAGAGACCATTGGCGACGTATGGTGAAGAAAACATTCGGTTCCTGAAAAGAGTTGCGGAGAAGTATGATCCCGGACAGTTCTTTCAGTACAGCGTGCCGGGAGGATTTAGGCCTAAGGATGTATGAGGGCTTACGGCATCGGGACTATCACAACCTGCCGTATGATTTAAGAAAGTAGTATTATGATGTGGGCACATGGATTTGGCGAAAAGATCTCGTTTGAGGGCTTTCAGAAGTTTTATTGTCATCACTTGCCAGTTACCAGATGGACTTAGGCGTTGATTTAGTAATAGGTGTCGCTCTACAGCTGGGCACTTGCATTCGGGCCCGTCAACTGACCTTGTCGGTCAAAGAAGAGCTTCTGACCGGTTCTCAAGCTTTCCTGTAGGCCTGAGGCGATCCTAAGTGACGTAAGAGCCGATCTGAGTGGGATTGGCAGTGGCTTGTCGTCCAAAATAGCATCAACGAACGCATTCGCTTCCGCAACGAATGCCGAGATGAATCTATCGTACCAAGAGTTCGTCGGTTCAATCTTGACATAGCCATCAGTGTCGCAAATCTCTACTCGATTCTTTCGCGGCATAGCATTGACTGTCAATTTGCCTGTCGTACCGAATATCTCAGTGACGCTGTCATAACCGTGCGATGAGCTTCTCGAGTGGTAGAAGTGAGCCATCTTTCCGTCCCAGAACTCGCACACCCCGATCGCGTTGTCCGCATCGCCAGTCTTTTCAAGATCTGGGAAGAAGGAGGTTGTTCCAATGGCAGAGACAGATTTGGGGACGGAATCCTCGCCCAAGAACATCAGTGACAGGTCAATTTCGTGAATGGCACAGTCAAAGTAGATGCCACCAGAGTCCCTGAGGTACTGATGGAAGAACGGGCTCTGGTCAAGCTTTTCACATCCATGAGATCTGAAAACGAATGGCTTGTCAATGGCACCTGATTTGACTTTGTCGTGCGCATCCTGGTAGCTGTCGTCAAAACGGCGGGCGAACGCGACCATGGCTTTAGTCTCTGGCTTTGCTTCCACATGCTCGCAGAGGGTCTCAAGCTAGATGAGAAAGCGTCAGCACAAATGGAGAAGGAGACAATAATGACAACGTAAGGTACCTCTGAGATAGACTTGCAGATAGGTTTCTCGCATAGAACATGAATCCCCTTATCGAACGCAGCCAGTGTCTGTGAGAAATGTAGCTCGGTAATAGAGGAGATGATGACAGCCTCAAGCCCTGGCGTCTCCATCATCTCTTCGAAAGTGGGATAAGTCTTGACACCATGCGGCTGAAGATGCTGTTCGGCCCAGTCGAGATCAGCTTGAGCAGGAGAGCAGGCGCATAGAAGTCTGGCTCGCGGGACTAGGTTCAGAATATTGAGGGCATGCTTCTGCCCCATACGTCCGATGCCAACAACACCCACATTGAGGATCTTGGGTGAAGAGGTCATGTTGTTAAATTCTTCGAGATACAATTAAGTAATCTGAATTCAGTTTCATGAACAAATTTTTGGGGACGTCGCTGTGAATAGACGGATTGGCTCGCTTGTGGTCGTAATGATGGTGTTGTGACTTTTGTTGGCGATGTTACGAGAGGTTATACTTGTGAATATGGAGAGCGGAAGATTATTACTGCTTCTAGCGAATGAGGGCAACCCCGGCGATTTTACACCGTATTGGTAATATGACGCTCAATAATGGCTGACGCGACGTCACAGGTGAATCCCGAACGCCGATGTCATCGAGCGTTCACAGTGAGAACGTGTGTATAAAAGGTGGAAGAATGTCCTCGGGCTTGCAATTCCGTTTGGAACTTTGGATACAGCGGCTCGTGATCGAGTGTTGTCCCTGTACGCCTCTTCTCATACCCACTACCACTCAATTCAGCCATTCAAGTATCCAGTTCAGCTAAACACACTTTTGAAATGTCGGAATTAACAGCGATTCGCTGGGGCATTGTTGGTAAAGCATTCCCCGCATGCTGAATTCGGGGAAAAGCACACTACTGACTGACTAGTACAGCTACCGGGATGATCTCCTCCTGGTTCGTCGAAGACCTCTTGGTCTCACGATCAGATGCAAAAGTCAAGCACATTGTCCAAGCAATTGGGAGTTCATCCGTCCAGAAAGGGCAAGACTTCTCGAAGCAATATTGCCCGAATAGTCAACCGGCTATTTATGGATCGTACGGGGAAGTTTATGCCGACCCCAATGTGGATATCGTCTACATTGGCACCCCGCACGCTTTCCACAAGCAAAACTGCCTGGATGCCATCGAAGCAGGCAAACCCATTCTTTGCGAGAAGGCTTTCACGATAAACACTCGTGAGGCAAAGGAGGTCTTTGCGCGTGCCAAGGCAAAGGGAGTCTACGTTGCTGAAGCCATGTGGCTCCGCCACCGACCTCTGGTCCAAGATCTGCAACGCATGCTTCACAAAGACAAGGTCATTGGCGAAGTTTTCCGCGTCTACTCTGAGTTCGGTCTCGGGCTAGACATCCCGAACCTCCCAGACAGCTCGCGTTATAAGCAACCTCACCTTGGTGCAGGGTCGCTATTAGATTTGGGGATCTACACTCTGACGTGGGCTATCCTAGGCTTGGACGCAGGAACTCCTGGTTCTTCTGAGAAGCCCAAGATCCTAGCTTCACAGTCGCACGATGGTTCTGTTGAGGTGACTACCAGTGTCATCCTCCACTATCCCTCTACGGGTAGACAGGGTGTTGTCACTTCAACGACAATGGCAACTGGAAACCCAGATGTGTTGGCACGCATTCAAGGAACCAAAGGCACGATTGAGGTACATGGCACCGTCCCATCTGACCCAGACTCTTTCACTTTGTACTCCACATTCTTGAGAGACCAGGTCAAGGGCATCATCGAAAGGAACGCAATCAAGACATTTGAATACAAGCCAGTCGGACGAGGGTATTACTGGGAAGCCGACAACGCTGCGTTGGATGTGCTGGCCGGGAAGTTGGAGAGTGACGTGATGCCTTGGGCAGAGACTATCCGTGTCATGGAGATGATGGACGAAATCCGACGACAGGGTGGGACGTTGTATCCTCAAGACGAGGAGTGAGGGGTGTTTTCTTAAACTCAACCGTAGAATAGATAGCAAGCAACAAAGATTTGTATTTGAGGGTAGCTGGATTATCCCATTTATTGCGCAGCAAGCAGTACTAAGCTTTTTGCTGACGTGGAAGCATTGTGATTCGAGGGGAATGGAGTCTGGTAGTTACTAAGTACGCACCTGGCGTACCCACTTACATATGTGTTCAATTTCCTGGTAGTCTCTTACTCTTTTGTTCGTTGTCTCTTCAATGCTCATTCTGTGAGGCTAGCTGGGCCTATATCCTCATTTTCGGCAGATCGCCTGAAGGAGCATTTGCAACTAGAAGACTGTTATACTTGGTCTCTTCTCTCAACTAAGAACACAGACAACTAGATTGTGTGTTTCCCTACCTATATCATGGGGCACTTGGACTTTTTGTAAGGATAAGAATTGACTTTTTCCTCGAGATCGCCGATGAAGACTCTGTTTTCAGGCTCACCCGAGGTTGTCAATAACTAAACCACTTCCTTGATGAGTTGATGACCTAAGCGTCGATTAAGGAAGAATTGTGTTCATTCGAGTTAATCATACTGCACGGTTTTTCTGATCGCCAGGAGCTTTTCTTGTCCTGGACTTTAACTAAGTAATCCTACCAGAAATGAAATTGCGCGATGCTTTAAAAAATCAACAAGCCTTTGCCAAGACACTCTTGAATGCAACTTGGAATCGAATCTTGGCTCACTTGAACAACAGATAGGGCTATATTCACTCATGCATCTTGTTGTTTGTGTGAAGGTGATCCACTTGTATCAATTAGTAACTTGCGCGCGGGTGTGATGTTCGTTATCGGCGCGGGCCGGGATTGCCAATCTGTTCCTTGGATGGCGCCATACATCAAGATGGCCTGATGAACTCCAACGATTGGGCGATGCATACCTTGACTCCGAACCATAAAATGCCGCGCAATCCATATCGCTATCTCAGAGCTTCCGATGGAAGATTGCCAAGTCATCTAGTAACAAAATCATTCATCAACACAACCGGTCGGCTCCTTTGTCAACATACGCTCCCACCAATTTATTATCACGATGGCTGTCAAGAATCATAGCGGGCCAAGTCCTCTGAAAGTTGCCATCATTGGTGGCGGGCCCGGAGGGTTGGGTGCCGCGATTGAGTTCGGAAAGTTGAACTATGTTGACTGGTCTCTTTACGAAAAGAAGTCGCAAATCAGTGAAACTGGCGGCGGTATTAGCCTACAAAGACATACCTGGAGGCTCTTGGAGTTGAACGGGGCAGCCAGAAACATTGATCCTTTGGATTTCTTCAGATCTCCTGATGGAACCAGCGGACAGTCAAGGTAGGCGACATTTTGTGTTGTAAATAGGGAAGATCATGAGACTTACTAATACCGACTCTCCCCCACAGGAACGGAAGAACCGGAAAGCTTCTGGAACAACACCATCATCCCAAAGATACTCCGCCGCAGCAAGTAAGCTGCCGCATGGTTCGAGCTAAATTGCAGGCTGCTTTGCTCAAAGAAGTTGACCAAAATCGAATCAAAACTTCTAAAAAGCTCGTCGATATCACGAAGTTGTCGACTGGTAGAATTGCAATCCGTTTTGAAGATGGCTTCAGCGATGAAGTTGACCTACTAGTTGGAGCAGATGGCATTCGTTCGGTAAGGCTCAACCCCGTCACGATACCACTGGAGAGACAACAGAAACTAATAACACGAAGTTTGTGAGATCCTACGCTTTTCCTGAGCACAAGATTAAGTACAATGGCCAATCTGCCTATCGGACCATCATTCACAAGCCTACAGCCGAGAAGATCGAGGGTATCCCAAAGTCTCCCGTATTCTGGCAGAACACTGGTGGAAAGTACGTGTTTACGTGTCCTCTTGGCGGAGATGACTTCGAGGTCACTGCACGCATCCGCCGGCCGATTGAAGGTCAGGAACACGTGAGCTGGGGTCGGCCTTTTGACTTTTCCACCATCGCCTCAGAGTACGACGAATTTTGCGAGCCTGTCCGCAAAGTCATCCAACTTGCTGCTCAGGGCGAGACACAGGAATTTGCACTTTTCTCGGGGCCGCGACTGGAAAGCGTCGTCCACGAGGAGGCTATTGCCTTGATTGGAGACGCATCTCACCCTCTATCGGGCGCCTTTGGCGCTGGAGCCGGATTTGCTTTGGAGGATGTCTATGCCTTGACGCAAAGCGTTGACTGGCACTGGAACAACGGTGGGGACTTGTCTGCAGCTCTAGAGTTGTATGATCAGATCAGGTCACCCCATTATCGCGACTTGTACAAGGTTCTTGATGATTTTGGTGCGATGAACACTACACTGCTTTCGGAGAATCTTCCCGTCAATGAGGAGATTGAAGAGCGAGTGCGAAGGGCAGCTGAGAGTAAGAGTACTTGGATGTACCATTACGAGATAGATAAAGCTGTCGAAAAGTTGCTTGGGGCTGCCAATCAGCACGGACAAGTCGCAGCTGTGCTATGAGGTAGATTTATGATCCACTGCTAGACATCTGGTCGCAGCAATCTTCCCATCAGGACCAAGCCCATAAGAAGGCCGGCCACAGAGGTACCGAAACCTGGAGGGTGTACGGAACGAGGCGAATGGGGCTTTTGGTGACTGAGGAACGCGCCGTAGGATTTCCGAATCCAAATTCCATCACTTGCCTACCTCAAGCGCCATCTTGATTTAAGACCACTCGGCATTTGATACGCCGGAATATTTATGACCGAATACCAGTTGCCGAGCCTGGTTGTCGGGGCGGGGCCGGCAAGAACGGCAGGATCGGACTCCACTCATCAGGGACTGCGGAGAGATCACCGGCAATGGTCCTTGACGAATTGTGACTTGGGGTGTTTGCTGTTATCGACCAGTCGAATAGCAACGTGACTTGACAATCATATCGGCCAAAACTTCTAAAGCAGACATCAAACCACGCTGCTTTTGCAGTCTGCACATTTTCAACGGAATCTGCTATCGGAGATTCGAGAGCAAAAGAATTTCAGTACGGAGTACAGAGCTTCGGATTCATCCTTCCCGCAAAGTAAGGTATCCAAGCTAGCCAAGCGCTAATCTTATTGTTGTTACATCACAGACAAAGCCCTGGCTGATCCTTGTATCACCGGGGTCGTGTAAGCTACATGTGGACTAGAGAGGCCCGGGGGCGATATTTATCACTACATGTATGCGGGGTAACAGTCTGTTTGGTTTCCCTGTCTGCCGTGTCCCCCCAACCAGAAAACATAAGATGAGATCGGGAGCCCATTGATGGCTCCGGGACAGATACCCAGCCTGTCGGGATTCGCTTTGTTAAAGATGTTCGCGGCAGTTTCTCTAGTCCTTGCCGTTTTGCTGGCGTTGGCTACGCCTTCGAAAGCGACTTTTCGGAGTGACTGCCTGGCTCTTACTCCTCAGACTACAGTGGTCAACTCGACTGCTCAGGAGATCAGTTATGTGGAGACCGGCGCCAACCTCACTTTTCCAGAACAAGATCCATCATGCGGTCGCGGAAGCCAGGTGGTCCGCACTAACCTTTGTCGTGTCGCCATGAATATTACAACTTCTAGTAGATCACAGATTGTCGCTGAAGTGTGGCTACCCGAGAAATGGAATGGGCGCATGGTAGCGGTCGCTGGTGGAGGGCTCGATGGGTGTAAGTAGTTGAGTCTGGGACACTGACATGGAGTAGTGGCGTTTAAGCTGAGCACGTACTAACAATGAGAAATGCGATAGGCGTTCACACTGAGGACCTTGCGTATGCTACTGCTCATGGCTTTGCTGCTGTTGGCACGAATAACGGGCATGCTGGAACGACCGGTGTACAGTTCCTCAACAATGATGATGTTGTCATTGACTTTTCGTACAGAGCGTGAGTTATCCCAGCTTCGACTTTCCAATCTACAAACCGACTGACATGCCTACCAGGATTCACACGGGCGTTCTCGCTGGGAAGAGTCTTCTCAAGTCTCTCTACAAGGAGAAGATGACGGGGTCATACTTCTTAGGTTGTTCTCTTGGAGGACGGCAAGGCGTGCAAGCCGCGGACATGTTTCCCGAAGACTTCGATGGTATCGTCGCAGGTGCACCGGCAGTGGACTTCAACAACCTCTACTCCTGGCGAGCCAGCTTCTACCCTCTGACTGGTTCTGTTGGCTCCAAGGATTTCATTGCTCCGGCCACCTGGAGGACGACGATCCATGATGAAGTGCTTAAGCAGTGCGACACTATCGATGGTGTCCAAGACGGCATTATAGAGGACCCCACCCTCTGTCACTTCGAACCTGGAACTCTCCTGTGCAAGCCAGACAGCGGCGACTCCAAATGCCTCACTGGCGCACAAGTCGAGATCGTGAGAAAGATCTTCAGCCCAACCAACTACACGGACGGCAAGCTTTTCTGGCCAGCCATGAATCCCGGCAGCGAAATCATCACCGCAGACGGGCTGTACAGTGGAAGCCCATTTGCTCTATCCCAGAATTGGTTCCGCTATGCGATTTACAATGACCCGAATTGGGACCCGGCTACTTACACACTCGAAAAGGACTAGCGGACATTGATCTTGCAGGGCGAGCACGTTGGTGCGGCTCGTTCGAACGGGACACATAATAGGCTACATGCCCCGACGGCCCTGCGAAGCCTACGTTTACTCGCGGTACTATCGTACTATAATGCGAGTTCTTAATAGTACTCACTCATATCATATTATATCATATTATATTATATCTTTACTTACCCTATCTCATAACTATATATTATCTTCCTTAACTTTCCGGAAGAACACGACCTCCTACCTTGGGCGGTAATACCTATTACGGCATAACGAGGGTCTTTTTATAGATATATAAAATACTACTTAGCTTATCCTTTATATTACTAGCGCAGTACTCGAACCTCGCTAAGCATAGTCACTCTAGGTCATAAGATATTACGGGGGGCTATATATAAGTAAAAGGGTTAAATCTTAGATTATATATTATACTATCTTATAAAAGGGTATTATATAGATTCTACGGGGTACTATATGCGGTTATATAATTCTAGCGCGGTATAGTCGCCTTTTGCCTCACTTGAGGACAGCACGGCGTAAAATAAGACAAACAAACAAACAAACAAACACTCAAAAAGGACGGCATCTTTGCTCAAAAGCGGAACCCCGGCAACATCAAGACGTACCCACGGGACTTGTCGGCATTCAAGAGGAGGGGAGGAAAGTTGTTGATGTACCACGGCCAACAGGATCAGCAGATTACAAGCTTTCACACTCCCATTTTCTATGACCGCTTGGCAAAAAGCATGCATCTGAACCACACTGGAATGGATCACTTTACACGGTTCTTCCGTGTTTCGGGCCTGTACCATTGCACGACAGGACCCGGTGCCTGGTTGATTGGCCAAGGAAGCAGCGGTGGAAACTCGGCCGTCATCAGCGATAGTCTCCCATTCAATAGGACATACAATGTCCTGGCCGCCATAGTAGACTGGGCTGAGAGTGGAATCGCCCCGGACACCATAACAGGAACCAAGTTTGTCAATGACAGTGTTGGTTCGGGTGTGGACTTCCAACGGCGACATTGCAGATACCCGTTGCGAAATACCTACCGGGGCGAGGGTATGGACCCAAAACTCCCGGATAGCTGGAAATGTGTGTAGTTGAAAATCTAGCTGCGTGCATATTCAGGAGTGAGAGAATGACATCGTATCAGCTCTTATGGACTCGATGAGGGACCAGGGCCAAAGATTCACATGTGATAACGGTGCAACTGTCCCAGGTCGACCCTATATGTATTTGTTTCATGCCAACCAGGAATTCCAGTAATAAGTCACATAGTAAGCTGAACAATTATAGAAGTTGATCCGGATAAGTAGATTCCATCTTGGTTCAGCCAGACGTGCACATGTCACAAAAGCCGATCCGGTCAACATCCCGCTTGACCGGGCCGGGAATCGATCCCTTGTCAGGATCAAAGAAGCATCCAATCCAGTAAGCCAAATCCGGCCAAAACAATGGGCTTATGGAGACTTCATTAGTCAATAATTCGCCAACTAAGGCGAATTTGGGCGTAATTTGTACGCAACGCACGGACTTCCGCAACAAATTTTCATTATCTTACTTTACTTATCGGCATCGAGTCATCATCAGTCGAAACATTTACATGACTGTTTGGTGCACCCTCTGTTTGCCTCAGTCCGACATTGAGTTGTAGCTTTGCAACCTCCGGCAAAGACATCAAAATGGCAGACAACTTGGAGAGCCAGCGTGACCGGCGCGGCGATGAAAAGCAGGCAACGACAGAGAACCTTGGTGCAGATGCACAAGCAGCTTCGGCTACAGGCCGGAGCAGCAAAGGTCTGGTGCGGAGAGTGTTGATGGCTGGGCGGGTCGAAGAAGGCGGCATCGAGCCTATCCCAAGAGAAGTTCGGACGAACACCAAGTACTTCAATGCTTTCACGATCTGGTGCTCTATCAACACCAACATTTTGGCGTAAGTTTTCTGGCTCTTCAAATTTCATATGGTCCTCGTGCACACAGGCTGACGTTTGCCACTCAGTATCACGTTCGGCATGCTGGGCCCGGTCTCTTTCGGCCTTGGCCTCCGAGATTCGGCGCTCGTCATTCTCTTCTTCAATTTGCTGTCAACGCTGGCACCAGCATTCTTGTCGACGTTGGGCCCGAAGACTGGCATGCGACAGATGATTCAAGCTCGGTTTAGTTTTGGGTAAGTTGATAATACCCCGGTCGAAAGGGCGGACCTACCTCATGATCTCGGGTTGCCCGTGGCCAACTCAAGCGTCTCAACTGACGCCTTCCTAGATACTACTTCGTATACATCCCTGTCGTGCTCAACCTCGCTACCCTCACCGGCTTCTGCGTCATCATTTGTGTCGTTGGTGGGCAGTGCCTTTCAGCAGTGTCCGAAGGCGACCTTTCGACTTCCGTTGGCATCGTCTTGATCGGCATCGCGGCTCTGCTGATCTCTTTCTGTGGCTTCAACGTGCTGCACTTCTATGAGGGGTACGCATGGATGCCAGCTCTCGTAGCCATTATCATCGCGGTTGGATGTGGCGGACAGCAGCTGCAAAAGCAAGCCCCCTTTGAGCCGGCAACGGCTGCGGGAGTCCTTAGCTTCGGTGGTGTCATCGCTTCGTACATGATCCCATGGGCCTGCATCGCATCTGATCTGACAACATACTTTGACCCTACTGGCCGGACGGCCTCGTAAGTAAATGTGCTTACAGAGATGATCTCAAGACTGACTTTTCATCAGACACCGCATCTTTGCCTACAGCTACTTGGGGTTGGTTGTGCCCACGATCTTGCTTATGACTCTCGGCGCGGCTATCGGTGGTGCTATGAGCAACATCCCCGAGTGGCAAATCGGCTTCGATAGCACCTTGGTCGGCGGCGTTCTTGGAGCCATGCTCTCCCCAGCCGGCGGATTCGGCAAATTCATTCTTGTCGTCCTTGCATTCACGCTGTTGGCAAACATTTCCGGCACCATGTACGCAATTACGCTGAACTTCCAGACCCTCATCCCGTCGTTCCGCCTGCCGCGGTACATTTTCTCCGTTATCGTGACCGCCATTATCATTCCGATCGCGGTCAAGGCAGCACACGACTTCTTTTTGAGTCTCGAGAACTTCATTGCCCTCATCGGCTACTGGTCTGCGTCCTTCGTCGGAATCGTGGTCACCGAGCACTTTGTCTTTAGGCGCGGTGACTCCAAGCTCTATGAGGTTGCGGTGTGGGACGTGCCCTCCAAGCTGCCCCTGGGTATTGCTGCTATCGGCGCAGCTGTGTTGAGCTTTGGTCTCGTCGTTCCTTGTATTGCCCAGGTCTGGTTTACGGGTCCCATCGCGGTCTCGACAGGAGACATTGGCTTCGAGATTGCATTCTTCTTGAGCGCTGTCTTGTATGTGCCTCTGCGTTACGCCGAGAAGCACTACGCGGGACGGTAATGGGTTGTGATGGTTATGAAAGACAGTATAGAAATGATTTTCACTAGCTCGAGGAGGTGGAGGAGATCTGTGATCAATGCCAATCACGTTCAGGTCACGGCATTCATTTGGCTACTCCGTGTGTGTTGCACCACTTTCGATGCTCTTCTCCGGCGCCTCATCATCCTGTCATAAACGGTACAAATTTGTACATTGAGAAACAAGCCAATACCGCGATCTTGCATTAGCATAACTTGCCAATCAAGCTTCGCCATCCATCCCCATCAAGAAAAATGCTTCCATAATCTCCCGCGGTACCTCGGATCTTATCAACCGCTCAAGCGGCTGAATGGCAGCAAACACCTCCTTTGACGAAGGATATAATATCCATGAGGATGTCCCTTTCGATGGTTCCACAGCCTTGATGTTGCATGCAGAACCCTTCGGACTAGGGTCAGGTTTAGTTTGCGACAACCAACAAGAGACAAGGAATAGTCAAGGACCCCTCACTCGAACGACTCCACCAGGTACTGGAGCTTACGGATCGTCTCACTGCAGGGTTTCGTTGCAGCTCTTCCCCGAAGATGCTGTTCAATAAGAATTATCCACCTGGCGGCACAGGCGCCGACTTGGGAAACCCCTTTGATCATCTTGTTGACAGTCCTAGGTGCCGGCAGCTCGCCGTAAGCTGGCGTATATAATGAAAGGGAAGTACTGCTTTCGTATCTCTTCAAACCGCAACGCTCCCAGTTCTCTTCTAGATTTACTTGGCTACATCCCTTGAAGCAATCTTCAATCTCCCTCCTCCCTCCTCCCTCCTCCCTCCTCACCTCCTCACGATGGCTGGTATCGCACCTGGAAAGACCTTCACCCCTGGGTTGGACTTCAGCAACCAGTCTTACAGCAAGCTCAGCGAAAAGGTTGAGGCCGACGTCAGCCGTGCTCATGAGATCATCAAGGAAAAGCTCCCGCTGCTCGCCCAACTGAACGCACTCGTCTCCTTGACATTCGGAGATCGTGCCCCAATCTTTGTGGATGCTCGTTCATCTGAGGCGAGATTCCTCGACTCTTGCTCCGATAAGCCAGATACAAAAGTCACAATCAAGCCCGAGTACATCTCTCAGTTCTACGAGGGCAAGCTCGAGCCTCGATATGGCCTGTTCAAGGACGCCTTCTTCCACGAGGCTTCAATGCCGCAGGGCAATGTCCCCGTGGCCATCAAGTTCGCCGACCTCCTCACTCCCAACCCTCCCGTACCGCCCAAGAAGGTCGTTCCTGGCGCCTTTGCCCGTCTTCCTCGGCCAACAGAGGATATCGACCAAGTCAAGCGGGATATCAAAGAGTTTGGTTACGGTCTCGTCAAGAACGCCCTGACTCCTGAGCAAGTTTCTATCTTGAGGAAGGGAACCCAGGAACAAGCTGCTGGCGAGCGCAAGGCTGGCGTTTCCGCCGCGGACGGTGGCCCAAACGCCCCAAACCAGCGCATCTGGACTCTGATCAACAAGGGAGAGGAGTTCCTCGATCTTCTGAACCACCCTCTCATCGATGAGATTGTTCCCTGGTTCCTCGGCGAGCATGCTCTTATCCATAGTTACAGCGCCAACATTGCCCGCCCCGGAAACGTTCCCATGCAACTTCACACAGATCAAGTTGCCATTCAACCGCCTGTGCGTGAGCTCGCTTTCGGCCTCAACATCATGTGGTATCTCGGGGACATTACGGAGAAGAACGGCGGCACCCGCGTGTTCCCTGCGTCTCACCTTGGTCAAATTGCCCCTGATGACCTGTTCACTGTCGATGGCACTGTCGCCGCCGAAGGGCCTTCTGGCACTGCCTTGGTGTTTGACAGTCGGCTGTGGCATGCTACTGGCCCCAACCGTGAGGAGTCTGGCGAGCGTCCGGTCATTCTGATCTTCTTCATGCGGTCCTTCATTCGCCAGCAGGAAAACAACTTCCTGTCACTGCGCAAGGATGTCGAGGCTAAGTTGTCTGACCGCCACAAGCGTCTACTTGGGTTCTACACTACGGGTGCTCTTGGTGGGATTGAGGGCGAAGTCCGGGAGGGTATCTTTGTGACAAGGAAGGATGATTGCGTTGGAACATTACGCGCCGGTCACGAGTGAGCACTTGCGCGCCTTGATAGCGACCTCAACACCTGTATCTTAGCTTGTCTGTAGATTCTGATGAATATCATCCAAGTGCCCATGTCAACTAATGACCTATCCCTTCGTGTCGCTAAACGACCACTCCGTCCAGTCTCTCATCTGTGTGATCGAATTCGCCCACCTGCCTGGCCATTTGACCAGCATCTATGGAGGCGGTATTTCACCCAGCCTCAACATTTACCCTGGTTATCCTATTCTTGAACCCGTTGTTGGAGTCTCGAAGAGCAAAAATGAACCCTGCCGTAGCCCCACGTCTTCATCAGAGAGAAGCCGCCGTTGTGTCGTCCTTGTGCACTGTGGAACTTTTTTGCTCATCCCGAAAGCCCCCTGGACGGCACGGTCTCCACTATCTCCGTTGGTTTACTCTTGTATGTCTCTTGCTGCCTCACGAGCTTCCAACAGAAAATCGTCCATTTGACACGTAATAGCCGAGTTTCAAGGCCTTTCCATCGATGATGCAAGCTAGTCCTGGGGCCCTAGTAGAGAACATTGCAGCCGGCAGGGTTCTTGTTTGCCAGATTGTCACTGTTGGTAATGGGAATCCAACTCCGGTTGGAACGATACTGCATCGGCAGAGTTTCTTCAAAGAGGGATGCCGAGCAGATCTCAGATCCATAATCTCCGTATTGTGAATCTCGCTAACATTGAAATACGAGCGGTGCAGGCGAGCGTTGGGGGACAATGTTTAGCAATCAGGACCCTGACTGTTCTCGCCCTCAACTGGCTAAGAGCCACGAGGTCCATGAGGCTACTGAACTACTCAGCATGAGTTTGATGAATAGCAATTTCAGGCCTAGAAATTTCTACCAAGCTATATCTACCAGACGTATTGAGTGTGTTTGAGCTTATGATAACGGCATGTGCTCAGTCACATGATGGTGTGAGTATCGCTTACAGGAAGGTCCACTCTACGAATATCGAAGCTCAGTGTTTGCTTCGATCGATGATAGTGGTCCATCCTGTAGCTGAGTCACTTAGCCGGGCGGAGAGAGTCGATTCTAAAAGACAGAAGCCGGGTCATGCGACAGGCATCCATACTGCGTCGTTCCAACAGCCAAGGAAGCACATCTCCACCAAACAGATCCACAGCTCTTCGCAGGCATCGTCTTCCAACATCCAGTCCCTGGACAATCATTCTGCTGTCGCAGTTCCACTCCTCGAAGCAGGCAAGTGGGTGACATAATCGTTTGCCGCTCTATGAACCCTAGCTCTTTTCCTACTATTTTTCACTTTCTACTTCTTGAAGAGTATTCTCTAGTAATTATATAGAAGTTAACTAATAGTAGAATAAATAGGTTGTAAGTGTTATAATCATTTGCTGACTGGTGATCTAATTTGTCACCCACTTAGCAGGCACAAGCAGTTGCACAGTGATTGTTGGAGGCTAGTGCAGGGTGTCTGGGACGCTCATATCCATAAAGGATGGCATCGTGAGATTTACTTTGAACATGGATGGCAGGAACTTTTGTACGCAAACAACCCATAGAACCGCTCCATCAAATCCCGATCCTGGGTTTCCAAGACCACCGCAAAACGATTTGTGTGGCAACGAAATCATATCGGAATTATAAGTCTCGACGATCAGGGGCTTGCAATTCAGGGGGTCAAATGAACGCCCGAAAGTTGAAATGTAAGTGGACCATGACGATTGTCTATCGATGGACATGGTTCAATCAATGTCCCAACACAAATCTCCTGTGTCTCTCTATTGCAGGATATTCAATGTTTGTAGAAGTAGTTGATCTTTGTGAGTTTTGATCGCTCGGTAGATGGCAGGGGATCTGAAGAATCTGTTCTTCAGTCAAACATTCTTCAAGACCATATCATCAAGCATCCGGCCACAGACAGCACTTTTTTCGTCAATATCTTGGATCGCTGCACGACGTCAAGCAGAAGGGCTATGCTCTGCTGAAGAACCTTGAAACAGCCTATTGAAACTCAAGGGTCATCAATCTTTCGAGTTCAGCTCTCAAAATGGCGGCGAAGCCTTTCGACGAGATGGAGGTGAATTGGATCACTAAACCAGATCTCCTAGGGATGGCGACCCTGGGAATTACAATTTGCCTGGGATCCATATCTTTTGTTGTATTCATCCTACGACTGTGGGCACGACACAAGACGCGGGCAACAGGTAAAGATGACTACCTCATGGGCATTGGCGTGGTGAGTATTTTGTACGATCTTGCTTTACTTTCTGCCACTGACTATTTGACAATAGGCGATTTACCTGGCATGCTGCGTCTTCACCTCCATTGCGGTATATGCAGGAATGGGAACAACAGATGCTCATCTGCAAGAATGGAATATGGTAGCCGGTATCAAAGTACCTTAAGTCTTCATTCCTTGTTCTACAACCCCGTATTCGAGTTAGCAGACTAACCCCAATGTCGAACAGTGGCTTGTCTTTTTCCAGATTACTTACGCATGGAGCCTTCCATTCATCAAAGCCAGTATCTGCTTAACTGTATTCCGCATCACGAATCGAAGAAGATACCGAACCATTCTTTGGGCCGTCATGATTGCATCAGGACTCAGCACCACCGTCGGCTTCATTGCCGTGGTTGCAGTATGCCGCCCAATGGAGTACACTTGGGATAAGTCAGTGGACGGACAGTGTGCACCTCAGAATATTATTACCACAATTAGCTACATGATCTCGGTCCTAGCAATTGTAACCGACTGGACCTGCGTAATCGTCCCGACAGTTGTTGTGTGGGGCTTACAGATGAAGTCGAGAGTAAAAGTTTCTGTTTGCGCTGTACTTGCGCTAGGTGCGATGTGGGTTTTTTGTGCAGTTCAATAATGAATTTTCTACGATTGCTAACTATTATGTTACTCCAGTGCAAGCGCCGCTACGATAGTCCGACTGCCGTACTTGCAATACTATAACCAAGTCGAGAATTACTTGCGTAAGTGTTCGCTCATTTTGTAGCTTGTCTCTTTCTTTTCATCCCCGTGGCTGATCAGATGTTCTCCAGATAACATTGCAAATATTGTTTTGTGGTCGATTCTCGAATGTGGCATCGGTATCATTGCCGGCTCGCTGCCGTCTTTGAGGCGACTGCTCAAGTTCTGGCTAGATAAGTCCAGCAAGGGGTCTTGCAACAACACAGGGTCGAATGGTCTGAATGCTATATCTGGAATGCAGGCTGGAAGCAACGGTGTCAGAATGAATAACCTCAGCGGGCGAGGCTTGACAGTTTCGAACTGCCAAAGTGGCCCTCACGACACCTGGGTTCAGCTGGATGATGATTCCGATAGCCAGAAGCACATCATCATGAGAACTCAAGAAGTTACGGTCCAATACGAACTAGATGGTCAATCTCGTGGACGTTGATTTTAAAGAGTCAACATAGATGCGCATTTTGGGCTACATTGAAGGCGCGGGGGAATAGAAATACCTTGTCCCGGGGGCCAGCCTGAGTGCCGGTCGAAGTGGGGCCGTCACATCGCCGCCGGACAAGGGAGTGATGTTACACCCTCCCGGTCCGGCAAATGTATTGCTTCTGAAGTTTCCATAGAACCAAGATTTGAAGATGGACTGCCATGGGCATAGAAGACCGAGTGATATGGGATCTGAAGGGAAGCTTCATCATTGGTAATTATGATTACCCCCTTGAGATCGTCGCCAGCGGAGTGGAATCGTAGGGTTGGAGAGCCCGCCGGCGCCTTGGCTCTTGGCAGGATGCCGACGGGCAATCTCTGAATACGCGACTGCACGATATGTTCAGACTACCATTTATTGTCTGACTACTGAGGGTGACCGAATATTCGTTTACAACTTGAGATCAGTGAGAGAACAGAGTTCTGGATAGAAGAGTCCTTAGCGATAACCCCTAAACTCTAGCGCTGGCAGTTTGCGTTCCTCCAGTACATCACCTTACCTAATGCATCAATGTGACGGATTTCCGAACGACCTGGGCAAGCCACGGCTGAGTAAGCTCGTATGTGTTTGTCTCTGTCCGGCAATGCCACCCCCGCGAGCAAAGCATCACCGGATGCGGATAAGCCTTTTGCCATTGGCTGTACGACGTCAATGGCTTCATTTCTATCATCTTCGTGATCCTCCCAACTTTTACTGCACCTTCCAAGACAAGTTCTCAGAATCTCACGAAGACAGTTGAGCATCGAAATTTGAGTATGGCTATGGAGATCCTCCCCCAGGAAGTCATCGACCAGATCGCATCGAACTTGCACCGACCCGATCTCAAGAACCTATTACTTCTATCGCCTAAGCTTCGCACCGCGGCGGAGAAGTATTCTGACGGCTTCACAGACTGCACTCTGCGAGTGCGTGATCTCTGTGAATTTGAGGAAAAGTTTCGCGGTGCGCGCTTCTGCTGGTTGCGGAAGCTGGAGTATAAGCTGGTTTTGCTGCCCCAACGGCTGCCAAACAGGATACGATCAACAGCAGACAACGCCGCAGAAGCGAAGCGCAACGCGGAGTATCTTTCCAGTCAGATCCATCAGCTCTTTGATTGCCTTCAGAGCCTCGAAGAGCATGATGGCCCGCAAGGCACGATTGATCTTGCAATCACTAGTCCTGAGACGCGTGAGACGGAGATTAGGATACCAGAAGCATGGTTCATACGGCTTCTTGACCCAAACAGGCTACCGACGCTCACATCTATCGGCTCTCTTTACCTGGGACCTAATCCGACTCAACGGCAGTCGAATTATTTCAGCAGATTCGATCTCAGAGCCGCGCTGGATCTCTCACTCAAACTCCCAGGCATTACGAGCATAAATGCCGAGCTCTTCGACGAACACAACTGTGATGCTGAAATCGATCTGGTCCGCTTCCATGGGCGAGAGGATTTTGCGAGGGCCGCTAAAAACATGTCTCTTCAGACAAGGAAAGCTGAGTTGAAATTCCAGAGCCGGAAGGCGCATCAACTTCTCGATCACGATGCTGCGATGCCGAAACTTATCCTCTCAGGGTCGTCGGACTCCTTTAGCTCAAGTCTTAGACTTCTTTGCCAAAACCTCACCCAACTTCGACTTAGTGCCATTATTGACCATTCCTTTTTCTGGCCCGAGGATGAGAATGGTTCAGTCTGGCCCAATCTGGAGTCTCTAGAGGTCAAATTCCACCCAGCAACCCCATCCGGATCCTGGTATTTCATAGGACCCCGTGGAGAAGGCAAGGATGTGCAGGGATACCCTGTTGAAGGTGTGGAATATGCCACCCAAGGCAATTCCGCTGACAGCGATACCATCATACTCGGCCACGCTCCTTGCAGACCATCAGGATGGCGCCTCAATCCCAATCCAGACACACTGTACCCGCTGCTCGCCGCGTTCGCCAAGTCAGCGGCCAAGATGCCTCGCTTGAAAGAAGCAATGATATGGTCACCAATCTGGTGGTACCTGGGAGATCACGTCTCATCCAAGTTCTCATATAACAAAAAATTCGACATGATGAATAGCCAGAAATCACTCGGTTGGGGAATTGGGTACACGGCACCAGATGTTGACGAGGACTCAGGCTCTGTGGGGTCAGATGATGAAGACGTTCGGCTCTTTGAGTGGAGAACCGGCAATTGGGAGGCGGATGAGACGTTAAAACAGCTGTTCCACAACATTGGTCGCGAGAGATACGGTGATGAGTTTGAAGACGATTGGGATCCAGACGCAAATCAGGAAGACCTGTTCTTCGAGGGTTTCTGCCAAGGCTAAAGAAATGTGTGACGTCAGGCTCGCAGAGATCTGGGAGCGAGATATTTCGGTGCAATTAGTTAGCTTAGCCGATACTGTTTGGCCACCGCGGGCAGTTGCAGTTGCGACTGTGGGCAATTGCTCGGTGGCTCGTGGGCGCCCAGCTGCCTAAGTAGATTACTGCTTGAATAATAGCCAAACAATACTGCCCGGATAGATCATTTTGCTTTGCCAGAAACCAATATTTCCGATGACTATTCGCAACCTTATCTCCAGTTCCAGGTTCCCTTGATTGGAGGGTGATAACAACTCGACTTCCAAGAAGTACTAAGACCTTGGCTCGCCCCATCCGAACCACTGAAACCCCCAACATCGTCTTCTCGGCATCTCGGCGCTCCTGGGCAGGAGCATTTTATCACTTAAGCGACTAACAAGCCTTCCGCGTCCCATAGTACTTGTGAACCCCAGGACCGATCGGGTGATAACGGCGGGACACGTTAGAAACCTTGAGAGCAAACATGCCCGCCGGCCACATTGAATTACGACAGAAAATACAAAGAAAACTGTTCCTCACTATGCGGATCCCGCTCCTCCACGCCAAGATCCGGCGGCGCATTACTCATACATGCGCGACGACGGAGAAAACTTGTACTTTGGGACTTCGTATACCTAGTCTATCCCATTCCAATGGCCTTATCGCTCGATTAACCATTCCGCTCCGATGTACCGGAACAGACGTTCTTGGCTGAGAGCCTTTATCAGCTTCTCGGGGATTTGTAGTGACTGGCCTCGGGGAGTAGCAGATTTGATTAGCATCTAGCATACGTCAAAAGCACGGGTTACTGATAAAAGTGATAAAAGCCCGGCGGCCATTGACAAACGGCTAGCAAAGCAGACGGAGCGCTTTTGCTCTGACATATTTCTATCGACTCCCCCACTGATCCAGGCATCGCCCTGAACTGCTGGGAACGGGTCTGGTGTTAAAGTTATACCAAACACAATTCAGCAGCCAATAGGAATCTTCTTCTCGATAGAAACCATGGACTCGACACCAGTTCTGCACCAAGGATGGGGGTCGGTTTCCTTCCGACATAGTTACGGAGTTTTGAACGCTAACAATATCCAGCTATGGACTCATGACTGGACTGGGTGTTCTTTTTGCGTATGTTACATTTTCCCAGTCCTGGGCGTCAGGCCCAAGTGCTGATTCAACTCACAGCGTGTTCATGATCATCATCACTTGGGCACTCAAAAGATACAACTATGAGCTTCAGACATCCGAGATGTTTACGGCAGCTGGGCGGTCACTAAAATCGGGATTGGTAACTATCGATCAGTCTCATACGACAACTTTCAGCGCTGATTCTTGCTAGGTCGCCTCATCGGTCCTTTCAACTTGGACATGGGCCGCGACTCTGCTGCAAAGCACAGCCGTGGCCTATAAATAGTGAGCTCTGTGATAACCTTTTGTCTACTAGTGAAGCTGACTTCATCAAGCGGTGTTTCAGGGCCCGTATGGTATGCCTCTGGGGCCACTGTCCAAATCATCCTGTTTGCCACGCTCGCTATTGAGCTGAAGAGACGTGCTCCCAATGCGCACACATGTGAGGCTTTGCTAGGCAATGGCCTCGTGAGTCTTGACTAACCTGGCTCTCCCAGTCCTAGAAGTCGTGAAAGCTCGATATGGCCCGGTCACACACGGCGTGTATATCGTTTTCTGTTGCTTCTGCAATGTCCTAGGTAGGTCTCGACCCTCATCGCTCTGGTCATCATCATACTAAGTTCTCGTTTAGTGACGGCGATGCTCCTCACTGGTGGATCTGCGGTTATACAGAACTTGACTGGCGCCCCCGTAGCAGCTTCCGTATTCTTGTTTCCGATCGGTAAGCACCTAATGTCAGAATATCCGAAGCTTTGAGTCGCCGTTCTGACTGTTGGACAGGTGTGGTTGTTTACACCCTTTTCGGCGGAATCAAAGCAACCTTTATCACAGACTACATCAACGGCCTAGTCATCCTCATCATCATCTTCATCTTTGCTTTCACAGTCTACTCAACAAATCATCTCCTAGGCTCCCCCGGGCGAGTGTGGGAAATCCTAACTGAACTTGCAGTTGAGCGCCCCTTGACAGGAAACTCTGGAGGCAGCTACTTGACAATGCGCTCCCAAGGAGGAAGTGAGTTCTTAAGTTCGAGTTTTGATACGACTCCACTCACAGTCACATAGTTGAGTTCTTCATCATCAATCTCTGCGGCAACTTCGGTACAGTGTTTTTGGACAATGGTTACTACAACAAGGCAATTGCAGCAAGTCCGATTGATGCCCTTCCGGGTTATGTCATGGGGTAAGGCCCTTGCGAAAAGTTATGAGATTCTTGTGTTCTGACACCACTCCAGCGGAATCAGTTGGTTTGCCGTTCCTTGGCTCACAGCGACAACTATGGGTCTCGCCGGTCTCGCCCTAGAAAAGTACGATATATGGCCGACATACCCGAACCGTCTAGCCGCTGCGGACGTTGATGCTGGATTGGTGCTACCCACCGCCGCCGTAGCTCTGCTTGGAAAGGGTGGAGCGGTTGCAACTCTCATACTAGCCGTGAGTAGTTCTTACAAGCTCGAGGCCATCTAGGTTGCTAACTTCTAGTAGTTCATGGCTATCATGAGCACTTACTCGTCTGAGCTCATCTCTGTGTCGTCCATCTGCACCTACGATATCTACAAGACCTACTTCAACACCAACGCTACCGGCAAGCAGCTTATGCGGATCAACTACATCGGCATGGGCGTCTTTGCTCTTGTCATGGCTGGGTTCGCAACTGGCCTCAACTACGTAGGTATCTCCATGGGTTACTTGTACCTCATGATGGGTGTCATCATTTCTTCCGCCGTCTTGCCAGCTGCTCTCACTCTTCTCTGGGATGGACAGTCTTGGGCCGCCGCCACCTTCAGTCCAATCATCGGATTCGCCCTTTCGATGACGGCATGGCTCGTCACAACGAAGATTAAGTACGGCGAATTGAGTGTTACGAACACCGGTGCAAACGAGCCGATGTTAGCCGGAAACTTGACATCGCTCCTTTCACCAATTGTCATCATCCCACTTTTGACTTTTATCCCACCTTTCAAGCCCCAGCAGTACGACTGGCAGAGTATGCTCAACATCCGACAAGCGGACGATCATGAGCTCGTTGACGCTGCTCATATGGATGTTGAAAACCCTCCCGAAGAGAGGGCGAGGGCACTGCAGAGTGATCCTGACGAGCAGGTCAAGCTCGAAAAAGCAGCCAAGACTGCTCGCTGGCTGACTGTTGGTGTGACACTCGTTCTGCTCATTCTGTGGCCGATGCCGTTATATGGCACTGGCTATGTATTTGGAAAATCTGTGAGTGCTTGTTCACTATCCAAATAGACTGCTGTACTAATACCGTGTCGCAGTTCTTCACCGGCTGGGTCGTTGTAGGAATCACTTGGCTATTCGCCTCTGTTGTCATGGTTGTCTTCTTGCCGATCTTCGAATCTCGGAGCACGATTGTGCGAACTACTCGCATGATGATCAAGGACCTCTTCGGCCTGAGAGGCAAGGGAAAGCCCGTCAGTGAGGGCATGTCGCCTGGCTCAAGTACCCCACCGGAGCTCACGGAGAAGGCAACGTCCAAGGCATAAAGTGTTCTTTAGTCGATCTTCGTAACTCAGGTTCAAGTAGTACTTCAAGTATGTCACATATAAATGCTGTCCAGACATGATCTGCGCACTACCTAGTATCCTGTTCTAAAAAGTCTCGTTCGGAGCCACATGCTCCGATGCTGAGAAAATGCTGTTGGTCTATTCATTTCCGCATACTCTCGGATTCCAGTATTAACAGCACGACAAATTGTCTCAGCAGGCTTAACCTTTGAATGAGCCTTGATGCGAGTTTACAGGTAGCGACTCAACTAGGCGATGATTATTGGTGGAATCCATTCGTTGCGTGCGTCGTGAAGCCTTTGAAAAATTCAAAGATATCCTCGACGGTTGCAAAGTCGAATGTGCCAGCAACATCTGGATTCACAACGTCAATCTACGAATATTGGATAACTTGAAGGTCTCTTTGAGGGAACTTACACTGATCTGGTCGGACGAGCACCATCGCGCCAACCTCCGGGTCAATGCCATATTTTACATATGCTTCTCCGTGGCCTGCATGGTAACTGACATCATCAACGAAAACATTTTGCAGGCCTTCATAATCTCATTAGCCAGAAGTACGTGTAATATCGAATCGTTGGAGGAGGAGGTTTCGAGACTTGGTAACTCATGTAATATCAAGGTACTCACACTTGACCCCCCACCTTCCTGCGTTAGGGGTAAACAGCCGTGGTATATGACGATCTTCCAATTTTCGTCGGTCAGAATTGAGCACCAAAACCAGATTCAAGAAGCTGTGGATATCATTTTGAAGTGTCGGAAGCTGTTTCATCGATACTTCTAGCGATTTTGCGACCTGTACACATGTTTAGCAGTGCTATGAGCCCGGTGACAAGGTGCTTTCGTGTTGCTCACCTGGAATAAGCATTTCGCTGCTTGAGCCTGCAAAATATCGCCAGGGAAGACGACCAAAGACCATCTCGAGTCCGCGCGTAGAGCATGCGAAAGTTGCATCGCTTTGGCATCAGAGAACCGAACGACTTGCGCGCTTTGGAACCTCATTCCCACGCTGACACCAGACGCCAGGCTATCCTTGTGACCAAGCCTCACGAGCATTGACGGCTGATATTGCGTGGCCAGACCAGCAGTGTATCTCCCCGATTTGATGAAGTAATCTTGGAAGTCTTCAGTAGTGTACCCATTTTCTTTCCGGTACGCCGAAGAAAACATCTTTGCAAATTGCCTGTCAAAGTCGATGAGGCCCTTGGCGGTCTGGTGGCGTTCAGAGACGTACGTCTCCAATATCGAGGGATGGACGTGCTTTCGGAGGACTGCGGCGAGTTTCCATCCAATGTTGTACCCATCTTGAAGACTGACATTCATTCCTTGTCCAGCCTTAGGCGAATGTGTGTGGCAGGCGTCGCCAGTAAGGAAAACTCGATGATCTTTTGTGAAATGGTCCGCAAGCCGTTGCCCGATGGAGTATGCAGAGAACCAGGATGTCTCGGCTATTTCGACTTGGTAAGGCTTGAAAATGCCATCGATGCGCTCTTTGACTCTCTCAGGTGTGACTTCCCCTGGAGTCGAGACTGGCATTTCCATGTAGAACCTGACCATCTCGTCGCCCTCTCGTGGAATGATGACCAAATTGCCCGAGTCAGACTGAATGACGCTTTTCTTCCGGATATCGGGAAAGTCGGTCCTGGGGTAGATGTCCATGACAGCCCAGACCACGTCACTGCTGTCGCCCACCATCTTGAAGCCAAGGGACTTTCTGACCGCACTATGGGCTCCGTCGCATCCCTAGATTTGGTGATTAGTGCCGTCTTCAGCTCACACGCAACCTTGGCGGGACTCACCAAAGCATACTTGGCATGATACGTGCGCTCAACGCCATTCTCAATTGTCTTCACAGTCACGCAACGGGCATCTGGATTTCCCGCAGCTTCACTATCGACAGCAACTTCACGTATATCACTTCCATACTGGATGTGTGATTTACCAGAAGACTTCACAATATCCTCGATCAAAATCTCATTGATGCGTGCCTGGTTCAGAATCACATGGGGTAGATGGCTAAGACCAGGCTCGGTGTCTGGCTCGAGATGTGACCTGCGAATCCCGCCCTTGCCGTCGGGCGACCAGAACGCAAGTTCGAGAACGTGGTAAGCTTCCTTCAAGACGTCCTCGGAGAGGCCTAGGTGTTCAAGGATTTCGACTGTGCGAACTTGAACACCGTCTGCCTGACCTTGCTTGAGGGGACCTTCGCGCCGCTCAAGGATCTTGAAGTTGATGCCGCATCGGGCTAGCCAGACTGCTGCGCAGAGACCAGCTGAGCCGCTGCCGCAGATAAGAACGTCGTACTCTTCAGGCATGTTGGAAACAAAATGACGATAGTGAGATCCAGTGTAGCTTGTTTTCGATCGCAAATGACACTTCTGATTGCTCGTCTTATACATCACTAGCTAGCCGAAGCTCCGAAATCAGCTACCGAGCGGGGTTAATAATTATTTCCCCGGAAGTCAACTTGTGCGGGGGGTTGTCATGGGGGACGTCCCTGCATACAAAGACGTTTCCTGTGCATCCGACCAGTCTTCCGAATTCCGCCCGGGATATGAGGTCGGCACCGGACACGACACCCACCAAACTATTGAGCCTGTGGATCCGGGTCCGCGTGGGTCCTCGAGATACCGACGGGGCCACGGCAGGTTTTTCACAAAATGCCGGAGCTTCGGCCACAAGATATTCATTTGAAAGGATCCAGCATGCCGCCTTGTTGCGATCGTATCAAGAAAAGTATGGTATTCCAATGCTGGTGTATGACGAAACCTGCTTTGCCTAAGCGCTTATGCACCCCAATTTACCCCTCAGTTGCGCGCCTCAACACAGCATGACGCCTTGGGCCCTTGGCTGCAAACGCAAAATGAACAAGATGGGCAAAAAATGTAGCTAGATAAGGGCAGCTAAATGGAACTTAACCAGTCAAATTCTGCCTCGGCGGATCATATTTCCATTTCCACAATTTTACGTCATCAAATACATGAAAGAATTTCTCCTACCTTTTCACTCCCCTGCGCGTCATCATTGCAAGTCTGCCATCCTCCAAAGCAACTGAATCAATCATTCACTGAATCATCATGTCTTCCTCCGTCATTCCCACTTCCACCTCTGTCGTCGAGAGCGCCGTCATCAAGGCTCCTCTCAGTCATGTCTGGCACTTCATCAAGCGTAAGTGCAGTAAAAATCTGGCCCAGGCAGTGGGTCAAGGATGAGTATGGGCAAACGCTGATATCGAGGTCTCAACAAATAGTCCAGAAATTCCAGAACTTCTGGTCTGCTCTGAAGGGCAGTGAGTTCGTCAAGGCTCAGGAAGAGACCGACATCGTCAGATGGACTTTCCAGGACGGCACCGTCCTCGAGGTCAAGCAGGAGGAGCACAGCGTAAGTTTCTTTGATCGCGGGGTTACTTCCTCATGATTGCAAACAGAAGACTACACGGAAACTAATTTCAACATTCAGACCATCAACCACTACATCACCTACAGCGTCATCACCTCCCAGCCTGAGCTGTCTTACACCTCTGTCGTCAGCACCATCCGCTGCTACCCCGTCACCTCCGGTGAGAACGAGAACAGCACCTTCGTTGAGTGGACCGGCAACTTCTCCAGCGACGCCGATGCTGGTGTCATCCAGGACGCCAAGTTCAAGCGCCGTGAGGCCCTTGCCGACCTGGCCAAGGCTGCTGCCAAGTTGTAAATGTTTAAAAGCAATGGGACTGGAATGTCAAATCGCTGAACCCTTGCGCTTGCATCGTCAAGGAAGATAGTCAAAAAAGTAAAAGATACCACTTGTTGTTCACAACTTCTTCCGCCCCTCATATTTCATGCTTGAAAATCACAGTGACCTTCACATTGCATTCTAAATATTCAACCGAAAGGATTTGGAGTGAGACAAAGTGAGAGAGACTCATTGAAACTTGCCTTTATGAGTAAGTATCTTCTAGTAAAGTGGACACAAGCCATACTTCACTTCGAGTTTTACTAGTAATGAATAATAACTTATATGGGACTTGCACTGCCTCTCCATTGAGGGCAGCTGCACTCTTGTCATCAGCTCGCAACTCATTTTAATACTCTTTTCAACCTTGTTCCTACATTTTCTCTTCGATGGATTCTCCTTTCCAAAGTCTCCAACCTCATACCATGCCCACCCTCCTTCTCAAATTCGCCACTCTCATTATCAACAAAGCTCTTAACAATTGCATGCCTACACTGAACTGCTGCCAATAGCGGTTTCGAGCCAATGGGTTCCGAGTTAGGCCAAATAGCAGTGACAGAGCGTATCCCACAACAGCGGCAACAGCCAACTTCTTTGGCCATGTCCGTCTCCTACGCCCGGCATGGGTCGGTCCCTTTGATATGTCAGCACTTTACCGTTCCAAGTTACCTCGTCTCACTCGCATGCTTACACGTATTTCCAAGTCACCAAAGTCGGGGAACAAGCAGCGATACCAGAAGTACGCTTGAGAGTAAGGATATGTCGAGCCATTCCACTTCTTGCCGTCCGTTGTGTCCTTCAGATACCAGCTAGTGCATCCCGTAGACCATACAGTCTTTTGCATGTCGGCCTGCATCTGGCTGACGTATTGCTGCTCTGCCTCTCTAGTAACTTCGACGGTCATTCCCTTGCCATCAAGCACCGGTTTGATAATGCGAAGTGCAAAGTTAATGGAGTTTTCCGCTGCGATGTTGGTGGACGTGTGGCCTGTGAGTGAGTTCGGTCCTAAAGTGAACTGAATTAGCATCCACCCTACACCTGTACGGCATGTAGTGGAGAGCCTACCAAGAAGTACAAAGAAGTTTGGGAAACCGCTTGCAATCGTGCAATTGTAGGCCTCTGGGCCACCAAACGACTCCCAATGCTGGTCTATCTGCTCTCCATTTCGACCAATGACATCCAAGCCCCCAACCGCATTATTTGTTACGAAACCATTGGCCAAAACGATGACATCCGCCTCTGTGACGCCTTCCCGAGTTCGAATACCCTCTGGTACAATTTCTTGGATCGGGTCGTCTAGTAGAGAGAGATTTTCCGAGTGCAAGCTCTTCAAGTAACCTGAGTCGAAGATGCGTCTCTTGCAGCCGAGTTCGAAGTCAGGTATGAGCTTGTCATGATACTTCGCCGGCGCCGTTGTCTTCATGTACTTCTCAGCGTTGGCTCTAGCACGCTTGCGATACTTATTCCCATCATTCGTCATGTAAAACCCTCGCAATGTGTTTTCTGCCGCAGCGAAGACCAGAAATCTCTGCAGCGTCTGTGTTCCTGGCACATGCCTCAAGACATTCTTCATGAACTCTGTATTCTCGTTGTCAACGGGGGGTAAGACCCAGTGCTTTGTGCGGATAGCTTGCGTGAGGTGCTTCGTCTTGCCTACAATGGCCGGTACGATTTGCGATGCAGTACACCCGTTCCCAATGACAACAACTTTCTTGTCCTGGATATCCACGGTTTGATCCCACCGGGACGAATGGAAGATGCGACCCTTGAAGCTTGTTGAACCGGGAACATCGATCTCCCGCGGCTGCATGAGTTGTCCTGTGGCAGCGAAGAGGAACTGACACTCATGCGCGAAGACTCGGTTGGTTTCGTAATGACGGATGTTCATCCTCCAGCGTTTGCGTTCTTCCGACCAGACGCATTGCTCGACATTAACGCCGAACCTCATCTTCTCTATGAGCGAGTATTTCTTGGCCACATCGTGGAGGTACTGCCATAGCTCCTGTTGCGGAGGCAGTACTCGACTCCAGTCTGGGTTGGACTCGAACGAGAAGCTGTACAATGCGCTGGGCACGTCGCATGCACATCCTTTGGGTCGATGTCAATTACTGCCGTGTTTGGCGAAGCCCATACTCGTAAAGGGAACGTTACCTGGGTATTGGTTGATAAACCATGTTCCTCCGAGATCACTGTGCCGCTCAAAGAATTTGATATCGCCTATGCCGTACCATCTTTTCAACGTAGCTCCCAGCCCGATCGCCGAGAACCCACTCCCCACGCACGCGAACTGACTGTAGGTAGGCGTATCCGAAGTTTTCGACATTTTCCGCATGTCAAATCGGCCTATGTATTGACACTGTTTTCGAAAACGATAGTTACGAGTTATCGTCTCTGACTCTGGTACACCTATTGACTCTGTTTATCGGATTAGAAGTCTAATTCGACCGCGGCGTACGGCCGACTGCGCAGGGGCCAATTGGGGGCCCTATTTATAATTATCGTAGCTAGCCTAACCTACGGTTAGAACCTCCTTTTTATACCTACTACGTAGATATTTATATAGTTTAATTAATCTCTTCGTTAACTACGGTTCGAACTAACTACTTTATAATAGGGATATTAATACTAATTAGTAATTAAATTCTATTATTATAAATCGGTAAGGTATTTTATTATATAAAAGAGACGACCTCTTAATACTATATAAAATAAGAAATTCGTACTAATTAACTTTATAAAAATAAACAAAAAAAGAGGTAATTCTTAAATACCGTACGGAATTAAATAATCGTAGCCCTTTATTACTTATAAAAGGTCGACGTTTATTACGTTAAACTACGTTAATTAATAAAACTACTTAAATAACTAGCCTTTTACTATCGCCCCGAGCAGCTTTTTTATTAAATAACTTTTTTATAGCCGGCCTATAATTAAAAATTAACTAGTTAAATTAGTAAAAGAAAATACTTACGTAATAACTACTTGCCTAATTAATTAGTATAATAAATAAGCTTAATAATATAATATAAAAAAGTACCGTACGATTAAAAAAAGGGATCTCTAAACGTAAATATTCTTATTTAGTAATAAAAGTAACTTTATAAAAATTATTAAGCTAAGAGATCTATAGTATATAAAAAAGTTTATTATTACGAGGATTTTATAAGTATAACCTTAAGCCCGTAATTTAAACGACCTCTTTATAGCTCCCTTAACTACCCCCTGGGTATTATTTAAAAATATAATATAAGGGACGGTTTAATAAAAAAAGAGGGGATTTAGAAGTCCTAATAGTATTAAGTTAAGAATATTACGGATTTTAGAAATTAACCTAGGAAAAAGGCGGCTACTTTAAAATAGTCCTATAACCTCTTATTAAAGTTATTATTAGTTTAAAAAAAGGCTAAAAAAACGAGGATTTAAAGGGGAAAAAAGAAATCCTCTAAAAGGCCGCTTAAAGGCTTTTTTTTATACTAGCTCTTAGCGCGAGATTATTAATTTTAAAAAATTAACTAAGTAATAGAAGGGATCGTTAATAAGTAATAATTACTTAACTATAATTAAGCTACGAAAAAGACTATTTAAAAAATATAAAATAGGGTACCGAGAGGCTATAAAAAATAAGATCTTTAAAGTATCTAACCTTATTATATATAAGTAATAAGTAGGCATTTTCGGTAAGTCCTTAAAATTTATAATTTTATAAAAAGGAGGGCTTAACTTTATTAACTATACTTAACGGCCTATATAGTTCTTAATAGCTTATATAGCTCCTCTACGAGCTACTTAGTATCTATTTTTAACTATTTTTATAGAATACCGCCCTAGAGGAAGTAAGTTAAAAAAAAAAGCTATTTAGAGATTATAGAGAGTATAAGGCTTAAGAAGCTAGAAGTATACGGGATAGTAGAAATTAGTAACTAGTAAAGATCCTAAAACTAATTACTATATCTTTTTATAGTAATATAAACGTTTACTACTATTATTATTAAAAAGAACTATTAAAACCTACCCTTTTATATTAAATAAAAAGGAAGATCCTAATAAATATAATAGCTAGCGATTTAAAAAGGCAATAGTAATTACTAAAAATAATAAAAACGAGAGTAGTAGTAAAATAGTAAAAAGAAGCGGGAATTTCCTAAACCTTAATAAATTCGTTAAGTAATAAAAGTACGGATATATTACGACTAGCGCGCGGATTAGATATATTCTTATTAAAATTAAATACGCTAGTAACTATTAATATAGGCATAAGCTAGAGCACGGCCCTTAGTAAGTTAGGGTAAAGAAGAAGAGGATAAAACCCGATCCTAAATAGAATCCTAATCCCTTATAAATAGATAAATATTAACCCGGACTATTAAGGGACGTAGATATATAAAATTATAAATTAGCCTAACGGTAAGTAAATTAATATAATATTAATTTATTTAACTAAGGTTTATAAAAAAAAGGGGCTATAGGGGTAACCCCTATTTTATAAAATCGTAAACGACCTTAGCTACTAGCTAAACGAATAGTTTATAAGTATAAGCCTAGGAATTATAAAAGTAGTTAATAAATTCCTTTACGGGCGAGGGGTATTATGAGCATAATTATAATCGTAAGAGCTATACGAAATATTAATAACGATAATTATAAAGGAGGAATTCGTATTATAAAACTAAGTATAAGTCGATAGAGCGTATAATCGCTTTAATAAATTTAAAGAAAGAGTAAACGACCTAAATTTCCTCCCTATAATTACTAATAAAAATCTATTATTATAAAAGGATATACCGGGGTAAAATATAGTACTAAAAGTACGATAATTAATAATTCCGCTTATTTTAATTTATAACTCGTTACTATTATTAACGTGAAATTCGGTACTAATTAGTTAATAAGAAAGGAAGTAGACGACCCGAAGTTATTAATAGTACGTAGTAACGTAGGGATCGCATATAGAGACCGAAAATCTAATAGTAAATACGAAGTAATTTATAAACCTTAAAAAGATCTTCCTAAAAAAGAAATTATACTCTAGGGGGAAGTATAAGGTTTTATAAAAAACCCTAATAATATTTTATAATTATTACGAAAAAGTTAGAATTAGGGAATACTAGTACTATTTAGTAATTAATATCGTACTTATAAGTAAAGCCTCTAATTATTATTATAAAGTAGTACGTAATCTTAATTAAAACGACTTTTTTAGTATAATTAATATAATCCGAAGCCGCTTTAAGACCTATAATAAGAACCTGGAGCTCCTATCTAAGCTACGAGCGATTCTTTTTATATTTATAGCTAGGATAATAGAGGGCAAATTGCGAGTAGAGATTTTTAAAGAGCTTATTAATTAAATCGATAAGTTAGTAAAAACCTAACTAAATAAGGGGATAAATAAGCGGAAAGTTAGATATTTTTATACTATAGTTTAGCGTATATTAAAAGTAAAAATAACTTTATACTAAGTACCTAAAGACTACGAGACGCTCTACTTAAAACTAAAATCTAGCTTTAATATTAAAGCGAGAATACTATACTAAACCTACTTCTAAGTATATAACGGCCCTTATTAATAATATTAAGTCAATCGAACGTATAATAAGAAAAGAAAAGAGGCTAAATACGGTAATTATTAATAAAGAGGCCTAGATTCGTTAAATAAGTAGAGATTTAACTTACGAGTAGGGTAATAAAAGAAGTAATACTATATTTATAAAAAGGATGGATATTAGTTAAATAACTACTTTAAAAAAGAGTATGTTAAATTATATAAATAATATAAAAAGTCGAGGGTAATAAATAGTAAAACTAGCCCTCGTTAGTTTAACTAATTCTTTATTATATATAAAAAAAGATCCGGGGGTATAGAACTTAGTAATAATAACTAAAGTAGTAGCCTAAAGTATATACCCCTTATAAGAGATTTAGAAAATAAAAAAGATCTTACCCCTTATACTAACGAATTAGATTATAACGAAATTAACGATATTAACTACTCTTTTTTCGCCCCGTTAGCTTCTAGAGGATATACGAGGCTAAACGAATAAAGGGTAGTAAAAGCTTTTAATAAATAGGCTTTTATTTATAAATAGTAAGGGAAGGTCCTTTAAATAACGGATATAGAGGTAGCTAAAAGGGCAAATTTAATAGGGCTAAAGCTTATTATTTTAATAATTAAAGAGAAGACGCTATCTCTCTTAATATTTAAAAAAAAGGAATATAGTACTAAATAAATCTAAGGGTAGCTAGAGGGGTCCTTTTTATACTACTTAGATCCCTTAAATACTAAGCTCGTATAAGTATTTTATACGAGCGAAAAGTACGGCCTAGATAATTTTTATAAAATTATTCTAAATACTAGGGTATTATAATAATTAACTAAAAGAAAAAGGCAATTCTAGGCGCTATAAAAGATCGCGCTAATAACGCTTAATACGTTAATAATAAGTATTACGAGAATTAGTTTCGGCCTAGGTAAGGAAATCGTCGCCCTAGGTATAGTAAAAATAAAAACGTACTTCGGAACGATAACTTTTTATATTTTATTTATTAGTACCCTATTTCTCCTATATCTAAAAGATATAAATCGACTAAATATTATATTTAATAATATAAGGAATAGAATCTTTAGTAATAAGTACTTCGAGATAGTCGAACGATAATAGGGGTATGCGTTTATAAAGCTTATTAATAATACGAAGTTAATTAATTACTTAATAAAAAGTGAGCTTAGAAGACTATACTAAAGATTTAGGTATCCGTCGGTTACGAGGCTATATAACCTCTTAAAATAATTAAATAATAATAATATTAAAATAGGGGCGCTAGAGTAGTTAATAAAAGTATATTATTAATACTAAATAAATGCGCAGAGCCTATGTAAATTTAAATTTAAATTACGTAATAAGCTTAACTTTAACTAGGAAATCGTTATTAATATTTTTTATTTAAATAGTTAGCTAGTATTATATATAATTAACGTAGCTATATCTTTCTAAGTAGGGCAATTCCTCTAGGATTTATAAATAAAAATAGTATAGGTAGCCCTGCGAAAAAGCTAGATCGATACATACTAAGGACTATTAAATAGTATTAAAACTAACGTTAGTACTAGCTTTAAGTTAATAAAATTTAGGGATAATATAATAGCCTACGGTATATAACTAAAAGTCGTACTTATTAAAGCGCACTATAGTATTAGAAAGGTAAAAAGGGCATACTAATAATTAAAAAGGGCGTTTAGAATTATTAAAAAGGAAAATCTGGATTTTATTAATAATAAATGCCTCTAGATAGTACTTAAATACTATAACGATACTATAGGGCTTAACGGACTTATATTAACGCTATTAATATTTAGAGCATATTTAAGAACGACCTTAGCCTCGCTACCGTTACTAAGTATAAACTAACGAGCCTAAGTAGTTAAAAAAATAATACGGGTATTACGTAAAGTAAGCGTAAAAAGGTAAGTTAATAAAGTAATTACTATATATAATAGGCTTAATATAGGGGATAATTTAGATATATTATTAAATTTAGATATATGAGTATAGTACGAAATTACTTAATAATAAGCTAGGCTATATAAATTAATTTTTATTAACGAGCGCTCTTATATAGTTATAAAAAATCGTAACTAGCTACTCAAAGTATTAATTACGGTAATTAAACTATATTATATAGATCCTAACGAGGTGATTTTTAACCTATAAGAAAAAAAAGAGCTAGGGGAAACTATATAACCCGTAGTAGAGGTATAGGAAATTATTTTTAACGAAATCGTCGTAATAGTACTAATAGACGACGAGGAAGAGGAAATTGCTAAAAGGGTACTAATACTATTAGTAAGACGTCGCAGAAGACTATGATAATAAGCCCTAATGCGGCAATTTATTATTAATAACGAGGTAATTAATACTTTTTATATAGTAAAAGAGAAAGCCGATTTCGAGCTAGTAGTTAAACTACGTAAAAAAGGCGTAATTATAACTATTAAAAAACCGTATAAGGGATTAGATCTTATTAAAGTAAACACTTTTTATAATCAAGGGGTCTATCGATTTATCTTATACGACTTAGAAAAATATATAAACCTCCGTATATTTAAATTACGAATAGTTCGTAAGATTAAAGAAAAAGGAATACCCTAGTTATATAAAAAGTCTAAATACGTAATTTAGAGGTAAAATAACGTTAAAAAGGCAACGCTATTTATATAATTACTTACTATATAACGCTATAGCTAACGATTAATAATAATATTAATAATATTATTACGGAAGAAGGGATATAAGATTTAGAGCCGTAATATTACCTAGGCCTATACCTAATCGGCTATAGGGCTTATAAGGAAAATCCTAGCCTATTTACTAAAAATAATAGCTAGTAAGTACTTAAAAAGTACGATTATTAAAGTACTTAAGCTATTATATAGGCTCGTAAAATCGGGTACTTATTAGTGGGCTACTTACTACGATTTTTATATTAATTAACTATTAATAGTTACCTCTACGTACGACCTATACTTACTAATTGTAAAATATAAAAGTAACTAATTTAAAATTATTAAAATATAAACCGACGATATATTAGGCTTATTTAATATTAACTTTATAAAAAAGGAGGATAAGGAGCTTTAGAAAGCGGGCTTTATAACGAAGCTAAAAAAGGTCTTTATAATAAATACCCCCTTAGTATTTAACAGCGGGATTTTTATAATTAAAGGGGAAACCGTCGTTTTTTAATAAAAGGGGTAGGGTAAGAAGATTAACCTCGTCGATCCGAACGTAACTAACGTTAAAAAGTAATATAAGGCTAAGCTTATATAAGGGGTATATATTATAAGTATTTATTAGCCTGAGGCGACTTTTAATTATACTAAGGTAGTATAGGCTATAAATTTAATTAAATAAGACGTTAAAGTACTTAATAAGTAGCTTAAGTAGTAGTAAATAAATCTTAATCGAGGTCTCGTTTACTACTTAATTAGCTTTATAATTAATAAGCTTTACGTTTTTATTAATAGGTTATTTATAAATAATAACGACCTTATTTCGTAATTAGGATATATTATTATCTTAATTAATAAGAGTATAAGTAAGAGCGAATTTACTATATATAGTAATATAATTTATTACCTATTAACTAAAAATAAGCGGGTAATAAAAAGTATACTAATATTGGAGGTTTATAATATAGTTAACGGCATTAACCTCTCTTACGTAATTTTAATAACGTTAAAGAAGATTACTAATTAAATTAGCCTTTTACCTATTCTAATAGTTATTTATACTAATTCCTACTCGCTATATAAATACCTCGTTAAATTAAGAATAAAAAAAAAAGAGGTTTATAATTAATATTATAGCCCTTAGGTAATTATATAAAAGGCGCGAGATACTTAAAATCCGTTAGATTAATAATAAAAATAACCTCGCAGACGCTTTTATAAAAGTAGTACTAAATAAGGGATTAAAGTAATTTATAAATAATAAAAAAGTTATTATATAAATAGAGGGATAGATTATATAAAAAGAGTAAAGAAAAGGGGGAAAAAGAGATAACTTAGTAAACGGGCCCGAGGTCGAATTATACCTCTAACTATAGCGGTTAAATTAATAAAAAAAAGAGAAAGTTAGTATCGGATTAGAAGTTTAATTTAACTATAGTATATAGCTAACTGCGTAGGGGCTAATTAAGGGCCCTATTTATAATTATTATAGCCAGCCTAACCTACGGTTAGAACCTCCTTTTTATACCTACTACGTAGATATTTATATAGTTTAATTGATCTCTTCGTTAACTACGGTTCGAACTAACTACCCTGTAATAGGGATACTAACACTGTTCCCAGAAAGGATGAGGTCAAAAACTCAGTTTAAGGAAGCGATCAAACACTCGCGAAGGTTAGGATAGTGCGGGGGAGCATGTCGTCGTCGACCTTGGTCAATGGTGGGTAGTTCACCCATGCCTCGGCTCGTCCCACGTTGGGCGTAGCAGTCTCGTCCGAGGGTGGCAAGCATATGCATGCTACTACGACGTCGTTGTGAAACTTTGTGAGAGCTTCTGAGAAACACCATGACCTAAGAGGACTCGTTTGATGGGGGGATCGCCCTAAAGTGGAGAGCTACGGCCCGGGGATGAGGGGAAAATGGAGCTGGTCGCGGAAGGGTGACGATCCCGCTCAGGACTATTGGGGGACCATGGTTCTTGGCAGATCGGGAGCACACGAGCTATGTGAGAATGCAACGGTTCACGGCCGGAGCGCCGGGGTAACGGAGATATTGACGCCCCGGTCCATCTAGAATACCGAAGACAAAGTCCAACACATTCACTTCTCCGCAGGTTCTACCATCTCAAATTGACCAGTTGTGTCATCAATCTTTTGCCTTGGCGTATACGCGATATCTTTCGCGCTTGCAGTAGTCTCCCTCGCAAGACGCCACAACCACTCAGGACCAGCTCGCTGCAAATCAGTCACGTCAGTGAAGTCCAAAAAGTCGAGGAACGCACAGAACTTACCAGGGCTGTCACAGATGACATTATACCGGGCAGGTAGATCGTCCGTCCGAAGCCACTGTAAAGGGAATCTACAATGGCCTCTCCTACCGAGTCCACATGAAGGAGCGGCATCATGAAGTGAGGCTGACCGGGGTCAAAGGGAACCAGCGGCGTTCGGATGAAGCCAAAGATTCCAAGCGTTTGACGAACTTTTGGCGCTTTGTGAATGTATTTCAGCTCAAGTTGAAGTGACTGGGAAGTGTTAGCGGTCGTCCCAGCGCTCGACAAGTCAAAAAAAGTAGCATTTACCTCATGCATTGCGGTGAGCCCAGCCTTCGTGGCAGAGTAGTCAGCAATTCTCACTGGGGGAACCACCGAACTCATCGATCCGACGTTGACGATATGGCCATGATTGGTGCGAACCATGTGCGGCAAAAATTCCTTCGTAAGCAGGAAGGGGGCGAGCAAATTTGTCTTGATGGTCAACTCAACGTCTGCGTACGAGCCTTCCATGACGCTGTAACCCCGTGCGATTCCCGCATTGTTGATGAGAACGGTAGGATCGCCGACTTGAGTTCGGATCAACGTGCAAAGAGTCTTGAGCGCTTTTGTGTCGGTCAGATCACACTTGAAGAAGTGGATGTTGGAACCTTTCTGAGGCACCCATGATAGCGGAGCCAGGTCGACAACAACGATAGTCGCCTGGGGGTTTCTGGCCAAGATATGTTTGATGATACTGTGGCCGATGCCGCTGCTGCCACCGGTGACAACAATTATTTCTTTGTCAAAATCCCATGTGTGGTCTGTCGTCCAGTTGTTTGCTGACCATTTGTTGAGATACTCGGTGGTTGACAAGACGAAGCTTGCTAGAGCCGCGAGGAACGCAACGCGCTGAGCGGTGTCAAATCTGATGTCTGAGAGTCCGACCGCTCCGTTCTTTTTTGCTGATACCACCGCCAGTCCAGTTGCAAGCGGTATCGAGAGGTATGGATTGAGGACTGATTTTCGGAGCCATCTGGCAATCACGTCGACCGTGAATCCTTCTCGCGAGGTCAACATGGTGCAGTTGTCACTAGCGTCATCAATCCCACGAGACACTTAAGACAGACAGGACTTTTGATCATTAAATGAAGCTTGAATACTGTTTGGGGTTGGTATTTTAATGTTCTGGGCGAAACTGTCACGTTTCAACGTGAGCCGAGATCGACGCCAACAGCTTTGGAACGATCCCTCCAAAGTGAGGAGCCGAGGTCCGGAGCCACTTCAACGAGATCAGACCAAGCGACTTGATACCCCAATCTGCACGAGCATGAGGTTTGGAGATCCAAGCTTCCTTTCCCTGCACGTCAAAGTGAGGGGCATCCCCCACGCAATAATGCAAGGGTCTAACCTGAAGAAGCACCATGATGCTACGTGGGAGACCGGTCTTTGTGACGAGTTTAAACGAGTGCGAACTACCTTGTCGGCCAATTCACACCAAGCTACTGTTACCTCTGCCACCCTGAACAATCTTGAATTATGCCTCGGTCGGAAGCATCGGTAGTTGGAGCGTCTCTTCGGTTGCCCGTGCCTCCTGCGGATTCCTGCGGACAGACTTGTCAGTGACATTCTGAGCCACATTTGCGTTTCTTGTCCATGTCAAACCTCCTGTCTGAACCTGTCTGAACGTTTCTCCAGACTTCCAAAGCCACCCTGCGCTGTGCGGTGGTGGTTGCTTACTCACTTGCCAGTTACTCGTAGCACAGCCTTGGCTCATTTCATTTATGTCGGCCATACGGCTGGATCGTAGACAGCTTTGACACCAGACGAACCGAATCCTTAGGCACACTAGTAGACTTCTTTCCGGGTGCGATCATCGCGTGCGAGTGCGACTGAGAAACGAGAAAACATGTCGGTATCGAGACCGCAGCTTTCGCTGTGGGAGAAGAGAGACTTGGTCTTTCGTTTGCTATTCCGTGGTATGTCTCGCCTTCAACATGGCTACTTCCTTACAGCGAGGCATTGAATGGTGACTGACTCCGTGTGTTGATAGCTCCGATACAACTGGCGTGGAATTTCTTCTACGGCATCCCGTTTGCTATCGCGAGAGGCGTCTCTATCCGCTTCTTTGCCTTCTGCGCGTATTATCGTTTCGCTCTGGGGTCGATGAGAGCACGCGAAATACAATTCCTCATCCCTCCTTCGATCAAGACGTACGAGAAATGGATCGCGAAAAAGCAGAAGCGCCATCCAGAGCTCGCGGACAAGCTGCAGAAAAAGATCGAGTCTCTCCCTGCTAATGACGGCTCGATCTTGTGGATCGGCAATCGTCAGAAGGCCACAAATTTTGTGTTGTTTTTCCATGGCGGCGGATACGTAGTGCCTCTTCTCCCCGGCCATCTCGACTGGTGCTGGAACGCGTATGTGACCGGCGGCCCTGGAGCTCACGCAGAGGTTGCCGTTGCTGTCTTGCAGTACACTCTCGTCCCCGAAGCTCGATATCCGACACAGCTCCGTCAGGCGATCGCGGCGTTCAACCAGCTCATCCTATCCGGCATCAAACCCAACGACCTCCTCATTGGCGGCGATTCGGCCGGAGGCAACCTGGCGTGCTCCGTCGTTCGCCACATCTGCCACCCATGCCACCTCGAGATCCCGGCCCTGCGCCTGGAGAACCGTCTTGCAGGTGTGTTCCTGGTGTCGCCCTGGCTTAGCAGCAAGACGACGACGCCGGCTTTCACAGAGAACAACTACGTCGACATGCTCACCACGACATGTATGTCCCGTGCCACGGCCGAGCTCCTTCACCCGCGATTCCCCGTGCGGAATAAGTCCGACGAGAGCGATCTCGCCATGGCGATGCCAATGGACGGCGACATGGCGTGGGTGGATGAGATTTCTGCGGCGACCAAGAGTCTGTACATCACTGGAGGTCAGCAGGAAGCTTTTAGAGATGATATTCGCGCGTTCTCGGAGCACGTCAGCTGTGGCAATAATGATCTGGATCTGCTAGTTGAATTGCCGGAACGCGAGGCTCATGATTTCATCTTGCTTGAGGGTCAGACGGGGCGTGTGGGCGATGCGACGGTGAGGATGAGAAATTGGGCGAGTTCACAGTTGGGCACCGGGCGCGCTTCAGTGTAATGTAGCATGACAGGGGAGAGCCACAAATGTATGAGAGGTGGTGGTGGTGGTGGTGGTGGTGAGTTATTCGCGCCAATAAACTCATTGATTGATTCATTCGCGAGCGAATAAATTGTGATTCGATATGAGAGAATGACCATGTGCCAGCGTATGTTGAGGAGTTGTATTCGCGTGCATTTCGCTGTAAGCAATGGAGGTTGAGAGTGAGATTGAAGCTTATGATTGTGAGACTGGTGAGGGGTCTTTTTCACTCGCTGTCACGCTTCCAAGCTGTAACAATGTGAAATTTCACTGTTCTTCGCAGTGCAGCGAGGCGACAAGTGCTCCTGAGTCATCATATCCAAACCCTGGCTTATCTAGTGCCTTGAACCCCGGTTCTTATCCCAGTCAGAATGAGCGGTCTGGTCGAATTAGAGAAGGCATCTTCTGCATTTGTCCGCACCACCTGCTTGAAGAAGACGACAAGTTGCCGACGGTCTCGCCAAGCGAGGCCTATTTTGGCCGCTTTGAGAGCGGGGTGGAAAGAAACAGACGCGTCGCGTCCACAAACTCCAGGCAATAGACGGCACGGCATCTCGTCGAGGCTTTTTGACTATAACACACATTCTGCGGGGCATTTTGAGTGCTTTTTGTTCCTTCTCAGATTGTAATAATACTGTGAGTCTCAGGAAACATACCACCAAACTCTCAGACTCACTTTGCTCACTTACCCCTCATATTTCAGCCGTGGCCATCGTCGACGAGATGCCTCCAGATCAACCCCCTCTCAACTGCGCCTACAACCGTGACGATGTTGTCGCTGGCCTTACTCAATACTATTCGGCCCTCACGCGCCTCGCCTACATTCCATCATCATACGTCGACTTCCCACCGCCAGGAGGCTGGACAGATGCCGATCTAGATATCGGCGCCCTGCGCGCTCTGCGACGCTCCGAGGTCGTTATCGACCTGCTGCGCCATCTCCCCTACGCCAGACCGATGCACGACGGACCTCGTCCGGGCCCCTGGAACGTCGCACCACAAACCAAGGCTGTGCGCTACCTCCGTCACATGGGACACTTCAGCCAGTGGTCCGATCGCGGCGACGCGGGGCTTCATGAGCTCGCTGCCCTTCCCACGCGCGACACGGGAGCCGCTCCGATGGATTTGCCGCCGGATGTTGTCTGCCTCACGTATGGAGAGTACCGTTCTTCCAGTTCGCGCACGAAGCCTTACTGGTGGATCATAGACTGCAGCCGAGGTATCCTCACGCCGTACGAGGAGAACCTCTACACTGTTGGAAAGGTCCCGCGTAACAAGCCGTGGCGGTGTGTACGGTCGTACTCTGTTACAGATTACTTCTCTCAGCTTGTGTCAAGCTTAGGTGTTCAGCTGTTCCCCGTGCCGCCGACCGAGGACGACGACGCTGAGATCCTCGACCCGAGCGCTCTCGCCAAGTCGTCGGAGCCGGTGGATATCTACAGCGCCCACGGCTGGGGCACTGGCGACCTCGCAGACTTCAAGCACGACGAGTGCATCGTCGCGCTCCAGGGCTGGCGGCGCCGGGTACACGAGGCAGAACAGAGAAAGATTGCTCAGGACGTTGACGACGCAGACGATGAGGACTTTGAGATGGACGACAGTGATGACGATGAGGATGCGGCGCACGAGGGAGAAGCGGGCGACGGACTTGCTGATGCCGTGGCGGATATGGAGATGGATGATTTGAGTGCCGAAGCTGCTGCTCTGAGAGCCGATATGAGCCCAGAGGAGCGTGCAAAGTTTGATTGCAGACAGACGCAGTCGCACTTTGAGTGGATCGACGAGGAATGATTGAGATGCAGCATGCCTTATGAAGCCAAGTTTGTCATTGATTTGCAGCTAGTAGATGAGATATAGAACAATGCCAAAAGATAATGACCACGCCCACACCCCTGTAAGTCAAGTTCATGATCCAGGTACAAGTCAAGACAGCCTCGCATCACATCTTCGATTCATGCATCATCCTCTTCACCTCATAGTCCCAATTTGGATCGCTCCCCTGACTGTGCTTCTTCAACAAGGCCATCGAGTTGCCTCGCAGAACCTCAGGCGCAAGAAACGACCCCCTCGGATGAGATGCAACAAACCCTTCGTATGAGAGAACCTGGAGCTCAATCAGCGGGTCAGGGCAGTATGGGAAGTCCGATCCGAATAGAATGTGAGACGGATCGGCAAAGTCGAGTAAGCCACCCAGCTGTGTCGGGCTGGAGCTCAATGCTGTGTCGTAGTAAAACCGAGCAAAGTCCGCCTGAGCAGTCTCGTAATCCACAGCGACGGCATCTGCGAGAGCTGGGATGTTGAGTGTTCCCAGGACACGGGTGGCTAGGAATGGAAGAGTTCCTCCGGCGTGCGAGAGAATCACGTCGACATCAGGACAGGCGTGGAGGGTCCCGGTCAGGACGAGGTCCACCGCAGCTCGGGTAGTTGCGAGTGGGTAGTCGACGATCGGCTGCGGGAGAGTTGAAGCTATGAGCTTCGGCGTCACGTCGAGGCCCGTCGGGTGGAGGAAGATGAGAACCTTGTGACCTTGAAGCTTCTCCCAGATGGGCTTGAAGGCTGGGTCACCGAGGAGCTTGCCCCCATAGGAGGTAAAGACGGTTACACCATGGCAGAGTCTTTGCTGCTGGTAAAGAAACTCGATTTCTGATACTGTGCCGTCGACGTCTTGCCAGTCCGGTAAGACTCCAAAGAACCCCAGACGTTTCTCTGTCGATGACTTGTTGATCCGGTCTGCGAGATCGCTATTCAAGGTACGTGCAAGCTTTCGCCCGTCTTCACCACTTCCCGCGATTGATGCACCGGGAGCGGAGACTGATAATATGCCTAGCCATGCCATTAGTGGAATGAAGGAATGATACAGTCGTCTCCCCTAATTTATAGAACTTACCTATAGATGTGCTGATGTTATCCATTAGCTTCACGGTGGCATCTAGGGACCACTCAGGCGATGGAAACCCGGAAGGGTCGCCTCCTGCGGCATTCACAGCTGCAAGGTATGCCGGGGGAAGGGCGTGGATGTGTGTATCGATACGTCCTGACATGTTGAACTGGTTTTGATTCTTATTCAGTATCATGGATTTTTTTGAGTTGTACACTCATCTTGTTAAGTACATCTCATGAAGTGTACAAGTGTTGTGGCAACCACTCCTAAGTCCCCGGCCAATACACGGAAGCATAGTGCCGATGGCCGACCCCTCTCGACACCGAGCTGCCGAACTCAACCACTTTGGTCGTCATTGGGTGCCCCTAGTGGTCGGCGTCAGATATTCGCTAGCTCCGACATTTGTATCAGGAACGGCATTCGGTGTGTACAATGACCGCGAGCAATCTTTCACTACGCCAATATCAGCTGTGACGGTGTTTAATTTCGGTATATTCCTTACGCGCGACGTTGAAGTCCTCAAAGCCTGAATGCCTATTTGACAAAAGAAATCGACTGTGAACGCAATGGAGCCACCATGCTAGATAATAGGTAAAGAGATCTGCATGACACCGAATAAGTTCCTTGCAAACACGGTTCGCCTACACCGTAGAGGAATTTGATGGAAGCCATGTATGAAATAATAGGTCGAGCTTCAGTCGAATTTGCATGCCGGATCTTCCACATCATAAGCTTGCCGTTACGTAGGAAATTTCTATCCATTTCGGACGACTATGACACAAGGTTTGACCACCTGAAGCTATGACCTGGCTCGGAAAGTATATGTTGTGTGATTGCCTTGGAGCTACGTTTCTCAGCATACTAATTTCTTGAATTATCGTTACAAAATAAGCATCTAGAGAAAGCTCGTCGTGATTCCGATGAGCTCGGTTCACCAGTTTGCTCGTATTTTCCGCGTCTGTAGTCGTTTCTCAGGTAGCACTGGCAATGGTCACGCCTTCAGCTTGGTGAGCGAGGTGGAAGCAAGGAGATAAATGTGCAAATCCCCCATGTAGAGACATCGCTTGAAGGGGCGGTTACACTCACGAACCCGAGCCGTCAAAATGCTCGAAAAGAAAGAACAACAATCGGCGGCTCTAGGCCGAGAAGATCGTCACTCAGAACGTCATCAGGTCTCCCTTATGTAGTGCGACATTGCTTGTCGTACCCGCTTACCTCGCCCAGCGCTCAGCAAGGTCCTTGATACCTCAGCAGGCTTTCATATTGGTCTTCCAGCCAAGGAATCTTTCCATCCCTATGGGCAGCGGCCGAGAGCTCTCGCTTGTGAGGTTTATCCCAGCTCTTCAATCCACATTTCAGCCAGTGTTTCGCTTGCCATCTCTGCGTGCGCTCCATCACAAGTCACTGGCGACTGATGTTCGTGCGGTGTTGCATTATCCGGAATTCTGCAGGGCTTCGCAACTAAGACATCGTTGGAGATTCTTACCATATCCAACGACACACGTTATCTGTAGCACCACATGCTGGAGCTGACAACTGACCATATTTCTGGCTACCCTATGAAGAGAGTGAGCGCCATAACATTGGCTGTCTTGAAATAGCGGCTGAAAACGTCTTTTGCTCAGCCCAATTGCATACCTGGCTGCCTTCCTATCATGTACATTCTACCGACAATCATGCATCGGCCACTCCTTTGCCCCTGCTAGTGCTTACTCACTTGGCTCAACATCGGCCCTCATTACCTATGATGATCACGACTTTCGCTTAAATGAAACTGGTAAAAGCGTAATTTTTCTGCTACTTGTGTATGAACTATTGTCAAGGTCGTTAGACCTCTTCGGACTTCCTTCCTTGAGCATGGAGATCTCCGACCAATTCAAACTTGACCACCTGTCTACCTCACGATCAATTCGACTAGTAGTGCTCCAAAGAAGCGCGAAGAGAGAATCTTTTCAAGAACCTCTCAGCTGCTGCCTTGTAGAAGCGAACGTGGACTGCCCGCCCTCATACGTTGCGCTATCTTATACTTGGGGCGGAGAAGAGCCGTGCGAACCGCTCACAATACGAACCTCTGGATCATCCACTAAACAATTGTTAATAACTCCTAATTGCGCTGCAGCACTGAGGTTGTTGCGTCGATCCCTTCAGCGAAAATCGAAGAACCGCCGTAGCTTGAGTGTCTGGATAGACGCCATCTGCATCGTCCAAACATCCGACGATGAACGCAATGCTCAAGTGGCCATGATGGCCGAGATCTACCAGCGCGCAAAAACTGTAGTCGTTTGGCTTGGAGAGGATCATGCACCGGCAACTTGGGGCAGTCTGGCATGTTCGAAGCCTCTGGCCTTGTTCCCACGTCTGGGGTATGATCGCGGGCGTAATGAAGGACTAAAGAGCTTAGCTGCCAGAATGGCTCTGAAAGGTACGATGCCGCACATATCCTGATCATCAAATTTTCTCATCGACCTCTAATCAAGAAAAAGTTTGCAACAATGATACGCTACATCACTTGAGACTATCACCCTACTGGACACGGGTATGGACGCTCCAAGAATTCGCCCACAAGAACTCCGCCGTCCTCTGCCGTGACTCCCGACTCTTCGTCTTCTCAAGCCTTGCCCGTCTCCTCGCAGTGGCACCAAAAGATGAGAGCGTACCAAGTCAGCAGGGCATGGACCTACATGTGGACCTCTACGAATGGCAAGCAATGGCAACGACACGGCCGTTCCGCGCAGCAACGAACCAACTTCGTCGCGTCCTTACAATGCAAGCCTCAGAGCCGCGAGATAAGATCTTTGCGCTACGGGCACTGTCCCCAGGTGTGCTCGGCAAAATGACGGTGGACTACCGGAAACCTGTCGGAGAGGTCTTTCGGGACGCAACGAGGCTTATGGTTGAAGAGGAGGATAGCTTGCGGGTACTGTACTTTTCTAACCGGAAGAAGACGACGGCCGGTGTTGCGTGGGAGACCATGCCGTCGTGGACAGTCGACTTTGCGACTACGGATTCTGAGGTGAGGGGGTCGTATAAGTACTACTATACCAGTCTTTGCGCAGCTTCTGCCGGCGCCAAGTCGTATTTCGCGTTCTCTGGCGACGGGAGGAGACTTACTCTTCGAGGGGCACGTGTAGGGAAAGTAGGGAGTTTTGTGAGCGACAAATTTCCTACCAAGAGCCAGTGCTCTGAGGGAAGATGCCATGACCATGACAAGATGATGGCAGACAAAGACGAAGAGTGTGAGGAGAAGCGTCCCTTTCCGCACGTCTGCGAAAGCCCGTATTTAGATGTACTCGGCGATTTCATGAGGAGCGTTACGAGCACCATCTGGGCAGGACCCAAGCTCGACGCTATGGGCCGCAGTCTCTACGAGTTGCTGTGGTGGATCATCCAAGGGCCAAAGAAGCATGAATGGTCGACATCCATGTCATCAACGTCAACTTCAACATCCACATCATCATCGTCATCTTCCAACAAGGCGGTACGAGGTATGTCAGTCGTCTCATCACTCGTCAAGTGGGACTCGCGGCGCGGGTGCCAGTGCCGAGTCGAACTCCGGCTAGGACGTTTGTTCTACACACTTGACAGGAGGGCTGGATTTGGAGTTGTTGGCGTTCGGGAGGGTGATGACGTTTGCCTTCTCGCTGGGATGGATCATCCGTTCATATTGCGGCCTTGTAAAGGTGAGATCGGAAGGTATACGATAGTAGGACCAACAGTGTTTGCTGGTGCGATGGGCGGTGAGATGTGGCCGACCGATGAGGATGAGCTCGAGTACTTTGAGATTGTGTAAGACACGGTGTAAGAAATTGTGTAAAACTATATTAGAGGGTATGAAGCATTTTCTCGCGACATTCACAGATGGCAGGAACATCTGTTCAATGTTAGATTAGTAGTTGATTATACAGACGTGTAGAAGTGATTGATGAAGCTCCGTAGCATGCTCTCTACTTTCGTGAAGAAGCGCGTCAGAACTCAATCCCTCGGCCCCTGAAGTGCCAGTATCTGCGATTAGACTTTCGATAGGAAATGAGAAATCCTTCAAGACGAGCGGGCACTAGCTTTGTGAATTGACTCTGACAATTCAGCATCGGACCTTTCCTTCGGGCAGTCCGACCGAGTCAATCATCTGAAGAGTACATGCTTTGCTCCCAATTCTCCAAGCGCGGACGTACAAGCCATCTTGTAGTCCATCCTCAAGCCCAGCTTCAAGAATACATAAGAAGCAACAGCCCTGTCGAGGCTGACAACAAATGACGTTGTACTGGAGTTCTCCGTGTGTGCGTATGTGCGTCGTACGTGCGGTGTGCCCCTCTTTGTACAACACATCAACTTGCCAACAACCATTTTCTCGCTGCTGCCCCGCCACTAAGCCTCGTCTCGGAGCCTCACTTTAGGGGTGTTGCCAGTTGAAGAGGTGGGTTAATTGACTTTAGGCTGTGCCTTCATGCAAGACCATCCCTGACTCTCACCAACCTAGGATGAGTGCTCTTTTTGAAAAAGTGCGCCCAACGGCCCCCCACCGCCGATGATGAAAGTACGGTTCGGACGACTCTGAAACCCCAAGTGAAGCACCTCAAAGGCCGCCAAACGGCCCCTCCAACCGGAACCAACACCAAGTTGCCAACCCCTCTTCTGGCGGAAATCTCATCGGCCTCATCCCGGTACGGCACCCAAACATCCGATCCAGAGCCCTTTGCCGCTTCCCACATGATCATGCGGGAAGCTCCTGAAAGTGTAATGCGAATTGGGCTATTGGAGGACGAAGAAGAGAGTTAGGGTATAGCAGACAAGCAGACTCTCTCTTTGCCCACTGATATATGGGCCAGTCTGTGCCCGCATGAAAGTCGTTACATCGAATGACATCTTTCCCTTCTCTCCCCCCTGGGCCTCTCCCTCTGCGCTCTCATTCCTTCCATCCCATCTTCTACTCATCGCAGGCTTGGCGCTTTTACGCGCATAACGCATTTCCCTCACGAGCTTCCATCATCAGGCGGGCGATTTTCAAAGAAAGAAAAAGATGGCGAGACTCACAAGCTGGCTTATCCTCTCAGCATGGGGAGGAGCAGCCTCCGTATCGGCTCAAGGCCTTCACGAGTTAGCTGTGAAGTCAGGGAAGCTCTTCTTCGGCACGGCGACGGACACGAACCTCTTCAACGATGCGGCGTACATGGCGGTCCTGAACAAGACGGGCGAGTTCGGCCTCGTGGTGCCGGAGAACAGCCAGAAATGGGACGCGACGGAGAAGACGCAGAATGAGTTCCAGTTCACGAATCCGGATTCCGTGAGGGCCGTCGCGCAGGCGAATAAGCAGATGATGAGATGTCATGCGTTGACATGGCACTCTCAACTTCCACAATTCGGTGCGTTCAGGCTCGTCCTTGAGCTTAAAGCCTCGAACCTCGAACTCAATACTGACCAAAGACCACAGTCTCAACGGGCACCTGGACCCCAGAAAACCTCACCCCCGTAATCCAAGCACACATCTCCAACGTGGTAACGCACTACAAAGGCGCCTGCTACTCATGGGACGTCGTCAACGAAGCCCTCGCCGACAACGGCACTCTCCGCGACAGCGTCTTCTCCCGCACGCTCGGCGCAGACTTCATCCCCATCTCCTTCAAGGCCGCCGCGGCAGCCGACCCGGCCGCGAAGCTGTACTACAACGACTTCAGCCTCGAGTTCAACTCCAACAAGACGGACGGCGCCGTCAAGATCGTGCAGGATCTCAAAGCCGCAAACGTGAAGATCGACGGCATCGGGTTCCAGTCGCATTTTCAAGTCGGCAAGACGCCGTCGCAGGATACGCTGAACAAAGTCATGACGCGCTTCACGGATCTGGGGCTGGAGGTTGCGCTTACGGAGTTGGATGTACGGCATGATAAGTTGCCTGCCGATGATGCCGCGATACAGCAGCAGGCCAAAGACTACGGCACCGTCGTCAAGACGTGCGTGGACAACGCAAAGTGCGTCGGCATCGTGGTATGGGAGTTTACGGATAAGTACAGCTGGATCCCGTCCACGTTTTCGGGGGCCGGGGACGCGTGCTTGTTCGATAAGGATATGAAGCCCAAGCCAGCGTATACGGCTGTTGCGGCGGCGTTGGGAGGGCCAGCAGTAGCAGCAGCTCCGGTGGCAGCACCGGCGCCGGCGGCTGGGGCGCAGGACGCGGAAGTGGTGCTGTCGTCGGGAAGCAGTGCATCTGGTGCCGGGGCCGGGATTGGGGCCACCGATGCCGATGCCGGGACCGAATCCGAGGCCGATGCCGACAGCGGAGCGGGGGCATCCTCAAAATCAAAGGCGAAGAGCAATGTGGAGGCAGCGACCAAGTCACCTTCCTCTTCGGGAACACCTCGCTTTGAAGCGGTGCTGCTGATTTCACCGCTGGTAGCCACCGGTATCGGCTGGCTCTTTTGGTTGGTGATATGATTTGTTAGACGCTTCATTCTTGTTACTTAGCTTTTTCTCTTGATGGCACAATTCTTGATACCAATTGACAATATATCTCCCGGATCTTTCCCATCCCAGAACTTTGAGATCGCCGATAGCAAATCATTGAGGATTGACGTGCTTCGGCTGCGACGTTGCGTGTGTCAATGGGAGCCCGGTGCGCGGGTGGTGTAAGTGAGGAGATGGATGATGTCATGCCGGCAACCACCTCCACTGATAAAAGAGAGACCGGGGGGGCTGGTTAAGCGGATAGGAACCGGGATGATGCGATTTCAAAGCGAAGAGGGGAAAGAGAAATTCTGCCAAAAGACCGCGGTTCTCATGAATTGAGCTGTCCCGGCCATTGTTCATCAACCTGTGAACAGCATCCAAATACTGTGGACTGGAAATCACAGTGGGAAGCAGATTTCTGAATAGCTTCACTATGGTGTACCTCAAGACACTAGTCGCCGCCGCCGCCGGCGCAGGCCTGGCCCAAGCTTCTCTCTCTGGCCTCGACAAGATCCCTCCTCTGGGCCTGGGAACATGGCTGTCCGACAAGAGCAAGGTCGCCGACGCCGTTGCCTTTGCCGTGGGCGAGGTAGGCTACAACCATATTGACGCCGCTCTCATCTACCGTAAGTTCCATCTCGTAACTCACATGCCCTTCCTCACATGCTCACGCGAGTCAAATAACTCACACGAGTCATCCGCATCTCTCACTTCAAACCACTTTCATCGAGATCCATCGTCCCGCAAACTGACGACCCACCCCAGGAAACGAAGACCAAACCGGCAAAGGCCTCGCCTCCTCCGGCGTTGCCCGCAAAGATGTCTGGGTCACCTCCAAGCTCTGGAACACCGACCACCGCGCCGACCGCGCCGCAGCCGCCATCAAGAAGTCCATCTCGGACCTGGGCGTAGACTACCTCGACCTCTATCTGATCCACTGGCCCGTCGCCTTCATCCCCGACGACCCCAACAACGCCCTCGACCGCGAAACCACGCTCGTCGACACCTGGAAGACCCTCGAAGGCTTCGTCAAAGCAAACTTAACCCGCCACATTGGCCTCTCCAACTTTGCCAAGGCCGACGTCGAGACAATCTTGAAGGCGGCGGAGATCAAGCCCTACGCCCACGAGTTCGAAACCCACCCGTACCTCCAACAACAAGAGTTCGTAGACTGGCACAAGGAAAAGGGCATCGAGGTCATCGCCTACTCCCCGCTCGCCAACACGAACCCGACGTACAGCGACGATCTGCCCGCCATCTACCAGGACAAGTTCTGGGTCGACGTCGCCGCCAAGAAGGGCGTTTCCGTCTTCCAGGCCGTGCTGGCGTGGGGTATCCAACGGGGCACGAGCGTGATTCCCAAGAGCACAAAGGACTCGCACATCATCTCGAACCGCAAGGCGCTCGAGATCGAGTTCACCGAGGAGGAGTTGAAGGAGATTGCTAAGCAGGATAAGAAGCACCGCTTGAGTAACCCGGGTGCCAAGTGGGGTGTCAAGCTATTTGCTGATTTGGATGATCCTGGCAGAAACGAGCCCACGAGCGAGGAGCTTTAAGCAACAGCTCGGGAAAACTAGAATATTGAAACGAATAAGGGCTATCTAGTGTCATCTAGCCTAGTCTCCAAGATGTAATCATCGCACGTGTCTTTCTTGTGTCTCTCGCAAGTAGATACATAAGTCCAATTTGCTAGCTATTGATATGTGCCACCTCCATCGATGAAACACATCGTTCTAGTTGCTTAATCAGTGGTCGGCCCTATTGCAATGGGCATAATACTTCCTCCTAGCCCAGTAAAACCCAAGCCCAACAATCCACAGCACGATCAAGATGAGCGCCTGCACAGGAGCAAAGATAGCGCCTCTGACAACCACAAATCCACTGACCACCGCAAACACAATGGGGATCAGTACAAATGGCTTGTATGGTCTACGCAGCTTCGGCTCTCGAACGCGTAAAATGACGGCACCAAGGACTGTCAAAAAGAAGAACGTGTACTCGCCTAGACCGTTGAAGGTCAAAAGGGCTCGGAAGTTGCCAAACAGAATGTACAGCGCCGAGAGAATCGTCGATAGCAAGAGCGCGTTGAGTGGTGCGTCGGATCTCGCGTGCGCAGGCCCAGACGAAGCATCGGCGGACGAATCGGCTGGCGAGCTCTCCTCCGACTTGAATCCCACACGGCCTACGAAGCCGAGGAACTTGGGTAGCCAGTTGAAGTTTGATGCTGCGACGGTCATACGGCCCGCGACGAAGGAGTTGCCGAGGAGGGAGCCGGCAACAACGAGGCAGATGAGGACTGCAGCGACGATGCCGAAGGCGGGGCCGAGGAGGCGGTTGATGGCGGTCTAGCTATTGTGAGCACGGGAAAGGAGTAAATTGAGGAGGTTGGTGGGCATGACTTACGACTGCCACGCTGTCGGTCGAGGCAACCACATTCCAGGGGAGAAGGATATAGTAGGCTGCATTGGCCGCGATGAAGCATAGAATGATGGTCGGTACGGCAGTGTTGATGGCCAGAGGGAGCTGGCGTGCCGGCTGCTGAAGCTCAGCAGAGACGTAGACGGCCTTGACAATGTTAGATGCACCCACTAGTAGATACCAGGACGAACGACGTACCTTGTCCCAGCCAGAGTACGCCCACAGAGCACCGTAGAGCGCAGCAGAGTAGTAGCCAAGCATATCCCACGTCCCAACCTTGTTCCAGTCCAGCTCGCCGCCATCCGGCAAAGACGTCTTGCGGTTCCCGAACCAGGGCTTATTGAACCAGTCCCGTCCGCCAACATCACGGTCGTGGTCCGATACTTGAAGGATGACGACGACGATGCCGGCAAGCACCACGGCAAAGATACTGGTAAACTTAGTCACGACAAACAAGTTGTTCAAGCGAGTGCTCGCCTTGGTGCTGATGGAGTTGGCGCCGTTCATAACGACGAGAATCAGAATCGAGAACAATTTGTGCGGGAGAGCCCCGGCCTGGTCGGTCACCCCGCCGGCGGAGTAGATACTCTCGACGAATACGATGCTGAGGATGGCGAGGGTGGCTGGCATGACGGCCACGATCCAGGTCCAGGCGGCAAGGAAGCCAAAGACATCGCCATAGATGTGCTGCAGGAAGGGCTGGACACCGCCTGTTCACATCGTCAGCGCTATCGTACCACACAGAGACTCGTCAAAGGGGGTTGAACTCGCCTTCACCAGGGATCGCCGTCCCCAGCTCAGCCATGGTACTCGCACCAGTCCACGCCAGGACACCACCAACAAGCCAAACTATGAGCGCAGCTCCGGGAGACGGGACATTTGTGTCGATGGAACCCGGAGAGGTGAACACGCCGCTACCAATGACCATGCTGATGACAATGGCAAACGCCTCGACGGCGCCGAGGTTCTTGGAAAAGGTACCGGCCCCGCGCTCCTCAGCGATGAGGACCGGAGGTTCAGGCCCATCGGTGCCGCCGTACTCATGATGGGGGTCTGCCAAGAGGGGCCGTTCCGCGGCATCTTCGGATTGTGTGTTGGACGGCATCTTCCCGTTTTCGTCTGCTTACCAGCGAGGGACCGTTGCCAATTGGATGAGGGGGTCCGGAAAGATGTCGAGGGAATGAGGGACAGGGAGTGAAGGAGCTTGGAGCTTGAAGCTTGGAGCTGGAGCTGGAGCTTGGAGTCACCCGACGAATCAGGCATAGTGTCTTTGGTGTATCGGAATGGGGATGAGCTCATCGATGGCCGGTACGTATCTTCGAAGAGATGGTCCAAGCACTGAGGTGGTCTGAACGCCGGGTCCGCTTTTACCAACCGTTCACTTGTACCTAGGCAGGAGGCGGCCCACTTTGGGCAAATTACCTAATGCAGAGGTCAACGGAACGCTGCGTCTCCGCGCCGAGAGCTTGCCTGCCACCGCAAGTGGAATTCACCGGAGTGAATGCCGCCGGACCAGATCCCGTCGGAGCAACGCCCGTCGGAGTGGGCTCCGGGATCATCATATCTACGTCTCATAGCTTCAATGAGGGGTGAGATGCTGTCAAGTTCCAAAGAGCATTGAAGTATCATGGCTCGAGTTCGCATAAATCAAGAGCATCATTCATGTTGCTTCGCGCACACGACTGCCTTGGCCCAAGACAGTCAGTGCTATGAGGATGCCAGGTACTAAGTACTGGCCGATTGACTCTTGAGACTCGTTCTATAGTTGAAGATTTACATTAGGGTGCTAGCAACGAAGATCGTTGAGCAAGTACTCAAGCGCTCTAGATGAGAAGTACGCTTGATTAACATTGTTGTACGCAGCATGTTGTTCTCCGAGATTCTGCAACGTATCATCGAGACTCTCAACTATGGAGCCCACGGCACTGTACACATGAGGCTCGATTCTAGCGAGCGAGAGCACTGACTGAATAGTCACGGAGGTACTCTCCTTGGGCAGTTGTGAGAGTGGTAGCTGGCGGCCAAGTGAGCCGAGAGCAGTGGCCATGCGTACTTGCCTGTCAGACCATTGAAGGGCTGACTGGGTAGCAGATTGAGGATCACTCTCAAGAAGTGATGATGCGCCATCGCGCGCAACGGGTGACGTAGGTTGCTTGAATCGGAAAAAGACAACAAAGTCACCACTAGATGTGGACAGCGGCGCCCAGAGCAACCCGGATATGGTACGAGCACTTGCAGCGATCTCCAAATCAGGCAGTTCAGCCGCCACGTCTGTCGAAATGATGACAGATTCACTTCGGTATGGTTGGATACACCGCACAATCGCCGTTGCCTCTTGGTACAACTCTTTGCTAGGCTCTCCAAGTCTGCCAATCTCTCCTCTGGTAGACGTCAACGCAAAATCGGCGCCAAAGAGGCGCAAGAGGTCCTGTGACGCTGCGGTGCTCTCGTTGGGATATCGGATCGAATCGCCTCGAGCTTGTGACGACTCAACATGACCCAGCATAGAAGCGTATGACAGTCTTTCGATCGCGACCCCAGATGTACTGCCAATGAACTCGCACATTTGGCGTTTGGAAATGGGTAGTGGTGTTCCTTCGGGACTATACCCGTAGCAGACTACCAGCCCCCATCGCTTACCAAAGGCGTTGATTGGAATGGTCAAGAAGGAGCGAGCTTTGTAGTCCTCGGCCGCGAGCTCTTCAAAGAAAGTTGGCGAAGCTCTGTTGAGGTAGGATCGGTCCAGGTGGATAGATCCGTGCTGATGGGATCCCGCACTTTTCCAGACGAGTCTCGCAGGACTAGCATCGCTATCGTGTAGAATCCTGAGGTGACTCGGGAAAGGCGACTGATGGTTAACGTTGCCGGCGCGGGAGGGCCTCGTGAAATGAATGCATCGCTGCGAGCCCCGCCATTCCCTGTCGGAGGTGTCGAGTATCGTTATAGCCATGAACTCGTCGATGCGATACAAAACGACTCTATCGAACCCCGTGACCTCTTCCACTGCAGCCACGATGGTTTCGGGGACCGCCGCGAGACCTGCTATGGCGGCGAAGGATGCCTGTATCTCTGACATGATCCCAATTGCCTGCATAGTGCTCAACTCCACACTATCTTTTCCGACTCTCCTAAACATTCGAGGGGTTTTCGTCACAACGTCTCTCGTGTAACTTCGTTGACCCACTGGGGTGGCAGAGCCATCCTCGTGTGGCTCGAATTCGCAAACGATCGTTTCGGGGCCTGGAGAGTCCCTAGTAAGGTGCATGGAGCACCAAAATCTTGTAGCTTCGCCATGTTTGGGGATAATCGACAGGTTGAAAACAGCACGGCCACCTGTAGCTCCTACATCGGATTTCTCTTCTCTGAGCAAACCAAGCCGAGCCATCAAGGTTCTCACATCGTCTCGCTCCAAGATGCTGCCAAAGTCTTCGAGTCCGAACAGGTCATCCGGGGAATAACCTGTAAATGTGGCCGAATTGTCGCTCGCGCAGTTGACCACGAGACGGCTGGCATTGTCCTCGTTCACGATGAGTGTAACCAAGAAGCCAAAGTGTTGTATAGTGTTGGACGCGGGCTCGAGGATGTTATCGAGATGTTGGTGTATTTGGACATCGTCGTCGATTGGGCGTGCAGGCTGAGCCATAGCCGCCCCGAACGACTAGACTGTGCCGTATCTCTAGCTTATCCGCCACATATGATGCCGATGGACCGCGTGTAAATGAATGCCGGATTGAAAGATGGCGTCAGGAAGTACGAGCGATAATTGCAAAGAACACAAGGTCTGCGAGTGATATGTTCGTCTGGTTTAGCTTGCATCGGTGTAGCCAGGCCTGCAATAATACCTAATAGTACATGTAAGCACTGACAGACGTTGATGCTTCGTGAAGAATATCACTCAACATCAGCGACCGTTCTGGAAAACGACCGTGGCAAAATCTTCTTTCCTTCTGCCCACGGGAATAAGCCGAGTCATGAGCGCTGGCCCGTTTCTAGCAAATGCGCTTGGCGCCGTTCAAAGCGTTATTCGTGAGGATTGAAGAGGTCGAAAGAACTGACAGGAAGCGAGTGGCGGATCTCAACACACATTGAAGCCGATGTACAAACATTTGCCTGCGACATGTCAATCGAACTTCAATCGAGTCGAATCGAGAGAAGTTCGCCCACACGTGGCCGTAGCCATTTCGGGAAATGTACGGAGTACGTAGCCTGACAATCTTATTTCTGCGTCTTGCGCCTTCCCAGTTCCCGTCCCGCCTTCCCCCCGTTGTTATTCGCGACTGCCCGTCCAGAATGACCGGATGATTGGCGGCTTCTGACGTCACTGCTCAGTTTTCTGGATTCTAGACCCCGAGAGCCCGTTTATTCCAAAATTACCTAATGGCCGTATTTGGGCCGAAAGAAACTGTGAATGGTTCGTCGAAATCCCGTTTAATATGGTGGAACAGCACAAGCCGGGCTGCACGGTTGAGTGGGTTCACGCATTCCGGGACAAGGCGTATCGCCGCTATCAGACCGTTCAAGAAGAATCATCATTATGAAGTTCAAGTCTCTTCGGGTATGGAGGAAATAAATAAAAACAAAAAGAGATGCTTCAACGAAGAATTCTCCCGCTCAGCGCATACTCCTAGAACGCCTCGCTTAAATGTCGTGAATGCACTGCTCCCTTACGCCGCCCACTGCCATGTTTGCCTCCCAACAATCGCACCGCTAAATGTGTCTCCCCATCGTCTCTTGGGTTTGTGGACGTGCAATGGAAGCGTTCTTGCGTAAATGATGCGCATATAATAGTCCACAAACATTACAGAGTGTCCACCGACCGTCGGGTCCGTCCCTCCATTGCGGCGTGCTCGTTGCCTGGCAGGAGTGGCAGCAAAGGGAGTCGTCCATCACACGCTTCTATTATCGCGATAATTTAGTTCATGACATCTGTTGACGGATTGGAAGGGATTACTGAGGGAAAAAGGAGCCTACCACTTTTGAAGTGCGATCAAACGCCGCCACGGTGGAAGAGCGCCTTTTCCTGGTCGCTCTGGGGCTCACAGACTGTTGCCGATCTGCATCTGTGGTGCTTCTGTAGGACAGCAGCGCCAGATCATCTAGGTTGCTGGCGATGACCTCTGATAAACTCTGCGCAGCTAGTATTCTCGAGTTATTGCTCGTCGTCTCTCTAGAGCAATCGCCGCACTCGCAGCCGCCTTTTGAACAGGCGCCATCGACCAAACCCTGAATGTTTTGGAGCAACTGTCTCGCATCGTTGTGAATCTAGGACCCTCCGTGTAAGTCGCCACTTGCACCGATCGAGAACGACAAGGGATGAACCGACATCGTCAACAAATTCGACTCACTCTTTGTATCATCTCCGTCGCCTTGATCTGGTCAAAGGATATTGGCGGTAGCGGCGAGTGGGCATCGGCATCGTCCGGCGCTGCATCGGACGCGAATGCATTCGCCGCCGCCTCCCCCTCCGCCTCCGCCGACATCTGCAACCCGAGCTTGGGCCGTTTGTGGTTCAGCTGCGCATCAGGTTTGACGGAAACCATGGAAAAGTCGATGGGATATGGATGGGAATGTCGATGTGTTGGGGATCGAGGTTTCGAGGATCGAGATTCCGGGTTTGCGATCACAGGAATCGAAGAAATCGAAGAAATCGAAGAAACCGGTCGGGAAACTGCATGGGGACAGGATGGCAAATTGAACAAGGCCCAAGCGAATTCTGATTAATCGTGCGATGCGAAAGTTGGATGGAAAAGAGCGACAGGATCGGGTATTTGGCTGAGGGATCGGATGTGCTGAGGTACGACAGTTTTATCGAAATTCGATTCCCTCGGGGGCGACTTCGAGAACAGCGCAGTTCCTCCCATCCACCACCGTAATAACGAAGGCCACAGTTATGACGGACCGTTCTTAGAACCCTGCTTAATTGAGAAACTGACAAATTAGCGCGCATGCTATCCGTATGTATCCGTAATTCCGTATGGGCAGGCACCGCATCTTTTCCCCTCTCTCCAACAAACTAACAACCTGGAAAGGGTAAGAAGGGGTCCAAGGGTCCAAAAACTGGGCTGTCTCAAGCAATCAGGGTCTTTAGGCAGTGAGGTACGTACTCGATGTACTTTACTCAAGTTTACTGTGCAGTGTACAGCGGCTAGCACCCGTCCTTCACTCTGGGTCGTCCGACAATGCACAATCTACTACAGTGGTTACTGTTTATGCACAATCTAACAATGTTATACAGAGGATTCGGCGACGCCGCTCCAAGAAATTCCCAGCAACATTTCAAGATAAAAGATCAGGGAATTTCCACACAGTCCTGAGGTTTGTGTTGGGAGCATCAGACTACTTTCCAATACTTCAACCCCATATTGATCTCTATGGCGCGGAGTTTGGCTTAGTTTTACAAACTCACGATACACAGCTGAGTCGGTACAATTCTCGAGTGCCACATTTGTGTCCGGCAAAGGTGTCATGGACACCGCCTGTTGCTGTATGTACACGGCAGGTAGACTCTCACAAAGCTCCTGGGAGTTCACACTGTTATTCCTGCAGATGGACTCATCCGTCGGTCTTCCAGAGTTGGGCGCAAAGACTTGCAAGGGACTGCCTCTCTAGAAACTGGGAAGCTTGTGCCCTAGGCCCAGGCCCAGGCCGTCTTCCGTTTTCCCTCCTTCCGCAACTGAGACGGGCTTTGAAAGACCAATAGGAAGTGTCTCCAGGGCCAAATTACAGAGTCCCATTGGCGGAATTCTCTCCGGCTCGGTGTTTAATCTCTTCCATTCGCCCTTTTCCCCTCAATTTTTCTGACACCAGAGCTGGTCCCTTGACCCTCTGCTGCGCTGTTGCGTCACTAGGGGTCTAGGCCCTCTTGCCGGTAGCGAAAACGGACCTCTTAGTGCGGTAAAAGAGTCCCTGACTGGGATTGGCAATGTCAGGTTGCTCCTCACTTCGTGACACAGTGGGCAACGTGTCAGCCAGAGGAGGAAGTTTGCAACATGGTGCCCCGTAACACCTTGTATTAGCTTACGAAGTTTATCACAATGGACAGAATACGCTTTCCTGGGCCAGGATTTAGGTGGGTGATACGGTGAGCACAGAGAAAGAATGAGGGAGAAGGGGATGAAAGCTTTGCGCTGTCCACTTTCCTTTGCCCACCCTCTACTCCATCCAATCTGTCGCGGTTTGCCACTTCACTTGGACTATAATGGTCCGTAAAGTGGTGTTGCAGGAGAGAACATCTGTATTTGGTAAGGCGGTATCAGTGGGACAAGTGGGATGAGAAGAACGAGGGAGAAGGGTGGTTTGATTTGGTTTGGTTTGCCTTCCCCATCCCCCCCTTTTCACAACCCCTCCTGTGTAGCACAGTGGCCCCGGCTTCGTTCTCGTCGCATTTCCCAGCGAAAGAGGATCACGTAGACCAAGCCCGAAGAGAAGAACCTTGAGCAATCTCTTCCTTTACTTGCTGACATGTAACATCATGCAGTAAACAGAGACTAAATCTATATCGGGCACTACTAACATGGCGATTTCTGTAAGTATATCTCTGCTTGATGATTCAGAGGAACCCAGTCTGTCCTGAAGTGAGGGCGTCTTTTGGTTCAGTGGGCCAGAGTATCCAAGTTTTTTGGAGATGATTGACATCGTGACACATCTTGTCCTATGGCCACACTAGACAAAAGTTACAGCAGCTTGGACCCTATGCCAGTTGACAAGTTTTCGTCCTGAAGAGAAACAATACCAATGATGTGATGCCTCACAGGCTTAGGTGCCTTGGTTCAAGAAGTGCCAAGGACTACACCTTGCTATTCTCTCCACTTTGCTGGGATCGTAACTCAGTGCATCATAGGACTCAGGCTATGAACAGAAGGGTCAAAGAAAAGAGGCACAAGATGAGCACCATTCTTTTCTGATTGATGTAGAAGAAGATGTTGCTGCCAGCAGTTTTGATTACCTTCCAGTTGAAAAGATGCCACGATACAGGATTTCCTATCGTCAAGGTCCTTGGAAAAAGAAACATTTCAAAAAACTTCATGCTCCATCTTCTGTTCAATAGCATAATCAAGGAAGCAGTAATGTTTGTTGTCGTGTTTGTTGGAGGCAGACGGATGAAAGTGCAATCCGCGTTGAAACTTCAGTGATGTATCTGTAGCATTTCCTGAATTTTACAAAACTTCTTTACAAACATGACCTCAAGATTGATAGAGGAACCAATGCAATTCCAGAAGCAGCTGATGGAATACAGTAGTGTGTCAGAGGCCTTTAACATCATGTAGAGGTGGTAGACAGCATGAGCGGAGTTTTCATCAGGGGTTGGTAGGCACGATGAGGTCAGTGAGATACGGCTCTACCTACCGTTCGGGAGGCACGGAAGGAACGTCTTGAAGCTATTGGAGTTACGAATACGGATGACAACAATAACAAAAACAACAACTGATCATTGACGGAGGCCAGTGTTCCTATCACTCTACTTCATCAACTAAATCACGCACACTGGGCAAGCCTCTTTTAGCGTCGAAGTCTCATCACATGAGCAACCTGTCTAGGAACAACCGTGAGAGTAACGTTTTCGCGCCGACGGACCCCCAATCGTTGAGTCAATCTTATGACTAGGAAGGATACAAAAGGACACACAACCGAACTCCAATCCCAGACTCCCCAGCCAAAGCCCAGACACCCAAGATCCCTGACCCACGGCTACCCAAAAACCATTGATCCAAACTTCCAGTTTTGCAGTCCCATAACTCTAGCAAGCATCGATGAACGCCAATCCGATTCGAACAAAAGTGGTATCATAAGGTAATCGTGAGCGCAACTGAGGGTATCCGTACTCTAATTGTAACAATCATGGCAAACAAGTGATGAAAGCGGTAAATCAGACTCAGCACAGGCTCAAGAAGAAAACGACATTGAGGAAGACGCCGAGACACGGTTGCTGTGCCTGAGCCCTTGCTTCCGCTGCCTCATGGCATAAATCAGGCCGCAGACATTGCAGAGGGTACGCGGCCCCGCGGGTCCACTACGCCACTGTGGTGTACAGGTGGTGTGGCAGTTGTGGCAGACGGAGGGATCGGACATGTTCTGTAACTGTGCCTCAGTGTAAGTGAACGTTCAGTGTAGCTAAACCTCACCGAGCTTCCATTGTGAACCAGGCTTGTAAGACGAATGTTGGAATGAGAATAAGACACGGACGTCGTCTGCCCGGAGAGATATAAGGAACATTCGATGAAGTTGCGGTAACTTACTGCATTTGAGTGATGGTTCCCGGCAGCAGCAGCATGCTCGGCTTGCCCATGTTGTTTGCGGCGGACCTTGCGCAGGTGGCTGGGGCGTCTCATTCGCAAGGTCGTCTCCTTTGACTTCTGAGAGATGGCCACCAACTCCGCCATGTCTCCGGTAATGTGCTGGGAAATCTTCTGCGCGTGTAGCAGCTTTGGGTTGCCGAGCAAGACTCCAGTCACCAGGCGGCCGCCCTCAAGCGCGGGTGCCATGCTATATCGGAGCAAGCCCTGGATATTGCGAAGCAGGTTGTTTGCATCGCCATGGACCTGTGTACATCAAGAGGGGGTTTGTCAGCACATGATGGACATGTTTTTTCGAAAATCCCATTATGAGGATCGAATTTTGGCAATCGCATCGGGTGGGCAGAACGCACTCTCTGAATGATTTCGCTGGCCTTGAGATGGTTCAGGGACATGGGCGCTAGTGGTTCGTTGGCGTTGCTGCACTCATTCTCGCTGGGACGGCGTCGCCAAGTCAGGGCCGGCATGGGCGCGACAAGATCTGCCGGGGTCCGGGCCATTGACTCTCTGGAAGATGGAATTTGGAACGGGCTCGGCCGGTTTGGGAAACGGACTGGAATCCGTCAAAAGTCGGACGGACCAATTGTCGTGAACGTAAGAGCGGGGCTGCTGCCAGTTTTGGGAATGGAAAGGAAGTCTGTGGGTGACGTCGATGGGTGGAGGAGGCAGAATGTTGTAGAGATCGAGAATTGTGAGAGGGATCGAAAATGAGGGGATGGGGCCTTCTTCGTTTATAAAGGAAAATCGAGCGTTGAAAAGAGGGGAAAGCACGGGACCGCCCAACACTCCGTTTTACACTTTGCTTTGCGTTTACGGTTCCACGCCCTCTCCAACGGTGCAGTCAGATCCCCAGTTTTGTAAAGTAAAACGGTGAAAAAGCCACCAACTTTGATAACACGGCAAGCAGGCACGGCCCAGATGCTGGACGGAAGGTTTTGTGGAACTGAAGTGAGGTAAAGCAGAGAGATTGATTGGACGACGTTCGAACCCATGCAGAACGTGGCTGCTGCAAGGGCGCAATGTTGATCCAAAACGGACCTTTCTGCATCCGTAACTTGCATGTTGCTATGTTGGAGACATGGGAAACGTAGAGTTTTCGATCCGTCGCCAGAGAACTCGATGTGCATCTATCGCCACCGACTGAGCATCACAGAGAATGGGAATTTGCATCGCTTTTCACTTCTCGATCTACGGTCAAATCCGATGGCGAATAATTTTTTGGGCGACGCGTACAGTCAACCTCGTTCCCAAAGATCAGGGCGAGGCGGTGATGTCCGTTTCGGTGCCGTGTCTCTGCAGCCCCCGGGTGGCGGTTGCGTGGAGGGATTCCGTAATTGGACTTTACAGAATAGTGGCCAAATTTGAAGCATTTCCTGGGGCTCTGATGTTGAGGGAATCCCTAGCCACTTTCCAGACGATTTTCCAAAGTGTTGAATGTGTCTTTTCTCCCGTCGGCCTGTTTGTGGCCTCTAACGCCCGAGTAAGGCGGCGCCGTTCGAGGTGAGGCATACAGTCATGTGGTGTTGTGTCACGAGATATGGATGTGGTTAATGCTGCCCACATTGAGTGGGCCCGCTTTTTGTGACAGTTATGAGCCCAGCTCCTATCCGCTATTACTATAATGGTTAAGTACCGCATTATCTATAGGTCGTATACCTAAAAAACGAGAGGCGGCCGTTCGAGTCTCCGTATAGGTAGAGGTTTTTCTAACTAATTTATTACCTATGGGGCTAAGGCTACTATCTATAGGGCTAAAGCGTAGTATAGACGCCTATTATACGGATAACGGCTCTAGGCGTCTGGGGGGTATGTCATGAGATATGGATGTGGTTAATGCTGCCCACATGGAGTGGGCCCGCTTTTTGTGACAGTTATGAGCCCAGCTGTCACAAAAAGCGGGCCCACTCAATGTGGGTAGTATTAACCACATCCATATCTCGTGACATGTTGCGTCTGGATCAACTGAGCGACAGAACCAGCCCACTTCCAAGGCCATCGGGGAGTGTGAGAAGATAATACTCCGCATGAATGAGGACCTGAAGTCTAGTTCACACCGTTGCCCGCGAGGGAGCTGATGGCACGGCGCGCAGTTCGTAGCGAGTTCCCAGTAATTGACGAGAAAAACGCAATGTATTGGATCACGTGAGGAGGCTCACGATTCCAGGAGGCAGAAACGGTAGGCATAGCATCAGGGAAAGACTAGAGATGTCCAGTCCTTCCTTGTGGCCGGGTCGAAGGTTCTCGCCGAATAGAACCATGGCAGTAGCAGTTCGGTCGACCTCCTTCCTTCCTTCCATTATTTCTTGCATTCGTTGCTGACGCGTTCCTTCCTCCTTCTACAGGTCTTCCATCTACCCCTATTTCGAGTCATCGACCCGAACAAACCTCTCCTCCGATAGACCTTGCTTGCGAACGACATCGAATCAATATCAAACCATACGACACATTAGATTCAACATTTAATAACGATGTCTCTCTTTGCCCTATCCCATCTTGCCAGTCTCGAGTCCGAACGAATAACACGAACGGCAGTGGAATCAACACAAAGTCCTGTCCATACTGGCAACCGGCGGTGCATATACTGCAAAGAACCCACACTCGCGCACCACTGCAACGAGTGTCAATCCAACTGGTTTTGCAGCTCCAAGTGTCAGAGGGCAAAAGCCCACAATATTGATGCTGCCAACTACATGGCCCTTTGCCCCGCGCAGAACAAACGACTGAATACCCACCGTTACCTCGCCGAGTCCCTCAGAGCCGGTACCTGCGAGCCTCCCACTGATCCGCAAACACGACAAGACTTCGGGTTCGATCTTTGCCAATATGGCAATAAACAAGAGGAACGCCTCCTTTGGGCGACATACAAGTGCCTTGGCTGTTTCTTCGACCTCGACAGCGTTGTTATCTAGGGATGGATGATTGCCAGGGGCAAGTCACTACTCGCCGAGATGATCAAGCAGTACTTTGCCGAGGTTCGCCTTTTGACCAAAGATGTATACATCTGGTGGTTTCGCCATAATATCTGGGTCATCATACCTGAGGACAGCAGAATGGGATATGCCATGACAGTCCATACCGATCTCGTCCGGGAGTGCGCCAAGATGTCACGGGTGTCCTGTCAGATCCTGAATGGCTGGGACCGAGATCGAGAAAGTTGGTGGACCGGGCACACCATTGACTACATGGCAGCTCGCGTACGAGAAGCCATACGTTCGGTGGAACAAGAAGATCAAGCAATGGACGGGGTCTCGAGCGACACCTTGAGTGTCGGCAATACAAGCGGCGACTCCCCAAGTAATGATCCCTCGCGTGGTGACACTACGTCAGGATAACGCAAACGATATCAGTCTCAAGAATGAAATACCCGTGCAAGATATCTATCAGAAATACTCAAGTGTACAGTGGCAAGAGATATCGGCGTGCTTACTCTGAGGGACAGACCTCAAGTAATTATGAGTACTAAACAAGTGTTAGAGACTTCCCACAGCGATACAGTTCCCCATGCGCAGGTTTCGTGCATGTCTTACAAAGTCAATATCAGGCAGCTCTCCAAAGGGAAGACGCCCATAAAGGTATGTGATAAGAGGCTGAATCATCTATAACTATCGTTTCTGATTGCATCTGCAGGCTTTCCGCGCTCAACTCTCTGGTTTGCTACCTACGGGGCCATGGTGCTGAATGCTGGCGACAAACGGCTCGCTGCATATACTGCCAGACCTTCAATCTATCCGTTTGCTGGACAAAGGATCGAGACGACAAGGGTCATGGGATTCATGCTGTCCATTTGAACTCAAAGAACTTCTTCGTCTCTCAACAAGCTTCACTTGGGTGAATTCGAGAACCATTACCTCCAATTCTCCCCCTCTCGCATCAGCTACTTATTTGCCTTCTTTCCACCAACTCATCCCTAACATTAACTTCTCTTAGCATCTGCCATCATTACAAAAATTTCGCACCAGAAAAGGTTCGCTCTCCTCTTCGCTCAACTTTGACTTGCTATTTCATTACTGGCTAGCCAATGGACAGCAAACAACCCCAAACACCAACAACACCATGGCCGAAGTCAACCCCACCAGCCCACCACCGAGATCCTGTTCAAGGACATTGTCGTGAGAAGACTTGCGACCGACCCACGGTGCTGTCGCCGGTCCCGTTGACGACGATTGATACTTGGCTCGCATCCCTGTCTTCATGGAGGGTCAGACCCGTCTCCGCCACAAGAAGGAGGCGCTCGAGGCGAAGGGCGAGTATGTCCGCACCGTTCGCGGCACGCGCTTCAGCTCGGTGCCCAACGTGGACCCAGATGGACCTCCCGCGGCTGGCCACGCCATCTTCTGCCCTGATGGCTTCAATGGCGTGCCCCTTAGCGAGATCGCCCGCGCTATGCAGAGTATGCCTGGTGTGGTAAGCTTTTTACTTCCCTACCGGTTCTTGCAGATTTGTTACTGATGTGTACGTGCTGCACAGAAGGTCCATGTCTTTCCTCGCAAGTAAGCCGACATGGCAGAGAGATACACTTGATGGGTCGCCAATTGAGATGGAAACATGGGCGTACACTGATTTGCGGTTGATTGAGATACAGAGAATTGTGCCTCGGCCTTAGCAAGGAGGCTTGTGACAGTTTAGATAGTCTTTGAGAGTTGCCCGTCGAAAACGAATCAACAATACCATTCAGTCACCACAGTCCTTGTTCCTCTGGTGGCTCTTTGCTAGATAGTCACTGTGTACCTCGGACCATCAAAGCCAGCGGCGTTTGTACCAATGAAGGACGAAGTAGCTATTTTGATTGACAATGAATTGTTTGAGATCTTGCATGGGACAAGGCTTGAGGGCACCTGTTGCTCTGAAAAAGCTTCGGCCTCAAGAATCTATGTAAGCGCTCCATCCCATCCTCAAGTAGTTAAGATCACCATCTAGTACAAGCACACACACCTACGTGTTGGTACCAACAACAAAACAAACACAGCGCTACATCACACCCAATACCCGATAGAAGCCAACTAACACCGAAAGAAACTTCCAAAAAAGAGCTACACTATGGAGAACGAGAAGAGCCAGACTTATTCCAACGAGGAGCAAGCCAAGCCCACAACCAGCTTTCTTCGAAGAGCAATGACACTGACTGAACTCCCGCAGACTCCCCAAGACCTGCCCGCCATGCAGATCTGGTTCTTCACTCGTTGCCAGTCCCGCGACCAAGCCTTCAATCTCCTCCGCATCTACCAGACCCTCCTCATCGACCTCGACTTCACCCCGCGCGAGATCGAGGGCTGGCTGGCACAGAGCCACCTCGGCCGCAACATCGTGATGCACTTTGAGAATAACCTAGGCAAAGTCCCAGAGTCCTGATGATGTGGTTGATGGCGCACATCTGGATCTTCGGTCTCGAGCCCGGTGCCGCGCTGCAGGAGGATGTGCCCGTCTTCAAGTTCTCGGATGAAGATGAGGAGTTTTTGGGGCAGTTTGATGCTCCGCCAGAGTGGGCTGGCATGCGTACCCTGGAGATCGAGTCTGCGATGGAGTGGGAGCTTGAGATTGTTAGGTCGTTGGCGCGTGTGAGGGCTGTGACGGAGCCGAAGGGGTTTCTGGAAAAGTGGCTATTGGGTCCGGAGGAGGAGGAGGAGGAGGAGTATCCTTTGACGTGTGAGCGGCGCCTTGAGCCCGATAATTGGAGGAAGTTGTACTCGAGCTGGGAATGGCGGCAGAAGATCGCGGACATGTGGTATCGCTCCCCCCCGACGGAGCAATCCGCCGGGGCCGTACCGTGTATTACGTATTGGGGAAAACTGGGTATATTGCGCTCCATACCTAACTACTAATCAAAACAGCAGTCAACCGACTCGACCGTTGTCTTCCTTTCATTAACTCCCGACCTTCCCCCGCGTGATTCCAGCCGTCTAGAGGGCGAGCTATACCCACTCTAACGTATATAAGACCTCCTAGTACTAGCCCGCATAGGCAGCTAGATCCCGCATTATATACTCCTTTTCGTTAAGGGTTAGGGGGCCCCTTATATATTCCCTTACGTCTATAATATAGCCCGTATTAAAAGGATTTCTAACTCTATAAAATATAATTTCTAAGCCGGTATTAATATACTAGATCTTAACGTCTATACCGGCCTAGCTATTTATAGCGTTTGTACTATTACTTAGCTAAATTCTATATTACTAAAAGGTACTTTATTAATTCTTAAATATACTTACGTTAGCTACGATAGCTATAGCGTTAAGCTAGCTAAGGGCACCTAGCCCGAGAGGGGCAGACTTATTAATAAGCATCTTTAGCCTACTAATTACTAATTATATACTAAGAGTAAAGTAGGTTCTTATTAAAGTAGTAGTTTATATATTAATAAGTTTATTTAGTAAATTTATTTAGTAAATTTATTTAGTAAATTTATTTAGTTTAAATAGAAAGTAGCTTTAGGTAATATTAAAAGCGATAAGAATAGAAAGAATTTTTATAAGCTCTAAAGAGTAGTAAATATTAACTTATTTAGCCCTTTCTTTAGAAACCTTTACGTTATTATTAAAGTTTAGAACCTCTACGGTTAAGGGCCGCCTCTAACTATTATAACTAATTATTATAGCTAACTATTACGGCTAACCTCTACCGTCGACCTTTTTAGCTAGCGCTACTATATAAGTATATTACTTAGCTTATTATTAATAAGTAGCTAAAGAGGGTAGCTTACTTATCCCGAATTATATAGCGGTTTTTATATTAAAATTACTATATTATATTAAGCGCGTACTTAGGGTATATTGCGCATATTATATAGTTAAAAAGTATACCGTATTATATAATTTCCCTTGAAAGCGTGATCCCGTTAAGGTCGATCTTTTGCGCCTATAAAGCCGGAAAAAAACCACTACATGTGGTATTACTCGCCGCGGAAGGATTGGATGAAGAAATGAGGTGGCGAAGCCAGGTAAGATTATTTTTCATTGAATTCTATGGATCTGCCTAACGAATTGATACCACGTTGATTCCACCAATGTGCCATGACTTACAGCTACATTGCGCTTGTTGCCAGTTATCGCGGGGAGGTGATTATCCTTGGCGCAGAGCAAGCGGAGATGAGCGTACCAAAACTGGCCGCGGGTTGAGGCCTGCGCATTTGTAATGATAGTATAACGAATGGTTGTTTGGCGTCGAGGTCGGCCGCTTTCGAGAGGGCGTTCGATGCAGGGGCAAGGAGGGGCGTCGAGCACAGTGCGTAGGACGTGGTGGGGGTCGATGCCATTGAGGCCGACGCTGAATCTTGTATGCGCTACCAGGTGATTACATATGATTTTTGGTATTGAATATGATGGCCTTCTCAATTGGCCGTTGTCGCTCGCGAAATCGTGGTGGTCTGGATGACTTGGCGATGAAGTTGATGGGGGGAGGCGAAGGAGGGACGCGGATGGTGGGGGCTTATGTAAGTGAAGCTGCCAACGTCAACCGTGGGAAGGAGCCGGTCCCAACTTCCTTCCTCAAGACGGACATACGGGGGAGAAGATAAGGAAGGAACAAAGCAAAAATTATAAGGCGCCTTCCATTGAAAAAGCAGTATTCTGTGTAAAGTGCATCGTGATCACTTCAAATTTTGCAAAAGGGAAGAAATCTTATGTCAGGGCCATCTCTATTAACAGCATGTCAATGTCAGTGGGTGCAGTACTATCAAGGCGACCGGTTCTCTATCTCCAAGTACAACTGTATGGCAAGACCTGCCGCATCCAAACCCAGCCATTGCACTTCCGTTTCCAAGCTCGATACGCCATATCGAAGCAAGCATCCGAGGGTATCGCAGAGAACAAGGTGGTGATGGTGTATGGTTTGTCCCATCAGGTAGCAAAAGGCACTGCAATGGTCAGCTCGAGCTCTCGTTGATGGGGAAGGGTAAGCTACTCACATCTGTGTAAACCTCATAATGCTAATGTCGAGCAATTGCCCTCATCATATCGAGGGGATTATCTTGCCAGTCTCGTCGAGCATTCAAGAGTACCAGTCAAAGTCGTCACCAGGTCGCTTACGAGCATCGTAGTACTCCTTCAACTCCTTCGCAGCGCGCGCAGCCTTAGCCTCGCTGGCAAGATCCTCGGGGTCCCAGATGTACTGGTTCTCAAGGAACCACTTGTAATCACCCTGGTAATCCTCCGGACCAAGCAAGACCTCAAACTTGGCCTTGATCTCCGCGGCCACATTCTTCAGACCATCCTCGTGGTGAAGCCACTCGTGGAGCTCCTCAGGCTTGACCTCAAAGTCCTCGAGGACGGTGCGGTAGACGTTGTAGAGCTTGCTCTGGTCGAGGGTGATGTAGCAGCGCGAGAAGCCGTAGTCGGCCTTGACCTGCGCGTTGGTGGGGATCTCGTCGTCCTGGATGGCGGCGAGGAGGTCGTGGGCCGTGGTGCGCTTGGCGTTTTTGTTGCGCTTCGCGGGGGGCTTGTTCTTCTTGACCGCCTTGTTCTTGCTTCCCTTGGGGCGGCCGGGTCCCATGATGGGTTTCTTGCAGGCCGGCTTGGGCTTGCGGGAGGCAGCGGCTGTAGTGGTCTTCTTGGAGGCGGCCTTGCGGGCGGCTGGCTTCTTCTTCTCGGGGGAGGGTTCCTCGGGCGAGGGCTTCGAGGGCTTCGAGGGCTTCGAGTCTGGGAGTTTCTTTCGGGTGGTGCGCTTGGGGGCAGGGTCCTCGGGGATTGTCTCGAGGACGGTGGCGGTATTGCCCTCCTTGGAGGCCATCTTTGTCAGTCTTTGTTGATACAGGAAAGGTGTGGATAAGTGGTGATTGTTGGAGGTTTGGAAGGAAAATTGCCAGGAGGAGGATGTGAAGAAACGTAAGAGGATGGGAAGACAATGAATTGATGGAAGGGAATTGCTTGGGCAGGGTCTTAAAAGATCTCTTTGTGGGAGCGGACGGGAATGAGATACTCACCTCAGACGATCAGATCGGTTTGGAGTATCCAGAAGCTTCACCTCAGCTTCAATCGACCGGGCAACTTTTATACTGAGGCAGGTATATAAAGATCGGTCCGTGGTAGGCCCTCACCCCGTGACTTCATAAATACTCCTCGTCTTCATTAACTACCCTTCATGCGAATATGGTCCTGGAATACGACGGAGGCGAAGAGGAGTGTGTAGGGGCGGTGGCTTATATGGGGTATGATGAAGGGGATCCTTTATACCCATGTTAGGACATGCGATGAAGTGCTGCCTATGATGTTTAGACTCTGTTAATTGAACCCTCGAACGCGGCCTCAAAACCCCTCTATTCTGAACATTCAATACTAGAGGAGAACAGGCGTTCAACGCGGTGTAAGGAAGTAGATACATCATGTCTTCATCACTCTATATCTCTCATTACGAGAGCTATGCAAGACGATGGGATTCTCTTCATGAAAGGCATTTCCCAAACTCCTACTCCAACAAGCAATACCAAACAAAACACAGACAACCTCACAAGTAACCTCCCTCAAAAGCCAACACCTCACTCCTTCCACTGAACCTCACCATCCGCCCCCTCAGCATCAAACGCCAAAAACGCAATCTTCCTAACCCACCTCTCCTCCCCAAACAACCACCTCCAATTCTCCTTCCTCACACTCCGCTCATGCTTCTGAGGCAAAAACCGCCTCGCCTGCTCCAGCTCAACCTCCATCGCCCACTCAATCTGCGCGACGCTATACCGCTCCCACGCCCTCGGCCACCTCCCCTGCAGAAACGCCCGATCGTCCTCGGTGAACTCAAACACGGGCACATCGTAGTTCTGGATCTCGCCGCACCAGACGTGCTTATGCTGCTTCACCCACCTCCTTCGCTCCTTTGAGATCTTGTCCCCGGCAAAGGCGGTCTCGAGCATGAGGTGCGCGATGCGGTAGCCGAGGGACTTGTTGGATTTCCACTTGTAGAGCTCGTGGGAGGTGACGCCGAGGTCTAGGATGAGGGTGTTGTAGACGCCCAGCAGGGCTTTCGCGTCGTTGAGGGTGCGGCAGCGGGTAAAGTACCAGTCCTTGAGGACGTAGATATCTCTGGGGAGCTCGGTGGACGGGAGCGTGTCGTGGAAGAAGCCTGGCTCGGCGAGGGTGGTGGTTTTCGTTGTCGTTGCCGTCGTGGTTGGCGTGAGTGTGCTGCCCGTAGTATCCATCTCGTCAGTTTATTCTCCTGTTGGTCAGGCTCTTGAGGGTAATTTGAATCTGTAGAGGGAGTATATGGTTGCCGGTTTGTTGTAGTTTCTTGCTGGTGTGGCTTATCGAAGGTGATAGTCATTGGTATTGTGGAAAGTTCTGGCTTATGTATTCCATCTCAGACTAAACCAACCTACAGCCAGGGAAACATTGCCATTGTAGCCGTAGACAAACAATGCCGAACACAAGGGATCAAGCAAGAAAGGTCAGATTGACAAAGAAGCTGTCAAAGCTGTTAGCGATAACCCAGATTGGACCAAGTCAAGGTGGTGCTTGTGTCCTCAAAGGCCCGAGGAAGAAAGAGGGCGGCGGCTTATTGCCCCGAGGGCCATCTATCATCATATTCGTCTACTGCTATGCTGCTGATGCGCATCAAATCGTGTAGCCAGCTATCCCGCCCAACAAAGTCTAGTAACTCTAGCCGGATCGTTGCAGTGATGCGTTCCAGCCATTGGGGTATCTCACGTAATACGATTGCTCAATATTTCCATCAAAGTTTTTTCCCACCGCCATTGCGTCTCAATCCCAACTCCTGCCAAGCAAGTATGACCCGCGAGCCCCCTCATTGTCCTGCGTCGCGCATTACTCATCATGCTATATCCTTGCTCTCCAGTATCTTGCTTAGCTCCTTCAGCCGCACAGGTTTAGTCAGGAATAGATCGATGCCACTCGCAAACGCTTCTTGCTGTGCATTGGCTGATGCCAATCCCGTAAGCGCGATGATCAGACAGCGTGACAGGCTGTCTTTCGTCTCTATAGCACGAATCCGTCGTGTCGCCTCGAAGCCGTCCATCACAGGCATCGAGATGTCCATCAGAATACAGTGATACTCGCCCGGTGCTTGGCGGAACTCGTCTAACGCTTCTTGCCCGTCTCTTGCGTTCCGATAGTCGTGTCCAAGCCTCGTCATGTACGTTGCCAGCATCTTGAGGTTGAGTGGGTTGTCGTCCACCAGGAGAAACTTGGGACGAAATCCTCCCGTCTTCTTTGGTCTGTGAGACAATCGGGGGGTGTCTTGGCCATCGAGCGTTAGCCTCTTGGGATGTTCTTCCGGCGTGTCCGGTAGAGCGACATCCTCAGGCCTTGGCTCCGTTTCTCTCGCCTGCACAGCTTGGTCGTCCACACCCTGCTTTGCTTCGACCTCGGTATTTGGCAACTCCTTCAATCTCTCGGGGAGATCCTCTCCGGTTGAAACGTCTGGAAGGGCTTCGGTGCTTCCCACGTCCGTGAGTCTGTCTTGTGCAAACCCAGTCGGCGTGTCGCCGCCCGCGTTGGACGCTTCGGGGCTGGCCAAGGATAACATTGTAGGAGTTGGTATCGCCCGTTCTTGCATTTTCGTCCATCGCTTGAAGCTCAGCAAAAGCACCTTGGCAAGTTTTCTCGGGCCAATCCTTGTAGACGAATTCTTAGTTGAAGCCGATCACTGATTCGGAAGGTACAAACTTACGGCTGTGAGATGAACTCAAATACGATGCGATTACCGGTGAATCGTGCCGAGGTAACTAGTTGGCGCGCGATAAGCGCGTTCCGGCATATCACCACGACCGGTGTGTTAATGATGCCTAAGCGGCGCTCCGTCAAAAGCTGCTCTAGTTGCTTTTCTGTAGACAGAACCAAGTCGGGAAGGAGTTGTTGCGAGGGCGGGATGGACTGGTCAATGATGTGCATATGAAGCCATTCCCTGCAGAGATTTGTGACCAGTGCTCCTTCGCTGGGGGTGTTGCTGGCCAACTCGTCGGGCATTTTGACTCCGTAGTCTTCAGGGAAACCCAACAGTTTGACTCTTAGACCCATGAGTTCGCCGACAGATGCCCGAAAGGTATCGATGTTGCCATCATCCACGTTGGCTACCGTTGGTGATGCTGGGTTGGCGCATAGCAAGGGAAGTTGAACCCTCACTTTCGTCCCTCGTCCGACCTTACTCCATACCTGGATAGACCCACGCAGCTTGCTAACTATCCGCTTGACCAAGCTCAGACCGAGACCGGCTCCGGCAGAAAAAGAGTCCTCCTGGGCGAAGGGCGCGAATAGATGATGTTGTAGGTATTCATGACTAATGCCACGTCCAGAATCTACCACATCGATTTGAATGATAGCCTTGGTGGATGGTACATCAGTCAACGGGGCCAGCTGGTTAACATTGACGTTGACGAATCCCTTTTCTGTGTACTTGAGCGAGTTCCCTAGGAGATTCATGATGACTCGCCTCAAAGCTCCAGGCTGTGTATGGAAACCCCAGGAGACCGCGGGTGAAATGTCGAAAGTGACGGATACGTCTCCGAGGATGAGTTGTAAATCCCCGATTTTGTTGGTTCTCGTCGCCATTTCTTCCATTGCTTGCATGCTGTCAAGTCTGCGTAATGCAGTAGTATCGGCGTGGTCTGTCGGTCTGTTGCCCGCAAGTTGGGCCACAGAGATGCGTTGGTAACTGAAGCCAGCACAGACACTCTCGACAACCTCTTCCGACAGAACGTCGACTTCGACATTTGATGTGATGCTCATCATACCAGCTTCGATGCTAATCTTTCGATCCCGAGCTCTCAAGCCTCGCTCACCAAATGTGGTTGAGTTTCTCCGGTGGTTTGACGGGCCGATGAAGTTGTTGATCTTGCTCCAGTCCAAGAGGTGGTCTATTGTTTCCAGCAGTGTGCGACCACAATTTTCGATCGAAACCAATGTCTCTCCCTGGAAAGCGTCCATAGTGGTATCGTGCAACAACTCTGCGCCAAGAATAATGCCGTGGAGCGGGGAGCGTAGCTCATGAGAAAGTGAGCTCAACAAGTCCGTCTTCGCCTTGTCAACAAGCATCGAGCTGACGTGATCGACCTCTGACATGATGACTGATGCAAAGGCGCGTAAGTAGCTGAGCTCGCCTTCGACGGTAAGCACTCGAGTTGGAGTCTTGGTACAGGCGAATCCGCCTGCGTACCAACGTTGCTTTTGTACGTCCCACAAAGGTATGATGGCCATGCTTCTGGTTCCTGAAAATAGGCCGCTGAGAGTTTTCCCTTCGTTCCGTCTCGAGTAGGCATGCTTTCGTTTCTTGTTTCGTTGCCGTTCGTCCTCGGTTGGGCCCCGTACAATATCTACGATCTCCTGAAGTGGTGTTTCTGGCTGTGCGATATGGTCGTCGCCGGAATGGTCGCTGGATTGGATAGAGCCGTTCTCGTCGAAGCTGAAAATTTTACCTTGCGGATATCTTCGTAACAATTTCGTAAGGAACTTTTCGGATACGGAGGTGTGATTCAGAGACGGTAGGTCTCCGTCGACGCTTGAGGTAGATGAGCTCGAGAAGCCGAGGACCGCACATAAGCTGTCGTCTTGGTCGGTATCGCTGCCCAACACACTCCCGGTACTTAGACTGGGGCTTGTTTGCTCGTCACTAGATGATGATGATGAGCCTCGGCCCCTGGCAGACCTCATGTTGGTCGCTCTAGGGACAGCAAGCCCTCCGAACGAGCCGATACTGGCGTCCACAAAAAGCACGCTCTCAACCTCTATAGCTTCTCGAATAACGTTGGCGGCCTTTGAGAAAATGTGCCGAATATGTGTCATGTGCGAGTCACCGTCTCCCTGCGAAACACTTTCTGTCCCTGAATGGATACTTTCCAAGGAGGTCCCGGACACAGATGGGAGTGCTTCCGGGTCTTGGTTTGGCTGAGGATATGGTCGAGAATCCGCTGTAGGCGAGACTGGCTTATCATCTGGTGCTTGGACTTCTGGCTGTGGCGCATTCTGCATTGCAACAGCAGACGACTGATGTTGTGGTGTTTGAGAGGCCTCGAATGCCACCTCTTCTCTGTTGCGTTCGATCCTTTGCTGGTGTTTGTTCAGAGCCCCCTCAAATGACGGGTGGTCATCGAACGAGTCAATATTATTCCTGTCCCTCCATCCCGACATGGTGCTCTTGCCCTCGACGAAGCTGCCAACGCCGCGAACCATCCTGTCTGCGCGTCGGTGATCGTCCCTGTTCCGTTTTGCGTCGAGATAGTTCAAGATCACTTTCGAAATATCCTGCATGAGTTGATTTTCCACATTGTCAAAGCTTTTGCGCGGGGTATCTCCGTAGATGCTAAAGACACCAATGTGTATACCGCTTTGTGAACGGATTGGGACTCCGGCATAAAAGCGACATTGCGGCGTGTTGAGACAGAAGGCTCGCGAAGAGGTCCTAGGATCTACAGAAAGGTCTGGAATAATGGTAACAGGTAGCTGATGGGGACCCGAAGGATGTTGTTCGTTGAGGTGATCGGAGATTGAGAGGATGAGCTCGCATATGCCGGAAGATCGTGGGATAGCGGTGCCGCACAGTAGCAGCTGGTCGATATCCCCGCGCTGGGTTTCTGGAGGATTGGTGTCGGGAGTCAGAGCCAGTGACTGCGTAGCTTCAGCAATGACGTACTGATACTTGCTGTCGAAGAGGGATATCATGGCCCGGGTCGCATTCAGGCGTAGAGCGCCGAGTTCAGCGAAGGAAGTGAGTGCCGCATCAGGACATGACCGAAGTTCCGAGGATGGCTTGAGATTGTTTGGGTCGTTGTAGACTGTATGTGCGATCAAGGAACTGTCATATCTGCGGAGGCGGTCAGGAAATTCAATACCAAAGATGAGCGAAGCTTGCATTGACGAAAAGCCGTCTAGGCCGATAAAGAAGCACTTTGGGGCGCGGACCTGAATGTCTCCCTCTCGCGGCGACCCTCAGAGACGGCCTTGGCCGGCGGAGTGTTGACCATGGCCGGGCAGCGTGAATTTTATATCACGAGAGACCGGCCGCTCCTCTGTCGGTTCTACTTGGTTGCGCAATATGGGTCGAAGCACGCCTTGATATCCGCGGGCGAGATGTTATTGACCTACAGTTTTCATGTCAACTTGAGCTACTATTTGCGCGACCAAGAACAATTCCTAGAAATGAATCATGCCGGAACATTTTGCGACCGAGATGCACTTGTCTGTGGCTATCAAGGAAGGCAGGGGGGGAACGAAGAACATCTAGACCAACCGGACGCAAGTGGGGGGGATGAGGTTGAAAATACACACAGTGCCCCTCCCTCTTCCCACGATGGGCTGGCTCAAGAAGGCCTTCGTGGGCATGCATCCCTGCGTCACCAGGCATAAGGTATGGTGAGTTGCTCAAGACAAGCGGCTGGAGACAGGCAAGAGTACAAGAGGTGTATAGAGCATAACCCTATGGAAGGTAAGGCTGATAGAGGGGCATAGAGGATTGCCAAGGCCAACGCAAGAGAACAGTGGGAAAAGGCGAAGGAATGGGAACAAGTAGGTGTACCAAGATTGGTAGAATGGGTAAAAGATAGGGATACACTCACAGGTAGGGAGCGGTCACCGCAGATGATTGCTTGTTGGGAGAGGAACGTCGCAAATGTCGGAGCCTGTCTAGAACATGGCGGGCGGAGGTGGGAGGAGTAGTGGAAAGGAATATGGCAAATGAGAAGATGGCAAACGTGAAGATTGCGATGAAAATGACGATGCGCTGGACGTTGAAAATGATGTATCGTTCAGGTCGCGCCCTCTCTCTCTCTCTCTCTCTTGGGCTGGACTAGGGCGGGGGGGGGGGGGGGGGGGGAGAGGGGGGGGGCGGGGAGGGCGGTGGAGGGGGGGGGGTGGGGGTGGGGAGGGGGGGGGGGTGGGGGGGGGGGGGGTGTGGGGGGGCGGGGGGGGGGGGGGGGGGGGGGGGGGGGGGGGGGGGGGGGGGGGGGGGGGGGGGGGGGGGGGCTCAGGTCGGATGCCGAAGAGGGCTGGCTCGAGTGATACGGGAGGTTCGCTTAAGGTGAGGAAGGGAGGCGAAACCAGGCGAACGAATTACCCAAGGGCTAGGCGTAGGAAGAACTCGCCGCAGATCGATCTCCCCCAGTTCAAGATTGCGGGAAGAGGTTGGCAGAGGAAGTCAAGCATGGAATAGAACCAAGGCAAATGGTGGCGATTGACGCGGGATGGGTGAGGTAAGTGGTTGACCTCAGAGACTGGACGACGGGATGGAGGGAGCTGAGTACAGATAGAGTACCTTAGGTAGAGAACAGGTAGAGAGCAGGCACGCAAGACACGAGCAGAATGCTCCTGCCAGAGCAGCAAGAAAGCACGACACGGGCCGCCGGGCGAGCAGAGAAGGAAGGTTGAGGTGAGCGATTGACAAGGCCACTGGCCAGGTCCAGACCCATGGTGGAGCCTGCTCCGTATCGGGGTGCTCTCCAGGCTCTCTTATTGGCTCTTCATTACAGTGCGAATACTTTGAGATGTACTTGTGCAAAACCTTGGCCTTTGGCATCTGGTCCCAATGGAAATTTCAGATAGCCACACTGGAATTCGCAAAAAAACGGACCGAAATTGGCATAGTGCCATCCAACATCTCCCCCCCCAATGCCCTGCATCAACAGTGCTGCAGCACAGTGTTTTCTAAAAATTGATGAGTACCGGGAATAGCCATCCGTGCCATCCTGCTGCTGGTGTCCTTCCTTACCTAAGCTAGTCGATATCGAGATTTCAGAATTTCGATGCGCACCTCACCGAATTGCCACTTTGGCCCGATTTAATGGCGTCACATACGTCACGACGGAAGGCACTCCACGTTGTCCATTGGCAAAAGCCATCATTCTCTCGATCCTGCTTTTTCTCTTGTTCTCTTTGTTTTGACGGATTACCGTCCTTTCGTCACTTCACGATTGGTCTTATCTTTCCCCCATGGTAGGTGGTGGCAGAATCCAGCATCTACGTTTTCCAATACCCTCCCTACCTTACCCGTCTCTACACTTGGACCAGCACCCCCCCTTGTGACACGCTCTGTAGACCTAGGCCTAGGCCCTTCGTTCTGTCGTACCTCACAGGCTAAGTCAAAAACACCCTGGCCACATCCGGTCTAGGGGCGGGGTTTGATTTAAAATACCTCTGGAATTGGATCATCTCTGAGCTGTATACATACACTCAAATTGTAATTTTCCTCGGCGTTGGAAACTACCTACTTGTTCTGCAAATCTGTGGTTACGAGCTGCAACAAGGAATGGGGTACTGGGACTGCTTTGATGCATGTTTAGAACTATTGTTGTATGCGGTACATGCCATGCGTATGCGAGGGCGTGGTGTGCTCGTGGTGACTCTTACGCATAGAAAGAAACGTACCGTAACAAACGGAGATAAAGACAGGAAACAGCCATGCATGCAGCCAGCCACCAGCAGGAATAGTAGACTTTACCTCTGGGCACATGCTGGGCGGCGGGCTTTGTTCAGTACCACTGTAACAGTACTCCAAAAAAAGGGCCCCGCGATGCCTGCGCTGGCAATTTGGGCAACTGCTCGACGGCGCTGTTTTTGATGGCATCTGATTGGATCCTGGACGGAAAAGACTCCGGACCAGCCAAACTGCAAAAGCACAAACATCTGCTCGCGGGGCCGTCGCGTCGCCGAGTCCACTGCAAGCCTCACAAAATGATAGAGCAGGTACGGATAGAACTTCGCCGTGACTCGTCCCTTACAGCCCAAGGCTACCCATGCAACAACAACAATGAGGGACTTGCCTAATGGGAATGCAACATTGAACATATTCGTGGATGCTCTTCGGAATAGACTCCTGCCACAAGACTTTCCCGTAACCTAAGCACCCAATGAGGGTACTTCCAAACATGCAGGGAAAAGGCAAGGCCCGATGGCTGTGGACCATGGTCTGGACCAAGCCTCCCGTCACGTGCATATACCGCTCGCGCTGCATCGACCCGCCTCTTTGATACAGCCAATCAAAAAAGAGGCCGGCTGGACCGGGGCCAAGCAGCAAGATCAGATCCCCTCCAGATCTGGGTGCACAGACCATATGTCATTTCACGAATGTCTTACCTAAGTACCTTAGGTAATCACTCAAGAAACTTACCTTATCGCTATCACTGCTCTTATCTGTTATCTAATCGCACAGGCTTCCAATTTCCATCTGTTTCGGCAAGTGACGATTCCCAAAATCAACAACAACTCGACAAAACAACAAACGGACGACACTTAGTACTACCTACCAGCTTGTCCTCTGCTATGATCATTCCATCAGTCACGGGTCGGAAGTATCGCAATTGCCTCGAGCGAACAGCGGTGGAAGTAGCAGCGCAAAGCTGCTCTGAGCTCTGAAGATGAGGTGTTCTCGTGCCACGGCGGTTCTGTCGAACGTCGGCTGTTGATTCGTCTTTGCTTCTTCGATTCGACTTCGTCTCCGATCCACAAGTTGCTCAGCCTTGCTCAATCACATCTGAGCGAAAGGGGTTTCCAGTGATATCGATGCTCTTCTCTTGTTGTCTTCAGTGTCTAACCATACCGAGGCAGTGCTGTTTGATAACCGGTGGCGACCGATCGCTCGAACGATAAAGGCTCAGCCTTCAACTCGAGTTCCGGCCGTGGAGGACCCTTTGTCTGCTGACAATCCCCGGGGGGCGTCTTGAGGACCTGGCTGTTTTCACCTCAATTCTGTACCGCAGCGGGAGAGGCTGCGGGTGGAGCATGTCGGCGTCCCGGTGCCGCGTGATCGACAGTATCGAAAGCATAGACAGTCGTTGCGATGAAGATCTTGCCGTTGGCAAGCCCGCCCGGGCCACGCACTCCGGGACCGAAGGATGCTGCTGCTGTCCGAACAAGATGATGGACGCCAAGGTGGGCCTGTCAGACTACCGCCATGACCTTTGCCCATGGTCAAACTCACCATCGAAAAACCTGCATGTCCCGTGGGCGATGCAAATCTTGGAAGTACTGCAAGTGCAGCAACTGCACGCGATTCGGCGCGGAATATACGCATTAGGTCCATGGAGAGCCTTGGTCGTTGTCTTCGTGACGGTGCACGCTTGATCGGCGGTGCGGCACTACCTGCAAGTGTGAGATCATTACTGAAGACTTTCTTTCTGTTTGCACATTTTGACTCAACGCCAATGCAGTGTGTTGGCGATGGACGACAATAGTCTCGGTGAAGGAAAGCAATAGCCTTAAACGGGACTTGCCGGTTATCGTATTCGCTGACTACGTCGGTATAGCATGGGAGCAACGTCAGCGACGCTGATGGACCAACCATCCGAGCAACGCGTGGCATACAGCGGCCGCCGTCGTCAACATCCACGACTGCTCCGAAGCGTTTCTGCCTACAAACGAAGAAGAAAGAGGGAGCAGTCATTTCCGCATCATTCGCCTCAAGAAGTTGCGTGACGCCTACGATTCGATAATTGGGATTTCGCATTACGAGATGCACGTCACGCGTTGGGCCAAAAATAATCCGAAACAGTTTTGGACCCCAAAATGGCCTTTTTCGATACTGAAGGCGAACAACGGCCTTCAGCCACAACGGTGATGTCAATCACTCCATTCACCCTCCTCTCCCAGAGACAGAGACAGAGGCAGAAGGGTGGAAGAAGAGAGTAAGAGAGTTCGGATTCGGGCCCGTCGGGTACAAAGCAAGAACTTTTTTACCCTTTTGATCCACCGCGGGGACTGCATACGCATAGTTCAGACTGCTTGTCATGCATTCGGATGAAGTCATTCGGCATCTTCCGCGGTGGGGGGTAGTTGAGCTCGTCTTCCCAAGGGTCTCCGGGGTAGAGCGGAAGGGTCCCCGACGGAGGAAGACAGGGACGGAGAGTGATCCCCACCCGGCCGTTCTCCAGCGGGGCCAGGCCCGGTGATGCCCATGAGCAAGTCGTCCCGTTGCTCAGGATGGGAAGTCCGCTTGGCGGAGGAGCGCCGGTCTCGACGTGCGACACGCCGATCACAACGCCAATTGCTGTCGAGGTTTTAGACTTAGCTCTTAGCTCCACGCAAGCCATGCACCACTTACACCACTGTCAATCCATATCGCCACGTCTCACCTCCCGCGACGGCTTCGCAATGGCGCGATTGCCGAACCTTCTAACGCGCGTAGGGCGCTGATCAATCATGCCGATCAGCAACTTCTCAAACGGTAGTCAACCGCTCAACTTTCTGGCATTCACACTCAGCGCCCTGCTTGAACGAGAAGAATAAGCAAAACACGAAGCACACAATTTCAGTATCCGAAGTCAAGCGGCGAATCTTATCTCGGAGATGGAATGGTCTCCCACTATCTCCAATGACCCCTATTGACATGGAGTAGGAGAACCCCTACAGGTCTCACAAACCCTTATGCGATCGACGAATTGTCTGACCTCGGCGAGAACAAGCAACACGAGCTCGACGAGGCTACTCAATTGGTTCTGAAAGGCTTCACTCCATCTCAACGTACCTTTGCTGTTGACATCTCGTAGGATTGTTCCTCCAGGCTCAACATCCTCCCGCAGTCCTTCATCCCTTTTCGCTGCATTAGACCCCGCTCAGATCGCGGTTGCATGCATCACAATAGTCGCCAGGGTTGGTGGAAGAGCATGCAATGAGCAATAAGCAGAATCCAATAACTCCCCTCCGGCAGCAAACCGGCTCGCACCAGCAATCAAGCATCACCCTGCAGTCTGATGTACGGAATTTCACGCACTCGTTCATTTCCGTGATAACAATCAACACCGTCCGACCATCCCCCAGATATCTCATCTGGATTTAGCGGACCAAAGACGTGCATCGAAATGGATACTCTTCCGCGACTGGTCCTGTGCTCGGGATCCTTTTGCGCACCGAACTCATCCCATTTCAAACGACCTAATGAGCGATTGGACTCGACCGACGGATGCGTGCGTGAGAGCTCGACAAGTTGTTCTCCTCTTTCTCGGCTACCTGCACCTTTATCATTCCTCCTCCTCTGTGTCACTCTCAGACTCGGCCAAGTTGTTGTTATTGACGGTTGCTAGTGGAAGGATTGAGGGGTAATCTTTCCTTCTTCACTTTCCCCTCACTATCTGACTCCGAGCCTTAATAGAACTCAAACAAGTTGAGACGAAGGCTTATGTACGAGCACAGATGGACCAGTGAATGAGCGCGAGACCAGTGTGGCCATGAGGCAGGGGCCCGTGCCAGCGTCTCTATGGGCTTTCTTGTTGGGGTGATCTATCCTCTCTGGCCTTTCTCGCGCTTTTTCCTCTGTGCCATTCCCTCCCGGAATCTCACCCACACCCCGCGTGCCGGCGGCGCTTTCAGCTGACAAGCATGACACCTCTAGGCATCGTTTCCGCGGGGATTTTGTGATATTTTTCTCGGCGTCGGATACCCACTGCTTTTATTTTGGACCTAGAGGCTTTCATGATGAGACGATGTGGCGCGCTGCTGTCTCACCCAACGTTCCTGGATCGTCTCTGTCTCAATGGCCGCACCAGCAGCGGCCCATAACGGTCCAGGCCAGCTATCCAGTCAGCTCCATCTCTCACACAATTCGTCTGCCATTCCTCCTGTCGACTGCCCCTTGCTTCCACTGCAGTGCAAGGCGAAAAAAGAATCAGGGCTATAGAAAGCGATGGGAAAGGGTGGGAGGGGCCAGTCAATTGGGCTGGGGAGAGAGTGAGGCGCTTTCTGGCGCCCCAGCCAGTCGGTACCGAGCCTGTGCTGCTGAGCAAACCGCCGACCTCCCGATGTCGACCATGGCACGGCAAAGCAAGGTTGCGGGGAGGGGTTGGCCATGACGAACATTGAATGGCAAACGAGCAAAGTGGCCGGTCGATGGTTCCCTTCTCGAATAGCGCCAACGCGTAGTGAGCCTACCAGTCGACAAGTCATCGACACAAGCGTCCCCGGCTACCAGGAACTATCGACCGGGCCCGAATGTGAATGGGCGTCGAGGGCAAAATAGCATCTTGTCGGGAACCTGCAAACTCTCTTGACTCACCATAGCAGGGACCTCGTTGCCACAGTCACCGTCTCAACTTATTTGCATCTGGAGTATCTCAGCTGCGAGCGAATCGCAGGGTCAAGCACGATGAAAAAAGTTCAGCTTACCGCCCGATGAACCAATACTCATCGCCAATCAAACGGCTGCGCCGCCATCCCTTCCCCTTACTGGCTTATCTTCTGTGGACGCCTGTTTACCTACGGCAAATCGCGTCGCGATCGATGAGCTTGGTGGGTTAGCTTGGACACCTGCTGCCCAGCTGGCCGGCCCAGAACAGCGCCACCAGTCGACTTAGTCATTCAGCTTGGCTTGATGGCTGGCGCGCTGCTTGGTCTTTGCGCCGTTGGTTACTGGTGCTTTAGCTTGAGCTACTCTGATACCAGTCTAGACTGAGCCGCCCAGACCACGCGGCACTTCTCGTCGGGTACAGCCCCCCCCCCCTCCCTCCTCTGAGTCTTCCCCCTATTGTTGCAGGCAGTCTTAGGCAGAGTCTCTGTATTGGGTTTGGGGGTTGGATGGCTACATATGCATACGAGCGAGCCATTGAGTTCACCATTGACGCGCATGAATTCGTTAAATCGCCGTGTCTGCGAGTGAAGACTTTGTGAGGGCGTTCACCCACCCTCAGCCTCCTTAAGTTAGGTGGTGACGATGCAGAGATACTTGGCACAAGGCTATGCTTGCTCATTTGCCCCTTATTTTCACTTCTTCAAGACCGTTAGGTTCGTTAATCACCCCCAATCAGGATTTCTTGGCCGTCCTCACCCCGCAGAGATTGTATGCTGATTGTAGAGGGATCATGCCGGGCGGTTCCGTCAGTGCGGCACGATGGGCGCCACAAGACACACACCCTACCTTCGACCAGTCGGGTATCGAGGTTCAGCTAGCTGACCGACCATTAACATGCTACGTGAAGCTGCGTGACCTTTAGTTCAATTAGTGGGGGAGCCATTCCAGCCCTACTCGTGCAGGCGACAGCAGGTTACCTAGCAGCCTGCCAGCGGGTGCTGTGCCACCTCATCGACCCTCACAGGCACAGAGAGGACAACTGGGGAGGAGGCGCTGATGCATGGACTCACACATGTCTGCTGACGCTAGCACCGCGCAAGCACGGAGAAGCCACCACCGCCATTCGGTCGCGGGATTGTTGTTATGGATGATACCCGTACCCGTCTTGGAAGAAAAGGGTTTGCTCGAGGCTTGCTTGGAAGAGGGGGTGGGGGGTGGTGGGTGGTCGAGGTGTGTATTCAGATACCAACACCAGGGACCCTCATTGTCTCACACCCTATGCACGTGGCGTTCGTCTATCTGAGCCTCCGAGGTGGCCACAAGGGACCCAAGAAGGTTCAAGCAACGCAGGGAGAGGGGAGGCAAGTAGTGGGAACACCCATCTCGCCAAACTTCCCAGAGTAGATATATGACCCTCGCCCGCTTCGCACCACTTTCCATAGTGAGAGAGGTTCCCCATCATCGATCAAACAAATTCTACGGACAACCGACTACTTCTTACACAGTTCTGCCCGTTCTGGACGACAATTCCACTTCCACTCTCAGGACGTCCGGTTTCATCGACACTTACACCATCCTACCTCAACACTTATATACGACTACCATCAAGATCTCAGCAACCATGCTGTGTATCCTCCCAGACGAGCTTCTGCTCATCACAGGCGTCACTGGCCATGTCGGATTCGCCGTTCTCACTCACGCCCTGAAGGCAGGCCACACCGTCCGCTGCGCCGTCCGCTCAGAGGCAAAGGCTGCCTTCATCCGCTCGCGACCTCAGATCCGCGCACTTGACCTACCCCGCGCGAGACTCAACTTCACCATCGTACCAGATATCACCACCGATGGTGCCTACGACGATGCCATCCGCGGCGTCTCTGCAGTCATTCACGTTGCTTCACCACTTGCGACCGCCGACTCAGTACCTCGCGATCTGCACCAGGAGTACTTCATCCAGCCCGCCGTCCGCGGCACCCTCGGTATGCTCGAGGCCGCCAAGCGTGCGGGCACTGTTCGCAGGGTAGTCATCACGAGCTCAGTCGTTGCCCTTACTTCAGTAGACCACCTCGAGGGTCGCGAGCGCAGGGAGGCTGTCCAGCCCACGGAGAGGACCGGCTTCAAGCCTGAGCCGTATGAGAGCGAGTTCGCCGCCTACGCCGCCTCCAAGGTGGCCGCTCTCAAGGGCGCCGAGGCGTGGATTGCAAGAGAGCAGCCCCGCTTCGAGGTCATTCACCTCCACCCTTCCTTTGTCATCGGCCGCAACGATATCGCGACCACGGCGAGCGAGGCGATGAAGGGCACCAACGCCGTCATCCTCGCCACCCTCCGCGGCAAGAAGATGGGCTGCAGCTACCCCGGCGCAACAGTCCACGTCGACGATGTCGCGCGCGCACATGTCCAGGCTCTTCTGCCCACCGTTCCGGGCAACAAGGGCTACATCCTCAGCACCAAGTCCCGCTGGAACGACGCGAAGCTCATTGCCAAGAGGAGCTTCCCCGAGGCCGTCGAGAGGAAGTTGATTGTCAGCAGCGGCTCCGTGGGCACGGTCAACATTGACTTTGACGCCTCTGCTTCCGAGGAGGTGTTTGGCTTTAAGCTGCAGAGTTTTGAGGAGCAGGTGCGCAGTGTTGTTGGGCACTTTGTCGAGCTGAGACTGAGACGCCCTGCGCTACCGACGGTTTCTTCGTCTTCGATGGCGGTGAACCAGCATTTGAGGCCCGAGGTTGTGGCCGCATAGAGAGATTTACGGCCTGCTTGACGACTTTTACGAGCATTTTCTCTTCTCTTTCTACTTTCCATGTTGGACATTGGACAGGTCAACAGACTGCATCGGGGTACAAGACATTTCACTTCAATGGGGGAGACGGCCGACTGTATCAGCCAGTCAAGGCGCATGGGATTGGAGAACACATTTTCATCAGCACTCATGGGAGACTGGGAGAGACAGGGGAAAAACGCAGCATTCGATTCACAACGGGATACCCAGCGGATTAGTTTCCGCACCAATTTTCTTTAGTGTATATACTTTTGGGTTTTTCTAAAATCCACAACAAGAAATTTTTTAGAAGTCATCCATCGTCCCATCCGTCTTACATGTTCGTGTTCCCCTTCCGCTTGTGTCTGCTTCAACCCACGCCCACGCGTTCACGCTTACTCACCCTCCCGCGTCCCACGCCCGCTCCCACGGGAAGGGGTAAGGTAGGGAGCCGTGGGAGCGCAGTGAGGGGGGAATTGGGGGGCTGAATCACGGCCGAAAAGGTCTGAGGGATTTCCCTCACCATTGGGCCCATGGGAGTAAGGACCATGGTCCAGAGACCATGGACCACCAGCTGAGCTGCTGAAGGGTGAAGAAAAAAGGGCGGCGGGCCCGGCCCCAGAGGGCACCGGGCGCGCCGTTCAGCCTCAATCTCCGACGGTATGATAGGCTCATTTCTCTTAGGCGGTTCTCAGTTCTTTCCTATGCGCTATGCAGCCTTGGGATTGGGGGGGGTCTTTCGGCAAGGGGAGTGTTGTCTCACTTTTTTTGGTCAAGCGAGGCAAGCTACCCCAGACTACCTGGGCTTGCATTACATACGTGCACTCTAAGGAAGAGACCAGACCGGATTATGGACTCTAGAGCGGTGGAGAGACACACGTGTACAGAGGGAGAAGAAATGATCGCCAATTTTATCATATTTTGGTTCTTGTCTTTGCGTGGGTGGGAGTGAGGCTTGGATTCCCCTCCTCGTGTCTTTTCGAAGAAGAGGTTATGGGTTCGGTACACTATCTTGTTGATTGTTGGTTAGGCGTGCTACTAGGTCAAGTAAGGAATCCCACTCGGCCGGGCGGTATTATGTGATTCCGCCCGATTACTTTAACCTACCTTAGCTCAAAGTGCAGAACTGTATTTTCCTAGGCTCATGTCCTCAGACGTTGGAGCATTCCCCCCTTCTCAGAAACAGCCAGAGTATCCCACTCGAACCGCGCATTTCCAACCAGTCCAACGCCAAGAACCATCCCGATCTATGTGAAGCTCGAGATGCTGCGACACGGGTACCTGTGTCGAAAAGACCAGCTGATCAGGATCTAGGATCTCTGGCTTTGGAAGTGCATTCGCTGTGGAGTTCGCTTCGCCACGCTCTCTCCCGTCTGAGGAAACAGAGGATGGAACAGCAACGGTTATGCCGAACTATGTGGGGTTGCGAAGGGGGTTTGGATGGGATGGGATGGGATGGGATGGGAGGAGGAGGATGGATTATGGGGGGGAGGAGCTCGAGGAGTCGAGGGCGTGTGAAACGGACACTTTGTGTCACGAGATATGGATGTGGTTAATGCTGCCCACATAGAGTGGGCCCGCTTTTCGTGACAGTTATGAGCCCAGCTCCTATCCGCTATTGCCACAATGGTTAAGTGCCGTATTATCTACAGGTCGTGCACCCCAAAAGCGAGAGGCGGCCGTTCGAGTCTCCGTATGGGCAGAGGTTTTTCTGACTAGTCTGCTACCTATGGGGCTGAGGCTGCTATCTGCAGGGCTGAGGCGCAGTATAGACGCCCATTGCACGGATAACGGCTCTAGGCGTCTGGGGGGTATGTTACGAGATATAGATGTGGTTAATGCTGCCCACATAGAGTGGGCCCGCTTTTTATAATAATGTTACGTAATAGGGATAGTAATCGCACCTTATAAAGTGCCCGTTACGTGCTAAATTACGTGTCTATTTTAGATATCGTATATATAGACCTTCTCTTTTTATCTATTTCTATTTTAATAATTAAGCTACTTTTATTATACTCCGTATACCTATTACTACGTACTATAACTCGTAATAGTTATAAGCCTAGCTCTTAGTTAAGACCCTATACTACGATAACGTACTTATTAATACGATTTTTACGATCTTTTTAAAATAACCGACTTACTCGTACTTACTTTAGCTTAAGCTAAACTAACTAGCTACGATAGTTAAATTAAATAGTTTAACGTACTTCGTACTATAAGTAAGGGCGTCGGGGTCTAGAAATACGTTAACCTAGACGCTTTAGATTCTGATACATTCCTTAACCCCTTTATAGCGCTTACTTCGCCCTTAGAATTCGGATAATTAGTCGCGACTTATAATAAAAAAGAACTACGAGCTTACTAGGCCCGTTATAAGGCGTTCGAGAACGACTAAAGAAACTAAGAAATCCTCTATTAATAGCTTTTAAATATAACTCCTAGTACGAACCTTTCGACTTCCTTAAGTACGAGTAACTTATAAAACTAAGCCGGGTTTCTTTTTATAAAGCTAGCTATATTACTTACTTTACGTAAATAAATCTATCCCTATATTATACTTATAAAGAGGATCTATACGCTCGAGAGTATTTAAAAATAATAAGAGCTCGACGCTAAATACGAGCAACTTATAGCTTACGAACGTAATACTATTAATACGCATATTAAAGTCCTCGCCTAGTAATTAATAAAATTAGTTAACGCTATACTATATAAATACGCATTCTAAAAAGCTACTAAAAACGGCGCTAAGTTTAGTATATAGCGAATCGTTAAATATTTAAAATAAGAATTTACGCCCCCCGAACTAGTAGTAAGGAATGCGGTTTAAAAGGAATATTAATAAGCCCTTAATAAAGCGAGGACCGGAATTAACCCCTAATATTAATATAAGGAGTAATAATCCGCTTACTTCCGAGCTAAAACGTACGATATTTTAAAAATTAATAAAGAGATCGCCGTACTCGACTTCTTAGTTATGGTTAAGTCTAGACTTAACCCTATATAGGGCTAACGTATATATAAGACCTTTAGCGAATTAATAGCCTTCGGAACGTATATAAGGACCCTCGAGGAGATTACGTATATATTTAGCTTAGTAACCTAGGACGTATATACTAAACGACCTTTAGGTTAAGGAGGGGCTTATTTTATTTTTATTAAACGCTCTAACTTAGTTAACGACGTAAATAATAAGGGTAACGTTATATACCCTTATAATTACGTATACTTATAGCGCCCTACGGCGTATTAAAAATTAGAATAGGTACTTATAGGCCGAAACGTTAGTAAGTTACTAATACGAATACTAAAGAGCTATATAAAAGAAGTCCTCGCTATTATTAAATTAAGTAAGTAGAAATTACTTTATAATAAGCTTAAAAAAGCTAGTTAGTTAAGGAACGATAGAACCCCTAAGAAACCTAGGTTTCTAAAAAGATCCTCTAATTAACTTATAGCGAGCTTATTAGTAAACTAGGACGAGGGCTACGTAGTCGCTATACTTATAAAGAGTTAGGACTTAGAAATAAACGTAATCTTTAGTACCCTTATAAGTAGCGCTTACCCCCTTTCTTAGAGCATAGTAATAAATAGCTATAGAGTAATATATCTAATTAATAATAAGAGCTTATTTAAACCCGAGAGTTACGTATTATTAAGTAATAAAAACTACGTTAAATTAGGAACTACTATACTACTTATTATTATACGTAGTACTCGTATTATAAAAGGCGTCTTAGACGGACTTAAGAAAAAGGGAACCTACAATCTAAAGCTCTAGAACGTCGCTTATATTAAGGGATTTTATATTAACATAGTCTTAAAGACTTTACTAAATAGAAGCGCACTCTAATACTACGGTCTAGATTATACTTTGCAATAGGGAACGCTTTATAAGAGTACTATTAAAAAGTAGCTTATCTAAAAAAATAATCTAGTCTTTTTTAAATATAAGCTCCTCTAATCCTACCCTTTTTTCGCAAACCTTAAGCGTGTCCTATAGAGCCTAGCTAGTATTATACTACTAGTTAGCCGTAAAAAATTCCGTTACTTATATTAACGTACTTATAAAAGGTCTAATAGCGCGCTCCTCTAGTACCTTAAAATAGGTTATCTCGGACTTAATACTCTTTATTAATTACTATATAAGACTCGAGGTATACGTATTAAACCTCTATTATAAGTTAAGTATAAAGTATATATATTATCTAAAGCTAAAATAGTAATTTTAAGAGGACTACCCTCGAGAAAAGCCTTACGGCTATAGTACTATATATACTAAGATCTCTTCTACTTCGAACTATCTCTTAGTAAATAATAATATATACTTATAGCTTCTAACGAATATAATAAGTAGCTTAGGGGGTTCCCTTTAAAGATAAAAATAGAAAAGGAAGTGCTTTTCGCACTATAGAGCCTCGAGGTAGCGATTCGTCGTTAAAAAGGGACTCTAATTTACTTTTTTAAAAATAATAATAAGACCGCTCTCCTAACTATAAACGTTAGACGCGTATATAAGACGTAATATAACGAGCTAAGAATTAGAATAGAACTTCTATCTTTATATATAAAGGAACCCGTAGGTAATACTAAAAGAGTAGGTTAACTCGTAATTACTAAAGCTTATAAAATGCGCCTTTCTATAAACCTCCTTACGAATCTATAGGACAAAATAGTACTAGTAGTAATCTTTATTTATAATATTACCCTACGGGAGGCTAATAAAGGAGATTCGCTTATTATAATAGAAATTAATTAGTAAAAACGGTATTAACGCTAGTAGTAGACGGGTTACTAAGTGCGGGATTCTAAACCGGTTACCCCATATCTTAGTAGCCTCTACGTATATAGCTACTAAGCATACCCTTTTTATAAGGATTATAAGAGGGGCATACGTTAAAAGGAGTTTAAAGTACTTCTTTGCGGGTATATAGGATACTTAGTTAGATATATACTAAAAACGTATAACCTATATAGGGTCTAGGTGCCCGCGCTTAAGTAAGTATTTATTATAAGGAATATTAAGTTTAATAAAGAAGTCTTTTATAATCCTATATACGAGGAATAAGCTATCGTGGGCAAGTAAGCAAATTTAGTAATCTAAGAGATATAAGAACTCTTTAATACTAACGATAAGTTAATTTAAGTACTCGGGGAAGTAAATCTAGACTTTAGAAATACTAGTACTTAAGATAACTCTATAATCGAGGATAGTATTATTATTAGATTTTTAACTATTTAGGACGCTAAGTAACCGATAGACGTACTCTAGGGTATAGTAAATAAGGCTAAAGAGGCTAATATAGTCTTATTATTATTACTAACCCCTAAAATAACCCCCTTACGTAAGCTCGGGGGTAGGGGTAAAAAAGGGGATATAATAACCGGGTTATAAACGGCTCTGCACAGTCTATAGTCCTCTTTATAAGCGCTTATATATATTATAAAAGTTCTCGAGCCTTTAATTTATAACGGCTCTTAATAAAACGCTAGAGTACGCGGTAAACGAGGTACTAATTACGAAAAAATAATTCTTAACGCTAAAGTCGACGTTAGTAAGGAACCCTTATAATAAACCTCTATTATTATATAAGAACAGAGCTTATAAGAACTACCTTATTAAGTACTAAGTAAAGCTCCGTTAGGTCCTAGACGTTTAAACCGGGCCCGTAGACTTTTATAACGCTTCGATAGTAATATCTTCGTAACGCTCTTATATTTAAATATAAGAGATAGCGATTACTATAACTATCTCTAGGACTACTTTTTCTCTATTTTTATACTTAATTAGTAAAAAGCTATAGAGGAAAGTAATATAGGATATATAATACTCTATTAAGTAGTAAAAGGAGCAGTTTATAGGACCTACCTAGAGCGCTCCGGAAGAGTTTAGAAACCACGACTTATTAAAGTTAATTTCTAAAGCCTACTAAAAAAGTTTAGTAATATTAAATATCTCCTACCGTAACTATAAAAGTTACTTAGGGATACTATAGACGTAGAAATAAAAAAGCTAAGGGATATTAGTATATAGGAAGAGGTCGACCGTAATCCTAAATAAGGGATCTTATTTTTATTAAAGTAGGTATATATTTATAAGCACGACGTTAATAACGAGGTTAGCGAGGTAAAAGTACGTATATATATAAGGGGGGATATATAACTACTTAACCCCTTATAAAATACGTACGCTTCGACGCTTACTACAAAGGCCTTTAGGCTTATAATAGTAATAGCTACCTAATTCGACCTTAAAATAAACTAGTATAATACTATTAACGCATTCCTTAACGCGCCTCTTAAGAGCGAGAAGCTAGTAATTATTAAACTCCTAAAGGGATATAAGGTTACTAATAAAGTAAGCAAACTCTAACGCGCTCTATATAGCCTCTAAGACTCGCTAATTCTCTAGTTTTAAACTTTTATTTCTATACTCTATAATATAAATATAATATATAGCTACGAGGAGATCTATATTTACTAAACTATAAATAGGAAAGTAATACTAATATTCTACGTCGATAACTTTATTATTCTATACTATCGAGACGACTAAAAGGTAGCTTAGGGGATCGTTAACGGTATAAAAAAATATATTAACCTTAAAGAGAATAGACCGATTAATTACTTCTTCGGAGTACGGATTTTATAAGACCGTACTACTCGCAAAGTTTATTTTATTTACGACGTATATATTAAGCGAGTTACTAAGCGCTTCGACCTTATAAATTTACTATATCTAGCTACCCCTCTTTTTTAAAAAGAGTTTAAACTAAACGAGGGGTAGGTAATAAAGGAGGAAATAAAGAGCTACTAAGAGAAGGTCGGGAGTATACTTTATATAGCTATTATAATTAGACTAAACGTCGCCTTTATTTACTCGTAATTATTACGGTTCCTAACTAACCTAAGCGTAACTTATATTAAAGTAATTAATTACTATATCCGATATTTCTATATAACGAGATATCTTACGCTCTATTACGGTAGTATACCGAGTGCGCAATTATTACTTTTAGTTAGAAATACTAGCTTCGTAAATAACGAGGTAATATAACGATTATCTTAGGGATATATAATGTTCCTTTTTAGCGGCCTAATTTAATAAAAATTAGTATACTAAGCGACGGTTACGACGTTAACTACCGAAGCTAAGCTTCTTTATTTTAAAAAAACTATAAAAAAGACTATAGCTCTAAAGCGCCTTTTTAAGAACATTGCCCTTAACTTAGGAGAAGTATAGTTAGTTAACTACGATAATTAGTAAACGATTTAACTTATTATAGGGAAAGGAGAAAGAATAGCTACTCGACTTTACTATATTAATATATAAAATATATAACTAAGATAAGAGCACGCTAGAAGTAGCTTCGAAGTTACTTATATATTAATAAAAGATATACTAGTAAATAGACTTATTAAAAACCTTTTACGAGCTAAGTTCGAATATTTCTATATACTTCTTAACCTTTATAATACGCGAGAAGCTATTATAAATAGCTAAAATAGTTAAAAATAATTAATTTAGGCTACGTTTAGAAAAACTTAATATTTAAAAATAGACAATAAACAGAACTTAGAGTGCGGCCCGGAGGCCTAAAATAAATAAAATAACCTTACCCTATAGGGCATACGTATATAAAAATAAGACCCGGGTTTATGCTTATTATTTAAACTCTTAGTTTACGAAATATATAATTACTAAGAGTATAGCGTTATTAAAGAGGAGGGTTAATATGCGCGCTAAGAAATGCGTTTTATATATTTTAAAGTTTATAAAACTAAGAGTAGCGGGGGTAGCGAGGGGTGCGGGAGCTAAAACGACCGTTAGGTTAACGACCTAGGGTATAAAAATAAGTAGCGTAATAAGAAGTTAATTATAAATAACTATAATAAGTACGAGAGAGGACCGGGGGCGCGTATTAAAAAAGTCTTTTATATAGAAGCCGATATAGTTCTTATATATCCTCTAGTTATTATATATTTAGCGGACGATACTACGGAGCTTAGTAATATTTTACTAAAACTATAATTAAAAGTGCGCTTCTTAACGATAGAAAAGGATAATATATTTATAAAAGAGGGAGCGCTACTTATAATAGCCTTAATAAGGGCCTAGGCTATTAGCCGTAAAATAACTAGTATATTAATATACCTTTTAGCCGAACGGCCGTTAAAATAGCGCGTATACTAGCTACTACTTTTTATAAAATAACGACTACTATCCTTAGTATCGGTATATTAAAAAGCTATTTTAAAATAGGGTAGGTACTAAATCTCCCGTTCCTCGGGATCCTCTCCCTTAAGCTTCTTAGGGACTAAGTATACGTTAAATAGGCCTAGAATAGTAAAGAGAACTATACTTATTACGGGGGGTACCTTAGCCTCTTAGCGTTCTTTTTTACTTTTTACTACCCTTTTAAAAAGAGCTAGCCTTGCGTTTTTTAAACCCTAGAATAATATTAAATATAAACTCTTAAAATAATAAGTATATAATATACCCTTCTTAAAAGGCTTATTATTTAAACTAGTCTTATCCTTATTCTTAAACTCCGAGGGGGGGATAAGTAAAAGCCCGTTAAAGCTCTTATTATTACTATTTACTTTATTATTACCCTTATTATAGCTACTAAAGAGAGCCTCGAACTTAATAAAGTCCTCGGTATTTTAATTAGTAACCTTAATATCCTTTTAGCTAGGGAGGGAGAGCTCGGTAGCTGGGCCTTAGTAAGTAAATAAGAGGTCGTAGGGGGGGGTAACGACCTAAAGGGGCTCGTTAATATTATTACTTATCTAAACTCTTAGTAAACTATATAATATATATATAAAAAGTATTATAAAAATTATATAAAACTTATTATTATTTTTAAATATATTAGATATTTATATTTAAAATAAAATTAGTAAACGATTCGACGGTATAAGCGCGCGCGCGTAATAAACGGGGGTACTTATAATAACTACGAGAAGTTAAAAAAAAAAAAAATAATAGCTAGGTAACGCCGCGAGAATTTAGATATATATAAGGTAGCTAAGTAGCCTCGCCCTTAGTAATTTATATACCGGAAATAGTAAAATACGCGCTATTCCGGGTTAGGATTCTATTTACTTTAGATAAAGGGATATATTTATAATAAACGTAGCTTAAAAGACGCGTATCCCTTGTACTTAATTTTCCTTTGTTTATATTCGACTAAATTAGGCCTTTGTAAGGGTATTTAGAGATTCTATTTTAAGTATAATAGCTCCCTAGCGGTAGTAATTAGGGGGTGTGTTACGTAATAGGGATAGTAATCGCACCTTATAAAGTGCCCGTTACGTACTAAATCACGTGTCTATCTTAGATATCGTATATATAGACCTTCTCCTTTTGTCTATTTCTACTTTGATAGTTAAGCTACTTTTACTATACTCCGTATGCCCATTGCTGCGTGCCATAACTCGTGACACTTTGTATGCTCGCGGCTCGTCCTTCGTCCTTTCGCGGCTGACTTTAGAAAACGCGGTTGGGTTCGGCGCCGCGATTACTGTGTTTTCCCGGGCTCGGTGAACAGATGCCGCCGGTGTTTGGATCTAGGTAACAAGCTTTCCTCATTTTCTGTTGTGACATTTTCCCCGAATGCCAAGACCGCGGCTCTCTGTGAACTCGCTTGAGAATTTTTTCAGCTCGTGAAGGCGCAAGGGAAAAGTTCCAGACCTCGAGAAGAGTCTTTTTGCCCCGGCAGTCTGGACCCCTTCGGACCCAAGAGATTGGTTAACAGGCGCAGTGACTCCCGTCCTGCATGCAGCCTTAACCGAGGCCCTTCTAGCGACTCTCACCTGAATGCACTGTCGCTCACGCACTCTAGAAAAGAAGAAAAGATAAGAGAAGCGTGGGAAAAGCCCTTGATAGGTCTGAGCTACGCAGTGTCCTGGATTAAGCGAGGAGGTCGAGTTCTGGCGGGAAGACAAGCAATAACGCCAACATTTGCCGAAGACGCTTCGGTTGGTGTTTTTCGCTGTTTGGACGCCTCAAGCGTGGGCAGATGAGACTTGGTATGGCTTGTGGCTGATGAGTGGCTTTTTTCTGAATCCACACCCCCTTGCCAACGGCGTCAGGGCGTCAACAAGATTCAACTGTGGAAGAGTGAAAGATCGTGAGATTTTTCGTTCGTCTAGAGCACCGTAACTCATCATGGGATATCCGTACTTGGTAGAGAGGGGAACTTTTGCTCGTAGGGGATAGGCATCCACGTCAAGGTTCGATAGCATGATCCTTCTGGCCCACAGAATCCTTCCAACATGAGTCGAACATCACGAATCTCCTGCCTGGTGTAGCAGGCAGCAAAACCCTTCATCGTCATGAATCCATGATTTGCAGCCGGATTACTGGAAAAGAAAACAGCCGTTGAACTAAGTAAAACGAAGGAACAAAGTATCGCGGAGCCACGTCCGATAGTCGTTTCGCCCGTCAGCGCCAAAACATCGCAAGGACGAATATAGCTTCTTTGTAAGCAAGCCACCGCCAGGACGAATGACTCGAGTTTCTTCTTCGCGATGGCGCACTTCATCCCGCCGGCATCTAGCGGTTCTCGAGAAGGCTTGGGTTCGGGAAGTGGGGACGATGATCAGCAAGAGTTGTTGTTCACCGATGAAGAAGACGAACCTAAGATCAAGGACGAGCTCACGATTGTTGTCGACGCGTCTAACCGGGAGAGGTGGTCGGATGTGGTTTTGGAGGCGCGGAAGCACATGCGGTGCCACCCTAGACACCCAGGACGCGTTCGCGACGGCCGGAGAGTGTGCATCTTGGTTGATTCCTCCTCATCAGGCGAAGAAGACGAGAAGAATAAGCTTCCAGTCCGTCGTCTAGAGCCAAGCCCAGCGAACCCCACAACGTTCACCCTGTTCACCCGACTGCCGAAAGAACTCCGGGATAGCATCCTCCTCACGGCCGTCGACCCCATCACCATTGAGGGCTGGGTCAAAACCGATCTCGAGTGGCGGAACGGGCCCCAAGCGCATTTCTTCCTCCGCCGGATCAGGTCCTGGGCCGCCATACCCCTCTACGCCGTCAGCCGGGAAACCAGGGCGCTGGCGGCCACGGCCTTCGGCGCGCCGGACCCGCGGACCTTCCCGTTCAGCCCCGCTCGGGACGCTGTGGAGCTTGTGTGGGATGGGTCCATGCTTCCCACCACGTGGAGAAGGGCGGAGGACTACAGGCTGGCCGGGCCGGTTATCGCGGGCAGGTGTAGGTGTGGTGAGCTAGGAAAGAGACATGTCAATAGTGACCATGAATGGGCTATGCCGAGGGAGACGCGTGAACGGGTACAGAGTGTGTTTGTCGACGGGCGTTACGCGAGGTTTGATTCGGGGCTGAGGGATGGAACCAAGGGGCCGTGGGGCCTTGTGTTTGGGTTGGTGAATGGGTTCTTTGGCGAGGTGAGGATGTTGGGGGTCAGATTGTGGGACCTGGATGATGAAGGGTTTGAGGGGAGCTTTGATGTATCGAAGGGGGAGGCGCTATACAGGGTTGACCAGATGGATTTTTTCGATGGGATGGAGGAAGTTTGGTCTGAGCCTGGAGCTGAGGATCAAGGGGTGAGAGTGGAAGCTCCGTTCCCGAGGCTGAGGTTGCTGAGGGTCTTGCCTGAGTTACCATGGTCCAAGAGACCACACAAATTCAGGTTTAGAAAGGTCAGGGGGAGCCACTTCCTGGTTGTTGGTCGAGGAGGCATACCGACAGCTGGGCCTTGACTTACATGTCACTCAACTTGTTATCGTGAAGAGTAATGCGTGACTTGAACATGCCCGAGGACTCCTATGAGTCTTGAGGGTGCTAATCAGACACTCACAACACATCATCAAATAGCGCAAAGCCTTGAATGACAGTATTTTGTAGCCTTCTGGCGTGAAATGTGTAATGCGGTGCTGCCGTCGAAACAACGAGAGAAGAGGCTTGACGGGTAACAAGGGTGTGCATCTACTCATGACACGCCACAAGACTGGGGCTGCACTAGAGCTTTAGTTACCGTAACGGTATTTACTACCCAATATTGTACGTGTTGTCCTGCTTTAATGGTCAAGCTCCGATGGCGGCATTCGTTCGTAAAAGCGACTTTCGTGGGTACCTTTCTCTTATGCCATCCTTATGCTATGCTGATGCTATTTCAAACCGTACACTATAGAACCGCGCAGTCAGATTCTTCAAACACATCACGGACAACTGGCGCTTGTCAATCCTTGACCCTCGATAACCACTCCTCAGAAGGCCTATCCATCGTCCGCCGAAGATCATCGCTGAGTCTCAACCGTGACGTTGGAACATCCACATCGAACAAGCTCATTCCCAGTCGTGGAGATCCAATCCCAGACGAGCTCGTCTTGGCCGTCGACTCTGTCTGTTTGCTGACGTGATGAGAGGGCGGGTTGACTTCAAGGATCCCGTGGGGTGAGGTGATATCCGAATCGGCCAGCCCATCCTCCGGATCGAGGTTGTGTGCCTGTCGCACCACCCGACTCGTCTCATTCCTGCGAGCCTGTTGTCTTTCCAATCTGTCTCGTCGTTGACGGTAAACCGATGAACGACCCATCTTGGCAAGCATCATTTGATACAGAGGTCGTAACGTTGCTATCGAGGCTGCTACGATGCCTATCCCCGGCTCTACTGTACTCCATATCGCAAAGTTGGAGGTTCCGTCTGCAAGGTGAGCAGTTTTATTAGTGTACCTGAAGTATTTGTAGCGCGAAGGCTAGACAATGGGCTTACAAAGAAAATCCTCGCCGTCCAGTAACGTCGGGATATAGAACGCTCTAACAATAGTCGCAGTACTTCCTCTATAACCAAGACTGTCAGCTTTGCCCTGCTGTCGAGCCAGTGGGTCTGCGGCCTGCCTGCTCTCACACTTACACAGCAGCCAGCCCCAAGATGCACACTACCACGATCTTGGTCCCGACCGGAATGTTCATGGATCTGACGATGAACCACGGCAAAGCACCGAAAACGAAGTCGGCGCTCGTATTGATGACTGTCGCCGCAATCGTCATGATGTAAATTACCCGCGAGGGCCAGCACTTTTCCAGTGTTCTGGGCCCGTCCTCCCAGTACGTTGGTACTGGTCTGCACTGGAAAGCTACCATGAAGAGGTATGTCGTTCCGAAGACAACTGTACCTACCATGAGAGCTCGAATTATCCAGATGTGCGGCCGATCGAGTGCGACTCGGAGGAGGAAGTAGCCAACGGAGATCTTGAGGAGACATGTTGAGACGACGTTGAGTAGCTCGAGGATCCACCATAGCTGGAAGTCATATCAGCAGGGGAATAGATTGGGGATGACGTGACATGATCTACCAGCAGCATGGTTCTCTTCTCCCCAGCAGCGATCTCAGAATCATGGCGGCCGATCCCATGAGTTCCTCCGTAAATCTGCAACACTAGATATCCGGTGAAAATAATCTCCCTCCGTTAGTAAATTACCGCTCTCAAGCTCCCACAAGCGTAGACGTCACTCACCAAGAGGAAGACCATGATCTTGTCGTCGATACCGACTGATCGCACCAATGCCGTGCGGCAATACACGCGGAGGCTGACGGCAACCCATGTCAGGAGGAGGAATACCGAGGCCGTGACGACGATTTGGGCGCTCTGGTCCGCCATGACGACGGTGATGACGCCGCGGAGTCCATCGAGAACCACCTTGACTTGAGGAACGGAGGTGGAAGCTGAGAATGGAAAGATCCTGTACTACCGACGGAGACGGGATGAGCAGCCAAGCGACGATTCATCAAGCACATCATAATTCAAATAGAAAGATCGCCCTACAGAATCGCCCTACAGGATCGCTCTGGTCTTTGAGATCGATCACAGTCCGATCAATAGGCCACGGGTTGTCACAGATGTTGAGCAGAGTTTGGAAAGCGATGCACGCGTGGCGAATAGGATCGTGAGCTTGGACATGGCCACCACCTGAGCGTCACCGCAAAGAGGCTATTGCAGGGTGATCTGTCTGATCATAACCAAGAAGACCATTCATATGCAGGCAAGTTGGTGGATGGGAGGGGCCGTTGAAGATGCTTAGCTCGTCGCTGACTCGATTTTCCCACTTAAGACTGCGAATTATGCGGGGAAGACGGGAAACAAAATGGGCTTGGCTGTCTAGATTTGAGGTTGAAGATCAAAAGATGCGAGATTGGTTAACTTGTAAGTTCTTCCGGAGGGTGCATGGTAATATGTCTCGTGACAAGATGGGTTGAAGCTGGTGGGTTGGTAAGGCAAACTGTGAGATGTCAATCACGTCAACACTCGCTTCTCGTCAAAGGTCCTTTCAATCTCGGACATTTGGATAACATGATTAACTCCAGATCACGTACTTGACGCTTGTAAACATAAGAATCCAGCTTACACTGCAGCATTTGAACTTGAGACCAGCTTTGCCGGATGCCGTCTCGAAGCCGCTGACAGTCCATCTAGAAGGGAAGAATGCCGCTATATCCCTGCTGGCAACTCTATATCGGCAGAGTTCCTGCTTTTGAGGTCAGACATGATGCAGCGTGGACCTTTAATCTTGACTTGCTAATTATTCGCTATTGCCGCACGCGGCTGCAAGTTATATCGAGTCATTTAATCAACGCGATTCTGCGGCCTCATTTCTAGCTTGGTCTTAAGCTCTTCTTGCATCTTTTTTAATGGGTAAATTACGACCAGTGGTTGGTCCTACCTCTCCCCCCTGCTAGATCTGGCGGATAGACGGCGGAAAGGTCGATGTATGTAAACACAGGCAAGAAGGAAGGGTAGGCCTTAGGTAGGATAGCGTGAATTCGGAAGAATCTCCGATGTGGGCTGGCTTCCTAACCTGTCTTGGTAACTAGAGCGGAACATGTAGTCTATTCATTCTCCCCGCGAAGAGAGGCTCCTGCCATATAGATTCACGTTCATGTGCCAGGCGGTTGTGAGTGGAATGAAGCCATGTCCATAAAACCCGTTGCTAGTCACTTGCAGGTCGCTTTCGACCAAGTCTACACGTAAGTTTGGAATGTGGCTAAGGGTTCGTTCATAGGCGTTGAGAAGTGGCAAACGTATTCGCTTTCGCTTGCGAAAACGGACAGGTTACTGCTCCCCTTGCCTTGAGCACCTCCATATCCGACATCATCTCATCCCTCCCCTTCTCCCGCTGAGGCTCAGGCCCAATGGTCATCAAGTCATATCCCTGGGGAAAATATCTGCTTCCCCGTTCGCCCGGAACCTTCCCACCGACCGCTTTGACCAGCCATGCACCCGGACCCCAAGTCGACCACGTTGTTGGCCGCATGTACCAGGGTTGAAGGCTTTTCCGTCCAAAGTTGTAGAGCTTAGTCTCGGGGTTCGGGGTGTCGTTGACGAGTTTGACTGCAGATGAGTCGGGGCGCGGCAGGGCAAGGTGACGGAGCCCGAGTTTCCTCGAGTTGCGAACTAGTGCTAGAAAGGTGGAGAGGAGGATTCCGGGAGATTCCAGACTTTGGAAGATCAGTTACAAGGGCTACAGTGGTCGCAAGATTACTTGACTTGACTTACTTGAGGCTCAATCGAACCACGTCGTCCAAGTCGGCTCCCAGCGACTTCCTCAGGGCTGCCCTGAAGAAACTAGGTAAAGAAGACAGGGCCGAGTCGACATAGACTCTGACGTATTGGTCATTTGTCGGCACCGGCTGACAGACTTCTTGTTCGTATTGGACGGTCCAGTTCTTGAGCTCCATTGCAAAGTGCAACCCGTCCATCCAGCCTTCTTTACACGAGGGTAAAAGATCGAAGGGAATGCCCATATCTTCACCTAGGTTCTTGTGGAAGATGCCGAGAGCACATACTTCGACATCGGTCAATTTGCGCCATTCGTCTCTGTTGACTACATTGATTATCTCAGCAAGGCCGTCGCCGAGGGTGTGAAGTAGGTCGGGATCGGTGATCTTGTTCGCGTGGCGGTATCGAGCATGTCTGGAGGAACACCAATTGTCAGCAACGAATAGACGCGAGTTGTTGATCAAGCTTGATACTTGGTGACTTACAGAAAGTTCATTCTTGCCACAGACATCGCATATCGATCCGAGTCTCTTGCCTTAGACTGCACTTCTCTGAGAAGAATCTCCGTATCGACTGATCGTTTTCCCGCGTTGCGTTTGTTGTTCTGGCCTGTAACGGCAAATAGTCTGGACATTGATGGAACACTCCCAGCCTAGTACTTAGAGATCTCTCATCAGTCTGACTTGGTCCTCCTTTGGCCTGGATGAGTTTCTTAAGAGAGATTGACTGCAACCCACTTTGAGGAGAGCTAGTTTGCGAGCTTTGGAGAAGGAGTATGGAAACTCGAGTTCTTGTAGCTGGGTGATGATCTCGTGGGACTCTTTGACGGTCATACTCGACAACTCCCTGCCACACTTAGCAAACGGCGCTTCAATTTGCATCATCCGGCGGTAACTTAATTGTTTGACAATGAATATATGGCTGACGATAATCATCGTCAATGCTGTCGCAATTATCCATGATGAAATTTTGCCGATTTCAGGACTGTTGATTGGGAAGAACATGCTGCAGATGATACCACCACTGTGGGTTGCAGAGTGAATTAGTGTTCATAATTACACGGGCACGAAGATTTCGACATATAAATTAGATCCTGGCTATTATAAGATATCACAATCGATCGCGAGTAGTCGAATATCTGACAAAAGGAGTAATCCAGCCGAGGTCCGGGAGCTGCCCGTGTTGTTGTGGGTAAACACCTCGTGGGTTTCGGCTCTTTGTGGGTCACTGAATTCAACAGAAAGTGCTCGTGTTGAGTAAAGAATTGTGTCTGCAGCCAATATCTCACGAAGTTTCCCAATGAATAATGCGTCGAGGTATTGATGAACGAGATTCTGATAATATTTTGACGCATGACGGGATGGTGATAATGCCAAGCGAACTACATCACCTTTCTCCCCAAGTCTTTTTGCTGACTATGTTACATTCAATCTCTTCATTATTACTATGTAAGTACATACAGCCCCTTAGGCCTGCTAATAGTGAGTGAACATGTACAATCTTGGTAGGTTGTTGCTGAAGGTACTCCCGTGGTCTTACCTCCCCTCAAACGCTCATGATTGCGGCTTGATAAGCCCAATGCTGCTGAGCAATGGCCTGTCACTGACAGCAACAAGGTACGCCGTAGTAGAACCCTCGTTGATATGCTGAATCTTGGACCACGCAGGGATGGCAAATGTGTCTCGCGCAGTCCACTTGAAGACCACACGGGGTCCCGTGGGCGGCTCCACAATGGTTCGGCCTTGGCCTTCATAGCAGTGGTAGAGGAACGAAGCCTGCTCACGAACCTCCTTTGTCGTATAGTTGCCGTCGATGCGCTCGGCCTGCGCGCCGAGAATGGGTGATAGGGGCTTGCCGTGACTTGTGTAGTGGTGGATGGCGTAAGGGCCTTCCTGGGCCTTGAGCTCGGCTTCAACTTGGTCCCACGGATGTCTCCACTCGCATGTTTCCGTGAACCTATGAATTGTCAGTGACCTCTTCGTGTTTGATCATCTAAGAAAGACATACACGCTTGGGTAACGGCTCTCATGGTACTGCTCTGCAAAGTGTACAGGGGTGAATCTGAAGAGCGGCAGGTTGAGTGCATCGAGCCAGATAACCGGCGCATCGCTCTCGTTTCCATGGTCATGCCAGTGCCATGTCGGCGTCACGACAACATCGCCACGTCTCAAGGGCATCTTCTTCCCCTCAACAGCCGTGAAGCCCTCACCGTCGATGATGAATCTGAGTGCGAACGCGATGTGCCTGTGCGCAGGAGCAGTCTCGCCAGGGTTGACGATCTGAAGTCCACCATAGATGGTGTCTGTTGTGTAAGGGGATTCTGCAAGACCATGTGAGTACAAGTACGATTTAGGTTGTCACGAGTAAAACAATGACGCTTACCCATATTGGGGTTGACCAGCATCAGCACTCTCCTCTCCGCTTGCTGTTCGCCAACCATCTCTGCGGCCTTATGAAGAAGAGGGAGGCTGTCGGCATACTTCCACATGTGAGGTTTGGCGACGGGTGCTGGTGTAGGTGGGACCATCACGTTCATCTTGGACCACAAAGGCTCCATGTGTTGTGATGGCAACTCTTCCAAATAGTCGTTCATGGCCTTGGCCCTGTTGTCGTCCTCGTGAGGGGAGTCCATTGTGAATGATCCCTTCGATGTGCTTGGCGTATGATAGTCTGAGTGCCTTGTGGCTGTGCCTGAGTATTGATAACCGTGTTTGAATAGTGGCCTGGATCGATTCGTGTATCCTATGGCGAAAGCCGTGCTTCTGAAGATGAAGTTGGATGTTGGAGGGACATGCGAAGGAGGTTATCAAGGCCCGTTTCCCCATTATCCCCGGACTGTTGACCCCCCTTGCTCGTAGCCATGCAGCGGAAGCGCCACGCGGGACGGGACTCGATCTGGTAGTTGAGGCAATCCCGAGTTCCGATATATCACCCAGCTCCCCGCGTTCCAACCTCGGAACCACCTCTGATTGGTCAATTGGGGGCTGCTCCAATTGAGGGGCTCGATTGTGCACCTCTCGGAGGCACACTTAAGGAGCTGAGATAATCTGGGAACAGCTTCATGCGGCTTGTTGTGACCAAGAAAAGAACTCACTATTTTGAGCAAATTTCTATTCTCAGACACACTCCCAAACAAAATGTCTTGGAATCGTCTCACTCGCTTCGTTGACGACAACGACGTCGAGCACTTTGGCGAGCCTGAGGTGCAAGACGAACCAGAGATTACCTCGCTTCTTGACAAGAGTGACTTGTGGGCTACTATCTACGATGGTGCCAGTCCTGTCTCATCCCTGGCCAAGGGCGAGCGGGTGCATGTCAAGGCCCTGAGACCGCTCCTTACACCAAAGGACGTTCCGATCATTCGATGCATTGGCCTCAACTATGTTAAGCACAGTACTACAACCTTCCCCGGAATGAAGCTACTACAGACATCTGACTTAAAGCACAGTCAAGGAGGGTGGCCGGACCCCACCTCCGTTCCCCTCACTCTTCATTAAGCCCGCAACATCAGTCGCTGCATGGAATGAGGACGTGCCGATCCCCAAGGTTGCACAGGACGGAACCGTTGATTACGAGGGTGAACTTGTGAGTATCGATTCTTTGGAAGGAACTTTCGATAGAAGCCGCTTACAAGGGTAGGCCTTCGTAATTGGAAAGTCGGGCAAGAACATCCCCAAGGAAAACGCGTTGGAATATGTCGCTGGCTACCTCACCGCAAACGATGTATCAGCAAGAGCCTGGCAAAGAGACCCTGCAAAGGCTGGCGGCGTGCCCCAGTGGTGCTTCAGCAAGGGTTTCGATAAGTTCGCCCCCTTCAGCCCTGTTCTGGTCTCTCCGGCAGTGGTTGGCAACGCCAGCGACCTGTTGCTGCAGACCTTTGTCAACGGCGAGGAGCGACAGCACGAGAGCACGGGCGACTTGCTCTTCGGCGTGGAGGAGATTGTCAGCTTCCTCAGCCAAGGAACGACGTTGGAAGCCGGCACTGTGGTGTTGACTGGGACGCCGTCGGGTGTTGCTATGGGTATGAAGCCCCCGAAGTACTTGAATGATGGGGATGTGGTGGAGGTAAGGATAAGTAAGCTTGGCAGTGTAAAGAACAAGATGGTGTTTGAGTAGAAAGAAGTCACGAATGAATTGTCAAATACCGGGGGTTCGAGAATAAGCATGAAAGGCGCGGAGGCCGGGTATTTTGCAGATGAATGTACATGATGGGGGCTGACAACTACTGGTTATAAACTTCCAGGCATACTATTAAGCCAAGAGAAGTCATTGATGTCGAACGTGATTGCGTCCATGTCGAATGCTGCATCCTGCGCCAAGTAAGGGAAAGGCATATCAAAGGTCTCCTGTTGCTCATTGGTGATATTGGGCACCGCTGCACTGGTATCCGAGCTTGGGAGAGCAGCTGATTGAGGTTGCTGATCCTGGAACATCTTGGTTGAGAGGATCTGAAGCGCCGCGGCACATCTCCGCGGAGAAGGCCCTAGGTTCTCGTGGTCATGGAGCAGAGCCATCGCTTGATTCCACGAGCGAGAGATGTCGAGCGAAGAAAAGACCGCGGGTCGTAGTCTTGCTGCTATAAGCACAGTTGCGGCTGTGTAGATATAGAAGACACGGTACCACCAGGCTGGGAGTAGGCCGAGAGTGCCATCGTGTTGTTGGAATTGCACGATGAAGGAGATGAGACTTTGCGCGGCTTCTACGCAGACCATGGCGCACTGCTGAACGACGCGAGATGAGAGGTCATCATGGACCTGGGAGGTTTCCGGGCACTGAGAAAGGCAGAATCGAGTGAGCATAGGCCTGAGGAGCAGCATGCGTGCATGAAGGAGCCTATAAGCTGTCAGTCGTGGCTCAAGGGATGGTCAGGTTGACCATAAGCCAACTCGAGTCGCAAGTACTTACCTGATACGCAGGATTACCGCCTGCCTGCGGAAGACCTCATCCAGAGTAGTCTCAGGCTCGGCCATAGTCAAGAAGCTGGGCAAGCTCTTCTCCCATTTCGTCAAGCGCTGATCAAGCTGTAGAGCTTTCCCAAGATCTAGCTCTGTTCTATCCAAGGAGCGCTGAGTCTTGCTTCCAGTGCCGTTGGGGTAGGTAGGCGACTTAAGCGGCGATGTTGACGAGTAAAACGCGAGGACTGCGTGATTGATAACCTCGTAGAGCTCGAGCGACTTATGGAAAAAGGCCTGATACCGAAGCTTGTGAAGCTGAACGGCACCTAGCTGTACTTCGTCGACGCTGGTGACGTTGGTATCCGGGATCGAAGGTAGTACCACACTTGACGCTAATTGATCTGAGATCATCGCCGGGCGTCCATGTGTGATGGCAATCATTCTAGTCAACAAGTCAGAGGTGCCATGCGCATAAAGTGTGGTGTCAGAAAGAAACTCACCGATCCATCAGGATACATCCATGCCAAATTCTCTTCACGAGATCTCTTTCGGGCTCATTCGAGAGCTCTGATGCCGTCTCTGGCAAATGTAGGCCAAGGCCCTGAGCGATTCTCACGGCAGACCCGACAATCATCCACGTCTGGTGAGGATTATTTGTACTTTGGAGATACTGGCTCATAATCAACAGACACTGAATCAGCTCGATGGAGCCAGTGTCCCAAAGGCTCAGCTGTAGTAAGTTCTGTGCGCGAGTGAAGTATTCCTGGCTGGAGGAATCCCTCTGATCCGGAGGCAGTGACTCGATCAACTGCGTGGAAAGTGCGAATATGATGTTGAGGATGCTCACAAAGATTCGTTCATCGGCATCGAGGGAGGTACCAGCAAACAGCGCTCGATAAGAATGCTCGAATCTCTGTCGGTCCAGGAAGGGATACAACGGATCAACGTAGTACCAGTAGAGATCGGTCAAGTGATCAGCTTGCTTACGGGCTGGCAGGACATAATCGGCTTGTCCTCCCGCACCAGAGCCATTGAGAGGAAGTGTCGAACGGAAAAGAGAGCTTCTCACACTCCTATTCTCTGTCGAGGAGCCCAGCCTCGCATCAATGGCAGCTTTGATCTGGTTCGTGAAAGACCCAGCACTACTACTGCCAAAGTACTCGCCAGTCACCATGCCATCCTCGCGGACCGTGGTCATGGAATCAACAACTGAAGGGCTAGCATCGGAAGGAGTGATGGGGTGCCGTTCAACTCGACCTCGCCTTGTGAGGTCTGGACCCGAGGAGGTGGTCGACTTGGGCGTCGCACTCGGAGCCGGGCGAGAGATGGGAGGCATCAGGGGTTGCGCAAAGTTGGCCTCGGGCGTGTGGACGATCTTGGGCATTGCCCTTTCGGGATTGCCTGGACTTGCATCTGCAAGTTTACTACTACCTGAGAACGACTTCTCGGTCTCGGAGGTATAGGTGCAGCCGGTTCTCAAATCGGTCCTCTTCCAGCAGTTGCCGCACGCTATGAGTTGCTGTCAGCCGTAGCACGGGCAGAAACGCACGCGTTGCGCGGGCAGCTCATGAATCAAGGCAAAGCAGATGTTCTACAAATTTCCTAGCAAGATTCCAATCGACTTCAGTCTGACCTCGCGGGCCAAGACTCTCCAAGCCGCGTTTCCTTCACGCTGGAGTCTTCACCGATCACTCACCTGGGCGTGCTCCATCACACTTGACTTTCCTCCTCCGACATGCTTCACATGCCACATCAATTTTGATCCGCTTTGGCTTCGGCTCCATTGTTTTCTCCCTTTCCTCCCACAGGGCGCAAAGCGTGGGGGTAGATGGGCTCTTCCGCCGGAGACTGGAGTCTCTTCCCAGACGAGACAAAGCTCGGAATGACGGGCGACTTATCTCGGAAGCCGCAATGGCCTGGGAAATCTAGATTCAGATCATGGATCTCGGATTGACTTCGGTCGAGTAAGATAGACAAAGATTGCGGAGAATGTGCAGAGTTCGGGATGAAATGTTTGGATGGAGAAAGGTTGAAAGTCTGGGGATCACACCGAGTTCCGAGGCCACCTGAAGAACTCCTCCATACCTGAGACCACAACAGAGAGAAGCAAAGCATGGATCGAATGGTGGCACCAGCGAGAAGCGGAAAGCGGATCGAGTTATGATTTGTTCAAACGGACAAGTTCCGAGTCATGAGCCCCCCATCTTACCCCAGCTTCTTTGTCCAGCAACTCAGCAACTCTCCGTTTCTGCTTATTTTCTCATCTGCTCCCATTGCACAGCTCCGTCGACCACTTGCTGCCAAGGCGGCCGAAACTTGACAAAAATCTCCGAATCAGGTCGCAGTTCGGTGCTGCATCCGACATCCGTCAGCTGGGAGCCCCAACCGGGCACGCAGGGGAGAGACATCACCTACCCGCCCTCCAACAGGCTCGTCCGGATGAGTATGTATCGCCCCTTTGCGGATGAGGGGGTCGTCCACAGCGGGGTTCCACAAGTGCGACAGAACGACTTTTCTTTTGGAGAACCACTGGATGTGTCGGCCAACGTGAAGTTGGAGATGAGATCGCTCCCTGAGAGGACTCGGACGAATTGAGTCTCAAACTTTGCAATCTGCCGCAAAACCCGAATTAGCAATCACTCTGGTGTTTTCAACAATTGGGAGTCTTACTATTTGGTGCGACCCACCGGCACCCTTGCTACAATGAATGCAAAAACAGGAGAGGACAGCGAGTGGTGTCGACGAAGTCTGGATCTCAATCCCGCCGCATAGGCAAGAACCCCGAAAAGAGGACGACATACTTCTGGCGGCGCTGAGAAGGAATACTGTCAAAGATCACGAAGGCTTAGTAGTCTGCTAAGTTAAGTAGGTTGACTGCGCGTTGCCTCCGGTGGCCACTTACTTGGGCAGTCGGGGCTTGACAAGACTTCAGTCACTCTTCTATGTGCAATGGAAACCCGGCCGGAACGCGCGATTGGCTTTCCGGCCAGCTGGGATACATCCCGAGACAATGGGACGCTAAGCAGAAGCGCCGGTAGGTGAACGTGGCATTGCGCGGCTGACGTCGAAGTCTACCACTCTGCAAGTGTATCGCTCAACTCCCATCAGATGTCTTGGCTTAGGGGGTAACTTGCCTCGTCGATCGCATCATACTACTGGCCCTCACTGAGACAAATGTAGACTTGTCAGCTGGGGTCATGGAAGAACTTGAGATGTGGACAAGAAATTTGACAATCGATTGCAGTTCTAGTAAGCTCGCAACTACGTAGGCTTCATCGACCATGGCTTGGCCTATTATCTTAGGCCTTCCTATCCGCAACATTCTCAACTTCAACAAATTCGTCATCAACCTTGTCGCTCCTAACGCCACTGCTGCCAAAGGCATGGTTCTTGCCGTCAAACACCTCGGCAATCTGCTCAAGCGAACGGCCCTTGGTCTCAGGGAAGAGAAGCCAGATCAAGAGCAACAGAAGAGCCAAAATGACGCAAAAGACGATGTAGTACTTCCAGCCCAAGTTGGCCATTCCAATGGGGTTACAGAACTGTCCGATAATGAGACCTACGAAAGTCGATCCCAGGGACATTGTCAACCCCCTTCCACGCAGAGTGTACTGGAAGATCTCGACCGGGTATGAGAGCAAGAGGGGCGACCAGGCGATATCGTAGAAGAAGTAGTAGATGAAAATAAAAGCCACCACGGCGTAGCCAGCTCGCTCGTCCTTGGTGTTGGTGAAGACGCTGGTGAGGATGGTCCAGATGATGTAGCATCCGAGCATACCAGCAGTCGAAATGAGGAAGAGCTTGCGGCGACCAATCCGGTCAACCATCATGGCGCCAGCAAACACGGCCGCGAACCAGTTGAACACCTGAAGCAGGCCGTTGATGAGGGCCTGATCCTTAGTCTCGGTGATTCCGACGGTGTTGAGAACCAGCGTGAGGTAGTAAGAGATAACTCCAGAACCAGACCACTGGGCTCCGAGACCGGTGATGACAGCAATGAGCGTACGGCGACGGTTGGGTGCCGTCTTGACGAGATCGAGGTACGAAGACTCGCGCAACGCCTCGGTCTCGAGACGGACGTTTTCCTCGATCTCCTTGACCTCGTAGTCAACGAGAGGCGAAGACGCATCGCCGCCGGCGTGGTAGCGGGTGAGAATTTCTCGGGCTTGTTCGGTTTTACCATGGGCAATGAGCCATCTGGGAGACTCAGGCACGAAGTAGAAGAAAGCGAACTGGATCGCAGGAAGAGCTCCCTGCAAGATAGACGGAATCCTCCAACTCCAAGTTGAGGTCAGTCGGAATGTGCCATAGGTTGACCAAGCCGCTAAGATTGCTCCGAAGAACTATGGCAGGTGTCAGCTAAAGTCTCTTACAAGAGGTTTGACATAGACCTAGGTAGCTAGGGAGACTTACGAAGAAGGTATTATAGAGACTCGAGATCTTGCCTCGCTGGGTCGGGTAGGCAAGCTCGGTCACGAGAATAGGTGCCGGCTGCGCAATGAAGGCAGTAGCAGCACCGAGAAGCCATCGTGAGACGATGAACATGGGCAGACTAGTACTTGCGCCCTGGAGGGCAGCTCCGACGAGGAGAAGGAAGAACCCAATCCACATGGGCACTTTTCTGCCGTACTTATCCGCCAGGTATGTAGTCGGAATAAGGCCCATGATCTTGCCGATGGGATACACAGCGTTCATCGTTCCGAGCACGGATGGGCTAGGGCTACCAAAGTAACCGCGCCATTGCTTGATGGTCTGCAAACCGTTCATCATGGCACCTGGTTCCAAATGTTAGGATGGCACTTCACAAGTCTCACACGAAGCAGTGACATACCATCGAAGCCGACCGAAGCCGACGACAGCATGGGAACCAGTAGAGTTAGGTTCAGCAGAAGCAAGTGCTTGGTACGATACCATGGTGCAGGGTTTTCGGGCAGGACCTTGAGCTGATGTTAGAGTTCATGTTCACATAGCTTCTGACTTGCGTCGTCTGTTGTTGATGCCGGCAAATTGAAGGGGAGACTCACTGCGAGCAAGTCAGACCCGACGGCCTGTGCAGCCGTCTTCTTGGCTGGCTTTGACTTGAGGAAGCCCATCTTGATTTTGTTGTGGTCGGGCTGCACTGAGATTGTACTGGAAGGCTGTTGGTTTCTTCAATGACCACAGTTGCAATCGACTTTGAAAGCAGTGAAGTCGCCGAGCCGGGATCAACTCGATGCCATTAGAGTTGAGTCGAAGGACACCTTGAAGATATATGCAAAAGTCAAAAGAGACACTGCCAAGAGCCGGAATGGAGGAGTTCTCAACTTCCCACGCGGCCAGCCCCCCTGTGTACCCCAGTCGACCCCGTAAAATGTCTGCGGTTTCCCCACGGGCGGTGGATTCTTCCCCAAGTTCATCGTTAGCTTGGCTGGTCGACCCGTCGTGTCGGGTGAGAAATTCCATCACGGAACTCGGGAGTCGGATGGCAGGTCACGTTGACTAGACTAAACGAACGCTAGGTGACTATGGATAGACCTGGCTTAGAGTGAAGATGGACTAACGCCGCTAGTAGTAGAAGCGTTGGAGCGCTGGAGAACTGTCAAGCTGACAAAGACTTCACCTGGCCTACTTCCTACACCGACGGCAAGCCCCCCGAAGCGAGCTGCCCTAGTCGGTGCAATGGCTCACCTTGGTGCTCACCGAGAAGACTCACCGGGAAGAGTCCCCGAGCGCAAAAGTCTCAAGACTAAGCAGACTCTATGACATGCAGATAAGGCGAGTCATAAGTGAGCTTCCACGCTTCCCGAGGCCATGGCGTCGCGTTCTGAAACGGTTCTGCGGGGGCCGGCGATCAATGCTGCACGATAATTAAACTCGCGATCCCCAGACAGGGCCGACCATCCTGCCTTCCCCCTCACATCTCGCGTCGCTCGTCTCCCCGACACGAGAAATGATCCCGAACGACGAGGTTTACAGGAGTCATCTATCGTCGCAATGGACCCACCGCTGAAGAGGATGAGGATGGACATCGGCCGGGGCTTCCCCGACATGGGCATGGCGGCCGTTACTGGCGGATCGCCTCCTGGCCGCTCCGTCTCCGGCGTCGATCACGCGCATGTCGAGCAAGCTGATCCTAGGATGCCGAAGCAGAGAACTTGGTCCCGCGCCTCATCTGCCTGTCAGACGTGCCGCGGCCGCAAGACGAAATGCGATAACGAGAGGCCGATATGCGGCTATTGTCAGAGGGTCGGGGCAACTTGCACATATATCGAAGACTCGGCTCCGGCAACGTCACTGTAAGTTTACTTTACTTCATACGGACTTGAAGTCTTAAGGCCCACGTCTGATCGACGGGGTTGGGTCACATACACTTTGCGGGGGATGGTCGCCGGTTCAACCGGATGGACACGTTATATCGGACTGATACTAATTAAGTGTGGATTGTTCCCGTCAGATGTCAAGGTGTTGGACCACGTTTGCTGGGAGCAATAGAGAACTTGGCCAACCTAATTCAACGCAACGAGGAGAACTTTCGCGCTATACCACAACTTAGCCGCGACCTGTCCGGTAACTCAAGCGACTATCCGGACAGTCCAACCTTCCAAAGCGGACGTCAAGATGGTCTCCTGTCTGGGCAAGATGGAGGTGCCGCGGATGGGGCCAAGAAGTCCATTCACCCCTCGTTATCGGATACCGCCGGACTGGACTCCGTGCTGGAGTGGCCAATCTTTCCTAAACCGGTGCCCTTCGCGATAGACCCCTTCAGCCATGCTTCCCCACGCGGGGAAGCCTTTTCCCCCAGATCACCCCCCGCCATGGAGTTCTACGAGCTGTCCCGGCTGGTAGACTTGTACTTGACCAATGTTCATCCCATGAATCCCATCGTCGATGCTCAAATGCTGCGACAGATGTTAAAGCAGGTCGCGGAAAACGGCCCTGACTGGTCGGCGTCTACCTGTATCGTTGCATTGTCTTGTGCCCTCGGCGCCATATCCCAGAGACCTGGGCAGAGGACGCCAAGCGGAACCCCTCGTGGATACTCTGTGGAGCCCAACCGTCATCTGGCGTCAAGGTATTGGTCAGTCGCCGAGAAACGACTGGGCTTCTCCATGGGTTCACCTGGATGGGAGTCTGTACAATGCTTGTGCCTTGCAGGGTAAGACGGCTCCTCCCGCGTATCTGACTTGTCATGGCTCTTGGTCAGTCGTACATGTAAGGCTGACTAGTATGGCAGAATCTGGCACATGTACAACATGGATCCCTTACAAGCATGGAAATGTTTCAGTATGGCGAGTAACACCTGGTATACTACTTCGCTCACGAACAAGTTTGTCTCTCCTTGGCATTGCTTGGATTTCCCTTGGCTGACATCCGTCTCAGACTCACCATGCCGGCTAAAGCCGAGACGCCTGAATTCCCCCAGTCACTCTCAATGGAGCAAATATTGTACTTCACTTGCTTCAAATCTGAATGGTACGTCCTGTCCGGGATATGTTCCCTTAGTGTACTTGATCATTGGCTAAGACTCGGTTGCAGTGAGCTGGCGTTTGAGCTGTCTCTCCCCGGTTCTATCCTCGCCGGTGTAGACTACCCATATAGTCTGCCCACTCCACCAACACTCGGGGTCATGAACCTAGATAACAAGGCCCTGATGATGGAGCAAAGATCCTGGTACTACTATTTAGCAGAGATCTCAGCAAGGCACCTGATCGATCGTTTCACTCAGGCCCAAAAGAGGTGCCCTCCCCACCCGACTGAGCACGGCATTGACCGCATGCTTGAAGTATTTGAGGTCTTTGATGCCCAACTATCAGATTGGTACGAGTCGTTGCCGCCGCCAATATCATTCCAAATACCCACCGGAGACATCGCTCCACTGGGTGATGACCTTTGTCAAATGCTTCGTGGACGGTACCTGGCGATGAAGGAGCTTCTGTGCAGACCTTTCGTCCGGTTGGCTTCAACCATCTCCATCGCTTTAACGGTATCAGAACACATGGTCGCAAGGGTAGCGGAGCTTGCTTCGCGAGGTCTACAGTACTGTTTGTTCAGGATCCAGGCTACTTCGTCTACACCTCATCACGGCCTCTGGTTACAACTGAGGGGGTTCGTGACCTGTTCTCTAATTCTGACGGCCGCAGAGCGGGCACAGAGTATCCCGTCGTTGAATATGCCAACAAAGGTCACGTACCCTCAAAATTGGAAGCGGACGATCTTTGCTCAAAAGGAAATTCTGTCTAATTGTTGGGAGTTCGAGGAAGGAGGCATAAGCGACTGCGCTAGAGTGTTAGACTGGGCGCTTGCAAAGTTTACGGTCTGAACTCATGCTTACTCTCGAGGTACATAGTCACATTGTGAAGGGAAAAGGCATCAGATGTGTTCAGCCTTGGATGGACATAATCATTTCACGCGTTTCTTGAGCGCTTAAGCGGGGTGGCAAGGCTCTCGGGCCTTCACCGGTGGCATCGTGTCAAAGTAGCCGCTACGGGAACTGTCAAGGCCAATATCCGAACCTTTGTACAATAATGTACTTCTTCTGTATGTAAAGTCAATTTTATGTTATGATTTCAATCGAGGAAAGAGGTTAAGCTCTTCACTTGGCGTTCAATTAGCCGAGCGGTGCGCGAGACTCGGGTGGCGCCCGGCGCTTAGGCGATTTCATTGGGCGCTTCGCAGTAATCCGAACATCAGACACCGTTAACTGTGTTTTAGTCAAACCTTGACAGCAGGAGCGAAAGGGCGAGTATGCGTTAGGCTGAGTCTATCCTAGTGTACCGGGAACGCACGCTTGTCGCGGCACCCGATACCGAGAGATGTCAGGCTTGTATGTCGCAGCAAGGTTTGCTTAATGTTGGGACAGTTCTTTCGGGGCGGAAAGCCGATAGTCTGTCAGCACCCAATGTTTTGAGTTGACCGACTAGGTCGGACATTCTCCCCGCCTGCATTCAATCGAGATCCGTCCCCGTCTGCAGGCAGGCTCGCTCGGGGAAGTCTAGATGTAGTCACACTCCGGACTTAGCGGCCCTATTGGCCTTGATGAGGTATGTAGCTTTCGGTGTAACCACTCTTTTGGGTTTTGAGGAAGACGCACTTGGCTTGCTTGAATGGCCAGTGAAGATTGAGTACGGCAGACTGCAAGAGGCACTCCGCCAAAACACTTTTTTCATATGTCAAAGCAGAAATCGTATTTTACAGTCACCCCACTACCCAGGATAGGGTCTAAACTAGTATAATAACCTATAAATAAGGGTTATAGAGATTTATAGCTTAAGAAATACTTTAATTTCGTAATATATTAGACCGTATAGCGGTATATAAAATCGCGTAATATTATACCCCGATATAAAAGTTTTTCTTCTTTTTATAACTTTATTATAAAAATAACTACTACTTTTTACTCTCTTATGGGTAAAAATTACTCTTTACTTAAGTTATTAAACTAATAGCTCGCTTATAAATATTATAATATAGATCTATAATAACTTCTAATTTCTATATAAAATATTACTAAACTAATCGACTTTATAATACCTCTTCGTAAAGCTATTCTAAAATAACTAATTAATAATAATACTTATATAAGCTCTATCCTTTTTATATAATAAGAACGTATAAACGTATAAGCCTTAATATTAATAAAATCTCTTTTTATAGGCTTAAAAGAGCGGGAACGAAGTATTTAGTAAATAAAAAAGGAGCTAAAGTAATTATTAATAATTAATATCTCTATTATATTATATAACGCATCCTTTTTTAAAAACGAACTTAATAGTTTCTAAGTAACGACTTATACTAACGTCTAAGTTATTAAAAAGTTTATTAAGAAAGTTTAGTTTAATCGCTTCTTAACGTTTATTTTATATTAAAATATAATACGATCTATTATTTTATATTTTATAATAAACTAATAAATTCTTTTAATAAAGTAAATAGTATTTCTAATTAATATAAAAAATCCTTATAATATCTTAAAATACTATAAAGTAATATACGAAACTATAAGTTTAAAAAGATTTCTCTTTAAAACTACGATCTTATATAAAAAAGATAATTACTAACTTTTTATTATTTCTTAAACTAGAATTAAGTTATTAGTTATTAAACCTTAGTTAGTAAAGAAAGGAAAAAGTCGTATAAAGCTAATTATAACTAAAACTTTAGGCAAAACGACGTATAAAAATATTCCAAAAACACAGCTTTTAATAGGTATTAGTATTAAATTAATAATAAAGATTAAGGAGGAATTATTAGTTAAGTAAGAAAAGAAGATTATTAAGAAGAAGGTAAAGGCTAAGAAAAAGGTTAAAAAAAATAAAAACAATAAAAAAGACGAGATTATAGTAGTTTAATAAAAAGATAAAGTTTATAATAATAAATAACTTAGTATATTATAAGGATAAAAACGAGCATTTTTATTAGTAAATAGTTTAGAGTAAACTATAATTATATTTATAATTCCTCTTTATCCTTAATATCGCTCGTAATTACGAAGCTATTTAATACTTTAAGATTAATTCTAAAGTCTTTTAATTTCTACTTAACTTATATAATACCGCCCTATAGTTTACTAAGTAAAGTAATTTTTAATTAGAGCTTATTATATATATACTACTTTAAATAAATATAAAGATATTAATACGCTTTAAAATAAGGATAATTAGCCTCGCTAAACTTCGTACTTTTAGCTAATATAGTTAGGGAGCCCTTAATAATTAAAATATAAATCTATAAAGTAGCTTAAAGAAGATATATATCTAGATTATTACTATTCTAAATAATATTTAATAGTTATTAAACTTAGTCTTAATTAATTAACTATATAAAGTCTTATATAGTTTATAACGTAAGTTAATAATATAGTTACTATAACTAACTAGAAATAACATAAGGGCGACCTTTTTAATAACGAATTTAATAAGAGTTCTAAATTTATACAAAGTTAATAAAATTAAAACGAATTAGTAGTATATACGTAAATAGAAGTGCAATTTAGTTAGAGAGTATATTTATATAAAATAGCCCTTAGAACTTAAGTAGTTAGAAGTATTCCTATAAACGTAAATATACTTATATATACTAAGATATATATTACTTACTTACTAATATACTAATCTATTTTAACAAAAACGATTTTACTAACTCTTAATCTTAACGTTATAAATACTTTTACTAAAGATTTAGTAATTATAAAATATAATTAGACTTTTTACTATTAAACGGTATTATAAAAAGTAATAATAAATACTAAACGTAAGAACGGTTTTTTTCTCTTAGTCTAAACGAATTTATAATAATATAAATCCCCGTTATTAAATAATGATAAAATATTATATAAGTATATTCCGGGACGTATAAATAGAAACCCTTATATAGAACTATATAATAAACCGCAAATAAGTATTAATACTAATATAAATCTTAAATCTAAATAGTAAAAGCTTATTATACGTATTTAAAAACTAAATATAATTTAGTTTAGGAGTCGTAAACCCTTTATAATAGTACCTTATTTTACTTAACCGATCTTAAACTTATTATAAAAAGGTTTTATAATATATAGAATATAGTTTATCTTAGCTAATAACATAAGCTTATTAGCGAACTTATATATAAAAATACTCTTTACTATACTTTTTAGTATAATAAGTAACTTCTAATATACTAAAAAAGAACTTTTTTAATCGTTATTATATAATTACGAGCTATTTTAATATTTATTATTACTAAAGCTAATTTTATTAACGAAGTATTAATAATCCTATAGCCGTAATTATAAATCCTTTAGACTAGAGTTAAAAAAGAATATCTTTATTATTTAAGTATTATTAAAAGAATAATTCTTAAATACGAATTAATAAATCCTTAGAAAAAACCGTACGCTCTTCTCGTTATAAGTCCTATTTTATAAGTTAACGTTTAAAAGTTCGCTTTATAATTCTAGTATTAGAAACTATAAAGATATATATAATAATTATATTATAGGTCTAATTACTCTCTAACTTTATAATAATTATCGTTCGATATAGTAAAAGATTAATACATAGTCGTACTATTTTAAAAAAGTAGTAATATATAAAATAAAAAACTAAGAAAGAAATTTTAAGTAAGGGGTAAATATTTATATATAATTATAGTAATATATAGGGGTATCTTTTTATTTATAAGGTCTTATAAGTATATATATAGAAATATAGACGCTTATAAGGATCTATAACGCTAAAAAGGATAGAAAAGTATATAACAATAATATATAATAAATAAAAGTTCTATAATTTTATTAAAAACGTTAAACTTTAGGGGGAGCCTTTATATAGTTAGTTACGGCTTTTTATAGGCTAAACTAAGTACGTATATTTTAACTTATAATTAATAAGTACCCTACGACTCCGTAGGGGCCTTATTACCCAGGTATTAAGCCTAACTATACTATATCTTAATATATACCTATATAAACTCCTATACTATGCTATATAAAAATATTAAATTAAATACTTCTTATTTAGAATTTATATAAGTTAGTAACGCTCTTTATAATCCTATATACTATTATATATACTCTCTTTATTATTTTTAGCTTATTTAGCTACTTATTTAAGGGCTTTTACTATTATATAGAGGTATATAGCGGGGATAGTACTTAGAGACTTAAGTAGAGCGCCGATACGGACTTTATTACGGCCCTTATAGTTATAACTACGCTTAACGACCTTAATAAGTATATTACGAGCTAGTACGAACTATTAGTAAACTATAAATAAATATAAGGTAGTATAAGGTAACGTATAAGTAATAACGGGAGGTATAATAAGTATATACTCGTATATAGTAGATATATAGTTATAACTAAAGTAGCCCTTACTTGTAAAAGTAACGTAATTAGTAAAAATACTTTTATTAATTTTATAACGGGTATATAACTTAGTATTAGTTTTAGTATTATTATATATAGTTATTTAGATAGTATTAGTAGCCTACGTACGAGTTATATTAATATCTAGGGGTATATAACGGCTATTCTTAGTAATTTTAGGGTTAAGCTTAATTTAATACTAGGGCTAGATTATATAGGTTAGTATAATAATATTAAATAGTATAGGGTAGTATATACTAACCTATATAATACTAAAGTTATAGATTTAGTAAAAAGTCTTCGAAAGGGAAAATAAAAAGCTTATAAATAATATAAAAATCCGTATAATAAGGAAGCTATTATATAGAGGTATATGTATTAATAAGGAGGTAAGAGGTTATTTTATAAAACGTAAGGTCGTTAGGGTACTACGTAGGTTAGTATATAGGGACCGTCGGGAGCTATATACCCTTAATATAGGCTAGAACGCTATATTAAGCGCTTATTATAAGTATTATATAGCGTACGCGATTATTAAGAAAGGGAGTATCCTATACGAAATTATTAATATATATACGTAAATAGTTAATATTAAAAAATAAAATAAATAAAAAGAATTAAATTATAAATAGGTATATACGCGTAATTATACTTATAATTGCGCGTATATTAGCCTAAAAAAAAGCACAATTACTAATTAGTAAAAATTGCACTAGTAATTGCGCATAAAATTACCTAATTATACCTAATTAATATTTCTAATTAGTAAATTACGAATATTATACTTATAATTACGTATATAATTAGGTAATAATAATAAAAATAAAATAGAAAAGGGTATAAAGTATAATAAGGCGAAATATAATCGCTAATAAGTAACTATAGGGGTATAAGCGGATTACTTACCTTATTTAAGGAATATTAAGTTAGTTAAGAAGAAAGGGAAGTTAATTAGTAATAGAAATTAGTAAGGAGGATATGCTCCCTAGCTACCCTACTTTCGCTAAGCGGCATAACCGCCCTTACGTAACTATTACTATTTACGGTCGTAAGTAATTCTTTATAATAATATATAGGATTTACTATAATATTTATTTATATATATAAGAAAGTCGCGCTATTAATGCCTAAAATTTACGGTGGCCGTAGGTCTATTAGAAAGAACGGTTTTGGCAGAGTGCCTCTTGCAGTCTGCCGTAATTGAGCTTTGTCTGGGCCTTGTTGGCATGTCTTATATTCCCTGTCTATCAAAGCCGTTCGAGGCGCACGGTCACAGATGTGGCACCTGTCAGGTTCATGCTAGCCATCAATCGAACGGAAGTCCGAACGACTTGCAGATCCTTCTAGTTGATAAGTAAAGGCAATACTTCGTCGGGCTCCTATCTCCAGCACTCGCGGACTCGCAAGGGGGTTATTTGTCAACTTCAGCCATAGTCAGTGCCATCGCATCGGAACGATGGCCAAACGACACTTCTACATCTCGTGTCAGACGGCCAGAGAGCTGGATGAAAGGTCTTTGGTCGCTAATTACTATGAAAATAGCCATCTTACCAAAGTCTCAACCGATCCAGCCTTCACCTGATCATCTCAGGCAACAACACCGTGGACGCATGCGGTCTGCCAGGAACTCCAAGAGAACGGCTGTACAACAGAGCCATTGTACCCAAGGTCAATACCTGTTTGCAGTGTCTCAAGGCCTCCGAGCGGCGTCGCTTCCCAACCTTCAGTAACCGGTCCATCTCCAGGATCGAGTACAAATGACAACCACAAGTTCTGCATCTCCTCGCTGACTTCATACTCAAACGCTGTAGAACTCTGACGAGCAATATCATGTGTTCCAAAGATAAGCGGGAGTTCTGCAGAATGAAATGCGCCCTGGCCTCCGGGCATGATATTGGTGAAGTTGGAGGAATACATGTAGCGGTAGGTCTTGAGACCAGCCACATTTCGCAGACTGGTCTCGTATTGCGCCGGGCAGCCGAACAGATTGTCTGGAACCACGTCGGATCCATTGGTTGGAGGGATGGTAGTGCTGCCGGCGAAGTTCCATTCATCCCTAGTCGAACCAACGATTGAGGGCTTCCCGATGACAAAGTCAGCATGGCTATTGTGTGCCTAGACGGGGTTGACACTTACACCTTTAGCAACTCTCCGGTCCAAAGTTCGGTTCTCGTAGTCAGAGAACTTGGTCTTCTCGTCCACAATAACGTTGAATGTCAAATTGCCAGCTTGATCGAGGTACTCTTGTATCTTCCGGAAGGGAATCTCCCTCAAGCAGCCAAGCTCGTCTTCTTGACATCCGAATGCGGCTGCAAGGGAAGAGAAGTTGCCATGTACTGCATCGTCACTTCCGATTGGGATGAAAGGTGATCCCGAGTTTTTGATAAAGCCAATGGCAATGGGATCGTCGGGGTAGGCGTATTGATAGTACGAGACTGATCCGGCTCCAGCACTCTGGCCCCAGAGAATAATGTGCTCAGGGTCACCTCCAAACTGTGCAATGTTATCTCGCACCCACTCCGTGGCCAATCGCTGATCCAGAAGCCCTAGATTCTGTTGCGTTTGTTCAAGGCCTGCGGCGTTTGGGAAACCCCAAAGCCCGACGCGATAGCTGAATAATCATGTTAGTAAGACGTTTCAGCGGCAGCAATCATATTTCTTACTTTATGGCAACAACAATATGCTTCTGGCTTCTCTGAACCCATCGGATGGGAGTTTGATAGGCAATATCATTACTTCCCTGTTATGTCTTTATTAGAACCTGAGTACGCACTCACAAACAGCGCATGAGGGGAATATAAAAGGAAGGTACGATACCGCACCGAATCCACCGCCGTGAATCCAGACAACAACCGGGAGAGCCTTGGATGAATTGGCCGGAGTCCATATATTGAGTGTCAAGCAATCCTCGCTGGTGCTATTCGGCCGAATCAAGAACTCAGCAGCCCACGCGCCTCCGGTGCCAGGCGGATCCGTCTGTGGACAAGACGGACGTCTCACTGACGCGTCCAAGGTTCCGAAAGACTCTTTGGGCGAGGCAGGAAGCCATCTTCGCTCTCCGATGGGCGCTTCAGCGTAGGGAATGCCATAAAACTGCGCGACTCCTGGTGCTGCTGCATCTTGAAAGCCGGCGACAATGCCCTGTTTCGTTTCTACGCTCGGGCCGGGTAATGCGTGAATACTGGGCATAAAGATGCTGCCTAGCGCCAAAGAAGCGACCAGAGTGAATGGCGTCCAGATCTGCATCTTGAAATTTGGAAGAAGGGTGGAACTTCAGATCATGTTGAAGGATGGAAAAATGCACCACCTTCCCCTTTGATGTAGAGGATCTGGATCTCATACTTTTATGTAGGTATCAACTCGTAAGTCCGAAGCTACGGCGAACATGTATGCGAGGCTTCGCCCACTTCTCCGCGTATTCTGAGAAGGCGGGGAAGCCCACCGAATGCCGAATGTGGAGTCGAGGGTTGTTAGCTAGTTGGCGGAAGAATTGAATGTTACCTTGGGAAGAAGCCGGCTCGGTAGGTCTCTCGGTATTGACGATTATCGTGGCGACATCCACCCTGCGATCGGCTTCTCCAATTTCAACGAAATTCCGCGATCATACGTCAAGGGGCAAAACTCCACAGGCTACCCTCTGATTTGAGAAGGAAGATTTTGGAGCCACGCGCCAGTAAACTGATCGAGTAATACTCCGTACATATCGTCGGATTTCCTATGGTAGGTTCTTTGCTCGTACGCTTGGCTTCATCGATAGTGATCCGTTTGACCCGAACCGAACTGCCTGACCCCAACCGCTTGAGCCGAGCCGAAGCCTCTACAAGAGACTTATATTCGAAGTCATGAAAATTGTGACTGTAAGCAATTTCATCGTGAAATATCGCCAAATTCTATTCTAGAGCTTACATGTTAGAAGCCGGCCATACACATATCACCTGTACTCTCAAGTTGCCGCTCCGTTTGCTCAATTGCTCGTTTGCTAGTGGAATGCAAAACTCACTCATAAGGTATGATCGGCCGCTCTCACTCAGTCTGAGAAAGTATTCTGTTTCCGCAAAACCTATTCCACCGGCCAAGAAGCACAGTCGTGAAATCCTTTTTCAAGTCTCGAGACAATAAGTACTCAAGTTATGTGCCAGACGAATGGCGGAAACATACAAGACGAGGTCGAGTACTTGATATTATAGTGGCTCAGACTTTTAGCTAGCCTCTGTTGATGGATTGTGTCTGTTTTTTGAACTCTAGGCTTGTCTTACAAGCCACTACTTTTATATCCAGTCGACACCCGGTTTAAGATCGCTGGCCCTTTATTGTAGTCGAAAACCTGTCACTACCACGTGTGACGCTACCCATTATATATCGCTATCCACGAGACGGCTGCGAGTCTTGTAAGGCACTTAGATACGACCCCGTATAGGTCTCGCACCAAGATAAATCGAGTCACTTTTCACTGTATATGTCTTCTACTCGAATCTTCGCTTTGCGATGATATTCACGTCGAATCGATCATGTGTACTTTCGTATTATCTTCTAACGAGATGAGCTTTTGATGAGACGGGGCGGAGGCCTTGCCGACTTAGTAATAAGTCAACTTACCCCCGGGGCCACCGCGCCAAAGGGACCCCAGCTCAGCCACTGGCCGCTTCGAAGCCCAAGCCTGATCTCATTATATGTTATGCAGCATTGGGTTGGAAGTAATCAGAGCGAGTATTTGAGATGGAAGAAATGACACTCGAGAATACCTTGTAGAATCCTCGAAGGAATCTTACTTATGTCTGTCTCCCTACAGGCCCATTCATCATAGAACAGCGAGTGTCTGGAGTTTGAGAGAGAACGGTCAAAGACAAGCGCAGTATAAGAGAGGTACAACAGCAGAATAATACGGAGTACACGTCCAACGAAGTGGAATGGAAGAGAGAGGCAACTTTCCAAGTCTAAGGAGAAGCACTGCAGAACTGCAGAACAAAAGGAACTGGCCAGTGCAATAACAAATTGTAAGCACGGTTGACTCAAGTCATCCTCGGGCTATACTTTCCCAACAGAGCCTTCAATTATCGAGAAAATCCTCGTCTCAAGCAAACCTTGCCACATCCATGGTGCCAAGGGAATTAATGCTAGGATTCAAGTCCTGCTATTGCAACTCTCTCGTGGATAAACAGGTATCGCAGCCCTGAATGTCCGTCGAACGAGGATTGATCGGCGATGAGTTGACTTCTGCGGGAGTGGATCAGTAGTAGAAGCGGGATACTGTAGTGCAGCTAAGATTAATGGGTAAATGTTTTCCAGATGGCGAATTGCCCCTGATTTATTGTTCCCCTAATGTTCGCCATCGTCTGAGTTCATCACATCCCTGACGAAAGGCGTACCGCTGTTCTTCCTAACAGAGCAAAATGAGAAGGTGCATTTATTCACACATAGACCACAGTGCCAGCCCGCCATACTACAGAATTCTTGTTTTCAAGGATAAGCACTTGACTCAAAGAGACTAGACAACTAATATTACGTACTGAGGGAACAAAGAGCCCGCCATCTTGTGTTCCTCTAGACTATATGTCGGATTAGAAGTCTAATTCGACCGCGGTATATAGCCGACTGCGCAGGGGCCAATTAGGGGCCCTATTTATAATTATTATAGCCAGCCTAACCTACGGTTAGAACCTCCTTTTTATACTTACTACGTAGATATTTATATAGTTTAATTAATCTCTTCGTTAACTACGGTTCGAACTAACTACTTTATAATAAGAATATTAATACTAATTAGTAATTAAATTCTATTATTATAAATCGGTAAAGTATCTTATTATATAAAAGAAACGACTTCTTAATACTATATAGGATAAGAAATTCGTATTAATTAACTTTATAAAAGTAAATAAAAAAGGAAGCGATTTTTAAATACCGTACGGAATTAAGTAATCGTAGCTCTTTATTATTTATAAAAAGTCGACGTTTATTATATTAAAATATATTAATTAATAGAACTACTTAAGTAACTAGCCTTTTATTATTACCCTAAGTAGCTTTTTTATAAAATAACTTTTTTATAGCCGGCCCGCGATTAGAAATTAACTAGTTAAATTAGTAAAAAGAAATACTTATATAATAACTACTTATTTAATTAATTAGTATAATAAACGAGCTTAATAATATAATATAAAAAAGTACTACGTAATTAAAAAAGGGGATTTTTAAATATAAATATTCTTATTTAGTAGTAAAAGTAACCCTATAGGAATTATTAAGCTAAGAGATTTATAATATATAAAAAAGTTTATTATTATAAGGATTTTATAAGTACGACTTTAAGCCCGCGATTTAAATAACCTCTTTATAGCTCCCTTAACTACCCCCTAGGTATTACTTAAGAATATAATATAAAGAACGGTTTAATAAAAAAAGAGGGGATTTAGAGGTCTTAATAATATTAAGTTAAGAGTATTACGGATCTTAAAGATTAACTTAAAAAAAAAGTAGCTATTTTAAAATAGTCTTACGACCTCTTATTAAAGTTATTATTAGCCTAAGAAAAGGCTAAAAAGACGAGGATTTAAAGAAAAAAAAAATCTTCTAAAGGGCTACCAAAGGGCTTCTTTTTATACTAGCTCCTAGTACGAGATTATTAATTTTAAAAAATTAACTAAATAATAAAAAAGATCGTTAATAAGTAATAATTATTTAATTATAATTAAGTTATAAAAAAGACTATTTAAAAAATATAAAATAGGGTACTAAGAGGCTATAAAAAATAAGATTTTTAAAATATTTAACCTTATTACGTATAAGTAATAAGTAAGTATTTTTTAATAAGTCTTTAAAATTTATAATTTTATAAAAAAAAGGGCTTAATTTTGTTAATTATACTTAACGGCCTATACGGTTTTTAATAACTTATATAGCTCTTTTACGAGCCGCCCGGCGTTTATTTTTAACTATTTTTATAAAATACTACCCTAAAAAGAATAGGTTAAAAAAAGAAGCTATTTAGAAATTATAAAGAGTACGAGGCTTAGGAAGCTAAAAAATATATAGGATAATAAAAATTAGTAACTAATAAAAATCCTAAGATTAATTATTATATCTTTTTATAATAATATAAACGTTTACCGCTATTATTATAAAAAAGAACTATCAAAACTTACTCTTTTATATTAAATAAAAAAAAGGATTTTAATAAGTATAATAGCTAGCGATTTAAAAAGGTAGTAGTAATTATTAAAAATAATAAAAACGAGAGTAATAGCGAGATAGTAAAAAGAAGCGGGAATTTCCTAAACTTTAATAAATTCGTTAAGTAATAAAAGTACGGATTTATTATAACTAGCGCGCGGATTAAATATATCCCCGTTAAGATTAAATATGCTAGCGATTATTAATATAAGTATAAACTAGAGTATAACTTTTAGTAAGTTAAAGTAAAAAAAAAGAGAATAAAACCTAATCCTAAATAAAATCCTAATCCTTTATAAATAAGTAAATATTAACCCGGATTATTAAGGGACGTAAATATATAGAATTAAAGATTAGCTTAATAGTAAATAAATTAATATAATATTAATTTATTTAACTAAGGTTTATAAAAAAAAGGGGCTATAGGGGTAACCCCTATTTTATAAAATCGTAAACGACCTTAGCTATTAGTTAAATAAATAGTTCGCAAGCGCAAGCTTAAGAATTATAAAAGTAGTTAATAAATTTCTTTATAAGTAAGGGATATTATTAATATAATTATAATTATAAAAGCTATACGAAATACTAATAGTAATAATTATAAAAGAGGAATTCGTACTATAGAACTAGATATAAGTCGATAGAGCGTATAATTACTTTAATAAATTTAAAAAAAAGGTAAACGACTTAGATTTCCTCTTTATAATTACTAACGGAAATCTATTATTATAAAAGGATATACTAAGGTAAAATATAATACTAAAAGTATAATAATCGATAATTTTACCTATTTCGATCTATAACTCGTTACTATTATTAATACGAAATTCGGTACCGATTAGTTAATAAAAAAAGAAGTAAACGACCTAAAGTTATTAATAATACGTAGCGATATAAGGATCGTATATAAATACTAAAAATTTAGTAATAAATATAAAGTAATTTATAAACCTTAAAAAGATCTTTTTAAAAAAGAAATTATACTCTAGGGGGAAGTATAAGGTTTTATAAAAAACCCTAACGATATTTTATAATTATTATAAAAAAGTCGGAATTAGGGAATACTAATACTATTTAGTAATTAATATCGTACTCATAAGTAAAACCTCTAATTATTACTACGAAGCGGTACGTAATCTCAATTAAAACGACTTTTTTAATATAATTAACGTAATCCGAAGCTATTTTAAGACTTATAATAAGAACTTAGAGCTCCTATTTAAGCTATAAGCAATTTTTTATATATTTATAACTAGGATAATAGAGGGTAAATTATAAATAAAAATCCTTAAAGAGCTTATTAATTAAATTAATAAGCTAATAAAAACTTAGCTAAATAAGGGGATAAATAAGTAGAAAGTTAAATATCTTTATACTGCAGTTTAGCATATATTAAAAATAAAAATAACCCTATACTAAGTACCCGAAAACTACGAAACGCTCTACTTAAGGCTAAGATTTAGCTTTAATATTAAGGTAAGAATATTATACTAAACTTACTTCTAAGTATATAATAGCCCTTATTAATAATATTAAGTTAATTAAACGTATAATAAAAAGAAAAAAGAGGCTAAATACGGTAATTATTAATAAGGAGGCCTAGATTTATTAAATAAGTAAAGATTTAACTTATAGATAGGGTAATAAAAGAGGTAATATTATATTTATAAAAAAGATAGATATTAATTAAGTAACTATTCTAAAAAAGAGTATACTAAATCGTATAAATAATATAAAAAATTAAGGGTAATAAATAATAAAACTAGCCCTCGTTAATTTAACTAATTCTTTATTATATATAAAGGTAGATCCGGGGGCATGGAACTTAGTAATAGTAGCTAAAGTAGCGGCTTAAAATATATACCCCCTATAAGAGATTTAGAAAATAAGGAAGATCTTACCCCCTATATTAACGAATTAAATTATAACGAAATTAATAATATTAACTACTCTTTTTTTACTTTATTAGTTTTTAAAGGATATACGAGGCTAAACGAATAGAGAATAATAAAAGCTTTTAATAAGTAGGCTTTTATTTATAAATAGTAAAGGAAGGTCCCTTAGATAACGGATATAGAGGTAGCTAAAAAGGTAAATTTAATAGGGCTAAAGCCTATTCTTTTAATAATTAAAGAAAAGACGCTATCTTTTTTAATATTTAAAAAAAAATTATAATACTAAATAAATCTAGGGGTAGTTAGAGGGGTCCTTTTTATATTACTTAGATCTTTTAAATACTAAGCTCGTATAAGTATTTTACGTAAGCAAAAGGTACGGCGTAAATAATTTTTATAGGATTATTTTAAATACTAAAGTATCGTAATAATTAACTAAAAGAAAAGGGTAATTCTAAGCGCTATAGAAAATCGCGCTAATAACGCTTAATACGTTAATAGTAGGTATTATAAAGATTAGTTTTAGCTTAAGTAAAGAAATCGTCGCTCTAAGTATAATAAAAGTAAAAACGTACTTTAGAATAATAACTTTTTATATTTTACTTATTAATACCCTATTTCTTTTATATTTAAAAAATATAAATTAACTAAGTATTATATTTAATAATACGAGGAATAGAATTTCTAGCAGTAAGTACTTAGAGATAGTTAAATAGTAATAGGGGTATACGTTTATAAAACTTACTAATAATACGAAGTTAATTAATTATTTAATAAAAAGTAAGCTTAGAAAACTATGTTAGAAATTCGGGTACCCGTTAGTTATAAGGCTATATAACTTCTTAAAGTAATTAAGTAGTAATAATATCGAAATAGGGGCGCTAGAGCAGTTAATAAAAGTATATTATTAATATTAAATAAATACGCAGAGCTTATATACATTTAAGTTTAAATTGCGTAATAAGCTTAACTTTAACTAAAAAATCGTTATTAATATCTTTTACTTAAATAATTAGTTAGTACTATATATAATCGATATAATTATATCTTTCTAAGTAAAGTAATTCTTTTAGGATCTATAAGTAAAAATAGTATAAGCAGCTCTATAAAAAAGTTAGATTAATATATACTAAGGACCGCTAGGTAGTATTAGAACCGACGCTAGTACTAGTTTTAAGTTAATAAAATTTAGGGATAATACGACGGCCTATAGTATATAGCTAAAAATCGTACTTATTAAAGCGCACTATAATATTAAAAAGATAAAAAGGGTATATTAGTAATTAAAAAGGGCGTTTAGAATTATTAAAAAAGAAAATCCAGATTTTATTAACGACGAATACCTTTAAATAGTACTTAAATACTATAATAATACTATAGGGCTTAACAGACTTATATTAACGCTATTAGTATTTAGAGCATATTTAAAAACGACCTTAGCCTCGCTACTATTATTAAGTATAAACTAACGAGCCTAAGTAATTAAAATAGTAATATAAGTACTACGTAAAATAAGTATAAAAAAGTAAATTAATAAGGTAATTACTACGCGCAATAGGCCCGATATAAGGGGTAATTTAAATATATTACTAAATTCGGATATATAAGTATAGTACAAAATTACTTAATAATAGGCTAGGCTATATAAGTTAATTTCTATTAACGAGCGCTCTTATATAATTATAAGAGATCGTAACTAGCTATTTAAAGTATTAATTATAATAATTAAACCGTATTATATAGATCCTAACGAAGTAATTTTTAACTTATAAGAAAAGAAAGAGCTAGGGGAAACTATATAACTTATAATAAAGGTATAGGAAATTATTTTTAATAAAATCGTTATAATAATATTAATAAACGACGAGGAAAAAGAAATTACTAAAAGGGTACTAATACTACCGGTAAGACGTTATAAAAGACTACGACGGCAAGCCTTAATGCGGTAATTTATTATTAATAACGAAGTAATTAATACCTTTTATATAATAATAAAAAAAGCCGATTTCGAGCTAGTAGTTAAACTACGTAAGAAAGGCATAATTATAATTACTAAAAAGCCGTATAAGGAATTAAATCTTATTAAAGTAAATACTCTTTATAATCGAGGGGTTTATTAATTTATCTTATATAACTTAAAAAAATATATAAACCTCTATATATTTAAATTACGAATAGTTCGTAAAATAAAAAAGAAAAAAATACCCTAACCGTACGAGAAGTTTAAATACGTAATTTAAGGGTATAGTAACGTTAAAAAGGCGACGCTATTTATATAATCGCTTACTATATAGCGCTATAGCTAACAATTAATAATAGTACTAATAATATTACTATAGAAAAAGGGTTACGAAATTTAGAGCTATAATATTACTTAGGCTTATACTTAATTAGCTATAGGGCTTATAAAGAAAATCCTAGCCTATTTACTAACAGAAATAGTTAGTAAGTACTTAGAAAGCACGATTATTAAAGTACTTAAGCCACTATATAGGCTCGTAAAATTAGGTACTTATTAGTAAGCTACTTATTACGATTTTTATATTAATTAACTATTAATAATTACCTCTATATATAACTTATATTTATTAGTCGCGGAGTATAAAAGTAATTAATTTAGGATTATTAAAATATAAATTAATAATATATTAGGCCTATTTAATATTCACTTTATAAAAAAGGAGGATAAAGAGCTTTAAAAAGCGGGCTTTATAATAAAGCTAAAAAAGATCCTTATAATAAATACCCCCCTACTATTTAACGGCGGGATTCTTATAATTAAAAAAAAAACCGTCGTTTTTTAATAAAAGGGGTAGGGTAAGAAGATTAACTTTATTAATCCGAATATAACTAATATTAAAAAGTAGTATAAGGCTAAGCTTGCGCGAGGGGTATATATTATAAGTATTTATTAGTTTAAAATAATTTTTAACTATATTAAAGTAGCGTAGGTTATAAATCTAACTAAACAAAACGTCGAAATACTTAATAAATAACTTAAGTAGTAATAAACAAATCTTAATTAAGGTCTCGTTTATTATTTAATTAACTTTATAATTAATAAGCTCTACGTTTTTGTTAATAAGTTATTTACGAATAATAATAACCTTATTTCGTAATTAAGGTATATTATTATCCTAGCTAACGAGAGTATATAAGTAAGAGCGAATTTACTATATATAGTAATATAATCTATTACTCGTTAATTAAAAATAAGCGGGTAATAAGAAATATATTAGTATTAAAGGTTTATAATATAGTTAATAATATTAACCTTTCTTATATAATTTTAATAACGCTAAAAAAGATTATTAATTAAATTAGCCTTTTACTTATTTTAATAGTTATTTATATTAATTCTTATTTACTATATAAATACCTTATTAAATTAAGAACGACGAAAGAAAAGAGGCTTATAATTAATATTATAGCCCTTAAGTAATTATATAAAAGGCGCGAAATACTTAAAATTTATTAGATTAATAATAAAAATAACCTCGTAAACGCTTTTATAAAAATAGTACTAAATAAAGGATTAGAATAATTCGTAAATAACGGAAAAGTTATTATATAAATAGAGGGATAAGTTATATAAAAAAAGTAGAAAAAAGGGGGAAAAAGAGACGACTTAATAAACGGGCCCGAGGTCGAATTATATTTCTAATTATAGTAGTTAAATTAATAAAAAAAAGGGAAAGCTAGTATCGGATTAAAAATCTAATTTAATTATAATATATAGCTAATTACGCAGGGGCTAATTAAGGGCCCTATTTATAATTATTATAACTAGCCTAACTTATAGTTAGAACCTCCTTTTTATACTTACTACTTAGATATTTATATAGTTTAATTAATCTCTTCGTTAACTATAGTTCGAACTAACTACCCTATAATAGGGATACTAACACTATGAGAATATATTGTCTATCTTGGCGATGACTATAGGCAGTTCGACATTGCTTTCTCGATGGACCGTGTTATGGCACCCACTGTACGAGACTCTTGATGATTTATGGCAAAGTCACGTTGACAAGGTACCAGGAGTGGGGTAATCGATAAATCGAAGAAGCAACAAGTCGAAAGTTGAGAGATCGGGAGCAGCCTGATCAGTAGACCCACGGCGCATTTGAATCGTTCTCCAGCGCCGATAGTATCTCCCGTCATAAAACCCAGATATAGGAAGGCCGACTCTGCCATGGCAGCGGATCCAAGCCGGCCAGGTATTGCGTTTTCTCCACTGGACACGCTCCTCCTTCCGCAAGGAGATACTGGACCGAACGGCTAAAGTCATCTTCACGTCGTTGCTTCATGCTCTTTGCGTGCTTTAACTACCGTACGATGTTAACAATGCGATTCCGCACGGAAGTGTTCTAATTCAGGGAGGTCAGACTACAAAATAGGAAGCATTGAACGATGGGGTCGCAATCTGAAGTGGCAATGCTCTATTTCGGTCGGTAGACCTTAATCACCTACACATGAGCATCGCTGTTACCATCGCACCACCTTCCCAACTTCGCAAATGATGTGATATGATTCGTATTGATGCCATGGCGATACCGTCAGTGCTTGAAACATATAAGCCAGCGAAGTCATCCGCTTAGCTTGTCATGAAGGCTTTGATATTCCCAAACAACGACCCTTTCTTACCGGATCATTTCCTACTACCTTACTTTCCAAAGAATCCTCTTTGTCATCGCCATGAAGGTCTCTATGATCCTCGGCTTCGCGTCTATCGCTGCCGCTCTGCCTGCCGTGACCGCTCCAGCTGAGACGCGCGACGTCGTCGTGAGCGACAAGTCCTTGGCGAATGAGCGCTCCGCCCAGCCCCTCGAAGATGCAAGCATCGCCCCAGTATTGATGGCGAGGGAGAATTTTGAGAGAGTCGTCCCTTGGCCTACTACGTCTGTCATTGGCGGTGGCACTAGCTTTCAGTACAAGGCAGAGCCCCTCGGCAACGACCAGTTCAAGATCACCTTCTACCACAGCGCCCCGTTCAGCACTTTCACCTTCAAATACACCGTCTACGCCGGCGACGGCATCGTAGCAAGTGAGACTCTGTCGGCCGGAACGAGCTCAAAGTCTGTGCAAGTCAGCCGTATCGGCGAGAGTTTTCGCATCGTTATCCAGTCGATTTAAATCACCAACGGCTCTATGCACCAGTGGAGGATAGGAACGACCACTATCACGTAATTACGGTACGACAAGATACGGAAACGAATTTGGGTTGTGCTTAGGGGTGTGGGCGAGAAATACTGGTGAATGTGGATTTGGTTGTTTGCGATCACCAGGCCAATTCACACGCAAATTCTCTGGACTGAGGCCGGCGTACCCTTCGGGCGCACGACACGGATAGTCTATTCATCAGATGTATGGTACCATCTCGACAGTTTAAGGTGTACACTGCTCTACCACAAACCTGTTTTCTCTAAATCATCCTGACATCGCCGCTGTAATCAAGCGTTTATGTGCGACACTGTACGTTCTGTCTCTTAAAGGTTGCCAACATTGAGTTGGTATTCTGGTCCTTGTTCACTGGCGATACATCGGCGTTACCGAGGTCAGCGGGACTCTTCAAGATACGGTTAACCGCTTACATACGCAACTCAACTACGCACTGGTGCCACTGCATTGGCGACATGGAGAAGGCAAGGTACAAGGGTCTATCGCCATCTTTTCAGTCCAGTCTGTATCCCAGACATTGATCTTAAGCCTTGATGTCTAGGCCGACCGAAAACTAAGGTAACATACGTGTAGGTAAGGGTTTGTCGGAACTTTTGAAATGCGAATATCATCACACAGCCTATTTTCGTGGACGAGCTAGCATTGCCACGTCAGTCATTAAGGTTAAAGGCTGGTCGCAATGGTATTCATGTTATGTAGTCAATGGGTCACGATACGATTAAGTCGAGGTTCGCGCGGTCTCGAAGTGACGGAATTCTCCTAGTACCTACAGCAGATCTTCTGATTCAAAAACAGCCGATCGCGTTGTCAGTGGGATTTTCCCATCCTAATTTTCAGTACGTAATCGGTACGTTGAGTTGATGGATGTCAATGTCGTGGTTAACACAGCTTCGCCTTGGTCACTTTGGGCACCTTGAGCACACACTAGGTGTGCTGAACCATCACCCTCCTTCCCTCTGCACTTCATTGGAAGGTTTAAAGTTCATACTTCACACCTAAACGGTGACATGATTCCACCCCAGAATAGTCTCCTTTGTCTCGAGCCTCAAAGTAGAGGCAAGTTTCTGGATGTTACGAGAGGCTGATGATGCAACGGGTTAGAGGAATGGCCTCGTCCACAGCCATAAGCCGTGCTCATTCACGAAACCAAATAGACTCCAGTGGAGATGTCAATTATAGCTCTGAGAGCTTTTCTCAAGGAATAAAAACACTTTCAAGAACAGGCCGTAGTGTCACAACATGTAATGGTAGAGCCTGCGCTGCCGCTAAGAACTTTGTCGGGCTTGCACTTTCCGCCGTTGTATCCTTCTGTACCGGGGGCTTATGATGTACAGGCGGCTTGAATGCTGCTGAAAGCGGACAGAAGCGCGATTGTAGCGGTGAAAATGTGACTCCGAAATATCATGTTGGCCGAAAATAACTGCAATATGTTCAATGTTGAAAAGGAGGCAACCATAGGTCAACAGTCGGAGTGGTGATTTACTTCTATTTATGTTCGATTCAACACCGCGCTATTATCATGGAGTTGAAGGCAATGAGAGTAGTGACGGCCTTGCCATATCGCCCGAGGCCGATGCTACTTTGAAACTAACATGGAAACACTCTTTACTAGTCTTGGCGCTGCTATCTACTGCATTTAGGCTTGAGCTAATATTACATCATATTCCATGAAAAGCCTAGTCTTCTCGCCTGGCAATACTTGCAAGGATCATGAATTCTTCACTAAAGACGCTCTTTCAGATCTAATTGGGCTTATTCACCGGCAATTGGTCCTGAACATCGGACCAACAATGTCCCCGAAAACGTCACCACGTATCATAACACTCCTTTCATAACCCCTTTCCTTAAGTTGAAATGAGTAGCTACTCATGGGCAAGCTTTCCCTGTGACATCGCCAAAGTGTGATTTACGTCGATGGCCCTCGTTACCCGCTCATCCATCCAATTCTATCAACAAGAGCATGTCTTTTCCTAGGCTTGTTACTCCTAGTCTTGAAGCTCCTTCTGACTGATTGAGTAAGGTTATCCACAGACTATCTCCCTCAAATTCCGAAAGCCCGAAGCCGCCAAATTGACGTTTGATGGAAGAGGGACGATGTCCTGGAAACTTCTGCGTAGTCGTAGGACCGGCTCAAAGTATCGTGTACCAGCGCAGGTGTTCCCGCAAAGATTCTGGAGTTGCATGCTCTGTCTCTTGTATCGGGTAGCGAGCAGGTAGGTAAGTAAAGTTGTTCGCGGTACGAGCCTGCCAGATACAATTTTCAGCAGCACGGCAAATTCGCCGAAGCCGCCTGTCTCGAGGATGACAATAGTCCCCGGTGCGTTTAACTAGCAAGATTAATGTCTGATCCAATATAGCTTCACGCCTCTTGCTTGAGCATCTGGGCCGCAACGGAACTGCCGCAAGAGTCAAAAAGAACCAAAACGCCAAACTCCCCTGATACAGGACAATAGGATGTCCGCGAGCACCTGGAACCTCAATCGCTCGACGAACACTTCCACTACCACCACCATTGTTGTTATTCGCAGCATCGTACGAGCCACGCCCGGAACCGGCCAATCTGGCGCCATGGAACTGCCATACACACTCAGCGTAGGCACTGTTCTGATAGTGTAGGAGGCGGGTGTGGTTCCGGCGAGTGTTGCCACGAGCAGACTTTTGCGGGCGGTCTCGTACGACGCGTTCTCGAGACTGAACAAACACAACTCTGAAGTATCCCTCTCTGCGGATGATACGGGCCAAGAAAAGTGAGACCTCCTCGACAGGGGAGAGGCACGCTATCCTCTATGTGCGCTGCCACACCAGGGCTGATACGACAACTTTGTTTTAGGGCTAAAATGCCGACATTCGACAGCCTGAATGATCTTGTCTTGAGGCTATCATGTGGAATCTGAGCCACACATGACCGTCTCATCCATTCTTAGCCCGACAGCAATGCATGACTCTATCGGGACAGATGGCCAAGGGTAAGAATGGCTTTGGGGTCCATAAACAAGACGGTAGGGTGATGAATATCGCGGGAGCCTTCCTGAAGTTACTAGGTTTGAGGGCGCGACGAGTGAGAAGGATATTAACAATAGAAAAGAAACCCTTGAAGTCTGTGAGTTCGTGATCGACTTTATCAATAGAAGTGATTGAACTATTCGCAATATCGACGAAGATCTCGAACTTCTCCTGATACTCAACATCGAGGTACCAACGGAAATCAAAGCCCCGGAGGGTTAATGCTTGCGTACACAGCAGAGAAGCCCGGGGTCAACCGCACAGGTCGATTAGTTTCTATTACATCTTCTCCGGTACTTCGACGAGCCCCCTTTCTTTGCCTCGGAGACAGCCTATCTTTTTCTGTAGCTTCTCTGAATTGCAAGCCAGGTGCTGCAAGTAAGGTATTCATGGAAAGGTCTAATACCTCAACATGTGAGAGATATAGCGGAGGAAGAGCACGTCTTCTGAGGGAGAACTACAAAAACGTCTCGATATCCATGAGGCTGCAATCCGCCTCAAGCTGGTTAGTTCTCTACCACTACACGACCAGTACTTGCTGGGGATTTCGGAGCTCAGACATACTGGCCGATTTGCTGAGCGTGGGCCCGTCGCTTCTGGCAAGTTCGGCAGCTTCCTGTGATCATTTTGAGAAAACACTTGATATCGGGGTCAGTAAAGCGCGCAAATCGTTGCGTAACCTCCAGTCATTGAAGGTGGTCGACTTATATGCAATCGTGAGCTGGGAAGTAGAGCTCAACAGGGAGCACGGCCGCCAGAGTTTGTGGGCTGATTCACTTGATGAAAGAACCGAAGAACCTTCATCTGTCGAATTTCGTATCTAGCCAGCGAACAGTAGGCGGTCAAGTTGCCCCACCGCCCGCACCCGGGCGTCGCCGTGGGCCCGGTTTTGGAAAGTAAGAGAGAGGGTAAGTAAGATGGAAAAGACTATAGCTTGACGGAAGACTACTCTGGCTTCTGATATAATATAGTCTACTCTGTGGCTCTCCTCTATTCTTTAGTTGGGTTGAACACTATCGGCGGGGAGGCTAGACAACTGCTCAATTGCTTCGTGAGAGTTGGCCGCGGTGACCTCAGTCTCGGGAGCGATCAGGCCGCTGTCTAGATGGCCATCTGCGGTTGGTGCTTGACCTATGAAGTCCTCGTACGACTTGTATGATTGCAGCGATGCGACAAGGCCTGCGGAATTGGGATCATGGCGTTCCCAAGCTCGGGTATGATCAAGACTCTTTGTTGGGCATGCGTTGGCTCCTGCCTCCCTTGACCATGTCCGATTCTCTGCACCTGGTCTACAAAGCCCAGAGATTCAATCTACGGTGATTGCAGTGAACTTATTATGGGTATTCTCAACAAGGAAGCATAGTTTTTGAGAGAACATCCAATGTACTTACGAGATCCGGTTCTCGACATAACTGACTCCTCGAACCCTGTTGGTTACTCGAGAGGCGGCCAAGTTCTCTCAAAAACATTGAGTTATTCCCTTGAGCGTCTCATACACGCCAGAGGGAGAGTTCGAACAGCTATCCCGGGGGAAGAAGATTCTACCGGCGGTGTAGTTCGGTTTCGGGGATTGATGAACGCCCCTATTCCAAAGGTTCTAGTCGTGTCATGATGGAATGGAATAACACATCTTGAATGCAATGAATACAGGCGTATAGAATCTAGGTCAAATTGGAGGAAATAAAATCGGGAGAAATGTTGAAAGCAATGGAAAAAGGGGCGATTGTCATATTGAAGAGAAGCGAAGTGTCAATACAGAAAGCAACTGACAAAACAAAGTCCAAAACAAATCAAGAGCCATGAATGCTCAGCAGCTATCAACGAACCAAGGATGCCGGAGAAACAAAATCGGGACCATGTGCAGATGAAGCAAAAGTCTCGATATCGTGTCCCTGCCAGCATCCAAGAACAGAAGCAAACCACTGTGTCTCTGTGCCCCACATACGCCACATCTTCGCAATCTTCAGAAGTCGTCCCCAATTACAGCAAAAGCCAAAGATCTTAGCTACTGCAAAATTTGACTCCCGGTGGCACAAATCCCGCCAGTGCCAACCAGCAATCAAGCAATCTGGAACGTCTTCGCATTCCATCCAAAAGCCTTCGTCAACCGATGGGCCATCTTACGCGACCGGTACCCCTCGACCCTCGACGACGCGCTGCCGTGCGTGATGTGGAACTGAATCGACTGCTTCCATCTCGAAGTGCCGTCTTCCCGCGGCAAGGGTACGAATGCGATTGCGGAGCCCTTTTTCTTGTCGGCGGTGAAGCCTACTTCAACCATGGCGGCTATGAACTCGGGCCAGGTGAGAGATCCCTGGTGGAGGGACTTGTCGAACATTGTTGCCATGACGGTTGCTGTCCGGGCGCTGACGTAGACGACTTCTTGGGAAGGAGTCGAGGGTCCGTCTTCTGTGTCAGGTTTGTGGAGGAGGCTGGCGTCTTGGTTGCGGGGGCCTTCCACGATCTCCTGTTCGTCCTCGTCAGGACGCTGGTTCTCATTCTGCTCGTCATCATCTCCATTATGCCCCTCATGCTCTTGATCATCTTCGTGAAGAGATTCGCCGAAGCTAGCCTCGGTTGGCGTAGTTACAGCACCAGAAACCCTGCCTGAGGCCTCGGGGTAGTTGGCCCAGGGATCAGAAGCCTGCGGCTCAGCGTCAGCAAGTACAGACTCAGAGTCGCCCGGGTCCTGCGAAGCGTTGAAGGAGACACCGTCGCCGGGAAGATCGAGCTCGGGCTCATTCAAGGAGCGCGATCCGGTCACGGAAGTCGCGAGCTCATCCCACGAAGAATCCCCATCAGGCTTTGACAGCCACGGGGTATTCAGATCGTTGACCCAGGCATCGTGACCCTCCTCAAGCTCCGGCAGGACATCAGACTCCTCTACGACTTTCTTCGGTTTGTTCTTCTTCGGCTTTCTCTTCTTCTTCTTGGCAGGCTCAGCCGACTTCTCCGACTCACATTGACACGACTTGGGGAAGCAGACGTCAAAGTTGACTCTGCTGTTCTCGTAGTGTCCGAGATCCGGAAAGTTGTCGACACAGCTCTGCACCAGGTTCCAGTAGTGGTTTGCAAGAGAGGTGCCCAGCTTCTCCTCAATCGCATTGGCGACCTTGTCCTTTGCCGCGGAAGTGACGAGAGGCTCAGCTAGCCGGTCAATGTCGGGCGCGATCCTGCGAAGGTCCAGGTTCCTCTTGACGGTGGCGAGCTCGACCTCCAGCTGTTTGACGCGTGAAATGTACAGCTGCCCTTTCGTATCGCTCACGGGCGGGAGGCGCAGTTGTTTGTCCAGATCAGAGATGAAGCTCACGAGCAGATTGAGGTTAGAGAAGTTGATGCTCGTGTGGAACTCTGAGAACTCAACGCCCTCTGGGACCATGGTTGCAACTCCTGGGACTTTGTTCTTGTAGTATGGGGCCAGCTTCCTGAGCCAGAAGCTGGCGTGTCTGTGAGTCAATCCTGGCTTGCAAAGCTGCATACCGTAGTATATCTTGCGATTCTTGCTGTCAATTACTCGATCCTTGACGACTACAACTTCACTGCCCAAGTGATCGTAAGTGTTTGGGACACGCTTGAAGTACTTTTCTGCTTTGCCGCACTGGAGCCATCGTTTGACGCACTCCAGCAACTTCAGAAACTTGAGGTGAAGGACGTTTGATAGCTCCTGCAGCAGGAAGTCGCGTCGTTTGGCCATCTTTCGCGAGTTGTCCATTATGTGGATTGAACATAGAAGGACGCGAATGTAGTAAGAGGTGTTGGAATCCCTCTCAGCAGCGTAGTAGGGATCGAAGATGCAGGCCCCGACGTATCTGTCAAGGTCTCCCACGCTGAGTATGTGTCCGCTGGCGTCTGGGACTCTCTCTGGGAGGCTGAGCCACTAGTTCGTAGCCTCCATCAGGAGAATATCAGGCTTTGTCAGAAGTTTCTGCGACCAGAGAATTGTCTCATCCTCTTCAGCTTTGATGAAGTTGATGAAGGGCCGGAGGCCGGAGTCACTAGTGAGTGTGAGCTGAGGAAGAACCTCGTTCCCATGAACCTCTCCCTTGTCGTGTTCGTGACATGTGCAGTTTGGGTGTTTGCGATCGGTGGCCAGAACTGTGAGGATGGTGACGAGCGCTCGATGAAGAATCTCTACCCAGAACATCTGTCTCGCGACAATCAGCTCACCAACAGGTCCAGGTACCCACAGATGGCGATCCGTTCTGACGCCGGCTATGGCTTCCCAGTAGGCAACGATGTCGGCAGTGCGAGGGTACTCTTCACAGTCCTCAAATACCATGACGTCGCCGTCAAAGTGTTCAAGACACGGGATGAGATGTTCAGCGAATCTTGCGCAGGTGAAGACGCAGTCGCCTTGTGTGCCATTTGGGCCAATGGTGAATTGGTGGGTGAGAGATTGTGTGGCGCGATGTTCAAGAACGTCGAGGAAGACATTGTTGTCTGAATTGGTGATGTCTTCATGATTCCACTCAGGTCCGAGAAAATGAGAAAACCCGGCGCCAGGGGATTGGACGGATCTCAGAACGGGGCACATGGAGCTGTTCCTCAACACGATCTCTCGTCCCGGTCGGTCAAGTCCCTTCCAGTAGGCGACCACGGTCTCACCATGAGCCTCGTACAGTCGGGCTAACTCACGATGAGTCTGCGTCAGAAGGCTGTTGGGGAACTTCTTGGTCGGGAGGACTGAGCAAATGTGACTTTTGTCCGGTTCCTTAAGTTGATCCATGATTATTGCCATTTGATCCATGGGAGCGAGTAACGAGAAGGCCATGTCGCGATGAGTTCGAGTAACGAGGGTGAGAGCGACGCGGCGCGGTTCATGATATTTCACTCGCGACTCAAGTGGGAGACCAAAAAAAGGATGTAGCGGTCAAAAGAATTCGTAGTGCGGCGAGTGAAAGAAGGAAGGAAGCATTTGCAAACGGAAAGCGGGGCATCTGATTGGATATTCGAGTTGGAGGCGCGGGAGCAGACATGTTGAGCTGAATATTCATCCGATGCCCTCTGGCTCGGATAAACTTTCCACCTAAAGGAAGCAAGAAAGGTGACGTCCAAGTCAAAACGCCAATGATGTATGCATGAGAATTTCTTATTTGAACGTCTCTATCCGCGCGGGTAGAGATGACTGGGGGATAGAAGCAGCTATGGATGAGAGACGATCTCAGGGGTAGTTTGTAGGTGCCCCTATCTGGGTTCCCAAAAGCTTGATGACCTTGAATGTTGATGACCTGGAAGCTTGAGAGTATGAGAATGTGAGGTTAAGAGCACATGGGAGAAATGTTGTGGCTCAATATATACTTGGCTGTTCTTGTCGAGAGACTGATGACCAGAGTTCTCTAAGAACAGAAGCTACTGTAACAGCAGAATAAGGTGTTTGCAGCAATGGAATATAAGCTACTGGCATGGCAGCAAAATGCCTTGTGAGGTCTGCGATATTCTCACCCAAACAAGTTGCATTGGGAGCTTTGAGCTGGGAGTCTGGGATGACTGCGTACGTGGCATGTTCTAACAACAACTCATCTATAGCAGACTTGCATGATTGTCATTTGGTTTGTCTAGGAGATAGCCAGCCCTCCACTCACTATATCTCGATCAACCAATAAACCAAGTTTCTGGTTCTTGCTTTCCCAGTAGCCAACTAAAGGCCAAATTGGGGTGAGTTTCGAGTGAAGTGATGCAATGACAACGCCAACAGCATCAGCTTCCAAGAAACAAAAACACAATAAACAATGAAATCATATTTGCCATGAAACCAATCTTTGATATACCATATTGTACGTTGCTCCCGTCATTACATCGATGCCATCATCCAAACATGACAGCCCCTTTGTCCTCCATCCCAGAAACCCCCCCCATCCATAAGAATATTAACACAAAAGAAGTTGCGAGCAAAAAGGGCCTCTCTCTAAAGCCGCTCTATCCACCCAAACAACACACAATCTATCGTCCCCAGCCTCCCAAACACATCTACCTCCCAAACAAACTGAACCTCAGCTTCCCCTTTTTTGGGCCCGAGCTGTGCCCGCTCATCGGCCGATCATCATAGCTCATAATACTCGACGCCGGTCTCGGCACCGTCCTGGGCGGACTATTCTGATACATCTGCTGCTGACTCTGCTGCTGCTGCATCATCTGCTGCTGCTGCACCTGCTGAGGCGGCGCATAATCACCGCGCAGCGCACGCTCGACATCGAGGTGCTGCCTCTCGTACTCATCGTGCTTAGTCTTTGCATCGACGAATCTCTGCTCGGCTAGACGGCGGCGCTCCTGCAGGAGGCGGAGCTCCTCGTCGTACTGCGCCATCTGACCCTGAGCTTCGTCCATGAGGCGGTGGTACTCGAGCATCTTGCGCTGGAGGGGCTCGAGGACGGATTTGGAGATGCTGGGGCTGTTGACGCGGCTGATGTCGCTGAGGGTGCTCTCGTTCACGGCTGGCGGGGAGGGAGGGCGAAGACCGCCTGCCGGGTTGGGAATGTGCTGCTCTCGCTGTTGCTGCTGTAGCTGCTGGGACGGGAGTCTATCTCTGGGAGAGTGCTGGCTTTCGGGCGGGCCGCGCGGGGACGCGCCGCCGCTCATTTGGGGCGGGTCCGGGGCTCCCGGGGCGCGGCTGCCGGTGGAGGATTGCCGGCGGGCGTGGCGCTCTGTGCGGCGGCGGGAGTAGCCTCCTGCTCCTGCGGCGTCCTTGGACGGGCTCCATTCGTCGGGGTTCTCGCCCATGTAGGGCGGCAGCTGGGAGTTGACTGGCGGGGGCTGGGAGCGGCGGTTCTGGGATGCGTTTGCGGCGGCGGGGGGTGCGCGAGGGCCTGCGGCGCGGGGTTGGCCTCCGTTGCGGCCGTTTGTTGGGATCACGCGCTGCTGCATTGCGGTCAGATGGTTTTTTCGGTGACGATGCGGGTTGTGTATGTGCGTGTGTGTTTGTGCGTTGTGTTTTGTGATTTTGTGTGTAGGGTGTTGGGTGTTGGGGGGAGGGCGGTCTCAAAAGCCGCCCTTCAGTGAGATGAGTTGGAGATTGTGAGTTTGGGTAGTGAGTGAGTGAGTGAGATGAAGTGAGGTGAGGTGAGTTGGGTGAAGTGAGTTCTTGAGTGCTGGGGTGAGAGAGATAAGGGGGTGGGTGGTTGAGGTGTATTGGAATTGAGCGTGGCTGGTGCGTGTTTCGCCGAGCCATTGCTTTTTTTTTTTCTTTTACAACCCTCACTCTCCGATCGATCCCTCATCTCAAAAATTCCCCTAATTGAACTTTACGTCTGTAAACTCACCTGTTGATGGGGCGCCTGCGCGAGCACGGCATCATGCAGCGCAGCGTCAGAGCTAGCCCGCGGATCCTCACCGCCGCTGGGCCCGGTAGTGAAGCGAGAATCGTCGTCGAGGGAAGGGGAACGCGGTCTTCGATACCGGCCGTTCCTGCCGCCCTCGCCGCGGGATTGACGCTGTTGAGAAGAGGACGGGTCGCTGTGGTAGCCGCTGTTGTTGTCGTACTGCTGGCCGTACTCGACAAAGTCGCCGGGGAAGTGGATGGGCGGCGAGCCCTGGGTGTGTTGCTGCTGCTGGAGTCCCATGGCCATGATGGCAAACGAGACGGGATCGATGTCTCTTGCGGCGGCGGCGGGGTGGTGGTGGTGTTGGGGCAGAATGGTTGTGAATTTGGTGGTGGTGATGTTGGTGAGGTGAGGATAGAGTTGACGTTTGGTTTTTAGTGTTTTGACAGGTTTGACGTGAAGTGAGATTGATCCTGAAAAGACAACTCAAGATGGACTAGGTAAGATAGGCCGGGAGTGACCGTTGAGAACCGTTGGATTGAGGGGCTTGTCTTGTCTCTCTCTGTATGTCTGTGTCTGGTGCCTGTGTCTCAACTCAGACGATGCCAACACACAGAAGAAAAAGAAGCGTGGTTGCAAGATCTCGCCAGGCGCGGAAGCTAACGGGAGAAGGGAAAAGGATGATACTATCCGAACTCAAAAGCAAAAAGAGGAACAGACAATGTACCCGAGCGAGAGAAAGAATTTGGGCTCTCGGACATTTCAGGGTTTGACAACTTGACTTTCGTAAAGATTCAAAGTGGCTGGGAAACGAACACAGAGAGTACTCCGTACTTTCGTATGCACTAACAAATTCCCAACGTCCACTTAAATCGCACCACATTTAATTACGTGCAGCGCTGCTGTGGTGTCGTCCAGCTCGGCGGGGCAGCGCCCATCTTCTCGCGCCTTCAGGTCCCCCCGTGGGCCCCGTCGGGTGTCGACAATTCCAGTGGCTGGGGGGTTCCACTCAACCTTCAACTTTGCGGATACTCGCACACTCACCTGGCTGCGCCCAAACGTCGCCCAACCTCCACGATTGTCAACTTTGTCTGCCCACATCACTGATATCTGCGGCACTCATACATCCTCGGATCCCGGGAAGCTCCAATCAGGCGGAATGAGTGGGATGTATCCTCACCTCCAAATTTCGCGAATCGCTGGGACTGGGTTCAACTTCCGGGGTGCCATGCCGAGTGGACGATGCTGCCCTGTTCCTTTTTTAGACGGCTGCACTCTTCAATCGACGAATCACCTGGGATGAAGAAAATGGTGTCGTCAGTCTTGAGAGTGACCGCTTACCTTTTTTTACTCTTTCAGAGCCAACCTTTAATGCTCCATGACATGCTTTTGTCGCTTCTGAGTTCTCCTGGGGCTGCGCACACTTGTCTCGGGGAAATTACCCCAGCCATTCCATTAAACCACGGCTCTCTGGCAGCAAACGTCCTGCAAGTCACAGGTGAACATGGGGTCGGTGATAAGTGAGAACTTGACAGGGTACGAAGTGCTCCGTACGGATCTTTCCTCCACATCTCTGCACCCATGGTACGGAATAGAGACGGATACTCGGTAGACGAGGGCCGTCTCTTCTTCCGCCGCCTGTTCACGAAGCTCCGTTACCGGTGCCGGGATCCCCACCCTCTCCGTACCACATCCACAATTGACCGGCCGATGAAGTGGAGACGCCCGGTTTCATAGCGCCGATACGGGGTCCAGATTTCCGGAGGCAACTTCCAAGAGCTCTGCATGCTCCTCTCGAGCAGCGAAAGTCTCCAATAGACATAATACAATTACTGCTTTCGCTTGTAACCCTTATCGCCATCATGCTCATAGGTCTGCCCCTCGAACTCGAACGTCACGGTCCGATCCTCCTCCAATGCCTTCAAAAACTCGACCAGCTCCTTGTTGCCACTCATCTCAGCACACACTACAGCTGTTCGATATTTGCCCGCCTGCCGAAACTCGGCTCTGGCCCCTAAAGCCAACAAGCACTTAACCATATCCAAGCGACCAGCAAGGCAGCCAAATTCGAGTGGCGTCTCGAGGCCTCTTCCCCATACGTTAAGATTTGCGCCCTCCATGGCCAAGTACTTCACCGTTTCGATATGACCCCCAGCCGCCGCCCAGCTCAGTGGCGTTCGCATATGTATTTCATGCTTCTTTTCCAGTTCAGCCTTACGGTCCTCGGCGCCATCGAGATATGCTTTGACACGCGAAGTCATCCCCGAACGGGCAGCGTCAAAGATGTCTCGGCAGTAGCGATCGCCTGCATTTCTGATGATGTCAGACATGAGCTTGTCTCTTTCATCGTCAAAAAGATCCAGCCATTTCTTCTCGGGAAAGAGGCGGATGGTTCTCAACTCATCGATGGACAGTCCCCGCTGTAAACAAATGCGGACGCATTCACGGTCGCCACCATACGCAGCAGCCCAAAGAACACTACCGTATTGGCCATTGACGACGTTCGGATCCGCACCCCTCTCCAACAGGAGTTGAAAGGCCTCCAAATTTCCCGAAGCACCTGCAGCATGAAGAGCTGTCCCAACTTTGCCTTTAGCCAAGTTAACGTTGGCACCGTACTTCAGCAAAAGCTCGATGCATGCCAAGTTACCCGCATACGCTGCACATTGAAGTGGCGTGGCAAGGTCGGCGATCTCGTTATAATTGTGATCAACTCCAATGTCCGGAGATACGTTGAGCGGCTTTTTCCGCAAGATCACTTCCAACACATCCGGATCACCCTCCATAGCTGCGCATTGCAAGAGATTGCCGGACCTCCTGCTGACGGGGAAAAGACTTGCGCCGTGGTCCATCAACCACTCCATCGTCACTGGATCTTTAGCCTTGTAAGCGCAGAACATGGCTGGTGTGTCGCCAATCCAGTCACCGATGTCAACATTCCCGCCCCGATGAAGGATAAGATCCATTGACTCCAGAGCCCGTTGAAGTACCCCATAGTGAAGTGGAGCACGATTCCCTTTACTGTAACCGTTGGGATCATGGCCAGCATCAAGAAGACGCTGAACGACGCGCCAAAGGTTCCATTGTAGTGCGTGGTGGAGCGGACGATCAATCTGGTGGCCGTTTAGCAGTCGTTCCTTGGGGCATGGTCGACCGCCGTCAATCAGTTTACTGCCGTCTCTAATGTGTATGTCCCACGCGTAGCCCTCCACTGGTGTTGCAGGCCCATGTCGGCCTGTCACGCGGTGCCAATTGATGTAAGCGTCCCCATCACGATGAAACAAGGCAAAAATCAAGTCGTCAAGGCTGCCACGGTTGGTCTCCAGATTCGCATCCCTCGCGTGATGGACCCAGTTCAGAGCAGAGTACAGTAGAAATGGAACCTCTTCCAAGGTATGTGGTCCAAAGTCGCTGACGTCGTTCTGATTCAGCAGGCATGCAATACTCTTGGCGGCCATGAGGAGGTGTCCTTGGCTAGGTGTTGTGTAGAATGCAGATGCTGGTCCGCTGCGTAGCTGTTTGGAGACTAGATAGTCCTTGACCGAGGCATGCGCCAGCCGCATTTCTTGCTTTTTCTTCTCGCCACTTCCACTCGTGGAGATCGATACCATGCTGGAGCAGAGAGACAGCAGCTGGTTCAGGTAGACTGTGTTTCCACTCTTCTTCGCTCGAGGGTAGTCGGTGATGGATATACTGACAATATCCATGACTTCGCCAACCTGCAGAGGTCTTCGAGCAAAGGCCAGTGCTACCATGACGTCTCGAACTCGCGCCGCCGACTTGACATCCAGATTAACTAGTATTCTTTCATATGTTGACGGCAGGTCGGGCGGTAAAGAGGCTAGAGTCTCGTCAACTTGATTAGAATCAATGCACTTCTCCAAAGAGTCCAACTGGCATTGAACCCAACGGAACCTTCACATTGTCTCGGGTCAGCTGCGTTCTAGCTCCTCAGAGTAAGTGGGTAGAAAGAAACTCACATCCCACCGGCCATTTCAGTTAGCTGGGCCTCGACTTTTTCCCTGTCTTCCCCAGTCCATTCTTGCATTTCACCTGAACGGTGGATTCTTTCTTGGATGTAGGCCGCAATATCTTGGTCAACCTCAGCGCCCCGCAATGGCAACTCTTTCGCGGAAGATGATAGTGCCTTTTCGATTTCCTGTTCTGGGCGACTCAGGAGGACCAGGTGAAGATTGCGTACGGACTGGAGCTCTTTGACTATGTTCAGCAACTTTCCATGTTCTGAACACTCATCCAGCGCATCGACTACAACAAACGCTTGGGAAAAGCACCCCAGGGCTGCTAATGTTGCTGCAAGAAGCTCTTCAAGTCTGGGCTGTTGACCTTGGGCTTCCGAGCATCGATTGCGGAGGCCGACAAGAATATCGTAAGCCGCAGGGTTCTTTGCTGCAAGTTGGGCGATGCATGTCCGGAGAAACGATTGAGCTTCTTGTTGCGACTCATTCGAGAAATCGAAGTACGAGTAGACAACAGCCGACGCAGATGTTTGAGCTTCGCTCAGCATAAACGTCACTATGGTCGAGCTCATGATGGTCTTTCCGGCTCCTGGCATGCCGGACAACCAAAGGCTACCCGGATTTCTTTTCCAGTACTCGAATTCGGGCGTCTTCGTTAGCCATTCGCCGGTACCTGGCTGTCGTTTTTGCAGCGCATTTTTCAGGCTTTCCCAGACGTCGGGTGGATTCAACCAACCAAAAATCGCCTTGTTCGACTCGGACTCAACGTGTTGTCTCATGTAGGATTCATGTCTATCCAGCGTGCGACGGATGTCTAACACAACAGCCCTGATTCGATCAGTTTTCCGACCAGTGTCTGTTGCATACTGGGATCTTACATTGACTGTGTCTGAACAGCAAGGCCAAGTTGTGCCCGAGTTGATGCAATATTGGAGAGAATTCGGTCAATCTTCCTCTTCCGTATTGGCCATGACGCTGACGGGATCTCTCCTAGGAGATTGGAGACTTCGATAACATCCTTTTGGCAACACGCCACAATGCTGTCTTCTCCTTCCAACATCTCCCGCAGAGCTTCTGCATGTCCAGATTTCGGTTTATCGGGATCGCTGTCTAGGACTACATCCAGTAGCTGCTGAAGGACGCGAACGAGGTCGCGCATCTCCCTCGCCAATCTTTTATGGGTGTCTTTGGCATCTCTGAAATCTGCGTAGATCTTGTATACTTGGATGGTGGTCTTGAGTGCCACATCGATCAGCTGCAAGATGGCAGCGGCCCCGCCGACTGCTTCCATGGTGACTCTCTGAACTCGCGAGTAATGTCGATAAATCTCGGGTCAAGAGCCTAGTGATGGGAAGGGAAATGGTCCATTGCTATCGGTTTAAATTGACCACTGCCCATGCTAGCTGCCTCGTTGCCCCATCCATTCCGTTGAGGGCAACGCATCCAAATGGTGAAGAGGTAGCCGCGGGAAGGATGACATTCGGCGTGTTGAAGTAGCCTGTAGGGTTGCAACGATCCAGCGACAAGGGTCACCCACTGCGCCGCTCTGCAAAGGGCGAATTGAGCCAATTCCATGACGATGAACTGAGGATTTTGCGGCAGTCATGCGGCTTATAGCACGTAATTGCAGATTGGCGGGTCTGAGCCTTCTACCCCCTTGTCGCCGGACGCCAAAACCCAGCAAAACGAGAAGACAGTCGTTGGCCAAGGATCACATGGTTGCCTGGGCTTCTTCCTTTGTTGAGTCGAGACGAGAGGGAGGCAGGCCTCAACATCAAAGCTGCATTATTGAATGAGACGGTTCGAAGTATGGTGGTGCGCCGAGCGTGTGGACTTGACCGATCGTCCCCGCCTTTGCTCTTTGGGTATTAATCGGTAGCTCAGTTTGATGCAGAGACTGAAAGAGTCAACACAGCAGAATGCAAACATGGCGTTGAAGAAAAGCGAGACCAAGCTGTTATTCTTGAAGCCAAAGAGGATACTGCCTGCTACTGCAGGTAGCTAGTCGCTGCTACCCTAGCGGCCGTGGAAGCCGCGCTTGTCGCCTCAAGATGGCTGTGCAGGAGAAACTGGACGTGTTCGGGATTGAAACATGAAGCCGGGATTTCACAGAGAATGGGTATACTCGCAAAGATTCAACAAAGAAGCTGGAAGAAGAACAGCATTACCGAGGCACAAGAAGTCCTGGGGCAGGTTGCCTTCCATCTGACCTGACCATTATCCCATAGCTTCCTTCCCCAGATGCTTTACCTTCCGGGCATGCCTTCCCGAATTTTGGACCCAACAGGAAGGATGGGTGGATAAATCACGTGCGCTAATCTTCTTCTGGAGTGCATAAGTACGTACTGACAGGGAACCTATGGAAGCCAACGGTCGATGCCCCACGCTGATCCCACTGTCATCGCGTCGCGTAAGACACCTTCCTTGAAGTCCCCGGTCGTAGTTTCCGCGCCAAACTTAATAGCTTGATCCTCTTACGTCAGCAGCACCGCCCGGATGGGAGCAGGAACGACAGTGGAGAGCACCCGCACCGCACCTGCACTCAACAGAGCAGAATCCAAAGGCCAAAGCTCCTCCCGCGACCGAAGCTGCCCAGCACCGCACGCCTCGTCTTCTTCTCATTTCACCTCAGAAAACGTCGCCGAGTCAATCACTCTGCCTTTAACACCGCGCAATTGGCTGCAACCTGTCCCCGTTCATCGTGCGCTCTTTTTTTGCGAATCAATTGGTTTTCCAATCCAGGAATCGTCATCGATATTGAACGATTTCGACTGGCGCAAGCCAAACGATCCACGCCATCCGAGCGCCCAAACGCCTCGCCCATCACCAGATATCATCTAGATTAGATTCCTCCATCATGGCTCGATTGGCTGAATCTCCTGCGCCGCCTAACGGCACTCAGTCGGTCAAGAAACCTCAGAGCACGAAGAACGGCGCATTCAACACCTTCCTCTCATCACCGGGCAAGCCCTCCGGCTCTCAGTCGCCGCACCCGAACAAGCGCATCAAGAGCCTCGCGCCCACTGGAACTCCCCGTTCGGATGCATCGCGATCCCGTTCGCCGCCTTCGCAAAACCCCTCCCCGCGCCTCCCCGTAAGCCCTTCGCCGCGCAAGGCTTTGAGCGATACCGCCGACGACGTGGATACTGCCGACCGTAGCACGCCTGCCGATACCGTTACTGCCGCTGCTCCTGCCGAGAACGATACCTCAGAGCCGACCTCGTCCACTGCCCCAGTTACTGCCATGGAGGCTACCCCTGACGCTGAAGCCTCCGGGTCTACACCGGAACCCAGTGCACCCCGGACTGGCGTTGTGTCCTCTGTTCGCAAGACATTTTCCAACGTGGTCAACAATATAACTGGACAGCGCACTGGTACTACAACTGTCACAACAACTTTTGAACAGACCATCGTGAGCCGCAAGCGCAGTAGAGAGCCGAATGTAGAGGAAAGCCCTGCTCCTGCTGATAAGGAGGCCGATCAAGAGATTGAGGCTGCGAATGGCACTGAAGGCAACACCACTATCCAGCTCGGAAACCAGTTTGAAGCCGAAGTAGAGGCCGAGGAGATTCGCGCAAAGAGCCCCGTCAAGGAGGCAGTGCAAGGTATGCTGTATGTCCTTTTTGACAGGGATCAAGGCTAATTGGCTGTAGTGGCTTCTCCTGCAGCAGAGGACGCCGAGATCAACGTTGCCACGTCCATTGATAACGCCGACACTGTTGAGGCTGCTCCTACGGAGAACTCGGCTACGAAAGCGGCGGGCGACGAGGACGTAGAGATGGACGACCCAAAGAACGGCATGTTCGTGTTTGACAAGATCCTTGGCCATCGCCGCGATCCTAACGACAAAACCCTTTTTCAAATGCACATCAACTGGAAGCGCGACGATCCCACGTGGGAGACTGAACAGACTATTCACGAGGATGCAGAGGAAGCACTGTTTGCGTACTGGAACAGCCTCAAGGGTGGCAGGCTAGGTGCCATGGCCGACAAGAATCTCTGGCACGCTCTCCGAGTAGAAAAGCACAAGCAGAAGCCTTCTGGCGCAGTCCAGCTCTACGTTTGCTGGATTGGTTCCCCTGAGCGATCATGGGAGCCTGAGTCGCAAGTCGAGGTGTATGCCCGACAGCACGTCGAGAACTATTGGAAGTCCAAGGGTGGACGCGAGAAGTGCATCAAAGCTGTGGCCATGCCTGTCAAGAAGGGACGCGGTCGACCTCGCAAGAACAATGCTGCCGAGTCAGATGTCGAGGTTGAGGTCTTGAAAGAAGTTTCAAGGGAGCCTAAGCCCAGAGGCAGACCCGGACGCAAGCAGAAGCGTGACGACACCGCGGCTGAAGAGTCGCAGCCTGAGAAGTCTGAAGAAGCATCGGCTGCAGAGGATAAGCCCGAGCTTGCGGCCAAGGAGCAGTCTGAAGCAGACGAAGAGCCCCCCAAGAAGCGTGCCCGCGGCCGTCCTCGCAAGGTTAACGCATGAAGTTGTGGCGACTTGGGCGAACCGGTGTAGTGACTTTGATGGCCGATCTTAGACATGATAAGCTCAATAGCATGATCGCGGTGAGAGCGACAGAGGCGAGACTTTTTGTCGAAAAAAGATGTCTGGAATAAGAGAGAGGTTTGCTGGGCAATTGCGAGGATTTATTATGTATTATACGCGGTTCCCATTTTGTGCTCGTAGCTATGACGGTTCTCAACAGGTATCAATAAGATGACTTGGCTTCAAATTACGCGTTGATTCGACGAGTTTTTTGCGACATGATATCTGGTGCTTGGCTAGGCGTGGGAGAGAAGACAAGATCCTCTTTAGAAACCGAGAATGGTTTTCCCAGCACATCAATGAGCATCAAACCATTACATGATAGTAGACGAGGATTGTTGGTTTGTTGCGCCGGCTGTTTCGACACACATCCAAGACATGGCCTCGTCTGAACCAATTAACCGCGCACCTGTTCTTCCGCAGCAATCGTGATCGCTTGAAGAAAACGGAAGCGTTACCTACTTACTTGGTTGTAGAGCGGACTGGGATGTACTCTTCTTGTGATTGTCATCGTTTTAGCGATTGAAAATCGGTTACTTGATCGTTTCACATCTATTTTGAAATCTGGTTTCCCGAGTGTTTTGTTTACTCAGTAGGTATCTTATATCTGACACACTCTTGATATACCCGTCCACTGAACACATTCTTTGAGAAGAAATTCCCAATTAATTGCCTTCCATCATCTCAATACTGGGAGAATCAAATGGGAGAGTGACATGGCCCACGTAACCCGTCGCAACTCATCAGACGTGCGTCAACGCGGCGAGAAGTTCTCTGCTAGGGATAACGATGGCATCAACGTCGTCAAGATGGCTGTTAAGGACACCGTCTCCAGATACTTGGTGATGGATGCTCATCTTCAAATTCGTTACAGAGCTTCCGCATTATTCGGCGTCGGCAGAAGTGGCCTTACTACCAGACGACTCATCCAGCCGTAGTACAAGACGAATAAATTTGAAAGAGAGAAGTGTCCACGGATGGGATAACGTTATAAACTGTGGAATATCATTATGAAATAGATTGAAAGAGATGACTCCTTTTTCCTATTTGCCCATCGTTGGCCAGTTGATATCACCCATAGGTACAACACACAATATCTCATTCCCCCCAAACAAAGCGGTATCATTGAAAGAAGGTGTTTGCCAAACCAAGCCCGAACCCGCACTGATTTCAATCCCTTAAAACTCCTGGTATTATAACACACACACGCCAGCAATCACACTCTGCGAGGCGACCCCTCATCATCTACTCAACGGCGCATAATCTGCAGGATTATAAGCATAAGCCTGCCCATACGCCGGATACGCCTGCGGTCCCTTGACCCTATGCTGTTGTTGCTGCTGCTGCGCCGCCTCCACCGCCTTGCCATGCGCATCCCCGCGGTGCTCCTCCTGCGTCTCCGGGTGCGTGGGCAACTCGGACGAGAACCCCTTGTGATCGAGCGCGGGGCTAGCGTACCCGCTACTCGCCTCGGACGACGCCATGCTCGTCGGCCGCGAGCTCTGTTGCGACGGGCTTGGTTGGCCCTGGGACCAGCGCCATGAGTTTGGGTCCGGTGAGAACTGCGATTGTTGCGACATGGAGTCGCGGTCACCGTTCTGTAGGCCCGGGGACGGCTGCGGGGGTTGCAGGTTGTTGGATGATTGCTGTGGGTGGTAGAAGTTTCCTGGGAGTTCGGCGATGAAGGATGTTTGAGGTGCGCTGTGCTGGGAGTAGAGCTCTGAGGGTTGGGTTTGGTGTGCGCCGTAGCTGCCCTGCGAGCCGGGGCGGAACTGTTGCATTGAAACCGGTCGTGGGACTTGGTAGGGTGTTGTGGGCGAATGCGATTCCGGTCTTGGGCTACCCTCGGGACGCTGGTTGAATAATGGGGAGTGCGCGCCGGACATGCCTGTGCTGGTGCGGTCGGCCGGGTTGATAGTCTTGAGCTTCCCGTCCGTAATCATGGCCTGCAACACGCCCGCGTCGAGTAGCTCCGCCTTCTTGATAATCCTTGAAACCATTTCCTTGCTTGCGGCCTTGAGCTGCGCCTTGACGAAGTTGACCATGGTGATGTTGCAGCGGATCTCGATATCCTCGCGCAGATACAGCCCGTCCGCGGGTACACCGAGGCCGGACATGCCGATCTCGGGCGGCTGGGGCGGTTCGAAGCCGGGCTGGTTGCCGTCGATTTTGTACTTGATCCGGATGTCGATGTTCATCGGGGCGTAGGTGTGCGTCTGAAGGCCCCAAGGCATATCGTGGAAGCAGCCGTTGAAGCTGATCTTGCCAGACCCCATCTTGCCGATACCCGGGATGTACTGGATGCGCTCGGTGATTTCATACCATGTCGAGTAGTACTCGTCGGAGGCGGCATCGCGGGGCGCCTTGATGGGCTTGTGATCGAGAACGAGGGGGTTGAGGGTGATGACCTCGGAATGGGAGTGGAGGATGTCGATGGCGAGCTGGCGGGGGATGAAGCCCGGGATTGGAGTGACGGTCGTGTAGACCTCTTTCTTGCGAAGCATCTGTGCGGTGAGTTTGTCGTCGCTCTCTTGGGTATCTCGAAGTTGTCGTCGGTTCGGAGGCGCGATGCGATGATGATACTATGGGTCGTGAGGATCAATGGTAGATGTTTGGTCGAAAAGCTGGCTTGCTTCTGTCAGACGGCCGGGGGGAACATGTGCCAAAAGAAAGCAGACGTAAAAGCTGACGACCCAAGCAACAAAAAGCTTCTTGGTGCTGACGGAGGTGCGCCGCGCGAAGGATGGTGGTCAAGAAGAAAGCCAACCTGGTTGAGGTAAAGCCAAGCCATGGCAGCGCAAGACCTCAGCCCCCCGGGCCGGGACCCTTCCACTCGCTAGCTCCGAGTTGAGAATGGATATTCGAAAAAGCATGGCTTGGGGGTGCTTGGTGCGCGGTGCTTGGTGGGAAACGCAAAACCACATGCATGTTGGCTGGGATGTGCTTGGATGCGTGGGATGGTCTGGTGGGCGTCTCACGTCATCTGGGCGTTGGGGGGAGAGCCGGAGAGGGGCAGAAGGGAGACCTCCAAGGGAGATGGGATCCACGGGTGCTGATGATCCGTCTCCGGCGCCACAGGTCATTGTGTTTTTGGGGGGGCATTTTAGGTGCCGCCCACGCCGTCCCATTGCTGAGACAGGGAATGCAGGCGGGCTCAATGAACTTTGGAAGCCTAAAGTTGGCACAGCCAGCGTTCTCAGGGAATCTCATGGAGGGAGAAGTCCGCTAAGCTTGAGCTAAGCGAGGCGAAGGATCACTAGAGCTGCCTTATTCATGCGTTCTGACCAATGAGAGACGTCGAATGTGGTCCGGAGCGAATGACTTCCGCTGCCGACTTAGGTAAGCATTTTCCACGATTACTCATCTCTGATTCGCTGCCGTACCTATCTCCTGCGTACCTCTCACCTCTCTCTCATGTTTTTGGCGGACGGGACCTCCCCACCAGCTTTCTCCGCCCTCCACTGTCGCCGTTCATCCGTCCTCTCACCCCGAGTTTCTAGCTGTCAGCATACACTGTACACCGTCAAACAAGAACGACAGGGTCTTCCGAGACATTCCCAAGAGCTGGTAGTGGCACAATGGCACCCAAGCTCCCCCTAGCTATCCACAGCCTTTCAGCTCTTTTTCCCGTTTGGCAGCTGGATACCACAACGTTGTCCCCTTGAAGCCATTCCCAGCTGGCAGCGACAAGAATTCAGCCCCTGATCTTCCACGATCTTCGCGTTTATCAGGAGTCTTTCAAGTCTTGGGGCGTCCCAGCTCAGGGTCTGAGACGGCGGCCATGTCCGCACACGACGGTAACGACCCAGCGAAATCGGGTCGTCTTCCTTCAGCGCCGTCGAAGCCACCTACCAACGCCAGGTTCCACCATCACGGCACCACTGACCGCCATCTTGAGTTTGGGCCGTTGAACTTTGGGACGGGCGGCGGGTGAGGCAGCGGGCGTTATCGCTGCGAACGAACGGCTGACGATTCTTGCTTTGTGCCATTTTCGATCTACAATGAGCTTGTCGATTTCTTCAGGAGCTTGGCTTCCTTGACGCGTCGCCGCCAGTCCAGGTTCAATGAATGTCTCACCTTCTCGACGCCGCTGACTACTGCATCTTGCAACGACGCTCAAGGCATAATCCTCACGAACTGTCACCCAAATGGCCGTGCTGGAATAATTCACGATGAGCAACAAAATCTGACTTCTGTGTTGTAGCCTATAGCAGATAATTCCTGATCGATGGTTCCCCGACCGCTTTCTGGGAGCATATCAGGGACAACGTTCGAGGCACACGGTCACATAAAACCATGTTTGGTCTCCTCTTTTCTCCCAAAAACACATTGTGAAGGGACAATAAAGTTCCGGATCGTCTCCTCAGTGGTATTTAGGCTTACCAAGAAGCGGCAAAGGATCGAGTCAACCTTGGTCATCGCCAAGCGGCGCTGCTGTTGAGGTCGCATCACAGCGGAGCAGCATTTGTCACCGAGCCAGCCCCTTTCGGGCAGCTGCATGCGACACCTTGTTCTACTGCACGAAGTATCCGTACGGGTATCCGTGCTGCAGTTGAGATTCGATATTTCTGGTGTCTCAATGCAACGCACCACATCTGCGCGTACGGAGCATCCTCACGGAGCAAGGCAGTACTCAGTAGTACGACCTCCCTCTCTCGGCCGAAGATGCAGCCTTTCACCACCAAAGCTGCAGAAGCCGTCCACGGCGCCAAGCTCTTTCAGGTCCCCCAATGCCACATGGCCAGTGTCATGTCTCAGAGGGCTTTTGGGTAGGTATCAGTACGGTGTGGGTGGCTGACCTGCAAGTTCCACCGAGGTTATTGTTTCACGCCTCGTCCACCAATCTGCAGCGTCTGCAGTGTCCAACTGCAGAGTAACCTCGGGATATCGACATGTTTTACCGCGGGTGGATTGCAGAGACGATCTACCAGCACGATTCAACCGACGGCAACATGAGTACCCGCGGCTATCATCTACTGCTCTAGTGCCTCTTGATCGAGTTGCAGGCACCCAATACTTCAATCCTATGGCGTCGCCCTTACAGATTCTCATGCATTCACTGCAACTTCCTGTGAAGCTGAACCAAAAGAACGTCAGAGTTTCCATGGCTGTGCCGGTAAAATGGTTTTCCGGCCTGCGCCTTTGCCATACAGCCGAATATGGGACGAACAGGATTGAAAGGAAATTGTCACATTGACTTTTGATGATCACCAACACTGGACGAACGTTCAGCCTAGGAGCACCATCTCCGTTCAGATGCTGATTCTCGTGGTGGCCTCTTGTCCTCTTCAAATTCGAACGTTTGATCTGCCGAACGTTGAGACCACACCTTGTGATCATCGAAGGGCTGAAAAGGAGCCTCTTTGAGTCTTAGACGCAAATATCTAAAACTAAGTTTGACCGGTGGGATAGTAGCCTATCTCGACCTGACGGATTGCCAGCCCTTTCGCTTCGAAGTTTCCACGTAACCAACACCAATGAGGGCGGTTGGCATAACACTAACTTCAACCCTTGACTCGCTCGAGGGCGCAAACGGCTCCCGTTCCGAATCTCTTTCCACAGAGCGACTCTGGTGCGGAAGGCTCGGTTTCTCGGAGAGCAAGGTCTTTCTTGAGGTGTGCTAGAGGCTCCGCATACGTTGCAGCATTGTGATGAATCTACAACTCTACATACGCGTACGCTGGCAGTTCCCGCTAGCATATCAACCTCACTTGCCGATCCCAGTTGCCGAAGACAAATTGCCCTAGCTTTCTTGGCACTGTTGACACCCCCCGAGATTGCAACTCAATAGGCCTCATTGGCTCTTCCGAACCACTCAAGCTGGGGTCTTAACCTGGGCACGTGGAGCCTCCGACAAGCCAAAGTGGATGTTTTCCCCAGGATTGCGGGGGCGGGCAGGGCGGAGAACCTGGGGGAATCGTCTCCAGGCGAAGTCATTTGGAAATCGAGACTCAGCAGGCAAACATTACTCGAGAATGAATGAGTTTTCAGGATATTTGTCTGTTTCCTCTCCGTGGTGTTCTCGTTGAGCTTCAAATGCTATCATGTTAATGCTATCAGAGCAGCGCTGATCTCCCGCGTCGACGCTGCAATGGTCGTGTCCCGGCATCTTTGATACAACCCAGTCCACAATTGGAGGAGAAAGTGACAATCTTCTCAGGAAACGATGCGGCCGATACAACCTCGATGATGGCGTATCCCTACCCCGCAGGCATTCCCACTTTGATGGAGCCCTAAACATGGAGGGTGCGGCAACGCCAAAGATGCAGCTCTGGTCCCCAATAGAGTGGTGCCCGGTAAATGCTTGGGATGCTTGGGGGTCGAGCTAGGGACATGGGTACGGCATTTTAACCAGGGTGTATTTGTTGCCAACGATGTATGAGGTACCGCTGGATTTAAATAGACGACCACGATCCTCTCCTCAGCCTGTATTGAGAATTCATCTTTCGAGTATCCAGTCTGACTTTGACGACTGTAAGCCAGTGTCTCAGAACGTACTCTGAGTTTCAACAGGAAAGCTTGGAATAATCGCTTTGAGGCTTCGTTACTTCGTCAACTCTCGAGTTGCAGAAGCCATTATCCGAACTATCCAACATCCCGACCTTCGCCATGTCTTCCACGGAGAAGGAGGTCCCCAAGGGCGCTCACGTCGAGGGCACCGAGGACCATGCCATCGGTCCTGCTCCTGTACATGATAGTATCCATAACGCAGCTGGAAGGGGCCAGCTTGCCACCGACAAGTGAGTAGCTTCACATTCACTCTCAGTGCCGCCGTCCACAGGACTGATCACGACTCGACAGATATGGACATGCTCTCGTCGAGTTCGACCCCGTAGCAGTACGAAAGCTGCGATGGAAGCTCGATTTGCACACCATTCCCACTGTCGCATTGTTGTATCTCTTCTGCTTCATCGACCGTGCCAACATTGGTAAGTGATATCATCAGACCCCACCTTACAGTTTCCCAGAGCCTTTGGATTTATTGACACCCCGTCCGCAGGTAACGCAAGAATCGCCGGCCTCGACAAGGACCTCGAACTCAAAGGCTACGACTACAACATGATCCTCTCCGTCTTCTACATCTCCTACATTCTCTTCGAGATCCCCGCCACAATCGCCTGCAAAGCAATGGGCCCCGGCTGGTTCCTCCCCATCACCACCCTTCTCTTCGGCATCGTCTCCATCTGCACTGCCTTCGTCCAGGACCGCGCCGCCATCTGCGGCGTCCGCTTCCTCCTCGGCATCTTCGAAGCCGGCATGCTCCCCGGCATCGCCTACTACCTCTCCAGATGGTACCAGCGCGCCGAGCTGACGTTCCGCCTATCCCTCTACATGGTCATGGCACCCCTCGCGGGAGCCTTCGGCGGCCTTCTCGCCTCCGCGATCCTTACGCTCGACTCCTTTGGCAGTCTGCACCGCTGGCGCATGATCTTCGCCATCGAGGGCATTGTCACCGTCGTACTAGCCATCATTTCCTTCTGGACCCTCACCGATAGGCCCGAGACGGCGAAGTGGTTGACGCAGGAGGAGAAGGACCTCTGCGTCGCCCGCGTGAAATCGGAACGCGTCGGTGCCACAGAAGTAATTGACAAGATTGACAAGACGAAACTCAAGCGCGGCATGCTCAACCCCGTCACCCTCGAGATCGCCATCATCTTCTTCTTCAACAACATCACCGTGCAGGGCCTGGCGTTCTTCCTCCCTACCATTGTGAGCAACATCTACCCGACCTTTTCGACGGTCCAGAAGCAGCTGTACAGCGTGCCGCCCTACGTTGTTGGCGCGTTCTTCACGGTTGCGTTCCCGGGTTTGAGTTGGTACCTTGATAGAAGACAAGTTCTCATCGCCATGAGCGCGCCGATGGTCATGGCGGGATACATCATGTTCCTCGCGTCCAAAGTGGCCCGCGTACGCTACGGGGCGACGTTCCTCATTGCCAGCTCGGCCATGGTTATGGGTCCCATGTCCAACGCCCACATCAGCGCCAACGTGGTCAGTGATACAGCGCGAAGCAGCGCCATCGGTCTCAACGTAAGTTTACAGCTTTTTCCTTCTTCATCCCATTCTACCAGTCATCATGAAGATACCGGAAGCTAACACTGAGAAATGCAGGTCATGTTCGGCAACGTCGGCGGTCTCGTCTCAACATGGTCCTACCTTTCCTGGGACGCGCCCGACTTCCACATTGGCAACGGTCTTAACCTCGGCGCGGCGAGCATGATTTTGATCGTGGCTACCTCGGCGTGGTTCTGGATGAAGTGGGATAACAAGCGCCGCGACGATCGTAGCATCGAGGAGGAGCTTGCTGGGTACACTGAGCAGGAGGTTCGGGATCTGGATTGGAAGCACCCTGCTTTCCGGTGGAGGACCTAGATTTCTTCGATGCGATGGGATAGGAGTCCCGCTTGTCGAGATGGATAGGGTATGGCTTGATTACTCCGCGGCTGGATATGTATCCGTAGAGGGAAGTCAGCTTTTGAAATGCTACATGAGTCATGATGATGAAAGGATTATTGCGCTTTGCTATGGCAATGTGACCAAGTAGCCTCAGCTTCTCCCTCCCCTTCAGCTTGTTGTCTTGACTTCCGAGCCTATAATCGTAGTTCTGAGAGACAGCTTGGGGTTTAGGGTATGATACGGCGAGATCGTTGGCCGATGGATTCTGCTCTTGTCCAGCTCTAGTCTTTGAGTTCTTGACTTCCTTACGCGTATCCTGTTCATCGAGAAAATTTGCTTTACCACCTGACCGAATGCTACCCTTCCGACGTGTGTACCAACGAAACGAGTTTGAGATGGTTTGGCGTTGAGACTAGGTATACTTGGCATTCCTTTGTACACAAGGACGACTGTAGGTGATTGCGTGAGGAAAAACGACCAAAGCATAACGCAGAAAATGCAAAAACAACGATGAGACGACCGATCGAGGAATCGAACTTGAATCCCGAAATAAAGAGGAGACTTCACTGCCTAATCAGGGCCTCTGCAGCCCGATTGACTCCTCGACTATACGGCCCAGGTACTTGTTGTTACGATCCGATGATGATTCATCAGTAATGAAGCCTCGCAGGCGGTCGCTAGGGGCCTAATGCCCGAGCGAGTATTGAAGTGCCACACACACACACACACACACACACACACACACAGAGGCACTACAAGTAGCTCGAAGTGCAACTTTAGGTCTTTAATAGGTTGAAGCGGTATGCGATAGGTGATGAGTAGAACCCCGATGGCGAGTTGATCGGAACGAAATCCACGTTATAGGGAATTATCCACGTGAAACACATGAGTAGGATGAATCACATCGACTCGCCGTAGTAGATCAGTCGCCTAAGCTCATACGTATCATAGTGTAACGCAAGATTGTCAACTAAGGTTTGATATGCCAGATTAAGCACCTTCCGCACAAACATATAGCCATAGTCAACGGCTCAAAGCATCCCATCGGTTGCTGAAGATACATACGCCCCTAGGTCTCTCTTTAGCGGCGTCGTAATTGACGCTGCCCCCTTGCGCCCGTACTATTCTAGTTGCCACGAGACGACGTCTGTACTTGCACAAGTACATAAGTACTACATATTTGTGCTCCCTTGAGGGTCCCTGATCTCAAGGAATCATGTCATTTTCAACGACATATATGCCTTCCGCTTACTTCAATGCTAAATACTATCTCTCAACTTGCTCTCGACCTCACTGTAATTGCAGAAAATAAGTCAAAGAGGCTGCTAAACGTGTACTTTCACCCGTGCTGAATACTCACATCTACTCACTGCCGGCATTCAGCACACAATTGGATACCAGGGCCTGAATTCAACAAACCGTACGCAATTATCTGCCTAATCCGAGAGTCTTCGCTGCTTATGAATACGCTATTCAAACCCTCTGTCTGTTGAATGCTTCCAAGGAAGACGTTCTTCAATCTTGTGCAGTCCTCACGTGTCGCGTGAATTATCATCTCATCATGCTGCTATGCTAGATAGCTTTATCCGGCATCACTTTCGTTACGAGGTGTATGGTAAATGTCATGAGTGGGCGATCATGTGGAAAAAAGACATTGGTTGTTCCACACTTGAATGAGCCGCACAGTGATTCGGCCGTTAATCGCAACGATGGAATGCCAAGGTGTCCGGTCCTCATCAACTCATCAATCAGGAGCTTTCCAACCATAGGCTTGGGACTCTCAGGGTTCGCTTGACTTGCCAGGCTGTGGTCGACGCACCTCGCAGTCGAAATTGACTTTGACAGAAACGTCTACTCAACCGGCATTGAAATCAGGACTACCCGTCTATCTTACTTCAGCATCGAATGGGCGACGCGCGGGACAGGCCGGACCTTCGCCAGGCACACGTCCACAGCACGCACCAACGCAGACTAACTGGCTCCGATCAAACGATGAGATCCCTGTCCCACATGGATTTGTGCCTGAGATACCCGAACTCCGAGCTCCCCGCTCCCCGCACCGCAGATGCACAGTCGCGGATCCGAAAGGGACCTGAGACTGGTAGCGATTGGCTTACATCCGGAACATCTTTCCTCTTCGCTTTATTGTCGGCGGACTTTTTGACGACCTTTTAGCCGTTGTTGATCTTATCTTGCGGCTGATTTCGAACGCATTTTCCATCCGAAATATCGGAAAGTCTGTCAACTTACTTGTTCGGAATGTGGGCTGTTCTCATTAGTTGGTTGAATCCCAGGCGTGTGGTCGCACCGTTGCTGTAAGATATGAAGAGAGAAATGAAGATGGATCTAGGACACGACTAGTTCAATCGACCTCTGACAGACTGAACTCTTCCCTTCGTGATGCTGAGCAATCCTAGCGTCAAGAGGTTTATCTCCCAGATCCCCTACGCTAACTCAGGGGGAATGCTCTACAACAGGGCCTTTAGGTTTGCCCCTAGCTGCACGTTCAGGACACCTCATTCAGGCTGCCCTGTCGAGTCGCATTTGACAAAGCCCCCGCTGGCTGGCGAGACCTCAGGCAACTGGATACTTCACACTCGAGACACCACTCTTGAAGACAACCTTTCCCTTTATGCAATCTTCAGACGAAAGGGCTGGGAAAGTGGCCTGTTGCTACCCTCCCTCCTGATTCCTCTGCATAGCCGTCATCGGGTGCGGAATCCCCACAAGCTTGAGCTTATTGTCGGAGCCCGTCGCCTCGTTTTCCTCGCTTGTCACTTTCATTCATCCAGCGGGTGGCCAGTCTCGTAGAGTTTGGCAAACCTGGATATCACTCACAATTTGTTTGGGCTTCCGTCTTAGCATTGTTTACCCGCCCTGACTGTGAACAGTGCTTTCGTCTCACAGGCCTCAATCCGGTCGAGGTGTGCTCACTTAGGTGTTCTGCTGTGCCATCGGTTGCAATGGTTCCGCCAGCGCTTTCACGTCAGCACAGCCCGGCCGAGTCAGGCATCACTTATGATGGGCTATAACGTAGCGCGAATGCCACCTCTAGAATCACGCGCGCTTACACTTGTCGCGTCTTTCTGTCATGCTGTTTCGTACCCGTGTCTCTGGTTCGACCGCTTGCAACTAGCTTGGCAATCGGGATCGGCCTGTTGCCAAGATGCGCCGAGAAAACTGTTCGCGCATCATGCTGGGCACGCAAATGCTGGGCACTTGAAGACATCATGGTTTCATTGGCGTGCGAAGGAACATAATATTCACTCTTTTAAGGAATACTTGACATATCTAAGCGATGCCCGTGTCAAGATGGCGTGATGGAACATGATGCACCAAGCAGAGCGTATATCCTGATCGGACAATCCCCGAATTGAAGATATTCTGCTCAATCATAGCGCGGAATGTATGTTAAGTAGCGTCCCTGGAAACAGGAGCGAACCTCACAAGAGCCCATGATGGCGCGCAGAAGATCCAGAGAACAGGCTTCATCCAGCAAACCCGACGGCGTAGGGGCATCTTGAACGGGAGCCAAATGAATGGGATAAGCCACGCGAAGGTTTGCTGAAATCCGAGGAAACGATTTCCCATGCGTCCCGTGTGGGAGGCCGAGGAGAAGTTGCGAGGTGGGCGCGAATCGGAGGGGGCAACAACCGAATTCCAAGGCCCGCTAGAGTGCTTCACAAGTCGCTCCGAGCACACATGTTAGGCAACTGAACGAGGGGACTATACTTGGCACTAACACGGCCTGTGACAATGGCTGGCCTTTTTCAGTTGTCCGTGTGCTGTAGAAGCTGGACCAAGTAAACCAGGATGCGAACCCCATTGTCTTATCTTTTCGAGTGCGAAAGAGACAGGGAGCGCTGCACGAAACGAATTAGACCGCCGACCTGCAGTTCTTGAGGACGGGTGTCTGAACTGCCATCCGTTCCTTTTTGGACAGGATGGTGCCACCATTTGGACGTCCATTTGTGTGTAACATTTCTTAATGACGGGAGATGACTAACCCAAAGCTTAGCCTGTTGTAGCTGCGGACAAGTCCTTTAAGCTTCTCGGGAGCATGGCTGTTTTGAGTAAGGAGATTTTTGGGCAGAAGAAACGTCCATCAGACGAGTCATGGATGTAGCCATGTTGCAAGCCGGCACGAGTAACCATGTGGCCAAAGATGCCCCAAGAAGACGGTAGAAAAAGGGATCAAAAGACCAGGCGAGGCGGGAAAGGATGGCCACCATTTCCAAAGAGAGTTCGAGGTCCGAGACGTGAGGTTGTGACGTCTGGTAGGGTGCCGTCGGCGGCTCTGTTCAAGCAAACCGTGGCCCCTCAACATGTTCGGACTCCCTTCTCTGCCCTACTGAGTCGCGGCCAGGGGAAGGGGGAAGGGATGAGCTGCCGACAGGGAGAACCCGAAGACGTGATTCGTGGGCTGTGTGGCTACTCTGATACCCTGCACCTCAATGCATCGTCTGTGCAGATGGACAATCAGGGAAATCCTTTCTTCGTCCCAACGTTATCAAGGTTCGAAACAAGCAGCACAGCGACTCGGCGACCGCCCCAAAACACTCTAGAAAGTCTATCATCCGGAAGTTTCAACCTCCATTGCTGGCCCGCCTTCGTACTTCCTGTTGGACAGCCCCCAGGGGGGCGGCCTCATCTCATGATTTTGCTTCGTGAAGTTGAGGCCGGCTTAGATAGTGTGCGTCTCGCCGTTTAGACTTATAAGACCAGATGCCCGCCCGGCCTTTTCTCAAGTTATTCCTTGCCTCTACACTGGATCTGGATTCGGACAATAGGACAACATCGTCAACTGCAGCAAACGGTCATTACTCGCCCTCGGACAGGCTCCACCAACTCTAATTCAACTATATACAATCTTTATCGAATAATCTTAAATCACCACCAACCGTCACAATGAAGGCCTACGCTGTTGTCCTGTCCCTCGCCACCCTGGCCGTTGCCCAGATGAACGGAGGAGCCGCCCCCGTTCCCCCTCCCGCCCCGGCGGCCGGAGACACCCCCGCGTGCGCCGAGGCGAAGATTCTGGCTGGTGGCATCGCCTTGAACATCGAGGTCCAGCAACAGGAGGTTAATGGTGTCAACGCCGTTATGCAGGCTCTTCAGGCCAACCCTCCCAATCCCCAGCAGTTCCAGACCGCCAAGTCCAACCTCCTGTCTTTCGTCAGCGACGGTATCCAGGTCAGACAGGCCAACCAGCTTATCGCTCCCTCTGGCAATATGGCCACCCAGGGACTCGCTGTTGTAAGTGACTGGAACCCCTTTCAACCTATGAATACCCGTATTAACCTGAAGCCAAGGTCGCCAACGCCCAGCTCTCTGAGTTGCAAAAGGTTGCTGGTCTTACCGGCAACCCCGCACAAGATATGCCCGTCGTCCAGTCACTTATGATGGATTTCTCTGGCGGTATCAAGAAGAACATGGAGAACCAGCAAATGGTATGTACTTTCAATCTCACACAGTTTTGAATAATTACGCTGACCCACTACTTCAGGCCGTACAAGGCGCTTGCTAGAGAACTCCATTTCAATTGGTCGATATACTGGGAAGCGATGGTGCACGGGAGACGACTTATGGGCAACGGCGTTTAGCGGCTTTGTCCAAATTACTTTTTAATCATTCAAATCATGAGAGCTGGGCGGTTGGGGCTTGGGCGATGTTGATCCTCGCCAGGCCTTCATTCGGAACGAGTTTGCCTCTTACTAGGTTTACTTGAATACCAGTCATCCGACAACTTTCTTAGTTGCACATCTTTCAGCCGGTTCCAGGCCGTTGTTTCTCTTTGAATAAGACCACTTGCTGATGGGCATGGATAACATGGTCTCACAATGCTTGATTGTGATTGAGTCGCCGCAACTGCGCGATCATGCGAATCTCCAACGATATCATCTGGTTCGAATACTACCGGCATTGCATCGAAATTTGACCTTTTGGATCTTGGAACAATGATAAATCCAGCGTACATTATGATGGCTGTAGTATCCTTTCCCGTGCAGAGAAGGAAGACAGAATGCAGAACCCATGAACAACGCAGACTGTCACTTACATAATTACTAAACCAATTATTACTACCCGCACAGATTGTTTTTCTAACGAGTCAAGGTTCCACGGGCCTTATGACTTGAGGCAATAGAGCCTACAGAAATCTGTCCTTCAGACAGGTCTCCATCGCTTCGAAGCCGACGTCTCTCCTGCTCGTCCATTCTCATCGTAGGATACAGTGACTACGTCGGTACGGACAATCCTTCCATCTTCAGGCTTACTAGATTGACTGCCAATAGACGTAGCTGTTTGAGCTCGCGATCTACCTTCTCCGAAAACGATGTTCTCTTGACTTTCCCCTTCAACAATGGTGAATCCGAGATCATCTCTGGGCTTTGGTTTCGCCTTGCGTTGGCCTAGCTCATATTCGTAGTTTCCGTACACGCGTGATGGCCGATAATTACTCGGTGCTGATCCCGTGTTATTGTCGGAGGATTTTGCCGTTGGCCTGGATGCTCTTGCGGAAGAGAAGGGATTGCGTTTGAGGATCAGCTCTAGGAGCGGATGCAAGACAGGGATGGAGCTTGCTATTATGATGGTGCTGCCTTCGATCCTGTAAACTCTAGTTAGAAGGGTTTGATCACCGCCACGGGCTGCGACTCTGCACAGCCGAGACGCCGACTGCGACTTACACTGTCCAAACTACTAGGTCAGGTGTCTCGTCTATTGGAAAGGAGGAACTTCAGTTAGCAAAATGGTACCCTGGACATCTGAATGGTGGGTACAGGTCTTACACGAGTAGTCTTCACTCGCGAGCAAAGGGAGGCGTGTCGTCTTATAGATGGCGACAATGCCTGAACTGTGGCAGGATATCGTCAATCAGAAGTTAAGAGTGGACGGTTACCGATTGACATTGCTTACATTGCGCCAATGCCAAGAGCGCTGGACAGTGCAATCTTTTTCTTTATCGGCATTTGAAGGTGGTATAGAATGATGGACGGGTACACAGCTAGGTAGACGTCAACGAAGGCCGAAAATGCTGTACTTCTAGTCAGTTCGAGACCAATAATGCCATCCCTAACGACTTACTGCCTGCATAAATCGAGAAGTTGATTAGAATGTCCGGACTGAAACAGGTTCCCTGGATGGAAAAGTCCCACAATGAGCTTGCTGGTGTGCATCGCCCTATCAGAAGTCCAACAGTCACGAAAAGTGTCAACTGGCACCATATTCCCATCCACCACAGGAACCACTTATGGTATACGCCAGGGTTCATTAGTCGTATCAAAAGTGATACTACTGCCAGCTTAGGTAGGCCGAAAGACATGATGCCGGGGCATTGGGCAGCAGTCGTCCACAACATGCCATCTTGTTGTTGCTCCAGAGTGAGCAGCTCTAGGTGTTTGCCAATACCAGAGTATACTGCAAGTGTCGAGAGCGAAGTGGAAATGTAGCCGCACACCTGCTACTGTCAGGAATCGTCCCAAACGGCGGTGTGAAGAGAATTATAGAATATACCAGCCCTGCAATGACAAAATAATCATCGCTGTGGAATTTTCTCATGATCTTCCACCTGACTAATACTCTGCCAAGGACAAATAATGTGCTCAGAGCGGTGAAGATCCAGCAAACTGTAATGATGCCCGGGCCTTTGTCCTCGGCCTTCCAAGCCTCGGAACCCTTTTCTGGACTCGACATGGTGGGTTGTATTCCGGCAGTGTGCGGTGGAGATGTCGGCGCATACTAGATAAAGAACATGGGAAACGAGCACGAACCATGGAACACAAGTGTGTCTCAAATATTTGGAAAGAAGATTGCGGGATTGCTTCAGTTTATCACGAGGAACTTCCTACGGTGGCGTATCTAGAGCCTGGCTGCGAGAACAGCTCCTATTCCCCCTTGCAATGGATCGATTTACTCTCCGCGTCACATCGCAAACATGATAGAACTTGAAGGGCCACTAAACACCAGTTCCAGATCTAAGAGGAAGGGACGGATGTTGATTGCCGCCATGGTCTTGCAAGGGACGACTTAAGGGTATTTGAATTGCGAGTGAAAGGTAATGGTGTTGGATGATGACCGGCGATTGGAGAGAATTTCCAGCCCCTGCTTGATATGCCTTCAGTTTCCATGCTTCACATTCATCTTCATTGTTGAATGTAGTCTACTAGTCCATATTCGGCCGGGTCATCAGCCCGAGCAAACCAACGCGATTGGCAAACTGCCTGAAAAGATCAAGTGCATGCCATAAAGGATTTTGGCAGGGGTAGATGGCAAACATCATGGATATCCAAATCAACCCTTTCAAATCGCCAAAAATGCGAACATTTCACTCGGCTTGTCAAAGAATAACCTTAAACCCTGTACATATTTGCTAACCGAGCATCGGGGTGAGTTCTGGTGGCAACCTGTTCCTGGGTAAACAGGGGCCACAAGACAGAAGTGTTGGTAAGGGCATATGAGTGGAAGAGCTCATGTCTTTGCCGACTACTCGGAGTATGGTAATACATAATTCCCAGTAGTAGCTTCTAAATAGTAGTTTTATCTCGAAAAGCCCGAAATTACATTCTTAGACCATCCTAAGTACGTCCAGGAGGATCCAGGCTACATCAGAGGTGTTCCAGTACGCAGCTAGCTCGGAGAAAATACCCCATGCAGAAGCCATGGGGATGAAATGAATAGATAGGGAGAAGTAAATTATGTTGGATAGTGCCGCAAATTTATTTTTTTCTTCCCATAGATACATTATGTGTAGGGAAATGAGGAAGTAGAAGAAGGAACAGACGGACGATGAGAAGGTGAGTCGAGTCGCATCCTGGACTGCAGGAACAGGCCCGCCCGTCAATGAAAATTGGCAATGTTAGGCAGTATCTTAACCCGGATTGGCCTCATGCGCAACATAAACTGCCTGGCCCCTGACTGATCAAAAGCTGCAGCCAAGATCGCTCAAAACCAACCGGATGCCCACCCCTAAGCCGATTTCTTTTATTCTCTCTACCACTATGCAGTGATATGAGAGCCGTTAAACTGCAACCAATGCATATTGGTGTCTTTCATTACCAGCATTGGAAGATACTGCGTTGCTACTGGGCATGTTGGCCTAAACAAATGATGTATGTTTGCTTGCTCAAAGACCACGGGCCTGGTGCCCAGCTTACCCGACCCAACGGGATATGTTCCCCCTCGGGATATTACGTGGACTATGCAGGCACAGCGAACTTTTCTTCGAGTCAAAAAATCTTGTTCATACCAGTTGTAGTACAAAAACAAGTCTTTGTGCGGGGTTTCGTTGCTCTTGGATCTCCATTGGGCCCATCATCGAGCTTGGTCCTTGAAAGCGTACAAGACGATAAGGGCACTATTTAGACCATTTTGATTTGTGATATCTTCCATCTTTCTGAACTGATAGTATGAGTGAATTCGATGAGTTTGCAAGTCAATCAGCGGGCGTGTGACCCACCTCCAAAGGTTTATGGCGTGATTGCACTGATCGCTTGGATTCAACAAGAATTGAAGTATATGCCGTCACCAATCAGCTTCACAGGTTGCGAAATTATGATGACTTTACCAACGCGCAGAGGTTAAAGGATCAAGGCGCATAGATTCAATGTTTGTTTCGTAGCATGTTAGAAAGATGTGAACGGGGTTTCGTCATAAACTTCGCCGCAGGCTTAAATGCCAACATCGCTAGTCGAGAGGTTTGCCCTACGGAATGAATTGCCGAGAGGATCAATTCCATATACCGAGAGTTTTGAGGTCTCATTTTGTTGAAATATCTCGATATTATCAAGCATTGCTGCCTTACCTTATCCACGTTCTGACTGATGCTGGATGAAAGGCTTCTCACGTCGTGGTGGACATAACAACCATGTGTAGGGGAAGCGTGGGCAGCGCTTCTTAGGGACTTCACCGAGCACCTTGAAGTCAATGGAAACCGTTCACATGCTGCGACATCATGAGCGCCCCAGGAGTATTCTCCCACCTCAAGATAGCTAGTATCACTCATTCAATCGCATCGAGACCAGTATTCCAGATTCGACTAGGGACCAGGATGTCTTCCCCGTAAACTTGCCATAACTCTCTCGATAATCGCCAACCCATAACTGATCAGACTCTCTCAAGATGTTGATAATTCACATTCTTCTGCTCGCCGAACTGGTGGAACTAGACATGCTCATGAGTCGTTGGTGAATGCCAAGATCACCAACTTTCGGACTTAAGAATAGAAACGCCGCTGGCAAAAGGGGACGTCGAACCCCACTTTTGCTGAAGAATCAATCCATCAGCGACCCCTCAGATCATGCTGTGTTTGTGCCGGAATCCACCTCGAAGATGCCGCACAAGAGGAGTAGAACAGGGTGCCTCACATGCCGGTAAGATCCCTTATCCTCCGACGATGGAATCTTGGTACTAAGTTCAATGACAGAGATGAGGGCTACAAATGCGACGAAGCAAAGCCTCATTGCGGCCGCTGTGTCCGCTTGGGCAAGACATGCAAGGGGTACGGGCTAAGAGTGAGATGGAAGTCAGCCGACGACCCCAAAGACAGCGGAAGAGTTACAAAGAAGAAAGGTCCAAAGTCCAAGGGCAGTATTGGACCTCGGAAGGCCACACCGCCTTCAAGCGATGAGCAGCCCGCCACGCCTAGCTCCAGCTCGATGACGGCGACGTCGACATCGAGCCCAGACAGTCTCATCCGGAATCCGTCATATCTATCGCCAGATGTCTCCCCAATGAACCGCTACTTGCTGCATCATTGGAATGGGTCACTAGCGAGTGTCATATCGATGGCATCCGGTGTGCAGAACCCGTTCCTCGTCCACCTCACGCCCATGATGCTCCGCTCCACAGCTCTGCTCTTCTCAATCTCCTCCATGGCGGCGGGCCACCTCGCCATCCTCCGGAATGACAGTAACCTCAAAACGCTATCTTCACGCCTTATGCTCGTCGCCTTGTCATCCTTACGAGAATCAATTCAGGCCGAGAACCCGGAGCTCTCGCTGGCGACCATCCTGATGCTCCAGATTTCGGACCGCCTCTTCAATACCGACAGCCAAATCGATCATCTGGCTGGAGCCAAAGCCGTCATCATGCACTCGGGAGGACCCGCGAACTGGAATACTTCGAGCGCCCGGTTTCTGCTCAGCCTCTGCTTCTACCACGACGTCATGTCATCCATTTCTCGCGCATCGAAGCCGCTGTTGAGCATGACGAATGTCGCGCCTCTGGAAGGCTTGCATAGTCTGGCCAAGCTTACTTCAGTCGTCTCCATCGTCAGTACCATCAGCAAAATGCAAGGGCAATCCGGCGAAGCGCACCAGCAGAGGGGTTACGTCATCAAAAGAAACCTATTGGAATTCAGCTTCTCTGAGGAAGGGGATCCTGATATTGAGCACACGATCCAAGCCTACAAACACGCGGCGATTGTTTACCTTTATCGAGTCTGGGACGACGGAGAATCGTCGACCAAGCCATACTACGCAGAGCAGTGCATCTACCACCTATTGAAAGTGCCTATCACATCATCCTTCGTCTCTGCTCATGCGTGGCCTCTATGGACTGGCGGCTGCGAATCTGTCGAGGCCCACCTACGTCAAATGGTTCTTGTCAGGATCAGGGAGATGTATCAAAATCGGCAACTGCCTTCCCTCCGACGCGTGCAAGAAGACATGGAAGAAGTGTGGCAGGTCAAGGATGCACAGAGGCTGCAGTTTGGAACGGAAAATGTTGATTGCTGCAAGATGATTCTGCATACCCGTCATCGAGAGGCAGACTTGGTCTAGAATTGCCTACGACTAATTATGTGCTTCTTACCCCCTGGCTCAAAAACCCATGCGCCCCATACAATCACTTCCTCTTGGGTGTCGGTGAAGACTGTCCAAGCCCAAGACAAGAAGCAATCTTGAAGAAGACATCCGTGTTGTCGTACACACCCGCAAACGTCTCCTGGCAGGGCCCCATAGCGAAGACGGGCACATCAGTCAGGGAATGGACACCTGACGAAGATGACGTCGGGATGGTACCCGGAACGAAGAAACCATCCTCGCCATCTTCGGGGTTCGCAACGTATCCGTCCTCACCGCTCACCGCCACCCGACGGGGGCTCTCGTGCAGCTGGTAATTCTCATTCCGATCCGGGTTGGCACCGAACGCAGGCGCAATAGCGTACCGCGGGCTCCAGTTGGACGGGAAGTTAGGACCAGTACCGTACTCGATACCGTCTGGCCGGGAAACGGTATACTGTGACAAGCCAGACCGCTCATAAATGCCAATCGCGTCGCGCTTCTTGCGGTCCGTGTCCTGTGCGGCGAGGTACTTCGTATCAGCGACGCCAAAGACGTCGAAGCCGTGACCGTGGTCGGCCGTCACTACGATGAGCGTGTTCTCGAGCTCCCCTGCCTCGCTGAGCTTCTTCACCGTCGCGCGGATCGTGTCGTCGAATTCGAGGAGGTCGCCCAGGGCTCTGTCGTAGTCTAGCGCGTGCATCTGCTTATCGATCGAGGCGCCCTCGGACATGAGGAAGAAGCCCGTGTCGTTGCTGCGCTCGAGGAGGATATCGACGGCTTTGAGAGTCATGTCTTTCAGGCCTGGGAGATCGAGCGGCGCGGAGCCGTCTCCGGAGGGGTGGGTCTTGAGTGCGGCGATGTTGTCTTTGAAGATCTTCCTGTCGAGCCAGACGGGCAGGTGGGAGGTGGAAAAGACGCCGAGGGCCGGGGAATCGATGGGTGCTTCGCGAAGAGACGTGGCGTTCCAGCTGACGGAGTAGCCTTGCTTGCGGAATTCTTCGTAGTAGTCCTTGCTCTGGTACGAGGTTGCCCCGGGGAGGAAAGTCGAGGCACCGCCGCCGAAGTAGACGTCTGGGCCGGGGTGGCTGCTCCAAGAGTAGTTCGTCATGCCATTGAGGGCTTGATCGATGAGAGAGCCGGCGTTGGATCGAGATCTGCTGTGACCGGTCAATGCTGCTGGAGTGGCATCGTCGAGGGCAGCAGTTGTCACGGCGCCCCAAGCGGATCCCTATGAGGTGTCAGCTACCAAAGGAGAATCCGGATGCGTGAAATACGGCTTACCCATACGCGAACTACCATCTCTACAATCGTCTCGACCTTGGGGTCGTCAAAGTCATCTGCCGATGAGTCGGAGTACACACTACAATACGATTAACACTCGGTTTCTTTCGCAAAGACCTTGGTTCATGAACTCACCCCATGGAGTCCGATGTGCCTTTATGGCCAGAGTATAGCGCGGACGCAGAGTTGGCGCTGTCAGTGATGAAGCTGTCGACGGAATGTGTCTACTCTCATTTTAGCATTTGATCACGGTTCATCTCGCCTTCTTCCCTCCGCCAACGCAACTCACCATCTGATGCCCCAAGATAGGGAACTGGTCCATCTGCATCCTCGACTGATACTTTCCATTCACGCTCTTGTGACCCAACAAGCGTGCAGCCGTAATCATGTTCGTCGTCATACCGTCCCCGATGAACAAAATCACATTCTTGGCCTTCTTCTCCTCAGCAAGAGGACGAACAAGCCACTCCGTCAGGGTCTTCTTCGTGCCGTTGTAATAGTTCAACTCAACCGTGTAGTTCCCCGGCTCGTACAGTGACAAGTGACGGTAAGCCTTGGACGCCACATTCACCACAGACTTATTCCCCGCATCCTGCGCAAACAGATCCTCATACCACGAGAACGCCCACGTCTCCAGCTCAGGCTCCTTCTCGATCCCAAAGAAATCGACGACAGACTTGCCCTCGGGCTCGCTATTGCTCGCAATCGTGAGGGTGAACTCCGGGTCCGGCACGCCGTCGTTGAAGGCCTCGGTCCCGTTAACCGGCGCGTGGATCTCGACGCGGATGTCAAAGTTTTGGCCGGGGAGGAAATGGGCTTGGTCGGGCGGGAAAACGCATCCGAGGTCTGGGCAGGCGCCGAGGCGTTGGAAGGTTTGGGCGAGGGTGGCCAAGGGCGCGGACGCCAAGAGGACCAGGGCGAGGGCAGAGGCGGACATCGTGGAATGCTACGGAGCACAGTCCACGAGGCAAAGGGCCAAGATCGGATGACACTTGGGGTGAAGGTTGGATTGGCAATGGAGGCACATCTTTACTGAGAGGCGGGAGTTGTGGTGATATACACGAGCCAAGACATCGTGGGTGGTCGATTTAAACCTCCTCTTTCACGATCACGCGTCCAACTCAACATAGAAGGTCCAAGTACTTGCCGCGTAAAGTTCTTCCCACATTCCCGGGGCCGGCATGGAAGGACTTTGGGGAAGGGAAGAGCGTCAGCGGGGAGCCCGGTTCACTCATCACATTCACAGCAGCAAGAAAACCGAACTTATCACGAGGATTGAGATCGGCGTTGTCCGAAGAAGTGCTGACCGACCTCCCACGAGGTGGGGGAAGCCAAGCATCGATGGCAGAAGTGTTCTTGGCTTGCAGCTTCACTGCTGCGTACCCCGCTTCATTGTCGATTGCCCCTCACAGGCTAACGATAAGCACGCGACCTATTTCCTGGTCTGTCGGGGCCATTTGTGAGGGATCGGAGGTGATGTTGTAGAGTTGGCTGGTGTTGTTGGTGGTGAGTGGAGGTTGAACGCGCGGGGAATGTGATGCTTCCTTGCGCCGAGCTCGAAGATTCCCGGAATGGACTCTCGCAGGTAACAACGTTGGAGAAACGAATGCGGTGCAACTCTTTCGCTCACGATGACATATTGGGAAATACGTAACAATTGGGTAAATATACCCGGAACAATAAGATATAGCGAAGTAAGAAGCGAGAAGCCAGGCTTTACTTTCAATTCTGTGCTCAAAGGGCCCATAACACACGTCGAAACTCAATTCCTGGCGTCCCACGTGCTCACAGCTTTGGGGAAAAACAACAGTCTCACAGGCTGATGGCTGGGAGACTTCACACAGCTGAAAACCTTGAAGTGCCAAGAAGGGGTTCTTCGCAGCGATAACGCTATGCCCTGATTCATGCTCAACGTCCGCGATGCCAAGAAGAGCGCCGTTTGCCAAGCCTCTGATGTTTCTTATCCTGTGAATTCAACAAATAGCGCAATCAAAATTATTCGTTTTCCTTCCGTACGATGCGCAACCCGTAAGTTACCGAGGGAGCGGAACGTCCGGACTTGAGAGGTAAGCAAAGAATGTGATAGGACGGAAGGCCGCTCGATGTCAGGAGCACAATGACAAACGGCCTACTTGAACGCTGCAAATGTGTCTTCTGTGACAAACCCGACCATGGTCTTCAACCCAGTCCTCGCAGCATCCAAACAATCTCTCGCCAATGCCCCTTCGCCCAGTGCGGTGTAGGCCTCGGCCGACCATTTCAAAGCCCTTATGACCTCAAACGTCGTCACCGCCTGCGTGTCCTTATACATCCACAGCCTCCCCTCTCTCACCGGGTCGACGAAGCCAAAGTTGCGGAAAACCTCACTACTCCACTTGACGACCTTCTTCCATTGCTTCCTGGTGTGCCATACTTCCACGAGCCACATCGTCGGCCAGACGAGCATGAGGCGCGGTAATGAAAGGTCATCGTAGACCTCTTTCTCATGAAGATCAGAGAGCTTGTTTGCGAACCTCTCGACCTGTCGAATCATCGCGTCGGGGTAGAACTTGGTTGGACGCTTTCTCCTGATGAGGGCCTCGATCTCTGCAAGAACAGTATTCCTCTTCTGGTGCTGCTCCGTCGAGGACCCGGATTCACCGGCACAGAGGGCGCAGCTACAGACGAAACCCCAGCTGCGGCGGAATTGCGGCATTCGATGGAGGTACGCCGCCTTAGGAGGTAGGTAAATATGTGTAATCTCAGTGCCGGCAGGGATATCGACAGTAGCCGTGGCGATGAGGATGTCTCCGATGAAGGACCTGTTAGCATTGGGAAGGCACGCGTGGTTGGCATAGGCCGAATACACCCAGAGCCCGCGCGACATGCCCTGCTTCCACATGTTCCATTCTGAATTCGCGGCCTGCGCCGACACCTGGGCGCCACTGAAGCAATTCTTGCGGCGGATAGACTCGAGAAGGAAGACATCGATGACTGGTCTGCCGTCGACAAGTGTGCCTTCTTGGCCGGTGCGCTTGTAGGACCCTCCGTGAAGGTCTAGAACCTTCTTGTGAATTGTTGGGTTATCTGTGCACAACTCCACGAGCTGGGCGTATGCTGCAGCTGCGTTGTGTTCTGGATTGAATTCGTTAGGAACACTTGTTGCTCTCTCTGCGAATACCATCTCCCCGGCCTTGATGTTTTCTGTGGCGAAGAGGCCGCGCCCGTGGTGTGGTGAGTCTCTGACTTGGGTGCGTGCCAAAAAGCTTGCTCTGTCGATGTGGATATTCTTGGAAGTGACACTCGCTGTCATATCTGCGAGATCGTAGTTGCCTTTTTCTTCCTCGAGTCTTGCTTCGCATCTTTCGTATTCCTTCCGGATGTTGGCTGCCTCGGGTTTGAGTGCTAGAGCCGAGTCGAAGTGTAGCTTGCTAGTCTGGAAATCCGTGAGTTGGTAAGCCGCCTTGCCCGCAATGAAATGCGACTTCCAGTCTGAGGATGCCCCTCTCGAGGAGAGAGCGTCTGATAGTGCGCCGTCAAAACAATTAAGGGTAAGATTGATCCCCGCTCGTTTCAATAGAACATCAATCTGGAAGGAGGTGTCTTTCTCTGAGGCCAATTCTAGAGCTCTGGTGTAACTACAAAACTCGTATAAGCCCGTATTCAATTAAAAGAAAGGGTGGTTCATCTCACTTCGCCACTGCCAAAGGGAGATTCTTGGAGATAAAGGCTCGATCCCCAGCGGCCTTCCAGTCAGCGGCAGTCTCGAACTCTGGCACCGCCCTGAAAAGCTCTGGGATGAGCGCATCGTCTGGGCCTGGTCGAAGAAGCACAATATCTGAGGGGTGGTCAACACAAAGCATGAAGTCGTTGTCGCCGCTGAAACGATAATATGGTTCTTTCACGAGAACCATTGAGCCTTCCGGGATAGACTGCAAAATTGTAGAGTTGCCCTGATTGTAAAGAGCCATCTTATCAACGCTGCCATGTTGATCTTCGACGACGGTAATAGTCCCGGCTCCTGGGTAGGGCTGAACGATTGTCCTGAGGACGAGGTAATTTTCCTCGTGATGATTCTCTACCAAAAGCTCGTCAAGGCGCATCTAGACATGGGTAAGCGGATGCGATTCTGGCCGAATTGTCTCATGTCTGAGAGAACTACGTACCGGTGTGAGATCCGCCACAGACTTGACAGACGGCGGATATGACAGTGCCAACACGACCTTCTTCACCATTCGCGGCCCTGTTTGCTGCCCGGACTTTTGTTGCTGCTCAACATAGTTATTGTGCGTGCTGACGAGCACCTCTCTCGATATGCGCGTTGGAGGAGGCTTTCCAGAGTGAGCCTCGGCCTTCTGCAAAAACTCCAGAGAGACATCGGGATCAACATCGGTGAGAATTTCTTCAACGCCAATTTGGAGGTTAAAATCGATGGTGTTGAGTGTTGGGTGCGTGGATTTTGGGGTATCGGTGTTGCCATCGACGTCCCCATTGTGCGTTTGTTCTAAGCCCATGGTAGATATAGACGAGTTTCAGAATACTGAGGGTTCGCCTGTTGAGCTAGGTAGACTAAAATCCTTTTGAGGACCTTAGTAATTATTTCTTGAAGAGTCGTAGGCTCATGAGGTTTGAGAGAAGATATGCCGGATAAGAGCATGAGAAGGACAAGTCTGACTGAAACAGACCCTCATCAGCCTCGAATGCAGACAGAATCAGCCTTAAATGTATTGGTAGGAACCTAGATCCCAGAGGATACACTCACAAGCTACTTTCTGATTTAGGTGTCATCTTGACGGGCTCCGTTGGTCTCTGTTACCAATTGGGCCCGGCAATGCGGGAGCAAGCGCGATATGTCTTGGATACCGGACTCGATTCAGGCAAAGACTTATTATGGCACCAATGACAGACGGCCCCATAGCGTCTGGACTCGGTTTGCAGTTCCGGATACGCATGGTTTTCGGAGGGTGTGAGTCCGCATTTTCCCCAACATCATGGGTACGAATGGATAAGCGAGCCCAGATCTCGTTTGGAACCGCCTGCACCCTATTGGTAGTCAATAAAGCAAGTTAGGCCTTTCATTGGTAAATGCCTCTTTGAGTGAGCCGCAATGCAGAAATCAACTGTGCCTTATTGCCTGACGGATCGTGACCGGGGAACGAATCAATTACAGGAAGAGTCTTTCATTCAATCCCTTCACCTATCGTTGAGGGAATCTAGATACAAACGACACGATCAGCTTGTACAGTTGCAACATATTGGCAGCCACGATTTCTCGGCTCCACGCTTCCATATCGTCTCACACCAGTCTCGTCAAAGTATTTTCATGGCGCGCGGCAGACCCGTACCCACATGTTCGCACATCGTACGCCCACTGTTTCGAGAATATTCTCACAAGTATCGCACCTTCCATTAGAGAGAAAGCATCCGACGCGGATCGAGAATCTGTCCAACGTTCTTCTGCACTGCCTTAAAGCGCATATAGCCGCAGGATTCGCTTTCGAGGTGGTTGATGACCGCGGCGAGGGTGGTATACTCGCGACCGCAACGACGGTTCGGGCAGTGGTAGAGTTTCTGTTGATGAACGGGAGAGTTGAGATGCTGGTTGAGACCACTCAAAGACGAGAAGGCACGGTGACAGAGATAACACTCGTAAGCATCGATGTGTTCATTGTATGTTCGGTCGGTGGCGGTGTAGGTAGGAGATGCGTGCCACTGTAAAAGCTTCTTGCAGATGACTCCGTTGGGGTCGCGGGCGCGCACGGCCTGGTAGAGCTTATCGCGGTCCAGAGGGGCGTTGGGACAGGCACCCCGCTCAAGATGGTGGATAAGACCAGTTGCAGTGTTGCTTGTCTGCTTGCAGAAGGGGCACTGGATATCGCCGGTGCTGCGATGAACCCTAGAGTTCAAGTGCTAATCACGATGAGTTATGCTGTTGAAGACGAGAATGGATGAGATTGACTGACCTGCCGGATGTTGTTTTGGTTGTTAAAATAGCGGTCGCAAAGACCGCAGTAGTTGTGTTTCTCGGCCTCGTGGTCGCGGAGATCCTGCTCGTCGGAATACCAATCGTTACAATCGTTGCATTCATAGCTGGGGCGGCTATGATATTGGGGTGTATGTTCATAACCCCAATGGCCCAGTGCATCCATGTGTTGCTGGACTGCATGCTCGCTGCCAAAGCCGCGATTGCAGGTGTTGCACTCCCAGTAGTTGTACATCGCGATGCTGTCTCTGGTTACGACAACAAGGGACTCGACGTGTCTCTGTCTAGGTACCAGGAGAATTCGCGAAAGTTCGTCGGATCGGTGGAAGAATAGCTGTGAAGCTGGAGGTGAGTGATATCGATGAGCGATGTCGGAGATTATGGAAGGCTTGGGCTCGTCCTATCAGGGAAAGCACTCGCTTGGGACGGGGAAAAGAAGTGAGAGATTAGAGTAGTGCGCGCTGGTGAATTGAAGGAATGAACAAGGTGCTTTCTGCGTGAAGAAGTTGTAAAGTTGTGACGGGTTGACGTGTACTGAGGCGGGGAGGTTGGGTCGGAAGGGGAGATGCGCCCGTATGTCTGAGGTCAGGTAGTGCAGGAAGGAGCCGAAGTGAGGTGGGAAGGTGCGGACCGAGCGACCTTGGACCCTGAGGAAGGTGCGATACACTGGCGACTGCCGTGACTCCCTCGCGTTATTTCTTTCTATTCTTGGGGTTTACCTAAGCAAAAGATACTTTATCTCGTGATGCAGGGGTTATTACAGCCCCCGATGCCACACGACTTTGTGAGGTGCTGTCAATGTGTGTACGACACAGGGAAGAAGCTCACAGAAGCCAACTACTTTTAGGGTTAAAAGGACGAATCACTGATATCTGCCTCCTAGCTAGGGGTATGCTCCCTGCGTGATATATATACAAGCTGCTCCTTTGTTGCTTGTGTCCCTCTTGCTAGTTCTTACTAGCACCCTTCCGGAGGAGTCCTGACCGCTAAGCCCAAGCCATCGCCTTTCTAACACCTCATCTAGTTCTTCAGGCTCGACCTCGAGCAACTCATTATCTGCCCCGTCCAGGACGGATCTGCCGGCTCCATCCTCATAGAGTTGAGCCACGGGAGGATGCCCCTTCAGAGTCACCTCTCTGCAATTTGATCTTGCCTTCTTGTCTGGCTTCTTCAGTGCTGACCGTGGCAGTATCCCAATTCTAGTTCGTCAGTCCCTCCATCGCTTCGAGGATTGTTCGCTGTGAGGTTGTAAAAGCGAAAAGCCTGACATATCGGTTTTTTGTCTCCTCGGGATGCTTGAAGACTGCAGCGATTGGCTTGCCGATCCTTCCAATGCTCATAGCTGTGAAGGACTCGTTGCCTGAGTCGTAAATCGTGGCTGAGTGGTTCTTGAGGTCGAAGCCGAAATTGGGAATCAAGGCCATAGACTGAGACTTCCGTTAGGCACTGGAATCTCGTGAAAATAACATCGTACAATGCTCACCCGGTTTAGAAGAGGACCATTCCAGAATGAGGTTCAAGTGAACTTGTCGTCTTCTTTGGCCTTCTCCTCCAGAAGCGCTCGTGCTTGTGCCTTTTCCCTCAGGATAGCGCGGTTCTCCGGGACGTCGTTGGGCCCTTTGGGAGTTCCAAAGTCGCTTGGGATGAACGTCTTGACGCCGACCTTCGCAGTAGCATTGATCACATCAACCTGCCTGTCAGATACAGTATGGCCCAGGACACATAGCACGGCGTCTTGTCCTGTCAACGCTTGGTGTAGCGATTGTGTACCGGAGTCGGTGATGGCTATCTTCACCTGCGGTGGGAACGACTTTCACTCAGTTGAGTACCTAAGTGATAACCGTCATCTCAAAGTCGGCTTCTAGTACTGTTGTAAAAGGGTATTTGGAAGAGGACTTACGCCGAACACTGCAACTGTACTGATTTACGACATTGTTTGGTGGCTTATGCTGGCCATTCCTTTGTCCCAAGTTTCGGTCAGTAAAATGAGCAGAGATTAGATGTAAGACGAATCTGTGCCATCTTTTACAGTCGTAGGGGCTGAGCTGATTCTTAAACGCACTGCAGGAAACAACTGCCAGAACAGATAAGAGAGTTAACGTTACTAGATTCCCTATCCTGAATCGAGAACAGATTGATTTCTCAGCAAATCTTAACAGACAGTGTTGCAACACACTTTCGCGGTCCTGGGTGAACTTTATTTCTGGGTAGAAAGGAACTAAACCTGCGGACACATCTTTGCCGCCGGAGTAGCCCGTCCGTACGGATTCTATTTCGGACATGGAACGCCATTGTCCGTCTGCGGATGCCGCGTCCTTGACGAGATCCTCGCGCAAAGCCGATACATGATTCGTAGGCAATAACTTTGCTGCAATAACGTTTCTTCCTCGTCTTCCCAGGTTACAGCATGCAACTGTTGACTGATCTCAGATCTTTCTGTTGTTGACTGCTTTGTCAACAATGCTGGTTAAGAACCATAGCATCGGTAATCTTTCGCGGAAGAAGCGTTTAACCGATTACGAAGGTAGAATGCTGTCATTTCTCTAGGACTTGATACCTTTAGGAACTATCACTGGGAACAAGATTTTATAAGAGGTGAAGCTGATTTCCCATTTGTGAGACTTCAGTTATGCTGCCTGTAGGAAACCAACTCAGTGCATAAAGTACCTTATATCCCGACCATTGAAAAAACCACACTAGCCCACATTGAGGCATGTTCAAAATATAAGGAAGCTTGGGGTTGGCGGCGGGCTCTGCCAGCGCCACAAACAATTACAATCATTGTGGTAATTGTTAGGCAGTTGCTTCGCATGTAGTGCCCACGGGCTCAACAGCGTCACTGCAAGTGAAATCCTGATACGGAAAACGCCTTGCTGAATCTCAGTGATATAGATCGAATTATTCGAGCAGAGAGCGAAATTTGAACACCGACCATTGTAGACTGGGCATTTCTTGCAGTAAGCTTAATCGATACCTGATCTACTTACACATATGCCTGGCGAGACTCAGAGACTTCGCGATGAATGAAGCATGGTTTGAAGTATTAGACCGTGTATGTATCGGGAGAAGTGTTATACTTGAGTAAATACATTTGTAGAGGTATATTTGATCAACAACAATCACTTCTCAAATTTGGCAAAGCGAGGGAATTTTATCCATGGTTCAAAGTTTGTTTTAGAATTCTATTAGATGTAGTGCAATCTCGATAATCGCCAGTACCCAATAACTCCGTAGACGTATGCCGTAACATTGTCTTATTCTGCGGTGACGATGAAAGCTGCCGTAGCACATAGATATGCGATAGCGCTCTCAGTGTCGACACTAGAGTTGTCATCCTTCAACGACGGTAGGTGTCGAGTCTGAAGGGTACACCGTAATAATCCGGCAAGGCACAAGTCGACTTTGGCTCAAGTGCAAAGCAACTGACAGATCGTGGTCTGTCCGGCTCACTGGCAAGACAGAAAAGTCGCTTGTATCCGCCGTTGTTGGTGATGCTTAAGGCAGGAATGGTAAGAGACATGTCGCCAGGCGTCACTGTTGCGGTGTACTTTTTCGAGGCGCTGTCGAAGTTGACCGCTACGCTATATTCTTTGTCTTTATCGGTGGTGATCATGTCCGATTGGCATCGCGATTGTGCAACGGCAGCCAAGGGGAGGCTGAGGAGGAGGCCCAGGGTTGAGATAGTAGAGATATGCATTTTGGTTTGTCTGTAGAGTCTCGAGTGATGATGGGTAAGAGTTGACTGTAGTTGACTTGAGTGAATATTTTCAACTTCTCGTGAGTTATAAGTCGTCACTTGTCTAAATACTGATTCATCTTCCGCAACGGCTCCACATGTTCATGACCTTGTTGTACGGCAGTGTAGCCCCTGAGGTGTTTGGACTAATATGACTTGAACTCTATATTGATTAAAGTTCCTCGAAACGACGTTGATCAACACAGCGCAATGACGGCGTTCCTGGAACAAAATTCGACTGCCCACCAGCCGAACCAGAAAATCCATGATCAATGCCATTGGGACGAGTCATGGTGCCCACTGCGTATGTCAACGACTTGAACACTTCACGGCCCGCGGCATTCCGAAGTCATACAGGGGAGTCTTGGATCGCATCCGCCTCATTTAAATCGGGAGTGGGTACACCGGGTCGAGCGGCGGGCAGTTCACACGAGTCCTGGAACACCGCTCGGTCATTATATTGTCGCACTAGAACGACTCCTTGAATCACATTTCGCAACTCGCAACTCGCAGCACAATCAGTAAGTCAAAGCACCCAGTTATGGCCCCCCCCCCCTTTTGGGCCCCCCATTTACACCAATAGTACTACTTTTCACTATAGGTCTAATAAATCGGCTGCTCAGTAATAAACTTCAATATTTCATATTTAAATAGAAACTTATTTATATTTTAATAAAAAAAATACTATATTACGTAATACTACTTAATTAAGTAGTTTTATTAAGTTAAAGTTAAAGTTTTGAAAATGTTAGTGTTTATATATAAATTACTAGGCGACACTAACAGTTTAAAAGCTTAAATAACGTTTATAATTATAGTTGAAAAAGAAATATAAAACTATATTTATACTATTTATACTTATCCTTAATCAAATATATATCTTATACCCTACTTTTATTATATAATTACGTAATATATTCAGTTTTAAATTCTCCTATATAAAATTTACTATAAGGAATCTTTAACTTAGTATTACTAAGCTATAAAAAATTATAAAAGTATAAAAAAGCTATTTGTATATAGTTTCTATATATAATTCTAATATATTACAATTTTAGCTTCTAAAAGAAAATAACTCTTAAGTAATTTATATTCTAATTATTACCTCTTAACTATGTGTTTTTTGAAATTTATGTATTTGAAATAATTACGTAATACTAAGTTAGTATATATTACTAAAAGTATAATAATATAGAAGTATAGTTAAATGTATATATAAATTAATTTTAGTTATATTTTTATATACTAAGTAAAGCTAGTTATATGTATAGTATAAAGTAGTAGGTTTTGGTGTAGCCCCACCAAAACTAGGGGGGGCCATAACTGGGTGCTTTGACTTAGTTAGTGAGCACTGGAGCGTTGCATGGTTAGCATCGTTTCAGCGGATGGCTACATCAAAGACTTGTTATACCTTCAGCCGTGAAGATGTCTAGGTTTCTGGAACCAGGAGTTCGGTACCTTAGGTGGCAATATTTGCCGAGGCCCCGCCTCAACCAATTCAGTCTTGTGACAAAAATTTCGCCGCTTAGTTGAGCAAATTACTTTACACGTCGTCGCGTCAATTGGTTCCACCAAAGCATCTTTTTGGCTGACACGTCTATTTTTGCTGGGAAGGGCGATTGGCGGGTGAGGAACCAAACTCTAGAAGCGGGTTGAACTCGCAACTGCATCTGTTAGAATTTCAATCTAGTCACCGGGAATGGTCGGCCGATGAGCTGTGATTCCCATGTTCGATGTCTCTACGGACGTTTCCGGACATCTGGAGGCTCGAATACCTTCATGCCTAAAATGTCATTAAACGCTGCAGATCGATCGGATCGGTAGTACTTCTAGAACCCACGCATGGTCACGACACCAAACACGTCCGGATGAACCCAGCCACCATCGGTCGACATGTTGCTTCTGTCCCGCATCCGGAACCGAAAGTGGAGACAAAGGTTCCGGCTCCCGAGGAAAGCTCGCCCGGGGCGGTATGAACGCAAAGGCCTTTGCAATGTCTTGCATGCGGTCTTTCATGGTTTTCGTTCGAGATTGGTCATATTGTTCTTTTCTTCCAGTCTCCAGGAACGTGAGAGGGAAACGCTGGTGGCGATTGTCTATCCTGAGGACTGCTCAGAGGCGTCGAATGCTTCGAGACATGAGAGATCAAACGGGCCAACCGATGAAGGAATGTTGTTCTTCCTACCCATGGAGCTCACATGCAGTTGCATCCCCCTGAGTTTTTAATCAACCGCTGTGGCTTGATGGCACTAGGTACCTCGCTTAGCCCATTGGCTTACGCTATATTCAGTCGGCTTTCTCGCAGTCTCTGAGTAGCTATGATGGAATGGCACACACTCGCGTCAACTGTGTCATTCGCACAGGCAGCCAGGCATTGCCTGTGGCGTTGATAAAGATGCGTCCTGGGCGCGGATTGCTGCCTCCGCCTTTTAGCCGTCCCCCATCACCCTATAGGAATCTGTTCCTTCCATCCGTTGTCAGGCGTAGCGATGACGGTCTACGATTGCCATGATTGGGTCTTCCCCAAGCGACGGCACTGGTGTCAAACGCGATCCCTCATCCGGTGGCCGCGAAGACAAAAACGCATCCGTGTGTGGGCCCAGATCGACAGGCTAGATCCCCTCTAGCGAGCAGCAAGACGAACAATGAAATATCAAGCCACGACGAGCCTGGCCTTGCAAGAGGGCTGATGCTTCGATGCGGCCCCTGCATCTGCCGTGGTGCCCTCGATGCGAGCTTGGGAACGTAGCCCCTTCAATGGTTGAAGAGCTGGACAAACGGCGAGCTGTGGGGTTGGTCCGTCATCCATGCTTCTCCTCCTGTTGATCGCAGGAAACGTTCTTTAAATCATCCTTCTCTACCTTGTGTCTTGGCCTTGTTCCTGGATCCCTTGCTGTCAACGATTGTTGGTGGGAGGGACCCTGAAAGCTTCCGTCTCGTTCAACTTCCATTCGGACAGAGCCCTCCATTATGCATTCGTTTCGCGTGGTCTCTGTTCTGTTGGTAAGCCTTGGCGGCCTTGGGGTGGCTGCCAAGTCACTCAGCTTGGAAGGCATTCCCAGTTGCGCTGTAAGTCATGATTCCACATCACGAGTCTGCCAAGGACTCATCTGGCTGACTATCATTCACCCTAGATCACTTGCATGGTTAAAGCCCTTCCCTCGACAACCTGCTCCCCCACGGATCAAGCGTGCCTCTGCGTCGATTCCAAGTTCAACGCCGCGGTGCAGCCCTGTATTCAATCAACATGCACGATACAAGAGAGCCTGGGTGAGTCCGGGCGGAAATACATTTGTTCGTCAACGTGGCGAAGCTGACGGCGTAGTAGTCGTTACCAATGCAACATGGTCGAATTGTGGCTTCCCGTACAGTGACCAAACTTCCAACATTCATTTGATCAGTGGAGTCGTTACTGCCATCGGCATCATCTTCATCATGATGAGGATGGCTACCAAGATTGCAAAGCTCTCTGCCTGGGGCGCAGATGACACTGTGATTATCGTTGCTTTTGTGAGTGACTATCGTCCTCTCCTTGATTTTCTAGCTCTCTAATTGCCCCATAGGCGTTGTTCATTGGTTTCTTTGTGGAACTGTTCTATTGTGAGTTTGTCACGTAACAGGGATAGTAATCGCACCTCACAAAGTGCCCGTCACGTGCTAAATCACGTGTCTATCTCAGATATCGTATATATAGACCTTTTCCTTTTATCTATTTCCACTTTAATAGTTAAGCTACTTTTACTATACTCTATATACCCATTACTACGTACTATAACTTATAATAGTTATAAGCCTAGCTCCTATTCGCTATTATTATAATAATTAAGTACTATATTATTTATAAGTCGTATATTTTAAAAGCGAGAGGTAACCGTTCGAGTCTCTATATAGGTATAGTTTTTCTAACTAGTTTATTATTTATAGAGCTAAGGTATAGTATAAATACTAGGTTTTTTAACTAGTTTACTACTTATAAGGCTAAGGCTACTATTTATAGGGCTAAGGCGTAGTATAAACGTCTATTATATAGATAACGGCTCTAGGCGTCTGGGGGGTATATTACGAGATATAGATATAGTTAATACTACCCATATTAAGTGGGCCCGCTTTTTATAATAGTTATAAGCCCAGCTCTTAGTTAAGACCCCATACCACGATAACGCACTTATTAATACGATTCTTACGATCTCTTTAAAATAACCGACTTACTTATACCTACTTTAGCCTAAGCTAAATTAACTAGCTACGATAGTTAGATTAAATAGTTTAACGTACTTCGTACTATAAATAAGGGCGTCGGGGTCTAGAAATACGTCGACCTAGACGCTCTAGATTCTAACGCATTCTTCGACCCCTCTATAATACTTACTTCGCCCTTAAAATTTGGATAATTAGTTATAACCCGTAATAAAAAAGAACTACGAGCTTACTAAGCCCGTTATAAGGCGTTTAAGAACGACTAAAGAAACTAAGAAATCCTCTACTAATAGCTTCTAAATATAACTCTTAGTACGAACCTTTCGACTTCCTTAAGTATAAGTAATTTATAAAACTAAGCCGGGTTTCTTTTTACGAAGCTAGCTATACTACCTACTTTACGTAAATAAATCTATCTTTATACCGTACTTATAAAGAGGATCTATACGCTCGAGAGTATTTAAAAATAATAGGAGCTCGATACTAAATACGAGTAACTTATAGCTTATAAACGTAATACTATTAATACGTATATTAAAGTCCTCGCTTAGTAATTAATAAAATTAATTAACGCTATACTATACGAATACGTATTTTAAAAAGCTATTAAGAACGGCGCTAAGTTTAGTATATAGCGAATCGTTAAATATTTAAAATAAGAATTTACGCCCCCCGAACTAGTAATAAGGAATGCGGTTCGAGAGGAATATTAATAAGCCCTTAATAAAACGAGGACTAGAATTAACCCCTAACGTTAATATAAAGAGTAGTAGTCTACTTACCTCTAAGCTAAAACGTACGATATTTTAGAAATTAATAAAGAGATCGCCGTACTCGACTTCTTAGTTATAGTTAAGTCTAGACTTAACCTTATATAGGGCTAACGTATATATAAGACTTTTAGTAAATTAATAGCTTTTAGAACGTACACGAGGACCCTCGAGGAGATTACGTATATATTTAGCTTAGTAACTTAGGACGTATATATTAAACGACTTTTAGGTTAAAGAGGGGCTTACTCTACTTTTACTAAACGCTCTAACTTAGTTAATAACGTAAATAATAAGGGTAACGTTATATACCCTTATAATTACGTATACCCATAGCGCCCTACGGCGTACCGAAAATTAAAATAGGTACTTATAGGCCGAAATGCTAGTAAGTTACTAATATAAATACTAAGGAGCTATATAGAGGAAGTCCTCGCTACTATTAAATTAAGTAAATAGAAATTACTCTACGGTGAGCTTAAAAAAGCTAGTTAGCTAAGGAACGATAGAACCCCTAAAAAACCTAGGTTTTTAAAAAGATCCTCTAACTAACTTATAACGAGCTTATTAGTAAACTAGGACGAGGGCTACGTAGTCGCTATACTTATAAAGAGTTAGGACTTAGAAATAAACGTAATCTTTAGTATCCCTATAAGTAGCGCTTGCCCCCTTTCTTAGAGTATAATAATAAATAGCTATAAAGTAATATATTTAGTTAACGATAAGAGCCTATTTAAACCCGAGAGTTACGTACTATCGGGTAATAAAAACTATATTAAATTAGGAACTACTATACTATTTATTACCGTACGTAGTACTCATATTATAAAGGGCGTCCTAGACGGACCTAAAAAAAAGAGAACTTATAATCTAAAGCTCTAAAACGTCGCTTATATTAAAGGATTCTATATTAATATAGTCTTAAAGACTTTACTAAATAGAAGCGTACTTTAGTACTACGATTTAGATTATACTTTATAATAGGGAACGCTTTATAAGAGCACTATTAAAAAATAGCTTATCTAAAAGAACAATCTAGTCTTCTTCGAATATAAGCTCCTCTAATCCTATCCTTTTTCTATAAACCTTAAGCGTGTCCTATAGAGCCTAGCTAGTATTATATTACTAGTTAGCCGTAAAAAATTCCGTCGCTTATATTAACGTACCCGTAAGAGGTCTAATAACGCGCTCTTTTAATACCTTAAAATAGGTTATCTTAGACCTAATACTCTTTATTAATTATTATATAAGACTCGAGGTATGCGTATTAAACCTCTATTATAAATTAAGTATAAAGTATATATATTATCTAAAGCTAAAATAGTAGTTTTAAGAGGACTACCCTCGGAAAGAGCCTTACGGCCATAGTACCGTATATACTAAGATCTCTTCTACTTCGAACTATCTTTTAATAAACGATAATATATACTCATAGCTTCTAACGAATATAATAAGTAGCTTAGGGGGTTCCCTTTAAGGATAAAAATAGAAGAGGAAGTGCTTTTTATACTATAGAGCCTCGAGGTAGCGATTCGTCGTTAAAAAGGGACTCTAATCTACTTTTTTAAAAATAATAATAAGACTACTCTCCTAACCGTAAACGTTAGATACGTATATAAGACGTAGTATAGCGAGCTAGGAATTAAAATAGAACTTCTACTTTTATATATAAAAGAACCCGTAGGTAACGCTAAAAGAGTAAGTTAACTCGTAATTACTAAAGCTCGTAAAATATGCCTTTTTACGAACCTCTTTACGAATCTATAGGACGAAATAGTACTAGCGGCAATTTTTATTTATAATATTACCCTACGGGAGGCTAATAAAGGAGATTCGCTTATTATAATAGAAATTAATTAATAAAAGCGGTATTAACGCTAGTAATAGACGGGTTACTAAGTATAGGATTTTAAACCGGTTACCCCGTATCTTAGTAGCCTTTATATATATAGCTACTAAGTATACCCTTTTTATAAGGATCGTAAGAGGGGTATACGTTAGAAAGAGTTTAAAATACTTTCCCGCGGGTATATAAAATACCTAGTTAGATATATATTAAAAACGCATAACTTATATAGGGTCTAAGTACCCGCGCTTAAGTAAGTATTTATTATAAAGAATATTAAGTTTAATAAAGAAGTCTTTTATAATCCCGCACACGAGGAATAAGCTATCGTAAGCGAGTAAGCAAATTTAGTAATTTAAGAAATATAAGAACTCTTTAATACTAATAATAAGTTAGTTCGAGCACTTAGGGAAGTAAATCTAAACTTCGGAAATACTAATACTTAAGATAACTCTATAGTTAAGGATAGTATTATTATTAGATTTTTAACTATTTAGGACGCTAAGTAACCGATAGACGTATTCTAGGGTGCGGTAAATAAGGCTAAAGAGGCTAATATAGTCTTATTATTATTATTAACCCCTAAAATAACCCCCTTACGCGAGCTTAGGAATAGGGGTAAAAAAGGGGATATAATAACCGGGTTATAAACGGCTCTGCGCAATTTATAATCCTCTTTACGAGCGCTTATATATACTATAGAGGTTCTCGAGCCTTTAATTTCTAATAGCTCTTAATAAAACGCTAAAGTACGTAGTAAATAAGGTACTAATTATAAAAAAGTAATTCTTAATGCTAAAGTCGACGTTAGTAAGGAACCCTTATAATAAACCTCTACTATTATATAAGAACAGAGCTTATAAGAACTGCCTTATTAAGTATTAAGTAAAGCTCCGTTAGGTCCTAGATATTTAAACCGGGCCCGCAGACCTCTATAACGCTTTAATAATAATATCTTCGCGACGCTCTTATATTCGAATATAGGAGATAGCGATTACTATAACCGTCTTTAGGACTGCTTTTTCTCTACTTTTATACTTAATTAGTAAAAAGCTATAGAGGAAAGTAGTATAGGATATATAATACTCTATTAAGTAGTAAAAGGAGCAGTTTATAAGACTTACTTAGAGCGCTCTAGAGGAGTTTAGAAACTACGACTTACTAAAGTTAACTTCTAGAGCTTACTAAAGAAGTTTAGTAATATTAAATATCTCTTACCGTAACTATAGAAGTTACTTAGGGATACTATAGACGTAAAAATAAAAAAGCTAAGGGATATTAGTATATAAAAAGAGGTTGACCGTAATCCTAAATAAGGGATCCTACTTCTATTAAAGTAGGTATATATTTATAAGTATAACGTTAATAACGAGGTTAGCGAGGTAAAAGTACGTATATATATAAGGGGGGATATATAACTACTTAACCCCTTATAAAATACGTACGCTTCGACGCTCGCTACAAAGGCTTTTAAGCTTATAATAATAATAGCTACCTAATTTAACCTTAAGGCAGACTATTATAATACTATTAACGCATTCCTTAACGCGCCTCTTAAGAGCGAGAAGCTAATAATTATTAAATTCCTAGAGGGATATAAGGTTACTAATAAAGTAAGTAAACTCTAACGCGCTCTATATAGCCTCCGAGACTTATTAATTCTCTAGTTCTAAACTTTTACCTCTATACTCCGTAGTATAAATATAATATATAGTTACGAAGAGATTTATATCTACTAAACTATAGATAAGAAGGTAATATTAGTATTCTACGTTAATAACTTTATTATTTTATATTATTAAGATAACTAAAAGGCGGCTTAGGGGATCGTCGACGGTATAAAAGAATATATTAACTTTAAAAAGAATAGACTAATTAATTACTTCCTCGGAGTACGGATTTTATAAGACCGTACTACTCGTAAGGTTTACCTTATTTACGACGTATATATCGAGCGAGTTACTAAACGCTTCGACCTTATAAATTTACTATATCTAGCTACCCCTCTTCTTTAAGAAGAGTTTAAACTAAACGAGGGGTAGGTAATAAAGGAGGAAATAAAGAGCTACTAAGAGAAGGTTAGGAGTATGCTTTATATAGCTATTATAATTAGACTAGACGTCGCCTTTACTTACTCGTAATTATTACGGTTCCTAACTAACCTAAGCGTAACTTATATTAAAGTAATTAACTACTATATCCAATATCTCTATATAATAAAATATCTTACGCTTTACTACGGTAGTATACCGAGTACGTAATTATTACTTCTAGCTAGAGATACTAGCTTCGTAAATAACGAGGTAATACGACGATTATCTTAGGGATATATAATATTCCTTTTTAGCGGCCTAATTTAATAGAAATTAGTACGCTAGGTAATAGTTACGACGTTAATTACTAAAGCTAAGCTTCTTTACTTTAAGGAAACTATAAAAGAGACCATAGCTCTAAAGCGCCTTTTTAAAAACATTACCCTTAACCTAGGAGAAGTATAGTTAGTTAACTACGATAATTAATAAACGATTCGACTCGTCGTAGGGGAAGGAGAAAGAATAGTTACTTAACTTCGCTATATCGATATATAGAATATATAACTAAGATAAGAGCACGCTAGAGGTAGCTTTGAGATTACTTATATATTAATAAAAGATATACTAACAAATAGACTTACTAAAAACCTTTTACGAGCTAAGTTCGAATATTTCCGCACACTTCTTAACCTTTATAATACGTAAGAAGCTATTATAAATAGCTAAAATAGTTAAAAATAATTAATTTAGGCTATGCTTAGAAAAACTTAATATTTAAAAATAGATAATAAACGGAACTTAGAGTACGGCCCGGAGGCCTAAAATAAATAAAATAACCTTATCCCGCAGGGTATATATATATAAAAATAAGACCCGGGCTTATGCTTATTATTTAAACTCCTAGTTTACGAAGTACGCGATTATTAAAAATATAGTATTATTAAAAAAAAGGGTTAGTATGCGCGCTAAGAAACGCATTTTATATATTTCGAAGTTTATAAAACTAAGAATAGCGGGGGTAGCGGGGGGCGCGGGAGCTAGAATAACCGTTAGGTTAACGACTTAAAATATAAAAGCGGGCGGCGTAATAAGAAGTTAGTTATAAATAACTATAATAAGTATAAGAGAGGACCGGGGGCGCGCGTTAAAAAAGTCCTTTATATAAAAGCTAATATAGTTCTCGTATATCCTTTAGTTATTATATATTTAGTAGATAATACTATAGAGCTTAGTAATATCTTACTAAAACTATAATTAGAAGTGCGCTTTTTAATAATAAAAAAGGATAATATACTTATAAGAGAGGGAGCGCTACTTATAATAACCTTAGTAAGGGCCTAGGCTATTAGCTATAAAACGACTAGTATATTAATATACCCTTTAGCCGAACGGCCGTTAAAATAGTACGCATACTAGCTACTACTTTTTATAAAATAACGACTATTATCCTTAGTATTAGTATACTAGAGGGCTATTTTAAAATAGGGTAAGTACTAGATCTCCCGTTCCTTAGGAGCCTCTCCCTTAAGCTTTTTAAGGACTAAGTATACGTTAAATAGGCTTAGAATAATAAAGAGAACTATACTTATTATAGGGGGTACCTTAGCCTCTTAGCGTTCTTTTTTACTTCTTATTACCTTTTTAAAAAGAGCTAGCCTTATATTTTTTAGACTTTAGAATAATATTAAATATAAACTTTTAAAATAATAAGTATATAATATACCCTTTTTAAAAGGCTTATTATCTAAACTAATCTTATCCTTATTCTTAGACTCCGAGGGGGGGATAAGTAAAAGCCCGTTAGAGCTCTTATTATTATTATTTACTTTATTATCGCCCTTATTACGGCTACTAAGGAGAGCTTCGAACTTAATAAAGTTCTTAGTATTTTAATTAATAGCCTTAATATCCTCCTAGCTAGGGAGGGAGAGCTTAGTAACTAGGCCTTAGTAAGTAAGTAAGAGGTCGTAAGGGGGGGTAACGACTTAGAGGGGCTCGTTAGTATTATTACCTATCTAAACTCTTAATAAACTATATAATATATATATAAAAAATATTATAAAAATTGCGCAAAACTTATTATTACTTCCGGATATATTAAATATTTATATTTAGAATAAAATTAATAAACGATTTAACGGCGTAGGCGCGCGCGCGTAGTAAACGGGGGTACTTATAATAACTACGAGAGGTTAAAAAAAAGAAGAAAAATAATAGCTAGGCGACGCTATAAGAATTTAAATATACACAAGGTAGCTAAGTAGCCTGGCCCTTAGTAATTTATATACTAAAAATAATAAAATACGCGCTATTCTAAGTTAGGATTTTATTTATTTTAGATAAAGGGATATATTTATAATAAACGCGGTCTAAAAGATACGTATCCCTTATACTTATTTTTCCTTTATTTATATTCGACTAAATTAAGCTTTTATAAGGGCATTTAGAGATTCTATCTTAGGCATAATAGCTCCCTAGCGGTAGTAATTAGGGGGTATATTACGTAATAGGGATAGTAATCGCACCTTACAAAGTGCCCGTCACGTACTAAATTACGTATCTATCTTAGATATTATATATATAGACCTTTTCTTTTTATCTATTTCTATTTTAATAATTAAGCTACTTTTACTATACTCCGTATGCCCATTACTATGTACTATAACTCGTAATAATTATAAACTTAGCTCCTATTTATTATTATTATAATAGTTAAGTACCGTATTATCTATAGGTCGTATACTCTAAAAGCGAGAGGTAACCGTTCGAGTCTTTATATAAGTATAGTTTTTCTAATTAGTCTACTACTTACGGGGCTAAAGTATAGTATAAATACTAGGTTTTCTAACTAGTCTACTACTTATAGGGCTAAGGCTACTATTTATAAGGCTAAAGCGTAGTATAGACGTTTATTATATAGATAACGGCTCTAGGCGTCTAGGGGGTGTGTTACGAGATATGGATGTGGTTAATGCTGCCCATATTGAGTGGGCCCGCTTTTTGTGACAGAGTTCGTTGCCATCAGAGAGAGTCATTGGGTGCTTGGGAATTAACACCACATTTTCAGTCGTGAAGGCAGGACTTGGCAAAGACATTTGGACTTTACATGACTATGAGATTACCTATTTTCTCAAGGTAAGTACGACCAACTTCTCGGACTGCGTTTTACAGCATACTAAGCATGTCACAGCTCCTCTTTGTTCTCGAGTTCTTCTACATCATCGGCCTAGCCGTCGTTAAAGCGTCCATCCTCTTCTTCTTCTTGAAGATCTTCCCCAACCGAGGTTTCCGCCGCATCTTGTGGCTCATGCAGATCCTCAACATGCTCGTGGTGCTATCCTACGTGGTTCTATGCTTCGCGCAATGCCAGCCGTTCTCGCATTTCTGGAATGGATGGGATGGTGCGCACGAAGGCCACTGCGTCGACTTAAACAGGATCGGATTGAGCCACGTCTCACTCAACATCACTCTCGATATCATCATGCTTATTTTGACGATCACTCAGATCTACAAGCTTCAGCTTAACAGGAAGAAGAAGATTGGTGTCATGGCTATGTTCTTGGTCGGTGTCTTGTAAGTTCGACCCCTGCATGCCACCCCCATTGTGCATCGTCGATTAACACTAGTTGAAGCCTCACTATCGTCAGCATCCTGCGTATCAAGACACTCATCGCATTCGCAACCTCGCTCAACACTACCGCTGACTCAGTGGCTGTCGTTCTCTGGGCCTACGTAGAGCTTGGGGTTGGCATTGTGGTCGCGTGTATGCCCAACGTCTGGCAACTGCTAAAGACTTTGCCGTCTAAGGTGATTCAGTTGTCGACGACGCTTGCTTCCAACATGAGTCACTCAGGCACTCGCACTCGGCCCAGTTCTCAAATCTTCCTCGACAAGCGGAGTCCGACCAAGCAGTCGTTCACAGAGAGCTCATCGATTCAGGTTGCTTCGGCATCGTCACCGTCAGTCTCAATTCATTGAGATTGTTCTTTACTGCTGAACAGGGTACTAGATGCTGCCATGTTCTGAAATTCACGTTGAAAATTTTTTGTGTTCAGAAGTAATTTAACGGTGGCACATATTGATGCTTGGACACGATATCCGGCAAGGACGTGGCGTAGCTTGCCTGTGATCAATAGGCCAAGACAAATCTCTTCATGGTACTGTGTTCACAACTTCACCATTGCAAGAAAATATGAGCGATGGTGTGAAGTGTGCTTGTAGCCAGTACAAGCACATGTGATGTCCGCCCCGCGTCGTCACTTCAAATATCACATGAAGTGACATGGGTCTTGGACGTTCCATCAGATGTTGAAGAAGCTCTGTGTTGCGTCGTCGACGTTAAAGTGGACCAGGGATGAGTGCTAAAAGTCCCATATGAAGTGCTGGCGACATGTCCGCGCACTTAGTTGCGTGCCTTACCACCCTAAATCATGTGTTGGGCAGAATCGATTGTCCAATCATCAAGTTCAATTGAAAGTTCATCAGCTTGTAATTTCTATCCACGTGTATTGATGTTCATCGAGTCAGGGATGTGGGAGTCATCTCATCGCGATGCTGCGTTAGCGACCGGGATGAGATCATGCAGTGAACCCGATTGATCGCCGGTAGCCCCGTGCCGTGAGTCAACCAGCTCGTTGGGTTTCTCTAAGACGAATGGAATGAATGGAACAAGAACTTACTTGGTAGTATTCGGGACCACCTTTCAGTTTCACCAGTTCATCTATGTAGTGTGAATCATCTTCCATGCTGTGAACTATTCGCTGGGGTTATCTTATTGTGGTCTCTTCAGAACCCAACTTGTCAAGGCACGCAAACTTTGGAGGCAAACCTCCGCGCTGATGACTGCCCCTGGTCTCGGCTACCCACTGCCCACCGTAGCCACTGATAGCCGCCTTGCCAATTTTCGGACTTCGTTGGGAATAAGTGTCTCGGGAGCTTCTAGAAACAAGGCAAGAAACATGCGGCATGAGATCCATCGCCTCTTCTAGTCCATGTGCGAGTCTTAGGAAAGGCAGGCATGTACCAGGGCAATGGGAAGTTGAAGCACTACGCAGCATCTCACGTCGTGTCACTTGTCAGCCTGCCAGGTAACACAGCACGCGCTGCGCCCTCATCATCGCCAAGCATGACTCACTTCTCATCAGCCACTTAGTCCCCAATCAGCGGCCGTTGCAACCCACCATCAGGACCCTTGAACATCCCCAAGTTGGACTAATACTAAGCTTTCGGGAGCGTTCTGCAGGCCGGCTACAGGGATGAGCGAAGGCGCCCACGCGTTACAGCCTACGCCAGGCCCAACTCACCCGTCGGAGGCCAACATTATCAGTTTCGCCTCACAACATCGAGGTAATCTGTCTAGATGTACTTATATCTCTGCTGTTCATCGACATTGCATCTGTCTCATACTACAACCATCATCTTCGACCGGTCTCAAGTCACCGCGCGCACCTTTGCGTCAGACCCCTTGTCGACTTGCTCTACCTCTTTTCTACGCCCTTCCTAGGACACATCTCCCTTCCGGTCCTAACTTACACCACCCGCCACACGCAAACTCCAACCAGAAACAGCCCCCGTATATATAGCCACCTTCTGCCCAGCATGGGTCTAAGACTTCACAGCAGTAGCAGCGATGCCCTAGATCTAGATCTCAGTCAGCGGTACCTGCCCCCCGGCCCCTCGCAGGTCAGCAGGCCGCGCCCCCGCGCCCACTACAACGGCGCCTACTTCCACCCCGACGGCTCCATCGCCTTGCACCGAGAGCTCGCCGATCAGAAGCTTCCTCTCCTCGACCTCGTCCTCACCGCAAACCACCAGAAACGGGCCCGTCAGCACCGACAGACACGTCGGGGCCAGACTCACCGCTCTACACGGCAATGGCGCACTGACGAGGCGGCCGAGGGCCGCAACCTGGCCTCTAGTGGCCACAAACTCCCGGGCGAGCACCGTCGGACGCCGTCCCTGGAGAGACAAGAAGCCTTCCGGGATCCTCGCACAACGAAAGCCCGGCTCTACCCGGAAGACGCCCCCGACATCAAAGAGCTGTATCGGCTGGGTCTTCTCTACGACGATGAGCATATCCGTGGTCCTGCTTTCGGTCTCGATATCATTAATCACCATTCAGAGCCTGAGTACGCCATGCGCCCTGCCAAGCGGGCGCGCAAGTCCAAACCCCAGCAGATCTCATACGACGATGATGTGCAGCTCGCCCTCGACCTATCTCTAGCCGAACTCGGCCGAGATGAATCTTTCGCGCAATTTCTTTGCTCCCCAGAACTAGACGAGCTCCCTTCGGGCGATGAGTCCGACAGCAGCAGCACGTATAGCGCACGACTCGCGCCCCTGCAGTTCGTTTCCGAGCTCTTGGGGTCGCCAGATTATTTTAGCGATAACACGCCTGAGCTGACAACTGATTCCGCCTCTGATTCTTCTGTTTCTTTCAATTATTCTTCTGATGAGGAGCCAACCTCCGCTGAGACCCGTGGAACTTTGACGACAGGGACCAAATCTGATAAAATTACTGCCCAGAAGCTTGATAGTCCCTGGACGATGTCGGGTGACGGCTCGTAGCAAGTCCTAACAAGGATCCCCGCGCGCCACTCGGAACTCGACTGCGATTTCTTTGGCAAAGCGCTCGTGCCCCCGGAGTGGACTCGCCCTCATTTAGCCCGGCATCACCGGGATCGATGCACGTGGGTTGGTTCCAGGTCTCTGCATTCTGTTGCAATTCAGGAGTTATGGTAGGACAGCTGTGTGCTCGTGTAAAAATGACACTGAGCTCGCTGTCTTTGATCTTTTCATTTTTTGTCTGTATCTTCCCACCGCACAGCATAGCATTCAGCCACTTGTCGATTCTGAATAAAATCAAATTTTCAACCCTTACCTCTTGCAGTGACTCCTTCTATGCCCCCCACTTCAATGAGTAGATTTTGACAGACGTGCCCCTATTCCCGTATACAGCTTTCACACCAAACACTGATGGAAGCCTACTCAACCCACGCCATGGTATTCAGAACTCAGCAGAAAAGGAGAGTAAGGTTCCGGGGTAATAATTACTCAGCACATAGGATGATAATGAAGCTCGGGGTATCTATAGACACCGAGATTCAAAGATGATACTTAACTAAGCTCTGCGGAATTACGGGGGCGGTTCGAGACTGACGTCACCGTGCGCTGGGCGTGACGCTCGCGATGTAGTAGTCGAGGTCGCCGAAAGCACGAAGGTTTACTCAGGGACCGAATTGACCGAATAATGATCCTAACGCTGGGAGAAATTCTACTGGCGTGTACAATGCCTCAAAAGGCCCATGTCGCCTAGGTGTTGCCTATTCGGTGCATGACGAGAGTCATGTAACGTCTTTCCGAGGTTTAGCTAAAAGCTTAGCATAAGTGTAAATATATGAAGCTAGTCCTAATACCCTCTGGTTAACGCTGTCCAGAACTCCGTATTTGACTAATTTTCAGGAGGTAGAAAATTCGTAAAGGCAACCTTGCACAATACAAGTTCAGACACGAGGCGACGGCTTCCTTGCGAAAACAAAGATACTTTGCGTATTCTTGGGTACAGGAAAGACCACCACGGCTCTCTTAGCAAAAGACTTGTAAGGCTCCTGTTCTATCACAATCGCCAAATACTCGGAGAGCCTCATGAGATCCATCATATAGCCAAAAGTTCTTCAGCAGCGTTGAAAGTTTATTCTATGCAGGGGATCCGAGTACAGTCGGTCTAGAGATGGCTAGAACGTAGTCATGCGGTCGCCATTAGCTTCCACCGGGTCTCTGTAAATGAGCAAGACGACATTTGGTTTTCACAGGCTTCACGAGATTGTCTATGGAGCAACATAGTCAAACTCTAAGAAGTTGCTCTGTCTCCAGGCGAAAATACCCTGTTCCACCAAGCTGCGCACCTAACCTCCTCGCTTTCGGGCCCCCGGCAAAAAGACCTATCAACTCCACCCAAGTCTCGAGATAGCTTCAAACTGTAAGGTAAGTCATGGAGCTGTCCACTTGCATGAGTGAATGTCAATCATGAAGAACCGCATTTTGTTGATGATTTCCGGCTTCTCCGCCTCAAGTCGAGTATAAAGCATCTCGGAAAGCCATGAGGAATCAACTCTCCTGCCAGACAACTCACCAGCCTTCTCATCCACTCATTCTCAACCACACTCACTCATCATCACTCTTTACAACGACTGTCATTTATTCCATTTATCAAGATGCATTTCCAACTCATCCAATCCGCGGCTCTGTTGGCCGCTGTCCTGCCGACGGCCCTCGCAGCCGTTCCCTCTGACTCTTTGGAACGCCGGGCTGAGTGGACCACCACCACTCAGGATATCGAGCTCTCCGAGTTAGGAAACATTGAGTTGTACTCTCAGAATGAGAACCCTGCCAACGTGGTTCAGAGAGAGCTTGAAGCACGAAGCTCCGCGTCTGCCTTTGTCTGTAGAGGTCGTCGCCCCTTGCCCCGCAGCGGCGGAAAGCAACCTTCCTCCTATATACTTTTTCTTAGCACGCACTATTAATACGGGCCACTCTACTATACTAACCTCCTTAATAAGGCCTATTCTAACCCCCTTTCTCCTATATTAATTATAATTAGCTTAGGTAATAGCTATTATACGCTGCTATAGCTACTCCCCTCTTTAAATACTTTTAATACCCTCTTAGGTTTTATTATAATTATTTAGTTTATACTATTTTAATTTTTAATTAAAAAACGCTATATTTTAAACTTTATTAAAGTAACGCTTATAACCCTTAAAATTATAAAGGTTTTAATTATAAGACCTAGGCTAGACGTGTTTACTATTATAACTTAGCTTAAATTAATAATAATAACTTAACCCCCCCTTAATTATAAAACGCGTTTTAATAGGATTATAATTATTAATAAAATTAGGACCTATTTTTTTAGCTTTTATTTTATAAAGGATGTTACCCTCGTAGCTATTTAAAAGTCCTTTTAGTTATTAAAAAACTTTAAATATATTATTATTATAAGTTATTATATTACTAAGCTCGTGACTTTTTTTAAAAAACCTTAGCTATTACTTACTAAAACTTGTTAATATAAGTTAGATTATAAAATTATAATAAGCCTCTTTTTTATTAAAACACTTTTTTAGAGCTCTAGTTATTATACTTAATATCTTATTAATTATTAACCCTAAGGGCTTATAGTTTAAGTTTTAAATATAACGAGCGATTTATAAAAAGGAGTTAAAAACGTACTTCCCTCCCCTAATACTTATATTTTTATCTACCTCGACCCTAAGAATCCCCGCTACTAAGTAAAAGTATAGTTTATTTATAAAAAAGTTATAAAAAATTACTTACTTAAGGGCGAAGATATTAACTTAGTAATTAGGGTTTTAATTAGTTACGTACTTATTTTAAAAACCTTAGGAATATAATAAGTTATACTTAGTTATTACACTTAGCTATTTAAACTTTTTAATATAATTATTATTAAAGGATCTAAGATTTAGTTTACTTATATTATTAAAAGTATTAAGACTTAGATCCCCGGCCTTAATAAGTAACCCCTTAATTTTAATACGTATATCCGGGACGAAGTTAGAATAATAATAAGGATAACCCCCCTCTATTACTAAACCTCTAACTTAATAAACGGCCCCTATATAACTTATATTATATCTTTTTTAAAACTAATAAAAAGGCTTTTTAGTATTTTTAAATTAGTAATAGCTTAGTTACTTACCTACCGACCCCTTTTTAAGTAGTACTAGGTCTACTTAGATTAATATAGCTCTAAGGACTATATTAAAACTTAATACTATTACTATTATAAAAAGCTAGGATATAATAGTAATTATATTATAATCGTCCCTTAGTATATAAACTACTAAGGGCTATATATAAATAACTATATAAGCTACTTTATATACCCTTAAAAAAAAGATAATATTATTATTTATTAGACCTCTTAATAAAAAAAACTCTTACGTAAAGTAAGTAAAAAACTTTATATATAAATTACGAAGCTCGACCTCTTCCTAAGCCCTATTCCTAAGTTAGACTTTATAAAATCCCTAAGTACTTAGCTTTAAAATAAGATTATAAATATTAAAATAGAAAGACTTATTAAGGATATTATTTAGAGGTCTATAGTTATTAATATAGCTACGTATAATACTAAAGACTACTTAAGTAAATAAAAATAAACTTATTTAACTATTATAAAGTTAAATAGTATTATAAATTCTATTTTAAAAAGCGGCGACTACCCTCTTTTTAAAAAATAGGGCTCTAAACTCCTTTTTAAAAATAGTTTAGAATACGAGGAGCTTATTTTAAAAAAGAAGAGTAAGAGTAAATATAAAAGCGCCTCGTATAGGCGCTTTATAACTACTTATAACTAACATATTTAATATATATTAAAATTAAAATACTATAAGCTAATATATAAAAAAACGGCTATAAGTACGACTACGCCCTTATTATGATTAAATTTAAATAAATAAATATTTTATTACTATAAGAGCTATAATATAATATAAGTAAACTATAGAATATTACTAAATCTTACCTTAGCTTTGCCCTATACTTACTAATTTAGAACTAAGTTATAATTATTAATAAACCCCGGGTCTTTATGTACGTTTACCGGACCCTCTTATACCTAGCGGTATTTAATATTATAAAGCTCCCTTATTAAAACTTATTTAGAGTATATATCCTAAAGTATTATATCCTTAACGTTTATTATACCCTTAATAAGAAGTATATATTAATAATACTTAAGTATTAAACCCCCCTATAAAAGCTATTTATTATAGAGGATCTAAACTCTTATTATACTAATTAATAACTAAGGACCCCCTTATATACCCTTAGGAACTACTTTACTAATTAAATAAATAGCTATTACTTTATTATACTAAACCCTATAGGGGTCCCTACTTATAAAATAAGTAATATACTTAACCTAGCTATTTTTAACGTCCCCCTAGCCCGGATTTAAATTACTAACTATATATATACTAAATTAGATTATAATACCCTTATTATAACTATCCCCTTTCTTATTAACTTAGGTAATACGTATTAGCTAAGAAAGAAGAAGCGAAGGATTAAATTAGAAAATATATTATAATTCGTAGAGAGGGTTAGGGAGCTAACTTAAGTATTATATACTATATATAATATTATATAAAATATTAATCTAGCCGCGGAGAGCTTTAATAACGTATTTTAATATATTTATATTTCCTCTTTTACTTTATATTATATAAAAAATAAGGGGACGAAGTAATAAGACGAATTATATACTAAAGCTAATAAATATTTTAAAATAATATACGTAGCCGACCCCTCATCTTTTATTATAACTATAATTAATTAGTAACGTAATAGTACTATATAAAGGGCTAAGGCTACTATATAGGCTAAAATAATCTCCTTTATTAAAAAGGATTTAGATATATACTAAATTATAAGTTAGAACTAGCCTAAGCTTTAGGTCTAATCCCCTTTTTTATAAGATAATAAGAATATAATTACTAAACTTACTAAGAAAGTAATACTCCTCTAAAAAAAGCTCTTAGAGCGTATAACTATAAAAAATAACGTATATTTTAACTTTATAATACGCCCTTAATAATTATTACTTTAGGATTTTATTATTTATTAATACGAAATAAATAATATAGTACTTAGTATAAGAAATACTACCCCTAGCGTAAATAATATTATAGTTTTAATATTACGGGCTTATTAGCTATATATTAATAATTACGTCTATTATTTTTATTAAGCCTATTTCGTATTTAAATACTACCCTAAGGCCTAGCGAGATATTAAAGTAGTAATAATACTAAAGCCTAATTAGGATATACGTACTTATAAGGGCTAGTACCTAGTTTTATTCTTAGCGACCCTAGGGAAGGGGCTAGAGCGCTTTATAGCTAAGAGGATATTTTATATTACTATTACCCGAGGTATACTTAACTTATAAGTAGCCGGGGTATTACTTAAATAATTAGCTATAGATATAGCTAAAGTAATAGCTTATAATATATAAATTACTTTTAATAAAAAGCTAGTTATTATTATTATTATAATAAATATTAAAAGAGCTTTTAACTTAGTATTATATAACCGGCTATATAATTAGCTCTAGGTATAGGGTTAGCTTAAGAATATTATTACCTAAGTATAGTACTTTAATTAGTTATACTAAGCCTCGGTTTATTATAAAGGATATTAAACTCCTATATCCCCTCTTTTTTATAATCTATTATAGGGATTACCGATCTTACTTATCCTCTTCTTATTATATATTAAATAGATTTATTAAATTAGCTTAGAGTCTTTTAAATTTAGTTATACTAATAACTATATAATACTAAGTATTAAGAAGGACCTTATTAAGGCTACTTCTTAAGTATAATAGATTTTAGATAATATTATTACTTAGGGTAGGGATAATACTATTTAGTTTAATCCTAAAAAGACTAAAGTCCTTTATTTTATAAAATAGACCTTACTAAGGGCTAGAGATATTACCCCCCCCCCCCCTATTTACTATAATAATAAGGAGATTAGACCTTATAAAAAGGGTATTATAAAGTAGCTAAGTATTACTTTTAATAAAAAGCTACTTTTTTATAACTATATTACTAATTATTAAAATAAGGCTAGGTTTATAATTAGTTATATTAAAGGCCTTAATAAAGTTTTTAATAGTACGCCCTTAGTTATTATATATAAAGCGATTTATATTATTATTATTCCTAAGGCCTTATATAGCGCTAAGCTATAGTACCTTAGCTTAACCCGACCTATTTTTAAAATTAGGGTTAATTCTAAGATACGTACTTAACTAGAAGTTTAATACGGGCTAAAGTTAGTTATTAAGACTTTTTAAACCCTTATTAATATTATTTTAAAGAGCTCCCTCTTAGTATAGCGGATTATATTAATTATAGTATTATTATACGAAGCGAGTATATTATTAATAAAGCTTTTCTTAAACTCCCTTAGAGACCGCTATGCTATTAGGCTTTTTATACTAAATTACTCTTATCCTTTAGCTTAGAAGATTTATAATTATAAGCTATTACATAACTATAAAAACCCCTTTTACTTAACTACGCTTATTTAAGTAGTTAATTAAGTTAAACGTCCCCTATAACTAGCCTTATTACTCTATAACTTTTTAATTATAAATAACTTTAGTAATACTTAAGAAGTAATTAAAACGGAAAAGATATAAAGCTATTATAAATAGTATAAATCTTTTTTTATTATATATATTATAGCTTATATAAATAGGTTATAAATAACTCTAGAGGCTATGGGCTTTAAATATACTATTTATTAAGGATTATAATTAATTTATCTTAGGTACTACTACCTCCCCTAGGCTAAGGTTTTTAATATTAAAATAAAAAGGGCTATTATAGGTCTTTATATAGTATTAAGGCTTAGGAATAAGTTTATTATAGCTATTATAGTTTACTTAAATAACTAGGCTATTATTAAGTACTTAAATAGTACCCCCCCCTTATTTTTTTAATAAGCTATTCTCGAGTTTAGGGAGCTTATTAAAAACGCTAAGGTCCCCGTTACTTTTTATTAAATACTTAGTTATAAGGGTATTATAGAGAACGAAATAGTAAACTAATTAGTTAAAAAAAGTATTATTATAAGTCCCTTTAACCTACTTATACGCCCCCTAATTACTACTTATATTAAGTATTATATTTAAGAGAGATAGCTAATTATACTCCGGGGCTAATAAGAGGATTATTAACTAGACTTTTATAGGGCCCTTATTTTACTTATTAATAACGTAACGAGCCCCGAGCTAAAGTTATTTATATAACGCTAGTTTTATTAGCTTTTTTTAGCTAAGTCCGGCTATAAGGACTATATTATATATTACTATTTATATAACTATAAAAATATTAACCTCTACTATTTATATAAAAAGGAAAAGGTACTTAATTATATTTATTATTACTATTTAGTTTTATATAAGAATACGCTATAGTTTACCTAAGCTAACTTTATTTAGTATTAACTTAGTAAAGACTAGTTTATTTATATTATATTATTATAGAGCTCTTAGTTCTTTATTAATATTTATTTAAAATAAACTAATATTTATTAAAATCGGGTTAGCGCGCGCAGAATTAGCTATAATAATACTAGACTTATATTTATTATTAGATAGTATAGCTATAATAGAGGTATCGGGGTGCCCCCCTTAACCTTTATATTAATAAACTAACGTAATAAGACGTGCTATATAGTTTATATCCTAATTAATTATTTAAAATAAACCTTTTTAAGCTAAACCCCCCTATTATAATAAGTTTATTAATATAGCCGTTAGCTCCCTTAGCGGATATTAATTTTATAGGGCGAGTATATTAATACGGCTCGTTTAATTAAGATACGTAATAAGCTATATACCCCGTTAACCTTACGAAACTTATATCTATTTATAATAGTACTAATAGTAATATTACTCTTTATCTATATTATATTAATACTTGACTTTATTATATAATATAATATATTACTTTATATTATAATATATATTATATACTTCCCCCCCCATTTTATTATTTTATATTTTATATTATATTATTCTCCCTCTACTTATTAAAAGAGCTAGACTTTTTACCTCGGGTAATAATACTTACTATAGTATAATAACGGTCTTCTTATAAATATATAAAATACTACTTAGTTAGTTTATTATATTACTAATATAATACTTAAACCTTACTAAGTATATTTACCCTAGGTTATAAGATATTACGGGGGGCTATATATAGGTAAAAGGGTTAATTTTAAATTATATATTATATTATTTTATAAGAGGGTATTATATAGGCTCTATAGAGCACAGTATACGGTTTTATAATTTAACGTAGTATAGTTGCCTTTTACCTCACTTAAGGACACTACGGCATAAAATAGCACAAACAAACAAACAAACAAACAAAGCAGCGGCGGAAAGGTATGAGCTTGTCATCTCGTACGTACCTAAGTAAGGCTCGTGCTAACATTTAACCAGTGGCTTTACCGTGAAGCCACCTGTGACCGCACTGGCACCGACGTGAACGCCTTCAAAGTGAGCGTACCTCATCCCGCCCTGGAGGATGCACGCTAACAAGATTCAGGTATCCTGCATGGCCGAGAACTCCCACGCCGACATCCTCTACCGCCTCCCCGGCGCTTGTGGCAAGAACCAGTGGTGCGTCGAGTTCCACGGCTACAACGAGATTGGCCAGGGCGCTTGGGACGTCACCTGCGTCGACAAGCCCAACATCCACACCTGGGTCGCCAACACCTTCTCCAACCCGGGCCAAGTCACCACTTGCAGCGCCGGATGGAACAACAATGGCAAGCGTAACCTCAAGGCTACATTCGAAGTCGACGTCATGGATGATGGTGGAATCAACCGCATCAACCCCAGGGAGGTGTACTACCAGCTTGGTGGCAAGCGGATCGGTGTCTCCCGCAGCGGTGACTCTGAGGTCGGTTCGGGATCTATCATCATCCCCCCTGGTGGATCTATTCAGGCTTGTGTCACTGCGTACTCTGGACAGATCATCAACATGCTTGGTGCTCTTACTTCTCTCGTGTCGCTTTAGACCCGGATCAAGGTGGTCCGGCAACGTCTTCAGATGCTTGAAAATCGTCTGACAGCGTTTGATATCTAATCGGGGTTTATTATAATTGGTAGATCAGCACAGTCATTACCGAATATTTACTTTGGATACGCTTAATTTAGTCAAACAATTTCTATATCTCTACGACTGGTTCAATACATATTGTGGGACAAAATCTTTAAACGTCTGTTCCAAGTACCTCGAGGAAAACGTGAAGGATCCGCGTCAAATGCTGTCTATAGAGCACTGCTTCACAGACGCGTGTAATGTCTGGCGCATACCAGGAAGAGTTCGGGATGGTGATTTATTTACATTGAGATATTACTGAAGTTTTGATTACAAACAATAGGTACAATTGGAAAGACGCGGCGTTATATGGTAAGACCACCAGTCGCTGTATGCTCAGCCACGGAGCTATGAAAGCCTCGCCCAAGCCCATCGCAGGCCCTGCAGACAAGCTACGTGTGGGTAGTTACGTCTTGGACCACATGTTCCAGAAGTAGACAGGGTATTCAATCATTGCCGCTGCATCGAAGGGCGGCGGGAAGACGGCATCGTCCAACTTGCCATCTCCATCCTTCAACTTGTAGCACTCCTAGTCATTGATCAGTGCGGCGCGGGAGTCACGGATCCAGTGCTTCATGTCTTCGGCTTCACTATCGCTGATGGTGTAATGCTTAAGTTTGCTATCAACACCAATCTCGGCGTAGCCAAGTCCGATGCAGTTCTGACGACTGGTCAGCATCCCATTCGGTGTGAAAAGACGAAGATGGTAGCGGCTTCGCAAACTCACATTATCATACCACATGCGCGCCGCTTTGCTTTCGAAAGCTTCCTGGTTCATGTAAGTGACACCATTCCTCTGGCAAGAGAAGCACAATCAATATTCCAACTCAGTCTGGCAAGATCAAAAACAGGCAGATACATGTACTCACAGTCGGGACAACTTTTTGATCGGCGGACGTGACGAGGAACTTTTACTCTCTCTTGTTTGCTGTCTTCATAGAGCGGATGAGTGCAAACTCTCTCTGACAAATGCGTTAGTAACTTGATGTCTTGGGTTTTGCAAGAATAAGGGAAACTTACGAATTTCCCAAAGACGTTGGCTGGCATCATATCCATTATGTCGCCCATCCACTTAGAACTCAACCACGCACCATCGTCGAAATAGCGTAGAATGTACTCCCGCATGCCCTCTTCGCCAATCCTTTGTTTCTAGGAGGACAGTCTTCCATATCGAGCATTACGATGACCGGGAAGAGACTCCTGTCTGCCAGTCATCTGCTTTTCATGGGGTCGGTCTCGCTCTCACCTTTCAACCCGGGAAGTCTGGACGAGGTTGCTCGTCTGCCGACACGCGGGAGGTCTCTCAACAACCCATCCTGAGAAGATAATGTCACACAGGTAATGTCACACATTCAAAGAGGCCGATTATTCTAGTAACTTACAAATGCCTGTCTTGAGATCTTGCTGCGGTGCTACTTGACATAAGCACAGTGCAGTGAGAAAAAGTTCACTGTCTCTGGCATGAGACATGGGCATACCAAGATACTTCACCGTCACATGTAACTTATGCTGGTCTCCCATATGTGGTCGCATTGTGCCGCTTCCCGAGAGAGCGCAATTACTTCATATGATGATGATAAGACTTCCAATCTAAGCTCATCACTGCAAAACCAGTCCATCCCCTGAGCCAAGCTCAACGAAATCGTATTCTGGAACTTTGCCATTCATCCTTGCCTCTTCAGCCTCGACAGCCTGTTTAAGAGTATATTGCGTACGCATAAGCAGTGGTGCGATGAGCCCACCGCCCTCCTTTGCCTCATCGTGTGTCGCAACCCAATACCGAGCTCCAGTCTCAGCCACAGCTTGGATACCATTCAGAGCTCCCAAGTTTAACTGTTTCGTCATCCAGATGCGGACGTCGTGAAGGCCATGAAGTAAAGCGAGTGTTGAGAAGCCGGACTTGCGAATGCATTCTAGATCTGTTGCTTGTATACCGTGAGGAGAGTATAATATTGTCTCCGGTGTTTCCGAGTCAAAGGCAATCATAATGGCCGAATGATAATACAGGGCGTTTCCTTCCGTGATGACGCGCCCAATTCCGACCCATGGCGGGAGGCCGGAAATGCTAAGATCAGACTTCCAATCTTTTGTTTCGGAGGAGAATCCAGGGGTAGTGGTGACGGAAGAAAAGTGACTCCATGAGCGGATGAGGTCAGCAGCTTTATCAGTAGCAAACACTGGCGTTGATTTTGGAAGTTCTTCTAGAGTCGCTTGGTGACAGTGATCGGTGAACTCATGCGAAATAGCCACGACGTCGATATATGATCTGTCAGTGACCTTTGGGGTTTCGGAGCCGTCTTCAAAGCCTGCAAGAATTGAATTGAGTTGGTCCATAGTTTTCAGGCTAGGTTCGACGACATGCCACTGTGTGGAGAACCATGACGCGACGTCGGACTGCGGACCTTGCAGCCACGGGTCGATGAGAACATTAAAATGCTTTCGACCAGCAGGCGGGACCGACGATGGAGGATAAGGCAGTTGAATGAGCCATGTGGTATCGGCATTGAGGTGTACGAGGACGGGCCGTTGAGACCTCAACGCTTCCAACCAGCCAGCTCGGTCGCCGACTTTGATCGTAGCCGGCGCCGTTGATGCTTGTGGTTTATCTTGAATAGCCATAAGAATGCCGATGGCTTCGGGTTTCGTGGTGGAGGTTCGAGGTTGAGGTGTTCAAGATGCGTTCTTGATGGGGGTTTACTCGGCGCACGACGGTTCCAGTTGATGTTGGATTGGTGTCCTGAAGAGGAAGAGAATGACGTAGTCGAGTTGCTCCGCCCCCATGATCCGTTTCCAACATGTACTAGCATCACGTCGTATGGCTGGCAACTCCAACTACCTCAGTGATTACTTGGTGCACAGGTCAGGTGAACGCAAGCCATGAAACGGCGGCTTAACTGTATCACAAGTCTATAACATTATTATAACAGTGTGCACAATCTCTAAAATCTATCTCTGCATGTTTTACACTCGTGACGGGGGTTTCCACATTGGAGTAATTCCAGCTCTCGGACCCCCTTTGGAGATTACTTCATCGCACGGACTTGATGGTCACCATGAGCGGGTGTTTTTCCCATAGAATGTAAGACTTTTGATCCGACCAATTCTCACTCTCTTGGCAAAGGCTGAGGTCAAAGTTCCAAAGCGTTTTGGCCAGGATGAGTCTCATTTCGTGCCAAGCAAGACTAAGACCGGAAAATTATGGTCAGCCGGCCGAAGCTGCTGCAACTTAGAGAAGGAAGAAGACTTACTTGATTCCAATGCAGTTCCGAGGGCCGATAGAGAATGGCTGGACAACCTCTTTCGTGTTTGGCTCATACTCTGGCCCGGGAATCCACCGCTCAGGGATGAATGCTTCAGGATCCTTGAAGTTGCGCGGCGAATGGTTCGCAGGGAACTGCGGGACGGAGACGCGAGTCTGAAATAACAATTAGCAACCTTTATCCATTATGAGAGGCAGTTCACAAGATTTCATGCCTTTTCCGGGATCCAATGTCCTGCAACAGCGCTACCACCCTCGGGGACTTCCCTCCAGACTCCAACAGGAACTGGGGGGTACCAACGCAGTGCCTCATTGAGAACGGCCGTCATGTATGGCAACGCAGAAAGTCTCTGAATGTCCAAATCTTCTTCAGAGTCTACTCCGCGTATTTCGCTCACAAGACGAGCCAGCTTGTCGGGGTTCCGGAGGAGCAAGTATGTGACGCCACTGAGAATGGTTGCCGTGGTCTCGGATCCAGCGACCATGAAGACAGACGCGTTGTTATACATGTCAAACTTGTCAATCTGTTTTCCCTCGGGCTGGCTGAGGACCAATTTCCAGATATCGGCCTTATCGGTGTCCCTTTCAAGCCTGCGATCGACTCGTTCAATGGAATGCCTGAAGTGCATGTCGGCAGCCTGCTTGAGTCTCGGTGGTGTGATCAACTTCACAATGTTGCCCAGCCATGACCACTCCCGACCAACTTGGGCGAAGGCGCCGTTCTTGAGATTGTCGAAAATGTTGGCGACCCATTCTGAGTATTCTGAGTCGGCGAGAAGGCCAAGCGATTCTCCAAACGCCAGCTCAGCCATGATGTCGAATGTCGTCAGGTTTTATAACTTCACCATGTCGAACTTGGCGTCTGAGTCTGTCTGGATGCCACGGCGGATGTTTCCCATGAGCTGATCTACGTACGACAAAATCAGTGGTGCCTGAGCCTTGAGGCTTCTTTCCGAAAACGCTGGCGAGAAGACTCTTCGGAGGCGGCTGTGGTCGGAGTCTGGCAATGTCGTGATCAGATTGCGGTGGCCGTTGGGGTCGGTTCCGTACACACGCGGATCTTTGGGGAAGTTTTTCTTGCCTCCCGTCTTGTGGGCGTAGATGTCCTTCCAAGCCTGGCCGTTGATGATGCTAAGTCTGGAGGCCCCAATTCGTACAACATCACCGTACTTGGCGTGAAGAGAGCTGAGCCATGGAAGCATTTCCCCCTTTGTATGCACTGCCATGTATGGAATGTCCGAACAGCGGGCATAGAGCGGACCAGGGAATTTGACTAGAGGATGAAAGTACGCATTGTACAAGAGCCCGACGACGAAGTAGACGGGAATCTATAACAGGAGAAGTGAGTCGTCATGATTAGCTCATACAGCTCGTTGTATGACTTAGCAGCGTTCGACTTACGAGAACCAATGTTGCAATAAGCATTTGTGCTGGACTAATTTGAGCCAAACTCTCCAACACCGTGGCCGAGAAGGTCGACCAATTGGCCAGAATTTTGTTCGTATCAACTGTCATCTTTACTGACTATGATGAGCTGTGTTCAAATTTGGCTATAGTCTAGACGAAGTGCGAACCGCCCATTACTTATACCAACATTCTGTGTTCCCTGGAGTGGCCCTCCCATCAACAACCGAGTATCGGCCACTAGGAGTGTAGCGAAACTCCGTGACAAAGCTCTCCAAACAAGACAAAACTCCGCTGGGTACTAATTTCAGTCTTCCAACCCCGAATATCATCGCATTGTAAGGGCATTGGCAAAGAAATGCATGAGCCGGCCGTCGGATCGCCAATGTCCCACTACTTTCGGGGTGGAGTTCGGAGCGGACTGAAGGGGGCCCACTTTCGACCAAACTTCGGAACAACTTTCTCGGAGAACCGGGAAAATATTCACTTCCGGGTGTCCGCACAGGATCAGCATTCCCCCTTGTGCAACCGGTACGCTTTTGTGCCCAGGATAGGGCCCTAACTCACCGCGTTATTCTCAACTAGCCTTTCGGCGCATGATAGCTGTTGTATTCATTGACTTGCAGCTGGTGTGATGTTTTCTCGGAGTGGCGGCTGCCCCCAAGGGTCCAATGAGAAGGGGCTTGGGTATTTCAGGAAATAATGAGCTGTCAATGAACATTGGTCAAGTATCTTTCCATCCCATGATACCTAGATCTACCTATATATAAATGCTGCCGGTCGACTCAAAAGGCCGAAAATCAAATCATTCATCGCCCAGGCATAACTATCTACAAGATCCTCATAAAGCAACAGGGAATACCGAATCTTCCGGCTCATCTTCGTTCTCCCGCCCACTCATAGTCTCCAAGAAGGACCATGCGGAAGTTTCAGGATTCGAAAAATGACCCCGTCCGACACCAATGTACGAAAACGGCGGCACCCCTTCAGCCTCTAATGCGTGTGCCCACATCTGCGTGTTGACTGGCGTTGTTTCTTGAGGATTCAGTGAGCCTAGAGGGTTGTTACCGTTATGAACAACGTTTTCGACACAAGCTCGTAGCTTAACGATGTATTCCGGTGACTCTCCCGGGAAACCAGATCTAGTGAGCAGATCCAATCTCTTCGACCATGCCCGTAATACGAAATGTGCCAGAGTCGCGCAGGATTTGTCGGTAACGTTGAATAACCCGGGCCGGAACCGGTAGAGTATTTCAATCTTTTCCCAAGCACGTTGTGCAATGGGTCCTTCAAGTCTTTGTCCCAACAGCACCACGACGTAGAGTAGTACCTCGAATTGGAAGTTGAAATCAGCGAACCAGAGGAAACCCGTATCCTCTGAAGAAGAGTAAAGGAACGACGTATGCTCAAGCATGGAAACAGCCCACATGAAAGCATTGTCCTCTCCGCTCTGAACCACGGCGTCAGGTCTAGGCCCGTCACTAATGCTCTTGATCAAGTGCCGTTTCTGTACAAGAAGAGCCGATATGAGCCCTTGAGCCATGACGTGTACTTGTCCCGCGTGGGGGTTGCATCGATTGTCCAAGATGTGCTGGAGCCCCTGTTCGAACAACTCGAAATGGGTAAGGTAGTAGCTCATCTGCTGTTCTCTCGTTCCCCCTGCTACTGGGGGAGCACCGCCGGACTCATTCAGCTCGCCCATCATTTTCACCGGCTCGAGACCGGGCGTGTCGACTAGAAACTTGGTGATTTTGTGTCGGACCAAGCATAGAATCATCTCTGATGGGCCGTCGCGGTCCGGTGTTGGCTGCGCAGCGGCCGGAAAGATGTCCGCGTCGTTCAAGTTGCTCGGCTCCCTAGCATCCCAGTCCCGAGGGAGCAGCGAGTGGCCAAAGCCGGAGAACAAAGCAAACTTTGCGTCGAGTGATACCAGCTGCCACCATACCCTGCGCCTCATCTCTGATTCAAAGGGCTTCAGGCCAAGCACATCGCCGTCGCGGTGGAGCCCCATCTTTTGAGCGATTCGGATGACGGTGCCGCTGAAGACCCACGAGCTGTGGCGGTCATATCTGTCTTGTAAGGAATACTGCCGATAAAGTCAGTATATCGCTTCGGCTTTCTTAGCTGTGGGGTCGTAGTTACCAAACTTACCAAGTACAGGCAGAGCGACTGGAGAATGACTAGATCGTTAGTACGCATGAAATTGAGCTGCCTCATTGTCTGGCGGATGCCAGCGGAAAACAAGGCCACGGCAGCTTCTTTAGTCTTTTTCAGCGCGGCCAAACATTCCTCCTCTGACATGGCAACAACTGCCATCAAAAAGATGGACAGCAGTAGTGCCATGGTATTTTCTGGCAGACCTTGGGTGCCATTTGTAGCTTCCACGACATAGGGCTGAAAGGTGTGAACATGAATCACTTTGGTGAAGGGATTCACTCGGTCAAGAAAGATTTGCCAAAGCTTGAAAACAAGTGCGGCATCCGGCCAAGCGTCGAGAACTGAAGATTTGGGGGCGTCATCTCCAAGGAGTAGATCTGTGTTTGGGTCGGAAGGCCTGCTATCAAGTGGACTGCTGCGTTCGTTCTCATCAAGGCTGATGAGCTCATCCATGGCTCGGAGCTACGGTAAGGTATGTCATGTGAGTGGTTTGATGTCCAACGATAAGTGCGGAGAATGACGTACCTCCTCATTAACCAGCCCCAAGAGGTAGTTATCCATGAAGGCGAGCTTGCCATTTGGATCTTCTACCAGCTTCCCTTCCGGTGTCCATCTAGAGACCGGAGAAGGGTCCGCCGGACTTTGAGACTGCGACGTCTTTGGCGTGGAGACAGCATTCGGGGAAGCACTTGACGCCACCGCTGGAGCTTGACCACTCAGTAGCTGCTCACAGCGGGCTAGACGTGCTTTGAGAGCTTGATTGTACGGCTTCCTCCCTCGCGGAGGAGCTGGCGTTCCAGGGATGCATTGGCTGGATGACTAGTAGCAACACATCAACCTCAAGTCCTCTAAGGCGCGGAGCAACCCGACGGAACATAACATACCCTAATGCAATTTGCACAAGGAAACACCCGGCTGCACTTGACTTTCCGCTTTTGGCATGCAACGCAGGCAATGAGGCGCCGACCGGTACCTGGCTGGTCACTATCGGGAGATATCGAGTCCGGCCCCGAGGCTCCGGATGGGAAGGTGGCCATGTTTCCCTAGGCGAGACAAGGGCCGAGAGTCCCAGCGGGCCCGAAAGAACAGCCGGCGCTGTGAGGGCAAGAGGGAGGACTTTAACACTGGCCGGAAAGGAGAGGTGACGTGGAGCTTTGTTGCTTCGTGGTATGGGGAGGTCTGCATATGTCACGTCGATACGGGTGCGCAAAAGATGGTGCCGCCTCCTTTTAATTCGCTCTGTACAGAGTTTCTGTCCTTCGGTATCGAAAGTTTGTCCGACGATCCGCAAACCCATGTTTCACTAGCTAGCGCTGTGCGTAATTGCTGAGTCGCCCCCGCTTACCTGGGTCTCTGTAGATAGTGCAATGGGAGTGTCGGATTAAAAGTCATAGCTCAAAGACCTAGCGGCAATAAGCTTGCTGCTAGCATAGCTGAACATACGCGCATCTCTTCATGATTAATTGTATGTTGTTAAAAGCAACATTGTCTCAAGATGGCAGTAGCCTAGTGGCTGGTTCAGGAGCATGAGCTTGGTCTTAACAAGAAATTAGCATAAGCTTTGCATACAATAAGCCATGAGTTAGCACAAGGCATTCAATCTTCATTACCTTACATGTACCTCCATGAACCTTCAATTGATCCCAACTTGAGCCCACTCAACGGGATTCCACATATCATGCCAGAATCTTTACAGACTGCTTGATGGGCAATAAGTGCCCCTTCATATCGATCGCCGCGAGCCGAGAAGGTCTCAGGAACTAAAATACCACACAAAATAAGATGCCAAACTATCAAACCTGGCGCAACATCCCGGAGAAGCGGGCGTCCCAACCGAATCTTCCGCTGCTCTTATTTGGTAACTTTCAGCCTATAGGGTGCAGAGCTATCGTGCTTTAATCTCTGTTATGATTCATGTACTGACGATGCCAAAAGAACAAAGTAGCAAGCAGTTATGGGTGGGCCCATATGCTGCGCATCGCTTATCAGAGCCTACCGCGGCAGTTCAAGGTCAGTCTCGAAACGGACTAAAGCATAAGACTTGAATATTGCGGCTCTATGAGCCCTGGTGCCCGTATTTCACTTCATTCCCAAGTAGAAACGGTATGGTTAGCTTGAAAATCGTAGTTCATATGGCATTGACGACTATTCTCGCTGATCGATGGGCTAGAAAGATGTTAGATACACAACGCTCCACTTTTAGTTAGAAGAAGCATCCTGGGTAATATGCCACCATGAACCTCGTTGGTGTGGATCAATGGGTGTGATGGGAACTCCACCTTAGGTAGTGAAAGCATGATCTTCCATCAGTCCGGACTTATAGCGAAGTCCAAAAAACTGTAATTCACACACTTTACATCTAATCACGTGCTAGTAATTCAATGTGTTCCTTAACCGTCGGAAGCCAAGGTAATCACTGAATATACCATAGCAGATCACGGCAGCACTCACAAGTCCAAATATTCAATCTCGTCCAATCACAAGTCAATTCATAACTTCAGTCTATCTGGGACTCGTCACCAGCGCTTATACCCATTCAAATCAATCAAACAAATAAGTCAAACAAACAGTCAAATATAGGAATTTCAGTAAGTCAAACAATCAAATATTCTAGCCCATATATTTAGTATATTTGATCAAATCTAGAATCTAAGGGTGGGCCCGAATATACCAATAATATACCGAGAAAATACGGTAAAAAAGGGGCCGCCCGGACCCGGATTCGAACACCGGACCTCCGGTATTAAAGTGGGCCCGCCGAACAAATTTTGGTGGCTCCGGCGCAGAATCCACTGCACCATTTACGCCTCTAAACAGGCTATAGAACATTCTAGCAAATCAATCAAATATTCATCAGAAAAGTCAAACAATCAAATATAGCGCGAGAAATCAGCCAAACAATCAAATATGAGGTTCATATTTGATTTGTTTGTATGGGTATAAGCGCTGCTCGTCACGGGTCAATCCGTGTGCTCAATTCAAAGGCGCTGCCAAATTGCGAGTTGAAACATCTCCACCAGTCGGGTCTAGACACCTACTTGGTTCGACCATCGGCGTCCAGCCGCATCTTCTTGACACAATGACACAAACGCTCAATCTCGTCTCCAATTGTAGGTGCAGTATGAACGTGGTTATTCTGCAGCTTGTCGGCAGACGAAAAGTCCCAGTCGGAGCCAAGAATCTTGTTCAGCGCATCATTTGAGAAGCAGCTGCATGATGGATGACAGTAAGAGCAGAGCTTCTTGAAGAATCGATAGTCCTCAGTCTTTCCGTAACACTTCGGATCAGCCCGAGAGGCACTTTTGCAACTGACGTTCTCCTGCTTTAGACGGCTGATCTCCTTGTCGCACTTGGCACAAACACGGACAAAGAAGGTGGTGATACACATGGTGTATTCTTCAAGGTGACTAATCGCCAGGGTGAAAACAGGGGAGCGGAGGACTTACTCGTAAGTTTATTGTGTGTGGAAGATGATGTCGTGATGGGAGAGGCGTGAAAGATTTGCTGACTTCTTTACAAAAAAAGTCTCATTAGCATCATTCATATATCAATATTGAGATTATATACACCCCAACTAACCTTGGAGACTATTCTGCTAGCTTTTGAGCTGAGATATTATCGCATTGTTTGTTCTTGCACTTTACGGTTTTGCGCTTTGTCCATGTAAAAGAACAATGGGATTGAATTACTCATGTCCGACTTGCATGATCAAACACATGCCATGAATAATGGGGCTTTCGTTGAAAATTTCAAAGAACTTTTGATTGAGGGGTATCAATTCGCAGGTAAAAGCTATGTGCAGCTAGAAAAGAAAGAGTATGTACAGCACTCATGTGGTATCATTTACGTCATGCGAATCAAGCGAAGAGATCCCCTCTATATCCCGACTTCTCATCTAGTACTCAGCGAAACGCTCAAGAGTACCAGTTGTTGGGGGTCCACTTGACCTGTTGAGGTTGTTAGCGGGTGTTGTACATTGGAACATATAGGTTGTGTTCGACTTACGTAGCTGGCGTCAATCTTCTTCAGATCAGGGACACCGAGGTTACCGGCATCAATGGCAATCTCGTGCTTGAGAATTTGAATAGCCTTCTCAACACCCTCCTGACCGAAGATGTTGGAGAACATGATGGGGCGGCCGAGACCGACAGCCTTGACACCAAGGGAAAGAAGCTTGAGGACATCAGCGCCGTAGCGGACACCACCGTCGGCGTAGACCTCGATCTTCTGGAAGATCTCGGGGTCCTTCTCGTAGATCTCAAGAGCGACCTCGAGGGAGGAGGGGGAGCCGTCAAGCTGGCGACCGCCGTGGTTGGAAAGGATAATGGCGGGAACCTTGTTCTCGATGGCAGCCTCTGCGTCCTCAACGGTCATGATGCCCTTGATGATGATGGGGAGGTCGGTCATGTTGGACAGCTTGCGGTACTCATCCCAGGTGATGAGGGAGTAGTCGGAGTCGGCGGAGCCGACGGCGAAGCGAGCAGCGCGGTGGCGGTTGCCATCGGCGGCGGAGTCGACGGTGTAGACAATGCCGTTGGCGCCGGAGGCCTTGATGCGGTCAAAGAGGACCTGGGTCGCGGTGTCGTTGGTGGTGAGGTACACCTGCTGGAAGGCGACCTGGCCCTCGGCCTTGACCTCGGCGATCTGCTCAATGGTCTTGGCGGCGTAGAGAGCGGGCATGTAGAGGATGTTCTCCGCAGCAGTGGCCCTCATCAGGTTGAGCTCAGCATCAGCGTGAGCGTAGTCAGCACGGGCAGCAGGGCTGATGAAAATCGGAGCAGAGAAGTTGTGTCCCAGGATGGTAGTGCTGCGCGAGTCAGCGATTTGCGGAAAATCCATGATCCCATCCAAGGGAGTTCATCAAAATAGGAAGCTTGGAAGCTTGGACTTACTTGAGGGTAGACTCAATGTTGGTAATGTCAACTATGGTGCGAGGGCGGAGGCGGTAACGGCCGAAGACCTCGAGGTTGTTGCGGTAAGACCATTCACCGGCGGCACCGTTGCGGTAGTAGGTGTAGTTCTTGATGGGGAGGTAGTTGCGAGCGGCGTACTCGAAGTCGGGAAGGCCAACCATCTGGGTGAGGTTGGGCAGGGCGCCAACAGCGAGGTCACCGAGGGCAAGCTCGATACCGGTATCCGGCTCGTTCAGGAACGGGCGGGTGGCGGCAGCGCCGGCCGCGAGGGCGGAGATGAGAGCAGCACGCATGTTGTCAGATAATGAGCGAATGTAAGTGAGTGATGACGGCGAGCACGTGTGTGATGAATCTCAGAGCCAGATCTCCAGCAAAGGGGACGGTCCTAAGAGTCTTATTTATCATGGCCACGACAATACAGCCAGACGTCACCTTTTTCTCTCTAAGCTCCCCCCTCCCCTATTGTTGGTATACACGTAGGCAGGTCAGACCTTTTGGTTGCGACTAGGTTAATAGGTTAGTATAGGTCTATTGCGTGTGTGTGTAGGAGGGGAAGATCGTGGGCAGAGCCCGCGGTCCCTTAGTAGGTATAGGTAAGTAGAAGGGTCCGTCTATACGGGCCTAGACTGCCTACCTACCACCCCTACCTAACTACCTAATAGGGCCCCTTTTTTGCCTCGTAATCTAATATTAGTAGTCTTTTACTTTTATAGTAAAAAAGGCTAGAATAGGGGCTAGGTCCCCCGCTAGTAAGAACTAGTAGTAAAATCTATAGTTAATCCCCTATTTAAAAATTCCTAAAGCCGTATACTAAAATTTTAATATAGCTTCCGCTATAATTATTCGTATAAAAGTTTTAATATCCCCTCCTTCTAATTACTTCTTAATCCTCTAATATATATAATTTATATACCTAAACTCCTTAAAAATCGTTAAATTTAGCGTAGTTAAAAAAGAGCTTTTTATTAGTCTAACTGCGCCCCGAATACGTGCGTTTCTCTCTAAGCTAAAGCCTAAGAGGCGTATACGTTCGCTAAATAACTTACTACCTATAGTATATTACTATTTTAACTACGTATTACCTATCCTTTTATCTTAACTATAATAATTCCTTTACTAACGAATTATTGGAGGGACTTATTTAGTATACTTTTTATAAACCCGTTAGCTAGGTTATTATTATTACTAATTTAACGGATCTTATAGAGCTCGCGGCGTTTGTATAATTACCTAAGTATTATAATGTCTATTATAAGGCGCTTTTCTTTTATAATACTTAACTTAACGAGGTATTTATATAGTAAGTATAGATTTATATAGACTATAGTAAGGATTTTCGGAACGTTCAGTTATTTAGTAATAAGGTCTAGGGTAGTTAAGATAGTATAAGTAACGTTAATACCTATAACTATTTTATAAACTTTTAATACTAATACGCTCTAAGTAATCCTTTTACTCTTCGTAGAGCTATAGTAAATAATATTATTATTAATTATAAAGCTCTCGTTAGTTTATTCTTTATTTATAAGGATAATAATATAACTTAGCTATAAAGTATAATTAGCGTTATTTATAAATAACCTATTTATAAAAACGAAGAGTTTAGCTATAGTTAGATCTAATAGTACGAATATAAGCCCTCGGTCTAAGTAATCTATTTATTATTTAATATAATAGTTTAGTATAGCGTAGTTAATAAACGATAGATCTACTTAGTATTAAGTAATAAACGACGTATTAAAAGCTATTTTTAGTTAGTAAATTAATATAATATAAGTACCTCGAGCTCGCTACTTAACGAATTATTATTTAGTATTTAATACCGAGGGGTTAACCTACTTAAGCTTCTTCCCTTAGTTTTTCTATCTAAGTACTATATTAATACTTTTTAATAAGATAATCCCGCTATTAAAAATAAGTAGCTCGTTAGTTAATAATTACTATTTTAGTTTAGTTAGTAACTTAGCGCGCTTAAGCTCGGATTCTTTTTTTTAATTAAAAGTCTTATTTAATAGTCTAATAGTATTATCGGTCTATATACTAATAATACTAAATAATCCGCTTTTTCTTATCGAGACTAGTAAGCATAGATCGAACGTAAATATTATTATCTAGAGTATTTTTAAATAATACTTATTATATATTACTTATTAATAAGTATTAGATTTTATAAGATTATATAATAGCTATATAATATATAAAATAGTACCCTTAAGGTATAAATAACGGATCCGAGCTAGTAATTAGGTAAAAACTTTATAATAAAAAGGTTAGCTCGATTATATATATACTTAAGTAATATCTTATAGCTAAACGACGTAGCTTTTTTAGATTAGGGTTAGGGCTAGGGCGAGGATTAAACGTTAACTTATTTTTTAAATTATTAATAATTATATAAAGATCTCCCTCTTCCTCTTATTATTATACCCTTATATAACTAAGTAAGACTTTTTAATAAAGTTAAGTCCTAGGTTCTTAATCTCGTTAACGAATCGAGACTTAAATATCTTTATATCCCTATATTTAGGGCTAAGTTAAACGAATTTAATTACCCCTCTCTTTACTAGTCCTAAAAGCTCCTTATTAGTAGATTTTATAAAAGGTGCTCCTAGGGTAATAATAATACCCTTATTACGGAGCTTAGTAACTAGCTTAAAATTTACCTCCTCTTTAAATATAAAGTAAGTTATAGTTATAAAAGTATTACTACGGCCGCGCCGTATTAATATTCTTTTAGTCCTCTTACTTTATAATAAAGGGTTATTATTAATTATAACAATAATCTCGTTAAGGACTTTGTTTATAGCGGCGCTACTATTAGTTAATTAGTTAATTATAAGGATTAGTAAGTAGTCGACGTGCTTTATTATCGTAGCCGGCGGCTTAGGGTCGACCTTTTCTAAGTATTAGGGTTTAATTATAGTAGCTTAGAAGCTTATTAGGCCGTAAAGTAATTCTATTATATAAGTAGTACTATTTATTAAAATAAGCTTAAATAGGCCTTTCTATCCCTTACCTTCTTACTAGACTTTAATATTTAATTATAGTAATAAATTAATAACATAGGAGATATTTAGTCCGTTTTAAGTAGCTAGTACCTCGCTTACTTACTTATTAATATAAAGTCTACGGACTTCCCTTATTACTTTTTTAATTACCTCTATACGTTAAGTAATATTTAATAACGGTAGAGATTTGTTAGAAGTGCGCAGAAAAGCTCCGAAAATAAGGAATATAAAAACGAGGCTATTTAGGCTAACTATATCGTTAACTACTTTAATTATAGCCTAAAGTATAGCCTCCGCGCTTATCGATAAGCACTTATTTTAAATAATATCTTATGCCCTTTTAAGTACTACGTAGTATTTCTTAGCTTTATTAACACTATTATAAGCTTCGATAGGTACTTCTTTAACCTTAATAAATATAAATTTAGTAAAAGATTTAAACTTTACGGCGCTAAAGTTCTTATTAATATTTATAATAATTTAGTCTAACGGACTAAGGTAGACGTCGATCTAATATAGCTAAAGAGCCTTTTATATATACTTCGTAGTTATATTTACGAGGAACCTTGCTATTTAAAAAGAAGTAGTAATATCGACGACGTAAAGTACTAGTTAGTTAGTACCCTTATAATCTATTAAGTATATTACGTTAATTACGACTTTATAATTAAAATCGTAATTATCTCGTAAAGTAAATTTAAATCGGCTAGGGGTAGTAGCGTTAAGTTAGTATTATTAGTAAATCTTTATAAACTTTTCGAGGGCTACGATCTCTATATTATTACTAAACTACTAGAGTAGTTTTAAAAAATAAAGAACTAAAGGGTAGCTAAAGCGCCGATATAAGTAGCGCAATTCGCCCTTTATTAAGTAATTAGCGATAGCTTTTTTATTATCGAGGAGCAGAAGCTAAGGGTGTCCCTATTTACGAATAATAAGTACTATAATATCTCCCTTAACTAGTAGGTTATTAATATTATTAAAATATACTCTTAGCTTATTTATATTCCTTAAGTAGTATAAAAAAGGAGTATTAATTAGTAAGATATAAAAAGTAATATTACCGAATGGGGTACTAACGACTATAGATCTTAATAACCTTACGGGTTTATTATTACTAAATTAAATACCTACCTCGCTAGCTCTAGAGGTATTAAGAATAACTTTAAGTTATTATTATTATAATACGAGGAGTTAAGGATAGCCCGTAGTTAAGAATTCCGTAGCGCCGGTATTAAGTATAATACCTTAGAAATCCCTTAATAAGTACTTCTTATTTAACGAGAAGGAGGTCGCTAGTTCCGTAGGCTTAGTTAACTTATTAATAAAAGTAGTACTAATAAGGCTATACTCTATTACCTAAGTAGCGAGGATATTTATAAAGGTTCTATTATTAATAGTAGTTATAAAGTATATTATTAAGATCTAGACTTCGTCCTTATAGTTATTTTTATAGTTAAAGTTGAGGCTATTAAAGTATTAAATTATAGTATTATTATCGTCGTCGTTAATAAGGGCGGTTCCCTTATAAAAGGCAAGGAACTATAAGTATAAGCTCGGTATAGATCTCTCGTTTCTTTCCTTACTATCTTTATACTTCTTATATACTTAACGTCGCTCTTCTTTTAAGTACTTAGTTAATTAATAACCGGTCTTATAATAAATAAAATACTTTTTATTAGTAGTACCGTAGCTATGTTAATTCCGCTTATTAAATCGGGTCCTTTTATTAAAGCTACTGTAAGTATAGTCGGTTTAATAAGTAGCGGGGACCTCTTTATTATAAATACTATTTTAAAAATATTACTATTACTTATTACGGTTGCGCTCTCTCTCTATAGTATTAATCGAAGTGCTAAGCTAGTAGTAAATATTAATAAATATAGGTACCGGGTTAAGTATAGTAAGTCTATATTCTAGTATATTACTTACGTAATAGAGGAGTTAATTACTTATATTAAAAATAGATCCCTAGGTAGCTAGCGCCTTATAAAGGATTATAATACGGTTAATTAGCGCTTATAGAATTTATTAGTTCGACTTACTTAGGTTCTCGCGACCTATAGAGTATTAGTAAAGGTTATAGAGCTTAGCGAGGTAGTTCTAATAGTTCGTAAGTAGCTCGAAGTATTCCTAGGTCTTTTAATATATTATATTAAAGCTAAGCGGGTTAGAAATACTACTAAGTTAGTTAAAGTAGAAGGTTAATGCCCTTCCCTTAAGTATATTTAGGAAAGTACCGGAATAGTATCGTCCGCTAATTCCTACCTATTAGTATAGTACTTTAAAGATCTAAAGCTTTTTATTAAAAATATCGTATTTCTTATTACTATACTTATTTTTATTATTATAGAGCTTAGCGAGGTTAATTAATTAGTGGGTATTAAGTATAATATCGTCTTTAGTTTTTATATCGAAGTATAGTATTTAACGGGGTAGATTTTGCTATTAAGTAATAATAACTTTATTCTCTAGTTCTTTTTTTTCTTTTTCTTAGAGAGGTAGTAAGTCGGTTAGTTAATAATAAGGCTAAGGTCGGAATTTTAATTACTAAGATTAAGCGAGTTAGGGTTATGCGGATTCCCTTATTATCTCTCTAGCTTACTAAATAAAATCGTTAGTATTTATTAACTACGGGAGTAGTAAATAAAAGAAGTAAAGATCGTAATATAATATATTAAAATATTTAATACGGCTATAGTAAGCTATAATCTTTTTAAAAGTCTAAGTAGAGAAGTATTAAGTATTAAGGGTATTAGTAATCTTTTCTATTATTTAACTACGATTTTTAATTATTAAATTAATACTATTATTTATAAAGAAGTCTCTTAGCTTCTTAAGAATCGCACTTTTTATTCTTAAAAAGTCCCCTACTTCCTAGCTTTAGAAGTCGGTTTTAAAATCCTTTTATAGCTCCTTACCCGTTAGGCCGTCTCGATAGTAATATCTTATTATATAGAGGATAAAGGTATTAAGCTTTTTATCGTTCGTAAAGGTAGGTATAATATTAAATAAGCCCTATTAAGTTAGGTTAACGTAGTCTTATTAGCGAATTAGAATTAAGTATAGTTCCGTAATTTAAGAGTATAGGTAGGCTAGAAGTAATATTAACTAATCGTTAGACCCTTCTTACTTATTACTAAGGCTAGTAGTTATTATAATATATTTACGAAGTAAGTTATATAATAGAAGATTACCGTAAGATATAATTATTATATTATAATTATAATATAACGTTAGTTAGGTTAAAAAGAGTAATAAGTCGGTCGTAGCGATCGTTTTAATAGTAATAAGCGGGCTATTATTACTAATTAAAAAATTCTGCTCTTTTAACGAGGTATATAGACAGAAGGTTATTAAGGTCGGTAGAAAGTCGTAAAAAGAGAAAAAAGGCCTTTTATAACCGTACTTTTAGTAATAAATAGAGGATTCTATTAGTTACTAATTAGCGATTCTTTTTAGTACTTCTCGTACTTTCTTTTACTAGTCTAGTCTCGGAGCTTTTGTTAGGTTAAAAAGAGGTAGATTTATTAAGAATATAAAATAGATCTTTATTACTACTACTAACGAGATCTTTTCCTTTCCTTAGTGTCTTAGAACACTTTACTATTAGTAAGAAATTCGCTATTAACGTACTTATAATTCCGAAGGTCTTATTATTACTAAGTACTAGTACGCTAGCGATCGTTAAATTAATCTCTTAGTAATTAATCTCCTCTTACTTATTACTAATTTAAAGTAGTACTTAGTTATAATATATTTAAAATAGATTTCTTTACGAGCGGTTCGATTAGAGAGAAGTTAGTAGTAATAATAAGGCTAGTAAAAATAATATTAATAATAGAAGCGAGGTTAATAGTAGTAGTAAAGTAGTTAATCCTTTTGCGGTAGTAGTCTTAATAAAAAAGATCGTATATAATAAAGCGCGCTCTTAATAGCTTATAATTAGTTAATTAGTTATTAGTTAGCGGTAGTAAAAGAGAGCTGAGGTAGTATAAACTAGGCCGCTTATTATTAATTAAATAAATAGAACTAAGTTAATAAGTCGGAATAGCTAGTAAAGTAAGTTAAGGCTATTTCTTTTATAGTTATATCCTTACTAACCTGCGGTAGAAATATATATAAAATTTAATTATTAATTAGTGTTAGTATATACGTAGGTAGGTTAGACCTTTTAGTCGCGACTAGGTTAATAAGTTAGTATAGGTCTATTGCGTATGTGTATAAGAGGGGAAGATCGTGGGCAGAGCCCGCGGTCCCTCAGTGGGTATAGGTAGGTGGAAGGGTCCGTCTGCACGGGCCCAGACTGCCTACCTACCACCCCTACCTAACTACCTAATAGGGCCCCTTTTCTGCCTCGTAATCCAACACCTATACTGCAATGTTCTTGGCGTCGCTCCGAGCCTCCTTGCTCATATCCGGATTCGGTTCGACGAGCGGGCCAAGCGGTTGCTACCCAAAGTCTACATGTTTAGAGGTATTATCCCAACGGACTCCATGACGTGCGCCATGGGTGTCGTTGAGCACCAGGAGAAGTCCGCAGGAACGGGGACAGCGGCCCCGTTTTCCAATGTTGAGATGCCAGTGGGAGCTTCTCTCTGAGTCTCTGCGCATGATGCCCCCGACGCTGGGGAATGGGCTGCATCCAGGGAAGGTCGGTCTTGGCGAACGGGCTGTCTTGATTCTTTCGGACAAGTCGGGTGGCACTCTGTAGTCCCAGGAAACTTGAATAGGCGGGTCTACTACTACGTAGAGGAGAACCCAGGCCCCAAATCCGGAAGCTTGACTTGCACCTGTCATGAGAGAATGACTGTGGGATAGCAGCGATGGTTCAAACTCAGATAGACGATGTCGACCCGCTGCCAAGCTTAATGGTGCTGCAATGCCTCCCTGATCCGGGGAGAAGCCCGTTATCAGATCTTGTAGGGTGGACCAGCGAGTGCCGTTAACGACCCAAGAACTGACGTATCAAGTTGATGGAAGACTGATGGGATGGAGCTAGTTTCACGTTTTTTTCCTTCTCTTCTTCTGCCTTCCTGTCTGTGCTCCCCCTCGGTTACCCTCGACGACAGGGTCTAGAAAAAGGTCAGCCACTGACAGTTGGCCGGCAAGGATAGAGCGGGTAACTGACTCGCCCTGGGAGGATATTTGGTAGCTTAATAAGGCGCTACCATGGCTGAATAATAACGGAGCCAAGTTAATAAGCCAAGTCGTCGCACGGGGGGTGGGCAATGCTCCTAGCCAGCACATACGGCAGACTACAAGAGGCACTCCGCTAAAACACTTTTTTTATATATTAAAGTAGAAATCGTATTTTACGGTTACCCTATTACCTAAGATAGGGTCTAAATTAGTATAATAACTTATAAATAGGGGTTATAAAGATTTATAACTTAAGAAATACTTTAATTTTATAATATATTAAACCGTATAATAATATATAAAATTACGTAATATCGTACTTTAATATAAAAGTTTTTTTTCTTCTTATAACTTTATTATAAAAATAATTACTATTTTTTACCCTCTTATAAATAAAAATCACTCTTTATTTAAGTTATTAAACTAATAGCTCGCTTATAAATATTATAATATAGATTTATAATAACTTTGAGTTTTTATATAAAACGTTACTAAACTAATTAACTTTATAATACCTCTTTATAAAGCTATTTTAAAACGACTAATGAATAATTATACTTATATAAGCTCTACCCTTTTTATATAATAAGAATATATAAATATATAAGCCTTAATATTAATAAAATCTCTTTTTATAGGCTTAAAAGAGCGAGAACGAAGTATTTAGTAAATAAAAAAAGAGCTAAAGTAATTATTGATAATTAATATCGTTATTATATTATATAACGTATCCTTTTTTAAGAACGAACTTAACGGTTTCTAAGTAACGACTTATATTAATATCTAAGTTATTAAAAAGTTTATTAAGAAAGTTTAGTTTGATCGCTTTTTAATATTTATTTCATATTAGAATATAATACGATTTATTATTTTATATTTTATAATAAATTAGTAAATTCTTTTAATAAAGGAGATAGCATTTTTAATTAATATAAAAAATCCTTATAATATCTTAAAATATTATAAAGTAACATACGAAGTTATAAATTTAAAAAAATTCCTTTTTAAAGCTACGATTTTATATAAAGAAAATGATTACTAACTTTTTATTATTTCTTAAATTAGAATTAAGTTACTAATTATTAAACCTTAATTAATAAAAAAGAAAAAAGGTTATATAAAGCTAATTATAATTAAAACTTTAAGTAAAACGACGTATAGAAATATTTTAAAAACACGGCTTTTAATAAGTATTAATATTAAACTAATAATAAAAATTAAAGAAGAATTATTAATTAAATAAAAAAAGGAGATTATTAAAAAAGAGGTAAAAGCTAAGAAAAAGGTTAAAAAAGATAAAAACGATAGGAAAAACGAGATTATAGTAGTTTAATAAGAAGATAAAGTTTATAGTAATAAATGACTTAGTATACTATAAGAATAGAAACGAGCATTCTTATTAATAAAGAGTTTAGAATAAATTATAATTATATTTATAATTTCTTTTCGTCCTTAGTATTACTTATAATTACGAAGTTATTTAATATTTTAAAATTAATTCTAAAGTCTTTTAATCTCTACTTAACTTATATAATACCGCCCTATAGTTTATTAAATAAAATAATTTCTAATTAAAGCTTATTATATATATATTATTTTAAATAAATATAAAAATATCAATACGCTTTAAAATAAATATAATTGGCCTTATTAAACTTCGTACTTTTAGCTAATATAGTTAGAGAGCTCTTAATAATTAAAGTATAAATTTATAAAACAGCTTAAAGAAGATATATATTTAGATTATTACTATTCTAAATAATATTTAATAGTTATTAAACTTAGTTTTAGTTAATTAGCTATATAAAGTCTTATATAGTTCGTAATATAAGTTAATAATATAATTACTATAGCTAACTAGAAATAACGTAAGGGCGACCTTTTTAATAACGAATTCGATAAGAGTTCTAAATTTATACGAAGTTAATAAAATTAGAACGAATTAGTAGTATATATATAAATAGAAGTATAATCTAGTTAGAGAGTATATTTATATAGAATAGCCCTTAGAACTTAAGTAGTTAGAAGTATTTTTATAAATATAAGTATACTTGTATATATTAAAATATATATTACTTACTTATTAATATACTAATCTACTTTAATAAAAACGATTTTACTAACTCTTAATCTTAATATTATAAATACTTTTACTAAAGATTTAGTAATTACGGAATATAATTGAACTTTCTACTATTAAATAGTATTATAAAAAGTAATAATGAATACTAAATATAAAAACGGTTTCTTTCCCTCGGTTAAAACGAACTCGTAATAATATAAATCCCCGTTATTAAATAATAGTAAAATATTATATAAATATATTCTGGGACGTATAGGTAAAAACCCCTGTATAGAACTATATAATAAACCGTAAATAAGTATTAATACTAATATAGATCTTAAATCTAAATAGTAAAAGCTTATTATACGTATTTAAAAACCAAATATAATTTAGTTTAGGAATCGTAAACCCTTTATAATAGTACCTTATTTTACTTAACTAATCTTAAACTTATTATAAAAAGGTTTTGTAATATATAAAGTAAAGTTTATTTTAGTTAATAATATAAGCTTATTAACGAACTTATATATAAAAATACTCTCTACTATACTTTTTAATATAGCGAGTAACCTCTAATATATTAAAAAAGAACTTTTCTAATTATTATTATATAATTACGAGCTATTTTAGTATTTATTATTACTAAAGCTAATTTTATTAACGAAGTATTAATAATCCTATAGCCGTAATTATAAATCCTTTAGACTAGAGTTAAAAAAGGATATTTTTATTATTTAAGTATTATTAAAAAAATTAATTCTTAAATATAAATTAATAGATCCTTAAAAAAGACCGTACGCTCTTTTTATTATAAGTCCTATTTTATAAGTTAATATTTAAAAGTTCGTTTTATAATTTTAATACTAAAAACTATAAAAATATATATAATAATTATATTATAGGTCTAATTACTCTCTAACTTTATAATAATTATTGTTCGATATAGTAAAAGATTAATACGTAGTTATACTATTCTAAAAAAGTAATAATATATAAAATAAGAAATTAAAAAAGAAATTTTAAGTAAGGGGTAAATATTTATATATAATTATAGTAATATATAAGGGTATCCTTTTATTTATAAAGTCTTATAAGTATATATATAAAAATATAAATACTTATAGGGATCTATAATGCTAAAAAGGATAGAAAAGTATATAACGATAATATATAATAAATAAAAGTTCTATAATTTTATTAAAAACGTTAAACTTTAGGGGGAGCCTTTATATAGTTAGTTATAGCTTTTTACGGACTAAACTAAGTACGTATACTCTAGCTTATAATTAGTCAGTACCCTATAACTCCGTAGGGGCCTTACTACCTAAGTATTAAACCTAACTATACTATATTTTAATATATACCTATATAAACTCTTATACTATATTATATAAGAATATCGAATTAATTACTCTTTATTTAGAGTTTATATAAGTTAATAACGCTCTTTATAATCTTATATATTATTATATATACCCTCTTTATTATCTTTAGCTTACTTAGCTACTTATTTAAGGGCTTTTATTATTATATAGAGGTATATAATAAGAATAATACTTAGAGATTTAAATAGAGCGCTAATATAAACTTTATTATAACTTTTATAATTATAACTACGCTTAACGACTTTAATAAGTATATTATAAACTAATATAAACCGTTAGTAAATTATAAATAGATATAACGTAATATAGGGTAATATATAAATAATAATAGGAGACGTAACGAGCGTATACTTATATATAATAAATATATAGTTATAATTAAAATAGCCCTTATTTATAAAAATAACGTAATTAATAAAAATACTTTTATTAGCTTTATAACGGGCGCACGACTCGGTACTAGTCTTAGTATTACTATATACGGTTATTTAAATAGTATTAGTAGCCTAAGTACGAGTTATAATAATATTTAGGGGTATATAATAACTATTCTTAGTAATCTTAGGGTTAAGCTTAATTTAACGCTAGGGTTAAATTATATAAGTTAATATAATAATATTAAATAGTATAGGGTAGTATATACTAACTTATATAATATTAAAATTATAGATTTAGTAAAAAGTCTTTAAAAAGGAAGATAAAGAGCTTATAAATAATATAAAATCTATATAATAAGGAAGCTATTATATAGAGGTATATATATTAATAAGGAGGTAAGAGGTTATTTTATAAGACGTAAAGTTATTAAAGTACTATATAAGTTAGTATACGGGGACTATTAAGAGCTATATACCCTTAATACGGGCTAAAACGCTATATTAAGCGCTTATTATAAATATTATATAGCGTACGCAATTATTAAAAAAGGGAGTATCTTATACGAAATTATTAGTATATATATATATATATAAATAGTTAATACTAAAGAAAAAAGTAAATAAAAAGAATTAAATTATAAATAAGTATATATACGTAATTATACTTATCATTGCGCGTATATTAGCTTAAGAAAAAGCACAATTATTAATTAGTAAAAATTATATTAGTAATTATGTATAAAATTGCCTAATTATACCTAATTAATATTTCTAATTAGTAAATTGCGAATATTGCACTTATAATTGCGTATATAATTAGGTAATAATAATAAAAGTAAAATAGAAAAGGGTATAAAGTATAATAAAGTAAAATATAGTTACTAATAAGTAACTATAAGGGCATAAGCGGATTACTTACCTTACTTAAGGAATATTAGGTTAGTTAAGAGGAAAGGGAAATTAATTAGTAATAGAAATTAGTAAGGAAAATATACCCCCTAGCTACCCTACTTTTACTAAGTAGTATAACCGCCCTTATATAACCGCTATTACCTATAGTTATAAGCAATTCTTTATAATAATATACGGGATTTATTATAATATTTATTTATATATATGAGAAAGTCGTGCTATTAATGCCTAAAATTTATAGTAGCCGTAGGTCTATTAGAAAGAACGGTTTTGGCAGAGTGCCTCTTGCAGTCTGCCGTAGCACATGACACCAGCCCAGCCAGCGGGATGGGGCTTGGACAAGCGCGCGGGTGGTGACAGCGTGAATGGGGACTACAACGCTCTCGGGAAGCGAAGGTCCCAGAGGTCTGGATTGCAATTGTTGGCCCGGTCCTGGGGGGATCCCACGTCACGGACAGACTCCTGTCCCCGATTGAGAGACATTTGGGGGCTTTCACGCTTACAGAATTTCGGTCGACTTCCGATTGTCAGGCATCGTGAGGATTAGGAAGTTGAAAAAGGGCGAGGATATCCTGCCAGCAGCTCCCGCTATTCTGCCCCCAAGTGTGGCTACGGCCGCCACACGACCGCCGGTCTTGGGCACACACGTAAGCTGGGCTCTGCGTAGTCAGCATTCAAGTAGGTTAGGCTAATCAGAGGCCGTTAATTAACTTAAATTATTTTAATAAAAAGTACGGTAATTAACGCGTTAGCCTAAGTCGACGTATTAGCCTAAGTCGACGATTCCGTCGAATTAGCCTAATTAGCCTAATTACCTAGCTACCTAGCTACCTAATTAACTCGCTCGAAAAGCTAGCAGCGGCCTGCTAGCGGCAGTTTATAAACGAGGTTAAGGATTTATAACGCTTATTTAGGTAGGTTAACTCTGCGAGGCGTTGCTGCTTTTAATCGTAACTACTATCTCGTAGGTAGCAAGTGTTCTAGCCTCGGGTAGGGTAGCGCTGGCCGTAAAGTAGGTAGTCGTACTCTACGTAGTCGTATTAATAAACGAAGGGATCGTTAACTTCGTAATTATTCTCTTCTTATGGCATATTAACGTTAGGAATAGCTTTAATTAGCGGTAGCGGCAGCGGTAGCGACTGTGAGGTCGACGAAGTAGTGGTTATAGGTGGGTAGGTAGGTAGGTAGGTAGGTAGGTGGGTGGGTATGGGCAGCTGGGCTCCGGGCTCGGAGGCAGGGGCTGCCGCAGCCACACTTGGGGGCAGAATAGCGGGAGCTGCTGGCAGGATATCCTCGCCCTTGAAAAAACTTCTGAACATGATGATTCCTAGCTTACCTCATTTCCATCCGATGTCAAGCCGCCCACGTGTCTTTAGGGATTCCTGAAGGTTAGTCCTAGGTTCTTAGTGCACTGAGCTCTACAGAGAACGGGCATTACTTTTCCCTCTGATCTCCCTTAATTGTTTGTTTGTTGTTTGCGGTTGAGAGTGCATTATGCTTGAATCGTCCGGTGTCTGGAAAACATTTCCTCGCTTTCTTCTTCAGAAACAGGGGTAAGCCTCCCGCCAAAGAGAAAAAGGGAGGTCGCATCTCCCGTCACATTCCAATGCTACCTACCACATTCGCACATGACGTATCCTGGAAGCGAGATTTTATTCTATAGCCCCCTCCGGTTCATTCTCTTTTTCTTTTCTCTCTTTCTTGGACTGGGTCTCGCCCCAAGTTGAGAAGGAGTTGAAAAGAAATTTTGACCCTCAACTTGCTCAACTGGATTCCACTAGAAAACAGTCCTCGCAGTTTCCATCGCGAAAATTTCCGAATCCTCGACCAGGGTCCTGTTTAGGCGTTGACAATGCCGAGTAGCAACATCCGTCTATCGGACTTATGACCGGCCGCACTCACCAAATGTCGGATCCGTGTGGGAGCCCCTCGACCTTCCGGGAACAGTTTGCTGCCGGTGGTGGCAACCGAACACGACGCAGGCGTACGCCACGTAGAAAAGATCGCCGCGCTTCGCCAAGGACTCTTGGACTCCGCGAGAGCCGTCAATTGTAACGGTGAGGCAGCCGATGACAGTGCATTCTCGGCCTTGGTAACCGATAACGAGCACAGACAATGAATGGCCTATAGCCCCATGCTGCTCCCCCGTCCGTCGATAACTGTCACGTAACAGGGATAGTAATCGCACCTCACAAAGTGCCCGTCACGTGCCGAATCACGTGTCTATCTTAGATATCGTGTATATAGACCTTTTCCTTTTGTCTATTTCCACTTTGATAGTTAAGCCACTTTACCACACTCCGTATGCCCATTGCTGCGTGCCATAACTCGTGACAATAACTGAGCAGTTGTCCGTGGGGGTAAATACTCAAAGAGACAGGTCCTGTGATGCTAACCCTCTCGATGGAAACCTGAAGATGATGGAGTTTGGCCCCGTTCTTAACTGACTTGTGGGTACCGGGCCGCTGGTTCGTCTGAAAAATTTTGCGGATACGCGCGGTAGGAACCCGGGTTTCGAGGATCACTTTGTCCTCTTCTGCTACCCCGAGCAGTCCACGGACCGACCTTCTCCATGTTGTCTTATGACTTATTTCTCAATTTCCCTTTTTCAGACTCCAGCGTGATTTCGGACAGCGTCTGGAACTCAGCTCTGCATGCGGTTGTTGAACCATCACTTCTATCAGTTTGACATGAATGACCAAGATTTTTCAAAAACTCAATTTGTGACGCAGATTTTTCGGGACATTCACGATATATTGCTCAAACCCATGTTGCATGCGTCATGCGTCGCAACCTCACTGGGCGACTCAAGCAGGTTTCTGGAAGGTGGGAGAGCGTCGGGACCAACAAATTCTCCTAATCAAGACGATCGGAAGCCTCGCGAATGCAGGAACAATCACGGGAGCTTTACTTGATCATTCGGATTATGTGTCCCGCTCGGGAGCTTGTTAAGTGCCCGCATCAAATACCGGGACTGCATGGGGAGCCTGGACAGCGTCCAATGCTTTAAGCACCTGAAATGCTGGATTTCAAAGTCCGACTTCGGCGCACGACCTGAAATCATTCCCAAGTCCGAATCCAAAGGTGTTGATAACATCTTGCGAGCCGAAAGATCTCGGACAACAACCGATCGTCCGAAGAGCCCCGTCCCGCTCATCGTGGTGGTGGCCAAATTTGTGGATGAACACATTCTTGTCGGACATGAGCCGGGCCTCATAGTGGACCAAAGGCCTCTTTGGCTGCGATAGTAGGGTATGTCCGTCGCAAAAGACCCAGATTCCCACCAACTCGCCGACTCCTCACCGACCGGAACGCACCCGCTCCCTCCGCTGAACGAATGCGGCAACCCGTTTGTTGATAACGACTTGCTCTTGCTGAAGAAGGTAGGTGAATCTCGCCAGCACTGGTTGTGCAATGGTCCAGATTTCAATGCCTGCTCTGCACCTTGCTTGTCTTTCGCGCCTTCATCAAATGGCCAAACCGCGCGTGTGGGCAAGGTGGGATTTTTGTGTCCACACCAATGAAACCTGCAAGGGATGCCAGACATTGATCTGCAATCTGGCCCAGGAACCCGACCACTCAAAAGTCTACATGACTCCAGTTTTTAACATGCTCGGTCAGGGCAGCTCCGGGGTAGGATTTCTTTTTAGAGGCTGCCCAGGAGCGCTGCACCAGCTTCTTCTAGAAGGTTAATTCCGCCCTGTGATTTAATTGTAACTAAATCCTTATTCTTGGTTGTAGCGATGGCACTCTGCAATCGTCCTTGCGCAGGTTTCATCCAGCCCCAGCGACTCTCACTGCTTGGCGAGACGAACAGCTGAGAATAGGGCGGGCAGCGTCGCAGATTAAATTGATTTTTGGGCAACTTTTGCCTATTCTTAGCTGATAACTTCGGTCGGAGACTGGGGCTAAGTAATTAACCCGACGTCACTGACGTAAACAGGAGACAGTCTGCTTCGTAGTCAAGTTGTCTATTAAAGGAAATGCCAAGAACTCATCATACAAATAGCTTCAATATTTCAAGGGCCTGTGGCGAAGTGAAATATTTTGTATGTTATCGAGTCAATCCTCATGATACTGTATTAGGGCCCGTCTTGTACCTAAATCATGTAGAACCGTATATTGTGCAATTATGCCACCTCTCAGTGAGTTATGTCTGAGGTCTTACGCTGAGAGCACTGTTACCTAGCCGCAAAGGCCGAGGCCCCTTGAGCGAATCACCACAACGCGCCAATACTATTACTTGTATAACAGTTCTTAGCTTGAGGTGCGGAAAGAGCTGTTTTGTGGTTTCGCCGTCGCCTGTGTCCTTGAATGCAGGCACTACTTGTAAAATTATCAAGCCTCCCAAGTCGCTATTAGAGGACTACAAAGCATGTTTCGTAAGTCTCGTTGATTTCAGTCTGAGTGTCGGAGTACCTGACGCGTGACAGGAGTCTCGCTGTATGGTGTTGTTGCCTGGCATAATCGTTGTTGCGATTATGCTCGTTCATATAGGTATGATGAGGATTTGTCATGTCCTCACGCCGTGAGCTCAAACAGAGCGAGTTTTCTCGCTCAGTGGGCTAGGATAATTTTTCACTGCGCTGCTTGTCAGCGAAAGAAGGCCTGGTTGACCTGCTCTCCTAATTGGACTTACAGGGCTTCACGATCTATCTTGAGAGATAAATCATATCCATCGCTCGTCTCTTTGGCTTAGCTAGTCGACCGAATTGATCTTTGACAAACAGGATCAGCCCATACAATTGAACTAAGATACCCCTTCATGCACCGATTGAGTTTCGGCGAAGATGTAATGATACCTATCCAACAGCTTGCGTACGAACTTGAAGTTATCAGTCATGAACACAAGAGTTGGCTTGGTCCTTGTAGATTGAATGCGCTTCTAGATATCCTTGATTTGAACTTATGATCGAAGATCAAGATGGTTCTCAAAAAACCACTGAGGAATGTCTTGCGTAGAAGGCATTAAAAATTCCGAAGTCCGCCATCGCCATTGAGACACCTGTAAAGATTCTGCCTGAAAAAGCGGGAAATATCTTCTCCTCAAAGCCGGAGAAAGCTAGCGAGTCTGCCCTCAATTCAACTTCAATACTTATAAAACGCCGATTTACCAGTCGTCAGTATGTGTGGTCTAACCGCAGCACTTCCCGTCTTATCAGTTATTATGATCGCTAAGTACCTTATTTCAAGGTCTTTGATCTTGCACGATGATCGAATTTGCCGATAAATCATAACCCTTGAGTTGGATATCGTCGCATTTTCTTTTAAGTTTTCAGCCTTCGGTAAACCGTAGTCGATGCACCGCTGTAATTCAATTTGGGTAGGGTCCAAGACGCACATTCAGGAGGCTGAAAGTTGACTTGAGCTCTTGAGTTGAAGTCGATAACTGGGAAGATTCATGGAAGAGACGCTCACGCAAGGTAAGGATGCCAAGGCAATTCTAAACTTTCTGCACGGGTCTTCTCATCTGAAAGGAAGGAGACTGGCGAGGACCCCGATTTCTGGGAGGATATGATACGGAGTCAGGCTTTAGGACAAGCTCAAGTTGACTTGGGCTACGAGGAGATGATCCAAGCGGAACTGGAAGAGATTGAAACGAGGACATCTTTCTCGCCACAGTACTCGGAATACAGCCGACGTCGAAGAAATCTGGAGTTAGTGGGCCGCAAAAAATGGGCTAGGGGAATTGCGTGCTTTGCTCTCCCGTATTCCCAACCTAATGTCTTCACGCTACGCACAAGAGAGGAAAAGAGACGGGTGTGGTGTGTATATCGAAACAGGACAGGCCCCTAGCCCCACCATGGAGCGTATCAGCGAGACGCTGAAAGAGCCTTCGATGCGTATCATGACGCAGATGGGAGCAGTAGAGATTACCCTCGCCGACGTGAAGGGCTTCAGGCGCCTTAGATACCTCGGGATTGATGCCGCCATACTCATGGGGGCATAATTCCGCAGAGAAATCATTAAGGAGGAGTTCCCTTCCCAATGGTTCAGCATGCCGCTTGACGAATTAGCTCCACCACGGTTGGTGGACACGTTTCCTTCATCCATCAAATCGGCTCCGATATTGGCGCTGTCCTGGGACTGTGACAAACCAGATCCCAGGGCGACAAAATGCCTTCAAGTTTTAGTTGTCGGTCTTCTTAGCAAAAGGCATTGTGAACAATGGCTACCGAGGTAAAAGTTCGGTTTCTCAGCCCCAGGAAACAATATGTGGAACATTTTATTGGACGAGTACGATGTTAAGTGGGCTACGATTTCCCTGCAAGATGGAAGGGAACTCCAGCCAGACTTCGTCCATCATTTCCACGAACGGTTTGAAATTCCTATCCTACTGACGGCTTTATCAACTTTGATGACTACGATTCCGACGATGAGATCATCAAGACGGCAAAGGCGGGCTCGAGGACAGCGAGTCGAGGAAGAAGAAGAAAAAGAAGACAAAAAGACAATGAATTGAGGATAATTATTAGGTAGAAGTTGAAGGAAAGAGATAGTCGAAAAACACGACACATCAGTTTGCACCGGTAGGCTTCAGGCATAAAAACACCACCTTGAAGCCTCATAGGAGCCAGCACTGTTGAGCGACAACTTGCCCACAACATAGCAGTGACGGCGGTAAGCCTCGATCACTCGAGTGCTCGCATGTTTATCTTCGACCACTTCAGCTGATAGACAAGTGAAATACAAAGCTCTGATCGGGACAAAGTACGCCGAGACAGCAAGCTATGAACAATTGCTTGGTCGCTCTTTTCCCCGCATTTCTAACGGCTATGGATGGAAGCGACCTGCACCCCGGCATAAGCCAAAGGTGCACTGCATTAGTCTCTTGATTGTGTGAACGGGCATATTGGAATTGGGACGTCCGAAAATACGCGTATTCGTTCTGAGACAGGTTGCCCCTAGCAAACATGATTCAATGCAATACAGATGCTTGCTTTGTTCTCGTTCTTGGTACGAGGACTACCTACAAGTGCCGAGGTTCGTGCGATTGAGCGCAGAGGTGTGTATCCCACATCGTACCAACTTCATCATGTTAGTAGCTTCGAGTACCAGACGCAAGACTAGTCCATGAACTTGGTTATGTGCTCTTTGGTCGTCAGTGGTGAGCTACATTTAGATACTGCTTGTTGTTACCCAAGATCACACGAAGCGGCCCGATCTCGTTGTTATTTACCCCGAGGAAACTAACCGATATTCCTCTGTCCACCATTCTACGAACGCAACATTCGCAAACTTGGCGCCTAGCTGTGTCTCTGTCATGTTAATAGTTGAGTTTTAGCCCGCGCATTGTTCTATTTAAATCGCGATGACAAGTTCTTCCACAATCTGCTGGTCGAGAGGCTGTGCAAGACAACAAGACTTCAATATTTACTAGAACTATTCTCAGAATGACCACAATCCGGCATGCAATTAGCCTTTTTGCCCTACTCCTCACTAATTGCGAACCCATCCGAGCTTCTGACTGCACCCAGTCCCCAGATAACTTCCTCCATCCACCATCCCAAGAGCGCCCAAAGTTCAGATACTGGCTTCCAGACGCTAGTGTAGACGCGGGGACTGTAGAAGCGGACATAAAGGCAGCGGGTGACATTGGGGCTGGGGGCGTAGAGTTCTTGCCGTTCTACAACTATGGAGGAGATCTTGGGCCAGCCCCAACCGGGGTAAACTGGTCTACTTACGGCTTTGGTACTCCTGCTCATCTTAATCTCTTCACATCAGCTTTGAAGGCCCATGAACAGGCGGGATTGACCATGGACTTTTCACTTGGACCGAATCAGGGACAAGGTATTCCGGCTCACCCTGATGATGAGGGATTGCAGTGGGACTTGGTAAGTAGTTGCAAATCATCCACAGCTTTCGACGATGGAAACAGCTGAGTCTATTTTACTGAACTCCTTGCACACCTCAGGTTTCCTTCAGCCAAGCTGTCTCCAATCGCAGCTTTCTCAACGAAACAATTCCCGGCTGGGGGGATGGTGAGCTAGTTGCTGTCGTGTCCGCTGTCGTAGTGTCTCGAGCGAACATTTCTTCCAACATCATTGGGATTACCGGCTCGACGACTGTATCTTACCAGGATCTCGTTTTGGAAAATGGATGTTAGGCCTCGCTGGTCAGGCCTCGTCGGTTAAGGGATAGCTCAGGGGGCATAAAGAGGGGGACTAAGTAACAAAGGAGTAGCTTAAGTATATATAAAGCGCTAGTAATATACCTCGAGGGAAGGGTAGATTTTAGTAATTCCTCTTTTAGACCCTAATAATAATTAGCTTTTATAAGCTTTTTCTTTATATTATATACTTATTAATAATTTAAAATCTCTATTTATAAAAGGGACTAGGCTAAAAGCTTAAAATATTAATAAGAACGAGACGTAATAAGAGAGCGTAGTTAGTATTATAATAATAAAAAAAAGATAACTCTTTTTTATTAAACCCCTTAGAATTACCTCCTCCCTAATAAATAATATAAAAACGAAGTATAATAAAATAAATAACGTAATAATAATATAAAAGGACTATATTATTAAAAATATTAACAAATTTTAAATAAAATAGTAAACCTCTTACCCTTACTCGCTAATACCTAAACCGAACGATAAATAATAAGCTAGTAAAACTATAGGAATAAGAACGATAATTAAAAAAAAAATCCTTATTATAATATATAAAGAGCGCTTATATAAAAGATAAGTAAATTTAGAACGCTTATAGAGCTCTTTAAATAGCCCGGCCCCCGCGCTAAGGGCTATAGTTTTAATTATAATAACCTCGGACGTTAGTTTTAATATAAACGAGAATATAAACCCCCGGATTGAAGATAGTTCGATAAATAAAGCTATATTTAAAGCGCTACTCGAATAACGATAAAGTAATAAGTTCGTATTACCTAAGCCCCTATTTACTAGCTCCCTCCCGATTTAAATAAGTATTATAAATAGAACGTTTATATTTAAGCTATTATCCCTTCTTAACTTATTATATATTAATAAATCGGTATAGGATCTATAAAGCTTTCTTTTTAATTATTATTATTATTTCGACTTATAGGCTTAATAAATAAGAATAGACTATAATAAAATAGTATATATAGTTAGCTACTTAAGTAGTAGCGTAAAGACCTCTTAAATATATTATATTTTTAATTACTAAAGGACCCCTAGGTTTATAATAAACTAAGTTATATAAGAAGAACTAAAGACCTTTTTATAAAATAACCTATTTAATCTTACTAATTAAGGAATAGTAATAAGTATATAACTAAATAGTACTTCGTAAAGTTAAAGAGAGAAAGTTAACGAGTTTATTAACTATATTAATAAGCTCGAGATAGAACTAAAATATATTTTAATAAAGAAATAGAGGATCTCTATGCTAATAAGTAAGCTACGGCCCGAACTACGCCTTATAATAATATTATAAATAGAACTTCTGTGGACTTATTTATAATTAGTATTATTAATAAGATATATTAAATAATCCTCGTTATTAATAAAGAGCCTACGAACGTCCCCTAGGTAATATTTTAACTTAAACTCGAACGAGCTAATAAGAAAATACCGGGGTATTAATAAGTTAAATACGTAAGGGACCCGCCGTAACTCGCTTAGTAAGGATACTACGTATTATAATTATAAAGAGACTAGCTATATTATCAGGGATTACTTATAACTATAAGAGTAATATTAATAATACTATAATTATAATAAAACTAAGTACCTTATTAATAGCTACCTAAGCGTTATATATTATAAATATAACTAGAAGGGGTATAAGGCCGCTAGTTATTAATTAGACCTTACCCTAACTAAGTAGCACGGATTAATAACGAGCTCGAATACTATTTTAATAAAGAGAGTAGTTAGTAATTAATAAGGGCGGCGTTTAAATATCCTAACTTATATATACTTAAACTATATATAAAAAAAGCTAAGTGCCCTTATCGATTTAAGAATAAAAAGGAACGTAGTTAATATCGGTCTATTTAATAACTTTAATATTAATTTACGAATTTACTTATTACTATAGTTAATAAATATAGAGGGTAAATAAATAGAGATGCTAAAAAGCTACTACTTACGGCTTCGAATTACTAATAGTAACTACGTAATAAAAATATAGTTATATTACTTCGTAATAACTAATATTACGGCGCCTATACTTATCCTTAGTTTCTCCTAGCTAGAGGATATCGACTTATTAATTAATTAAAAATAAAAAAAGTAGCGATATTTAATTTATAAACAATATATCCGCTTAAATACCTTAAAAAAGGGGCTACTAAACGACTTAATTTTAATAATACTTATATATATCGTAATTAACCTAGTTATAAATAGTAACGTAATACTAATAAGCGTAGCTAAGGATTAAAAGCTACGTTACTAAGACTTTAATAACTTATTCTTAAAAGAGAAGGCTATCTCGCTACTAAATAGAGTACTATATAACTACTATATTAAGCTAAACGACGTAGTACCTATTTTTTAGGGACCTATTTATTTATTATTAAACTATAAGCTTAAGATCTTACGTAACTATTCAATAAAAATAAAGGCTAAGGGCTAGATATGCCCTTTTATAAGCCTAGTAAGAGCACCTATTTTTTTTATATTTAAAAAAAGAGGAGAGCTACGACTTTATATTAATTATAGAGCAATTAATAAGATTATATAAAAAGATAAAACGCTGCTATTACTAATTAAAGAGATATTAAATAGACTATTTAATACCTCTATTTTTATAAAGCTAGACCTTAAGAACGCGTACTATTATATACGTATAGCTAAGGGTAATAAATAAAAAACGGCTTTTCGTACTAAATATAAGTAATTTAAGTACCTAGTCGTACCTTTTGGGCTAACTAACGCGCCCGCGACTTTCTAAGCGCATATTAATAACGTTCTAAATAGCCTAGTTAATACTATCTATATCGTATACTTAAATAATATCTTAATATATAGTAACGATTACGTAGTATATAAAGAGTATATACGTAGTATATTATAAAAACTACGGTAATAGAACCTATATCTAAATAATAATAAATACGAGTTCTATATATTATATATAGGATTCTTAGGGTATATTATATTTAACGAAAGTATAGAGATAGAACCCGCGCGTACCGAAGCTATAATAAATTAACTATTTTTAAAAAGTATTAAAAATATATAAACGTTCCTTAGATTTATAAGGTTCTACTATAAATTTATTAATAACTATACTAAAATAATAGCACTTTTAATAAACTTACTAAGGAAAGCAAAACTAGGATAGTTAAAGCTACTAATACCCGCCGTAAAGTTATTTAAGAGGCTACTAGTAGTATTTATTAACGCGCTAATATTATAATATTTCGACCCTACCCTACTTATATAATTATAAATAGACGCTTTAGCTCGAGCTATTAGCTTAGTAATTACGTAATTATTTAAAAGTAATTAATACTTAATTATTTATAAGTTAAGGAAATTAACGGATATAGAGAGCCGTTATAATATAGGAAATACGGAGCTACTAGCTATTATAAACGTACTAAGGAATTAGTAATACTACTTTACTTATAGCCGAGATTAGGTTATAATATTTATAAATTATTTTAACTTATAGTTCTTAAATATAAAAAAAAAACTAAATAGGAAATAGCTACGCTAACTAAATAAACTCGTAGTATTTAATATTAAGATTAGGTTTAAGCTAGGTATAAAAAACTTAGTAAATAAACTATTATAAAGACCTAATTATAATAAAAATAATAATAATAGTAGAGTAGAAGAGCTATTATTAAAAATAAAAAAAGACCTTTATAATATTAAAAATATATAAAAGCCTTTTAAAGTCGTAGTAATTAAGTATATAAGGACGAGCCATAAGAGCAGCTCTTAAGTAAAAAGAATAGTAAGTATTTTAAAAATAAAACTAATAATAATATAAAAAAATAAGTAAAAGAGGTTAAGAGCTCTAGCTCGAGGGAACTCTAAGAAGTATTTCGAGAAGTATAATAAGGCTATAAGCTTAGGGTATTAAAGTTATAATATAATATTTAAAAAGCTATTTAAGCTTATTATTAAAATTATAAATCGTAAGCTACTCGTTCTATAGGACTTTAATATAATAAGAGTATTTAAAATAATAATTAATAAAGAGGGGTTATTAATAATAAGTTAACTATGGGCCGCTTAATAAAAAGACGCTTTTATAAAAGATAAATAGTAAATTAAGAAGAACCGACGGCCTTATTTAGCTAAGAAAAAGTAATAATAGAGCTAAGTATACGACTTAAAAAGGTTATTATACTATAATAACTATGCCTACGTACTACTATATAAGGGGCTAAAGAGGGAAGTTATTAAAATATATTATAATATACTTATAATAAAATATTATAATATAAAACGGATAATAGTGCTACTAAAACGCTATTATTACTAAAATAAAATAAGTAGAGATATAAAAAGTTATATTAATACTTATATAATATATTAGCGGACGAAGCTTTATTATTATAAACTATATAGCTTATTATACCCCCTACTTACCCTAGTTAGGCTATAATAAGAGATATTACTAAACTTTATTATAAGCTTACCCGTATTAACTATATTAATTAAGAAGCGCCCCTACGACGTAGTACTTATTATAATAAACTAATTTATAAAGTATAGCGTTTATATTACTACGAGGACGACCCTTATAGCCTAGGGATTCGTAGACCTCTTATTTATAAAATCTTTTATTAAGTTTAAAATACTTAGAAGAATCGTTTCTAATAGGGGGTCGTTATTTATAAATAAGTTTTAAACTTATTTTTATTACTTCTTAATAATAAAGAGGTATTTTAGTACTACGTTCTACCCGTAAATAGATAGTTAAATAGAATAGTAAAACTAATATTTAGAGTAGTACCTTCGCTATTTTTATACTTAGGACTAATCGGATTAAGTATAGCGTCTTTATTTAGCTAAGTTTATATATAATAATACTTAATACTTAGTAATCCGTAAAGCGCTTATTAAGGCCCTACTTAGGTTCTTATTTATATACTTTATATTAATCTTAACGGGGGCTCGAGATAATATATAAAATATCTTAACTAAAGAGCGTACGGCCTAACTACGAGCTAATTAAAAAGCTTTATAACCCCTTATATAAAAAGTACGTAAGACGTATAAGTAATAAGTTAATAAAGCTAAGATAGATATATTATATAAAATAGGTAATTAAGTACTATTATTCGAGAAGAATATTAATAAGTAGCGTCTTAGCTAGAAGTTAGTTAATAAGTATTTAGGCCTATTTAAAATTAAATTAATAATTAAAACGGTAAGGGTCGCTTATTAATTAAATATATTAACGTAGTATAAAATATACGATATATTCTATATATCCCTACTTAAGCCGTATTAATACCGCAAGGAAGCCCTTTAAAAGCCCTTATTTATTAAGGATATAAACGGGGAGCTATTTTATAAAATAAAAAATATTATATAATATAGAGGGCCGAAGAGGAGGTAATAATACCTAATCTAGTAAAAGGGATATAGTAATAACGAAGATATGTAAAAGCTAGCTAAGTATATTAAAAACGTAGCGATAATTAATATATATAAAAAACGAGTTTTAATTAAGTAGCGCGCCCTAGTTCTTAATAAGCTTAATAACGTAGCGAACTAGTTATTAATAATAATAAAAAGGGGGCTATATAGTTATAATTAAGTAGTATAAACGCGCTAATTATGAACTATTTCCCTAATCCTTATAATGCGCAAGAGGACCGCTTTTATTTATAAAAAAACTACCTTTACGTACAGAAAGGCTACTTTAGTTATTATCCTAGGGGTCGTTACGGAAAAAATAATCTCTTTATTATTGACGAATTTATAAATAATTAGCTACGAATACGGAACATAAGCAGGGCGACTATATATTAGTTAAAATATTATTTAAATAGCGTACCTCGTTATAAATAGTACGAAATAGTGCGATTATAGCGTCGTTATAAAATAAAAATATAGCGTAAAAAGAGCTTATAACTACTTTATCGTCGTTATTATTAATAATAAAGGTCGAGTGGGCCTCTTTATTAGCGCGCTTAAGCGCCCTCTGCGTATTATTAATAGTAATTTAATAAGTTTACTAGAGCTATAAAATAATATTAACGACCTAAATAATAATAATAATAAAATAATAATAAAATAATAAACCTTTAAATCGTAAACGTTATCGTTCGAAGTAAGAGCGGTGCTCTATAGGGTTTAGACTATAAATTTTATAAACTTAGGGACCTAAGATATTATTAAAATAATACGTAAAAAAAGTAATAGAGCTATAACTATATTAAGTACTTATTATATTTTTATAAAAATAGTTCTGCGCGGTATACTTAATATAACGTATACTAAATCTTAAAAAAATATTAAATAAAGGAGCGAACTAGGGGCTATAAATTACTAACCTAGTTAATTATAATACTTAGTTTTTAAATCGAGCGCTTTATATATAATATAAGCGGGGTAGGGGAGTAAGCGTACCTAGCTAACCCCGATCTTCTTAACGTTCGCTTTTTTCTTTTTTTTAATAAAAGTTTATAATAGTTAGTATAAATAGCGTATAAGTAGTAATATACGTACGAGGTTAGGGTAAGTAAAAACGATATTAAGCTTTTTAAATAGACCGCTACTACTGCTATTATTAAGTATACTTATAGTACTAATAACCGTTCTATTACTAATAATAATAACTCCGTAATTAAAAACTATATTTATATTAAAACGAGTTAGCAATAAATATAAAACGACTTTATAAAAGACTTACTTAAGCGCGGGAAGTATATAAGAATAGGGATTTAAAAAATATTTATTAGCTATAATATTTACGTAATAAGGGAGTAATATAAACGTTAATAAAAATAAGAGACTATATATAAAAAGGATAATTATAAATAAAAAAGAAAAAAGGAATTTAGAATTATAATAGCTTAAAAGGGGGTTAGTATTAATAAATAAAAGTAAGGTAATAACTACTTAAGTATTAATAGTTATAAAGACGGCTTATAAATAAGAGCGACTTAAGTATAGAATTATAAAGCTATTATCCAGAGTAAGGGGTCTATACTCGGGCCGATGGGTATTACTTATACCTACCCTCGTATTATATATTTAAAAACTTCCTAAATAAAAAATTAATATAATATATATAAACTATAAATAGGCTTTAAAATAAAGCCTAGGGGAGGGAGTATTTTATTAAGCTTTGTTAATTAGGCCTTATTAATTAAAAAATAGCTTAGGGAGTATAAAGAGGGGGACTAAGTAATAAAAGAGTAGCTTAAGTATATATAGAGCGCTAGTAATATACCTCGAGGGAAGGGCAGATTTTAGTAATTCCTCTTTTAGACCCTAATAGCAGTTAGCCTCTGTGAGCTTCTTCCCTATGTCACACACCTATTGACAATGGATCTCTCACAGACATTACCTCAAGTGTCTCAGGCGATGGCATACTATCCTGGAAGCCCGCTAGATCCTTGCGCAGTGGATCTGACCACGAGCTGTTCTTTTTCTACGAAAAGCTGTCTCTCAACCAAAACGTTCACTTCCCATCAAATACGACGAAAACCATTTGGGACAATGGGTCGTATATCGTGGACCACTTCAGCGCCCAAGGAGCTCGGACAGTGCAGGCCTTCTGGGAGCAATATCTGCTTACTGACGAGCTGAAAGGACTTTTGAGAGACGTTGGAAATTATGGTATGATGTCTTCTAAACTTGGTGGCAGTCTTATCAGCTAACTTTGGCGTGATCCTAGGATGGGAGGATAGCATCGAAATTCCTTCGAATATTTCATGGACCCGCTCGCTTCCAACACGGTTCCAAGGAATGTTCGCATACGACTTGAAACCATACCTGCCTCTCGTCATGTTCAGCAACAACAACATCAATCTCCAAAGCACCTCCCCAGGAACTACGCGCTGCACTTTGGACCGACTGGATCAGGGAAAGGGTTATGTCAACGACTATCGTGAGACTTTGGCAGCAGGATACCAAGAGTACCTCGCCACACTTTCACAGTGGCTTCAGAGTCTGGAAGTCAAGGGACTATCATCCCAGCCATCTTACAACCTACCCATGGATATGGAGGCTTCGATCCCGTTTGTTGACGCTCCCGAGTGTGAAAGTCTTCAGGGGCACGACAACATCGATGGGTATCGGCAATTCTCTGGTCCAGCAAATCTCGCGCGGAAAAAGATCGTCTCCATCGAACTTGGCGCGGTTTTTGGGAAGGCATACAGCTACACCATTCCAGAGCTGCTCTTTGCCGCGAATCGCGCCGTTGCAGGTGGTGTGAACCAATTCGTTATTCACGGGCAGTCATACACCGGCAACTATCCCCAAACAACGTGGCCGGGGTACACGGCATTCATCTTCTACGTCTCAGACCTATATTCGCCCAAAAGACCAGACTGGAATCACGGCCTTCAGGCAGCCTTGAGTTACATGTCGAGGTTGCAGCATATCCAGCAACAGGGTGTTCCACGTGCCGATATCGCATTCTATAACAAACAATCTGCTACTGATCCAAACTTTGGAACGGTGTACGCGCCGACAGATTTGATTGATGAAGGTTCGTAACATTGCGGATCAAATTGGGTCATAGACCGGCCACTGACAATGCTTAGGTTGGTCTTACACTTACTTGTCACCGGACAACTTTGACATGCCCAATGCATATGTTGAACACGGTATGCTTGCGCCCCAAGATGCAGCATATCAAGCCATGGTTATCCTCGGATCCCAGAATTTGACGCAACTCTCAATTACGAAGCTGGAGAGCTTCGTGAAAGTTGGGTTGCCTATCATCGTGGCCGGCTCAGTGCCGGGGCTGTACCCTTCAGGGATGCAAATCAATACTGGCCATACTCCTGCAAACAATGAGTTGGTCAAGTTTCTGAATAACACGAACGTACATCACGTTGCAGAGGGTGAGATATCCCAGAAGCTGAACGAACTGAGTCTCAAGCCACGAGTCGGGGTGAGAACCAACGGCACGTGGTATTCCACATGGAGGGAAGACAAAGAAAGTGGCATCGCCTACGCCTACATATTTGGTGACTTGGTCGCAGCAACCGGAGAAGTGGTGGTTCAATCAAAGGGTATTCCCTATTTCTTCGATCTCTGGACGGGAGCCCGCCAAGCGGTTCTCAATTACCGGACCAACGGATCTTCGACAATCATCCCACTCGAACTCGCAGGAAATCAGACAATGGTGATTGCGTTCGCCGACAAAGCAATCCGTGGCACTATAAATCCAGCCATTCATGCTACTCAAGTTTCATCGAACATCGTTGGCTACGGCCCCGTTGGTGATGGCATTGGATTACACGTCGTTGCGTCTTCAGATCCAGCATTCGTCACATCGTCGACCGGCAACAAAATCACTCATTTCAGCCAAGCCCCTGACTCCTTCGAGTTGGGGCCGTGGAATCTGGTTCTTGAGCATTGGGAAGCTCCAGAAAATTTCAGCGATGCAACCATCACAGCTGTCAAGAGCAACACAACTCACCAACTCAGCAAGCTTGTCTCATGGTCGGATCTTCCATATGCAACGAACACGTCTGGGGTTGGCTACTACTCCACAAACTTCACCTGGCCGCCGGAATCGACTACTAGCAGTGCTCACAACACGTCCCTTGGTGCCTACATGAAGTTCCCGCCTGTGTTGAACGCAATAACGGTCTATGTTAATGGCGCCAGACTGCCTCCGCTGGACTCAACCAATCCTACTGCTGACGCCACGTCGTACCTGGTGAAAGGAAACAACCACGTTGTCGCTGTTGTGCCGGGTACGATGTGGAACTACCTTCGCAGTATTTTGCCCGAGATCAGGAGCTCTGGGCGAGAGTTCTCATCAATGGTAACTCTCCCCAAGACCGACAATGGACTGATTGGTGTTGTAGCGGTCGTGCCTTTTGAGATCGTCCCTCTGAAAGCTTAGGACGTGGCCTTTGGACAAGGCAATGATCAACATGCAGGAGGAGCGCACGAAGACATCGCTCAGGTGACAGATAGCCCGAGAAGTCTCAGCCATTGAATAAATGCAGCGATATGAGGACTAAATCTGAGATTCTGATCGGAGTGAGGTGTGCAAAAGTACAAGAACAGTATTTCCCTGTCTTGTTAGTGTCAAGCCGATTATTCCATGTAAGGTAGTTGACTGAATCTGAAGGCAATTTTCGGGAGTATCCTTCTCTGACGTTGCGCCTTCTGGGCTCAGAACAAACCACAGTAGTCACTGCAGATTGCAAACCTTCCATATCTCGCCATATATTGAATTACATAGGTACCTTATGTAGAAGACGTGGCCAAAGTGCGGCTGCTCCATATTTGATGTTGAACGGGTATATTCTTACAGTCAAGGATGAAAAGGAATGAAATACAAAATACCAATCACTCCACCGCGCTCATAAAGCCCCAATAGCCTGGGAGCATCTGGCCCAGAGAGCCCACGATTGGCACATAGTTAGGCGTGAGTATGTTACGAGGAAGTTGCCGTATCCCATCTCCATACGTGTATTCTACCCCGCTTTCACATCCCGGCCAACCAGACTGCCAGCAGTACGCGTGTTTGACTGGGACGTCACTTCACCCAGCCACGATGTCAAGGCTTGATTGAAGCAGGTGACTTCACTGCTCACTTTTGACGTAACGGTTCTTGTTGAATTTCCGGGAGAATGGGAATTTCGAAAAGATTCGGGTCGACCTCATAGTCTTCGGGCCAGAGGCGGGGCAGATCACAACTGCCGGACCGCTCACATTAAGATGGTCACAAGGAAATGAAAGAAAGTCAAGCGATTAGCCCGGCCCGGCAGCTTACGCCATGTTATTCTCACAAGTCCGCGTTCTCAAAACGACCCTATATTAATAGGTATGTGACACAGGGAAGAAGCTTATAGAGGCTAACTACTATTAAGGTCTAAAAAATAAATTATTAAAATCTACCCTTCTCTCGAGGTATACTATTAGCGCTCTATATATACTTAAGCTACTCCTTTATTACTTAGTCCTCTTTTTTATATTTTTAAGCTATTTTTTAATTAATAAAGCCTAATTAATAAAGTTTAATAAAGTACTTACTTTTCTAAGCTTTATTTTAAAGCTTATTTATAATTTATATACGCTATATTAATCTTTTATTCAAGAAGTCCTTAGATATATAGTATAAGAGTAAGTATAAATAATACTTATTAGCCTAAGTATAAACCCCTTATTTTAAATAATAACTTTATAATTTTATATTTAAGTCGTTTTTATTTATAAGCCGTCCTTATAACTACTAGTACCTAAGTAGTTTTTACTTTATTTTTATTTACTAATATTAACCCCCTTTTAAACTATTATAATTCTAAATTCCTTTTTTTTTTTTATAGTTATCTTTTTTATATATAATTTTTTACTTTTATTAACGTTTATATTACTCCCTCGTTATATAAATATTATAGTTAATAAATATTTTTTAAATCCTTATTTTTATATAATTCTTGTACCTAAATAAGTCTCTTATAAAGTCGTTCTATATTCGCTATTAACTCGTTTTAATATAAATATAACTTTTAATTATAAAGTCGCTATTATTAATAATAGAACGGTCGTTAGCGCTATAAGTATACTTAGTAATAATAATAATAATAATCTATTTAAAAAGCTCAATATCCCCTTTACTTACCCTAACCTCGTATATATATTATTACTTATATATTTTTTATATTAACTATTATAAACTCTTATTAAAAAAAAGAAAAGCGAATATTAAAAAAATTAGAGTTAGCTAAGTACGCCCGCTCCCTTACCCCGCTTATATTATATATAAAGTACTTAATTTAAAAACTAAGTATTATAATTAGCTAGGTTAGTAATTTATAGCCCCTAGTTTACTTTTTTATTTAATACCTTTTTAGGATCTAGCGTATATTATATTAAATATATTACGCAGAACTATTTTTATAAAAATATAATAAGCGCTTAGCGTAATTACTATTTTATTACTTCTCTTATATATTATATTAGTAATATTTTAAGTTCTTAAGTCCGTAGAATTTATAATCTAAACTTTATAAAATACTACTCTCGCTTTAAATAATAACGTTTATAATTTAGAGGTTTATTATTTTATTATCGCTTTATTATTATTATTACTTAGGTTATTAATATTATTCTATAGCTTTAATAAACTTATTAAATTATTATTAATAATACGTAAAGGGCGCTTAAGCGCGCTAATAAAAAGGCTTACTCGACTCTTATTAATAATAATAATAATAATAAAATAGTTATAAGCTCTTCTTATACTACGTTTTTATTTTATAATAATATTATAATTATATTACTTCGTACTATTTATAACTAAGTACGCTACTTAAATAATATTCTAATTAATATATAATTACCCCGCTTATACTTTATATTTATAATTAATTATTTATAAATTCGTTAATAATAAAAAGATCATTTCTTTTATAATAACCCTTAAGATAATAACTAGGGCGGCCTTTTTATATATAAGGGTAGTTCTTTTATAAATAAGAGTAGTCCTCTTATATATTATAAAAATTAAAAAAACGGTTCGTAATTAGTATATTTATATTACTTAGTTATAACTATATAGCCCCCTTTTTTTTATTATTAATAACTAGTTCGCTACGTTATTAAGCTTATTAAGAATTAAAGCGTACTATTTAATTAAAACTCGTTTTTTATATATATTAATTAACGCTACGTTTTTAATATATTTAGCTAGTTCCTACGTATCTTTATTATTATTATATCCTTTTTATTAAATTAAGTATTATTACTTCTTTTTTAGCCCTCTATATTATATAATATTTTTTATTTTATAAAATAGCTCTCTATTTATATCCTTAATAAGTAAGGGCTTCTAAGGGGCTTTTTCGTAATATTAATATAGCTCGAATAAGGATATATAAGATATATTATATATTTTATATTATATTGATATATTTAATTAATAAATAACTTTTACCGTTCTCATTATTAATTTAACTTTGAATAGGCTTAAATACTTATTAACTAATTTCTAACTAAAATACTACTTATTAATATTCTTTTTTAATAATAATACTTAGTTATTTATTTTATATAATATATTTATCTTAGCTTTATTAATTTATTATTTATATATTTCGCGTACTTTTTATATAAAGGGTTATAAAGCTTTTTAATTAGTTTATAATCGGGCCGTACGCTCCTTAACTAAGATATTTTATATACTATCTCGAGCCCCTATTAAGATTAATATAAAATATATAAATAAGAACCCGAATAAGGCCTTAGTAAGCGCTTTATAAATTACTAAGTACTAAGTATTATTATATATAAACTCGGCTAAGTAAAAACGCTATACTTAATCTAATTAGTCCTAAATATAAAAATAATAAAAGTACTATTCTAAGTATTAGTTTTACTATTCTATTTAATTATTTATTTATAAATAAAACGTAGTATTAAAACGCCTCTTTATTATTAAAAAGTAATAAAAATAAGTTTAAAATTTATTTATAAATAACGACCCCTTATTAAAAACGATCCCTTTAAATATTTTAAACTTAATAAAGATTTTTATAAATAGGAGGTTTATAAATCCTTAGGTTATAAGGGTTGTTTTTATAATAATATAAACGCTATATTTTATAAATCGGTTTATTATAATAAGTACTGCGTCGTAGGGGCGCCTCCCGATTAGCGTAGTTAATATAAATAAGCTTATAATAAAATCTAATAATATTTTATATTATAGCTTAATTAAGATAAATAGGGGGCGTAATAAGCTATATAGTTTATAATAATAAGGCTTTATTTATTAGTATATTATATAAATATTAATATAACTTTTTATATCCCTACTTACTCTATTTTAATAATAATAGTGTTTTAATAATAATATTATTTATTTTATATTATAATATTTTATTATAAATATATTATAATATATTTTAATAACCTCTCTTTTTAACCCCTTATATAATAATACGCAAGCGTAGCTATTATAATATAATAGCCCTCTCGAGTTATATATTTAGCTTTATTATTATTATTTTCTAACTAAGTAAGGCTATTAGTTCTTTTTAGTTTATTACCTATCCTTTATAAAAGCGTCCTCTTATTAAATAGCTTATAATTAACTTATTATTAATAACCCCTCTTTATTAATTATTATTTTAAGCGCTCTTATTATATCGAAGTTTTATAAAACGAATAGTTTATAATTTATAGTTTTAATAATAAGCTTAAATAGCTTTTTAAATATTATATTATAACTTTAATACTTTAAGTTCGTAGCCCCGTTATACTTTTTAAAATACTTTTTAAAGTTTTTTTAAACTAGAGCTCTTAACGTCTTTTACTTATTTCTTTATATTATTATTAGTTCCGTTTTTAAAATACTTGTTATCCTTTTTACTTAAGAGCCGCTCTTATAGCTCGTCCTTATATACTTTATTATTATAACTTTAAAAAGCTCTTATATATTTTTAATGTTATAAAAGTCTTTTTTTATTTTTAAAAATAGCTCTTTTATTTTATTATTATTATTATTTTTATTATAGTTAGGTTTTTATAATAATCTATTTACTAAGTTTTTTATATTTAACTTAAACCTAATTTTAATATTAAACGCTATGAGTTTATTTAATTAGTATAGCTATTTCTTATTTAATCTCTTTTTTATATTTAAAAACTACAAATTAAAATAATTTATAAATACTACGACCTAATCTCGGTTATAAGTAAAGTAGTATTATTAGTTCTTTAATATATTTATAATAGTTAGTAGCTTTATATTTCCTATATTATAATAGCTTTTTATATCCGTTAATTTCCTTAACTTATAAGTAATTAAGTACTAATTACCTTTAAATAATTACGTAATTACTAAGCTAATAGCTCGAGCTAAAACGTCTATTTATAACTATATAAATAAAATAAAATTAAAATATTATAATATTAGCGTGTTAGTAAATACTATTAATAGCTTTTTAAACAATTTTATAGCGGGTATTAATAACTCTAACTATCCTAATTTTACTTTTTTTAATACGTTTATTAAAAGTACCGTTATTTTAGTATAATTATTAATAAATCTATAATAGAACCCTATAAATTTAAAGAACGTTTATATATTTTTAACGCTTTTTAAAAATAGCTAATTTATTATAATTTCGGTACGCGCGGGTTCTATTTTTATATTTTTATTAAATATAATATACTTTAAGAATTTTATATATAATATATAGAACTTATATTTATTACTATTTAAATATAAGTTCTATTATTAAAATTTCTATAATACGCTACGTACGTACTCTTTATATATTACGTAGTTATTATTATATATTAAGATATTATCTAAGTATACGATATAAATAGTATTAACTAGGCCGTTTAGAGCGTTATTAATATATATTTAAAAAGTTATAAGTACGTTAGTTAGCCCGAAAGGTATAACTAAGTACTCGAACTACTCGTATTTAGTATAAAAAGCCGTTTTTTATTTATTACCCTCGGTTATATATATATGATAATACGCGTTCTTAAGGTTTAGTTTTATAAAAATAGAGGTATTAAATAGTTTATTTAATATCTCTTTAATTAGTAGTAGTAGCGTTTTATTTTTCTATATAATTTTATTAATTATTTTATAGTTAATATAAAGTCGTAGCTCTCCTCTTTTTTTAAATATAAAAAAAATATGTACTCTTATTAAGCTTCTAAAGGGGCGTATTTAGCCCCTAGTCTTTATTTTTATTAAATAGTTACGTAAGATCTCGAGCTTATAATTTAATAATAAATAAATAGGTCCTTAGGGAATAAGCGCTATATTATTTAGCTTAATATAATAATTATATAGTATTCTATTTAGTAATAAAATAGCTTTTTTTTTTAAAAATAAGTTATTAAAGTTTTAATAACGTAGCTTCTAATCCTCAGCTATACTCGCTAGTATTACGTTATTATTTATAACTAAGTTAATTATAATATACGTAAGTATTATTAAAACTAAGTTATTTAGTAGCCCCTTTTTTAGGGTATTTAAGCGGATATATTATTTATAAATTAGATATTATTACTTTTTTTATTTTTAACTAATTAATAAGTCGATATTCTTTAGCTAGAGAAAACTAAAAATAAGTATAAGTACCGTAATATTAGTTATTATAAAGTAATATAGCTATATTTTTATTATATAGTCGTTATTAATAATTTAAAGCCGTAAGTAATAGCTTCTTAATATTTTTATTTATTTACTTTTTACGTTTACTAACTATAATAATAAGTAAATTCGTAAATTAGTATTAAAGTTATTAAATAGCTTAATACTAATTACGTTCTTTTCTATTTTTAAATTAATAAGGGTACTTAGCTTCTTTTATATATAGTTTAAGTATATATAAGTCGGGACGTTTAAGTACTACCCTTATTAATTATTAACTACTCTCCTTATTAAAATAATATTCGAGCTCGTTATTAGTCCGCGCTACTTAACTAGAGTAAGGTTTAATTAATAACTAACGGCCTTATACCTTTCTTAGTTATATTTATAATATATAATACTTAGGTAGTTATTAGTAAAGTACTTAGTTTTATTATAATTATAGTATTATTAATACTACTCCTATAGTTATAAATAATCCCTTATAATATAGCTAGTTTTTTTATAATTATGTATTATAGCTAGCTAGTCGTAATAAGTATATTAATAGAAATTAAGGCTATAAGTACTAAGTAAATAATATCATAATTATAAATAGCTTCTCTAAAACTATATCTATAAGTTATAAAGTAGGTAAGGTTTTAGTAATTAATTATAGTCTTATTAAAAGGGGTTTTTAATAAAAATAGCTAAAAGCAATCGTAAGATCTAATACTAAGTTAATTATTAAAAAAGCTATAAAAGTCTATTTTAAAGCCCGGCTTAAGTCTATATTATATATAAGTCCGCTTATAAATATATCCTTTATTAATAATTACTTAGTAAATATTAATAAGCGATTACTTAGAGTAATTATAATAATTACTTTATTACGTAATTACTACTTTTTATTTATATATAACTTATTTATAGTTCTTTTATTTTATAAGAATAACTTTATATTCCCGTATTCTTATATATATAATATATTATAACTACTATAAGCCTATAGGGCGGGCCCTAGTCTTAGTTATATATATTAAGTCGTAATATTATAATACGTAATATTTTTACTAAGCGAGTTACGGCGTGTTTTTTATATATTTAACTTATTAATACTTTAATATTTTCTTATTAACTCGTTCGAGTTTAAATTAAAATATTACTTAGGGGACGTTCGTAAGCTCTTTATTAATAATAAGGATTATTTAATACGTCTTATTAATAATATTAACTATAAATAAGTCTATAAAAGTTTTATTTATAATATTATTACGAAGTATAATTTAGATTATAGTTTACTTATTAGTATAAAGATCTTTTATTTCTTTATTAAAATATATTTTAGTTTTATTTCGAGCTTATTAATATAGCTAACGAACTTATTAACTTTTTTTTTTTAGTTTTATAAAGTACTATTTAGTTATATACTTATTATTATTCCTTAGCTAGCGGGATTAAATAAGTTATTTTATAAAAAAGTCTCTAGTTCTTTTTATATAACTTAGTTTATTATAAACCTCGGGGTCCTTTAGTAATTAAAAATATAATATATTTAAGAAGTTTTTATATTACTACTTAAGTAGCTAACCGTATACGCTACTTTATTATAATCTATTTTTATTTATTAAGCTTATAAGTCGAAGTAATAATAATAGTTAAAGAGGAAGCTTTATAAATTCCGTACCGATTTATTAATATATAATAAATTAAAAAGGGATAGCGGTTTAAATATAAACGTTCTATTTATAATATTTATTTAAGTTAAAAAGGAGTTAGTAAATAGGGGCTTAGATAGTACGAACTTATTATTTTATTATCGCTCGAGCGGTATTTTAAATATAGTTTTATTTATTAAACTATTCTTAGTCTAGGGGTTTATATTCTTATTTATATTAAAATTAATATTTAAAGTTATTATAATTAAAACTATAGCCCTTAGTACGGGAGCTAGGCTATTTAAAAAGCTTTATAAGCGTTTTAAATCTATTTATCTTTTATATAAGCGCTCTTTGTATATTATAATAAGGAATTTTTTTTTAATTATCGTTCTTATTCTTATAGCTTTATTAGCTTATTACTTATTATTTAGTTTAAGTATTAATAAGTAAGGGTAAGAGGTTCGCTATTTTATTTAAAATTCGTTAATATTCTTAGTAATATAGTTTTTTTATATTATTATTATATTATTTGTTTTATTATACTTCGTTCTTATATTATTTATTAAAGAGGAGGTAACTTTAGGAGGTTTAATAAAAAAAAGTTATCTTTTTTTTATTATTATAACGCCGACTACGCTCTCTTATTACGTCTTATTCTTATTAATATTTTAAGTTTTTAACTTAGTTCCCTTTATAAATAAAAACTTTAAATTATTAATAAGTATATAATATAAAAAAGAAGCTTATAAAAACTAACTAGTATCAGGGTTTAAAAAATAAATTACTAAAATTTACCCTTCTCTCGAGGTATATTACTAGCGCTCTATATATACTTAAGCTACTCTTTTATTACTTAGTCCCCCTCTTTATGCCCCCTAAGCTATTCCTTAACTAACGAGGCCTGACCGGCGAGGCCTGATACCCTGCGATTGGGATGAATAATCATTATCGAAGCACTGAGATCACCGTGGCCTCCTTTGCACTGGTGCCTATGTAAGTTTTCGTAATCCCATTATATACTACGCTGATCCTGGGACGGGCACAATATACGTGTAGCTTCGGCTCCAATCGTACGAATACGCGTATGATACGTCGACGCTCACATACCCTGCACTTCGCTTCCGCTCTCTTGCGCTTCGAAGGGACATCTTAAGTGGCGTAGAGTACGTACGGTTCTGCTGGCAAGGTCACGCCTTGCCCAAGGTATGCCCCAAACCCAGGCACCTCTGCGTCGGGCAAATTGTTACCCTATTATGCTATATCCGCTCCTATGCGAGTAGAGCAGATCGCATCGAAATGGATGTCGTGCTTGGGGACCACAATAAGCTTGGCCCATTGGACACTGATATCAACATCATAAGAGCAAAGGCACTTTGTCATACCCTACGACCGTCAACGCGAAAGCGAGAATGCATGTACTATTCAACAGGTCGGCGCAGCTTGGCAATTAAAGTGCATATTTATATCAAGATTGATGGCTGTCAACACAAGTAAACAGGTTATCTGGTTGATAAAGATATAAGGCGTGTTCCAGTTTCAACCAAATCCAGTCGTTCGATCCAAAATTACCAAATGATTTCCGATTGAGAAGTCGAGATGAAGCTTTCCTCTTTCTTGGCTGTTACTAGCCTCTTCTTTTTACCCCCCACCGATGCTGTTCTCAGCAGATCCCATATCAAATCCACCAATATCACTCAGGATCTAGTCAGATGGGACGAACACTCACTCTTTATCCGAGGGGAGCGTATCGTCATCTTGTCCGGCGAGTTTCACCCATGGCGTATTCCTTCACCAGGACTCTGGTTAGACGTGCTCCAGAAGATCAAAGCGCTAGGTTATAACGCAGTGTCCTTTTACGTCAACTGGGCCTTGCTCGAGGGCAAACCAGGCGAGGTACGCATGGACAATGTGTTTGATCTTCAACCTTTCATCGACGCCGCCGTCGAGGCTGGACTCTATCTCATCGCACGACCTGGTCCCTATATCAACTCTGAGCTCTCTGGGGGCGGCTTTCCTGGCTGGTTACAGCGCAATAAGGGTGAATTGAGATCAATGGCCCCAGATTACACCAACGCAACGGAAACTACATTTCAAGCGTCCTTCGCGTCATCTCAGCTGCTCAGATAACCAACAGCGGACCCATAATCCTTGTGCAGCCCGAAAACGAGTACAGTTTAGCGGTCGGAACAGCCAACCCGGTTGAGTCAACCAAGCTATTGGACCCAAACTACATGGTTTTTATGGAAGACCAGTTTCGACGAAATGGTATTGAAGTTCCTTTGATTGGCAATGACGCCGTGCCTTTGGGCAACTGGGCGCCTGGATCTGGAAAAGGGGAGTTGGACATCTACGCGCATGACGCTTACCCTTTTTACAAAGGATGTAAGTTTTCTAACAACCGCTTCAGTCATGTCTGCTGATTGAGTATTTAGGCGATCATCCCACGGACTGGACGGATCTCACTGCTTTAAGTTTGACGTATACGTATCAAAACCATCTGCAGCAGAGCCCAAGCAGCCCCTATGCCGTATTGGAGTACCAGGGGGGTGCCCCCGATCCATGGTAGGCCCATGCTATTTTCTAGTCCCTCTCGTCGATATTGGTGCTGATTGATCAAAGGGGAGGTGTTGGCCTGGCTCAATCTCTAAGTCGACCCACCCCCTTTTGGCCACCCCCCCCTTTTGGCCACCCCATCAAAACATGGTATCAAAACATCGCTACTAACTACACTCAATTAATTAACTATCTTCTACTACCATAATAATATAGTCATTATTCTCCTTAGGTAATTCGACCCCTATGAGTCGACTAGGACTAACTAGACGGTCGCTAGAGTCCTCCTAAGCTCTCTATATATCCTAAATATTTGCGAACTTAGTATTTAGGTCTATTAGTATACTCTTCTTTTTCCGCGGCCTTAATTAGTTAACTTTGGCTTTTAAAACTCGAATATAGTACTAAGATATTACTAAATAGTAGGCCTGCTCGCTAAATACCTTTTTTACCTTTTTAAATAGTAGTCGTTAAGTATTATAATCTAGACTAAGCTCTATAAATAACTTTAACTAGTCGTAGAGCTCGCTAGCCTTCCTAGGTATTAACTAGTTAATAACAAACGCCGCTAATACCTAGTTAATAGCTTTTCTAGTATTACTAATCACTTACTTAGTATCTGCGGTCTTTTTAGTTAGTATAACTAGGTTAAGTAGGACTATTAGATTAGTAAGTAGTCTAGCCATATCAGGGGGATATAGTCTAGTTACTTTCTACCTACTTCGTATATTTAACGACGTTAGACTAGCTAAACGAGCTTTTTAATAATAGCTTAAGAAGTACCGCTTTCTAACGATAGTAAAATTATTTACTATATCCTCCTTACTAAGCTCCTTCCTATACTTAGACTTAATAAGTCTAAAGATAGCTATATTTAACGGCTAGAGGATATGGGAAGTATATAGTGGTAAGAATAGTAAGTAGACGTTATTTCTATAGTATTCCTATATAAATTCTATTATCATATAACTCCTATAGCTATTTAGAACTAATAGTCGAGGCTTATTAAGTATACTAAGCCCCCTAAGGGGGGGGGTCTTAGTCTATAATAAGAACACTATTTTCAACCACTTAAGGGCAGTCTTATCGGTCGTCTAGCTATTATCTATTACTATAAACTCCTAACTAATATAAGGGTTAAGTTTAAGTAGAAACCACTACTACTATACCGACTTTTTTTTATATATAACTAGTAGTTTAATAGCTTAATTATTAATAAAAATACACTCGATAATAGATACTTAAACACGCGAACTAGGCTCTTTTTTTTATACTACTATAGTTTCTACCTTACCTAAAACTAGGCTATTAAATCCCTTACCCTCTAGGATACTAGTCTTATCTATATTATACCTATTAGCCTATTTAATATCGCTAATCTCTAGTATATTAAGTAATCTAAACTATGACTTAATTATATTAATAATAGCCCTATTTAGACGCCTCGAATCGATAGTACGACTTCTCTAGACCTTAATTAATAAGTTCCTCCTTAAGAAAGCGTCTATCTATCTCTTCTTAAGAGGATTTATATCCCCCTAGGATCTTAGAACTTACTTAGCGAATTTTATAAATTATTTATAAGTTAGTATAATACCTAGATTATACTAAATACGAACCTACTAAGCTAGCTAGTCTTCTTACTATAGAGGAAGCCTCTAGAGGTCTACGAATACTATTACCCTCGTCTAGTGGCCTCTCCTACGGTTACGAAGAGTTAACCTTAGAACTCCGAACTTAATCAAGGCCCGATTAACTAAGAGACCTCTTCCGATAGCCTCAAGAGCCCGAACAACTTCATTTTCGGTATACGAGACTACTACATATTAATAAATAAGTGTGCAAAAAAGAATTACATTTGGACGATTTTTGCAATTGTTATAGTGGTTTGAAAATCGTGGGTAGGGTTTTAATGCGGTGGCTAGGATGGAGAAATGGGGTGGCCAAAAGGGGGGGGTGGCCAAAAGGGGGTGGGTCGACTTATATAGTATGCTTTTCTCCTGTCTTGCATTAGCTGGTCACTAAAGTGGCGGATAGACATATAGCGGGACAAATTGGGGGAACATAGGTCACTCAGAGGGCTACACTTCCTACGATCATAGTGCTTCCATCAGAGAGAATCGTAGGATCGACCGGGAAAAGTACAGCGAGGCCAAGATCGAAGCCCATTTCCTCCGTGCTTCCGAGGCCTATCTCACAGCCATCCCCCAGAACGCTACGTCTACCGAGTTTATTAGCACACCAGACCTCCAAGTTGTTCCAATCGTAAGGGACAAGACTCGGTTCTACGTTATGCGCCATACTATCAGGCCTCGCCGGTCAGGCCTCGTTAGTTAAGGGATAGCTTAGGGGGGTATAAAGAGGGGGACTAAGTAACAAAGGAGCAGCTTAGGTATATATAGAGCGCTAGTAGTATACCTCGAGGGAAGGGTAGATTTTAATAATTCCTCTTTTAGACCCTAATAGTAGTTAGCCTCTATAAGCTTTTTCCCTATGTTATATACTTATTAATAATCTAAAATCTCTACTTACGAAGGGGACTAGGCTAGAAGCTTAAAATACTAATAAGAACGAGACGTAGTAAGAGAGCGTAGTCGGCGCTATAATAATAAGAAGAAGATAACTCTTTTTTATCGGACCCCCCAGAGTCGCCTCCTCCTTAATAAACGATATAAGAACGAAGCGTAGTAAGACTATTAACGTAGCGGCGACGTAAAAGGACCGTATTGCTAAGAGTATTAATAAATTTTAAATAAAATAGCGAACCTCCTACCCTTACTTACTAATACTTAAACCGAACGATAAGTAATAGGCTAGTAGAACTATAGGAATAAGAACGATAATTAGAGAAAGAAATCCTTATTATAACGTACGAAGAGCGCCTATGTAAAAGACGAGTAGATTTAGAACGCTTACGGAGCTCCTCAGATAGCCTGGCCCCCGCGCTAAGGGCTACGGTTTTAGCTATAGTAGCCTCGGACGTTAGCTTTAACGTAAATAAAAACGTAAACCCCTAGACTAAAGATAGTTCGATAGGTAAAGCCGTACTTAAAACGCCGCTTAAGTAATAATAAAGCGACGAGTTCGTACTACCTAAGCCCCTATTTACTAGCTCCCTCTTAACTTAAATAAGCGCCGTAAGCAGAACGTTTATATTTAAACTACTATCCTTTTTTAACTTATTATACGCTAATAAATCGGCACGGGATCTATAGAGCTTCTTTTTTAACTATTACTATCGCTTTAACCTATAGGCTTAATAAATAAGAATAGACTATAATAAAGTAGTATATATAGTTAGCTACCTAAGCGGCGGTATAAAAACCTCCTAGATATACTATATCTTTAACTACTAAAGGACCCCCGGTTTCATAATAGACTAGGTTATATAGAAGGAACTAGAGACCTTTTTATAAAATAACCTATCCGATCCTACTAGCCGAGGAATAGTAACGAATATACGACTAGATAGTACCTCGTAAGGCTAGAAAGAGAAAGTCGACGAGTTCGTTAGCCATATTAATAAGCTCGAGATAGAATTAGAATATATCCTAATAAAAAAATAGAGGATCTTTATGCTAATAAGTAAGCTACGGCCCGAACTATACCTCGTAATAGTATTATAAATAGAACTTCTGCGGACTTATTTATAGTTAGTATCGCTAGTAAGACGTATCGAACAATCCTCGCTATTAATAAGGAGCCTATAAACGTCCCCTAGGTAATATTTTAACTTAAACTTAAACGAGCTAGTGGGAAAATACCGGGGTATTAATAAGTCGAATATATAAAGAACACGCCGCAACTCGCTTAGTAAGGACACTACGTATTATAATTACAAAGAGACTAGCTATATCGTAAGGGATTACCTATAACCGCGGGAGTAGTATTAGTAATACTATAACTATAGTAAAACTAGGCACCTCGCTAATAGCTACCCGAGCGTTATATATTATAAATATAATTAAAAGGGGTATAAGGCCGCTAGCTATCGATTAGACCTTACCCTAGCTAAGTAGTGCGGACTAGTAACGAGCTCGAATACTATCTTAGTAAAAAGAGTAGCTAGTGATTAATAAGGGCGGCGCTTAGATATCCTAATTTATATATACCTAAACTACGTATAGGAAAAGCTAAGCGCCCTTATCGATTTAGGAGCAAAAGGGAACGTAGTTAGTATCGGGCTACTTAATAGCTTTAATGCTAATTTACGAATTTACTTATTACCGTAGCTAGTAAACGTCGAGGGTAAATAGATAGAGACGCTAGGAAGCTACTACTTACGGCTTCGAATTACTAATAGCGACTACGTAATAGAGATATAGTTATATCGCTTCGTAATAGCCGATATTATAATACTTACGCTTATCCTTAGTTTCCCCTAGCTAGAGGATATTGACTTACTAATTAATTAAAAATAAAAGAAATAGCGGTATCTAATCTACGAATAATATATCCGCTTAGACGCCTTAAAAAAGGGGTTACTAAACGACTTAGTTTTGGTAATACTTGCGCATATTATAATTAACCTAGCTATAAATAGCGACGTAGTATTAGTAAGCGTAGCCGAGGACTAAAAGCTACGTTACTAGGACTTTAACGACTTATTTTTAAAAAAGAAGGCTATCTCGCTACTAAATAGAGTATAATACGACTACTGTATTGAGCTAGATAACGCGGCGCCTATTCCCTAAGGACCTATTTACTTATTATTAAACTATAAGCTCGAGATCCTGCGCGACTATTTAATAAAAGCAGAGGCTAGGGGCTAGATACGCCCCTCTATAAGCCCGGCAAGAGCACCTATCCTCTTTATACTTAAAAAAGGAGGAGAGCTACGACTTTGCGTCGATTATAAAGTAATTAATAAGATTATATAAAAAAATAGAACGCCGCTACCGCTAATTAAAAAGATACTAAATAGACTATCTAATACCTCTATTTTTACGAAGCTAGACCTTAAGAACGCGTACTACTATATATATATAGCCGAGGGCGATAAGTAAAAAACGGCTTTTCGTACTAAATATAGGTAGTTCGAATACCTAGTTATACCTTTCGGGCTAACTAACGCGCCCGCGACTTTCTAAGTATATATTAATAACGTTCTGAGCGGCCTAGTCGACACTATTTATATCGTATACCTAAACAATATCCTAATATATAATAACGACTACGTAGCGTATAAAGAGTACGTATATAGCGTACTATAAAAACTACGGTAATAAAACCTATATCTAAATAGTAATAAATACGAGTTCTATATATTGCGTATAGGATTCCTAGGGTATATCGTATCTAACGAAGGTATAAAAATAGAACCCGCGCGCACTAAAGCTATAGCAAATTAGCTACTTTTAAGGAGTATTAAAGATATATAAACGTTCTTTAGATTTACGGGGTTTTACTGCAGATTTATTAGTAATTACGCTAAGATAACGGTATCTCTAATAGACTTGCTAAAGAAGGTAAAACCGGGATAATTAGAGCTACTAATACTAGCCGTAGAGTTATTTAAGAAGCTATTAGTAGTATTTACTAATGCGCTAATGCTATAATATTTTAACCTTACCTTGCTTATATAGTTATAAATAGACGCTTCGGCTCGAGCTATCGGCTTAGTAATTACGTAATTATTTAAGGGTAATTAGTACTTAATTATTTATAAGTTGAGGAAATTAATAAATACGGAGAGCTACTACGGTATAAGAGACGCGGAGCTACTAACTATTATAAACGTACTAAGGAACTAGTAATACTACCTCGCTTATAACTGAGATTAGGTCGTAGTATTTATAAATTATTTTAACTTATAGTTCCTAGATATAAAAAAGAGACTAAACGGGAGATAGCTACGCTAGCTAGACGAACTCGTAACGTTTAATATCGAGATTAAGTTTAAGCTAGGTATAAAGAACCTAGTAAATAGACTATTATAAAGACCTAATTATAATAAAAGTAGTAACGATAGCGGAGTAGAGGAGCTACTATTAAAAATAAGAGAAGACCTCTATAACGCTAGAAATATATAAGAGCCTTTTAGAGTCGTAGTAATAAGGTATATAAGGACGAGCCGCGGGAGCGGCTCCTAAGTAAAAGGGATAGTAAGTATTTTAGAAGCGGAACTAGTAATAATACGGAGAAGTAAGTAAAAGAGGTTAAGAGCTCCGGCTCGAGGGAACTCTGAGGAGTACTTCGAGAGGCATAACGGGGCTATAAGCCTAGGGTATTAGAGTTATAGTATAGTACTTAGAGAGCTACTTAAGCCTACTATTAAAACTATAAATCGCGAGCTACTCGTTCTATAGGACTCTAATATAATAGGAGTACCTAAAATAGTATTTAGTAAGGAGGGGTTATTAATAATAAGTCGACTACGGGCCGCTTAATAAGAGGACGCTTTTATAAGGGATAAGTAGTAGACTAAGAGGAACTAATAGCCTTACTTAGCTAGGAAAAAGTAATAATAGAGCTAGGTATACGATTCTAAAGGGCTACTATATTATAGCGGCCGCGCCTACGTATTACTATATAAGGGGCTAAAAAGAGAGGTTATTAAAGCATATTACGATACGCTTATAGCGGGATATTATAATATAAAGCGGATAATAGCGCTACTAAAACGCTACTATTACTAGGATAAAGTAAGTAGGGATATAAAAAGTTATATTAATACTTATATAATATGCTAGCGGACGAAGCCTCGTTACTATAAGCCGTATAGCTTACTACGCCCCCTACTTACCCCGGTTAGGTTATAATAAGAGATATCGCTAGACTTTATTACGGGCTTACTTATATTAACTACGCTAATCGGGAAGCGCCCCTACGACGCAGTACTCGTTATAATAGACCGATTTACGAAGTATAGCGTCTATATTATTACGAGGACGACCCTTATAGCCTAGGGATTCGCAGACCTCCTATTTATAAAGATCTTTACTAAGTTTAGAATACCTAAAGAGATCGTCTCTAATAGGGGGTCGTTATTTATAAGTAAGTTTTAGACTTATCTTTACTACTTTTTAGTAATAAAGAGGCGTCTTAGTACCGCGTTCTACTTATAAACGGACGGTTAAATAGAACGGTAGAACTAATACTTAGAGTAGTACTTTTGCTACTTCTATACTTAGGACTAATCGGATTAGGCATAGCGTCTTTACTTAGCCGAGTTTATATATAATAACGCCTAGTACTTAGTAATCCGTAGAGCGCTTATTAAGGCCCTACTCGGGTTCTTACCTACGTACCCTATATTGATCTTAACGGGGACTCGAGATAGTATATAGAATGTCTTAGCCGAGGAGCGTGCGGCCCGATTACGAGCTAACTAAGAAGCTCTACGACCCCTTATATAAAAAGCACGCGAGACGTATAAGTAATAAGTTAATAAAGCTAAGATAGATATGTTATATAAAGTGGGCGACTAGGTACTACTATTAGAAAAGAATATTAGGAAGTAGCGTCCTAGCTAGAAGTTAGTTAATAAGTATCTAGGCCTATTCGAAGTTAAATTAATAATCAGAACGGCGGGGGTCGCTTACTAACTAGACGTACTAACGTAGTATAGAATATATAATATATTCTATATATCCTTACTCGAGCCGTATTAATACCGCGAGGAAGCCCCTCGGAAGCCCTTACTTATTAGGGATATAAATAGGGAGCTACTTTATAAAGTAGAAGATATTATATAATATAGAGGGCTAAAAAGGAGGCGATAATACCTAATCCGGTAGAAGGGATATAATAGTAACGAAGATACGTAAGAGCTAGCTAAGTATATTAAAAACGTAGCGTTAATTAGTATATATAAAGAACGAGTTTTAATTAGGCAGCGCGCCCTAGCTCCTAAGGAGCCTAATAACGTAGCGAACTAGTTACTAACGATAAAAAAAAGGGGCTACGTAGCTATAACTAAGTAGTATAAACGCGCTAACTACTAACTATTTTCCTAATCCTTGCGACGCGCGAAAGGACCGCCCTTATTTATAAAAGGACCGCTCTTATGTATAAAAGGGCCGCTTTAGCTATTATCCTAGGGGTCGTTATAAAAGAAATAATCTCCTTACTATTAATAAATCTATAAATAATTAATTACGAATACGGAGTATAAGCGGGGCGACTATATACTAGCTAAAATATTATTAGAGCGGCGCACTTCGTTGCGGATAATATAAAGTAGTGCGATTATAGTGTCGTTACGGGACGAAAACGTAGCGCGGGAGGAGCTCGTAGCTACTTTATTATCGTTATTATTAATAACGGGGGTCGAGCGGGCCTTTTTATTAGCGCGCTTAAGTACCCTCTACGTATTATTAGTAGCGATTCGGTAGGTCTACTAGAGCTATAAAATAATATTAGCGACCCGAATAATAGTAATAATAGAGCGATAATAGAGTAATAAACCTCCGAATTATAAACGTCGCCGTTAGAAATAAATACGGTATTTTAAAAGGTTCGTACCGTAAATTCTATAAACTTAAGGACCTAAGACGCTATTAGTATAATACTTAGAAAAAGCGATAGAGTAACGATAGTACTAAGCGCTTACCGTATTTTTATAAAAATAGTTCTGCGTAGTATACTTAATATAACGCACGCTAAATCCTAGAGAAGTATTAAATAAAAGAGCGAATTAGGGGCTATAAATTACCGACCTAGCTAATTATAGTACTTAACTTTTAAATCGAGCGCTTTATATATAACGTAGGCGGGGTAGGGGAGCGGGCGCACCTAGCCGACCCCGATTTTCTTAGCGTTCGCCTTCTTTTTCTTTTTAATAAGAGTCTATAATAGTTAATATAAGTAGCGTATAAGTAATAATATATATACGAAGTTAGGGCGAGTAAAGGGGATATCGGGCTTTTTAAGTAAATTACTACCGCGGCCGCTACTAGGCGTACCTATAGCGCTAACGACCGTTCTATTACTAATAGTAATAACGCTACGATTAGGGGCTATAGTTATATTAAAACGAGTTAGTAATAATTACGGAACGACTCCGAAAGAGACTTACTTAGGCGCGGGGAGTATACGAGAATGGGGATCTAGGAGATATTCGTTAGTTATAATATTTACGTAACGAGGGAGTAGCGCAAACGCTAATAAAAATAAGAGATTATATATAAAAAGGCTAACTACGGATAAAAAAAAAGAGAAAAGGAATTCGGAATTATAGTAGCTTAGAAGGGGGTTAATATTAGTAAATAAAAGTAGGGCGACGACTACTTAGGTACTAGCGGTTATAAGGACGGCCTATAAATAGGAGCGACCCGGGTATAGAATTATAGGGCTATTATTTAGAGTAAGGGGTTTATACTCGGGCCGACGGGCGCCGCTTATACCCGCCCTCGTATTACATATCTAAGGACCTCTTAAGTAAGAGATTAATATAATATACGCAAACCGTAAATGGGCTTTGGGACGAAGCCTAGGGGAGGGAGCACCCTATTAGGCCTCGCCGGTTAGGCCTCGTCGGTTAAGGGATAGCTTAGGGGGGTATAAAGAGGGGGACTAAATAATAAAAGAGCAGCTTAGGTATATATAGAGCGCTAGTAGTATACCTCGAGGGAAGGGCAGATTTCAGTAATTCCTCTTTTAAACCCTAATAGCAGTTGGCCTCTGTGAGCTTCTTCCCTGTGTCGCACACCTATTGACACATACCGATTACACCTCACTCAACCGCACTTCCTACAAACTCAATGTGCCGACATCTGTCGGCAACATCTCCATCCCCTTGCTAGGCGGCGATCTGTCGCTACATGGGCGAGACTCTAAAATCCACATCACAGATCATGATGTCGGCGGCACCAGCTTGATCTACTCCTCAGCGGAGATATTCACCTGGAAAACCTACGGAAACAAGACACTGCTCATCTTGTACGGAGGCGACGGCGAAGAGCACGAGTTCGCTGTGCCATTCTCGTTAGGATTACCGCATTTTGAAGGTAGCAACGCGACAACGCGCACTTATGTCAGCTTCAGAGCTGTTCACTGGGTGGTCCAAGAAAGGAGACAGGTTGTGCATTTCGAAACCTTCGAAATTCATCTCCTATGGCGCAACGACGCCTACCGCCATTGGGTCCTTGACCTTCCCGATACTAATGATGGATTGATCAAGCCTACTCTAGGGAAGTCGTCAATCATTGTCAAGGGACCTTATCTTCTGCGGAATGCAACTTTCGCTGATGGAGTTCTCCATTTGACGGGAGACATCAATGCTACTACGACTCTTGAGATCCTAGGTGGGGTCCCTTCAACAGCCCGCTTACCTTCAATGGCCGCTCCCTTTCGAACGCCCAATGAAAGAATGGCAGGCTCCAAGCTGAGATCGCCTTCGAGAGTCCAGCTCTCAACCTGCCCGTCTTCCCCGAACTGGAATGGCATTCAATCGATTCGCTCCCAGAGATATCTAATAGCTACGACGATTCCGCCTGGACCGAGGCAGCGCTAGAGAAAAGCAACAACCCTCGCAATTTAACGACCCCACGATCGCTCTACTGCAGTGACTACGGGTTCCATGGCGGTTCACTCATCTATCGAGGCCACTTCACCGCGACTGCTAACGAATCATTCTTCAACGTGACGACAGCAGGAGGCTTTGCTTACAGCCACTCTGTCTGGGTTAACGAGATCTTCCTCGGGTCTTTTGCTGGAGATTCTCACACTGCTAACTCAACGCAAGTTTTTGATCTTGCTGGACTAAAACTCGAGGGCCCTTCAGTCTTCACTGTCGTCATTGACCATATGGGCATGAGCATGAACTTCTGGGCACGGTCTGACTGGATGAAGCTTCCACGCGGCATCGTTGACTTTTCACTTGGTGGTCATCAGCAGTCCGACGTGAGATGGAAGCTCACCGGTAACTTTGGAGCCGAAAGCTACATTGACAAGTCGCGTGGTCCATTGAATGAGGGTGCATTCTATGCCGAACGACAAGGCTATCATCTTCCAGGGGCACCCACGTCTGACTGGGCTTCAGTGACACCATTTGAAGGCATCAAGACAGCCGGTGTAGCTTTTTATGAGACGGAGTTCCCCTTGGATATGCCAATCGGCTACGACATCCCTCTGAGTTTTGTCATCTCGAATGTGACGGCTTCAACCGGAGCGTCGAGCCTCTTCCGCGCGCAACTTTTCGTCAACGGGTACCAATTTGGCAAGTATGGTGAGTGAGAACCTTGAACCTCCCACCTTTGATATCGTTACTGTACATCTAACCCCCATGCAGTCAACTATCTCGGCCCGCAAACGCGCTTCTCTGTTCCAGAGGGTATCCTCAACTATAACGGCAACAACACGGTGGCACTTACTCTTTGGGCTTTGGACGGATCGGGTGCACGTCTCGAAGGGTTCGAGTTGGTAGCGGACCACATCATCCAGTCAGGCTACCGAAAACCTGGGCAGACACCTCAACCGTCGTGGGTGGAGAGAGTCGGGGCGTACTAAAGAGATCGCCTCTGGAGAGCACCAACTTTTCATTCCAGTGTATATTTGTCCTCAAACAGCCTATATTCGTGGCTTTTGGAGCGATGTGCTTCGACAAGGTATTGCTGTAAAGTTCCATTAGTACTTCGGCTTCTTCGGAAATCGTCAAAAGAGGCACAGAATCTTTTTCGCGAATTAAAGTCATGGCCATCAACTACTTTGCGAATGATCGACGAGCTGAAAGCAGTTGCATGTGGTGTTGAGGCGCAGCCGTTGTCGATTGCACACATTCGAGACACCAACCGGCTCCGGGGAACGGACGTAACACAGGGCGACCGAATCTGCCTTGTGCGCCCTTTCAGGGCATGTCAATCAACCTACGCATGATCATAACTCCTCTCTCGGGCGGTGTGCATACTATCGGCTTCCGGGACGCTAAACCAGATTCTCTTACCGCAGCTTCGGCCCCGTGGCATTGAGTGCTGCAACTAGGTGAATCCGGGCTTAGCGGCGCGGAATATGCGCCGCTGTCAAGGTTCACAAGCGACTTGGCAGGCAGTTCCTGAGATGTCATGCGTGACCCTTGCATTTCAGCTCTTGAGAAATAAATGCTCGACTACTGTCCACGTCCCGTCATCAACGTCTGGCAAAGCCCGGAGAACCATTTGATATTAGCACACAGAACTGCAACATGCCGCCGGTATTTGAAGATCCTTGGCCCAAGGATAGAGTCAACAGTTCGCTTCAACTCGCCGCATCAGTAAGTGACCACATTGTTTCAAGGGATGGTCCATGTCTGACCTCGATGGCTGTGTAGAGTCATATCCAGCTCATTGAGATTTTCCTGAAACTCATACCGCACTTCAAACATGACAATGCTGGCGGTATCCACGACGAAGCTCTAGCATATTCGGAGTGGCGCTATGTGAATTACATCCGCTACCTGCGCATCTATGGTGTTGCGCCGCATGACTATCCACCCCCTTGGTGAGTTCCCATTCTCAAACTAAATTCAATGTGTTGACTCAGATTACTCGGTAGGGATGTAGCCATCATCTGGTACTGCCATCTCCTATCGCCAGGCAAATTCCACCGGTATCTTTGGGATGGAGGGTATCGCGACTACGGCTTAAACCATCATCACTTCCCAGTGAAGCGCCTACTAGACCTCTATAACTCTGGCATATGGTCCGACAAAAAGGCCCAGAGGAAATGGGGGAGCTATAATATGAGAGATGACAGTCACAAGCTGCCCTTCCAACTGTGGCGGTACCCGCCGTGGCAACCCGAGCGAAAGTCGAAGCTGCTGTCACGTTTTTCGAACAAGCAGCCGTGTATGCATATCAAAGCTGACCCGGCGATCATGATGCACGACGTTGATCAGCTAGCCTATTGTACCATTATGGGGAAGAGAGAATGGAAATTGTCAGAGTGGACGGATATGAGGATCGGGAAGAGGCAAGACGTCTGTTTCAAGAACAACCTACATAGTCGGGACGGAGAATTGTGTCAGTTGGCACCCTGGCCCACTCTCGACGACCTGCGAGAGACTTTGAACAGTCAGATTGCATTTTGGAAGACGGTCATTCAAGCAAAAGAGAGCGATGCTTCGTTTGCCGCGAGTCTCGGCCGCTCAATTGGCGATTACGAACAGTTCATCAAGCTGCTTGGAAGGCCTGCCGAAGGAACCTTCACCTCACGCCCATTGGAATACGACATGGACACAATCTTTCGGTCCAAGTCAGGAACCCACCTGTTGAAAAGCCGCTGCATTGTACCCCCAACCCTAGCCATAGATCTTCTTTGGCATACACATCGGCTTTACCCAGGATCTTACTGGGTGTGGAGCTTTAACGTCGCCAGAAGGCTCATCGACTATGAGCATGTCACGTCGGCCGCTGCAGCACAACTATTTTTGCACGACACGAGGAACGAATGGGAGAAGAAGTATAGCAAGGACTGTCCCAAAGATCCTGTCATGGATAACTTGGGAGGAGACGGCTACGTCCCCGATGCAGCAGCTGTTCAACCTGGTCATCCTGCCAAAATTAAGGCAAAGTTCGGGCTCGGTGGCACTAATCCTATCAGGAAGAGAAAGAGACGCACAAAGGGCGAGTACTTCGTCTTTGACGGAGTCTATGTCTCTTTCGATAGTGGTGATTGCGGTGGAGGGGATGGTGGTGGCGGCGGCGGCGGCGGCGGGGACGGAGGATGCGGCGGTGATGGCGGTGGTGGAGGAGGAGGAGGTGGCGATGGGGGGTAATAGCGTTGATTGAATGGGATTTGCACATTTTGAGGCAGCTACTATTTGAGATGTGGCATTATCATTATTATGGTGCAGTTCTAGCTGATTGCAGTATTGGCACTGTTAGTCTCAAGCCAGGGTATGTTTGCTGAAGAAGTCCATGATATACGAAGACGCATTGTAGGATGCCGGACCATCTCCATGCTCCTTGTTGTCCGCATTCGCCCCAGTGTAGGGCCAACTATGATCAACATCATGCTCATAGACGTGAGTGACGAGACCCTTTTTGTCACCTGATCCCCAGCGATACATCTGTGCACGAGAGGTGATATTCTTCTCGCATGCCTTCTCGGCAAGACCATCACGAAGAGCCCATTCGGTTACCCAGTGAAAGACATCAGGCAAGCAAGCGCCGCGGCGGCTAGGATTGCCTTCATAGGGAATAGTTCCATCGATTCCACCATGAAACTCAATGAGAGGTATGTTGGACCTTCCGGGGTTGCACGGAATATCGACGGTTTTGGGATTGCAACCCTCTGCACCCTCGATGTAATAAGAGCCAGAGACGGGGGCAAAAGCAGCGAAGCGCGTTGAGAGTTCTTTGTGACAGGCAGCATAGTTGACAAAGCCGCCGCCATTGGATTTGCCAGTCATGAAAACGCGGTTTGTATCGATGCAATAGGTTTTCTCGAGGTCGTCCAAGACATTGCTGGTGTACTCAATGTCGTTTCTCTTGGTGATATTAGGAGTACCTTCCCATCGTTCCTGAAATATCACGTCAGCCTCCTTCGTGAGCTTCTCCGACAAATGTTGCTTACCTGATATCCGCGTAGATAAACGACGATGTGATCCGTATTGAAGTATGGCGTTTCCAGGCGGTCAAGATCTCGCTGAGACTCTGGTGTTCTAGTCCCACCATGGTAGGAGAATATGATCGGGTTATTGGACTTTGTAGAGTACTTCGGTGGCAAGAATAGAAGATAGTCTCGAGATTGGCCGTCTTTGTCGGTGTAAGGAATTGTGTACTCGTTCCCAGGTGCACGCCCCTGTGGTAGGGCCTTGGTGCATTGAGCAGATGCGGTCTCACTCCGTGCTGGTGTCGTCAAAGCTGCCACGACAGATGCCGATGTGCTGAGGGCCAGCGTCAGAAAGCGTGAGGAAACCATGATAAGGTCTATCCTGAGGGATGAAGCGGTATCGAACGTGGCAGGAGAGAAGTACTTCTTTCATAGACAAAAGACACCGAAGTTATAATCACCAGCGACTGTCGTGAGAACCGCTATGAAATATATACGCAATCGCGGATCATAACAGCCGGAGTAGGATCAGCGCTACCCGGGCCTAGTTGTCACTAAAGCCTTCTGGGTCTCACCATGTGCCGACAGAAATTACGAGAACACGGAGTGATCGTCGCCAGGTGTAAGCACGTTTCCCAAAAGGATCGCTAGGCACCGGCTTAACTCCCCTAGAAGACCCTCTCAAATTGGAGAATGATTCCTTTTCAGGGCACCTCGTCGCGCATTTGTTGAGTTATCCACCGGAGAAGACCTCAGCCCCCCGGGACTTGACCATGAAGGATGCAGAAGAAACCTTATTATTCCCCGCATGCACGCGATTCGGATCGCAAATCAAGGAACGAACTCGGGAATACGGCATATTTCCAGGAAGCCACAGCTCTACAGTTGATGGGCACCGTGTTAGATTACACTCGTGCCTACCGCATCCATGTAGTCCCGCGTTGTCAATATGCTAAGCAGGTCGGGCAAAGACGGAACCACTGCGACGTTCAACTGAGAAACATTTCAGAACGGGCACACTGAAGTTGGTCTAATTTATAACGGTTGGAGGATGTCTTCGGATCTTTTTTTCTGAACAAGCCATTGTTCGTTGCTTATGGTGTCTGGTTTTCAGTGACCTAAAATGACCGGCTCCTGTCTTCACAGTGGTCACGTCACTCCGCCAGCGCAAGTCCAGGAACGCATGCCGCGAAAGAAGGAGAAGCAGTTCCTCCATGAGCAATTGACGCTTTCTTGAATTCTAGTAATGTTCTAGAAAATGTTCAAAATGATTGTGGATTCGCCGTCACATCAAATCATCCCAGCAGGTTCGGAAACATATCGGGAACATAAGCTCATTTCGGACGAATCGCCAGATGCCGGGTCACTTTTACCTCATTCAGCGTCTGTAGCTGGAATAAAACTCCGCTCCGCAACGCCAATTTGAGCCCAGAAATGCGCGGAGTTGAGCAATTGACAACGGCCGATGATCAAATTTACTACGGGGTTATGGACATACAAATATTCGGCGATGTTTAAGCTTTCCAAATTAATCAATCCAAACTCTACTCGAGCAGCCAACCAAGTACCAAATATTTCTCAACTCGACGGCAGAGACCGACGCGACTGAGAATGGGTGACACTATGAAAGCTTGGCAATATTCTGCCATCGACGGCAAGCTCGAAGATTCTCTTGTTCTCAACGAATCAGCGCCCAGGCCAAGCTCCTCAACCTTAAGCAAAGATGAGCTCCTTGTCGAAGTCATCAGCACATCGCTCAACCCAGCAGACTACAAAGTCCCCGAGTCAACTCTAATCGGACGTCTCATGGTCGCACGCCCCGCTACGCCTGCCATGGACTTCTGCGGCCGCGTTGTAGCCACACACCCCACAAATTCCAGCTTTCAAGTCGGACAACTTGTATTCGGTGGATATGCTGGCGTTGGGCAGAAAGGCACGTTGGCAGAGTACATTGTCATCTCAGGAACTCACTGTGCACCCCTCCCGGAAGGCATTGACCCTGATCTGGGCGCGGCGGTTGGCACGGCAGCGACAACAGCCTGGCAGTCTCTGATACCGGATACTCTGCAACCTGGCAGCAAGGTGTTTGTCAACGGAGGGAGCGGCGGTACAGGCACGTGGGCTATCCAACTAGCGAAAGCCTTAGGCGTTGAGGTCGTCACGACGTGCTCTACCAAGAACATCGAGCTCTGCCGAGAGCTTGGCGCGGATGAAGTCATTGACTATAAGAAGGATGACATCGTGTCGAAGTTGAGGGATCGGGGTAAGGTCTTTGATCTCATTATCGACAACGTGGGCAACAGTACCGGGCTGTATGACCGCAGCAGCGCCATCTTGAAGCCTGGTGGGACTTTTGTCATGGTGGGCGTCGGAGAAAGTCTGACGCTTTCAGGATCGTTCTCGATGTTGAGCAAAATGATTTGCGCAAAGATTATGGGCGGGCACCAATTTTATTTCGTGCGGATGCAGAACAGCGCGGACTTCTTCCGACGAATTGGCAAGTTGATGGCACAGGGAGAAGCCAAGGCAGTAATTGATTCCACGTTTGAGTTCGATCAGGTGACGGCCGCTTATAGAAGACTGCGGGATGGACACGCCAAAGGCAAAGTTGTTGTTCAAGTAGCGAAATTCAAGGGTAGCAGGGCTTTGGGTTGATTGAATACATACATCTCACAATAGGTACTTAGTATTGTGTAGGCCTAGGTGATATTACTGCAGCCGCGGAGTATTGATGCTGCTCGGTAGAATTGAAGATGTGAATGACTTGATCATCGAGCTCTCGACACGATCTGCATCTTTTGAAGTTCAAAATGTTCTACTTAGCTCAATTTCACCCCTCGGTTCTTGAAAAGAAACTTGATGGTATTTACCCAAACCCTTCTAATCCGCAATGTTAGCACTCGGCACTGCTCCCCTTCCTTCTCCGCTGTCTGGACTTATCTTGAATACCTAGCCCCTATTTGGGGTCAAGCTCTTCCACTGCTACCCTGGGTGCCCGCGTCGGACAAGGAAGTGCTCCTTCTAAGAATGGAGACGCCCGTTACTCAAGTTACCGGTCTTACGCATGTGCATGCATGCAAATTAGAGATGCTTTCTAGAATCGTTCGAACGGGACCGAATATGGGGCTCCCGTCACACCTACTTAGAGTAGTCACTGCGACCCACACGTTGAATCCGAGGACATCCGCGCAAAGTCCCATTTAAGCCCGGCGTGCGTCGGTCGGTATCCGGGTCCGGAGTGCGGCGTGTGACTCAGGCCGTCCGCGGAATGTCAGCATCCAATGACAACGCGCTCTACCCGAGGTCTATCCAAAGTCCCAAATCGGACAGCAAGGAGCTAGAATTAAAGGCTAGTTGTCCGAGGCTTACGTTACAATCTTGGCGAATTGCTGAGCCTCGATTTTGGAGATCATCATCTTCTTAGGGGCATTGAGGCTTTGGGCTTTGAAATTCTCGCTACGTTTATCATGAAAGACTTATAAAAACCATCTTCGGTCGCCAATTGTCATAACAGGAATAATGTTCGATACACTCATCAGTCACATCACCTCTCACCTCAAACCGCGATTCGCCTGGTCACCACGAGCTTTACAAGCTCAGATCCCCATCGCGATGTCTCTGTCCCTTGCTCAAAACTGTGTCCCGAGCACCTTCGGCCCAGTCCTCTACGGAGCTGAGATTTTGTCTCTTGAGGCGAACCTAGTCACCAACTACAGCGCCTCCGTCCCCGCAGCTTTCCGATACACCTCCCCGGCCGTCCAACTGACGAACGCGACCTTTTGCAATGTGACCATCACGTATACGCACCCGGGCCAGAACGACAACCTCGTCACCGAGGCATGGCTTCCGGAAAACTGGAATGAGAGGTTCATGGCTGTGGGCGGAGGGGGCTGGGTCGCCGGCCGCTTCTTCTTGAGCTACAACGCAATGAACGGAGCCATTGCGGACGGTTTTGCGACCATCACAACGGATGCTGGCCTCGGATCTGCGAATGAGCCTAGTTCGTGGGCGTTGAACAGCCCTGGCAACGTCAACCTGTACAACTTGCAGAATTTGGCATCTGTTTCCCTCAAGGACGAGGTATTTATCGGTTGCGCTTCTCAAATGAGACCCTGTAAAGCTTATGAGTGCTGATCACAAAACCCCCAGGCCATTATCGGCAAGTCTTTGATCAAGAGCTACTACAGCCAGGACCCTCAATACTCCTACTGGGCCGGCTGTTCCCAGGGTGGACGACAAGGACTCATGCTTGCCCAACGCTACCCTGACATCTACGATGGCATAGTAGCAGGCGCCCCGGCAATCAACTGGAACAAGCTGGTGAGCTTCGTCTACTGGCCCCACCAAGTAATGAACGAGCTTGGCGCGTTCCCTTACCCTTGTGAGTTCGACGCCATCGTAAACAAAGCCACCTCCGAATGCGATCCTCTAGATGGAGTCACGGACGGAGTCATCTCCGACATCGCAGCCTGCTTCAAGTCCTTTGATCCTTTCTCCCTCGTCGGCCAATCGATCACCTGCGCCAAGAAAAATGGAACTCAGCAGATCATCTCAGAAGCCGCTGCGACGGTAGTGAATGCTACGTGGCACGGCCATGTCACCGCGGATGGCCAGCGGCCGTACCACGGTATCTTGCCTGGAGCCGACTTTACGGGCAACAAGCCGACGTCCTTCAGTCAGCCGGGCATTGTGATGACGAGCTGCAACGAGAAAGGGTGCACAGATGAACCATCTAACCTCGGTACCGCCTGGTTCAAGCTTTTCATCGCCAAGAATGAGACCTTTGACTTGACAAATATGAGCCGCGAGGAGTATGATGCGCTGGTGTACTCTGGTCGCCAGCAATATGAGTCGATTGTCGAGACCGCCGACCCCGATCTGAGACAGTTCAAGGCAGCCGGAGGCAAGATGGTGACTTTCCACGGTTTGGTACGCATGCATCACCAGGATCCTGTACCAAGCAATTAGCAAGCTAACATTCTGTCTCAAGGCTGACAACATCATCCCGCCCGGTGGTACCGAAGACTACTACAAGGCAGTGAACGAGGTCATCCCTGATATCCAGGACTTCTATCGCTACTTCGAGGCTCCCGGCTTGGGCCACTGCTTCGGCGGTGTGAGCGGCACCCCCACTGGCCTCTTCGAGCAGCTTCGCAACTGGGTTGAGAACGGCACCGCGCCTGACCAGACGCCTATCCAGATCTCTGTCGGCAATGCGACGCACAACCGCATCCTTTGCCCGTACCCCGAGAAGTCGATCTTCAACGATGGCTGCGGGGATGCTTCCAAGGCCGAGTGCTGGTCTTGTTCCGAAAGCCTCGTCAAGTCCAACACCACCAAGAGGGCTGCACCAATATTCCACGGGCTTTAATAGTGCCGTCTCAATACTGATGAGGGTTCTACTTGACAAGAATGTTCCATTTTTCCGCTCAACGCAAGGTCTTTTCCATGAGACTTGCTGGCGCGATGAAATTTACTTTTCACTTTTTCTATGTACATTATATAAATACATGCATACTTCCTAGTCTACAATGTTGAACTATTCGGTCGTCAACCCAGTCAACTTCGGTCATCGTCTTTCCCTAACTTTCATGCTATGTACATTCTTTTGCCTTCCTTCAACATCTCATTCGGCCATTCCAGCCATTCTTTCCAGTAAGTCCCAAGATGATCTGAAGTTGCCCGAATAAGAAACTCTCCAGAACCGCCCACAGCCCAATAGTCTTTTGCCCAATGCAGCAGAACAGCATAATAAGACAGCAAGACTAGAGCTTCTGGACGTCTTTGTTGAAGGAGTCTGATGTACTCCTGTGACACTCGGACAGGCCATTCCTGAATCGCGATGAGCCTGCGACTTTCATCCGAACGTACAGAATCGAAGAGATACTGCAGAATCTTAACAACGTCTATGTAAACACCCCTCGTTTGTTCATTCATCTCATTTTCATTCAGCCGCTGGAGCAAGCTATCACACTCGTTGCCGTGAAGGACTTGTGTGCCATTCTCCATAGAGTATGCCGGATTGTGGGGAAGGACCTTCTGGATGTGACCATGGAACTTTCCCATGGCTTCCGCGACAATGCCACGAATTCCATGATGAAGCGTCAGACACTGAACGAGCTTGTCGAGCACTGTAGGTATCGAGGTTGCTGCGGCGAAGGCTTCGAACAAGGTCTGTTGACCAAGTAGGAGGCTGAAACAGAAGAGCGCCATGACGTTGTCTTCGTTTACTTGCAACCCGCCGATATCCAGATGCCCTATGGCTCTCGTTTGGAGACCGGTCGCTTGGGTGAGGTACAACGCCGTTGTTTCTTCGTCATTGGCCACTGTGCTCCTGTAGGCGGCGGTGAAGGCCAAGACCTGGTCCATCAAATACGGCGCCTTCAACGCTTCAGAATACGTCAGACGCATCATTGGGCCCATTTCGGACTGCAGGGAGACGAGGAAATCTGTGAGAGCCCCCCTAAAGAAGAGGAGTAGATCGAAGTGGAACAAGCTGAAGCGTTCGGAGAAGAAGTCATCTGACAACTCTGATATATGCAATGACGTAGTCGCGCCATGAGGATCTGGTACTGCTGAGGGCAGTTGTAACTGACGACTGGAGGAAACCGAGGATTGCGGGCTCAGAGCTTGAGGAGTGGACAAATGTGCCGGTGTTTGGGCTGGTGGCGTTGGCAGACTGCTGACCAGCTCTCGGTAAGAGCAATTTCTTCCCGCGGTCTTGCATCTAATACAAATCGGCCGAGACTCATCGCATTTGACCTTTCGTTCTTTGCATTCTTTGCATCCGAGGCGGGACTTTCTATGCTTTGGCATTGTGGATATAATAATACAGGCTCGGGTCTGAGTAAAGCGAACGTTCGTACTACGATGCTCTGCGATTATGGAATCCGGGAGCGAGTGAATGGCCAACTGGGAAAAAAACAGACGAGAAGAAAGTTTAGTGAAATACGTTACCGAGCGTCAGATCGGAAAGTGAAGAGTATGTATGGGCGAGATGGGCACTGGAGACATAAGAGGCGAGGCGAAGAGGGCTTGATATCGGGTATAGCATCGTATTGGCGTATTAGTTCCGAGGTGTGAGGCTGAGGCCAATCGCATTCATCTCAGTCCGACAGGTTATCCACATCGAATTGGCCGCTAGTCAGCTTTATGCTTTGGATCCCTCCAAGCTTAACCGCAGACGGCGCGACTTGTGTCGGGTTATTATGAAAGTGGGAACAGTGATCTCCCGAGACCGATCATTCATGAGATGCAAGCCTCAGGGGTAATTCTGAGCTGCATCGAAGGCATACTCACGTTAAGCTTTCTGCTCTTTGTGAGAATTGAATCATTTGAAGTAAGTGAGTAAGGAGGGAGAGGCAATGAGAGTGAAATAAGAATGAGATACTTTTAGTAAGTCTATACATAAACTAATAATAACCCCCCCTAGTTAAGGTAAAAGTCCCGTATATAATAGTAAGTACTTAGATATTAATAGATCCCGGCTAAATTTAATTAATCGGACTTTTTTTTTTTTTTTAGGGTACTTAGGTTAGAAATATTTTAAAAATAAATTATAGCTAATTAGGGTATTATTACCTAATTAAGGTCCGCTTTATAAAAAATAATTCCGACTTATACCTTTTTTTTACCCTAGCTAAGTTATATCCCTTTTTTTAAATTTTTATATCCCTTTTTCTAAACTTCTACTTTTTATTATAACTTTTATTAAAAAAATTTATTATAAAACTTATTATCGTACTTAAAATTTATTAATAATTAATTAAAAACATTTCTAAATTAATTCTATAATACTTTCTTATTATTATAATAATAATAACTTTAAGTCTTATATTAATAATAAGAGGGGCCGGCCTAAGAATCTCTTTATATTTAAAACTAATAATATAAGTTTTATTTTTATTATTATAATTAAATACGCGATTTATTTACTTATTTTTATAATAATAAGGTTAAGTAATCTTATTACTAAGAGAACTTTATTACTATTACTTAGAAGTTAATAGCCTTTATTTTAATAACTATTACTAATCGTTTTTTAGTATACTTAAAAAGTATTTTAAAAAGGGTTATTATATTAACTCTACGATTTTTTATAAAGGATCCCTCTCTATTATTATTAACCTCGAGGTTATTTATAAATTATTTCTCATTTTATATTAATATTTTTAGCCTTATTAATAGTCTTTTATAGGATATTATACTAAAATAATATTACTTACGAAGGGCTAGGATATACCCTTAAATACCCCCTAAAAGCCTAAGGCTATTATAAATAATAAGGTATTATTTACTATTCTTTTTAAAAAGGACGGTACTATAAATAAAAGTATTTTTAAAATATTTTTAGTTTATAAAACTAACTATTTTTAATAAAATGTTATTTAAATAAAAATAAACGTTAAGCTCGGCCCCGAGAAGAGCTATAAGGTTTATAAATCGTAGGATATTATTAATTATAATAAGTATAACCTATTCTTTAATTAACGCTCTTTTTAATTAGATTTTATAACTTACTCTCTTTTTAATATATATAAGCTAATTTACTTAGTATTTTATAAGTACTATTATTTTAAACTCGTACTAAATAAAGATATTTTTAATACGTTACTTTATTAATATTTATATATTATTATACTTAATATTAATTATTTTTAAAAATCTTTAAGACTTTTAAGTAAATAAGCTAGAATAGTAAGGTAGTTAAGGGTAAGCCGGTTTAGCCTACCCTTACTAATAATTCTAATAATAATAAAATAAATTCCTAAATTAACCCCGCTATTTTTATTTAGATCTTTATTAAGGATATAAATAAGTAAAAAGTATAATTAAAAGTTAAGGGATAATAGGGAATAATTAGTCTAGAGAAGTTTATAAGTAAAGAGTTTATTAAAATAAAAGTATTTTACTTACCTTTTTAAAGTAGTATTATATAAATTAAGAATATTATAGTATTATAAATAAATATTTATAATAAATATATAAATAGAGGTTAAAGCTATAAATACTAAGTAAATAATATATTAATCGTAAACATTTCCTAAAAATTTCCTAAAACTTTCCTAAAAGTTTCTTAAAAAATTCTAAAGAAATTCTAAAAGAAATTCTAAAAGAATTCTAAAAAGTTTCTTAAATATTTCCTTAATATATCTTAAATACTTTTTAAATACTTCTATCTTTCTAATTTCTATAATATTTAGAAATATAAATTAATTAATAAATAATAAAATAATAAATTATTAACTTATTTTAATAAATTATAAGCTTATTATATAATTATATATTTAATATAATTTACTAGTTATTTATAATTATAAAATGAATATTATATAATAATATATATCTTTATTATTATAATAAATAATATATATATATATATAGTCTTATTATATTATTATTATTAATAGTTAATTAATATTATAATTAATAATTATTTAGCTAGTTTTTCTTAATTTATATAAGCCTTAGCGTTATAAGTATTTCATCAAGTAAATAAAGACTTTAAAACTATTTTTAAATAATAATACGTATATTACGAGCCTAAATCCTAACTTATTAGCTTATAGTTTTAATAATATCCTTAACTACTTTAATAAGTTTATAATATAAAAAGGAATTAATATACCGGTATTATAAATTAATATACTAGCGTCGCTCTTATATTAGTATTACTATTTTATTTTTTAATTAGTTTAAAAAAATAGTACCTCTTTATAAAAGTAGTAAAGGTAACTATATTAATATAACTATTCTTATTATCCTCTCTAACTTAAGCTCTAGTTTAAGATTTTTAAAAATAAAAATACTATTTTAACCTATATACTTATTTAGAACTATTATATTACCTATTTAAGATTTATAAATTTTAAATTAGTTAGTAATATAAGCTTTTATAAATCTTAAATAAATAAGGCTTTTTTTATTATATACTCAAAATTTATAAAAAATAAATTATAATAAGATTTACTTAACTACCTCTTTTAATATAATTATAATAATTTATTATTATTATAAACTACTTTTTATTAGCTCTATTTTTTGTAAATACTAAGCTATATTAGCTATTTATTTGTATAATTTCTTATTATCCTCTTTTTATTAAAAACGCTAAACTAGCTCTTTATTTATTACTAAGATAAGCTTAATATCTCATTTTAACTTAGTTAACTTATTTCTTTTATAAACTTAGCTAGCGTCGACTTATTTTTATTTTTAAATAAGTAGCTTTATTTTTTATTACTTATATTTTAGTTATTATAAATAGTACGGGCTTAACTAGCTAATTAACTTTTTTTAAATAAAGCTAATTATAATAAAATAGGCTATATTATATTCTTTAATTTATTATAAAGGGATATAATAATTTTAAAATTAAGGATTTAGTAATATAGATTTAAAAAAAACGTTTTTTAAAAACGCTACTAAGAATATACCTCTTACTTATTAAAAATAGCTAAATTTAATATTTTAAAATAAATCTTATAATAATATAGGATACTTAGCTTAATTAAAATAATATAATTTAAACTATAAAATCCGAAGGGGTTTAAAAATAGCCTCTTATTAAATAGTATTATATTTTTTATAAACTAGTCTTATATCCTAATTAAAGTAAAATATTTTAAAAAAGGTATTATTTAAAGTTTACCTAAGTATTTAAAGCGAGTACTTATATACTCCCGGCTTATAAATACCCCGTTTTTTATATAAGCTTAGTAAAAACGTAGTTCCTAATTACTAATTATATTTTATATAACGTTAATAAGCTAATATAAATAACTAAAACTATTTAAAAAATAACCCTTAATATTATTATTATTTAACTTAGTATTAAAAATAACGCGAGTACTAAAATTTTAGTATTTTTAAATAAAATAACGGGCTTATTATACTCTTAAAAATAAGTATATTATATAGAAGTACTAGAGGATTAAGTATTAGTTATTAAACTCTTTATAAAACTTAGTTTAGGCTTTTTTAAAAATACATTTAGTTTTAGTAAAATAATAAGCTTTTATATTATAAAGACCTTATAATATATATAAAAAGGGAGCTTATTAATAAGTATATTAATATAAACCTTATTCTTATTATTTAGTATAGCTATTATTTATATTAATAACTAATATCCCTCGTTATTAAACCTATTATTATTATTATTATAACTACGGTCCTTAACTTATTTTTATTTAGCTCTAAGTATAATATTAAAGTTAATATAATAAATATAGAGTTATTACTAAATATCCGGGAACTACTCGTTTAGTATAGCTTTTATTTATTTATTATAATTTATAATAATAATAATAGGGTAACGGACTAAGTATTAGTTTATAAATTAGTAAATACTTATTAAAAAAAACTAAAAACCCTTTAGTCTCTCGTTATTAATAAGGCTAAACGCGGTATTATAAATAGATTTAAAATAGGTTTACTCAATAATTTAAAAAAAAGGGAGCTTAAAACGATTAGTATTATAAATATTATTAAAGCTAATTACCTTAGGGAATCGCTTCTATATTTACAAATAATAAAAAAAGGTCTAAATAAGACTAATAAAGCGGTTTAGCTCGTTATTTACTTATTTTATTATATATAAGATATCTTACTTATTAAATAGCTTAATTAACGCCATAGTTAGCAAGTATTTAGCTAGTTTCTTTTTAGTTTATACGAGCTTTAGTATTATTAATATCTCGCTAAGTAAATAAGAACTTTAAAAATTACTTTTAAATAATAATACGTATGTTACGAGCCCAAATTTTAACTCGTTAGCTTATAATTTTAATAATATCCTTAACTATTTTAATAAGCTTATAATATAAAAAGTACGTAAAGGTTTTAAAATTAGGGCTATAATTATACTAATTATACTAAGGGTTTAAATAATAACATAATAACTACTTATCCTCTTCTTAAGCTTCGGTAATAACTTATTATTTATAATTATATTTATAAAACTTATATTTTTAAATACTAGCGCCTTATATAAGCCTAGGCTTACTAAAACGATTATATTAAAAAGTATATTAAATAATTTAGCCTCGAGCTTTATACTTATTTTACTTTATAATACCAAATTTATTCACTCTTATAAAGTTATTAACTTAATTAAAGAGGGTATTATAAATTTACTTTAAATTACTAAGAATTAATAAGTTTAAAATTTCGGTTATAAAAAGAGAGGAAGATTAATTATTTAGAATATAATAAAAAACTATAATTTAGAAAAACGCTTTATTTTAAATAAAAAGTAGTTATAAGAGTAAATAGGGTAATAAGTTAACTTAGGGACCCTATATTTATTATTATTAATAAATATATTCTTACTATTAAAGTAGTACTATTGTTAATTATTAATTAATTTTAATAACTTATTTAATAAGTTAAAGAGTATTATTCAACTACTCTATTATAAAATAGGAGGGTTATTAAGACTATTTACTAAAGAAAGAGGGGTTATATTTTAAAAAAAGTCGTAAGAGGGTAATTTATTAAGTTTTTATTATTTCCTTGGGAAAATAGTAAATAAAATATAATATAAGTTCTATATTAAAATAATCGTTTATAAGAAGTTACGTATTTTATAATATATTAACTAAGAGCTCGGTAATAAGGTCGTACTATTTTTTAAAATTATTAACTTTATAAAATTAGCTAATATTAGGGCGGCTACTTTTTAAAAAAGGAGATAATAATAATTAGCTAAATAATAATAAGAGGTCGTAATTAATTAATAGTTATTTTTATAAAAAGGGAAGTCTCTTAGTAAGGATATTATTTTAAAATTAGCCTTAGGGAACGTTTCTAATTCTAATTATAAAAGCTATTATAAATAAATATTATAAATTAAATTTTGAGGCTTTATAATATAACCTAAGTATAAAGAGAGTAAAGGAATAAAGGCTTAAGATACTTTATAAATATTTAATAAAATCTAACTATATTAATAATTGTTTTTTAAATTAATTAAAAAGTAAAATAGTAACGCTAATATAAGAGCGACGCTAGTATATTAATTTATAACGCCGGTATATTAATTCCTATATAAAAAGTATATAAAGTTTACTAAGATAGTATAAGTATTTACTAATACCGTATATTAATACCGTATAGTTAATATTAAGAACCGCCCGAGTAGCTAATAAAAATAGAATATAAAAAATAAATAAAAAGTATATAAAAGCTTTAAAACTAGGGCTATAATTATATTAATTATATTTAAAGTTTAAATAATAACGTAATAGCTACTTATTCTCTTTTTAAACTTTAATAATAACTATTATAATTTAATATATATAACTAAGACTAAGAACCGCTCTATAAACTTATAATAGCTATAGTATATTATATATATTAAAATATAAGAATATAAAATAACTCCTATAAAATAAAAGAATTATAAATAAGTTATATATAAATAAGAAGTAGTAATTACGTAATAAAGTAATTATTATAATTACTTTAAGTAATTGCTTATTAGTATTTATTGAGTAATTACTTAATAAATAAAAGTAATTATTAATAAAGAATATATTTATAAGCGGACTTATATATAATATAAACTTAAGCTAGGCTTAAGAATAGACTTTTTATAGCTTTTTTAATAATTAACTTAATATTAAACTTTATAATTATTTTTAACTATTCTTATTAAGAACCCTTTTTAATAAGATTATAATTAATTACTAAAGCCTTACTTATTTTATAACTTATAAATATAGTTTTAAAAAAGCTATTTATAATTATAATACTACTTATTTAGTACTCGTAACCTTAACTTTTATTAATATACTTACTACGACTAGTTAGTTATAATAATAACTTATTATTTATAACCGTATTTATAAAACTTATATTATTAAATACTAATATTTTATATAAGCCTAAGCTTATTAAACTAATTATATTAAAAGTATATTAAATAATTCGGCCTTATGCTTTATATTTATTATATTTTATAATATTAAATTTATTAACTCTTATATAGTGGTTTTTTTCTAACTTTATACGTATAAAAGATTAATTTTAACGGGATTACGCTTTAAAAAAGAATTATATAATACGGTATATTTTTTAACTATATAATATACGTAATATACCCTAAGTACGCGCTTAACGTAATATAATAATTTTAATACGAAAACTATTATATAATTTAGGATAAGTAAGCTACCCTTTTTAACTACTTATTAATAATAAGCTAAGTAATATATTTATATAATAGCGCTAATTAAAAAAGTTAATAATAGAAATTAGTCATAATAGTTAATTATAATAATCGGCTATAATAGTTAAAAGTAGCTTTTTTTAACTATAAAGGTTCTAAACTTTAATAATAACGTAGAGGTTTTTTAAAAAAGGGCTAAATAGGCTAATATTTATTATTTTTTAGAGCTTATAAAGATTTTTTTTTATTCTTATTATTTTTAATATTACCTAAAGCTACTCTCTATTTAAACTAAATAGATTTACTAAGTAACTTTATTAAATAAACTTATTAATATATAAATTATTATTTAAATAGCTAGTTAAATAACTAATTAAGAAGTTAGCTAGTTAAAATATTATTTTAATGAGAGTTTCTTAGTATATAGTTAGTAATTAGTAAGTTAAAAATACTTATTAATAAGTCTACTTTTCTTAAGCTAAGCGCCCTTAGTTAGCTTAATATTATAACTATTATAATTAATATAAGTATATTTAAAAATTAATAAAGTACTTTTTAATAATATAAAATTTAGCTAGGTAATAGTATATATATTATAAATAGCTAGGCTAATACGGATATTAAGATTTAGTATATTAACGTTAGCTTAAAAATTATACTTTATAGAGCTAAAAATCCCTATAATATAAGCTATATTATAAATATAAGGGAATATATAAAGGGCCCCTTAACCCTTAATAAAAAGGAATATATAATATAGGATTTAATTATTTATATAAGCTAATACTAAGAGGTTTTATATATATTAAAATAAGTATAGCTCGCTTTTTAAATAAGTAAGAAAAGGTTAAGAGTTATTAATAAAAAGAAAATAACGGTCGAGTTAGTTAATTTCAATTAATAATTAAGTATAGAGCGTAATATATTTAATTTTCTTTAATACGTAATATATAGTACGGCCCTAGTAAATTACTCTATTAGGGGGTTATTAACTTTTATAAAGTTATTAACTTAGTTGAAAAGGGTATTATAAATTTATTTTAAATTACTAAAAATTAGTAAGTTTAGGATTTAAGTTATAAAAAAAAAAGATTAATTATTTAAAATATAATAAGAGGTTATAAATTAAAAAAACGCTTTGCTTTAAATAAAAAATAACTATAAAAGTAAATAAGGTAATAAGTTAATTTAAAGATATTATTTATTAAGTTATTATATATATAGCGATCGTTAGGTTTATAAAACTAATTAATATTAATATAGCTTTTATTTAAAATAAAAAATAATAATATATTATTATTATTAAAGCGTTAGTGTTTTATAAAATAGTTTTAATTATTTAAGTTATTAAATTAAGCTTAGTAATATAAGCTCGGTATGTAAGCTATAAAAAAAGCTATTTTATAATATATAAACTAATATAATTTAAAAGAAAAAGAGGATATAAAACGTATTAAATTAATAATAGCTTCGTAATAAAGCTTTTTTAAAGTATAATTATATAAAAAGAATTGTAAAAAAAGATAAGTATTTTAAAAGAAAAGTAGTAAAATCTAAGTATATTAGTAATAGATTTTTAAATTAATTAAAAATAAGAAATATTATACGTCCTTAAGAGCTATACGTCCGTATTATTTCGTTATATATCCCTATTAATTCTTATTAATAATAAATTTTTAGACTTATTAAAAATAAAAAATATTATATATCCCTAAAAGCTATATATCCGTATTAATTCGTTGTACGTCCTTATTAATTCCTATTATAAATATAAAAAAATATATAAAAGGTCCCTTTATTTTTAATAAAAAAAATATATAATATAAACTTTAGTTACTTATATAAGTTAATATTAAAAGGTTTTATATATTAAAATAAGTATAACTCGCTTTTTAAATAAGTAATAAAAAGTAAGGAGTTGTTTTAATTAGGAGTTTAGTATAAAACGTAATATATTTAGCTTTTTTAATACGTAATATATAATACGGCCCTAACGGATTACTTTATTGAAAGAATAATTTCTCTTATTATTAATACTTAAAAAAACCTATAAAACATTCTTATTTATAATTTAATAAAATATTATAAATATTAATTTATATTTTATTCTAATATTATAAAAGAAATATTTTAAATTATTTAAATAAAAATAAAGTTAAAAAAGAAATAAATATAAAAATATTTTAAGAGCTTTTATTTTATTAGCTTATTTCCTACTCTTATTTTTATTAATTAAGTACTATTTTTATTTTTATTACCCTATTTAAATAATCTTATTTTATAATAAACTTACGCTCTTTATGGGCCTAGTTTATTAAAAACTTATGCTTTTTATATTCTTATTTAAACTTAAACTCCTATTCCTTTCGTTCTTTATCCTCTTAAATCTTATTAACCCTTACTTATTATTTTTTAAATATAAAATAATTTATATTTATTTATATTTATAATTAAGTAGCTTATTTTTATAAACTACTATAAAATATTAAGGAACTCGGGGGGTTTTAATATTTATTTAATAAAAAAGGTACTTTAAAAAATAAAATACTTATTCTATATTAAGACTAAGTATTATTAAAATTATTATAATTATTAAAACTAAAATTATTAAAGTTCTTACTTTAAGAACTACTTTATTAATTAATAACTAAATCCTTACGAGTTCTTTATTAAGTACGAAATAGTTCTTTAGTATTAGGTTATAAACTCTTAGCCCGATCTCTTACTTTTCTTTTTAATTTAATAGTCAATAAGTATTTATTAAAACGTATTTTAAATATATTTTAATATTATATTAAATATTAAAAACGGCTTATAATATTAACATTTTAATATAAAGTTATAATATACTTATAACGCGTTATAAAATCCCGTAATATTAAATTTTAATTTTAGTTACGAGTATTATTAAAGTTAACTAATACTTATAATAGCTAATTATTAATATATACTTATTAATTATAATAAATAAAAGGAGATACTAGCTAGTTTAAATATAAAAAACTAAATAAAAGATCTCGATTATATTTATATTATTAAGTATTAAAAGCTAGTCTTTTAAAAAAACCTTAGTTATCTTATTATAAAACCTAATTATAATATATAGTTCTCGTTTATACTTTACTTAGTTAATATATTATAAAAAGTTTTTTATAAAATAATAAATTATTATTAATTAGGTAAAGTATTAATAAGAAATATTTTAAAAACATTTTAAAAACGTTTTCCCCTTTCGAAATATTTCTAAAATATTTCTATTATAAGCTATATATAATAAAATATAATACTTACAATAATTTATATTATATAGCTCGTTATAATTAAATACTATTTCATATTTTAAGAAAGATATTAATATATTATAAGTAAAGTCTATATTATAAAAATAATTTTTACTTAGGAGTTCTTTAATACCTCTTTTAAAATATACGTAATATAAATATATATAGTTTTAAACTTATATAAGCTATGTTTATTAAGGGTTAAACCTTTTAATAAAATATCTACTTAAGCCCTTAATTATTATATTTACTTAATTTAAAATAACTTTAAAAAGGCTAGTTTTATAAATATATTTCTATTAGACCTAAACTTAATATTTTTATTTTAAAATATTAAACATAGCTCGAAATATATAGTAATATATATTTATAGTTTTAGTATTTATATAAACCCGTATAAGAAGTAGAGCTTTATAAATAATATATTAATAATTTTAAAATAAAGGTTAAGAAATATTTTAAAAATATTTCTAATATTATAATATACCTTTTTCGCTATTCTAGCTATACTAGCCCTAGATAATTTCTCGCTAACCTATACCCTTTATATATTTATAGTTTATATTAATTATAAATAACTTTATATTATCGAACTTTTATTATTCTATTTATTTTTAAAAAAAGTAGATAACTATATAATTAGTATTAAATTAGTACGTATACTAAATATACTATATACTTATTATAATATTAAAATAGCAATTTTTTATATTTATAAAATAACTTATATATATTCGCTTATTTACTTCTCTTTATTATTATAATATAAAAACTAAAGTTTAATTTCCCTTAAAAAATAGAAAAGTCTATTATTTATAAATAATATATTATAAAAAGTCTATTTTTATAAGGCTTTAATAAATATTTATAATTATTTACCCCTTATTCTTAGCTAGGAATTCTTAAAGTTAAGGAGATTAAAGAAAGGCGTTTAGACTCGTACTTAGTTTATTAATCCTCTAAAGAACTTAAAAAATACTTTAAATAATAGTTTTTAAAGTTTTATTTAATAATAATAGAGGATAGTTATATTTATTATGAGACGTTAAGATAATAAATAATATTATTTTAATATTTTTTAAAATAAAATATTAATATTTAATAAAATACTTTATTATTTTAAGTTTAAATGGTAGTTTAAAATAAGTTTTATTTAGTTAATAATAACTTAGCCTTATTTTTAATAAAATATTTAATAAACTTATTATAAATAGGACGTTTTTAATAATTCGATATAAATATATAATATTCTTAACCCCTTTTCTTTATAAATTACGTATCCATTTTATTTATAACTATTTCAATATATTATATATAATATTTCTAATTTAATAAAATTAGATAAAAGTAATAATTTATAAGTCTTTATAAAAAATACGAATTTCGGTATACTAAAATCTATTACTAAAGACTAATAAGCTCTTATTAAGTTTTTTCTAAGTTATTTATATTATTTGATTAAGTAATCTTATATATATACTATATTATATCTTCTTTAGTTTAAAGAAATATATCGTATTCTATTTTTAATATATAACGCCTTTTTTAAATTTAGCGTATACGGTATAAATAGTACTTTATTTATAAAAAAAACGATTAAAAATATTTTCGAAACGTTTCTAAAACGTTTTTAAAATGTTTTTTAAATAACCGGACTTACTTAATAATCTTTTTTATAATATTAAATATCTTAACTCTATTTCGTAATATATTATACTTTTTAATAAGGTTTTTTAAAATAATTATATAATAAAAGTCGTTATAGGGTATATATAAATAGGCTTTATTACTTTAATAAGTATAATAGTATCGCGTTATAAGTATATTTTTTAAAATAATACTAATTATTAGAAAATTAATAATACCTTATTAAGTATTATATTAAATTTACTATTCTTTAATAATTCCTAATATTAAGAAATAAAAAGTTAAATATACTATATCCTATAGCCGCTCGATTTCTTTTATAAATAAGGCTTTAGTTAAAATAATAAGTATAACTTTATTATTAATAATTAGAGGAAACTTAAGTATACTAGCCGCATATTAAAACTATTATATTATAATAATACCTTAGTTATTTTAAGTTTTAGTACGGATATTTAAGCTATTAAAAATAATAATATAATTATTAGAATTATTATTTATAACCTAAGTATTATATTAATATTTAGTATAGAGGTTTAATTTATATAATACTTACTTATTTAATTAACTTTTTATAAATAAGAGCTCGATATTTATAAAAATTAAGATATAAAATAAATACGCTCTTATAATCTAAATTTTTTTAAATATTTTATAATAAATTAAATTCGCTTTACTAAGGTAAAAGTATTAAAATAATAATATTATTATATATAATAAATAAGTTTTATAAAGATAATTTTATAAAGTCGGTTATAATAAGCGAATTTTAATATAATTAAGAAGAGATATAATTAAAAAACATTTCTAAGATAATTTAATAAAGCGTAAAGTAGTATATTCCCTTATTATATAAAACTCATAATATTTAAACTAGCGGTAAAGCGATTATATAGTAAAATATTTCTAGCCCCTAATTAGTTAGAAATTTACCTAGGGATCTATTAATAACTAAGTACCTACTATTATACACGGAACTCTTACCTTAACTAGGGGGGGTTATTATTAGTTTATCGAATCACTCCTTTTAGTCTGTGCATGGCCAGATACCTCTAGGCCTATCCAGGACTAGCGTGATCAAGAGACCCCACCTACCGGTGTTCAGCCGAGTGGCCCCGCCTCTCCGCGCCGCGTCCCGCAGCCTTGCAGCTCGCAGGAAAATTTCTTGACAAGAGCTTCTGCTGTAGGCGGGCGCAAAAACTCCACCTGCATTGTACGGACGATGAGAACGTCCGCCACCTCGACTCGAACATGGCGACCGACGATGCTCCTCAACCGGCCGGCGGTGCTCCCGCGAGGCAACCTGCCGACCTCCCGACTGGCGACAAGCCGTCAATTTCATCAGAGTCCCGCGCAGATGGCTCAGCCCAGCCCGGTGCTGCAGTGGAAAAATCACAGGAGGGCCGACGCGGCGACAGGCGCGACGACAACAGGCGAGGCGGCAAGTCGCGCGGACCGAAGCGGAAGCACGACGTCGGCCGGTCGGCGTGGAGGTAAGCTCTGTCCTTTTCAATTGACTTGTTATTTGTGTTTGCAACTGGCGCCAATGATGTCTAACCAGGGAATAGCCGTGAGGCCACCGACAAGCGCGGACGCAATGCCGAGTACCAAGAATTCAAGCGCAGAAAGGTAGACAAGGACGGCAACCCTGAGACCACCGAAAACCCTTTCACCGCCGAAGAGATCGCCGCCGAGGGTCGCAAGCCGAAGCGAAAGGTGGCCGTCATGGTCGGATACTCAGGCACGGGCTACAAGGGCATGCAGATTAACAATGAGGAAAAGACAATCGAGGGAGACTTGTTCAAAGCCTTTGTTGCTGCTGGAGCCATCTCAAAGGCCAATGCCGATGACCACAAGAAGTCGAGTCTCGTCCGATGCGCGAGAACCGACAAAGGCGTCCACGCTGCTGGCAACGTCATCAGCTTGAAGCTCATTATCGAAGACGAGGACATTGTCGAGAAAATCAACGCTGCTCTCCCCGACCAGATCCGTGTCTGGGGTATCCAGCGTACCAACAACTCCTTCAGCTGCTACCAAACCTGCGACTCGAGATGGTACGAGTACCTCATGCCGACATACTGCCTACTGCCCCCTCATCCCGACAGCTGGCTGTGGAAGCAGCTGGTTGAGGCCGCGAAGGAGAAGGGCTACTACGAGGAGTTCTCAAAGAAGCTGGCCGATGTCGAGGGATACTGGAGAAAGGTTGACGAGGAGGACATCAAGCCGATCCTCGACAAGCTCGATCCCGAGACCATGGCCAAGGTGATGGAGCGAATCCACGCCGACGAGGATGCGACCGCACAGGCAGACGAGGCCAAGTCCGCCCCCGAGACGAAGACTGAGGAGACACCAGCCGAGCCCGCCACCATCGAGGAGAACAAGGCCCACGCAGAGGTCCCCGAAGGAAGCGTCAAGCCCAGAAACCGCGACCTCACCCCCCTTGACTTTGCCCTGCGCGACATCAAGGCCGCTTACATTGCAGCCAAGAGACGTTACCGTGTTACCCCCGAGCGCCTCGCTCAGCTTCAGGAGGCCCTCAACATGTACTGCGGCACAATCAACTTCCACAACTACACCGTCCAGAAGAGCTTCAAGGACCCGTCAGCCAAGCGCCACATCAAGTCCTTCAAGGTCAACATGCAGCCGATTCAGATTCGCGACACCGAGTGGGTCTCCACCAAGGTCCACGGACAAAGTTTCATGATGCACCAGATCCGCAAGATGGTCGGCATGGCTTCCCTCGTCGTCCGTTGCGCCACCCCACTGGAGCGCATCAAGGAGAGTTACGGTCCCACGAGGATCGCGATTCCCAAGGCTCCTGGTCTGGGTCTTCTTTTGGAGCGACCCGTGTTCGATGCCTACAACAAGCGGGCGGCAGATAACTTTGGCAAGGAGACGATCGACTTTACGAAGTATGATGAGAAATTGCAGGCCTTCAAGGATAAGCAGATCTACCAGCGCATCTTTGAGGTTGAAGAGCAGGAGAACACGTATGGGATACCCTATCCTTTCTATTTAATACACTTACTGATCATGTCTCCAGCTTCCACATCTTCTTCCAGCAGGTAGATAACTTCAAGTCCGACTATTTCCTGTGGCTCACGGCTGGCGGCATCGAGGCTGGTGGGGTTCGAACCGGAAAGGAAGAGAAGGGAAGCAAGACCCTCGAGTCGGCGCTTGGTGACGAAGACGAGAACCCTGTCAACGGTGACGGTTAAGTCAGCCAAATCAGGCGCTAGAGTTGCTGGATGTGGAGGATCAGGGTTGACAGCGCAGCGGAGACTGCTTATAAAAATGATACGATAGAACCAAAAAAGCATAAAATTCCCTTTTCCGTCCTCTGTATACGGGTATCAGCGTTGCGTGTTCAGAGATACGTCGTCCTCATCTCGAGGACCCCAAGCCCAAGCGCCAAAGCATGCAAATCGTAGTTTTCGCCATTCTCCCTCCGACTTCCCAAGTCAATCCACTCCCGTACCTACGCAGCACCACCAGCCCCATTCGGAGCCGTCGGAGCAGCAGGTGGGGGAGCAGCAGCAGCAGCCGCAGCAGCACCCTCTCCAGCTGCACCATCCGCGCGACCCATCGGCACCCATTTGCCCCCTGCCGCGGCTGCAAGACCAGCGAACCGCGTCTCCTGGATGGCGTTGAGGAGCTCCGCGCACCGGACCACGTCGGCCTGGAGCTTGTCTGCCTGAATGCGAGCGTCGCCTTCTCCCTGTCCTAGCTTGCCGAACAGCCAGAGCTCTTTGAGGCGGCGGCTGAGTGCGAGGAGGTCTTTGATTGATGCGTGCTGCGGTCTCATGGTCAGCCGGGTGTTGTGTTCATTCTCCAAGGTGAAAGGTGGGCGCAATTGGCAGTGTGCGTCTGGATTTCAGGAGAATTTGGGGATAGAGTGGTCAGTGGTGGCATACCAGTCCTTCAAATTCCATTTGCATCGACATGCCCGTCACAGCGACCGTCTGCGGCTCAACGTTCTTACGCTCTCCTTCAGCTTGGATCGTCGCGAGCATTGTGAGCATCCGGAAGCGGGAGAGGACGTCGGCAATGAGCCGATTATGCGTGTCCAGCAGGTTCGATGAGTCTCGTGAGGTGTCCATGGTGCCGGATTTTTATGGTGTCGATACTTGCAAGAGGGAGTTTGTGAGGATGGCGGCGTTGGAGGTGAGGTGAGAGGTCAGAGCTCCTGCTGAATCTTGAATTCCTGGTGGGGCGGTATGGTGGGGGTTCCTCGGTGTACTGTGACCTCTAGGGCCTTACCGAGTCTTTACACCGAAACCGTCGGTGAGCGACAAAAAGCACTCTTGATCGCATGACAAGGAGCCAGCAATCAGTATGTACGCTAAAACAGTTGAATGAACATAAAATACAGTCTCACTGTTGAAGTATTCAATGATAGTTGAAGAAATCGATCTAACCCTAAGTCAAAGGAGCCGTTCCAAACAGTGAGCTTTGGCTGCCGCCAACGTTCTTTGTCGAACAACACTTTGTATGTTAACAAGGGCTGCCGGGTCAAGTTCACGACCTGGCGCGTCATTTTCTTGACGTATTACAGAGGTCTTCATCCCCCGAGTGACTGATTATAAAATGTGTGTGTTCGCAGGCCGGAATTCCTTCTCATCAACTCATTTCCCACCTATATTTCAAGCTCGACTCAGATACAACACTTTAAGCTGAAAGCAAATCATTCAAGTGAGCAATATTACCTTCCAACACTCCAAAAACCCAACATGACTACTTATACCATCAACCCCAACGGTCTGTTCCCAGACTCATATGTCCTCGGGGGCATGCCTGAGCTCGGCGAGGATACCGACGATACCAAGGTCCAGGTACAAGTCCTTCAGAATAACATGATCTTTTGCGCCTTCCTGTTGAATTTCAAAGGAAGTCAACCTCCACCTGGGATTCCCCGTCAGTTGTTTGTACGGATCCAAAAGTACGAAAAGAATGAATCTCCCCTGGCAACTGCTGCAATCACGAACCTAGCCCGAACCGTCCTTCCTTCGCTGGTTCCGAAGGTCTGGGGTTCTGGATACAGTTGGATGAAAGACGGTACGAAGGTTTCTTATGTCCTTTCTCAATGGTACCCGGATGCCTGTCCACTGGAAACAGTCTGGGATGACTTGGACGTCGAAAATCGAGGAGAAATTGTCGGAGATTTATTCGAGGCAGTGTCCAAGTTGTGCAGCCTCTCCTTGCAGAAGCTGACATTCGAGCAATGGCAATTATTGCGGAACACCCCATTCGAAACAAAGAAGACGGAGCTCTCCATCCTGGTCGGCGGTTCGCCTTACGGATATCATACCGACTTTGCTTCCCTAATGCGCCGTAACCTCTGCCCCCGAAACGCCGATTGCGCGGTGAACGGAAGGACTGATGGGACTTTGGTCGTGAGTGTGCATGCGCCCGAAGCGGAACACTTTGGGTTCGCTGAAACAGACTTGGATCTGCTAACTCAAAGCTCAGTCTTGTGCCACAACGACTTGGAGCCCCACAACCTACTTGTTAAGAAGGTCTATACCGAGCGCGGTGATGAGTACAGGCTTGTGGCCATACTCAACTGGGATCAAGCAGGCTTCGTTCCCTTTGCCTTTGAGGTTGCTCGAAAAGATCTACATCTGGGCTTGCGGAACTTCAACTGGAGCTGGTACGATATGTATCGGCAACTTGCTGGCCATCAACTTTTCGACACTCCAGGTCGTCCGATTTGGTCAAAGCTGATCCGGTGCCTGATGGCTGTTCATTCTTCCTCCCAGGCTAAGATTACTGAGATATCTACTTCGGACGGCACGGCGCAGATGTTGTGGCTGGAGAGTGAAGGTCTCACGTTCTCCACTCTTGTTGAAGAAGGGTGGGTGAAGCTGCGCTCTTTTGTCAAATTCCCGTCCGATGACGAGCAGGATATTTGGGATCCTTAGGAGTGCCATAGCTCACCTGCAAGATTGTGGGGCTATTAGATGTGCCTTATAAGAACACAACCTCAAAATATAAATGCATTTGATCTTGATTGAAGTGTGAATGCTTTCTTCCTCAACATGTTACCAGAAGATAATGTGGAACTAAAAGAACCTCGGAAGTTTGGTCCCAGTGACTGATGTGGCTGCATGAGTGTCGCTATGGTCAGAACGAAGAATCCATCAGAGCATCTAAATAGTCACTAAATCTTCTGAGATGATCTTATAAGAGGCCTGTGAGTCTAAACTTCAACTGAAATTGAGGTATCTGAGTTTTCATACTGGAGTCGAGCATATATGCTCAAGGGGCAGCGGAGAGCCGGGCGGAGGGTCGGAGGGTCAGACCTTAAGTCCATAGCCGGTCCGGGATTAGCGCTTACATGTACACTTCCCGCATTTACAAAGCTGCGAAAACAACCGAAATGACCCGTGACTTCATCACTACTCCTAAAGATCAACAACTCATCTGCTAAAATCTGCGAATTTCGTAGTTCAGTTCCAAACTTTCAACTCCAATTGTTCGCAGTCTCCCAGAACGCGAATATGGCATATCCTGCATTAGCTGCCAGACCTCGTCCTCCCGGTACACCGACGAATGTCTCATCTCAACCTCAACCTAGTGCCAGTCGACGCCGAGATAAACCTCAACTTTCCTGTAATAGTTGTCGACGCCGCAAGTAAGTCTGAATCTTTATTCACCATTTCGGCTGACCCGGGCTTCTAACGCACTGCTCAGGATTCGATGTGATCGTCAACGTCCCTGTAGAACCTGCTCCTGTAGGGGCCAGGATTGTGTCTATCCAGAAACCAATGACACCATCCGACCTCCAAAGGCCACATCTGGTGGCGCTCCCAATATAAGTCTGCAAGATCGTCTAGTCCACCTCGAGCAATTGGTTACAATGTTGGGGTCATCGGAAAACCGAACGAGTCAGATTGGTACGCCTGCAAACCTCCCTACGCCAATTGACGATCGCTCAGAGACGGGGAGTATGCGGTCAAGCGCTATGGAACACCAGTATGTCGGCAGTGAACACTGGTCAGCGATCATGGAGAGTATTGCCGATTTGAAAGACCACTTCGATCGAGAGGAACAGTCCAAGCTGGCAGAAAGTCCAACAGCAGATTACTGCTTTGAAGACCCAAGCTCTTTCACCCAACGTCGAAGGTGGCAGCGCCCCTTGCTTTTGTACGGATGCCGACCTGCAGCTTCAAGGTCAGAAATCCTGTCCACCCTGCCGCCATAAAAATGCAGTAGACCGCTACATATCTCGGTATTTCAACCGTCTAGACCTCGTCTCTTCATGTATGTCTTTTCGCGCCTTGTCTTGGCCGATTGCTTGGATTTGAGAGTATCCCTTACTAATGCACAGCAGCGTCCGTCCATGGCCCAACGTTTCTCAAAGAGGTAAGTGTAATTTCTCTACATTTAGCCAGGTCTATTGACTGATAGCGGCATGGGTGATAGTACGAACAATTCTGGCGCGATCCCAACGACACTTCGACAATGTGGATCGGTCTTCTTTTCAGCATGATTTGCCTAGCTGTCATCGCATCAGACCCTTCCACTGACGTATCTGAAGATGGCCACCAACAGCTGCAAATAGAACTGTACCGAGAGAAACTGGTACAATGTCTGCTGATGGGAGAGTATACTCAAGGTGGCGACTATGCGCTAGAGACTTTCATGAATTACGTCTACGTTGAATTCAGGATACATGACGACGCGCAGAGGGATGTTTGGTTCTTGCTTGGCCTCGAAGTCAACCTAGCCAAACGAATGGGGTACCACAGAGATCCCAAACACTTCCCGGAAATCACCCCGCTCAAGGCAGAGATGAGGCGACGAGTATGGGCAACCGTACTACTGGGAGACATCTTGATCTCAGGTCAGATGGGAATGCCCCGCATGGTACGAGATGGCGAGTTCGACACAGCCGAGCCACGAAATTTAAACGATGAAGACCTGCACGGAGAAATGACAAGTCTACCACCGCCAAGGCCAGAGACAGAGCATACAACAGCCCTGGGGATCATTGCTCGACGGAGACTTCTGATCGCTCTAGGGACCATCTCCGACCTTGCAGCATCCCTCAGCCCAAGTAGTTACGCGGACATAATGCGACTTGACGGGATTCTTGAGCAGGCATACAACAACATCCCTCTACCACTCCGCATGAAGTCTATGGCCTCCAGCGTCACCGACTCCCCCCAAGTAATCATGGCCCGCCTTTTCCTTCGCCACATGTTTTGCGAGGGAAAAATCATGTTGCATCGTCGGTTCCTCTTCGCAAAATCGACTATAGAGCATGATGACACGTGCTCATACTCAAGGACAGCTTGTCTTGATGCAGCTCTCGGAATGCTACAGATCCAACAAACTCTAGACGAAGAAACGTGCCCCGGCGGCCAGCTCTTCATGATGCACTGGAGGGTAGGATCTATCATGAACCACCACTTCTTGACAGCCACCATGATCCTCTGTTCGCTGGTTTATCAAAGGCAAACTTTGGGCCGAGAGAACGAGATATTGACTGCGTTGAGAACTGCTCGCAGCATCTGGATGAGAAAGGCCGAAGACTCAGTTGAAGCGAAGAAGGCATCACAAGCAGTTAGCATCGTCCTTGCGCGAGCTGGAGGTCCGAGGTTCGATGCTACCCTTGTAGCTGACCGGCCTATCCAACTGCTTTCAGAGCCTATCGCAAATTCGAAAGATGCTTTCCTGGAAGGTCTTGTTGGAGATCAAGTCATGCTTGATGAGCAAATATTTTTGACCGAGGCTTTCATGTCAGATGAAAGGGATAACGGTGAGTACGAACTTGAAACACAAATAAAGGTTGAACATTGGAATGGCTGATGGTTTACACATGCAGGCATGGATTGTTTCTCGCCTTTCAATCGCCTTCCCGACGAGCTACCAACAGGTACGCTCTGCAGCAAACAATCTGGAGGCCCAGCAAGTCATGGGGACTCAACTATAAGTGAATGGGTGATTATGGGTGATCAAGGACAGCATCAGTGAAGTATTATCAATTTTGCATCAAATCTTGGTTCACAGTAAAGTCAATGGTCAAACGTGCAATTTCAGATGCGGAACTGTAGCTATAGAAGCCGAGGTTTCTCTTTGACATGATAATTGGGATCAGACCGTTTGCGATCTCTCCATCATTCTTCTGTTTGCCATTCATCCCCATTCTGACTACCCCGGTGTCCTTAGAGATATCTGGACATCTCAGTGTCTTTGTTTCGAGGAGTCGTCTGCTTCACATAACAGTGCAGAAGGCACACAGCGCTCCAGGGTAGCATCCATCGGCAGGCCTGATATTCTGTCAGATTCATCTGCTATGGAAATCTAATGATTCTAAATACTTACCAGACACCACAGCAAAAGCCATCGTGGTCGATGCAGCCTCCACGCAGATGCATTTGCTCTTGAGTTAGGTCGGATTGCTGTTCTGCCGGAGCGCCAGGGGAAGAGGCAGGTTGAGTATCCTGCGGAGCAGGTTCTTGTTCGTTCTCGCCCGCCATTGAGTATGCAGGTATTGATTGTGATGGGATGTGCGCGGAAATATCTTGTAGCCTAAGGTAGGTATTTGTGTTATTGAGACTTTCCGCAATTGAGAGACAGACGAGAGGGCAATCTTACGGGAAGGTAAGCCCTTTGAGGCTTTATTGACGTGACGTTCCGAATTGAGGCTTTTGGTGAATAAGAAGTGACTGCGGACGTGAATGGTGACATTCATCAGCAGACTGTGAATACATTCACTGTCGAGACGGGAGGAAAGGAACAATATATTCCCGGTGATGCAGGTGTTTTGGAAGGCCTGCCTCCAGAGGCAGTAACAATACTTTCTGTGGTATTTTCCCTTACTTAAAAATATTGATCAACTCCTTCCTCTTCTGTTCTCATACCTTGGTCACATGGTGTTCTCATTAAGGCCAAGTTAAGAGGAGGAAGGAAGCAACGCCCATAGGTTTTAGGCAGGAAGGTTCGGTCAAGTCATTGAAGAATGGAAGGCACAAGGGGTTTCAGTCAATATAGGCAGGGCCTCACAGTAGGTGTGAATGAAAGAAGTACCAGAGGTCTTGTCATGAGAGAAACAGAAAATAGGACAATCTTGAGCTCAAAGAAAGAGTCCAAATCACAAGATGGAGCGTGATATACCTAGGCGCCTGAATATGTAGAAGGTGACAAGTCATGGCCTCCGGCTAGAATATAACTCAATGTTTCATGGTGAAATTTTGTCACGCTTTAGGTATAAAGATTTAGGCAACATATCGATTAGATCTTTCCGCGTTTTATTGAATTTAAGTCATTTATCAAGAACAATTGATGGGTAGGCATACTTCACAGCAAACTTGGCTCACTGGTCGGGCATAGCGGGGCTGGGGCTGTGTTCCAGGTCGCGAATCCTTCGATGGTCAGCTGACAGGCGCGTCAGCGCCGCACCGATCAAGCGAGAGGCACCCGGCGGTGTAACAAGTTACGGAATCTTTGATGGTTGCCTACAGTATAACTGATGCACTTAGGACATATCTAGCAGTCAACATTTCCTATCGACCTTACCCCTATCTAAGCGCGCCCAAGCTAGCTATTCCTGCTAGCAACGCCAGCCATCAAGATATCAACATAAACCACCTTGCTCAGGCTCAAGCATGTCAACTGCAACAGATCAGCAAAATCTGCCACAGGAAGGTGCACGCTACCCGACCAAGTATCGCCGCAACATTCCTAGGTCAAAGAATGGCTGCTTGACATGCCGCGCTAAACGGAAGAAGTGTGACGAACGCAGACCATGTTGCACGTCCTGTGCCCGCACCGGACGGGAATGCACATGGCCTGTATCTGCAGAAGATATCGTCAATAAGAGTACCAGAGAAATCCTTCCAAAACAAATACCGTCAACAAATGAAACCTCGGAGAGCAATGGATCTGCTCAGCAGCATACGACGCTACCTAGTCGACCTAGAGCAACCGTTCTGACGACGGCATCTATCCCGGAAGTACTTGAGAACACATCATCTCTGCGCGCATCTCTCACATTTGGGACTCTTTCAAACTTAAGCAGCAGTTCAAGGCCGCTGTATGATCAATACCTCGATATGACCGCGGAGCTACTAGCTCGTGGTCCTAGCGCAGATGGTAACCCGTTTATCAACTATGTGTTACCTCTAGCGGCTTCCGATAGTCTTGTGATGGACTGCGTTCTCGCTATCGGAGGAGCACATATGGCCGTTCTAGAGCCTGATCGCCCGCAGTTGGAAGTTATGACTCGAAGGCATTATGCCCGGCTGCTTGAAGGACTACGAAAAGCGCTTTGTGACGATGCGGCGTGTCCATTTGGCGAACGCGATGAGGACAAGAAGCTCTACACGCTTCTGATTCTCATTATGCTATGCGTTTTCGAAGTAAGTCATTTGTCTATTTCTCTTGTCAGCATGTTGCATCCGACTAACCTTGTGCAGGGGGTTCAAGGCGATAACTCGGGGGCCGTCTATCATCATATTCGAGCTAGCCGTCATTACGTGATGGAATTGGCAGCTGACACCTACAAGCCATCAGCTTCAAAGAAGACTGAGCATATCCGTGGCTTTCTCCTGGAGATATATGCCATGTTCGCTCTAAAGTTAGCAGTCACGCCACGAGGCTTGCAGGAGGAGAACCCCGTGACAGTGGATCCTTTTCTCGGCTCTCTAGAATTTCTGGGCCAATTCAAGTCGCGAGGATTCATGCTAGGTTTTGGCCATGGGCTCTTTGCCATGATACCAGATATCTCAAATCTTCTTGAGAAGCGTAGGAGAGAGGAACTGAGTGGATCCACATCCGATGGTCTGTTCGAATCTTACAAGTCACTTCTGAAGAAGCTAGACTCATTGGATCCCTCATCCGACGTTCTTGAAGACGAAGACGCATGCCCTCGCTACCAACAATCAACAGCCGTCGCCATTTACCGCACCGCTCTAATTCTCATCGTTCATTCTGCCTTCCACCAAGATATACATAAGAACGCGGAACTCCTTGCTGAGATCGAATCTCGGATAGACAAGATATTGCCTCTCTGTTGGGCCGTTTATACCAGCAAGTCACCGCTGCGGAGGATGATGCTGTGGCCGGGGTCAATTTTGGCATCCTGTTGTAAGAAGCCAGAGCACGTCCACGCCTTTCGATTGGGACTAAACTCGAATCCGCGATCGCCAGGTGGTGTACGAGAAGCGGCTAAAGCGGTTGAACTGTTGTGGCAAGATGATGATCCGAGAGCTTATGGACCTCGAGGGTTGAACATGGTGATGAAGAAACACGGTCTTAGCTTTAGCATGTGCTAAACGGACTACTTAGTAATCTGGGTAAATGGGATTCTTCTGGTTAGTAAGTTCATATGTTCTGTAAATATAGAGAGCTGCATTCAGGTACGCAAGTTCTCCGGCCTCCAAAGCGTACCTAAGTAGGTGGCTTACAGATCAGTCGTCCATAAGTGCATGAGTTCGTCTGAAGAAGTCTATAAGCATTATTCATAATCATTGTCTGCTAACGAAGAACAGGTATCGCAAGTCATAAAGGTATCGACGAAAGGCATCCCATCCACCACCTGTACTCCAAGTTTAGCAACCACCACCTCCACCGCCGCCCCCATCACCACCGCCTCCATCGCAACCACCCCCTCCCCCATGGTGGCCGCCTCCCCCATGGTGTCCTCCACCGCCGCCATCACCGCCCCAGCCGAAGCCCCCAGCACTCACTCCCGTGTAGCCCGCGTTATAATCTCTGTGGTTTCCGTGCATGCGGCTTCTGCGCCAGCCACCGCTGGAATCATTGACGTAGCCCGGCATGGCACCGTAATTTGGTGTACCGCCCATGGCTGGTCTTGGTGCGTACTCGGAGCCGCTATACGTGTGCTTCTTTGATCGAAATGGGATACACATCTTGAGCGTCAAGAATCCAGGTACCGAGAATCGTTTGGAATTTGTTTGTAGTAGGTTGACCTTGAACAGTCCTTTTTGAAGAGGACTGTTGTATTTGAGGGTTTGGTATGAGCGCTTATTTTGTGTTCCCTTTGAGGTGGATGGAACGGTATGTCTATGTGATGAGATTGATATTGATGACGATGCAGATGTAGATTCACAGAAGATGGAAGGGACTGATGGCTTAAGTAGAATATCGAGTCATGGTAGAGAAAGTGAGGCTAAGTTTCCTGCCTATCCTACCTGTGTGCCTGCTAGGGGCGAAAGAACAAGCTTCGATGGAAGCCACGATCACCGGGAAGTCTGCCTTCCAGAAGGCTTCTAGCGGCGCGAAGGATCATGGATTATCCAGGATGAGCTCATAAAACTCCGAATAAGCGAATCGCAGGGTCCTAAAAGCTGTCACCTAAATCAGCCTTGCAATGAGCGACTTTCTGCCGCCCTGGGGACTTACGCAAAAGGGTAAGACGATGTACACTGATTTCAATCATCTGACCGGAGGGAGTGGATTCACGGGGCTGTTCCGCGTTGTGGGGCTCTTGCGGATTCCTGGAGGCAGGGAGCGGGGACGAGCTAGCCGGAGCGGGGCCGGATCGGCGTCGTTGGCGAATGACGTAGCTCTACTGGCATAGCCGAGTACCGGGGCGCAGCGCACACAGCCTATGTACTGTGTATGCATTCAGCCCGCGATGATCAGCCGCACTCTCAGACCAACTACGTCATGCTTGGATCTGTCAAGCGATCAGTAGGGCCACGTGAGGGTGAGATGACTTGTCTTGCTGTAAGACTCACAGCTTCCCGCGGCCCGCTTTGCAGGCTGCAGGATTGGAGATCACACTGGAGGCTGGCTTATCATACACCGACGTTGAGATGTATGAGTGGTTTTGTTCAATTTGTTCTCGTAGAAATAAGCGTTGCTAATAATATGGCTTGAATGTTGGACGGCCTCTCATTCTGCTGCTTCTACTGACTTTCTTGCTCGCGACATGATCCACCCAACAGTCGCTAGATAGGAACACCGTCCCGGTCCCTCTCTATCCTTGAGTTTTTAGGCGTATTTGAATTGGACGAGAACTTGTCTTTGATTGACTGGACAATGCTCTCTGTGCGAGACGGACCCTCAACTTCGCGTCGCTGCTCTTTCTCGGCTTTGCGCTCAGCCTTTTTTGCTGCTTTGAAATCGGCGGGACCGGGCTCAAACGCGGGGCCGGGGCCTTTGTGTGTAGGCCGCCTGTTGGATGCTTCAATGTCAGCGGTGAGAGGAATGCCGGACATTTTGAGAGTGAAACTTCTAGTCGGCGCGGTTGAAGTTTGGACAATGCTATTGTACCTTCCGGTTGTGAAAACTTTGACTCCAGACTGGACTATGAAGCGTGATGCTGTTGTGAAGAAGATTCTTTTGCCCCAATGAATCGGTATTGAAGAGTTGTTGAAATGACAAAGTTTCTCGCCCGAAAAGGGATAATAAGATGGGGGCCTAGGTCAATTTGTGCAAAATCATTGAGAGACTCCGTGGCTGCTCTCCTGACTGGAGCTTGGTGCTACGGTCTCACCGCCATGCGCAGCCAAGAACATCTACGTATCTGTATGACGCGAGTAGAGTCCCCTTGTACCAACTGGTGCATCACCTTGATCTATGTCTCGAATACTTGTTAGAATAGCCCTACATCAAAGGCTACCACCATTGGTCATAATCTCAATCAAAATATGTTGTCTTGATACCCTTGATGACTTCTAGATCATTGACCGAATTGTCACCGTTGGACTGACTCGTGGCACCGATGTTCTTGATTATCCTCTCCCTCACCCACTCTCCTGCCTTCACAGGCTTACCGTCACTTCCAAGTACAGCGCCCTCAGAGAGGCCAAGCTTCTGTAGAACGGGAGACTCCTTAATGGGGACCAGGTCCGTATCATCTTCTATGCGAACCATGTAAATAACCCCCAGACGATCGATATGTGCTTGGTCTTTCGGAGGCGCTACGACTCTGTGGATGCTTGACTTAAGGTACCCGTCTATGGCGGTGTCAATGACCACGGCGATTAGAAGGCATCGAAAATAGGTCAACTTACTTGTGAGGAATTGCAGCGCATCAGCAATGTTCACCGTCAGCGCGTCCGTCTGCGGGCGCACCCACTTCCAGGTCCCGTCGTTCGTGAGGACCTGGAGCGCAGCGACAGGTTGCCGAAAGAGCAATGTCAGGCTGCCCATATCTGAGTGTCTTCAATCTCTTTGTTAGTATTGGGCACATGCTATTGAGGCGGACAGAAAGCATTTCTTCCAGGAGACATTCTTACCCCTTCAGCCAAACACCACCCAGCTTTCGATTCTCCTCATCGGTTCTGACGTAATACTTCATGTATCGGAGATGGTCGCCGCTAGACTTCTCGTAACGATGCTTCTTGACGAACCACTCCTCGTCCTCAAGACCAAGTGCCAGCGCAAATATGACGAGAAGCTTCCGGATAATCTCGTCGTTGACGTATCGGGAGAACTGCTCGATTGACGCGAAGTTCTCTGTGACTACATCGGGATGCGGTCGTGACGCATGCTCCGAGATGAACTTTGGGATGTTGTAAATCTCGAAGTTGTCCCGGACGCCTGGCATCAGCTCTCTGGTGCCTGGGGGCTTCCAACCATTGAAATCGCCGGCCTCAAGTGCTGCTCTGTATGGTGCCTTGTCTTCATCCGACAGACTGAGAACGGACGAGGCCAGAGCATACTGCTGATCGATGGCTTCCCGACTGAGACCATGGTTGATGACGTAAAAGAAGCCTTAAAAGTGAAATATTAGCTTTACGTGTCTAATGACTTTGATGATGAAACAGTAATGCATGCGTTGTGATCGTACCTATCTGTTCAATCGCTCTCGTGAATTCTTCTGCAAGCTCCTCTTTACCCCCGGACTTGTCAAATTTGGATAAGTCCAAGGCCACCAGATCTGCCCAATCTAGCTGCTCGCTTGTCTCGGTAGCTTGAATGTAAGGTACATGGACTGGAGCTGTCTTTGAGGTCGTGGTTGTCATCTTGAAGGGAGGACGAGGGAACTTGTAGTTACCTAGGCCCTCGCTACGCCGAGACTGGCAGGTCTCTTGCTTCTTATCTTAATAGCGCGTGAGGTTCGATGAACAGTAATACATGTAGCCCTTCTATAGCAGACACCCCTCCTCTATTCCAATTTCGTGAACTGCGGATGGTTGCGTTGCAACGCCTTTGCGCTGCAAGGGTTTAGCCAAAGTATTGGTAATCCCATTGTCAAGTCTAGATTTCACCGAATGAGAATCTCGATCCTTTGAAAACAGAGGAAAGCCGATGCCGGGATATTACTATCGGGCCACAGAAACCGAGGCTTTCGGTTACATGTCCATAGATGTGCCGTCTGATCTTGAAGCTGGTCCCTGGCAGAGGATGCATCGCTGTGGGGCCGAAGTATTCGTCAGGAAGGATCCAGATGAGGCAATCTGTCAATGCTGTGTCGAGGCATTCTTGGGAATGGCGTGGACAGGCCAAGATTTTGGAGTCGCAAGGATTAGTCTGTTAGTCTTGACTGTTGTTTCTGCACGCGTTGACTGCCTGTACTCAGGAAACTCTCATCAAGGGTGGCCTCAAACAACCGAATGCCTCCAAACTATTGACACCGACGTCCTTCCCACAAGAATCGGCAATCATCAAAATGACAAACGATACCACTAGGGATAGCCGCCATACGGCTCTTGACGATGGATCATTCACAGTATCAGGAGCATATGACAAATATGCACCTAGTCAGGCAGTCAAACTGGAGACAATTGGCGAGGAAGCTCTTGCCATTGATCCTGTCATTGAGAAGAGGGTGCTCCAGAAAATCGATCTCTTCTTGATGCCAGCCATGGTCATAGGTAATTGCAGCAAAGTGCCCAAAACTCTCAGTAACAGGTCGGGCGCGATGCTGACATGAAACGATGCGATCAAGGCTATGGTTTGGTTTACTATGATAAGGTGGGCACTTAGGAAGGCTCCTTGAACATTTGAACAAGACTCACAGCTGCGTATAGGCAATTCTTGGCAGTGCTGCGTTATTCGGAATGACTGGTGACCTGCATCTTTCAGTTGTCGATACCTCTTTCACCCCGCCAAAGACCGACACAACACGACTAAGTTGGGCAACTTCGATATTCTACTTTGGTCAGCTGATAGGTTCGTATCCAATGACGTATCTACTTCAACGCTTCAATACCAGATGGACACTTGGCCCCGTGGTCATGATTTGGGCAGTCATTTGTGCTGCGACAGCGGGAGTGACGACTTGGCAAGGTCTCCTGGTTCAAAGATTCTTCTTGGGTGAGGAGCCATCATCCCACGAGTTATTGGATAGCGATGGAGTTTGAGTAGAGACTGAAGTGACGCTCATCATGTGATATAGGTTTCACCGAGTCTGTCATTCCAACAGCTTTCATGACTACCGTCAGCGGCTATTACACCCAAAGAGAACAAGCACTCCGCCAGAGTTGGTGGTTTTCCGGAACTGGCTGGTTCACCATCATTGGATGCGCTCTCAACTACGGATTCGCCCAAATACAAGGAGGCGCGTTGACTCCATGGCAGTACATCTATGTACTTGCTGGAGGCTTAACGTTCCTATTTGGTATTTGGTGTTTCTTCCTACCCAACTCTCCCCTGACCGCCTGGTTTCTCACTCCGGAAGAGCGAGCTGTCGCAATTGAGAGATTGCGTCAGGGACAAACTGGAGTTAAGAATCAAAACATCAAGACTGCTCAGATCAAGGAAGCACTACTGGACGCCAAGGTCTGGCTAGTCGCCTTGACCATGGCCTCGGGGTAAGAGGAGTCCAAAATTTCCCCTCGAATGCGCAAACTAACTGGCTATCAGGTATAAAGTCAATGGAGCTGTATCTGGGTTCGGTCCCCTCATCGTTTCGACGTTCGGATACTCGGCTTTAGACAGCATTCTTTTTCAATTCCCGCTAGGTGCAATTTGCGCCATCGGTATCCCCGTCGCTGGATGGCTCTGCTCTAAATACCGCAATATCCGGATCCCAGTACTGATAGGATGCACTCTCCCAGTCATTGCGGGCTTTGTTATTATATGGAAGTCAGACTGGGGCCATCGTCCCATTGCCCCTGTTGTCGGATACTCACTTATTGGCTTCTTTGGGCCGGTCGTCAGCTTGACGGTCACCCTTGGGGCCAGCAATGTTGCAGGAGAAACCAAAAAAAGCTTCATGGCTTCTGCCGTATTTGTCGCATATTGCGTTGGAAACATAGTTGGGCCTCAGCTTGTGAAGAGCGAGACTAAACCCCAACATTATCCTCAGCTATGGACGGGGTTGATTATTTGGTATGTCAAAAGCCGACCCAGGCAACATCTTTTCAACTCCTCTAACACCGGTTTCCTAGCTACTGCATCACTATTCTGTCTTCTTTGGGCCTCTATGTTATCCTCTATAGAGAAAACAGGAGACGGGATGCTCTCGGCCTAGACGAAAATGAGCGGGATAGACTCGCATTCAAGGACTTGACCGATAAGGAAAATGAGCACTTTAGATACGTTCTGTAGGAACTACATCCCGCCATCTACATATTCAAATATGACCTCCCAAGTGTTTGTGGTTCCAATTGTCGAGGACTCTATTCCATCCCGTTCACTGCCATCGTTGAGTGTACCTGTTTTGGAATGCCAGGTCTGATCAGTATGATTTTGGCTGTAGATCGATAATCACACATTACCTTAGTATGAGCCCCTCTTTCGCGATAGGAAAGGCTCCGTTGCATGTTCTTGTTCTGTGTGGACGAAACGAGTGACAACACGCGCATCCAGTCTACTTAGCGCAGGGACAAGTCCCGCGTTGCGTTTTCTCCAAGGGTTGTGATGCAATCACCGAAGGACTCCACCCTGACCAGTTATGTTGGTAAGCTACGCATGTTGATCGAGCGAGCTTATCACGACATCTCGGACGGTGTCCGACATGAGCTGATGCCGCAGCCGATATCGCCAATGGACGCTCGGGAATTAGCTCACTGTTCGATGAGACAGTTCGGATGGAACGAGACCGGCGTGGGATTGTTTCTTGCAAGCACCGCTGCGTATCGACAACGATTGCTCTCAACTAAGGTTAGCCTTCGTGAATCTCCAATTCAGCTTCTAGAAGTCCTGACGATTCAGGATGCCTGAGGAAATTCGGAGGGTCGCAGTCATTGGCGCCGGCCCGGCTGGAGCCATCGCAACGGACGCTTTGGTGAAGGAACAGGCGTTTGATGTTGTACGCGTCTTCGAACGGCGCGACTTGGCTGGAGGGACATGGTGAGTATATCCCTGAAGGCTATTATCCTCATATCAGTTGTGAATCGAATGAGATTTGACCTGTGTGTCTATACATGTAGGGTCTACACTCCGGAACTGCCACCCCGGATCCCTTCTTTGCGCGCATTAGTCAAACAACGCGCAAATGCGCCGATTGAAATCCCTCAAAGCTTCCCTACAGAGACTCCGAGATCCGAAAAGAACAACTCTCACCAGTTACGGTATTCGGACACGGGTATTCATGAGACGCTGCACAGTAATATCACTCCCGAAATCATGGCGTTTACGCAGGAGCCGATACCTCAGGTCCTATCCGACCGAACATTGGCACAATACGGTCCGGGCGCTCCATTCAGACATCGAGAATTGATTAGAGAATGGGTCGAGGGGATTTTCACTCGAGGAGGGCACGATAAGTTGATTGAGTTCAGCACCACGGTTGAACTTGCAGAAAAAAGGGGTGACGAATGGGTCCTCACGTTGCGAAAGGTTGTACCCGGAAAGTCGAAGGACTACTGGTGGCAAGAAACTTTCGATGCAGTGGTTGTGGCATCAGGTCACTTTTACTTGCCTTATATCCCCGAAATCCCCGGTCTTGTCGAATTCAACGAGAAATTTGCAGGCAGAATCAAGCATAGCAAGCATTTCCGTGACCCGGAAGAGTTCCGAGGAAAAGTATGCCGGCATTCGTACATTTCATATATTGAGATCTGAGCTGACTATTCACAGAAAGTTATTGTTGTCGGCGGCTCCGTGTCTGCGTTTGATGCGCTCCACGATATCCGGCTGGTGTCTCAAAAGCCGGTTATTGCATCACTTAGAGAACCCCTGGCCGCATTCGGGTGGGCGCCCTTTACGCACCCCGATATCACGATCAAGCCGCAGATCACTAGTTTCTGTCCAAAAAGTGGACGCATCACGTTCAGCGATGGAAGTACCGTGGATGAAGTTGACACTGTCGTCTTTGCAACCGGTTATGACTTCAGCTTCCCATTCTTGCCCAAGCAGAAGGTGGAGAATAGACGAGTGCCGGGACTTTACCAGCATGTCTTCAATATCAACGACCCAACTCTTGCATTTGTTGGAATGGTACGTCTTGATTTCAGTAGAACTTCGTGCCTGGAGCTCATGTACTGACTCTATCGTGCAGGTCACGGGCGGCTTTACTTTCCGCGTCTTTGAGTGGCAAGCCGTTGCAGCGGCACGAGTCTTCGCGAGCCGCGGGAAATTGCCCCCTCGAATTGAGCAAGAAAAGTGGGAGAAGGAGAGGTTGGAGTACAAGGGTGATGGCATTCCCTTCTTCACTCTGTCGCCCGACTTCGAACAATACTTTGAAGCATTGCGGGCAATTGCCGGCGAGCCTGTGCAAGGAACTAAAGGCAGATTGCTGCCAAAGTTCGACCCTAAATGGCTTGAAGCGTTTTCTGAAGTTATCAACGCCAGGGTTGAGTGGTGGAAGAAGGAGACAAAGAAGGCAGAAGCGCAATCAAAGATTGAGTTCAAGTCGAAGCTGTAGGGCAAAAAATGTGGTATTATTAACTAATTAGGCTGTTTCAATCTTGTCGTGTTTTGAAAGCGTCCATGCTAAGGTCAAACATGCGAGAAAGATTCCTCAATCGATGCTGGGTGCGGTAATTCACGTGCCTATTGAGATACCCTCTCACACCGTCTTCCGAGGCGTCAACCTCACGTTCAGAGGACCCTTCTTCCACAAACCAAACAGCTGCTGATCAGTCCAGTTCTTGCTGTCATCTGCGACTTGCATGTCAAAGTTCCAGATGACTCTGGCAAGAATTACTCGCATTTCGGACATGGCCAGGCTGTAAAGATCAAGTTAACACAGGTTTCGTGTCGTGCATCTTGTTTCAATGGCTTAACTTACTTCCGACCAATGCAGTTCCTAGGACCGAAAGAGAATGGCTGGAGAGCAGCTTTATCGTCGTTCTCGAAGCGGGAGTCTCCAAGCCATCTCTCGGGGATGAAAGAATCGGGCTCTGCGAAGTACTTATCGTTGTGGTACATGGGCCACTGGGAGACCATCACTCGCGTCTGTTGGTTTTTTGTCAGCAACGTGATATGTTTAGATCTGCAGTTGTGCTGAAGACACTTACACCCGCCGGCACGAACCTTTCGCAGATGTAGTCGCCGCCCGGCTTGACAACTCGAGTGAGACCCATGGGTACGACTGGGTAAACGCGCATGCTCTCATCGAGGACCGCGAGCATGTAACGGAGTTTCTGAACACTAAGAACATCGATTTCTTGCTCTGAGTTGAATGATGTGCGAACTTCTTGTGCCAATTTGGCCATGGCTTCGGGATGCATCGTTAGGAAGTAAGTTACTCCTGAAAGCACAGATGCCGTTGTTTCTGAGCCTGCAATGATCAAGGTGTCTGCGGTTTGCTCAATTTCCGGCTTTGACATCGCCTAAACAAATGTTTCGTCAGTTTCGGTACCCAGGGACAATGAGACATGCTAGGGACTACACGTACCAAAGGGCCCTCCTTCATCATCATAGACTGGACGAAGTCCGGCCTTGACTCACCGAGTGCCATACGGCGTTGAACCTTCTCCTGGCTCATGTCATTGTGGAACTTTGTCTTGTTCTTCAACTCTTTCGGAATCAACCACCTGGCAAATGGGCGTGTAATCCAGTATCGCTGGAACTGATTTCTCCATACACCGGCATGGATATTGTCGAAAATGATTGACACCCACGGGTGATAGTCCGAGTTCTCCAGACAACCAAAGGGTTCGCCAAAGGCCAGGTCACCAATGATGTCAAAAGTCGTCCAATTATACCACGAAACCATATTCAGCGCTTTCCCTCCGTCATCACAGTTCTCATGAAGTCGCCGGATCAATAAGTCGATCTGAGCTTGAATCAGGGGTTGCTGATTGACCATGGCCTGAGCGGAAAATCCGTGGGCTAGAACGCGGCGAATACGTGCGTGATCCTCGCGGCCGGAGTTGATGATGCTGTGCGGCTTGTACTTAGCATTGACAGGGTCTTTGTAGTTCTCCATGCCACCACCGCCCTTGCTGTGGCCCATCAAGTCCTTGAAAGCCCGCGGGTCGGCCCAGTCGATTGTATCTGGGCCGAGCCTGACCACAGGTCCATATTGCTTGTGAAGCTCTGCCAGTCTCTTGTGAGCTTTACCGCTGGTGATCATTCGACTGAGCGGGATACGGGTAGCGGCGTGGAGCTTCGGCCCAGGGTAGTCTTTCAGTGGGTGGAAGTAAATGTTGTAAACCACCCTCGAGATCAGACGGAAAACGCCCTGCATCAGCAATTAGCATGTGACGTCCTAGTATCAATGGCTCAATGCCGCGGTATCTACCAAAGCAAAGAGGACGATAGGCAATGCGACCGCCAGTCGTACATTGCCCAAGCTCGAGATATCGTGTGGAATAATCATATTGAGTGCTGTAGTGTTGTCGGCACGCCGTCCTATGATTGATGACTTAGTTCTGACAATAAGAAAAGTCTTTCTGCCAATAGTTCCCCATTCTATCAGCAGGATGGCGAGCAGCTTATATCTGCCCAAATGCAGACTAACAACTTGTGCCCGGGTTCATGCTCGCCGAAGACGCGAAAGACACGTTTACGACCGGAGCCGAGCCCGCCCCGGGGATGAACGGTGTAACCTCCAACCAATCGAAGCAACACGGCTTCCCGTCCGATGATCTCTGGTGACGTTATACTGCGCGACGTCGAGGCGGGGGAGCTGTGTCTGTTGGGGGCTTGAGCGTAGAACGGCATATGGGATGGTGGGACGCCACGTTTCATAGCGACACACATCTGACGGTGCCAGCCATGAGACCGCGGATTTCGGGCTGCTGAAGGGTTCCGGGTAATGGTCCAATGTTTGTCCTTGCCTTATTCACTCGACTCGTCGAACGTCTTCAGTGTGTGGTGTTGGTACGAGCGAGGGTGCGAATGCGAATGCTGAAATACGATGTGAGTGGCAAGAGCGGTTTGGGGACAGGATTGCAATGATGTGGACGCGAGTCGTTTAGATGACAGCTCCTTGCGCCACGGACGACGGAGAGCTCGATGATTTTCAGGGTCGTGGACTCGCGCCCCCCCGGACGAGCGTTGCCGATGCAGCACGGAGTGCATACCTATGCAAGGGCACGGCGCGGGTTTGGGAGAGAAGTCAGACTCTCCGCCGGCAGGAATTGGAAATTTCTTCGGCGCCGAATAGTCTTCTCCATGACACCGACGCTCGGGTTGCTAGAGAGCTACAGTGTGTGGCAACGTTGCTGACTGGTGTCGAGATCGGCAAGGTTGTGCCACCATCACAAAGTTGTGTTCAGCTGAGGCGATGTTAACTGCTAATGCTCGTTGTAAGTTACGCGGGCTGGCGGCTGATATGTCCAGTATAACTCACCCTCAAAGGCGTTTACATGTTGGCAATGCGACGCCTATTTGAGAACGCCTAAGGCCGTTCACATGGAGAGTTCAGTTGAGCCGCCATAATACCTAGACCATCGGACTTTGATAACTCCATACACTAGAAGGTAATAGATCCCCTGGAAGGCCGCTTGTATTGTGGCCCTTAGAATGTGGCTCGGTGTCAAATTGTCAGAGTTTAGTGGCGGATTTGCCTGCCATTACATTTTAGCTCGAGACTGAAGGTTCGTCTGGGAGGTTCCCTTGAAGTTAAGGGTTCTGAAAAGCCCCGAACATTATCGGTATCTGACCTAGAATGTACAGTTAGTTGATGAATATCGGAAAATGTATCGTCAGTTGCTCGACTGTGGCCACCTGGGAGTCTCTGCGACTTCTATTCGCATCACTTACCCCCGGCAGTTTCAATCTTCAGTCTCAGGCTCGCTAAGGTGACAATTATGGGCGCTATGGCCAGTTGATCCTGGCAGGGAATGCTGCTGACTACACAGCATCAATCAACAGACCCATGAGCTCTTCTCAACACTTGACAGCTTGGCGACACGTGATGAGACACTTCCAGATTCATCGCAATCTCAGGGGGTTCGCAATCCTCGGATACGAGGTCTCGATAGGGAGTAGCCTCAACGATAGTCCGCTTCTTCGTCTTTCCATCGACACTCGCTGGAAGTCATAACCACAAGTCTCGCACCAGCGAGTTGTGAAGGACTTCCCCAGGAACATTGCGTCCCCGCAGCATTCAAGAGGATCTGAGTGACCGGCAACGCCGGCCGAAGAGTCATGGAGACCGCTTTCAAGCGCAAACCCCTGCCGGGCCCTCCGTCAGGTCCGCCGCCGCCTCCGGATTTCGACCCCTTTCCCCAACGTCAACGCCCTCTCCGCGCCGCTCGGTCGACGCCAAACATTCGGCAGTCTGTAGCGACATCAATCTACGATCCACCGCCAGCGTATGAGGAGTTCCCTGGAGTTGACGCTAACGGTCGCCTGGCTTTCGCCGCTCCTGTATCGGACTTCGGACCTGGGAGGGTTCCATCGCCAGGTCCTGCAACCCCAGCACCACACTTTTCTCCCAGTGTTTCTCCCGTTGGTGCTCACAAAAATTACCTACCTTATCGACCATCACCATCGCCATCACCGTCACTTGTAGCAGGTGGTAAGGACTCTCCCGCGCCGTCCATTCCAGGGCCATCCTTTCCTGGCCCTTCAACAGCCCAAACGTTTCCCGTGGCAGGTCATCGTCCTTCTCCATCGCCCACACCGTCTAGCCCTGGATCTTTCGTCCCTGGTCCTCCCACAACAGCAGAGACGTTTCCACTGGCACATCGACCCCCTTTATCACCCAATTACACCCCATCAGAAACCTCATCAAAGAGTCTCAATTGAAAGAAAAGACTTTCTGGCAAACCGCCCTAGACGAGACAAAGTATTTCGCGGGCGGGCTGATAAGTCATCCGTTCGAGTACACCAAGCACTACTCCATCCTCCGCCACTCGGGCGCGCTCGTATGGTACCGCGGCCCCTCAACCTCCATCACCATCACAATCTTCTCCGATGCTCCTCTGCCAGCAACCCGGACAGTATGGCTGCAGCAGAAGGGCTTCTCAGGCAACATGGGCATGAATCTCAAGTCTCTGGTTGGCGCAAACACATCATGGCTCGACGTGACGCCTTCTATGCAGGGGACACCCGCGGCCATGACCGAGGGCGATGAGAGGGGCTGTCAGCGCGACTTGAAGAAGTTTCTCAAAAAGGCACCCAAGAATCTGGCAAAGCATATGCCCAGAGAGACACACGTCGTGCGCATACCCGCGGCCGCCGATGATGGGTACTTCCGGCTCGTGCTATGCACTGGAGGCGGTGGTGACGGGGGCAAGAGGAAGGTTCTTTGCCCAAGCCCCGTCTTCCGTGTTGCGAGTACGTCTACGGATATGAGTGTTACACGCGGCGCGAGCTTTGCCAGCATGCCTCTGGAGCTTGGGATCAAGGCCGGGTCTGTCGTAGCCACGACTGTCGTCAATAGGTATATCGGACCAGCCGCCGCTGTGGTCCAGTCTAGAACGAAGAAGATCTCGCAAGCAAAGTTTGTGACGAAGCACGCCGCTCATATCGCTTACGCAAAGTCCGGCATAGAAAAGTCCGGCATCAAGACGCATGTCACGGCATACGAGGAACAGTATGCCTCCACAAGGAGTGGGGGATACGACGCATGGCAGTCCGGTGAAGCTGGGTTCCAAGAAGCCCCTCCCGAAGTAATTGGTCCCGACTCCGGTCCTACCGATCCATTTCCAATCAAGTTCGACGGCAAAATTGTCCGCGGTACAGGAAGAGGAGGGATGGAACTGGGCATCCCGACAGCGAACCTCGAGGGTATACCAGAAGACGTGAGGATGCGAATGCGTGGCGTTTACTTCGGCTGGGCGAGGGTCGTTCCCCGATCCGGATTGGAAGCGATATCGACAGACTGGCACGAGAGCATCATCACCGTCGGCCCCGCACCGTATGCTACACCACGTGTAGCCGCTAAGAACGTCGCCACGGTTCACCTGATCCACGAGTTTGGCGGCGCTCTGTTCCTCGACACAAAGCTCAAGGTTCTCGTCATGGGCCAGTTGCGGATGGCTGCGCCTCCCGTTGCTGGCTCTGAAGCCGCGCTTGAGGCCTACGGGGCGGATGTATTGCTCACTGTGGCTAGTCTGAGCCGTGACAGCTGGTGTCCTATCGAGACGCGGGAGAGAATGAGAACCATGCGGAGCGAGATGAGCTTGGCTGATCGGTATGTTGAGACGAGGGACAGAGTTCAGAAACAGGTAGACCGTATGCCGGTTCATTTGGCTGGGGTGAGAACGGAGGGTGCTGCCTTGAGAGACCGGGCATACGGGAATGGAGGAATTTGGATCCCGAGATGATCCAGATGCTCATTTAGCGATGGACGGGACACGTAATGTTCACCTGTCGACACCGGGCGTGTAGACTCCTTGTTACCTATTAGACATTTAATATTTTTCATACACTTAGGCAGGCAGGTACCGAACGTAGGTACCTTCCTCACGTGTACCTGTATACTGATCTCGCCTCACGTATACACCACCCACAATACCCATATAGGTCCCAACAATTCCATTCCGATCACCAGTCAGTAGGCGCCCCTCTAGGTCGGGGGGTCAGGTCAAACTGGCTGGTGGTGGAAGGGTTACAGGTCCGACATTCAACACGCCCATAGCCTACTCGACGACAGGCTCCGAGTTCAATTCCCAGCGTGAGCGCCAAGAGATGTAGCCACACCGGTGGTGAACTCTTTTTTTGATCTTCTCGAATTCTTAATGCCTCAAAGGAAAAGAATCTGCTGTTCTTGACGGGCTGATTTGGCAATTAAATGAAATTACACTATAAAAAACTCCAAAACATCTACTAGATAGTCCATCCAATCGAGCATTCATTCCACTCTCCTCATCTCGCAGCGAAATCTTCACCTATCTCTCTGACTTTCTTTCATTATTAGCCTGAAATATATATCACACCGATTCTACCTGAGGTAGTACGTTGTTCTTGATGGCATCCCAGCAGTGATCGCAAAGCTTATGACTCTTTATGTCATCGATCGTCTCAGCGACCTGTCGAACGGATTGTTAGCATATTGATGGCTCCGCCGTATGAGACGGCAACGATCGACTGGTACAGCATAGGGATGACTCACTTCAGCCAGGCAGCCAAGCTTTTCCTTCTTGCCAACCTTTCCAATGCCTTTGGTACCCACAACTTCAATGAGGCACTTGACAGATGTGAAGCCGAGCTCCACTCCGCATCTCACGACGTTGCATCCGTCGACCACAAGTTGGTCGTCACTTGCGAGTAGTTCCTGTTCAGCTTCATCGAGCTGATCCCATACAAATTTTCCGGCTTCGCTCAAAGCGTCAACAACATCAGAGAAGAAGTCCAGGATGTCATCAAAAATTCCCGGAACTGGAGCGGGCGCTGGCTTGGGAGACCGCGCTGTGTAGTTGGGTGCAAGCCCTGTTGAGAGCGAAAGCATGGAGAGTAAGGCAACGAAAAAGGTAAATGTCTTCATCTTGTGTGCAGTACAACTTTTTGGTTTGGTTATCGAAGCAGTGTTTGGTTTTGTTGCAGTTCTAGGCTCATTTGTATGAGTTTATGGTCTTCGCCGTCGCAGAGGAATGCTCGCCCTTTATGTCAAGATCCTCCTACCCTCTCTTCATATTGGTTGTGCACTTCTCGTGCCTAAGATGACCTATTTTGAGACCAACAAACTTCAGACTATCGTGCAAGAGATTTCCTCTCAACACCAATGTTTTCTATCACGCGCGAAGCCGTTATGTCCTATTTTTGCCAGAGCCTGCTTTCAAGCTGAGCTCTCAAATGCGGTTCTTTCCCTATGCGTCCGCAAAAGGGGCTGTGCGGATCCTCCACCACGAGGCTGCGATGAATCGGATGAGTGCTTGCATGTAAGCGCCGAAGACACTACGACAATGCATGTAAATTCCTGTTGGTATCCGCTTGCATGGTATGACAGGTATACCTGAGTGTTTCTAAGCTATTGCAAAAGGTTTTTCCAGAGCCTTACGATGGCACGTTCTCAGGCACCGGTACCTCATTCGAATCACGGCGACGATGTGCTTTGAAATCACGTTAATATCCCAACTGTACATGATTCTTCATGTGTTCTCAGGTCTCAGTTACAGCCTGTAGGCTTTGATGCCACACGTAGCCTGCGCAGAAGGGGCTGTGTGACGTGTAAAAGCTAGGCGCGTACCTGCATGTACTTCGATGTTGCAGGTTGGATGCACAACGTCCGCTCCGGGCGTAGAGGTGTTACCAACATACAGGCCAAATACTTACAGCTATGTATACAGCTATGTACCTTTCGTGAATAACACCAGTCTGGACCGTATGGTCTAATTGGGCAGGTTTGTTGGTCACTACCACATGTACTCTTGAGTCTTGACTGCAGTAGCGGGCCAGCCCTTCACCATTGAGCGATGCCAGGCTCCTACATAGGGGTAGAAAACGCAAATCAGCCCAAACCATTGTCTCTAAACTTCCTCAGTCTCTAATATCTATAATAAACTACTTCAATTACTGGCTCTAGTTCTTGCAGTCTACTAGACTGCCCCAATCTGTAATGAAAATTCTAGTCATTAACCTCCTCTCCCAAAAAATGAGTAAACTCGCTGAAGGGCGCAACAGCGTCAACGTATCTGTGAAACCTGGCATTGCAATCGCTGACTTGTAAGTAACGAGTTGTAACAGGCGTAAAATGAGTAGGCTATGCGCATATCCCAAGTCCTCACCTGACCATGTTAGGCTGGTGGCCGACTGCAAACAAACTAAAAACCCCGCGACTTAAGCAGTCACAAACCTACTCCTTTGTCTCAACTTTCCGCCATACTTGAACAGAAGCCAAGGGATCGGTATCAGAGGGAGTGAGAGGAACGCAAATACGCTGCCAGCCCAGTGCACGCCAAGCTTCTCATACATCTGGAGGGTGAACAAGGGGAAGACAGCACCCAGAATGTATCGAAGGATACCATTTGCGGCCAGAGCTGAGGATGATGTTAGAATCACTTCCAACGAAATGAAAAGCTTCCAGAAAGAGGTACATCCACTTACCAGATGCCGCGGCCTTTTGGCCATAAAAGTCGACCATGTAGGTGATGACAGACAACTTGAATGAGTTAGTTACGCCCTCCGCTTCGGATCGGAAGCCTTATTACTCACGAATAGACAAAAGGCGCCGAGCCCGAATGGGATACCAGCCGCGACCAAGGCGGCCCAGTGACCCCCACGATGAGCTTCCCATGCATACCAGAATAATCCAGCAGGAAGAGCAACACTACCCACGAGCGCCGCATACAGTCGCTGCTCGGGAAAACCTTTGCCGGCTTGCACAGCAGGTATTCTGAACTTGGCATCGAGGAAAGCAAAAACAAAGGTTGCCAGGAAATAGCCAATGATGATGCTAAGGAAGCTCAATCCAACTTCTCTCAAATTGAAACCGTAGTACTTCTGGAGCACGTAGGAGCAGCTGCCGAAATAGCTGAAGATCATGGCATAGGCAAAAGCTGTGTAGATGGCCAGCGAGGAGACAATAACCTCAGTGAGGAGCATCTTTGTCGGTCTCATAACGGCGACTCGAATAATGCTGCCAAGTCGCGCGAAAGTGATGGGCTCTTCCCCTGACTCTTTGCGCAGGATCCAGGCTTTTGATGTCTCCTTCATCAATATAGCCCCGACCCAGATGGGAGCACCAACCATGAGGAGAACATATTGCGTCCATCTCCAGTCGTTGTCTCTGTCGTGTATGATATACGCTCCAGCCAAAGGCCCCAAAGTCGGTCCCAAAAACGGGCCAAGGATGTACAACAGTGATGCGCCAGCTCCCTTGCCGAGTTCCCAAACATCGGCAATGGTTCCTGCGCCGACAGCGATGCCGGCAGAGCCCAGCGTTCCAGCTATGAAACGGCAGGCGAGAAGTCCAGAGAATGTTGTCACCGCCGACGCACCTCCAAGGAATGCGAGGAGGAAAGTGCAGGATCCGGCGTAGATCCACTTGCGACCGATTACTTCAGAGAACGGGGCGATGAAGAGGGGACCGATGGCGAGACCGAGTGTATAGAGCGTCAGAGGGAGGATGGATTTCGTGCGTGAGACGGAGAACTCGTCCATTATTAGGCTGGTCGCGGGGACTGTAATTGAGGTTGCGAACGTGCTGCAAGATTTCCCATGTCAGATTAGATTATATCGAAGGCATTTTTAGGGAAGAAACCAACATTTCGAACGCCAAGAAGCATGGGATCGCAGTGTGAAAGAGCCTGGAAAGAAAACTCCAGTTCTTGGGGTTTCTCGACTCACGAGGGTCGTCCCATGCGAGTTGCTGTTGACCACCATCTTCGGAAGAAGTGCTGTCCTCACCTGCCCTTTTCTCAACATCTTCTTCTGGTCGGTCCATTACTGGAGTTTTGATGGAAGATTCTTGGCTTGTTGTGCTCATTTCGGCAGCAATAATCATGCATTAGAGACACTGCCGCTGATTCTTGTGATGAGGGGATGCTTGAGTAATCCAAAAACCCAGTGCCACGGCCCTGGGATAAGAAGATCTATATACTAGGCAGACTCTGGCGAAGATCTGTTAAGTTGATAGGAGTATCGGCGTCTAGCGTTGCTGAAATCCGTGTCATTGGTTATTGCCTTTCCGGAATTCGGGTGGCAGGTGGACTTGGCCAACTGTTCACGCCGAAACCTTGAAGCTTAAGAGAGCGGATGACCTTATCTTGTCTCTGATTCATATTTCTTCACCAGAGGGTCTGTAAGCACTACCTCACTGCTGGCCTTCATGACCCTCGGCCTATGGGTATTTTGGTTGGTAAGGTGATTACTGATCTCTGATGAACTGGAATCTAGCGGTGGGATAAGGCTATGAGATGAACCATGGTATTAAGCTATGGCCTGATCGTTGGCTCAACTTTCCACCCAAAACTCAAGATGTGCAATTTTATATCGTGGGATCTTAGAATTCATTATCCCTCAACAAATTTTCCATGACTATCAGATGTTGTGAAATCCCGGCCATCGTCGTCTGCACAGTATTATCTTACATCGCAAACGCGGCACACTGTTGTTGATTAGTAAACTGGTCCTCGGCTGGCGCAGTGGCGCTAGTGTCCCAGGAATTTGCCAATGAATCAATGCGAACAGAACCCCTGTGAGCGCTGAGAAGCCAGAATTATGTCTTGAACGCATGAGTAGCGTGGGAGATCTACGGTCTGGTTGGTCCAGTCTTAGCAGCTGGATGAGATCAGAGCCAACATCGATGTCGTTTTACTAGCGCGGCTAGGATTCAAACTCGGAGCAAATTACATAATTCGAAGACCCCTAGAGCTTGGGACGCGCGGTACTTACAGGTACAAATTCATTCTGCTCACCGGCGTACACTTCCCACCTACCTCGCCATGCTCAACAACTGGGGCCAAGCATTCTGCATCATCTTTATCACTTACAAATAGCTCCCTTCGAATATTTTAATGCGCAATCGATTCTTTGATAGCACGGTCGCCGTAGGTATTGAGTTGCTCGATACCTTCTGGCTCTTGCAAGGCGATCAAAGAGAATCCGGGTAGCTCAGCTAGGCCATATCCCAGGTTGCAGAGCAACCAAGAAGGCTAAGACTGGGGTCCGCGGGAAGTAAAGTTTCTCGGTTCCTCTTTAGTGCATTGTACTCTGCTATCTTAATGGAACCCTTACGTCGCAATGGCATCCTTGACTCTCAGTGGTGCAACAGCCCTCGGGAGGCCAGGGTCTCGTCGAGGCTGCAAACGAGACTGGATTTGATCCGCAAACTCAGCTTCCAAACAACTGATCATTTCTTCGATATCATAGTCCCAGATCTTGTGCGATCTTTCCTCGAGGTCTTTGAGACATTTGTCCCAGTCACGCATAGTGTCCGGGTGGTTCCACTCATAAATCTCGCAGGCTTCGCGGCTGCTCTTCACCAGCCACTTCCCACGAGGTGGTCGAACAGTATCGTAAGCCCGGAACATGGCCTCCATTAAGTCGACCCACCCCCTTTTGGCCACCCCCCCCTTTTGGCCACCCCCCCCTTTTGGCCACCCTATCAAAACATAGTATTAAAATATCGCTACTAACTATACTTAATTAATTAACTATCTTCTACTACTATAATAATATAGTTATTATTCTCCCTAAGTAATTCGACCCTTACGAGTTAACTAGGATTAACTAAATAGTTATTAGAGTCCTCTTAAGCTCTCTATATATCCTAAATATTTACGAACTTAGTATTTAGGTCTATTAATATACTCTTTTTTTTCTATAACCTTAATTAGTTAACTTTAGCTTCTAGAACTCGAATATAATACTAAGATATTACTAAATAGTAGGCCTACTCGCTAAATACCTTTTTTACTTTTTTAAATAGTAGTCGTTAAGTATTATAGTTTAAACTAAGCTCTATAAATAACTTTAACTAATTATAGAGCTCGCTAGCCTTCCTAAGTATTAACTAGTTAATAATAAACGCTACTAATACCTAGTTAATAGCTTTTCTAATATTACTAGTTACTTACCTAATATCTATAGTTTTTTTAGTTAGTATAACTAGGTTAAGTAGGACTATTAGATTAGTAAGTAGTCTAGCTATATTAGGGGGATATAATTTAGTTACTTTCTACCTACTTCGTATATTTAATAACGTTAAATTAGCTAAACGAGCTTTCTAATAATAGCTTAAAAAATACCGCTTTTTAACAATAGTAAAATTATTTACTATATCCTCTTTATTAAGCTCCTTCTTATACTTAGACTTAATAAGTCTAAAAATAGCTATATTTAATAGCTAGAGGATATAGGAAGTATATAGTAATAAGAATAATAAATAGACGTTATTTCTATAGTATTCCTATATAAATTCTATTATTATATAACTCCTATAGCTATCTAGAACTAATAATCGAGGCTTATTAAGTATATTAAGCCCCCTAAGGGGGGGGGTCTTAATTTATAATAAGAATACTATTTTTAACTACTTAAGGGTAGTCTTATTAATCGTCTAATTATTATTTATTATTATAAACTCCTAACTAATATAAGGGTTAAGTTTAAATAGAAACTACTACTATTATACCGACGTTCCCTTATATATAATTAGTAATTTAATAGCTCGATTATTAATAAAAATATACTTAATTATAAATACCTAAGTACGCAAACTAAGCTCTTTTTTTCGTACTACTATAGTCTCTACCTTACCTAAAACTAGGCTATTAAATCCCTTACTCTCTAAAATACTAGTCTTATTTATATTATATTTATTAGCCTGTTTAAGATTACTAATCTTTAGTATATTAAATAATCTAAACTATAACTTAATTATATTAGTAGTAGCCCTATTTAGATACCTCGAATCGATAGTACGACTTCTCTAGACCTTAATTAATAAGTTCCTTTTTAAAAAGATTTATATCCCCCTAGGATTTTAAAACTCGCTTAGCGAATTCTATAAGCTATTTATAAGTTAATATAATACCTAAATTATACTAAATACGAACTTACTAAGCTAGCTAATTCTCTTATTATAAAAGAAGCCTCTAGAGGTCTATAAATACTATTACCCTCGTTTAGTAACCTCTTTTACGGTTATAAAGAGTTAACTTTAGAACTCCGAACTTAATTAAGGCCCGATTAACTAAGAGACCTTTTCTAATAGCCTTAAGAGCCTAAATAACTTTATTTTTAGTATATAAGACTATTATATATTAATAAATAAGTATATAAAAAAGAATTACATTTGGACGATTTTTGTAATTATTGTGGTGGTTTGAAAATCGTGGGTAGGGTTTTAATGCGGTAGCTGGGATGGAGAAATGGGGTGGCCAAAAGGGGGGGGTGGCCAAAAGGGGGTGGGTCGACTTAAGTCAGACTTGTCGTGTTGTGTAGGTCTGGATAGGCCTTGCAATATCTTCGTGCCATTGTCAAGGAGTGTGGCCAAAGCTAGCGCATCCTCGACGCCCATACCTGCGCCGGCTCCGTGATGAGGAGTGGAGGCGTGAGCAGCATCACCTGCAAGACAAAGCCTCCCTTTGACGTACGTTGGAGCAGGGTAGTCGTAAGTATCGAAGATGGCCCATTTAGTAATTTCATCTGGCAGCAAGTCAATGAGACTCTTGACTGTAGGACCCCAGTCCTGGAATACATCAGCGACCTCCTTCCTTGTCGTCTGACTTGTCATGTTAGCAACTCCATCGCCCCTCTTGTCCCAATCAGTAGTATCATCGGCAAAGGCCACAAAGTTCAGAATCGTACCACCTGCCACCGCGAAATGCAGGACATGTGCTCGTGGACCGGTGTGGCAATGCTCGTTGTAGGCTTTGAAGCTTCCGATGGCGGCTACTGCGCGGTCCATGGGTATCAAGGCCCTATAGGCAACTTTGTGGCTGGAGTGAGGGTACGCGGCGGGGGTATCTGGTCCGAGAACCAGCTGTCGGATTGGAAGTCCAATTCGACCGCGGCATACAGCCGACTGCGCAGGGGCCAATTGGGGGCCCTATTTACGATTATCGTAGCCAGCCCAACCTACGGTTGGAACCTCCTTTTTACACCTACTACGCAGATATTCATATAGTTCAATTGATCTCTTCGTCAACTACGGTTCGAACCAACTACCCTGTAATAGGGATACCAACACCAGCTGTCGGACCTTGGATTTGATGCCGTCGCATCCAATAACTTGTAAGCATCAGCGACAAGGACAGTAATAATGTCATTGGGAGTCGACATTTGCCATGATGGAATCTGTGTTGTGTGACTCTTACCTGCATCGGCGCTGGATGTGGTGCCGTCCTGAAAATGCAGAAGCACCTTTCCCCCTATATCTTCATCTGTCACATTTACCAGTTTCTTACGGAATGCGACCGCATCGTCTGGGATGATCTTAACAAGCTCGTCTAAGAGATGTGTCACGTAACAGGGATAGTAATCGCACCTCACAAAGTGCCCGTCACGTGCTGAATCACGTGTCTATCTTAGATATTATATATATAGACCTTCTCCTTTTGTCTATTTCTACTTTAATAATTAAGCTACTTTTACTACACTCCGTATGCCTATTACTACGTACTATAACTTATAATAATTATAAGCCTAGCTCTTAGTTAAGACCCTATACTACGATAACGTACTTATTAATATAATTCTTACGATCTTTTTAAAATAACCGACTTACTTATAGTTACTTTAGCCTAAGCTAAACTAACTAGTTACGATAGTTAGATTAAATAGTTTAATATACTTCGCGCTATAAGTAAGGGCGTCGGGGTTTAAAAATACGTCGACCTAGACGCTCTAAATTTTAACGTATTCTTTAACCCCTCTATAGCTGTTACGAAGGTAACTTTGTTTACCTTATTATTCGCCTTATTATCAATATTACGTAAGCAAACTATATACCATATTAATCTACGATTTCTGTAGATTATTATAGGTATTGATTATGTAAGCAATACTGCTTATATAAGCTTACGTGAGCAATGGAAAGTACTGGAAGGTAACTGAATAATCTGGAATTTACTCGAGGCGGAATTACGTACTACGATTACGCATTCACTTACGTATACGCTTATTAATTATATCATAATTAATAAGCAATGGAATATTCTAGTAGGAGGTTTTTATGCCTATATGTAGGCGTGTATTTGCTTACCTAGACCTTTCGTTAAGCAAGCAACTTCTCATATAGTAATTCAACTATATTACTCTCTTTACTACAAAAACCTCTTTTATATACGCTTATATCCCCTATATTTATATATTCTTGCTTCTATATGAATATTCACTCTTTATATTCTTCATAAGAATATCCCGCATTACCTCGTTAAAGCTATACGTGCCAGAATAGCACTTACTTCGCCCTTAGAATTCAGATAATTAGTCGCGATTTATAATAAAAAAGAACTACGAGCCTACTAGGCCCGTTATAAAGCGTTTAAAAACGACTAAAGAAACTAAGAAATCCTCTACTAGTAGCTTTTAAATATAACTCTTAGTACGAACCTTTCGATTTCCTTAAGTACGAATAACCTATAGAACTAAGCTAGGTTTCTTTTTACGAAGCTAGTTATATTATTTACTTTACGTAAACAAATCTATCCCTATACCGCACCCGTAAAGAGGATCTATATATTTGAGAATATTTAAAAATAATAAGAGCTCGACGCTAAATATGAGTAACTTATAGCTCACGAACGTAATACTATTAATACGCATATTAAAGTCCTCGCCCAGTAGTTAGTAAAATTAGTTAACGTTATACTATATAAATACGTATTTTAAAAAGCTATTAAGAACGGCGCTAAGTTTAGTATATAGTAAATCGTTAAATATTTAAAGTAAGAATTTGCGCCCCCCGAACTAGTAATAAGGAATACGGTTTAAGAAGAATATTAATAAGCCCTTAATAAAACGAGGACCAGAATTAACTCCTAACGCTAATATAAAGAATAGTAATCCGCTTACCTCCGAGCTAAAACGTACGATATTCTAAAAATTAGTAAAGAGATCGCTATACTTAACTTCTTAGTTATAGTTAAGTCTAAACTTAACCCTATATAGGGCTAACGTATATATAAGACCTTTAGTAAATTAATAGCCTTCGGAACGCATACGAAGACCCTTAAGGAAATTACGTATATATTTAGCTTAGTAACCTAGAACGTATATACTAAACGACCTTTAAATTAAAGAGGGGCTTATTCTACTTTTACTAAACGCTCTAACTTAGTTAATAACGTAAATAATAAGGGTAACGTTATATACCCTTATAATTACGCATACCTATAGCGCCCTACGGCGTACTAAAAATTAGAATAAGTACTTATAAGCCGAAACGCTAGTAAGTTATTAATACGAATACTAAGGAGCTATGTAAAGGAAGTCCTCGCCGTTATTAAATTAAATAAGTAAAAATTACTCTATAATAAGCTTAAAAAAGCTAGTTAGCTAAGGAACGATAGAACCCCTAAGAAACCTAGGTTTCTAAAAAGATCTTCTAACTAACTTATAGCGAGCTTATTAATAAACTAGGACGAGGGCTACGTAGTTACTATACTTATAAAGAGTTAGGACTTAGAGGTAAACGCAATCTTTAGTACCCCTATAAGTAGCGCTCACCCCCTTTTTTAGAGCATAGTAATAAATAGCTATAGAGTAATATATTTAGTTAACGATAAAAGCCTATTTAAACCCGAGAGTTGCGTACTATTAAGTAATAAAAACTATATTAAATTAAGAACTACTATACTACCTATTATTATACATAGCACTCGTATTATAAAAGGCGTCCTAAACGGACCTAAGGGAAAAAGAACCTACGATCTAAAGCTCTAGAACGTCGCTTATATCGAGGGATTTTATATTAATATAGTCTTAAAGACTTTACTAAATAGAAGCGTACTCTAATACTGCGGTCTAGATTATACTTTGTAATAGGGAACGCTTTATAAGAGTACTATTAAAAAGTAGCTTATTTAAAAGAATAATCTAGTCTTCTTTAAATATAAGCTCTTCTAATCCTATCCTTCTTTTATAAACTTTAAGTATATCTTATAGAGCCTAGCTAGTATTATACTACTAGTTAGCCGTAGAAAATTCCGTTGCTTATATTAACGTACTTATAAGAGGTCTAATAGCGCGCTCCTCTAGTACCTTAGAATAGGTTATCTCGGACCTAATACTCTTCGTTAATTACTATATAAGACTCGAGGTATACGTATTAAACCTCTATTATAAGTTAAGTATAAAGTATATATATTATTCGAAGCTAAAATAGTAGTTTTAAAAGGACTACCCTCGAGAAGAGCCTCACGGCTATAGTACTATATATACTAAGATCTCTTTTACTTTAAACTATCTCTTAGTAAACGATAATATATACTTATAGCTTCTAACGAATATAGTAGGCAGCTTAGGGGTTTCTTTTTAAAGATAAAAATAGAAAAAGAAGTGCTTTTTGTATTATAGAGCCTCGAGGTAGCGATTCGTTATTAAAAAGGGATTTTAATTTGCTTTTTTAGAAGTAATAATAAGACCGCTCTCTTAATTATAAACGTTAGACGCGTATATAAGACGTAGTATAGCGAGCTAGGAATTAAAATAGAACTTCTATTTCTATATATAAAGGAACCCGTAAGTAACGCTAAAAGAGTAGGTTAACTCGTAATTACTAAAGCTCGTAAGATGCGCCTTTTTACGAACCTCCCTACGAATTTATAGGACGAAATAGTATTAGTAACAATTTTTATTTATAATATTACCCTACGGGAGGCTAATAAAGGAGATTCGCCTATTATAATAGAAATTAATTAGTAAAAGCGGTATTAACGCTAGTAATAGACGGGTTACTAAGTACGGGATTCTAAACCGGTTACCCCGTATTTCGGTAGCCTCTATATATATAGCTATTAAGTATACCCTCTTTATAAGGATCGTAAGAAGGGTATACGTTAAAAGGAGTTTAAAATACTTTCCCGCGGGTATATAGGATACTTAGTTAGATATATATTAGAAACGTATAACTTATATAAGGTCTAGGTACCTACGCTCGAGCAGGTATTTATTATAAGGAATATTAGGTTTAATAAAAAAGTCTTTTATAATCCCGTATACGAGGAATAAGCTATCGTAGGCGAGTAAGTAAATTTAGTAATCTAAAAGATATAAGAACTCTTTAATACTAACAATAAGTTAATTCGAGCACTCGGGGAAGTAGATCTAGACTTCGGAAATACTAATACTTAAAATAACTCTATAATTAAGGATAGTATTATTATTAAATTTTTTAACTATTTAGGACGCTAAGTAACCGATAGACGTACTCTAGGGTGCGGTAAATAAGGCTAAAGAGGCTAATATAGTCTTATTATTATTATTAACCCCTAAGATAACCCCCTTATATAAGCTTAGGAATAAGAGTAAAGAAGGGGATATAGTAACCGGGTTATAAACGGCTCTGCGCAGTCTATAGTCCTCTTTACGAGCGCTTATATATACTACGAAGGTTCTCGAGCTTTTAATTCTTAATAGCTCTTAATAAAACGTTAGAGTACGTAATAAACGAGGTACTAATCGCAAGGAAGTAATTTTTAATACTAAAGTTAACGTTAGTAAGGAACCCTTATAATAAACCTTTACTATTATATAAGAACAGAGCTTATAAGAACCGCCTTATTAAGTACTAAGTAAAGCTTTATTAGGTCCTAGACGTTTAAACCGGGCCTATAGACCTCTATAATACTTTAATAGTAATATCTTCGTAACGCTCTTATATTTAAATATAAGAAATAGCGATTACTATAACCGTCTCTAGGACTGCTTTTTCTCTACTTTTATATTTAATTAGTAAAAAGCTATAGAGGAAAGTAGTATAGGATATATAACACTCTATTAAATAGTAAAAGGAGCAGTTTATAAGACCTACTTAGAGCGCTCCGGAGGAGTTTAGAAACTACGACTTACTAAAGTTAACTTCTAAAGCCTACTAAAGAAGTTTAGTAATATTAAATATCTCCTACCGTAACTATAGAAGTTACTTAGGGATACTATAGACGTAGAAATAAAAAAGCTAAGGGATATTAGTATATAAGAAGAGGTCGACCGTAATCCTAAATAAGGGATCCTACTTCTATTAAAATAAGTATATATTTATAAGTACGACGTCGATAACGAGGTTAGCGAGGTAAAAGCACGTATATATATAAGGGGGGATATATAACTACTTAACCCCTTATAAAATACGTACGCTTCGACGCTCGCCGCAAAGGCCTTTAGGCTTATAATAATAATAGCTACCTAATTCGACCTTAAAATAGACTAGTATAATATTATTAACGCATTCCTTAACGCGCCTCTTAAGAGCGAGAAGCTAGTAATTATTAAACTCCTAGAGAGATATAAGGTTATTAGTAAAGTAAATAAACTCTAACGCGCTCTATATAGCCTCTAAGACTCGCTAATTCTCTAGTTCTAAACTTTTATTTCTATACTCCGTAGTATAAATATAATATATAGCTACGAGGAGATCTGTATTTACTAAACCGTAAATAGGAAAGTAATACTAGTATTCTACGTCGATAACTTTATTATTCTATACTATTAAGACGACCGAAAGGCGGCTTAGGGGATCGTCGACGGTATAAAAGAATATATTAACCTTAAGGAGAATAGACCGATTAATTACTTCCTTAGAGTACGGATTTTACGAAACCGTACTACTCGTAAGGTTTACTTTATTTATAACGTATATATCGAGCGAGTTACTAAGCGCTTCGACCTTATAAATTTACTATATCTAGCTACCCCTCTTTTTTAAGAAGAGTTTAAACTAAACGAGGGGTAGGTAATAAAAGAGGAAATAAAGAGCTACTAAGAGAAGGTCGGGAGTATACTTTATATAGCTATTATAATTAGACTAGACGTCGCCTTTACTTACTCGTAATTATTATAGTTCCTAACTAACCTAAGCATAACCTATATTAAAGTAATTAACTACTATATTTAATATCTCTATATAACGAAATATCTTACGCTCTACTACGGTAGTATACTGAGTACGCAATTATTATTTTTAACTAAAGATACTAGCTTCGCAAATAACAAAGTAATACGACGATTATCTTAAGGATATATAATATTCCTTTTTAATAGCCTAATTTAATAAAAATTAGCACGCTAAGTAACGGTTATAACGTTAACTACTAAAACTAAGCTTCTTTACCTTAAGGAAACCGTAAAAGAGACTATAGCTCTAAAGCGCCTTTTTAAAGATATTACCCTTAACTTAAGAGAAGTATAGTTAATTAACTACGATAATTAGTAAACGATTCGACTCGTTATAGGGGAAGGAGAAAAAATAGCTACTTAACTTCGCTATATTAATATATAAAATATATAGCTAAGATAAGAGTACGCTAGAGGTAGCTTCGAGGTTACTTATATATTAATAAAAGATATACTAGTAGATAGACTTATTAAAAACCTTTTACGAACTAAGTTCGAATATTTCCGTATACTTTTTAACTTCTATAATACGCAAGAAGCTATTATAAATAGCTAAAATAGTTAAAAATAATTAATTTAGGCCACGCTTAGAAAAACTTAATATTTAAAAATAGACGATAGATAGAACCTAAAGTACGGCCCAGAGGCCTAAAATAAATAAAATAACCTTACCTTATAGGGTATACGTATATAAAAATAAGACCCGGGCTTATACTTATTATTTAAACTCCTAGTTTATAAAGTACGTAATTATTAAGAGCATAGCGTTACTAAAAAAGAGGGTTAGTATACGTACTAAAAAACGCGTTTTACGCGCTTCGAAGTTTATAAAACTAAGAATAATAAAAGTAGCGGGGGGCATAAGAGCCGGAACGACCGTTAAGTTAACGACTTAAAGTATAAAAGCGGGCGGCGTAATAAGAAGTTAGTTATAAATAACTATAATAAGTATAAAAAAGAACTAGGGGCACGCGTTAAAAAAGTCCTTTATATAAAAGCCGATATAGTTCTCGTATATCCTTTAGTTATTATATATCTAGCGGACGATACTACGGAGCTTAGTAATATCCTACTAAAACTATAGTTAGAAATACGCTTTTTAATAATAAAAAAGGATAATATACTTATAAAAGAGAGAGCGCTACTTATAATAGCCTCGGTAAGGGCCTAGGCTATTAGCTATAAAATAACCGGCATATTAATATATTTTTTAGCTAAACGGCCGTTAAAATAGCGCGTATACTAGCTACTACTTCTTATAAAATAACGACTACTATCCTTAGTATTAGTATACTAAAGGGCTACTTTAAAATAGGGTAAGTACTAGATCTCCCGTTCCTTAGGAGCCTCTCCCTTAAGCTTTTTAGGGACTAAGTATATATTAAATAGGCTTAAAATAGTAAAGAGAACTATACTTATTGCGGGGGGTACTTTAGCTTCTTAGCGTTCTTTTTTACTTCTTATTACCTTTTTAAAAAGAGCTAGCTTTGCGTTTTTTAGACCCTAGAATAATATTAAATATAAACTCTTAAGATAATAAGTATACGATATACCTTTTTTAAAGGGCTTATTATCTAAACTAGTCTTATCCTCTAGTACGTATAGCTTTAACGAGGTAATGCGGGATATTCTTATAAAGAATATAAAGAGTGAATATTCATATAGAAGCAAGAATATATGAATATAGGGGATATAAGCGTATATAAAAGAGGTTTTTGTAGTAAAGAGAGTAATATAGTTGAATTACTATATGAGAAGTTGCTTGCTTAACGAAAGGTCTAGGTAAGCAAATACACGCCTACATATAGGCATAAAAACCTCCTACTAGAATATTCCATTGCTTATTAATTATGATATAATTAATAAGCGTATACGTAAGTGAATGCGTAATCGTAGTACGTAATTCCGCCTCGAGTAAATTCCAGATTATTTAGTTACCTTCCAGTACTTTCCATTGCTCACGTAAGCTTATATAAGCAGTATTGCTTATATAATCAATACCTATAATAATCTATAGAAGTCGTAGATTAATATGGTATATAGTTTGCTTACGTAATATTGATAATAAGGCGAATAATAAGGTAAATAAAGTTACTTTCGTAACATATCCTTATTTTTAAACTCCGAGGGGGGGATAAGTAAAAGCCCGTTAGAGCTCTTACCGCTACTATTTACCTTATTATCGCCCTTATTACGGCTACTAAGGAGAGCCTCGAACTTAATAAAGTCCTCGGTATCTCGACTAATAGCTTTAATATTTTTTTAGCTAGGGAGGGAGAGCTCGGTAGCCGGGCCTTAGTAAGTAAGTAAGAGGTCGCGGGGGGGGGTAACGATTTAAAAAGGCTTATTAGTATTATTACTTATTTAAACTCTTAGTAAACTACATAATATATATATAAAAAGTATTATAAAAATTACGCAAAACTTATTATTATTTCTAAATATATTAGATATTTATATTTAAAATAAAATTAGTAAACGATTTAATAGTATAGGCGCGTGCGCGTAGTAAACGGGGGTACTTATAGTAATTACGAGAGGTTAAAAAAAAAAAAATAATAGCTAGGTAATATTACGAGAATTTAGATATATATAAGGCGGCTAAGTAGCCTCGCCCTTAGTAATTTATATACTAAAAATAATAAAATACGCGCTATTCTAACTTAGGATTCTATTTATTTTAGATAAAGGGATATATTTATAATAAACGCGGCTCAAAAGACGTATATCCCTTATACTTAATTTTCCTTTATTTATATTTGACTAAATTAGGCCTTTGTAAGGGTATTTAGAGATTCTATCTTAGGCATAATAGCTCCCTAGCGGTAGTAATTAGGGGGTATATTACGTAATAGGGATAGTTATCGCACCTTATAAAGTGCCCGTTACGTGCTAAATCACGTGTCTATCTCAGATATCGTGTATATAGACCTTCTTCTTTTGTCTATTTCTACTTTGATAGTTAAGCCACTTTTACCACACTCCGTATGCCCATTGCTGCGTGCCATAACTCGTGACAAGATGAGCCCGATGACAGCCAATGAATCCCTCATGCCCAGTGTCGAGGTTATACAGAGGCATATCTTCTTCGCCAGGGCGATTCTCATCCCAGTTATATCCATCGTTGAAACGGAGGCACTCATCGGGCTCGTCTTCGTTCTCACCGTTGTGTGTGGCTACGGCGTTGACGGCCTCCTCGATGAATGGATTTAGTAGGGCCATGCACTTTCTGGCATTGGCAGTGAAGCCAATTCCGGCACCGATCTCGCGGAAGGAGCGGGACTGTTCGTATATCTTGACAGGAATATTCCGCTTTAGTAAGCCCAGCGCTGTGATGAGACCTACAATTCCACCACCGACGATGGCAATTTCGAAATTCTCGTTGGAATCGGACATGATTGAAGAAGGGCTCTTTTAAACTATTTGTGAAGGAAGTCTGCAGCCGGTTGAATATGGAACGAGGTAGTTATCCTTAGATCAGTTATACCTCAATCTCTGTTGGGCAAGAAGTACCTTGCCGTCGATGGCGCTTACTCATTTGGCTGCACATGTAATATCAACGTTCAACTGATATTAGGTGCACGTCCTGAAACACCGGAGTTCGCGGTCTTCCTGTCCGGCGGATGATGATCTCATCCGAATAGTGTTCAGAGCATTGACGGCCTCGCCGATGGATTTTGGCTCTCGGCCCATTGCCCTTTGGCAAATCACCTTTTCTCGGTTAAAATGAAGATAGGGTCGGTGTACGCCGGGAACATTCTAGAGACAACGCGAGTATCTCATGTAGGTTTCTCAAGACAGCCGGTGTTGTAGCTTGTAAGTAATGACTTTAAGCACTGACAAATTCATTATGTAGGGGAAGAACCTTTGAAACTCTAGTGAGATACAGCTGAAGCGAGCGGCTGAATATGACCTTCATATTGATTTTACACACGCTCAGAATAGACCAACATTTCCATCCACCACTCGTGAACGATCCAGGGGATGTTCAGTCCCCCATACTCGGTTCCTCAATCAACAGGTCCATGAGAGAGTCAGGCGTCGCCAAGGCATCCTCATATCCAAACTGAGGCGGCTCTGGCTTCGGGATACCTTGGCAAAACCCATTTGCAGCTTTCAACCCCCCCAAAGCTTCATCCATCGTCTTAATCTCATCTTCTAACGCCATGCCACGTTCCTGAAACCTGACCAGAGCTTCCCGACATGAATGAAATGGCGCTGGCGTAAATGGGTGGATCTGGCAAATGTTGAAATCGGATAATAAAATACTCGATAAGCGTGCAATCTCTCTAGCTGCTGCTACAGCTCTTTCCTCACAGCCATCGACGAGATGATGGTACTCTGCAGTAGTATCCGGCATCGTTGCGGCCACCTCCAGAAGTGATAGTGACGCTACTTGGGCTACTATCCTGGTAAGTAATGTCATAGATCCAGCGCGATGAGATACGGGGAGGCCCTGCAGACGGAAAATCTGCCGCGTCAGGACGGAGTCCACAAACATGTGGCGCTCCGAAAATTGGGCAGGCGACCTCCCACTTTCATGTCCAATCCCCGATCGATTCTTGTGGGCTTGAATCTGCTCGGACATTGAGATGGATAGAATGAATTCCAAGAACGGATGTTGCTTTGCTGCTGTCTGTAGCTCCATAGCTTCTGAGAGAAAGAGAGAGATGGTGGGCGTGCGGCTTTGAAATGCGTCTTCAGAGCAAGGAAGCCGAGTATATATCTTGATACATCCTATTATTAGTACAAGAATTCATAATTTATCTGCAGTAATATTCAAGGAAAGATTGGCGCATAATGTTGATGAACAGGGGTTGAGTGCGTACCTCAGATTCAGTGAACGTCCGGGGCAGATCATGCGCCAAGCAAATAACAGTATCTAGACAAAATACCATCCAGAACGTCCTTCTCTTCTCCTCTTTCTCGACAAAGTAATCTGAGTCCTCGGCTGATCCGGAGGCTTTGGAGCAACTTGAATCGATATTGCTCAGGCGCAGGAGCCGTATCAGGCGTATCGCTCGCCCCGTACTCACCCATGCGCGGTGGAAGCCGACTGCCATCAGCTCATACATAGAGATGAGAATCCACGCCTGGGTCTGCTTTAACAAACCCTCCTCTTTATCCATTGGAATGCCAGGAGAGTCAAGATTCCCGAGGCGGTCGAGGGCTTCGCGATACATGGTGTCGCACAGATGTTGAAACTGCGACGACAGTGAAGACGCCATCGCCCACATTGCGTACTGTAGACATGTATGTGAAAGTTTGGATTCGTCCGAAGTAGAGCGGCTGTTCATTGTTGGTCTCTTTTCCAAATGCTTTGATATGCGAATGTACGAGGATTGGTGTAAGAACGGTGTAAATGAGTGAACTCTGTCGAAGTAGAGCTGGTCACTACATTCAATGTTCAGCGACAAGATACACAGGCATCAACATGGAGTCTCGACGTATGCCCTGGGACAGTTACTCACAGATCAGCTCTCATTAAGGGCCCAATATCCCGAAAGGTGTCAAGCGCCTGAGCCGGCAACGTCGGAAGCACGCCCGTGTAGTTGAAGGCATCGTTGGCGATGATAGGCAGTGAGGTGGAATCTACAGGAGTGGATGTCTGAGTTGGGACATCTGATCGTGCCGGGTAGGTCAAGTCCGCGTCAGATAAAGAAGTGAAGTAGTCCGTAGCAACAGACAAGGTCTCTCGATGACTATCAAGACTGGAGCCATGAAGGTCCGAGCTTGTTGAAGATTCGCAACTCCGCCTCAGGGCTTTATTGACCTCGATTGAACCGCTCCTACTACTTCTCGCAAGGCGCCGTTCAAGAGTGGCTGCATTTACTCATCTTGTCAGTATCTATAGTACGAATCTTAAATTTCCCACTCCAAGGCATTGCCCTTTACAGTGAAAATGTTGCTGACTGACCAATCCTTGATTGAAGCGTCTTCATATGATCTTTCTTGGATATTTGAGGTGGGGCAGCCGAGGCACTTCGACAACGTGAACCCGTACGAACACACCCACTGCAAGGCTGTTTTCGATCACATCTAAGCTTGCCCTTTTGGCACTGCCGGCAGGTTGAATCAGGGCTGCGGCGGATATCATGGCTCGTTGCCGGGCTCCTGCGTGTTTCGGTCTCCTCCGTTATCGATGATGCCGCGGACCGGGGCGGTGTTGGGCCATTCGGCCCATTCTTCGGGTGCGACTGGCATAATACGCCACGTTCGAAGCAAGGGAGACAGAAATTGCTCCCGTCCATTGATGTTGTGGGCGGTGTGGTTGGAGAGTTGCTGATTATGATGCACTCAATGCTGCGTCTGTTTGATAATGAAGACGTTAACTTGCGCCAACCAGAACTTTTAATGCTCGTTAATGAAAACACCTGCTTGGAGACACCAAGACACGGTTATGTATGCTACATAGCTGCCAGCTTCCTCAGCGTTTGCCACTTTAGCGGCGTGATCTGAGTTCAGATAAGCAAAGATGCATCTCAATCAACATGGATAAAGTGTGACAGGACGATCCTGGTCTTTGATGAAAACCACATGAAATCTACCCAAAAGTGCCTTTGCGAATTTGTGGTGATGCTAAGGAAAAGGAAATCAACCCCTGGAGGTTCCCATCACCGACGCTAGTCGCCTGGTAAAGAGCAAACTTTGCTGCTTGTTTGTTACCAAGGGTGTTTGCCCCTTTCCTCGGAATACTGATCCGTTGTGCCGCCCGCTTCATATTCCTTTTGCAGACCCCGCTTTTCCTTTTCTTTTGGCCGTTGTGTTTGCTTGTTTGCTCCCTCGGCTGATAGTTTGCCTATTAGTGCCTGACGGTTCATGTATGAGAGATTTTGCACAATTACCGGGATGCCGGGGTCGTTCCCTTGTCAGTCATCTTGATGACCGGGCCCGGCCTTGCGATTCCCGGATCGGTGGAGTTCGCGACCTTCCGGGGTTGGAAGATGGCAAACCCGATCCCCTCCATGGTAGCTGATAGGGCATGAATAATGTGGATCGAGATCTTCGTAAGCGATGGCAGTTACGTGCCTGCCTTGGTCTTCGATGCGCCAGAAAGTGAGTTCTCAATTATATAGTATCGAAAGTACAGGCCAACCTCAAAATCTTACACGTGCACGCCGCTTATTCTCCGTCTACTCACTGGGGACTGCAAGTGCCTCGTCAATCGTCTTCCAAGTGTGATCTTTGACCTTTTTCAAATCCTCCTCAGTGAAAATAGCCTTGTTGCCGACAACCTTACCATTTTGATCGATACAACTCCAAGATGCGCCGTCCTTCCCCGAGGCCCCGTCCACTCCCTCCAGAAGTCTCTCGGCGCAGGTATCGGCCGGTACGCCCATCACATTGGTCAGGAGTTTTGTCGCAGTCCGAAGATACCACGGCATGGTATGGAAGAGATTGGTCTGTACGATGCCAGGGTACGCGTGGATGAAGTGTTGCCTCTTGTCCTTGTTCTCGGCCGCATAGGCCTGGATCATGGCGTCCGTCATGGACAGGCAGTGGTCCGCTGCTTTTTGCAAGCTGAAGTTCTTCTTCAGGTCCAAGTCGTCCCAAATCAGCTTCGTCGGGCTTCCGCGGGTGCTATCAAGGACGATGAGGACTTTGGCATCGTCCTTTAGGATGGGGCTCAGCTCGCGGATGAGAAGCTGCCTGCCGTAGTAGTGAAGGGCCATCTTGCGGTCGATTCCCTCTGACGTCTCGGTTCTACCTGCCATGGTGAGAATGCCTTGGGTGAGGACGAGCAAGTCGAGTTGTGGGTCTTGGAGGGACTTGTAGTCGTCCGTGTATCGCTTGATGGAGCGCATGGAAGATGCGTCCAAGGCGCGGAACTTGATGTTGGGGTGAGGGACGTCCTTGGGTTCGGTGCGGCCACTGATAGTCACTTGTGAGGATGCCGAAGCTGCGGCGAGGCGGCAGGCAATGGCGAAGCCAATGCCACCCGTTCCTCCTACGACTAATGATCGTGTAGCCATGACTTGCTATGAGAGTTGGATGAGATAGATGGTGGGATGTGAGGATGTCTTGGGGATTTCAAGCTCCTTATCAAACTTGGAAGCTGAGCTTGGCTCGGCGTGTGGTTAGGCCGATTCCGAAAACAATTCAAAGCTTCCCTAAGTCCGCATTTCCGCGTCATCTGATTGGCTCAATTCATCTGACATTTTCCATTTCATGCAAAGGAAGCTTTCTAAGTCCGCAAAATCCGCCCACAACTTGTGTTTTGCAGCTGTCCATGAGTATGGTTTGGTATGACATTGCTTTGAAGCTCTTGGCTGCGAACATATGACAGTTAAGATAGATCCTCAAGGTCACTCCGACTTTCCGTTTAGTGTCCTTCCTTGTGGAACCTCCATTGCTTACGCCCCTACCTCTTGTCTTCTTGCGGCTTGTCGCCTCTTTCGGGTTTTGGTGGTACCGACATGGGGAACGTAGGCTTATGCCGGGGATGAGATGACGACGGAACGGATGGAAAGGGGATGGAAAGTGCCCTCGAGCCCGGGCTCCGCAGCTTCCACTTCGCCGTATTTCGGAAAATCCTACGCCCATTTCCCGGGCATGTTATTTATAGCCTCGATTATATCCAGACTCCACGTGACCCTCACCGACCTTACGTAAGTACCAAGGATGAGCCGAAGTGCCGGACTGGGGATCTTCCCTTGAACCAAGTCGGCCACCTTACTGCATCAGTGCATAGCAGGACCCCAAGAGCCCCGATTCCCCTGCTCGCGGCTCTGCGGCAACGTTAACTCTGGGCGAGCGGGGCCGCTGACGCGTTACTGGTCTTCTGGCGGTTCAGCGCCAGCCAAAGAGAGACATCGCGGGACGCATGGGCTGCCGATGTTCCAGGTGAGAGAAGTCTCTGCCTGGGAAGCCTGGCACGCCTGGCCTGGTGTTTCCTGGCAGGGCGAGATCTTCCAAAGTGGTTGAGTTTTGAAAGGGATTGAAGTCTGGAGCCAGAGCCACATTTCCCCCGTCTATTTCGCACCCCCGGGCCCTGGCCGCATGTTCCGTGGTCCGTCATACGGATACTCTTGTTCCCTTCAGGACTGAAGTTTCGATCTCCTGCAAATCTGTTCCCTTTTTTTCCCATTTCCTCTCCATGTGGTCCGAGTCTTGACCTACGCCCAACGGTTGTCATTGTCACACGTCACACGTCATACACACTACCACAGTGACCGCACCACACACAAAGGTCGACGACTGGACAAAAGAGGTGTTCACTGGTCGGTCGTCTGGGATGTCATTCTCGGCCCTACCACACTACTTCAGCCCTTCGGACGGATCTGTGGGATCCAACGTGCTGGGTCACACCTAAACTGGGTCTCTACTCCGAATCTTTTGCCCATCCCACCGCTCCTCATTCCATTCTCCTTGGCGAACTACGGAGGGGCCCCCTCTGGTTCATCAACTTCGGCTCTTCGATTTGTTCCATTTGTTAAAATTTGTCCCGCCCCAGCCCGTGGAGCACTGGAGACGTTTCTTCACGTCGGCGGTGCCGAGTTTCCATTCTTGACCCTTCTACCCTACATAATCACGCCTTCTCCCCCTCGCGCCGCGCGAGGTCTTGTAGAGGGACGATGGGCATAATGGAGAAACTAGGGGTGACAGACCCCTTGGCAAAGCTTCCCCACAAGCCGCAGTCTTACAACGACAAATATGTCGTCGTCTACGACTTCAGTGAAGTCGGTACGTCAATTTCTCATTCGTCTTTCTATCATGATCGGGAACTATCGTTGGAATGGGGCTGGCCGACTGACTGTGCCCCAGATTCTGAGACCTCCGTCAAGGAGCTCACTACACTCCTTAACGAACTCGAGTCTGCTGGTCTCCAGACGGAAGTGAGGGCCGGCTATGATCAGACCCTTCTTATCTTCGTGAAGGCTCCTCGGGAGCTTCTAGGAAACACCGTCTACAAGTCGAGGTCAGTTGGACCAACCATCGTCACGGTCAGCTGAAGCCCTTGGCTGACATTTCCACCAGAGTAAAGGACTGGCTCTATGGCATCGTCCCCGAGCATCCCGGCGGCACCAAGACCACCGTCGTCGACGGCGCCTTTGAGGCAGAGGACATTCTTTCAGTCTACCACCTCGTCAACTGGCCCAAGTCTCTCGGTGGCGCTGGAATCACGCCCGAGACGGGCCAGTGGAAGAATGTCAAGGCCATTTTCCCTCTGCACAATGAGGAGACGAACCAATCCCTCATGAAGCATCTCAGCAAGCGGCTGTTCCTGACGCCCGACGATATCGATTCCATTCGCGACCTCTGGGGAACCAAGGTGAGTCCCGCCAACCTGCGTTCTCTGCCCATGCCGTCTAACAGAACATTCGCATAGGTCGCTTTTTACTTTGCCTTCATCCAGACCTATCTTCTCTTCCTCACCTTCCCCGCAATCACCGGTGTCATTGCCTGGATGTACTTCTCAAAGTACTCCCTCACCTACGCTATCGCGACATGTGTCTGGTGCACCGTCTTCCTGGAATACTGGAAGATCCAGGAAGTTGATCTCAGTATCCGGTGGAACGTGCAGGGAATCGGCAAGGTCAAAGTCAACAGGCCGCAGTTCAAGTACGACAAGATTATCAAGGACGAGGCTGGCCAGGAGAAGCATTATTTCCCCAAGTGGAAGACGGTCTCCCGCCAACTGCTCCAAATCCCCTTTGTCTTGCTTTCCGCTCTGGCGCTGGGTGCCATCATCGTCCTTGTGTTTGCCATTGAGGTGCTTATTTCAGAAGGCTACGACGGCCCCTACAAGAACTTGATTGTAAGTTCTCTTTAGCATGCGTTGGTGCTTCAACAGGGTGCTAACCATAAGCAGGAATACGTTCCGACCTGCTTGCTCGCTATCGCGTTGCCCTACATCAGCAGCGGCCTCGAAGAAGTCGCCACGATGCTCACGAACTACGAAAACCACCGAACGGCCGATTACCACGAAATGTCTCTGACGCAAAAGATCTTCGTCCTCAACATCATCACAAACTACCTACCGATTCTCATCACGGCCTTCATTTACGTTCCCTTTGGCGACACCTTTGTCCCCTGGCTCGAGGGCATGACGAAGGGATTCCTCGGCGCCATTGGCCAAAAGTACATGGACGACGACCTTAGCTTCCACGTTGACGCAGACAGACTTCGTGACGAGGTCATCGCGCTCGTCGTCACAGGACAGATTTCCGGATTCTTCGACGAGAACATCATGCCGGTCCTCAAGCACAAGGCGCAAGGGATCTACCGCGAGTACAAGCGCTCGCACTCAAAGGACACGATGCTCATGTCCATCGTCAAGGATGCCCCCGAGGAAGCTAGATTCCTCCGCAGCGCACGCAACCAGGCCACCCTGGAAAAGTACAACGTCCAGGACGACATTGCCGAGATCGTCCTCCAGTTCGGCTACCTCGCCCTCTTCTCCCCCGTATGGCCCCTCATCCCCATCGGGTTTCTCATCAACAACATCGTCGAGCTACGCACCGACTTCCTCAAGATCTGCATGGAACATCGCCGCCCGCCCCCGGTGCGCACCGATGGCATCGGCCCGTGGATCAACTCTCTCGACTTCCTCACCTGGGCCGGCAGTCTCTCGACCGGCGCCATCGTGCACCTGTTCGGCGCAAACAGCATCGGCGGTGGAGCGTGGTGGGCGCTCCCCATCACCATCTTCATCAGCGAGCACGTGTTCCTCGGCTTGCGCTCGGTCGTCCGCTTCTGTCTAGAGAGCATCGGGTCGGAGCAAATTCGCAAGCAGAGGCACCAGCGGTACGCGACGCGTGTGAAGCACCTCGAAGAGATGGAGGCCAACAAGCAGGCTGGGCTTATGCTCTCAGTCGCCGAGCGCGAGCGTCGCAAGTCAATCCGGGCGATGGGGCAGGAGTCCTTCTGGACGACACAGATTGACGACGGCGCGAGTGCCGCTGTGGGTATTGGTTTGATCCAATCGGTCAAGAGGGCTGAAGTGTTGAAAGCCGGGCAACCGAAGATTGACTAGTAGGATGTCTGTTTACTATACTGGTCAGATCATCTACACAAAATCGGCGTCTTGTTTGATTAGAGGGGAAAATTTAGAGCATGAACACCATGCCAATAGAATGCCATACAACATCAGTCCGTCCGCCTGCTCCCCGAGCTGGTGACTGAAGCTAAGTGAAGAGCTAAGTGGAGATTGGACGAAGGGGTATAGTGACATGTCTTTGACATCACATCACAGCACTGACATCATCGGATCGCATCCGCGCCATCAACAAACACAGCATCAACATCAACCTGACTTTCGAGCATCGATCACAAGACTGACAAACAGGTCCTTTTGAGACGATATCGACGGATAATTCTAGTTGTAACCACCAAGGCTCAGGACAGATCACTACGACTCATCCAAAATGTCCAAAATCACATCCCCCTTCAACAACCCAATCTCCTTCGCTTCATGCTCCATCGGCCTCCCTCGACACACCCTCGAAGACAAACTGGCAGCACTCTCTGCCGCCGGCTTCAACGGAATCGAACTCTCCTTCCCGGATCTCCAAACCTACGCCACTCAACACCTCAACAAGGGCGAAATCGCAGCCGACGACTATCACTCCCTCTGCGAAGCCGGCAAGCTCATCCACGAGCTATGCGCGCAGCTCAACCTACAAATTATGGTCTTACAGCCCTTTGCGAACTTCGAAGGGTGGCCAAAGGGCAGCAAGCAGCGAGAAGAAGCGTTTGAGCGCGCGAGGGGATGGATGGAGATCATGAGCGCCGTGGGGACAGATATGCTGCAGGTCGGATCGTCGGATTCGCCGGATATCACGTCGTCGATCGGAGACCTTGTCGCCGATCTCGCAGAGTTGGCGGACCTTCTTGCGACGAGGGGGTTCAAGATCGCGTATGAGAATTGGTGCTGGGCCACGCACATGCCATCGTGGAAGGATGTGTGGAAGATTGTGCAGCTTGCTAATCGGCCTAACTTGGGGCTCTGCTTGGATACTTTCCAGTCTGCTGGTGGAGAATGGGGAGATCCGACGACGGAATCGGGACGCATTGAGACTGGTGGTGTGAGCGAGCAAGATCTCAAGATGTCGTATGAGATCTCTCTTCAGGAACTTGCAAAGACGGTTCCGCCGGAGAAGATCTATTTTCTCCAGATCAGCGACGCGTACAAGGTCTCACCGCCGTTGAGCAAAGAGCCGGATGAGAGTGGGTTGAGACCCCGGGGGCGCTGGAGCCATGATCATAGACCGCTGCCGTTCGACGGTGGGTATCTGCCCATCTTGCAGTTTTTGGAGGCTGTCATGAGCACCGGCTTCAGAGGGTGGTTGTCAGTCGAAGTGTTTGATGGGAAATTTGAGGAGAAGTACGGGGATGACTTGTCGGGATACGCCAAGAAGGGGAGGGACGGGGTTGTCAAGATGCTGGGCGAGATGATTGTCGATGAGAGTGGCCTCTGATTCTATGAATAGCGCGATGATGCTACAGCGATACACGAGGGAAGCCACTCGAGCGGCTCAACCTTTCAAGTCGAGACTCACACCTCCCCATTCTTCCTCTCCTCGAGCGCATCAAACCTCACAGGCGTCTCATCCTCTGTCCACGGTACCACCTTCAATTCCTTCCAAATCCCCATCCACCTCCTCGCCTTCTTCTCATACACCTCCCGCACACCAACTGTGGGATTCGGCCTCACAATCATCGAAAAGAACTCAGACAACCCCTTCGGCGCATACACCCTCCACGCCCCATCCGCCTCCACCCGGACCCCAATCATCGCGCTCGTCGTGATCCACGTATCGATTCCAGCCTCAGTCGACTCGTGCGCCGGGCAAGGCACCCCAAACTTCTCCTCATACCATAGGTGCACCCGCGCCTGGTTCCTGATCTCCACCCCTTCGCCGGGGATGCCCGCGAACAGCTCGCGCCCGCGGCGAATCACGGCGTCCTCGGCCTCGTAGGAGAGGTCCGAGTCGTCGTGGTAGACGAGGTCGTAGTCTGAGATGCCTGTCGTGGGCGGGAGCGATGAGACGTGGTTCCAGATTGTTTGGGAGACGGCGCCGCCTGCGAGGTACCAGTTTGGGAGGTTTAGGGTGGTGGCGAGGGAGAGGACTTTGATGAGTGTTTCGTTGGTTTCGAGGACTTGACGGACGAGGGTGAGCTGTTCGCCCAGCGGGAGTCTTGCGGGATTTACGACGGGCATTTTGGTTTTGCGTGTGAGGAAAGGCTCTTGGCGAGGTTTCTGCGTGAGGCTTTTGTTGATGAAATCACTTTTTCGACGCGCTATTGTTGACTCAGGCGCGTTGCGAACGTGTTTAAATTGGTGTTGAATAATGAGGATCAATCGCATCACGTTAGAGGTTTTGCGCCTGGCTTACCTAAGGTAAGTTGTGATTATGCCAGGCTATCTTATTTCACATTGCGAATCGCGATGCGTCATTTTGAAATTCGTCGCTGTAAATTGAGTTTTAGAAGCATTCATTCCCTGCATTCCCAGAACGATTAGCTCTGTCGCAATGAACTGGGGCTTACTTGGAGACGAAGCACCGGAATCTCATAAGCTGAGCGCCCGTCGTATACTACAAGAAATCAACACACCTTAGCTATCGCGGATACGCTTCATTTACTACATAGGCAACTCAGAGACAACGCAAGTTGCTGCGCCATCTGTTATGATCTCTTCTTGCATCCTGATGTAAGACCATCAATGGCCCCTCCAGGTCATGTTTGTTTGTTTGTTTGTTTATTTGTGCCATTTTACGCCGTGGTGTCCTTAAGTGAGGCGAAAGGCGACTATATTATATTAAATTATAAAACCGTGTGCCGTACCCTATAGAGCCTATATAATACCCTCTTATAAAATAGTATAATATATAATCTAAGATTAACCCTTTTATTTACGCATAGCCCCCCGTAATATCTTATAACTTAAAATAAATATACTTAGTAAAGTTTAAATATTATATTAGTAATATAATAGAACCCGGCTATTTTAACTATATCGTTTGGCTATTTTAACTATATACCACTATTAGAAAACTTCTACTAACCGCTATAGCCCGCCTCGAGTACTAGTAAGTAGTAGAAATTTTTCCACTACCTACCCACTTCTACTTTTACTTTTACTACGTACTATTAATTAAACTTGGTAGATTTCTACTTACTTACTTACGACCGATTAATCTTAACTAAACTACTACTATTACTACCGCGCCGCTGCCGCCGCCGCCGCTATTACTAACGTCGCGATACTTTTTAAATTACTAATTAGAAATCCTAATAGCTACGATATATACGAAGATCTTCTTATAAATATTACTTCCTTTATAAAAGCTTAAGGATTTATAATTATTAAGCGCTGCGCTTCTAACTACTATAATAAAGTTCCTTCCCGATTCGACCTCTACTATAATATAAGTAGCTATAATCTACCGAGCTCTGCGCACTTCTAAGAGATATTTATAAAAAAAAAAGACTATAAGTAAGTAGCTAAGGCCGTTAAGTTAAAGACTAGAGGGGACCGTTAGTATTTCGAAGTGCGAGTTAACTATTATAACTACGAGCCCTTTACTAATCCTATTGCCTATCCTTCTTACTATAAGCGCTTAGTTTAATAAAATAAGGAAATTAGTTAGGCCTTCTAAACTATAACTACGAGTAGTTATAGGGTTATTATTATAATATTTAAGAGGTATTTAGACTACCTATTTAAGTATAAGGATATTAAGAACGATATATAAAAGATATAGCTATAGAGCCTTAGTAAGTATACTCTTACCTAGGCCCTTATTATATTATTTTAAGAGCGCGGTATTAAGTACTTCGTATAATAGCTCAACGGCTATATTATTAGCCTCCTCTGGACCTACCCTTATTACGAGGTTATATAAAAGCTCTTTTTAAACGTTATTTTGCTAAATAATACCTATAAGACTAACCGCTTTAAAATACTACTTATAAACGTAACTAGAGTAGCTAATATGGGCACGACTTTTAATATAGTATTCTACCTTATTAACTCGGAAGACTACTAAGCCTATGAGTAGGCTCTGGGTTAATTAGAAGACCTCCGTGCTCAAATTAACGCCCGCAAGCCTATCGTCGCTATTACCGACTTTAAAAAGGCGCTAAAAAAAGCCCTTACTACCGTCTAGCCCAATACGTAATAATAGATCTATATATAGCATATTAATAAGAATATCGCCCACGAGGTTAAAAAGCGGTAGATTTATACTAACGGCTCTTAGGTAATTAATAATAATAAAGTAATTAGTAATAACTATATTAACCCCGTCTTTGCCAAATTATTAGTAGGAGCTTTATTAGAAGAACTAATTACCGTCGGCCGGCCCCGTAAAATTCCAGATACTTATATTAGCTTTCTTTTAATCTAGAAGTCTATAATTTACGCTAATTTAAAAGGGGACTTTGCCGAGGCCTAGAAGTTAATACTTAAGAAGTTCGAATAATAAGAGCCCTTAATTACTTATATTCTTAAGACTTACTTTAGCTAGCGTAAGGAGTTCGTAAACTACTAAATTAAGTAGTACTATAACCTCGGTATTAGGGTAACCTCTCGGATAAAAAGTAGTTATAAAGAGATTAAGAGCTACCTCTTTAACTTAACTATAAATCTAAAGTTCCTTACGGATTATATATAATAAATAATTAGTAACTAAAAAGTAGCTTACGAAGTCGATCTTGCTAAGTAGAGCTCTCGTTAGCTCGTCGAGTTTAGTATTAATAACTACTAAAAAGCTTAAATAGGTAATATACGTACCCGCTACTCAAAGAAAGCGTTAAGACTTATTACTACATAGTACCGCCTAGTCTACGGAAGGCTAAAGAAGACCGAACCCGACTTACCTTATATAAAGCAATTTATTACTTAGTACGGCCTCTCTTATTTATATACTATTCGTTAATATCTCGAGTAGAATAAGCCTCTCTCGTACTTTAATTATAACCGCTACTAATACCTTAGCTATAACCTTATTACTAATAATACCCTACGCTAGATCTTAGATCTCCTTATTATCGTACTACGAGGTCGGCTTCGTAATAATAAAGTCAATATCCCTATAGCTATATTACTATTATAATAGTCTCCCGTTAGTATTAATCGTTAATAAGGCTCCTAGGCTACTTAAGTAAAGAATCCTTTATATTAAGAACGACTAAATAAAAGTTAATTTATTAACTAGTTAGAACTAAGCTTTTAGCAAATTGCGGCAGATCTCTAACGTTAACTTAACTAAGATCTATACGTAGTAGCTACTACCGAGCCTAAGCGAGGCCGAGGTCGAGGCCAAGGTCGAGGCCGAGGTCGCCCGCGAGATAGAGGTCGCCCACGAGGTAAAGGAAATTAAAGAAATAGAACTACGAGTAACACTACTAACGAAGAGTAATAAGGGATCTACGCTACAGTTATTACTAAGTAAGTCTAGTAATCCCTCGATTTAAATAGCTAGTATAAATTGCGACCGGGGGATCTTAGTACGGCCGTTAATTACCTATAGTTAATTACCACAGTCTTAACGATCGGAATTATTAACTTAAGTAGGCCAATAGGAGGCTAGCTTTTAAATTAGTTATTCCGCTTAGTTAGACAATTATATAATTAAATTATTTTAACGAAAAGTACGGCAATCGTCGAATTAGCTCGAATCGTAGATTTTTATTAAATTAGCCTAATTAACTTAGGCTAATTCGTAAGTTAGGCTAATTAGTTAGAAAAGTGGGGACTGTTAACTATAGCGTATAGTTAAAATAGCCAAACGATATAGTTAAAATAGCCGGGTTTATATAATAAACTAACTAAGTAATATTCTATATATTTATAAAAAGACCGTTATTATATTATAATAAGTATTATTACTCAAAGTAAAAAGTCTAGCTCTTTTAATAAGTAAAAGGAGAGTAATATAATATAAAATATAAAGTAATAAAGTAGGGGGGGGGAGGTATATAATATATATTATAATATAAAATAATATATTATATTATATAGTAAAGTAAAGTGTTAATATAGCGTAGATAAAGAGTAATATTATTATTAATATTATTATAAGTAAACGTAAGTTTCGTAGGGCCGATAGGGTATATAGCCTATTTTATATCCTAGTTAAACGAGCCGTATTAATATACTCGTTTTATAAAATTAATATCCGCTAGGGGAGCTAACGGCTATATTAATAAACTTATTATAATAAGGGGGTTTAGTTTAAAAAGGTCTATTTTAAATAATTAGTTAGGATACGAACTATATAGCACGTCTTATTATATCGGTTTATTAATATAAAAGTTAAAAAGGGTACCCTAATACCTCTATTATAGCCGTACTATTTAATAATAAATACGGGTTTAGTATTACTATAACTAATTCCGCGCGCACTAACCTAATTTTAATAAATATTAGTTTATTTTAAATAAATATTAATAAAAAGCCGGGAGCTCTATAATAATATAATATAAGTAAACTAGTTTTTATTAAGTTAATACTAAACGAAGTTAGCTTAGGTAAATTATAATATACCCCTACGTAAAACTAAATAGTAATAATAAATATAATTAAGTACCTTCTCTTTTTTATATAAATAATAGAGGTTAGTATTATTATAATTATATAAATAGTAATATATAGTATAGTCCTTATAGCTAGACTTAGTTAAGAAGAGCTAGTAAAGCTAGCGTTACGTAAATAACTTTAGCTCGGGGCTTATTATATTATTAATAAGTAAAATAAGGGCCCTATAAAAGTCTAGTTAATAATCCTCTTACTAGCCCTAGAGTATAATTAGCTATTTTTTTTAAGTATAATACTTAACATAAGTAATAATTAGGGGGTATATAAATAAGTTAAGGGGACTTATAATAATACTTTTTTTAGCTAATTAGTCCGCTATCTCGTTCTCTATAATACCCTTATAGCTAAGTATTTAACGGGAGGTAACGGGGACCTTAGCGTTCTTAATAAGCTCCCTAAACTTAAGAATAGCTTATTAAAAGGATAAGGGGGGGGTATTATTTAAGTACTTAATAATAGCCTAGTTATTTAAATAAACCGTAATAGTTATAATAAACTTATTTTTAAGCCTTAGCGCTATATAAAGACCTATAATAGCCCCTTTTATTTTAATATTAAAAACCTCGGCCCAGGGGAGGTAATAATATTTAAAATAAATTAATTATAGTCCTTAATAAATAGTATACTTAAAGCCCATAGCCTCTAGAGTTATTTATAACTTATTTATATAAGTTATAATATATATAATAAGGAGAAATTCGTATTATTTATAATAACTTTATATTTCTTTTATTTTAGTTACTTCTTAAGTATTATTAAAGTTATTTATAATTAAGAAGTCGTAAAATAATAAGGCTAGTTATAAGGGACGTTTAACTTAATTAGTTACTTAAGTAAGCGTAATTAAATAAGAGGGGTTCCCATAGTTACGTAGTAGCCTATAATTATAAATCCTTTAAACTAGGGGATAAGAGTAGTTTAGTATAAAGAGCTTAATAATATAATAGTTTTTAAAAAATTTTAAAAAAAGCTTTATTAATAATATACTCGCTTTACGTAATAGTACTATAACTAGTATAGTCCGCTATATTAAGAGGGAGCCCCTTAAAGTAATATTAATAAGGGTCTAAAGGGTCCTAATAACTAACTTTAGCCCGTATTAAACTTTTAATTAAGTACGTATCTCGGAGTTAACCCTAATTTTAAAAATAGGTCGGGTTAGGCTAGGGTATTATAACTTAGCGCTATATAGGGCCTTAGGAATAATAATAATATAAATTATTTTATATATAGTAACTAAGGGCGTATTATTAAAAACTTTATTAAGGCCTTTAATATAACTAGTTATAGACCTAGCTTTATTTCGGTAATTAGCGATATAGTTATAAAAAAGTAGCTTCTTATTAAAAATAATACTTAGCTACTTTATAATACCCTTCTCGTAAGGTTTAATTTCCTTATTATTATAGTAGATAGGGGGGGGGGGCGATATTTCTAGCCCTTAGCGAGGTTTACTTTATAAAATAAAGGACTTTAGTCTTCTTAGGATTAAACTAAATAATATTATCCTTACTTTAAGTAATAATATTATTTAGAATTTATTATACTTAGGAGGTAGCCTTAATAAGGTCCCTCTTAATACTTAATATTATATAGTTATTAATATAGCCGAATTTAGAAGACTCCGGGCTAATTTAATAAATCTGCTCGGTATATAATAAGAAAAAGATAAGTAAAATCGGTAACCCTTATAATAAATTATAAAAAAGGGGGAATATAAAAGTCTAATATCTTTTATAATAGACTAAGGCTCGGTATAACTAGTTAAAATACTATATTTAAGTAATAATATTCTTAAGCTAACCCTATACCTAGAGCCGATTATATAGCTAGTTATATAGTACTAAGTTAAAGGCTTTTTTAATATTTATTATAATAATAATAATAACTAGCTTTTTATTAAAAATAGCCTATATATTATAAGCTATTACCCTAGCTATATCCGTAGCCGATTATTTAAATCGTACCCTAGCTATTTATAAATTAAGTATGCCTTAAGTAATAGTAATATAAAATATCCTCTTAGTTATAAAGCGCTTTAGCCCCTTCCCTAGGGTTATTAGGAATAAAATCGGGTACTAGCCCTTATAAGTACGTATATCTTAATTAGGCTTCGGTATTATTACTACCTTAGTATCTCGCTAGGCCTTAGGGTAGTATTTAAGTACGAAATAGGCTTAGTAAAAATAATAAACGTAGTTACTAATATATAGTTAATAGGCCCGTAGTATTAAAACTATAATATTATTTATATTAAAAGTAGTATTTCCTATACTAAGTATTATATTATCTATCTTATACTAATAAATAATAAGATTTTAAAATAATAGCTATTAAGGGCGTATTATAAAGTTAAGATATACGTTATTCTTTATAATCATACGCTCTAAGAGCTTTTTTTAAAAGAGTATTACCTTTTTAATAAGTTCGGTAACTATATTTTTACCGTTTTATAAAAGAGGGGATTAAACCTAAGGCCTAGGCCGGTTCTAATTTATAATTCGGTATATATCCGAATCCTTTTTAATAGAAGAGACTATTCTAGCTTATATAGTAGCCTTGGCCCTTTATATAGTACTATTACGTTACTAATTAGTTATAGCTATAATAAGAGATTGGGGGTTAGCTACGTATGCCGCTTTAAAGCGTTTATTAGCCTTAGTATATAATTCGTCCTATTACTTCGTCCCCCTACTCCCTATATAGTACGGGGTAGAAGAGGAAGTATAGGTATACCGAAGTATATTATTAAGGCTCTCCGTAGCTAAATTGAGGTTTTATATAGTGTCGTATATAGTATATAATACCTAGGTTAGCTCCCTAACCCTCTTTATAAACTATAATATATTTTCTAATTTAATCCTCCGCTTTTTCTTTTTTAGTTAATACGTATTACCTAAGCTAGCGAGAAGGGGGATAGTTATAATAAGGGTATTATAGTCCGATTTAATATATATATAATTAGTAATTTAAGTCCGGGCTAGGGGGACGTTAAAAATAGCTAGGTTAAGCATATTACTTACTTTATAAATAAGGACCCCTACGGGGTTTAGTATAATAAAATAATAGCCGTTTATTTAGTTAGTAAAGTAGTTCTTAGGGGTATATAAGGGGGTCCCCGGCTACTAATTAGTATAATAAAAGTTTAGATCCCCTATAATAAATAGCTTTTATAAGGGGGTCTAGTAATTAAGTATTATTAATATATACTTCTTATTAAGGGCGTAGTAAATATTAAGAATATAATACCTTAAAATACGTATTTTAAATAAGTTTTAATAAAAGAGCTTTATAATATTAAACGCCGCTAAGTACGAGAGGGTCTAGCGGACGTATATAAAGACCCGGGGTCTATTAGTAATCGTAGCCTAGCTCTAAATTAGTAAGTATAGAGCGAAGTTAAAATAAGATTTAGTAATATTTTATAATTTACCTATACTATACTATAGCTCTTATAGTAATAAGATATTTATTTATTTAAATTTAATAATAATAAGGGTATAATCGTACTTATAGCCGTTTTTTTATATATTAGCTTATAATACTTTAATTTTAATATATATTAAATATACTAGTTATAAGTAGTTATAAAGTACTTACGTAAAGTGCTTTTATATTTATTCTTACTCTTTTCTTTTTAAAATAAGCTCTTCGTATTCTAAGCTATTTTTAGGGGGGAGTTTAGAGCCCTATTTTTTAAAAAGAGGGTAATTACCGCTTTTTAAAATAGAATTTATAATACTATTTAACTTTATAATAATTAAGTAAGTTTATTTTTATTTATTTAAATAGTTTTTAATATTATATATAGTTATATCAATAATTATAGACCCCTAAATAATATCCTTAATAAGTCTCTCTATTTTAATATTTATAATCTTATTTTAAAACTAAGTACTTAAGGACTTTATAAGGTCTAACTTAGGGGTAGGGCTTAGGGGGAGGTCGAGCTTCGTAGCTTATATATAGAGTTCTCTATTTACTTTACGTAAGAGCTTTTTTTATTAAAAAGTTTAGTAAATAATAATATTATTATTTTTTTAAGGGCGTATAGGGTAGCTCGTATAGTTATTTATATATAGCCCTTAATAATTTATATACTAAAAGACGATCGTAATATAATTACCGTTATATCTTAGCTTTCTATAATAATAATAGCATTAAGTTTTAGTATAGTCCTTAAAACTATACTAATTTAAATAGACTTAGTATTATTTAAGAAGGGGTCGGTAAGTAAGTAACTAGGCTATTACTAATTTAAAAATATTAAAAAGCCTTTTTACTAGTCTTAAGAAGGATATAATATAAGTTATATAGGGGCCGTTCGTTAGGCTAGAGGTTTAGTAATAGAGGGGGGTTATTTTTATTATTATTTTAACCTCGTCCCGGACGTATATATTAAAGTTAAGGGGTTACTTATTAAGGCCAGAGATCTAAATCTTAACGCCTCTAATAATATAAATAAACTAAATCTTAGATCCCTTAATAATAGTTATATTAAAGAGTTTAAGTAGCTAAGTATAATAACTAAATATAGTTTATTATATTCCTAAGGTCTTTAGGGTAAGTACGTAATTAGTTAGAACCCTAATTACCGGGCTAATATTTTTATTTTTAAATAAGTAGTTTTTAATAACTTTTTTATAAATAAACCGTACCTCTACTTAGTAATAAGGATTCTTAGGGTTAAAATAAATAAAAATATAAGTATTAAAAGAGGAAAGTACGTTTTTAACTCCCTCTCGTAAGTTATTTATTATACTTAAAGCTCGAGCTATAAGCCCCTAGGGTTAGTAATTAATAAGATATTAAGTATAATAACTAAAGCTTTAAAAAAATACTTTAATAAAAAAGAGGCCTATTATAATTTTATAATCTAGCTTATATTAAGAGGTTTTAATAAGTAATAGCTAAGGTTTTTTAAAAAGAGCCTCGAGCTTAGTAATATAATAGCTTATAATAATAACGTATTTAGAATTTTCTAATAGCTAAAAGGACTCCTAAATAGCTACGAGGGTAATATTTTTTATAAAATAAAAGCTAAAGAGACAGGTCTTAATTTTATTAATAATTATAGTCTTATTAAAACGCGCTCTATAATTAGGGGGGGGTTAGGTTATTATTATTAATCTAAATTAAATTATAATAATAAACGCGTCTAGCTTAGGTCTTATAATTAGAACCTTTATAATCTTAAGGGTTATAAGTATTATTTTAGTAAAGTCCGGAATACGGCATTTTTTAATTAAAGACTAAAGTAATATAAACTAAATAATTATAATAAAGCTTAAAAAAGTACTAAAAATATCTAAAGAGAGTAGTAGCTATAATAACATATAGCGGCCGTTACCTAAGCTAGTTATAATTAGTATAAAAAAAAGGGGGTTAAAATAGGCCTTATTAAGGAGGTTAGTATAATAGAGTGGCCCGCACTAATAGTGCGTGCTAAGAAAAAGTATATAGGAGGAAGGTTACCTCTAGGTCATGATTTCTGATAAAGCATGCGAGCTTTTATATTTTACAGGAATTGTGTCGGCAGCTTGTCGACCCCGCAATTACCCCGCAATTATGAGAGGCATTGTACCTTCAGTCGCAGATTGAGCGGTCGTTATTCAGCTTTGAGAAACAGGACTTACTGGCCTGTAGCTGACAGCGGCACGTAGAGTGAAGTATCTCATTTACGCTTCACGAAATTATTGAACATATGCGGAGGCTCGTCTATAGAGTCATGTTATCAGCCTCATAGGGCGAATTTGGATGCGAATATTGCCGCAATGAAGTAGTGGTGTTGAGGGTGTATAGCTTCACCGTGACTTATTAACTCACACAAGTCCCGTAATGATTGGTAGAACATAATCGAAGTTCTTGTCTTGTTAAGACGTCGCACTATGCATTTGCTGCAATTATAGTAATGTAAGTGAACACCTACATGTAGCTGTCCTTAGCCTGCATTGCTGCATAAGGCAGAAATAAATAACAAGTGCTCAACTACAGCCTATTCATCTAGCCTGGGCAGATTCAGCTGAGGCAACAACGCAAAATGACAAGCTGGCCATCAGAACCTGATAGGTCAGAGAAGAAATAATGAAGGGTCGAACCGGCAATGTGCAATTTATGTAAAGCTGACATCAAACTTCATCTTCAAGCCTTTAAGAAGTAGGGCTTCCCCTCGCAAGGCTGCGGAGTGAGCACGTCTGTGATCTTTTGAACACAGTGAAGCTAGACCTCTGGCCCTTCACGCCTGCTCCAACCCTCCGCCGCTCGTACGAAAAAGCGTCTAAATAATTCCACAATGAACGTTTTGTTCGGAACCATGAAAGTTTGCTCAAGAGGTATTACTTGTTGCTTCGGTCACAAGCTGCAAACGGAAAACAAAGCGCAGTGGTCAATCTCCTCAGACCAGGATCTAACAGAACACTGATCTCAAGAAAGATTCTCGAGAGCACAAGGAGGCAAAGGGTTCGTATAGCATTGCCTGAAAGTGGCGAGCGGAAGTTGACTCTGGACGCTTTCTTAACACCGTCGAAATACGCCCAGATGCCATCGTTGCAGAAGTGGGAACGCCTCTAGATGTTGGTGAGCGGAGTGATCGAGAAAGCTCTGTAGGTGGAGACGAACAAGAAGACGACCACATGGCCCTAGACTCGTTGACCTTGAGAATGCCAGAAGCTATCTTGTTTCCAAAGCATCGCTAATGCCAGTCAAAGCTGAGTCTCGAGAATCCCTTCACCTACCCCGCATGGCCGTGGAGAAGCAAACACGAATGCAGAGCCAAACGGAAACGGAGACAGGGCGAGGGGCGAAGACCAGGTCACGTGGTTAGTCTTGTAGCGTTGGCTTTTGGAAAAGCAAACTATCTTCCTGGCTTTACGACAGTGTTATCCACCAAAACCGGGGTATCAGAGAGTTCGGTACATTTGTGTAGGTGGTGCATTTCCATCATCATATCGCTTCTCAGAGTGAGGAACCGGAGCTTACGAAGCATTGCAGGAATGCGATGATCACATATTTTTAGACACCAAAGAGCTCAAACCAGGCGGTGTCCAACGATTTCGGCAACGCTTTGTGAAAGATGGACTTGCCACGCTCATCACCTCCTCCGACTCAACTACAGTTCAGAATTCAACAGCGGACCAAGATTCTCGGAGCGGCGTTTCTCTTCCCCCTCCTGCTCATTCTCTGTCAGAGAGAAGTCGGTCTAGCTCGTCGCGGCAGAATTCCGGATCGGGTACTTTTTCGTCAAGACCAGGATCATCAACACCGGTGTCCGAAACGTTACGGTCCGAGGAGGTGGCATTCCATCCAGAAGAACAAAACCCTCCCCAGTACTTGCTGCTATGCGTCAACCTGAAAAGCCTTCCGGTATTGAAACATATCGACTGCAGTTCTTTCTGGAATGACCAATACCTTTTCCAGCATATCTTGGAAAGATATCAGACAATACGTGAGGAGTCAACCTCGGAGAATCTCCCTGCTTTTCCCCCGTTGGTACGCGCAATACTGGACAAAGGAGTGGTTTTTCTCAGGAAAAATACTCCGAGCTGGCTGGATTGGATGTTCAAAAAATTTCAAAAGTTGTCCGAAGCTAGTCTTTTCAGTATGCACACTGGCGATTACGTTCAGGTATGTTGACGCAACTTCCTTTTCCCGTGGAACACTACGACTAATAGCCCCCCAAAAAGTTTCGACTCGTTCCGATGGGAGAATCGACCAACCCGCAACATTTCAATTGTGGGGAATGTCCTTCTGTCTCCGAAGTATTAGAAGCGGAAAGCTATTCATACAATCCAGTACCGACTGATGTAGCTGTTGATTCCATTCCATCGTGGCATACAACGCTCTCTGGGCATCGACACAGCGACAACTACTGGATCACAACATTTCCAAAACAGCTTCGGGGGCCGCTACATCGCCTACCAGGAGCGCGCGAAAGAGTAATTGGGTAGGGCACACGGATCAATGAACGCTTCAATTGGCACCTGGTTTTCTCTCCTCTTCTTGTAATCACCGTGATTATCTGGGTAATTGTGGCCATTTATCTTGCATGCAAGGCTGATGACTCTTCTGGTTCTGGTTTCGGGACTTTGCTCGCAGCACTTGTTGCGATTTATATGCCTCTTCAGTATTTTACTTAGAACGAAAAGCTGAAATAGAACTATTTACGACCTACCTTGTATGGCACCGCCTTACGCTACCATGACTTTATGGATTGAGGTAGTCAGTTAATTCACTTGTTCCTAGATGTCCACGAAACCACTTCTCATGTCAGCATCAATGCAAATAGGAATAGTTTTGTGTTCAATGTCCTAAGCAACAAAAGATGTGCAGGGCATAATGCCGACATAGCCTGTACTAGTTCCAAGTGTGTCAAAAGGCCTCGCTTTTACGTAGACGAATCAATCTGGCCTGGGACCAAAAGTGCTCGTCGGAACGGTATGAGAGGGAACTAGACGTCTTACAAGTGCGGCTATCATAGTTGTGTGGTGGTGCTAGAGATCCAGAATCTCTAACCTCCGAGTACTGCCTTGCCAGAGATTAGGAAAGGCGACCTCTAGGAATCGACCATCATATCATACTATTTCCAATGATGAACGCAGAGATCGAGCGTCTTTTCACCTAAGAAAGCGGTACATTACGTTCACCACGATTAAGCTAACGTGATAGATTATACTAGCCCTGGCAGATTTGACCATCACTGGCCTTCGGCCACAGTTGTCAGACTCATCATCATTGCTTTGTTATTACTCAAATAGGGTATTATGCTTTTACTAAGATTTGTGGTCGTCATGTCGAATACATCAAATTCACGAGTCCTTCTGCTCATCGACAATGAGGAAGCTCTGTGGCACCACCCTCTCATTGTCATGCGAAGCCTCCCTCGTCGACCTTCCTCCATAAGTCAATTCTTCCTCACTCCCATTCTCACTGACACTCTTAATGTGCGACAAGGCCTCAACATCACCTTTGCTTGCTCTTGCTGAGAAGCCCATACTCGATCTCCTCTTCCCAGAAGTCGCCTCACTCTGCCTCTTTTGACACTTGAAGGTGCCGCAGCATTTGCAAGGAAAGTATGACATGCTGTAGACATCTTCGTGCCCGGACTGCGGCGGACCGTTGCTGGACTTGGCAAAGGTTGTGGCTGCGAAGGCCGATGGTCGGCGAGTAGCGTCGTCGGTAACGCGGTGGGGGGATGGGTTTGAGGTCATGCCTAACTTGTAGCCGATGGCTTTGAGAAGGGGTCGAAGCGTTGCGAGGCTGCCGGCGGTGATTGCTAGGCCTTGTTCTACGGATGACCAGATAGCGATGTCAAGGGTGGACCCTTTATTGAAGTTAGTTGACTTGTCCCTGGAAATAGACAACTTGAAACGGTAGACTTACAGAGGAAATCGGCGTCCTTGAAGCCCATGAGATATCCAAAGCGAACCAAGACAGCTGAGCTGGCACTAATAGGATGGTCAGCTTCGTTCATGTTGCCAATAAGGTTTGATTGTACTCACACGCAACCCATGATCAATAACGGGATCAAAGCAAACTTCGTCTTCTTTCGCAGTTGGAGGTTCCAAACCAAAAAGGCTGGGAGAATGGCGAATGTCAAGTCCGATATGACACTGAAGGCACTGTACAAGTATGCCAATGCAATAACAATGTTGACATCGATGCAGCTTCCTGGCTGACTCTTGTTCCAGAAGAACGAGATGGGATGGCACTGAAATAGCGTCACGAAGAAGAATACGACTCCGGCTAGGACAGTGAACATCATAGCCACGTAGATGATCCAGCTGTGTAATCTGCGGGTAGTAATTCGCAAGAGAAAGAATCCGATGGACATTTTCGAGACGATCATGCTGAGGGAGTAAAAGAGGTAGCAGAACCACCAGCACTACAAGGTTGTGTTAGTACACGTGTAACCAGTGGAAATCGTATCGTCTTAGAGTAGTTGCTGACCTCGAGCGCCTTGGTGATATGGTCATCTTCGATATCCGCGAAATGCCTTCCGGTGCCATAGTGAACACCTAGTATCGAGAAGGTTGAGTAGCATATGAAGGAGGCCTTTGATGGAGTTAGTCATGTCTTCCTGTCTGTATACACAGTCATCATGCAAATCGAGTAATGCATACCAGAGCCAAGACCATGAGCCAGTCATCCGTTCCGAAAGCCTTGACCAGGCCAGCCCGGACGTAGCATCGCAATGCAGTGGCCAACACCGCCGCCGAGACGAAGAAGATGTTGACGGCCAGGAGCTCGGGTCCGCGGTTCTCAACCATGGGTGCCATGTTGACTCGTAGATCTCACGTTTCGATGTCTACCAGGGGTCCTTTCTTTAGAGCAGGCCCTCCCAGTTCCCACTTGAAGAGATGCAAGGTTTATGGGGATCGTGGGGAGGGAGGGGGGAGGCAAGCAAAGGTCGTACGATTCTTTATAATTCCCCATCCTTAAACAAGTACGAAAATGAAAAGAGGGATAAGGGCCGCAGAAATCACAAGAATCCGTCGTTACCATGCACCGGGCGCTAACGCCAGGGGTAGATGGGTCCTGTTGTGTTGCGTTTCCATCTTCAGAGCTCAATCCGAAGCCTTCAGTCGACGGCGTCGGGTCGTGCGTCCGGACAGCTCGGCATGCGCCGTTCGTCCCTCATTGAAGACTCAAAAGAAGGGAAAGTATCTGTCTTGACCCCACCGGAGCTCTCCTAGCTTCAAAGAACATTTGATTTTTGGGGATCATTTGCGATGAGGTAAGGCAACACCAACGAGCAGCCAGCTCCGAGCCTCTGGAAAGCTTTGCCTTGAAGAAAATGTCCAGATCCGGCGACGGACTCGGGACAGCGGCGGGAGGAATGCCTCATCCGCGTTAAGTCAAGCTCTAGAGCGTCTGCCACCAGTCCTTCTTAGGACACGGGCTCCGGTGAACGGACGAGGAAGCTGACCAGTGGAATGACTGTGGCTTGCTTTCTCGAAGGAGCGCTAGAACAGATCTATCACCGTTCCGACACGCCACGTCGGAAATGGTGGCCGTGCAAAACATCTCGCGTACGTCTAGCTTGTCGTCTAGCGGCTTTTCACTTGCTGTTTCGCTACTACTGATCGAACCAGTGGTTAAACCTCTAAGCACAATCCTTGAAACAAACTGAGTTGCCCTCTGGCTTGAGTGGCATGAGTAATTCCATTAGGTAAGCGGCAGCAAACCTGACTTTGTTAAAAGGATGGTTTTTGCTGTCGGGATACCTCCGACCCATACCCACTTGGCGAGGGAGATCGGCCCGGGGATGTGTGCCGGGTTATGACCCGGAAGTGCCGCGATGCAACACAGTCATGGCCTCCCAGGCCCCTCTTTGCACACGTTAATCGAATGCCCAGTCGCATCAAGATGCCAAACGACAATATCCGTCACTTGTCAGATTGAAAGTTCGGTAGCTACAACTCTAATGCCATACACGAGGCACTACTGCGAGACACAAAACAGTGTGGCTATGAACAGGAACGCGACGGCTTGAATCAACAGCCCAGGGGAACTGAGACAACCTTCGCGTCCTTTTCTAGGGCGCCACAAGTCCAAACTTCTCCAGCATTTTAACGCCAGCCTCCTCTTTGACATTAGCAGCTACACACCCTAATTCAGGACGTTGTGAGCATATTTCCCCAGCGATTTTGCTTTCCTGTTCCGGCTTTGATTCAACATGTGAGACATTTACCTTAGACTCCTTATTATTGTTCTTGAAGGAAATTATAGGCTCGAAGGATCAAGTCAAAGGGCTGAATGGTCAATGGCACACTCGCTAGAGCGTCTTGGCTTCCGGCCGGTTCCTCGCTGCGGTATCCTCCCGACATGGGTTCGTCGGCAGATTCTTTGCCGTGCGCACAAGCCAGGAAACAAGACAACCAGACGGCTCTTGGGTGAGACCTGCGGATCTCCTGCTACCAGGATCCAGGTACACGGATGACGGACGGATGACGGGGCTGGTAATAGTTTGTTTGCAGGATGGGTCTGGAAGGGGTCCGGAAATGACCCCTTATGTGACAGACTGTGGGCCAGATTCACATGCACGGTTGAATGGACAATCCAAGCGCTGTCTCCAGCATCTCACGGTTCTCATCCTGTCGCCTTGTTCAATCGGGAAGAGCAGGGACGATGTTGGGTGTCCCGTGGAAGCTCAGACAATGTGGAGGAAGGCCTGGTGAACTTTACACCTGCATGCAGCGGGAACTGCTGTTTCTTGGCAGGCTAGCACGCTCTAAGGATCTGCCGTTCCCTACAAACACGTAGCGGGGTTGAAACATTGGGATAGACGTCAATAGACGACAGAACTATCATGGCTATGTGCGACAGGGCTATCACTAAGAGCTGTTGAATTGATCAAAGTACGGCCTCTCCGCTTGCGGCGTGATCCTCAACATATGCCGCCTAGTTGTCCCCTCTTCGACCCTGAAGTCTCGCAGCGCAGAGTGCTGAGTGTTCCTGTTGTCGTAGACCACCACCGTGCCCGGTCTCCAATGAACCCGCAAGTGCCAGTCCTGACCTCTTTCGATATGGTCAAACAAGAATCCTAGTAAGGCGGCACTCTCTTCCTGCTTCATACCGACAATTCGTTTTGTGTACAGCCGATTGACGTAGAGAGAAAACTGCTTAGTGACGGGATGGGTTCTCACGACTGGATGGATGGTTTCAATGGGTTCCCGGATGTATCGGTCGCGGTGGTCGTTCACCGAAGCTTGAGAGAAGCCGGAGTGAACAGCCTTCAAGCTGTGAAGCAACGTACGGTAAGTTTCTGAGAGAGCGTAGTAGGCTGCTGTGGTGGAGAGGTAAAGAGTATCCCCTCCAGATGCCGGAGTGCTCAGAGGCAAGAACGTTGTCGTACCCATCCCGTTGCTGTATGCTGTCAGGTTCCAATTCGATGACGTGTGTTTATTGGCTACGTACTTACATCTCATAGCTCATGTCGCTGTGCCACTTCACGCTGGTGACATTGTCTTTGATCTCGTTTTCTACAGCACCTGCTCTGCGTTGTCTGTCAATCGTCCATGTCTGCTTTCGTCGTCGCGGTGGGCTTACGTGAAGTCGCGGTACACAGGGAGTAGTTCTGGATAGTCCTTGATTTGACCGCCCATCTGATGGACATGCAGTGAACCGAAATGTCTTCCGTAGGCTTTCTGCTTTTCGGGTCCAATGTCTGCGAAATCTTGGTCTCGGAAAATCACCACGCCACGCTCAGCTGCGAAAAGTGCCAGTTCATCAAGCTGGGCAGAGCTCAGTTGACTAAGTTGGATTCCACGGATTTCAGTACCGACCGCTGGGGTAACCTCTTCATAGCTGACCCCAGTTGCCCCTAGAAGATTCTTCTTGGTCGGATCAGCTCTCAAACCGACATCGTCATGGTGGAACTCTTCCAATGGAGGCTGAGTTCCGGGTACGAAATGTGGCAGGTAGCTTTCATATTTATACTAGAAGCAATCAGAATTTGCCCATTAATATTTCATGATGGTTTATACCTACGCTCTCCTTGTCGTAGTTGATAGACGTTTCTGCCCGAAGCTGAAACGTTGGAGGCTCTTCTGTGACCTTCGTGCTTACTTCTGTCGCCATTGTGGTGGAGTTTATTGGTAATCTGGCAGAAAACGCACTCCAAATACCTCGATTACGCCAGAGTTGTCCAGTCTGATATAGAAATGGCCGGGTGCTTATTTCCGTGTTGGAGGTTGTACAAGCTAGCACGCGATCTTGTCGTCCTTGTTGCGACATCATCCTTGGAGATTCGTCATGACATCTGTGCCCTCACATTGGTTGAAGGCACCGTATCATGTCTGCATCTTATCTCTCGTGGCAATGCTGCCGACATCAATATCATCAAATTTCCGGGTAAAGTATTTGGACATACGGCAGTTCTCCTCTTTTCTGATTGCGAGATCCAAATACATTGCTTATTGCCGAAGACCCTGGGAAGCATGCACTTGCCGGCATACTTAATGCCTTTTGTATGGCTTGCATCGGACAGTTTCCGAAATTCTTGCCGCACTGAAGACATGGGATGCCTCAGAAGAGGATAGAGGATCATCATAATCAGAAGCAATGGCGTGCTTTAAGTAGAAACGGGGTACGCTATAAGGATTGCACATGGCGAGGGATGAAGATTGCATTCACACTTCAGTCAGCTTAGCAATTTGTTCACTTACCATTAAGAAACATGACCAGTGACGGCAGAAAGCAAGATTTTGAGGTGTATCCAGGCCCTGAGGTCCAACTCGCATCTAGCGAGGTTGGTAGATGGAGGGTTCTCTCAAACGTCTCACGAAAGGTCTGGGGTGATGACCCACGAGAGCGTAAATATGTTCGGAAGTTGGATACTTTCCTCTTGTGAGTCGGGCTCTTATTGACTTGATTTTGTTGCGACTGACCTCGAAGACAGCTCTTACGTACTTCTCGGGTATTTCATCAAGTACCTCGATCAAAATAACTACAGCAATGCTTTCGTCAGCGGCATGCAAGAAGAGCTTGATCTTTATGGCAATGAGAGAAACCTCCTAAACACATACTTTAACATTGGTATCATTTTGGGTACTATCCCAGCCCAGATGATCCAGTTAAAATATGTACGTCCGTCGATTTGGATACCGGCGTGTGAACTCGGGTGGTCTGCCTTGACAATGATCATAGCGAGTGCCAAAAATGTGGAGACGGTATGTTCACAGTCTCTGTCGCTCTCGAAGACTTGAAATTAGAACATTGCTGACCAAGAATCGTTAGCTTTACGCTTTGCGATTTTTCATAGGACTTCTCGAGTCATGTTCCTTCCCAGGTTTCGCTAGCATACTGGGCAGTTGGTACGGCAAGTCTCAACTCGCCAAGCGTATGGCTTTGTTTGAGCAGACAGCTGCGATTGCTGGTATGTTCAGTGGATATCTCCAGGCAGGGCTTTACACTGGCATGAATGGGACAGCTGGGCTGTCTGGCTGGAGGTGGCTCTTCATCATGGATGGTCAGTCATCGGCACACTCCGAGGCAATGTGGAGCTGGTGTTGATCATTCATAGGAGTCATCTCGATACCAATCGCTTTGTATGGATTCTTTGCGCTTCCTGACTTACCACACAATACCAGGGCTTTCTACCTCCAAAAAGAAGTAAGGGGCCATCTCCTGTATTAAGTTAGTGGAGATCGACGTATAATGCAGGCTGACCATGATCAACAGGACCGTGAATATGGCATGGAGCGCATCAAAGCTATGGGTCGCAAACCACCATCGAAGCTAACTCTGAAGGCCATTAAGGAGATATACACTTCATGGCAGCTTTGGGCTTTCATACTTCCGTACCTGATGGTGGCTGAAGCTGGGTCTGGTACCGGATACTTCAACCTCTTTCTTAAGTCGGAGGGTTATAGCGTCGTCAAGACGAACATCCTCCCGACGATAGGTGTGTCTAACAATTACTGCGATTAGCTTCGACGTGAAGAGTGCTGAGACCTTTTGTATTTCCAGGAAACGCCATACAGATAGTCGCAGCGTTTGCTATGGGCTGGCTTTCAGATGCCACGGGTAGTCGAGTACTGACGGTAATGTTCGTACAGGCAATGGTGCTTGTGTCGAACATCATCCTGTCAATATGGAACGTTCCTAAGGCGGCCTTGTTTGCGGCCTTCTACTTGAGCTATACCGGCGGTGCGGCTCAGCCAATTGTCATCAGCTATGGGCACGAGATCACGCAATCCAATGCAAATCTCCGACAACTGCTGGTCGCTACGGGCAATATTTTTACCTACACCTTCAGTGCTTGGATGCCCGGTAAGTCTTATATCATGCGGAGTGCTTTTTTTCTTGCAAGTTTTAATGTTCGGAATGCTAATGAAGTCCTGAAGTTGTGCTATTTCCGACATTTGACGCCCCCAAGTACAAGTATGGTTACCAGATACTAATTCTCTTCGGCGGGCTGGCCGTTGCGGGCATGTATCTGCTTGACTTTCTGTACAAACGGGACTTGTTAGTTCGAAATCTTGGAAATGAAACCATAGGAGAAGCATTAACGTTCAAGCAGGAAACGCAACCCACAGCTTTACGAGGTCGAGCAGCAATCCGATAACGATCATCTCACGTCAGAGAGACGTCGTGACGATAGTTTGAGGCCCCGTCGGAATGATTTTGAGAGCCGATACGGAACCGTCGGACACGTAGAGACATCACTCCGGGCGAAGTAAATCGAAAACCGCTCATCGGACTAGTCAGGATCTTCCAATTTTAGTGATGATCTAGACAAAGAACGGGAGAATTGGCAATGAACTGTGCGCTACCTATGGACGTAGGCATCTAGTTGGTCTGGATGGCAAGTCCAAGAATGCATGCCGGTGAACATTTACGAAACCGCAAAGAAAGTGGCCATGAGCGTTCGACGTAGAAATCACGGCTGGGGGAACTTTTGATAAAAGGTAGAAAACTTCAAGTTATCTACAACTTGGTATACAAGCTTGGGGGCATGTCATAGAAAAGTGCCATAAGCGAGCTATATACTCATGTCTTCCGGCCAGTTCCATGACTTCTTCAAGTGCGCTAGTCTACCTCAAGATGTCAGCTCCCTACTCTAGGTTCCAAGGCGAAAACTGGCAAAGAAGACGGGCCAACTTACATCAATGATACATCCCAGCTGAAGTCATCTGCAGTATTTGATAACAACTCATAGAGTACATCTTGCTCTTCCCGTATGGTGAAACGGTCGCCCGCCAAGACTATTGCCATGCAGGCCGATCTGTTGATGAGTGAGTGATTATTCAGAAATCCCGAGAGCTCATCAACCTACATATGAGCCGGATTACATGGGCTGATCGAGTCTGCCATGCCGGCAAGAATTTTCACGTCGGTAAAGATCTCATTCTACAGCATATACGTAAGCAAAAAAAAACCAAAAACAAAAAGAGAGAGAAAGAAAGTGCGGCTCCCAGGCAATGAAGACTTGCATTGATCGACCGAGCTGCTTGCTTGGATCCTTTAGCCAAGAGTTGAGCATCAGGATTATGTATCGTTAAGAGAATACGGTTGATGTGGTAGAACAGAAGCCCCATTACGACAGAATCGTTCAATAGGAATATCTCTGGAAAGAGGCTACCACGTAATGGGGCTTTTACCAAGACCGGCGTGAACGACTCTGGAACTGACCTCATCCACTTCGCAGCGTAAGATACCAGCTGGTCATAGGTCTCGCGGGACTTGTTTTCCCCATAGCAGTAGTTGAGTACGTCGACGGTGTGGAGGCACATCCGCCATGCCCATATATCGTCGCCCGCTGGTCGGAGGGAGCGATCGAAGTCAACATGCTCTATTTCGAGGTCTAGCTTTTCGTTTCGCATGACGGACCGGAAGATTTCGATGCGTATCCAGGCCCACATTGCTGCCTCCAGGAGAGTGCCATGCTCGGGAGTCTTGATGTGCGTGGAAAGAAACCTCCATATCGGGGTTACAGGTGTCTTTTGACACAACGGTGTGACTATTATGAAAGTCAGCGAGACTGAGTGCATGGCATGATGTCACAAATGCTTTGCCAGGTTCTCGAGTTCCATGCAGCCAGGCAATGAAGCCATAGCCTTAGGCAGTGGGAGGACGTACTATAAATATTCTCATAAAGCCTGAGCAGAACGGCGGCAGCAATATGTGCCTCATCGACCTCGGGAACAGCGTCATCCAAGGCAGGCTGTAGAAGCTCCATAGTCATCTCATAGTATCGTTCTGCAGGCTTATCAAAGAAGTTTAGGCTATCGCCCTCATCCTTCGACTTTGCCGACACAGCTAAGACAGCATTGAGCAGCACGGGGCTGAGAGCAGCATGCTGCAGAAGAAGAACCCAGATCCGATTGTGTGGGTCGCCATAGTCGAAGGAGGCCGCGATGAACTCCCTGAAGTGGCGAACTAAATCTGCCTCACGACGGTCTTCTAACGGAAAGTTGGCGGAACTGAAGGATCGACGCGGCTCGGGCAAGCTAGGGTCGTCGCAGTGGCTCCCGCTACCAATTTCGCTGATGGCGCTTCGAGGCACTGGTGAGAAGGACCGCGGCGCATCGTCTGACTCCAAGTGGCCTGACGATGGGCTTCGGAAGGCAGGATGAGGGTGTAGGGCGGGTAGCTTCGTCAAGGGGTACGGCTGGCCTTTCTCGATGGGTAAAGGACTCTGGCCAGTTTCGTTGGCAGCGGCGTCCGAGTTTCGGCTTGGACGATTGGTCGATGACGGCTTGATGAATTCATCTTGTCTTTTCTTGGTCCGTCGCGGTGGTGGTGCTGGTGGACTCGGGGGATAATCTTCGATCGAGATGAAGTCTTCGTCGTCGGAGTCGAATCCATCGTCGTGGAGGCTGTTTATATCGGCGGTCTCGTCGATGAAGCGTATCCTCTTCCCCGCCACCCGACACCACTTTTGCGTATCTGAGAACTCATATTGGGGCTCCCCTCGATTACCATCTGTGTCACTGTAGGTTGGAAGCAGTCAGATGCGTGCCTTTGGGCTGGGGGGACAACTAATAAGAGAGAATAGGGATAAGCAATTCACCTTGGCACGGTAATGTGTCTGAACTTGAGCTTGGTACCGCGGACACAAGCCCTGCCTTTCCGAACACACTGCCCGCAAGGGGCTCCTTTATCGCCTATATGAATAAGTCAGCTATTGGAACGGAATGCCGTCAATACTCCCACTGTTGAAGGGGGGCGTATCCACCCCCGCACTTACATTTGATATGTCTGGGGAAGGCAATACAAAATCAGGTTAGTGAACTGTCCGGGGCCACGCGGTAGATCGATCTGTTCTCGGTCTCGGGCTGGGAGCGAGGGGTTCTGCGGCAGAGGGAAATGGCAGCCATCCCCGCGGGTTCCGCAAACCTATCCGAGAGGCCGGGGCATTGGCTACCCTTCCTACCAAAGTAAAGAGGGAATGATTTACAGATGAATGACAGCTTGAGTAAATGGTCTCCAGTAACATACCTTGAGCGACAGCTTTCGCAGCCCGGCCTCCTTACGGTTCCCGGACTGGGCATTTGAGGCAAGAAAACAGCGACTGTCTCTCACTTGCACTGCAAGGCGGTTATTCCTCTTGGGCGGCGGCAAACGGCTCAGGTGGGACGACAGAAGGTGAGCAACATGTTTGTGGGGGAAAGGCGAACAAGAACTGGCGGCTGGTATGGGATGTGGCCAATGTACACACCATTGTAACTCGGACGATTGACCGGGGCCTTTCGCGCGGTTTTTTCCAAGTCTGTCGAACTAAGGAGGGATTTCCGTGCGGGGATAATAATTGGAGACGTGCGGTGAGAACGCCGAATGTCGCCGATGGCGCGTCAAAGTCATCGTGGCCAGATGTTACAATGATAGTCTCGTGCAAACTGCATGCCGGTAGGCGTCTGGTATTGAATTTGGGTTTGAGCTTATGTCGTCTTTTGGGGTTGATAGACAATCACAATTGAGTTCATAGCAATTCGCGAAGAAGGCGCGATCAAAACCGTAAGCTAAATTTATAAAAGAAATCATGGGTATCCTCATCTAATCTCGTTATTTCCGCCTTACGGGGAGCCTCAAACCCCAACGAAGCTTTAACACCATATCTTTTTGCGAGTAAACTATCTTACGCTGGCTTCTGCTGGGAATTGGTACCTGCTTGAGTTGATCATGATCTCACAACTGTCTGGGGTAATGGGAATTCAAAAAGTCTCCGGATTTCTGGACCCAAGTCTAACAACAGACCGTCGCGGAAAGCATTGCTCTATTCGACTAAAAGAGTAAAACTCGAGCGAAACCCCCAAAAGATGATCCACTGACTCGGCCTCTGCCCCGGACCCACTTCCCCGCGCTCGGGATCGCCACGGCGCGCGCGAATTTTGCCTCGTTGGTCATGAAGGGTAAGGCTTTCCGTTGTCTGACAATTGCTCAGACGAATTGGGGGTCATGATTGGTCTGTTCAGCCAACCTTTCTCGATGTTGTTTGCAACAGCTTCAGCCTCTAGCCATGGCATCTTGCGCTATCAGTTTCCCGAATGCCGCAGAACACCGGTAGGAAGGAAGTTCCAACCGTATTCAGTATCATCGTGAGTATATCTCGTTCATATAATCACTGTAGATGCTCCATACTCGTGCATGTCAGCGCCTTGGTCGCCTATATAAGATGAGGAGCTCGTGCCTGGTCTGCCAGATGATTCCAGCATGCCAGTCTTCTCTCTTCATCCATCTTGTTGACTCACCTGCATTCATACCCCTACAAAGGCGCTTGAGTAAACTTTCTTGTCTATCCACGAATCACATACACAAAAATGGTCCAGAAACTCAGAATCGCGGCGTCTGGCCTTGGCCGTATGGGCAAGCGTCATGCCATCAACTTCCTGCACCGCACCCCCCGCGCGCAGCTCGTTGCCGCCTTCACACCGGATGAGAATGAACTTGTTTGGGCACGACAGGAGCTGGAGCCTCACGGAGTCACTCTCTATACCGACTACGACGAGATGCTCACTCACGAGGGCCTCCAAGCCGTCGTCATTGCTACCGTTACCAAGGTGCATGCCGACCAGGCTATCAAGGCCATCAACAAGGATCTTCACGTCCTGTGCGAGAAGCCCATCTCTCTCGACCTCGCCAAGGTCAGTAGCTTCCAACCATCAATCTTGCAGACTCATTGCTTATACTCCGCAGTCCATGGAGGTCGTCACTGCTGCCCAGCACAAGCCTCATCTCAAGGTCATGTGCGGCTTCTCCCGCCGTTTCGACTCATCATACAGGGACGCCTTTGAGAAGATTGAGACGGGCTTGATCAGCAGACCTTCCGTTATCAGATCTCAAACATGTGACAAACATGATCCCAGTGGCTTCTTTGTCAAGTATGCGGCCCTGAACGGCGGTTGTTTCGTTGACATGAGTGGTTAGTATCTCTCCCGATTATCCAAAAGTGATTGGCTGCCTATACTAATAAACACTACAGTCCATGACATTGACCTGTCATTATGGTTCTTTGGCGAGGACTCCCAAGTCAAGTCAGTGTCAGCATCCGGCATTACAGCTGTTTCTCCTGAGCTGAAGGAGCACGGCGACTGCGATAATGCCGTCGGCATTGTTGAGTTCTGGGGCGGCAAGATCGCCTACTTCTACAACTCGCGTATGATGGCGCACGGACAAGAGGATACCACAGAGCTCATTGGCACCGGCGGCAAGCTCACAGTCAATGGAAACCCCCAAGCCAACTTTGTCAACTACTACGGGCCCCAGGGTATCACCAGGGAAGTCCCCGCCCACTACTACGGTCGGTTCGAGTATGCCTTCGTCCAGGAGGCAAACGAATTCACTGCCGCTGCACTGGACAACACCAAGTTGCCTCTCAAGTTGACCAACGCTGTCAAGGCTGTCCAGATTGGGTCTTACCTGCAAGAGGCGCTGGAGTCAGGCAAGAAGTTGTACTTTGACGAGATTGGCCGGCGCCTTGAGAAGCAGGCGAAGTTGTAGACGATGCTATAGGGGACAGATAGAAAGTTCTCCCTTGCTTAATGAAATAGAAAGTCTTTATTCAGTTGCTGTCTACTGAAGATGCTGTACCAGTCTGCTCACTCCCGTTTAACTGCTTTATACAAACGGGCACGTAGATTCATACGCACAAACTTCGGCATAAAGGTCAACTAAGGGCTAGGATATGATTTATAGATTATGATTCCTTGGCAGGAAGCAGATATAGCCCGCAGGCTGCATTGACTCTGCCGAAACCTAACGTCTGTCCTAGATATTGGCTAAAAACTTCTTCTCCGCGGAAAAACGTGATAGAGACAAGCAAGGTTGAGGAGACTTTCGGTTTTATCACTTCCGAGCCTCTGCAAAAAGATGCCCAAAGGCACTGTTGCAACTATCTTGTGACCACTGAGAGTTCAGTTGCTCCTCCAAGTCTTTCGTGCGCCATCCAGTCCGTTGATGTAGTTTGTCGAGTAAATCTAGGCTTTCGCGTTGCTCTTTGGGGTCCGTGAGATATATGCCACCTGTAAATGCGAACACGGACGCACTAGTCAGTCATATGCTCATTCAATACAGGATTAGGCAGGGGCGCTTACAGGCTCTCAATGCATGGGCAGCTGTAAAACTGGCATTGACTACCAGCGGGTTGCTGATCGCGAGACCTAGAAGGAGACGGAAGTTATCCAGAACTGCTTGCTGAGCGGTGTCAGTCTGATGGTACGTTGATGCCAACGGCTTGGAACTGCCGACTCACTTCTGACTCCCTTCTCCGCCTAAAGGTATCAAGACTCGGTTTGCTTAGATATGGGTTGAAAATGTGCAAGATCATGCGTGCAAGACTGTAATGTTGATATCCCACCACTAAAAGCACATGTTGTTAGCTTCCACAAGGAAAGAAGGCGAACTTTCGATATTTAGTCTCACCATGAGCAGGATGCGTCATCCATACCGTTGGAAAAGCAGACCCGTTGGCACTGGTATCATGCGGCGGGTCTACCCAGAGAGGATCCGCATGCCAAGGGTTAGAGACGAGCCAGTTTCCGAGCTCCTGGTTGAGTTTATTCCATCGATCGAGGTCTCTGACCATGGTGGGTTGAAAGGCTTAGGCGCAGGCCTGGGCGCACAAAAAGACGGCACGGTTGGCAAGGCACTCGGGATCGGAAACAACGAACGAGCTAGAACCTTTGTAGCTGTCCAAGTTGATGCTCAAAGGCTGGGATTTGACCAGGGCGACCCAATAGTCCTGGCGCAATACGATCCAACTCGCTGCTTCTCCCAGTCCACCTTTACTCGCGAGGCTGAACATGGAGTTGAGAAGTTTGGAACTGCCGGATAAATGAACGCCAAAGTCGGTATCTTCAAAAAGAAAGTCAATTTTCAAAAGACGATCGCAACCAAAGTTGGTAACTCTCACCAGTCATTTCTTCGTATTGTCTCAATATTACGATCGCCGCCAGAACTTCTTCGTTCAGGGCCTCTGTAGAGCTACCCAGGATCGGTATCAAGATTTGCAAGGCGTGGCTATAGTAGGTAGAAGGTTTGGAGTCATCGGTTCCTTTGATGGAGCAGAGGCTTCGAGATGCCAACGCTATGATCGCGTATGCAAGCAAGGGTGAATGGCATGCTCTTTTGGGCACTTCTGTTCCGAAATGTCGACGTTTATCGCTCACATCTACCTGTACAATTCTCAACATTAGCTCTCGATCACTATGTCTGAGTCCATGTACTTTCAAGACGATCACTTACCCATGTAGAGAGATCATGAATGTAGTGCATGAATAACCTCGCTTTTTCCCTGTCTTCAAATGGTCTTCCGACGCCATGTTGACTCAACGACGGGGAAATTGAGATGGATTGGAAAGAGTCATCCTGGCTGTCTCTGTATCACTGCGTCAACAAAAGCTTGAAACATAACGCAACGCGTCAGACTTACTTTGCGACTATATCTTCATCTAGGCCTCTTTGGCCAGCCCGCCTCGCAACGCTGATGTCTAGGAGCGACGGCAGAGGGCTCTTCCATATCTCGCCAGCCAAATCATGCTCAGACATCCCTCAACATGCCCACGATGCTGTCTTGAGGCAAGTTGATGTCGTCGTGATCGAGCCGAGATGAACCAAAGTCATCAAGCTGTACATACTCAGACAGGCGTCCGAACCAGGGATTGTTACAATAAACCTCGTGGTTACGGATACACGTACGGCTATTCGTAGAGATATGGACTTCGCGTAGGAAAATGTACGCGGAGTTTGGCGGATTACATTTCCTCTTTCGGGCTAGGATGTGGCGGTGCGGAGAGGGAAAGATTACCTTCTTGGGTGAACACAGGTAAACTGACCTGTGGCCCCCCCGGTTACCTGACCTGACCAAGGAAAAGGGACGTGACCTGAGCGCTCTTCTGATTAGCCCGTGGAAAATAAGTAGGTCTAGCTGACCTAATTCTAAACTAATCTTAAAATAATCTAGAATTAATTCAGAACTAATTTAGACATATTTCAGAATTAATTCTATATTATAATTTAAAAATATCAAAACATACTTATTTTAATATAAAAAATATATTCTTTTAAATATATTATAATAATTCATATATGTAATAATTAATTTAGATACAGAAAGTAAGGTTTTGAATTTTGAAAATTTATTTTAAAATATATTTTAAAACTAATTTAGAATTAGTTTAGAATTAATTTAGAACAAATTTAGAACTAATTTCGAACTAATCCTTATTAAATTTTAAAACTTAGTATTAGTTTTATTTTTAAATATTAATTTTTTTAATATTGATTTAATTAAGATATTATAAAAATATATATATAATAGTTTAATTTAATAATAAAGTATTAATACTAAAAATAACTTATATATTATTAATTTTTATTTATTGATATTAGTTTAATCCAGAATTAATTCAGAATCGATTCTAAATTAATTTAAAAATAGTTTTTTAAAAATACTAGCTTTAGTTATTTATAATATATAAAATACTTTTTAAAAATTATTATTATATATATATAATTATTTAATATTATAGTTAATATATATTCTTAATTAATTTAGAATCGATTCTGAACTATATCTAGATCACCTACGGAGTGGCACGGGCTACACTCACGTGAAGATGTGGGGCGGTCAGCTAACACCCCCCCCCCACAGGTCAGTTTACCTGTGTTCACCTTCTTGGGTCTTTTCGCATGTTCTCAAGGAGCTACCCGCAGGCCGAAGGCCCAATGATAATAACCCCGCTTTTCGTGGAGCCGACACGGAGTAGTCCGCGACCTCGGGCGTCACTTCAGCCTCGTTATTTTTGAAGCTGAAAATATCACTAAAGTTCAAGATCCTGTATAATCTCAAACGTTATTATGTTATTTCTGAAGAATACCCAATAAGATCGATCAGTAGAACTCTTTTTTTAATTGCCGGTGATTCAGGGGTTTATCAGTTGAGTCAGTCACTCACAAATTAAGCATATTCCGGTCCAAGGCGTGCAGTATCAACGCACGAGATGGCTGTCATCTCATTGCGCTCAGACTTCGGCTAACATGTGAAACTCGATTATGCAGCTTTAACTTCTGGATCACTATGTAGATCATTGGCTCTCCACTAAACCTACAGATGTACTCGAACCCTAGGTTCGCGATTTGACTAGGGTACTAATTTCATCATCATTGGCGTCTCTGAAGATGGCATGCATCAAGCTATTGGGGCCTTTTCGATTAGCACTTTACCGGTGTAATGACGTACTGCTAAGGCTCATGTAGTTACTATAATGCAATTGCTACGAAACAGGGCGGTGAAGGTAAATATGCAGCATCGGTGGGTTACAGGGATAAACATACTGGACACTTGTGGTTTGCAACATTCTGGATTCGATGTGTATCCCACCGCTTATACTGTAGTGGTCAGTCTCGGCATCTTAATGGCATTGATGTATATCTTTGCAGACTCAAATAGCCCACCTGGTACGAGTCGGAGTAGTAGCACCAGATACTGTGACAAGGTACTTACTGGGATGACGTGCAGAAGTGTAGAAGAACTCGGACCGAAGTGTCGCGATGGAATTACTAATACTGTAAAGTCACGGAGCGCCACGGAGATGGCTGGTGGTCACGTTGTGGAACTTCCTGTCAAACTGAAGAGCAAATGGCAAGCCAACTTCAATGAATGGTGGATTATGGGCAACTGGACCGATCCGCGACCCACGCCCGGTTCTATATCTGTAAATAACAAGGTGCCGGGCGCTGCCAAGGTTCCTGGCACGCTCGCCAAGCCAACTTTGAGATGAATCTAGCCGAAGTAGCCAATTGCTTTAGAGTTGCCCGGCCGGCAGGTCGGCCGGCAAGTCAAACCTCGGCGTTAGGAGAAGTCGCTCGCAAAATATCATCACGGACTTATGTGTGCATGGTCTTGGAAGCGATCTTTACGCAGTGACACAAGTTTATTGAGACATCTAATTGCAAGAAGCCGAATGTAAGATACGTGTACGAAGGAGAACACTCGGCATCCTGCACAGGATTCGGAGGGGAGATGCTGCCTAGGCGAATTTCCACCCATCGCTAAGATCCGTGGGTCTGTTTCGTGAAGTCATTCGTTGGGAGCATCTAGAGAATCTGGCATTTAGCCTCCAGGCCGATGATTTTCAGCATCGGTAAGAAAGGATGAGCTCCAGTCACTAATTGACGATTATCATGAGACCATGGGCTTGACTTGGAGGTTGCAGAACGTGGATTGACTTTGGGAGTAACACTCAGCGTGGCGCCGCACATGCGTTTCAGCGGGCCTGGTGACTTGGGAAAGATAGACTCCGACCCCATACCCATATGCGATTCCAGCGTGAACTCAGTTAGCCTTGCCACTAGAATCGGAGTAATACGGTCCTGGAAGCAAGTGATAGTTTTGGTGAACGCGGACAGCCAGTCTGTCTTCTCCGATGACTTAGCGAGCGAGTTTTCAGAGGCCTTTCCCGTAGGCTCTAGGCTCATCCTCTTGAGTGGGGCTCCCAAACCGAAACCAGCTATGGCATATTTGATTAACGGGCCTCAAGAGGATATATTCATGAATAACCCCACCCCTCATCTGTAGCAAAGCTTAGGTAGGGCCGTCAGACGAGGAGATATTGTCCTCGCATTCATGAATGAATGGATTTAGCGGACGTGAGGAGGAGACTTATTCAAGATCAAAATGGCGGAAAATGCGAATGAGCATTTCCTAAATCCGAAGAGCTCGAGTAAATAATCTGGCCTCTGGCAGAGTAAATTACCTGAAGCCGTTGCGGTCCCGAATCAGGCAGACGAGAGGCGCCATTGAAGTCAAGGCCACTACCACTGAAGAGCGTGGTAAGATCCCTAGAATTGTATCAGGTGAACTTAGCTATACCATCAAAATTTCCTGCGGAAGCGCAGCCTCCGAATGCACACTGATTCCTTCAGGAAGGTTATCATGCTCATCTTCGCTAGAAGCCGATATTGAAAACCGCCCGGGCTGATCTAGGGCTTTCAGATACGTGTCTATCACGTGAAACGGCGGCGCGACGGGCAAGGCGTGATGCCATTGAACTCCCACCACTCTCGGTTTGACAGACACTTCAGATCCGTATTCGGCAACTTGAATAGCCGTATTACATAGAAGAGCTGAACCTCTGGATTAACACTCTCCATAATAACCGGGGTAATTGCTGGAGTTGAGATCTCGTAAAGTCGATGCTTCATGAAGCCGTCGACGGGCCTACCTCACACTCCGACCCTCGTATTCCATCGTGTACGACCATAAGCTACACGTACATGATGACAGCACCAATAGCCTACATTAAGCCTGCAATTCTTACCCTCTACAAGATAACCTTTTGAAGTCGCAATTATAAGCATGATATAGAAGAACAATGCCGACAATGGACGACTAGAAATAATCACTTTCACGGAACCTGCGTCTTAGGATAAGGTAAGTAGCGATATTAATCATATTAAGCGCATTGCTGCTACTTGAGACACAAAAGCACGCTGATATCAACAAAAAGCCTCCCAGATCCGCTTCCCACCCCCTCATCGTCTACTGATTCTGGCTCAAGATCACATCGGCAGCCTTCTCACCGACCATATACGTAGACACAGCAGTAAACGTGCCAGGAATCCTCGGGTACACCGAGGCGTCAACAACTCTCAAGCCATTAACCCCCCGTACCCTGAAGCTGGAGTCGAGCACAGCCATTGGGTCATTATCGGCGCCGATAGGGCACGTCGACGAAGCATGGTGACCCCACGCCGTATCCTTGATATACTGCTTCACAGCCGCGTCACCCTGGACGCCTGCGCCAGGCAACTCCTCCTTGATGGGCACCAACTGCCGCTTGAACGCGTCGCGAGTAAGCTTCACGGTCTCCGTCATGGCCTGTAAATCAGCCTCGGCGTTGCCGGAGCCGGTATCAAAGTAGTTGTAGAGAATATCCGGCACGTCGAGCGGATCAGCCGTGCGCAGCGTCACCGAGCCGGCCGTGTTGCGCGGGTGAGACTTGAGAATCGCCCAGGTGAACCAGTCGTGCTCAATGGTCGCGTTGACGCTGTAGCCGGGGAAGTAGCCCCTAAAGTTGACGGGTCCGCCGAACGCGAACACGTCCCACTCGTTGCGCTCGGTGGTGCTGCTCTTGTAGAACATTGTCGCCGCGAAGCCCGAGGACTCGTAGATGCCGCGGTCGCCGAGGATAGGGGTGTTCCAGCGCGCGAGGCACGGGTCGGATTGCCCGTTGAAGCCGAAGGTGCAACCGTTAAGAGCGCTAAAGTCGGCGGGCGTGCGACCCTGGACGGCGATTTCGTAGTGGTCTTGCAGGTTCGTGCCGACGCCGGGGAGGTCTTTAACGATGGGGATGTTGAACTTGCGCAGCTCGGCGGCCGGGCCGATGCCACTAAGCTTAAGGATCTGCGGGGAGTTGTAGGCGCCGCCGGCAATGATGACCTCGCGGGAGGCGGTTGCTGTGCCGCGGGTGCCGGCGCCGGCATTGCGGGAGCGGGGGCTTGCGCGGTACAGGTATTTTCCGTCGAGGAACTCTACACCGGTAGCCTTAGGCGGAGAGGAGTTGTCGAAGAGGACTTTGGTGACGTGACAGCTAGTGCGGACGTCGAGGGGGTATCGCTTCGCGCCGGTGATAGTCTTTGCGTCACGGACGGCGACGATGAACTCGCGGGAACCGACACGGTGGGCGTCGTTGGAGGAGATGGGGATCTGGTAAAAGCCAGGCGTCGTGTCGCGGCTGGCGGCCACGTTGTTACCGTCGCCAGCGAGCAGGGTGGCGATGTTGAAGACTAAATTTGTCTCGTTTCCGAGGGCGAATGCGCCTCCGGTGACAAGGCTCAAGAGCTGAGGGTCGAGAAGGGCGAGGTTGAGAGGGGCAGTCTCGGTGCTGTACCAGCCATTGTATCCATGGCCAGGAACACCGGGGAGAAGGTAGCGGTTGTTTTCCATCCGGATGAAATAGTTTCGCATGTTGTCTGCTGACCAGGACGAATCACCGGTGAGGCTGGCGATGTAGTCAAAGTCGGAGCGGTGAGGGTAGACAGCAATGAGTGCATTATGGGCGGTGCAGCCTCCGAGGGTGCCAGAGCGAGGGTACAGAGTTCCCTTCATCTTGGAGCCGGAGGGCGGGTTGAGGCCGGTGTACTCGCCGCCACCTGGTGTCTCGTATGTGGTCTTGAAGTCGCGAGCTTGCCTTGCTTCGTCGGCATAGTGGCGGACGAAGAAGTCCCATGCCATGGCGTCGTCTTCGGTGGACTTTGCTTGGTAGGCTGGGACGGTGTAGTTCTCGTTGGCTCCCTGGTCATCGCCAGCTTCGATGAGAAGGGTTTTGCGGCCGGCGAGGGCGAGACGGGCAGCCAAGACTCCGCCGCCGGCGCCGGAACCGACGACGATGAACTCATAGCCGGTCAGGTCGACAGCAGCGACGAGACTTGTGGAAGCGGCCAGGAGGCCGAAGAGATTCGTTAACCTCATGGCGATGTCTGTTGTGAAAAGCGGCTTGACTGGAGTTGTAGGTTGAGTCAGACATGGGAAATCCAGAAGACGATGATAAACTTGGGGATAATACACACCTTGAGAGATTCGTCGACGCCGAGGTATCCGTAATTACTTGCAGATCTTGATACCCATCCCACGAGGGATCGCCAGCTCTTATAAGCCACGATCGACGAGAAACATTTATGCGCATATGGTGGTGATCTCTTTGGGGAGGCAGCTAGTGGGCAATTAATCTCCAGGGACTCGGCATGACGAAGAATGCCACCTTGATCCATGTCCGCGCCGCTGCGCTTAGAATTAGTCGATAGCCCGGACACTGTTCCGGGCCTTCTCGGCGCGGGGTCACTGGCTCGGTCCGCCAAGACATTGCTGACGCCTCCCTTTCGTGCTTGATTGAGTCAAGCTTTTGAGTTGTCTTTTTGGGAAAGACAAAGGAAAGTGATGACATTGTAGATATTTGCGAATTCCAAACCAGACCAAGGGGCTTTAAGAAGCGGCGAAGGTTTATCAAGGGATACGAGAACCTCAACTATTAGACGAGGCACGAAGGGTTGGTAGGATATTGAGTTATTTTCTCCTGAACCTAAGGAGCCAGTGAGAGGAGAAAGCTGATAGGGGAAATATCAAAATTGGTCCATCTGGAAGAAGAATATCGGATCGAGAAGTTGTCGATGTTGGGTTACTTCGGGGCTGCGCTCGTGTTGAGCAACACAGATCATCTGATGCAGAAATAGCAGTCACTCAGCCGGGCCATTCCTTGCACAGTCCTCATCTCAACTTTTGGATCCCTGTCGTCCGAATGCTCGCAGGCTACGCAAAACGATTTGCGGTTGTTGTTTTGCCCCCTTGGACTGGGTAAAATTTACAGTTCACTAGACCGCGCGGGATGGCCCTTCGCCGGACAGGGTATCCCATGCTCTCAACGCCAGCAATTCAACGACCTCAAGGACGACATTAGACGTGCGGAGCGGCGTTCGCAGGCGGCTTCACTTTTCGGAAGTGGCTGCGATGACGATCATTGTCGCATACAGCAGTGCTCTAGCAATCTGCCGAGACTGTTAGCACACCTCTTTCAGTGATGGCGGTTCGCTAGTCTTTTGCTAGTGCTTGCCTCACCCTCCGCCGCGAGCGCTGCAATGCAACACTGAATCTTGAATTGGCGGGTCTTCCCCGCACTGCACTCACTGCAGTTATGTACTCCGTAGTCTGCTCTGCGGGTTTGGTTGATCTCGGCCGTGAATGTGCTCCGTCGAGAGAGGGGTGGTTCGGGATCTCATGCAAGACTGAGACTGCGAGGTGATGAGTTACGCGCGAAGTGATGGAAGCTACCGAGGTAAGTTGTGAGACTGACAGCGGGCGGGCGACTCAACATGACGGAGATGGCGTAGGAGTAATTCTTGAGCCGGTGGGAGGCTAAGCGGCTCATTTTCCGCAAGTCAATTCGGGCGATAATGGAGTTGGGGCCACATTGTGATTTTGGATTTGTTGTTGAGCAGCAACTGTCGTCGAGGATATCTCAACCGGCCCTTCTCTATCGCATCTTGCGTCAATGCCCATCAGAGCGTCTGCCGTTCAAGGAGAAAGCATGCTGAGGTAGCAGATATCGTCACCACTGTCAAGGCGAGTGAAGGGTAGCATTCGAGGTCATGTCAGGGCGTCAGCATATCCTCCCTGTTTCTTGCTTCTTCCCGTGTCCCTCCCTTTCAAGCGTCCCATACCTAGCGGACATGGAATACCCCGAGACCCCAACGGACTCGAGAAGACGACAAGGATGGGAAAAATCGCTGCAGCGAAGTTTGCGAATATCTTGCTGTTCACGTGCGAAAGCAATGAATCGCTCCTCGAAAGATCGACAGTCCTTGCTCGTTGACGTGGTACCCATAGAGTTCGGACAAAGATCGACCGGCTCCCCAGTCCCAGCCACGTTGTCGCGACCTCGCACGTTCGCACTGACTTGCCAGCCTCGGATCTCTTCACCGTTGCCAGTCAACCGGATTCAATGTCGGGCAATTGAAGTAATATGTTGCGAGGTCCTCGCATTGTTCAACATCACCAGTCTGCGCTGCCTCTTCGAGACGACATGGTTGGCGAATCAAGCTAGAGGTAAGGTAGAGCGATGGGGAGGGTTCGTGGAGCGGAGTCGTGAATAAGCTTAATACGCCGAAGCCCAAGTCGTGCAGCACAAGTGCATTTTTTTTCGCCGCCGGCTGTGCTGTTGACTCGGGAAGACTTGATGTTTTGGCTACGACGTTTGGCTGGTTGGAGGAACAAACCCTCCGGGGAGTTCGTTCGCTCGTTGGAGCCGGAAGGGAAGGAAATGGGAGCTCTCTGAATACGGCTCTCTGATTGGCCGCTCGGTAGTCCGTGGTGTCCCGTGGCTGAGACCCACCCGACGGAGCTCTGACCTGACTACTCACCCTTCAACAATGAACTAGAGCTCAGATTACTCAACGACCAGCATCTGTAGTGTAGTGGTTATCATCCTTGCCTTCCATTCCTCGGATCAGCAAGGGACCCGGTTTCGATTACCGGCGGATGCATCACGCTGGTTAACTTTTTGCATTTTCCATGAATGATCTTATGCCCCTCCCATTTTTGATTCTTTTCAACGTATGGAGTAGTTTCCTTCATTTTGTTTTGGAATCTCTCAGAAAGGTGTGCAATCGCACGGTTGGTGGTGTCCAGTTGGACGCGCAGGTGTAGACTTCGAATGAAGCGTTTCGGGGAAGACCTGCGATTCCGTGACTCCGACTAGGCACTTTGGAGAATGATGAATGGTATGTATGCACGAAGTCTAATATCTCCCCTCTAATTCTCAGTGAACGTCTTCAACAGGTGCAATGTACAATTATTTCAAAAAGCTATTATTGTCTTGAAGAGAGGGATGGATTTGGATTTCTCGTTCCTGGCAGTGTATGTATTTGAACGCAACATGCGGCCACGTTGATTATCATCATCATCATTACAACTACCTCGAGCTACATTCCTGCCTCAGACGATAATAGCATTAAAGTAACCCCCCCCCCCAATATCCCATCCACCCTCCCTCCACTCAAATAGTAAAAGTCCCATTCACCCTCAAATCCCGACTGCTAGCCCCAACCCAAACCCCATACTCACCCTCACTCAACCGCCACTGCTGTGCACTCACATCCCAAAAGCTCAAATCCCGCCTCGTTAGCGCAAACTCCACCGTCGCGCTTCCGCCCGCCTCGACATACACCCTCTCGAAGCCCCTCAACTGCTTCGCGGGCGTGCCCTCTACGGGAATACCAACATACAGCTGCGCGACCTCATGGCCGCCCACGCCGCCCGTATTCTGGACCGTCACGCTCACGGAGACGACATCCTCCCAGAGGGCGGGGTGTCCGCCCTGAATAATCGCGACGCTCGGATCCGGGATACCGGCGCTCACGCCCGACGCGGGACTCGCGGAGAGGGAAGAGTAGCCAAAGGTAGTATACGATAGCCCGAAGCCGAACTCGTACCGGGGCGAGATCCCGTCGCGGTCAAAGGCGCGGTAATCGATGAACAGACCCTCCGTGAAATCATCCTGCGGGAACGGGCCCGCTTCGACAGTCGAGTTGAGGAGGTTACCGTAGTCTGACTCGGCGCGGGCGACGGTGTAAGGGAGTCTGCCGCTGGGGTTGACGTCGCCGTAGAGGATGTCGACGAGGGAGTTGCCCGATTCCTGGCCGGGTAAGCCGGCAAAGAGGATTGCTGTCACGTTGGGATGGTCTGCCCAGGCTTCGACAACGCGGGTTCCTGTAGGAACTTCGGTTAGCGGTGGCTATGCTAGATAGTAGCATAAGACTTACCGGCAGAGTGCAACACGACAATCGTGTTGGAGCAGTTGGCCGCGACGTTGTTGACCAAGTTATCGCTAAACTCGTCCGTCAGGCTTGGTCGGTCGTATCCCTCTGAGGCCCACGCGTTGATAAAGACCAGACATGCCTCCGAGTTGACGTAGTTGGGCTGCGGGTTCTCAGAGTAAAAATCCCACTTAACCACTCCGCCGTCCGCGATAACACGGTCCTGGATGGCCTGGAAAGGAGTAATGACATATGGCGGCGTCGTCGTCCCGGAGCCGCCACCAGAAAGCAACGTCCCGTTGAAGGTATCCGCCAGTACAGTACCCCATGACGGGCCATAACTCGTGCTGCCCCATGGCGTGGGAGGCAAGCTAGCATCGTAGCCGTACACCGTCAAGAACTTGGGGTTCTTGAACGGCAACGTGCCATTGACGTTCTTCACCAGCACGGTGCCGGCGGCGCCAATCTCACGAATGATCGCCTTGTGCCCGTTCTGCACATCGACGGGCGTGTGCTTCTGGAGGTTCGAGTAGGCTCCGACGGCTGGGTAGTCGTCGCTGTCCTGGCCGATGTAGTACCACGCCGCAAGGATTCTTGTCGTCATGTCCTCGACGCGTTCACGGGTGACACTGCCGTTGTTGACTGCCTCGACGAGGGATGCGCCCCAGAAGGCTTCGTTTGGCATGACCAAGTCGAGACCTGCGTTTGCGGTTGCCACGCCGGCGTGTTGTGCGCCCCCTGTGGTAATTGTAAGCAGCGGCCATGGAGACCAGAAAGCAAGAGAAACTTACAGTCGCTGACAACGAACCCTTCAAACCCGAGCTCCGTCTTGAGGACTCCATTGAGCAACTTGGAGTTTTGGCATCCATACGAGTTGTTGGCGCGATTGTAAGAACACATGACCGACGCAGCGCCCTCCTTCAAAGCATCCATGAACGGGAAAACATAAAGCTCATGCAACGTCCTATCATCAACATTGGAAGATCCGGCCTCGCCTTCTTCAACACTCGGGTTCCGGCGGTACTCCTGCTCGTTGAGAATCCAGTGCTTCGGGCACGCAATGGTTCCAGCATCCTGCATTCCCTTGGTAATACCACCGACGCCAACAGATGACAGGTACGGATCATTACTCAGACCCTCCCAGTTTCTGCCGCCGCGCGCGATACGACCCAGGGGTCCGCCGACGGGTCCAAGGCCGACATTGATACCCTTACCGCGGAACTCGGCGCCCAGGGCCTCGCCGTAGGCATACGAGAGGTTCTTGTCCCATGTCGCACCGAGGTGGATGCCGGAGGGGAACGCCGAGACAAATTCCTGCGCGCGGACGCCATCCGGGCCGTCTTGGAGGCAGATGGGCTCGATGCCGAGACGAGGAACGGAGCCTGTGTTGCCGGTGCAGAGGCCATCCCAGCCATGGGTGAAGTTTGCGAGTTCCTCGACGGTCATCTGAGCGGCGAGGGACTTTGCGCGCTGGTACGCTGTGGCCCATTTCTCATTGGTCGTTCCATTTCCCACGGCTATTTGGTTCTTGGTTAGGTTCATGTCACGGTATGCTCAGGTTAAGAGAGAAATCAGTACTGACGCGTGGGGTAGACGGCTGGACTTTGGCCATAGTAAGGATCTGTATCATTGGTATAGCTATCTTGAGCAGCGCAGAGCGTGAGGCCAGCAAGGGCCGTCGCCAACGTCGAAATCAAGTTGTTGACCATGTTGAGGACCCAATTGAAGAGCACAGCTTGAGCTTGCAGACTCTCTGCTCCATGGTCCCCGTACGCAGGAAATCCAACCACTTAAGAACTTCCCCTCTTGTCGTGCCTTTTCCCGCGTCATCTTTCCAACTTCTCCTCGGACTGAGATGAGTCGACGGCCGACATCTAGTCCCCGGCACCGCTGCGCAGTACTGTGCACGCCGTCGGCCCTTCTCCCTAGTCGACGGTGTTCCCATGATCACATTCAACTTTTCGCCTCAGCCAGATCCACCTCCACTCGGAATCCGTCTTCCAGGAGTCCAAAGGCGCAATGATGATCTCATCAACGATGCGACGCCGGCCACTTGGGCAAGCTTTTTACGGTGGTAGTCTGTGAGGAAACCCCATGTCTCCCCAAGTCGGGGAAAACTCCATGTCGGTCCACGTTGTTGGTGCCATTTCTCAACGGTGCGGGGGAGAACGGTGTGGATGGCCGTTGGTGGCTAGTTTGCCTAGTTTTGGTAGTCCCATCGCAGGTTCAACCAGCTAAGGATGCGAAGCCAGGCCACGAGTAGTTCGTCTGGAGATATTCCATGCAGCCTGGAGGCTCTTCGGCGGTATTTTCTTCGGCGCGCGGGGAAATCGTGGGGAATGGAGAATGGAGAATGGAACGACCGGGGTTGTTTTAGATGGCAGGTATTATAGGTAGCAATACCGGAGAGTATTCCCATGTCACCTCCGCATCTCCAGCGCGATGCGATGCCGGCATGTGGGAGAATGCGGGGAACGTCGTAAGATTGGGACTGGTCGAATTCCACTTCTGGACTGGTTGGAGTCCTGGGACGGAAAGCTCTTCGGCAATGAAGTTGGTCAACTCGTGTCCGAAGTCGGTTTGTAAGTATCAATTCTCACACTACTCCTCCATCATCGTCGATGAACGCGGTGGGGTGGCAGCCATCGGGAAAACACCGGTTGTGAGAACGTCTGACTCACGAAGAGCGTGCGAGCAAGACGTATAAGCGAGCCGGTTCGATTGGCTCTTCGTCCTTGCTGGCCTATTTCAGATGGAGACGATTGTGATCCCCTGTTGGTTCGTCCGAGTGGCGTGGTGTATGAATTCTGGAGTAATATCTCCCGGGTCATGCCTGTCGGTACTATGCCATGGATTACCACCGATGACGGGAGGGCGGCCACACACGACGTCGGACATAATTGTCTAGAGCAGTGTACTCTAACGGAAGAGCAACCTCGGCAAAAAAGATGAAGATCATCACGGGACATCGTCCCCAGGCCGAATGTACCCCAGCCTCGGGTAGGGAGTAGGATAGTTATAGCTGGTGTCCATGACGAAGGGTGGGTGATCCGGGTTCTACAAGGACTGTAAGTGATTGCTTCCAACCCTCCCAACGTAGATTGAACATACATAGAACGAACCCCCCGGTTTATCAAGTCGGGCAAGCTGATTTCTTTCATCTAACCATTCGTCCTGGGTCTTGACACGGCGCTTGCACCAAGTGCATCTTGGGACGGTCTCTTGCGCAACGCCGGCACCGCAAGGGCAATAGAACTGACGGCAGAGCTATTAGCAGGCGTAAAGCAACTACTCACGTGGCTCAATTGACAGGAACTCACATTGCGCCATTTGCCATATATCTCGAGTTGCTTGGTCTCTGAGGCTTCATCGGGACCCCATTCCTCTGGTTGGTTGAGCACATTGTTTTGGCCCGACGCTTCCTGAGTTCGCGTGTCGTAATACGCTGTGGTCTCTTTTCTCTGCGCGTCTTCACATTTGGTACAGAGCCACCTTAGACATAGGTTGCAATCGCATGTGTCGCTGAGTTGTAGCTTCCGATTATCACCTTCGAGCTGGAAGTCACAATCGCGGCAAAGACACATGATGTTGAGAGGGCGCCAGTTGTAGCGCGGCTCGACATAGCTTTCCTCCACGCACAGAAGCCGATCGTAGTACCTGCACTCCTCACAGACGTTGATACCACATCTCCGGCAGGGCAGAGCTCCAGCCTCGTCGCATTTGATGTTGTACAGCTTGACTTCGATTTCCTCGTCCCCGACAACCATGGGAGGGAGGCCGCAGAGAAGAGTCCAGTAGTTTGGACAGTAGCGTCCGCTAAAGTTTTGGCGTTGCACTAAGCCGCGGCCATCGCAGAGACAGAGGCTTTTCAGCTTCTCGAATATTGTACGGGAACCGAGGATGTGGGCGTGGTGGTTACGGTTCGTCTGAGCTATGTGAAGAAGGTCCAAGGCTGAAACATATTCCGCGAGGATGGACAAGATCGGATAAGACGAGATGAGGTGCGAAATGGACGGAGTCGGTGATTTCGGGGCCATGGAGAACATCGAGTGCCCGACAGATCGCGCGGCATACAGATCGATGTCGCATGAGCCTGTGAGGTTGTCTTTTCTGAAAATTTACGACACGTGTGTTCAGGAGTAGATTGTTGCCCGGCCACGGCTCATGGAAGGCGAGTCATCACTGGGATGTGCCTGTCTCAAACCAGGGGGCCGGCCGGGGATGGCGCAGTCCGAAGGTGCTGAGGCCGAGCCACATGTGGCTGGATGAACCACTCGCCTCAAGTCTGTGCCTGATATTATCGTGCTGACGATGAGGTGAGCATCGTGCTGGTGGCCGTTGGTCGAAAGAGAGTCAATTTCGTCAGTTTCGCCGAGAATTCTTGATGGAGCTTTTGCTTTGCTGCATCGGATGACAGGAATTCAAATTGACGGCACCTCAAGGCCGCATTAGGTTCGAGCCTTTGTCCGCAAAGGATGGTGTGCCATGGAGCGACGCCGGGTAGCTGCCGAAGATTGAAGCAGGCCATTGGATCATTCTCCACAGCTGCCAGAGTCAAGAAAGTGATCGGCATGACGGGAGCTTCGAGATTTCCGTAGAGCTCGGAGCTGGCGACGTCAGCTTCGGTCTTCGTCTTTGATGGCTTTACGTTGGACTGGAGTTGATACAAGTGTCAGAGAGCGTCTGGTTTCATCGGATGTTGGTGGAAAAGGTTGTTTCAGTCGGTAGCTTCGGCAGGGTCCAGCCTTGACAGCCCCGTTTCTAGCTGTTCTAGAACGTTGAGCCGTGGTGGGAGGATGAACCACTGTGACGTTGATTTGGTTCCAAGGTGAACATGGGAATGGATAAGTCAAGGTGAGCAAGGTGACATTGGTGACATTCAAAGGTGAGCAGTGGATATTCCAGATTGCCAGATATTTTCCGGACGCAGCGATGGTCAAGCGCCTGGGGAGGTGTGAGATCATCTGGATCGCTCCTGCTGGAATGGCGCTGAAGAGTGTTGGAGAAGGAGCTACTGGGAGCTTCCCAGGCAGAAAGACCCATAAAAGTGAGTCACAGCCAATCATCGCCGCCATTCGACTGTGGCTCCAGGGGGAGTCTCCGCTCTGGTGGCCTGTGCGACATAAGGCTGCACCGCAAACGGCCAACAGCAACGCAGCAGCAGCAGCCAAAGAGGTCCTCACAGTGCAGGTGGCAGGCACTCTCGGGGGTGGTGCGCGGATGAGATAAGCCAGGTCCGATAAGGATAACACACCTGACCGAAGCTCCAACCTTATCGCGACATCATCCTCGTCGCCTACACCATCCCATCCTGTCCTGTCCTATCCCGTCCCGTCCCATCCCAACCGTCTTCCCGTCCTTCTCTCTATCGCTTCCTTGTTCCTCTTTACATCCTCATCCTCCCCTGGCTCACCTTGGCTTCGCATCTTGGCTTTGCTCTTCCCATCATCACCTTAATCCTATTCCTTTCTACTTAAATATGAATCGCTCCAACTCTTGACCTTTTTGTCGTGAAGCACTTCCTCTCTTTCTCCCCCATTCAACATGGCCAATTCCCCGTCCCACAGGTCTAGCCGAAGCCCAGCCTCGTCCACCTCGGCCGGCCGAGACTCCACGTCCCTTTCACATTCCAGAGACCGCCGTGATGCACCCTCCACGTCAGCCTCCGCCGCTGCCGACCATGTGCCGGTTGAGACATTGGTGGAACACCTGCTCGCCGCCAAACGCTCGCTCTCGTCCATGACGGCCGTCTTGCGAGCAAACGATATCGCGACCGATGCACGCCAGGCCCATGAGGAGGCAGTTATCCTGTATGCCGAAACCCAGTTCCTGCGACGCGCCATCTCTGAGCAGCTGGCGCTGTTGATGAAGGTTCGCCGTGGTCTCAAGAGAACCTACGATGCCGGCAAGCGCGACTTCAAGCACCTGGTCAAGACCATGGATGCAACCAACGAGAAGCTGCAGGAGACTATGGCCATGCTCAAGAATACAACTGTGGAAGCTGTCTTCAGACCGCCGGGCGAAGAGCGCCGCAATCTGATGGACTTTGTGGACGAAAAGAGCGTCCACGTCATGGTCGAGGCTCTGAAGCAGAGCCTCGGCGAGCTGCAGGTGTGTAAACGTACCCTGCTGCCTCTGGATTTCCCACACTATCTATGATAGTCTAGACGACTGACGGAATGAATTACCTGCAGGCTATCCAAACATCCTTTGATGGCGATCTCCTTCGCTTCGACGATGACCTGCGAGCACTAAAGAAAACGATGACGACGACACCCCTGCCTCGAATGCCCTCCGACTCGTCACAATACGACCCGATACCCGAGCTTCTCGGTTCTCTCGTAGACAGTTCACATGACATGGCCCAACTGCTCACGTCATTGACTAAACACTTTGACTTGTGCGTCACAGCGGTGCGGACGACAGAGGGCGGCGCGGCTCTTGCTCGTCGTAGGGCGGCGGAGGTGACGCAGTCACAAGGCGGCGATGGCGTATCGTTGTCTGGCGTAATCGCTGACCAAGAGTCGCAAATGCCCGACCTCGAACCGATAACGATGAAAGACCGGGCGGACATGCTGAATGTTGTGGTTAGCGACGCATCAGAGGTCGAGAGTGTCATCCAGGAAATCAACAAGACACTCCAGACCATGGAAGAGGAATTTTCAGCCATGACTGGACAAACAGGACAGATCAAATTGGCGTTCCTCGGCACCCTGCAAGGGTTCACTGCGCTGGAAGAGATGGGCGCTCGTATGGCCAGCTACATTGCGAGCGAGGCCGAGTTCCTCCAGCGGTGGGAGGATGAGACATACACCATCTACAACAAGCTTGGCGAAATGGACGACCTTCGAGACTTTTACGAAAAGTACGCGGGCGCTTATGATAACCTGATCCTGGAGGTCGAGCGGCGCCGCATGGTAGAGGACAAGATTACAAACATATGGAAGAAGGCGATGGATAGCGTTGACAAACTCGTCGAAAATGATCGACGGGAGCGCGAAGGATTCCGCCAGGATATTGGCGAGTTCATCCCCACGGATCTATGGCCGGGCATGGACGGCGGAATGAAGAGGTGGGAACTCGTCGCGGTTGACGACGGCACCGCCGAGGACGACGTGTCGGGCGGGCAGCGAAGCACGCCGGCGCTGGACCGAAGCGTCGTGGACGCTGCTCGAGACCGATTGGAGAGGAGCCAGCAGCGGTAGGAGCATTGCAGTCTTTCGGATTGGCTCCTGTGTTGACTTAGATTGTTTGAGTGTAAGGATTCACCGGGATATGGCGTTCACAACATGGTAAAGACGGCAGCCTCCAGATAGGCAAGGGGTACGGTTTCATGGGTTGATGGTTTGGGCGGCGGCAAAGTCTGTTTTGATTATTTTTTGGCTAAGCATTTCATCTTCTTCGGTCTTGTATCAAGCGAAGTATCTTATCAATACCATAAGTTCAATGACCTTCATGGCTCCAGCGACTGGCTCCATCCCCAAGTCGCACGTGTGCTTCTCTACTACACTGTCTCTCCTGGCCCTTGGGATCTTCCGTGATTGTAGGTGCTCCATGGTTCTGGCTGATGTCCATCAAACCCCAGCCGCATTGGGTATTTGTCGGGAGCTGGATTGCCATCAGTCTCTCCCTTCGGCGGTTCCGTTTTCAACCAAGTGTCGGGGAATGATATACATCTGCATTTCTAAACAAGGCTCGCGCGGTATTGTCCAAGGTTACTGGGTAAGAAGGTGCCCAGGAGAATATCGCTTCGATTGCTTCTTTGCAGAACAATAATTCTCTGCCTTGAGTCTCTCGCTTGCAGGCAGCCCTCTCTTAATCATCCCTCAACCACGTAACACCTCCCGCAACAACTTGGTAGATCCCTCCATTGGGGGACATCTGCGTAGGGGCTACATTGTTGTTATACGTACCCCCAGCTCCGGCCCGAATCCGCCAGACAATCTCGCCAGTCCGGAAATCTATGGCGGTGAAGTACCATACATACAATCCCTGGCCAGCAAGTTCCTCGTCCTGCGTGTAAGAGTACACGAGACCATTCGCAGTCGAGAGACTAAGAACGCTCGTCGAGCGGACCTCCAAAGCCCACCGGACCTCACACTTACCCTCAGGCGTAATGTCCACCCGCGTAATTCCAGGTGCCAGGGACGCAAAGTCGTTGAACTCGCCGTTGATATCCACCCCTTCGCCTAGATCCTGCAGTTCCGGGGCCCCGTAGTTGTTATTCACGACGACGCTGTACGTCAACCCGTCAAAGTACCCGACCATGGCATTCTCATTCGCGCTAGCGCCGGATCCGAATAAAGGGACCTGGCAGACCAGTGGCAGCTCGCCTTCCGCGAGACTTTCAGCTGAAGCAGTGACTTGGCGGTAGATCAAGAGCTTCACTTGCGCGTCGGCGTTATCCGTGATGGCGACGTACTTGTCACCGACTAGGGACGGGGTTGACCCCGAACCCTGCGAGAAGCCGCCTGGCTTAGCAGCGGTACCGGCGTCATATGTCTCGTTCCACAGCGCGGTGATTTTTCCGTCGCTTTTGCTCGGTCTGAAGGCGAACATGTGACCGGTGCTGCTCCTGTTGGTATCTGATGCGAGGGGACCGGTGTTGAGGTAGACTGTCTTCCCGCTGACGGCGATTGAGTTTTCGATTCTCTGGCCGTCGAGAGTGATAGTCCGGATTGTTCCGTCTGGGGTCACGTATCCGAGGATGGAGGAGTCACTTGCAGTAGAGGTTGTCGCGAGCGCAACGGACGTGAACCACACGTTCTGATCCTCGTCGACGTAGCTGCTCACGACGCCGTGGTTCTGAGGCAGGGTCGTAGTGAGATCGATGTCCCGATGAGGGATGAATGTGGTACCGTTCGCATCGTCGACTCTCTCGACTTCGAAGATGTGCCTCTCCATTGTGGGCAGGATGACGGAATCTCCAGCGACGGTGGCGTACGGAGAGAGCAATGTCTGTCCTTCAGGGGCCCAAGACCCTAGCATGTTCATGGCATCCGGGTCAAAGGCTGCGATGCAGAAGTACGGCTCTGCGGCATCCGTGCAGACGGAGCGCGCCGTCAGTCGGTTGTCGCTGTGCCAGTACTGCGCTGATATGGCAACAGACCGGCTGGAGACGTTGGGAGACACGCCGAGGGGACCATCCCAGTCGTTCGTCCTGGTGTTGCCGCCGTCCTGGTGGAAGCCAACTACGTCGGGGCTGTAGCGAGTCTTCTTTGGTAGAGGCTGTGCTTGAGCTGGAAGTCCGATGAATGACTGAGCAGAGACGTTCTGGCTTTCGAGAACGACGCCGGTGTCTTCTAGGGGTGACGGAGAAGCCTTCGTCGGTTAGAAGATGGTACTTTGTCTATGGCTTCGATATCAAGGAGACTTTCAGGAACGTACAAATTGACCCAATGCAGAGTGAAGCTGCAGTGAATTGGCTAGCAGAACCGCAATGAACTTCTTATTGTTGCTCATGTTGAAGTTGTCGATGCGAATGTAATGGCGAAATGGCTATCGAGATGTCCTTGTGGTGAGAACTTGAAAAGGATCCCTCTGAAATCTTCATCTCTCTTCCTATATATACCATGTATGAGAACATTGCTATTAAGCCATCTAAGTAGATTCTCTATAGCATCGATCATACGAGTCGCGGGGGTAGTGGTCAGGAAGGTGCCGTATCTTGGCATAGTGTGCCAACACTATAATTGATTGTCAACTCATTTCCGCGGTGTTGACTGTCTGCGCGGGAACTCAGCCACACCACCGCTGTCCACATTTTTATTCCTCGGACTGAATATCGTCAGCCTCGCATTCGCATAGAGGTCAATTTGTGCTCTCTCGATGATTCTGGAGCGAGGCGCTGGGATAGTCGTATTCGCTATCCGAAGCTATTGGCTCCTTGCCAGACTTGGCGGCGGCGGCAACCTACAGCCTGGCATTCTCTACTCGTATATTCAATCTCAAGAGAGCGAAAATGAGAAGCAATGTGTCGGCCTTCTTTATGAAGCTTTTGAGCGGATCCTGACTTACAGGGTAGATAAGGATAAAGGGGGTTCTTGGAAGGCCGGCCTTTTCAGGTTGCGGACGTCTCACCAAGACATACGAATACAGTGGCAATCCGAGCCAGATAATGACATTAGCTATGAGGCATGCTACAAGACGAACAATATTGATGGTATGAGGTATCTCGATGTAGGAGAAGGGGTGCTCTTGCATAAGATGGGTGCCATCGAATGAGGCACGGGGGCGGGCAGAAGATGTTACGGCATGATTGATAGGTGTCCATAGATTAAATAGCTCACGATAACCAAGTCTTACGCATAAGAAGCAGAGAAGCGAAAATATGCACAGCCCTTTTGTAAATCGTGCTTCACTTCTTCATACCTGCGCACTTCGGTAGGGGAGGTGATACGTCGCGATAACCTCAACATCATCTACGTCATGTAGGTAAGGTAGATGCAGACGAGGTAGATAGCTCTGTTTTTCTGCGCAATGCGAGTAGGCACGATACCTGGATAGTAAGCTACCTACCTAAACAGCTTACCTAAGATTTCGAGGTCCATCAGTCGCATTCAACAAGTAACTCACTACTCCGTACAGGTAGCCGGCAACGAATGAATGGGAAAGGTGGAAAGGTCACAGGCTGCCAACAGTCTGTCGAGGGCCCAGGCTCAAGCAGCGAGCTTGGTGTTTATTCAACAGGGTCCCTGCAAGTCGCGAGACCTTGTTTTGGGGGCCACCAAGGCGTGAGGATTCTGGGCCGACGTCTCGCTTGGCCCTGGGCCTCGAGTGAATTGAGTGGCTGCGAGCTTCGAAGTGGGGTGTTTCCACGGTGCCGATACCCGTGGAGTTGTCTCAGTCATGAGCTGTTCAGTCACCAGATTCGACAATGACATAAGGTACCTTACACATTGTGCCTTGTTGCTGCGGGAATGTCGCACAACGACATCCAACTCATCGCCTGTCAACCGTCGAGCTATCGCTAATTTTCTGTACCTTGGTGAGAATACTGAGACAGCATTAGTTCGTCCCATGTCCATGGATGATTTGGTACCAGGAAATATGAAGAGAAAACGCGAACTTTGGGGAATTAAGGTACCTTCCCGCACTAGGTGAAGAAAGAGTTACATAAGCAATCTCGAAAGATTGGGGGCCCGCCAAGAACCGGGAAGGCCCAGACAAGCCTTGGCACGTGACGCTCGGCACATCGACGCGTAATAACCCCTGCGCAGCTGAGGGAAGCTGCCAATCCCTGTGACGATGGCCGATTCAAATTCAAGGTCTCGATGTTTCCTGCCCAATGACGTTACTATGCACGGCGCACGGGTCGGAGCTAAACTGGATTGGCTTTTAAACTTTATGGATTCCAGTTGGGGCCTTTTGGGTTTGGGTGTTTCTCTACGGACAAGGTGCGATGATGGTTTGATCCAGGGCAGGCATGGTACCTTAGGTAGGTGGGAGGCCTTTTGGAGAACCAACTGATTGATTCCAATTGTTCCTGCTTGCGCTACGCCAGGGAACAGTCCGCGCAAAGAGTACACGCACAGGTACCTGAATAATAATCAAGGTACCTTGAATATGGTACACAGACGAGCGAGGGAGATGGGCAGAAAGAGGGACCAAAGAGGAAAAGAGCGGCCTGCGGTGGCTGCTCCTCCCGTTATTAGTCGATTCAATAGCTCCGTCATTGAATTTGCATTCCAACCACATCTGAGACTGAGACCCTTTCTATTCACCCAGTGCTGTGTTTTGTTTTCTTCCAACCTACCTCACTTCGCCAAGAGCTTGCTTTCTGGACAGCAATCACCACACCATTCGTCCATCGTCCACCCGGGCTGACATTTCCACGGCCGACAAACGAGGTCAATTGCATCGTCGTCGAAGCAATGTCGCAACCGTACGGCGAATCTGCTGGCTACTACGGTGGCCAGCAGCAACAACAGCAGCCTCCCTACGATCAAAAGTATACCCAGCAGTACAACAATGGATACCAGCAAGACTACAATCAACAACAAAACTACCAGCAGGGCGGTTACCAGCAAGGCTACGCCCCTCCGCCGCCTCCTCAGCAGGGCTTCGATAATGGGAGCAACGGCTACGGATACAATGCGCCGCCCCAGGGCTACGATCCCGAGAAGTACACCTTTGAGGAGGCTTTCAAGATTGAGAAGCCCAAGTGGAACGATCTTTGGGCTGCCATTCTGGTAAGATACACACCCTGTCGCGGCGACACCTCCAACACCGCGTAAATCCGATGGCATCCAATTGCTAATAACTCTGTGCAGTTCCTTGCCGTCTTCCTTGGCTTCGCGGCCGTCTCAGGCCTGACGATATCCGGCTACTCTGCGACAAAGGGCCTCAATGGCGGCGGCATCTACGATGGAGGTAACACCTTCGGCCTCAGCACGAACACAATCGTCCTCTTCGCCTTCGTTCTCGCGGTCGCAATCGTTCTAAGCTATGCGTACGTCTGGATGGCGCGCCTCTTCCCCAAAGCCTTCATCTGGGTCACGGGCATTCTCAACATCGTCTTCGCCCTCGTCACCGCAATTTACATGCTTTCCCGCAAGTACTACTCGGGTGGCATCGTCTTCCTCATCTTTGGCGTCTTCCTCGTCTTCGCCTTCATCAGCTGGATCCCCCGCATCCCCTTCTCCGCTCTGATGCTCAAGACTTCGATCCAGGTCTCCAAGAAGTACGGCCACGTCTACCTTGTCTCCTTCCTTGGTGGCATGCTCGGTGCCGCATTCGCGGCTTGGTACTCCGTCACCCTTGTCGCGACCTACTCCAAGTACCAGCCGTCGCAGAATAACCCTCAGTGCAGGAGTGGCCAGTGCAGCCAGGGCAAGGTTATCGGACTGATCGTCTTCATCACCTTTGCCATGTACTGGATCTCGGAGGTGCTCAAGAACGTGATTCACGTCACCATTTCAGGGGTCTACGGCTCGTGGTACTTCTGCGTCAACAACTTCCCCAAGGGCGTGACTCGCGGCGCGCTCAAGCGCTCTCTGACCTACAGCTTCGGCTCCATCAGCTTCGGTAGCTTGATCGTCGCCATTATCAACCTCCTCCGCCACCTGTGTTCCGTCGCCCAACAGCAGTCGGCCGCGGACGGCAACATTGTTTCGTACGTGCTATTCTGCATCTTGAGCTGCCTCATCTCTCTGCTCGACTGGGCCGTGACGTTCCTCAACCGATATGCCTTCTCGCACATTGCCCTCTACGGCAAGGCCTACATCCCCGCAGCCAAGGACACCTGGAAGATGATTAAGGATCGCGGCATCGACGCCCTTGTCAATGTGAGTATTTCCTTAAAGCCTCCTTTTTCTCGCATCAGTAGACTCATATATCCCAGGAATGCCTCATCGGCCCCGTTCTCTCCTTCGGCGCCACGTTCATCGGTTATGCTTGCGCTTTCCTTGCCTATCTGTACATGGTCTTCACCAACCCCGCCTACAACCAGGGCGGCAACTACACCCCTGTTGTCGTGGCCTTCTCCTTCCTCATCGGCTTGCAGATCGCCAACGTCTTCACCACGCCCATCTCGAGTGGTATCGATACCATTTTCGTGGCCTCTGCTTGGGACCCCCAGGTTCTCATGCGCGATCACCCTCAACTGTACGATGAGATGGCTCGCGTGTACCCTCAGGTCCAGCAGGCTATCCACGCCTAATGTGGAGCATAATTGTGTAGGAGTGTGAGTCAGTGGAGAGAGTCTCAGAGGAGACGTTGGAAGAGACTGGATACCCCAAGAGAAGTGCAATCCGTCCACTTGGACGACGAACTTAGTACTAATGAAGAAATGGCATTTTATCAACACGTCTTTCATATTTGAGTCATTCGCGCCGTGCCTGAGCATGTTCTTGTTCGCTATTGACTGAAGCAGAAGTCCGACTCACCAACCCACGACGTCAAATCAGCCGATGTGCAAAAAGGGAGCCATGACAACATCCAACAAAAGATAATGTCCCTAGCAAGGCTCGAACTTGCGACCTTTGGATATCCCTAGATGTTCTAGAGTCATATGTATTTAATATGAGACCAACGCTCTACCGACTGAGCCATAGAGACAGATGTTCATGTCTGCATCCGGCGGACAGATGGCCAAGGACCCTCAGGGTGGCAGAGGCGGTGAAAAGAAGGGGTTGGGGAACCCGGATGAGCAAAAGATATTGACCAGCCTGGGGGTCGAACCCAGAATCTCCTGATTACACGAATCTCTCAACTCTCGATCGGAGGGATGAAGGGGATCGTAGTCAGACGCCTTGCCATTGGGCCAACCGGCCTTGGAAGAAGATCCAAGTGGAACTGCTTGATGGAGAGTGAGGCAAGATCGGAGTTCATGAAAGAGAGAAGACGGGTTTGCGGGGCTGCTGCGAGAGAGGATTAGTCGTGGAGATCATGAAAAATTCTGCAAAGAGTTTTCGCGGATTTGGATGCAGATTTTTCACGATGGGGGCCGGCCGGCGGTGTTACGGTGGATTGTGGAGGCGGGTTGTCCGGGTCGGTGACGAGCGGATCGGAGGCGGGGGCCGGTGGTCTGTGGACGGCGAGTTTGGGTGGGGAACGCGGGGTCGGAATGGCGTCCGGAAGAGAATGGCAGCGGGGTGCTATCTATTACGGCAAACATTTCACAGAAGGCAGGGTGGGCTTTGGGCCTGGCTTCTCTTTCAAGCAGTGTCCAGTAAGGTATCAACGTTGGGTCACAGCGGCGGTCCATTAGCACAACACTCTCCAACAGCAGGGAAGCAGTTCAATCAAGTCCATAAGATCATTCAATTTGGTTGCCACTACTATAGCACTCATAACGCGTCCATCTTCACCAATTTTCACCTAATTCCCGTCCTTCATCCGTCTCTCCTCCCCCGAGCTCGCCTATTCTCGACTGCAACTCAGCCGGAATCTCCGCTTTTCCGCTTCAAGCGCCGTTTTCAAGCTCACGCGTTCCGCATCGTACCACGCAACGCTGGCTGCCATCCCTCCCTCCCTCCCCCGGAGGGCATTGTTCATCTCCCGATGCAACATTCACGCGTCACCGACGCGGGTCTCAGCAACTTACCAGTCACTGTTGGCCATCTGGACTAGACAAGTCACTGTTGGCCATCTGGACATCCTCAGATGTCTCTCCCACTTGGGTGTTCTCAACGGAGAACGTTCGGTGAGGGGTAATACTCAATTGCGCGACTCCGCAGGTGATTTTTTCCATTCCGTCTGAATCGTCAATCGTCAATTCATTGAATTCTCTAGTGAGTGATTCTATTCCCCCCGAATAGGTATTAGTAAACACAATCCCCCCCTCGGCCGGTTGAATCGGCGGGGCATCAGTCATGATTACATCTTCATCATGCTGTTCATTCGACTGGTCGGCCTCACGGCGCTCGACGTTCACCAAGAAGTCCACACGATCTTCGTTGCCGATTGCAGTCACCATCTCCCCTTTCCCACAAAATCAGCCAACGCACGCGTTCTCAACACGCCCACGGCACGAATGCCTGAACTTACTGTACACGTAGCCCCCGGCTTCATCGATTTCGATCACCAACAAGATGCCGTTGATGCGGCGCACGCGGAACCAGCTGTTCTCTCCCGCGATCCCCGCTTGTTTGTTTGTTTGTTTATACCATTTTACGCCGTGATGTCCTCAAGTGAGGCGAAAGGCGACTATATTATATTAAAATTATAAGACCGTATACCGTGCCCCGTAGAGCCTATATAATACCCTCCTATAAAATAATATAATATATACTCTAAGATTAACCCTTTTACCTAAGCATAGCCCCCTATAACATCTTATAACCTAAGGTAAATATACCCGGTAAGGTTCGAGCATTGCGCTAGTAATATAATAGACTAACTAAGTAGTATTCTATATATTTATAAAAAGACCGTCGTCGTGCTATAGTAAGTATTACCGCCCGAGGTAGAGAGTCTAGCTCTTTTAGTAAGTAGAGGGAGAGTAATATAGTATAAAGTAGTAAGGTTAGGGGAGGAGGTATATAATATATATCGTATTATAAAGTAATATAATATATTATATAGTAAGGTAAAGTGTTAATATAACGTAGATAAAGAGTAATATTATTATTAATACCGCTATATATAGACATAAGCTTCGTAGGGCTAACGGGGTATATAGCCTATTACGTATCCTAGTTAAACGAGCTATATTAATATACTCGCCCTATAAAATTAATATTCGCTAGGGGAGCTAACGGCCGTACTAATAAACCTATTATAGTAGGGGGGTTTAGCTTAAAAAGGTCTATTCTAAATAGTTAGTTAGGATACGAACTATATAGCACGTCCTATCGCATCGGTCTATTAGTATAAGGGCTAAGGGGGGCACCCCGAGACCTCTATTATAGCCGTACTATTTAATAATAAATACGGGTTTAGTATTACTATAACTACTTCCGCGCGCGCTAACCCGATTTTAATAAATATTAGTTTATTTTAAGTAGATATTAATAAAGAACCGGGAGCTCTGTAATAGTATAATATAAGTAGACTAGTCTTTATTAAGTTAATACTAAATAAAGTTAGCTCGGGCGAACTATAGCGTACCCCTGCGCGAGACTAAATAGTAATAATAGATATAGTTAAGTACCTTCTCCTTTTTATATAAGTAGCGGAGGTTAGTATTATTATAGTTATATAGGTAGTAGTATATAGCGTAGTCCCTATAGCCGGACCTAGCTAAAAAGAGCTAGTAAAGCTAGCGTTACGTAAGCGACTTTAGCTCGGGGCTCGCTACGTTATTAATAAGTAAAGCGAGGGCCTTATAGGAGTCTAGTTAGTAATCCTCTTACTAGCCCCGAAGTGTAGTTAGCTATCTTTCTTAGGTACGATACTTAATATAAGTAGTAATTAAGGGGCGTATAAGTAGGTTAGGGGGACTTATAATAGTACCCTTTTTAACTAACCGGTCCGCTATCTCGTTCTCTATAATACCCTTATAGCTAGGCGTTTAGCAGGAGGTAACGGGGACCCTAGCGTTCTTAGTAAGCTCTTTAAACTCGAGAATAGTATATTAAAAAAATAAGGGGGGGGCATTATTTAGGTACTTAATAGCGGCCTAGTTATCTAAGTAGACCGTAATAGCTATAGTAAACTTATTCCTAAGCCCTAGCGCCGCGTAAAGACTTATAATAGCCCCTTCTATCTTAGTATTAAAGACCTCGGCCCGGGGGAGGCGGCAGTACTTAAAATAAATTAGTTACGGTCCTTAGTAAATAGTATACCTAAAGCCCGTAGTTTTTAGAGTTATTTATAACTTATCTATATAAGCTATAATATACGTAGTAGGGAGAGATTCGTACTATTTATAATAGCTTTATATCTCTTCTATCTTAATTACTTTTTAAGTATTATTAAAGTTACTTATAATTAAAAAGTCGCGGGGTAATAAGGCTAGTTACGGGGGACGTTCGACTTAATTAGCTATTTAAGTAAGCGTAGTTAAGTAAGAGGGGTTTTTATAGTTATATAGTAGCTTATAATCGCGGATCCTCTAGGCTAGAGGATAAGAGTAGTTTAGTATAAAAAGCTTAATAGCGTAGCGGTCTCTAAGGGAGTCTAAGAGAAGCTCTATTAATAAAATACTTACCTCGCGTAGTAGCGCCGTAATTAGTATAGTCCGCTATACTAAGAGGGAGCCCTTTAAAGCGATATTAATAGGGGTCTAGAGGGTCTTAATAACCGACTTTAGCTTATATTAAACTTCCGGTCGGGCGCGTATCTTAGAGTTAACCCTAATTTTAAAAGTAAGTTAAGTCGGGCCGGGGTACTATAGCTTAGCGCTATATAGGGCCTTAGGGATAACAATAGTATAAATTATTTTACGTATAGTAGCGGGGGGCGTATTATTAAAGACTTTATTAAGACTTTTAATATAGCTAGCTATAAACCTAGCCTTGCTTCGGTAGTTAGCAATATAGCTATAGAAAAGTAGCTTTTTATTAAAAGTAATACTTAGCCACTTTATAATACCCTTCTCGTATAGTCTAATCTCCTTATTACCGTAGTAAATAGGGGGGGGGGTAATATCTCCGGCCCTCGGTAAGGTCCGCTTCGTAAGATAAAGGACTTCGGTCTTCTCGGGATTAAACCGAATAGTATTATCCCTACCCTAAGTAATAGTATTATTTAGAATTTACTATGCCCGGGAGGTAGCCTTAGTAAGGTCCCTCTTAATGCTTAGTATTATATAATTATTAATATAGCCGAATCTAGAGGACTCTGGGCTAATTTAATAGATCTACTTAGTATATAATAAAAAGAGGATAAGTAAGATTAGTAACCCCTATAATAAACCGTAAAAGAGGGAGGATATAAGTGTTAGTATCCCTATTATAGGGTAGTTAGTTCGAACCGTAGTTAACGAAGAGATCAATTAAACTATATAAATATTTACGTAAGTGTAAAAAGGAGGTTCTAACCGTAGGTTAGGCTAGCTATGATAATTATAAATAGGGCCCCTAATTAGCCCCTACGCAGTCGGCTATATACCGCGGTCGAATTAGATTTCTAATCTAATATTAACTTTCTCTTTCTTTTATTAATTTAACCGCTACGGTTAGAGGTATAATTCAACCTCGGGCCCGTCTACTAAGTCGTCTCCTTTTCCCCCTTTTCTCTATTCTTTTCGTATAACCTATCCCTCTATTCGTATAATAACTTTTCTACTACCTACGAATTACTCTAATCCCTTATTTAATACTACTTTTATAAAAGCGTTTACGAAGTTATTTTTACTATTAATTTAACAGATCTTAAGTATCTCGCGCCTTTCGTACGATTACCTAAGGGCTATAATATCAATTATAAACCTCTTTTCCTTCGTTATTCCCAATTTAACAAGGCATTCGTATAGTAAGTAAGAATTAGTATAAATAACCGTTAGAATAGGTAGAAAGCTAATTCGATCGGTAATTTTCCTTAGCGTCGTTAAAATCGCGTAGGAGAGGTTAACGCTATTAACTATACTATAGACCTCTAATACTAGCATACTTCTCGTTACCCGCTTACTTTTAGTTAATAAATAGTAGATTATATTACCGTATATAATAAATTCGCTCTCGCCCATACTCTCGTTAGCTAGGATAATAATATACCCCAATTACGAAGTAAGGTCGTTATTATTCGCAAATAACCTATTAATAAAGACGTAGAGCTTACTAATTATAAGGTTAATTAGGTAGTAAACGAGACCTCGATCGAGATTCGTTTACTACTACTTAAGCCGCTTATTAAGTACCTCGACGTTTCGTTTAGTTAGATCTATAGCTTACGCTACCTTAGTATAGTTAAAAATTACCTCGGGCTAATAAATACTCGCAATATATACCCCTCGCATAAGCTTAACCCTATACCGCTTTTTAATATCGGTTACGTTCGGGTTAACGAGGTTAATCTTCTTACCCTACCCCTTTTATTAAAAAATAACGGTTTCCCTTTTAATTATAAAAATCCCGCCGTTAAATACTAAGGGGGTATTTATTATAAGGACCTTTTTTAGCTTTGTTACGAAGCCCGCTTTCTAAAGCTCCTTATCCTCCTTCTTTATAAAGTTAATATTAGATAGGCCTAATATATCGTCGGTTTATATTCCGACGATCCTAAATTAGTTACTTTCGTACTCCGCAACTAGTAAGCACGGGTTATACGTAAAAGTAACTATTAATAATTAATTAATATAAAAATCGTAGTAAGTAGCCTATTAATAAGTACCCGATTCTACGAGCCTATATAATAGCTTAAGTACTTTAATAATCGTACCTTCTAAGTACTTACTAGCCATTTCTTTCAGTAAATAGGCCAGGATTTTCCTTATAAGCCCTATAGCCGATTAGGTATATACCTAGGTAATATCACAGCTCTAAATCTCATATCCCTTCTTCCGTAGCAATACTATTAATACTATTATTAATCATTAGCTATAGCGCTATATAGTAGGCGATTATATAAGTAGCGTCGCCTTTTTAATATCGCCGTACCCCTAAATTACGTATTTAGACTTCTCGTACGGTTAGGGTATTCTTTTTCTTTTAATTTTATAAACTATTCGCAATTTAAATATGCAAAGGTTTATATACTTTTCTAAATTATAGAGGATAAATTAATAAACCCCTCGATCGCACAGAGTATCTATTTTAATAAGATCTAATCCCTTATACAGCTTTCTAATAATTATAATTACGCCTTCCTTACGTAGTTTAACTACTAGCTCGAAATCGGCTTTCTTTTTTATTATATAAAAAGTATTAATTACCTCGTCGCTAATAATAAATTACCGCGTTAATACTTACCGTCGTAGTCTCCCGCAACGTATTAATACCCTTTTAGCAATTTCCTCTTTCTCGTCGTCTATTAGTACTACTACAACGATTTCGTTAAGGATAATTTCTTATACCTCTACCGCGGGTTATATAGCTTCCCCTAGCTCTTCTTCTTCTTATAGGCTAGAAATCACCTCGATAGGATCTATATAATATAGTCTAACTACCGTAATTAATATCTTAAATAGCTAGTCGTAATCTTTTATAACTACGTAAGAACGCTCGTCGATAAAAATTAATTTATATAGCTTAGCTTATTGTTAAGTAATTTCGCGCTATACTTGTATATCCGAATTTAGGGGCATATTTAAATTAACCCCTATGTTGGGCCTATTGCGCGTAGTAATTACCTTATTAACTTACCTTTTTACGCTTACCTCGCGCAGTGCCCGCATTACTTTTTTAACTACTTAAGCTCGCTAGCTTATATCTAGTAACGGTAGCGAGGCTAAGGTTATTTTTAGATATGCTCTAAATATTAGAAGCGTTAGTATAAGCCCGTTAGGCCCTATAGTATTATTATAGTATTTAAGTGCCGTCTAGAAATATTCGTCGTCGTTAGAATCGGGATTTTCCTCTTTAATAATTTTAAACGCTCTTTTTAACTACTAATACGCCCTTTCTACCTTTTTAATACTATAATACGCTTCGATAGGCACGATTTTTAACTATATACTATAAGCCGTCGTATTTTCTTTAAATTTTACTAACTTAAAACTAGTATTAGCGTTAGTTCTAATACCGTCTAGCGGTCCTTAGTATATATCGATCTAGCTTTTTCGTAGAGCTACCTATACTATTTTTACTTATAGATCCCGCAGGAATTGCCCTACTTAGAATAATATAGCCTCGTCGATTATATATAGGACCGGTCGACTATTTAAGTAAAAGATATCGATAACGATCTCTTAATTAAAGTTAAGCTTATTACGCAATTTGAATTTAAATCTGCGTAGGCTCTGCGTATTTATTTAGTATTAGTAATATACTTTCGTTAACTACTCTAGCGCCCCTATTTCGATATTATTATTACCTAAATGCTTCTAGAGGTTATATAGCCTCGCGACCGACGGGTAGCTAAATTTCTAATATAATTATCTAAGCTTACTTTCCGTTAGGTAATTAATTAACTTCGTATTATTAATAAGCCTTATAAACACGTACCCCTATCGTCGTTTAATTATTTCGAAGTACTTGCGGCTAGAGATTCTATTCTTTATATTATTAAATATAATACCTAGTCGATCTATATCTTTTAAATATAAGAGAAATAGGGTATTAACGGGTAGGATATAGAAAGTTATCGTTCTAAAGTACGTCTCTACTTTTACTATACCTAGGGCGACGATTTCCTCGCTTAGGCCGAAGCTAATCCTCGTAATGCCCGCTATTAACGTATTAAGTGTTACTAGTGCGATTTTCTATAGCGCCTAGAATTGCCCTTTTCCTCTTATTAACTATTATAATACCTTAGTATCTAAGATAATCCTATAAAAATTGTCTAAGCCGTACCTTTCGTTTGTGTAGAATGCCTATACGAGCTTAGTATTCGAGTAATCTAGGTAGTATAAAAAGGACCCCTCTAGCTACCCTTAGAATTACTTAGTACCCTATCTCTTTTCTTTAAATATTAAGAGAGTAGAATTCTGCGCTATTAGATTCGTCCTTTTACCTACTTCCGTATTTATTATCTAAAGGACCTTCCCTTACTATCCGTAGATAAAAGCCTACTTATTAAGGGCTTTTACTACCTTTTATTCGTTTAGCCTCGTATATCCTCTTAAGGCTAACGGGGCAAAGAAAGAGTAGTTAATATCGTTAACTTCGTTATAATCTAATTCGTCGGTATAGGGGGTAAAATCTTCCTTATTTTCTAAATCTCCTATAGGGTATAGGTACTTTAGGCTACTAAATTAGCTACTTTCGCTAGGTTCCGTACCCCCGGATCTACCCTTATATATAACGAGGAATTAGTTAAATTAATAAGGGCTAGTTTTATTATTTACTACCCTCGATTTTCTATATTATTCGTACGATTTAGCACGCTCTTTTTCGGAGTAGTTACTTAACTAATATCTATCCTTTTTATAAATAAAACACTACTTTTTCCGTTACCCTACTCGCGAGTTAAATCTCTACCTATTTAATAAATCTAGGATTCCCTATTAACAATTACTATACCTAACTTCCTTTCCTTTCCTATTATACGTTTAGTCGACCTAATACTACTAGTAAGGGCCGTCGTACGCTTAGAAGTAAGTTTAGCGCGGCATTCTTACCTTAATATTAAAACTAAATCTTAGCCTCGAGCAGAGCGTCTCGTAGTCTTTAGGTACTTAGTATAAATTTATTTTCGCCTTTAGAACGCGCTAAACTATAGTATAGAGATATCTAACTTTCCGCTCGTTAGTCCCCTTATTTAACTAGGTTTTCGCTAACTTATTAATTTGATCAATAAGCTCTTTAAGGATTTCTACTCGCGATTTACCCTCTATTATCCTAGCTATAAATATAAAAAAAATCGCTCGTAGCTTAGATAGGAGCTCTAGGTTCTTATTATAAGTCTCGAAGCGGCTTCGGATTACGTTAATTATACTAAAAAAGTCGTTTCGATCGAAATTACGCACCGCTTCGTAATAATAATTAGAGGCTTTACCTACGAGTACGATATTAACTACCGAATAATACTAGTATTCCCTAATTCCGACTTTTTTATAATAATCGTAAAATATCGTTAGGGTTTTTTATAAGACCTTATACTTCCCCCTAGAGTATAATTTCTCTTTCGGAAAGATCTTTTTAAAGTTTATAAACTACTTCGTATTTACCGCTAGATTTTTAGTATTTATATGCGATCCCTGCGTCGCTACGTACTATTAGTAACTTCGGGTAGTCTATTTCCTTTCTTACTAACCGATTAGTACCGAATTTCGCATTAGTAGCGGCGACGAGCTATAGATTAAAATAGGCAGAATTATCGATTATCGTACTTCTAGTACTATATTTTACCTCTATATATCCTTCTATAATAATAAATTACTATTAGTAATTATAAAAAGGAAATCTAAGTCGTTTACCCTTTTTCTAAATTCGTTAAAGCGATTATACGCCCTATCGACTTATACCTAAGTCCATATTACGAATTCCTCCTCCGTAATCGTCGCTACTAGGATTTTATAAAGTTCTTACGATTATAATTACGCTAGTAATACCCCTCGCCCATAGAGGAATCTATTAACTACTTTCGCAATTCCTAAGCTTACGCTTACGAACCATTCGTCTAGCTAATAGCTAAGGTCGTTTGCGATCTTATAGAATAGGGGTTACCCCTATAGCCCCTTTTTCTCGTAGACCTTAGTTAAATAGATTAATACTACGTCAATTTGCTCGCCGTTAGGCTAATCTGCGATTCTATATATCCACGTCCCCTAATAGTCCGGGTTAATATTTACCTATTTATAAGGGATAGGGATTCCATCTAGGATCGGGTTTCGCCCTCTCCTTCCTTACCCTAACTCGCTAAGGGTCGTACCCTAGCTTATGCTCATATTAGTAGTTACTAACGTATTTAATTTTAATAGGGATATATCTAATCCGCGCGCCGGTCATAATAAATCCGTACTTTTGCTACTTAACGAATTTATTAGGGTCTAGGAGATTCCCGCTTCCTCTCGCCGTCTCGCTACTACTCTCGTTTCTACCCTCTCTAGCGATTACTACTACCTTTTTAAATCGCTAGCCATCGTACTTATTAAGATCCTCTTTTTTATTTAGTATAAAAGGGTAGGTTTTAGTAGTTCCTTTTTCTAATAGCAGTAGTAGACGTTTATATTACCATAGGACGATATAGTAATTAGTCTCGGGATCTTTACTAGTTACCGATTTCCGCTTTTCCGTATACTTCTAGCCTCCTAAGCCTCGTACTCTCCGTAATTTCTAAATCCCCTCCTCCCTCGTTAAACCGTCCCCTATACTATATTCCTAAATAATACTCGGGGGGTAATTAAGGGAGCTACGGGGAGGTCGTTTAAATCGCGGGCTTAAAGTCGTACCCGTAAAATCCTAGTAGTAGTAGACTTTTTCTATATACCGTAAATCTCTTAGCTTAATAACTCTTATACACTTCTTATTACGCTAACTAAGAATATCTACGTTTAGAAATCCTTTTTCTTAATTACGTAGTACTTTTTTATATTATATTATTAAGCTCGCCCGTCGCGCTAATTAACTAAGCGGGTAGTCGCCGCGTAAGTATTTCCTTCTACCGATTTAACTAATTAATTTCTAATCGCGGGCCGGCTATAAAAAAGTTATTTAGTAAAAAGGCTACTTAAAGCGACGGCGAAAAACTAGTTACTTAAGCAGTTCTATTAATTAACGTAGTTTAACGTAGTAAACGTCGACCTCTCGTAAGTAGTAAAGGGCTATAATTACTTAATTCCGTACGGTATTTAAAAATCGCCCCCTTTTTCGTCTACTTCCGTAAGGTTAATTAATACGAATCTCCTATCCCGTACGGTATTAAGAGGTCGTCTCTTTTATATAGCAAGATACCTTACCGATTTACGATAGTAGAATTTAACTACTAATTAGTATTAGTATCCCTATTATAGGGTAGTTAGTTCGAACCGTAGTTAATAAAGAGATTAATTAAACTATATAAATATTTACGTAGGTATAAAAAGGAGGTTCTAACCGTAGGTTAGGCTAGCTACGATAATCGTAAATAGGGCCCCTAATTAGCCCCTGCGCAGTCGGCTATATGCCGCGGTCGAATTGGACTTCCAATCTAACAATAAGAATTTAGTATTTTTTATAACGGACCGAGGCTTAGCGCGACTAGTTAAAGTACTATACCTAGGTAATAATATTCTTAAGCTAACCCTATACCCAGAGCTAATTATATAGCTAGTTATATAGTACTAAGTTAAAGGCTTTTTTAATATTTATTATAACGATAATAACGACTAGCTTTTTATTAAAAATAGCTTATATATCGTAGGCTATTACCTTAGCTATATCTATAGCCGATCGCTTAGGTAGTACCCTGGCTATTTATAAGTTAAGTACGCCTTAGGTAATAGTAATATAGGATATCCTCCTAGTTATAAGGCGCTCTAGCCCCTTCCCTAGGGTCACTAAAAGTAAGATCGGGCACTAGCCCTTATAAGTACGCATATCCCGGTTAGGCTTTAGTATTATTATTACTTTAGCGTCTCGCTAGGCCTTAGGGTAGTACCTAAGTACGAGATAGGCTTAATAAAAGTAACGGACGTAGTTACTAATATACGGCTAATAAGCCCGTAATATTAAGACCGTAATATTATCCGCGCTAGGGGTAGTATTTCCCGCGCTAAGTATTATATTATTTACTTTATACTAATAGATAGTAAGATCCTAAGGTAATAGTTAATAAGGGCGTATTATAAAGTCGAGATATACGTCGTCCTCTATAGTTATACGCTTTAGGAGCTTTTTTTTTAAAGGAGTATTGCCTTTTTAGTAAGTTTAGTAATTATGTTCTTACCGTCCTATAGAGGAGGGGATTAGACCTAAGGCCTAGGCCGGTTCTAATTTATAATTCGGTATATATCCGAATCCTTTTTAATAAAAGAGACTATTCTAGCTTATATAGTAGCCTTGGCCCTTTATATAGTACTATTACGTTACTAATTAGCTATAGCTATAATAAGAGATTAGGGGTTAGCTACGTATGCCGCTTTAAAGCGTTTATTAGCCTTAGTATATAATTCGTCCTACTACTTCGTCCCCCTACTCCCTATATAGTACGGGGTAGAAGAGGAAGTATAGGTATACCGAAGTATATTATTAAGGCTCTCCGTAGCTAAATCGAGGTTTTATATAGTATCGTATATAGTATATATTACCTAAGTTAGCTCTCTAACCCTCTCTGCGAACTATAGTATATTCTTTAGTTTAATCCTTTACTTTTTTTTTTTTAGCTAATACGTATTACCTAAGCTAGCGGGAAGGGGGATAGTTATAATAAGGGTATTATAGTCCGATCTAGTATATATATAGCTAGTAATCTAAGTCCGGGCTAGGGGGACGTTAGAGATAGCTAGGTCGAGTACGTTACCCGCTTTATAAGTAGGGACCCCTACGGGGTTTAATATAATAAGGTAGTAGCTATCTATTTAGTTAGTAAAGTAGTTCCTAGGGGTATATAAGGGGGTCCCCGGTTACTAATTAATATAACAGGAGTTTAGATCCCCCGTAATAAGTAGCTTTTATAGGGGGGTTTAGTAGTTAAGTACTATTAATATATACTTCTTATTAGGGGCGCGGTAAATATTAAGGATATAATACTTTAAGATACGCACTCTAAATAAGTCTTAATAAGGGAGCTTTATAATATTAAACGCCGCTAAGTATAAGAGGGTCTAGTGGACGTATATAAGGACCCGGGGTTTATTAATAATCGTAGCCTAGCTCTAAACTAGCGAGTATAGGGCAAAGCTAGAGTAAGATTTAGTAATATTTTATAGTTTACTTATACTATATTATAGCTCTTATAGTAATAAAATATTTACTTATTCGAATTTAGTAATAATAAGGGCGTAGTCGTACTTATAGCCGTTCTTTTATACGTTAGCCTATAGTACTTTAATTTTAATACGTATTAAATACGCTAGTTACGGGTAGTTATAAAGTACCTACGCGAGGCGCTCTTATATTTACTCTTACTCTTCCTCTTTAGGGTAAGCTCCTCGTATTCTAAGCTATTTTTAGGGGGGAGTTTAGAGCCCTATTTCTTAAAAGGGGGGTAGTTACCGCTTTTTAAAATAGAATCTATAATACTATCTAACTCTATAATAATTAATTAGGTTTATTCTCGTCCGCTTAAGTAGTCTCTAATATTATACGTAGCTATACTAATAACTATAGACCCCTAAATAATATCCTTAGCAAGTCTCTTTACTTTAATACTTATAATCTTATCCTAGAGCTAGGCGCTTAGGGACTTTATAAAGTCTAACCTAGGGGCAGGGCTTAGGGGGAGGTCGAGCTTCGTAGCCTGTGCATAGAGTTCTCTACTTACCTTATATAGGAGTTTTTTTTATTAAGAGGTCTAGCGGATAATAATACCGTTTTTCCTCTAGGGGCGTATAGAGTAGCTCGTATAGTCGCTTATATATAGCCCTTAGTAGTTTATATACTAAGGGACGATTATAATATAGTCGCCGTTATATCCTAGCTTTTTATAATAATAGTAGCGTTAAGTTTTAGTATAGTCCTTAGAGCTATACTAATCTAAGTAGACCTAGTACTACTTAGGAAGGGGTCGGTAAGTAAGTAGCTAGGCTACTACCGATCTAAAGATACTAAAGGGCCTTTTTACTAGTCTTAGGAAGGATATAATATAAGTTATACGGGGGCCGTTCGTCGGGCTAGAGGTCTAGTAATAGAGGGGGGTTACTCCCGCTATTATTCTAACCTCGTCCCGGACGTACGTATTAGAGTCGAGGGGTTGCTTATTAAGGCCGGGGATCCGAGTCTTAACGCTTCTAATAATATAAATAAACTAAATCTCGGATCCCTTAATAATAGTTATATTAAAGAGTTTAAATAGCTAAGTATAGCGACTAAGTATAGCCTATCGTACTCCTAAGGTCTTCGGGATAAGTACGTAATTAGTTAGAACCCTAGTTACCGGGCTAATATCTTTACCCTTAAGCGAGTAGTTTTTAATAACTTTTTTATAAATAAACCGTGCCTTTATTTAATAATAAGGATTCTTAGGGTTAAAGTAGATAAAAATATAGGTATTAGGGGAGGGAAGTGCGTTTCTAACTCCCTTTTATAAGTCGCTCGTTATGCTTAAAGCTTAAGCTATAAGCCCCTTAGGCTAGTAATTAATAAGACGCTAAGTATAATAGCTAGAGCTCTAAGAGAGTGCTCTAGTAAAAGAGAGGCCCGTTATAATTTTATAATCTAGCTTATATTAAGAGGTTCTAGCGGGTAGTAGCTAAGGTTTTTTAAAAAGAGCCTCGAGCTCGGTAGTATAATAGCTTATAATAATAGCGTATTTAAAGTTTTTTAGTAACTAAAAGGACTCCTAAATAGCTATAAGGGTAATATCCCTTATAAAATAGAGGCTAAATAGACGAGTCCTAATCTTATTAATAGTCGTAGTCTTATTAAAACGCGCTCTATAGTTAGGGGGGGGTTAGGTTATTATTATTAGTCTAAGCTAAGTCGTAGTAATAGACGCGTCTAGCTTAGGTCTCGTAGTTAGAACTTTCGTAATCTTAGGAGTTATAGGTATTACTTTAGTAAAGTCCGGAATGCGGCGTTTTTTAATTAGGGACCGTAGTAGCGTAAACTAAACGATCGTAATAAAGCCCGAGAGGGTACTAAAAGTATCTAAAGAGGGTAATAACCGTAGTAGCGTATAGCGGCCGTCGCCTAAGCTAGTTATAGTTAGCATAGGAGAAAAAAAGGGGGGGGGGGTAGAATAGGCCTTGTTAAGGAGGTTAGTGTGGTAGAGTGGCCCGCACTAACAGTGCGTGCCAAGAAAAAGTATGTAGGAGGAAGGTTGCCGCGATCCCCGCGATCCCCGCGGGCCGCGACTTCGCGACCTCAATCACGATGCTAGCGACCTGGCTGCGCAGCGCTTCGAAGTCTATGGTTACATGAGGTGAACTCATCGTGTCTTACCTGACGCGTCTCTTCTTACGCGTTCTGTATCCAAACGAAGCGTGTCCCAGACACTGCTCGAACTCCAAGCTCGCGCGAAGCAAAACGAGAAAGAAGAAAGAAAATGCTGAAAAGGAAGGCACCGCTGCCTCGTTCTCCCTCGGCCGATGGAAGGAAAGGAGAATGATGAAAGGGAGGAGAAGAAAGAGGGAGGGAAGGAAACGAAAGGCTGCAAGCAGAGCCAATTTATCCTTACGACGCGTCGAGGTCCTTCACACCGCGTCTTTCCAACAGGGATGAGTGTCCGTACAAACTGTGGCTAGCCTATTGCCTAATCCGACTCTGCTGACCACCCTCCAGAAAGCACCTGCCAATACGTATCTCCTCTCGGCAGGACATCGTACGGCAGCCGCCCGAGGCGAGCCGGCAGAGTTCAGATGAGCACCGTCAATTGGAGTTTTGTGGTTGGAGAAAGTCGTATCTTTCGGATTTTTCGTGAATACTGCCTTCACTCGCATTTCTGAGGTCTCGACATTTTCCGTTGCCCAATTGCATGCATGGAAGAGGCCAAATAGTTGTTTTAAATCCCCTTCATGCCGCCAAAATCCACTCAACGTGCCATGAGAAACGCTCGTGTCCAAATCCATTCACAATTGTCGACGTTGATCGTGGCAGTTTTTCGATTCGATCTTCCGACGATAATTGTCACTTGTGTCGGCCCGGCAAGTGTCTCGTATCAACACTTTTAACTCGTACGTCTAATGTTGTCGGGAAGACCATCTTATATGTCTCATCGTCGGTTCTATAACCTCTATCTCCATCCTTGACGAAAATACCCTAGTCCTCTCCTCCTGCGAGCCACAAGATTGGGTTTCGGCTACAAGCTCAACAGAGGCACACTACCTTTCGACATCTAAGAGCTCCATAATCGATATAGTAACGTGGTGCGCGTAGCCCCTAACGAGCTCGCTTATAATAATATCGCGGCCCAGAAGGACATTATAGGCCATCGATCCCAGGGCGCGCCGGAATTCGAGAAATACTTAATATTTTATTAACCTATTCTTATGATATTTTTAACTATTATTAGCTCTAGTAATAAAGAGCATATAGTATTAAAACGATAGATATTCTATAGCTTTAATAAATACAGCTTAAGGGAGTAGTAACTACTTATTATAAGTATATTAATCTCTTTATCCGGCGATTATATTAGAGCTATATTAATGATAAATTAGTTAACTTAATACCTTAGTTTAACTTTACTATTTTTAATATTATTAGTAATCTAGTATTTAGTAAACTATTTAGATGCCCCGAGAAGTTAGACTATTACCCGTAGATTTATATTATTTTTATCTCTGCTCGACTCGGTACTATTATTCAAACTGCGAACCACTACCCGTTTTTGAAAAAGATCATGTTTAATCTTCTCGCGACTAAGTCGGCTAGGGCGAGCCAATGGAAGAACCTGAATAACGCCCAGGAGAAGCTCCAGAGACGCATCGAATTAGGTGGGAAGGATGGGAGGCCAGATCTTATCGAGGGTCTTTTAAAGAAGAAAAACGAGCTAGAAAGTACTATTAATTCCTTTCTTAAGACTTGATAAGTCTTTAGATAAGATATTTTCATACTAATAGCAGACTAGAACCTCTCCTTTAGGCAGCTTGCTACTAGTAGTAATGCCCTCGTTATCGGAGGGTAAGAGACCATAGTAACGCTACTACTATCCGGGTTACCTACTACCTCTTAACTAGTAAGCACGTGATAAGCAAGCTGGTATCCAAAGTCCGATCAACCTTCAAGACTGAGGATAAGATCAATATTACGTCTATGAATAAGCTTAGCTATATGCTTGCATGCCTGGACGAGGCCCTTCGGATGTATCCGTCGGTAGCAATGGGCTTGCCCCGGGTTACCCCCCGAGAAGACGCCACTATCTGCGGACGTTTCGTCCCCGGAAATATTAGTTTACCACTCTCTAGGAGTCGACCGATGACTGACATCGCGCAGACCACCGTTGCTATCCACCAATAGGCGATCTATCATAACGAAACCTACTTCAATGATCCCTTCAGCTTCCGCCCCGAGAGATTCCTCGGAGATCTAGAGTTTGCCACAGATAACCGCAATGCATTCCAGCCATTTCACATCGGGGCTCGGAATTGTTTGGTACGAAAGTAAGATTACCCCCCTCCTCTTGTGCACTTTACTTATTCTATGGGCCTGAGGAAGATTTTGCTGACCCGAACAACTTGGCTTATGTCGAAATGCGACTTATTTTAGCGCATCTGACTTGGAACTCTGACATGGAGCTGGCGGAAGAAAGCCGTGGATGGGTAGAGAAACAGAAGGTTTATAGCCTTTGGGGAAAAGGTCCTCTGAAGGTTCACCTGAGCCCAGTCTAGAGAGTTTAATCTAGTCCTTTAATCCAAGGGTCTTTTAGAAGTGTCGGATTAGAAATTTAATTTAACCGCGGTATATAGCCGACTACGCAGGGGCTAATTAGGGGCCCTATTTATAATTATCGTAGCTAGCCTAACCTACAGTTAGAGCCTCCTTTTTATACTTATTATATAAATATTTATATAATTTAATTAATCTCTTTATTAACTACGGTTTAAACTAACTACCCTATAATAAAAATATTAATACTAATTAATAATTAAATTTTATTATTATAAATTAGTAAAGTATCTTGTTATATAAAAAAAACGACTTTTTAATACTATATAGAATAAGAGAGTTATATTAATTAACTTTATAAAAATAAATAAAAAAAGAGGCGATTTTTAAATATTATATAGAATTAAGTAATCGTAGCCTTTTATTATTTATAAAGAATCGACGTTTATTACGTTAAACTACGTTAATTAATAAAATTACTTAAATAACTAGTTTTTTATAATTACTTTAAGTAGCTTTTTTACTAAATAACCTTTTTATAGCCGGCCCGTAATTAAAAATTAACTAGTTAAATTAATAAAAAAGAATACCTATATAATAACTACTTACCTAATTAATTAATATAATAAATAAGCTTAATAATATAATATAAAAAAGTACTACGTAATTAAAAAAAAGGATCTCTAAATATAAATATTTTTAATAAATATAATAAAAACCCGTATAGGAGTTATAAAACTAAAAGATCTATAGTATATAAAAAGTCTTAATATTATAAGAATTTTATAAATACGACTTTAAAGCCTACGATCTAAAAAATCTCCTCGTAGCCCCCTTAATTACCTCCCGAATATTACTTAAAAATATAATATAAAGGACGGTTTAATAAGAAAGGAGGGGATTTAAAAGTTTTAATAATATTAAGTTAAGAATATTATAGATCTCGGAGATTAATTTAAAAAAAAAGGCGGCTATTTTAAAATAGTTTTATAACTTCTTATTAAAGTTATAATTAGTTTAAAAAAAAGCTAAAAAGATATAGCTTTAAAAAACAAAAATTCCTCTAAAGAGCTACTAAAGAGCTCTTTTTTTATACTAAGCTCTTAGTACGTAATTATTAATTTAAAAAAATTAACTAAATAATAAAAGGGATCGCTAGTAAGTAATAATTACTTGATTATAATTAAGTTATAAAAAAGACTATTTAAAAAATATAAAATAGGGTACTAAAAAGCTATAAAAAAAAGATTTTTAAAGTATTTAGCCCTATTAAATATAAGTAATAAGTAGGTATTTTCGATAAGTCCTTAACGTTTACGATTTTATAAAAAAGAAGGCTTAACTTTATTAACTATACTTAATAGCTTATATAGCTCCTTTACGAGTTACTTAGTATTTATATTTAACTATTTTTATAAAATACCGCCCTAAAAAAGGTAAGTTAAGGAAAAAAGCTATTTAGAAATTACGGAGAGTATAAGGCTTAAAAAGTTAAAAATATATAAAATAGCGGATATTAATAACTAATAAAAGTTTTAAAACTAATTATTATATCGTTTTATAGTAATATAAACGTTTATTATTATTATTAAAAAAAGGAACTACTAAAACCTATCCTTTTATATTAAATAAAAAAGAGGATCTTAATAAATACGATAGTTAATAATTTAAAAGGGTAGTAATAATTACTAAAAATAATAAAAATAAAAATAATAGTAAAATAACGAGAAGAAGCGAGAATTTCTTAAACCTTAATATATTCGTTAGGTAGTAAAAGTATAGATTTATTATAATTAATATATAAATTAAATATATTCTTATTAAAATTAAATACGCTAATAACTACTAATACGAGCATAAGCTAGAGTATAATTTTTAGTAAGTTAAGGTAAAGAAGAAGGGGATAGAACCCGATCCTAAATAGAATCCTAATCCCTTATAAATAAGTAAATATTAACCTAAACTAATCCGTAGTTATGAACTTTACAAGAGGGAAAGTTGAAAAGGTAGAAAATCTAAAGAAAATAGTCTATCGAGATAGTGGGAGTATCTATTAATACTGTGTATTACTACTGTATAATCGATATCGAGAATCGCCCGAGTAGTTAGCAAAGGCAGAAATAAAAGAAAAATTTAACTTAAACTATTAGAGGACGTAAATATATAAAATTATAGATTAGCTTAATAATATATAAATTAATATAATATTAATCTATTTAACTAAAGTTTATAAATAAAAGGGGCTATAGGGGTAACCCCTATTTTATAAAATTATAAACGATCTTAATTATTAACTAAATAAATAGTTTATAAATATAAGCTTAGGAATTATAAAAATAGTTAATAAATTCCTCTATAAGTAAGGGGTATTACTAGCGTAATTATAGTTATAAGAACTATACGAAGTCCTAATAATAACGATTACGGAAAAAGAATTCGTACTATAGAACTAAATATAAGTTAATAGGGCGTATAATTATTTTAATAAATTTAAAAAAAGAGTAAACGACGTAGATTTCTTCCCTATAATTACTAATAGTAATTTGTTATTATAAAAGGATATATAAAAATAAAATATAGTATTTAAAAATATAATAAGCGACGATTTTATTTATTTTAATCTATAGCTCGTCGCCGTTACTAATATAAAATTTAGCGCCGATCGGCTAATATAAAAAAGAAAAAACGACCTAAAGTTATTAATAATACGTAGTAACGTAAGGATTATATATAAATATTAAAAATATAATAGTAAATACGAAGTAATTTATAAACTTTAAAAAGATCTTCTTAAAAAAGAAATTATACTTTAAGAGGAAGTATAAGGTCTTATAAAAAACCTTAATAATATTTTACGATTATTATAAAAAGGTTAGGATTAGGGAATATTAATATTATTTAATAATTAATATTATATTCATAAATAAAGCCTCTAATTATTATTATAAAGCGGTATATAATCTTAATTAAAACGACTTTCTTAATATTATTAATATAATTTAAAACTACTTCGAGACTTATAATAAGAACCTAAAGCTCCTATTTAAGTTATAAGCGATTTTTTTTATATTTATGATTAAAATAATAAAGGGTAAATTATAAATAAAAATCCTCGAGGAGCTTATTAATCGAATTAATAAGTTAATAAAAACCTAGCTAAATGAGGGAACTAACGAGCGAAAAGTTAAATATTTTTATATTATAGTTTAATATATATTAAAAATAAAAATAACCCTATATTAAGTACTTAAAAACTATAAAATACTCTATTCGAGGCTAAGATCTAGCTTTAATATTAAAATAGAAATACTATACTAAACTTATTTCTAAGTATATAATAACCCTTATTAATAATATTAAGTCGATCGAACGTATAAAAAGAAAAAAAAGAGGCTAGATATAATAATTATTAATAAAGAGGCCCAGATTCGTTAAATAAGCTAAGATTTAACTTATAAGTAGGGTAACGGAAAAAGTAATACTATATTTATAAAAAAAAAATATTAATTAAGTAATTACTCTAAAAAAGAGCGTACTAAATCGTACGAATAATATAAAAAATCGAGGGTAATAAATAGTAAAACTAACCCTTATTAGTTTAACTAATTCCTCGTTATATATAAGGGTAGATCTAGGGGTATAAAACTTAATAGAAATAATTAAAGTAGCGGTTTAGAATATCCGCCCCTTATAAAATATTTCAAAAATAAAGAAAATCTTACCCCCTATATTAATAAATTAAATTATAATAAAATCGATAATATTAACTACTCTTTTTTTACTCTATTAGCCTCTAAAAAATATACGAGGCTAAATAAATAAAAAAAAATAATAAAATTTTTTAATAAGCAGGCTTTTATTTATAAATAATAAAAAAAGATCCCTTAAATAATAAATATAAAAGTAGTTAAAAGGGTAAATTTAATAAAGCCGAAGCTTATTCTCTTAATACTTAAAAAAAAGACGCTACTTCTCTTAATATCTAAAAAAAGAAAATATAATACTAAATAAATTTAGGGGTAGCTAAAAGGGTCCTTTTTATACTACTTAAATTACTTAAATACTAAGCTCGTATAAGTATTTTACGTAAGCGAAAAGTACGGCCTAAATAATTTCTAAAGGATTATCCTAAATATTAAGGTATTATAATAGTTAATAAAAAAAAGGGTAATTCTAAATATTATAAAAAATCGTACTAATAACGCTTAATACGTTAATAATAAGTATTACGAAAATTAGCTTCGGCTTAAGTAAAAAAATCGTCGCCCTAAGTATAGTAAAAATAAAAACGTACTTTAAAACGATAACTTTTTATATTTTACCCGTTAATACCCTATTTCTCTTATATTTAAAAAATATAAATCGACTAAGTATTATATTTAATAATACGAAAAATAGAATCTCTAATAATAAGTATTTTAAAATAGTTAAATAATAATAAGGGTATACGTTTATAAAGCTTATTAATAATACGAAATTAATTAATTACTTAACGGAAAGTAAGCTTAAATAACTATATTAAAAATTCGAGTACCCGTTAATTACGAGGCTATATAACTTCTTAAAATAATTAAATAATAATAATATCGAAATAGGAGCGCTAAAATAGTTAATAAAAATATATTACTAATATTAAATAAATGCGCAAAGCTTACGTAGATTTAAATTTAAATTACGTAATAAGCTTAACTTTAATTAAAAATCGGTATTAATATCTTTTATTTAAATAGTTAGCTAGTCTTATATATAATTAATATAGCTATATCTTTTTAAATAGGGTAATTCCTCTAGGATTTATAAATAAAAATAGTTCAAATAGCCCTATAAAAAAACCAAATTAATATATATTAAGGACTACTAAATATTATTAAAACCGACGTTAATACTAGTTTTAAATTAATAGAATTTAAGGAAAATACGATAGCTTATAGTATATAACTAAAAGTTATACCCGTTAAAGCGCACTATAATATTTAAAAAATAAAAAGAGCATATTAGTAATTAAAAAGAGCGTTTAGAATTATTAAAAAAGAAAATCCCGATTTTATTAACGATAAATACCTCTAAATAGTACTTAAATATTATAACAATATAATAAGACCTAACGGGCTTATATTAACGTTATTAATATTTAAAATATATTTAAAAACGACCTTAGCCTCGTTATTATTACTAAATATAAGTTAACGAGCCCGAGTAATTAAAAAAATAATAAAAATACTACGCGAGGTAAATATAAAAAAATAAGTTAACGAGGTAATTACTATATATAATAGGCCCGATATAGGGGTTAATTTAAATATATTATTAAACTTAAATATATAAGTATAATATAAAATTATTTAATAATAAACTAGGCTATATAAATTAATTTCCGTTAACGAGTATTCTTATATAATTATAAGGGATTATAACTAGCCCCTCGAAGTATTAATTATAATAATTAAACTATATTATATAAATCTTAGCGAGGTAATTTTTAACTTATAAAAAAAAAGAGCTAAAAGAAACTATATAACTCGTAATAAAGGTATAGGAAATTATTTTTAATAAGATCGTTATAATAGTACTAATAAACGACGAGGAAAAGGAAATTATTAAAAGGGTATTAATACTACTAATAAGACGTTATAAAAGACTATAATAATAAGTCCTAACGTAGTAATTTATTATTAATAACGAGGTAATTAGTACTTTTTATATAGAAAAAAAAAAGCCGATTTCGAGCTAATAATCTAACTACGTAAAAAAGGCATAATTATAATTATTCAAAAGCTATATAAGGGATTAGATTTTATTAAAATAGACACTCTTTATAATCGAGGGGTTTATTAATTTATTTTTTATAACCTAAAAAAGTATATAAACCTCTATATATTTAAATTATAAATAGTTTATAAGATTAAAAAAAAAGAATACCCTAGCTATATAAAAAGTCTAAATATATAATTTAGGGGTATAATAACGTTAAAGAAGTAATACTACTTATATAATTACTTACTATATAGCGCTATAGCTAATAATTAATAATAGTATTAATAGTATTATTATATAAAAAAAGATACGAGATTTAGAGCCGTAATATTGTCTAAGCCTATACTTAATTAGCTATAGGGTTTATAAAGAAAATCCTAGCCTATTTATTAAAAACAATTAGCTAGTAAGTACTTAGAAAGTACGATTATTAAAGTACTTAAGCTATTATCTAGGCTCGTAAAATTAGGTACTTATTAATAAGCTACTTACTACGATTTTTATATTAATTAATTATTAATAATTATATTTATATATAACCCGTACTTCTTAATTTCTAAATATAAAAATAATTAATTTAAGATCGTTAGAATATAAATTAATAATATATTAGGCCTATTTAATATTAACTTTATAAAAAAAGAGGATAAGGAGCTTTAAAAAGCGGGCTTCGTAATAAAACTAAAAAAGGTCTTTATAATAAATACCCCCCTAATATTTAATAATAGGATTTTTATAATTAAAAAAAAAACTATTATCTTTTAATAAAAAGGGTAGGGTAAGAAGATTAACCTTATTAATTTAAATATAATTAATATTAAAAAGTAATATAAGGCTAAGCTTATACGAGGGGTATATATTATAAATATATATTAGCCCGAGACGACTTTTAATTACGCTAAGGTAGTATAAACTATTAATCTAATTAAACGAGACGTTAAAATACTTAATAAGTAACTTAAATAATAATAAACGAATCTTAATTAAAGCCTCGTTTATTACTTAATTAACTTTATAACTAATAAGCTCTACGTCTTTATTAATAAGTTATTTATAAATAATAACGACTTTATTTCGTAATTAGGGTATATTATTATCCTAGTTAACGAGAGTATAAATAAGAGCGAATTTATTATATATAGTAATATAATCTATTACTTATTAATTAAAAATAAATAAGTAACGAGAAGTATATTAGTATTAGAGGTTTACGGTATAGTTAATAACATTAACCTCTCCTATATAATTTTAATAATACTAAAAAAGATTACTAATTAACTTAGCCTTTTACCCGTTTTAATAGTTATTTATACTAATTCTTATTTACTATACGAATACTTTATTAAATTAGGGACGATAAAAGAAAAGAGGCTTATAATTAATATTATAGCCCTTAGGTAATTATATAAAAAGTATAAAATACTCGAGATTTATTAAATTAATAATAATAATAACCTCGCTAACGCTTTTATAAAAATAATTCGTAAATAGTAGAAAAGTTAATATATAAATAAAAAAATAAGTTATATAAAAGGAATAGAGGAAAGAGGGAAAAGGAGACGACTTAGTAAATAGGCCCGAGGTTAAATTATATTTCTAATCATAGTAATTAAATTAAAAAAAAAAAAGAAAGTTAATATTAAACTAAAAGTCTAATTTAACTGCAGTATACAACTGACTATATAGGGGCTAATTAGGGGCCCTATTTATAATTATCGTAGCTAGCTTAACTTATAATTAAAACCTCTTTTTTATACTTACTACGTAAATATTTATATAATTTAATTAATCTCTTCGTTAATTACGGTTCGAACTAACTACCCTATAATAGGGATATTAATAAGAAGATATTTACTATTATCTATATCTCTCTAAAAGTTCTTAATAAAGTAGACCACGTGTTACGATATACGAAAATAGTCGATCGTATATTAATATTATTTTCGGCTGTGTGCTAGTTGCTCTAGTCTAATTATAAGCTTAGGTAGCTATAGAACAAAAGAGATAATAGAGCACCATTGTCGATACTTCAGGGAGCAAACACTTATCCCCCCCTCCCCAAAGACTAAAATAATATCAGTAAGATTAATAGACATCATTACAATTATAGCTATGTTAGAACGACCAAATTAAGTATTAAGCAGTAACGTTAACCCGGAATCGGAGCTTACAGAACGCGAGATATTCGTCTACCTTACCGGGAGGAGGGGGCAGGTCGCTTCCCCCATAATACTCGAAGTACTATCAACGGTAGTAGTTATAAATATAATAGTTATTAGCTAGATTACCGTCGCTAAATAGTTATTAGGAGTTTTAGGAGTTATAAATAGGTTATATTCCTTTTATATAAATTTAAATAAAGGTAATATTAAATAAAAATATATAATTAATAATAAGTATTATATTAATTCGAATATTATAAACGCCTTCTTTATATTATTATAACTTATAGTATTTTCTTTAGAATTATTATAATACTAGTACTATTAGTATATAGTTATCGTAGTATTACTAATACCCTTTAGGGCTCTCGGGGGTCTCCTCTCGCTATTAGTAGTACTATTATTATTTAAGGGACCTTTTGCACTATTAATATTACTATTAGTACTACTACTACTACTACTCTAGCTACGCGCTTATTAAGTTAATATACTCCTTATTACTAAGCTCGGGCTAAAAAGAATAGAGAAATTAGTAATTAGTTATTTATTATTAATAAATAAGAACTAGAGAAAAACGTATATTTATTATTATTATAATAGTAGTATTGTCCTTCTTAAACTCTACTTAATTAGTAAGCTATAGCTCCGGGCTCGGGCTTAGACTAGACTTTAGTATAGGGCCTCGGCTGGCTTCCTCGGCCTCTAACTATTATATAATAATTATTTAAGCCTTATTAACCCGCGGGCTAGATCCTCTAACTTTAATACCCTAAAGGGCATAGCGCTCGACTATAATATTAATAATAATAATAAAAAGGCTCGGGCTATAGCTATTATTAGAGGCTATAATAAGTAAGCAGGTAGTCTAAGTAAAGAAATTTAATATAACTAATATACTATAATTTAGCTTAATAAAAGGGTATTATACTTAATAAAAAAAATATAATATTCGATATAATATATATTTTTAATATAATATATAATATATAATATGTATATACTTATGAATATTACGAGATTAGTAAATATAGCGGAGAGACCTATTATAAAACCTAGTACCTACCTAGCCGCCCGTCTAAAGTACCTAAGTTAAAAAGCCTAGCGGATTTAAGTACTATATAAAGTATTATATAAAGCTTATTTATAGCCGTATAAATTATAAAAAGAAAATAAATAGCGAGGATAGCTAGGTAGCTAGATAAAAGGAGCTATTAAATAAGTAGTTAGTATATTAATAAATTTACGCATTACTAAAGTAAATATCGTATAGTTAGTATTTTATAATTAATATATATATAATTAAAGTTAAATCGGTTACTTATACCTAATACGTCTTTAGGAAACGGGCTATAAATAGCGCCGACCCGCCTCTAGGTAAAGGACTATATACTATTTATAAATAGTAAATAGTACACTACTTATCTTCTTTTATAATAGTCTACTTCGTAACCCTTAAGCCTAAGCTTAAGTTTATATTTTAATATATTACCCTTTTTTCCCTCTCTATAGCCTCTATATCTTTTTATATATTTATTATATTAATAATAAGCCGTATTAATCTCTCTATATTAAAGCGAGAAGATCGAACTTAAATAATATTAATACCGTATCGATATTAAAAAAGATAAAGATTAAGTACTCGAATAGGTATATATATAATAAGTTAACTATAATAAGTGCTACGCTATATAAAAAAAGAGCTAAGTAAGGTACTAATTATAGTAATAATATTAGACTTATTAACTAACTCATAGGGGGTCTTATTATAAGTATTATAAGCGCTATTTATTCTAAGGTTATAACGGGAACTTTTAATACTAATAGTATTAATAAAAGGATTATAAAGCTCGGTTTACGTAATATTATTAATAAAGTTAAATATAGAGAGACGACTATTTTTAATAGCTATATTTAAAATAAAAGAACTAGGGGTAGGTCTAAGTAAATAGAAGCTAATAATAAGAGCTTAAGTAATATAGTTTATAGGGAGTAGTAGGGGAGCCTTATTATCCTATATATAGCGGCGAGTATAATACTTAATACCCGAGGTATAACTATTAATAATAAGGTCTCTTTTTTTTTAAATAAAGAGCTCTTTATTAATATTTATAAAGTAATTTATAATAACGAGGCCCTTATAAGTATTACGGATCTTAATATAAAAGTTCTTATTTATAATACGCTTTTTATTTTTAGGGAGATCCTTATTAAGCTCTTTTTTATAGTTAATATATTTAAATATTATAAGAGCTAAAGTAGTAAAGATAATATAAATAAAGTAATAAAATAAGGACTACTAGTTAAAAAAAGTAACCTCGTAGTTAATAAAGGACTTAGTAAAACGCTAAATAGTAATAAAAATAGTTTTATTTAACTAGTTAAGTAATAAGTTACGTATAGTTTAGCGAGCACTAGTATTATTATTTAAATTATTAAGCTTAGGGTATAACTTAAAAACCTTAGTATAATTACTAAAAAGGTAATTATACTAATTAAAAAAGTAAGTAAAAAGGAACTTATATTAAAAGTCCTAGTACTAAGTAGCGTATAGCTTACGGAGCTTAATAACCTCTTTAAATAATAAAGTATAATCCTTAAATACTTTATAAATAGTATTTATAATAAACTTATTATTATAAAAGAGGAGCTAGTTCTAATAATATTCTAAATCTAACTTATTACGCAATATAATATTAATCTTTTTAAGAATATTAATAAGAGCGTATACCGTATTAATAATAACTATAAAGTTATTAACTTTTTTAATAATAGCCTTTTTATTACTTTTCTTAATCTTTTTAAAGAAAGTATTATTATTAAAAAAGGTAAGGGTACTATTATTATTAATAATAAGGCGCTAGTCCGGAGTATTTTTAAGAACAATATTATTAATATAATAAGCCTTAAGGAAAAAGCCGGGGTTATTAATAACTAAGGTAATAATATACTAATTATAATTAATAACCTTAGTAATTAGAGTATTTTAATAAAATAGGTTAGTTAAATAATATTAAAATAAATAAAAAGAGTAACTATAATATTTACTTAATAAGTAAAAGGGGTCTTTAGGGGAGGTAGTAGAGTAAGGTTAATTTATATAGCCTCGGGCTTAGGCTTAGGCTCTTTATATTTAGACTCTTTATACTTAGGCTCCTTATTATATAATAGCTATTATTACTACTACTTAACAAAGAGGGACTCGTTATACTTAGCCTAAAACTAAGCTTTAGTAGAACGACGCGTATTCTTTTTATATTTACTACTTTTATTACTTTTTTTAGCTTAACTACGGAGAAATATAATAATTAATTATAATAATATAATAAGTAATATATTATAAGTAAATAAAGATACGTAAAGCATAATAAGTAGGTTAAGTAATAAAAAATAAAATAAGTAGGCTATTTATATTAATATAATAAACTAACTTATAATAGTAGGTATAAAAAAAAAAAAGGAAAGGTTTAAAAGTGCGGGTAGAGGGTTAAATAAGTTAATTTTTTACTCCTACCTAGCGAGTACGTATAAATACAAAATAAGTAGTTAAAGAAAATTAATAAAGGGCCTAAGTAGTAGTATAAGTAGGTAAATTAATTAATAATAAAAATATAAATATACGCCTAGTAATAATAGAAGTATACTAGCTCAGTAAGGGCCCGGTTAGCTTAGTAAGAGTTACGTAACCCTATTTTTATAACCTCCTTTTATTAATTAACTACCTAACCTCTTAACCTCTACTTTTTTAATACTTACTATAAGTATCTCGCTAACCTAACGCATCGAATTTATTATTAAAAAATAATATAAATATACGAGACGCCTTAACTTATTATAATAATAAGTAAATATAAAAAACTTCTTACTAATGTGCCTATAGATAATATTACCTTAGGTTACTATTAAAGGGCCCTTTAGCTTAGCGCCGGCTAGGTATTTTAGTTAGATATTAACTAACCGGCCTCTTAATTATAAAACGACGATAGTAATATTAATATAGGAATAGAAGCCAATATTAGTTACTAAGTAAATATTGAAATAAATAATAATAATATAATAAATAATATAAAGAATAAGGGTAACGTATCTAATACCGATTTTATATACACTATAAGTAAGCTCGTATCTTAATAAAAATAATTAGGATATAACTGATTATAATCTAAATATTATAATTAATTTTAATAATATTAACCTTAATAAAATTAATAAAGCTAAGGCTAACGGTAATTTACTAACTAGATTTGATAAAAAAGAAGTTAATATTACTAGGGTATATAATAATCGTATTTTTAAAAATAATATTAATAGCCTAGAGACCCGGCTCTTTAATAAAACCGACAATAAGGATAATACTTTCTTTTTTATAAAGGACTATATTACTATTTATACTAACCTATTTTTAAAAGAGCGTATAGTATAAGGGTTTTAAGAGCCCGACGACGATATTTTAAAATTAATCCCTTATTATTAAAATAAGTTTATTTAGCTATTTAACTTCGAGCTCGGGCTTAGCCTTTTTTTTAATATTTTTAATAATAATTATATAAAGTATACTACCCTTTACTAACTTCTCTCTATTTTTTTTAATATCGAGGGAGCTACTAAGTAAGCTATTAAGAAGCTCCCTATATAGCTAGTATTTTTAAAAAACCGTATTTTTTAAAGATTCCTTTTAATCCCTATATAAAAAGTAGAGGTACTACTAATATCCGAGAAGCTCTTTATAATATAAATATTTTATAAATTAAATAAATAAGAGATTATAAAAAATGGTATTATATCGGACTTATTTATTATTAACCCTTAGGTAATATTTACTAACTTCTTATTATCCGACGTAGCTAATAATATATATTAAAAATTAGTATGTTTTATTAATATACTTATCGAGCTTTTTAAGTTATATAACTAGGTATCGTTAGTACGTATTATATTTAGCGAGTTTATATATACTATTAATAATAAAAATCAAAAGACTAATATAGTCTTACCGTTAGACTTCGTTATATATTAATACCTCGACCTCTTTTATATTTACTAAGAAACTAACTGAATAAATAAAGAGAAGCTATACTACGGCCGCGTTTATATTATTAGCTATAATTATTAAAACGACTTCTATATTACTAAAAAAGGTAATATCGTAATTTAAATCTAAGAAACTTTTTCTTATATCGATAATTAATACCTAGAAATAATCCTAAAATATCCCTTTTATAATAATAATAAGAAAGGTTATACTTAAAGCAAAAATAAGATAATTATTACGAATAAGGTTACTTTTATCCCCGAGAAAAGTATAGCTAACGTAATTAATAATAATATAGTATACGATTATTTTTTTAATAAGACTATAACTGTTACGAAGGTAACTTTGTTTACCTTATTATTCGCCTTATTATCAATATTACGTAAGCAAACTATATACCATATTAATCTACGATTTCTGTAGATTATTATAGGTATTGATTATGTAAGCAATACTGCTTATATAAGCTTACGTAGGCAATGGAAAGTACTGGAAGGTAACTGAATAATCTGGAATTTACTCGAGGCGGAATTATGTACTACGATTACGCATTCACTTACGTATACGCTTATTAATTATATCATAATTAATAAGTAATGGAATATTCTAGTAGGAGGTTTTTATGCCTATATATAGGCGTGTATTTGCCTACCTAGACCTTTCGTTAAGTAAGCAACTTCTTATATAGTAATTTAACTATATTACTCTCTTTATTATAAAAACCTCTTTTATATACGCTTATTTCCCCTATATTCATATATTCTTGCTTCTATATGAATATTCACTTTTTATATTCTTTATAAGAATATCCCGCATTACCTCGTTAAAGCTATACGTGCTAGAATAACCGATCTAAGCTTTAATACTAATACTAAATAAAAATAGAAGTTTAAGAAGTTTATTAAGTACCCGGTACTAGATAATTATAAACTCGTTATTTAATAAGTATAGCGCTATATATTTAAGGATTTAATCCCCTTAGTATATACGTACCCTATTTATATAAAGTTAGAGCTTAAGATATATAATCGAGAAATATTCGAGGATTAAAATAAGTTTAATATAAAAATCTATAGCTATTTAATTATATACTTTATTAATAAGTTTATTATATACCGCAACTCCTATTATATTTTTATAAGTATATATATAATAATTACTAAGCTTTAAATAAAAGATCGACTCTATTAAACTAATATCTTCTTTTTTATACTTAGTTTATATAGTTCGAATTTTAATAATATTATTAAAATATTCTAGTCCTTAGCTAAACTCGATTATAATATTAAGTCGTATATTAATAATAAGTAATATATTATAGTTACGCCGATTCTTTATTATATTAGGGATATATTATAATAAGATAAGAATAGTAAATTCCGAGGTACTTAAATAAATAAGTTTTATTATTTTTATTTTGTTAGCTATTTACAAAAGAATAGCGATAACCCAGAGTTGGTATTAAATTTCGATATAGTTACTTACGGGCGCTATTATTATTAATATATAATTATACGTAAAAATATAAATAATTTTATAATAATAGCCTCTTATAAGTAATATAAAAAAGCGTAAAGTATTATAAAAAAGATATTTACGCTAGTATTTATTATTCCTATATTAAACTTAATCCTTTTATACCCTCTAGATCTCGCCCACTCTAAATATTAGGGCCTCGCTAAGCTAATATATAGTATACTACTTAATAATATCCTTATTATATAAGGATATAAAGAGTATACTTACGTACTACGTATTTAGCCCTTTTTACTAAGCTAGGAGCGCTTATAATTACTACTTTATTATTTTTATAATTACTTTTTTAATAACAAATACTTATTAGTTAGTTATTATTTTAAACTTATTTCGTGGCTTTTTAATCCCGTATTATATCTACCCTAAATTTATAAATACTATATAAAGCTAGCTTAGTAATATTATTAATAATATTATTATTAATTTTATTATAACGGCCTATACGAGATTAGCTAAGTCGAATAGTATCCTAATTAGTACTAATATTAATAAAGCCGATTATAAGAATATAATAAGTATTATTATCGAGGCTCGTAAGATATATTAATAACTCTATTAAATTACTAACTAAGCTATTATTAATAACCCCTGAGCGTAAAGTATTATTAATAATAATTATTAAAGCTTAATAATACTATTATAATAGCCTTTCTATTAACTATAAGTTAAGTTAGGATTAGAATATATATAGCTATTTACTAAGCCCGTTTTATATAATATTTCTTAATATATAAAACAATAGTTAACCTAGCCGCTACCTATCCTTATAATAAAAAATAAGCCTAAGCCTAAGCCTAAATAAAGACCTATATTACTTAATAAGAGAGCTAAAGGGTATATATTAAATACGATACGACTAAATATTTATATAAGTATCTATTACGAGGCTATTACTAAGGAGTTTAAAATACTTATAAATATAAATATATTATTAAATAAGAATAAGTATAAGTAAATAAGGGGTATAATAATATCCTACTACCTTAATATTTATTACTATATAATATATTTATTATTAATAGCTATATAAGTAGTTTAAGATAATAATAACCTAAACGAACTATACTAATATTAAAAAGATCCTATTATTAAAGGTTAATATATAAATAACGTAGCGCTTCCTCCTTTATAATACTTTTTATTATAATAATAGTAAGCTTACTTACTAAATATAATAGCTCTATAATAAGGCTCCGATACTATCTAATAAAGTACTACTTTATATTAATAAGAAGGATATAATATAACTATAAGAGGATCTTATTAATAAAAAGGAGCTAATAAGTATTATTAAAAGTAATAAAGAGCACTATAATCCTATTATTATTAGCTAAGTTAATAAAGTATAGTACTTAATTAATAAAAGCGAGCTTCTATTTATTAAGGATACGAATATATTATAAACCTTTAGGTAAGCCTTATACTTAGCGTATATATAATACTACGCTTATAATAAGATCTAGAACTTTAAATATAAGGCTATTTAGTAATTAAACTAATTTAGCTTTATAAATAAGTAAGTAATAGTATTTATTATGTCTACTTATTTACTATATTTACCTTATACCTAGCAATTTAAAGTATTTTAAGGGCCCTAGCGAGGCCTATAAAATAAGGCTAATAATATTTAGGGCCTAGAGAGGGGCTATTAATATTTACTAAGGGGTCCGAAATAATCTTTTTATTTCTTAATTAATAGATTTAAGTAATTTTATTAATTAAATATCGGATATTATTTCGTAATATCGCCCTTAACTAAAGGAAAAAGCTTTAAGTATTACGTATTTACGCACTATTAAGATATATAAGGTATAAAATCTAGGAAATTTATAGTTATAATATAAGCCCTAATTTTAAGTTATTTTTATTATAGTATTAAGGTTTTCTAAGTACTCTTATTATACCCCTAGGTCTTTTGCGAATTTATAAAATATCCAGTATTACTATAATATCGCTACTTATTACTTATTAACTATATAAGTAGTATTCGCAATAGCTTTATATTACCTATAATAATAAGAGGTATTACTAATATTCTTTTACTTTAATAATTTCTACTAATATATCTTCGCTCGTAACGACTACGTTAAGTATATAGATAATAACTACCTATAGTCTATAATAAGCCGCGTCGATTATATTTTTATTTATAAAATATATAATTTATACCGCATCTTTATTATTATTATACCTATAAAAATCTTAAATAAGAAGGACTATATACTCGATTTATATAAGGTACGCTACTTTAAAAATTAACTTATTATTATTAATATTAATATTATTTAGCCTAAGAAGTTATATTTCGTTAAGATCTATAATTATAGTATCTAGGTTAAGTAGTAGGTTAAGTAGTTATAATATACTAGCTTAATACTATATAAGTACATCCCTACTATTAGCCCGACTATATATTAATATATTTATATTATAAGCATCGGCATCGATATTATACCCTCGCCTACTTTTAATATATGTCTAAGTATTAAGTAAGTAAAACTATTTACTTTTAATACTTACTTATAATTACGAGAGGCTAAATAGCTCACCCGCCTAATACTAAAGAACTTTATATATAGTAGTAGTAATAGCGGTAGTACCTTAATACTATAATGTCTAAATAATAAGGTAAGTTAACTATTACGAACAGCTTTATTTTTTCGTATTAATAATCCGTATACAGACTATATATTTATATTATCTTACTTATTAAACTATTTTTTTAAATTTAATAAGTATAGCGTCTAGTAAACTTAGAAATTTGATTTTAAAGATTTTACTTAGAAGTATAAATAACCGCGACATCCGCACATTTATAATAATATTATAATATATATAAGTATATTATAACCTAATATACATAACTAAAACTAAGGCCCGCCCCATAAGCTTATAATAGTTATAATATACTATATATATAAAAGTACGAGAATATAAAATAACTCCTATAGAATAAAAAAACTATAAATAAGTTATATATAAATAAAAAATAATAATTATATGATAAAATAATTATTATAATTACTCTAAATAATCGCTTACTAATATTTACTAAGTAATTACTTAATAAATAAAAATAATTATTAATAGAAATATATTTATAAATAGACTTATATATAATATAAACTTAAACCGGGCTTAAAAATAGACTTCTTATAACTCTTTTAGTAATTAACTTAGTATTAAATCTTATAATCGTTTTTAGCTATTTTTATTAAGAACCCCTTTTAATAAGACTACGATTAATTACTAAAGCCTTACTTACTTTATAACTTATAAATATAGTTTTAAAAAAACTATTTATAATTATAATACTATTTATTTAGTACTTATAACCTTAACTTCTATTAATATACTTACTATAACTAACTAGTTATAATATTTTAATTACTCCTATTTAATAAGTTTATTTTATAAGAACTAACTAAATAATATAAATATATTAACTACTAGTAATAATAATATAGCATAGCTTATTAAAATAACTATACTTACTATTTAATAACTATATAATATAATACTTAAACTTAAAAATAAAAATAAGTGATTTTACGCTTAGCTTATAACGCCCTAACCTCCCTTAGTACTTAAAACTAAGTACCCTAAACTAAAACCTTATAATAAGTCCTTAAATACTCTCTAAGAATTCCTTATTTAAACTAGGGCCTACTTATATTACTACGGGACCTCTTTTGTTATTAAAATAAATAAAGTCTATTATATAACTTTATTTTTTTAAAAAGAAATACCCTTACCTAGTTCGAACCCTCTATAAAAAACCACTTTAAAAATAAACGTAATATCTAAAATAAAAATACTAAAGAAATCTTTAATAACTATAATAAGTTTAAAGAAAAACTTAAAAAAACCTTTAGTAACCCTAATAAAAAACGAATTATTAAATAAAAACTTATAACTCTTATATAAAAAAGATTAGTTAATAAGTATATATCTAAATTTAAATAGATTACCTCTAAGTTTAATTAAAATAATAAAGTACTTATAATAGCCTTCTATCGTAGCTTAAAAAGAAATTTAAAAATAACCTCTCTTATTAAAACTAACTTAATAAACTCTAAAAATATATTAATATAATAATTAAAAGTAATAATTAACTTTATAAACGACGCCTCGAACGTAAAGGATAAAACGCTTAAAATAACTAATCTAAACTTAATAATAAATATAAATATAAACTAATAACTACTATAACCGAGTATTATAATAAACTAATAAACCTTAGTATTATTAAAAAAGAATAACCTTAATAAAAAAAGGACCTTAAATACTATAATTATAATAAGCTAGGATATATAGCTAAAGACTATTAATAACCTAAGTATATCTAATACTAACCTATTTTAAAAAAGCGAGCTAATATTATAAATAAAAAAGTTCCTTATAAATAACTCTTATAAATAGCCTATTATAATAATAACTACTTTACTTACTAAAATAGTAAAGAATAAATAAAATAGTATCCTAAATAACCTAAAAATAATAAATAATCCACTTTACTACTTATTAAAACTTTAATAATAATAATAATAAAAAACACCCGCCTATTAACCCTATACTCTTAAAAAGAATAATATTAAATATATTACTATACTTTCTTAAATTTATAAAAATATAAAAAAAAAGCAAAACGGACCCTATTATAAAGAACACGCTTAACCTCTTTAAGAAATAAATTAAATAAAAACTCCTAGCTAATATAAAAAAGTAGCTCTTTAAGTTTAAAAAGAAAAGACCTAATATAAAAGAAATTATAAATAGCCTTATATATATAGTATAATAAAATAATATAAACTAAAAATAACTTATTAAGTTCTAAAAAAAACTTAATTTAAACAAAATACTAACTAAGTCTATTTATATAATAGAACAAGTAAATACTAATAAAAAATTCATTTATAAAGTTAAAAAACAACTTAAAAGCCTCGTATATAAAAATAAAATCAAAATACTTAAAAAACTAACTCTTAACTTTAGAATTACTAATAAAAAAAATCGACTTTAAAATTAAAAAAAAAGATATTAAAATAAAAACTAGTTCCTTTTATTTTAATAAAACAAAATTACCTTATAATTTAGACAAACCTCGTAATATCGCCTAATAACGTACTTAAATAAAAATCGATTATAAAGCACTACCTAACGTTAATAATACTAGCTTTAAAAAAAATAATAATAAACTATAATATAAACATATTTATCTATTTAAAAATAACTAAATTATCTAATTTTATAAAACTAAAAAACGCAAAAAGGTTATAATAACCCCCTATATAAATAAAAATTACTCTTTACCTAACCCTAAGGACCCCTTTTATAAAGAATTATTTTAAATAAAATACTTAAATAATAAATACCTTTAGTATCTTATATCTAAATAAAATGGTCGTTTTTATTTATAAAAACGTAATAATAAAATTATTAAAGATATTTATATAAAGAATTAACTACCTAGCTAGATATTACTAAGTTTTAATAATAATAATAGAGCTATATTTAGTCTAAACCCCAACTTTCTTATAAAATACCTCAATAGTAAATATATAAAATAAAAAAACTATAAACACAACTAATACTAAATTCACTATATTAAAAAAGCTAAGGCTTAAAAGAAATATTAAAAAAACACGAATAAAAAACCTGTCTAAAAAATAAATAATAAAAAACTAAAAAAACTAATCGTAAAAAAACAACGAAAAATAAAAGTAAAAAAAAAGTTCCTATATATAACTATATAACGTAATAACGTATACTTATAAATTAACCTCGATATTTATAAATAAAAATTAAACGCTATTATTAATAGTAGTATATAAAAAACCTATATCTTACTAAAAGTAATAAATAAACTTAACTTATTATAAATATATAAAAATAAACTATACCGATTATAAATAATAATAAAAAGACGAATTAATTATAACTATAAATATATTAATTAAAAACCGTATACCTCTTAATATATATTAATAATTAGTAAAAGTAATTATAATACGATATTATAAAAATTAAAAATATTAACGTTATCCTAAGACTTTTATAATTATAAAAGCATAACCCATAAATAAATTAAATTACTAACTAAATCCTCTAAAAAAATCTAATTACTAAATAACTTAAAAAAAAAAAGGTTTAAACGGATTTTTAAAAACTCCTAAAAAACAAAAACAAACATAATATATAGCTTTTATTAAAATAATAAAAAGCTCTAAAAAGTTCATAACTAGTACTAATAATTAAAAATCATAACGACTCTAAAACATACTTAAAAATTATTAAATATATATAAAACTATTTATAAAACCTAAGGAAATAAGATTACTAGAATATAGTAACTAAAATATAAAAATCGAACTTAAAAAAAAAAAGAAACCTAGGTTCTATTTAATATACTTAATAAATTAAAAAAAAATAAAAGTACTTTAACAAATATATTAATATAAAACTTAAAAAAGAATATATTTAACTATTAAATTCTCCTACTAAATTCCCCTTATTCTTTATACTAAAAAAAAGTAAAAGTTAAACCCTATTATTAATTATAAAAAACTTAATAAAATTATAAAAAGAAATTATTACCCCTTACCGCTTATTACTAAGCTTAGAAATCTACTTTATAAAACTAACTAGTTTACTATTATAAATCTTAAAAATATGTTTAACTAAATTTAAATTAAAAAAATAAATAAATAAAAAATAGCATTCTAAACTCATAAAGAACTCTTTAAATATCTTATTATACCCTTCGGACTTATTAATACTCTAGTAACCTTTTAAATAATAGTTAACTACGTACTCTAAAAATACGTTAATATTTTTATTATTATTTATATTAATAATATTCTTATCTTCTCCCTTAACTTTAAAATATATAAAAAGTATATCTATATAATATTCTAAAAACTCTAAAACGTTAAACTATATACTAAACCCTCTAAATATAAGTTCTATATATAAAAAATAAACTTCTTTAAATATACCATTATATTAAGATAAATCTATATATAAATATTAAAAGTAAAAGTAATTAGGGACTAACCTATACTATAAAACGTTAAAGATATATAAAAATTCTTAAGATTCGTTAATTTTTACTAATAATTCCTCAAAACCTATATTAGTATAGTTAAACTTCTTAATAACTTAATATAAAAAAATACTCTATTTATTCAAGACCCTAAGTATAAAAAAGCATTTGTTAAAGTTAAAAATATAATTATTTCTAAACTAATTACTATAATTCTAGACCCTTAAAAACTTTTCGAAATTAAAACTAACGCCTTAAACTTCGCTATAAAAGTAGTCTTAAAATAATAAAATAAATAAAAAAAGCTTTACTTATATTACTTCTACTCTAAAGTATCTTATAAAGTAAAATTAAATTAGCAAATTTATAATAAAAAGCTAATAATAATTATCAAAGCATTTTAAAAATAAAAACTATAGTTATCTAGAACTAAGTACGAAGTTATAGTTTATATAGATTATAAAAACCTCGTAAACTTTATAATAAATAAAAATCTAAATAAACGATAAGTTAAATAAAATAAATTCCTATCTAAACATAATTTCCAAATTATTTATTAAAAAAGTTTAAAAAATAATAAAATAAACGCTCTTAATAAAAAACCCGATTATAAAATCGCAATCCCTAACAAAACATAAGTTATTTTTAAATAAAAAGAAATAATAGCCTTATACTAACTATAAAGCTCCTTATAATAACTAAAAGAATTAATACTAGCTTAACTAAAAAAATAACCCCTAAGCTTATTATAAAAATTTATAATATATTAATATATAGCTATTAAAAAATTATTAAAATATAAAAACGGATTCGCTAGTATTATAATAAATCCGCTATACGTACTAAAATTATAAAAGTAATTAAAAACTACGTAACTTATAAAAAAAGTAAAAATAGCCCGCATAAGCCTTATAACGAGCTATAACCATTATAATTATTAATAAAAGCATAGTAATTAATTATATAGGACTTTATTATTAAATTACTAAAATCTAAAAAATATTTATTAAAATATAATACGATAATATCTTAGTTACAATTAATTAACTTACTAAGTTCGCATACTTTATTCTCTATAAAAAATTAAATACTATAAAAGACTTAGTATACGTATTTACTAAGGTTATACTTTTAAACTATAATTTACTAAAAGAAATCATCTCTAATAAAAATAAGCTATTTATTTTAAAATTTTAAAAATCCCTAATTTCGTAACTTAATATAAACTATAAACTATTAATATTATTTTATTTATAAACTAATAGATAGATAAAAAAGATTAATTAGATCCTTAAAACATACCTTCGTTATTATATAAACTATAACTAAAATAATTAAATAATACTTTTATTAATAGCCTAGTTCGTATATAATAATATAATTAATAAAAGTATAAAAAAATCCCTATTCTACCTTAATTATAAATTCTAATTAATAATATATAAAAAAGTATAATAAGGACTATAAGCTATAAAAACTATAATAAATATAAGTAAACTTAAAAAAATCTATAAATAAACCTTATTAAACCTCGAGTTTCTATAATAGTATATATAAAAAAACGTAAATAGATTAAAAATTAAAAAACTATCCTTAAAAAAGGGAAATAGTACCTATCTCCTTCGCTATAATATTAAAATAAAACGACTAAGTAATAAATTAAATTATAAAAAGCTTACACCTTTTAAAATTATTAAAAACATCTCACTAGTTAATTACGAATTAAAACTACTAAATATAATATAATACTATCCCGTTTTTTATATCTTACTACTTAAACCTATACTAAGAAATTTATATATAAGAAATTATATTATTCTTAAACTAAACTAACTAAAATATAAAATTAAATAAATTATTAATTATAAAATAAAAAATAATAAAAAAGAGTACTTTATTAAATAAAAAAACTATAAATATAAACAAAATATATAAAAACTTATTACGAACCTCTAAAACTCTTAGGAATTCTTTTTAAAATACTAAAATCAAAATTAAAACTAGAACTCCTAGCTGTTATAATATCCTAATTAATTACCCTAAAAGCACTACTAAATTATACCTCCCGTATAATAGCTAATTTATCTTTATTAATAATATCAAAAGAATTAAAAATCGCTTTCCCCCTCTTAAATACTATCCTTTTTTCTTTTTAAAAACGATCTAATTTTAATAAAAACTAATCTATTTTAACCTATATATAATATAAAGCTTTTACTTATTTTTAAAAAAAAAGCTCTTTTACTTCCTTTTTATATTCTAGCCTATCGACTTTAAATAAAAACGATCTACTAAAAACATAATTAATATAAAAAAATACTAATAAAAAAAAAACCTTACGATCGTATATAATACTAGCAATCGTATTATAAAAATAACTACGACGTATATATTTATAATACTTTAATTTACTCTTTAATATTTTATACTTTTATTTTAATAAATAATAAAATAAGTAAAGTATTACGATTTTAAATCCTTACTCCTTAATTTTAAAAACAAGCTTTAGTTAATAATATATCAAAAATCTAGCGGATATCTTAATATTTTTGAAAAAATCACTTAACGAGCCCTAACCTAGGCTATAATAACTTACTTATAAATCTATAAAAATAAGACTTTTAAAAACAAAACTTAATATTATAACCTAATATATATAACTAAAACTAAGGCCTGCCCTATAAGCTTATAATAACTACGGTATACTATATATATAAAAATATAAAAATATAAAATAACTTTTATAAAATAAAAAAACTATAAATAAATTATATATAAATAAAAAGTAATAATTATATAATAAAATAATTATTATAATTACTCTAAGTAATCGCTCACTAATATTTACTAAGTAATTACCTAACGAATAAAAATAATTATTAATAAAGGATATATTTATAAACGGACTTATATATAATATAAACTTAAGCTAGGCTTAAAAATAGATTTCTTATAGCTTCTTTAGTAATTAACTTAGTATTAAATCTTATAATCGCTCTTAACTATTTTCACTAAAAACCCCTTTTAATAAAACTATAATTAATTACTAAAACCTTACTTACTTTATAACTTATAAATATAGCTTTAAAAAAGCTATTTATAATTATAATACTATTTACTTAATACTCGTAGCCTTAACTTTTACAAATATACTTACTACGACTAACTAGCTATAATAAAATAATAGTATATTAATATATGTATTTAAATATATTAGTATTTATATACCCCGAGCCCCGGGATTACCCCCTAGTACGGTCCTCTAATACCCTACTTATAATTCCTAAAACTCTTAGCTACTCTTAAGTAACTATTACTATATATATAACTATCGTATATAATATTATTATTATAAAATAAGTAATAGTATTTTATTCAACAATAGTAGTATAGGGTTGCGCGACTGTATTAATATTTATAATTAATATATTCCCTTATACGCCCCCGGTAAGGTATTCTGCCCATTTAGTCCAATGGGACCGGTCTCCATCCTACCCTAACAGTGGAAACATATCTACGATAGATATTTCCATCCTACCGGAAGGCCAAGGCCATAGAATAAGGAAGGTAGCAAGTAAAGTTCAAATACCTGCACTTGCGCGCGAATAGAAAGATAAAAAGAAAAAAGGAAGCATTTCACAGCCAAGAAGTTGAGATAATTCTTGCTCATCTCAGCCAAATGGCCTCGTATGCGAGCCTAGGATTAAGACCTCCTGCCTTTTCAAGCCTTCGATTCCGCCTCGTGTCCTTATGTTGGCATCTGCTACTGAGACCGTCGCATTAGACTATCTCGATGACAACATCATACGTTTATACGAAGTTTCACTGCTTACATGTCGATTCTGCGAACGGCTCATGTTTATATATGTACTTGGTGACTTGTCTGTTCAAGTTCAGAGAATCTTCAAGCTTTGCTTTCTTTTGACTTTCATCGCTGCCTCGTAAAACGAAGCTCTCTTCCATTCGTTTGTAAGGTTCAGTTTCAATCACCGACGAGATGCGGCTGAAAGCTTCGCTTCTATCATGCCTCGTGACCGCCTTGGGCGTCACAAGCCAGCGTACCTGCGGCACCCCGGCCCCCCTCCAGGAACATGAAGAAGTGTCCCGCGTTTTTCGGCTAACGGAAAATGCGAACGGCTTGGCGAAACCGGTTCCAATCAATATCAACATCTACTGGCACGTCGTTGCGGCAAACGAAACCGTCGACGGCGGGTTTCATTCTCAAAGCACCTTGGACAGACAATTGGCCGTCATGAATGGAGCCTTTGCGCCCCATGATGTGCAGCTCACTCAGGTCGGTACCGACTGGACGATCAACGCATCGTGGGCTGCCGAGTCACCAGTGTCCATCACCATGAAGAAAGCGCTTAGAAAGGGCACTTACGCGGACTTGAACATCTACTTTATACCCGATACGCCGCTCCTTGGTTTCGCTTCCTGGCCAGACGCCGTGGTAGTCGGCTCAGACGAGTTCTACATGGATGGTGTCGTCATTCGAGCTGCATCTGTTCCTGGAGGCTCCCTCAGTCCGTATAACGGCGGCCACACGGCGACCCACGAAACCGGCCATTGGCTTGGACGTAAGCTATCTAGCAGTCTCCCACATCTGAAGAGACGAGTTTACTAATTCTGGGTGTAGTATACCACACGTTTCAGGGCGATGAATGCGGTGGAGATGGTGACTTCGTCGACGACACACCATTTGAGGCGGAAGAGGCCTTTGGGTGTCCTATCGGCCGCGATACGTGCCCCGATCTTCCCGGGGCTGATCCTGTTACCAACTACATGGATTACTCCGATGAGTGAGCGAATCTTCTGATACGTGAAGGACATATGACTAACCTCAGTTAGCGCCTGCTTTACACACTTTACCTCCGGCCAAGGGGTTCGGATGCATTCATTCTGGGATAAATACCGTGCCCAGTATCAGTAAACCATTGATTAAGAAATATAATTTTGAGGGACCATGCTTTAAGACACGGTACTAGAGAGGAAGCGAAAAGTGTTGTGATCAAGTCGATCAATGGAAGGAGTGTGGTGGAAGTAGTGGGCTTATTGTCTAATACCCCCCATAAGTCACGAGATGCATATGAAATGAATCCTGTCGGCTTATAGAATTCTGATTGCATCCAAGTTGTAAGCGTATCGCTTCCGTGAATGATAACAACTATCCTTGCTTCTGCGTCGTGGTAATTTACATATCCTGTGACGAGGATCCGTGAGAAATTGACTCAAACACAACTTCCCGCTGCCACAAGATCCATCACCTGTACCAGTACGGAATCACAACGGTGAACTGATACCGGATAAACTACCAACTTCTGACAGCAAACACTACATCCAACTCCTCCAACGTCAACTGCTTGGTCTCAGGCAAGAAGGCAAAGATCATAAGTAGAGCTAATATGTTCAAGCCACAGTAGAAGCCGAACGCCCCCGTCGGAGTGAGCGCAGACAGCATGTAGAGAAAAGTCAGTCCCAAGATGGAAGCCCCGACAGCGTTGATAACGACGCTCCAGGCCATACCAAGTTCTCGGTGGGACAAAGGGCAAACCTCTGCCGCGTAGACGAAGCAAACGGGACCGAGGCCAATGCTGTAGAAGGCCGTGAATGAGAAGATGAAGAGCGCGATGAGGGCAAGTCGAGCCGTTCCGTCGCCTCCAATGAGGAAACAGGACCCCGCTGCAAGCAAGGTCCATGCCATGTGCGGGAACGTGGTGAGCAGAAGGGTTCGACGACCGTAGCTGTCGATGAGCCACAGGGCGGGGATAGCGAAAGTGAAGTTCACCAGTCCAAAGCCCCATGATGCCCACAGTGCCCTCTGCTCAGAGAATCCGGATTCGACGAAGATCGATGACGAGTAGAACGATATGATATTAACTGTTGTCATGCTTAATTCCGTTATTTGCAGAAGAACCCCAACATGCAATTACTTACTGCCACACATTTGTTGGGCCAGCATAATCGTCGCCGCGGCCAGATTGGCCCTCCGTATCCTGGGAATTGTGAACAACTCCTGGAAGCGCTTCAATGCACTTCCCCTGTGAGCAAATAGGCTCTTATCTGTCTCGAGAGCAATGTGTATGAGTAGCAGATCGCGAGCAGCCTGTAGCTTGGTGAACCGCAACCTCTGCAGCGACGCAAATGCATCAGCCGGCCTGTTCATCTTCATGTACCAACGTGGACCTGTGGCGCGGTCGATTAGTCGTGGTATCTCAGCAGCCAAAGCTTACTCACTTTCCGGGCAAAGATAAATCATGAAGATGAGCTGCACTGCCGGTATCATTGCATCCTCATCAAAAATAATATCTCTTATCGTAATAATCCGGCCTATCTATAAATTCTAGATACAATATATATTTATTAACTAGTACCCGACCAGAAATCCAACCCATACTCTAAAGTTTAACTTTTATTTCTTCTTTTATTATAGCTAGGCTTCTAAAATCATTACATATACCTTGCACCCATAGACGCGTAGGTATACCTAATATAGCTTTCGATCTTGAACCACGATTCCGCCTCTATATACGAGAGCTATATAAAATCGGTCGTACGGGTTCTTTTCGCACCTGTTTGCCTATGAATCGACAGCGAAGAATACCAGGCTTCCGCCGAAAGTGGCTGGAGTGATGATAGGAAATCCTTAGGAAAGCAAGAGTTCCAGGAGATTAAGTTGAAACCAGGCAATTGCGATAGAAATGTGAAGTGGGTTGGATGAGATGCTTAGCGTGGAATTCACTGCGACGCCGATGAGCTCTGCCATGTGATGTATGTCGGTCCAATGGATAAATTATTGGTTTTTGTAGCTTAAGGCCGAATGCCAGGTCGTTTTGTGTTGGTGTTTTGTGGAAGAATGGGAGACATCCTATATTGATGGGTCTTCTTTCCATTAAGCCCCAGTCCACTTTCGGACACGAATTGCCCAGATCGATCACTATTGCAAAAGCACCTGCATGGCTAGAAACGGGCATGGTCTCTATCGACACAGTACCACGTGGAGAAGTGCCACAAGCTGCAATCATTTGAGGCGTTCCGAAAGATAACGTTGGGATCCACTTCAGCCTTCACCAAGAGGACCAAGAAGAGTGATAATCAAAATCGGCTACGCTCACAGTTCCGACAAGAAGTGTACAAGTAAGGCTTCAATAAGTTTCCGATGCCGTGAAATGGGAAGTCCTAGAATCGACTTAGCCAAAATATCTGGGTTTTCAAATTCTTTCGAGCCACGACCTCACGTAAAGTGTCTTCAGGACTTTTTATGTCATATCCGCAAAACCGGCATGACTACAACGCCCCCTTTGCGACGGCAAGCGTTATGACTTGGTCATGCTACATATTCTTAAGTTTTGAATCCCTGTCGTATGGTCATATGGCCCATAACCGTTGAAACTCAAGTGGGAGCCGGCCGATTAGTAATCTACCCCTTGACTTCAACGACTGCCTAGGAATGACTCGGAAACCATACGTGTCGAGACACATCATACGAAGGCAAGTACTCAGATGCCTCCTGTTTCTTTGCATGGTAATGGTGTCCTTTTAACCGGTAGAAACGTGAAAGCAAGTCCATGCACCGTAACGCCCGTTTTCCAAAATTTTAATTCACATCTACGCTAGCAACTCAACCTCATCATTACTTGTCCAGCAAGACATGGCGAAATCGTTCTTTGCGAGAATCTTTCGACCGCCTTGGTCCAACACGACTTCACAAGGGTCACAATCTCTCAGCAACGAAACTCCTGAGAATGCGTATGACTTAATTGAACCATGGATCAAGAACGACTTGGATATATCTATAGATGCAACCAACCGCGATAGATGGCCCAGCCTCATCTTGCAGGCCCGAAAGCATATGAGATGCCACCCCTATCACCCAAAACGCCTGCCCAAAAGCTATCGCCCTTTCCAAATGATCGTGGACTCTCCAGAAGACGAAGACGAGAGGTCAAAGAAGGAAGTTGATATATCCGAACCGTCTACGTTCTTCCTATTCACGGACCTTCCAAAAGAGCTCAGAGACAAGATCTTGCTCTCGTCACAGAGCCCGATCATCATGGAGGGTTTCGCAGTGATGGACGAGGAATGGAGAGGGGGCCCGCAAGTACACTTCCGCTCGTACAGGTCCTGGACTCGAATACCTCTCTACGCCGTGAGCCGCGAGACGAGAGCGCTGGCCATCACCTTCTTCGGCAAACCGGATCCGCTCTCTGTACCGTTCAACCCGTCTCGAGACGCCATCTGCTTGGATTGGGATGATTCCAAGCAGGCTGAGCGTCGCTGGACGGGCAACCACAGAAGCCCAGGGCCCGTACTGATGACTCCCCGATGGAACGCAGCCGAGGAGTGGGCTATGCCGAGAGAACTGTGTGATAGAATCTGCCACATCAAAGTTGACGCGCGCCACGCCTCTTCCGAGAATGCAGACAAGGGAGACAAGGTGCCTTGGCGGCTTGTTTTTGGGCTGCTCAAAGAGCATTTCTCTAACATTACGATGTTGGAGGTGAAGCTGTCGGACTTGGACGATAAGAGGTTCGAGGGGACGTACGATCCGGTTGGTCAGGAGCTTTATAGGATTGATCAGCTGGATCTTTTGGACGAGCTGGAAGAAATGTCTGGGGATGGGCGGGTGCCGTTCCAGAACTTAAGGCGCTTTATCATCACACCGGAACTCCCGACTCCTCTCCAGGCCGAGAGAGAGATTCTCAAGTTTCGAAAGGTGGGGGGCAGCCATTTCAAAGTCTTTAGACAGGGTCAAATTCCCAAGGTTGGGTAGTGAACTGTCGTGATGGCTTCAACCATCCATGGCCTTACCGCACGTCACGTGACCTTGGTTACATAATCACCGAGGCCCACTTCGCTCGCACCCTCTATATCAGAGCGAGCTTCGTGCCTATTTCCTAGTTCCAATAGACAACCGTTCTGTTTATATACGTCGATGCCCCTACAGTGACTCTACGACATGAACCATGTTTCTACAAGGTAGTCTATGGATCATGCGCGGGACCTCAACTGGGTAGTATCATTTGGCCGAGTCTTCTTTGAAACTTCTGGCCATGTAGCTATCTGGTACTAAGGTAATATATAGTTCATGCTTTGCCGTACAGACACCTCACAGCACCGTTGTGTGAATGAGGGAATTGCCTACCTGGGCAAGCTTCCGCACTTCCTATTCAAAATGTGGTGAGCTACAGGTAACTTTCCTGGAGTCCAGACTTCAAGAAACCTGGCTATCGTTCCGGCCGTTTGTAATCAGAGGCAGGAATCCCAAAGATCTGATCAAATTTCCACAGGGCGTCCGGAAACTCGTCCAAATCCCTCACATCCGCCCCGCTTTCAAGTAGCAGTCTGGCCGTCTTCTCAGCGTGACCACGCTCGTACCTAAAGACCTCCGATGTACGCAGAGCAACAACAAGTGGAGGCAAGTGTCCGATCCTACCCAAGGACAGCCAACGTCCACCGGTAAGGCCTGCACCAGCCTCCAGCAGGGCGCGGACAAGGTCTACCTCCCGACCCTCAGCTGCGATAGACAAGGCCGTCCGTAGGATCAGTTGACCAAAAGCCCCAGTCAAAGTCGGTGCTATGGACTTTACGAATGCCAACCGCGACGCGTGCCAGATCTGGTATCTCGCCTCTGCTTGGGCGTCGCCTCTCGCGGAATAACGTAACAACCCATATGAAAAGGCGTGCATACTCGGCAGACACGCGATCTCAAGGGGCGTGAAGTCCTGGACCTGAAGACCGTTGCCGTTGCACCTCATGTGGAACACGCCGCCCTGCGAGAGAGACCGTTGAACCAATACAGGACAGCCGGCGCGAATGAATGCCGTAGTGGGCGAAGCTCCGATCGAGAGGAGGACACGCGCCTGGTCAAAAATGCCCATGTAGCAGGCCTCTATGAGAAGCGTGTGTCCCAAGCCGCGGTCGTCGTCAACATTGGCCCCGTGATGAACTAGTAAGGCAGCCCAATCCGCAAAGAAGTCTGGCCGTCTTTTCTTGTTGATTGACAGATATAAGGCATGCATCAGAGCGGTTCGGCCATCCATGTACGTCCATCTTACATTGACGTCGGCGCCAAAGAAAAAATAATTGCCAATGACCATGTAGTAGTTGTTGAAGGATAAGTGTCGAAGGAAGAGCGCCGCCACCCTCAAGAAATCATGATTCATGAGGCTTGCCAGCGTCAGTCTCGTGTAGAATCGGACGAGATAACCCAAGTCCATTGCTAGCACTGTTGGCAAGACTCTCAGCAGCATCTCTTCGTCGTCGTGGTCAAGAGCCATGTCGCAGAGACGCCAATATACCCCGCGTGTCTTTCCTTCTGCGTCGAGAAGTTCAGGATTGAGTAGTATTTTCCAATTGGGTTTGTGGTTGCACAGCAAGGTGAAGGCTTCGTAGTTGGCTTGATGGACAGCGATACTGAGCGGCGTCAGACAAAGTTCGTCGGGCATTGCTCGTCGGAGGCGGTGTATTTTGACAGCCGGTTTTTTGTGACAACGCGTCACGAAAATCTCGTCAAATTCCTGGTAAAAGAACCGCCGAAAGATGTTCGTCGGACTAACAAGAAACGGCGGATAGGACAGTAGTCGACTGGCAAGTTCCATATTGCGAATCTTTGCATTCTGGCTTGCTCCCGCCTTGAGGAATCTCTTCATGAGATCAATTCTGCCGAGTACGGTGGCCCAGTTGAGTAGATAGGGGTGTCTGTCAACCACCCTTTTGTGATAGATGAGGATGCAGCAATGATAAAAGCCTTTGCACGTTCGAGATAGTGCGTATATATCATCTACTACTCGAACGTCGACGCATTGAGCAATCCTCTCGATGATTTCCATTGGAAGAGTGGATATTGACGTCGGGGCCGAGGCCGACGACGCTGTCTCAACTTGAGTGGAAGCATCACTAAGATGCTCTGCTCTCATTCTTTCTCTTGTCTGGATGTGTTGATTCGGTACCCAGTATGTTGCTGAAAGTAATAAGATGGATGTGAAGCTCCAGTTTCCAACTTCTAGAGGGCGACTTGCGGGAATGTAATTTCTTACATTTGAATAAAACAGGCAACATTTAGTTTTCAGATCGAATAGCTTGATCATGAAGTTGAAGATGGGCTAGCTGCCGCGGGGGCTGCAAGGTCTAATAAAAGCTTTATTTTGACATTTCGGAGATACTTATGGCGTCAATACCTTGAAGAAGTCGGTTTGCAGGTGTTTGAGGAACTCCATGGTTGCGTTTCGGAGATGGCTACGGTATCATCGATACGTTTAAATCACAAACAGTACGTTTAAATCACAAACAATTCCAGTCAATCAGACCATTGAGGTTGCCTTCATCGCTTCCTAGATTATCATCAACCGTGAGCGCGAGCGAGAAACAAACCGCGTCCCCCTTCAAACAACAAAGCTAAGAGAAATTAACCATGCCAGGTGAGTGATAAAGACTATCGTCAATGAACGAAAGAAATTGACCCATGCCAGCTGTAGTAAACTTAACATTATCTGATAGTACGACTGAGTACCTTGGGCAGGGCGGCCGTGAGCACTCAACCCGCGGCAGAATAAGCGTTCCGAACACTGAGTAACGCAATATCGCGGCAATGATGTTGACCAGTGATCCTATTCAGACAAGGGACAAGTATTTGTGGTTGAGAACTTGAAGGTAGCAAGGCAAGTCATTATAGCATCGCATCTGGGTACGACCTGTTCTCTCGTACTACGATGGATGTCCCCGGCCCGTGAGGACTTCAAGAGTAACTATTCCGCAACCGCCTACAGCGTCTCGTAACATGTTCCGCATCATCCGCATTATAGGAACGCACCATAATACTCTCTCCGATTCAGCTTACTCTAACACCAATCTTCACACAAGATGTTGTCTTCACCTCCCATACTTGATCCAGACAGCACACCCTCCCACAAAGAAAATCCCTAACAGTATCAAATTCGTCAATACCCCTTCAACCCACCTCTTAATCGCCATCTCCTCCCTCGCCTTCCAGCCGCCCCCAGGCCCAGCGGCATTCGCGTGCGGGAACGGCACATCGGGCACCTCCTTACCCAGGAACTTGCACAGAGGCTCCCATCCTTCATCGGCGGACCACTCGAGCAATCGGTCAGCGGGCACCATGCCTCGGATCATGTCGCAGTGTTCTATTACGTGCCGTTAGTCCCGTCATCCCACGAGGTTTTCCTGCCGCGAGACGTGGGTCCGTCTTGTCGGCGGAGGTCTCGTAGATCAGACCACGAGCATCCACTCAAGGCCAGGCAAGACTCTTGTGACGCGCGTGCAGAAAAGGCTTGTGCTTGAAAGAAGCAATAGAAAAGGCTTGACCCCCCAAAAAAGCAACATTGAGCCGACACTAAAGCAGTAGTCAGGACAAGAAAAAGAAAAATACTTACCACGATAAACCCACTTGCCGTTCCTCCTAATCGCTCTCGCCATATCGCCATCCGGCGCGCGGAAGAACAAGGCCCACAAGAACCTCTCATACACGTGCCACGCCCAAAACGCCTCTCGATCCAACAGACTCGACACCCAGAAGCTCCAGCTCTCATTCACGTGAACCAGCGTTTTGACCGCGCTCTTATGCCACGAGTCAAGGTCCCGCCGCACATTGAGCACAACTTTGGCCTCGGGGTACGCTCGGATCATCTCCGCCGCAAAGCAACTCGCCGCTGCGTCCGTCACCGCGACACAGTGGCCCAGCAGCTCGTCAAATTCCTCAGCTGTGATCTGGCAGTCGCCTTCTGATGATGTGTCATCAATCTCTTTGCCTCCTTTGCGTTTCGGCGAGGATGACCCGCCACCGCCGTACCACTTCTTCCGAGCAAGCTTCCCCCATCCCGTAGCAGGAATCGGCGGGTCGTCGTAGACGATATCCCAGCCGTGATAGGTATGATCGTACCCGAGCGCAAGTAGAGCCTGCTGCAGGGACTCGGTAGCGCTGCGCGGCGGACCGACGCAGAGAACTTGCATCGGCTTCGTGCGCTTGCGCTTCGGCGGTGGAGGGATGCGGTAGACATGGTTCTCTAGGAAGCGCCACCACCAATGGTCGAGGCTTGACATTGGCGAATGCATGGCGGCACGGTACGTTTTGTTTCGTTCCGTTTCGTTTCGTTGGCGGCAAATTCGTCTCCCGCGGTCGCTAGTTTAGTCCCGCGTCTGTCGGTTGTTCCCGTAGCTCGACCCGATGTTTCTCGCGGGTATTTCGTCTCGTTCCGTTAGTACTTCGCTATGAATTGCGAGTGTCTTTGAGCGCCGGTGATCTCAAGATTCCCAAAGACCGAAGATGAGCTGAGCTGAAGATGAAAAGAAGCCACAACCGAGCGTGCATATGTTAGTGCCGCAGACATCAAAACGTGCGACAGCTCTCGTATTATATAACAGCAGAGAGCTCTCTACCCCCAGTCAGGTCACTCCACCGAGAGGAAACAGGAGACATGTGCTCACAGACAATGGAAACGTTTTGTTGGAGACCGTCGTGCCGCCATAGCGTTTGCAGAGCTGACTTTTTCGTTTCTTCTCCTGTTACAATAAGTAGCAAGCAAGCGGCAGGAAGATTGCATGATCCATCCCTACAAATTCCGAGAACGAAGGAGGGTTACTTTACAAAACGCTGGCGCGGAAGGGGAGAACATGGGTATCGGATGAGGGGCAGAGGCACAGAAGCATGAAGGACAGCCTCCGCACGGCGCACGGCTCGGCCGCGGTGCTCTCGCCTTCCCCACATCCGATACCTCCGCAAAGCGTCAGCACTCGAGAACTAGAAAGCTTGCTTCCAGGACAGCTCTGCGTAATCAGAGAAGTGAACCAACTTGACAGACGTCTGTTTGGAACTTGAAATGCCTTGGTATAGTGTGATGCGCCGGCCGAACGAGGCGAGCCTCAGACGAACCGTGACGTGTGACGGGGCCTATACATGAACCGAGACAAGCCTGCCTTCTAGGCTGTCAACCTTCGGTCTCGGCTTCTCAGCCATGCTTGCAAACCCAGTATCCAGTCTTGCTCCCCTCTGCTGAGTCTAACGACCGCCAGAACTTGGTCCATCCAGGGCGACCGTCGCTCCGCAGGTACTCCACCTCCTTGACCTCGCCCTCGCTCTTCTGGCTCTCTGCTGTGAGAAGTGCTGTGTAGAGTGATTGATAAAACAGAACCTGCTTCTCAATCTCCACTGGCATCGTGTCAATGGGACCTAGGATGAGAGACTCCAGCTCGTCTGTGTCCACCTCACCGAGAGTGGAGATGAGGAGCGTTGTCACATTTGGTCGAGGAACCGGGACCCTACGAACGGAGCCCTCAAACGAAATATGTAACCGACGGAGGGCAGGGAAGTTTGGCGCGATGCTTTTGATAATGTTCAGATACTGATCTCGGGGGCTCAGTGCGCGAAGCTCAGTGATCGTGGGTGCTCCAGGTGATGGCCGCGGGGACTTGTCTAACGATTTGTCGACAAGGGACTCATCACGATCCGGTATGCGTATTTCTAGAGATGTGATCCAAGTGAAGTGCGGCGTAGCGATGGCGTACGGAAAATACATAGCCTCAAGCCTCTGCTCGAACTTGAATGTGTTGCTCGCGTACAAGACCTGTATCGTCTCTTCGTAGCTGTAATTCAGTCAGTACTGGTCATCTGATGTGACACAACCGCTGTTGGCTTAGTCTCATGCGTTACGATGAACTCGCCCAGGTGCGGAGAGCAAACTCACGCTCTTCGGCATGTCAGCAGCCACGGGAGTATACCCAGATATGTCTCCTTAGGACCACACGTCTGGTAGAACCCTCTAGGACACTGATCAGACAGTTTGGTCTCGAGCTTGCGGTCCTCGGGGCCGCACACGCAGCTCCACCAGTACCACTGCGGCGTCATACTCGCATCGGCAAAAGGCGGATCCATAGGCGACACGCTCGGTGAATGGGGGTACCAAGCCGGCACAGGTTGATGGCCTTTCCTCCATCTCACATCTGGCTGGAGGCTGCGGCGATACAGTAAGTACAGGTGTAGGATCTTGCGGCCAAAAGCCAGCTGGTAAATCTGGTAGCGGAGGTCGGATGAGAGGACCTCGAAGAACGGCCCCGCAGAGCCACCCGCACGCTTCTTCGCTTCCCTGGACGGCTGCCGTGTCCGGATGGGCAGAGAAATCTGGTAAGAGGCGACGGCCTCGGCGTCGGGGGTTACTTCGGCTCGGTCGTCTCCTTTGATCGACGTGGCCGGAACTGCGTCCGCATCCGAAGCGGTGAGAGGCGCGTCGCGCGGCATGGCCCGCGGTAATGTGTCGCGACCCAGGGTTGGTATTTGGAGGGGTAGTTCCGACATGGCTGCTGGGCGCCGTACCGAACGGCAGAGCAGATGGCGGCGCAGATGTTGATCAGTTTGCCCGACTATCTGCTGTTCTTGTTGAAGTTAAGAAAGCAAGAGATGTTGCAGGAGTAAGGAAACCCAGTGAGGTAAGGCAGCAGATGGTCTTGCAGACTTGAAGTACCGCCTAAACGAACTATCTGGACGCCGGGCATGACTCCGAGAAGGTCCCGGATCGGGGCGACTGCCCTGAATTTGACGATAAGGCGGTCTTCGGTACGTACTCTTCACCAGGTCCCAGTTCCAGGAAGGTCCTCCACACAGTGCGAAATTTGGCAGGGAAGAGCAGCCAGCGGATTGACGAACGGCCATGTTACAGTGCCTAGACTGTACCCCTGAATCCTGCCACTGAAGCAACCGCAAGCGGCCTTAGGTCAAGAATGCAGATGCGTCTGGGAGGATTCAGCCATGAAGGCAACTCTGGAAGAAATTAATCACTAAGGCAACCCTGATTGGCGGCGCATCTGTGAGGGCTCAACCTCACGTTCGTCAAATAATCACGGGCAAGTCAGCCTCGGGAATAAGACAGATGATTCTCTTAATGTTCGCGTCTTGACAAGAGCCTGAGACTATGCTAGCAACTTTCCCCAGCATCACGCCCCTGAACTAATGGCTGCCGGTGACTATCAGGCCTCAGAGCCTCCAAAAATCTTCCAAGCAAGTAACATTCTCGCCGTCCACCCTTGTTTCTCGTTGTTTCTTTCTCGTACATGCTCATACATGAGCGGTAAGTAACTAGAAACCCATCGCGATCAGAACCCCAACGACGATGCCAATGCCCGAGACTGTGAGCCGCTGCGCTGGGCTCTGAGTCACGACGGCTGGCGTGGACGTCGCGGTGGCAGCAGGAGGGTCGTCCGTTAGAATGAGAGTCTGGAACATCGGTCCATCGGGGGTCGATGTAGCAACGGGAACAGTGACATTGCCGGGAGGAGGAACGGCAACGGGAGGGTCGTCGTACGAGGTCAGACTGGTGACGTTGGGGTCGCTGGGAGTCGTCTGAGATGGCGAGGACGGGTTGGTGTATGTCTCAGTCATCGGCGCAGCCGGTGGTGCGGTAGCCACGGGAGGATCCGACTGGACACTGCCGTAACTCTGCAATCCAGGGGTGCTCTTTGGCGGGACATGAACGATGACCGTCTGAACGACAACTGTGGGAGCTGAAGGAGACGCTGGCGCCAGAGTAGTGGGAGTGCCCGACAGCACGGTGCAGGAAGTTGTCAGACCATCGCTACCAGGCGTGACGCTCTGGATGATGACGGTAGATCTCGTAGCCAGTTTCACGGTACGGGTGATGGGAGGGAGTCGGATTGTGGAGTACGTGATATCTGAACCTGGATCGTTGCCAACTGGACCGGTCGAGGCCGGGCCAACGGGAGACGGATCAGAGGGGAGCGGCATCTCGTTACAGGCCTTGTACACATTGGCATAGCTGCAGGTCGGTGGGTTGAAAAATCCACACTGGCCAAGCGCGGTGTTGCGGTTGCACGGGTAGCTACAGAGAGCCTCGTTCACGACTGGGAAGCTCTGGATGCTGCTCCCACAACGACAACCACTATTGCGGCGGAACAATCCATCATCAGTATCAATGTTCAGCTGGGATGATAATGTAGAGAATGGCCATGCATATGCCCTGGAAGATGACTTACTCGGGGAAAGTAGCAGCGTAGTTGCGACCGGTGCAAGCCGATTGACACTGCTCAGGGGTGTAGCCTTTACCAAAGTCGACAAAAGCGTCGAACTTGTCCGAGGTGACACTGACGCATCCGAGATACTCGAAGCCGGAGATGACATGGTTGGCCTGAGCCGCGACCATGACAGCCACCAGCAAGATGAGGAGAGGCTTCAACATGTTGAGCGGTCGTCGGGAGTAACGAGTGGAGGTAGTTTTGCCTTGAAAAAGGTCGGAAATCGGCAACGTCTTAGTGAAGGTGGAAGAAACGAGTGATGATGGACTCAGAGTTGAGGATGAAAGAGTGTCCGAAGTGTGATTCTGTGGAGGGTTGAAGGAATTTGTGGAAGAAAAAGAGGCGAGACCTAAGGATCCGTGAGAAGAGGCAAGAACGGGATGCCTAGATACCTTCCGCCGTCAACGTGAAATTGCGGAAGGCAGGAGTAAGGTGCAGGAAGGCGGGAATACGTGCCTTCCTCACCTTCGAACGTCGCTCACCTTCGCAGCTAAGTACTCTAGTACCATACGAGGCAGGTAGGCACCCGTCCCACCTTGGGCAGAGGGAAAGAGGCATATTGAGGAAAGGGCAGGGTGTCACATCACGAAGTCCAAAGGAAGAAATGGCGAAGAAGATGCCTTTGATTATCTGCTCGGTATATGTCGTCACTGATGGATGGGCTCGACCTGAATAGCCCACACTCTTCCATGCCCAGGTTCTAACACCGCCGCAGAATGGTAGCAATCGTCAGAGCTCTCCTTGATCATCACGATACCCTCGAGGCGTGTGAAACCTCCAGAGCATTCTAGAGCCAGTTATGACGGGCAAGGAGCGGTTACGGCGCAAGAGCCAAAACACGGCATCCCGCCCGTCCGTGGCCGATCGAGTCTTCATCACCCGATTGCATACACATGAATATGTCCTCCGCCGCCAGACCTATCCTCGCTGGAGCCCATGCGGCTCGCTTGCTCTAGTCCCCGAGTCAGCAGTCTAGTGCTTCTTTCTTGACGACGCAGAGACGAGCTTCTTCTTGACGCTCTTGGGAATCTTCTCCTTGCGCTTCTCGCGCTTGGCCTCCTTAACCGCTTGCTTGTGTTGCTGTGTTGTGTTAGTAACGCTACTCCTCAAAGACCACGATTTAGACTTGCCTTCTTCTCCTCCTTGTCTTCGTGCTTGCGCCCCCTAGGCCGGCCCTTGTCAAACTTGGAATCGTCCTCCTCGCCACTGGCCAGAGAAGCTCCGCTGCCTGACTCGTCCTCTGATGTCTCTTCCTCCTCCTCCTCTTCTTTCTTCTCTTCGTCCTTGACGACAGTGTCGGCCAAAAGGTTCTTGTAGACAAGCTGATCACCATCACCCTGCCCGATCTTGGCGGCATCCTTCTCAATGTCGTAGACCTGTTCGAGGGTCTGGGGAATGTACTGTTTCCGGAAGACCTCGTTGTCAACCTCCTGCTCGGCAGCAGCTTCCTCGTCGTCCGCAGGTCTGTTGGTGTACAACTGCTCGATAGCCTCGCCCAGGGCGGGCTCTTCGACAGGGCCGTCTGTCGCAGAGATGAAGTCAAAGATGCTGCGGTCGCTGAGCGTATCGACGCCCTTTCTCCTGAAGAAGTCGCCGACGTTCTTGATATCCATGCGCAGGAACTCCAACGCCCGCGGGTGATCGGGCTCTACACTCTGGGATACGTCAATGATATACAGCTTTCCAGCGTTGTACAGGACGTTGTACTCGCTCAGATCGGCGTGGACGAGCCTGCAAATCTGGTATATCCGGCGCATGAGGCCCAGCAGCTGAACGTACAGTGCCCTCCACTGCTCTTCGACGTCGTCTCCAGTCAGATTTGCGTCTCTCAGGCGGGGATACGCCCATCCCTTCTTGTCGCCAAGGAAACCCATGGCCAGAACGTGCAGCTTCAGGCTGATGGGTTCTGGGCACGGGATGCCCGCAGCGTGTATTCTCCTTAAGTTACGGAACTCCTTCTCAGCCCACAGCTTGACCATCTTTCTGTTGCTGCTCTTGTCGAAACCCTTCTGGAAACGATGCTCGCCAGCGATGTATCTTTCGCGATCCTTGAAGACGAGAATCGAAGTCTTGTACACCTTAATGGCGCGCTGAACATTAGGACCGTCTCCCTCGGGGTGCAGAATGGCGTGGTAGACGTTGGCCTCTTTTCCAGTGCTGATGGCACCGTGGATTTCACTGACGATGCCGCGGTTGATCATCTGCAGCAGGATCATGCGCGTACGCTGATCCAGAACCTGCTCACTTGTCGCGCGGTCCGCCTTGTCCTTGCTCTTCTCATCGGTATCCTTGACGCTATCCAATCTGATCTTGGCAGCATGCTTGGAAAGTGCTGTGATCTGGTCGTCGACGCTCGACTTGGTATTGGCGGTCGGTCTCTGGACGTTGGAACGCGGGACGGCGTTGTCGTTGTTGTTGAACATGCGCTGGCGGTTGTAGGACTTTGTCAGATCGCCAGAGTCGGCAGTCCAGTCCTCGTCATCAATCTCTTCATCCTCGCCAAAGACGTCCTCCAAGTCGTCGTCGTCTTCTTCCTGGCCTGTGGCATCGTGGGGCACGGTTCTCAGCTCGGCGGGGATGTCTTCGGTCTGTTCGTAGCCCTGGTTGGGGCGGTATGTATAGGGGGGCTCATGGGGAGCAGCGGGAGACTCGTTGGAAGCCATGATGAGCACTTCTCCTTTGGATTGGCGGTGCTCGTGATGTAGCTTGTCTGTGGCTTGGTGCTGGCTCGAGGCTTTTCAAGGTAGAAACAGTGGTTGCTTAGAGCGTGGATGTTGAGTACCCCTCTGCCCCTCCATCGTCGCCCGGGATTTTCGAATTTTTTATCTTATCAGCGGTGGCGGACGTGGCGGGGTCGTTGGACTCATTTGGGGGGGAATTTGGGTCCGTGCCCAATGATGAGTCAACATCACGGCGAGTGACTGCGGTTTCTCAGTGAATCAAGGTGAATCACCGCTGGAAATTTGGAAAGGTGAGCACTAGAAACGCGCTCGCTAAAGAAATAGGCGAAGCTCGCGCCGCATCCGACAAGTGGGTCCAATTGACGTGCGTTCCAAGTCAGGTACGAAGAGGTACGGAGTACCTGCACCTCCCATTAATTCTCCGGGAGTAATGAGACAACCTCAGGCGCTGACCGCCAACTTCAACTCGTGACAAGACAACACACCGCGAGCTTAGAAATAGACGCTCCAACTCCACCCCGACATCACCTCGATGCGACAAGGTGTCTGACTACCTATGCAGCATGCAACATATGCATACAACGCATCTCATCATGGATCGTCTCAAGGTTGCGTCTGCCGCGGTACGCGAACGTGACCGCCTCGGTCCACGAACAAGCCAACGGGGTTCCGAGATGTCGCCTCGGGTGTGGTTCCTCAAGTCTCGGCCGGGTGTTTTAGTCTAGACAAGCTGTTGTGAAAGTCCTGGACGGTTATATTTTTTCCTTTTTGCTTCACCGATTACGTCTCATTCTAGGATACGAAGGCGTCCGCTTTCACAACAGAGACCGAGACGGGCGTTCCAGGGTGCAATCTAGGCTAGTTCGGAATAGACATCGTGATCCTCGAAACTCTACCGAACCCTCCCCGACTCTCTACCTTCACGTTCTGTTGAGCTAAAACTGATGAACTATCCAAGACACCCCGTGTTCTATGCCTTAGCCGGGTATGATCTCTCGCGACTTCGTCGGCGTTCGCCCATCATTTCAGCGCTCTGGGCATCTGTTTGCGCTTGGGTCTTCATCATCCCACTTTACACATGGCACTGCCGTCCTGCCGTCATCGACTGATGCGAGTTATTGTTCTAGTCACAATAACTTTGTTCTTCCGCTAAATCCCGCAAGATCATGAGCTCGCTCAAGCAGTCTGAGAGGCATTTAGATTTGCCGCCCGAACCTTTCAATTGCTTAGGCACAACTCTCGCCAAGATGTCAAGTCTCGCGGGAAACGGCGCTCTATCAGTATTGGGCACGTTGTCTCGCGTTGCCGAAATACGTTGCGCGCAAATCCAGAACAGTCTCTGGCCTCAACTTGGTTTACCCCAGGCAGGCGACTAGACAAGCTCTACTCCCACGCTTCGCCTGTTAAGTTCATTTCAGCTACTGCAACTGTCTGGGGACTCAGTTCAAGGTGATATCATGAATTCAAAGCTACGACGAACACCGCAGACATCAAGCTCATATTTGGCTTCGTAGCTTAGCCTTCAGCCATCACCATTCCTCCCTTCGGGAACCAGCGCGGCCGAGAAGTATGCCGATCGAACCCACGCCGTTCGCCTTTGCCGAAAGTCACTATGCACTACCGGCAGCTGTCAACGGGCAAGCGAGATGTACCAGGGCGGTGGTGCCGCCGCCGAAGCGACCATCTCCAGGCACGGCCCTTGAGCGGGGAGCAAAAGGTTATTATAACGTTTGCCGAGCAAGACTCCCAACGCTACGCACAGCCAATGACACCCGTTCACCAGATCATAGGCAATAGTTCTCAGGCTAAGACAGGGTCAGCCTACCCATCCATGCACAAATAACCTCTGTCTCATCGCAATATGGTAGTTCCCTATACTTTGCCTAGTCTTTGCTGGTTGAAACTAGCCGATGGCTAGGATCTGCGCTCTTGTCTTCTTATATCGTCAATCTTCCCTGCCCCAATTTCCTGTCTCCTACCTCTTAGGGACTGATGCTTGATGTCTTTCTGATTCTATAATCTTTCGTTTGCGGTGAATATTGCTCAGCATCAGTCAGTAGCCTCCAAGCTTAGTCGCCAGGCGTGATGACTTCCTGCAAGCGTTGGGCCTGGCTGTTTGGAGCTATCTTCGTGCTTCTCACACTCACTACGCCCGGTAACGCTCATCATAAGAAGAAACCGGACACGTTAGCCCCGCCGCCGGCCCCAATACCGAGACCATCCGTATCTCAAGGGCCAAGACCAAAGCCTCCCCCAGCGCCTGTTCCGATAGCACCGCCGGGTCCCAAGCCAAAGCCAACGGTAACTCCAACTTCGATACCAAAAGCACCTCCTGCGCCGGTGCCCATCGCACCGCCGGCGCCTAAGCCGGAGCCGAATCCACCAAAGGCGAAGCCCGAGTTCACAGAGGAGGAGATGAATAATGGAACGGCTCTGGCAAAACTCAACAAGAGGGCACTCGAGAATGTGCGGAGGATCAATGTGCCACAGAAACATCCAATATCCAACATTACGACCAATGGTACGAGGTTGTGCCAGGGAGAAGGCGTGTTGATGAGGAAAGAATGGTGAGTAGATGAACTCCGTCCTCTTGGGTTCCCAGGGGCGATTACTAATCTCTTGATAGGCGGAAGTTGACTGTCACGGAAAGGAAGTCCTTCATAACCGCCGTGCAATGCATTATGAACGAGCCGGTCATATCGGATCCCAAGAGAGTGCCGATGGCAAAGTCTCTTTATGACGATTTTGTAGCTGTTCACTACACTAGCTTCCGCAACACACATCTTACAGTAAGTCTTTGCCATGATACGACATACATCATAATACCTACATCGTGACTGGTATGCTGACGATCACCCTAGGCCTCATTCTTTGCATGGCATCGTTATTACTTGGCTAGCTTCGAGCAAAGACTACGCACTCAATGTAGATACAAAGGTTCGCACTTCGGTGTATGGTTTTTGCCATGGCAACTTTCGCGAAGCTAATTCCAACAGGTGCTCTTCCATACTGGGAATGGGGACTCGATGTAAACAACCCAGCCGCCTCACCCCTCTTTGACGGCACCGAGCTCTCACTAGGAGGTGATGGCGAGTTCATCCCCCACGATGGCCTGCAACTACGTCAGCCCTTCTCGAACAACACTATTAAACTCAAACCCGGGACCGGAGGAGGTTGCATCAAGTCAGGCCCCTTCCAGAACATGACCGTCCACATTGGTCCCGCCGCACTCGCGCAATACGGCACCACGAGGCCCTTCAACGTCACAGATCCCCTACAAGACCTGCCTAGATGTCTGAAGCGGGACCTGAACAAGGATGTGGCCCAGCGGTTCAACTCATTTAGGAACACGACGACTCTCATTCTCGAGCAGACCAATATTAAGAACTTCTCTTCGCTATTACAAGGAGACGATCGCTTCTTCCCCAACACACTGGGAATCCACGGCGGTGGTCATTTCATTATTGGTGGCGACCCCGGGGCGGATGGTGTCATCGCACCCGGCGACCCGGCATTCTGGGTCCATCAAGCCCAGGTCGATCGTGTGTACTGGATCTGGCAGAACCTTGATTTGAAGAATCGCCAGGGAGTGTTTGGTACGATGACTCTTCAGGATAACCCAAAAAGCCCTGAGGGTAGTGTCGAGGATGATATTGACCTCACGCCTCTCAACTCGCCAGTAAAGATCAAGGACCTCATGAACACGGTTTCTGGGGCGCCGCTTTGCTACATGTACGAATAGTAGAATCCTGTTAGCGACTGTTTGACTCTCAATAGATTTGATACCCCTTGGCTTCTCTTCTCATATGGCTTAACACCGATGACACCGTCTCAGCGTTGGACCTAAGTATTTGGATGTCTTGCCTCTCTATAAACACCCAACCTAAAGTTTCTTCTTTCAGTGACGTATAGATTCGTCTACATTTTCAGCCGTAACAGCAAGCCGCCTCAATCACCATCGGTGTATCCTACTCAAGTTGGAACCATGGCTTCAAGCATTGAGGTGGGGTGGCGAGCGCCGCAGCGGCTGATCATTAAACGGGTCCACGGGAGTCTTGTAAAGAGCGACCAATATACTTTGTGACTGGGTTTGCATTTGCATTCCGTTGTTACTGGTCCACTGTATAGAGATACTCTGTCCCGAGTCAGGGTTTGCGATGATCTACATGGAGCTGATGCCTCAACTCATACAACTCTCAATTAACTCTCCTCCGCCTCAAAATCGCCTCGTTCTCGTAAGTCCAGTGAGTGCGAAAGACTGGACGAGAAGCCTTCTCGAAAAGGAAGCTGCTCGTTACATTTTAGAACTCTAGAAAAAAGGGAAGGAAAAAAGGGTGCACAAGTTCACTCCAACCGACTGAGCTTCCCAGTCATCCAGCGAAACCTAGGACTACCGTTCGTGGCCCGACATTCACCCCGTCCGCTCCTCGCGACGAGGGAACAACCTAGTGACGATCGAAAACAAGCTTTTCTAAGATTAGACGGTAGCGCCCACAAGAGCCGTACGTCCTCCCACTTCGGGTCCCCGCCGAAAGCCCCTTTCATCCTCGTAGCCTGTAGCTTGGGGGGACGTGCCCCGTCGTCGGTCGATCGGGCCCGTCAAAGCGTCACCCGCCAAGGTCCAACCCCGGGGCTTTGGGGGGAAGGGAAACGCGTGGCTCTGGTGTTTTGAAACATCTGATGTTAGCTCTTCGCTAGCAGTCTGGTTTTGGTGTTGGAGCTTAGCGTTGGCGTTGGAAGTGGTGAGTGTTGGTGTGGGTATGGATTGTTTGTGTGGCGGTGACGTCTACAAACATTCTCCCAAACCCCGTTCAACACATGCTCTCCTTCACTTAAAAGTCTGTTTGCTTATCGCCCGGAGCGTTTCTTTTGCAATCTTTGCCGAAGGGGGTGATTCTGTTGGTTTCCGTTTTCCGTCCGCTCATCAAACAAAGGAACTCTTTTGTCATTTTCTGTTGGATAATGTCAGGTGTTATTATCTAATTCGTTTCTGGTTTCCTTCGTCCCATACTTCTCAAAGACGCCGCCCTCAACCATACTGTCCCAACTCTGTGCATAACGGCATTCTACGTCAGATTTATCACCATATGTATTCAACCCTCCGAATGTAGCGGATAGCAGCATTCAATTCGATTTCAACGCAAGCGAATTCCTTATCAACTTGTTCATGAGAGACCCGAATCAGCGTGTAACGCAAACAAGGCATTGTGGAACGGACGTGTAAGAAGCTGGGGAGGAAAACAGCATTGCTTCCTTACACAAGAGTATCACGACGTTAAACAGACCGGCTCTCAGACCGACGTCACCAACCACAAACGGGAACGTCTCTGCTTCTTGTTTTCAACCAGCGAATGAGGCGCAACGCCTTTGTTGCCGTATATCCGTCCATTTCGTATCACTTATCTTGGACAACGCGAACACGTCACCCTTCGTGTCTTACAAGACACTAGAGCAACTAGCTGCAAGTTCGACCCGTCGCGACCGCTTCCCACCAAACGCCCAACGGTCGTTATACTTCGCCACGGCGATTCGAATTTCACCCTTTCTTCACATCGAATTCATCAACCATAGACTCACAATGTTGTCGATGCCAGCACCACGGATGCTCTCAATGACGGGTTCAAGATCCAGTCGGAACGTTCCCATCATCTACGTCTTGTTGGCAATCTGCCTCTTACTCTTCTTCGTCCAAACCGAGTTCGGATACACAGTCATCGAGAAGGTGGCCGATGCGAAACCACCAAAGATCAACAGCCTCACATCGACACCGACAGCGAAACCTAAATACAAGCCGCAACCGACATGGACACCACCACCCGTCAAAGATCCTTTCCCGCTCCTCTCTTCGGGCATGCCGCCGCCGGTTCCATCGTGGAATAGACCCGAAAAGCCCAACGTCTACCACAAATACTCCTTGACGACCGCGCCGCCCCTGATGATCGGCTTCACGCGGAGTTGGCCGATGCTGCTGCAGACAGTTGTCGGATACATCACCGCTGGGTGGCCAGCCGAGCAGATCTATGTCGTGGAGAATACCGGCGTTCACGATTCGAATGCTCGCGGCCGGTTATCGCTGCAAAACCCGTTCTATCTCAATTACACGCAGCTCCACATGCTCGGCGTCCACGTCATGCGCACGCCGGTCCTGCTCAACTTTGCGCAGCTCCAAAATTTCTTCATCACAGTGGCAAAGGAGAAGCCGTGGTCGTACTACTTCTGGAGCCACATGGACGCTTTCGTTCTCTCCAGCGAGGAAGGAATCCCAGGAGTCTCTGGTGCGGTCGGCACGCCCGAGTACCAGACCATCTACGAGCTGGCCGTCAAGGAGCTGAATGAGACGATGCGATCAGATCACAAGTGGGGCGCCCGCTTCTTCGCATACGACCACCTCGCCCTGGTGAACCCGCGCGCTTACGAAGACGTCGGTGGCTTCGACACGTTCATCCCGTACTACATGACTGACTGCGACATGCATTGGCGGCTCGAGGAGGCGGGATGGAGCATCAAAGAGGCGCAGGCGGGTATTGTCCAGGATGTTGCGTCAGTGCTGGATGACTTACGCGTCCTGTACCGCGAGGGGGAGGTTCCCGAGGGGTTTGGCTTCACGGATCCGAATCCACCACAGAGCAAGGTTTTAGGCGAGGTCCCCCTGGAAGACGACAAGCGGAGCCTGCCGGTACCTGACGCTGTTCCGGAATTGGATGAGACGGGAGCGCCGGTGGACGATGCGGCTGATGGCGTGGAGGAGGATTCAACGACGGCTGTCGATCCTTTGACATCTTTCAGAAGGCTGCACAGAATCAGCCAGGATATGTTCAACCATAAGCATGCGGATCGCGAGAGGAATACTTGGCAGTTGGGTCAGAGGGGAGGAGATCCACGGGAGCCTTATTCATATGATGCCCTTGGATTCCAAATTGGGATAGACGTCATGACGGAGGCCGGACGGGAAACCTTCCGTCGGAAATGGGGCCATAGAGGTTGCGATTTCGGTGCTGCTGGATTGAGGCCCAGCGATGCGTGGAAAGTAGAAAAGGATTGGGAATAATGGAGTTTGGAGGCAGGGAAGAGGAGTACGGACATACACGGAATCGGCGTCAGGGAACAGTTTCCTAATGGGTTCATATTTGCTTCACTTTACGAAATGGTAGTCGAATCTTCAAATAAATACCACTTTCTTTCTTGTTTCGTTTGATTCAATCAGCTGTTGACTCCGTCCGAACTTAGGGAATCCATCCGTCGTGGAGAGGTCAGGACTCAGAGACCTTTGAAGCTAGCGCAGGTTCCAATCAAGGATGTCAATTCCAATATCTTGACGCAAAGGCCTCCAGTGTAATAGCCAGTCGGAGAGGGCTAGGTACCTTACCTACTCACTCAGAAGACGACAGGGAATCAGCGTTGCATTACATCTTCGAGTTGCACAAGGGAGCTAAATGTGTCCAGGCACGACTAGCTGCTTACTGAAGTGGGGTAGACAGGCAGCAATCTTCAGCAGGCTGGAAGCGTGTTCCTCATTCTCATGAACTTCTAGCTGACAACAACCGTTCTCATTCAACGGTCTTGAGCCATTTAATTTCTGCTGCATACATTTGCCTGAATAGATACACTGTGCTTACGCAGTATGCTAGCTACCAAGCTCGAAAATCTTCCTCCAGAGGTGTTGACTGCGATCTGTACATCACTCGGAGACGACCAAGCGGGACTCTTGTCGATCTCTCAGGCTTCAAAATATTTGCGGGCTATTTCAGTCCCCATCATATTCAAACATATCACCGTCGCGACAAGTACGGGGAGACGTCGACCTCGAAGATCTAGCCCTCGTCCAACTCGCGATACCCGAGCGAACTTACTGCGCACCATAGTCACCAAACCAACAATCGCCGCGCATGTCTCTAGTGTCCATTGTCCATCATCACGGGGCGCCGTGCCTGCCATCAACGAGGAAGACATGGATTTCATCCTTCAGACAGCCTCCAAATTTGACGTCCCGGTTCCGGAACTACTCCGCCTCGGCGGTGCTCACCCTTCTCTCGAGGGTAGGCGGGGCTGGGCCCTTAGTGACGACGATATGCAGCGGCTCGTCACTGTGCGTGCGTTCTTCGCAGAACTCATCATCGCACATACGCCCAACATCCTCACACTCGACTATAGTATAGGCCGCTATCGGAATGCCTTCCAAGTGTTAATGACGATTCAAGACTCATCCTCGTTCCACCGTCAGCCCATGTTCCCTTTGTTGAAAAACGTCCACCTGCGGCTATTCGGGCCCGGCACCTTTCTCCGGCCACTGAGTGAGATGGCTCCCAATCTTCAAACCCTCCGTATACAGGGCGTAACGGCACCGATGGAAGGCTGGCACTTTGAAAAGGTCAAGGATCTCCGACTTAGCTCATCAAACTTCACGGGCTCAGAGCTCAGGGGCATCTTGACAGGGTGTCCCGCTTTAATTAACTTTGAGTACGATTACTATTCTCTCAGAGACGAGAGATGTGCTCCGCAAGATGTGGTTGACGCTTTGGAGAGCTTTGAACCACAATTGGAAGGACTTTCTTTAAAGTTCCATTCCAACACGTGGGCAGGCCGGAGAAGAGAGCCATCGACTACGGATCAGAATCAGCCCAATTCGGGGCTCATCACCTCTCTAAAGCATTTCACAGCCTTGATGAATTTACAGCTTGACAGTGTGTGCTTGTGGGAAGACGCAGTTGAGGGATCGGCTGGCGAGGATCAAGGAAATGGGACGGAACAAATATTCGTCAATCTTCTACCAAGAGCCGTAAGGAGTTTGCGCGTCACATACAAGAGCCCTAGACCGTTCCATGATGCCCTACCCGTTTTTGCGCGCAATCTTGAGGATTGCTGCCCTGAGTTACAACTAGTTCACAACAAACTGCTTTTTGATGGTCCGTTGTCTCAAGGTCTCTTGGACCAACTGCGGCAGGTTAGGGAACAATTTGTTCTACTTGGTCTCACTTTTGAATTCGATGTTTCGAGGCTAAACGGATGTGTGTATGTCAACTTGGATGATGGAGGTCTGCCGGTTTCCATTGAGACGATGACTGAAGAAGAATGGATTCTTTCTGAATTAGGCTGATTTGGAAAACATTGAATGGTTTGATAATTGGAGACTAAAAGATAAATTTGTCTTCAGTATCAATCAGTACTTCTCTAAGAAACATCGAAGAAACCGATTCTTGTCATCGAGACAGGGTCAATGATGAAAGAAGCTTACTGGTGACCAAGTCGCATCCAAGAGTCATCCGCAGCAGCTTTTACTCGGGCAAGACCCTTGAAATTTGCAATCAACTATTAAGAACAGAGACCAGTATCTGTTCGGATGACTCACCAAAAGGCCATGTGATATGAAAGCTTGTTATTGGCTGAGTGGCTCTTAGTAAGTAGGCGTTACACGGTCACAGCGGGGTCGAATAGGCAGCCGTAGGCTCACTAGAACTCCTGGAAAGTTACTGAGGTTTCTGGAGGACATGATGAAATCTGGCACCTAAGGCTCAAAATCACTTGAATTTCAGGAACGACGTTGAATCACTTTCGTAACTCTGCAGCTTTGCTCAACAAGGTAGTCTCAAACTTCTCAGCTCAAGATCCTAGCCGCAAGGAGCCGTTAATCGCACACCAAGCCCCCAATGGCTACATCGACAAGCCTAGAGCACCTTCCGACAGAGATTCTTTCCCAAATCTGTATTCAATTGAATGAAAATGGAGGTTCGCACATATTGAGACTATCATTGACCTCGAGAAGATTTCGGGTTATCACGGTCCCACACATATTCGAGCGACTGTTCTTTATGACGCCTCCTTACTCAAACATCTTCGACGAGAACACTACAGATAGCCGGATAGGCCTTCTTAGAACGGTTGTCACGAATTCTAAGATTGCCTTTGAGGTCAAAGATATTGAGGGCTTATTCAGTGGAAAAGGGCAAATGGCCAATGAAGACCTCTCATACACCCAACCTCCGAAGTTTAGAGTACAATGTCCACGGCTGCTCGAACGCATTTAAAACACTTGAAGAGGCGGTCAGAACTCACTTCAGGGTTCCGCTGCTGCCTAATCTGATAGATGCTTACATCGAGTTGAACGGTCCAGCGGATCAGGTCAACTCTTTGGCAGAGGCTGCTCCGGCTCTAGACAGCCTCTGGCTGAGTTCCGTTTGCGGACTTCAATCCGGCATGCAATTCAACAGCGTCAGAGTCTTAATCTTAACCCAAGTAGATTTGAATCCTGCCGAGCTCAAGAAACTCCTGAGCGGTTTTCCTGGCCTCAAGAAGTTTTGGTTCACATCAAGCTACCGCCCGATGCGAATGGGGGGCACGTCCCAGCTGTGCCGACCCCAAGAGGTGGTAGATGCCCTCTGCGGTCTTAACCTGGGGGTCACAGAGCTGACGCTGCACTTCAATTCTTGGGACTGCCATGAGCCGAGCCAGGACTCTGATATCCCTCTGCCTGGTCTTCTTACCTCGATTCAGGGGCTCGACAAACTGGAGGACCTGGATTTTGACGGGATGTGCTTCTGGGGTAGAGGCTATTTCTTACATGGATCACCGACTTATGATCCTGTGAAATTTCAGGCCCTCGCAGGGCTTCTTCCTTGTAGCCTCAAAAAGCTAACACTGACCAATTTGAAGAATGGCCCATTTTATGAAGATTTGGAAGCATTGCCGGAGAGGGTATCGGAAATCCTGCCGGAGCTGAGAGTGCTGGAGTGTGGACTGCGACATGGAAAGAAGATGCCACAGGATAAGTTGCGGTACCTGACGGAACGCTTCACGGCCCAAGGAGTCAAGTTTCAAGACTCGGCAAATATTCATTCGAGCGACGATGAGGACAGTTAGATAACTTGGGCTTGACCTACTTACAAACTTGCCAATCTGGACCGAAATTACTCTCAATTAACCCAAAGGCTCACAAAACCACTTCCCGTCTGTCTAAATTTAGACCGGCAATGGAACTAGGAAGCTTTTGATGTACCGTGAAGGGAGCGAGGTGGAATCACTGGGTGTCTATTGTGCTGCTGCGATGATTGCGCTCGACATGTACCAAAGTAAACACCGCGATCAAGGAATATCCGCATCGACTTTGACTCTTTTGACATCGAGACTGTATAATCATGACCACAAGTCAGCGATTCTTGGCAGCTGGGATAATTGGACTGAAAACTCGCTTTTGTCCTTGGCCTGCATTTTAGAGCCTTGGCAATTAATCACCATCTTATCGAGCTGCCTTTTGTGAAATCCCCCCTCTCTGCGGAGTTGCTTCCGCCACAACCTTTACTTGCCTCTTGATAGAGTGGTCGACCAAAGCCATATACATTAACCCGAACGTCGACGCCCAAGAAACCAGGCGGCTTCTTTGGACTCAGGAATAGCTTCAAAAGTCCCTGCGGCCTCCCAAATACAGATGTTTGTTCTAGAACGCGATGGCCCTGGGTAAATCAGAACCATCGCCAGTAAGCCGCAGGCCACTATTCGGACTGAATTGGGTCCTAACCGCCGCGCGGGGTGACATTCGGGGGTCTAGCATGGCCTACCCCGGGCCATGCAGATCGGCTCGTTCCACTAGCACGCTGGCCACCAATCGTCGCCGTTGAGGGAGCTTTAAGCTTAAACCTTAAGGGCAGGTGAGAAGGATTTCGAAGGGTTGCGTGCGAGTTGCGTGCCCAAGTCGCTTGGCAAAGGCGAGCATGTCAACTATCCGCCTTCCTCATTCTATTCTGACTTGTCTGCAAATCATCAGCCGGATGTCTTGGGAAAAAGACTTATGTAGGCTTTGTCCTTGAGTGAGGCTCGCTAATCTCTCTCCATATCCAGGTAAGGAAGGTGATCAGATAACATTTACAGTCAAACTCAGATGTTATTCAAGGTTTGCACTAAGCTAGCAAAGGTCCTCGACTGACAGCCCGACGCCTGACCAACTCATAGCTGCTCACTGGAATAGCAGCTGCCCGAGCTAGGCGTGCAAGCCCCAGAGTGTTCATCCCTACTCCGAGGTGGAGTTATTGTCACGACAGTGGCTGGTCGGACCCTTGACGACTGGTTTGTTGCACCCGAACTGGTCAGGCCATGTCCTCGGGAAGGCTAGCGACGTATGGCAAAGCCCTGATATTTCGAACCTGTATGGCTACAACCGAATCTGGTAAAATTGACCATGGAATTGTAAGCCGAGTGACCGGGGCCATAGTCTCGCGGGGATGCTGGGATTAGACCGCAACCCCAGAGCTTATCAGGGTACTACCAAGACAGCAGCAATCACACCTACCACTTTCTGCAAAAGGCCGTTGGTGACACTGCGTCGAAATAGCTTACCGAAAGACTTCAACTGGTGACATCAGCAATTTGCTTTACCATCTGATCTCTATAAATAGAGACGGGTGATCGCTCCCGCTATCCCAGCTTTTCTCTAGCACTCCAGTCTTCAGCTCACTGCACCGCCAAGCCGTTTTTGGAGTCTGCCGTTGACAATGAAGTTCCTCGCTGGTCTGTCCCTCGTCCTGCCGCTGGCATCCGCCGCGGCTGTGGTCCCTCTCGAGAAGAAGATCACCTACGACGGCTTCAAGGCCTTCCGTATTTCCACGCATAACGACCCCGCGTCGATCAAGAAGAAGATTGCCAACATTGCGGCGATCCCATTCAATCTCGACAACAGCGAACACCTTGACGTTGCAATCCCCGCTGGCGATGTCTCCAAGTTTGAGGGGCTTGGTCTCGAGACATCCATCCTTCACGAGGACCTTGGTGCTGACATCGCCGAAGAGGGCACCTTTGCTCCCTACAAGAGTACGTCTCTCCATGCCGAACTTCAAAGAAGATTTAGTGAAGAAGACTTGGTCTGACATTGAACAGGCAACGACGATATCTCTCTTCAGGCTCTCCCCAGCCTGACGTGGTTTGACTCGTACCACACTTTTGCCGACCACCAGCAGTTCATCCGCGATCTGCAATCCAACTTCCCATCCAACTCCGAGTTGATCAACGCTGGTAACTCTTATGGCGGACGCTCCCTCCTCGGTATCCACCTGTGGGGTAGCGGTGGTAAGGGCTCCAAGCCGGCCATCTACTGGCACGGCACCGTCCACGCTCGCGAATGGATCACCACCATGGTAAGTTGTCGAAATTGGATGTCGATATGATTTGTGTTGCTAATATGCGACAGGTTGTCGAATACCTCACCTACCAGCTCATCGACGGCTACCAGAAGAATGATGCCGCTGTCAAGGCTCTCCTTGACAAGTACGACTTTTACATTCTGCCCATTGTCAACCCTGACGGTAAGACGCATCGATCAATGAACCGTCGCCCTTTGACCAAATAGCTGATTTCACCAAGGCTTTGCTTACACTCAGACAAACGACCGCCTTTGGCGCAAGAACCGTCAAGTCAGATCCGGCAGCACTTGCGTCGGTACTGACATCAACCGGTGCGTCCATCACTTCATTGATTACGAGAATCAGAACTGACGCCCAATAGCAACTGGCCTTTCAACTGGCAACTCCCCGGCGGAGCCTCGACTAACTACTGCTCCGAGACATACAAGGGCCAGGCCGCCGGCGACACCCCTGAGATGGTCGCCCTGAAGGCTTACACCGACCGCCTCGCCGCCGGCAACGGAATCAAGCTCTTCATCGACTGGCACAGCTACGGCCAGTACATCCTCCTGCCCTACGGCTACGACTGCTCTGCCCGAGCCTCCAACCACGCCCGCCAGATGACTCTCGCAACAAACACTGCCAACACCATTGCCCAGGCCTACGGCACTCGCTTCACCTACGGACCTAGCTGCTCGACTCTATATGCCACCACTGGTAGCGCTCCGGACTACCTCACTGGCGCTGCTGGCGCTGAAGTCGCTTGGACTATTGAGCTGAGACCCTCTGGATCTGCTGGTGGTGGGTTTGTTCTTCCTGCTGCTCAAATCCTTCCCAGTGCGATTGAGCAGTGGAACGGCATGAAGTACCTGCTAGCAAATGTATAATTGATGACGTCAAGACGTTGAGTCAGGCTCTTGATTCAAGATTAGTGATGGCTAGAATCTCTTTTGGAGCTGAATGAGAAATCACAATGGCACTCACCCATTTTTGACACCTAACAAAGCTTCGGGAAGAGAAGAATGACAAAGATTTGACTCCAGTCCATATGAACAGCAACGACGGGTGGAGGTAAGGAGGCGCTACATTGTTTTTATTTTCGCCATGGTTCTATCCCATCTTCTGCCATCTGGCGATAGTACGTCCGTCTCTAGTCTCTCTCCAACTTCAACTTGCTCCCCAAATTTATTCGTATGCGGATATAACCCTTCCGCTCGTCTTAACTCCTACTCATCGCCGCTTCCGGGCTTTGACAACCTTGCGACGCTCAGGGCCCTACACCGCCTTGGGTAATCTGAATAACACGGCTGAGTAATATTATGATGAAAAAAGTGTTGTTTCTGCGTTGTCTCTCTGCATTCAAAGAGTATTCGTGCTTTCCCCATTTCAGGCCTTATATCGTCGTGACTGCAAAGGTTTCCGGGTTCTTTCCCATCGTCCCTTTGTTCCTTGCCTTTATATGTCGCCATTTTATCCTATTAGCGATCCCAACGTCTTCGCCCTTGGAAAATGTGTTTAGTAGAAGGTTTTGGCGGTCGATCCATCAATCACTTTTCATGGCCATCGGCCTCTGAATCGAAGTGAATGAAGCGATCTGAAATTAATATGAAGCCTGATTCTAATGTGTCAAGGAAGTTCCCCGCTGACGTCTCCCGATCCCAACATCTCCCCAGCTCCGGGAATGCCGTTTGCCAATCTATCTGAATTGCTCCGCGGCATGCTCCAAGAACTTGAGGATTTCCCGCTTAGACGCCTGCTCTCTAAGGCGTGCCGACTCTTGCTTCTCTGCCAGCGCAAGCATATAGTCACCTTCCATAGTGACTCCAATATTTTTGATATCGGCCGCCATGTCTTCACCAACCATCTTCAAGCCGTTACCAAGAACGTCTTTGACGTTTCCGATTGCGTCGCGGAACATCTTGACCTTCCGGTTGAGGACATATTCCTCAATCTTGGCTTTGGCCTTCTTCACTGATCCTTTTCCTATATTGGTTTGCAACGTGATTAGTATGGGTATCCAAAAGGTTCTCCCAGAGACCTCCGGAAGACATTCAGATCAACGGAATCATACTTACCACGCATCTGAGAACACTCCTCATAGCCAAGAGCCATCGCTTCGGCAATTGGCGTGGTCAACGCTCTGTTGGCGTCCTTCTGAGCCTCATCGACTCCCATTCGACTTTGAGCGGCAAGTCTAACAACTTTTGACTTGTGAAGGTCGAGTTGCCTACTAAGCTGCACGATTGCGGGTGATTCATCGTGATCGTAGTCTTGGATCCCAAGTTGCTTCATGACATCCTCGTGAAACACGCCTAGTCGGTGAGTCGCGGAGACAGAGAAGTTGTCGAGCACGCCTGGGATACTGAACCGAAAGAAGTTTGCCCAGGTCTCTGTCAGGTTATCAGTGATAGGTCGCAACAAGTCTTCGTTGAAATTGTTCATCTTCCATATGCCGCCGCGGCGAAAAGTTGCCTTTAGCGTAGAGAAGTTCATGTTGCCCCAGCCAATTGCCGTAGGAACTGCCGCGCGACTGGCAGCAGAGCTCAAGCGCTTCATCTCCTCATACAGACCGGTCTCTGCTGCCACGTGCAACTTGTCGCGGCAATCCTCGACCTCACCATTCAAATCCTGCCGAGTGTCAATTCCTTGTTACATTAAACCAAGATGAGGCAATACTCACGGCATTGAAGCGTGCCAACATCCACTTTAGACGCTCCCCGTCAATCGTGGCTGTAGTCTCTGCCGTGTCCTGCGCCCATATTGCGATGGAGTTGAGGACTTGACAGATACTGTTAAGTATTTCTTGGTACTTCGCGATTCGAAGCTCTTCGGTCAACTTCTGAGCATGAGCTTGAAGCTGAGGAATTTCTGTGTCCTGCTCGGTGTCAAAGCCAGGAGTCTCATCATCGTTATCGGCCACAAGACCTTGCATCTTTTGGTAAACGAGGCTGCTGGTGCAAAAGATAGGAGTCAAAGCGGACATTTTGTCGTAGTCTCGGAACTCCTCATCAGCTTGCCCATGTCCGTTGGCGTTGGCTGAATCTTGCCGATCAAGACTAAATTGGTTATCGATTAGTCCCAATGACTTTCTGGCGTGGTTTCTCACTTACTCTTTGAAACCCTTAGCGAGATGCTTCCTGACAGCATCTCGGCAAAGCTGGCTGCGTCTCCGAATCAGACGTGCATGGACCTCGTCCATCAGCTCTCGCTTTTCTTCTTTCAACTCTGCAAGCTCTTCGTGCTTCTCAGCATTCGGATCGCAGTCAACGACACCATCATTGGCTAGTTCAGAGGAACTATCAAATATGGCTCTCTCCACTTGCTTACCGGGCGGCTCGGTTCGCGCTCTCTTCGCTGTGCGGCCCGTATCGAGGCTACTGGTTGAGGCCCGGGATGTCTTGCGTCGACCTCGGACAACCATGAGCTCCTTTTCCAGAGCCGCGGTGCGGCGACCTAGGGCTTGGACCCGGCCCCATGCTGCCTTAGTATCCTTGTCCAACTTCGACTTCATGCTTTCCATTCCGGAGCTGAGCGTCATGTCGTCAGTCTTTGAGCAAATGATGGTCAAAGCCGAGAATGCTCCATCAAGCTTGAGCTGACGCTTGATAGAGTTGCTCATGATGTCCTTGGCTGTTTTGTTATCAACAGCTCTGTTGATTGGAGCCACTACCCAGACTCCCGAACAGCACTTGATGTACTCGCTTGCTACTGCAGCTCTGGCTGCATCCCAATCCTGGTGGCCGGGCTACCAGACCTGATGTCAGCTACCTTCCATAAAATCGAGTTCCACCAGAAGAATAACATACCAAGTCTACGATTGTGACACCGTTAGCGAGCACTCTGGCTTTGGTAAAGATTCTGACAACCTTCACCAAAGGCCAGTATGCCGCCGTCTCATCATCCTTGTCGTTCGAGTCGACGTAGGGCTCCAGTTGCTCGCGGATATCCTGCGCATTGCCGCTTTTCACCGTCATGGTGGTACCTAGAAGGTGGTTCACGCTTGGATGGGTAGCCAGCTGGGCCGAAGTGCTGCTAGTCAAGTCTTCCAGGTTCAATGAAGGATAGACCGCTTGAACTTTCGCTAACGCTTTCGCTGCATCGCTTTCCGGGTCCAAATCATTTCTCTCATCAGTCTCTTCAGCGAAGAATTCCATGAGCAGTATGTTGACTTCCTTGGACCATTCCTCTCGAGAGATGAACTCGACTTCCGCGCGGTATGGGTTCTCTTCGTCTTCGTCATTGTTGTAAGAAACCTCGGTGGCGACAGCGGTGCACGCGCGCATACAGTTCGTGGGAAGTAAGCTAAGAATAATCAGCTGGGTTCCATCCTGCGAGATGAGTGTTCGATCATACCTCTCTTCATCTAGTAGAGCATTGATGGTTGAGCTTTTGCCATCTCCCGTATTGCCCAGGACACCAATGACAGTTCGATGGGACCGCTTCGCCTGATCACGAAGATCAGAGTTTTGGTCAACCCAGTGAGCCGCTGCCTTCGTCAGAGCAGGTTGAAGCTTGCGAGAGGAAGAAATGGTCTCGCAAGCTGGCTGGAGTCCGTCCAAAAGCGGAAGAACCTTTTGGTAAAACAGCTGCCAAAGATCTGGGTCTTTAACTCTTCTCATCTTTTCCATGTATGAGAATGTCAGTAGAGCACACTTCTCAGTAGATCTTGATCTTGCGTTGAGAGGGGTATCTGTCGTAACCTCCTCATGCTGCTCGCCCTTCACTTTGATTTCTTCTTTGAAGGGAGCATCTGGTTTGATGTCATCGTGCTGCTCTTTCTTCACTCCAACAACTGCCTGACTGGGGTCCATTGTGCAACTGGGAAGGAAGGTCTCTCAGCTAGGTTGAGCCTGAAGTAACGCCTCGTGATTCTGAAGACTCGCAAAGAAGAAAAAGAAAGTTGCTTGTCCAAATGAAGATAGGCGCCAAATCAGAAAGATGACGTAGAATTGGCTCGCCTAAGACCCCAAGGTGCGATGCCAGATGCTGACGATGATGAGGAATATGAAAGGTAGTATGGTTGAATGAAGAGTAAGAAGAAGAAGAGAATGTTGAACTTGGAGGAATTTGGGGAAAGGTACTTAAGTTGACGAAGTGGTTGGGTTGAAGTTGTCTGGGGAAGTGAGGCTGAGAGTATCGGTGTGGTTAAATACCTGTTGTAACTGGGAATTGCCTTCGAAGTCTGGCAGGATGTGAACGAAGGAGCAATGGAACCTAAGCAAGTGTGGGCAGCAAGTACCTTACCCCGAAGAGACAAGGAATCTCAAAGGTTTCGAGAGAGACATGGAAGGTTCGACCGACGTTCGAAGAATTACCAAGAGGGATCTGAAAGATAATGTTAGAAGTTGCAAGACCGTCTTTCGGTAAGGTAGAAGTTGGGGCTCAAGTGTCAGGTCGATTTTCCAAGATATCCAGGGCTCAAGTGGGAATAGCCTCAATTCTTATATGGACCATGAGGAAGGTTGCCGCGACTGGCTCTGGATCGGCTCACTGTACAGTCTAATTTTGCTACCGGTGGTTCTTTCCCTTCTCGAGTCCTTCCTATTTCGCGGTGCTGGATGAAGAAGGCATCAACACATTCACCACGGTGAAGCGAATCCTTCACCGTCCCTTGACCGAGTCCACCGAGATAAGATAAGTGACCAGGGGCGGTGTGGAAAAGAACTCATATCAGATCTTATCAGATCCTTCCCAGCGCAACCCCACCATGCGAACCCCGCGGTCCGCAATCCGCAGCGACGCAGGCCGAGGCGGGCTGCCCCTCACCAGCAAAGCCGACCATATCCCTCCCTCACACCACCCGAGTCAATAACGACACATTGCAACGACACACATAGGCGCAAACGGATTTCCTCTTTAGCAAAGCATCTTGAGCATACGGAATCGGGCGCAAACGCAAGGATAGAAGCATCACAATCATGGCGCAAACTGCAAATCAAGTAGCAGGCGGAGGGGAGCTCTTCGTCAACGGGCGCATCTTTCTGCACAACGCCGAAGCCGGCCTTGAGACACAGCCCACCTTTGCCGAGAGCATGTTCGTCGCCAACGGCATTATTGAGAACATTGGCACAACAGAGGACCTTAAGGCAAAACACACATCGGGAGAGGTCACCACGCATGACTTGGAAGGCAGAACAGTCCTGCCGGGCTTCATCGACGGCCACGTGCATCTCCTCCTCCTCGGCCAGTCGCTGCGCAAAGTGAGCCTCGAAAATTGCACGTCACTGGAAGAGATACGCGCCGCCATCAAGGCATACGCCGTCGCCAACCCGGACGTCCCGCGCATCATGTGCAAGCTGTGGATGCACTCCATGACTCCCGACGGCGTCGACAAGACCATGCTTGACGACATTGACCCCCGACCAATCTTCATCGACACAAAGGACCTCCACTCGACCTGGTGCAACACAGCCGCCATCAAGGAGCTCGGCATCGAAAACATGCCGGACCCGTCAGGAGGCAAGATCCACCGCGACGCCGAGGGCAAAGCGACGGGTCTCCTCAGCGAGGCCGCCGTGCTCACCATCGTGTGGCCTCATCTCGCCCAGATGGCCCCCAAGAGAGATCGGATGGACGCCATGAAGGATGCCGTGCAGACCTACAACGCATCAGGCTACACAGGGCTGATTGAGATGGCCATGGACGAGCCGGCATGGGACGCAGCGTGCTCGCTCCGCGCCGAGGAGCCCAACTTGCCCATGCGCATCCACGCCTACTGGCTCATCAAACCATCCGAATCCGAGGAGGAGCGCTTCAAGCAGGTCGATCGGGCCATTGAACTCCACAACGAGCTGAACAAGGCCACCTCCCCTGACCTGCGCATCGTAGGCATCAAGATCATCACCGACGGCATCATCGACGCCTGTACCGCCCACCTGTCAGAGCCCTATGCCGAGGTGGGTTCCCCCCCGCCCTTCTGGAGCGCCGAGTGGCTCGGTCCCGTGGTCGCGAGGGCAGACGCCGCCGGATTGCAAATCGCCCTGCACGCGATAGGCGACGCAGCCATCAAGAACGCAGTCAACGCCCTCGCCAACCACGCCACGCCTGGCCGCCGCCACCGCCTCGAGCACATCGAGATGGCATCCCCCGAGGACGCAAAACACCTGGGCGAGCTGGGTCTCACGGCCTCGATCCAGCCCGTCCACGCTGACCCGGCCATCCTCCGCGCCTGGCCGCGCCTCATTGGCGCCCACCGCTGCGAGCGCGCCTTTGCCTACCGCGAGTTCGCAGACCACGGCGCGCTCCTCGCACTCGGTAGCGACAGCCCCACGGCCCCCTGGGCGCCGCTGCAAAACGCCTACGTCGCGACGACGCGGCGGTCCGCCAGGGAGCCGGGATACGATGTGGTCGTCAACGAGCACTTCAAGCTGGGTGTGTGCGAGGCCATCACGGCGGGCGCATTCGGAACTGCAAAGAGCGTGTTTGCGGAGGATCGGACGGGTTCTTTGCAGATTGGCAAGCGCGCGGACTTTGTGGTGGCGGAGATGGATTGGACGCCGCAAGGTCTGCTCAAGGGCGAGATCAAGGCCACCTGGTTTGACGGGCGGAGGGTGTGGCCGTCTCCCGATGCGTAGGATGTTATCCGGGAGATGGGGACTTGCTCTCCTCCTGCCGTTCATGTTGAGAATCAGACTTTTTGTTGTGCCGCGGTCGCTGCTACTGACTGCTGCATTTCAGTACATACGCCCCATATATGCAGCCGAGAGGCAAAAAACATGAAGCCCAGCCAATTGGTGGTGTTCGTGTACAATGATTTGTCGGCTCCCACATGACATGTTCAGATATTTGTAAACGAAGGTTCGTGTGTACTTTTGTCGTGTGTGTGTGTGTGCTGTGCGTTTGCGTGTGTCTGTATGCGAAAGAGAGAACGCAAGTCAGTTTGATGGGTGTGAGTAAGGTAGTAGTCGTGTGTGTGTATGAGTGTGTCAGTATGCCAGCCAGCGCAGTATTCTGGGAATAGTTTCATCCCATCTCGTGCGTGTTTCCGGCTCTGCGGCAAGATGGCACTGGCCGCTCTCCTGCCCTCCCCCAGTGCCCAAATCCCCCCATCCCCCAGTCTCTTCTCACACGATGCCCCGATCGGGGAAAGGTTGCAAATCCACACCAACTCGGGATAAAGTCGCGCTGAAGTTCTCCAGGGGTTCTTCGTGAGTGGCTCGGACGTGGGTGAGCACGTCAAGGGTGTTCTCGGGAAGAGAAGGGCGCCTGCCAACAGGCAAATCACCCAACCCCAGACAGGGATCATCCTGTGTTCTTCTGCATGTCTGTGATATCAGAGATTCCAAAAGAGGCTCTGGCAGCGGATGTCAAAACCCCCATTTCAGCACATGGAGGGTGTGGTGGTGGCCCACTCCTCTCGAGATGCCGAGGGACGTGTCGTTCTCTCTCGTCCCAGACTCTGGATGGAGGTCAGTACAAGAAGACGGTCATGACCCCATGAACTTGGACGGATCGGGCCAGCCAACCTTTTTACTCCATTCAGATTTCGTTCTCGACTTTGGTTCTTCCAATAAAACACACGGACATCTTTCACATTCTGTTGTGGTCCACCTACTCCGGAAAGAACAACATCTCGCAGTCGAAAAGATGCAGCCTCAAAGTGGTCTGTCGGCGCTTGCCGCCCTCGTCCCCATGGTTCTGGCCTTGCCTCAACAGCAGCCTCCTCCACCAGGCCCTCCAGCTGCTTGTGCACCGGTCAACATCATCGTCGCCCGTGGCAGTCTCGAGGCGCAGGGCGCCGGTTTGTTGGGCAATATTGCCATGAACGCGTCGATGCAGATTCCCGGCTCCGTCATTACGCCATTGGTGTACCCGGCACAACTCGACCCGTATCCGCCTTCCGTGTCGGCTGGTGTGATGAACATGACGACTCTTCTTAATCAACAGGCGCAGCAGTGCCCCCAGTCGAAGCTCGTTCTGATGGGATACTCTCAGGTATGTCTTTCTCGTGAAGTGAAGGCTCGGCGTCGCGTCTGACATGTCGCAGGGCGCACAAGTGTCGCTGGACACTCTTTGTGGTACCACGGATGGCCCGAACTTCAACACGACTGTTGCCCAGGCACCCATGGTCGGAAGCAAGAGTAGGTTTATAGACCTTTGATGCCGTGTGATGGTCATTGCCAGTTTGCTGACATGGCTCCATAGTCGCTGCCGTCGTCTTGTTCGGTGACCCAACCTTCATCGCCGGCCAGCCCTTCGCCAAGGGAACCTCAAAGAAGAACGGCGTATGTCCTTCAGACCTCGATCTTATCTCCGCTCTCGCGTGACTAACCATTGCCTCACAGATCTTCCCTCGTATGGATCTCGGCCCATGCCAGACCCTGACGAGCAAGTTCGCATCATTCTGTGATGACACGGATCTCTTCTGCGCCTCGGGCCAGAACTTGACCGTCCATCTCGGCTACTTCTCGAAGCAGGACTACGTAGCCCAGGCATCTTCATTCATCGTGCAGCAGACCAAGTAAAGGTCTGAAGCAATGAAATGGCAATAATAGCATCCAGAACTCGAGGAGCTGGCGACTCGAGCAAGTAGAATGACTCTTGATGGAGACGAGGGGGTAATGCTTTGTCACAAAAAGCGGGCCCACTCTATGTGGGCAGCATTAACCACATCCATATCTCGTGACACACCCCCCAGACGCCTAGAGCCGTCATCCGTGCAATGGGCGTCTGTACTGCGCCTCAGCCCTGCAGATGGCAGCCTCAGCCCCACAGGTGGCAGACCAGTCAGAAAAACCTCTGCCCATACGGAGACTCGAACGGCCGCCTCTCGCTTTTGGGGTGCACGACCTGTAGATAATGCGGCACTTAACCATTGTGGCAATAGCGGATAGGAGCTGGGCTCATAACTGTCACGAGTTATGGCACGCAGCAATGGGCATACGGAGTGTGGTAAAAGTGGCTTAACTATCAAAGTGGAAATAGACAAAAGGAGAAGGTCTATATACACGATATCTGAGATAGACACGTGATTCAGCACGTGACGGGCACTTTGTGAGGTGCGATTACTATCCCTGTTACGTGACATGCTTTCACGATTCTTGACGATAAACTTCTTTTTCCTTCTTTCTGCTGCAGTAGCATTTTCAGTCCGGTCTTGATGACCGACGCATGGCGTTTCTTGGTGGAGGCAAAAAGACACACTAGCCGTAGCGTTTTCCTTTCTCCTGATATCAGCAGAGGCCTTTGAGCCAAAACAACTTGAATAAACGAAAAGATTAATTCTCAAGGAACTGGAACATTTGTCGTCCGTGCTCGTTTCGTCACCGAGAGAAGTGGGTCGGCGGTGAAAAAGCAGGGTGGGGCTGTCACACCTGCCTACTAGCCGAATGCGGAAGCGGGCTGGTGGTGAGAAGCATCCGTGCACCGGCCAGCTACGATTGACCAAAGTCTCACCTTAGGTACACACCGACAAATGGTCTTATCTATCTTACCTAGGTACCTACCTATTGGAAGGTGCCGGCCTGGCGATAAGATAACCGGCCATAAGCGATAAGAAGTCATAAACAGCCACAGCCACCTCGCCGTGGCTTGCACCCAAGCCCTCGACTCATTCCTTTCATAAGATTAAGATACACTCAACTGGACAGGTATCATGATGGTAGGTGTTTTGCCTCTCAAAATCGATATACAGACAAGTGCTCCGTCACACGACGGTATGTCTTCCACTTTCTAGTACACAAAGATGAAATCCTCGTTCTTTAGATCCGTCATGTCCTGCAGGCCGTGGTCTTCCTCAATAGCACGGTGTTGAGGTTGGGGGTCCTCTTCGATCTCGACCGCCTTGCCCTCCTGCTTATCCTTGTTGCGCATCATCGACTCGTCGACGATCAGTGTGCTCTTGCCGAGTGCTTCACGACGCTTGGCGTGCTGAACGTTGAGGTACTTGAGGTAAAGAGGAATAAGGCTGAACAACCAGTCAGTCAACATTATGCGAGAGGAGAAAGGAGGGATGTGGCCACTTACGCTCCCAAGATTGCAACGAGGACGAACATGATAAGGTTGGAAATCAAACCGGGACGGTACACCGGGGCGTCATCAACGGAATACAACAGCGGTCCAATGATGTTGCCTGTGCACATCCCGATGAAGACAACAGCAGATGTAGTCTTCTTCTTGGTGTCACCAGCGGTGTTTTGTGCCTGCCATGTGAAAATGAGAGGCGTGATGGCAGCCAATGCAGAGACCTTGTCTCAAGTCAGTACGTTGTGCAGCTAGCAGTATCATCAACTGGACCCTTACCAAGTAGTATCCGAACAGCAAGACGCCCTTGTGCTCACGCGGTACGGTAAGCATCAGGACGGTACCGATGGCAGGGATGATTGCCACGCCTGCAATGACGATGCCCTTCTTTTGGATCCGAGTGGCAATCCAGCCGCTTCCCATGATGGCGATGATCTGGATGGCTCCAAACGGAATGTTGAACAGGATGGTAGTGAAACTGCTGTATCCAAATGACTGAACGATCAAGTTACCAAAGGTCGAGATTCCACCACTGGCGATGCTGTACGAAATTGTTAATATTACAGCAGTGTCAGTCGAAGGTGGTCCGAGGAACGTACGAAATAGCGATGATGAGAATAAACCAGCACCATGTCTTCAAGTCAAGGAATGTCTCCCAGACGTGGTCCCAGCGCCAGACTCCAGACTGAATGCCCATCTGGTTCGCACGAAGTCTCTCAACGGCGATGACCTTTTCTCTCTCGGTCAGGTACTTGGCAGACATTGGCGAGTCGGGCATGAAGATGAGCACAACGGCGGAGTAGGTGACGGTGAGCAAGCCGCAGAACCTATGTCACACACAGCATTAGCAACGCATTTCCAGCGTCAATATTGTCCGCCTCAACACCGTTGGTCCATGACTTACAGAAAGATGATCTGTTACTTGTAGAGCTTATCGCTGTTAATGTGGCCCAGACCATAGGTGAAGAGACTTCCGACGATGAACGTTACACCGTTCATGGCGTTCCACGAACTAGTGACGAGTGTCTGCTCGCTTCTTCTCCACCAGGTAGTCGTAACAGCCAAGCACGACGGCGCGATCATAGCTTCGAAGGACCCGAGCATAAATCTTAAGCCGAGAAGTGATTTGAAGTCGGTGCAGGAAGACATGATGGCCAGTGAAGAGCCCCAAAGGAAGATGGCAGCAGCGATGACTTTTCCGTTGGGGAGTTTGACGAGGATCCAAGCAGCGACGGGTTGCATGACGAGTTGAGCGATGTACAAGATAGAACCGAGCCAGGAGTACTGCTTGCCGACGAGGTGTGCGTCTTCCTTGATGCCGAAGATGGAAACATAACTGTCGGAGTCGATCCATCAGCGATCCAGTTATGTCTGCCGTCCTGGATGCGGGTTTCACTCACCTAAGGGAACTCTTGTCCATCTGCTGAAAGAAATACGCTCCGAGAATCAAGGGAAGAATGCGAAAGTTGATCCGCTTCAGAACGGCTTGCTCTTCCTCGTATGTAAAAGTCGTGTCACCGCCTCCGTGCTCTGCGAGGAACTTTGCCGCCTTTTCTTGGACCGTGTTCGCCGGTGCTGATGGTTCGGGGATGGGCTCAATCGCGTCGACGGCAGGACCGCCGGCCCGCTCCTCGGCTGGAGTTTGAGAAGCCATGATGGATCGTTGATAGCGCACAAAGATGACCCTAATAGGTGTCGTTGAAGTTCAAGAACGACGTGCTAGTACCGTGCGAGTGGTACAGATGTCGAGCACACCTTTCGAAAATGACACTACAGCACCCTAATGGAAAGAAGGAGAGTAGCGGAAACCCAGCGATGTGGTTCGGGCTCGTTCATCTTATCCGTCATATACCCTCACGCAACATGGCCCCTTGTCCGCCCCCAATAACCGGTTTCCTCTCAGCCGGAGGCGAACGGCAAAGCCGAGCGTGGAGGCTCAACATCGATCTACCTTGGCAACACCTGACTCCCTTGTTGCGTGTGCCCATCGCATGGTCTCTGTTGGTCTTCTTTGCTCATACCCGGAGATTAGGTCTGCCCTCCAAGTCGGATGGCACGTTGCCAAGATTGCTTGCCGGGTGCTTGACAGAACCCAAGAGATCCCTCGGAAACACCCCCAGTCCAATTTTGAATAATGCTTCTCATTGGAGGGAAAACTCCAGGCTATTTGCGAAGCCGAGACATCAGGGATCTCTGTCGAATCAAGTCCCAGCTCAACGCCTGAGGGCCGTCGTTACCTTACGAGTCGTGCGCAACCATGCCAGGCAAATCCAGGCTTAGTGTCAAAGAGTCTGGGGTAACGATCTACCGTTTACGAGCGGGTGGCTGGAATAGCCAAGTTGAGAGAACACAACAAGGGGGTTCCTCTAAGCTGACGTTGCACTTGTTCCCACTTCTTCCCCAAACTCTCTCCGCACGCTACTCCTTCCAGATGTCTAGTCCTCGGTTTACCCCAGTATCCCCGACATTTCCGACATTTGAAGCGGAGAGCCCCCGCGTTCCGCTACATCTTCTCTCCGCAGTGTGGGGATCGTGAGCGTCGAGTGACTGGTCCATGAGTCGGGCATTCAAACCCCCGCGCCCAGAAACGGGTTGCCATTTTGGCTAAATTCGGGCATATGGGGTATCTGATCCCGAGTAGGATCCCTGACGGGGGCCGTCGATTGCATGAGATCTCGCGGATTTTGAGTGCCATCTGCCGAAGTCATGACGATTGACGACTCCGATAACGCGGGCGTGTGTCTCTCAATAAACTCGCCGTGCCCATTACAATCCATCGTTTAACAAAGGACGCCGCAGTGTACTCGAATCTGACGCTTCCTTGCACTCGACATTCTCATACCCGACCACTTTCAAGCCATCGACACGACCTAAGCACACAACCGACCTCTACAATGGGCGAGTCAACGCAAAAGAAGCGTTATGCCATCGTAGGCACCGGCGGCCGTTCGGGCTTCTTCTACACAGCCATCGCAAAGGACTACAGCAGCACTTCAGTCATCGTCGGTCTCTGCGACACGAACCAGACGCGCATGAACTATGCCAACTCAAGATTGAAAGAACTCGGCCACGGCGAGGTCCCGACCTACATCGCAGCCAACTTTGACCAGATGATCAAAGACACCAAGCCGGACGAGGTCATTGTCACAACAATTGACCGTACACACAACATCTACATCGTCAGAGCAATGGAGCTAGGCTGCAACGTCGTCACCGAGAAGCCAATGACCATCGACGCGCCGCGGTGCAGAGAGATCTTCTCGGCAGTCGAACGAACAGGCCAAAAGGTGCGCGTAACGTTCAACTACCGCTACGCGCCACACAACACAAAGATATTTGAGATTATCAAGTCAGGCGCCATTGGCAAGGTGACGAGCGTGCACTTTGAGTGGATGCTCAACGAGAACCATGGCGCCGACTATTTCCGCCGCTGGCATCGCGACAAGCGCAACTCGGGCGGCCTCCTTGTGCACAAGTCGACGCACCACTTTGACTTGGTCAATTTTTGGCTTCAGACGCGGCCGCAGACGGTATATGCCCAGGGCGACCTCAAGTTCTACGGACGAGAAAACGCCGAGGCGAGGGGCGTGACGAAGTTTTATACCAGGGCCCACGGGAGCGAAGCAGCCAAAGACGATCCCTTTGCACTGCAACTGGATCAGAACCCGCAGCTCAAGGCCATGTACCTCGACGCAGAGCACGAGGATAGTTACTACAGAGACCAGAGCGTGTTTGGCGATGGTATCAGCATCGAGGACACGATGAACCTGCTTATCCGATACCGCAACGGCGCGGTAATGACATACTCCCTCACAGCATACGCGCCGTGGGAGGGCTTCCGCGTCAACTTCAATGGCACGGGTGGTCGTCTCGAGGTCGAGGTTGTGGAGAAGAGCTACGTGAACTCTGGAGGTAGCCAAGCTTTGGAGGGCGCGATTGAGAAACGGACGATGCTGCTTAGGCCGCTCTTCGGACCGCCTCAGGAGATCGATCTGGGTGAGGCCAAGGGTGCTCACGGCGGTGGAGATCTTGTTCTGCTTGCGGATCTGTTTGGTGAGCCGGTGTCTGACGAGTACATGCGGGCGGCTAGTCATATTGATGGTGCCGCATCAATCTTGACTGGTATTGCTGCCAATCGGTCACTGGCAACTGGACAAGCTGTCAATGTCGACGACATCCTGGTGGTGCCCGAGAAATGAGTAACACATGTATGAAGGCCAATGATTCAATTTCATGATAATTATGCAACGCAGTAGGATAGAATGAACCACGAATAGATACACATATGAGCAGTGACACTCCCTTGAGTCTTCATCACAATGTCATCTACAGGGACCCGATAACTGAACGACCTCACTATCGGTGTGAGACAGCCAACTTGGAGCATCAATTGATACGACAACGCGCTTGACGCTCGTTGATCATGCTACGCTAACTCACATTCTATCAAACTTTCGACGCCATTGCCGCCACCATAAATACCTAAGATTCTCAAACCAGCCTTCTCTAGGAGACTCTGCCACTCCACCCGAGTACGCTCCTTGCTACTGACTAGCGTCAACATCATGATATCCTGGCCAGTGTTCTGCCAGTCGGCACCGGTGTCGGGGATGCAGTTCTCATTAACCAACAACCTGCTGTATCCAGGCTTCATCGCAGCTGTAGTCCGCGCAAGAATCTCTTCACACTTTTTGTCCGGCCAGTCATGAAGGACCGAATGCATGTAATAGGCTCGGGCACCTGAGTGCGGAGCGCATTAGTCTTGGATATCTTGTACAACAGATAAAATGTGCGTTCTTACCTTTGATCGGCTGCTCAGTGAAGAAGTCATGTCCCATCCTCTCGATCTTTTCGTCCAGTTTCTCAATCTGATTGATAACGGTTGGAAGATCCTGGACCACAAGCCTACCAGGGGCCTCGGGATGCTTTCTGCGGAACTCATCAATGTCATGGCCAAAGCTTCCTCCGACGTCAACAAGGAGCACGTTATCTTGAGAGTCGTCAAAGCCGTCGAGCAACCGGTGTTTCACGGGGTAAATGCCTTCATCCATCCAGCTCGGTCGGCCTTGCCGGTATGCGCCCATGTGCTGTGCGAATTGCATCTCGTAAGGATGGCTTGCTGCGAGCCAGCTGAAGCAGTCGAGTTTGGTGTTGTATCCGTATTGTAGGGGTCCGTTGAAGACATCGTTGGGCTCGCGGTAGTTGGTCTTCTTAGCGAACTCGTGGAATTTGGCTAGGGACTCCATACAGGCTCCGGCGCTGACGATAACAAGGATCAGCTTACATTATAGATTCATAGAAAGGCACACGCAAAAGAATATAGCTTGTTTCGAGTGGATTGGATAATCGGGAGGTATAGATCACTTACACACACGGGTAGCCAGCGCCCATGCTGGTGATTGTGAGCGCATCTGAGAAGTTTGTTGACTTGTATTCATCTGGTCCGGTCTCAGTGATGTAAAGCATCGCGCCGAGATGTCGCATTATTCGTCCTGCATTACGATAAAAGGAGTCAGTATAGACTCGGTGAGGGAGTAACGTCCTGCGGGAGATGACACACCCAATAGAGCAGCATCGTGTCCTAGTTTCAGAGCTAGATCAGACACGTTTTGAGACTTTTTGCTCTGTGATAACAGAGAAAAGAGACCCGAGTCAACTGCGTATGTAAGTGCTGTGAAAGCGGCTGGCTGGTTGGCGATATTTAGCGAGTGCGTTGAAGTTCAAGAAGAAGGCCATCTTACTTGCGCCCAGCAGTGCTTGATCATGGTCTCCCGCGGTGTCTCCAATGCATGTACCAACAAACGAGCGCTCTGCAGCATGCTCAGGCGTGCAGTGTTATCACCCCCAGCAACTGCGCTGGTAAGATTGGCAATATTCTTCACGTGTTGATTCACGCTTGGAAGGTCGCACGCGGCCAAGGCAACAGATATGTCAACCTCGCGAGGTATCTCGCTTGGGATAGAGCCCATGATAACCAAATATGCAGGTCAATGAGTTCAGATGTTAAAATGATGATGCAATAAAGAGGTGAGTTTAGGTATAACTCGAGGGGTGGAAAGAATCGAGAAGTCGAAGAAGAGTGGAGGGCTAAAGGGACAAATTATAAGGTTTGCCGGACACACTTGTTGGCCACGCAGATATATCGAGTACAAATTATCCGACACAGCAAACTGAAGAGGCACCTTCTACTTGTGACAAACCCGCACGAGGGAACGACATGGGTCTGGAACCATATGGAAGTACAGGGCGGAACACATGAATTGATGGAAGTCCCGCACAACACGGAGGGGGCGAAGAGTCAATTCAACATGGGTTCGCGACATGGTGTGCATGTGAATGTCAGGAGTTTTCCTCTTATTATCAACGTTTCATGGATAAAGTATACATAGTAGGTACTTTCAGCAGATGTCTGAGATAGGCACAGTGAGTTTGCAGACCGCATGTCCATAATTGGTTGATACTCCGTCCCTAGCACTAGGAACTGCGGACCCATAGGCGTACGTATGTTTGTTGGACGGCCGTGCTCTTAACCCTGTTCCAACGCCGATAGAGATCCAATCCCTAGAATTTATGCAATGTACGTTTGTTGTTGAACTAAACTAATTTGTGGAAGTGTTTGAGCCAATGAGACTGCCCGGGAGGAGCGGGCAAAGATTCAACGAGGATTCTTTCGACTTAGAATTTTGGTCAGCGCATGGGAATATGAAATCACTCAAAATTCTGCGTGAGTTATCTATGAGGACCCCAGTCGGAGACACCAGGCAGTAGATGTTGTTGTTTGCTGTTGGTTCTGGAGTCTCTCAACACGATCGCCTGATTGGCAACGGAATCAATGCCGGGTGGAGAGGAGCGAGGGACCCCTGGACCATTCGGCGGGGCTGCTAGAGACTCTGCACCACGTCCGGGCCGATGTTGCGCAACCAACAGCTCACAATACCTCGTGGGTTAATGTCCAACCAACACGATGTCTTTCTTCCGAGCAGACTCTCCTGGCTGAAAGAAGCAACCAATATTGAAAACGGCAGCATCCACACGAGATTGATGGCAAACTGGCTATGATTACTTTGGTCTCGACCTTGAAAATGGGCGAAAGCCTCGGGTCTACTTGATCTAACCCTTGAAACGTTGTTGGAACCATTGGTACGTTGTCAAGCGACCTTCTTCTTTTCAATTTTGGATCAAGGATGTACGGGCCGGCCCAGGTGAGAGTGCTTGCGTCTGCATGAGGCGATAGACGTCGCCACCGGATCCCCCTTAATCACCATTTTTCCAACCGCGGCACCTCACTCTGCGAGCCTGATCCAACTGCTTCTTGGCGCATATCACCGCAAGAAACCTTTAGCGGAGACGCTGGAGCATTGTCTTTTGCGTCTCGCGCCCGGACCAGAATTTTACTTCCGACGGAGTGAGTCTGAATCCTACCTTTGGGAGTACTGGGACGTTTTGAGTTTATCTTTTGGCCGCAAACCGAGCGCAGTTCTGCAAGATGACAAGTCCGGATTCGACTACAACGTCTTACTCAACAGACAACAAAGGACCTGGAATCATTGTTGCGATATGTATCATTGTCGGTATCAGCACTCTTTTCGTCGCCATGCGGCTGTTTGTCCGCATCAAGATTCTTGGACAAACCCATTTGGATGATCACCTTACTGTTCTTTCTCTGGTTCGTTCAATGAATCCATTCCAAGAACCAATGTCTGAATCATGAAGATGGCCAAATGTTTAGCTGACACATCGCAACTTGGCTAGCTCCTCAGCTACACGACGATAGCTCTAGAAATTTGGGCCATTCGATGTGGTAACGGTCGGCATGCGAATACCCTTTCTCAAGAACAGCAATCCGCAGCAATCCTATCCACAATATCAGGATTTACTCCAAACGTCCTCGCATACACTATACCGAAGTTTGCCGTCGTGGCACTCCTCGTGAGGATATTGAATCCAGGAAGGATGCATCAAGTACTGCTCTGGGGCATGGCGACCGGGTGTCTGGTGCTGGTGTCCCTCTGCATCATCATTCTCTTTGCTCAGTGCACCCCTACTCACGCTCAATGGGACTTCAAAGTGACTGAAAAGAGCTGTTGGAGTCCATGGGTTCTTGTAAACGTCGCGATATTGACAGGAGGTTAGTGTTCGGTCCAGTTTACGGTGCGTTCGACGTGGCTTTCGCTGACTACAACCCGACTAAGCATACTCCGCGGCGCTTGACTTATACCTTGCAGTTTATCCAGCGACGGTTTTGATGAGGCTTCAGATGAATATCAAGAAGAAAGTGATCCTGAGTACTGCTCTTGGGATTGGATCGATGTATGGAGCCAAAGTTCAATGCGTCCGTTTTCCATTATGACATGTCTGACGGAACCCTCAGCTCTTGCTTCATCTCCATTTACAAAAGTACAAGACTACCATCTCTCGCCAGCGAAGACTTCACGTGTAAGAGACACTTCACAAGCATTTTTGTGCTAACTAACAACCGATTAGATGACAGTGCGGAGCTTGTTGTGTGGACCATGTGAGTAACCAAGAAATTTGAATTGTTTTTAATCAGATATGTCTAGCTAACAATCTCGGTAGTGTAGAGGGCAATACTCTTATCATTGCTGCCTGCATCCCAATTCTCGGGCCTCTCGTAGAACTGGCTCTTGGGCGACGCGTCCTAAGTTCAACAGATCGAAAATATCAGAAGCAAAGTGACCCAATGGGATTGCAGTCGGGTGGAATTGAGATGAACGGGTCTCGGTCATTTCCAAGGGACGGAAACGTCGTCGGCAAAACAATGACAACTATAGGTTCGCGAATTGACATGGAAGGTGGGAGTAGTCAAGATAGTATTGTCGGGGCGGAGACTGGACCGAGCTCTAGAGTTACAGGGATCACGAGGAGACAGGACATCACGGTGGCTTATGAGAGCGAACGCGCCGTTCGTGATCAGGGACATAAAGACAACATGAAGCCAGCAAATTGGGATTCCTTCTGAGACGAGGCCCTAGGCAGTGTTGCTGTGACAAGTTCATATGCACAAGAAGCTTTAGGCCTTTATCCTTCGAGGTCCGCAACCTGATAAGGGTACCTTACCTTATGCAGCGTTCGATCGAAAGTATCGCGGTGAACATTTAGAGTTCCTTAGTCTATGGACTTCCCCGGAAAACAGGAATAGTCCTGTTAGCTATTGGATATGAAGGTTCACCAATGTAAAGGCTAATTAAGTGCATGGCTTGACACTTGCTACTATAAGTGGGCCAAGACAACTTAGGGTTCTATGGGGTGACCTGATTATGCATGCTAACACACGAAAAGTAGCCGAGCCGGCTTTTTGACGCGCCGGCGAGATCATACATTCTCTCAGATTCGGCTTTTCTACGAGCCCAAACAGACCGTCAATACGAAGGCCACGACCTTCTGGGGTGACTTGGGGATAATGGCAGTCGAACTCTCGATGCCGGTCTGACCAGGTGACGGGCAAAACTAAGTCCAATATTGACTACATACTTTGAAAGCAATGAATTTAGAGCGCACAATCTATACCGCGGCTCTCAAATCGGCCATGTAGTATAGGAGAGGCAGAACGCCCGGAAGTTGATAGTCGAATGAATAGAGGCATTGTTCCAACGTATTGTTGTCCTTCCACAATCAGTATCCTCACAGTTTCCACCAAGACTTCGCAGAGAAGACTATTTGTTTCAGGTGAGGGGGGTCGTAACTAAAAGTCACACATCGCTCAGCAACTGGAGTTGTACTTACATGTACCAATGTTCTAGATACCAATCCATTGCCACCAGCATCCTCTTCACCATGAAGTTCTCCTCGCCCATCACTTTCTTCCTCTAAGCAGGTGTTGCAAATGTACGTCGACTTGATTATTGTGGTTGAAAAGCTTGATTATCAAGCGTTCATGGAATCATTCATAGTTGATTATCTCAAAGGCGGACATACGCTGACCTGCATCCTCAACCAGGCGCAATATCGGTGCTACTGCACTGGATCTGGTGGTCCAAACCCTGACACCTTCTCTAACACTTGCTGTGTAACGGGTGATGGTGTCACTTGTCCGGATGGTAAAGACCGTAAAGGTACTTGGCTGAACAACGGCGGCCTCTGCGAGTTCAAGTGGCTACCTTTTACCCAGAATCAATTCATCTCTTCCTACGCCGCTTGCTGCAGCAGCACCGGTCCACAGACCGGAAACAAGTATGGGGGCAACTGCTTCAAGCCCTAGTACGGCTGGGCTAGACCAGTAAGCTGGATGATAGCAGTGGGATGTATACGTCAGGGGGGCGGGGAGCTTAAAGATTTATTGTTCAGGAATTGTACATCAGCTACCATCTTCGAAGCTATTGCTAGCGTATATACTTCAGCCATAGTGCCACACTTTATATTCGGCCACTAAGGCCTGAGCAGTTTATTCGCTTGGCATCTCACTTCACTTTAGTGAACCGAAGAAAAGGGAGAGTGTAGAACGGACCGTTTTAGGGGCCCGGTACAGTCCTACATTAACTGAGACTATTACAATTCTTGCTTTCATGTCTTTGGGAACAGGCGATACAAAGGAGGGAAACTTATAGTTATTGGCCCCTCCAGGCCTACTATCGCTCGAGCTTGGATCAAAATAACAATCAGTGCACCACTAAGTATAGACGCATAGTACAGCCTAGTACGCAATTCGTAGAATTTAGCTCTACCTCCATGATTGCCACTCATCGAATAGTCTTGTCTTTGACACTTGGTACGGAACAAGAGACAAAATCATGGAAACCTCTTTGTTTGAGGCAGTAACTGGGCTAAGCTCAAGAGCTGCAAGGCCTATCAGTTGACACATCACCACAGTATCGTATGAGGGAGACGAGATAGCACGTGATCAGGAGCGCCCAAACAAGCGTCAGAGGTGAGTAATTACTTGGTTCGATATGAGTGCAGTGCAATGGAGAAAGAGGCAATTACGCATTCAATTCGAACACAACTAGAAGACCTGTGTGCTTTCAGTCCCTTCCCCCATTGTTCCATGGCAGTGAAATTTGCAAAGTCAGGAAGGTTTTGGCATGGTGTAGTCAGATTCCTGCTTGTGCATCGGCATCGGACTGTGGGGTGGGGGTGGGTAATAGTGGAGGTGGAGGTGGACCTCGTTGCTCCAACGTGAATCTGCCGCATCTACGCTACTGATTTCCTCATTCAGAAAACCGAGTCAAGACCAATTCTAAAGACTATCCGATTTACGTGGAGAGTAGAGCTGCAGATGATTGACGATTGTAGAAGCTCGCAAGCTAGCGGAAAGGTCATGGCTATCGTTCCCGACTTCCTCGACTTTTAACGTCACACCACTATGCCTCCGGTATGAGATGTTTAAGTAGACCACCCATCCATCACAAACTCCTTCTTCCTCCCTGGGAGCGACTGATAGTTATCAATTCTTTTCAAGTTACTGCTGGGGCTCTGATATAATCGATTCCGCAACCCTCTCAACTGCGTTCTAGCCAGATCTAAAGGTACTGCCTTGGAGTCGTAGAGGGTCATTTCTAAGCCTTAGCCGCACTACTCGACTCGCGCCTCCCCTGAATCTCGCGCCACAGACCGACCTTTACCTCGTATCTCAATGCGTCGCTTTGTCAGTACCCATGTTTGCTCTCCGGCCTCTGCCCGGAGGTCTTGGCCTAAATGAACCTCCCGGATTCCACGATTCGCCGTCGCCAACCACCATCCAAGCCACAGTATCGTCTATCCAATGGAGCTATGAGAGTAAGATCGTCTGTGAGGCAACATTTCAGGATCTGCGCTCCATTCGACTCCGAGGAAACGTGCCTCTGGCCTTTGATAGCGACGTTCGATCAGACCCCAGTGTCTATATGGGGATGTACGTCTTCGAGCGTCCACCATACGATGGGCTCAAAGCTGGCGTTGAGGTCACGTACAAGACCTTCCCTGGCTACCGATTTCTTCCCACCAAGGGAAACTTGACTACTGTTAATGGCCAGACCAACGCCTTCCGAACCAACCGCCGTATCCAGATTCATCAGGTCACAGATGACGACCCGCAGTGGGAGTTCATCATCCACGAGCTCGGTGTGCGTGAGAACATGCCACAAATGACGTGGAAAGGGAATTCGTGCAAATTGGCACTCGAGGAAGCCAAAAATACCACATTTGAGAGAATGAAAAAAGATGGCCAAGGCATTCGATGACTTCGTTGTCGCCCTATGACCTTGGGTTGGGGGCAAGCCAACAGAGGCCGTAGTACTTGCTATTAGCTATGTGACCTGGACCTCCATGGTCCGCGCTGAACACAGATTTACGAAGAAAGCTATCTTGATGTCCAAGCTCTGGATGAACAAAGTTTGGAGCTGGGATCACTGCTTCAACGCGCTGGCTATAGCTTGCCTTGATCAGCAGCTCGGCCTCGACCAGCTCACCGTCGTCTTCGACCACCAAGCCCGAGATGGTCGTCTCCCTGACTCAGTCGACTGGCAGAATGTCGAGTGGGGGTTCACAAAGCCTCCCATCCAGGGGTGGGCTCTTTCCAGGCTTCTCGCCCAGTCTCCTGACATGAGTGACGCCAAACTGCAGCCCCTCTACGATGCTACTGCCAGACTGACGGACTTTTGGATGGACACGCGAAGAGGCAACACCTCGCGTCTTCCTTTCTGGGCTCATGGTAATGACTCTGGGTGGGATAACTCCACCGCGTTCGACAGCACGCCAATGATCGTCGGGCCTGACCTCGCGGCTTCCCTTCTTCTCCAGGCCAGCTGCCTAGAACAGGTCGCTAGGCGCCTACGGCACGAAAACGAGTGCGAGAAGTGGGCAAATATGAGAAGTCTTTTGATCAATGCACTCATCGAAGAATTATGGTATGGCAAGTCTTTCCTCCTCAAGAATGCTATAACAGGCGAGACCTTTAAAACAGCCGCCCTTCTATAGTTCATGCCTCTCGCCGCCGCGCGACATCTACTAGATGAAGTCGTTGACAAGATGGTCACAAGTATTGTGTTCAAGCACCTAAGCGAGTGGGGTCTCGCCACCGAGGAAATCGCCTCGCCTCATTACGAGAGCGACGGATACTGGCGCGGCCCTATCTGGGCTCCCTCAACTCATCTTGTGGAATCTGGCTTGCGTGATGCTGGCCGAGTCCATTCCACCAATGAGATCAGCATGCGATTCTTACAGCTGTGTGAGAAGTCAGGGTTTGCAGAGAACTTTGATGCTATCACGGGTGAGGGGCTGTGGGATCTGTCATACACGTGGACCTCAGCGGTATACTTGGTTATGCGACGAGAGGCCATTGAGAGGGGCAATACTAAATAGTTTTAGGGAAAAAAAGAGACGTTTCTCAACATCGGGGCGTAAGGATTGCTTAGGCCCCGGCTAGTAGCTAGGTCATGATGTAAATGCCATTGATCCGTAGGGACCTACTGGTTGAGAAAGTAGACCAACGCCAACACCTTGTGCAGGGGCTGCGGCTGTAGCCGCTTGGTAGGCGAGATGAGAGGAAGGAACTTTTCAGCAGGTCGTGGATCTCGAACGTTGAAATTCATTCTTTGGCTAAGATGATTCGCGGGGTTGATGACAAAGTGGCCGCGTGCGGATTGGTGCGGCAATCGGCTCACACAGCCGAGCACATAAATAAACATTAGGGAATGTTGGATTCCGCAGTCGCCCAAAGCTTCCCTAAACACAACCAAGCGGACAGACACTTGTATGAAGCTCACCTGTCATAATTAGTCATAAACATCTACCTTGTATATAACAAAGATCTGTCGAGGAATCTCCCTTCTAAAGCATCATGTCATCCTTGCCTATGGCCTCTCAATCGGTCGAGACACCTGCGGCGACAGAACCCGCATTGCACGTGTGCAGCATATGCGGTAGGAGCTTCATGAGACGAGACCATCTGAAGCGTCACAAGCAGACTCATATTACCGAAAAGCCCATCGAATGCAACTACTGTGGGAGAAAGTTCGCGCGCAGGTAACGTTGTCTTGTTTTCTTCAGACAGCTATCCATACATGTATTCCCAGGCCCTATCACCTGAAATTGTTTTGCCCATTTTCACGACAGGTGCAATTGGCATCGAGAAGCATTCGATTCATGTTCTTATAATCCTTGAAAAAGTTGGCCTAATTCCTGACATTTTATTTCCTAGAGACGCAGCGCGACGCCACGAGCAGCTTCACGTTGGCCCAAGGCCGGGCTTGAGAGGCTCCACAGCCTCATCTCCCCTCCTCAAAACGTGCTCGTTCTGCGCCATTTCACATGTCAGGTGTTCTGGCGATTTTCCGTGTAATCGCTGCGTGGAAAAGAGTATCCAGTGTCAATACAACCCCCCTCAACGTAGATATACAAGCTACGGGGACGAGACTCCAGTATCAATGGGAACTCTTAATCATGGTCAGGAAGAATCTCACCCTCGACTGGATGATGAGCTTCCAGCGTTTCAACGCGGCGAAAGGTATTACTCTCGAAGAATTGGTTCCTTGGGTAATCCCCAACCATATTCAACCAGGTCAAGGCTGTCCCTTGATCAAGGTACTGTGACAGAAAAGCAGAGCACGGATTCGAACCTTGACAGAAATGCAAGTACTTGCGTCCAGGGCATTGAATCAAATCACGAGACTGAGAATGATGCGGGCATAGAGTTGGATACAAGCCTCCAGGACTGCGATACGGCGCCATGGGAGGAGCCGACTGTTAATGTATGCCACGCCCAAATTTATCAACCAGTCGTAGCCCAAAATATCGCTCCGAGCAATGATTCCATTGGACGATCTCGGATGATGGTCACCTCACAAGCAGACATTCGCTCCATTGCTGGAAACAGTACCTCTAGCCCGGGAGGGTCGAACTTGGTCACAAATCTGGATGAATCCTTGCTGAATCATCAAGATCAGATGTCAGCGTTCATTACATACATGCGTGATGGATCAACCGCCACAGAAACTTCGGCCTTTGATAGAAGCCATGATACGACCAGCCACAGACAGCTCTATGTTAATGGCCGTGGGTTTCGCCAGTCGCAGGCCGACAGGGGCTTTCAAGAAAGACATGCTACCGTTCTGCGACGTGGTTTAACCGAGCATGACTCTCATCCTGGTGCTTCATGGTCAACGGTGCTTCTGGAGGAAATCAATCGAGCAAAAAGTCAGCAAAAAAGTTCTCGCTTCACTATTCCAGATTCCGTGTATCGGGAGATTCAAACGAGGCTGCTATCAGGAGCCGGAAGACCTTTGCTACCTGAGAGGTTTGCTGCAGATTTGGATGTTCTTTTGGGCCGAGACACATTTGAATATCTTATTGCGCAGTACTTTGAACATTTCCATCACTTGCACCCATTCGTCGACAACTCCCTTCTCAGCATTCCCGTTTGGGGTTGGAGTTTGTGCATTGGGGTTGCAGCCATTGGGTCCCGTTATCTGAGTCTCACAGAATTGACCGACTTCGGCGAGCAACTCTGTGGCGCTTTACACGACCTACTGATACGTGAGGTAGGCCTTTCACATTCCATAGTCCGCTAACTTCACGCCGCGGCTGACATAAAATTGCTTTAACAGCTAGATTTTGGTCGCGTACAAGACTGTCTTCCTTACATCCAGGCCCGAACGCTCGCTGTCGTGGGCATGTGCCAAAGCCATAATAACTCGCTGGTCAAATGTGGCTATAGCGCCATATCTCTCGTATACAATTCCTGTCTTCAACTACAGCTCCTTGAAGAGGATGACAAGATCGGGCACTATCTCGAAGGCCAGAGCGTGGAGCAAGTGTGGCTGGCATGGCGCTTTCGTGAAACAAGACGTCGAAGCGGACTTTTCATATGGGTAAGAATAGCGAGAATATCTGCTGTTGTCACCGTTTGTTAGGCCGGAAATGACTGACACATATGACTTCAAAGCTTCTAGATGCTTGGCTTTCGTTAGCTGCGAACCGTCCTCCAAGTATACCGTCTGGCAAACTGGCGCTCAAAATGCCTAGCGCAGAAGGTTTGTGGGACGCGGACTCCGCTCAAAGCTGGTTCAAAGCACTCGCGTCTCATACGACCACGAGGAGTGGAGTGGACGCAATTCTGTCGGAGGAGTCTCTCAGACCAAGCGTGCGAGATTCATTCGGCAAGCTCTGGAGCAGCCAGAACTCTCCGCAACCTGAGAATCAACTAGGCGTCGTTATCATAATACATATGCTACTTAGGCGGAAATGGGATATAGGACAGTATTTCGGTGAAGCAGTACACCTCAATATTACCTACAGTCACAGAATAGGCGGAAGAGAGGCGCAGCAGCAACAATACCTAGGATCCATACCCGAGTACGCTGAGTGGAGGGACTACACCTGCGACTGTCTGGACCTTCTTCATTGGGACGCTGTTGGCTTCATAGCACAGCAGTCCATGTTTGAGAGTCCATCAATCCTACATCTGCACCTTTCCCGCTTACTCATACTGGCACCTGTCGAGGCCCTCCTGCGGTGCGCTCAGACAAACGCAACTGGGGCTTCCATCGACAGCCTACCCCATTCGATATACGCATCATCAGAAGATCGGACTACATGGCATACTACGATTCTCTCCTGGGTTCGAGAGGACAGGCATAAAGCCCGCCTAGTTGTCATCCACGCTGGTGCCATCCTATGGCACGTCAGGCGATTCTCCTCACACCCCATCATCGAACCATTCGCAGTCTTTCTGGCAGCGTTGACCCTCTGGGCTTTCGGAAAGTTCGGTCCCCGACGTGAACACACTTGCTCCAGCTTGACCTGCAGTCAACACACGGAGCGATTTCCCTCCGACGAGACTCCTTCGACTACCGGCCCATCCCCTTGCACAGGTTCATCTGACACATCGTCACCGGCGTCTGGCAACTCCAGCATAAACACGAATCCTTCACAAAAGCGTCGTTCTGCATCCACACGCTGCGAAGTATCCTTGACAAAGCGTCGCATGCCACGCATGCTACAGCTTGATCGCCCTCTGGACGATGAGTTTGTGCAATATTTCATCCGATATGGCGGTAATACTCAGCTCTTTCTCGAAGGCGTTGATGATTTGTGCTCCGAGGAGGGTCCCGCCCAGATTCTAGAAGAGGCATCAAGGATCTTGAATGAGCAGCCCATGTTCTGGACCATATCAGCGGGTTATGCGGCTCAACTGGATGTGATCTCAGTCAACACTAAATGTACTACTACCGAAGAATCGTAATGGAGTTTCTTTCATCAGCGAATTTTGTTTCACTTCTTAGACTCTCATGTGCTTGGCAAAGCCAGAACCAAGTGATGACCAAACACGTCAGCTTATAGTGTCTTGAGCACCGCATGTAAGTACTGTGTACCTAGGTGTGCTTTGCCGAACCCACCCGGCCCAAAAAATAATAATATCGCACTTCTCGCGTTCCATGCATCGAGGACAATGTTAGCTTACAGAACCATGCTAGTCATTTTGTGACGTTCTAGCAACGGTTCGAATCGAGCTACAAGACCGCAAATCTTTCAACCACGACCCATCATCCTGCGATTCCCCACACATTTCCGTCTGGTCTTTTGCAGAGTGGATATGTGGAGATCCCGTCAGCTACCCCCGTCAAGCCGATTCGTCGGAGTCTTAGGGCAGCCTACCGCGCCAATCATGTAACATTATTCAGAAGAATTTTGGAATTGGATCTTTCTCCTTTCAGCTTCTTATTGCGGAAGCGTTGAGGCATTCAAAACTAGCCACGTTGGCTCTAGGTACATGACCAGTTAGTTGTTCGATTATCTGCTCCAACAAGCCTCAATGGCGGGGTCCCCTCATACCTTACTGGAAGCTAGTGAGTCTTCATTCCCCAGGATTCCTTGCAAGTGACGAGGATAGAGCTAGGAACAATTTGTGGAGGTGGAGTCTAACACCCTTGCGCCCAATCCCTGGCATTGTAGGTACCCCGTCCTGGGTTCCCACTTGTGTCTTTCCACGCGACGCAGGCTGATGTTCGCATGAATTGTCTCTCTACTGCTGAGCCCAGCGCTAACCCGGATATCAACCTTTAAGCTCACCATGCAAAAAAAGCTCCACCATCAGGCTTATTGAGGCGCCCTGTAGTGTTCCTCATCACACGGGTAGTATGATTCAAGCCGTCAATGGTTGAAGAATACGGATCAGCCTAAAATGAAGCTATTACTCTCACTTGCCAGCCGGAGAATGTGGGGGTGGAGGGCTGAATAGCATGTTGATCCTGAAGCACACATACACGCCATATGTACATGGTAGAAATGTACTTTCTCAATTCGCGTGGCTCTCTCTTCGGCAATCCCACGCGTACATAACGCACTGGGACTTGGGGACGTCGCGTGCGAATGAGGCAGGAGTATAAGGCTAGCTGAGAACCTCGTCGCCCAGCCCCTTACTCGGACTGGACCCTTTAATCCCTTTGAAGAGCCATCGTCTCGACAAGGCTCGATATTGCAACTGACTTCAACTCGCCTCCACTTCCTAGCCTCTCGCAGGCCAGTATCAACCATCATGGCAGCATCTAATGTCACGGTGGCCCGAGGGCATCTTGACAAGACCGACATTGTCAGCCCTGAATTTAAGAAAATGGTTGAGGACGCCAAGGCCAGCAACGAGGCCGACGCGCAGCTAAAAGTTCGCGAGGCTCTCAAGAAATACAAGGCTGCCATGTTCTGGGCCATGCTTCTGTCTGTCGCCTTGATCATGGAGGGTTTTGACGGCAACATGGTAATTATTCCTTACGAACAACTTCTCCCCCCGCCATTCCTCTTCTCCATGTTGTCGTGGGCTTGACTGACGTACACGCTCTTCCCTAGATGAGCTCATTCTATGGACAGGCGCAATTCCAGGCTCGATTCGGCACATACAGTGAAAAAGAAGGCAAGAATCTCATCCCGACTCAGTGGCAGACAGGCCTGTCCAATTCATCCGCGGTCTCCCAGCTACTCGGTCTTGTCATCAACGCTTGGGCACAAGACAGATTCGGATCGCGCAAAACGCTCATGTTTTTCATGGTTATCATGGCACTTGCTATCTTCATCCCTTTCTTCTCTACCAGTCTGACGATGCTTGCCATTGGTCAATTTGCTTGCGGCATCCCTTGGGGTGTTTTTCAGGTAAGTGACGTGACCCTCACTTTGTTGCCGAATGAAGTAGTCCTGAAAAAACTCACATCGTATACAGACGCTCAGCACAACGTACGCCTCCGAGCTTGTACCGACGGTTCTACGGCCATACGTCACTGCATGGGTCTGCATGTGCTGGGGTTTCGGTCTCACTATCTCGGCCGGAATTCTTCGTGTCGTCCTTACCGTTCCTGGTGACTGGGGCTGGCGGCTGCCCATCTCGCTCCAATGGATCTGGCCGTTGCCTCTCTTCATTGCCGCCTATTTCGCGCCTGAGTCGCCCTGGAATGCGGTACGCCGAGGAAACATCGAGGAAGCTCGCAAGAGCTTACACCGTCTGCGTAATGCCCACGGGAACAACGATCATGAGGTCGAGATTACCCTGGCTTACATCCGCTACACAACTGAGCTAGAGCGCGCAGAAACGGAAAACGCAAACTTCATCGATTGCTTCAAGGGCACTAATCTACGCCGCACTGAGATCGTGAGTATTTTCCCACTTCTGCCACCATTATTGCGGTGTGATATGCGTACTTGTAGTATGCTATGGGCGGTTCAACTGGCAGAGTTCGCTAATATCCTGTCACTAGAACATCGTCGTTTGGTGTGCGCAAATTTTGTGTGGCAACGCCATCCAGGGCTTTGCTATCCTGTTTCTTCAATCTGCCGGCTTCAGCGTCGAGCAGTCATTTGATCTTAACATCTCGCTCAACGCCTGCTTCATCATCGGTGGCTTCATCTGCTGGTTGCTCTTCCCCCATTTTGGTCGCGCGACTATCTACATGAGCGGCTTAACGTTCATGTTCTTCTCACTCATCGTTATCGGTGGCTTGGGTTTTGCCCACTCTTCCGCGGCCCGTCTCGCCATAGGCATTGTCATGATTGTATGCCAGCTCGTGAACGTCATCACCATTGGCCCTGTCGCCTACCCAATTGTGGCCGAGACGCCTTCTGGCAAGCTACGTTACAAAACCATCACCATTGGCCGCTTCTCATATGTCTGCACGGGTATCGTCAACAACATCATCACCCCACGAATGATTTCCCCTGATGGTAGGAAGTGTTTCATTTTTTCTCATTCTCTCTCTGCTCATATCTTCTTTTGTCCATCAATTGTCTTCGCGGATCTCCGTTCGTGACTCTCAAGACACCGCACAAACAGAAAGTTCGGAAAGGCTGACGTAAATGTCAGATTGGAATTGGGGCGCCAAGGCTGCTCTCTTCTACGCCGGCACTAATCTCCTTTGCAATATATGGTGCTGGTTCCGTTTGCCCGAGACCAAAGACCGCCCCTTTGGTGAGATCGATCTACTGTTTGACAACAAAGTGCCCGCTCGCAAGTGGAAGTATACCAATGTCGACCGTAAGTCTGCTCCTATTCTTGGAAGCCTTAATACCTTCTTATCTACTCATTTGAGGTCTTCTTCGATTAGCAAGTGTATTAATAATCTTGTTTACAGAGTTTGCCGACAACGATCGTCACATATCGAAAGAAAAACACGATATTGTCACCACCACCACGATCGAGAATGCTTAAGAATCCGCCAGACAGGACGTGAAGCCACACTTGTTGTAACATGTGCTGAAGAGCTTGGAATATGAAAAGGATTACAGCAGTCAAAGGTCTTTGGTACTCACTATCTGAAGGAGAAAGGACGTGTTATGCGTACATATGCCATTGGATAGGGTATAGGTAAACATAGGTAGCTCGCACCAAAGCTTAACACCATGTAAACACGGAGCCTATTACAAAGCTGTTCCTCCATCTATTTTATTCAGATACAGAAATATGCCGCAATTCTGAAAACATTATCTGTACGCTATTACTTTTTTGGCCATCTGACCTCGTGACGCCATACACTACATGCACATACGTGCCTGTGAGCTTTTCAAGTCTCCGTAGACGGTGCTGCGCAGAAGAATGAGGCTGATTGAAGATCTCGTGTCATGTCTAAGCTGGTATTTACCCACAAACTACGTGTGGCCTTCATTAAATTGGCGTTTAGTCCAATGTGGGATCTTGGAATACGAGGTGAGATCGTCGAATCGCCATGTGAAAATGGGTCACCCCTCCGCGAATGACATTCTTTGGGGCTTAGCGCAAGATAGATGGTACACAAGAGAAGTGATTATGTTGACAGCTGGAGCGGAGCCGTCCACGGGATTGAGGTGGGGGAGGGACAGAGAGGGGCAGGGGCAAGAGGGGCAAGGGGGGGGGGGGATGAAGTAGTCTTTACTCTTTAGCACGCCAATAGGAATGGGATTTCGGTCAGGTTACCATGTAGTAGGTCCACTGTTTGTTTGTTCGGAAGACTGTGGGGGAGAGGGGTTCTCTCTCTCAAATCCGCGTTTCTATACTTTGCATTAGGCCGGTGTTTTCAACGCCATCGGATTTACAGCTTACAAGAGTATGCTAGTAGGACTACCCGAGAACAGATAACCTCTAGCGTGCGTAGCATGAGCCTGAATAAACCTCGCTCAACACTGGACCAAACTGGGGCCCCTCTTATGAACCCAGCGCGTATCCTGTGCCGCCAACCGCATCCAGGTCTGACTCGTTCCTTCAAATGGCCACAGGCCTTCCAGAATTGAAGGCTCAATAATTGAGAATGTGTGAACATGTTCTCTTTATTATCCCCAGGCTTCTTAAGCATTGACGCTCCCCTCTGCTTTCTCACATCTTAGCTGACTTTGCCCATTCCGAAACTGAATTCCCATCTCGAACAAGTATCCAGTCACAGGACCTGAAACGCAGAGTTTCTCTTCCGCCGTCCGCCAGCATGCCGCTCAGTAGCGTATCATTTCAGAGTGCCCGCGTGACATCACCATTCTGGGCCAAATTCCAGCGATGTGTCCGCGAGTCCACGGTGCCTTCTATCATCAAGGCGCAAAAGACCGAGGGCCACTGTGATTGCCTCACATGGAAGAAAGGCCACCAACCGCAGCCCCACGCCTTTTGGGACAGCGATATCTACAAAACCACGGAGGCAGCCTGTAACTTTCTACTCATGCACCCGAACGAGGATATGTTACGGGTTGTGGAGGAGACTGTCGACATGATTCGCAATGCCCAGCATCCGGACGGCTATATCAACTCTTTCTACACGGTCCGTGGCCTCGAGAATCGCTGGACCAACCTGCGCGACCTCCACGAGCTTTACTGCCTTGGACATCTATACGAGGCGACCGTAGCCTACGAGACTCTCACCAAAAGCGGACGCCTTCTGGAAGTAGCAACTAAATCCATGCATCACATCGACTCGGTATTTGGCCGCGAGGAGGGCAAAAAGCGCGGATATCCCGGCCACCAGGAAATCGAGCTAGGGTTGCTTCGCCTTTACGATATGACTGGCGACCCCTTGGCTCTGAAGCTCGCCAAGTACTTCATCCTGGAGCGAGGCACGCAAGACGACAATGGCGAGACGTATTTTGACCACGAAGCCTTTGCACGCGGTGCCGATCCGTACGATGGTCTGGGCAGCGAGGTCAAAGGGTGGTTTCATGGCCCTAGAGATTATGCCTACAACCAGGCTGACCGACCCATACGCGAGCAGGCCGAGATCAAAGGACATGCCGTGCGCGCTATGTACTACTACACGGCCGTCACCGACCTTATTCGCGTCGAGGCCGCGTCGGATCCTGATGTGGCCGAGTGCAAGCAGGCGCTTCAGCGGCTCTGGAGGAACATGGTAGACTGCAAGATGTACGTTACGGGCGCCATTGGCTCGTACCGCCAAAACGAGGGCTTCGGCGAAGCCTTTGTCCTCAACGACCTAGAGATGGAGGGATGCTACGGCGAGACGTGCGCAGCTTTTGCTCTCATTATGTGGTGTCAGCGAATGCTCCAGATGGAGCTCAACTCAGAGTACGCGGATGTCATGGAGAACTGCCTGTACAACGGCTTTCTCGGTGCCATCAGCTCCGACGGCGAGGCATTCTACTACCAAAACGTCTTACGAACCAAAACCGGACAGTCCAAAGATCGCGAGCGATGGTTCGGCGTCGCCTGCTGCCCACCCAATGTGGCTAAGCTCGTCGGATCGCTGGGTTCACTTCTCTACTCCACCGATGATGCTGAGGACCTTGTTGCCGTCCATATGTACGTCCAGAGTGAGGTAGAACTGACGCTGGGAGGCAAAGGGGTCAAGCTATCCGTCATAACCGAGATGCCTTGGTCCGGCGAGGTAACTATTCGCGTTGAAGGTGCTGCCAGGCTGGCGCTGCGGATTCCTGACTGGGTGCAAGACCAAGGGTACACATGCTCTATGGAAGGCGAGCTCAAACAGGGATATCTACACATCACCGACGTCCTGGAAGACACTGAAGTTCGTCTCTCGCTTCCAACACCGGCTCACCGGCTGTACGCGCACCCTAAGACGGGCAAGGACGCGGTCTGCATCCGTCGGGGGCCGTTCGTGTATTGTCTGGAGGATGTCGACAACGAGGCCGTAGACATTGACCACATCGCCTTGGAAGATGAGCGAGCACCTCAGGAGGGATCGCCCGTATCTATTGCGACCACTCATGATGTTGTCCCCCTCCAAGTCACAGGCCGGAAGCTAGCTCGCGTGGGCGTTGTCACGGGTGAGCGGAGTCGGCTCTACGGTCCTAAGGCGTGGGAATATGATGTCGAGTCACTGCAGTTGACAGCCATTCCGTATTTTCTACGCGCAAACCGTGGAGGCAACGGCGCCATGCGAGTCTGGACGCCAAGGCTCAAGATGAAGTAGGATGATGGTGATAGAAGTTAGCTGTCCGTCATGATCAAAGAATTTCAACTCAACTCGGCGAAGCCACTACAAAATGAAATTGTTCCACTAGCCTATTGTGATGATCTAGAAGCTGGCGATGACTCTTGCGATAGGTTCTGCATGTGGGCTTATATGGAACATATGTGTTATAAGTCAACCCACCCCCTTTTGGCCACCCCCCCCTTTTGGCCACCCTATTAAAACATAGTATCAAAACATCGCTACTAACTATACTTAATTAATTAACTATCTTCTATTACTATAATAATATAGTTATTATTCTCCTTAAGTAATTCGACCCTTACGAATTAACTAGGATTAACTAAACAGTTACTAAAGTCCTCTTAAGCTCTTTATATATCCTAAATATTCGTAAACTTAATATTTAAGTCTATTAATATACTCTTCTTTTTTTATAGCCTTAATTAGTTAACTTTAGCTTTTAAAACTCGAATATAGTACTAAGATACTACTAAATAGTAAGCTTACTTATTAAATACTTTTTTTATTTTTTTAAATAGTAATTATTAAGTATTATAGTCTAGACTAAGCTTTATAAATAACTTTAACTAATCGTAGAGCTCGCTAGCTTTTTTAAGTATTAACTAGTTAATAATAAACGCCGCTAATACCTAGTTAATAGCTTTTCTAATATTACTAATTACTTATTTAGTATTTATAATCTTTTTAATTAGTATAACTAGGTTAAGTAGGACTATTAAATTAATAAATAGTCTAGCTATATTAGGGGGATATAGTCTAGTTATTTTCTACTTATTTTGTATATTTAACGATATTAAACTAGCTAAACGAGCTTTTTAATAATAACTTAAAAAGTACCGCTTTTTAATAATAATAGAATTATTTATTATATCCTCCTTACTAAGCTCTTTTTTATATTTAGATTTAATAAGTTTAAAAATAGCTATATTTAATAGCTAAAGGATATAAGAAGTATATAATAATAAGAATAGTAAATAAACGTTATTTTTATAGTATTTTTATATAAATTTTATTATTATATAACTCTTATAGTTATTTAGAATTAATAGTTAAAGCTTATTAAATATACTAAGCCTTTTAAGGGGGGGGGTCTTAGTTTATAATAAGAATACTATTTTTAACTACTTAAGGGTAGTTTTCTTAGTCGTTTAGTTATTATTTATTATTATAAACTCTTAACTAGTATAAGGGTTGAGTTTAAATAGAAACTATTATTATTATACTAACTTTTCCTTCTATATAATTAGTAGTTTAATAGCTCGACTATTAATAAAAATATACTTAATTATAAATACTTAAGTACGCGAACTAGGCTTTTTTTTTATATTATTATAGTCTTTACTTTACTTAAAACTAGGCTATTAAATCCCTTACTTTCTAAAATACTAGTCTTATTTATATTATACTTATTAATTTATTTAATATTACTAATTTTTAATATATTAAGTAATCTAAACTATAACTTAATTATATTAATAATAGCCCTATTTAGACGCTTCGAATTAATAATACGACTTCTCTAAACCTTAATTAATAAGTTCCTTTTTAAAAAAGCGTCTATTTATCTCTATTTAAGAGGATTTATATCCCCCTAGGATCTTAGAACTTACTTAGCGAATTTTTTAAATTATTTATAAATTAGTATAATACTTAGATTATATTAAATACGAACTTATTAAGCTAGCTAGTCTTTTTATTATAAAAGAAGCCTCTAGAGGTTTATAAATACTATTACTCTCGTTTAGTAGCTTTTTTTATAGTTATAAAGAGTTAACTTTAAAACTCTAAACTTAATTAAAGCCCGATTAACTAAGAGACCTCTTTTAATAGCCTTAAAAGCCTAAATAACTTTATTTTTAGTATATAAAACTATTATATATTAATAAATAAGTATATAAAAAAGAATTGTATTTAGACGATTTTTATAATTGTTATAATAGTTTGAAAATCGTAGGTAGGGTTTTAATATAGTGGCTGGGATAGAGAAATGGGGTGGCTAAAAGGGGGGGGTGGCTAAAAGGGGGTGGGTCGACTTATTACGGAGTCAAAGCAAATGACCAAGGTGAAAATTCATCCATTGATGTTCAAGTTCGAAGTATCGGCATATTAATTAGATTGGTTCTAAACATGGCATCATGGTCACAATGAGCCCACTACTAAAAAGTAAATAAGCTGCACAAATTCCCTACAGGTAGTGTTTGAGCGATCTGGAGCTGAAGATGAAAGCTATTTAAAACCACATGCAGAAGCAGGCATCGGCCCTCAAGCTCACAGAGGGGACTGTGTCAAAGGGGCTTGACTACTAGGGTGACCTTCGGATAGAACTAGTTTGGGGACAGACATGAAATTCTTGCCAGATTGTGTATGCAAGATAAGAATGATGACGATCATGGATTCACTGACTTAACCCCCACCCCCACCTGCCTTCAGCCCCCGTACCCGTGAGGTAATGGGCGCCTTGGGTACTGACCTGACGTGAAGAAAAATAGCTCGTGTCGATTACCTTGGAGTGCATTAAGACAAATTACGTTAAAAGGATCGATCGATGCGGCAAGCTGCAGAACGCTGCCATCAGTACTGTGCTGTTCCTCATCCACAGCCGCGGGCGCCCGCCCGACTTTCGGGCCCGGGCGTGGGGGTGGAGGTGGGGCTAATCGGGGCGCCGTCCCCGCTGCTCGGTGAATGACTCTCGATCGGCCTCTCAATGCAATTCGTGACCATACGCGCCTCTGGCGCAGTGTTTGTTACACCACACAGATTTGAGTGCCTGTGATATCTCATCAAGCAGGCGCTACTTGCCACAGTTCATAATTTAAGCAACATAAAGGATCATCAAAAAAGGCTTGCTAAATGTAAAATACATAGTGATCGCTTCTCAATCCAAATGCCGCTGTCATCTGTTGTGTTCACACTGCCTTATTTCTTCGTGGCACAGCGCGACACCACACCACACAGCAGACCAATTCTACTGAGACTTTGCCCAAAAGCCGAATATGGGTGAAAAGCAGACAGAGATAATTCAATGGCATACTGATGCTCTCAAAAATTACTTTTTCCGTCAACAACGCCGGCGCCATCTGCCTGGATAGTATCTTGCCAACCACCGTTGATGACCATGATTGCTTTCTGCATCGTAACTTTAGCCAGCGAGGGTCTGGAGTTTGAACTTTAGATGATGCCAGCTAGACGATCCTCAGGTTGCGAAGCATCCCTCATAGAATACTATAAGCTACCACAGGATATCATCTAGCACTTACGCAAGTACACGTCCTTTGTCTTGGGGCATGCTGAATCGTGCATGGGTCAGGATCCTGCTCGTGCCACAAACCTCATTCAACAGCGCCTCCAACCACTTCTGGTCACTACCTAAGAAACGACATCCAGGAGGTCGAGGCTAGTTACCACTTGGCTACTGTAGGGATCAATCTCATTTCCACCGCAGTTCGTGTCCTCGCTCTTCATTCTACCAACACTAAAGTGGCATCCAGATTCCTGATTCATGTCTCCGGGTCTTAGAGAATCAGCTACGATTACGCAGACCGTGAGATGACACCCGAAAACCAAGTCTTCAAATAGAATGACATCAGGCCTGATTGTTTCAAGGATCCATCGTGATATTTCATAGTGTTATGTGAAACCTAAGAATTGCACAGCATGGCCTTTGTCCTAGCGTTATCAATTTGCTCGTTGGAATCCTCCAGAGTAGAATGTTAAGCCTAATGCACTTGCTCTGCCCGTAGTAATACGGTGGCGCTGCTGTTTGCCTTTTCAAAACCATTGATCCCCAGGCAACAAAGGATGCATCCGAGTATAAATGTCGGGCATCGAAAGGCAAAGTATCACCAAAAGATAGTTGGGACTTGATACTTCTTCAAACCAATATCCCACCTGATACTTCAAAATGCAACTGAAATCCATTTTCCTGACGCTTAGCTCCATCTACGGTGCTTTTGCAACAATCCCAAGGACGTTTGAGCTTCTTGCATTTCAGAACGGCCAAAGAATTGGCTGCATCAACGGTTACGGCAACATCATTACGGGAAGTTTAGCCTGCTATCCATTCAATACCGTCGGAACTCCTGTCGAAGAAGTCGCCATCCGTGGCTACGAGCCTTGCAGCGCAAGCAACGGCAGTCTCGTCTGTTATCAAGCAGCCGAACCGTCATCTCTGTTCGGTGTAAGTGAACGCTTCACATGCTTGCAGTGTCTGTAGAATACAATTCTGACAGACAACATCAGGTCGCCGGAACATACCTTGATCTCATCGGCAACGGTACACTATTCTCGGCAGATTCGTTGCCCCAGACATCTGATAGGGTTGGCGTGTCTGTAGATGTCGGTGCTAATGGAAGCGTTGTCATGGCTCTCCAGGTTAGGGGTCTCAGTGGATGAATACAATTGCGACACACGATGCTCAGCTGGAAAACGGCAAGATGTACAATGGGGTTGCCTCTCTTCAGTCTCGACAGGACATTCCGGTTCTCATTTTCCGTTCAGAAAAGTAGTATTGCAGTAAAACGTCACCAATAGCGCCTATGACTAAATGACCGTACAATTTTGCTCATCCTCGATCGCGGTTGGAAAAAAGCCAAGGCTGAGATATTTATTCGGCCAAGACAATCCACTCTTCACTCCCCTCGCCGGCCTTAGATTCCACAATCAAGGAAGGCTTTTCCAGGACTCCGGTAGGCTTCAACAGATACTCCTCGCTCCAAGCCCATCCACCAGCTGTTGAGGATTATGTTAGCATGCTGCCATACAACGATTACCACTAGATCACTTACTTCGCCACAGATCAGGCCAGCATCCAAAGACACCTTCTGTGAGATGTATATGACCAAATGAATTGTACCGGTAACCGAAGGCTGTGATCGAGATTTCGTGTTTGCCGGCTTCTAGCTCCCCAAGATCTAGCTTCCTTGGCTGTATGGCAATGTGCCCGCTCTTCCCCTTCCATTGAACCTTGATGACGGGCGTCGCAAACTTTGGAATCGAGAGGGTGACAGTCGAGCGAGACTTCAGTGAGAAGCTGCAGTTGTACGTCACGTTACCAGCGTAAAATGGGTGACCTTGTGTAACCACATCGCCCCAACCCAAGCTCTGTCTTCGTTCACATAGTATAGGCAGATTGTTCTTCAGCTCGACGCTGAAGCTGCCAAGTAAGTATATCCTCTCCAGGTTTGTCAAAACACCAAAGGGCATACTGAGCTCGATGATGTTCTTCCCCTTGCGAATCGTTCTCTTCGGGATCGAAATGGTTTTGATATCCTCATCGACCCACCAAGAAAGCCTTTTCTCCTCGACTAAGAGTTTGTTGCCATTAATGGTGATTCTTGCGTTTTCGGGATTTTCCATCGCGAGGTAGGCTACAGTCTTGATAATGACGGTGGAATCAAACTCGAACCTGAGGTCAACATAGACCTTTGCTGCTCGCTCCGACTGCGGGACGGACCAGGGCTGCTTCCAGGCGGAACCCTTAGCTGGGATGCGCAGACGTCCTCGAATCTCATTGTCGATCTTGAGGATTTCTTGTCGTTCAGAGTCCTCCCATGGGTCATCGTCGATTCTGTACAGCGCGTAATCAAGCATCAGAACGTTTGGCTCCGAAAGCACGACTTCTTCGAGCTTGATTTCAGCAGGCGCGTGTTGGGCTGGGGTTAGTGCTACTGCTTCTTCGATACTGACGAAAGACAGTTCCTCCCCTGGCACGGGGTAGAGTCTCAAAAGTAGGCTTGCGCAGCCTTCAAATCTGTGATCGAAGATGGTCCAACCACCTTCATAACGAGCTTTGTGATGACGAGTTGAGCCGGTGAAGGTATCCAAAACCTCCACATCCCAGTCGCCCTTAATGTTGACCAGCGTGTCGTATGGGTTATTCCTATCGGTGTTGCAGATGAAGCCAAATCTTTCATCCTCATCCTGGCGCATCTGATAGAGAAGGGTATCGGAGGGTCCCCCATCCTTCAAGTCGATCTTCAAGTCACGGTTCTGAGATACCGCAGAGAGAATATCCCCTTGACCCCAAGCCACTTTGACCGACGGCTCGATGTCAAGGCCAAGATCCGGCGGTGCAGCCTGAGCATCAATAAGAACCGGGCCGTCACCAGCGATTATGACGGTACCCCCAGCTGCAGCAAATTTCTTCACAACTTCGAAGGTCGATGACCGAATAGTTCGTAGGTTCGGCAGAATGAGGACATCGTACTCACACTGACCAACTTGGAGAGGCTTCGAGATATCTTCACCAATTTGATTCGGGAGAAGGCTCTCGGAGATGAAGTCAAAGTCAACCAACCCATGCAGCAGCCAGTTTGTGAGCTCGGCGAAAGCCTGATCACGGCGACCGATCTCATCGTCACCGCTATTATTGGGACCGAAGCACAACCAAAAGCTCTCGATGGGGTGGATCACACCAACTCGCGTGACGGCCTTGCCGCGCGTCAAGGCAACACCAACACGAGCGAAATGGTCCTCGACGTAGCCGTACTCCTTATACCATGGACTCTGGTACCCGATACTGGCTGGATAATCGCGCTTGCCCTCGCCCGCCATGCTGACCCAACTGAGGTGCTGCACGCGGAACGTGATGCCGAGAGCCGCGTGCCAGTCTCCGCAGCCCTTGTGCCCTTCAAAGGTGAAGTACCAGTGGGTGCACCCATAGATCTCGCTCATGGCGCCGCGAACACCGTTCTGGCGGGCGACGCTCGTGCACTGTTTCGCGGTATTATACTCGACCCAGTCGTTCAGAAGGTCCATACCGGGAAGCGTCTGGTTTCGGTAGCAGCGCATTGCTTCGCCGTGGGCAGTTGTTTGAGAACGCAGGGTGGGCTCCTCCATCATATGGCCATTCAGAATGATCTTGTTCTTTCTGCACCAGTTTGCCAGCAGATCGAGGAATGAGGTAACAAATCTTTCGCTGACATGGTCGTGGAATCGGTAGCGGGATAAACTTGGGGTGTCCCCCGGGAGATCCCATAGCAATTCCGGAATGCTGGCCACGAGATCTGCACCCTCACCATACGTCGCTTTGAATGTGTCGGGTAGATCTGCCGTCCATGGAAGAAAGACATCTTCCACTCCAGTCGGGCTGGAAAGTTGTGTCTTGATAGCTACTTGAGGTTCATCGGTGAAGATGCAGGGCACTGTCGTGCCAAATTTGTCGCCAATCTTATCCTTGTAAACCTCGTGGGTGCTCTCTAAGAAGCGGTTCATGGCCTCAGTGCTCATCGTATCGATGTAGGTCTGCCCGTTGAACCAAGATGATGGGGGATTGATCTCGACATATGCGTACCAGACTCTACCGCCTGGTTCAGCATCCTCACCTTCTTTGAGTTTCTTGTTCGATTTCAGGCGCCCATTCTCATCGAGTGTGATTGAGAATCGTGCCAAGAGGTATCCCTCTTCACTCCGGCAGGCCTGTGCTGAACTTGGGGCGCATCCACTAAAACTCGCGTTAAATGGATACAAGAAGAATGGCCTGAAGACTTACCCGCCGAGCTCAACTGAGCCATATGGATACGGCGTGAACAGAATGTGCTTCGTCTTATGCTCTGGGTACTGCTTTACTACCTTGCCTCCAGCAACGCCGGAGGGCCACCGATCATCGTCATATCTGATGAGTGTCGTCAGCAATCCCATTGAACAATGATCGGGATTTGCGGTTCCTTACAAGCAGGCGAGCATGCCCTTACTCTCCGCATACTCCACGCAGTCCCGCACACGATCCATGAACTCCGGACCCATATACTCGGTATCCAGTCCGGTCCGGACGTGCATGTGAAAACCCCCCATGCCCATCTCACTGAGATGGTCAATCTGGCGGAGGAGCTTCTTCTTTTCCAGCTTCGTATTCCATGACCACAAAGGGCACCCTCTATATTCTGACGTTGGGTTCTTGAAGAGGTCCTGACTGAATGGCTCGGCCGCCTTGGGGTACGTCAATGGATTCGCCGCCTCCTCCGGGCTCCGGGCATCACCCCGGCCGCCGGCCATCCCCGGCATTTCATGCTCAATCGCGACAAATGATGAGTCCATATCGTGGGATTCATGCGCAAGTCATTCGAACTGGAGTTTGGGCAATCTGATTAGGTAGGTGTTGTAAAAAGGACAATGAGCTTGCATTTCATGTCGCAGACTTTCAGGCACGCAGGGAGGCTTTGTGATCTCATGACTTGTTTCAACCTTAGCGCACATCCCCGCACGCGAGGACAAGCTGTATTAGCTTTCGGCTGAAAACGGCGGCGTTTGCTGACTGAAAACGAAACCTTTTGCCCCTATTACTCGTTTTTATGTAAGTACAGGCGACATGGAATGCTCGCCGAGAACGAAAGTCTGGTGGAGCGACCAGATAGTATGAGCAAGGGCGGAAGGCATCTTACAGCGTCACTGCCGCATGCACTCATCCTTCTCACCTGAGTTCGGTGAGCCAATTCTCACTTCAAGCCTGAAGAGCCCCTGATGTGAACATGATTTCAGACATCTTGCGCCCAGACTGCCTTGTTTCTCTCTGCAAACTCACGGAACTTCCTTGGCTGCTTTCCAGTCACCGCAAGGACGACACTGTTCGTCCGGTTCTCACTCCCGTTCTTGATAGCCGTGTCCAACCCGCCCATCATCTCCGCGTAGTCCCGCGGCATGCCCTGAGCGACGTAGCGCTCAACGAGTCCCTGCACCGAGAGACGTTTGTGAACAATATTTCGACCCAAAACTTCGGAGAGTATAGCTGCGATCTGTTATGTGCTTTAGAAAAAATATCGTTATATGGGTTCAGGCCGGCTTATGGTACTCACGTCATCGTAGCCGAGCAGCTCAGGGCCAAAAATGAGATACTCGTCATTTGGCGCATCTTCTTGGGTGAGTAGCTGGAATGCACAGGCCGCAATGTCCTCCGCTGCGACCCAAGGAAGTTTTCCGTCCGCCGTAGCGGAGTAAATCATGCTTTCACTCCGAATCGCTAGCCGGTGATTGTCTTGTTCCGCGAAGTTTTCTTCTTTTATGTCAGCTCATTGGTTTTCTCTTAGGGCACAGTCCAGATTCTCACGTTGAAACCACGTCGGCCTCAGCGCAGCCCATTCTATCTGGCCCATGTCGCCAAGTTCCTTCAAGTACGCATGCGGTCGGCCCATCGCGTAACCGTTAATGTCAGGTTCTGTGAGGCTCCCGCTCAGCAGCACAAATCTAGTGGTCGGGCCCTGCCGCCGTGCCTGGTCGATGAAAGCCTGCATCGGTGGGAACATGTCCATGACCGGCGGAGCCACCAGAAAGATGCTTGTCGCGCCAAGGTCTAGCGCGGCCGTCCATGTCTCTTCGTTTCCCCGATCGAAGGCAATAGGCTTGACATTGCCGGCCTCCGGCTCCGTGGTGACAGCTCCGTTTCGGGAGGCTTGAAAAGTGAGTGTGGATGTCGTCGCGAAGAGTTTTGTGATCTGGCGGCCGACTTTCCCGGTACCTCCCAGAATCAAGACTTTTTTGGATTGGTTTAATGCCATCCTGATTTCAAAGAGTTCGATAGTTGCTCAATCGATTTGAAGTATTGATGGTCACGAACCGAGGTATTTAGGCGCAGTGCACCCCTACCTTAGAACAAATTGAAGTCAATGGTGAGGAAATAGCGGAGGTAAGATGGTGTTTGCGCTACGGATTTAAGCCTTCGTTCGACTAAAACGCGAACTTGAATCCTGAACGTTGTTACGGCAGACTGCAAGAGGCACTCCGCCAAAACCGTTCTTTCTAATAGACCTACGGCTACCGTAAATTTTAGGCATTAATAGCGCGACTTTCTTATATATATAAATAAATATTATAATAAATCCCGTACATTATTATAAGGAATTGCTTATAACTATAAGTAGTAGTAGTTATATAAGGGCGGTTATACTACTTAGTAAAAGTAAGGTAGCTAGGGGGCATATCCTCCCTACTAATTTCTATTACTAATTAATTTCCCTTTCCTCTTAACTAACTTAATATTCCTTAAGTAAATTAAGTAATCTGCCTACGCCCCTATAGTTACTTATTAGCGATTATATTTCGCCTTATTATACTTTATACCCTTTTCTACTTTACTTTTATTACTATTACCTAATTATATACGTAATTATAAGTGTAACATTCGCGATTTACTAATTAGAAATATTAATTAGGTATAATTAGGTAATTTTATGCGCAATTACTAATATAATTTTTACTAATTAGTAATTATGCTTCTTCTTAGGCTAATATACGCACAATTATAAGTATAATTACGTATATATACCTATTTATAATTCAATTCTTTTTATTTACTTTTTTCTTTAGTATTAACTATTTACGTATATATACTAATAATTTTGTATAGGACACTCCCTTTCCTAATAATTACGTACGCTATATAATACTTATAATAAGCGCTTAATATAGCGTTCCGGCCCGTATCGAGGGTATATAACTCCCGACGGTCCCCGTATACTAACCTACGTAGTACCTTAACGACCTTACGTCTTATAAAATAACCTCTTACCTCTTTATTAGTACGTATACTTTTATATAATAGCTTCCTTATTATACGGATTTTTATATTATTTATAGGCTCTTTATCTTCCTTTTTAAAGACTTTTTATTAAATCTATAACCTTAGTATTATATAGGTTAGTATATACTACCTTATACTATCTAATATTACTATACTAACTTATATAATCTAGCCCTAGTGTTAAATTAAGCTTAACCCTAAGATTACTAAAAATAGCCGTTATGTACCCCCGGATATTACCATAACTCGTACTTAGGCTACCGATACTATTTAAACGATTATATATAGCGACGCTAAGACTAGTGCCGAGTCGTGCGCCCGTTATAAGGCTAGTAAAGGTATTTTTACTAATTACGTTACCTTTATAAGTAAAGGCTACTCTAGTTATAACTATATATTTATTATATACGAGTATACGCTCGTTACGCTTCCCGTTATTACTTATATATTACCCTATACTACTTTATATTTATTTATAATTTACTAACGGTTCGTATTAGCTCGTAATACGCTTATTAAGGTCGTTAAGCGCAGTCGTAACTATAAAGGCCGTAGTAAAGTCCGTATTAGCGCTCTACTTAAGTCTTTAGGTACTATCCCCGCTATATACCTCTATATAATAGCAAAAGCCCTTAAATAAGTAGCTAAGTAGGCTAAAAATAACGAAGAGGGTATATATAATAATATATAAGATTATAAGGAGCGTTACTAACTTATATAGACTTTAAGTAAGGAGTAATTAATTTAATATTTTTATACGGTATAGTATAGGAGTTTATATAGGTATATATTAGGATATAGTACGGTTAGGCTTAATACCTAGGTAGTAAGGCCCTTACGGAGTCGTAGGGTACCTATTAGTTATAAGCTAAAGTATACGCGCTTAGTTTAGCCTATAAGAGGCCGTAACTAACCGTATAAAGGCTCCCCCTAAAGTTCAACGTTTCTAGTGAAATTATAGAACTTTTATTTATTATATATTGTTATTATGTGCTTTTCTATCCTTTTTAGCGTTATAAATCCCCGTAAGCGTTTATATTTCTATATATATATTTATAAGACTTTATAAGCAAAAGGATACCCCTATATATTACTATAATTATATATAAATATTTACCCCTTACTTAAAATTTCTTTTTTAGTTTTTTACTTTATATATTACTACTTTTTTAGAATAGTACGACTGCGTATTAACTTTTTATTATATTAAACGATAATTATTATAAAATTAGAGAGTAATTGGACTTATAATACAATTATTATATATATCTTTATAGTTTCTAATACTAGAATTATAAAGCGAACTTTCGAACGTTAACTTACGAAATAGGACTTATAATGAGAAGAGTATACGGTCTTTTCTAAGGATCTATTAATTCGTATCTAAGAATTATTCTTTTAATAATACTTAAATAATAAAGATATCCTTTTTTAACTCTAGTCTAAAGGATTTATAATTACGGCTATAGGATTATTAATACTTTGTTAATAAAATTAGCTTTAGCGACGATAAATACTAAAATAGCTCGTAATTATATAATAACGATTAGAAAAGTTCTTTTTTAGTATATTAGAGGTTACTTACCGTATTAAAGGGTACGATAGAGAGTATTTTTATATATAGGTTTATTAATAAGCTTATGTTATTAACCGAGATAAACTATACTTTATATATCGCAAAACCTTTTTATAATAAGTTTAAAATCGGTTAAGTAAGATAAGGTACCGTTATAAAGGGTTTACGACTCTTAAACTAAATTATATTTAGTCTTTAGATACGTACGATAAGCTTTTACTATTTAGATTTAAGATCTATATTAGTATTAATACTTATTCGCGGTTTATTATATAGTTCTATATAGGGGTTTCTACTTATACGTCCCGGAATATACTTATATAATATTTTACTATTATTTAATAATAGGGATTTACGCTATTACGAGTTCGTTTAAACTAAGGGAAAGAAACCGTTTTTACGTTTAGTATTTATTACTACCTTTTATAATACTATTTAATAATAAAAAGTCTAATTATATTCTATAATTACTAGATTTTTGGTAAAAGTATTTATAACGTTAAGATTAAGAGTTAGTAGAATCGTCTTTATTAAAGTAAATTAGCATATTAGCGGGTAAGTAATATATATCTTAGTATATATAAGTATACTTACGTTTATAAAAATACTTCTAACTACTTAAGTTCTAAGGGCTATTCTATATAGATATACTTTCTAATTAGATTGCACTTCTGTTTACGTATATACTACTAATTCGTTCTAATTTTATTAACTTCGTATAAATTTAGAACTCTTATCGAATTCGTCGTTAAAAAGGTCGCCCTTATGTTATTTCTAGTTACTTATAGTAACTATATTATTAACCTACGTTACGAACCATATAAGACTTTATATAGCTAATTAACTAAGACTAAGTTTAATATATATTAAACGCTATTTAAAATAGTAATAATCTAGACGTATATCTTCTTTAAGCTACTTTATAAATTTATACTTTAATTATTAAGGGCTCCCTAATTATATTAGCTAAAAGTACGAAGTTTAGCAAGGCTAATTATCCTTATTTTAAAGCGTATTAATATCTTTGTATTCGTTTAAAGTAGTATATACGTAATAAGCTTTAATTAGAAGTTATTTTACTTAATAAACTATAGGGCGGTATTATATAGGTTAAGTAGAGATTAGAAGATTTTAGAATTAATCTTAGAATATTAAATAGCTTTATAATTATAAGCGATACTAAGGATAAAGAGGAATTATAAATATAATTATAATTTACTCTAAACTATTTACTAACGAGAATACTCGTTTCTATCCTTATAATATACTAGGTTATTTACTATTATAAACTTTATCTTCTTATTAAACTATTATAATCTCGTCTTTCCTATTGTTTTAATCCTTTTTAACCTTTTTTTAGCCTTTACCTCTTTCTTAACGATCTTCTTTTCTTACTTAACTAATAATTCCTCCTTGATCTTTATCGTTAGTTTAATATTAATACTTATTAAAAGCCGTGTTTTCAGAACATTTTTATACGTTATTTTGCCTAAAGTTTTAGTTATAATTAGCTTTATATAACCTTTTCCCTTCTTTACTAACTAAGGTTTAATAACTAGCGACTTAATTTTGGTTTAAGAAATAATAAAAAGTTAATAATTATCTTTTTTATATAAGATTATAGCTTTAGAAAGGAATCTCTCTAAACTTATAGCTTTATATGCTATTTTATAATACTTTAAGATATTATAAGGATTTTTTATATTAATTAGAAATACTATTTACTCTATTAAAAGAATTTATTAGTTTATTATAAAATATGAAATAATAGATCGTATTATATTTTAATATAAAGTAAACGTCGAGAAGCGATTAAACTAAACTTTCCTAATAAACTTCTTAATAACTTAGATATTAATATAAGTTATTACTTAGAAACTATTAAGTTCGTTCTTAAAAAAGGATGTGTTATATAATATAATAGAGATATTAATTATTAGTAATTACTTTAGCTCCTTTTTTATTTACTAAATACTTCGTTCCCGCTCTTTTAAGCTCGTAAAAAGAGATTTTATTAATATTAAAGCTTATATATTTATACGTTCTTATTATATAAAAAGGGCAGAGCCTATACGAGTATTATTATTAATCGGTCGTTTTAAAATAGCTTTATGAGGAGGTATCGTGAGGTCGATTAGTTCGGTAACGTTTTATATAGAGACTAGAAGTTATTATAGATCTATATTATAATATTTATAAGCGAGCTATTAGTTTAATAACTTAAGTAAAGAGTAATTTTTACTTATAAGAGGGTAAAAAGTAGTAGTTATTTTTATAATAAAGTTATAAAGAGAAGAAAAACTTTTATATTAGGGTACGATATTATGCGATTTTATATACCGCCGTACGGTTTAATATATTATAAAATTAAAGTATTTCTTAAGCTATAAATCTCTATAACCCCTATTTATAGGTTATTATACTAGTCTAGACCCTATCCTAGGTAGTGGGGTGACCGTAAAATACGATTTCTGCTTTGACATATGAAAAAAGTGTTTTGGCGGAGTGCCTCTTGCAGTCTGCCGTGCGCTCGGACAGATTTGGCACCGACGGAACGACTCGTTTGTTTTTCACTTACCCCTCAACACGCCAAATTTGTTCACGTCATTTCTGCAGATGCAGGCTTCAGGGGCGCTGTTGGTTGCGAAGGTTTCTGTTGCCAACCTCATCTCGACATTACCAACAGCCGACATGTTTGATGGTGGTGCTCCACAGCAGACTTCCACAACGTCTAGTACTTCCAGGTCGCACAAGGCCTCTTCATTTCTACCAAGAAATCATAGACAGGCAGGCGCATGGGGAACATAAAGACACTGAATGAGTTACAAAATTTTGCAGTCAAAAAACATTCTTCCGCCTCCAAGCAACTCAAGTAACTTTTGAACAATAACTTTGCACGATGGTTGAGGGAGTTTCACCGCGTGAGGGTATATCTGAACCTTTTTGATGTCCACTGCCTCCCTTCAACAGAATGATAATGCTTCACCCAGAGACGCAGCCATTCCCCTGCTGACATTGTACTTGCAGTTCACAATGCCACTCTTGTCCAACTTTTTGCAATCCACCAATTCCAACTTGAACCCCCCAAGCGGCGTGAGCGCCGAGTCCGGCACCATTCTGGTTCCTTTCCTCAGCATCACGGGCATGATCGCGGTCTCGACGGAATCTAGGATCCCCGCATCCAGACACGGCCCCGCCAGCTGCCCGCCGCCCATGAGCCAGATGTCCCGGCCCTCCGCGTTTTTGAGGTCCGCCACGTAGCTGGTGAAGTTGCGCGATACGATAGTCACACTCGGGTGATTGTCGCTCCTCAGAGTCCTGCTAACAACAACCAGTTTCTGCTTTGGGTATCGTCGTACAGGGTTTTGCTCGCCCATAGCGAACATGCACTGGTATGTCTTGCGGCCCATAACAAACGTGTCGAACTGGGCATAAAGTGCTTGAAAGTCGATGTTGTCGTCTTGTACGATCCAATCTGTTGACCCATCTGGAGGCGCGATGAAGCCATCGAGTGATATGGCGACATTGTATCGTAAACGTCGCTGCGGTTCTTTCATCTTGAAGTATAGACGTCAAACTGCGTGGGATACTATCACGATGCACTTGCTTTCTAGTTAGGAAACGAGAGGAGATCCCTTATAAATGCACGATCACAATCTGATCTCTCATCACCTGCCAACTCGAAAACATTGGCAAAGAGACGCTGAAGCAGATGCCATCCTTGGCACGACAAACGGACATCCGAGCCTTGGGGTGCCATGTGATGTCATTTCCTCCAACCGTTCGTGCGCGGCCTCTGCTGATTTGCGAAGCGGACCGCGGCGATGCGAGGGCGGCCGTAGCTTACACTCGGCTGCCGCTGCCGGATGGGAGACTGAGTGGGAGGAAATCCGGAACGTACTAGGCATGCTTACCTGAGATTTTCTATACAGTCTAAGGTGAAGAACTCGGTGAGAGATGACTCTAGTCGTGGCCGTTTCACCTTGGCGGACAGCGAAGGGTTGTTTAATGATTTGTAATCTTCTTGTGGCTCGTGAAACTTGCACGACCGAAATCGCGACGTTGGAAGCCCGATTATCGGCCGACTTTCATTTTTCGTGAATTACTGATGTACTACATAGCATAAAAATCGTTTGAATTGCTGCTATACTACAGTTGTCGTCGACTCTCCTTGTATCTCAGCCTCTTGACGTCTGCATTTCTACCAGGATGACCTTGAGAAAACAAATCTCAATAACTTGAATATTCAATGCCCTATTTGCTGAACAAAACCCCGGCTGTTAACTACTTTACATACAGTAGATTATGATGACTCTGATCTACCTTCGGCCAAGTGGAACGAAGACTACAGTCCATCGGAAGCAAACACGCCCGGGTAGTGTCATCTTGACTAATGCCTGCAAATTATTAATCGACGGAATGCACCCACTGTTCCCCATTAGTATACAGAGGCAAAATTTGCTCAGAACCGGCTACGGTTATTTGCACCCAAGGTTGACCAATTGAATCAGTCTTGTTCCACAGATACGATTGAGAAACCGCTGTTCCTGCTGGTTACACAGCGAGCGGGGATGTCGGGTGCATGGGAATCACCATCTACCATGGCGGAGGTGGCACGGCGGCCAATGCACCTCGTTTTCGTTAATAAGAGACCGGAAAGTTCTCCATAGTCCCACCACCAAGAATGACCAATCTTGCTTCTAGTCAGGTCTCACAGATGGTAACTCAAGTAAATGCTTTGAAACACAGATGTACGCTGGTAAACTGATAGATAAAGTAAGTTGCCTTGCTGCCACTAGTTCGGCTATCCAGGTAACTAAGGTAACCCCATTACATACTTCCCTAAACTACTCAGCCAGATAATATTGGCAATTCTCATCTTTCAGTCCCAATATGCCGTCTCTCAATCGTATCGCCATCTACGGCCATCGAGGCTGGGCAAGTTCCAAGATAACCGAAGCCTTGATTGCATCAGGGGCACCAATTCGAATCATTTACCGACCAGGATCCGATATCTCAAGCCTGCCCGCCTCCGTCACCAGTGTGGAGGTGGATTTCGACGACGAGAAAGCCCTCGTTGATGCCCTACATGACATTGACATCGTAATGTAAGTACTTCTCGGCCTCGAGATATCATTCGGGTCCAGCCCATCCCGACCAGACGCTCTGACAGTCTTACAGCTCCCTGGTCGGGCACGAAGGCGTTGAGCGACAGCATGCCTTTATCAGTGCCATACCCAAGACGGAAGTCAAGTTGTTTTCGCCGTCGGAGCTCGCGGGTCGATACGACGAACAAGGGTTGAAGATCGGCGTCAACAAGGCTAAGCGCCAAGTTGAGGAAGCTTCTATCGCCGCTGGTATACCAACGTCGCTGGTACTGCTTGGAAACTTTGCAGAGTTTGCACTGAACACTCCGTAAGATCACCCTCTATTGCTCGCGTTCAACCTTTGAACTTCATCTCGGCTGACTAGAATATCGACATAACAGTGGCATGGGTGTAGACTTGCCCGGTAACAGAATCGTATACTCGGGAAACAGTGCCAAGGAGGTTGTGGACTTATGGTAAGTCGCGGCTGATGCTGAAATCTGAGCAAATTCGAATGCTTAACAATGTGACGATTAGCACTAGAAATTACGTGGCCGCGGCATATGCTGCTATCTTCGCTTCGACACCAATTGCTCAGCTTCAAAATAGGTCAATCTCAATTTCAGAGTTGAAGGTCACTGGAGAACATGTTGCTACCACGTTGGAAAAGAAGCACGGCGTTCCTCCTCGTCTCTCCTCCTTGAGTCTTGAGAGAGTCAATTCCGAAGTCGAAGAAGGGCTCAAATCAGGTAGTCTCTTCACCCTGGCTTGGTACTGCCGTAAGATATGGGGCACTGGCCAGCAAGCTAAAATGGTTGGAACCGATATCTGGGAGGTCCAAGGATACGAGAAGGCAACTCTTGAAGATCTTATCGTCGATGCAAAGCTTGAAGCGTATCGCCAGCTCCCACCCCAGGTCGCGGAGTACTTTCAAGGAACGTTTTGAATACCTCCCACGGTATATCAATGCAGTTGAAGATGAATGGCTTGCATATGGGGAGCCATCAGCGTTATATATCAAGAGCACTTGGGTAACCGATGGATTAGCTTCAATTTAATTTTCCACGAATCTTCTTTGAGTGTCCAGTGGATTCATTGTGCCTTTAAAATTGATCTAATTGCTTCCCAACTGATGCTTCTCTCTGATCACTTTGTAACTGAATAATTCAGGGACTTTGCATGTCTTCTGCAATGATAGACCAAGCATTTGAATCTATCACAGTCAATGCCATGGGACTAGTTGAAGTTCTTCTTGGCCTGATTGAGCGGCGTTAGTCAGAAACGCCGAGGTATCATGATCGATATAACTTACCTCCTGAAGGTTCTCCTCATTAGTCTTCTTGCCCTTCTTGAAAGTAGCATCGAGCTTATCCAACGACCCCTTGTCCTTCTTAGGGTCGCCAGTCAAGCCATTGACTGTCTGCTTCGCACCCTTCTGCGCATTCTCGACCTTTCCCAGTCCCTTGGTCAGGGCAGGGTCCTTATTACCAGCGATCTTTTGGTTCTTCTGACGATCCTTGGTTGCCTCATCCAATGCGCTATTGATCTTCTTTTCGTCCTTCTTCAGGCCCTTGGCGTCGTTCTTCTTCGCAGCGTTCTGTGCCTTCTCAGTGGCAGAGATCTCCTTGTCGCCGGCTTTAAGATTATCTTTGATGCCCTTCTCAAGTTTCTTCTTATCAGAAGATGGCTTTGTGTTTGTTGCCTTAGTGGGTGCTTTAGTGGTTGCCTTCGTAGTTGCCTTGGTGGTGGAGGATTTATTATTGGCGGGATTGGCTACTGGAAGAGCCACAGTGAGAACAACCAAGAAGAGAAGTAAAGCGAGTGTAAGGCGCATCTTGAACGATTCAAGGAGTCAGGTTGAATGATTGTCTTATGAGATTAAGTAAGTAAAGTGATAGAGATCCGAATCCTGTCGGATGTTGTGGAAGAGACAGTAAAGTAATGATTGGGTGGTGCGATGATCTGGATAGAACATGGAATGCAGTTGGATTTACCAACGGTTTTATACTCATCTTCTTTGATCGAAAAGAGATGCTGAAGAGTCAGCAACTCAGAGGCTTAGTGGCCGGTCTCGTGAGGTGGTCCCTGACGAAGCGGCATCTCAGACAATGTAAACGTCGCAGTCAAACCTAGTTCACTTGGCTAGAAGGTTCCGACAGTCAGTGATAGTGTAATCTTGACTTGATGATGCAGCCTCGGGCTCATCTGGTCAACGAAGCTGTCGTCAGCAGCATCAGGCGAGTCATCTGGCTTACACTCCGACTCGTCTGCAGTTTCCGGGGGTGTGCCAATGCCAAGACATTACCTGCGATCAGCGGAAAATCACCAACTCTAATGTCCGTTGGGGAACACCCAAGAGGAATTGACTTCAGATGATAGCAGAGCAAGTTGTTTTAGGATGAAACCCAGGACCGCATGTCATTGGCGGGCGTCGAGCTGCAAGGACGACCAGCTACAGGAAGCTGGAGAATGATCGCCATAAGCATAAATCGGGGAATCCGAGGATATCGGAACCGCAGCGTTGGGACTAAAGAAAGCCCGCATGAGGATGTCGACATCGGAAGGGCGTTTGCTCAAATCCCCGAAAAAGAGACACACGGAATATACTTTGACTTGGGAACGTATCGCATCCCAGACAGGAAGAAGCCGCCAAGGCTGCGACACTGGACGAAAAGCATATATCCAATAAGGTTTAGACAGCCAAGTCTCCGAGACGGCAGTCTGAACCGAGACCATTCAGTCCCCAGATGCTTAATTCAAGCTTGACAGAAAGGCGCCACAGCATGTTCTGTTTGAACTCAATCAGATAGATATTTCAGAGAACCACACGATACAAGTTCGATGAGATCAATGGGCACAATAGATTTGCCATGGTCCGAATCATGTGGGATTCGCATTTACAATGTTACTGAGCACTCAGCCTCAAGTACCAAAGTTGCTGTAGGTGGACAATGAGGACAGTGCAACTAGCGAACAGAGTGGCCAGTGAGCAAAGACCGCAAAGAAAGTCTGATACTTGAGCAAGGAAAGAAAGTTTAGGACATATTTCTGGGCAATCATCAGAAGAACTTCGTCAGAACTCCGTCTGAAACGACTCAACATGTAACAGAACTGCGTTATAGATGCAGGCTTGAATTTAATCTCAACTAGCAACCCACGCAGCAGCTTTTACGGCCTAAAACTGCCACAATTCGGCTTTGTACTTGAGAGAGTGATCATAAGTTCGAAAATGAGAATGGAAAGAGACCAGCATTGGCAGATGAATTATTCTCAACTACCCAAATCACTCAGTCGCCATCCCCAAACCCTATCGCTTCTGCCGTAGGCTTCCTGCCGTGAATCGACCATCTGAGCACTGTTAGCAAGAGTCTATCTGAGATTCAGAATTTCTGCTTACATGTTTAAGTATGTATGAATACTTTTGTCGTTGAACTCATAGCGAACCTGGTCCATGAGCAGCAGAACTTCTTCCCTCGTCCAGTTCCTCGCCCTCGTGAACGGCGCCATACAGAAGCCTTCCCACCCAGATGTGATGTTCTCATTATTCCAAAGTCCTAACTCCTAGTGCCTAGGGTCTCTAGGTCATACGTTGGTTGGCCATCTATATCGTTTGATGTAGACATCCCTGAAGCCATTGCCCTTCATCAGGTCTGCTAGTCCCACAACATCCCTTAATGGGCGTCCAAATATCGCAGCAGCTTCTTTGATAATTTTAGATTAATTCCATATTGCGGAATCTTCCCTCAACGATCCGTCGTCGGATGTGGGAATGATGTCGAACTCATTGAGGTCCTGATACCCGCCAGCATTCAGGTTGCTAGAGTTTTTTAGCAAGGCAACGAGTAAGGCTGACCCTGACTAACTCAAAACATTTCTGTATGTATTTCTCCCAATCGCCGATGGAAGACGCCATAATGCGGCTATGGATGTAATCAAACGGCTTGTCATAAGTCCAAGGCTCCCCAATGTCATCTGTCACGAATTTCACGTTCGGTCCCATGCCCAAAGCTAGTCAGCTACGCTTTACCAGAAGAATCGAATCCAAAACAGGTTGACAACGTACTAATTTAACCAGGTTGCAAAAAGATCGATTCCCAGGACCTAGTATTGAGCATTTCTGCCTTGGCCAGAACCACCAATAATCGTTCGCTGCAAGAAGGCTATACATTCAATCTTTTTGCATCCAAAGCTAGTTGTCACGCACTGAAATAAGCTCTCTGCATTAATGAGAGACATTCATAGCTCAGCGCATCTGGGGATGAGCCAGATACAACCATTTCGGATAAAAATAAAACGGAATGCGATGTCCAATTTCCCAGCCTTGACTATTGTACCCGTATCTGAAGTCATTCATACTACTGCAAGGTGCCTAAACTATGTCAGAAAATGAAGCGGATTGTCGATGATGGTTGACAATGCCATTAAAGTGGGACGTCTATTACCGTATTACTTCTCCTCGTGTTTAGCAATTCCTTCAGGCAACCTCATTCTTGTGACAGATAGATGCTCGAACGAACGGCAGAAAGGGCAGATCTGAGTGTATCGCTCCCAATTCTGGCAATCTTAGATTAGATCAGTCGAGTGACTTGAGCAGAGTCCACAGCGACCGACTGGACAGCTTGGCGTCCCCGGACATTGGCCTGTCCAGAGTCGGCGAAAAGAAAACTGCCAGATACCTCCTTCTTTTCCATATTAGTGCAATCAATTAACAAAATCGATTCAAACTGTTGTTCTTGAATATAGGTCCACCGCTGATTCGAGGGCTTTCTATCTACCGGCTTATTGAATGCCGGTAGTGGTTCATGTTGAGAAGACTGCTTCGGGCTTCCCACCGATCGGGCAACCGGCCCGGAACCGCCCGGTGTATCAAACCGGTATTTCTATGCGGGAGTCCGAGCACTATCTGCCGATCGCAGGATTCCAAGCTACCTTAGGACGAGAAAACCCATGATTACTATCATGGCTTTCTCGGTTAAACGGCATGCATGTACAATCGCACTACGAACCGGCACAGGCACACAGAGGCTAGTCGGAACGTCGAGATCGGCACGTCACCAGCCAAGGACGATACCCCACCATTCACTACGCCTCCACAAGGCCCCCTCTCTGGAGTAACAATAGCATGTACTATGAGGAGACGATCCGAGATGTTCGCTCATGAGAACGACTCGCTCTCGCCGAAGCCGGCACTGGCCTGTGATACTGCTGTACCGGTCTTTGCCGGATTCAAACATTATTTATAAGTGAAGTTGAGGAGTTAAACGGATTTGTAGCAATAATATTCCAACGCGCTGTTCTCATCCACGTCCCAAAAAGATTGGGATATTATCTTCATCAAAATGTGGCTGTCGACAAAGAGTCTCGTTGCGGTAGGCTTGCTCAGCGCCTTGGGCCTGAAGCAGCGGGCTACTGCAGTTGAGCTATCGGGCTTCACAAAGGACTTGTTCACCGAGTCCATGGACTTCTTAGATAAGATCTATGACCCTGCAGCCGGCTATCTTCATTTCTTCTACTACCCACTTGCGGCAGGAAAGCACGAGACACGATCCTCAGTCTGGTACGCAGCTGGTCTCCTGCAGCGTAACATCGGCGACGATGTGGCTCATGCCACCAAGATCATCAAGAACGTAATCCGAGATCAAAAGAAAATTCCCGAGGAACAATGGTTAGTGCCCCCTGCCATCAAGAGTCTCAAGATGAATTTCAACTTACGACAAAGTTTCATCCAGGTATGGCGACTACACTGTTTATCCAGAGGAGCCAACTGTTGGTACAGCGGCGTATCCCAAGAGCGTAAGTATCTTTCCCCTCGCGCAGATACCAAGTTTCGGTTGTGACGCTGACCGTTTTTGAAGATTTACAATACTTGGGACCCTAATTGGCGAGGTTTCATTGGCACAACTCTCATCGTCATTTATGAAGAGTTTAGGCATCTTCTTTCAAGCGACGTACAGGATCTTATTCTTGAGAGCATGTACAACAACACCATCGGAGACAGCTACCGTGTTGGTGGAGTTGATGACGACAATCTCTACCCTTCTTACAGCAACCCGGCCATCATGCGCGCCATTGCTACCGGGTGGACAGGTCGTACACTCAACGACTCAAACATGACAGCTGCCGGCGAAATGTACGCCCAAGAGATCTTAGACTTGTTTGACCGCAACGGCACACTCTCTGAATTTAACAGCCCAACGTACGCAGGCGTCAGCATCTATTCGCTTACCCTATGGGCCAAGTACATGCCATCAGACTCGTCACTGATGGGCCAGCATGGTGGTCGCATGATCAAAGTCATTTGGGAATCCATTGCTGCCATGTACAATGCCAACCTCCGCAACGTCGCTGGACCATGGGATAGGACTTACGGTTTCGACATGAACCAATATGTCGCCATAATCAACATTTACATCTGGTCTCTCGTCGGTAAAGACAGGGCCCCTGGCATCTCACAGACCTGGAGCATGGCGCATGCAGACGACTTCGAATACGCGCCGCTCATCTCTGTCTTGGCACCTTTCCATGATGCTCTTGTACCATCGGACGTTGTGGAGAAGCTTAGCGTTTTCCCTGGTGAGCACATGTATGAGACTGCCGCTTTCTCGCCCCCTCACGATTCCGTTCCCCGAAATATCACGACCTGGCTGTCGGCCAACCTCACTATTGGAGCCGAGTCTTATGATGAGGATACACTCGGTGGTCCTCGCGAAGATCCTTCTCAATGGTCTACTGCGGTGGTGCAGTGGGCTAGGAACGACGGCAGCGTCGGCTATGCCGTTCTCCATGGCACTGAAGAGGCTTTGAATGTGGATGTGAGTCCTGGGCATCTCAGCCTGTCATACCCCCGCGGTAATTCCACCAGTATTTTTACATTTCTTGTGAGCTCCAATCCACTTGGTGGGAAGAGAGATATCTCCGGGTTAGACGATCTTGAAGGTATACAAGTTAGCGTCAGTGGTTCGGTGAATCCACAGCCGGGAATTGGATTCTGTGGCCTTGTTGGCGGTACCTGTTCAATTATTCAGTGAGTTCACTCAATCTCCCAAAGTCCCTCGGAACTTCGTACTAACATCAGGCAGTGGATTTGAATTCTGGAACATTACGTTTGTTATGCCTGGTGACTCGAGTGCAGTTCCATCAATCGAACTCGACATTAAGAGTATCATTGGTTGAGGGTGAGATGAGCCATTAAAGTGGGATTGGAAGCATACGTTGTGTTGAAGTACGTCTACTCCAATGAGACAGAATATGGTTTCCAATTGTTGATGGTGGCGAGCTATTTGAGGACTATTTCTCACTCGACATTGACATCGCTGCTCTGGATTCTTTGTGGACGAGTGAAACCTCCACAAAAGAAACTTCTTGTCTGGTTCCGGATTTCATTAAAGCCCCACCGTAACCTGACTTGCAACTCGCAAAGACTATGAGGTGAAACTCAATAATACCACCTCTTGTCTATTGCGCAACTTATCAATATCATAATCAAAATCGCGTATTACTCTTTTTTTGTCCTGTAGTATGTAATCAATGCGAAGCTTTCGGCGGGTCCCGCTGATTAACTTTCAGCTAACTCCCAAAGAGGCCATCAATTACGCCAGTTGAGCAAATGATTCCTCTTGCTAAGCTGCTTTACCGCCCGGCGGTCATACCTCATTATTCATAGCTCCCACCCTCAAGCTCTTGGGGGCGGGACTCCACCGTCAAAGTGGAAGGTCAATGTTCGGCTCATAACCCACGTGTTCTTCGTGACACCCAATCCCCAAACTCCTATCACAAGTGCCTCGATTACCCCGCGATGAGCGGCAGAACTCCGTTACGATTTGGGATTCGACGCCGATATGCTTACCTTCAATCGGCCGACATCCCCGAGGCGATGTCACATTGGCCCCGTCTGGGAGCCGGTCAACGCAACCCTCAACTGCCACGGGACTCAATGACAGGTTGGTGGCTTGGTAGGCGCCCCCCCGGTCCCGAGATTTACTGCGAACTGCCGGGCCTATCAAGTTGCATCATGACGCCATGGGGTCACTATCAGAGTCAGGATGATCACTTCCAACTCCAGACTTCACCTACAGCTGTCATCCGCGCAGGCCGTGGCCGTTGCTGACCCCTCGACGATTCCCTTAAGACATCCAAGAGTTTTGACAACTCAATATCAGCTGCACAAACGGAGACCGGTGCGGGCCGAGGTGCTATAGTGGGCTAGTCAATCTGCAGGACAAATTGGGGAAACTTGCTTCAGCCGTCCCAGCTTCCTCTTCGAAGACCGACGTTCCTGGTTTTGCACTCGTCTGACTGGTCAATGGCACTAGATGGCAGGCGTCAAGAAGCCATGCACTGGCCGAAATGGGGCTCGGGCCAAGCTTTCGAGTCGCACTGCTACACCGTTGGTGGACACCAATGGTCGATGCTGGCCCTGGCCCTGCGACGCATTGCAAACTGAGAGAGGGACTGAAGCAAACAACGACAGCCAAGGCTTGGCCCAGCAACCCTGCCGGCGCGTGAGGCGCGCCCATCTCGATCATGAACAGGTGCGAAGCTCCGCATAAGGTAGTCGCGGGAGATGGAGTTGAGGGCATATAAAGTAGCTCCTGTTCCCCGGCATCCAGCATCAGGAGAGATCTTCAGAGCTCCAGACTCCCAAGCCCGACAAGTCCCTTCTGCTTCTCAAAGCAACCCAGGTCCAGCAGCTGCCATCGTCCCCGAACCGTCGCAATGAAGGCCAGCCTACTCTTCCTCGCGGCCTCCACGGCCCTCGCTGCCCCTCTCGAGAGCGTCCCCGTCGCTCGCAGCGAGATTGGGTCTTTCCCCATCGCCGAGCTTGAGGCTTACTACAACGCCGCTTACTCCGTCAAGCCCGAAGACACCGCCGCTCTTAGCCCCGCGATTTCCAAGCGCCAGTACAACGGCGACACCTTCAACCAGCTCACCGACGGCACGGCTTGCCGCAAGGTTACTTTGATCTGGGCCCGTGGCACCACTCAGTCCGGCAACGTTGGTGAGGCTGGCTCCGAGGGACCCGTCTTCTTCAACGCCCTTGCCGGTCTCGTCGGAACCTCCAACTTGGCTGTCCAGGGTGTCGACTACTCCGCTAGCATTCTCGGCTTCCTCGCCGGCGGCGACGCAGCTGGCAGCACCACCATGGCCAACTTGGTTGCTCGCGTAAGTTCAAGACCCTTCATGCAGGGTGTTTCTTCAAGCTAACAGGCTCTCCTCAGGCTGTGACCCAGTGTCCCAGCACCAAGATCGTCATGTCCGGCTACAGCCAGGGTGGCCAGCTCGTCCACAACGCTGCGTCCAAGCTCACCGCGGCCCAGACCGCCCGTGTCTCTGCCGGTATGTCTACAGTCTACAGAATTCCTAATCTGAATATTCTTGAGATCCGCTTACTGACAGCTTGTACTATGTAGTCCTCATCTTCGGCGACCCGTTCGATGGCCAGCCTGTTGGCAGCATCCCTGCCTCCAAGGTCAAGGTTATTTGCCATGACGGCGACAACATCTGCGACGGCGGTATCATCATCACTGCTGACCACAGGAACTACGAGCAGGATGCCCCGGCCGCGGCTGCATTCGTTGCTGGCCTCGTTGCGTAAAGCATTGTAATGATTATATGTCCAAGATGAGACTTTGGTTGGATTAAGGGAAATACTATTTCTTAGTTCAGGATTCCTACGCCGACAATCTACCTAAGTAACTCTCAATTCTAATGACAACATAATACCAACGATTGTGTCACACAAAGAGCGAAACGGAACCGGGCACTCGTCTTACTACAGTGCCGAGGGTGAGTGGTCGTGTCTTTAATGTGCTAGCAGACTTTCTGCTGCTAGCTCCATCCGATCAATTACCTTCCTTACTGGGTCTTCGGCGACATGGATAGACTTCCACACTGAACCGCCCAGTCTCTCGGGTGCCATTTCTTGTTGCGCGCTTGATGATCGATGAGGCAAGTGAAGTTATGTGATGTGATGGTCAATTCCAAGGGTATTTGCTGCCTCTATTCAAGGCCCTAGGTTCCTGCCCATTTTGAGGCCAATGCACGCGGTTTCTTGCTTTAGGATAGATAATGTAACTCCAAGTTACCTGCTCCAAACAAGTAGCCAAGTCCATTACTTCTGATGGTAGTTTCACTTCTCCGTTCTCTTCTTAAGGTCAATGATATCGGTGGGCGTGATACGCGTACGAAGAACACTTTTTCAAGTACTCGAAATGAAAGATGGGACTTTGAAGGTTAAGGTAGTCGTTGTTACGGCCGAGTTTCGCCTTCATCGGCCATAACGGCTTTCTCGGCTGCATGCCTAGATGCAAGAGAAAGGGAGGAGTAGCCTTAGCTCAAAGTTGATTCTATTCTTGGAGCACACGGGTCTGTTGATTTATCACTAGAACTCTCTTGATAAGTACGATTGCGGCGCGGTTGGTTACATGTACCTCCCTGTTCCCTCGGCGACGTCGATCACTTGTGCTGCGCGCCTACCCGTCTGCCCACCAGCCTCGTGATACAAATATCACTGCTATCTTCAGACTAAGAAGCACTGTAGCGCGGGAAGCCGCAGCCCGCTTCTTATCTCCTGAATATTCCGAATAGATTATGGGCATATAGATGATCCTCGGAAGACAGAACTATTTGAAAATAGTCTCGGAGGTGTTGGGTCGAGAGCTGAGCAGACACGGAAGGGCACAGGACAAAGTTGGGTGGGTACAGACATGCAGAAGAACTTGTTTGGCCTTTGATGGGAATATCTAGGACTCGTATGATGCCATCGAACCCAAAGTATAACCAACTTAGGCAACTTTCGTCCATGTTTCTCCGTATGAACCCCTGGACCAACATGCAGCTCTACGCCGCAGCCTGCCAAGATACCGACCGCCTGACTATCAGCTTGCTTTTCCGCCTTGCGCCTGTAGACTTGACCACCAAGTACTCTTTACGTTCCACGGAAGCCTCCTAGTACCCGTCATGTTTGTCACACGATACGCAGGCGCAGCCACCGTGACGGGGCGGCCAAGCCTACTCCGCCAACCAACAGCTTTGTCTGCTCCAACATGCATATGCAACTCAAAATCATCCAAGCAACATCGCCTCCGAGACTTGAGGGAGATTGCTGTTTCCCGACAATGTATTACAGATATCCCTGCAGAAACTTCTTCTAGACTAAGAGGGAACTTCTATTTTGCTTCGTTGACCCGCCTTCACGACCCCTCCTGGGACTGCCAAAGGACATCTCACGTCTCTCCTTTTTCTTACCAGCCATCAGTTGTTATCTGGTAATTGGAATCTTTCCTCCGACGTCACTATCGACTTTCTCTATCGAGATGCGCGACGGCATATTGTTGGTGGTTATTCTCTCATGGATAACATGCGTGAGAAGCCAATACCGGCGCCTTTACTGGTCGACGGACCCTGAATTAGGGGTGAACTCAAGCTCATTTGGCCCAGATGGACCATGGCGAGCGATAGGGCTTTCGGACACGCCGGGGTCTCTTGATCACGGGTCTATTGCTTACTTCCTTTGGCCGACGGGTTCAACAGACAGCATGATGATTTCTGTGGAACAAGGGGGAGGCTACAACGGTACTGCATCCAGAGGAAGCGTCCTCAAATCAAACGCGAGCGCCGTCGCACTCATGGATGACTGGCCTCTCGGACTTGACAAGAATACCATGAGCAAGGTATATCGACAGCGCACGAACCTGCTTTCGCGCATGAACGACATTAAAAGAAGTTATTGGGCAGACATTACCATCGACATTTACAACCCCAATCTGTACCCGACAGCATACTCAAACATCTCGAATGAAACCGTACCCGTCGGAACGATTGGCTTGGGCGATGAGCTTAGTTACGACTATTCCAATCCCAACTCCATTTACAGCATCACCGACCAAATGACGTCGGAAAATTTCATCGCCAATAGCTCTTGGTACATGCATTTGGGAAGCGTCACATTGGGCCAGACAGGATCGCTGATATTGGGGGGCTATGAAGAAAACCGCATTCTAGGAGACGTAGGGACGTTTCGCCTAGATTCCACTCTCCCTCGGGTGATACTTGTGGACGTACTTCTCGACTTTGAAGCAGGACCATCGCCATACAACACATCTGTTGGAAGCGTATGGCAAAGCGAAAGTCTCCCTGCCGCCGTTCAAAGTATGGCTGACAAGTACGGTGGCCCTACCGGGTCTGCCATGGTCCTGCCAAATGCGGCTGCCCCTTACTTGTATCTTCCTCCAGAGGTATGCGAGGCTGCTGCTTCTCACCTACCCGTCCGCTGGGTGCCAGAAATCGGATTGTATGTGTGGGAGTTTCACTCAGATCCCGTCGGCACCACGCGCTTCGTCAACTCTCCGGCTTCCATGACCTTCGTATTCGCAGACGAAAATTTCCGGAATATTACTATAAAGATTCCTTTCAGGCTATTGAATCTCACAATAGATCGAATGCCCGCCAGAGAGAACTATGTGAACTGGGGGGTGGATACTTATTGGCCTTGCAAACCATGGACTGAATCGGACATCGTGGCTTCCTCATCACTGAACCGATATACGTTAGGTCGAGCTTTTCTGCAAGGTGCTTTCACCGGTTTCAACTATGACCGAGAGCGATTTTTCATGGCACAAGCACCAGGGCCAGGAATGGCAGAACAGCTCATTGTCCCGGATAACACTGAAGACTTACGGTCGAGACCTGCGGATACCTTTGTCGATACCTGGCGGGAATATTGGACAGAGGTGGAGGCAGGAACTGGAGCAACATCAGGCACACCATCCGAGACCGCCAGCGTCAACTCCGCTTCTCCAAGCGGATTAGGAACAGGTGCAATAGCAGGAATTGCAGTCGCGGGTGGATGTGGCTTGGTTGCGATGGTGGCCATGATATGGTTCCTCTGCTGGCGGGCTCGGAGAAAGAGGAATTTCGATGGAGAACACAAAAACGAAAATGAAAGCGGGCGTGGTTTACATGATGCAGATATCTTCACTGGTGGCAAGGCTGAGATGGATGGAAAAGGGGTGCCAATATCAGAATTAGAGCACCATGATCGGAAGTCCGCTTTAGGCGAGCAACAACCTCAAGAGTTACCGTCGCCTTTCAATTCGCCGATGAATAGCAGCCCTGGTTTCAGCGACTTGGTTTTCGAGTTACCTGACGGCAACTGGGGTCGTCATGAGAAGGGAGAGAAGGGAGATGTGTCAGAGAAGGGAGGCGGAGACAAGAGAGCAGAATAATGTAAAATAGATGGATATTGCGAGGTGCAGGAAAAAAGACCAACTTTTATTTATCATTTCCGTTTAATGCCCTATCCTTTTTGATGCCTAATTGAAAACAACCGTCTTGGTCTTGTTGAGGAACACGCGTCCCTCAGCAGTCCACTTGACTGCGGCAGCCAGAACCTGGCTCTCAATATTGGATCCCTCCTCGACAAGGTCCTTGGGGCTCATGCAGTGGTCAACTCTAGCAATGCGCTGCTCAATAATCGGGCCCTCGTCCAGGTCAGCCGTGACGAAGTGGGCCGTCGCGCCAATGATCTTGACACCGCGCTCGTAGGCCTGGTGGTAGGGCTTCGCGCCCTTGAAAGATGGCAGGAAGGAGTGGTGGATGTTGATGATTTTGCCGGACATGGCCTCGCACAGCTTGGGTGACAGGACCTGCATGTAGCGGGCCAGAACGATGAGCTCAATGTCGTTCTCCTTGACCAGGCGCAGGATAGCCTCCTCCTGCTCAGCCTTGGTGTCCTTGTTGACAGGCAAGTGGTGGAAGTCGATGCCGTAGTTGCCGGCCAGGCCCTGGTACTCGTTGTGGTTGGAGACGATGAGAGGGATGTCAATGGGCAGCTGGCCCGACTTTGCGCGGAAGAGGAGGTCGTTGAGGCAGTGTCCGATCTTGGAGACCATGATCAGGGTGCGCAGCTTCCGGGCGACGGGCCGGATGCGGTACCAGTCCAGCTGGAGATCGGCGGCGAGGGCGTCGAACGGGCCCTTGAGGTGCTCCGTCGACTCGGACTCGGTCGGCCCAAAGTGCACGCGCATGAAAAACTTTTCCGATACGGGGTCGGAGAACTGCTGGAGGTCCAGGATGTTGAGCTTCTCGGCCGCAAACACCCCCGTCACGGCGTGGACGATGCCGGACTTGTCCGGGCACGAGAGCGTCAGGATGTGGTCGTGAGAGGCGGGAGCCATGTTGAATGTCTGATTTATGGGTTGGTTGATTGGGTTGAAAAGGGGCGTTTGGTCGAACTTGAAGGGATGTTGACTCTTCCTCACTCAGAAATTCTCATTAGTAGCCTTTGGTTTTCTCACTCCTGAAAGCGATGAGTCAAACACTAAAAACAGCCGCGGGGCACCAGCTCCGTCTCCAGGGCCCCTCCGACCTCGGGGATGTCTCGGAGACCCGCAGCTAGCTCAACTCATTTTAAATGAGACGTTTTCAGTCATCAGCCGTGAGGGTTTTAAGGGAATGATGATCAAGAATGAAATAACGTGATGAGTTTCGTGAGAATGAGAAAGTGAGTAAGTCGAGAGTGAAGGATAAGAAGAGATGGGATGGGCAGTGGATGAGACACTCAACTGCACGTCTCATTCGACTCAAACGTGCGCCTGTGTCTGCGCAGGCATGCCACTCACATGCCCCTCACCAGCGTCGCACTTCACGGAGGCCCTCCATGGATGCGCCCTCTCAACCTCTCAATCAGACTGCCAACAATGCCCACCATTTTTCAAATCAAAATGTTGGCTTTGCAGTAAACCGATTGTCGCTACATGGATTTGCGGCTGTTGCGCCACTACCAAAGACACAGTAGTTAGTGTCATCATGGGATGCTGGAATTGGACCCATGCTTATTCGTGAGGCCTCAGCCTAGCTCAAAACTGCCCCTAATACATTCCTGAGCGGATATCAAAACATAATCCTGGAGAGTTCATAATCAGGTGTTCCTCGATACGTGCGATTTTAGGTCACTTGAGAGGTACTAGCCGCTGGCAATATACTTGGATATTCAAGTCGGGTATTGCTCGTCGGGCGGATTAGACATAATCTCGGCCAACATGAACCATGTTGACTGCTCACCTTACCCGCCTTTGCTCGGCATCTTTTGACCTCCTAGAGCTAGATGAACAGTTCTGAGGATCTTTCATCGTGCTCTCGGACGGCTTTGTTTCGGAGCATTCCAGCCTGGCCTCAGACACTTGCAAAGGTTGGCGGAATTGGCAATACCGGGTTCCAGCGGCGAAATAGGGTTCATCATTCTCTTTGTTTTCGCTGTTCAGCCGACCTGTCAAACCTTGGCCCACCGCCTCAATTGCCTTTCCACTTGGGCGTCAAATGCAGTCAGGCCACAAAGCTTGCCTGAGACCCTCACAAAGCCGGTGTCCATGATCATTTGGTTCAGCCATAGGGCTGAGGATTCTCAGCGTAGAATCTCCCGGCCATCCGCGGACAAGGTCACATCACAAGACCCTCGGTGTGGGTAGGCACCCTCATCATCCGCACTATCTTGTAATACGAACCCAACTATGCATGTGGCACCGATGCTGTTCGATGCGATAGGCTTGCTCTGTACCAGAACAGCTCTTTTCTTTGCGCCATTTACTTGAATTGTTTGTCTTTCCCCGTGATATAAACAGGCGCCTTAGTAGACCTTTCTTCTTTATTCAGCAAAGTACCTGGGCTACCCAACGGTACGTGTGGCGTCGCATGCCGGTAAGGGCAGTGATGTGTGTCATTTGACTACATGCAACCAGTATTACCGCATTCAAGGCGTCTATGGCATTGTTCCATCTTAAGCGTAGACCTTGCATATGGGTTCACGATTCAAGGAACAGGCATGAAGTGTCGACGATGAACTTCTGGCTGGAGTATCTGCGAATGGCTTGTCGTCTTGATTCATTACCTGTGGACTGCTTCGCCTCGTTGTCCGCCAAATAGTGGTTGTATCAATGGTAGTCGACATTTGAATGTCGCACTTCCAATCAAATGGCAACACTCGCGAGTTTGCAAAAAATTCATTCATAAGACTGGGTAGTACATGCTATAAGTTCAAAACCTTTCGAACAGGCCGGGGAGCAAACAGTACATGTAGTTACCACAAGTACTCAGGTACACGCGTAGAGTTCTAATGTGGCGCTATCGCACCACAAAGACGCCCCGATCGAAGTTGTTCAGATGTTCCATGCGGGCCAGAACGGCATGCCACCACTTCAAACGGGCCATTCGCGAGGCGTTTCCATGCCTCTTGCAGCGTCAGGCTACACTAGCCCAGTGCACAGCTGTGCACACAACTACACGTTCACAAGGCTACATCAGTTGTCGGAAAGTGACGCAGTCGTTCTCTGTCATATAAAAGTTCTGGGCCCCAATTCCTCACTTCTGTCCAGCTCATATGCAACGCACCCTCAAACACGTCCTTCCCACCGACCTCGGGCCACAATCTCCATCACCAACACCTACGAAAATGAAGCTCGTACATTGCACGACCAGAAAGATATCAAATCACAGCTTCCCTTTACTAGTTGACTATGCCATCTTATCTCATGTTTACTCGACCCCTGGACATGATGAGTGGGACGCATACGACTCGGCCAGCTTGCCCGATAACATAAGCCGCAAAGCAGTCATCGACAATGCTTGTCTCCTTGCACGCCAGAATGGTCTGGACTACATTTGGATTGACTCGTTATGTATCGATAAAAACTCGTTTGATGAGGTCTCTCATGCCATCAACTCCCTTTCGGAATATTTTCAAAATGCGCGCATTTGCTTCGTTTACCTATTCGATCTGCCCTGCTGCCCGCCTTACGAATGTGCAAAAACCTGGAAGAAATCTCTGTTCTGGAATCGATCCTGGAGTCTTCAAGAACTCCTGTTCCCTAAGAGAATCTACTTCTATGACTGCAATTGGCACCTTCGAGGGGACACTTCTTCGCTCGCTTTCCAATCTTTCTTAGAGCGTGTCACAGGCATAGAAGACATACCCAGAGATACATCACGACCTATACATTCTTTTTCAGTTGCACGCAAGATGTCTTGGGCAGCAGGAAAGAAGGATACTCGTGGCGAGGATTCGTCATACGCTCTTCTTGGCATCTTTGGCGTCACCTTGCCAATAATTTACGGCGAGGGTAAACAATTAGCATTCCGGAACCTTCAGGGGGCAATTCTAGACAAGACAGGCGATATGTCGTTGTTCGCTTGGACCAGCTTTGACGGTTCAATTCCTCGAGGCATTTTTGCCAATTCAGCCGATGAGTTTAGCTGGTTTGGGAGGACGAAATTTGCCGGTGTCCCTTTCAAAAACGCCAGAACCTTCACTATTTCTAGGAGTCGCGACGGGGTCGTAGTAGAAGGTAATTGCATTGTTGAAAGCGAGGACACCATCTTTCTTGACCTTGGGAACGGAGCACGTTTGCGCAGTTACGACTACCTACTAGCACAGAGATGCGGCATCTTGATCCGCCGAGGCGTATCTGGAATATATCATCGTGTGGAGCCTAGCGCGATACAGACAGCCTCTGCAACTGAGCATGCGAAAGCCATGCGAATCACGATTGATGCGGGTGACTTCACTAACGGCTCTGTCAAAGCGACTCGATTCAACCACCTACGAAACTCGAAGACTCGCACACGGTCGATTAGCAACAAGAACACTGTACTTTCGATAGACGGCATTCCTATACAGGATGATCCCTCAAGTACCGGGAGTCCTTTGCAGCAACGCGCCCCCGTCGACGATTCTGAAAAGAATTGTGCAGGTTCGATGCGTGAAGAAAAGTCTCCGACGATTGAACATCAAAGAAACCAGTCCCAGGAAGCAGGTCAGACATCAGTGAAGCAAGAATGCATTCTTGATGCTATACCAACTGGTCTCGATCCAGACACTTTCGTCGAGCCATCGTCCGCTAGGGCTGTCACCCCAGAATCTCTTGACGACAACACCGCTGGCAGTTCCACGAAGGCGGCTACGGCGACATCAGCAAAGCAGTCATTTGCTAGTTACAGAGCTCTGGCGGATGACAACATACTTGTCAAAAGTCTAGCTAGGAAGGCGCACAAGAGTTTCAAGACATACCAGCACATTGTCAGTCACGACGCAGGAAGGGAGAAGCGACGAAGCAAAACAAACACACTTCCCATCACTTCGGGTAGACGTGGGTCACGGAAATCTCAACGAAGAGACATTCGCGCTCGATCTACCGAATTTGCATGTCCCTTGTTTGTCGATAGCCCTTGGGAGCATCTTCAATGTCTGCGAGTCGATGCTTTGATTACAATGTCAGATGTCAAAGATCATATTTGGACGGCGCACCGGGTCCCTTACAACTGCCCAGTTTGTGCTCATACATTCTGCAACGCTAGTCTACGAGACAAACACATCATCAGTCGCGGTTGTGAGTCTTTAGGTGAAGTTATTTTCGGGGGCGTCACAGAAGATCAAGATTATCTGATTGCACGCACTCAACAGCTTCCTGGTCGCAAAAAGCAGTGGTTTGCAGTCTGGAAGATTCTGAATTCTTCAACAACTCAACAGCCACCAAAGTCTCCTTTTCTGAGCGACACAATGGGCTCTGAGGTGGCCTATTTCAGGAACTTTTACCAGTCTTACAAGCTCAGAGGAAAGAAAACGATCGGAGTAGGAAGTGAAAGTCTGATCAGGCTCGATGAAGCGGTACTTCGGGAGGTTATCAATATTTTGGTGGACGAAATGTTGAAATCACCCGCCAGACTTAGATTGCTCCAATCATAAGGTAGTCGACACTGCTGAAATACCAGCAGTTGCCATAGCTGACTTGGGAGGTTGTTGGAGAAGTCAAGGCTGGATTCTAGTCCAACTGTACGCGTGTTATTTTTCTTCAATGTGTCGTGTATTTCAATACTGAAAATTGGAGATAGTAGTTGGAGTTCAATTCTAAAGAAGATGCCCGAAGATGCCAACATTACAAAGCCTCGGTGTCCTTTATTCGCGAGCATATGCTGGCGGTGAGGCCCCCTGTCCATTTTTATCCCACAGTTTTGCCACAAGTGATGAAAATCAAGAACTATATTCGGCTTAGAGCTACGCTGATCAACGTTTATCTTCATACGAGATTCTAGATAAAGATGATGAAATGTCGATGGCAGAAGGTCTGGTCTAAGTAATGCTTGAGTGTTGGGACCTGCTGAGCTGCTCCAAACTGTCAGATTGGTGTCATTTAAAAGATTAAATCTGAAGTGAAATCGACCCAAATACGAATCGTGTCCTGTTCATATTTTGTTGGTATCAACGCGTAAATTTCTTGGTTCAAGTACAACTTTAGACCAAAAGTCTTTTATACAGAGGTTTCGTCATTTCTCTGTGCTCCTTCTCGACCCAAGTGTTATATTGTTCAAGTCGTCAACTTTCAGAGGAGAAGACACCATCGCATGACCAAGCTGCCACCTCTCTTTGTCGTCGACGGCGCTTAGAGTCATGACCGACGTGGGCGGGGAGTAAATTGCAGGCGACGAAGGGTAGAAACGCGATTTAGTGAGGCTTGTCTCATCGGCCTCGCTTTGTGTTGCACTCACTTTCGCGAGCTGGCCCAAGATCAACAACAAATCCTCACCTGTGGAAGAGTTAAAGGGAGAGAAAGGTCTTCCTCTGGGCAACTCCGTGCTGGTTATCAAGTCCGTCGGCGATGAGCCGTTATTAAGAGATGACAAGACCTTGGAACCATTCTTGTGCCACAAGTCACACACGGTCGAGATGACTTCTTCCACTTCGGTCCTTAGAAATGGTGAGGCGGGAAAGGATCGTCCGGGGAACAAGATATCCCAGATAGTGTACCAGGAATGTTCATCCCCCTTAGGGCCGCTATTCATCCTCTGCAAGAGATCGTTTACCTGATGCTCCGAAATGCCTTCATCGATCTCGGCCGACCGGGTACTGGCCCTGCTATCGCACTGCTCGGCATCGACATGAGCTTTGCACTTTTCTTTATCCTTAAAGCCTTCGTGACAAGTCTTGCAGTGAAACCGATGCTTCCTGAGAAGATGCTGCTTAACGTCCTTAACTCTCTTCAGGTGGAAGCGAGCACAGTGGAGGTGCGTGATCCGATCATACTTATAGAAAGGACAGGCAAGTCTTTTGCTCGGCAATGGCTCTGCCTCCACGTGATGAAGCTCCCCTTCCACTTGTCTGCCATCATTTACAGTTGCGCACTCTCCGTTAAGGCTATCGATTGTTTCATCACCCAGGGGCTCTGACTGCGATCTCGCTCGCTTGCGATGGCTTGCCCTGTTGGGAATTAGGTGGCATGTTTTGCCAGAGGTTGATACTGGATCTGCATGTCTGTCACACAGAAAAGTCTCCTGGCTAGATGAGATGTCATTCCGATCGTGGATAGATTGTCTCGACCACTGGTAGTGACTTGGTAGGACTACGCTTGGTCCAGGAAAGGTCTTCATGTCACAATCTGAGCAATGTCAGTCTATTTGTCATGTATAAACCAGCCCATCTGGGGTTGAATTTCCCAAAACCCACCTTGTGAAGGCTGACAAAAGTAGCTTTGGCCATGAACACCAGGGATTGCTGCAGCCTGACAATCCGATGGCTCAAGATACGCCTCATTCTGTGACTTCGAAGCGCGGTCTTGCGGGAGAGCAGGGCCGAGGGACGGTAACTCTGGAAGCGGCAGCTGTACCCAATCGCCAAGAAAGTGACTTCCAGGAAGCTCTTCTACAATTCTCTTAGTGATGTTCAATCTTCCATGCACATTACTCATTCTCACCGCCGTAAGACGTCTGTGTTTGGTCCTGGAGAGAAGGGAGCCAGGGCCAAGACGACTCAAGCTCCTCCCAAAACGTCGTGGTGGGCGAGGGAACGACGAAGTAGGGGCCCGATAGCTGGGAAGCCTCGTCTACGTTGGGGGGATACTCTCGATGCTGAAGACTTAGGTCCATCATTGAGCTCTCGAGCTGGGTACTAGCAGTCACAAGCTAGCTGAGGCGGTTTCTTCGAAGTCCCAGAACATCTCTCTCGATTCAGGGGCATGTGTTAATGGTAGGTGGGATTTCCAAACTTATAGGACAAATTCTTCCACTCTTTCCTCAGGATTTGAGGCGCGCACATGACCAAATGTCCTTCCTATCTATTCCACACTACCCAAATTCGTGTTGTTGATGCCGGCGCAGAAGTACCAGGCTTAAATTGAGATGCGTTAGGTGTGACAAGCTGGATTGGGGCACGTCTCCCCCACTGGAAGGGAGCGAGATGGTTGCAGAAATTAGGGCTGTGCAACCTTAGACAAGCCTCCCTAGCTACAGTAGGTGTAAATTAGGGCACGCATTTGCAGCCTGAGAGTGCACAGTGTCCGTCTAATGGTCTGAGGGCGTCCAGCCCAAGTCACTTTGTTGGCGAACCAACATAAAGGCTCTAAGTCAAAGTCAAGAAATTCGAAGTCAGCATTCGTTGTTTGTGTGATGTGTTCCGGGTATCTTCTTTATCTCCTCGCAGCCTTCTCCCACGCCTGATCAAATTTCCTAATTCCTGAGGGTGTTCCTTGGCTCTTGCTGGTTGTCTGTGCGAGACCGTAGGCCGCGAGTGGGATTGGCGGTTCCTCCGTCATCCACGCCTCAAGTCTGGTGGTTCGCACAGCCCGCTGGCCGCTTTTGCCTGAGCTGCTGCTAATCAATGAGCGTGACGAAAGTCGGTTGGGGACTGAAGCACCCACCTCGAGTCTCCTGCATGGAGGGAGTGTACATCGCTGCTCGGCATCTCGAGCTTCCAACTGGCTGGTTCTTCCGAGTGATTCTACAAGGTTGCTTGATTTGTTTTTACTTGGACGAACGTTTCATGACCAAAAAACATATTCAGAGAACACCTCGTGCTCAATTTCAGAGTGTTTTTTCACGTCTTTTCTACGTCTTTCCAGGCGGCTAAGATCACGAGTTTTTCCTTCACTGCGCATTTCACCAGACTATCGCGCAGCGCAATTGTGCGCAATTGAAAGTGATTTCTTGAGCAGTTGCGCTCGCTTTCCAAATTGTGGCCCGGCGAACTGCTGTGAACTGTATGAAGTGGTTCGCCTTTAGGGGGCGTGTCGTTATTGTACGTACATCACGCATTTCCATCATTGTAGAAACGAGCACTCGCGCGTTTCGATGTGTAAATCTGCCCGCTTGTCATGCGCAACTGCCCGGCAGTGACGTAGATGCATGTCTACAGGTGGAATCAAAGTAGAAAAATGCCTTGTAACACCGCGCATCTGGATCAGGATTTTCGACCTCAGGGGCTGTTGTGGCGCGAGGCAGCGGCTTGCCTTGTGCAATGACCTCGAGTGCTGGGCGGTGAGGAAGAGACGCCTCGAAAGCCTGGCAAATCAAGTGACTGACGACAGGACTCACATCAAGGGAGAATTCAGATCATTGGATCAGGAGTCGGCATACGAGACAGCCTCGCTATGAGCGTGATAGCCGTGAGGAAGACGCGATACTGAACAGATCGATGGCATGGATACGGAACAGTACGCCTCCGAGTCCGCCCCGACAAATCTACGATGGCTGTGCAGAGCTCCGTACGTTGAGAATTACAAGCTGCCCGGCCGAAGAGCCTCATCGGAGGTCCTCATCGGGGCGTGAGAACTTGGGAGTAGATGTTGATTACCAGGAGACGGGAAGGCAGCCGCGCTAAGGGGAGGAGTTGGTTGAGGAGGCGACTGGAGTCTAGGATTTCTCACAGATGGAAGCCGTCGCCGGTTTCTTTCCTCCTTTCTCATTTCCTACAATTCCACAAGCATATCATATAGCTTTCGCCTCGTAGACGCTCTCAGCCAACAGCCTGAAAGCATTTCGTTTCGTTTCGTTTCCAACCACCTTTGTCGATGAGTTTGCTACTGAGGTTCTCAAGTGGCTTGATCGTCTATTCAGACACTGTAGCCAACCGATTGTCAACCGTCGGTGGTAACAGTTTGGGCCAGTCATCGGGCCCGTGTACGGTCGTCGACGTTTGTTCCACCGCTGCAGACGCCCTGGGAGGCTGTCCGACTTTCTTTGATTCGCTCTTTAGTTCTCTCTCGTCACAACTAAATCATTCCCACGTTCAACTCTCTCCGGCCGGCGTTGCAGTACTGCAAACACCCTCCCGTCACCTCGGCCCAACTCTCGCACAGCATACATGTTCTCAGTGGCCAGTCTTTAAAATAGACGACGTCAAAGTTCGCCATGGCCTTTACAACTTACTCGCGGTCTGTGGCACTGGTCTTTACCTGCTGAAGCCAGTTGCCGTCGCTCTATTCGCCAAGTGGGTGCCAGCAGCGCTCTGCCCCAACGAGAATCCAATTTCCCAGATCAGTGGACATTCACCTACAGGCTGGCGAGCCTGTAGTGATTTACTCGCCCGCCCGCCGATTCCACAGCTCCTTCGAGAACTGTACACCGCGCCTGGACTGTACCTCAAGCATCTCGTGTACATACCAAAGAGCAGCACTACAGGCGGTAGTTCTGGAAAGACTAGCGGATCCGGGGGCGTGGCCTCTGGAACTGACCAAAGTCGAAGAAGGAAGAGAGCTACCAAGTCAAGCGGGAGCACTGCTTCTAGCACCACGAGCCGCGGGCCTGGTGGAAAACGCCCGCGTGTCGCAGTCGCCCCCAAAGCCAAAGCGGTCAGGAAGGGGAGGCTTTTCGCGTGCCACTTCTACGCGCACGACACTGTCGCCCATGAGTGCTGCCGCCATTACAAATTCGACGAAGTTAGGGACATTAAGAGACACTTGACAGAAGAGGGCAGGGGCAACCACCGCCAGCCCATTCACTGTGTCATTTGCTTTTCCTTGTTCACCACATTCGCAGAACGTAGTGCACATATAAGGTCACGAACATGCCGCCCCGGTGTCTGTGATTTCGATGCTTCTGGACTCAATGAAGACCAAATAGCCTCTATTCGAGGACTGAAGAAGTCTCGCGGTGAAGATGAGAAGGAATTCTGGTTTAAGATCTGGGACATTGTCTTTCCGGGCGAGCAGAGATCTGCGTCGCCCTACTCTGACGATGTCGACGAGCTTGCGACAAAACGACGAGTAGCGCCCAGAATGGCTGTTGGTGTGCAGCAGCTTGGGCTACAGTTTGGGTGGAATGACCACGTCGTCCAGGCAGTCATTCGCGTGTTGGACAACAGCTGGGGTCCAGGCCCGGGAGTGTCACCATTGCCAGTCGAGCAGCACAATTATCCTCATGCTGCGAACGGCATTCGGGAGCCACCGACTTCACCTTCATTTCACCCCTCCAGGTCATCCTCGCGCTCTGCCCAGAACCAGGTGTTTCCCAATTTCAGTCCCACGGCGGCTTCTCTTATGTCTCCCCCAAACTCATTGGGTCCGACAAACATAACCTACATCGATGAATCGCAACCCCGCTCAACGTTTGATCCCTTTCAGAGCTCATATCAACCGTTCAATGCTCCAAGGAACTCCCATCAGGCTCGGGCAGCACACATATCATACAATTTGGCATTAATGAATCACCATGGCCCCGGTGCTCAGCAGCACTGGACAGCTCACCAAACCAACACGTCTGGCTTCAGAACAAATCCCATGCTCAACACCACCTCCCCCCGAGTGCACTACACAGCCATCGGACAAGCTCAAGCGCCTTTTCATTCGCCAGAACCCGGCGTCAACTTCTCTCCGCAAGGGCTGAATCAGCGACAACGAACCATCAACCCGGTCATTACCGACACCTGGGCGCGTCTCCTCGACGAACATACAATCGCGGCCGACGACGAAGGTTATCCGTCACCGAGCAACCTCCTCCCGCCAGAACACTGCGAATGCCAGCGTGAGCCCGGAGGGTCTCCAAAGACGTGCTTCTTACACTACTGATTTGGTGTTTCTCGTCTCATTCTTTCCATTGTCTACTTGTTTTCTCGTTCCGTTGGATCAATTGTAACGGGCCATGGTAAATGGAAGGGAGTTCAGTTCCGTTAAGCGTCAATACTTTCAATTGTGTCTTTATACCCGCACCAACCAGTTCAAGACTTTGGTCCCTTCATCGAGCATCAATTCAAGTAAGTTTAGATATCATGGGAAATTAGCATTCGGGACAAGAGCTTCCCAACAATAGATTCGATTTTGGTCCATTTAACGATTGTCAATGATTATACATTCTCTCTAGGTACTGGAACTTCTCGAGAGGTTGCCCTTCCTGCCTAATGAACAGCACAACGACAACCGCGTTATGGACCAGCTGCTATGCAGAAACAGGACTACATGTAAACGGTCTCATGCTGAGGCTGCGTGAAAATAAACAGCAGATCAAAGAGCCGTCCTCTTTGGTAGCTTCATGCACTTATCTGCAACGGAATCGAAAGTGGTTTCATCTCTGTTATGGCGGAAATGTATCAAGGACATTGCGATTGACCGTATCGAATCCTTCATGTTCGGATGTTTGCAGATTCCAGAAAGACGTAAAGTCTTCGAACTGCTGCTCGACATCCAACTGGAGTGCCTGCCTTAGATTCGGAATGGAAGAGTGGCCGTCCTGGAGTATGTTATCTTGCGTCCAACAAGGTTGGCGATGAACTGCGTGGGCAACATCTTCAGAAACATCGTGGACCCGGTTAGAAAATTGAGGTACTGAAGCTGCCTCAGCAAGGTCGTTGCCCTGGTTCCATCGGACCTCTCTTGCTTGTGTGACATCGGGATGCTCCAGCACACGCCGGACAGCGTCCATGATGCACCTCTGGAGCAGACTCCTAGTCTCCTCTGTCAGAGGTTCCTGGAGCGTGGCTTCCCGCTGAGATACGAGGTCTTCGATAATTTCAGAGCCCTTGGTTTCCCAGAGCTCTCTCCGGAAGGTGCTAATGTCCTCGACCATCCTACCCAAGAAACAAAATGGAGGTTCCGGGCGTGTCTGGCCAGGGCAGACAATGTCCCACACGCTGAACCATTCTTGCGCCGTTGATCCATTTGGAACTCTTCCTTCTAATAGAGTATCTTGCTCCCGTGAAATCTACGGTGGGCCTGACCCTTCTGGGCCATTACAAGAGCGTTGAATAAGGTGAGCATCTCGCTCGTCTGGTCCCGAGTATGTTTCCCAACAAGTGGGACAGTAGTACTCCGGTCTAGTGTGCTTTCGTCTCAAATGCTGCTTGACATCTCTGATACGCCTCAGTCGACTTTTCGCGCAAGCCGCGTATCTTCGGGGGTCCTTTCGAAAGAGAGGGCAAGCCAGGTATTTCAGGTCCATATCGCCTGCGCCCGTATCGTCTTTCCCGTCTTCAGGACCGTGGCGTTCCAGATCGTCGTCGCTTGATTGGTCGTTGTCATCCTCGTTGGATTCTTCTCCTTGCCTCTGAGAAACTGCTTGCCGCTTCCGGCTCGGCGGCTGCTGCTGATTTGCAGGCCCCCGAGCCCGTTTCCTGGTTGGCACTTTCCCTTCACCTTGGACTGTGGTCTTCTGGCAACAAGTGATTTGCACTCTGACCTCAAGGTCATGCAAAGCTTTAAGGACTAATTCATTCATGATGCGGTGGGCATCTTGGTCTCTCGGGTTTGCCATGAACGGCCCTCCAGACGCAGTATTCAGTGAAGGTGCATTGAATTCGGCCGGTTGAGCTCGAGGATATTCGAGCGGATGAAGCTTCAATCCAGAGTTTGGCGGTTCGAATCCAGGCTTTGCTGGAAAGACGTTACCCCCAAGTCCGTCCCTTATCTCCAGCCCAGGATCTCCAACAAATGCTTCTAGAGCGGTCGCAATTGAGGGTGCCAGACCAGCGTCATGACACCGTTGAGGAACATCTGAAACTTGAAGTTCCGACAATCTATGAGACAATTCCTTGGTAGAGGTAGGCACTATGATATCGCGACGAGTGGTGGAACTGCTTTTTGGTCGCGATGTAGGGAGTGGCCCATGTCTAGCAATCCAATGCTTTCGGAAATTTGCTTTCGAGGTGAAGCCCTTGCCGCAATTTCCGTAGGGGCACTTATGAACCGTCGGGGCCAACCCTAAGATCGGTGTGAAATTTGGTACTTGATTGCTTTTATACGATTCGGGTAGTAAGTCGTTTCCACAGTTGGTCTCCGAGTCGCTCTCCGAGTCGGTCTGCGCGTCGCTCTGCGCATTACTCTTCGTGTCATTCCTCCAGTCATTCTCCGAGCCATTCTCTGTGTGCGAAGAGCTTCCGCTCCCTGTACGGTAGTGATGCATCGGTTGAATGTCCATCTTCTCGGAGCTTCAACTGGAAATAGAACTTGCGAGTCTTGGAAGTCGTCTGGGTGGGGTAGATTTCTGGTTCTCGGGAAAGAGAATTGCCTGCTTTGTGCTGCCGGCAGACGGCTTGCTTAAGAAGGCGAGGTGCTCTGTCTTATATCGAGTTAGTTCGTCCTAGTCAACAGTCTTGCATTCCTCCCTTCGCCTCTGTACCAATGAGCTAGCGTTAGCGCGTTTTTCCCCCACAAGCCATATCGAGGCCTTGCGGTGAACAGAGGCCACCAAAGAAGAGCACACTGGTGCTCATCCTGTCCAGGTCACGCGTCAAAGTTGACAAAGAGTGGTAGGCACTCGCCTGATCGGACTCGAAGGAATGAAAACATGTCTTGGTAATAGTTGGACCGAGAGCTCTGGTTTTCGTAGGCACCATTGATCGATCACTCGATACACAGTTCACAGGGCACTCTTCGTTTCGTCCAGCCTCGTCAGCCAAACTGGAGAAACCCACAAGAGCAAACATGTGCTAGTCAATGGAAAAGCATCAGCACAAGCACGCAAGGTTTCAATGGTAGATACAGGTGTTACCAGCCTTGGCTGAAGTCGTAAGCGGCATCCAGACCAGGAACCGACATTTGAAGGCAATGACGGACTAGACCTTCGCGATGTTTCCTGTTGTATCGACATGTCTGCCCCACCCCCGCAATTCGCTAGCGAAGCACGGATCACCAGTCATCCGCGAAAGTGTGGAGACGCGGCACTCGGGTTGACTAATCGCGCCGCTGCCCCTCTATATACGTACTGCGAAGGCGCGAACCGTTTAGGGAAGCCTGCACAGGACCGCTCCGAGGGGCCAAAGAAGGTTTGAGAGTGTCGCGACACACCAGCACGCTGCGCCAGTCAGTCTGTCGTATTCGGGTGCCACCCACCGTTGCTCAAGCCTCAAGCCCCAGGACTGCCGGTCGGTTCCTGTGTGGAGAGTGTAACGGCACGGATCACGTATTCTGTGGTTCCTGGCCGTTTGTGAACAGGTCCCTGGGACACTGGGACGGGCAGTCTAATTGACTTGATCCCGGTCGCTTTACCTGTCCTTGTCCTTCTCGGTCCAATTAACCTTTCCGAAGCTTCCCTCCTCCTCCCCTACTACTACTTCTCGACGACAACACACGTACACGAAGACACATACACACAACCCGATAAACAACGCGTCAAAGACTCGACGGGCCATACCGAGCCAACGCTTCCTCCTCCACGATACCCTCACATTGCGAACCTACCCAAATCCGAAGACCTAGCGTCGACAACAAGATGGTCTCAACACGATCCTCCTCCCGCGCCCTCTCAACCGGCCCCGAAGCCTCCCCAACCATCCCCTCAAAAGCCCGCGCCGTCGTAACAGCCGCAACAACCCACCCCGAAAACAAATCCACCCCGCAAGGCTGGTCCCACGCGCCAACCTCCCTCACCTGCTTCTGGCTCCTCGTCTCCCTGCCCCTCGTCATCTGGGACACGGGCTACGTCCTCCTCCGGCCCTGGACGATGCCCGGCGGCCACCTCCACTGGCCCGTCTGGGCGCCCTACAAGCTCTACGGTGAGGTCGACCACGTGTACGGGTGGAAGGCCTTCAACGCCGGCAACGGCTTCACCTCTGCGCAGGGCGCGCTGAACGCCGTCGAGACGGTCATGTATCTCGCCTACTACTGGTTGTACTTCTCGCGAGGACGCGCCGTTGACGGGCCGGCTGGGTTGAAGAAGGTTGTTGGTGGGAAGGCCGGCGCGCTGGCTATTGTTATTGGGTTCAGCGCGGCTGTGATGACGTTGAGCAAGACGGTGTTGTACTGTAAGCGCGACTCTCTTTCCTTTTGCTCCCGGAGCCCTGCGAAGCGATACTGTACTAACGACGATGATGCGACAGGGGCGAACGAGTACTTCTCTCGTTTTGACAACATTGGCCACAACCCCCCTCTGGACCTCCTCTTCCTCTGGATCATTCCCAAGTAAGCTTTTTCCCACGAACAGGAGAGGCGGGTTGCTGCACGGAAAGGAAGCTGACTTGAAATCGCGACTGTAGCGGCGCATGGCTTCTCGGCTCAGGCTACATGATCCTCTCCATGGGCGGCGAGATCGTCGACGGGCTGGCCCTCGCGTCAAAGACGACCAAGACTGAGTAATATCCGTTTGTTGGTATTTGCGACGCAGCGTTGAACTCTCAGCCTCTCGTATGATCGCATCTGTACAGGGACAACCGTGTACCCTTATTCTGTACATTCAACGCTGTAAAAAGCGCGAGCATTGCGCGAGCATGCTAGCCGTAGATGAAGGCCCGGAAGCTGAGTTGTATGGCAACGGTAAATATAGGACAAAGATAAATGGACATATGCAGTAATGTTTGAAATGACGACAGCCCCATTTACATCCCTCCTGAATGGGCGTCGAGCCTGATTCGATGCATCCTGTGAGCGATAGGTCGCGCATATTTTGCCATGTGCACATCCAACTCCGTGATGGCTGCATTCCTGCAGGTACCATCCGCAGAAAACGTCACGGGGCTGACGAGACAGGTCGTTGCTGTCAGCACTTGCGCCCATCGTACAAATATGATGTGCTTCACAGATGAACTGCGAATGGGAAGACAGGAAGCTTATGGAATACCAGCCGGTAGCAGCCTTTTTATCCTTTACAAACGTAGTGGTGTGTAGACACGTTCAGTCCAAAAATTGCCTCGTCTCATCGGACGTCATTTGTGATATGGAAAGTCACTGTTCAGGCGTAAGAAGCCCGTTCTCATCTCGTTCTCTTTTCTTCAGATTTTTCAGTGAGAATATTGTACAATGTGCCATAACAATCCAGGCTTAAACTCCTTCCCCAACCATATCGCTCATATCAATCATCGCCATGCGCAGGCCTGTATAAGGAGGGTGCGACAGGGTATCTCGTCATTTCCAAATCAATACATACAAAGAAAACAACACCAGTGGTAGCGTGCCACTACCATTCGTACATTCCGGCCGGAGTAGTACTCAGTACACCCAGCCGGTCTAGATATTCAGAGGGGAGCAGCTAGTAAGACCACCAAGGTCCTTGAACTGCTCCCACACAGGCTGCACATCCATCTGCCCCAATACCGGGGACTCATGAATCGGGATCGAAGACTTGCGGATCTGCAGGGGAAGAGGCTCCAGCTCATGACGGTGGAAGTCTGCCTCCTGCTCCTTAATCAGCTCCTCATAGTCATGAGCGTAGCTACCAGCGCCGCCCCCGATAACGCTGTGACGCCGGTTATTTACCGTCCACTCCGAAGAACTGGCACGGGGCGGCGTCCCCGCGAAGGAAAGCACATTTCTCATGCGCCGACGACCACGCAGAGGAACGGGGCTCAGCATAGGCGACTCCTGGTTCGGCCAATTCTTGCTCGGCGCATCGGGCGAGGTCGGCGGCGCCGTGGAGTCGATGGTCGCGTAGCTGTGACCACCCATCGAGGGAGCCTCAGAGGCGCCGCTGGACTCTGAGGAAGTCGAGAAGGAACGCGGTGCAACATGAGTCCGGGGCGAGACCTCTGCGGGAGGACCCTCCCACTTCTTGACAGCATTGGTGCCGTTGCCGTAACCGTGGACCACGATCTCGCAGTATGATGCCTTGCGGGGTGCCGGAGCACATTGCTCCTCCAGCTTACGGAAGATGCTGAGGGATCGTCGGAAGGGGTTGTTGCGGGACAAGCTCCTGCTCCGTGAGCGGGCCGGGGCCGCCGCGGGTGAGACCCCGCATGTTGACTGCCGACGGGAGGCTATTTCGTCGCGGCGGGATCTGGCAGTGTAGTCGACGTCTGGTCGAATCTCGATAGTCGGCGACACAACCACAGACGGTGTGCCATGGCAGCCCGTTGCCCAGTCCGTGACGGATTGCGATCGCTTAGTATCGACTGCGATGTCTGTCTGCTTGCGCAGGAGGGTTTGCAATTGGCGTCCCTCCTTCCAGGGCGGCAGCTTTTCACAAGACACTGCGAGGTGATAGTCCGCACCAGTGTCGCGAACTTCTGATGGCGCCTGTGTGCAGCTGAGGAGCACTTGGTACACCGCGTAAATCAGAATCCAGCGCACCTTGCGGGCGTCCACGAGACTAATCTTCTCGGCCTTATCGACGCGAATAAGAGGTGAAACGGAGTCTTCTTCAAACTTCCGGTAGGCGCGGACAAAGTCGTTGTCCAGAAGTGCTGGGTCACGCATGTTCATTGCCTTGATCATGGCACTGTGGGCCACTAGGCGTTGGTCAGGCTTTAGCTTGTCGCCTCGCGCGGTGTTCGCCAACCACTGTAGTGACATGCGACGGGATGCTTTGTCGCTGACAGTCTCGGGCAGTAATGGCAGCGGATGCCTCAGAGACTTGAAGTTGCATCGCTCATCGAATTCCTGGACGCTCTGCACGGCGCAGATCCCGCCTTGCGCAAGGAGCGGGCTGCTCTCGATTGAAGTGAACTCCTCGTCTACGAGCAAGTCATAAACGGCCTTGAAATCCTTGCACATGGTACTGAAAATCTCAGGGTCGAAGATGGTGCTACTGCGAGTGTCGAAGGACAATGGCGGGTAATAGCCAAACTTTGTCGTGTAAAATGATTGGATAAAGGATCGGAATCGGTCCAGGTGGGCACGTCCGCCTGCTGGAAGGCCAAGATGTGTCTCAGAGAGCTCCTCTTCCAGGAAGTTCTTAAGCATGCCACCTGCTTGACTGAGTCTAGAATTCATCTCAGTCCGCGCCCGTCGAATCAGCGTCTTAGAGACCGAGCCAATGTGCTATGTTCTATGAGTCAAACGTGCAGCCGTTAGAGATGAGCGAAACATACCTGATACTCGGGACTGTAGAAGAGCTCCTCGCTCATTCCAACGCAGTGGCTGAATGCGTCGACGTACAGGTCTCTCAATTGGAAGACTTCGGCCAGATGCAGCATAGCAAGTGCGTGTTGCGGCAGACCCTTGATGTCGTAGTAGCCCTCTTCATCTAAGTAAGAAGTGAGATCCGACACGTTGTCCTGTTCGTTGCCTCTGAACTCCGCCATGCTGTTGAGAAGGCCGATGAGTGCGGTGCCGAGGTGCTCGCCGACCACTGAGCGTCGGAAGATCCACGCAAAGAAATTTCTCGTTGCGAGATGGTAAGAAAATGCCTGTTCCTTGTCTGCCATTGGGGGTGCTGGAATGTAGAGCTCGATCCGCTCGTTGGGGTTGAGAGCATTCCACCGGTCCAAATCATCATACTGGTCATGGAATGAACCTGGCGTCTCAGGCATGTCGCGAGCCATAAATCTCTTGACAAACGGATGGCAGTTTGCTGAAAGCAAAGCACCGAATGGTACTTTAAATGCAGGTCCTCTGCGGGACTGCCCCTTGCCGTACAAGTGTACGAAGCAGTTTCCACCGCGAAACCATAATTCAGGGTCCTGAGACAACAACGTTAGCGAATAATCTCAAGGTCAAGAGACATCGCGCTAGCTGAATTTCTCTCATCACGATAGGAAGGATCATCTTACTCTTCTCAGATTATCCCAATCACTGCAAGACCTTGCTGCTCCGTCCCACCTCTTGACTTTTGAATTTTGAGGCATCCTTCCCTCGATAATAGGGTTCCCAAGCGTCTTAGGCGTCCAGCCTTGTGTTGATGTTGTTGACATTGTGCGAGTGGGTGGTAGAGACATTCGTTTTCGAGAATCTCGTCGACCGTACATTGTGAGACTTCAAGCGCGAGACAAGTCGCGGGATCAAGTACGTTGATATGGGCGATCGTTGAATAGCTCCCGTGACGGGAAGCCTTAGCACTCAGCTAAATGCGGCCAGAGAGCTTCACCCAGATTGAGAGCTGACAGCAGTGGATGGCGCCGATGACTGCAGAGGAGGTGTTCCGGACCGCCAATAGTCCACAAGAACCCCTGTCAGATCTGCGTTGATCACTGAAGTGATTGAGGTAGCTAGCGGATGTACCCAGTACGCCCGTAGCAGTGAACAATGACTTGAGATCGTCGCTTGTCCACAGCCTTGTCGAACCTGGTCGAAAGCAGCCGGTCCGGATGAGCAAAAGAGCTGTGGTTGGATGGGGAAATGGACGCCGAAAACCTTACAAAACGTCTTCGGGTGGGCGTCTGGATGGCTTTATGTCACTTGTCCCGGATCAAGAACTGACTTGACCCAGAATCCGGGACTGGGCTGCGTCCTGGCAAAGACCCGCCAGCTTGCCCACGGTCCGAGCTGCCTGTCGTAGAGTGTCGAGTGACGCGGCGGGAGACAGAGGGATAGCTCCAAGCCATGTTTTAGACCGGGCCGCCACTAGAGCGATGGGTGAACCCCTCAGTCCGGACCCTACCCTGGTCTGCAGCTTCTTCGAGGACGGCCAGACAAATGTGCCTGTCATCCACAGCTCTGATGCGCTGGCAGTCTCTTCAAACTTCTCAGACTCTGTGCAGCAGCATACGCATACAGGCGTAGTGAGTCTGTTCCTGAGGAACACTGCTGCTGCAGCATCCGTCAGCTCCAGGCTGTGCCACTGCAGGCTCCCCGTCCGTGAGCCGACTTCTCGCAAAAAAGGACGGCGAGAGGAATGATTTTGCCTTTCAACGGCGACGTATGATGTCTGGAGGTCTCAAACAGTCTCTGCGTCTCCACAAATGCTGTTGTGACGGAACCCTAGGTAGTCGACGTTGAAGTGATCGGCAAGGCGCCAGATGTGATTTGTTTCCTCGCTGGTATGAGCATTCTTGCGTATGCAGTCCCTTCTCCCTGTGACATTTGGGGAATGCTAGTGATAGGGTGGTGATGCAAAGCGTCGATGCTGGCTTGCCTCTGCCCACCATCAGCCCAAACTCCGGGGGCATGTCTTTGGGGATCGCCGTCCTCGATGCATCCTTCGGCGTTGGCTTGCATCGACAAAGAAGCTCAATGATTGGTCAGAGTCGCGTCCCGCTTGCTCGATTGAGCAATGTCTCATGAAAATTGGCGACTAAACCCCCGGGAGCTGGGCTTCCCTTTGCTAATTGTCTTGGGACGATCGCAATCGGCTTTCTTCTGCTGAATCATCAGTCACACGGCGGCCAAGATGTGAAGTCATCCCAAGGTGATATAACGGCCACGATCGCATCCGGGAGGTGTGGATTGAAATTGACCGTCTTCATCTTGTCGAGAGGCAACATTGAACCTGGGTCTTGCACCCACGTAGGCCTGGTGATAGACAGCATCGGGACCAAAGAACGTCACCCCTCATGAGGGTATTCGCCACGGCGGGAAACTCCATGATGTGGATGGGGAATCCTGAAAGGTCGGCCGCCATGGACGCTCCATCGTCGCTAGATCAGTCCGCTTTCCGTAATTACTGTTTGTAGTACAGATAGGTTTAACTTCGTGCCTCTCCGTCTCTCTCACTTGCGACCGATATTGTGCTACCGAACCAGACAGTTGCTAGTGATGGCCGGTGCTCGGGATCTACCAGGATAGACCAAGTTAGAGAACCATCGCCATGGAACGATGAGCGTGCGTTTGGGTTCCCTAGCTTCATGCCGTCGGCCGACAGAAAAACCCTCTTTCCCGTGGTTGGGGCCAGCCCCAGGACTGTTGCTGGCCGCGCTCTCTCGACTTCAGATAGATATTTTCCGACCCGAGATTTCCATCGCCGGTGTGCCTCGCGCAACAGATTCGACGAAAGCTGCGAGTTATTCGGGACCCAAAACACTGGCGTTGACTTTCTGCAAGAAGGACATGGCCACTTACACCCATGCACAGTCATCGACGCCTTGACGGGCCTCTGCCCTGCGTGGAACAGCGGCTCCAAGAGGGGATGCAGGGCATCTGCAAGGCAGAAGCTGCGCTGACCACACTCGTCCAAGTCCAGCCATCCCTCATGCGGGGCAACAGTCATCTTTCCAGAAATCGGCTCAGGGTCGTGAGGCACAAAGGAGTTCCGGAGGCGGATCCCACCGCCTAGCAAGGGCTCCTGTCCACCACCGGACCGGAGGCCAGACAAGCCCAACCATAACCCATGTCCTCTCAGCCCTCGCTCGCTTCGGAAGGGCTTGCACGACCCAGACCCCCGCGGCTGGCTTTTGGCATCCTGTCGCACTTGAGGAAGTCTGGACCGCTATCAATTAGCGCAGCGCCGGGCCGCAACGAAAACGTCGAAGCTGAAGAAAGAAGACCCAGCCCAGTGGGACTAAGGTGAACGGTAAAAGGAAACCGCAGACGAGTCGGAGTACGCCAAGCGAAGCTGGCCGCCGGCATGGCGCACGGCAGAGAGAAGCTTAAGACAAGTGCAAGTCTTATAATCCAGATGCGGGAAGCCTCTCAAATCCCCAACCGGAGACACCGAAATCTATCGTTGAGGACATGAAGCCCGTGGCGAGGAGTGAGGTGACAGTCGTGACAGCGTCCTCAGGGCTTTCTTGGCGAGAAATCGACGATGGTTTGACAAGAACCGGTTCTCGGTCTCGCGTGGGTTTGACAAGCTTGAAGCATGTTGATCAATAATGTCCGTCCAGAGAGAGAGTTTTCTCGGTTCAATAGGCGATTTTCCCATGCAGTAGAGCGCAATAATAGGCGATGGACTGAAGGCTAACAGCAGCCTTCGGAGGGACCAAGCTGAACTTCCATGTAAGTCCTGAGTCTGGAGAGCCGAATTGGAGGGTGGAATCATTCGAGGCCGCTTACGTAAGGGCTTATCTGTCAGTGGGTAATCTTATCGATAAAAAGAGGCTCACCTTCTTATCGGTCTTATCAGCCCACACTCCTGGGCTCTGGTCGCGCGGGATTTCGGTGAGGAGGAGCATTGTCGCGTCCGGGAGACAGCTCCGTGCAGACTCTCAAACGCCCTTCCTCGAGCCTTTCTGCGCGGCACAGTCGCCCTCCTCTTCTCGTGGCAAACCATACACTCTTCAATCCCGGAATTTTCTCCGCATAGCATTATGTCGGAGCGAAAATGGCACCTCTGACCCCCTACACCTACATCCGCTGCCCCTGCTCCGAGACTCACCAGTCCAGCGAGGACGGGTCGTCAACGCCGGGAAGCCCAGAGGACGATGAGCGGACATTCGACCCGCGCGCCCCGCGCGCCAACTTCAGTCTTTATCCTTTGGAGCATCTGATGTACTGCGAAGACTGTCACCAAATTCGGTGCCCGCGATGCGTCAATGAGGAGATTGTCACCTACTACTGCCCCAATTGCTTGTTTGAGGTCCCAAGCAGCAACCTCAAAAGCGAAGGCAACAGGTATGCGCAGGGTTTGCTTTGGTTGAGAGTTCCGGCGTTGGCTAACACTATCGCAGGTGCACACGAAGCTGCTTCCAATGTCCCGTCTGCGTTGGTCCCCTCGCTGTTACGGCTCTCGATACTCCGCCCGAGAGCAACCTTCTCACGGCTGACGGAACGGCTCCTCAGGGCGCTTCCTACGTGCTGTCATGTTCATACTGTAACTGGAGCTCAACCGAAATTGGAGTCAAATTCGACCGACCCAATGGCATCCACGGGCAGTTGGCCAAGCTGCAGAATGGAGGCCAGCCCAAGCTGACTCCCAAGGAGCACAAGGAGAGGAAAAAGGAGAGCAATGGGGAATACCACTTGAACCCGGAGGACATGGATGCCGAACTGCAGTTTGCGCAGCTCAAGTCCTTCTACCAGAACCAGATGGCCGGCTCGAACCCCTCAGCGGGTGGGCTATCATCACTAGGTGATCTAGGCCTCAACTCGCCTGGCTCACTCTCACGCATCATGAGTCTATACACTGGGAACAACTTTGGCAATAAACAGGCTCGCGGTAAGGTGCAGATCATGAGGGAGGCCGTCAGTCCTGACGAGGGCTTGAAGACCACCGACCTGGACGAGTCGAGAGAGATTGAGAAACTCAGACATACGCATCCCGACGACACAACGACTCTAGCCCAGAATTGCCTACAGCAAGACCACGTACGCTTCCGTGACCAGCTCCGGCCCATCCCCTATCTCCTCAGAACCAAGCGATCCAAGAGATGCCCGCTGTGCAGACACATCATCAGCAAGCCGGAAGCAAAGATCTCCAACACCCGGTTCCGCATCCGCCTCGTGGCCGGCAGCTACATCCCCACAATCACCATCCGACCGCTGCAGTCGGAGGTCCAGAACCTCCCCTCGACCGCTCGGCCGCCAATACCCCAGGAACTGTGGCTTACTCCACTCAAGCCCGTGCAGTATCTCCTGACCTTCAAGAACCCCATCTTCGAGACGGTCAAGGTGTCGCTGGCCACCCCGTCAAGCACGCCTGGGCGGTTCGCCAGCACCGTGACGGTGCTTTGCCCGCAATTCGAGATTGATGCCAACACGGACATGTGGGACGATGCCCTCAAGGATGACGGCGATAAGGAGCGCAGGAGAGGGGAAGAGGGCGGGATGCAGCAGGCTGAGGTGGGCAAGATTTACGAGCGCGGCCGCAACTGGGTGAGCATCGTGCTGGAGGTCGTGCCGGCTTCGTTGAGGCTTGAGCAGCAGCCAGGTGGTGATAGTGCTTTGCGGGAGGACGAGGATGTGTTGGAGATACCCATGTTTGTGCGCATCGAGTGGGAGACGGAAGCTCAAGGCGACGTCGGTACTGCGACAAGCAGGGAGAAGGAGGCGAGGGAAAAGAGGGAGCTGGCCTACTGGTGTGTCTTGGGAGTTGGACGCATCAGCCAGGACTAGACTAATGTCAAATGAGAAATGATACCCCCAATTCCTTTATATATCAGGCAATGGCTTCAAGCACGATGGACATAATCACGAAGAGACGGGAACAGATAGTTAAGAAGGAGCGGTCAAGTGTTTTGGTATATGCATTTTTTGGGCAGCCTGTAATGGAATCGCCCAAGTTTATATCCCTGTAGACGCCAGACCCTTTTGATCAACCAGTCATTGCCATGCCTTCATTGCAGCAGACTAAATGCCGAACCCATCATTGACCATGATTCCTTTTTTGATTTTTCACCAAACACCCGCCCAATGCGCAAGACACTAGATACGATAATCTAGTACTCGGCGGAGCCGGACTGGGGGAACTCGAAGGTGACACCGCGGCCGGTAAGCTTGCGGTAGACCTCGGAGTAGGTGTCGAGGCGGTAGTCAACACCGCCGCGTTCCTTCTCGTCGAGGATGACCTTGAGGAGCTTGGAGCCGTCCTCCTTGGTGCGGAGGCGCTTGCCGACGATCTCGACGGGGTAGACGAGGTCGGTGAGGATGGCGTCGTGGACGGCGGTGAGAGTGCGGGAGCGGGGGCGCTTCTGGGTCTGGTTGTTGCGGGAGCGGGCGGAGCGCTTGGGGCGGGGCAGGATGCGGCGGGAGGCCAGGATCAGGACGTGGCGGTCGGAGAACTTCTTCTCGAGCTCACGGGTGAGGCTAGGGATGATCTTAGTATTGTACAGAGTAGGTCTGGGAAGAGAGAGGGAGAAACTTACCGCTGCTGGACGCGGTGGAAGCCCTGCAGGGAAGGAACGGGGACAAAGATGGCAATAGCCTTCTTGCCGTGGCCGACCTCGATCTATAGGAAGATCACAAGTCAGCATGCGAGCTCCAGGACGATGCCTTGGACCGCTTCCCGTCCTGTTCCTGAGATTATCATTCTTTTCAGCGTTCAAATCTCCGCCGCCACGGTGAAGCTGAAGACACCAACGATGGACACCTCCCAAGACTGGAACGCGCGATGCCAATGCCAGCAACTTCTTTCCCTTTAGTCCTCTTCAATCCTGATGTGTTTCAATCGAGAGAAAGGCTTCGGGGATTCCATTGCTTCGCACCGCGCTCGTCAATTGGGTGGGGTGGTGCCCATGTTCGTAGCTCTTCGTGCTTGGATTTCCGTGGCGGCTGGGAACAGGATTTTCGATTCCGGAGAATTCGCGGGTTCGGAAGTCTTCAGGACTTTAGGATTGTCGCTTTCAGGTAGTTCTCACCTCGCGGGCAGAGACGATCTGCAGAGGGCGGAGGGCGACCTTGAGGTCGGCGGTGTTGCTCTCGAGGTCGTACAGAGCCTGGGCAATGTTCTGCTCCAGCTCGGAGGGGTTGGCCCGCGAGGGGCTGTTGGCAGCGATCTTGTTCAGGGCGGCGGACATCTTGACTGTTGTCGTGGGGTGGTTGACGGTCGGGTTAGTCGATGCTGTAACGGACGGGGTCAAGAAGAGAGAAAAAGTTCACAAAGTCGATCGCGGCAGACCACACGGAATTCGAAATGCGCCGTCAGAATTTCCGGTGGGTGGGTCCTCCCGGGTGATTGGGGTTTGTAAACCCTGGGGTGGTCTGTGCCCATCGGCATCTTTCAGTGGTTTTTGGAAGCCTCTGAGTGGACCGTCAAGCCCGCCATCGTATCCACCCTCGAAAGTGCGCCAGTCTTCTTTTGGTTTCGGTGAATCGTTCACCGTGAAAAGGGCTCGGTGAGATCTCCAGCATCGATTTGGGTGATGATTCCCATAGCCCACCTCGGCTTTCTGCATTAGAGCTTTTCCATATGAGACGAGTGATTGAATCACCTTGGGAAAGTACGCTGAATCTTTGTTCATGACTCTCATACATCTTGGCTCTGCGGCGTTGGTGGTGAGCATAGATTGATGCCTGCCTTTGAGACATAACCGCAAGATGCAACAGGAAAGCGTTTAGTAGCGAATGTTCCCCTGTCGCTGGCCTCGAACTCAAATTTTGAAGATGATCCATGATGAACCAGGCTCTCACTTCACTATTATGTCTTTCAAATGCAAGTTTTGCTTTATGGAACATCTTCAATGATTTTCTTGGGTAATTATCTGATTGTTCTTTTTGGATATGGGTATTATTATGTTGAATTAAGATTTAGTTTGCCGCCCATGCACACCTCAAGCAGAACTAAGTGAATGTGTGTCAAACTGATAGCCATACAATCTGTGTGTCTGTCATTCTTTCAGTGGTAACAATTATAGTCTCACATCATGGTCTGCGCCCTCTCGTTTCTCTCTTGCCTACTCATCTCGTTACGGAAGACATTACCCTCCGAAGGCGGAGGCGGTCTCGGCGGCGGCGGCATCATTTCAACACCCCGATCAGGCGACGAGAACGCATTGTCTCCAAGCCCAATCTTGACGTCAGCCGTTCTCTGGCCACGGCTCTTGCCGACACCGTAGCCTCCGCCGCGGGAGGAGAACATGCCCTTTCTGCGGCCGTACCACCACACGAACCAGCCGATGCCGACCAGTGAAAGCACGCCAAAGACGATGGGGAGAACGATACCAAACACGTTGGGTCCGCGGCGTCTCTGGTTGCTGTTGTCGTTTTGTGGCCGGTTGACGATGCTGACCTTGGCTCCTGGGTGACGGGCGGTGATGGAGCCGTTGGTCTGCGGGAGGGCGAGGAAGATTTGGACGGTGAGAGATTCGTTGGCGGCCATGTTGTAACCTACCGCTGCCCAGGCGAAGTGGCCTTGGGATGCGGGGAGCATTTGGGAGGTAAAGCCGTGGCCTGGGTCGATGGCGTTTGTGACGCCGTAGTCACCCTGGACTTGGACCATTGTATTGGGCAAGGGGAAGAGACTGGTGTCCCATGTTACTAGATCCCGTTAGTGTTTGTTTGCAAGTCGAATTCACTTTGTGAAGGAGATGCTTACTCCAATAGGTCTTGCCTCCATCAACCTTGGTATCGGCCTTGGGAGAGCAAAAGGGCTGGTTGACGCCGTTGGCTCCCGCAGCCTGGTTGCATGAAAGGAAGGACCCGGCGCCGTTGGCATCGGCCGTGGGGAGAGTAGAGCTGCCCGTGAAGGCAGACGTGGTCTTGCCGTCGTTGACGGTCGGGGTGATGGTCTTGGCTGCGCCGTCGGCTTGGACCGTCACCCAAGGTCGAAGGGCATCATTGCTCTGCCGAGGAAGGATGGCGGCGTTGATTGCTTGTGATACGGCCAAGACTGTGGCGGCCAGGCCGAGGCCTCTTGAGAAGTCCAAAGCTACCATGACTTTATTCGTATACCAGAGAAAAGACTCGTTTACCAGAACGAAGGTTGTATTATAATAACGTGCCAACTGGTGGCATCTATGAAGGAAATGAAAATTCACTCGAGGAGCAAGTCAAAGTCAGGGAACGTAAGTGAGGGATTGCCATGGTTATGTACCAGGAATCAGCACTGGACATTGGTATGCAAGAATGCGACGACTGCTTATCATGCGTGACTTGCGCTCACGGGACGCCTTGTTTCCTCGTCTTGAAACGGTGATGAGTTTGCCTTCAACCTGAGCGACCTGCAATGCAACCAGGAAACTTCGTGGCAAGTGTGCTGCGAGTAAGGTGAAGTACTTCATCTTCAATGTCCTGTCACTCTAGGCAGTGAACATCTTTTGGGATCTCAACGTCTCGGTTGTGGTTCTTTGGCTGCCGTACATGCTGCCGTCTTTCATCGTGACAGCAACTACTAACCGCCTAGGATCGAAGGATGTGCCCGTAGCTCTGTGAGGCTCTTGGTGGATGACAAGACGAACCAGTGGTGGCGTCGGCCGAGAAAGGCAACAAGCTTACCGGCGCCAGCACACTGACAATGCAGGGGTTCCCCCCTGGTTCCGGTTTCAAGAGCGAGAAGCAGTCTCGTTTCTCACCGGACTGAGTGATCAGATCGGGTGCGCAGAGTGGCTCTGCTGGCGAGACCCTTGGGCGTGTTGGTTGCGTGCCGTCGTGATGGCCCAAATTCCGGGGACCGTTGGGGCTTGAGCTGCTCAGAGGGATTTGAGTGATGAAGGGAGGACGGTAACATGTGTCGGCACTGTGCCCATGGAGGTCCTGGCGCTTGCACATCCCGCTGGGTCCCCTTGATGCGCTCGTTCACACGTCCGCGGCGACCCGTTGAGTTTTGAGGTAATGGGGGGTATCATCTGCAAGGTTCGGCACTTTGATGGGATTTCTCTGGCGAAGCGAGTTGGTGCTTCAGATGGGACGGGTTGGCGACCGGGCCAAGAGGGGCAACTGCCGGTGCCATTTGGTGCCGGATCATCGGGATTTGTGGAGACACCCCGGGCATTCTTCGGGGGCACAACGGCCGGGTTTTCGGGATCGTGCCGCACTGATGCGCGGCTAGGCTTGGCTAGCCGGGAAATAGCCTGCGGGTGTTTATTTCTCTGTCTGCCTCAAGCAAACTCGGAAGATGACCCCGTATCTGCACATGCCAATCGCGGCTGAAAGACTCAATGGAGGCCAGCCTATGTAAGGAGAATTGGCCGTCGTGGCTGGAGTATAGGCCGGATAATATCCCGTCGGGTGTTGAAAGCCAAGAGATCGAGAGTGGCAGTTGAAACTTAGCAGTCGAGATGATTGAAACGTGTGTGGCCATTGCTCTATAGCCTGGCGGGATCATCGCTGCTCTGCATCCCATCATAAGGTATTCGAGGATAAGTGGAAGATAATCAATCAGATCTAGCCATCTGAGATCGATCATTCCCGCCCCGTTGCTCCTTGCCTTTGACTGGGTACATGTGCAATCAGAAGCTAGATCATCAACCTTTGCTCATCCGTTTCGCCAAGATTACCATCGCATCTGCCGGCATTAGCATTTCTCCCCCGGCTCTTTTCCCTTTTGCACTGTATTTCTATTGAGGAATTGAGTCATCCACCGTGGCTGAGGTCCCCATCCACGATGATCTTGACCCAAGTTGAACAGCAATTAGCCTGCCCGTCACCCCAACAACCCGCCCGGAGCGCCGGACTATCGAGAAGGAGGCCGCACCGTCCACGCACCGTCCGCGACACCGTCCTGAACGCTGAGGTGCGCAGTGACGTCTTTGTGGTTCCTCTGTGGTCTCTGTGGCCCTCTGGTAACTAGCGGTAGCGCGTGCAGCCGCCAACGGTGCGCGATCGCCGGAGCTTCCCAACAAATCTTCCGTGGGAAGAAGGAAAGGTGCGACATTTCCTTCATCTTGGGTTTCCTTGGCTGCCATTGCTCCGATCTGACAACCTCCACGCCCGCCCGCCAGCTCAAAGGTCCGCTTACCTGCAGCAAACACCGAGCTACATCCTCCATTAGGACTCCTCCATTAGCTTCGCACTCTCCTCTCTCGATCTTTCCATAAATAAATCCCCTCTAATGTTTAAAGCAAGCCCATTCCCGCGCTCCCTCCCTTCCCGCCTCTTCTCCTCCCCTGTGCAACCTTCACGTCCTCTTCTCAGATTCACCAACACCACCTTTGGATCTCAGCATCAACACCTAAACAACCACCGTACCTCCAGCTTCTCCCACATCGCCTATCAACGCGCACCGCCATCATCGTCATCGTCTACCCCTCCTTCTATCAGACCCGACCGCAAGATGGCCGAAAGCGACATTGAGAAGTACCTCAAACAGACGCACGACCGCGTCTTCGAGAACAACCGCAAATGGGCCGAGGAGAAGAAGAAGCAGGACCCCAACTTCTTCGTCAGCCTGTCCCAGGGCCAAGCTCCCGAGTACCTCTGGATCGGATGCAGCGATTCGCGCATCCCCGCCGAGCAAATCACCGGCCTCGAGCCCGGTGAAGCCTTCATCCACCGCAACATTGCCAACATGGTCAATAACATTGACCTCAACGTCATGAGCGTCATTAACTATGCCGTCCGCCACCTCAAGGTCAAGCACATCGTCGTCTGTGGCCACTACGGATGCGGAGGTGTTAAGGCCGCCATGACTCCCAAGGACCTCGGTCTGCTCAACCCCTGGCTGCGTAACATCCGCGACGTCTACCGCCTGCACGAGGCTGAGCTCGACGCCATCAAGGAGGAGGATGCTCGCTACGATCGGCTCGTCGAGCTCAACGTTCTCGAGCAGTGCCGCAACGTCATCAAGACGGCTGCTATCCAGCAGTCGTACGCCAAGAACAAGTTCCCCATTGTCCACGGCTGGGTCTTTGGTTTCAACGACGGTCTCCTCAAGGACCTGGAGATTGATCACGAGAAGATGCTGCACGACGTTCAGAAGCTCTACCACCTTCCCGGTGCCGACTTCTAAGTTGCGACCGACCGACCGACCTACCTTGGGAAGCTGTACGCTGTCCCAGTGCGGGGTCGAATGGGACGGGAGAGATGGGATGAGGAGGGGTGGACCGGAGCGTTCGCCCACGGGTGACTCACGGATGGAGTCTCGGCTCTCGACGGCTACCGTTTGTGTGCGCGCGCTGCATGGCGCTCATCGCGACATGGGCAAAATTTTCTTGTTGAGGGCGGCATCTTCCACACCCGTTGCAGATCCGGATGGGGTTGGTTGGCAATACTCTTAGGTTCTGACCGAGACATGCCACCCCACCACAACCGTTCATCCGGTTTAGCTTAGTGGGAACCTGGAGCTGTCAACGAGCCGGGGACCCCACTACCGTGCATCTCCGAGGGAGGAAAGATTGGGAGGTTTGTGGCGGTAGAGATTGGTTATCAAACAGCTGTCACCGGCGGGATTGTATCGGAGTTGAGGATTCGAGTTTTTTTCAATGGGATGCGGGTGCTCTTGGGGACCGGAGCAGGTTTGGTGAAGAAACGAGGTGCACAAAGCCAAAAGACTTGATTCTTGGAGCTGGCAGTCTTTTCGGAGTAGGACATATCAAGGGAAAACGCAAAAATAACACTTTATTACCCATCGCCCTTTCTCTTTACTGAATATTTCGCGAATAATGTCTGCCACATCACTGCGCCACAATGGTCGATCCCGTTGGAAACAATCGCAGTTTCTGTCTACCAATCAGGTTGTCTAGGTAAATCTTCGACTACCTTACATCAGCGTAATTTATAAGGTGGCTGATATATACATCTACAAGGTGATTGGTAGTATGAAGCAAACTTCGAGATCGGTTTCCTTCACATCTTCGTCTATACCTCGTGAAGATGAATGACATTCCTAGCCGCTTCACCGTTAGATAAACCATGTTACTACGCAGGAAACGGAACGACTCACCACGAAACGTTCCAGGTATGTCTCCCACCGAGACTCTGGCACATCTTCTTGCTCCCCGTGTTATACGGCGCCACGTCGGCGGACGCCCAACCATCGGCGCCGTACTCGCTCGTACCTCTCTTGATCAACTTCGACGCCAGAGCCTTCGCGTAGCCTCTCTGTCGGTAAGGTGGCTGAGCGGGGTCTGATGTTAGACTGAAAGATCATGATTGAAGAGTATTGAAGTATTCTCTTCGTGTTGGGTTTGGGTATTTTGCACAACTTACCTCGCAGTGGAGACTTGATAACGATGCATCGGTGCCTACGCAGGAGTTAGAGAGTTATGATGCTGCCGAGGAGCGGTGGGTGATGTATGTAAACAGATCGTGGCGGGAGCGATGAATGTAAGACGCCTTGCGTATCTAGAACGGATTGAAAAACTCACCGAGGAATGACCATGCGATAGGCGTTCCATCCTCTAGTTTGAGAAACAAACTGGGCCACGACATCAACGTCTTTCTATCTAGTTGTCAGCCATTGTGTCCATCTCTGACAAGTTCCAAAACAACTTGACAAAAAGAAAGACACAGGGAGGCCGATAAGAACTCACACTTGACGCGGAATATCCGTCCTGGAAATCACAATCTCACAGTCCCTCTCCGTAGCCGGGCCCCACGTGGCTCCCTCGGGCAACGTCACACGGTCCTCGAAATCCGGAATGTCATTGACGCGGAACAGCCATTTCTCATACTCGTAGTCCTGGCGAGGTGTCACGCGCACGCCGGCTCGGAGCATGGCGTCTCGCGTGGGTGTGGCGAGGGTTCCGACGAGGCATGCACCGGGAAGCGTTCTATTGTCTGGTTGTTGTTTGCTCACTTGTGTTACAGCATCGAGGACTGCTGCGATTTGGGATTCGGCTGTTTTCTTGTCCGCGTCCGCGAGAGTTTTGTCGGGGGCGTTTTCGACTGTTGAGTACATGAAGAGTTGGGTTTCTTTGGTGCTGCCGAAGTCGAGGTATGCTGCGCAGAAGTTCCGTGGCTCTTGACCTGATGCATCGGCATCTTGTTGCGAGGCAGTAGAAGGGAGTGGTGCGTCTGAAGCTAGGATGATGCGGGCTGTTGGGCGCATGCCGTCTTTGAAGCGGGTGAATTGGAGGCGGCGGAGGAGGACGAGGGAGTTTGGGAGGTGGGATTCCAGGAGAGGGATGAGACCCTCCGGGACGGAGGTATGTACCGTTGCCATTATGACTGTTGAGTCTCAATACTCGTCTACGTGGTGTAAAGTAGAGCGTGGTTCTCGAGGGTTGTTTCTAGACTTGTATGTGATGATATTGTGTGCTGCAGCAATGATGTGAGAGATATTTGAGGTGCTGAAATCGGTGGATCAAATATCCGCCATTAGTAGCTGCAGTGCATTAAATTTCAGCGCTGCAGCTCTATGATAGCTCGCGATTGAGGGTGACTCATATTCGCGACTCAACTTACGACAACGCCCGTAATATGAAACCGAAGGAGGAAAACTCATGATCCGTACGAATGCCTTCCTGTCAACGCGACCTCACCAGAATTATTATCAAGTTCGGCTGAGATCTTGTGGAGCCACTGGCTGATTCAAATCGAATGAGTTCATGAGAGATGCCGCCGAGAATATTTAAAGGAGGTCATGCAGATTTCAACAGTGGTGTCGCAAATGGGAAGTGTTAAGTTAACTGCAATATGTCTTCGGGCTCATGAGCTGTGGATAAGTAATGTGAAATGAAGAGGTGAACTTCATTACCCTTTGAAGTACCTGGGCAAGTGCAATTACTAGGGAACCGAATCTCGCATTCACCCTTCGGTCACAGCCTCCAGAAATACGAGAAAACCGAAGTAAGCCACACTCGATGTGGGTAATGTGATCTTCAGAACCGGCGATCGGGTCTTTGCTGGTTGCGTGGACTGGTGAAGGTTCGGGTCTTTTTCAAAAATGGTCGCCTTCAACTCACTCTCTTTACCCTAAGGACAAGCTTGCAAGCATTACTCATGACCCCCTTCTCGTCGTGGTACAGCCGTAAGCCCACTTGCTGCGCAGTGAAGATAAAAGGTACAATGTAGTTGTCATGATGAAACTCAATTTGCGTAGGCAAGATATCAAGAATTGCTCGAGGTGATATGCCAAAACACCATGTAGACGGGATCAAACATAATCGCCGAATCCAGTCATTGGCTCAGTGAGGGACCAGTCCATTTGGGCCTCGAATGATATGCCCCACAAAGGGACCGCTCAGTGAAAATCTCATCTGCAAGGCTCTCCAACTCCTCATCGTCTGCTTATCACATCGGCCTAATATCTTCAGCAAAAGCAGGATAAGCAAGAATCGAAAAAAATGACTAGCTACGATCGCGACGTCGTCGTCAACTGCCTCAAGCGGCACTACGAGCTGCTGGTGCGCATGGGCTACATGGACGTTTCAGCCATCGAACTCCCTCCCGCCGCCGGCTGGAGCGACACGGAGCTCCGCGTGGATGCTCTCCGGGCCATGGGCCGCTCCGAGACCGTCATTGATCTCCTGCGGCACATCCCCTTCGTCCACGAGAACGAAGAGTCGGACCCCGTCGAGATTTATACCGAGACGTTCCCGCTGCGGTATCTGCGCGACGGGCGGTGGTTCGGCGGCGCCAACGGGATTCACGGCGACGGCGCTGAAGTGTTTGCCAACACGGCGCTCTTGGACCTTGGCTTTGCGCCGTTTGATGGGCCCGTGCCGACGGACATGGTCTCGTTGACGCACGCGGACGAGGGAATTTGGTGGTTGATCGATACGAATCAAGGTCAGCTGGACTATGCGCAGAGCTGTTTTGGTTCAAAAGTGCTCTGTGAAGCTGACGCATAGGCCATCACAGGATGCATCTACCCTTACGGGACCGAGTTCGACAAACGCGAGGAGGACGTTCCCGCAGACAAGCAGTGGCTTGTTGTGGACCCGGTCCCCATCCAGGCTTACTTTGACAAGATCTATGCCCAGGTCGGCAACTTGGATGTTGTGCCAGCGCCCCGCTCTGGGAAGTGGGAGGCGAGAGTTGTCGAGGGGTATACCGAGGAAGGCCAGGTGAGTTCATCAGCAACAGGAAACGTAGACTCGTGACTGACCAAGACATTTCCTCGTGTTGTACAGGAGATCAAGCGACTGTACGTCGAACACGGATGGCCCAATGCTTTTCGTAGAGAAGATTTTGTTCAGGCCGTTGAGAGAACTCGGGCGGCGTTTATCGAAGCTGGGCTGGGACAAGATGATGATGACGAGGATGATGAGATGACGGGCTAGATAGACCAGACTTTTGGACATGGCTTTAGTCAAAAGACACGAAATAATGAATTGGCCAATGATAGAGACCTAGTGATGATTTTTGCGCACGGCCATGCTGGTGGGTTTTCGTTCCTGAGCCCAAGATCGATCACAGCGATAGCTGAACTCAAGAGTGTGCCTGAATCCCTCAACCCAAGAGAACAGTGATAACAGATATCGGATCGCGGAAGATGGGATCGGGTGACGGAAGTTTCTGGCATCAAGACTATGTTATCATGTCCTGTCTCATATCCTCTCTCAACAACACAGCCATCGTCGACCCCACAAATTCAAGCCGGAGCTCCCCATCTGTGTCGTTGACCAGCATCCTGGACGGGGAGGTTGGGCCCATCAATCAAGGAAAACATTGCGGGGCCCCTAGGTGAATATTTCGTTAGCTGATTTAGTCATTCACGCGTCTTATCACATTAAATCACTTTCAACTGGCTGCTTACACTGAATTCACTGATATCACTGAGAAACCCCAGGGTCCCCGGACCCCAGATGTGAAGGCCGACGATATCGGAGCGACCCCGACTTTGTTTTCCCCTCGTTGAATGACATCGATCCGCGCCATTCTAGCGTGCTCGTTGCCCCAGTCGCTCGGGACTTCTCCGCTCTGAGGGCTCTGCGGGTGCCTGAGTCAAGGGTTCTAGCTCTGTTAAACCTCTCATCTTCACTGATCAATGCTTCGAATGGGTTAACGCCGTCTCCGTCGAGCGGCGAGAGGTTGCTTTCTGAGCGGGTCGCTGGGAAATTGTCTACTCGATAGCAAAGAGAGGAGGAGGGGCAAAGCACCGACGAGGGGATTCGAAAATGCGTTTAAAGCTCTGCGATGGCCGGTCCTGCCTCTTAGCAGTGGTGTGCTCTCTTGCTACCATCTTTCCTTGCGGTCAAGCAGCAGCAGCCCCATTCGGAGACGAGGGATCGAGCACGTCGTCAAATATGAAGTTCTCAACGTCCTTCAACACGCTCTTTGCGGCGTCGCAAGTCGCCATCTCGCCCGCCACCGCGTACAACCCAGTTGAACTAAAGGGCTACGGCAAGTTCACCGGCACCGTCGTCAACTCGACCTATAGCGGACGCGCTCTCCCCGCCCCCGTAGACGCCTGGCTCGGCATCGACTACTCAACACAGCCGGTTGGCGAGGGCCGCTTTAACCCCGTAACCTGGCCCGCGTCCTTCAACGGCACCAAGGCGGCGACAAAGTACGGCAAGACCTGCGTCCAGGACCCAACCTCGACCGATGTCAGCACACAAGATGAGGCCTGCCTCAACTTCAACGTCTACCGTACGCGCGGCATCCCGCTCGACCAGAAGACACCCGTCCTGGTCTGGATCCACGGCGGCGCGTTCTACGCGGGTAGCTACAAGAGCTTCGATGGCGCTGCGTTCGCCGCATCTTCAAAGGAGCCAATCACGGTCGTCAACTTCCACTACCGCATCAACTCGTTGGGTTTCCTGCCGTCTGCTCTCTTCGACGAAGAGGGCCTGCTGAACCTCGGCATGCGCGACCAGCACTTCTTCCTCCAGTTCGTGCAGAAGCACATCGCCGCGTTCGGCGGCGACCCGGAGGCCGTCACCATCGGTGGGCGCTCTGCTGGCGGTCACTCCGTCGGTATCCTCTACTTCCATAACTACAACGAGGATGAGGGCAAACCACTCTTCGCCAGAGCAATCCACCAGTCCGGTGCCGTTACCGCCCGTGCGTTTCCCAATGCTACATACCCTCTCTACGTCAAGCAGTATGAAGAGTACATGAACTACCTCTCCTGCCCGCTCGATGCCGACAATGCCGCGACCTTGGCCTGCCTCCGTGCCGCGGATATCGACGCGATCCGGAACATCAGCACCAAGCTTTATAACGACTACGACCCGGCTCTGACTTGGCCCTTCCAGCCCACGCAGGGTGGACCGTTGCTGGAGAAGTTTGGCTCGCAGTCAGGCTACGACGGCACATTCTTCAAGGTGCCTGTCATCACCTCCAACGTGAACGACGAGGCCAAGTACTACATGGCCGGCGACAAGGAGACTAACCAGGAGTTCCTCGACTACCTCCACAATATCTCCCCCGCCCTCAACAGCACCGACCTCCAGCTCCTCGAGGACCTCTACCCGGACCCCGCCACACACCCAGATTCACCCTTTGCCAACTCCCCCAACAGCACTCAGTACAATCGCCTTTCGGCTGCATGGAGCGATTATGCATACATCTGCGCTGGACAGGAGACGGCGTACCGCGCTTCGATCGCGGGCGTGCCGACGTGGAAGTTGCACTTCAACACCAACAACTCGTGGCCTGCGTGGAGGGGTATCCCGCATACCGCCGACACCAAGTACACTTGGGACGAGCCGGTGGTACAGTACCCCGAGGTCAGCCACATTTACCACGGATATCTGTCCAGCTTCGTTCTGTCCGGCGACCCCAACACTTTTAGGTACCCTGGCAGCCCCGAGTGGCCTCAGTACAAGCCAACTGGTTACGGACTTGAATCGGAGCCTGCATTGCAGCTTATCGTCCAGCCTAATAATGGAACTAAGGTTGAGAAGGATGATATTCGCAGGGAGGCTTGTCTCTACTGGAGAGACCCCGAGAGAGCTCCCCGCCTGAATATATAAATGCAAGAGAAAGACATTTAGAATAATATACATAAGTCACCGTACCATACGGCTCACGTATCTAGAAATACTGTGCGTACTACTTAGAGACTGAATATTTGTTCTGTTGGCACAGACCTGTCTTCGGAGAGCATGTAATGGGATGAAAGCTTTACGCACTCTACCGTACGCTACATGCAGACGTTTCTACAGGCAGGCTCATCTTTACTGCCGTTTATTGGCTATCGACAATTACCTACCACCCAGCGATTGGAGCAGATCTGCCACGTTGCTGCGCATTTGTGGCTGTGCGGCGGCCACCAACAAGACCCAAGGGCACATTGGTGCCTTTCATGGAGAAATCAGGCTGCAATTTCGTTAATATATGAAGACTCGTAATCGCTCATCGTTGGACTATAGATCGACTTATATGCTACGCCGTAGACACGAATGCCATACGAAGGGCCTAGAGTCTAAGAATATAACAACAAGGTCGACATGTCAGCTGCGCTCTGTGACGATCGGGCTAGTGCCTCTCACCAGGGCAGCTTCCAGGCGCAGAGCTCAGCGCTCCCGCTTCGTCCGCGGAATACTTTAGGAGAGACCGATAAAGAGGAGTTGGACAAATCGAGCAGGGTCTTGAAAGGTGAAGAAGATTGGACAAATACTTCAGATCTGGCAGAGCGCCGGAGGATACAAAATCGAATAGCTCAAAGGAACTACAGTAAGTAGCCAAGAGGAGTTGATTGGTCACTGGAAGAAGAAGCCATGCATTGATAAAAAATTAGGAAAGAAGCTGAAGAGAAGGCTTGAGGATCTGGAAAGGAGAGCATGTGATGAGGGACGACCTACTCCGGCAGAGACACCTTCATCCAGCAAGTACGAGAACGAGTTCCTGTCACGCTCCAGTCCATTCTCAGACGTAGCATGCATGTACTCATCTCTTTCTGAACCACCCCAATTTCCCAACATCTTTCTACTGCGACATGCTGATCAGGAGCTTTCCTTTTCACCGATCGCCGATGAAAGTGAAGACAAGAGCTCATCGCCTTCTGAAACCTCAGAAGTAGCGCCTATCTATGCATTGCCGTCAGACCATCGGTTTCGGTCGATCAAAAAGCTGCTAGTAGAAGACTGTCTTAGCAACTTCTTCGAATGGCAAACCTGTCCCCAGAAATCGAACAAGCGAGCAGCAAACCCTCCGGCAACACAAACTCAGCAATCAAGCAAGAGATCTAGGAAACACGAGAAGTCGAACGACGAGAACGACAATGAGGGTAATGGAGGAAATGAGGCGGGTGAAGATTCTAACGCAAATATTGTGAGCGGCTCGACAATGAATCCGTCCAACAAGAGCAGAAGCATCATTCTTGCTTGCCCCTTCTACAAGGAGGATCCTTTGAAGCATCTTCAGTGCCTCAGAATCGAACTCAAAAGGATCAAAGACGTCAAACAGCACCTCAATCGAAATCATCGCCAACCGTCGTATTACTGTCCAACATGCTGGATGATCTTCGACAAGCCAACGGACCGCGACATCCACATTTCACAGCGCGGTTGCTTTCTACAAGATCAGGTCAACTATGAGGGGATATCTGAAGATCAAAGCCGACAGCTCACTCGGAAGGTAGACAGACGATTATCTGAGGAACAGCAATGGTTCAGTGTGTGGGATATTGTGTTCCCTGATGTACCACGTCCAGAGTCAGCATACTTGGGAAACCAGATCGAGGAGTCTATGGTCATGATCCACGACTTCTGGGATGCGAACGGAAAGGCTCTGGTCTCCGATGCTCTGTGGGCGCGAGGGCTCATACCAGAGCCAAACGTTTCAGACGACGAAGGGGAGCTTGAGAGCTTCCTGGCCGAGACATTGGAATCTGTTGTGGAAGAGCTGCTGGCGTCTTGCCGGGTGCAGATCGCGGCGAGTCTATCTCGGTCGAATCGTGATCGTTACGAGGCGTCATCAGCTCCAGAGAGAACCCCAACTTCAGAATCAGGTGCCAAAACTCAAAGCTATGACACGAGTGAGCAGGACCAACAAACAGTCGATCTTGCCCATGTAGGCGAAAGTGCCTTGGCATATGGAATGCCTGTGGCACAAGAGTCTGTTGATGATTACAACTTTCTCACTGGCCTTGAGATGGCTGGGCCATTAGCAGGCCATGACACCCAATCCTTTCTCGAGGGGTCACAATTCAGCATGTCGCGCAGCTGGTTGACTAGGGAAGAGGGCATTGCAGAGTTTGATGACCAGAGTTGGGAACCATTAGCCGATGTGACCGACTTCTTACAAGCTGAGAGACGATAGGGGTAAAGTCTTGCTACATTATTTTACTTTGATTGCTTCCTAAGAGAGAATTTACGAGTTAGATGGGCATGCACACAACACACCTAGGTGCAACTACCTGCACTTTGGACAAACGGGGAAGGCAGCTGCTCCTAATTCAGCCTATGTCCTCGGTATCTCAAATGACGAATTCAGTTTGAAACCTGACCAAGTGACTACGTCACTGAAGCACTATGTCTGCTACGAAGATAAAGCCATCACGTTAGCCGTGAGACAGTGAGAACCTGGAGACACTATATTCTTTCCCTTGGCCATGGAGAATTAGCTGCCCCTCCCCTTTTCCCCCGAAGCTCTTGTAACAAGAATCTCAGTTCCAGCAGAGAATCTGACGCTGCGCTTCTGCTAGGCCGCCCTTACTCGAAATATATCCTGGTCCGATGTCTAGATAAGAAGAGATTATATACGGCCGATTGTAATTTCATGTTTCGATGTATTTACTTGCTTTATACTTACCAATCAAACAGATATACGGCATGGATTCTTGTGTGAACTGAGGTGAACTTTCTTTTGTCATTGACTAAACCATTTGCTTCGTCCATTTTACCTGGAAATCTAACAGGTTGTTTTCTGAGATGTTCCAGCTGGAAGAGAGCGCGCAACGCATGATCGTCCGATATCGAGTAAGCAATGGTCTGCTTTATGAACTCCACCTGGCCAACTGCCAGCCTCTCCGATACACCCTGAGAGTCAATCTTGTCTATAAACAGGTAAGCTGTGTGATTAAAATCTATGTATCATATTCCCAATCACTCAAAATGGCATTATCCATTGGCCCCTTGTAATAGGTGCAGCATGGCTGTCTGAAATAGTTTCGTGTTCCTCGTATCTCCAACTAATGAAATGAGAGAAGACAGACCGTAGTGTTTTGAACCCACATCATGTCAGAGTTCACGTAGGATTCAACCTACGCTTACGTTAGATCTTCGACTTGGCGCAGCGGTTGAGCGAAGATCGCTTGCCGTGTCTCGTTAGCTTAAAGACGAGCCCTTGACAGGGGTTCATTGAAGGAAGCTATGCAGGACCTTTTGGCAAGATCCTCCAAATGTTCGAAGTAACCTGGATCATCTCAATCAATTGTCTGATCCCGACACGATGCGGAAGGTCGAAAATTGCCTCGTCCGAAGTCGCAATGTTTGATCTTTACCTACAGTGGGCAATTTGCGGCAAAGAATACATATACTTCAATGATCCTGCTGCCTACGTAGGTCTGCTTTTTGTTGAACCCTCTCGTCTTTCTCGAGAACACCGAATTTCCTTTACCAAGCGCTTCCTCTTTTCGTGATACTTCTTACTATGGCTAAGTTGCATCACTCATCGCCCACCCCAATTTTCCAGAGCCATCACGGCGCACTCGAGGTATGGCGAAAATGCGAAACATGGCGGGATATCTTAAGAGTAGCGCGCTAATTTCGTATTCATTGTGCCGGCAGGATAGTGTGAATGGAAGATTTACCGCGTTGATACTGGACATTGGCGGAGTTTTCTGCAACTTCTCCGCCGTCCCAGACGCTCCAATTCCAGGAAAGGTGCTCAAGCGCGTCCTTGAATCATCCGAATGGCACAGCTTGGAGGCAGGTAAGGCGACACAATCAGAGGTGTTCGGGGCCTTGACGAAGAGATTCGCCCTTGCGGATGGTGCCTTACAACAAACTATCCAGCTGGCATCGTCAACCTTGACACTCAACGAAGACTTTGTTGCAGCCGTCAGAAATCTCAAAGAGAACTCCGACGGCCAACTTCGCGTGATTGCTGCAACCAATATGTCTACCGAAAGCTATAACATAGTTCACTCCAAGATTGGAGGCTGGGACATCTTTGATGATGTCTACACGTCAGCCAGCCTGGGTGTACGAAAGCCGGAGCAAGGTTTCTTTGATCGAGCTCTCGAAGATGCAGGCTTGAATGCGAAATCAACTGTGTTTGTTGACGACCGACCGGAGAATGTCATCTGCGCCCAATGTCGCGGGATGCAAGGAGTCTTATTTGACAATACGGACAGAGTAATCCAGAAGCTGAACAGCCTTTTTGGTGATCCCATTGAGCGTGGTAAATCTTGGCTTCGAGCTCACGCAAAGGACATGTGGTGTATATCTAACACTGGCATTGAGATTCGGGAGCAGTTCCAGCAGCTTCTTTTATTGCATTGGACGAACGACTGGTACGGAGTCACCCCGGACAATAAGTTCGCCTGAAATACTAACTACTTTACGTTTCTTAGGGGACTTGTCGATATCGCCCAACACAATCCTCCTTCAGGCCAATGGAACTGCTTTTCTTACGGGCCTCCAGTGCTGACAACGGAAGTCTTTCCCGAGGACCTCGACACTACCTCTATCGCTCTCCTCACGCTTGATGTTGATTTCGATGTCAAGCAGAAGGCCATGGATAATATTCTCCAATTTTTGAATCCAGATGGATTAGCATATGTAGGTTGCTCCCCTTGGATGTACTTTTGAAACCAACTAAGAGTTGATTCTGTGCAGTGTTACTTCGACCCAGGCCGGCCGAGGCTTGATCCTTTTATCTCAGCCAATGTACTGCGAGTTTTCTACGCAAATGGACGAGGCAATCAACTCCAGCCCGCGCTACACTTCATGGAGGATATGCTCCGCACAGGCGCTTTCGAGCATGGAACTCGCTACTACCACCTGCCGGACTTCCTACTCTACTATCTCAGTGAACTATGTTCCAAGAATCCTGATGCCAGTGAGCTTGACAGTTTGCGCGATCTACTCTGTCAGCGGTTGAAAGAGCGCATGGGATCTACAAACGATGCGTCAAGTGTCGGGCTTCGTCTGCTTGCATCGAACAACATGCGCCTGACTAACACAACGGATAGAAGGGTCCTACTGGACTTGCAGAGAAATGATGGCAGCTGGATGGGATACTTATACCGGTATGGGTTTTCTGGGATCCTAATTGGAAGCGAAGGGGCCATTACTGCTTTGGCAGTGAAAGCCTTGCAGGGTGCCCATCGCGACTCGCAATGATGTGAGGAGAATTTTTACCAGCGCGAAACGTATTTCCAGCGTCTTCTATAATTCGACTTTTTATCTACCAACTGAAGTAAATTTTCGCGTATGTAAAAGAAAGCCAGATGATGTAGATGATGGAGGTTCCTGCTAGGAGCAAGGGGGCACACGTCTTCTGAATTTCTGTTTAAGGGGCCAGCGATGGAGAAGTCCCAGTCATTTGACCGGTCATGAACGAAAAATGAAGTATACATAAACATTCCACGTACCAAGTTGTGAAGAGTACTCATTAAGAAGCCTTGAGTTTTCTACATAAATTAATTTTGTTCATGACGATAAATCGCTTTCACAGTTGTGTGACAATACTCCTACTCCGCTAAACGCTTTTATCCGTGTGACTGCCGCCTTTTCGATTCCTTGGACTCCCTGGGTATCATATTATTCCGGTCTCTTCAATTAAACATACCACGCAACATCCTGGTCTTGCTCCCTCACAGTACTACTAGAATCCTGGCGACTAGTCCTTGACTGTGGCGTCATACCCAGCCCAGGTATCCCATTCGGTTCAGTTATGTGACGAGAGAGCGAACGAGGGTGCGGCGTAGTCTCTGGCTCTGCCGCCCTCCCTGAGAATGTGTCGGCCTGCATACCGAGCTCGAGTTCTGGCCCTACGGTGTTTCTTTTGGGTTGTACATTCTCCGAGCTCAACATCCACCTCCCAGCTACGTAGGGCATCGAGAATCTTCTGGACCTCGACTTCGATAATGAGTTCTTGTTCGCATCTGGCGCTCCTTCGGTGCTGTCTCTCCTTGTTTCGGCGTGTGGGCGCATGGGGTTTGAGGCCTTGACGACCTTTGCAATCAGATCTGCCATGCCCATTTCGATATGTAGTTTGAGTAAATAGGCTAGCGGGTGGAACTGGGCATAGCTGTGACAGTTAGCGATGGCACGAGCCCACCAGAGTCAGCATCACATACATCAAAGTATTCGGCAGGGACATGAGTCCAATGAGGATGACCTAGAGTGTGAATGATAAGCCACCAGATCAAGTGCAGTCGGAAAGCGATCAAACCTACATCAAGTGACATTGAGACTGCAGTCATGGCCAGGTTGAATCGGAATAGCGCCGTGTACTTGGTCAAGCCGCTAGCAATTAGCCGCGACTTGACCAGATAGATGAAGGTAAGGTTCAGTCCAGCATCCACGAGAAGAAAGATGCCCTTTTCTATCCTGTCCCAGATCTCGTTGATGTGAATGTAAGTCTCGTTGATCTGAAGACGGGCTGGAATCCAGATACAGAAGACGCTGATGTTGACCGCCAAGAGGATGCCAAAGACTCCCCATTTCAGTCGTGTGGCTTGTGCAGGTATCGGCATCAAAATTGCGATTCGGTTGACGATGATTTGCATGAGACATTGAACCTGATGAAGCACTGATCAGCTAATGTCCAATATGAATCATGGTTAAGAACCTGCTGGAAATTTACCTGGATCGTCCACAATACGACTTCAATCGATTGGCGTTAGTGTGTGAAAAGGTATGCGAATTGAAGCTCTACGATACTTACGTAGGAAAAAGAAGTATTCAAAGCTACTCGGTTTTAGATACTGGGATTACTCAGAAGAGGGAGAGAGGCCTACCTTGGATCAATGATGGATGTCAGATAGCACCAGGATATGATGCCGATGACTATACTGGCGATCCATTCCGCCCAGATCAACCATATGTAGATGTTGACCCTGTGTGTCCTGTTCCAACTGGCTCTACTTTGTCGATAACCCTTGACTCCGCTCCATAGGCCGACTCCCAGCGTGAACCCCCAAAACATGCTCGCTATATTCTGTTCATCGTTTGTTGGTGTCGAGCCGACATACCACGGGGGAAGGATTATTTTGAAGGTTGGGTGGAGGGCAGCGCAACACAAGTGCTTGGGATAGCCAACATGTCCTAACCCCGACTCGGGAACGTCAGACGCTGGGGCCAAAATTCTTGACCTTTGGACCCTGCAGGCGTCAACTTGTCCGACCCTTTACTTCTCCATCCGTTGGACCCGGTTCGCCAGACCAGAATTCGTCGTAGAGTCGCCTGTTTGCGCAGGGAGTCGGCATTTGAAAGCTCACTGCAGCAGAGATGCTCCCTCTGGCCGGGCAGCCGGTTGCCGGCTCCCACTCTGGGGGTTTGCCACGCCGTCGCGAGTTCGAGGGTGGTAGCGATGATCTCCGGGCAGTTATACCAGGGGCCCCTGGGCCACACATGGAGACTGCCATAGAGAACAAGGCACGGTCTTTAAATTGGTAATGGCGCGGAGGCAAAGGCCGCGGACTGTCTGACGGTGCGATGATCGGACTAGAAGCCGGGGCGACCGGCCTCGAGCTAGTCCTCGATTCCTACGCAGCCGCGGCTACTAGTATGCAACTAATAGCGGCATATACCGTAGCCGCGAGTGATTCCAATCATAGCTTCGCCTAAGCCCTGGGAGCGGTGTGCTTCCGTTCTGTGCTCTTCCTTCTCACCTCTAACATGACCGGCCCGAAAACACAGACATTTGGATTCAACTCTTTTCAGGTCATGGAACCCCTCACTCACCCACACAAAATAGACTTTTAGTCCGCAGGAACGTGCGTCACTCCAATCGAGATCAGCACGAGGGTGCAGAAGTTTCGGTGCTACATGCGAGTCAGGGTTTTGCATTGTCGTCATTAGTGGTAGGCAATGGGGCCTAAAAAAGAGTTCGTTCCAAATCGTCCGTCCGGCACCACTGCGTTTCTCAGCGGGAAAGAGACCGAGACCGCGATTCAACGGCTGTTGGGGGATTATCCGGCCAAGCTTCATTGTTTGTTTCGCGTTGTCTTATTTGTTTGATGGTCTGGTCTCTCGAGAATAGACTCTAGAAATTACTCCTGACAGAATCAGGTCACTGGGTGAATAAGGATCCTCATGACTCAAATCGACTCTTGAGCAGCTGTGATGACCTCAGAACGTCATATTCTGCGGAGAGTTGGAGACATCTCCACGTGTAGATCTACAGTAGATAAATAACTGTTCTTAGCTTTTGAGGAAAGATAGGCGTCTGGATGGAGTGCCTGATCACGTTCCGAGCATCGGCCTGTGTTGAAAACATCCGTTCTATCTTGGCCAGACCGGCAACTTTACGAGATGGCAGAGGTTGCACAAAACGGCTTGTTTCAATAGAAAATATGGGGTTCAATGGTGCCAACTTGTTCGTGCGTCTTTGCGTCTGTCATCAACCTTCCAACGCTAAGATCGAAGCCCACTTTGCAGTTAATGTGGTTCAAGACCGATGATATTCTGGGCGCCTCTCATGGTCGGGCATTTTCAGACCGTATTCCGAAATGCGGAGTGAAGAAGCCATAACATTCGAAAGCTTCTCATTGGCCAGCCCTCCCTTCGTTCTGAATGGGTCTTCGGCGCGATCCGCACACGGGTCAACGTTCCCCTCCATTCTTTGCCTGTTGTTTACTAGCACCCGATGTGATGCATTTCTTCCGGGCTGGGTGGGCAAGGTACAACCGCTTCGTTCTTTGTTTCCCTATGGGGGCGTCTGTTGTCGCTATGCATGTTTCTTGGACCTTCCGGAACGGGCCTAAAGTCTACAATGACAGTTGAGGAACCTGGCTGGTTTCATTCGTCTGGGTGGGTGACAACAGGAGTCTTCGAGTGAACTGGGCTGCTCCAATACAGCCTACAGAACAACATGCAGGCCGGAATGAGAAGAAAAACCAACATAATCAAGTGAGGGGTCGTGGCTATATTGGACTTTCTGCCACAAAACTCGTGTGACCGCTCGTTTGCACAGAGTTTCACAGTCATTTGCAAGTCTGGTTACTTCACCTTTGCTTAATAGTCTCCAAATCGCTTTAGCAAAACACAGAAAGCGGAGACAACACCATGGCTGTGTCTCCAGACGACATGACAGCCGCGAGCCCTCTCATTACGAGCAGTCCTGAGCCTGCAACAAGCGCTATTGCTGTAGTATGTTGAGGGTCTAGAGAGTCTACTCTCATGAAAGGTGTCGCCTGCTACATACAGCCTTGATCTGACTGTTTTCCAGGACCCCATTCTTGAAAATGAGCAAACAACTGATGCCGAAATTGAGAGCTGAGACAACAACTGAGGATGGCTGCTGGTAGAGACCACGTGCTGTCGGCACCGTGAAGTATCTACGCCTCTTCCACCGCTTCTTTGAGTGAAAGTATTACCGAGTATTGCCGTATTCACGGGCGTACTTACACTCAGAAAACCGATTGTTGGGGACCAAACGACGAAAGACAGAATGAGGGACTTGATCTTGCGTACGTTATAGTCACCGAGTAAAACTCATTTGCTTCGGGCTCCCATGTAATTTACATGGTGTGCTCCCATAGCCATTACTGGGAGACACTCCTCCTAGATGATAAGTTATTTCTTGCCCCTATAGGTGATTCCCTCCAGGTACGTAGGTTTTCAAATAACCAAATATCAACTCCGTTACTCAGTGCTTTCAAAATGAGTCTGCGCAGTATGTATGCGTTGCTTGAGCACATGGTTGACGAGATGTGCCAGAGACTTTGCGGATATGTACCCCTCCACCGAAGTGATAGGAGTTGACATCTCGCCGATTCAGCCAGATTGGGTCCCACCAAATTGCAAGTTCCAGATCGATGATATCGAACAGCCGTGGACCTGGCCCATGAGCCACTTTGACTATGTGCACATAAGTCACCTCGAAGGTAGCGTGGCAGAATGGCCCGCGCTATACGCCCAGGCGTTTGCCCACATCAAGTCGGGCGGGTTTGTCGAGGTCAAGGAGATAGACGTAGAACTTTGTTCCAAGTTCTTCCTGAGCTGAACGAAGACCACGTCTACGAGGGATGAGGCAAAGTGATGCTGAAGGCCACGGATCGATTGGGAAAGACGGGAACTCAAAGCTGCAATCATGTTTCGCCAAAGGTCTAGAAGCTGCAGGTTTTGTTGACATCGTTGAGCAGCAGTGGGCTGCGCCTATTGGTGCTTGGCCAAAGGATCCGACTCTCAAGGAAGTGGGTGCGTGCCATCTACAGTACCTCGATCAATCGCTTGAAGGCTTTGGTACCTTTCTACTCAAAGAGGTAATGGGTTGGGGGTATGCTGAGATCGTGGTGTTTATGAGCGAGATACGGAAGGCCATCAGAGACTTGAAGCTTCAATCTTAAATCAAGCTGTACGTAATCCCCGTGAGCCTTCGCATTTAGCCTTACGTCTGGGGTGTTCTGCTAACTTGGTGCCTATCAGTCACGTTGTCTACGCGAAGAAGCCTGGGAAGGTCACAAAGGCCGAGGAGTGACCGCTTTGCGTTTTCGTATTTTTGAGCAGCGAAAAATGTTTCACCTATTAGCTGACGAAATATGGGCAATTGCACTCGTTCATGTTCCATCGAGTAGCGGCAAAATCGTGGGTTGAGGCTTGTTCTAAATTCCACTCCGTGGAATGTTTGCACGTACAGCCATCTGAATAAATTTATTCGAAGTCTCGGCTACTTACTACTGAGCTCCCAAACGCTATTTGAAAACCCCTTCAGTCATACACAAGCACCTTGGAACAAGCTTTTAGGGAGTCACTAGGGACATCATTTTGAACATGTACAGCTTCTTCAGCCAGGATAAGACGCCTTAAACATCTAACGAGCTAATGACTATTGTAGATAGACCACACCTTGACTTCAGTGTCTAGTCACTCAATCTTTCACAGCTAATGAAGGTCCCACACTCATTTCGTGGTTTTTTCTTAGAGGAGGTCTCGGATTGTCATAGGCAGCCGGATGCTCCTTCGTTCGTTCATACTGAAACGGACATCTCTTTCTCCCTTATCTAGCATCCGCTACTCTCCAAAGGTATTCTGTAGCCTCGTCTTAAACACCTCAACTATTTTGAGATGGTTGAGATGACAGCACACTGGGAGCAATCTTCGCTACTTGCCTCCTTCGCTCGTTCATACGGATACCATACATAATCCAGTCACAGTGGGCCAAAGAGGGGTAGACAAATTGAAACAAAATCCCATCGGACTTTGTGTTTACGCCCAACTGCCACAGGCTGTATTTGTGGAATCTGTTCCGGGGAATGACCCAACGAGCGGCTTTATTTCCAGAATGAGGATAGGAATTACGTTGCAGACTGAGAAATATACTTTCTATTCGTCCGGGGAGGCGGGCTCTCGCTACGCTCCTTGGCGACAGTTGGCTCTGGCTTGCAGAAACAGACGCGTGTTGAGCAGAACCAACAAGAAATCATCGGTCACAAAAAGAGGGGTTAGCCGAAACAAAAGTTATGGGCTGACGAAATAAGGCAACTTCTTCTGGCCTCAATATCTCCCCAATCCTTTCTCCAGGATATTCTTCCCACTATTACAGCTCTAGGCTCTGATCTCAACACTGGATTGTAAAATGATCTCAAGTCCTGCCGCCGCCCCGGCTGCTCCTGCTACTCCTGCTGCTCCTGCTTCGCCAGGGACAGAATCGCCTGTCGCAGACGCTGGCGAGATTCCCCCGGCCCCCATTGCTGCTGTGAGTGTTCGCACACTAAGCCCCTCGGAAATAGTTGGAACTGGACCGGATGAGAGTGAAGAATCTTGTCAAGGCTGATAACATAGGATCCTGCTATCGAGAATGATGACTCGACTGATACCGATTCCGCGAGGTAAGTTAAGTTTTGTTTTTCCGAGCCGAATTTTAACACTTTGAAGCGTTCTCTCCTCGACTGCATCGATTAGCGAAAGTATCACAGAGTACCGCCGTATTCTCGGCCGAACATACACCCAAAAAACCGACTATTGGGGTCCAAATGATGAAAGGCAGAACGAGGGTCTTGAATTGGCGTATGTACATCCATTGTTCTACCAGCTACATCTCCCATGTTCAATATTCTGAATGCAACTGACTTTTGAGAAAGCCACTACACGGAGATGGTGTTCTTCGACGACAAGTTGTTCTTGGCTCCCATTGGCGAAAATCCCCAGGTAGCTATGAGTACTATTGGCCAGTGGCTCAAAAGGCAGCTACTAACTGGGTGAACAGAAAGTTCTCGATGTTGGCACCGGCACAGGCATTTGGGCTATGTGAGTCTCCATGTCAATCTTTCGATTTGTTACGAAGAAGGCAAGATCGTGGTTAATGAGACGGCCGGTAAAGTGATTTCGCCGACGAGTTTCCCTCATCCGACGTAATTGGAGTAGACATCTCCCCCATCCAACCAAGCTGGGTTCCTCCAAACTGCAAATTCCAGATCGACGACATCGAAGAGTCTTGGACTTGGCCTATCGACTTTTTCAACTTCATCCACATTCGCCACCTTGAAGCTTCGGTTTCGGACTGGCCAAAGTTGTATTCGCAATGCTTTGAGCATCTCGTACCTGGCGGGTATCTTGAAGTGAACGAGATGGACTATGAGGACCATTCCCAAGCTCTTGGGGACGCCATATCTGAGGATCATATTTTCAGAAGATGGGAGAAGACCTTCACCGAGGCAACCAACAAGCTTGGGAAAACTGCGATCCAGACACGTAACCACGGTATTGCCAACGCGATGAGAGATGCGGGGTTCGTCGATGTTGTGGAAAAGAGCTGGCCGTTTCCAATTGGAGGCTGGGCTTCGGATCCCAAGCTCAAAGAGGTCGGCGCTGTCAATCTCGAATACATTGACCAGTCGCTTGAGGGTTTCGGTCTCTTCCTGTTGAAAAACGTCATGGGATGGGAAGACGCAGAAATCCTTGTTTTCATTAGTGAAATGCGCAAGGCTTTGAGAGATCTCAAGCTCCAGCCATACTACAGACTGTGAGTGGCGATTGGGCTTGCAGCTTGCACAACATTGGCGTTCTTTCATAGAGGCCGCTTGCTAACACTTATTCGTCAGGTATGTTGTGTATGGACGCAAGCCTACAGAGGAGGAAGTTTCTGGGGAGCAATCCACTACTGTACCTCTAGCTTAAGTTGGGGGGGGGGGGGGGGGGGTGCACTGGCATCTTCAACATGTCAACACGGTCGATAAAGTCGGATCGGATGCGTAATGCATGATAATACTGCCTCGGTCGCAGGATGGAACATTATGCCCTTGATGACAAGCTATTGCCCCGGTTAGGGTAGGGAAGGAAGTTGTACTTAGTTGGAGCATTGGCCATGTAGCCAATTAAGTAATCGTCATGATCTCAGTCGAGAGGGTCCAAGCAAGACAGTGGTCAGAGTCAGAGGCTATATATAATCATGTTCCCAGTCCAGAAACAGAAGAGAAGCCAGGGAACCCTAAATTTAAATTATATATAAAAATCCATGATACAACTCACAGTAAAGCGCCTCAGTACGTGAGGTAAGCTGCATGCACGTAAAGATACAAGCTCACGTATAATGAACAGCGCCACGGTCTTTGATCTGATCGGATGGAGCACTGTTCACTCCGTTGCGAAGTCCGGTTTGACAAGTTCCTTACTCCATTATCGTTGTCCCGCGGCACTCGGCTTGACTGGGTCTAATGCAACCAGAGATACTCTTGTATCTGTGAAGAATCATGGGAATTTCTGTCTGTCTGCCATGATAGTGGCAATATTTGATTACCTGCTGTCGGATCACTTATATTCGTTATGAAGTCTTTCCGATTGAGCAGAACCACCGGCCTGTTACCCTTTCCTACAACATCGCAATGTATTGCTTCCTCTTGGGATCATGCAATAATTCTTACAACTTGACTTCTCTGAATTCTACCCCTGTGCTCTGTAACTGTTCACTCATTGAAGAATATGCCCACAGCAAGAGGATTCTAGAAGATTGTCTTTGTCCCAACTCTCAATAAAAGAGAACAATGATTGATTTTTGCGGAACAAGTTGTTCCTCATATAAACAACCCTCTTTACCAGTTTGGGACAATGATCGTCTCTAATGCGTTCTATGGAACCATCGGGGCGACAACACGAGAAGGATTGCATGACGTCCCCACCAAGTGCCGTTAGCTTCCGTGTCTAGGCAAGAAAACGGCTCGTATTTCACCGCTGAATCTGCAGCCCTGTACCGCCTGATAATTGCCGCCTCTGTGCCGCACTCTAGTGCGATCTAAGGGGTTCAAATGCACAGCAATGATGTCACGTTGTATTCGCCATTAGCTATCTCTTCTGCACAATTTTCGAATACAATTTCTGCATTCTGATTCTTTTTCAATACCGTCAACTGTCACCAAAGACTCAAGTTGCACGGGAAGAGGTGTTCTCCATGTTCTAGTAGGCAGAAGTCTGGCGAAAGAAATTTCACCCTGACCGACACTGATGGGTTGGGACTTTGGTTCTAGCGCGGGTCGTTCATCGGGCCTAGGACAGGGTATGATCGCGCAACAGCTGAAATGTTTCCTGCAACTCCCTTGTCTAGGCTGATCAAAGGTCCACGGAAACTATGACGGCACGGACGGTAAGTGAGGGCCGAACCAAACGAACCACTAAACTGCAAGGAACGAGATTCTAGACCTGCAGCTGCTTGGGGTTGCCATGGCTCTTGTCCTGAGTATTTAAAAGCAGTGCGATAGACCGATCGTCCCGGAGTCCGATGAGCCAGGCCACTCTCGTTTTTGCCAGAACCAGCTACCATCGAATTTGAACTGTTTGATCCGACTAGTAATACCTAATTCTTCCCACCAAAATCTCTTAAAATGCAGCTTTCCACCATTCTCGGCGCCTCTTTCGTCGCCGCGGCTTCAGCTGCCCTCCCTCCCATCAACTTGGGCTACCTCAGCTACCCTCACGGGAATCTCTTCGTCGCGTGGTCCCCCTTCACTCCCACAACGACGCAAGAGGTCACTGAGGTCTGCGACACCCGCGGCGCCGTCAAGGGCACCGCGACATGGACCACGATCCGCGCTTATAACACATACGTCTTCAAGCCCATCTGCCGCAACCCTTTCAACGTCACTGACGCTGTGACAAACACCACATACTACAACTTGGAGCTGGCATGTGTGGACGACAACATTCCCTTGTACGCCAACCCCGAGGTTACCGCCGTCGTCGACACAAAGACGAACAAGACGGTGGAGACTTGCGTCCCCGTCTCGCTGAATGGCGAGTCTACATACGGAGGTTGCAGCGACCACTTCAGTGGTGTTTCGTACTCATTTGCCTGCTCCGCCTAATATGGATTGGTGTCCAATGAAAAACGGCCTTTTTGGAATGACTTTGGAAGGACGCATTAACATTATTGCATGGGTACGGACTTTGATAAATCGAGGGTTCAATTTGGCCTGTGGCATCCTCGAATAGATTCTTGCAATATATTAATGAAGGTATGAGAGCGCATACATCATTAGAATTCAGACACACACTCTCCCCAAGATGAATCACTTTTCAGATGACACTTGAAGCTGTTTCGAGATGAATGACCGAGTTTGGTCATGTCAGGTACCTCTGCATCATCGAAAGAGAGTAAACGACAAGATGAAAGGTAGTTGGAGATGATGAAGGCACTTTTACTCTGTGATATTTAATCGGTACATGTGTCTTACGCATATCGGTACGGATTGACAATAGTCAAAATGCGGAATCGAGTAGACGGCTGGGACCATACCTGTCGTACCTCATCTGAATCTCTTGTGGATCATCCAGTGTGCACCATAGAGTAGATCCGGTGTTTCTCTCCATGTTCCAATACTTCAAAAATACAGTCACCGAGTAATGCTTACGCAATCTTGAACCACTGACCAAACGCCCCTGAAGGATCAAACTTCTTCTTCAAGGTCTTGAGTCTATCCAAGCTTGAGCCGTAGATAGCTTGCAGCTCCTCATCCCCGTGAGCAAAGTTAATGTATCTGAAATATTCGTTAGTTAACCGCAACGACAATAGAGAAATATTGATTGAATATTTAACCTACGTCGGGTTCACGGTGGCACTCGAAGAGAAGCTCCAGATATCTCGGACTTTGGCCCCAAATTCCAGAGCTTGAGTATCGAGGCTAGCATCCTCATACCACGGGATGACAATCGCCTGTGCGAACGCTTCTTGGCGGAGCTCATCTTGCATAGCTGCGGACCCAGAAGGAACTGACTTTGCCGTGGTCAGGTTGTATCTCTCGATCAACACAGCTGAATTCTGTGCGCCTGCCTGTTTTTGGAAGTCGGTGTATAGGGTCCAGATCTCAGGCCATGTTTCCGACTTCATGTTGTTGATGGTCGTGCTGTATGCCGGTTTGCGTCCTCCGCGGGCGCAGAAGTTGTCGTTGGCCGCGTTCCATTGTTGGTAAGGAGTAACCACGCTGGAGTTGGTCAGGGGTCCGAGGTTGTACAGAGGCGCAAATGCGGTGCGACCAGCTTCTTCGGTCCCCTGGCGTAGGAAGCCAGTGACAAGAACCATTGGCGAATTCGAAGAGTCGCCGGAATTTGTCAGCACCAGGTAGACGACTTGTTCCGGAAGCAACGGAAGATCTTGGATAGTCTGAGCCACATCGGCGATCTTGGAGGAGTCAAAGGTCAGAGACATGATCCAAGATGTACGACTTGCTGTCGCCCACGCATTCACTGTCGCGGAAGTGACGATGCCGAAGTTGGGTGCTGCGCCCCTCAGAGCCCAGTAAATATCTGGGTTAGATGAGCTCGAAACTGTCAGAGCCTCTCCGGTGGCAGTGATTACGCGCATAGACAAGATGTTGTCAACGGCAAAGCCGTGTTCCCCCATGATGTTGCCATATCCACCGCCCAGGGCTGCCCCAAGAGCGCCGACGCAATTGCAATTGCCTGTTTGGACCAAGACACCTGCAGCGTCAGCAGCAGCAACAACGTCGCCAATGAGCGCTCCTCCACCAATCGTAGCAGTTTTCTTGTCGGTACTGATATCAACCTGGTTGAAGCCGGCGAGATTGATCAAGACACCATTGCTGCCCAGATTGAATTGTTTGGTCGCCCAACCATTGCCGCCATTCTGGGGGAGGAAAGCGATGTTATTTGTCGAACAGTACTTGACCTGTATGGCAGATAAACATTAGCATAAATGTGCACAGTAGTGAGTGATCCTATTTGGCCGAGAACATCGGTGAACCTACCACCGCACTCAAATCCTTCTCGGATGTCGCATTGACAATGACTGATGGCAGAGGTACATCGAAGTCACTCCAACGTTCTCGAACTTCGACGGCCACGGAGGAAGTCGAGACAAGGTTTTGCAAATCCTCGGCTACGGAACGGGCGTTGATGCTAATGGCAGCAGATGCTACCATTGAGATGAGCTGCAGACCGACAATTAGGGACCGCATGGTGTCGTCCGGGGGTAGCAGTGGCAGGTGATCGTCGGCGAGAAGCTGTGATAGCCAAGAAGCTCGTGCATGGACAACCGCAGAGCAGGACAAGATTCTTTAAGGGTCTGCGAACGCGCGCGAGTTCATGTCTGCGTCTACATGTATGATGTAGGATGCAATGGGACTCCCAGCCACATGACCCCCTTGGATCCACGCGTCAAATCCTGGATCGTTATAGAAGAGGCATATGCCGACGAATTCTCCCGGTTACCATGGTATGCAGCTGCGTTGGTGTTGGACGCTGCCAGGTCGCATAGTCTTGGTAGGGATCAAACGGACATGAGGTTCTCCATCTTGGTCAGAGTCTACACCGTGCCACCATCAAAGGGGGGAAGAGGAGAGAGAGGGGGGCAAATCCCCTCCAGACCCTCCATCAGTCAATCCATCCCCAATGTGACCGTCGCATCTCGGAGCTTGCGGCCACTAAGGAGCGGACTTCTGGGCGAATATTACCATCATACGACAAGGGCGCTGGAATTCCATTGCAGAAAAACGACGCAGGCGTTCCCATCCTTGGCAAAAGATTACGGAATCCCAACCGCGACATGGTCGTGTCCGGTTACCCTGGCATTGCAGGTGGAGCTTGTTGCTGGGTACGACCTTGTCTTGCGGGACATACGATATCAAACGGGTCCGCTGCACCGATTGTCGAAAGAGAAAAACCCCCTTGGCGAGAAAATCATCCCCTCTTTGCCCCCGCTGACCCGTCCTGTGGAGGTTGTGGATGGAGAGGTTATTTGGACATCTAAAGCACACCAAGAATTGTGCTTTGGTCAGGTCCGTAAGTCCTCGGCAGGGCGGCGCCGCTGCTCTCCGAAGCGCAATCTTAGCAATTTGCTAGGGTCACGTATGATTCTCGAAGCCACGCGGCTTATTGATTAACAAAGTCCTGCAACTGACGATCAAATTTGAGACTTGTGGTTGTGTGACATTTGATAGGGAAATCGCCGTTTGCAAGTTGGTTCGGATACCATTGATTAGGTCAAGAATTGAGAGAAGAAAAGACAAGTGCCAGAGTCTAGCTCAGATCTGGAGTTTCGATAGCAGTCGGCAAAAGTACAAATGAGGTATCATCAAGGAAACAATCAAGAATCGATCTCATTAGAACTATGAACGACTGTCACAAAATCAACGCTCATACATATCTCTTCCTCAAATTAGTCCTCCTGCTCATAATCCAACACCATTGGTCCTTAAGTTGGCAGTACTCGAGCTGTCCGAAGGCTCAATCGTCTGATGAATCGTCGTCTCTCTCAGAATCTCTCGTCCTTCTGGGGAGCCTGAGCGCGTCTTGTCGTCGTTTCGAATCATTTCTAATTCATCGAGCTCTTCATATGGCGTTCTCGGTGTTCTCATACTGTTCTTTCCACCAATACGTCGTGATGATCCGTACTCGTAAGAATCGTTTCCTGTCGTAATGGGCTTGGGGAAGAAATGCACCCAGATTGGCCGGAGTGTTGGGAGACAAGCGCAAACAATGGCCAGCGACAGTTCAATGTTGGTCCAGAAGAAAACGGGGGCGGTGTAATCTTATGTCATCGTCAGAGAAGGAGCTGGAGTTGATCAGTCCAAGTGTGACTTACAGATGACATCGTTAGGATGCTTGACATATTCTTCGGCGATAGCAAAAGTAGCTACCACTCTCGTGACACTCACGGCACAGACGCTACATTTTTGTCAGCAACCTTTTCCCTTCCCAACGACATTGGAAAACTTACGCAGCGCCAAGTCCTAGCATTGCGATGACTGCAAGTTTCTTTTTGAGGGGCATCTGGACTTTGAGAACCATCGCGACAGGTAGTACGAGGATGACAAAGTCGGCAATGACGTCGGTGAATAGAAGCGCAAGGAACATCGGTACCGTCTGAACACACGAGTTGCCATAGTAGGGCTCGATGAACACCGTGATGGGGAAACAAGTAAAGAGATGGGAGAAGAAGAAGCTGACCGTCCATCCGATCACAAAGGCTAGTACCCCAAAGACGACGTAGCGAAACCTTTGGCTTGGGAAGAGGGTGTAATACAACACGAGAATGGATGATTTGACGAGCCCTAAGCCCGGGATTGAAATCATATTAAGTGCAAACTTTGTCTGATGTGCGAAAAGCTTGTTAGCTATGTGCCAGATGCGACGCCGGCGAGCTGGAGAGACAAACTCACCTCTTCGAAGAATATCAACCCTGGATCATCCATAATTGGAGAGCCGTCGGGGAACGTGGGCTGATGTTGTCCCAAATGACCGTGAATTGCAGCTTGCCTTCGCGTCAGTTCCTTCTTCTTGCTAAGTGATCATGGAAATTTCAGACATACTAGCTAGTTGCAGAGTACAGCAGGTGATTGATACCAGCTGTCCAAAGGAGACACCGGTCAGCATGTGATATCATTTGCCTAACCAATGGCTCCAAGCTCCATCTGTAGACTTACGAGCGCTGCTCCGGTTAGGTAGTCGTCCCATGCAAATCTTTTGACGAGTAGCTTCGCCCAGACGCGAAGTCCATAGAACACTGTAGGAATGATCATAAACCCAATCGCCAGGCCGATCATCTGACCTTTGGTGTAGTCATGGTTCATCGTCACCATGTTGGGCGACTTGAGACTGTTTGCGCGATGTTAAAAACACAAACTTCTGCCGAATTTCGATCGCCGCCGCCACAAGATGGTCGGGAAAAGTCGAGGCTGCAAGCAAGGAGCGTATTCAATCTGCACAGCAGACAGTCCAAATGCGGGATTGTCACTGGAGATGCTGAGAGATATGTATCACAAAGATCTGAGGGGTCATCCTGTTCATGATGATAGCGGAGGTGCAGTGAAGAAAGTGCAGATTGTCACAGTCGCCTTCCCGCGAGAGACAACCTTTTCCTTTCCATCGAGTGCTGGCGTAGCATGTGGCACTTACCGCGTTGCAATGGTAGTAGCACTACCATGATAAAACAGGATAGTATTCAAGCACTCAGGGCAGTGCCGCAGGGGGTAGGAAGTTATCTGCCACTGATAAAACTCAAGGTTCTCTCAGGCGGGAGCGCGTCCTTGATCACAGCAAGAACTGGTTATCATGCCCTGTGTTTCGGACGACCTGAGTCAGGTTCCTTGTCCCCAATTACCCCGGTGAGCGTGGTCAAAGGCCGTGACGTTGCAATGCGAACTCTTGAAGCCCCACTCGTTCCCTTGTTTAGAGGCACGGCGAGTGACAGAAAACCGTGATTCACCCCCGGGGTACCGGGGGTTGAAATACCGTGAACTCTAATTACCCTCCTTTCGGGTTCCGGTTCCTGAAGCGGGCAGAGCTACGAGCAGAACAATTGCCTATGATTTTCCGTTTGCCGCCGAACGAGATGAGTCTCAGTGATTTAGACTCTTGCAACTTGGGATGATCGATAGTCAAAATGACATTGGTTCCGGAACCATGGCTATAGGGTTGGACTTTCATAATGGTTTGGTCACAGAAACAGGCAAGCATTTTCAACTAACATAATTGAAGGCACCAGTACCAAAAAATTCTTTCCGCGATCCGCGGGTTCTTGCGGTTTAAACCGTTTGGTAAAACATCTCTGGTAATAGCGTCGTTGTGTGAGCAGAGGTAAGCAGTATGTATCTCGTAATGATCCCCCTTTTTACCCCTGGCATGGCGCACGCACCTTGATACCTGCACAGCTGTAGCCTGCATTACCCCCACGGAATAACTCGAAAGCTTTTGGGGGACCATGTATTGGTGCGTCGTAAGGGAAGAACTTATGAAACTTTATCGGCTGGCTTGCGTTGTTATTGCACAGATGATGTGTGGAAAGAAGCCAGACGAACTGACACTGCAAGCACTCCTTGCTTGGATCGCAACAGAGCTCAGGTGGTCACTCCCGTAGCTCTCTCAATTTTGAACGATTACCGCGCCGATGTATGATGCCGATAAGCGCGATCCCGGCATGTGGTATTGCCCTCCTCCCACATTTGTCGTTCTTTGAAAATTTGGAAAGCTGCTTCGTTCATGACAGGCCTGAATCAAGTCAGGGAAGCATAGCTGCCAACAGAGATAATGAGGAGCAAACCCTGATACGAAGGGCTTCCTAGGGGCGATCTTCTCTATCTTCCTGATACTGGCTCAGCTATCCAGCTGTTGCTGTATTTTCACTTGGTCGGTGCAAGTCATCACTTCGGAGATTAGTGCATGGGTATTTGGCATGCTGGCTTGGATCTTGCATCAGCAGCGGTGAGTAAAACCCATCCGATCGGGGGCGAGTTGACCCGGGCACAATCTCAAATTACCTCTGCGACTTAGGTTCAACTTACGTGGTGCCCCTGGAGATTAGTATCTTTACAGTATTCCAGAAATTCAGCCCAAGTTCTTGGACAGCCTGAAGAAAACCAGTCAATTCGTACACGATACTTCAACATAAGGTAGTCCATCAATCAGTCGGAAGCGAAGGATAACCGTTGACATGCCCATTGCGTCTTTACTATCCGTACACAGTCTTATCTAGCGCCATATTGATGTTTAGGGCAACATCAGCTTACAGCATTCATTTGCGGGCGAGCTCAGAGAAAAGTAACACCCAGCGCAAGTCCCCAATGAGCCATTTCCGCGTGACCATGAGGATTCGGTGCATATACTGCGAGTTAAGAAACCGGGAGCCGGATTCAGATTTGTTAATCAAGATTCGCAATAACTTCGCAGGTGGTTGCTACCTTGATCATACAAGGGTAGGAAAGGCTTGCTACAGTGCCACCTGATTTCGCTCCCTCGCATGTATTTGGACGAGCATGGGGCCTGGTGGCGCTGGCGTCACTTTTGCCGCGAGTGCCATGAGATCTTACATGCTTATGTTGAAGTAGAAACCCGTGGAATTTATGGATATCAACCACTGTCATATGGCCATTTCAAGTAGCACGAGAAGGCTCTCAATTTTTGAGAGATGAATTTGCCTGCTCCTGCAAGTGATAGTGATCCGACGGATGAAGATGGGCAAATTTCTTCGGCTTGCAAGTTCCAAGACTATTCGTGACGATACCTTGGCATTCAATGCACTCACGACCAATAAGTTGGACTCTTTGGAGCTAGCTACCTCTGTACCAGCCATTCTGTGTATATACTAGAAGGCATCGAGATGTTTTCTAGTGGGGGCTTTGGGGCACTGAAAGTGGGTCGAGGATGCTTGGAAGTTGGAACGGCTCCTTGGAACGGAACCAGTTTGTTGCCTGAAGATTATGGGTAACTCCTCAAGGACATCTCGTCTTGGACAATCTACTTAGTCACCTAGGTGCTTACCATCAAACCCCTTGATGTTCAGATGCAATTACAGGCAACCGATGCGCCTACGATGTTTGTGAAGGCCTCGGCGCACAGTGCAGGATGATAATCAAGCTGTTGTTGCTAGCCGAGAACCGACCATGATCCGCATCTGAGGAACACAACTCAACTCCACATTCAGTGGATCACGGCGTTGTGGCACAGTGGTCTAATGCGCAAGGCTAGAAATCTTGTTCCTTCGGCAGCGTCTGTTCGAATCAGGCCAACGTCGAACTCCTTTGATGCTTTTGCTCCAGAAAGTGCGAACTGCCGCTGTGTTGCTCCTACATGGCTTCCTGGCTTGACAAGAAGGTCTATTCAAGCATAGCTTCTTCCTTTTAACTCGTGTGCCTTTCTTGCAGCCTTGGTCAGAACGATTCGGATCCCGTAAATTTGAAAAGATCTGATGGATCTTTTGGCCAAGCGCAATTTTGAAAAGCCATATGAACAGTTGATTCCCCATGCACTTGCTGCATAGCTACTCCGGTGAGGTGTTCACATTTGGCCGGATATCCGGCGAAAACTAAGCGCTTATACCTAATTGGCCTGATCGCCTATCAACAATGATGCGGACCCTGACAGGACACGAAACAGCTTTCTGCGAGCTTGAATTGCGACCAATCTGAAGATCTCAAGCTGCAGAATTTCTCCATTTTAATGCATCTCGGAGGCACAGCACCAACGAGAAGGAACAGAGATGTCTGCAGCAAACATGCCAAGTTCGCTAAACCAAAAGAGAGGACGACGAACAATGGAGGGGTAACTACAAAAAGGCTGGACAATCGCCCGGCCCCCCGAAACACCTAAGGGGAACTCTATCCATCCGTGTCGTCTAATTCTCGTCGACTGCAAATCGGTCGCCTTGTGAGCTCGGTCTTCAAAATCTCACAAAATCGTAGCGTCTGCGCCTACAATGGCTGAGGAGACGGACAACCAGAGTCGAGCCCCGGGGGCGCCAGCAGCAACAGCTGCACCAGCCGCAACGACGCCACCTGCACAAGCAATATCGCCTCCAGCGGAAAGCCAAGCCAGTCCGCCCACCAGTTCGCCAGTTTATACGCAACAAGTTGCCAACGATGTGATAGTTGAGGCAGATGAAGGAGAAACTGTAAGTCGATCATAGCTGTCACCACAAGCTTCCGGTCTCCGAAGTAGACTTCTGCTAACAATATTTTAGACTGACAACGCATCAACTATTGATGAGCGGATGTAGGTTCGAACACGATCACTTCAGAGATAGCATGACTAACTCTCTCCGCGCGCACAGCTCTAATTACACTGCGTCTCTATCTTCAAGTGTCATTGATTATCCTATGGAGTATGGCCGACGATATCATGCTTTCAGACCCGGCTGTATGTTTGCCAAATTTTAATATTTGGGAACCATATATGAGCTAACCAATGTAGCATATATAATGCCGAACGATGAGGTAGAAATGGAAAGACTTGACATGACACATGCCATGATGGTCAAAGCAATCAAGAACAGGCTATTCCTTGCTCCGCTCGAGAAAGAAAAGATTCAACAAATTCTTGATGTCGGCACTGGTACTGGTATCTGTAAGGCTCGGGTTCTATTTCTTGTCTCTCGGCGCTCTTTCGCAAAACTGACAAACTTTTTTGCAGGGGCTGTTGAAATTGGCGATATCTTTGAGAATGCTGAGGTTATTGGAGTGGATCTCAGCGCTATCCAGCCGTCTTGGTAAGCCCATGACTAACTGTCCGAGCTGACTATGACCACTTTATCGCTGAGACTGTCTCAGGGTTCCTGTCAATGTCAGATTCGAAATTGACGACGTCGAAAGCCCGTGGGTTCATCAAACAAAGTACGACTTTATATTTTGCCGATTTATGGCTGCGTCTATAGCGGACTGGCCCAAGTTGGTCAAGAACATCTACGAGTAAGTCGATGCTTCAAGCAGATCCAGTCACTTGAGGGAAAGGGTCTCTTCCTTGCAATCGTCACATGCGGACTGAACTAACAAAGATCGAAAGTCACTTGAACCCGGGAGGTTGGGCCGAGTTCCACGAGATGGATCCGGAGATTTACTCAGACGATGGCACTTACACTGAAAAGCATGCCACTTGGCCCTGGAACCAGACTTTCTTGAAGACCATGAGGAGCATCGGGCGGGAACCCTCGCCTGGTCCGAGACTGGAAGGCTGGGTGAAGGACACTGGCTTTGAAAACATTTTCCACCAGCGTTTCAAAGCACCCCTCGGCCCCTGGCCTAAGGAGCCACATTATAAGGACTTGGGTATGCTCAACTTGGCTCAAATGCTCGAAGGTCTCGAGGGATTTACTTTGAGAATCTTTTGTGGCGTCCTCGGCCGAACCAAGGAAGAGGTGCTGGTTGAGACCGCGCAAGTTCGGAAGGAAATGAAGGAAGGCGCATACCACGGCATCTATGACCTGTGAGTAATTATTCTGGCTGGAGCATCCAAGGACTAAAGTTCGAGCTGTGACTGACGGGTTAAAAGCCATGTTGTTTACGGACAGAAGCCTCTCAACGAGGCGCCTTCGTCTACAACGCCTTAGGCAGATCATGCTTCTCGCATTTCAGGTTAGGGCACGAACAGCGGACCGACGACAGATGTTTGAGGATGCCATTTGACACGCATCTAGGTGTTAGGTAAAACTATCGCGTAGCTTATGAACTTTCTTCTTGCCAAGATTTGGAGCTTGAGATTGTGTGGCATGGCCTCATCGCTTCCGTCCGTAAATGTATCTGGCTAGCATGCTTTCTTCAAATGGCTTCATCACAAATTCTCTACTGATGATGATATCACGGTGTCATTTATCACGTCCCGAAGGAAATCTTGTCTACACCACTTATAGTAAATAGCCAATCATGGACTTAGATGACAGCGCCTATCTCAACAGACTAACTACCTTCGAGTTCACAAATGAATGGAAAGCTCTGCTACTCTGAAACAGTGAGACTGCCAACTTGAGTTGAGACGTTTCCCGCAGAACTGTTGCGAATAAGTCGGTACTGGAAATGTAATTGACTTTGAAAAGAATAGAACGTAAGATATCTAAGATTGCTATAAAATATAAAAAAAAGAAAAGTGACAAGTGTGTAGCCTTGGTCTATCTAAGTTTAGTTCATTTATCGTCAGGATATTGGTCAACAAAATCCGTCCTCCCTTCGAGAAGCGCATCAGCATTCAATCGCACACTCCATCTCACCATGTCGGTCATGCTGACCTCTCTAAAGCCATCACCGTGGTTCCCAATGTCGCTCATCGCACTGTTGGGGCCGGCCGGTCGGTGATGGTGGAATAGCGCCGGCTGTGTCGTCAAGCAGTTGTGTGGTTTTCGGCCCTTGGCGCCCTCGCAAAAGAACCTCAAGAGAATATCGTACGCATCGCTGACATCCTTCAAAGCCACCTCATGCAGGAGCTTCCTCGCTCCCCTTTGGCTAATCGCATATCCTAGTGTGCAAACGCCCTCTTGAGCATGGTGATATGCCCGCGTATGCTCCGGATACGTCTCTTTCAAAGTGAATGGGATGTTGAACGTCCATAGGTTCTTCTTGGGAGCGACAGTTACGTCATTGGAGCGGATGATGCGAGCTTTAGGTATACTCTTATTGTCTCGGAATGGGAAGTGCATTCCGCAGTGGCCGATCCAGAGCAGGTCCCAGTCGTCTCCGTACGGTGATGTTTTTGGTGCCACAGTAGCTGGAAGATAATCAAAAGGAATATCCGGAACCACCTCTGGCGAGTTCTCGACCGGCCTCGGGTATGTTGGGTCCGCATAAGTTGCAGGTCCATCGGGAAGGGGCTGAGTCAGGGTTTGAGCTGAGAGAGCAAAGTCGTGCAACTGCTTTCTGATTCTGATGTCCCAGTCGACATCGTCTTCGAGAATAAGAGCTGAAGATAGGTTATGACGGACGATTCTTAGGAATAAGGTCAGTGGACTGAGTATTGTATGGTCAGCAAGGACTCGACTCACTCCTCGAGCGCAGTCATGTGGCCACGCCAACAGCCTATGGCGCCATCATGCAAGCGATCGTGCTCGCTCGTTTTTGGTATCGCCTTGTCGACTACGGTGTTGCCAGGCACACCATCCACAAAATTGACTTCAATCTCACTCAGCGCAGCTTGCAGAATCATGCCATCTCTGCGATCTGTCCGGCTTGGAAGGCCGACGACGAAAATCTTTTCAAACTACAGGCACAGCATCGTGAGATTGTGTTACTCCCAACCAGCGCTGGGAGAGGACTCACGCCTAATGTGCTGTTTTGGATCGCGCTCATCAAACCAGTTGACGAGACTTTTGAAGCTGTGCCACCCGGCCGTGGGATATGGTCTGGAAATGGGTTATGCAGGAATAACACAACAGTGACAAAGACTGCTGCGATGATGCACAGATCCCTCTTGGAGGTTGGCCTGATAGGTAGAAAAGCCATCCTACTCGTTTTGTGCATTAGGAAAGGAGGAGAACGCCAGAAATTTGCAAAGGAGAGTCTTGAAAACAGCCAACAAGCGGAGTGAGACTGACGGGGGACAAGTCTTATGAAAGAAAGAGGACAATCAGCTGGCAAGCCAAACCGTATTCGACTGCATGGTGGGTTGTCTAATTAAAAACATCGGCAGGCGGCGGGATGGGCGGGAGGGGGCACAATGCAATTTTCAGCCAACCCCCAAAGGAAAGACCAGCATGCACCTGGTTGCTTACTGACTGATAAGATTCAGAGAGGGCAGAAGATCTTCCTTCAATTTTACGGGCTATGTTCTCAGCCCTGCACGCAGACAACTTTGTTCCAGGCGTTCATCGCACATCCGGACCCAAAGTAGCAGATCTTGGGATGGGAGAAAGGGGAGCAGTCCGGAGAACGCTTGAAGCTGATTTGCTTTTCAGAAAGGGCTTGGCGTTGGTTGGGACTTCAAATGCACCACGCATCACAGCACCTTGGTCATACGAGGCGGTTGGTTCGTGTTTTGTTCCGCAAGTCCGCGCTGAGCCCTCAATGACGGCGGCAAGAAGGCGGGCGGTAAGAAATTGGGCGGCAATAATTCACACGCTATGATTGGCCCTTTTCTCGACGCCCTTGACTGGCACGACTGGCCAAAAAAGCCACATCGCAGGGTCAGGGGTAGACCCTGTCTCGGCCGAGAGCAAACATCACTGTCGAGGGGATAATACGGAATATCACCGTGGTCTTGCTGATTGAGGGTGCAAAAGCCTTTTCCTAGGACTTCGGTCTTCGTAATCTATAGACCGCGTTCCTAGAGTCTCTTGATATGGAGGTTTTCAAGTAGTCATGTGTCAAGTCTTCCTGATGATCTACACTACACCAACGCAGGTCAAGACTTCACGGCGTAGAACAACATACAAGGGGTCCATGCATGCAGCCTAGGCGGCAAAAATGGAGAGCAATCAGTGACTGGCGGGCTACCGTACCCAGCCGAGCCAGCCTGAAGCAGGCCCTTGAGAAAGTGACCCAGATCACTTCAAGATTTTGACAGTGAAGTAGGGACAGAGTAGCAGGCAGGCTGTTGGAAGTTAAGAGTCCAGCAGATAAGTGTTGGAATCTTGACAAGGGTTTGGAACACGCCAGTGGGCCTCCGAACCACAGCGCCAGGTCGGGCGCAGCATTCGCTGTCAACAGCCAGCCTTCGATCTAAGTCCGATATTAAGGAAGCGATATCACGCTCGTGGTCGAGTCAACGCCACTTCGACTTGACCATTCCGCAACAACAAACAGTCTTCCAAGATGTTCTTTGCAGTCATACTGTCATTTTTCTTATTTCCTTGCCTCTATGCACAGTTCTTCAGCCCCGTTCAGAAGAGAGAAACGTGGAGGATCGGAGAAACAAAGAAAATCGCCTACAACACAAAGTTCAAAAACTACACAATAGCACTTTGGCAACAATCTCTAGTTGGCGACTCCGCAAGCGTCGGAGACATCTTGTTTTCCATCCGTAAGTCAAATAGAGGGAATGAGTCTTGCTGGTCTCGCTAACAGGGACTTTAGAGGATGGCTCAGGGCCCGTCAAAGAGCTTACATGGACAGTCGCGACGAACAAGTTTGACTTGGGTTCGTCGAATGTCTTCTTTCTATGGCTATTCGAAGGCGATTCGTCTCATCAGGGAAACTTCGACTTCCAACAAATGTCCTCGGCATGCTTCAACATCACCGACGAGCCCGAGATTCCCAAAGTAACCCTACCGTTGTTAACATCCACAACTGCAGTTTTCATTTCAACCTCCGAGCTCCCAACAAGCACTCAAGCCCTTTCATTTGCATCTTCAGCAGAAACCTCGATCCAACAAACGACTGTCAGCGATGGACAGACCGCGTCTGCTGGCACACCGACTTCCACTGCCAGCCAGAGCGCTGAGTCTTCTGGTGGTGGTGGTGGCGGTGGTGGTCTACCCGTCGGAGCGCAGGCTGGTATCGGAGTCGGCGTTGGCGTCATCGGTATCACTTGCGTGGTCTGCGCCGTTACATGGTGCAGATATCTCAAGCGACATCAGAAGACTCTTGATAATTTACAGGAGATGGCGTTAATACAGCCTCCTGCATACAATCGTGACTCGGCAAGATTAGCACCAGCGGTGGTAGAGGCGCCTCAGTCGCCGGCTAGGTCAAACGGCTTTTACATCAGTTCAAAGCCTGTCGAGATTGGTTGATGGGATTCTTAATCGAGGGCAAGGACTGCGCGGGTATTGTTTAATTCTTTTGTTCTGGGGGTTTGCGGTTTAAAGCGACGGCGCATGGCACATGGACAGAGACCCACCAACACCTAAGACATCCGTTTAGTGCAACAGTTATTTATGTTTAATGATACCACTAGATGGAGTGACGTTAAATTGAACCTAAAGATGCGAATATGCCAAGTTAGCCGTAATGTGCCTTGGCCTCTCTTGCCAAAGCCCCCTGCCGACGCTCTCCTTTACTAACATGCCAACCCATTCTTTTCATTATGCACACCTATCATGGGAGTGCCGTGAGAAAGCCTTTGTGGGCCCGACACTATAGCTTGTGGCCTTTCAGGCTCTTAGCAGGGGTGAATGCGTTTGCTCCGGGGAGGAGCATGCACGTCTGGTTTAGGCTCTGGGCCAGCCATGCGGTGGATGGACCACGAGACCAACTGTTGGGGTTCCCTAACATCCACAGACGGCCCTGCAATCTTCCTTTTGGGTAGCAGCTCCATAGTGCGGGAATATTCCAATAACTTTCTTATTGTACGTAGTCCATGTCGAAGCAAACTATTTGGCTACGTATCAATCCATATAGCATCCGGCCGTCACAGCCTTAGTCGTCCAACACCCAGACCTAATTTGCCACCCGGTGAAACCCCCCCCCCCCCCCCCTTCCCCTTAACCAATCGTCACTGCTCACCACTCGTAGAAGCTCATTGGTAAGCCTTGGGAAAGAAGTTTGAGGATTCGCTGCCCAGAAACGTCCCCGCCACTGCCAGCTGCAACAAGAAACGGCCAAAAATGCTCAGCCTCGGCTTTCACGTGAGCCACATAGCTTGACGGGGTGTCCCGCCAGCGCCTAAGAGCCTCCTCGCGAGTGTTTGAATCAGAAATTGCCGCCGTAGATTCGAGGTAGCTTTCAAACTCCTCAGTCCCCGAGGGAATTTTGCCAGAACCTTGGAGAACGTCTTTCATGGTCATGAAGTCGTGGTACGACCCGCCGCTCCCCATTATGGCGTATCCGAAGTCTCTGAAGTACTCCAAGGCGCGACCTAGACGCAGGTTCTTGTCTGTGGCCTCCTCCTCGTCCTTTCCAGTGAGAACAGATACCTGGACAACAGGTATGTCTGCCTTGGGCCGCATGATCTTGAGCGGGACAAAGACACCGTGATCCAAGCCTCTCTTATAGTCGAGAACCGGTCTGAAGCCGCAATCCAGGAGGCGTTGGTTGATTTCCGCGGCTAATGTTGTGTTTCCAAGGATGGGGTACCTGGTCTCGTAGGCCTCAGGTGGAACAAGGGCTTGGGCTGCGGCCACAGTTCCGTAGTCGAAGTAGAGACCAGGGTCTGCAAGAGCCGTGATCTCGGGCTCATCGGTTTCCCAATGCGCTGAAAGTAGGATAATTCCTTTGACTCCATTGAGCCTACTACCCAATTTGGCGACTTGCTGCCGGAAATCCTCCAAGCCTGGGTGGATAAGGGGGAGGGGGCCAGCTCCATGGCTGATGAAAAGGGAAGGGCCGCGAATCTTCTGTGGAAGTGTCATTATAGTAGAATGGAGATCTGCTACAAGATTGCAATAATATATCAGACAATGTAGTTAATGAAGTTGATGTGCAGCCTGAAATACGTCGGTAAGAGTGAGAAGAAGTTGGGCTATTTATGACACCGGCTCCAGAGTCTTTAGAAACCCCATCGGCATGAATCATTGTGACCAGTTTTCAGATAGCAGCGACTCCTAGCATTCATCACGAGAGGTGGTTCTGACAGTCAATTGGTATTGAGATCAATGTTGTAACCCCTTAAGAGCATCGTAGCATTGCTAGGTCCTGGCACACCACTTGTCCGACACTACTCCGGCGGGTTGGCACGGTCTTAGCCCTGCAAGTGGCGGGTCAGCGGCGGACTAGCGGCGGAATAGCTTAGAATAGTACTAGAAATAGTTTGTCAGCAAGCTGACTCTCCCGGAACAACCCGTGCTATGGAGTGCTCTGCATGCTCCTCCGAAACTTCTCTCGAACTCATACCAATCTGTTGCTTGTCGAGATGACTCGATCCTGTACTAAAGCGAGTATGTCGACAAGTAATTTATCCTCGAACGCCTGTCATTTGTGCTCGACAAAGAAGAAGGGTTGCGATCGGCTACTACCGGCTTGTAGCCGGTGCATAGAGTAAGTATCAAGCATGTCTGTCTTACAAGGCGTTCAAACCACTGATACCACATAGTCACAATAGCATATGTCACTACGGCTCTTACTACAAGGAAGCACATCTGATTTCTTCTTCTCTTCTAGGACCAAAGTTAGCAACACGCCAAGATCATGACGACTTGCTAACAACACACTTGTTCGCCACGCTAGAAGTCCTCGACCTTGGAATAGAGATGGTAGTTGATGGATACTTGAGTTCGATCCACGAATGGATTCCAATCATTCACCCACTCGGCTTGAGAAGACAAGCAGCGTCATTACAGAGCACGCCATCTGCCGAGCTCGCTAGTCTTATCTTACACATTTTGCTGATCACCCCGGTGATATCCTCTGCTTTGGCGCCATACAATGAACCTCTCTTACCGTCGCTGTATGACAATTGCAAATTGGCATTCATACTGTTACAGAAATATTCGAGGGGTCACTTGCAAACCATCCAGTCAGGCCTGCTACTCGCCATATACGAGCAGGGTCGAGGCTTCGTGTCTGATGCGTATGCCACGTTGGCGATATGTGCCAGTCTTGGCCATGTAACCGGCCTATACCAATCTTTGAATCCTGCTACGGTGTTCAATGAGGAGAAGATGCGTGTATGGTGGGCTATATTCTTTCTCGATAGGCTTGACACTTATTCTACTGGGAACTCTGAACGAGCACCACTTGTTCGCGATGCTCGACTCGGCGCGATGCTTCCCAGTGAGGATGACGCATGGATTCAAGACCTTGATATCAGTGGCCCGTTTCAGCCGCTTGTATTTTCCGCAGACGATGTTCAGACATACGGGGTCTTCGCCAGCGAAATCCAGGCGCTCTATGCGCTGCAGAGTGTCATGCAGCGCACCAGAGATCCGTCCGTCGAGCTTGAGACACTACTTAATCACGAATCGTGGAAGCTCGACATGCTGATACAAAGGAAAATCCGAGAAACCCTGACCATAAGCTGGAAGCGGCTTGAGCACCAGTACAAAGTGGTCACTTTATATCTCTTGCAAGTAATTCTTTAGAAAGTCAAGGAGCCGCAGCTAATAGAGAGAAGGGCACTGATAGAACTTCACGAAAAGAGGCTGGCGTGTAATGGTCAAAAACTTCCTTTATTTGTCAAGGAATCGTCCATCGCAGCTCTTGAAATGGCCCTTACTATTGCTCATGATCTGATGCGTATGGAGAAGACTGCGGACATTCTCAAACTCGATAGGATGCCTCTTACTGCAGTCATCCTATACAAGAAGGTCGGCTTAGCAGCAATTCTACTAGGAAAGCATTACGATCGTGACGCCAAGACTCTGTTACGAGAGGTGATTCAGATGCTTTCGGGACGAATTTCAAGAAGATGGAAAATTGCACGTAGGTTTCAAGCTCTTGCTATCTTCTCTACTTTATTGTTACATGAAAATGTGACTAACTTTCTCAGTTCAAATCGCATCTCAACTCCGCGAAGCCCTTCCTGTGTACAAGGACGTGGACGTGGCCTCGTAAACTCAAATTTAGCTCACTCCAACTTTCACCCCAAGACAAATAGTTGGTCATTCACTTCAGACCGCCCGACTTGTTGAGTTCAACGTGGAGTTCGATCCCAAACTGCCTCCCAGCGCCGCCGTGTAAGCGAGGTTCCACGTCAAACTCACTCCGCTCAGGTAGGGGCTGTCAGGAGTCTGCTTCCTCATGAACTCATAACTTTCAACCGCACCAGCCTTGTCCGCAATCGCGAGGTTGGCGTACACATGGCCTGCAAAGCCGCCGCTAGTGAGAGATCCCGACTTATTGCCGGCAAAATACTGATCCCATTCCTCTCTCACAAAGGATGCCTTTCGTACATACGCACTGCTCGGCACAATTGGCAGCATGTGAATGCCCTGAATATAGGCAATTTCGTCGCCAAAGTACGTCGTGTGGTTAATCTTCCTGTCCCAGAGAATGCCTGTGGCGCGGTTTCCGATAAAGTTGGGCGGTTGCACATCGTTGTCGCTCGCCAAGAGGAAGTACGACTGTAGACTGCGTGCCGTCACGGCAAGCTGGAGATTGCCTCGGCCCTCAATTTTAGCGTCTCCTATTACTATTAGTATCCCTATTATAGGGTAGTTAGTTCGAACCGTAGTTAACGAAGAGATTAATTAAACTATATAAATATCTGCGTAGTAAGTATAAAAAGGAGGTTCTAACTATAAGTTAAGCTAGCTATAATAATCGTAAATAGGGCCCCTAATTAGCCCCTGCGCAGTTAGCTAAATACTATAATTAAATTAAACTTCTAATCCGATACTAACTTTCTCTTTCTTTTATTAATTTAACTACTACGGTTAGAGGTATAATTTAACCTTAAGCCCGTTTACTAAGTCGTCTCTTTTTCCCCCTTTTCTCTACTCTTTTTATATAACCTATCCCTCTATTCGTACAATAACTTTTCCGCTACTTATAAATTACTCTAATCCCTTATTTAGTATTACTTTTATAAAAGCGTTTACGAGGTTATTTTTATTATTAATCTAACGGATTTCGAGTATCTCGCGCCTTTTATACGATTACTTAAGGGCTATAATATTAATTATAAACCTCTTTTCTTTTATCGTTTTTAATTTAACGAGGTATTCGTATAGTAAGTAAGAATTAGTATAAATAACCGTTAGAATAAGTAAAAGGCTAATTCGATTAGTAATCTTCTTTAGCGTCGTTAAAATTACGTAAAAGAGGTTAACGCTATTAACTATATTATAGACCTCTAACGCTAGTATACTTCTTATTACTCGCTTATTTTTAGTTAATAAGTAATAGATTATATTACTATATATAGTAAATTCGCTCTCGCTTATACTCTCGTTAACTAGGATAATAATATACCCTAATTGCGAAGTAAGGTCGTTATTGTCACGGCAGTGGGCATTAGGGCCCCTATAGGCCCCGTGGCTCAGCCTTAGGCTGCGAGGCTGAGCTCCCAGTAGTCACGTGACGAGCTGGACCGCTGGGCCCAAAGGGCCAGCTCGCTACCTTCTGCCTACTATTCTATTTTTTCCTTCTTTACGTTAAGTCTTTAGTTAATTAGGTTAATATAGTAGCGTTCTGACCTACCTTAAGTTCCCTTTTATAACACTACTTAACGTCGCTTAATTAACTATTCTCTAGAGATAAAACGATAATATCTTAATTAATTAACTACTTATTATACTAATTAGCTACCCTTACTAAGAAAGCGTATAAGAGAGCTAAGTAATAGCTAATTAAATTAATCGTATATAAGTAGCGTAATCGATACTCCCTAAATATATACCCCCTTTACTAAACGCAATAGTTAGAGAATATAACTAAAGAGGCTAGGTCTCCCTTTATACTAATAGCTTCTAATAGAGTCGCTACTTCTACGAGTCTTAATAAAGCGTCGTAAGCCCTAATAAAGGCGCTAAGCTCCTAGTTATTAACCTTAAGGTTACGCTATCTAACTAGCTAGTAAAGCGCTTCTTACCCTCTACTACCTAGGCCGATCGCTTAGTATACTTTAGTAACGTAGCTAACTAGCTTACCTTGCTTATCTATAGCCATAACGATATCCTCTTTAAAAAGAATACTAAGTAGTATATCGACCTCGACCTTATTTAGGAGCTATATTTTAAAAACAATAGAAAGACCTTACTTAAGTAAATTAAATAGTAGCTAAAGATATATATTACCTAGTATTAATTAGAGTAGGTCCTAGCTTTTATTATTAGCTAGCTAAGTAATAATATAGAGCGCTTATACGTAATAACTTATAAGAACCTCGACCTTATACGTACTACTACTATAAAGCTCTATATTACAAAAAAAGCCCTTACCCGAGCCTATATTAATAATACGGCTATAGCTAAAAGACTAAAGTAATTAAAGAACGGCTCCTAGGCTAGCTCTATTTAAGATACCGCTATCCTTAGCGCGCTAAAATAATAATTAATATACTTAAAAATATAGGGTAGCCGCGAGACTACTCTAGCCTCGTCCTATCCTATTACCTACGGCTCTTAGAAAATACCTAACGTACTTATTTTTATAAGTAATAATACTAGCCTTAAGTTCGATTACTAGCTCTAGTATATTATAAAGCGCTTAGAAAATACTAATTATAATACGGATAGGTACTACTTAGAGTATATTATTAATAAGATTAGAAGCAGTGCTACGGAGTTTATATACCTAATACTAACCTCTAACGAGATTACTACGGCCGAGTAGCTACTCTACGAGCTTAAGTCGGCTTATACTAGCCCGACTACTATAAACGACGCTAGTCGTAAGCTAGACGTACTTATAATTATACTTAAAAACGTCTACTAAAAGCGCTCTACGTTCGCTAAGCTCGCGCGTATTAATAAGCTTTTAAAATCTTAATAAAAGCGCCGTTTTTATGATAAGCTACTTATATATCTTTATAACTAAGCTATATTAAAGTACCTAAATAATACGGCCACTTTTTAAAAGTATACTAAGTACGTTACTTAGCTAGCTAACGTAATATAGCCCCCTTTTATAAAGGACCGCCCGGTTAAGGCTTCTAACTAGACTCGCTAGACCTTAAGTAGAAATAATAAAAATAATAAAAATAATAGAGGTACTAGAGGTACTAAATAGGACCGAGGTCGCACCTCTACCTACGAGACGATCCCTAAAGCCCTATATTAAAAGCTTAAGAATAGTAGCGCTTATTTTATTTATAATAATACTAAATATATTTCTAAGGACTGCCCTAAGAAGCTAAAGACTACTATAGCCGCTATTAATACTACCGAGGGCCCTATTAAAATAGAGTCGGGTTTAGAAAACTAGAACCCTTAGTAAAAGTAAACTCCTAGCTAGGGGATACGTATAAAAAGGACGGAAGATTAGTAATTAATTTAATAAACTTATAAAATCTCGTAAGGGGCCAGCCCCTTAAGATAGAGCTTATACTAGTATTTAATAAATATAGAATTTACCTAAGAGCCTTATTTAATACGGGAGCTAATAAGTACGGATTTATAAATAACCGCGTAACCCCTCTATTATAATAGTTCTATATAGCCCTATCCCGCAAATTATAACGCCTAATCCCTACTACCGGATTTAATAGAGAGCGATTAAATAATACTAGTATAGTATAGACCGCTAACCTATATATTAATCGACGGGTCCTTTTAAAAGCACCCCTCCTTTAGCTTAATACGGGCCGCTACGACCTAATCTTAGGGTAGAAGTAGCGCTTATACCTATATAAACAAATCAAATATAACGTTCATATTTGATTATTTGGCTCATTTCTCGCGCCATATTTGATTGTTTGATAAATTTGACAAATATTTGATTGATTTGACTGATTAGTTATCATAGAATAGAGTAGGGGTAAGAGCACCTTAGAGGTGTAAATAGTGTAGTAGATACGGCGCCGAAGACGCCGAATTTTTTAGAGCGGGTCCACTTTAATTCCGGAGGTCCGGTGTTCGAATCCGGGTCCGGGCGGCCCCTTTTTTTTCCGTAATTTCTTAGTATATTATTGGTATATTCGGGCCCACCCTTAGATTCTAAATTTGATCAAATATATCAAATATACGGGCTAGAATATTTGATTGTTTGACTTGCTGAAAATCCTATATTTGACTATTTGTTTGACTTATTTGTTTGATTGATTTGAATGGGTATGTGCGCTAGGTAGAAGTAGTTCGAATACTACGGGGTAAACCCTAATATTCGCTACTAACGTCTAATATAGCCTAAGGACCTACTGCTATAAAAGACGCCCTCTACTATTATTAGGGATATCGAGGACCTATATACCCCGGAAGTTATTAAGGTATAATACTAAATCGATACTAACCGCTAGTAGGACCTATTCGAGATAAATATAACCTATTATAACTAAAAGCTTTAGTAGTAGTAAGTAAAGGGCACACCGATTAGGATATTACTATACTTACTAAAAACGATAGCCCGTTAAATATAATAATTAAACGAGGCTAAGAATATAAAAAAGATAGAACGCGCTCTTAACAGTATTAGTATTACCCCTATAGAGAGGGCTAGGTAATAAAAACTATACTTAGTAATAGTATAAATAGATATTATTTTTATTAGCGCTCTCGCTTTTAAAAAAAACCTAAGGCGGAACGACGTTAAGATAGGCTCTATATTACTTTATAAGCTTAACCGTATTATAGAGGATAAGAAAGAAGAGGTAGACCCCTTATATAACGACGACTAGGTTACTCGCGACTTTATAATAACGAACCTATTAAAGTATTTACGGCCCTAGACCGACGTTTTTAATAAGGCTACTAGCGATATATTAGCGCTTTATAAGCCGTATAACTATAAGATCGAGCTCTTAAATAGTAATAAAGAGAAGCTAACTTATTACCCTTTATATAAGTAGTTAGTGCCCGAGCTAGAGGCTATAAGGGCCTATTTACTAAAGCACTTATAGAAGGGATTTATCGAGCTAAGTAATGCTCCTTTCGTATTACTAACGCTATTTATAAAAAAGTACGATAGTAGCCTATACTTCTACGTTTATTTCTATAAGCTTAATAAGGTTATAAAAAAAGACCGCTACTTACTACTACTTATTAATAAGACCCTCGCGCAGCTAAGTAGGGCAAAGGTATTTACTAAGCTAGATATTAAGCAGGCCTTTTATTATATCTAACTCGACTTAGCCTCCGAGGACTTAACGACGTTTAGAACCCGCTACGGGGTATATAAGTATAAAGTAGTACCCTTTAAGCTCTATAATAAGCCTACTACGTATTAGTAATATATAAACGAGATACTAATAGAGTACTTAGACGACTTTTATATAATATATATAGATAATATCCTAATCTTTTCTAACGACCCTCTTTAGTACTAAGAACACGTTATTAAAGTACTAGACTACTTATAAAAAGTAGGCTTATAAATAGATATTAAGAAGTGCGAATTTAGCGTTACTTCTACGAAGTACTTAGGCTTCGTAGTTTTAATAAAAAGCATATAGCCGGACGAGGAGAAAGTCTTTATAATTAGAGGCTAGAAACTACTTATATTACTCAAGAGCATCTAGTCTTTCCTCGGGTTCTATAACTTCTATAGGAGGTTTATAAAAAATTACGGCCGCCTAGCTAGGCCCCTTACGAGGCTAATAAGTAAGGGAGTTCTTTTTAACTTTAGCGCTAGCTATGAGACGGCTTTTAAAGCTATAAAACTAGCGCTAACGTTAGTGCCTATCCTTTACTATTTTAAGCTAGAGCTATTAACGTAGCTAGAAATAGACGCCTCTAACTCGGTATATACCGGGGCGCTACTATAGTAATAAGAGGATAATAAGTTATAGTACTTAGTAGCCTTTTACTTAAAAATAATAAGCGGCATAAAGCTTAACTATACTATTTATAATAAAAAAAATGCTAGTAATAGTGCTATACCTAAAAGAATAGCGCGTAGAGCTCGTAAGCTATAAATATAGGTTCGATATTATTATAGATTATTAACTATTACTATTCTTTATAACTAAGCGCCTACTTAACTTATAATAAGCCCGCTAGGCCGGTATACTAGCGGACTTTAATTTTTAAATCTACTACCGCCTGGGAAAGGAGAACGTACTAGCTAACGCCCTCTTATAAAAAATAAAAGATATTTATACTTAATAAGTACTAAAAAAGGCTAATAGGATATAAGTCCTTATACTACTAGGACTACTATTTTTTAATATCGTAGTAGAGCTACGGGCGCTACTAGGCGCCGCTATTAGCTAACTATAGCTTATAATTAGCTTACTTTTATTACAAAACGAGCTATAGGGGTACTTACTAATAAAAAAGATTTTAAAGCTTAATAAGGACCTTACTATAGCGTCTCTCGTACTAATATAAGCGCTAGTAACTAAAGAACGCGAGCGCTAGTTTATTTAAAATAACGGATTACTAATAATAAATAGGAAACTCGTAGTACCCGAGGAGGAGAACCTCCGTACTATAGTTATTCGTAAGGTCTATAAATAAAAACTCCTCGCCCACCCGGGGCGCAATAAGGTTATAAAAATAATTAAATAGCGGTACTACTAGCCGGGCCTAACGGTAAATACTTACTAATACGTTCGGAACTATTATACTTATTATTAGTTATAAAAGCCGCGCGATAAACCCCTAGGGGAGCTAAGACCGCTATTAATACTTAACTACTTATAGTAATATATCTTTACCGACTTTATAACTATCCCCACCGATTAAAAAGGATTTAATAATATATAAGTAGTAATAGACTGCCTAGGTAAAAGGGCAATATCTATTCCTTATTATAAGACTATTATAATAAAAAATATAAGCCGGATATTCTATAAGCGGGTGCTACTTATCTTCGGCTTATTAAAAACTATTACGTCGGACCAAGGCCCCTAATTTATTTCCGACTTCTAAGGGGAGCTCTATAAGATCTACGGGGTTAAGCTATAGCTATTAACGGTAGATTACTTATAAACGGACGGCTAAATAGAGGTACTAAATTAATATATCCTATAGTAGTTAAGACTACTAGTTAACTAATACTAAGATAACTAGAGTAATATACTACTTACGGTCGACTTCGCTTATACTACCTAGCCTAGCGAGACTACGGGGCTATTACTATATAAAATAAAATTTAGTTACTAGCCACGGCTTTCTTTTAACTAGTCTAAGCGAACCCGCTAATTCGGCTTTATAAAAAAAAAACTAAACCGCACTAATGCGTAGCGTATAGCTAAGGGAATATATAAGGCCTAGGAGATTACTAAGGGTAATATAAAAGTCGCTTAGGTACGATATAAAAAGTATACCGACTACTACTAGTACTTAGACGACTTAAAAATAAGAGACTAGGTCTTTATTAATACCTCGTACTAAAAGTCCGCCGACGCGAATAAACTATAATAGCTATAGGCCGGCCTATAACCTATTGTTAGTACTAAATAGGGGGGTATATAGGTCGTAGAATTATTAATAAATAGCCGGGTATACCTAGTTTTTTATTTAAATAAGCTAAAGAAGGCTACTAACGACTTATTACCTAGGTAGAACTAAGAGCTACTACCGCTAATCGCTAACGACGACGGTAAGCCAGAGTACGAGGTCTTTAAAATAGTTAAGTTATGCTTATATAGGGGAAAGTTATAGTACTAAGCGGATTAGAAAGGATACGATACGGATCCGACGTAGTACGACGTAAAGAGCTTTAGGTATACGTTAGCGGCGCTATAAGCGTTCTATTACTAATACTTAATTATTAAGGGTCCGCTACGGAACCTAAATATATAAATAAAAGCTACCGCGGCTAGCGATTTGCTATTACTAAGGGACGATAATAATATAATAGTAGTAATTATAACTATAGATTTGCTAAAATAAGGGGTAATTAAGAGGTTTATTTTTTAGCGCTACGGATAGCGCCCTCTAGTATAGAGGGGGGGGTAATATTATAATAATAGGTATTAGGGCCCCTATAGGCCCCGTAGCTTAGCCTTAGGCTACGAGGCTAAGCTCTTAGTAGTTACGTAACGAGCTAGACCGCTAGGCCTAAAGAGCTAGCTCGCTAGCTTTTATTTACTATTCTATTTTTTCCCTCTTTATATTAAGTCTTTAGTTAATTAGGTTAATATAGTAGCGTTCCGACCTGCCTTAAGTTCCCTTTCGTAACAGTTATTATTTATAAATAACTTATTAATAAAGACGTAGAGCTTATTAGTTATAAAGTCGATCGGGTAGTAAACGAGACCTCGATTAAGATTTATTTATTACTACTTAAGCCGCTTATTAAGTACTTCGACGTTTCGTTTAATTAGATTTATAACCTACGCTATTTTAATATAATTAAAAGTCGCTTTAGGCTAATAAATATTTATAATATATACCCCTCGCGCGAGCTTAGCCTTATATTACTTTTTAATATTAATTACGTTTAAATTAACGAGGTTAATCTTCTCACCCTACCCCTTTTATTAAAAAACGACGGTTTTCCCTTTAATTATAAGAATCCTACCGTTAAATACTAGGGGGGTATTTATTATAAGGACCTCTTTTAGCTTTATTATAAAGCCCGCTTTTTAAAGCTCCTTATCCTCCTTTTTTATAAGGTTAATATTAAATAGGCCTAATATATCGTCGGTTTATATTTTAACGATCCTAAATTAGTCGCCTTTATATTCTATAATTAGTAAGCACGGGTCGTACGTAGAGGTAACTATTAATAATTAATTAATATAAAAATCGTAGTAAGTAGCCTACTAATAGGTACCCGATTCTACGAGCCTATATAGTAGCTTAAGCACTTTAATAATCGTACTTTCTAAGTACTTACTAGCTATTTCCTTTAGTAAATAAGCTAGGATTTTCTTTATAAGCCCTATAGCCGATTAGGTATAGGCCTAGGTAATATTACGGCTCTAAATCTCATATCCCTTCTTTTATAGCAATGCTATTAATACTATTATTAATCGTTAGCTATAGCGCTATATAGTAAGCGATTATATAAGTAGCGTTACCTTTTTAACGTCGCCGTACCCCTAAATTACGTATTTAGACTTCTCGTACGGCTAGGGTATTCTTTTCTCTTTAATTTTATAAACTATTCGTAATTTAAATATGCGGAGGTTTATATATTTTTTTAAGTCGTATAGGATAAATCGATAGACCCCTCGATTACGAAAAGTATCTACTTTAATAAGATCTAATCCCTTATATAGCTTTCTAATAGTTATAATTACGCCTTCTTTACGTAGTTTAATTACTAGCTTAAAATCGGCTTTCTTTTTTATTATATAAAAAGTATTAATTACCTCGTTACTAATAATAAATTACCGCGTTAGGGCTTACTATTATAGTCTTTTATAACGTCTCGCCGGTAGTATTAATACCCTTTTAGCAATTTCCTTTTCCTCGTTATCTATTAGTATTATTATAACGATTTTATTAAGGATAATTTCTTATACTTCTACCGCGAGTTATATAGTTTCTCCTAGCTCTTCTTCTTTTTATAGGTTAGAAATTACTTCGTTAGGATCTATATAATACGGTCTAACTACCGTAATTAACACTTTAAATAGCTAGTTACGATTTCTTATAACTATATAAGAGCGCTCGTTAACGGAAATTAACTTATATAGCCTAGCCTACTATTAAGTAATTTCGCGCTATACTTATATATCCGAATTTAGTAATATATCTAAATTATCCCCTATATCGGGCCTATTATATATAATAATTACCTCGTTAACTTACTTTCTTATACTTACTTTACGTAGTACTCGTATTACTTTTTTAATTACTTAGGCTCGTTAGCTTATACTTAGTAATAGTAGCGAGGCTAAGGTCGTTTTTAAATATACTCTAAATACTAATAGCGTTAGTATAAGTCCGTTAGGCCCTATAGTATCGTTATAGTATTTAAGTACTATTTAGAGGCATTCGTCGTTAGTAAAATCCGGATTTTCCTCTTTAATAATTCTAAACGCCCTTTTTAATTACTAATATACCCTCTCTACCTTTTTAATACTATAGTACGCTTTAACGAGTATAACTTTTAACTATATACCGTAGGCCGTCGTATTATCCCTAAATTCTACCGACTTAAAGCTAGTACTAGTATCGGTTCTAATACCGTCTAGCGGTCCCTAGTATATATTAATCTAGCTTTTTCGTAGGGCTACTTATACTATTTTTACTTATAGATCCTAGAGGAATTGCCCTACTTAAAAGGATATAGCTACGTCGATTATATATAGTACTAGCTAACTATTTAAATAGAAAATATTAATAACGATTTCCTAGTTAAAGTTAAGCTTATTACGCAATTTAAATTTAAATTTACATAGGCTCTGCGCATTTATTTAGCATTAGTAATATACTTTTATTAATTACTCTAGCGCCCACATTTCGATATTATTATTACTTAATTATTTTAAGAGGTTATATAGCCTTATAACTAACGGGTACCCGAATCTCTAGTATAGTCTTCTAAGCTTACTTTTCGTTAAGTAATTAATTAACTTTATATCTTTAGTAAGCTTTATAAACGCATACCCCTATCGTCGTTCGACTATTTCAAAGTACTTACCGCTAGAGATTCTATTCTTTATATTATTAAATATAATACCTAGTTAATCTATATCTTTTAAATATAAGAGAAATGGGGTATTAACGGGTAAAATATAAAAAGTTATCGTTCCGAAGTACGTCTCTACTTTTACTATACCTAGGGCAACGATTTCCTTACTTAAACTAAAATTAATCCTTATAATACCCGCCGTTAACGTATTAAGCGTTACTAGTGCGATTTTCTATAGTACCTAGAATTACCCTTTTCCTCTAGTTAACTATTATAATACCTTAGTATTTAGGATAATCCTATAAAAATCGTCTAGGCCGTACTTTTTACTTATATAAAATACTTATATAAGCTTAGTATTCGAGGGATCTAAGTAGTATAAAAAGGACCCCTCTAGCTACCCCTAAATATACTCAGTACTATATTCCTTTTTTTTAAATATTAAAAAAGATAGCGTCTTTTCCTTAATTATTAAGAAAATGGGCTTTAGCCCTATTAAATTCGCCCTTTCGGCTACTTTTATATCCGTTATCTAAGGGACCTTCCCTTACTATTCGTAAATAAAAGCCTACTTATTAAGAGCTTTTATTACCCTCTATTCGTTTAGCCTCGTATATCCTCTAGAGGCTAATAAGGTAAAAAAAGAGTAGTTAATATCGTCGATTTTATTATAATCTAATTTATTAATATAGGGGGTAAGATCTTCTTTATTTTCCGAATCTCTTATAGGGGGTATATACTTTAGGCCGCTATTTTAACTACTATTACTAAGTTCCGTACCCCCGGATCTGCCCTTATATATAATAAAGAATTAGTTAAACTAACGAGGGCTAGTTTTACTATTTACTACCCTCGACTTTTTATATTATTTATATAATTTAGTACGCTCTTCCTCGGAGTAGTTACTTAACTAATATCTATCCTTTTTATAAATATAGTATTACCTTTTTTATTACCCTACCTATAAGTTAAATCTCTACTTATTTAATAAATCTAGGCCTCCTTATTAGTAATTACTATATTTAACCTCTTTTCTTTTTTTATTATACGTTTAATCGACCTAATATTATTAATAAGGGCCGTTATATACTTAGAGATAGGTTTAGCGCGGTATTTTTATTTTAATATTAAAGCTAGATCTTAGCCTTAAGTAGAGCGTTTTATAGTTTTCGGGTGCTTAGTATAGGGTTATTTTTATTTTTAATATATACTAGACTACGGTATAAAGATATCTAACTTTCCGCTTATTTATCCCCTTATTTAGCTAGGTTTTTACTAGCTTATCGATTCGATCGATAAGCTCTTTAAGGATCTTTACTTACGATTTGCCCTCTATTATCCTAGCTATAAATATATAAAAAATCGCTCGTAGCTTAGATAGGAGCTCTAGGTTCTTATTATAAGTCTCGAAGCGGCTTTAGATTACGTTAATTATACTAAAAAAGTCGTTTTAATTAAGATTACGCACCGTTTTATAATAATAATTAGAGGCTTTGCTTATAAGTACGATATTAATTACTAAATAGTATTAATATTCCCTAATTCCGACTTTTTCGTAATAATTATAAAATATCGTTAGGGTTTCTTATAAGACCTTATACTTCCCCCTAGAGTATAATTTCTCTTTTAAGAAGATCTTTTTAAGGTTTATAAATTACTTTATATTTACTACTAGATTTTTAGTATTTATATATAATCCCTGCGTCGCTGCGTACTATTAGTAACTTCGGGTCGTTTACTTCCTTTTTTATTAACCGATCGGTACTAAATTTCGCGTTAGTAACGGTAACGAGTTATAGATCGAAATAAGCAAAATTATTAATTATCGTACTTTTAGTACTATATTTTACCTCAGTATATCCTTTTGTAATAATAGATTTCCATTAGTAATTATAGGGAGGAAATCTGGGTCGTTTACCTTTTTTTTAAATTTATTAAAACGATTATACGCTCTATCGACCTATACCTAGTTCTATAATACAAATTCCTTTTTTATAATTATCGCTATTAGTATTTCGTATAGCTCTTACGATTATAATTGCGCTAGTAATACCCCTTGCCCGTAAAAGAATTTATTAACTATTTTTATAATTCTTAGGCTTGCGCTTACGAACTATTTATTTAGCTAGTAGCTAAGGTCGTTTACGATCTCGTAAAATAGGGGTTACCTTTATAGCCCCTTTTTCTTATAGACCTTAGTTAAATAGATTAATACTACGTTAATTTACTTATTATTAAGCTAATCTATAATTCTATATATCTACGTCCTCTAATAATCCGGGTTAATATTTACCTATTTATAAAGGATTAGGATTTTATTTAGGATCGGGTTTCGTCCTCTTTTTTTCTATTCTAACTTACTAAGGGTTATACTCTAGCTTATGCTTATATTAGCGGTTATTAGTATATTTAATCTTAACGAGGATATATTTAATCTGCGCGCTAGTTATAATAAATCCGTACTTTTACTACTTAACGAATTTATTAAAGTCTAAGAGGTTCTCACTTCTTCTCGCTATCTCGCTACTACTTTTATTTTTACTATTTTTAGCGATTACTACTACCCTTTTAAATCGCTAACTATCGTACTTACTAAGATCCTCTTTTTTATTTAGTATAAAAGGGTAGGTTTTAGTAGTTCTTTTTTTTTATAATAATAATAATAAATATTTATATTACTATAAAAAGATATAGTAATTAGTCTTAGGATCTTTACTAATTACCGATTTTTACTATCCCGTATATTTCTAGCCTCCTAAGCCTCGTACTCTTTATAATCTCTAAATAGCTTCCTTCTTTGACCTACCTCTTTTAGGGTAGTATTCCGTAAGAATAGTTAAAAGTAAATACCGGGCGGCTCATAAAAGAGCTATATAAGCTATTAAGAACTATATAAGTTATTAAGTATAGTTAACGAAGTTAAGCCCTCTTTTTTATAAGATCGTAGATTTTAAAGACTTATTAAAAAATACCTATTTATTACTTATACGTAATAGGGTTAGATACCTTAGAAATCTTATTTTTTATAGCCTCTTAGTACCCTATTTTATATCTTTTAAGTAGTCTTTTTTATAGCTTAATTATGGTTAAGTAATTATCGCTTACTAGCGATCCCTTTTATTACTTAGTTAATTTCTCGAAATTAGTAATCTCGTACTAGGAGCTAGTATAAAAAGAAGCCCTTTAGTAGCCCTTTAGAGGATTCTTTTCTTTTCCCCTTAAATCCTCGTCTTTTTAGCCTTTTTTTAAGTTAATAATAACTCTAGCGAAAGGTCGCAGGACTACTTTAGGGTAGCCGCTTTCTTTTTAAATTAATCTCTGAGATTTATAATACTCTTAACTCGATACTATTAAGACCTCTAAATCCCCTCTTCCCTCGTTAAACCGTCCCCTATATTATATTTTTAAATAATACCTAGGGGGTAGTTAAGGGAGCTATAAAGAGGTTATTTAGATTACGGGCTTAAGGTTATATTTATAAAATCCTTATAATAATAAACTTTTTTATATACTATAGATCTCTTAGTTTAATAACTTTTATAAGGTTATTTTTATTACTAAGTAAGAATGTTTACGTTTAGAAATCCCCTTTTTTAATTACGTAGTACTCTTTTATACCGTATTATTAAGCTCGTTCGTTATACTAATTAATTAAGTAGGTAGTCGTTACGTAAGTATTTCTTTTTATTAATTTAACTAGTTAATTTCTAATTACGGGCCGGTTATAAAAAAGTCGTTTAATAAAAAAGCTACTCGGGGCGATAGTAAAAAGCTAGTTACTTAAGTAGTTCCGTTAATTAACGTAGTTTAACGTAATAAACGTCGACCTCTCGTAAGTAATAAAGGGCTACGATTACTTAATTCCGTATAGTATTTAAGAATCGCCTCCTTTTTTATTTACTTTTATAAAGTTAATTAATACGAATCTCCTATCCTATATAGTATTAAAAAGTCGTCTCTTCTATATAGCGAGATACCTTACTAATTTATAATAATAGAATTTAATTATTAATTAGTATTAGTATCCTTATTATAGGGTAGTTAGTTCGAACCGTAGTTAATAAAGAGATTAATTAAACTATATAAATATCTACGTAGTAGGTATAAAAAGGAGGTTCTAACCGTAGGTTAGGCTGGCTACGATAATTGTAAATAGGGCCCCTCATTGGCCCCTGCGCAGTCGGCTAGATGCCGCGGTCGAATTAGACTTCCAATCCGATAATTACCTTGCCCCACATCTTGATCGCGTACGTCGAGAAAGCATCCTCCGCTGAGGACTCCTGATCCTTGCCATCCGGTGCTTCGAGTACACCTCTGGCCCAGCTATGGCCATGAAACCAGTCGAAGTTTCGTGAGAAGGGAAAGAAAGGGTCTTCGGTAGATGGGTTGGACCAGTCACGAATCAAATTGTTGACCCAAATTTTGTTGAGGCCGTCATTCTTTGTCAACCAAGAGGGGTTGAAGTGGGCAATGATTGCAGCAGCATACACATAGTAGCCGTAGTGGAAGTTGTGATCGTTGTAATACGTGTTACCAAAGTCAATCGAAGAGTCGTTGTTGCCGTACGACCCAGAAGAGACCAGGCCTTTCCACACGTCATCGTAGAATAGGGGGTTCGGCTCCTGGTTATTGACATACCGATCAAACGCAGCCTCAAGCTTGGTGAGTGAGCTGGCTGTGAATGAAGTATCTCCGGCAATGTTGTTGACAGCATAAATCGCCCTGGCGTAAACCGAAAAGGCGATTCCGGCGTAATACTTGGACGTCAAGTTGGTCAGGGTTGTAATGTCCCGAGCAAGCTCGATCTTTGCTGCATTAATGATTGCGGCTTTGGCGTCTTCGGAAACGATTGCCGCTGAGCCCGCGGACCCCACTGATCCAAGACGAGGCGACCAAGGGTCGAAACCCATATCCGTCGGGAGCTCGGGCTCCACCATGGTGAACTCGTCCGCAAGCGTAGCCGTGGCAATTCCCTTGGTCGTACTCGCCAAGGTGATGTTCGTCAGACCCCTGGCTGTCTTTTGGTCAAATGACTTGACGTGATGCGGCAGAGCAAACATGAGAAGTGACCGTTCCTTTATCCCCTTCTTTTCCCACGCCAAGGTGTAAGTTCCAGTCTTGCCGGAGACAGAGCCCGACAGCGTGGCGCCAACTGGATACGCTCCAGCAGCCTTGCTAAAGATGTCGATACCGGCTTTACCTGCTGGATTCTTGGCGACTTGGACAGTTCCCGTGAACTGCTTTGGTCCCAAAATGGTTCCTTTATCAGTCATCCGAAGATTTGGTCTCTCAGACATGGAAGTTGGGTTGATGTAAATCAACCAGCTTGATCCATCGCCTAACCGCGCATCCCACCCATACACTGTGGCTCCAAGTCCATTGGAACTCAGACGAAGGTCGGTGATGTTTGAAAAGTGCTTTTGAGACTGAATGAGAACGGTGGCGTCGTTGTAAATACCTGTGACGAAAGCCATGCCCTGAACTACGGGAAACGAGACAATCGGTTTGGCGCCTTTTCTTGTCGCAAGGTTGACATTGGCGGAGAATGCTGTCAATGTGTCCGTAGTCAAAACCGTTCCATTCTGCAGCTCCCGCGCCGAAAGCGCAATAGATTGGTCAAAGAATGGATCCTCGAAAGACTGGACGGGCTCGCCAGGCCCGTAGATAAAGTTGCGCCGATCCGTATGGGAGATAGACAAGCCGTGGCCCTGTTTGACGGTATCGTTAGACCACCAGACGGAGTAAGGGTGAGTCCATGTCGCGTTGTCTTGGTTGTTGGCAAAGAAGTTGGCGTAGAACTTGTTGGTTTGGATGGGGTTGTCGTTGTTATCGACTCCGACAGGTTTCTGTGGGTGATCTGCTCTCGACGGAACTAGAATTGGTCGGTCGTGAGAAATTTTCACGAAAACGTTGTCTGATCCTCCTCTCGCTGCTTCTCCATCTGCCCTTGCGTTATGGATGAACGAGCGTCGCATTTCGCTGTGGCTGTGGAATCCATGGTGCCGGTGGGATTGAACACCTCCAAACAGCAGGATGACTGCTACAATGGTTTTGCTGAACATGGTTGAAAAGAGTGACAATAACGAGTGACTTGGAAGATCCTCTAACGAGGCTACACGGAAAATGAAGACAACAATCAGTGAAGACCTTCAATCGACATGACCAAAGGCCATCCTCATCTCTAATATCTGCTTTGGGGGGCGGGAGCCGATGGGTATTGCCCGTTGAGGGGCCATCAGGGGGTTTTGAGTTTATCGCCATCAACAGCTTTATGCGGCACCAATCTCGGACCCCGGTGAACTCAAATCTGAGTTCATATCCATGTCTTGTCTGAGTCCTCTCATCCACTCAAATCGAAATGCTTCGTATAACTTCAGACGACGAACACCAAACGTTAGTAATCCATCCGATTCGTTGACGACAGAAGATTTTATCATTCAAACAGCTACAGCAGAATATGGTTCAGATACTTTATCCGGCGCACTCACGTTGGTTCTAATGTGTGGACAAATAGGAGTTGAGGAAGCTGACTCGGACGAGTTTCAGCGAGCTTCTCTAGCTGAATGCCGGTAAAGAAAGGAAAAGGGCTCAGAAGTGCCATATACTTACCCCAGGCCTTACTCTTCCCGTTTCGAAACATTTTCAGTAAATCTCATTACGATTTAAGTTTGGTAAAAGTCCCTGATCCATTTTAACAGAATGAAAAGTTTCTTTGGAGACCAGAGAGGCCGGTGGGATGTTGAGGATCTATGTGGCATGAGCCGGATGTAATACTAGTCCTCGTGTCAAAACGAGGGATATTAAAGAATGGAGATCGAGCGAACTTTCGGTCTAAAAGCTGTATCGTCTAGTTGCGGCGGATATTCGAATTGAGAGGCTATTTCACGAAGAAGAGCCGTGTAAAAGCTGATTGATGTAATTCTCACATGGAAACTTCGCTTGTCTTTGATTCAACGACAAGAGCTTCCGGACTTTGCTTGAGTCTGGTACAGTCTTGATCTGAAACAAGTGCATATTGGGTGAGATCATTGAAAATTTTGGGGAGACCACCGCACCATATGACAACCCGTACTGCAAAAAACACTATTAGTCAAGCTAGAAATAACTGGCGCAGTCTGTCACATAACTCATTGATACACCCAACTAGTGATACTACTGTTTTCCATTTACCTCGTCTCTGCATACTTCATCCACAATGGCTCATGCAATAACCTGTCCAAGCAGTTCTTCTCAACACCCACAAGGATCTCCATCCCACCGTCCGGCAAAATAGGCATGACGACCTGCAACCCGTTGATCACACCAACATGCGGCGCGCGAACGGCCTGAATTGTGTCGCCCAGCACCGGTCCCCACTGCACGTCATACAGGGAGAAGTTGACCCATGATGTCTGAATGCAGTTGTTACCGGGCACATCCAAGAGAGCCGTAGGGATGATACGGTTCACATCCTCCACCGTGTCAATGAGCGTAGCTACATCATCGACAAACTGGCTATCGGCACGAATCAACGCCCGACGAACCAGAATCGCCAAGTCAGCCAGGGACGCCGAGCCGAGCATTTTGCGGATCGGCGCCGAAGCCGCCACGTAGCCGAGGAAGCAGCCCATAGTCTCCGGGTGCACCGGCGGGTCCGTACGCAGGCGAGCGTCGACGGCGATGTTGAAGACTGACACCGGGTCGCCCTCGAGGGTTTCGAGGGGTGACTGCACCGCCATGACGGTACGCCAGAGCAGCGCCGAGAGCGCGTCGTTGGTGGAGACCCATCTCTGCTTCGTGGGTTCCGTTACATTTTCTGGAGATGCTTCGGCCTTGAGTCTGGCCAGGGCCTCGGGCGAGAAGTAGAAGATTTGGCCGCGGTGATCTTCGGAAAGGATCTTTGGCGGCATGCCCTCGGGTGTGAAGGGGATGATGGTGTACTCTGGGTGGTCTTCAGCACGGCCCGGGTTCTTGCCGGTTGGGCTCATGATGCGTTGACGGTCTCTGAGGAACGCCTCATCCAGCTTGAAAGGGTCTATGATCTCGAGGCCTTGGGCTCTGCGACACTCTTCTGCCCAGATCTTGGTCCAGATCAGGAACGTCTTCCCGTCTCCAAACATGTGGAAGATGCACCAGGATATAATCAGGCCCCCTTGGATGAAGTTGGCTTGCGGAAGAGATACGGGCAGCCTTTCGTCTGGTGTTGCCCATACCGAGCGCCGGCAGATAGTATTTGCATCAAAGGAAGCCACTGGGAAGTTCTTGGATTTGAGCTCCGAGTACGTCATGGGGAACGCACCAGAAGCTCGAAGGTCCTTGACGGTGATGCCTTCAATGTCTCCATGACGGAGTTTCTGAAGCTTCAAGACTCCGGCTTGCTTGGCATCTGGGTTTGGGACGGCTTCACACCCCAAAACAGCGATACGCTGTTGCGCGGCTTCATACCCTGCGCGCAGAATAGAAGCAGCTTGATCGAGGTTGTAATCTTCGGGGAGCTGGAAAGGGAAGACATATCGAAGGTAGCCTTTGGGTCCGATACGCTCGAGGGGCGTGAGATCCGGGATCTCTGTGAAGCCTGACAAAGAGCCCATAGCTGTTGATGTGCGAGAACTTGGTGCAAAAGCCTTCAGCTCAGAAGGGCGTTCTAGTAGCAAAATATCCGAGAATGGCGACTGTAATTATATCTGACCCTTGTAGACCATCGCTATGTCTTTGTCCGTACGCTCCAGACCACTATGCAACGCATGTTGACCACGCCGCATCCATACATTCAAATCAGGTCATATCATATTGCAATCCTCCAGCAACGGAGGCAATGGCTTCAGGGGACCTGCATTGAGATGCTCCTTTCAGAGGCTTAGTACCAGAGACAGAAACCTGCTGGTGCTCTCTTCCCTGCCTCAACGGGGTGAGATAGACTGTTGACCCTGCTCTGTCCTTCATGGCCCCGGTTCCAACAAGAACCAGGATCGGCCTCCTTCACTCCACAAGTAGTAGGAGCCATGAGAAAAAGGCTCATTTGACCTTGATAATCCTAAGCTCGAGATCCAGTCGAAGACTCAAGGACATCTAACGCGGACTTAATTGATACTCTAACTTATATACGGGTCCATAGGTATTCTCGTGCTACGAAGACTTCCATCATCGGTCAGCATGCTGGATATGTCCGTCATTCAAATACAAGTGGACCATGGAGAGGAAGTCGCATGTGATATTCTAATCCTTGTATGCGGGACTCGTACCCTTGGTTCCCCGAGACAAAGCAGTCAGACGGCCCGTAAGTAAAGGGCGGCAGGATCAGCGGCTCCTTGCTTGCGAAGTTCACCCGTCTTCCCTTTCTAGAGATACCTGCGCCATCTCATTTTAGAGCCACCATTTTGCGCTTTGAAGCAAACATGGCTTTTTTGCAACGAGGGTATTCAGTCATATCAAAGTCTTCCTGAGCGGTGGCAAACTTGGCACTTCACCAGAAAAGTGAGTTTGCCATCAACGCCCGCTCATTACACTCCTGTTCCTGCATGCGCGGGACGCGCACCAACGAAGACGAAGTGTCAAGACTCCAGGGGAATTACGGAGTACGCAAACATGCTCTCCAACAACAACTTCCCCGTCTGTGCATATAATCCTTGAACGGAAGAAATCAGAAACGATCCACACTGTTGGCTCTTTGGCGAGCCAGAACGGGAAGCATCAGGCCATGCGGAATTTCGGGCCCTGTCTGCCCAGTACCAACAGCATTATGAACCCTGCGCTCTTTGGATGCAGACGAAACTAGGCCGTTGGTCCAACGTGGATGCAACGGTGGAGAGCACGAGGTACGCAGAGCAGCTGAGAATACCACGGGTTTACCTTGGTCGGAGGGTATCCGAAGGTACACGTCCAACTCCTCCACCGTGGATCATATTTCCTTTTTGCACCTCCTGGCACACCAACCTGTGCCGCAACGATTCTTCGACCCATTTTTGAGATCCCATGAAGAAAAGCAGACTCTGAGGATCTCAGAGTAGAGGACGTCGCCCAAGGAAATGAAAGTTCCTTACATTCCTGCAATGTGGTGATATCGGTCCCCCCCCTTCCTGCTTCACACCACCGTCACATCTCTCTGGTCATCGATAATGGAACTTGAACCCAACATCATCGCCATCTTCGGTCCACCTCCAGATGATCTCGATATTTCAGAAAGCAGCGTCGCTCGCAATAATGCCGCCGTCATAATACTAGCCGTGCTAGCCTCCGCGGCCGTGGTGCTCCGGCTGATGGCGAGGTTTCTTCAAGGTCACAGCCTGAAGGCGGATGATTGGACAATTCTTCTCTCACTGGTAAGAACTTACTCAAGTACTTTCCCATGTGAGATACTTTGTGAAAAGCTCACGATGTTAATAACATATCATCACAGCTCCTCGTAGGCGCCACCGTCGGCTTGAGCATCGCAGGCGGAGCTTACGGTGCGGGAAATCACGTCTGGTCATTCACACCTCAAGACCTGACACAAGTCTTTAAAGTAGGCTTCCCCTCCTTGATTCTATTCTAATCAATATCCTCCTCGGAAGAAATGCAAACCCTCAGCGCACTCGGAACTTCACGTTCAAACTAACTCCCCAAAACCACAGATCCTCTACGCCTACACCTTCATCTACGGCACAGCCTGCGCCGCCACCAAAATCTCCATCCTCCTCTTCTACCAACGCATCTTCCTCCTCTCCACCGCCTCCTCCCCGTCCTTCAAATTCTCCCTCGTCGCAGGGTACGTCCTCTCCGTAGCCTATCCCATCATCATCTGGGCCACCATGGCCAACGCGTGTCGCCCCCTCTCGTTCTACTGGAACCAGTTTGTGGGTGAACAGGGGAAATGCATAGACATCAATAGCTTCTACCTCGCCCTCGCCATCATCAACATGGTCAACGATATCATTGTCCTCTTGATTCCCATCCCGCAGATCTTAAAGCTGCAAATGTCGGGCAGGAAAAAGGCCGCTGTTTGTAGCATCATGTTGCTGGGAAGTTTGTAAGACACGACCATCTTCTCCTCCCCCACCCTCTCACCACTAGTACACATATTCCCAATATCAGAAATAATCGACGCCCTTACAAGACGATCCATACTAATCCAAAACCCCCCTCCAGCGTCTGCGTAGCAAGTATAGTCCGCATAACCCACCTCTCAACCTTCTCCCGCGCTCTCGACATAACCTGGCAAATGGGCCCCGTCTTCATCTGGTCCGCAATCGAACCCTCGATCGCAATCGTGTCCGCCTGCCTCCCGCACCTCGCGCCCCTCCGCCGCCTCGTCCGCCACAAAATCTCATCTTCCCTCGGCCACTCCAGTGGTAATGCCGGAGGTGGAGGGCCCTCATCTAACAGCGCACCATGGCGATTGAAATCGAAGCAGAGCGCCAGTGGAGGAAAGAACAGCAGCTCTCAAAATGGTACGGGTGCCCTGTTCACGTACGGCGGGTCAAGGTTTAACTTTAGCGGGGGAGGGGGCGACGGCAAGTTGGGCGGGGAGTCGGATGACGAGATTGGACTAACAAATCGAATCACGGCTGGATCTGGCAGGGTCAAGAATTTGTCCACTGGGTCGGGGTCCGAGGAGAATATCAATGGGGGGTCAATTGTTGTTCAATCAAGCTTCATCCAGGAGAGCATGAGGAATCCGAGGTAGTGAATAACAGCACCGAGGACGACAGGACATCCTATGAAGTCACAAACGAAACTGCGTGAAGTGGATGAGAATGAATTAAGAATGATCTTTTCTCGAGGTTCAAGTGATTATGCACAGGGTAATCCTCTATCCAAACACTACCTCCTATGCCGCGAGACCAGTGTATCCATGAGTTCAGAGACGCCCACAGACGCCCGCAGCTAATGCCTCCCAAGACCCGTTTGCTAACAAAAAGAAGGAAAAACAATCAGCATAGAAGAGATTTGGTTCTGTTTGAAAGACCGCCTCTTTCAATGCTGCTGGCCCTGTTTTCTCTCCAGGTCGTTGGCTAGGTTCATATGCATTAGGGCCTGGGCCGTCCAGTCCTCTTCACTCTGGCCACCACCGCCGCCCTGCTGATTCTTCCACAAATCCATGCTCTCTCGGCCGTCGACTCCGGGGAGGTGAATCGTCGGCGGGGTCTGGCCTGGCTTGGCACCCACAGGCGGTGGACCACCATCTTCGCGACCAAAGGAATCAAAGTCTGGCAAGACGTAGCCGTGGCCCGGCGGCGCATTCGCTTGCTGTGCAAACGCAGGACCTTCGTCGCCGGGCATCTCCGCGATACCATCGTGGTTTTGCGGGGGGAGAGCTGCCATCTGTCCGACCTGATGCTCGAATTCTTCCTGCTCCAGGATTTGCGGTGCGTGTTCGACGTTGCGCAGGCTCGAAGAGCCAGGCGCCAGGCCGCTCATGGTCATGCTCCTCTGGCTACTAACAGAGGCCCTGTGAGGGTTGGGGTCATCTGCACCAGGGTCGCCACCAACGATGCTGTTGGGGTCCATGTCTCGAATGGCGAACTGTGCGAGGGTACGCATCTTACGTGTGACCCAACCAGCCAAAATCTTACCGCGCTGCTTCTCGCCGAGACGCGATCTCGGGAAGTCGCCCTTGTTAACGAAGGCGACGATATCGACAATGATCTGGTGCTCATTCAGGATCGCGTTGACGATGACTGGCACCACAGAACCGAGGTATGCCTTTCGTGTGATCTCGGCCAGCAGAACGACGAGACCTCCAGCTTGGAAGACGGCGCTGTGTGTATTTAGCATGGCGGACTCTACTAATGGGGGCTATTGAACTTACCATCCACCAGTTACGATGTTGCGGTGGCACCGTTCCACAGAGGCCTCGATATCCATGGGGAAGTGGCTGAGACCATTGATCTCAAACGTCTCTCCAATGTTGCCGAGAACGAACAAGACCTGCATATCAACCTGAGCGCCTCCAGGGCCAATAGGCCTGCTGACGTTATGCAAGAAACCCAAGTCGCCCGTGCGGACGTATTGGATGCTGGGATCACCATCAACGGTACGACCGTCGAATCTCTCGGCGTCAAACACATCCTTTGAGCCGTAGAATGCCTTGACACAAGCCTCCGAGTCGACCCAAATCTCTCCGTACTCTCCATCGTGGCAGAGCAGTCGGCTCTCGGGGTTGACAATGGCGATTTGTGTAGAAACAGGTACCATACCGGAGTCCTGGAGCAGAAGCGCTTTAGGATCCTGCTCGGGATCTACGGGGTATATCAGGCCGCGGCGCAGTGCCTTTGTGTCCAGCCAGAGCTCAATAGGCTCAATGCACATGTAAGACCTCGATGCAACCATGGGGTTGAGTACGTGAGAGTAAACAGTGTTGATGGCCGTTCGGTCGAGGCCAGTGGCCGCGAAATGAAGCCGTACCTTTTGAAACACGTCCACACGTGGCCTGCTTTCGGCCGAAATCATCATGTTCTTGAGTTCGTGAAGCGTGAATCCCTTGCCCTGCATCGTGGCCATGGCGTGATCCAACATTTGTGGCGTCGCATAGGTGTCCTTGATCTTGTACCTAGAAAGAGTCACAAACAGCGACATTGGGTTTTGGGCAAACTCGACAGGCGAGAGAAGGTATGTGGGGGTGCCGATATAGATACCCATCAAGCATGAGTGAATGAAACCGAGACCAGTGGTACTACGCACGCATCCCAGCACGGGGCGGGAACTTGTCATCTGGCAAGTCTCCTTCTGGACCTTGCACATGCCCAGGATAGTATCGTGTCCAAGCTGAACCGCAATGCGGCGCTGATCGGGCGTCCAGTACGTCCAGATGATGACAGGGTAACCAGTCTGGATCCAGGCTGGCTGCATGGTAATGCCATTGTCGCGCAGGCCACTGCTTTGCTTTGGCGGCTTGGTGGTATTGTAGTAGTTCGGCACACCAATCTTGAGGATGGAAGCCGCCTGCTTGACGTGGTTGGAAACCAGCTTCAGCTTGACCAAGTGATCAACTTCGTGGTTGACCAGGATGGCCTTGACACGGAAGTCGGCAACGACATGCAAGAATGCCGGCACATCCTCATTAAGTCGGTTCTGATCTAGAGGAGCCAGAGGAATTACAACCGCGCCCAAGTTGATACAGGCATGAACGGCGTAGACGAACTCCTCGGAGTGCGTGTACATCAGAATCAGGTGGTCGCCAGGGCGAACCTTGACCTTGTTCTTCAGGTACAGAGCCACGGCGGCAACCTTGGTGTCAAACTTCTTCCAAGTCACGCCCTTGCCTTCTCTGCCACGACCGTCAATGGTGCAGTATGCGAGTTCCTCGGGTTGACGGGCAACGCGCCATTGGATCAGGTCAGTGATGCAAGAGAAGTTGTTCAGCGGTGTTGAAGTGCGATCGTCAATGACAACTTCCCTTCGGTCGATACCCGAGTATTGCTTGTCGGATGACATGAGAATTCCAGCACGCGAGTCCGATGAAATGGGAGACCAGATGCCTCCGATAGGGTCAACTCCAATGGGGAGGTTGAGCACGGCATGCTCGACACCAAACTTGACATGAACACAGGGCAGGTTACCCAAGTCAAACTCTCTTCTGCAGAGCATATTTCCGATGTCCCTACGCCCGTTCTTGACTACTCTGGGCAGAGAGTTTGGTGCCGTGATCATGACGCAGTAAAGTCTCAAGTGGTGTTCTTGCATGAGTACGTCCATACATCTCTCGGCGAGAGAGTCAAGCAGCGCAGTATCGAGTTGCCTGGGCGGCCCGCCTGAAGTCAGAGGTGCGGTGGACGCAGCTGGTGATTCCAAGACAACAATTGGCAGATGCTCCTCGTTGACGAATACGTCAAAGGCAGAGCAGTCGTAAATCTTGGGCACATTCTTGACGATGCTGACGACGAGGTGCTGGACAAAGAAGTACCGGTACTCGGCTACCTCGGTGCCGTGCTCGACCCATTCGACCTTTTGACGAATGCGATCCTCGTAGAGGCCAAGTACGAAGAGCTTGCCTTCGATGACTGTGCCTAGCAGACCAGTCCTCAGAAACTCGGGCTCTACTACCGTGGGTGTTGGCTCGCCGGGATCAAACTTGTAAGGCCGGGCGTGGAATATTTGCTCCGTGTGTTTTGGTAGAGCCCAGAAGCCTCCTGATAGTGACGGCGAGTCCACCCAGATTTCACCGACGGAATGTGGTGATGCCAACAAGCCGGTTTCCGGATCGACGACGGCGAGGGTGGCATCGGGTATAGGGTATCCAAAGGCACCGATGCGAACAGTGCCCTGTTCGGTAGCAGCTCGTTTTCGCGCTTCGTCCCCGATTGCTACTACCACAACTTCATTCGTTTTCAACGCCTCTCTGTCGAGGAGCACCTCACTCAGTTCGTTCTTAGCGCGCTGCTCTGTGGTGGTGGTGCCGCCGCCTCCCAAGAGACTGCCGAATCCGTTTGAGGGCGCAAGCTTCACCTCTTCCTTCTCTTCTTCGTCGGAATCGATATCGGAGCCCATGTCCAACTTCAAGGGGCAGCCCATCCGCTCTTCGCCTCCCAGCCAGTCGCGGATACTGATCACCATGCCGCCGTGCTCAGGCAGACACAACATCGGCGCGACAACCTCGCGCGCTCGTGGGTTTCTTAGTGGCCTCAACCATCTGTCCGCTAGTACTTCGTGGAATTCACCATCAACCGTCAGGGTATCAATTAGGCATAGTTTGACCGTTTGGAAGTTTGGCTCCATGCCCTTTTTGAAATTTCGAGTTGTCATAGGATCCGACTGGTAGTTGTATGCGGCACGCTTCAAGCCGGGGTAGTCGGCAATCATGAGTGTAGCCTTGTACTTGGTGATTAGATGAGCGTAGAGACCCGGCACTTCAACGGCCTTGTTTTCAACCCAAACAGTCGTGTGGCCGCCATAAACGGTGAGAAGGACACCCAGAATCATGCCAATACCCTGTCGAGGATCGAGGTATGAAAGGAGCGTCTCGCTGGTCGCACCAGCACCGATGAGCCGGCCGTTCTTGTCGCGCAGAGTTCGACTAAAGGTATCGCCGGGACCGTTCCCTGGTACTGTCGTGACGACGGCACTCAAGCAAGCCATCTGGTGCATGACTGTCCTGTGACTCAGTACCACGCCTCGCAGGTCACCCGTAGGCGCGCGGGAGAACTCGATATATGCCAAGTCTGGTACTGTCAAAGGCGGGACATCGTCTTTGCGCTTGGGATGGAAACTGCCAAACTCGTTCGTCTTCCACCATTCTACGCCCTTGGGCCAGTTAAGCTTCTGTGTTGTTATGTCGCGCTGGAAGGCCTTGAGGTTATTGTCCGTCGTGAGTGCCAAATGCGCCTGTGTCGATGTGAGAATCAGGTTCAGCTTCTGGTAGTCTTGCAAATCATTAATCGGTACTGCGACGACGCCAGCGATGAAGCATCCCAGCAAAGCAATGGCAAAGTCAATGACTTCTGTGTCGCGGTAAATCAGGGCAACGCGATCGCCGCGATACAGCGAGCTCTTATCCCGAATGACCTGTGCCACCTTCTCGGCTCTTGACGCAAGTTTGTCCCACGTGATGGAGGCAATTTCTTTGCCCTTGCTGTCCAGCACCCAGTACGCGGGCAGCTTCGCCATCGTCTTGCCCCTGTGTCTCAGGACTGCGGCGATGTTATCGAACTTGGACATTGGGGTATTGCTGTCGTGCGGATCGGATATCGCAAACGGAAGGTCGCGGGGTTCGAGTGGCATCTGATACTCGAGCACTTCTGGCGGGGGCAAGTCGTTTGCCGTGAGCATAGGCGGCGCCATGGCGGCCGTTGGCGAAAAGGCCTCTCCTGACGAATATCTGTGTCCTCCCCCGTACTCTTCTTGACCGTTCTGGTCGTAACCCTGTTGATCATAACCTTGTCCCTGCTCAAAGTTCTGTCCGCCACCGGTGAAGCCGGAGAAGTATCCAGTTGAGTCAAGCATCGTGCCTGTCCGGCTGTCATATGGGTTCTGCCCGTGCTGGTCCATGTAGTGTCCTTGCTGGTCGGGATTAAAGGCGTAGTCGGTTGAGACCATTGTGCCCGATCGAGTGGGCGGCTCGTTACCAGCGCTGAGGAAGAGTGAATCGTGCTGCTTCATGTTCGGGCGTTGGTCGGCGAGAGGGCCGCCAGGTCGGAGGAGACCTGCAGGATTCATGTCGGGCGAGGTATAGCCAGCTCCGGGCGATTGGTACCCAGGCGATGCGTAGCCACCAGAGCCATGACCTGAGCCGTGGCCGGAGCCATGGCCCGAACCATGGCCGCCAAATGGCGACTGTGGACGGTATGAGCCGGGAGAGGTCGGGCTGTTGGGATCGGAGTCTCTGCCGCCGAGCGCGGCTAGAGCTGCTGCGCGGTGACCATCGCTCGAAGGATGTCCCGGGTTGTCAGGGTCGTGAATGCCTAAGCCGCCTCGGGGTTTGGCAACAGCTGGAGCGGCAGCAGGTCCAGGGCTCATGTATAGGGAAAAGAGTTGCGTCCGTCGCTTTTGGTATCTGCGCGCAGAGGGAATCGGTTAGCCGCCGTCGGGCTGTTCGCAACGGGGGAGGGGAAGGTCATGATGGAGGGGTCAGCACCAACCCTTTCTCTGTGATGTCGCCTTCCTACAGCCACAAGAATGCGTCAGTCAGTGCGACAAAAAGTGACAGTCAATAGGTAGTTCGGGCAAGGCTGCGGGTGCTCGAGCACGACGCGCACATGCGCGCATGCGCAGGGCAGTCGTCTCGAGGTAGACGTAAAGTTGCGCGATTCCAAACGGGACAGTGCCAAACGGCGACTTGAAGGTTGCAAACATACCTCCAACTCCTTTTCCAGCTCCTCGAGCTTGTCCTGCAATTCAGGATCTAATTGTGCAGCCATGGCGGGCGAAAACAATGCTGGTAACTATGCACAATGGAAGCGCAGGATGCAGCAGCGACGAGACAAAAAGGAAGGGGAGAGAATAGGTAGGGTCTAGAGAACGTAGAATGGGCCGAGACCCCCGGGGTTAAGGGGATTGTGGGGAGAGAGATAGAGAGGAGAGAGAGGAGGGGTGGGAGGTTCCGTTCGTAAAGAGTTCAAGGAGGGACGATCGCAAGCTGTCGATGTCTCTGACTCTGTGTTTGGTCGGATCCCCTCATCCAGTCTTGTCCAGGTCTTGTCTCGTCTGTCTTGTCTTGGTGATGGCAGCAGCAGCAATCCGTTGCAGTGGTGCTGGCATCCTCAAAGAAAAGTCTCGTGACGTAGGTTGGACCAGGACAGCAAGAAGCGCGGTCGCTTCACCAGGTTGGGTCAAGGATGGAGGCCAGGCAAGGTTGGTCGAGTTTGTGTGTTAAGATTAACCTGAAGAGGCTGGCGGGCAACTGGGCTGGGCTGGGTTGGGTGGGCGGGAGAGGAAGCCCGAGAGGAGAGGCGGCGGCGGCGACAGCTGAGTTTGAAGGTACTTTCCACCACATTTCCACCCACCTTCCCACCTCTCCTTGGGACGATTCAGGGAGTCAGGGTTCCGGGCGGGAACACGGGGAATTTGGTAGTGCGGCGGCCACGGGCGCCTACTTTACCTTACCTTAGCTTTACTGCGTAGGAATTTGTATATCTTACTAAAGGCGTAAAAGTCCGGTGTGGTGAATGATTATCGGTGCAGCATGTACGGATATGTACTTCGTATTTCATCCAAGTTTAGAACGAGGAGGGGGTGATCTACCCTGAGCATCCCAAGAATGGCCAAGCAGAACCGTCTATCATAGTGGCCGTTATTCTCAGTGAGAGTGTGTGTCCAAATGTTCGGCATTTCACAAATGGCCTGCGAAAGCTGAGAGAATGATTCTGGGAGACGGGGCAGCAACAAGTTCATCCTGGCGGATCCGACAGCGGGTGTCAACTCATGAATTAGCATCGAGATCCCGGAATCACCAATCCAAACAGACTTTCAGGTACCCGCAAGGCAAATCTCACACTCATTCTCACACTCGCTCTTACTCTCAGTGTCACTCTTATTTTCATTCTCACTCTTCCTCTCACTCCCACTCTCTCCATCTGTCACCAAACGCACAGTCTGGCAACGAGTGGATACGATGAGAGCATCGAGACCTTCATCGGACCCCAGTCTCTAAAACGAATACCTGAAATAAGAAAACGGCAAGTCTTAACAACGTCGTCATCGACGCCCAGCACCGCCCAGCATTATAACCCAGGCCTAGCACCATCGACATGGGCCCCGGGATGTGGCCGCTCAGGAAACCCCGAAATCAGGAAATCGGCCCCAGGGCGCTCGACGGAGGCATACCCGATCGGGAACAGAATCCCCAACTGCCATGCCCTGCAACATTCCCAATGCCCCATCTGAGCATCACCCACTCTCCCCTCTTCGGTCTTCGCTTTCAAGGCAAGTCTCCCCCCCTCCCAGTTGCGTGGTGATCATCACGTACCATTGCGGAATGGCACACACTCGCAGCACCCACCACGGTGACCATCAGTGGCCACTGGCCAGAAGTGGATGATCGGAAGAAAAAGGCCAGAACACCAAGAAATATTGAGTTATTTCTGTCGGCCTGCATCCAGGGACCACATTAGACCGTCTCAACTCTCCAGAGCTTGAGAGCTTAATCCAGTGGAATTCTCCAGCAATGCAGTGCGGTGCAGCGTCCGTCCGCGAATGTCTCGCTACTGGCCTTATTTGGTTTCTATCCCAGCTGGGGGGCACGAATTTTTGGAGAAAGGCAGGTCAATATTGATCGGTCTTCGGCCGCCGGACGGATGAAGGCACAGGTCTTTAAGTCATTGTCACCAGGATGGCTCTCGTCGCCGAACATTGATTCTATGCTGAATTCAATTTTTTTTTTTTTTACAAAAAATTCGTTACTTCTAGTACTAAAATAGCTTCCTTTTCTCTTTCTGTTGAGGACTACTTGAGAGAATTAGATGTAGAAGATTTCTTTGGCAGATACAAAACCTTCACGCATGTGGCTGGAACAAGTGTGGCACACGGACTGTGGCTGAAAGCCCAGGCTTCTTGACTTCTTCCTACCCGTCGTCCCCAGCTAAGCCAAGTCTTCAAGCTTCCTTCAACATCAAGCTTCAGTCACCTATAGGACATCAAGATTGTTTCCATCCACAACGGATAACATGAGCTACTACGATCTTCTGAGCTCAGTGCGACTGCCCAGCACAGTCAAGTCAGTGCGACCGGCAGCCCACTAATCACACGTTGACGATCGACCGCACCACCGTTTCAAGGCCGCTTTCGGATGCTGCGCCAGCCAAGTAGACACATTGAACTCACATCAGACGACGGGAGATTTTCCAAATCATTCGGTCTCTACCGAGCACCTTAGAACGTCTTGCCTCGACCTAAGTGGGCGGGTTTAAGCATATTATGATGTATCCATTGCCAACCGTGGATACCACGCGGCATTCGAAGCTTGTTTGCAGTACGCGAGCTCGTAATCCCAAGTTCCAACTCTGCATTCTCTACTGCCATCAAACATGGATTCAACTTCACGCATATTGGTCGTGACACCTCCCAGGCAGTGCAAACTGCAAAGGTCGAATCCCGAGGCTCCGGGTCGACGAATGAGAATACCCCGTGTCTCGCGATTAGCCTTCCCAGGGGTCATCTGAACTCGTTTCCCTCCGGATCACCTCGAACTCTGCTGATCATGAAACGCCTCTCTGGAGTTACCGCTTATGGAACTTGCTCGTTTCTCACCGGACGAGTAAAACATGGTGGGGGTTACTTCGTCTAGGAAGCCCACCACACGCTGCTGTGGCTGCGCAGCTCGGTCTCGTCCCTCTTAAAGTAGTGACTCGCACCCATTGTGTGCCCAGTCCGCACTGCAATAGTTCTCGAGCACCATTTACGTGCTCCTACACCGCCTGCTTTCTTTCATCATCGTCACTGGCAGTCACATGTGCCGGACGTGATAAGTTCAGACTTCCTCCCTCGCCTCCCTAGCTTCAGCTCAGCTACCCCTCAAAGCAGGCTCGGTTGGGTATAGTCACACTGTTGTCATCCCCCCGGACCACGCTTCGACTCCGACGATATGGACGGCCGGCACGCGTACGCTCCACTGGGAGATTTCGATTCGAGCAAAGAATACAAGCCCGTGGTCGATCAGGCAGAGGATGACTCAACATTAGAGGCAGAAGGCTCGCTACTTCCCATCAACACACGGCGCCACGATACCTGGAGAAGAGTTTCAAAAGCTGCCTCCCTCCTGGTTCCAAGTTTCCTTGGACCAAAAGAAACCAAGGCAAAGCCACTTCGCTCTACAGCTTGGCTAGGTAAACAAGAACTATCCTCGTCATCTCTACCTGCCCGGGCTAACATGGTGTCAAAGACGGTTTGCGAGGTATTGCAGCGCTATGTGTCGTCTTCGTTCACTGCGGTCTGGTGTGGTTCTCATGGGACATCCAACTAGCATGGACACCGAACCCACCTCGGCGATGGTGGCTGTACCAACTTCCTATCCTCCGGCTCGTCGTCTCAGGCCTCGCTCCCGTCTCCGTCTTCTTCGTCGTGTCCGGCTACACAATATCGCATCGCGTCCTGACGTTGGCTCGCCGGGGGGAATTCGACAAGGCAGGCTCGGCCATCGCATCTTCGGTCTTCCGGCGCCATACCCGGCTCTTCCTCCCCGCCGCCGTAGTTAGCTTCGTTATCGCCATCATGACTTGGCTCAACATGTTCCCCGACCAGGGTTTACCCGGCGTGGCGTACCCGACGAGGGTTCCGCCGCACTTTGACTCTCTCTGGGGCCAGCTGCGGCATTATTTGATGGCCGAGACCTTGGTAACTGATCCCATCGGCCAGCCCCATGTCCGGGCCGATTCCGACATACCGGAACCGATATACGATCCCCACCAGTGGACGATTCCGCTCGAGTTCATCAGCTCGATGGTGGTGTTCATGTTTCTATCGGCCTTCACGAGAGTACGCAACAGAGTGAGGATGTTCTTCGCGCTTGGCCTGGCGATTTATCTCGAATGGTTGTTTGTCTACTTTGGGATGTTCCTGTTCCTCAGCGGCATGTTCTTGTGCGATCTGCATCTCGAGCTCGAGGAAAGGCAATGGCGGTGGTTGGCCCCGCGACCCGAACCACAACCTTTGGATGGGGACGCGCATCGGACGTCGAAGAGAGGCAGCATACTGTCTCGTCGCGTCCTTGGACGTGCCGTCGGGCTCGTGTCATTCGTGATCTCGCTCTGGCTGCTCAGCATGCCCGAGGACATGGAGCAGGCAGCACAGGCACCCGGCTACGTGACGCTCGTATCTTTAGTTCCAGCACGATACCAGGAGTGCCTTATCATACCAGTCGGTGCAGTGCTGACAGTGCTCGTCGTCGACCATGCCGAGTTCCTGCAGATTCTCTTCACGAACCGTTTCTCTCAGTACATGGGCAAGATCTCTTTCTCGCTATACATGATCCACGGCCCTCTTCTTTATTCATTAGGCTTGGTCCTTGGTCGCTGGACTGTAGGTCTTGTCGGTGGTGGAGACAGTCAGACATCCTATGTATTTGCCATCTTTTTGGCTTTCCTCCTCTGGGCGCCTGCGGCGATATATACTGCAGATCTCACTACCACCTTTGTAGACGCGAAGTCGATAGAGTTCTCCAGGTGGGCATACGGGATGCTTTTGAGGGAAGAGTGATAGATCATAGACATACACGGTATGGAATTAGAGTAAACCCAAACTAATAGGTGGTTCGGTGACACACAAACACCCTCCCCGGCTCCAAAGCGTGATCAAGAATGATTCTCTCACTCGATGTTCCTCGAGGGATATCGATGGCTCGTCCAAGTACCCCGATCGAGCGTAGGTGCTCTTCCCAGAATGGAATAGTGTCAAAAACACCCTGAGGTAGGAGCAGGGGTTCGTTCTTTCCTCCCAACGGCGTCAAGAACGCACGGACCAACACAGGGCTGCGGGGCCCTCTCATTCGTCGCCGACCTTTTTTGGCCAACGTCCTCGACGCTTATTTATCCATCAAATAAAATTTTCTATCTATCTTTTCATCATCTGCTTGCCGTCCTTGACGTTGGGAGTCCAGGATCGCATCATGATGAAATACCCAGCGCACGCAGCAATCGGCTTCTAGCCGGTGGTATCACGCTCATTTGCGAGCATGGGATCGCAGTCACACCTACCTCGAAACGTGAGGCGGTAGACATCATCTCCATTCAGGGACCGAGATGCTCTTTCATCCCCTCGCACTTCCTTTACCGTACGGCATGGTATGACGAATGGTCAGGCGAAAGGCGCCTTTGATCGTCGTTTACCGCCCGCCGTCGAGGGTCATCGACCTCGCACCACCACGGGTTCATTCCCCGGCGCGGATACGGCCGAAACTTTTCGATCAAGGACAGGCCTTTCGCAGTCTGCATCTGGTGGTGTCGATTGCTCCATATGCGACACGGGACGCACGAGGCTTGGGACTCTGGGCTATCAGAGGTTGACGGCACGCTCCCAGTCTCGCTGCGCCTAGCTAACCCAGACATGCAAACTTAAGGTGATCCGTCCCATGATTCGTCGAACCTAGTCAAGTGGTATGTCAAACATTTACTTCATTTTCACCCTCACACCCATCAAATGATGAGAAAAGCATTTATTCACAGACCTGTTCGGAATTTACTGTCGAGAAACGAGCATTTTACTCCTGATATCAAATCATCACCAAATCATTTCTCTAGCATCTTGATCATGCTTCAGTCGCTGACGAAAACTCAGATAGGAACATCTATGCATGGCACCAAGCTGGATTGGCCCAGGTCGAGTCTAAGAAGGCCATTGTTGAAGAACGAGAGGAGCCCATCTCTTGTTGCCCATCTCTTGTTCTCCAAAGGCTAAGCCTCTTGTCAATTTCCGCCAGCGTCTTGTTCTCGTAATTTTTCTTCTTTTCGCACTTTATCCATACCAATCAAGTATCTATAATAGCAATACCAACCTTTGTCAGCCAGACAATCTTCAAACACATCGAACAATGCCGCCTCCCCGCGTCCCCGTTGTCCATCATCGAGTCTCTCTATGCACGTCCTTCTTCATTGACCTCGAGGCTGCTCTGCCACTGTGGAAGGGATGACTACCACATTTATGCCTATATATCGTGTTGTGCGCCCACCCTCCACAGCATCCTTACTCTTCCCGACCTCGGACTACCTATCTAGACATTCGATTCGTTTTCACATTTGCGTCGTATATACTCACCTTTAACTACAGACAAGTTCGACCACGGGTTGTTCAAGTACAGACTATTCAACTACACGAACCACTTGGATTCTCATTTCATCTTCGAAGAGGACAGCAGCAAAAGTCAAGCAGAAAGGGACGAACAGCACCACAGACTTCCATTCGTAAAGCTACAAGCACAATTTCAGAGACATAATGGCCATGATACTGTCCACCCCGGTGATGGACACGTTCAGCCCAGACCAGCTCCCGGGAACCCTTTTCAACTACGGCAGCGACTCCTACGGTGACGCAGACTCCTTTTTCAACTTTGACGACGCTTGCGTTGAAGGGCCGGTCCCTGAAGTCGAGGAGGAGACTGCGCAAAACCCAGAGACCGCCATCGAGGAGGCCTTGATATCACAGCTCTCCGAGAGCCAAATCTCTGACGGCTCGCTTTTCGGAGGTAATGGCAACTCTAATGATGGTTCCCTACTTAAGTACGAGCAAGAAGAGGGCAAGCCCGCGCAGGTCGCGACAATCAATCCCAACGTCCTCTTCATCACATTGCCAGGAACACCACCGCCACTCAAGCAGGAGCAGCGCCAACTAACACCTCCCACCACAGACGCCACGGCTCTTGTGCTACCGAGCATAGAGCCGACAGAATTGAAACAGGAATTCAAGCCAGAGTTTCAGCAGGACTTCCAACAAGACTTGAGGCAAGAGCCTACGCCCTTCGTCGACGACCCGAAGCTCCAGGCCCTCTTCGAGGAATTCGAAGGTCCCATCGCCGAAGCCCTCCAACTCCCCACAGCGGCCCCGACTCCGGCCCCAGGAGCAGTACCCTGCGTCGGCACATCGTGGCCCTCTCCCCCGCCGAGCGTTCCCTGGCCCTGTTTCGACGGCCTCGAGTCCAGTGGTGACACGGCATGGGACCTGAACAACAACTCGGCTGCGGGGCTTGGCAGTGGCGGCGGCGGTGGTGGTGAAGATCTCTTTGCCTCCCCTCCTCCCCGCGACATGTTTGCCTACCAACAACCGTGCGGTGACCACCCGTCTTCTGTGCTCGGAGACGCCCGCGAAGTCTTTGACCTCGATACCTTTGATTTCGACGACTCCAATAGGGAAACGGTTACCTATGACGGCCTCGAATCCTACAGCCCTGCCAACGTCAAGCAAGAAGCCCCCAACTTTAACGGCTTCGCCTTCAGCAACGTCAAACGGGAGCCCGCCTCCTCGGCGGCTTTCTTTCACCCTTCACCAAAGACCACTACCGACGTCTTTACCGCCCCTCCACCGCCGCAATCTCAACACCATCTGACCCCAAAGCCCGGGTTCGCTCCCTTGGTCCCTGATTTGGCACAAGTTTCAGCCGCCGGTCAAGTCTCTTGCAACTACGACGACGAATCGGTAAACTTCCTTTATTCCCTTCCACTGTTCACCCCTCTGACCACTCCGCAGTCCATCCCGCGCAGTGTGCCTGCTACCACTTCCACTCCCGCCGCCGTCGCCACGGCGAGACTGGTGCACCCCAAGCCCAGATCACCCCCCTTTCCTGCTGACTTCATCCATCGCCACAGTCTGTCAACCGCACCGACAGACGTGCTTCCCTACAGTATCCTCAACAGAGAGGGCCTCTTTGAAGCCGGCATTCCCAACCCCCCGTCATACCTGACTCCAGCTCACACTCCATCCAGAGACCTCACAACCCCCGTCGTGAATGGGAAGATCCTCAAGCGTATTCCCAAGCCCGCCAAGGCCAAGGACGTGGACGTATCAGACTGGTATGACTCCCTCCCCGAAGCACCCACGGCCTGGGGTGGCCACGACCACACAAAGCCCATGTTCCAATACAACAAGGAGGGCGAGCTGCTGCCGAATCTGCGCTTCACCCGTGAGCAGATCCTGTACTACATCAGAGAGCGGAAGCAGCAAGGTCTATCCCTCACCCTCTGGATCCAAAACGTCCCCCACGGTTGTAAGACGCGCGTGGGCGACGACAGACTACGCGCGTGCCGCTGGTCAGGCTGCCCGGCTTACAAGGGTACCATCCTCAAAGGCTTCTGGCGCGTCTGCTTCGACGAGCGGCCCGAAACCTCGGGGAAGCAGCATGATCCGTACCACAACGCGGGCTACATGCACTTGTGGTGCATGGATCGCTGCTTCGATCTCCTCGAGATTGCCCAAGCATTCGACCTGAAGCCCGATACACGCTACTTTGAAAAGGAAGAACGCAACCCCATGGCCATGACCCGTGATCACGACGAGCTGGTGATGGAGTTCGAAGAGTGGCGCACGTCCCAGCAGGCTGCCTACGAAGAATGGCAAAGGTCGGCAGAGACGAACAAGATGATGGGCCTCCCCGTTCAGAACCGCCAGGTCGGCCGAGAAGCCAAGCTATGGTATGTGCTGACGACCAAGCACCTGGCGCTGGAGACTCCGGTGCGGAGCAACATGCGGAAGAAGAGAAACGGCATTTCTATTGACAAGCACAAGGGCGATCTCGACTGGTACGTGGAGAGAGTCAACGAGAAAAAGGTATCCAAAAAGGGGCACTCCATCGTCGAGGAGCTTGACAGCGACGACGATGAAGGTGGCCAAAAGACTCCCGCGACCAGGGCGGCCCGTCCGAGTATCATCGAGAAGAGAAAGCGCGAAGTATACGAGTATGACGACAATAACAACGCCTCTCAGCCCCAGACAGCCGCTACTTGGAACAAACGTGTGAAACGGTCGTGCTATTCACCCGTTGAAAGACATTGATGATTGATGCCTTTGTTTATCTTACCCTGAGGTGAATGACCATGCGCCTCCAAAAAGTCTTTGTAATTTGTGGCCACATTGGGATGTTTGTTTTCTGGACCGGAGCAAGGGGGTTTCTTCACACGACTGCGGTTAGCATAGGATTGATACCCCATATTAGATATAGATGCACCCAAGAGGGCGGGGAGGAGAAGCGGATAAAAGGCCTGGTCTGAGGCCTTAACGAATCAGCGATACAGACCAACCTAGTATCAACATGATTAATAACAGATCTCTAACCCAAGACTTGAGTGCATTTCCCAAGTGACAAGCGTGAATCCTGACTCACAATCCAGGCTCTTGCCAAGGGTCCTGGAGCTGGGGCCGGCGCGGCCGCCATGCGACGGTTCCAAACGGCCGGACGGCAGGCTGCGGCCGAGAGCACACGCCCGCGCTAATGGGCCTCGAATTGACCCCAGAAAGATGGGAAAGTTCGGACAAGTGCTGTTCACAGGTGCTAGGAAGCGGGCGCCAAAAGAGCCGGATGAGGTTTTAGTTCAGGAGCCATGGCTTGGGGCACTTTAGCTACGGAGCCCTCAACATAACAGAGTTTCGATTAAGAGAAGCGGGATGGAGGGGCCGCAGAATAAACTAGGGATGACCGGAAGCGGTGACATGGTGTGAAGGCCATTTTGCGTGGATGATGGAGACTTGGGCAGCGAATTGGCAACGCCGTGGTCTGTACAAAGTATCCCGGTAGCCATAGACGGGCAGAAGCTGAACAGACTCGAGGAGGACAGGTGAAGAAAGGGCAGGTCGGCGAAGGTGAAAGCGGGCCGCGGCGTTGGTGCGAATGAATCGTAGCTCTCGCGGCCCGCAGGTAAGAAACGTTGGCGTGCGAAAGCGCGGCGAGGCCGAGGGGAGTAGGGGCGCTAGTCCCAAACGGAGATGCTACGATGCAGGAGGGCGCCGTGCAAGTAAGATGGTACGGAGTCGTATCGTCTCGACAGAGCCGCTGGATCGATTCCTATTGAATGGCTTATGGATCTCGTGCTCCTCTAGATGTAAGGCAGGGCTCGGAGGGCCAGAGGAGGGCAAAACACTGCGTGCGCGTTGGCGGGGGCGGGGGCGGGAGCCCGGCGGCTGAAAGAGGTGTCTATCTGTGGTGTGTAAGGTATGTCAGTCAATGTTCGGGATGAAATAATGTGAGGGTGTTGAGCTCATGTGAAAGTACAAATAGAGAGGCGAGTTTCTTGCAGTCACAGTCATGGCTGATTAGAATAGCCAGCCCATCCTTGCGAAATAGCAAGCCAGTCGGCTTGGAGTATTGTTCTCGACGAATTCGATGTGGCAGTTTTGACTCAGACAACGGCCAAAGTAAATCTTGACTGACTTGTTACCTTGTTTCCCCCTCTTCTTCCATCGTTCCATTTTTGTTCTTTGGCTTTGACAGTTTGCGACAAAAGGCAAAAGCCAGTCACGATTCATCGCATTAGGATCCCAGATACGTGCTACGGGAAGCACGGCGGTGGTTGCCGTCGGGAAGAGGGTTCAGAGTGCCTGATTCGCTTCATCCCATTATCGAGCTTCGAGGGGCAACTTGGGATTGTCTTGGTGCGGCATCGAAGCCCGCTCATCCCCGCGAGCAGTCGGCGATCGGACATCAGACGGCACAGAGCTGGAACACTGGGCTGAAGCTTAGCCCCGAAGGGAGGGCATCGGGTGATCTTCGACAGCGTCTTGGACGGGACCTTGCCGACATTCGACAAGCACGAAAGCCGAAACAGGATTTGATTTGGCAGTATTGGCCGAAGAGGGCGTTGTCGACACGAAAATAGCCTAGGGAGCACATTGGCTGCAATTGAGTTTGCGGTGACGAGAGGCTCCAAGACAGAAAGAGGCAGATGTGCAGCCCAAGAGCAAGATTGAATTTGGAAGAACAACGAGCGAGAATTGATGCGACGACACCAAAAAAAAGGCTACGACACGTCGACACCACGTTGCGCAGAGTTGAGAGTTTGCGTGGAAGGTGCTTGTCACGTTGCGCAACGAGTTGCACCTGTTGTTAAGATTGGAAGGCACCTCACGGACTGGGGAAACCATCAAAGGAACGAACCTACCTGCCTTACACGTTACGGCACCTCAACCTGTGGCCTTTAGGCAATTACGCGTTGGAGATTTACAACTGGAAGGTTCCGCCCATTTACAGATACCTTGCCACAGATTGGCCCGACATTCGACCCTACATCTTTCGGGAAGTCACAACCAGGGGGTCTGTCATTGTGCTTTCCTCTTTCTGACTGTTGATTCCATGCTGGGAGAGGGTTTGGGTACCTTGAGGGAGAGAAAACAGACAACAAGCAGCAAGAGCAGCACGATCGTAGTGCACGAGCCAAGTGAGCACCTACCTTTACCCGACCTATCGGACCTAAAGCTGCAGGTGCGAGCAGTGGCACACGAGGGTTGTTGCCGCAACAGAGTTCCGGTCCTTGCCAGTAAGCAGGAGCGGCTCACCAGGGTTGACTTGCAGGAGGCAGGAGGCAGAAGTAGAAAGTAAGAGCTGCTGCTGCTCTGCTCTGTTCTGTCATCACGTCTCAGGATCGGTACTTGCAAAAACTCGTTATTGAAGTGGTGTTTGTGGTATCATTTCCCGCGCATTCCGACCACACTCAGCAAGCGCAAATCCTCCTTCTGTCTGTGGGAGAGAAGAAATCGCTGTCGCAAACATTTGGTGGCCACTCTACGCTTCCTGCACCCCTTTTTTTTTTTTTTTTTTTTTTTTTTTTTTTTACCTTAGCAGGCCACCTCCAAAAGTCATCCCTCCATCCATCCCCGAATCCCTCCACCTGGGCATCCATCCCACCACCCAACACAGCATCCCCCTTGACTCCTCTTGAGTCCCTGGCCCATCCACGTTCCTCGTTGTCACTGCACGTCGCATAATACCTTACCTTACTGCGTACTGCACAGCAGCTGCACCCGACCGAGGTCGCTTACGCTCACTCTCACACACATTGCATCGCATTCGCAGCTGCAACTCAACTGCACCGCGCACCCGCGTTGCCTTGCTCTTCTGTCGTCACGTCAAAGCAACTGGCCTGGACTCTCTCCGTCACCCATCTATTCGATCCTGAACAATTCCAAAGCAACAAACCCATTTAAAAAACCACCCTGGCTATCGGACTTAAACAACGCTCGACCGCTGCCATCCGCACCGATTCCACACGCCCGCACCGCGCCCGCCAAAGACAAGACCCGGCCAGCTGCTCCAGCTCCAGCTCCAACTCCAGCTCCCAGGAGCTCTCCACTCTCCAATTAATACCGTACAGAAGCACCGCTGGCTGGGTCACCACTCAAACCCACCTATCCCGGTAGCCACGACGTCGGCCTTCGGAGAAGCCGTCCATCTCATCTCGAGATCCATCCGCTTCGCCTTTTCTCTTTCCCTCTCTGGCTTGGCTGTGGGGAAAAGACTGTCAAGAAGGGATCTTTGAAAGAGACAAGATCCAGAAACCGCAAAGGGGGTGGTAGGCGCAAACATCAGGCCTGACGAGAGCCCCAGCCCTGTTTCGTTCCGACCTCCCTCCATCAAGATCGCAAAACTGTGTCTTTCTCCCGTCCATCGTCTAACTTATTCTTTCTTTCAACCTTCTCACATACTTCGTCTCCCGGCAACCTTACGCCCGTCATTGCGTCTCCACGCACATCAGCATCCAACCCGCCAAGCCTACCGAGTACCTACTGACCTCTTATTGCCGACCTACCTTGTCTGTAAAGACGCCAAACCAACCACTCACCGACGACACCCTCACCCCGCGCTCACCGACGATCTCACTCACATTGCAGATTCCAGATCTGTCAGCCCCTGCAAACCAACCATCAAATCCCACCGGAGCGCGCGTCTCTGTACACTACGACTGATCGCATCTTCTCCACCAACCCAGAACGAAGACCATCACTGCGTCGCATGCCAATTCTCATCTGCCGTGCCGTTCCGTCTTGTCTACCACAGGCCCCATTACCTCATCGTGGCATTGGCAGCCCGTCTAGGCGGGGTGGTGGCTTCGTAGAGGCGGCATTGGCTGCGCTCTCGGCATTGGAAGGAATTCTAATTCTATCAACCCTCTTCGCGACTTGTTCTCTCGTTTCGCATCAACAGCTAGCCCGCCATGGAAGACACAAATGGGGAGAAGTCGGAGAATTTCCGTCGGCCGGCCTTGCAGGTCATTGTCCTGGTACGTTCCACTCTCACATCTCACGTTTTTTGATGCGCCTCACTGCCGACTTTCGACGTCGCAGATCGCGCGCGTTCTCTTTCACATCCCCGAGGCTTGTTGGGCCCCGACGTCTCGAGTGTGTCTCTCCTGAAGTGAGGAAAAGTCCCCCCACGAGATCATCCCGACCCGGCCGCCCGGCGCATATCCTCTTGTCGTTCATGCAGTCGACTTCTTCGGGTTGCGCCAACCGCACCGAATGGGAAATCCATGCTGCAAGCACTTCAACCCCTGGAATCTTTGCAAGTGCAACAGCATTGGACGAGGGAGAGCCGGCAGTTCTTCTTCAACACTTTGCGCAAGCGACTGAAGATAGACACATCTTTCAATGCGACGGGAGTGACCTATCGCTTCTTAGCCAGGATCCCCTCAAAGAGTGGCCCCATCATGTCCGCACCTCCGCTAACCCAAATTTCTAGGGTGCCGGCGGCGGTCCCCAGGAATCCAATACTACCGCTCTTCTAGTTCGCTCAGTCGCCTCGGGGTGGACAAAAGGCTCCATCATCGCCGTAGATGCCGGTGTTCATCTTTCGGCTATTACTCGCATTCTTGAGGAAACGGCACCTCCAGGCCTCGGCACCCAGCTTCCACTCCCCCACACCCTTGCCTCCGGGCCATTTGCAGGCCTGCAGCTTACACCAAACAGTCAGCTGGAGGTCGCAACAGGCGCAGTGTATCCATCGTCCATCGCCTCATTCATCACTCGTACTCTTATCGACACGTATGTGATTACTCATCCTCATCTCGATCACATCTCCGGCTTCGTCGTGAACACGGCAGGTCTTACCAGGCCCAAGCGCCTTGCCGCATTGCCCTCAACGGTTAACGCTCTCAAAACTCACATCTTCAACAATGTTATTTGGCCCAACTTGTCCGACGAAAGTAACGGTGCAGGCTTAGTCACGTATACCCGGCTAGTAGAAGGAGGGTCGCCAGCCATTGGCGATGGCGAGTCTAAAGGATATCTAGAGGTTGCGGATCGCCTCGCTATCAAGGCGTATTCTGTTTCACACGGTCACTGCATTGAGCGACACCCACATCGCGGCTCGACCTCCTCCACTGCAACACCTCTACGATATCCTTCTGTCGATGCCGCATCCATGGCGTCACCGCGCATACTGCCATACGGCCTAGCCTCGAGCACCGCGCCTATCCCTCGAGCACCATCGGTTGCGCCGGAGCCGCAGGCCAGTGTATGCGTTTACGACTCCTCGGCTTACTTTATCCTCGATATGGCTACTAACCTAGAGATACTCATCTTTGGAGACGTCGAGCCGGATTCTATGTCACTCTCCCCTCGAAACTTGACTATTTGGGAAGAAGCTGCTCCAAAGATTGTAGCTGGCCAACTTGCTGCCATTTTCATCGAATGTTCATACGACGACTCGCACTCTGATGATCGCTTATTTGGTCATCTAAAACCCCGCTATGTGATGGAAGAGATGCACGCATTGGCTCAGACTGTTGAGGAGGCGCGAGGAGATGCCCATGCCTCCCGGAAGCGGAAACGTGTAGCAGAACCCGACACGATCCCACGACGAAGGACAGGAGGCGCCTTTTCGCGCCTTGCCGGCGGCGATGAGTCCCCAATCAGCCCCAAATCAGTGGCCAAGCGTGCTGTGTCTGCAGACATTGGCCACGTACCGCCACTGCCGCCCGCTGCTACATCGGTAGAGAGCCCACATCTGACGACTCCTACACAGGAATTGTCTTTGCGCGAGGCTGAAGGATGGAGCGAGACGGAGGATGGGCACTCCAAGGGCCCACCTCTCAAGGGTATCAAAGTTGTCATTATCCACGTAAAGGACCGCCCAGATGGAAGGGACCAAGGAAAACTTATTTTGCAAGAACTCGAGGCCTACGAAGCCGACGCCCAGCTGGGCTGCGAGTTTATTGTCTCCCACGCGGGGCAGAGTCTCTACCTTTGAAATATTGTGGGTGGCGTTTGGGCGCAGGGTGTTCTAGATGTTGATTCCACGAAGATATGATTTGCATGAATTTCTCATGATGAGGATGAGTGCAGTGGGGGGATTATCTTGGAGTTTTCATGGGCAGATAAGAGGAGGCAAGGGGATATATATACCATGTATTTACGCGCACCATTTGTCGCATTCTATATATCCATCGGTGGCCGTGATGATGACGGGCCGCCGCGTTTTGTTTGGATGCCACCTAATTTCTATGTATTACATCTCGGGGGCGCATGCGCATCGTATTGTTGTTGATTCTCTCTGACGCCACTTTTACCTGGATAAACAACTGTGCGTCTTGGTTCTTGAATGACACTCCGTTGAGTCTCTATTGCTTACTCTTCTTGAGCTTCTCATAGCCTTCCTCGCCACCAATGTTGCCATCCCAGTCGGCTCTCGGGATCTCCAAGACCTCGGTGGTGCGGCCGTAGGTGATGCCTCCTAACCTGCTGACAGGGCGGAGTACCTGAGGGATATCAAGTTAGATTCCAGTTTTCCACGAAACCCACCCAGAAGAGCTGGGGGTTCCTCCAAGGTTAAAGATGGACAAAGACTTACAGTAGGATCGACAATGTTCTTCTGCTCATTGATAGCATCCTCCCTCACCCAAAAGTTGACGCCCTCAATAAACGCAGTAACACCGCTCTTCTTGCCCGGGGTAGCGCGCGAATCCCACTCTTTCACAAAATCGAGCTTCCCCTCGACGCTGAAGACGGCCTCCTTCACACGCGCGGCCTGAACGTGCTCGCAGTCGTACACGGGCGTCAACCCACTCACATCCCACTCCGACTTCCCGTACGGCGCATTGACGGACGTCGAGTTGGCGGCCTCGAGAAAGCCCTCGGAGATGATGTTGATGACGCACTCTTTGCTCTCGAGCAGGCACTTTAGCGAATCTTTGGGTTTCTCGATGGACGCGGCGAAGCCCACGACGAACATTGGCGGATCGTGGTTCACCATGTTGAAGTAGCTGAACGGCGCGAGGTTCGTCACGGTGCCGTCTGCGGAACGGGTGGAGAGGAAGGCGATGGGGCGCGGGGTGATGGCGGAGATGAGGAGTTTGTAGTTGAAGCCTGCCGGGCGGCCTTGGGCGTGGGGATCGATTGCCACGTGTGGTGTTGAGAGGCCGGGCTGGCCTAGGGGGTTCGCGCCGGAGCCGAAGGACCAGTCTGGGGAGATTGTTTTTGTGAAGGTGATGGAGGCTTCGGTGTTGAAGGGCGGGCGGGTGGATTCTACGGATTTGAAGTCCGGGTGGGGGTTGTGGGTTGCTTGGGTGCCGCCGGCGAATTTGTTGTTGTTTTGGGATGTCATTGTGAGGGTTCTGGAGGCTGCTGTCCTTGAGAGTGCGAGCGTGGTTTTGTTGGTGATGGCTGGGAGGAGGGTACGGAGGGCGGTGCGCGATGACATTGTGGGATGCGGAAGTTGTAGTGGTTTTTATATCGTCGGGATTACGGAACGGGGGTGGAGGAGGAGGGCGCAAGCCAGAATTGCGATTGCGGGATGCGGGAATCCACTTTTCACTTGCTCGACGGGGGGGTAATGATATGGACGTGGAAGCTTTGGGTTTGGTCTCCCCTTTCTTTCTGGTCCACTTTGCTCGCTCAAACTTGCGGCATGTTGCTTACGGATGCTTGCTTTGTTAGCTTACCTGACCTTGCAGTAAGGCACCCGATACCTACCCTGAGCCGGACCACCCCTTCCAGTTCTCGGATGGTGGAGTAGATGCCGAGGGGGAGGGTAACGGTAGTGGGGTGACGTGGAGGTTCACACCAAAAGTTCACCTTGTCGAGTTGTCACCAACGAGGGGCATTTGGAGGGGTAACGTGCAGGGATCGGGGTGTGGTCCTTGTCCCTGATGATGCAATTGACTTGGTGGTTGGGGTCGCTTGATGCATTACCCGGTGATGAATTTGACTGGCTCATACTAAGGTATTTGGAAATATATCTACACCTAGTAGGTCCCTTGACGGGTTCCGGTTCGTTTTCCACATGGCGATTGACAAATTGGCTATTGGTAATTAGTTATCGTTCCGTCCGCTGGGCCGGAAGCGTGTCGGGGGATGGAAATCGGAACTCGGAAGGGTCTTGGGTGATGGGTGCTTGCATGTGGGGAGAGAAGAAAGACTTGCCTTGGAGCGTGTGGAGGAGGTCCAAGTGCCTGGTTGATAAGATAGAGTTATCAAGATAAGCTTCTTTGTCAGCTGTCAGGCACACTCGGGTGCAGATACTTCCTTTTTCACGAGGAACCTTTCCAATGGAACACAGGCTTTTCAGGAAGAGGAGACATGAGTACCTAGCTGAATATTAAAATATATGTAGGCGAACTAGACATGGCGCGATGTCTTGAGGTCAGAGAATGCAAAAACACCACAGTCTCTCTCTCATGTTTTTGATCGATTGGCGAATCATCAACTCTAACCTTGAGGAATTTCAAAGCACCTGATTCTGAGTTTGGAGCAGGGCTCTTTGGCTGTGTGCTTGTCTCTGCTTCTTATTTCTGGAGCACACAGGCTGTGTATGCTGCCCTGGGCTTTTTATGTTGTTGAGGGCTGGTTGTAGCGCGCGTGCGCATCTGCTCTGAGATGAAAGTGTCTCAACGGCCGAGCGCGGGGGCGGTAGCACGGGAGATGCCAAGCGATGGGATGCGAGACGCTTAGCTCGAGACACGGATTCGATGGGTTTGGTAAAAGCCCATATGCAGGTGAGTGCATAAGTTTCCATTGAATTTCGCGTTGAGGGGCAGAGGAACGTAGAGACGAGGGGATTGGAGTCAAGTGGTTCCTCTCCAGAAGGCATTGGTCACCAACCTTTGGTATGGATGATCAACCAACAGGAGAAGCTCCGTGGGGGGACGGAAAGCCGCCTCAGCACACTTAGGTGTTCAGGTATTTCCAACCCCGTCACTAGGTACTCACCGTGCTCTTCCACGAGGTCCCTTGTATGTACTTAATTACTGTTTCCCCCGCCATTCCCGTCAATTGGGCGTGTGGCATGGCGGGCCTCCTCCGCAGCGGGCATTGGCTCTGTTTCGCATGCAAGGACGCACCGCGGCGGTCGATGGAATGCCTCCGGGTGTTTGGCCACGCCTTTGCAGGAATGGAACGCTACTCTCTCCCACGTCTACTCTGATTTGCGTGGGGAGCAGGTATGTGCGGCCTCAACAATCCGAGCGTGCGTGCAGATGCATGTACCTTGGCCAAAACGAGAGATATATAAGGTATATGTCGACGAGACGCCCTCGTTCAACCTCCATAGCTAAAAAGCTAAGAAAAGAACCCCCTTCTGAACTCGAAAGAGCCATCCCTCAAGGGAAGAAAAGAAAAAAACACATCTTGGAAAACACAGTCAACCGCCAAGAACTCCAGTTCATCACATCATGAGCGCAATCCGCTCCTCGTCATCAGCCCTCCTCCTCCTCGGAGGCGTCGCAACCCTACCCGGCGCCGCTACAGTCCGAAGCCAGTTCCCGCAGCGGAGCAGCACCACACTCTCCACTACCACGGCAGAGCAGGCCGAGTTGGGGTACATGCAGCAACCACTCGGCCCCGCCAGCAGCCGAACCACGACCCACACTGCCGGGAACGCGAAGCGTAGCGGCGGCGGTGCTTCAGGTCTTGGATGGCAAGCTACACAAGCGTTATGGCTGCCCCGGACGGCGGCGCAGGTTGTCACCATGTCTACGACGACGATTCAGGCGGCACCATTATCGCCAAGCGTGAGAGATAGAGGTGCCGCGGCTGGCTTCCGGTATAAGTCTGCCGAGGAGGTTGTGGCGGTTGTTCTTGGAAGAAATCAGCAGTATCAGAAGTACTCATTCTCGCGGCCTGTGAGGAGAGATTAAGAGGGGTTAACTGGAAGACTTGGGTTCATCAAAATTGCTGGTCGACGGTCAGAGTAAAGGAACTTGGCGTTCAAGGAATTATTTGGCGAAGAACGGGCGCTTTCGCAAGATTGACTTTCTAGCGAGAGATGCGGACAGAAACTGGCTGGTGTCATCACAAGGTGTTGGCATCATCGATGGGGTCAATGGTTATGGGATTAGAATACCTAGAAGATGGGCAAATTTAGAACGAGATTCACGATGTCCATGTTCATAGCCCGTTGCATTATGTAATCACCCCAAAGATCTCAGGCAGATCTGACAAGAAATCACGTGCATCTGATAAGCGCTTATCGCCAAAGCCTTTTCTGTGGGAAAGTTTTTGGCCGACTGTAGTCACTCCCCGTCCCGTCCCACGTCGCCGCAACAGTCACCAAAATTCCAGCCAGTCAAGTCGATCATTTTTTTTTCTCCGTAGCTGCACGCTGCCCCTTCTCCAATGTGTTGATATCCACCAGTTAATTTTTTTGGTCGTCGCCCGTTTTTTGCCCTTTTTGTGAGCCTTTTCTGCGCTCCCCACACTCCTTCAACTTCATGTACCGCCCAGATACCCAAAGGCATGTGGCGCAAACATTGAATAACTGTTTCCCATACACCTCGCTGTTTCCCCGGAAAGGTTCAGCCAGAGCCCTGCCATCTCCGTTCCTCCTAGCTGTCTCCTCTCGAGTGTCCTACCACAGCCGATCCAATAACAGGAAGCCAAAGCCTGTAGATTCCTTGGCCGACGCCTTTGAGTCAAAGTTCGAGAACAGGGTCGACAGCAAGTTTGATTCCAAGTTCAAGCTGAATATTGTCGATACCCGGCAGGCAAAGACTGGGTTCATCAACAGAGAAAACGGAGCCAAGCGTCGAACCTACAATAAGGACGTCCCGCTCGCCACCCCGAATTCTACCAGGACACCGTCCGCCGCTTTTTCTCGACGAGACGCCGAGCCCTTTGGCAGAGAAGCAGAACCCTTCCGCAAAGACGAGTCCTTTCGCAGAGACGAGAAGCCTTTCCGCCGATACGAAGAGCCTTTTAGCAGGAATAAGGAACGCTACCACCGAGACGAGCCTTTTCGCAGGGACGACAGAGACGAACCCTTTCGTCGCGACGAGAAGCCTTTTCGCAGAGACCGGCCCTACCGTAGGAACGACGAGCCTTTTGGCAGGAATAAAGAACGTCGCGAGCCCTTCCAGCAGAAATACGCTCTGAACACCAACAAACGCGGCACACGCCCACTGCCCACGGCAGATTTCTTGGCCTCAATCGTAGGACACAAGCATCCCGGTGGTATCGCTAGGAGAGACGTTGTCCGTGGTGATCCAGAATCGTTCCCCAACAAGCGGGTTTTCTGCATACCGGCCAATTGGAACAAAGTCTCGGCGAAAATCCCAGACTCTTGGATCTACTGTGCCGACTTGATTCAGGGGCCAGAGACGGAACAGACACACTATACAAAGTTACCGCCGGCTGGAGAGAAGAAAGACATCCGCGCCGCCATGACGAACTACTTCCAGATCGCGGCGACGCCGACGGCGGATACGGGCCCAGCTCTGATGCTGCACTTTGATCAGCGCCGCTACCTCTTCGGCAATATTGCGGAAGGAACACAGCGAGCGCTGAGCCAACGTAAAGTGAGCTTGGGCAAGCTGGAGGTCATGTTTATCTCGGGCGCAACTATCCAGCAGAACACTGGCGGCATGATTGGCATGATGCTTACAGTCGCGGACGTTCTCGACGGTAGCAGGAGAGAGGTGCACGAGAGGAACCAGGCGAGGAAGGGCACGGGAAAGAAATTGATCGCGGCCAAGGGTCCCGAGCGGATTGAGATCCACGGTGCCCAGAACCTCGCATACTCTGTCGCAACAGCGAGAGGGTTCGTGTTCAGAAAGGGACTTCCGATTCGCGCCGTCGAACTGTACGAGGATCCGAGAATCGCCAACCCCGACGCCACCACTCCTGACTGGCAGGACGAGCTCATTCAGGTGTGGAAGGTACCCATCGCCTCCGATCATGTCAACCAGTCCCGTAAGAGAAGCCACGAGGTCATGACGGCGGAAGATGAAGGCCTGGCGAACCCAGCCGGTGCTGTTTCCGCCAAGGAGCAGGCCGTCATTGACCGGGAAGCGATCAAGGGTGTTGTTGAGAGCATGTTCAACTCCAGCTGGACCATGGACAAGCTGTACGAGACGAAACTTTCGCAGGTCCAGCTTCCCGCCACCATCTTCGTCAGAGAAGACGGCAACATCAAGAAGTACCAAGGTCCCATGCCGGGCGGCGACGAACCCGTGCCTGACCTTGACGTTCTGGTGCGGTACCCTTGGCCGGCGGCCACGGTTGAGAAGTTGCCTAGCGCCTCCATCTCAAACACTGCCGTCACCTATATCGTAAAGAACAAGGGCCGAAGAGGCAAGTTCAATGCAGCTGCCGCGAAGGAATTGGGTGTTAAGCCCACTGACAACAAGAAACTCACCGACGGAGTGTCTGTCCAGGGCAAGGATGGTATCACCGTCACGCCTGAGATGGTTCTCGAGGCGCCGATCAAGCCTCAGGGCTTCACAGTCATTGATATCGCAGACGCATCCTACATTGACTCGTTCCTTGGCAGACCAGAGTGGCAAAATGCAAACTTGATGGATGGCGTACACGTCTTCAACTGGATCCTTGGGCCGACCGTCATCGACGACCCGAGAATCCAACAGTTCATGAGGGAACGACCGGATGTTCAGCATCTCGTCATGTCTACCGATACCAGTCCCAACATGTTGGCGCTGGATTCCTATGCCATCCTCCACGGCTACCTGAGGCAGATCGACCCTGACCGCTTCCCGCAACTTGCCTTCGACAACACCGTCCGGGACCTTTCGCATATTGGCTCCAACGTGGAGACTGCTCGTGTGGGCATGAAGGCGAAGCTGTCGCCAGCCTATGAGCTCGTCAAGGATGAGATTGTTCCCCCAATCTACAATAAGTTTAAGGGCAACGGAATGGAAGAGGGAGTCATTAAACTCGCCAAGGAAGCCGCAGACAAGATCAAGGAACCTGCCTTCCTCAAGGATATTGAGGAAGCGGAGAAGGACATCCCGAATCGCGACACGGAGATCATCCCTCTCGGCACCGGATCTGCTGTGCCATCAAAGTACCGCAACGTCTCGGCAACCCTAGTCCGGGTACCACAGTACGGCAACTACCTCTTCGACTGCGGTGAGAACACCCTGGGTCAGCTCCAACGAACGTTCGGAGCCGAAGAAACAAACAAGATTCTTCAAGAGACACGCTGCATATTCATCAGCCACATGCACGCCGACCACCACCTCGGAACCGCACGCTTCCTTCGCGCCTGGAACGAAGCGACCATCCACCTCTCTCCCCAGCCTCAACTAGGCCTCATTGGCCCCGCCGCCATGCAGTACTTCCTGATGGAGTACAGCCGCATCGAGCCCATCGCCTTCGGACGCGTCAAGCTCATCCGAAAGGGCCACTTCTTCCCCCACGACGAGGGGCGCCTCCCCACCGACTGCCCTACGCGCCTTGCCTCTGCTCAGCTGGTCCCCGTAAACCACTGCAAGGATGCCTACGCCGGCGTGCTGACCTGGCCGTCGGGCCTCAAGATCGCCTACTCGGGCGACTGCCGCCCCAGTGAGAGGCTCGTTGAGGCCGGCAAGGGCGCGACGCTGCTGATCCACGAGAGCACCTTTGACAATGACAAGATGGGCGACGCGGTGGCCAAGAAGCACAGCACGCTGGGCGAGGCTTTGAAGGTGGCGAGCAACATGGGCGCGCGCCGCGTGCTGCTGACGCACTTTTCGCAGCGGTATGCTAAGCTGCCGCTCGTCGAGGACCGCAAGACGGATGATGGTGCTGATCAGGCGGTGTTGATGGCGTGGGATCAGATGAGGGTGAAGTTGGGCGAGTTCCGCCAGGCGCAGGCTTTCTTGCCTGCTATCAGCCGCTATGTGGAGCATGATGCCTTTAGGCAGGATGCGGATGAATAGAAAATAAACAACACCACTCATAATAATAGACTTGGACACACCTGTCCTGTTACAATTTTGTACCTCTCATTGCATCTTCTGCTATTCAAACTCGTTATAATGGCCAAGTACTAAAGATATCGATGGATGCAAGAAGGTAAAAGAGTTCACCCCCTCGGTGCTGAACTGGGGGCTACATCTCTGGCGCTCATGCTGGGATTCGAACTCGGGTGCTTCGCTAAGCCTGTCGTCGAGTAGGCTGGTTGGCATTTTGATTGTTGACCTTGGACCACTCCACCACCCACGCCACAGTTTGACCTGACCCCCGACCTAGAGAGCGCCTGCTGTGCTGGTGGCAGGAACTGACTTGGAGGGGTGTATGAGGGTTTCGATTCTCCGCGTATTCGGGTTGTATATTCAGGTGGTGGAACTTGGGGAAGGAAGGTCTGATCTGGGTGAGGCAGGTACGTCACCGTGGAGCAAGAACTTGGGAAGGAGAAACGTATACCCACTTGCTAGGTGCGTGGTGACTTCCGACTTTGTCGAGGAGTATAATCGAATTCGATCACGTGGCTCGCGCTAACCCATGTGATACCTTACCATCCGTATCCCGGGTAGAGCTACCGGCGCGAAGTAGGAGCATAAGGTACCTAATGAAAGTAAACAAACAACGCGGCCTTTGTGATGGCTCGCCTCTACGACCAAGGAAATCTTTCATTTACGCCGGCGAGGGGCAAGACTAGGCTTAGAGACCTGATGATCAGCAACACTCCTAGTTCGACATTGGAACCCTCAGAGCTGTTCGCTATGGAGTATTGGAGCCTTTGGGGGGTTTTGGTGGTGATCCTCGCTTTAGAAGTACCCTTCCTATCCATCCATGGAGGAGAGAACACCATGACGGGAGCTCCATCTTGGAAGGCGGGTGGCATCACAGTACGCAGAGTGGTGGCTGGGGGCCAAGACAAATAGAGAAGGAAGGACGCGAAACGTGAAATATCAGATACCCTGATGCGTAGGATAGCAAGGTACCTCAGGCGCCAAAGTATGCCGGAAGCCATCACGGTTGCTCAAGGAATACGCACACTCCACATCCCCTATAGCTGGGCAAAGTTGGTCTGTCTGTCGGGATAGGCGAGACCCTCCACGTTGGCCGATTGGTCTAGCGTGTGACTCTCGTCTACAGATCGCAAACTGAAATTTATTTAAGACTTCCGCGCCCAGCGTCTCGCGGAAGCACCATATTCTGCCATTTTGCCAGTTCGAGTCTTTATTTTTTTTAATTTTTCTTTTGCTTACAGGTATCCCACGATAATACATGTAGATATACTTATGTTATTTTACCTGTGATTGTGGTGCTGGTGGCTCAGCTTCTGTGGGAAGAAGGTGACTGCCGACCGAGTCCCAACGGGATAGTCTGCCATTTCTAGGGGTTCGAATCTCCCTCGAGGCAACTTTTTCTTTGGCCCTTGATGGTAGTCAGATGATTGGTTTTCTTTTCTTCCTATCTGCTAATCTCCGAGATATCAATGACTTGGTTCTACAGGAAGAAGGCGACTGCCAAACCGAGTCCCAACAGACTATCAAGCCCTCCTAGCCTCGACCCCGCCGCCGTCGGAAGAGGAGATGAGCTCGTTGTCGTCGTCGTCCCATTCCTACCGCTCCGAGCCCCGGTTGCCGCCGGTGGTGTCGGCGTAGAAGGGTCTACCAGCAGCGTGGTCGGCATGCTCACAATCGTCGTCGGGGGCGCGATGCCCTCTTCATCGCCGCCGCTGCTGCTAGGTGGCGGTGCCGAAGTCGGAGCTGAGCTCGAAGCTGAGCTCGGAGCTGTTGGAATAGCCGCCGACGCGGACGGGGTAGTAGCAGGAAGCTTCGTCGGCACCAAGGATGCGATGGGCTGTGATACTGCTGCTCCCGCCGATGACGACGATGATGAAGCTGCCGGTGGTGTAGCAGGCGTCGAGACGTTCTGCTCCGTGTTGGCCCAGGTGTCAAGGACGCACTGCTTCATCAGGTTGTTGTCAGTGTATGTGTTGCCCGACTTCTTGGGCGTCAGGCTGAGGACGTAGTCGGTGCTGAAGCTGCCGGCCGCCCAGCCCACGAGGCCGATAAAGACGTCTGAGTTATGGTTGATGAAAGTGTTCTGGGCGCAGAAGCTTGTGAAGCACTGTATCCTTCCGTTAGTCACATCACCCATTAAAGAACAAGGAAATCGATTGACGTACCGAAGCATCGCTCGAGGCGCCCGTTTCGCTGACCAGCCCCTTTCGTCCCTTGGCCCTCAGGAACTCAGCAACCGTCCTGAAACTCTCGACATTGTCCGTCGTGCAGGGCCTGTGCGTGCCGCTGTTATCCTGATCAAGATACTTGTGCACATCAATAATCAGATTATCCGTCGTTCCGTCGGGGTTCGTAATCGCGGCCAACGCCTCCGCGCTCCCGCTGCTGACGAGGAACTCGGCCGAATTGAAGTTCGTCCCAGGTAGCAGAATCATCTGCGACGTCGCGCCGGCGCCCCTGATGGCGGTCACCACTTTCTGGGACGTCGCCGCCCAGAGCTTGACGTCGAGGTCGTGCGGCTCGTTCATGATTTCAAAGACGACGTTGGCGTTGTCCTTGTACTTTGTCGCGAGCTGCGTCCATAGAGACACGAATTGGTCGTCTGTCGGCCCGCCTTGACCGATGATGCCGCCATTCCAGCGGGCGAAGTTGTGTATGTCGAGCATGCAGTGCGCGCCGGTCGCGAGGCACTTTTGCATTATCTGGTCGTATTTGCCAAGGTTGGCGGCGTTGAGTTGGCCGCCTAGTTGATTGTTAACGAGGAATTGCCATCCGACGGCTGTTGTATTGGATGTCAGTATTAGACTCTCAAGGTGAGAGAGAAATCAAGTAGACTGACGAAGTCGAAACATGTTGAGCTTGTCGTTCTGGACAAAGTGGTTCATCTGGCCTTCGCCGTCGCCGCCTCCCAGTGAGCTGAGAGGCAGCTGGACTTTTCCCGTTGGACAGCTTCCCTGGCATCGAGTTAGTCTCGAATTGTTGGATGAGATGAGATATCGAGGGAGGGGTCTACATCAATCTCACAGCCAAAGTCGGCACCTGATATCGCGACTCCCTGTTGGGCAAGAAAGGTTAGACACATTGGTCCGAAGTCTTGTTGTAGATCATATGAGACTTGCCAAGAACTGCACCCTAGCGCATGCCGCCGCCGTCAACCCCAAAAGTGTAAGTGTCTTTGACAACATATTCGATACCTAAGCGAATGAACAAGAAGCGAAAGTGAAAATAATCTGATGATGTCAAAAAAAGAAAGGACTCAATCCGAAGAATCGAAGGAAAAACTGCGGTCCAAGAAGCGAAGGGCAGCACGAAGCAAACACGAAAGGGGGGCTTTGGTTGCAAGAAGGCCTGGGAAGGAGGATCAAGAATCGTCTGTACATAAGGCAGCGGGGAGCCGCATGACATATCTACTACCGGCAGGCCATCGACAATGCTACTTTGGAAAAAGGGAGCGTCCAAGAATAGTAGTCAACCCATGGGCTATATGACATGACACCAGCGAACGGGATGGCGGGACCGAGAGGTGAGATGTGGACTTCTTTTCCTACCCCCCTACCCCCCTTTCTCCATCATCCACAAACAGCCCAGCTGGAGAGGCACTGGAGGCCCTGGAGGGGGCAGTGAACCTGCGAACAGCAAGTTGGCCGTGAGTAAATGGCCCCAGCCTGCCATCCGATGGTCGTTTCTGTGCGACAAGATTCATGCGGCGAGCGCCACGAAGCCTGGTCGGACGAGGGTCTGCATCAGACGGTGGGAGTTTCATGTGCGGACACCAAGAGGCTCCCTAGGGTGATCCGCGTCCCGTTACCACCTGGGCCCCAGACACGCGATCGTCGGGGTGGGTACTATCAGAATGCAGCCCAATATGAGTGGAAATCTAGCGATTTGGGGATAGGTCCGGGGATAAAACCGATCCGTCACTACTGTTCTACTCCGTACTGTCCTCCAAAGTCCAAGTTGGGTTGTGAGCCTCAACGAGAGAAGGGGGAGGGGGAGGGTGGGATGGGGCGCGCACGGCCTCGGGAGCGAATGGGAAGGGGTTCTCGGGCTGACCGGGAGGCAGAGGGTCGGCGTTCCATTGTGTCGGTTTTCGATTGAATGCGGGCTTGGCTGAGGAAGATTGCTATCAGTGTCGAGCCTGTAGTCACAAACAGCGCAAGCTTCGAGACACGCCACAAGCCTCGCAGTATGAGATCGCCAGACTTAATGCAGGTCTTGCGCGAGTATCACGGTGCTCAGCCAAGGTCCAGATCTTCCCGCTGCCAGTGGGCGAGCCGTAGTGCGGGGTCACTACCGGCACGCCGTTGAGTAAAGTAAGTATGCTTTGAGTGTAGGAAGTGCTCGGGTAGCAAGCCGGCAACTAGGCGCCCTTCTGCATTTGTTAGTTGTCAGCATAGAGTCGATCCGAGTTCGAGAAGCTATACCATCTCCAGCTTGTCGTAGCTACTGATTCAGAAGAGAGTGTCGTAAAGCTTTGGCACTAGCGAGTGACTGAAAACACACAGTTTACATCGGCGCTGGCCACAGGGGATTGATAACTGTTGCGAGAAGATCTGCGCCTAGAGCAAACACTCGCCGGCCGTACGCGCAAGAGGCCAGTCCTTCAGATCACGCAGAGCTCTTTGCAGAAATACAACAGACCCACTCGGGCCGATGATCTAGGTGTTTGACTCGGGGTGTTGTTTGTCTGGTTGATCCTGCGTCCGAGACATCGTTGTACAGCAGCAGTTGTTGTACCACTCGAACTGCATCGACAACCACCCTTCATCCTGTCATGGATACGTCTGCTTGTCAGCTTTGCGTCTGGAAGAAGGCTAAACGTTCAAGGTCAGGCTCAAGCGCCATCTCTTGGGTCCAGCGTCTTTTGGCGGACATCCAGGGACGGCCCTGGGATCCTTAGACTGAGCCTCCAAACTTTAGCGCGCAAGCACTGACTGGCTCAAAGAGACATCCCAATGCCGCGTAGGATGTTTGTTCTCTAAGTCGACCAGCAATGAGAACAATGTATTTCTGAAAGGACAGAGTCCTTTGGGAGTAGTGATGAGAATTTGGCCTTCTATCGGTTGTTCTTTCGCCAGGATCAGAAAGGAATTGCTCCTAGTAGACCTGCCGCGAGTTCCAGAAGCCCTTGAAGTTTGACGGGGCAATCCACGCAAGTCTCACTGACGAGGACTCGAGTGCGCATACACTGCCTGGGAGGCAACAAAGAAACAGTGGTCTGAAGTTGGCAGTGAACTCTGCGATTTGGCAACCTCGAAGAGAAGAAGAAGTGCTCCGTGTGCTTGAGTCATGCGTGACCGAGAGAAGAAGTCCTCCCTCTGGATTAGCACCATTCTTTCCCACGAGACCGGCTTGGTTACATAAGCCACCATCAGCTAACTTGATGAAGTGGGCACGGAAACGCCTGCCGGCCACGTGCCGGAGGTCTCATCGAGGTTCCGCCATACGTCGGAAAATGTCAAGATAGAATTTTGAGGTATGTGAGGTATTTGCGAGAGATTCGGCAAAAGACTCATGAGAGTTGTCAACCGATAGCGGACCTCATACATCCGCGTCTCTTCGCAATGACTACCAGCAATGGTGACATTGTGGGGCCGCGCGGGGAATAGAACGATAAATACCGGATGATGTCCTTATATGCTACATATCGCAGAGACAACACATCTTGAAACCGTCTACATCACTGACAACGCGGCTGTATCACTCATTTAATCTGCACTCAAGATCTCGTCAACATGTCTTCCCAGAGCTCAAACCCGCCTCTCCTCGATCACATCGTGATTCTGGTCCCCCACCAAGTCCTCGCCTCCCTCCCCACTTGGCTCTCAACCGAATTCACCATCCTCACAGGCGGCCGGCACGCTGACGGCCTCACGGAAAACAAGCTCGTCATCTTCGCAGACGGCACCTATCTGGAAATCATCTCCTTCGTCGCGGGCATCAGCCGGGAAGACCGCCTCAAGCACAAGTGGGGTCCGAAGCCGGACGGCACCATCATCGACTGGGCCTATTCCCTCAAGGACGAGTCCGGCTTTGCCGAGATCCAGAAACGGGTGCACGCCGCGCAGTCGCTGGCCGTGTACGAGGACCCCGTGCCCGGCGGGCGCATCAGGCCGGATGGCGAGGAGCCGAAGTGGGCCGTTGCACTCCCGGATAGCGCTGCCGGGGCCGGAGCCGGAAAAGTGGAGAGGGGCGAGTTGCCGTTTTGGTGCTTTGACCGAACGCCGCGGAAGCTTCGTGTGCCGGATCATGTTCCCGAGAATGTGAAGCACCCGAACGGATCGCTCGGAGTTCATTCAGTCTCGCTTCACGTGAGTAGCGAGGACTTCAAGAAGGCCTACGCTGGCATCAACGACCGCGCGGCGGAGGAGGGCGGCGATGGTGTTGGGCGGTGGACGTTTGATGTTCCCGTTCGTCAGTTTGACGATCCTAGATATCTGAACGTTGAAACCATCTCTAGCAAGCAGGGTTCTAGACAAGCTATCCGCTTCGCTTTGTATACCGCCGCGGGTACGGCAAAGCGGTCTATCGGCGGGGAACTTGGTGGGGGCGTCTCTGTTGAGATTGACTCAATTCCCGTGTCCGGTGGCTCTTCCTAAGCGTTCAAAACAAAGTGGCTTGGAGACTCGCGATGCTTCATGATGTTTCATCAGAAAGCATTATGGAGAGTGGTTTTTAAGCTGCCCAAACCTGCTGAGCATACGTTACCTCATGTAGAAAGAAAACTAAGAAGAACTTTGATACCATGCTATTATTATGGTTGCGCCTAGCAGCCAGAAACAGGTAAAACACTGCCTCAACGAACTCTCTCCTTCTGAAACTTCATTTGCGGCATACCTTGGCACCAACAATAATTCATGATTTGCCGTCATCACAGAAACGAAAGATCAGAAGCTTGAATCATCGTCAAGTCCCGATCTGAAAAACAACCTTCCATAGAATAGGTCAAAACTTGGCTCCCCTAGCCTGTAGGTTTGAGATGGGAAGGATACCCAGCATCCATGAGGTTTAGAAGAGACACGTTCGGCCTTAAAGATGCAGGTATATGTTTGGACAGACAAGGCCCTCGTTAAGAGCATCATCGTTCCAAAAGTCGAAGCAAGGGGGGAGTGATCAAGGTTTGACAAGTATAAGCTTCACAGCAATCACAGGGCACGAAGTTTACGGCTGTAGGCTCGTCGGTGACACCGTGATTGATAAAGCATCTTGTGGGATCAGAGAACGTATATAGGCAGCCATACATCCGATAAGCCAGATGCCGACCACATTGCATGATTTCCCACCCACTATTTCGTCTCTATAGTTCAAGAACAAGCAAGATTTTCCTACTAAACCGCCCCTGGCACTCGAATTCAACCCCAAAAAATCACCCCAAACCTCAAAAACCTCTCAAATATTTGTGAAGACCTACCAAATTGATAACGGCATTGCAGATGAAGGTCAACAATGATGCAAAGGAGTTCCCTCCTGAGAAACCTTCCAATAGTCACCAAGGATCATCAGACTCGAAAGCTGATTCTGAACATGGGTTGAATAAAAACACGGAGATGCTCCACACCGACGCATGCATTGAGCATTTTCAGGACTCTCAAGAATCATCTCAAGCGCCGACCCCAACGACTTCCGAAATATCTTCCTTAGGAGAAAGTTTTAACAGTCAAGAAGAATCATCGACCCCATCAGTTGGCGACGAGGGAAGACTGGATGATGATCATGAGAGATTTTCACCGCCCGCACTTGTTACTACCTTAACGATATTCTGCCTCTACTGTGTGTTCGATTTCTGGGATAAAGTTTCTCGAAAATTCTTCACCACCCATTGGTCGGAAATACTCTTTATTGTTGCGACAATGGTTGCGCTGGCCTCTGTGTTCAACCCGCTCAAGACTGCGACCGGCCTTGGTTGTGTCGCCTACACCACCCTTCACTTTTGTATACGAAGGCATTTCTTCTCCGTAGTTGGAGAATGGAACCGGCTTCCTTGGGACCTCAAAGTCATCTACTACCTTCACGAAGCCGATAATATTGGACTCCAAACTCTCCTCATGACAAGTTTAGTGGCCTGGCTAGGCCCCGAGACATGCCAGATCGCCTTGAAGAGACATATACCAGCTTGGACGAAGGAGTTACTCCCGCACTTCATCGCCAAGAATCTCTGAGAATGACTTTTTGAGGATTCCGAGAACTTGGAACTTGAGATGCTCTTACGACGGTAGCACATGTTAGGGGGCGGGCGAATTTGAAACCTCGTTGATATGCAGTTTCGACATCACGACCGTCATCAACACATCATAATATCACTATTATTTGTTGTATTACTGAACTCTATCTATATCAATACATGAATCTCAATCGAGGACAGATCAAGTAGACGTAGCTTCACGTGAGATTGTGTTTTCTTGACGGATTGACCTGCGACTTTCGAGTGAAGCTCACATACCAAGCTTAGTTACGGATCATGCTTGATTAAAAGAATGGAGGTGTGTGATGGAGTTGCAGTGGACCGAACTCAGGATCACGATGCAGGATGGCTCATGTTAGGAAGACGCGACAGGTGGAGCGTTGACGGGTAGTCCACAATAGCTAGCTTATTACGCTAAGAAAATGGATCCAGGAACAAGGTCATGGCATCACGCATACATCATCACCCATGATCGCGGAGATTGAATACGGCGAGATTGCAAGTTTGTGGCACATCTTGCAGATCTCAGTAAGTTTTGTTGGGAGTGAACGTGATAAATTTTGACGATATGTTTGAACTGCTTTATCAAGTCTCGTACGCGTGGTATGAAATGTGCTGTAGTGTTTGAGGTAGCTACTGCGTTACCTGAATGAGACATTGCGGCATTAAATTATCAAAGGCTGGCGAAGAACAACCGGGGGCGCGCAGCTTGATTCATCACATTAACCAATTGAGATTACAGTGTTCTTTTTTACTTGTTTGTCTATTATTTTAAAGTAGTCATAACATCATATTCAGGACAAGAAACCTTTCAGTCTTCCGTATCCATGTGCTGTTGTTCCGCCCGGTTTACACAGAAGACGAGACATTTACCGGCAGCAGTAACCACCGTCAATGACGATGTCGGCACCGGTGGTGTAGGTGCTAGCATCGGAGACAAGGTACACGTAGGCACCCTTGAGCTCCTTGGCATCACCGTTGCGACCCATGGGAATCATGCTCTTCCACAGGTCCTGGACCTTCTGCTCGACGAAGTCGGACAGACCGGTGTCAATGTAACCGGGAGAGATGGAGTTGACACGGGCAAAGTCGCGCCACTCGTTGGCGAGAGAGCGGGCCATGTGAATGCAGCCGGCCTTTGCGACGTTGTACGAGGTCTGCTCCTGGGGGTAGTTGGCGATGTGGCCGGACATGGAGGCGGTGATAACGAAGGAACCGGAGCCGCGCTCGCGGAAGTGGGCGCCGACGGCCTTGGCGCAGTACGCGGTGCCGTTCAGGTCGATCTGGATGACGTGGTCCCAAGCCTCCTTGGTGCCGTCAATGACGCCGGCATCGGCGGTGGCACCAGCACTGCAGAGAGCAAAGTCATCAGTTATTTGAGTTACATTGGAGAGTTGCGCGGGGTTGAGAGGCTCGGGAACTCACTTGGCGATGAAGGCATCAATCTTGCCAAAGTCGGCGATGATCTGCTTGGTGGTCTTCTCAACCTCGTCGTAGTCGCTGACGTTGAGCTTGTAGATCTTGACCTTAACGCCGTACTCCTTCTCGAGCTCGGCGGCGTTCTTCTCAGCACCCTCCTTGCGAGAGGAGTAGGTGATGGCCAGGTCGGCACCCATCTCGGCGCAGCCGCGGGCAGCCTCAATGCCCATGCCGCGGGGGCCGGAGGCACCCGTGACAACGACGACCTTGCCCTTGAGGCTGAAGAGGTCCAAAAGACGGGAAGCGGTGGGAATGGACTGAGGCATGATGAAGGATTGGTGGTGGTGAATGTGGCTGGGTTGTAAAGGTAAAAGAGGCGTCTGCAAAGATTGAAGAGAAGGCTTTTTTGGGTATCAAACTTTTTGGAATGAGAAAGGAAGAGAGAGAAAAGCTCGAAAAGATCAGCGGGAGAAAGGCAGCTTTGAATAGCTGAGAGTACGGCGTGCTTCGAGCCCAAAAAAGACCGAGGGTCAATAAGGTGGCATGATGGAGGGGTAGCTTTGGGAATTGGCCGGCCGTGACGGCATCCCGGGAACCCCGCTGATGTCATTGATACAGGCACACGGACTAGACGCCGGGGCTAAACACGGACCAATACTCAGCAATGAGGTTGTGAGGAATGTCTAGATACATGGGTGAACCCATGCCCTCCCTTCAAGTGCCCGCCAGTCTGGTGGATCTTAATTAATGGGACCCGGATGGGCCGCAGGTAGACATTGAGACAGTATTGCCGTACTCCTACGCATACCTAACAGAGAATAGTCTCAATCTTTAGAACAATACTTTTGTACTTGTTATGTACGAATCTGTATCTGAGTAATCCCACATGCGAGGACTGCAGCAATATGCGCCATGCAGCTCGGACAGCTCATCAATCTGATCTTGGTGCTCGCTTGGCGCAACCTTTTCCTGCCGACTACTAATCCAACCGCACTGACCGAGAGTCGGGTAGGATTTGTCGAACTGCAGTATTTGATATCTTCAGTCCGAAGAATTGTAGAGAACTACGTAACTAAGTACGGCGGCGAGGTGAGTTTATTCTTAGCTTATCACCAAAAGGGAAAAAACCTGGCAACCAAGTTCTAGGCCTTAATGGAAAAACCACGCCGCCCAATCGATCTCAGAAACTACATGGTTGCGGCCAAGAGTCCAGCTGTGAGATCCACAGAAGCCCACATCCAACCCACCCCGGCCCTGCAGCGCGCGCCATTAGTCAAGGCCTCGCATCGTCGATGCTGTCTTCAAGTTCCAGCTTCCCATGAGAGGTGCATTTTACCGCAGATAGCAGCGAGGAAGAGGGGGCCCAACCCGCCCCGCGCCCTCGTGGACGCGTCGTGTCCAAGTACTCTTCGTGTACACTCCATCAAGTCTGGGAACTCCTGTTGGCGCGGAGCTGGGCAGCCGGGCGCGGAGGCATGTCGGTGAGGGGGAAGACACGGAGTAAGGGCGTGGGGTTCGGGTCGCTGCGGGTGGGCTACGGAGACTCTGAAGTTTGGCCCTCCAACCACCGGTCCGCTGCTTGGTTCACCGTTCGAGGCTCTCACCACAGTTCCACATCACACCAGACACATGGTGGCCTTCGCACAGCTGCGGGTTCCAACTCTGCACGTTCGAGGGGGAAATATGTTGGAGATTTGGAGGGGAGCGTCCAGTCGACCCATACAATCCCGGGGAGAGTTCAATTGCCCGCGCGGGGTGTTTCGTAGGTGAGCGATATTCTCCTCAACAAGAGGCCCTCACGACCGTCTGATCTGATCGCCGGGACAACCACTTCATGTGCATTCGACTATCAATGCTCCACGTCGGAGACAATCCGAGCCGATTACAACTACAGCTGGAATCACCAGGCAGTTGCAACCGAAGACTCTCAGTCACGCCAAGTTATCAATCAGCGTGGCCCGACCGCCCTCGGCCCGTTCGGAGACCGGCAAAACCAGCTTATCTCGTGACCATAAATGCCCCTTCGAACGCCCTTGCCCACAAGAAGCTTTCAACATCTCCGGAATGGCCTGAACAAGTAGAGCGGATCAGAACAAACCTCTGTTGTCGCCATTCACTCGATATCTAATTCCTCACTTTCCTCGCCGTGTCCACCCAATTCTCATCCTTCAGCACTTATTATCGGATTAGAAGTCCAATTCGACCGCGGCGTACGGCCGACTACGCAGGGGCTAATTAGGGGCCCTATTTATAATTATTATAACTAGCCTAACTTATAGTTAGAACCTCTTTCTTATACCTACGCAGATATTTATATAGTTTAATTAATCTCTTCGTTAACTACGGTTCGAACTAACTACTTTATAATAAGGATATTAATATTAATTAGTAATTAAATTCTATTATTATAGATTAGTAAGGTATTTTATTATATAAAAGAGACGACCTTTTAATATTATATAAGATAAGAGATTTATATTAATTAACCTTATAGAAGTAAACGAAAAAAAAAGCGATTTTTAAATACTATATAAAATTAAATAATCGTAGCCCTTTATTATTTACGAGAAGTTAATATTTATTACGTTAAAACACGTTAATTAACGGAACTATTTAAGTAATTAGCCTTTTGTTATCGCCCTAAGTAGCTTTTTTACTAAACAACTTTTCTATAGCCGGCCCGTAATTAAAAATTAACTAGTTAAATTAATAAAAAGTAATACCTACGTAACGACTACTTACTTAATTAATTAATATAATAAACGAGCTTAATAATATAATATAAAAGAGTACTACGCGATTAAAAAAGGGGATTTTTAAATATAAATATTTTTACTTAGTAATAAAAGTAACTTTATAAGAGTTATTAAGCTAAGAGATTTATAATATATAAAAAAGTTTATTATTATAAAGATCTTATAAATATAATTTTAAGCCCGTAATTTAAATAACCTTTTCGTAGCTCCCTTAACTACCCCCCGGGTATTATTTAAAAATAAAATATAAAGGATAGTTTAATAAGGGAGGAGGGGATTTAAAAGTTTTAATAATATTAAGTTAAGAGTATTATAAATCTTAAAAATTAACTTAAGAAGAAAGCGGCTATTTTAAAATAGTCCTACGACTTCTTATTAAAATTATTATTAGCCTAAAAAAAGGCTAAAAAAACGAGGATTTAAGGGGGAAAAAAAAGAATCTTTTAAAAAGCTACTAAAGGGTTTTTTTTTATATTAGCTCCTAGTACGAGATTATTAATTTCGAAAAATTAACTAAATAATAAAAAAGATTATTAATAAGCGATAATTACTTAACTATAATTAAGCTATAAAAAAGACTATTTAAAAGATATAAAATAGAGTATTAAGAGGCTATAAAAAATAAGATTTTTAAAGTATTTAACCTTACTGCGTACGAGCAATAAGTAGGTATTTTTATTTATATAGCTCCTTTATAAAACGCCTAGCGTCTATTTTTAACTATTTTTATAAAATACCGCCCTAAAAGAGGTAGGTTAAGGAAAGAAGCTATTTAGAGATTATAAAAAGTACGAGGCTTAAAAAGCTAAAAGTATATAGGATAGCGAAAATCGGTAATTAGTAAAGATCCCGAGACTAATTACTATATCTTCTTATAGTAATATAAACGTTTACCGCTATTATTATAAAAAAGAACTATCAAAACCTACTTTTTTATACTAAATAAAAAAGAGGATCTTAGTAAATATAATAACTAGCGATTTAAAAAAGTAATAATAATTACTAAAAATAATAAAAACGAGAGTAATAATAAAATAGTAAGAAAAAGTGGGAATCTCTTAGACCTTAATAAATTCGTTAAGTAGTAAAAGCACGGATTTACTATAACTAGCGTATAAATTAAATATATCCCCGTTAAGATTAAATACGTTAATAACTATTAATACGAGTATAAGCTAGAGCACGACCCTTAATAAGTTAAGGTAAAAAAAAAGAGGATAAAACCCGATCCTAAATAAAATCCTAATCCCTTATAAATAAGTAAATATTAACTTAGATTATTAAGGGACGTAGATATATAAAATCGCGGATTAGCTTAATAATAAATAAATTAATACGGTATTAATCTATTTAACTAAAGTTTATAAGAAAAAGGGGCTATAAGAGTAACCCCTATTTTACGAAATTATAAACGACCTTAGTTACTAATTAAATAAATAGTTCGTAAGCGTAAGCCTAGGAATTATAAAAGTAATTAATAAATTCCTTTATAAGTAAGGGGTATTACTAACGTAATTATAATTATAAGAGCTATATAAAATATTAATAACGATAATTATAAAAGAGGAATTCGTACTATAGAACTAAGTATAGGTCGATAGAGTATATAATCGCTTTAATAAATTTAAAAAAAGAGTAAATAACCTAAATTTCCTCTTTATAATTACTAATAAAAATCTATTATTATAAAAGGATATACTAAAATAAAATATAGTACTAAAAGTATAATAATTGATAATTCTACTTATTTCGATCTATAACTTATTATTACTACTAACGCGAGATTTAGTACTAATTAGCTAATAAAAAAAGAGGTAAACGACCTAAAGTTATTAATAATACGTAGCGACGTAGGGATCGTATATAAATACTAAACATCTAGTAATAAATACGAGGTAATTTATCAACTTTAAAAAGATCTTTTTAAAAAAGAAATTATACTCTAGGGAGAAGTATAAGGTCTTATAAAAAACCCTAATAATATTTTACGATTATTATAAAAAAGTCAGAATTAGGGAATATTAATACTATTTAGTAATTAATATCGTACTCGTAAGTAAAGCCTCTAATTATTATTACGAAGCGGTACGTAATCTTAATTAAAACGACTTTTTTAGTATAATTAACGTAATTTAAAGCCGCTTCGAGACTTATAATAAAAACTTAGAGCTCCTATTTAAGCTATAAGTAATTTTTTTTATATCTATAGCTAAGATAATAGAAAGGAAATCGTAAATAGAAATCCTTAAAAAGCTTATTAATCGAATTAATAAGCTAATAAAAACCTAGCTAAATAAGAGAATAAATAAATAAAAAGTTAGATATCTCTATACCGTAATTTAGTATATACTAAAAGCAAAAATAACCCTATACTAAATACTTAAAAACTACGAAACGCTTTACTTAAGGCTAAGATCTAGTTTTAATATTAAAATAAAAATACCGCGCTAAACTTACCTCTAAACGTATAACGGCCCTTATTAATAATATTAAGTTAATTAAACGTATAAAAAAAAAAAAAAGAGGCTAAATATAGTAATCGCTAGTAAAAAGGCCTAAATTCGTTAAATAAATAAAGATTTAATTTATAAGTAAAGTAATAAAAAAGGTAATATTATATTTATAAAAAGGTTAAATATTAGTTAAGTAACTACTCTAAAAAAAAGCGTATTAAATTATACGAATAGTATAAAAAGTCGAGGGTAGTAAATAGTAAAACTAGCCCTCGTTAGTTTAATTAATTCCTCGTTATATATAAAAATAGATCCGGGGGTATAGAACTTAATAATAGTAATTAAAATAGCGGCTTAAAGTATATACCCCCTATAAGGGATTCGGAAAATAAACAAGATCTTACCCCTTATACTAACGAATTAAATTATAATAAAATTAACGATATTAATTACTCCTTTTTTACTTTATTAGCTTCTAGAGGATATACGAGGCTAAATAAATAGAAAGTAATAAAAGCTCTTAATAAGTAGGCTTTTATTTATAAATAGTAAAGGAAGGTCCCTTAGATAACGAATATAAAAGAGGTTAGAAGGGCGAATTTAAGAGGGCCAAAGCCTATTCTTTTAACGATTAAAAAGAAGACGCTATCTCTTTTAATATTTAAAAAAAAGGAATATAATACTAAATAAATCTAGGGGTAGCTAGAGGGGTCTTTTTTATACTACTTAGATCTCTCGAATACTAAGCTCGTATAAGCATTTTATATAAGTAAAAAGTATGGCTTAAATAATTTCTATAAGATTATCCTAGATACTAGGGTATTATAATAATTAACTAAAAAAAAAGGGTAATTCTAAGTACTATAAAAGATCGTATTAGTAATACTTAATATATCGACGGCGAGTATTACGAAAATTAGTTTCGGTCTAAGTAAAGAAATTATCGCCCTAAGTATAATAAAAATAAAAACGTACTTTAGAACGATAACTTTTTATATTTTACTTATTAATACCCCATTTCTCTTATATCTAAAAAATATAAATTAACTAAGTATTATATTCGATAATATAAAGAACAGAATCTCTAGTAGTAAGTATTTTAAAATAGTTAAATAATAATAAGGGTATACGTTTATAAAGCTTATTAATAATACGAAGTTAATTAATTATTTAATAAAAAGTAAGCTTAGAAAACTATACTAAACATTCGGGTACTCGTTAGTTATGAGGCTATATAACCTCTTAAAGTAATTAAGTAATAATAATATTAAAATAGGGACGCTAGAGTAGTTAATAAAAGTATATTATTAATACTAAATAAATGCGCAGAGCCTACGTAAATTTAAGTTTAAATTACGTAATAAGCTTAACTTTAACTAAGAAATCGTCGTTAATATTTTCTATTTAAATAGTTAGCTAGTACTATATATAATTAACGTAACTATATTCTTTTAAATAGGGCAATTCCTCCGGGATTTATAAATAAAAATAATATAAATAACCCTATAAAAAAGCTAAATTAATATATACTAAGGACCGCTAAATAGTATTAAAACCGACGCTAGTACTAGCTTTAAGTTAGTAAAATTTAGGGATAATATAACGGCCTATAGTATATAGCTAAAAGTCGTACTTATTAAAGCGTACTATAGTATTAAAAAGGTAAAAAGGGCATATTAGTAATTAAAAAGGGCGTTTAGAATTATTAAAAAAGAAAATCCGGATTTTACTAATAACGAATGCCTTTAAATAGTACTTAAATATTATAACGATACTATAGGGCCTAACGGACTTATACTAACGCTATTAATATTTAGAATATATTTAAGAACGACCTTAGCCTCGTTACTATTACTAAGTATAAGCTAACGAGCCTAAGTAATTAAAAAAGTAATATAAGTACTACGCGAGGTAAGTATAAAAAAGTAAGTTAACGAGGTAATTACTATATATAATAGGCCTAATATAGGGGATAATTTAAATATATTACTAAATTCGGATATATAAGTATAGCGCAAAATTACTTAATAATAAGCTAGGCTATATAAATTAATTTCTATTAACGAGCGCTCTTATATAGTTATAAAAGATCGTAACTAGCTATTTAAAGTATTAATTATAATAGTTAGACCGTACTATATAGATCTTAATAAAGTAATTTCTAATTTATAAAAAAAAGAAGAGCTAAGGGAAACTATATAACCCGTAATAGAGGTATAAAAATTTATCCTTAATAAAATCGTTATAGTAGTATTAATAAACGATAAGAAAAAAGAAATTACTAAAAGGGCACTAATATTACTAATAAGACGTTATAAAAAACTACGATAGTAAGCCCTAACGTAGTAATTTATTATTAATAACGAGGTAATTAATACTTTTTATATAATAAAAAAGAAAGCCGATTTTAAGCTAATAATTAAACTACGTAAAAACAATATAATTATAACTATTAAAAAGCTATATAAGGGATTAGATTTTATTAAAATAAATACTCTTTACGATCGAGAGGTCTATTGATTTATCCTATATAACTTAAAAAAATATATAAACCTCTATATATTTAAATTATAAATAGTTCGTAAGATTAAAAAGAAAGGAATACCCTAGCTATACGAGAAGTCTAAATACGTAATTTAGGAGTACGGTAATATTACAAAAGTAACGCTACTTATATAATCGCTTATTATATAGCGCTATAGCTAACGATTAATAATAGTATTGATAGTATTATTATAGAAGAAGGGATATAAGATTTAGAGCCGTAATATTACCTAGGCTTATACTTAATCGGCCACAGGGCTTATAAAGAAAATCCTAGCCTATTTATTAAAAGAAAATGGCTAGTAAGTACTTAGAAAGTACGATTATTAAAATACTTAAGCTATTATATAGGCTCGCAGAATTAGGCACTTATTAATAAGCTATTTATTACGATTTTTATATTAATTAATTATTAATAATTACCTCTACGTATAACCCGTACTTACTAATTATAAAGTATAAAGGTAACTAATTTAAGATCGTTAGAATATAGACTAATGATATATTAGGCCTATTTAATATTAATTTTATAAAAAAAGAGAATAAAAAGCTTTAAAAAGCGGGCTTCGTAGCGAAGCTAAAAGAGGTCTTTATAATAAATACCCCCTTAGTATTTAATAGCGGGATTTTTATAATTAAAGGGGAAACTGTCGTTTTTTAATAAAAGGGGTAAGGTAAAAAGATTAACCTCGTTAATTTAAATATAACTAATATTAAAAAGCGGTATAAACCTAAGCTCGCGTAAGGGGTATATATTATAAATACTTATTAGCCCGAGGCGACTTTTAATTATATTAAAGTAGCGTAAGCTATAGATCTAATTAAATAAAACGTTAAAGTATTTAATAAACTACTTAAGTAGTAATGAATAAATCTCAATCGAGGTCTTATTTACTACCTAATTAACCTTATAACTAATAAGCTCTACGTCTTCGTTAATAGGTTATTTATAAATAATAACGACCTTATTTCGTAATTAGGGTATATTATTATCCTAGCTAACGAGAGTATAAGTAAGAGCGAATTTATTATATACGGTAATATAATCTACTACTCGTTAACTAAAAATAAGTAAGTAATAAGAAATATATTAATATTAGAGGTTTATAATATAGTTAACGGTATTAACCTCTTCTATGCGATTTTAATAACGCTAAAGAAGATTACTAATTAAATTAGACTTTTACCTATTTTAATAGTTATTTATACCAATTCCTACTTACTATATAAATACCTTATTAAATTAAAAACGACGAAAAGAAAGAGGCTTATAATTAATATTATAACCCTTAAGTAATTATATAAAAAGTATAAAATACTTAAGATTTATTAGATTAATAATAAAAATAACCTCGTAAACGCTTTTATAAAAGTAGTACTAAATAAGGGATTAGAATAATTCGTAAGTAGTAGAAAAGTTACTATATAAATAAAGGGATAAGTTATATAAAAAAAAATAAAAAAAAGGGAGAAAAAGAGACGACTTAATAAACGGGCCCGAGGTTAAATTATATTTCTAATTATAATAGTTAAATTAATAAAAAAAAGAGAAAGTTAATATTAAATTAAAAGTTTAATTTAACCGCGGTATATAGCTAACTATATAGGGGCTAATTAGGGGCCCTATTTATAATTATTATAACTAACCTAACTTATAATTAGAACCTCCTTCTTATACTTATATAGATATTTATATAGTTTAATTAATCTCTTCGTTAACTACGGTTCGAACTAACTACCCTATAATAGGGATACTAACACTTATTGAGATGATCCTAAGGTGCAGTCTTGAATCGCTAGACACAATTTTGAGCACTAATAGAAGTCAATAACTTCTATCAAGGTGGATTTTGCCCATAGTGACTTGAACGCCCCCAAATGCTTGTATGCGCGTACATGAACTCTCCTGACGCCTCTTCGATTGTAACCACATCATGACATTCCTCGGGCCAAATAGCGCAGATTCTTAAATAAGTCGATTTCCTACCATTAGTGAGACCATAATGGCCGCTCATAAGCGGACTGTTCTTTTAATTTTGCCGCCTCAAGGCATTCAGTGTTCTCTCAACAACACCACCCTTTTAAGATCTTAGACCCGAGAAGAAAGCACCGGGTTCTCCTCATATTCATCCCTTTCCTCAAAGAAGCCAGCCATGCCTCTCTACAGTGTTCCGCTCGCCCGGGCAAAGATGTGGCTCCGTCGACGAAGAAGACAACCATGGTCGCCACGGACAAGCCTCTTGGACGAAGCCAGATGTTCAGTTATAGTCCTCCTCGGCGCATGCTTCCTCACCACAATTCTGGTCACCATAACCTTGATGAGAGCATCCTCGGAGTACAAACAACCCATCGCCTGGATGGCGGAGCTTTCGATCGTCCTGATTCTCACGCAAACTTGTTACGCAGCGGTCTTTAGCATTCACAAATGCATTCTTCCCCCGCCTGGTCGCATTAGTGGTCTGGTATACTTCTACTGGCTTACCTGGATCGGCTTGCAGGCTCTCAGCTTCTTCGCCGTGCGGCGCGCCTTGCACGAAGATTGGTCGCAGACCAAGTACGTCGCTCTCGCCTGGTTGTTCATGAGCGCCGGGTCCGTCCTGATATGGACATACGTATTGGTCTGTTTAAGAGGAGAGAGACACCAACGGGGGAGGACGTTGCGACATGGCACGGCTGGTCAGCTTCTGGTGATGCAGATGGAGACGAGAGAGCGAGCCATTGACATGGAAGCGGCCGTGAGCACGGTTCAAGCACCACCATCCGTTGTCGTGAGGGAGGTGAAGAACGAAGATTTGAGGCTGAGCTGATTCGGAAAGCATCGTGACCGGCTGGAATTTGGAAGCGATGAACAGGACGATTGATCCATCACAACATACATAATATGTGCCGAATTGGCTGCTTGGATTGAACAAAAAGGTTGTGTTTAAAGTTTGAGCACGCAAGAAATCTTGGTCCACGCTTGTCAAAGGGTGTTTCAACGAATTGATATTTATACAATCAACCAAGAATCCCGAACATTGTGATACTCTTCCATCCTCCATTGTAGTAATCTGGATTGAGAGTAATGATGAGCAGTCTTGGACGTATCATATATTTTGTTTGAGATTTAATCTCAAGCTTCCATTCGAAAGGTAGATATCTGCATGGTGGCAGCATCAACGGAAGTGTCAATGCAGCAAAATCTCTTACAGGAACTACGACTACTTCTCCAAATCTTCTTGACAATAGTCTTCTACAGTTCTTAACCTCCATAGAACTTCACATGGTTTTTTGAATTTTGAAACGAGATCCGTTGCTTGTAAATTGAGGTTGAATGTCTCTTTTGTCAACGCGTATGATGCACCTAATCTTAGTAGACGCACATCTCTGATTCCCTCAGTTGGATTCAAACACCACAACTTCTTCAGTGTCGCTGACGGATTTCTACTTCTTGAACTCCAGCTTTCTCGGCGAAGTCAACATCGCGCACGATTTTGACATCGCCAAAGATCTCATCGATTTCTTCCAGAGATTTTCCTATGAGTGAAGTGTAAGCTACTGTCCGTGTACGGTGGGTCACAATGTTTATACCTCTGGTCTCGGGATAGAAGAATGCAAAGATGATAGCGCAGAGAGCGTTGGTGAGGATGAAAAGTATCTGAGCCTTCAAGTCAGAATATACTCGTCAAAATATGATTTGAACATAATCAACGTACGTAGTACTTCCAGCCAACCGCGGCCAGAGCAATTGGCGAACACTGCGTAATGATTAGACTAATGGAATAGTGAATGACCTGGACTATGGCGTTCGCTTTGGCTCGGAGCTCCGTGGTGAAAACTTCAGGTCTATATTCCCGTCAAAACTGCAGTTCATATACTGACACTCGGAATGATACTCACGGAATAATCCATGTCATGGGTCCCAGGAGGGCGGAATAGTTGGCCGAAACAGCGAAAATACACGCAATGAGACCGCGCTGGGCCGCCTCGTTGGTTGGAAATCCGGGTCTTGCAGGGTAAACTGCTGCTAAAATGGTGATGATCAAGTAACAAAGCGACAACAGAGACGAGCTAATGATAAGAATCTTCTTTCGACCGATGCGATCAACGAAGAACAGCGAGATTAAGCATGCCACGGGTGCAACAGAACCATAGAGACCACTGACGAGAAGCTGTTGATCCTGGCTGAACTGCAGCGTAGCATAGATGGCCGTTTGGTAATACTGCACAAACGAAATGCCAGAAAGCATCGCAGCAGCCCACACAAAAGAACCGACAAAGAGGCGTTTGCGGAACGCTGGTGTCTTGAATAGGTCGCCCCAGGATAGCCGACCCTGCGCCTGTAACTCTTCTGCGATGTTGACCTGGATGATGGTAAACTCATTGCGGCACCAGTCGTCGTTGGTCCCGTCATAGTGGTAGTTGCGGAAAGCTTTTTCGGCTTCCTCGTGCCGACCCTTTAGGCAGAGCCATCTGGGCGACTCACCGAGGAAGAGAACGCTAATGCCTAGGATCAGGGCAGGGATGCTCTGAATGGCGAAACCAAGCCTCCATTGGTTAGGATTCTGCCATTTGCCTTCTCCAACGCCAGTCCAGAGAGCGACAAAGAAGCCCCAGGCAACCACTTTACCTCGTTAGTGTGCGTGAACTGTGATAATCGTTTCAACTTACTCATCTGGTTGACAGCTGTGATCCTGGCTCTTTCGTGGGTCTGGAAAATATTAGCTTCAAGCAATTTTCGTAAGTCGATCGGACAGTGAAGCATCCGACCTTTGCAATTTCCGCTCCAAAGACTGGAGCTACGCCAGTGATTGTACCAACTGCAAAACCGACTAGCAGTCGGCCCATGATGACTGGTTCTTATATTTAGCACTTCACCTTACAATTCTCGGGTCTCAACTTCACCTACGCATTGCGACATGGGCAGCACCCGCCATCAGAGCACCGCCAATGACTCCCCATATGCAGCCAAAGGCGATGGCTTTGCGGCGGCCTAATTTGTCGCTGGTAACACCAACAGATGCACTCCCTAGCCATGCTGGTAAAGTAAGTTAGACCAGTAGGTTTTGCTGTTCCCGGAGCAAATCATACCTCCAGCTTGATACACTGACACGATTGCACCTCGAAGGGGAGCATCCGGATTTCCGAAATACGCGAGGAATGACTTGAGTGCTAAGCTAGGTGTAATGATTCCTGAATCACTAGGAGGTCGTGTGAGACTTTAGTTGAAAGGATACTCTTGTTGTGCAGAAAGACTCACTATCCATAAAGAAATCCTCCTATGCCAAGGAGGATCGACGTCAAGAATGGCTTGCTCAGCCAACCAGAACGTTCAGGTTCCATAGTAGAGATGTAAGGGATGCTTAAGTCTATATTTTGGTAAAAGTCTCGAATCCTAAAGTATCCTCAAGTATTGTACAAGCAAGGCACATCTATCGTTTGGATCCGGACTTCCAGGGACTTCCTTGACTTTGTACCTCTTCATCTTCCATGCGCTTCATCTCACTCGAACAACTGCCGCGGTGATGCTACCAAAGACCAGGGTATGATTATCCGCCATCCAACCAAGGCGTTTGTAAGTTTGGAGTCAGCAAGAAGCATGCATGGGCCGCTTCGTTTCGGGGGTGGTTCCCCCACACGCATCTTGCTTCCCCCGCGTAACCCACGTGCAGCTTTAAACCCAGACTGCGGGGTTATCAAGGGGAGGTTTCCGTATCGTGACTTGATTTTTCTATGACTATCGAGCGGGAAGGATTGAAGAGACCCAGTTGTGGCTTGCTGAATCGTGTTCGCCAAGATCGGCAATTGTTGGAAGAGTCGAAATTGGAGCGCTAGCCGCTCGACTGACCATTGAAGATTGAAATACCTCGGGTTTATTTGCCTTTCAATACTCTTTCCCCCTCCAAACTCATAGATATCCCCGGCTAAGTCTTTTGAGATTACCGAAGGAAGATTGGCGACTCAACGTCTATGTATGCGTGTGTTGAAGTTGCAGACTTGCTATTCGGGTCTACCCACCGTCAATCACTCCATCATGCTCTTCAATATTCTCGCCTACTTGGCGTTGATCGCTGGATTTTCTTATCTAGCCCTCACGTTTCCCAGGGTAAGAAATGTTAAGTCTGACACGCTCTACTGAAAACTATCCTGACTTCATCAACCTCGAATAGCTGCGGCAAGAGTGGAAGCTCTACTCACATCGATCACAGCTTCCCCCGGGTCCCAAGATCATCAAAACAGGGATCCGAAAGCCATGGCTTTGGTTCCAGGAATTAAGTAGGGAGTATGGCGACGTCGTCTACCTCCAGATGGGTCCGACGCCAACCATCGTTTTGGGCTCAGCCCAAGCGGCATGGGACCTCCTCGAAAAAAAGGGCTCAATCTTTTCGTCACGCCCGCGCTTCATCATGGGCGGCGAGCTCCTCTCTGGCGGCATGAGGGGCCTGATGGCCTCTTACTCCCCCTTCTGGCGGCGATGGCGAAAGCTCCTGCACAGCGGCTTCATGCAGCGGCAGAGCGAGACGTACCGGCCGGTGCAGAGTCTGGAGTCCAAGGTGCTTATGCATGAGCTTCTCATGAGTCCCGGAGACTTTCGAAGGCACCTTGAACGATATGCGGCCTCTGTTATTGTGACGGTGACGTACGGCAGGAGGGTGGAGGACATTGCCACCGACATCGTTGTCCAACGCAATGCTGAGTCAATGGGACGCCTGACATCGGTCAAGTAAGCGTCTTCTTGTTCCCCCTATTCTTCTCAAGTCTTCTGTTTCTGACGATTCTTTTCGACATGTAGCATTCCAGGAAAGTTTGCCGTAGAGAGATATCCTGTTCTTAAGTACATCCCCAGCTTCTTGGCCCCTTGGAAGGCCGAGGTCTTAAAGCAGAGGCAAAAGGACATCCAGATGTACACTGAGCTCATGGACGAGGTCCGCGACAAAGTCAGTAGAGGCGTTGCGCCTGAGTCTTTCGCTAGACACCTGCTCGAAGAGCAATCCAACCTGGGCATGTCAGATCTCGAAATAGCCTACACGGCAGGCTCACCATTCGGAGCTGGCGTTGAGACGGTAAGAGAAATTCCCCCTCCGTAGTCCGCGCTTATGCAAAGACCCGACGTGACTAACAAACCAATGCCTCAAGTCGGCCGGATCTCTAGCCAGCTTCATACTGGCTTGTGCCAAGTTTGGCCCGCAGTTCATACCAAGAGCGCAAGAGGAGCTTGACAGAGTTGTCGGAGGCGACCGGCTGCCCATGTTTGATGATCTGAATAAGCTCGAGTATGTTCGTGCGATAGCTGCGGAGACGCTACGCTGGCGGCCTGTCGCCGTGCTCGGTGGCACTCCCCATGCGAGCACCGCGGATCATGTCTACAAGGGCATGTTCATCCCAAAGGGTAGCACCGTTATCGCACCTTTATGGAGCAGTATGTCAAGCCCCATATGCTCCTGATCCCGCTTAGTACTCTGACTGATGATTTCTAGTTCATCTTAACGAAGCAGACTTCCCAGAACCTCATGAGTTCAGGCCTGAGCGATTCTTGACTGAACGCGAATACCCTGGCACCTTCGGTCACAGTGCCTTTGGATGGGGCCGTCGGATCTGCCCTGGCATGCACCTTGGATCTGCGTCCGTAGCCTTGAACATTGCGAGGATCCTCCGGGGATTTGAAGTCAACCCTGAAACGGACGAAAAGGGCAGGGACGTCGAGGTGGACATGTAAGTGCCAATCCTACCCCTGAGCGCACACAGATCCGGAGCTGACTTGGTGGATGTACACGCAGCTTTGCATACTCGGATGGCTTCAATTCGAGTCCACTACCATTCCCTTGCTCAATTACGCCTAGGTCACTGAAGCATGCTCAGGTGATTGAGCAGGAGCACGGGGAAGCTTTGAAAGCGTTGAAAGAGTATGCCATGATCGAGAGCAAGTTATCTTGATCCGTTGAAAGCGCTCAACAGCTGTGCCACTGTAGTAGCATGTTCGAGATGAACACTAGGCTTCATGTTCACAAGTTTGCAATTTAACATTACTTCTATTTATCTTCCTCTCCGTTTACGCCACGGCAAAGTCCTCAAACACAAAAGGTAGTTTCCAGTACCTCAAGTCATCAAACTCCACCTCAGAGATGTACTCTCGGGTGTTAATCGTCAGAGCCCAGTCAACATCAGGCCTACTCGACGCAAAGGTCCGCGCCCCAACCACCGTCCCGTCCCGCTCCGCAAACGGCGCCCGGCCGCCGGTGCCACTGACGGCGTGTGAGCCGATGAACCTCGCCACAGTGCCCGCACTCGCCGCAAGCGAGAACGCACCCGCGCACTCCTCCTTGATAGCTCCGTCGCCGCCATACGGGCCCGGTACGAGACGGTACGACTGTGGTTCCCGCGGATCGTAACCCGTGTACTTGCTCTCCTGAATGATGCGGTCCCCAGAGTGCTTCTCTGCTGCCGTCTCATACAGACGTACGTCTAGATCGCCGAGGATCTTGTCTCTCAAGAAATCGAGGTAGGGCGTTGCCGTAATGTTGCTGACGATGTAGCTCAAGAGCATGGTCCCGTAGTTGGAGTAGGCATAGTCCGTGCCGGGGGCGAAGTCGAGGGGGCGGACGACCTGGTATTCGATGACGTCCCGTAGCGTCGCGGCACGGGTGCCGTTGAACAGGGTAATGGCGATCTCGCGAAACATGAAACTCGGGTCGCCGGAACGATCGCGATTGTACCCGGACGTGTGTGAGAGGAGGTGGTCGATGGTGATGTCCTTTGCGCGGGCGTCCGCGGGCTCGTCGTATCCGAGTAACGGGTACGCGGCTGTGGAGTAGTTGAGCTTCCCGGCCTCGATGAGGTTGAAGATAGCCGCGTGGACAAAGATTTTGCTCACGCTTGCGAGGAGGAAGACGTCGCTCGTCTCGACGACGGGACGGTCGTTCTCCGCCCAGGTGTACCCGCGCTCGGCAATGGTTGAGCCGTTGGACGCAATGGCGAGTTGCGCCTGGAGTACACCGTTCTTCTTCATCCAGGTCTGCATTGCGGCATCAAAGGCCGTTGTGGCACCCACGTTATCCTTGAATCCCTTGAAGGAGCCGGTGGCGGTCCATTTCCGGGCCTCGGGAACGTCTTTCTCAGCGAAAATGACGGCAAAGCGAACGTCCTGTCTGGAAGCACCCCCGTGAACGTCGATTGGGTGAAGACCCTGCTGCTTCTGCAATTCAATCTGAGAGGACAGCTCTTCGGCCGTGAGATCGTTCAAAGCTACCCACTTCCCAACAGAGGTGTCCACGAACTGGGGGGTGACGACGTGGTCGTCTGAGAGAAAGAGGCGAGATGGTCTCCAGAAGCGCTTCGCTATTTCTGACTCATAGATCTTCGGATAGTCGACGGTGTAATTGCCGGATGAATAAAAGATAGTAGACATCTGATTTCCGACGTTCTCATGGCCCAGAACGCAATAGCGGCGGTCTGAGGGGGTACCGTACATGCTGAAGCCCTTCACAACCATGTCGATACCATTCGTCGCGTTGTCAAACTCATAGGGGTTGTTGAGACCGCAAAGTTGTGTCCAGTTGGTGACGTTGGCCTTCTCCATGACCCCTGCGTAGATGGCGCTGCCAGCCGGTCCCGTGACGGAGATGTGTGTCGGTACATAGCCCTTGGACTTCCACGAGTCGAACCAGTCGTCATAAGTGGCCTCGTCTGCACCGTAGATTGTTTCGAAAGGATTTCCGTCCCGCCGTACCCAGACGGCGGCATACTGTGCGTCCGGCGCTGTGCCATAGTTGCTCAATGATATCATGCGGTAGCCATCGGCGATGAGAGTCTTGACTTTATCGCCATGCGCTGCGCCATCTAAGTTGAAGTAGGTCTGAACGTCGGCAGAGGTGTCGTTGGCCTGGCGTCGTTCGGTTGGGACTGCATGGGCGACAGAGCAGAGTGAAAGGCACGAAGTCAAAAGGCCCAAGAACGAGTGAGGGTACATGTTGAACGATAAAAAGCTGCTCAAAGGCAAGCGAACAACGAATTCGTGCTTCGGTCTTTTGCGCAAGCACTGTCAAGACATCCCCTCCAGACCATGAACCGAGGGGACTTCATCACATCTTATCCATTGCCTATGAATATCCACATGATCCCTATTATTGGAGTGTCGCTTTTGAATACGATGATCCCCTGGGCCCCTGACGATACGAGATGAACCCCGTCCATGCTCCCCACAATGCCGCGCTCGGCAAACGGCGGACAGCCGACAGCCCCCCTTCACCCCCGGTCCGATCTCCCTGGAAGCCCGGTCCTTTCAGCCACATTGGGCAATCAGGCCATGGCGGGCTTCGAGAAAAGTTCTTCCGCGGTAGCATTGCCTGATGTTCCCCTGCTTTCCCCGTATTCCTTAACGGCATGCCCGATTCTTAAACCCATGTGAAGCACGAGTGCACTCAGTTTGGAATTTTTGACAGTGACGAACATGATGGCGTTTTCTTCTTTCAGTCTTTCAGCTTTCAAGTCTCTATCAAACAAAACATAAGGGAGTACGCGGTGCCAAGATAGAGTAATTTAGCCACTGAGGCAGGTGCATCCTAGCAATATGCCCCATATATCAAGTTAAACTCGACGTCGCCGTTTCAGCACCGCGTGCACATTGTCTCTCTGTGACAGGCCTTAATGAAAAGTCATATGTATATAAACATCATTCACAGCAAACAACTCTTCTGTCCCAAACACAAGGGCTTACCAAGATTCCTTTGGTCCTTGGCTGCACTACTTGTCAATATCGGTACACGCAATCAAGAGCGACTGATGTTTCAAGCAAAACGTGCACCAAGATGTTGCAAGTCAATCCCAGCAAAAGTTCATGGCGACGTGTTCACGTTCGTAGGTCGAGCACCACATGGTGCAGTGGTAAAAGTAAGCGAAGGTCCATCCAGGATTCGAACCTGGGCTTACGGAAGTCTTTTGAAGCGAAGCTATCATCAGAATCCGACGTCCTAACCAACTAGACTAATAGACCAGTGAGAGCGAGCTGATACGCTCATTAGATGTGGAAGCGGCGTGTCAGAATTATGATTATGGAGTGCGGATTTCCTGTGGGAAGAGTGACTCTGAAAGCCCTCGTTGTGGATGCGGTGGGGATAAGAAGGGCGGGGCTTGTCAATTAGTTTGGCGGGACTCTCGAATGTCGGACGGAGGGGATATCCTGGTCACGAACCCCGCGGTCTGATAGAGTCAAATACCGCGAGGATGAGGGTCTGATGTCTTGAGGAATTGGAAACTCAAGAAGGGGTATCAAATCTTGCTGTCACATATGCTGTTAAGCAGAGTGACAACTTACGTAGCAATGTGTAGATGTAGAAGGGATGAACATCCAAGTATCGGATTAAGCCAAAATGGAAGAGCTACAGAACTTGGGTGATATTAAGCGGAGAGAAGGCAAAGACCACGCCAGAAAATAGATGCTAGACGCCCTCGTATGCGTTGACAACTTCGTCTGGACCGTGAGTAGACCTCATGGCACGGTGGATGTATTTACAACTTCAGCTTAGAGATTGGCTCAACTCTAGGTTAACTCCTACCCCAAGCCATTTCTCAATCATATGTACTGCTTCAAAGTATAGACAATGGAACCCGCCACTCCTCCAAACAAAACCACCAAATCTCACCGAGACTCTCCGAATTCCACCACCAATAACCCCCTCAACACCCACTCGTCTTAACATTCGTAGCAACACATAACTTCCCATCCGGCTCGCTCGAAACCAACTTGGGCTCCGCACCACTACTATTCCCCTTAAAGTTCTCGCACACCTGCGCGCCGCCCAGCACGCACGAGTCCCTCACAATCGTCCCATCCTGTTGGTATCCCTAATATAGGGTAGTTAGTTCGAACCGTAGTTAACGAAGAGATTAATTAAACTATATAAATATCTGCGTAGTAGGTATAAAAAGGAGGTTCTAACTATAGGTTAGGCTAGTTACGATAATTATAAATAAGGCCCTTAATTAGCCCCTATATAGTTAGCTATATACCGCGGTTAAATTAGACTTTTAATCTAATACTAACTTTCTCTTTTTTTTATTAATTTAACTACTATAGTTAGAGGTATAATTTAACCTTAGGCCCGTTTACTAAGTTATTTCCTTTTCCCCCTTTTTTTTATTTTTTTTATATAACTTATTTTTTTATTTATATAATAACTTTTCTACTACTTATAAATTACTCTAATCCTTTATTTAGTACTACTTTTATAAAAGCGTTTGCGAGGTTATTTTTATTATTAATTTAATAAATCTCGAGTATTTCGCGCCTTTTATATAATTACTTAAGGGCTATAATATTAATTATAAACCTCTTTTCCTTCGTTATTCTTAATTTAATGAGGTATTTATATAGCAAGTAGGAATCGGTATAAATAACCGTTAGAATAAGTAAAAAGCTAATTCGATCGGTAATCTTCTTTAGTATTATTAAAATTACGTAAAAGAAGTTAACGCCGTTAATTATATTATAAACCTTTAATACTAATATATTTCTCGTTACTTATTTACTTTTAGTTAATAAGTAATAGATTATATTACTATATATAGTAAATTTACTCTTACTTATACTCTTATTAACTAAAATAATAATATACCCTAATTACGAAGTAAGGTCGTTATTATTCGTAAATAACCTATTGACAAAGATATAAAGCTTATTAATTATAAGGTTAATCGGGTAATAAACGAGACCTCGATCGAGATTTATTTATTACTACTTAAGCCGCTTATTAAGTACTTTAATATTTTATTTAGTTAAATTTATAGCTTATACTACCCTAGCGTAGTTAAAAATTACCTTAGGCTAATAAATACTTATAATATATACCCCTTATATAAGCTTAGCTTTATACTACTTTTTAATATTAGTTACGTTCGGATTAATAAAGTTAATCTTCTTACCCTACCCCTTTTATTAAAAAACGACGGTTTCCCTTTCGATTATAAAAATCTTATTATTAAATACTAAGGGGGTGTTTATTATAAGGACCTCTTTTAGCTTCGTTACGAAGCCCGCTTTTTAAAGCTCCTTATCCTCTTTTTTTATAAAGTTAATATCGAATAGGCCTAATATATCGTTAATTTATATTTTAACGATCCTAAATTAATTACCTTTATACTCTATAATTAGTAAGTACGAGTCGTATATAAAAGTAATTATTAATAGTTAATTAATATAAAAATCGTAGTAAGTAGCCTACTAATAAGTACCCGATTTTGCGAGCCTATATAATAACTTAAATACTTTAATAATCGTACTTTCTAAGTACTTACTAACTATTTTTCTTAGTAAATAGGCTAAGATTTTCCTTATAAGCCCTATAACTAATTAAGTATAGGCCTAGGTAATATTATAGCTCTAAATTTTATATCCCTTTTTCTATAGCAATATTATTAGTACTATTATTAATCGTTAACTATAGCGCTATATAATAAGTAATTATATAAGTAGCGTCGCTTTTTTAACGTCGCCGTACCCCTAAATTACGTATCTAAACTTCTTATATAGCTAGGGTATTCCTTTCCCTTTAATCTTACGAACTATTTATAATTTAAATATATAGAAGTTTATATATTTTTCTAAGTTATATAAGATAAATTAATAGACCCCTCGATCGTAAAGAGTATTTATTTTAATAAGATCTAATCCCTTATACGGTTTTTTAATAGTTATAATTATACCTTCTTTACGTAGTTTAACTACTAACTTAAAATCGGCTTTCTCTTTTACTATATAAAAAGTATTAATTACCTCGTTGTTAGTAATAAATCACCGCGTTAAGGCTTACTGTCGTAATCTTCTATAACGTCTTACTAATAATATTAGTACCCTTTTAATAGTTTCCTCTTCCTCGTCGTTTATTAATACTATTATAACGATTTCGTTAAAAATAATTTCCTATACCTCTACCGTAGGTTATATAGTTTCCCCTAGCTCTTCTTCTTTTTATAAATTAAAAATTACCTCGTTAAGATCTATATAATACGGTCTAACTACCGTAATTAATACTTTAAATAGCTAGTTACGATTTCTTATAACTATATAAGAGCGCTCGTTAATAAAAATTAACTTATATAGCCTAGCCTATTATTAAATAATTTCGTATTATACTTATATATCCGAATTTAATAATATATCTAAATTATCCCCTATATCGGGCCTATTATATATAATAATTACCTCGTTAACTTACTTTTTTATACTTACCTCGCGCAGTACCTATATTACTTTTTTAATTACTTAGGCTTATTAGCTTATACCTAGCGACGGTAGTAAAGCTAAGGTCGTTCTTAAATATACTTTAAATACTAATAACGTTAATATAAGTCTATTAGGCCCTATAGTATCGTTATAGTATTTAAGTACTATTTAGAAGTATTCGTCGTTAATAGAATCCGGATTTTTTTTTAATAATTCTAAACGCCCTTTTTAATTACTAATATGCCCTCTTTACTTTTTTAATATTATAATACGCTTTAACGAGTACGACTTTTAGTTATATACCGTAGGCCGTCGTATTATTCCTAAATTCTACTAACTTAAAACTAATACTAGCGTCGGTTTTAATACTATTTAGCGGTCCTTAGTATATATTAATCTAGCTTTTTTATAAGGCTACTTATACTATTTTTACTTATAAATCCTAAAGGAATTGCCCTACTTAAAAGGATACAGCTACGTTAATTATATATAGTACTAACTAACTATTTAAATAAAAAATATTAACGACGATTTCCTAATTAAAGTTAAGCTTATTACGTAATTTAAATTTAAATCTGCGTAGGCTTTACGTATTTATTTAGTATTAATAGCATATTTTTATTAACTACTCTAGCGCCCCTATTTCGATATTATTATTACTTAATTACTTTAAGAGGTTATATAGCCCCGTAACTAACGGGTACCCGAATTTCTAGTATAGTTTTCTAAGCTTATCTTTCGTTAAATAATTAATTAACTTCGTATCGTTAGTAAGCTTTATAAACGCATACCCCTATCGTTATTTAACTATCTCGAAGTACTTATTACTAAAGATTCTATTCCTCGTATTATTAAATATAATACTTAGTTAATCTATATTTTTTAAATATAAGAGAAATAGGGTATTAATAAGTAAAATATAGAAAGTTATTATTCCGAAGTACGTCTTTATTTTTATTATACTTAGGGCGATGATTTTTTTACCTAGGCTAAAACTAATCCTTATAATACTTATTATTAACGTATTAAGCATTACTAGCGCGATTTTTTATAGCGCCTAGAATTACCCTTTTTCTCTAGTTAACTATTATAATACTTTAGTATTTAAGATAATCTTATAAAAATTATCTAAGCCGTACTTTTCGCTCGTATAGAATACTTATACGAGTTTAGTATTCGAGGGATCTAAGTAATATAAAAAGGACCCCTCTAACTATCCCTAAATATACTTAGTACTATATTCCTTTTTTTTAAATATTAAAAAAGAGAGCGTCTTCTTTTTAATTATTAAGAGAATAGGCTTCGGCCCTATTAAATTTACCTTTTTAGCTACCTCTATATCCGTTATTTAAAGGACCTTTTTTTATTATTTATAAATAAAAACCTATTTATTAAGAGTTTTTGCTACTTTTTATTTATTTAGCTTCGTATATTCTTTAAAAGCTAACGGGGTAAAAAAAGAATAATTAATATCGTTAATTTTATTATAATTTAATTCGTTAGTATAGGAGGTAAGATCTTCCTTATTTTCTAAATTTTTTATAAGGGGTATATACTTTAAGCCGCTATTTTAGTTACTATTACTAAGTTCCGTACCCCCGGATCTACCCTTATATATAATAAAAAATTAGTTAAACTAACGAGGGCTAGTTTTACTATTTACTACTCTCGACTTTTTGTATTATTTATATAATTTAATACGCTCTTCTTTAGAATAGTTATTTAACTAATATCTATCCTTTTTATAAATATAATATTACCTTTTTTATTACCCTATTCGTAAGTTAAATCTTTACTTATTTAACGAATTTAGGCCTCTTTATTAGCGATTACTATATCTAGCCTCTTTTCTTTTTTGATTATATATTTAATCGACTTAATATTATTAATAAGGGCCGTTATATACCTAGAGGTAGGTTTAATATAGTATTCTCGCCTTAATATTAAAACTAGATCTTAGCTTTAAGTAAAGCGTTTCGTAGTTTTTAGATACTTAATATAGGGTTATTTTTATTTTTAATATATACTAAATTACGGTATAAAAATATTTAACTTTTTACTTATTTATCCCCTTATTTAACTAGGTTTTCGCTAGCTTATTAATTCGATCGATAAGCTCTTTAAAGATCTTTACTTACGATTTACCCTCTATTATCCTAGCTATAAATATATAAAAAATCGCTTATAGCTTAAATAAGAGCTCTAGGTTCTTATTATAAGTCTTAAAGCGGCTTTAGATTATATTAATTATACTAAAAAAGTTATTTTAATTAAGATTACGCACCGCTTCGTAATAATAATTAGAGGCTTTATTTACGAATATAATATTAATTACTAAATAGTATTAATATTCCCTAATTCTGACTTTTTTATAATAATTATAAAATATCGTTAGGGTTTTTTATAAAACCTTATACTTCCCCTTAGAATATAATTTCTCTTTTAAGAAGATCTTTTTAAAGTTTATAAATTACTTCGTATTTACTGCTAGATTTTTAATATTTATATACGATCCCTACGTCGCTACGTATTATTAATAACTTCGGGTCGTTTATTTCCTTTTTTATTAACTAATCGGCGCCGAATTTCGTATTAATAATAGTAACAAGTTATAAATTAAAATAAGTAGAATTATTCATTATTATACTTCTAATACTATATTTTACCCTAATATATTCTTTTATAATAATAGATTTCCGTTAGTAATTATAAAAAGGAAATCTAGGTCGTTTACCTTTTTTTTAAATTCGTTAAAGTAATTATATACTTTATTAACCTAGGCCTAGTTCTATAATACGAATTCCTCCTTTATAATTATCGTTATTAATATTTTATATAGCTCTTGTAATTATAATTATACTAATAATACCCCTTACCCATAAAGGAATTTATTAATTACTTTTATAATTCTTAGGCTTGCGCTCGTAAACTATTCGTTTAGTTAGTAACTAAGGTCGTTTACGATTTTATAAAATAGGGGTTGCCCCTATAGCCCCTTTTTTTTATAAACCTTAATTAAATAGATTAATATTATATTAATTTACTTATTATTAAGCTAATCTGCGATTTTATATATTTATATCCTTTGATAATCCGGGTTAATATTTATTTACTTATAAAGGATTAGGATTCTATTTCGAATTAGGTTTTTTTTTTTTTTTTACCTTAACTTACTAAGGGTCGTGCTCTAGCTTATATTTATATTAGTAATTACTAGCGTATTTAATTTTAATAAGGATATATTCAATCCGCGCACTAGTTATAATAAATCTATACTTTTACTACTTAACGAATTTATTAAAGTCTAAGAAATTCCTACTTCTTCTTATTATCTTGCTACTATTCTCGTTTTTATTATTTTTAATAATTATTACTACCTTTTTAAATCGCTAGTTATCGTACTTACTAAGATCCTCTTTTTTATTTAATATAAAAAGGTAAGTTATAATAGTTCCTTTTTATAATAATAGCGGTAGACGTTTATATTATTATAAAAAGATATAATAATTAGTCTCGGGATCTTTATTAATTATTAATTTCCGCTACCCCGTATATTTTTAACTTCTTAAGCCTCGTACTTTTTATAATCTTTAAATAGCTTCTTTCCCTAACTTACTTTTTTTAGGGTAGTATTCCGTAAGAATAGTTAAAAATAAACGCTAAATAGCTCGTAAAAAAGCTATATAAGCTATTAAAAACTATATAAGCCGTTAAGTATAATTAACAAAATTAAGCTCTCTTTTTTATAAAATCGTAAATTTTAAAAACTTATTAAAAATACTTACTTATTACTCGTACGTAATAAGGTTAAATATCTTAAAAATCTTATTTTTTATAGCCTCTCGGTATTTTATTTTATATTTTTTAAATAATCTTTTTCGTAGCTTAATTATAGTTAAATAATTATTACTTATTAATAATCCTTTTTATTACTTAGTTAATTTTTTAAAATTAGTAATCTCATACTAGGAGCTAGTATAAAAAGAAGCCTTTTAATAGCCCTTTAAAAAAAAAAAATTCTTTTCTCCTTAGATCCTCGTCCTTTTAGCCTTTTTTTAAGTTAATAATAACTTTAGTAAAAAGTTATAAAACTATTTTAAAATAGCCGCTTTTTTTTTAAGTTAATTTCCGAGATCCGTAATACTCTTAACTCGATACTATTAAGACCTTTAAATTCCCTCCTCTCTTATTAAACTATCCCTTATATTTTATTTTTAAGTAATACCCAGGGGGTAATTAAGGGAATTATAAAGGGGTTATTTAAATCGCGGGCTTAAGGTTATATTTATAAAATCCTCGTAATAATAAACTTTTTTATATATTATAAATCTCTTAGCTTAATAACTCTTATAAAGTTATTTTTATTACTAAATAAGAATATTTACGTTTAAAAATCCCTTTTTTTAATTACGTAATGCTTTTTTATACCGTATTATTAAGCTCGTTCGTTATATTAATTAATTAAATAAGTAGTCGTTACGTAAGTATTTTTTTTATTAATTTAACTAGTTAATTTTTAATTACGGGCCGGTTATAAAAAAGTTATTTAATAAAAAAGCTACTTAGGGCGATAGTAAAAGGCTAGTTATTTAAGTAGTTTTATTAATTAATATAGTTTAACGTAATAAACGTCGACCTCTCGTAAGTAATAAAGGGCTACGATTATTTAATTCCGTACAGTATTTAAAAATCGCCTCTTTTTTTATTTACTTCCGTAAGGTTAATTAGTATAAATCTCTTATTTTATATAATATTAAGAAGTCGTCTCTTTTACGTAGCGAGATACCTTACTAATTTATAATAATAAAATTTGATTACTAATTAGTATTAATATTCCTAATATAAGGTAGTTAGTTCGAACCGTAGTTAACGAAGAGATTAATTAAACTATATAAATATCTGCGTAATAAGTATAAAAAGGAGGTTTTAACCGTAGGTTAGGCTGGCTATAATAATTATAAATAGGGCCCCTAATTGGCCCCTGCGCAGTCGGCTGTATGCCGCGGTCGAATTGGACTTCTAATCCGACACATCCCCCAAGTTCCCGTTGACACCGCTGAGCACTTTCCCGCCGTCGAGCCGGATATTGTCAAAGGTCGAGTGCCGCGCCACCTGCGTCTTGCAGTTCCCGCAGCTGCGGTACATTTTGCTGCAGTTCTTGCAAAAGTAGTTCTTCACGGCGACGGTCCCGCCGCCGTCGTGCTGGAGGACCTTGTCGGCCGCGTCTTGGGCGCCGCCGCCGTTGACGTAGGATGTACCCGAGGTCTGGCGGAACGTGATGGCGTCTTCGCAGACTTTTTGGAACCAGCTGTCGTAGAAAATGTCAGTGGCTGAACTTGAGGAAAGAACATCTAGGTCAAAGGGGGGGGGCAGCGAGGTCTTGACTTACACGTTGTTGATGGTACAACTCCCCAAACAATGAATCCCCTCACCATTATTAGGCCCAATAATCACATTGCTAATCGTAGCCCCTTCCTCGAGGATAAACACCGCGTCCTTGTTCCCGCCCTCAGTCTGGCCCTTGCAGGTACTCGGACTCCGATCCCACATCACCATCCCGCCGTCAAACGACTGGCCCGCAGCAATGGTCTTGACGGTTGCAATATTCTGCGACCCCTTGGCCGTTGGGAACGTCGTCTGCAGCTCCGTGTTGGCGCCGCCGGAGGTCGTTCCGTTGCCTGCTGCGGAACCACCACCGCCGCCACTGGCTGCGGATCCGGATCCGGAACCTGGCGCCGGAGTGCCCTTTGGCGCATGAGCCGGGACGCTAGAGTGCGCTTTCGAGCCCTTGGAGGAACCACCGCTCCCCTTGTGCGACGTCTTGGAACCGCTCTTTGAGCTGGTGGTGGGCGAGGCCAGACCGAGGGTAGAGAGGCAGAGGGCCAAGACAAGGAGGTTGTTTCGGATGTACATTGTATGGGCTAGCTCGTAAAGTGGGCTGTGCCCTTTGAGATGAGGTGGTCGTGATGAGGGGGAAAGTGGCTGATAGCGTCTTGGCTATGACAATAAAACGGTTGGGATGAACTTGATGAAGAGTCTTGGCTCTACTCTATGGGATATTCTTGGTATGTTGATAGAACCAGCTGTCATATGAGACGACCCAGTCGTTCAAGCAAAAAGATGTAAAACGAAACGAAAAAGAGTTCTTTGTGATCTTATTGGGGAAAGCTCTTGGAAGCTGTTGCTGATGAACCAAATTCAAAAGCCCAATGGACGGGCGAACTCTATCATCTTTATATCCAAAAAAGTACTATTTGTTTCTTGTCTTTCGACTACCCATTCTCAATGCCAATGAATCCCTATCCTCCCGAATCTCTCACTCAGAGTTCAATCAACACACATCTCTGGGTTGGGCGCCCGACTGTCCCGTGAACCCGGACCCGCGCGCAACGATCACAATGCGCTTCAATCCCCCAAGAAAGCACGTTCCTCGCAAGAATAGAAAATCTATCCAAGAACGTTGGCGCGCTTCACGTAAGGTACACGACCCCAGTCGTCTGAAACCCGTGCGCATTAAGCTTTCTTCTGACAAGTCAGATAGAAGAAGTAAGGACCCAGTCCAGGACTCCAGAGCAGATGTACAAGCCTGTGAGAGAGAGGCCTTCTATTCTTCAAGGTACCGTTCCAGAGGAACGGGATGAAAGTCGTGGGCAATCAACTCAAAAAAAGCTTATACCAAACCCACCAATCAGTCTCGGCCCCTATTAGTCCCAACACCATGGCACAAAGTCCCGGCAGTAGTCCCCAATCTAAACGACGTCTGATCTTCTTAATGCAAGACTCCTATCCCACACGGACCTCCATCGCGTCCGAGACTACCCATCTAGCCCAGGGATACACCCCCAAGAAAAGCAGCTCAAGATAACTCATTCACCAGCCATGCCTGGATTCCTGCTGTCACAGCTGAGTAAGGCAGCCTCGGACTCCGGGACTCGTGGGATGTAATCAATACCTACTATGTCCCGTCATCTACCTCGAAAAGAAGAAGGGGGACGTGCAGCAACTCTGAAGCACAACCATAATATTCTTCAAACTACCTCTGGTGGGCTCACATCCCACCTCTCTCTATCCTATGCATGATCCTTCCCATAGCTCGGCATAGGTATCCGAATTTTTTGCGTTCGCTTCTTGTTAACCTCGTGAGAAGAGGACTGTGTGGCAGTGCCACACATGCCATGCGTTCCTCTTGACACCTCCCATTAACATTCTCGCCAGTCCGTGCCTCCCTTACATCATGCCTCCTTGCCCATCATCATGCTTAGAAGGACTACGGGCTTGAATCTGCTGATCACCAAGCCGAACGCCTCGGAACATGACATCGCGTGGTTCGAAAGGATTTCAGACTTGATTGTAAAAATTATTTACTTGAATCAACCACCCTCCCAGCGCCTTTATTATTCCGTTTCCCCATTCCCCATCCTTTCGGCTTGCCACTTTCCCCCAATCACGCCTCCTCTTCCAGTTATTCCGATGCCGTCCGCGGAATCTCTAAAGATCACCTCCTTTGTTGATATGACCCTTGCTGATACCCGCTCTGCTGTTGAGGCCGTTGTTGCTGATGCTGCTGTTGCTGTGACTGCTCCCTCCGAATCTGCCTCTCAAACCTCTTCCCTTCCGTCTTCGCATCCTTCTCCCCGTTGAGGCCAACCCTCTTCAGCTCCTCTTTCACCATCCCCACAGCTTCGGCCACTACGTCGTCGCCCCTTCGCCAGGTATACAGCGCCACACCATGCGACTCCAAAATCTCCTGGGCCCGCTGCAGCCGACGCATCCACAGCTCGTGCTTCCTATTTGGTGCTGCTGCCGTCGGCCCCAGGTTTGGACTGCCGTACGTCGGAGATGTGGATCCGGACCTAAGACTGGCCGTCTGCGCCCTCACAAATGGCGGCGGCTGAACCTGCTGTGGCCGGGAACCCGCGGAGGGCGGTGGCAGCGCTTCGAAGTCGACGTCTCCGTTGGCCGATAGTCTCCGCCGGCTGCCGAGGCTCCGAGGGCTCAGACTACGGGAGCTGGAGACGGTCCCCACACGCCGAGGCGGTGGAGGCGCCGGTGCAACTTTGCTCGTCTTACTCGTGTCGTTTTGTGACGTAGAGGCTGGTATCTTGGCCGTGCTCGGTAGGCTCCTGTTACTTCCGATTGTCTGCTGCGATGAATTGTGCATTTGCGATAGAGGATGAGGATTGCTCCGGTCCGTAGACGGCTTGCGACCGCTCGGCATCGGGGGAGGCGTAGCACCCATGCTGTTGACCTTGATTGTGGGCACATTGGTATCAGACGGAGCGCCGCGCAGCGCAGCAGGCTTGTTAGGTCGTGGTGGAGGGGGCTTTCGGCTAATGGGGGTATCGGTGGTGCTTGAATGCGGCTTCGGTCTGGCCTGGATCTGGGCTAGGGCAGCGGCGTCGTTCAGCGTGGTCTCTTCAGGTTCGTCGGAAAAGTCGATCAGATCGCCCATGACAGGCCCGACCGTCTTTGCCTCGCCGCGTGGAGGAAGCCCCGGACGATTTGTTGGAGCATCACTGTGGTCCGTGGCCTTTGATATTGAGCCCCTCTGACGTGCGCTGCTGCTCTCGAAAGATGTATCAAAGTACCCGGCTTGCTCCGGCGTTGTGACATCGCGGATAAAGATGGCGATGATGCGTCCTGGGTGGGCTTCCACAAGCTCTGTGTAGACTTCCAGATCTGCCTCTCCGCTGTCACCAACTAGGAGAAACCTGCGTTCGGGGAAGTCGTGCATGAGCCTGGTTAGGGTACTCTTCTTCCTCTCCGCAACTGGCTCAAAGATACCCTGAAGCATGCCACTGTATTGCTTCAGATGAAGCGATCCAGGCGGCAAGCCGGCTATCATGAAGTAACTGGCCAGCACCGGGAACAGTTGCCAGGGGCTGTTCGAACAGTAGTGCAGGCTGACCCCCATTGAGTGTAACTCGTTGTACCATTCCCGAACACCTTCCACCGTCAAGTCCTTGAGCTCGCGGACAAAAGTATTGCGGAATATCTCCTTTGCGCCACCCGAAATGTTGGAGCGCTTAATCGTGTCGTCAATGTCACTGATCAAGCTGACACCCTTCGGTTCGATGATCTTGACTTCCTGGGTCGCCGACAAGTCCTCGTTAGCGAGGACGCGGACGTGCGTAGGGACAAATTCCAAAGCGGCGCGGAGGATGAAGTGGCCCGCGTCGTTAGTCTGCACAGTCCGTGACGCCGATTTCTCGTCGTTGTAGAAGAAGACAGTGATGGGCAGCTGGACTAGAGGTGTAGTCATGAACGGTGCTATCCTAGCCATGAGGTTGGCATTCGCAACAGACAGCTCGGCATCTGTCAAATCATTGCCCGTAGTGTTTGTCCTAGTCGGTGCCAATTTGGGAGACCCGGGAGCTGTCATCGGCGTGTGCGTGCCGCTTCGTGACCTGGATCTCGCTCGGTATATGCTATTCGCATCGTCGTCGGATCCTTCCTTTGGCGCTTCGCTAAAACCACCTTGATACGCCACACGCTGTTCTTCTTGGCCTCTCTTCTCGATTTCTGCTGCTTCTTTCGCAATCTTTTCCTGCTCTCGCCGTTCCTCGTGTGATTGATGTAACGCAGAGAGGTTATCGGGCGCAGGCGCATCCTGTCTGGGGGCTGGGATGCCGCTGAGCTGGCGTGCGAGGCCGATGAGAATGCGGTTGCGCCGAGTGATTGGCCCTTTATGAGGAGAGTACACCCATCCCCTGACGTCGATATCTACGATGGCTTTCTCGTCTTCGTTACGCTCCCACTCTTTCCTCCAAAACTCTTGGTCCCTAGCGCTGCCAGGCTCTTCTTCGGCGTGCTGCTGGTATGCCGCTGTCCAATCTTGCTTGACATGCCGCTTTGCGTACGATGGGAAGATGACCATCTGATCGTCTCCCTGAACAGTGATGGCGACGTCAGGGAACGATCCCGGAATCGTGGTCCTCGGCATACCCTCACCCGGCTCCAAAGGCCTTGCCCGCGTCTGCGCATAGCCTTCCCTGATCTCGTTGACTCCTACCGCAGCGGCCCGGTACATGCTCCCTGCCTTCGCAGCCAGCCACTTCCGCCGAAACCCTCTCTCGCCTGGGGTGGGCGGATCCTCTGCCGAGCCATATCCATAGCCATTACTGGCGCCTCCTGCGCCTCCGCCCCCGCCTCCGCCGTAGGTCGTCGTGTAGTCTGAGAAGGTGGGCATCTTCTTGCTTATAGTGCCTCCTCGATCCCTCGCATGCCGCTTCGGCCTGACCGAGGGCGGACCTAGGAGCAGCCGGCGACTGTGCCGCGCAAAGACGTCGACGAGTCTCGACTTCTCGTTTCGCTTGCGCTGACGTTCGAGGATGTATCGGTAAATGCTAGACTGGAATCGGTGTTTAAGCTGCGGGAGGGTATCAAGACGAAAGTTGAGAACGCGCTCGCGGTATCGGTCTCGTACGCTTCGTGGGAAAAGATATCGGAGGAGACTCGTGCGGTTATGAGGATGCGGACGCGGCGGACCAAATCGCCCGAAAGGAGCCAGCTTGTTCGTAGTTTGTGCCTTGGACAAGAGGTCCAAAGACAATAGCAGGAGTACGTGGAACCGTCCCTAGGTTTTGGAGTATTATGGAAGGATGAAAGCTCGAGCTAGGCAAGAGGTTTGACCAAGGTCGTTGGAGAAGCCGAGGCGAATGAGGTAAGGCGATGAGTGCACGATGTTACGAGGCTGGCAGCCGACAGCGTCTTCTGACCCCCACGCTCTACAGCTGATGAAGGGACGGCAGAGAGTGATGGAAGCACATGATCTCGGGCGGCTCTGGATGGTTTTGGAACTTGGTGCGAACTGGTTCGTGGTGGAGAGGAGCGGGAGCACGCGGCGAGGTAAGGGAAGAAGTTGAACTCGTGACGTTGCGGGAGGGCGAGGTCTCAGAAACTCAAGCTAAGTTGCGTTAAGGTAGGCGTAGGTGCCGCGGTGCCGTGCAGATTTGGCTGGGGCTCGAGGGGCAGATGCGACGAAGTGTTAGAAAGCGATTTATGCGGAAATAAGCAAGGTGCAAGCAAGGAAGCAAGCTCTCTCTGAGCTAAGGCATCCCACATGCATTTCCAGGGCTCCAGCGGCCAGCCAGCTCTAGCCTTCCAAGGCTCCTCTTCTGTCGCCGAGCTGACGGCAGCTGAGGGCCCGGGGGACGTGCTCCGGAGCGAGACAGGCATTACGTCATCCGCACCTCAAGCTGCAGACATCTGGGCCGCTCGGTGTAAGGTATTTTCGGCTAGCTTACAAGCTGTTAGCACATACTTAACACAGCTTAAGCCTTGTAGTGATGGCAGGTCCATCTTTGATGATCGGCCGGGGATGACATGGGATAATTGCAACGTCGCTTGGCCCCCAAAAGCAAGAAGCACAGACTGTTTACTCCATGGTTCATCTGCAGTCCGGAGTACCTAAGTTGTGGCTTGCTACTTCATCCTAAATGTTCATGTAGTTGTATGTAAAAGCAGAAGGTACTCACACCCTACTAGCCCCCTTTAATTCAGCAAATGGGTGGCAATGGACCATAGTGAAGGAATGAAATGGTATTGTAACATGGTATTGTAGTCTAGACTTTTGGACACCGTAGAGCACCTCAAAATCACCGCTTCTGGCGCGCCAGCTTCGCCCTGGTCCTCCCCTTGGCCGGCACATTCTTCTTCTTGGGCTGCTTCTTCAGGTTCAGCACCGCGCCCTTGCCGTCACGCTCCGCCCGGCCCTTCTTCCACACCTTGTCCTCGCTCCTCATCTCCTTGGCGTCGAGCTTCTTCTTGTCCTTGTTGCTCAGCTTCGGCTTCTTGCCGTTCTTCGGTCCGTTAAGCTCCTCCCGCCCCGCAATCTTGGCCTTCTTCTTGTCCTCCTCCGTCTCGAACCACGTCCGCTTCGGCCGCGCCTTGATCTCGGCCTCGTGCTGCATGATATTCTCGCCTTTCTTGAGCTGCATCTCGGCCTGCTGGAACTGCTTCTCCTGTTTCTCTTCGACCATGATCTCCTCGATTTCGTCCTCCATCTCGTCCACCTGGTCCTGCCACTTGTCCGCCTCCGTTGGCTCGATGACGCGGCTCATGATCTTGGCGCCGTTAGCCTTGCCGGCCTTGACCGCCGCCTTGACGACCTTGCGGTCCGGCTCTGCCGCCAGCGTGATGGCCACACCGGTGCGGCCGGCACGAGCTGTACGACCGACTCTGTGCACGTAAATCTCAATGTTTTGGGGTGCTTCGTAGTTGATGACGGTGTCGACGCCCTTGATATCGAGACCACGAGACGCAAGATCCGTCGCCAAAAGGTAGTTGACCTTTCCGTCGCGGAAGTTTTCAACACTGGCAATTCTCTGTAAACTTGGTCAGCAGCTGTATCCAATCAAGAAGAAATTGTAAGAACTCACCTGAGCTTGGTTCATGCTACCGTGTAGCTCTGCGCAAGACAAGCCAAACAGTCCAAAGATGATTCTTGCTCGGTGAGCGTCCTTCTTTTGGCGGAAGAAGATGATGACACGCTCGGTGTGCATTGTCTTGCAGATGTGCACGAGGTAGCCCATGCGCTTCTCATCGCGACCGGGCCTCAGGCGTACAAACTCTTGCACCAAGGTAGTGACGGTCTTGTTCTTTTGTGAGTCCACCATGACTCTGGCGGGCTTGTTCATGCCCACTCGCACCAGCCTGTCGACGGAAGATGTCATGGTGGCGGAGAACAGCATCGTCTGTCGTGACTTGGGCAGGGTCGTCAAGATCTCGTTCAACTCATCGGCGAAACCATCCTCAAGCATGCGATCGGCTTCGTCGAGCACGAGAATCTCCACGGTATCGACATTGAAGCTGGCAGAGTTTCTCATGTGGTCAATGAAACGACCGGGCGTGGCGATGATAACGTCTGGCCTCAGTCTCAGCTCGACCTCCTGAGCCTTGAGACTCAGACCACCGACAGCGAGAGTGAACTTGATATCGGTGTAAGCGGCCAGCTTGGTGGCAACAGCGTGACACTGGATAGCCAGTTCACGGGTAGGAGTGAGGATGACGACACGGCTCGTCGGCACCTTCTTGGGCCTGTACAGGAGACGCTCGAGAATGGGGACCACAAAGGCGGCCGTCTTTCCTGAACCAGTTACCGCACCACCGACAACGTCCTTGCCCATCAAGGCAATGGGCACAGTCTTGGCTTGAATGGGCGTAGGCTTGGAGAAGCCGACAGCGGCCAGACCTCTCAGAAGAGGACGCGAAAGAGACATGGCCTGGAATGATGATGCCGTATCCTTCTTGCCGGGCTTTGCAGGCTCCTCGGGGGCGAAGAAAGCGTCACGCTTCGCTTGTTCCTCTGCGTCTTCCTCCTCTTCGTCATCTGTTCCGCGGTCGTCGGGATGATCCACCGGTGTCGCAACGGAATCGTTGTCGGATGCTGCATCGTCGTCGTCTTCTGCATCCTCTGCGCCAGAGTCTTCTTTTTCGGCATCAGAATCCTCGGCACCAGGATCCACGCCCATGCCAAAGGCATCGTCGGCCAGAACTCCATCTTCGTCGTCGTCGAGGTCGATATCTACGTCCATGTCGTTATCCACCTCGGCGTCTGCCGCAACCTCCTCTTTGTCCTCCTTCGGCTTGTCCTCGCCACCCTTCTTTGCCCGTCTTCTGCGAATGATTTCGTCCAGGTCAACACCCGCGGCAGCATTGCTGTTCATGGACTTCTTTGCGCCTTCGAAGCCCCAACCCTCGAGTTCTGCGTCGCCGAATTCGATGGCATTGTCTTGCGCAAATTCAAAATCCGAATCCATAGCACCATCGTCTTCGTCTTTCTGGCCCCAGATACCCTCGGCGACTTCGTTCTCTGGCGACTCTTCTCTGGCGGCCTTTTTCGACTTCTTGGTGGCCTTCACCTTCTTTTTGGGCGGCGGTGCCACGGTCTCCTCCTCGACAATTTCCTCGTCATTGTCGGAGATTGTGTGAACGAAGTCGTCGTCGATCTGCTTGCGCTTGTGAGAAGGCGCCATGTTGAGTGGTGGAATGGTTGGTTGAGAAAGACAGTTGTCGGGACCGCGGGGTATCGTCAAGCTTTCACACACACGCCTGTTCTCACACTCCAGCAGTTCCCAGAGCCAGAAATTTTTCTGGACGGACGGTGGAGCTAAACTTTTTCTGCCGTCTCCAGAGACCATCCCCCTGTCACGGGCGGTCAGACGCGAGACTATTGGGACAGAGTGGGCCTTGGATCGTTTGTTAACTTCGTTCATCAGAAGGAAGAAACGTAACAAAAAGATACGTACTGATCTTGACTTGGACTTATGCACGTGACGGTGTTTGTCATCAGATTTTAGGGGCAGGGGCAACTCCCGATAGACCCCACCATGGTTGATTGGGCGACCATTTTATTGGCAACAATTTTGGCAGCCTTCACGCCGGGCGCCGACAAAGCAACGAGATTTAATTTCTGCCCTGTTGCTCTACAACTTGTATTTTTGGTCCTAACCAATCTCGGCACCTTGCTACTTTCCACACGTCTCCTTCTCGACTTCTTCGACCACCAACACCCACTACTACCAACCGCGTCTCTGCTTCTCTCGAGCGTCCTTGCGAATTTCCTTTTGACATCCATCCCGAGCGCGTTTTCCCGATTGTCAACACAGTTCCGGCCGCAGAGGCAAACACACACATACAAAATGGGCGAATCCAGGTGGGCAAAGCTTCCATCCCCTTCCGTCGCGGTGCTACACCCGGCAGCACCTTGGACGTTTGCGCATCGCAACTGTTGGCTGACACGGCATGGATTTCCAGACAAGAACTCATCCAGTGGCTGAACCAGCTTCTCTCTCTCAACATCACAAAGGTCGAGCAATGCGGTACCGGGTACGTTGCTGATCGGATACCCCTCCCCCGCCATGTGTTTATTGTGGGACCCAATGATGATTTTGATGATAGTGGTTGCTAATGTTTCGTTTCAATCTGCAGTGCAGCTCTCTGCCAGGTGTTTGACAGCATCTTCATGGATATCCCCATGTCTAGAGTCAAGTTCAACGTCAACAGCGAATATGCATACATTCAGAACTTCAAGGTGCTGCAGAGTAAGTTTGCGCCTTCCCACGCCGTCTCGCCTCTGCGTCCACCTCCATTCCATCATACACGGAAACGAAGAGTCACGGCTGACAAGACACTTCCTGAACAGACTGCTTCCACAAGCACCAGGTCGACAAGCCCATCCCCGTCGAAGCGTTGGTCAAGTGCAAGATGCAGGACAACCTCGAGTTCCTGCAATGGACCAAGAAGTTCTGGGACCTGAACTTCCCCGATCAGGAGTACGACGCCGTCTCCCGGCGAAAGGGCGCCCCCGTGCCCTCTGGCGGTGGTCCTGCTCCTCGTGCCGCGTCCGGTACCGGTGCGTCTGCCGCCAGACGGGGCGGTACCACACCCCTCGGCGGTGCACGCGTTCCCAAGGCGGCAGGCCCCGGCACAGCTGCCCTGCAGCAAGAGAACGCCACTCTCAAGGAGACGGTCGTCGGCCTTGAGCGCGAGCGTGACTTCTACTTCAGCAAGCTCCGCGATATCGAGCTCCTGGTGCAGCAGGCCGTGGAGGAGGACCCTGAGCTTGAGAAGCAGGAGGACGGCCTCGTCAAGCAGATCCAGACTATCCTGTACTCGACGGAGGAGGGATTCGAGATCCCGGCTGAGGGCGAGGCTGTCGACGACCAGGAGACCTTCTAAATCGGGAGGCTTCGAGGTAGGGCGACGATGACACAGATGGAAGAGAGGCTGTATTGTTGGATGGGAGGTTGTGTTCAGGGGATTTGGGAGGTAAAAGCACATGGGTTTGGCGCTAGTACAAATACCCTACGGCACATAATAATCAGTATACTGGCGATGAGGCTGAGCGGCCCTAGGACTGTCGAGACAGGAGTCGGTCAGAGCTTGCGGCAGTCCCGTCCCACATGAGCAGTCATGATAGAATCAGAACGTTTTGTCTGAGAACCTCGAGTCGGTTTTCATGGGTGACACGAAGAGAGTATGAGGGCTTGAGCCAAGCGTCCAAGACCACATTCCACTATGGCTATCCGGTTCCTTTTTGCGCGCTTCCGATCTTACGTTTGGTGCTGCAGGATCTGGTTCTTATCATAGAAGGGTAAGCCTCGACTTCACACCCATCACAGAGCGGAAGTCGAGTATGTAGTCTGAGAGCTTTGTGAGACTGTTCACTGCAGATGACTTGGCAGAAGCGTCATGTCATGCTCGAGTAGTTTATGCCGGCACGCTTTGCATATTGACTCTTAAGTATTTACTTCCAAACTTGGATTCCTACAAAAGTCCATTGATCGATTACCAACAGACGTTTCCATCAATATATGACACTACCGTACGAGTCACTACAATAGTATCGATGATCATTTATGTTGATCGACCAGATGTTGATTAAATCAGACTTGGGTTTCACTGTCATCAGCGCCCAGTTCCTGGCCTGATTGACCAGGTGCCTGAGAAAGCGAGGTGCCCAGCTGAGCATGTCCCAGAAATGCGGTCATTCCTGCTGCGGGCCCAATTTTAGTGGTTCCACGCAATGCGCCACAGGCGTCAACTTTGGAGCAATTAGCGGCACACGACCATCGACTTACCCGACTCTTCCAGTGCCAAAAGTGCTACCTAGGCCCAAGCAGGCTGCCGTGTTAGGGAAGCTGGAGTTGACAGGGGACCTCGAAGTAGCAATCCAGGCTCATGCTGAGGTACTGCACAAGCGTACCGGGACAGCAAGGTACCTTCCATGGTTCCAGTACATTGACTGGAAACCTGAGGTGACCGCTCTCTCTTTCTCACTCCCGTCTCCTTCCCTCCAGACGACTGAACGAAAGGAGAGACAAGAACCTCAGACATTGCCCCGAAACCTTTTTTTTTGAACCTGACGCAAACAACTGACCAAGGCCATCATTCCGACCACCAAACACGGAAAGATACTTGACCAGTACGACGGCTGTCCTTTGTTGTTTTGCGAGCCAACCCATTTCCTCAACGCTATCTAACCAACGACCGACGACCTCCAGAGGAGCGACAAGAACAACAGAGCATCGATTCTCTCCATCTCTACAACCCGCCATCGACGACTAGAGCTACGATACAGACCAGCAGGCTCGTCCGAGCCTTCCTCCCGCCTCGTCCAAACCCGACAAACAATCCTATCCCCCGCTTATCGCCAATCTTCAAAAACAAAACTCTCTTTTCTACGCAACTTCCCGCCTCGAACAAACCACAACAACACACACCCTTCACACACAATGGCGCCTCCCGCCGAGATCTCCATCCCCTCAACCATCCTCTCGACTGGTGAATCGAAACCCTACACCCTCTACAACATCACCCTCCGCCTGCCCCTCAAATCCTTCGTCGTTCAAAAGCGCTACTCCGACTTTGCAACCCTCCACCAGACCCTTACCTCCCTCGTCGGCGCCGCGCCCCCCAACCCCCTCCCGGGCAAGTCCTGGTTCAAATCCACAGTCTCCTCCCCAGACCTCACAGAACAACGCCGAAAGGGTCTCGAATCCTACCTTCGCGCCATCGCAGAGTCCCCCGACCGCCGCTGGCGCGACACATCGGCCTGGCGCACCTTTCTCAACCTCCCTAGCACGGGCGTCGGCAGCACGGGCAACTCGGCCGCCAGCGCCCACGGCCTCATCACCAGCGGTCGCGCGGGCGCCGCCGACCCGACGACCTGGCTCGATCTGCACCGCGAGATGAAGAGCTGCCTCCACGACGCGCGGAATCAGCTCGCGAGAAGGGACGGCGCCGTGGATAGTAACAACACCTCTGCTGCCGCCGAGGCCGGGGCCGCTGCCAAGAAGGCGCTGGTCAAGGCTAATACGCTGGTGAGCACCCTCGCGGACGGGTTGAGGGCCATGCAGGAGGGCGGACGGCTCGGGGACGGCGAATTGCGGCGCAGGAGAGACCTGCTCTCCTCCGCTCGCGTCGAAAGGGAAGGGCTCGACAAACTCAGCAACAGCATGGCGCAGGGAAGCAGCAGAAACGGTGGCGGCGGACCCGGCGGACGGGAAGGGTGGGCCTCGGCGGGCGACAAGGCTGCATTACTCGGCAGAAGCGGCGGCGGCGGTGGAGCGAGGACGGGCGGACGGGTCCTGGGGGCCCCGCTGCCGGAGACGGAGCGGACGCGGGAGCTGGACAACAACGGGGTCGTGCAGCTGCAGCGGCAGATGATGAGCGAGCAGGATGAGCAGGTGAATACCCTGGCGGCGATTGTGCGGCGGCAAAAGGAGATTGGGCTGCAGATCAACGAGGAGGTGACGGAGCAGACCAAGATGCTGGACCGGCTGAACGAGGACGCCGATCGGGTCGGGGGCAAGATTGATGTCGCCAAGAAGCGGATCAAGAAGTTTTGACGCGGGTCACTGTCAGAGGAGGGTGTTGAGGAAGTAGGGGCGGTGATAGTGACGGGTACGGTGCCTCGGCCTACAGCAGCACCGCCGTTGGGTGTCGCGGGCGGTCTCGCTGCTCGGTCCGTGGTTGCTGTCCTCGGTGTCGTGGTGTGGTTTCTTTGGGTCGGCGGGCGGGTATTGGATTCTTTTGCGTGGTGCCTGGAGTTTGGGTCCGTCTTGTTGGTCGCGCGGGCTCGTCGATGAGATTCATCTCGCCATACCCTTCGTTCGGTGTGAGGGGTGGTTTTTCTTGCCTGGACAGTACAACGACGTTTTACGTACGCGAGTACGAAGGGGGCTTCTTTTTTCTCTCGACATTTTACATACTTTGCAACAATAGCGATTTCAACTCATTTTTTTCTCTGATCATTTCTCCGAGTTTTGGTCTCTTTTGTTTGTTTTTTCCGAGTTGAGATTGGGAATACCAGTGTGTCTTACCTCATGGCAGTTGTAGCTTGGGAGTTTTAAGTTCTATCCAGATTGATGTTTTACTCATTCATGACTACATTGTCCACACATGCAGATCAGAACATGGTTTTCTGACGGAGCAAAGCGTAGATCGTGCTGGCATTGGTGTTGCCATACGCCCATGTACAGCAGTAGAATGGCCAACTCACTGGGTCTTACCGTTGAATTCCTACAGCGGTGTTCCAAATACGTACTCACCACCGGTGTGAGGGTACCGACGAGGCTGTGTGGCCCGGGTTGTATCATTGTTTACAAAGCCAAGAGACTGGAATCTTGCGCCTGATGGAGCCTTTTTGAGGCGAAGTCTTTACTCGTGCAAAGTTGCCCTGACAAGGTAGACAAGATTGAGCCCAACGCACTCGTTATGAGGCCGTAGGCCAATTATGTAACGCCTTTTCCTCCAGGCTCAATGGATCTTCTATCAAATTCTGGCGCTAGAAGGAGGCCGTCCATGTTGCATTGGTGAGCATAAACAGATTGATGTCAAAGAGCTCGGCCAACAGGTTGTAAGAGGGGGGCTCTTGGCCATAGTTGATACCCTCACGCTTGCACGTAGAATCCCGATTATGCCAAGACAATATGATGTACCAGAGGCTGCCTCGGATGCTGACCTATATCGCCAGCCTTACTGCAGCAGCCATGTTATCCCAAGACAATCAGCTCCGGGAGATCTCGGGAGTCGGGAGATGCAGTAGGGGACGCGACGGTGCTGTGTTTCTCTCGCGCCGGACCGTTCCTCATGCACATGCAGACGGCGGTTGCTTACGGACGGGGACCCCCTGCCGTTATCGAGTGGCGGGTTGGTTGCATGCAGTTGCCGTCACATCGCCCTGATTTCTCCCTTTTTCGCCTCGTCGCGGGAAAAGAGATGTGAAGCACGTGGTCATTGGGCGAAGACTGGAGACTAGGGAATATAATTTTGGTGTATGCATGCGCAAAGTGAAGCCATCGTCAGTTTGGCTGTTTTTTGCGTCTCTCGACTCAACCTTTGGCTGCCTGGATGTTGTGTCGAAGTATCTGTATCCGTAAAGTCAGCGGTTGCCGGCCGGCAGAAAGACGTTTAGTGTGGCACGGTGGCACGTTGTGGCCACGCCCACTTTGTGACATTTGGTACGTCACCCGAGCGCCGGGATGGGGCACACCGTACACCCGACGGTGCAAGGGACTTCCCGTGGTTGCTGGGCAACGACTCCGAGAAACCGTTTCCAAGAGGGGGAAAGTTTAAAAAAGGTGTGAAAGAAAAAAAAACGACAAAGAGGGAAAAGAGTCGAGACAGAAGCACCACCCTGCTCCACCACAACGACCGTTGAGATGAGATGACGCCGCATTGTCACAATTGGCGCCCAACGGTGCCCTGCTTGCCCAGCCTGGCTCATTGCAATGTTGCAGTCGCAATCGCAGTGTTCGCCCGATCAGCCGTCGTATTCGAGCCCATCGAGTATTGAACCTAATCGACCCAAGGGAAACCCAGTGAGCTGGGCGCGAGAGCAAGATGATCAAAGTCGAGGTGATTGCGACGATACTCCCTCCGTACGGGACCGGCGGAGGTCGTGTGGACTCCGTCGACGGTGGCTCTCCTCTTTCCCCCTTCCTGCTACTCTCCCGCACCGCCCTCTTACTGTGTATGTCCAAAGTGGGAGTATGTGTGTTCCGCACCCACACATTGGGTATCCCGCACCCATACTAGGCTCGTTCAGGCAAGTGGTGGGCAGCATGTGATTACATTGCCGAACGGCAGTCACGTGCTGCGCTCTCGGCGCGCCTTCCTATTGTTTTTGCTTCTATTTGGACGCGTATTTCCCTCGCCAAACACCTCATTTTTTAACTATTTTCAACACAGGAAAGGTACTTTTTCCAATACCAAAATATGGGCTCTAGAGACGTATTTCCTCTGAGCAAATCATGACTTTCAAAGTCGTCGTTTTGAAAAACGCGTACAGCCAGTATCGGAAAGAGGGTATAGCAGAGGAAGGTGCAGCAGAGGAAGGTGTAGGAGACCAAGGCGGGACGCGCCTTCCATTCTCCAGAAATTTCCGGAATAATAGTGGCTCCGGGCCAGAAGTGGCTGCTGCGGCGGTGCAATCACGTGCTGCCCACCACTTGCCTGAACGAGCCTAGTATGGGTGCGGGATACCCAACGTGTGGGTGCGGAATACACATACTCCAAAGTGGATGTGCTGGCGCCGAGGGCCTGCCGCCTATTACCGGGGGAAATAGCCTCAAGACCCGCGATTCGCTGCCATGGCGTCCCAGGTGGAGCTTTTTCTCTGTGATTCCGAGTGATTCCCAATGATTGACCGCTCAGACAGACCGCATGCGACTCGGTTGATAGCCTGTCACAGGCAGGAGATTGAGTGAAGTCTTAAGATTGGACCGTTAGAAGAGGGGAGGAGGGTCTGAATCGGAGGCGGTTTGCTCGATTGAGCTGGGCGAAGAGGGTCTTGGTGGGCTCGGCAACGGTGATTTGTTATGATGATCTGTTGGCGATGAGTGGACAAAGTTCGTTCGCCGTCCTTTTGTTGGCTCATGTCCTTCCTTTGCAGTATTGATGATCGGAGGAGGATAGCGAGAGGTCATCCTGCAGGCGTAGTGAACAGGTGGAAGCATCTGGATGTTCATTCGTAAGGGAAGCAAACGCCTAGGTATCGCGGTGTCTGCTGGGAGCGGTGGCTGGAGCTTGGTCATCCAGTGGTTTGGATTTTTTGTCTTATTTTTTTCAGGGTCCCGTCGGTTGCAAGGAACATCCTCTCAGGTATGAGGTGGAAGCTAGGATGGCAGTCTTTTCCCGACGAACGCTCAGTTGGCATTCCAGTCCGGCCAAGGACATTACCCCAGGCGGCCACATGCAGGTGCAACGGGTAAAGAACAAAAAGTTCGAAGCTAGCGAACTGAAAGCAGAGAAACATAAGGCACAAGGAGAAGGGGTTGGAATGGAGGTTAAAGTGAGTTGTTCTGAGACACAAAACACCTATGTACAAAGTAGTACGTAGTACGTAGTGCAGCTGGCGGCAGCACCTGCCATTCGGTAACGGGTCTGAGTGCCCAGGTGCCTTCCTTCCTTCAGCTCAATTCGCAGCTGTCAAAATGTCACCATTCCTTCGCTTAAGAGAGGTCAGTGTGTGTATAAGTGGATCTGTTGTGAGCGATCAGAAGGGTCTCTTTTCGTTCTCTCAGTGTCTTTCAGCGTCTTGAGGTACCTGAAAGGACGTCGGTACGTACTGCCAGCCACTAGCGCCCAGTCACACACCACCCCCAAAGTCCACCACCACCACCGCCAGTCTACCGCCATCCGCCGCTACCTCTCCACCCGGTCGCCCATGAGAAATTCCCAAAGTAAACACAAAAGAATTCCTGGCCCCTTCTCGTCCCCTTCCCCGTCATATTTTCCCTCAACACCACCACCAAACCCGTCCTCCACCAGGAACGGCGCCGTGTCACCAGACAGCTCTATTCCCTCTAGAACTTCCTTACTAACCAGCAGGGCAAGTTCCAGATCAACAAGAATATTTTCTTGTCTCAGCCTGCTTCCCCGCGATCGGACACAATCTAGACCACCAAGCACCCGCCACCTGCAAAAAAGCGCAAGGCCGGAGCGGGAAGACCACGATTCATTCGGCCCAGGCACCAAGCATCGACGACAAATACTTCTCAAGAGACCCGATCCGACCCCTCTCTGGCTTTGACGTCTTGGTCTTTGCCCGTCTTTTTCTTCCTTGGCTTCTGGAGTTTGTTTTTCTGCATTGTTGCTTGTGAGTACTTTTATTACAAACTGCTTTGCCCTTTTCTTTCCGCCACTCTATGCCTTGCTGCTGGTCTTCCCACTGCCACTTCTTGCCTTCCAGCTATCAGATGGCACACAGTTTTGCTGCTGCTAGGAGAAGAAGAATTGCTCATGGCTTCTGTGCAGACGCTTCACGATATAACGACCGTCAATGGACCTCCTGAGATACCACTAGACTTCTGCTTGCTTCACTACCCTCTACCGAGACCTCAGGTCTCGAAAAGAGCTTCAAGGCTCTTATTCCAACCACCTCAGTCGGCATTCACTGCCAAAAATCACCACTCTTCACCAAGACGTGAGGTCCGCTCAGCATGAGCGCTCCTCCACCGCCTCCGCCTCATGGCGAGGCACCCAAAACCACTGCTGGCTCTCCGCCTCCTGGGAGTGGCCTGGGCCCAGGCAATTATGATATATTCGTCATTCCCCAGCGCGATAAAGGCGGTGGGTTCATATATTTGCCCTCTCTGGCCCCCAATGGCCCTAGCTTCGCCGCTGGCTTCGCATGCGCCCTTGTCATGGTCGTCATGTTCCAGAGCATGGCCCCTGCTTTCAAGGCATGGTGGTTTACCTACCAAGGCATGGGAAACATGGGTATGGCCCTGCTTGTCATAGCCGTCGGCGTGGGAGCGTGGGCTTGGGGCAAGTCGCAGAACCAGGGCGCGTCTACAAATAACGGCTCGAGTGGCTACCGTCCCGGCCCTGGTGGCTATGGCTCAGGCGCAAACTTCAACAACAACTACGCGAATGCTGGCCCGCCGCCGCCTCCTCCGCCTCACGGCAATCAATATAACAGCCCTCCCCCGAACAGCCCGCCGCCCAATCACGGCGCGGGAAACGGCGGTCCTAGGTCTCAATGGCAAGAACGACCTCAGCCTCCATCCCCTCAGGAACCTGAAGCTGAACCTGAGCCAGAGCCGGAACCTCGGAAACCAGATCCTCCTCCCCCACCAAAACCAAAACCTGATCCGCCGAAAGCAAACACCTGGGAGAAGGCACGGGAGGAGACGAAGAAGCGCGAACAGGAGCGCAAGGCAAAGGAAGAGGAAGAGCGCCGAAAAGCAGAGACGGCACGGAAGCTGAGGGAGTTTCGAGAGAGAGAAGCTCGAGAACGAGCGAGGAGGGAGCAAGAGGACCGCGAAAGGCGAGAAAAATTGGAGCAAGAAATACGCGAAAAGGAAGACTTGAAACAGAAACTTGAAAAGGAACGTCAGGAAAGAGAGAAACTACAGCGCGAAAAAGAAAAGGCAGAAGAGGAAGCCAAAGCCGCCAGGGAACGCGAAGCAAAGGAGGCAAAGGAGCGGGAGCTCAAGGCCAACAAGGAGAAGGAGGACAAGGCACGTGAGGAGGCCCGCAAGAAGGAGGCTGCCGAAGCCGCCGCCCGCAAAGCCCGTGTCGAGGCGCAACTCGAAGCCTTTCGGAAAGCCAAGAGAGAGCGCGAGGAAGCAGAAAAGGCAAAGAAGGATCGAGAAGAAGCAGAAAAGGCCAAGAAGCTGGCCGAGGAGGAGGCAGCTCGCAAGGCCAAGGAGGAAGCTGCGCGCAAGGCCAAGGAGGCCGAAGAAGCCGAAAAGGCACGCAAGGGAAGTAGCTACGCCTACTCGTCCGGCGAGAAGACGAGTATGTGGCCCAACGGCCGACCCCCAGCTCCCCCCTCCACGACGGCTTCCACGCCGCCGAGACCTCCCCCGTCCGCATCGTCCGCTCCCCCGAGACCTCCCCCCTCTGCTAGCTCTATGCCGCCTCCAAGGCCAGCGCCCTCCGCAGCTTCATCCTCGAACACGGCCAGACAACCGCCGCGACCGTCGGCACGCACTGTCGACGAAGACCAATACTCGTATCGACCCTACGATAAGCCGAGACACCGACCCGCGTCTTCCGTCGGCTCCGAGTCATCGTGGGCCCCGTCGGCCACCACGACAAGAACAACGCCGCCGCCTAGCATGCGCGGCCCTTACACGACCAAGGATCCCGACAAAATTGTCATCAGGGCTGTCTATCTGTTCATGAACCAGTTCGCAAAGACACCTGCGAGCCAGCTCGTTTCGGGGTTTGGCACAGTGACAGATGGGCTCATCCTGCGAATCACAACCGAAGGTCTCTTCATCGACGACGACGTCCGCGGCGTCCCGCAGCGCGAGTGGGACGTCAAGGCTTGGACGCTAAAGCTGGTCGAGGTATGGTGCCCCCCGCACTGCTTGAATTCGAATGCTGCTTCTGCCCCTGCGATGAATTCCGCGAACCATCCTTCGGGTTTGTTTCAAAAAATGGCGAATCAGCGAGCCCGTACGGCGGACCGGGGAGCCACCAAGACGCTCACGGGCGACGAAGCCGATGCCTACCTGACCGAAATGTTGCGTGCTTGCAAGAGTTGTTGTCGTCTTGGCTTGTGCGACACCAAATTCAAAGATACTAACATTGCATCTTCGTCCGGACAGACTGGAGAGTGGAAGACAAAAAGCCTGCACGTGCTGCGCGCTACAGTCCGAGACCAAGAGGGCAAGCGCTACATGTTTGTCCTGGATGAAGAAGAGGCCTGGAAGGTCGCCGTGGGCGTGCAGCGGTTGCGTAAGGGCACCCAGGTACGCTCGCTAGGTGTCAGCGGCATGAGCGCATCCGATGCGCGCAACACACTCGAGACTCTGGGCTGGTCGTGAGACTGCTTGGGACGACATTCGATTCGAGTCTGTACCTTGCGTGTTGGACGTTTGGGCCCGCCTTTGTCGATATCATAATACGTGTGGCTGGGAGATGGCGATTTCGGCAAGGGATAACCAGGCAAGGCTAGTGTCTCCTTCTCATACGACAACTTGTGGAGGGTCGATTCGGAGAAATGGACGTGCCAACGTTATTGGCATTTTTCGGGTTTCGTGGAATTTGGTTTGCATAGCAGAGCGCGGGACGGTCAAAAAGATTCCAGACAAGTAGGGACAAAACCATTGACGAATGATTTTTTTCAACAGCATTGATGGCTCGGCTGGGCACATCCTAGGATACCTCTAGTTGTCGACTCTACTCACTTACTCGACACTGACAACCCCGATGGGGATGGCTGTGCGGGAGTTGTTTGATGAGTTTGACTACTTAATGACGATACGACTTCAAGTTTCCAATGCATGATTATTGTGCGTTGTAAGGTGATGGGATTGGTGCCAAACATGAAGTTGCTCATGACTATTGAGAGTGAAGTTGCCAGCCACATTTCAACCGGGCAACCGGGATACGTGGGGTTGTCAACAGGAACTATTCTGACAGTGGAGACTAGGAAATGAGCAAGTGGGTTACTCTCTCCTCGCATCCTTATGAAGACGGTTTCTTATCTTCTCTTATTTTCGTTCAGAAGAGCAATGACTTCTTCCATCAATGGGGACCTCCTCGTAGTAAAAAGTCCCGCATTCGGAGTGAGGTAAGGTGCTGCAGAGTACTTTCCGTGTCGCTATCGGCATTTGCGATAACTACCAGACCCCTCCAATTGGAGACTACATGTGCAAAAAAGCCAACGCAGGGAAGACGACTTGGAGATATCGGAGACGAGAAGGGGGGAAGGAAGATTACATGTACCTAATCTGCAGCCTCTGGCGGTGTTTAGTCGGCCAAGGACAGGCTTGACTGACTCCAACTCGTCATAAATTCTTGGCCTATTCTCCATTCTCCAATTTCAGGTGCCTTTATCCACTTTGGTTCGTTCGTTGATGACAACCTAATCCAGCAGAGTTGGGCTTATCTGCTGTTTCTTCAACCTAGGCTGAAGCTAGCGTGGACTGTATCTTTCGAGAAACAATTCAAGCGCGGGGAACTGGAATAAGCTTGTCAAAGTTTGAACGCAATTGGAGACCGTCTATGCTTTTGAGTGTCGGATCGGCTCCGACTGAGTTTACCGGCCCGCTGGAAACACGCTGGGGGAACCGTCGTGTCGGGAATCTTGCGCCCGTTGAGCTCATTCTTAGGTTCCCTTTCCCCAGATGATGACGTCTCTATATGAGATGGGATTCGATCTGCTGCTTCGTTTCAATGTGACGTATGCTGATCATCAGGTTCTACATTTCTTCCGTGGTGATGTGCCTGCCAGTTGCACTTGGCCAAGAACATGTATGTACTCTGGTTGGAGGGGTTGGTAACGGCCGACCGGTGACAACTCCCGGCCACCGGGGAACCGAAATCCAACTACCGACATCGGCCGGGACTTTGATGAACGTCAATACGAGCCTGAAACACTCATTCCCGCGATAACGGATAACGACTCGATAATCAAATGGACTTTGCTAATTCTACTTTGTATGCCGATTTGCTCTACAACCCCATCTCGGCGGGGGGGACTAAAGCGATGATGACAAGGACAAGATACCCCAGCCCGTTAAACCGGTTCCGGCTCTCAGACTCTGCAAGCTAGCGATGCGGACTCACATGCATGGTCCCTTTCGTGGAGTCCTCCCCATGATAAGCAACCGCAACCCCCGAAGCCTGAACGACCGGATCAGATAAGCCTGGTAAGATGACAGCTATTTTTGCTTTCTTGCCATGGTCCTGATCCTGAACAATTTGGACCTAGCTAAGCCAGTTATGATATGGGAAAAGGCACCAATGGGCAACCTCCAGAGATAAACCCGGGCAGGGAAAAGGAAATCCCATCTCTCCACCTACCGTACCTTACCTATCGTTCAGATACCAGGAATTGGTCATCTTGATTGGATGTTCTAACCCAAGTCCGGATATACGCATTCCTCATATAAGAGAGATGTCGCATCCAAGGTGTCCAGCAGTCTTGTTGTCCAGGCCAGGTACTCAGCGCAAGGACTGAGACCTGTCACTTCCCGCGATGAAGGCATTCACACTCTTCGCCCTCGTCGGCGCCGCCGCCGCCGACCTCACCTCCACCGGCGCATCCCTACTCCTCAACGACATCTACTACTTCGTCTCTCCCTTCTCCCAGGGAAACCCCTCAAACTCCTCCTCCTTCAACATCAAATCCCTCCCCCGCGCCTTTGGCTTCACCCCCGTCACAGTCGTCGCCGAACCCCTCCCCAAATCCTCCCTCCCCTCCCTCTTCGCGAACTGGACCTCCCAAGACGACGTCTGGCAACCCGCCTTCCTCGGCGCAATCTTTCTCGCCGGCCTCGACACGCCGTGCCTCACAAAAGAAAGCTATGACGGCACAAATAAGACCCAGTCCATCGTCGCGCCCTTGGTCAGCACCGCCGGCAGTAATGTCCCCTCGGGCCCATACTTCCTCGACACAATCACTGGCGCCCTCCACCAAGCCTACCGTCTGTACCCAGACTACGCAGGCGCCTTCTCCGAGTCCCTCCTCCAGAAGCCCGATACCACCTTCCAGACCCTCTCCGCCCAGGTGCCCGCCTCCGCCTCCCTTACCATCGGCGTCCCCTCCCGCCTCTACTCTCTCTCCGCCCGGTCCCCCGAGAAGCCCCTCGCCGGCGTCCGCGTAGGCGTAAAAGACATTTACGACCTCGCGGGCGTGAAAAAAATCCAACGGCAACAGAGCCTGGTACGCATTCTACCCGCCCGCGGCCTCCACCGCACCCTCAATTCAAGCGTTACTCGATGCGGGCGCCGTGGTGGTGGGATACCAGAAGCCCTCGCAGTTTGCCAACGGCGAGACGGCGACGGCGGATTGGGTTGATTACCACTCCCCCTTCAACCCGCGCGGCGACGGCTACAACGACCCCTCGTCATCGTCCTCTGGCGCCGGAGCCTCGATAGGTTCGTACGAGTGGCTGGATATCGCAGTCGGCAGCGACACGGGCGGTTCGATCCGCGGCCCGTCTGCGGTGCAGGGTCTCTTCGGAAACCGGCCTTCGCATGGGCTCGTTGGGTTGGATGGTGTGATGCCGCTGTCACCTACCCTCGACACCGCCGGCTTTTTGACGCGGGATCCGTACATTTGGGATGAGGCGAATAAGGTGCTGTACGGGGCGAACTATACATCGCTGGTTGAGACCGAGGCGGAGGTAACGTACCCCAAGACGGTGTATACGGTTGACTTCCCTACCGACGATGGAGCCGCCGCGCAGATGCTGAACAAGTTTGCGGAGGACCTGGGTGCGTTCCTGGGCGCCAAGGCGACGGCGCTGAATTTGACGTCTGCTTGGGCTGAGACTGGTCCTGTGGGTGTGCGGAATCAGACGCTGGATGATGTCCTGGGGTTGACGTATGCCACGCTCATCACCAAGGAGCAGACGCCGCTTGTGCGTGATCCGTTTTATGCTGATTATGCCGGTAAGCTTATCTCCGTGTTCTTTCTTTCTTCGTATCTTTGCTTTTATTAGTCTTCAAAAGAGGAAAAAGCCCTGTTGCTCTGTCACTTGCCAGCTGAGGAACAGTTGTTACACACCGACTAACATCATACCTAACAGCCGCTCACAACGGCCGCCTCCCGTTTGTGAACCCAGTCCCCCTCGCACGATGGGGCTGGGGTGATAGGCAACCCGCCAGCGCCCTTGACGACGCAAGAGCCAACAAGACGCTCTTCATGAACTGGTTCAACACCGAGATCCTGCCTCCCTCTACCCCCGCCCTCAACACTTCCGCATCAACATCGACATGCTCCTCGTCCCTCCTCATCTACGTAGGTTCATCCGGCCGCGCCTCCCTACGAAACCGCTATCCGACGACCACGACGCCCACCCCGCCGCTTGGCTTTTCCAACGGTCGGCTGAGCGTCTTCAGCGGAGCGCCGGACCATGTTTTCCCCCTGGGAGAGGTCGGTAGCGTGAGTTCTGTGACGAACGTGACGGAGATGTTGCCTGTTACCGTGGATGTCATGGCGGCGAGGGGGTGTGATGGGTTGATTGTGCGGTTGGCGCAAGATCTGGTGGGAACTGGGATCTTGAAGCTGCCGTTGGCTGGGGGGACGCTTGCTGGGGGTGAGGTTTTGATGAGGAGAGATGTTGAGGAGTGGTTCTGAGGTGGATAGGCCGTAATTGAACATAGACAAGATATCTTAGACAAATATAATACTTTAATATGAATCATCGGCAGTAAGATAGGCATGTGCCCAAGTATCTGACCTCCCTTCACCTGAGATAGGTACCTATTTAGGCACCCGAGGGTATATGCCCCCTCTTGATCCCAATCCTGCCACCAGCACAGCAGCGCCCGTCTAGGTCGGCGAGGTCAGGTCAAGCTGTGTGCGAGGTGGTCGAGTGGCTACCTAGTCTAACAAATACTCCAATGAAGTCAGAGTTCGGGTTGACTGAGGGGCGCGCTGTTGGAACATAGGCAGGACCGTTGCGAGTGTTCCCCTCCTTCCTTTCCTATCATTTCTCTTCGTCCTAGAATCTGCTACTTGGGCTGTCAATTCCCGTTGAACTGAACTTCAGCCGCTTGCAAGACAGCTGCCATCTCCTGTTTGGGGCAGGCAGAAATCAAGTCTGCCACATGACAAAGGTGACTAGGCTTTCGTATAATCAAGCAAGTTTCTATCCTAATGTAGACTTGATTCATTTCGATGAGGACTCGATGCGCCATCATAGCAAATGATAGTTGGGGGTCTTCAAGACGTGTGACCTAAGCAAAATTCTTTTGAAAGCAGTGTCGGATGTGCATTCAAGAACAGGGAGATGTAAAGCCCTAAACGAAGGCTTAGAGAAGTATTCACCTTGTTCAAAGAAGGATAAGAGCAACAAAAGCTATTGTTACCATATCCAGCGACTATATGTATCTTTGCACCGACGTTGCTTGCGTGACCGGCTGTCTAGCTCACCACTCGTCCCAGAAGACGGGAATACCGAGCTTCAGATGGCCAGTTGACCAGGATTAACGCCTTGGCACTCGAGTATCAATTCCAGTTCACTAGGTTGAAACAAAGCCGATCATTGATGACCGTCTAAACCAGCAAGTCAAAGTCGATCACAGGTTTTAAGATCTGCCCGAAATATCCACGCGATCCATGGGATCTCATCTGCCGGTACCGCGAAGATTACCGAAACGCATCATATAGCTCGTGACGTGTTCTCGAAGCACCGGGAGAATCTTCCCCAGATATGGGGTTGAGACAAAGATGAGACGAAAGATCGTCACTTACCTTGGTTATACGCGGGTAAAAGTCCGCTCAACCTATCTTTCACAACTATTCTCCCTGAAATCCAGAGTGAATTAGTCGAAAGGTAATCAGGACTGCAATGGGATACTATTAGCGACTGACTGTTGCAACAGATATCCACAGTTCATCCCTAGATCGTCTCATAATTCTTCGGCTCCCTAACTTCGAGTCAGGTCTGTGACTGGCATACGCGTAGTCGCACCAAGTGCAGTGACCGAAAACTACGAAGAATGTGGGAGCAGGGACGTTCGCCGATCACTGACAGTGGCACTCTACATCCGATATTCTATGTTGATTGGTGAAGAGGAAGTAGTGAACTAGGATGGACGCAACTACAATATACGGCAACTAAACATGAGACAATGGGAACGCGGCAACTTCACAAAACTCGCAGGGTTTCAACCTGCCGACAGCGACTTTACAGCCCACACGCTCCACATAATTGAGTTTGTCGCGAGCATCGTGCGTTTGCCTGACACCTGGCTGGCTGGCCGAGATCCGGCTTCTGAGTAGTGTACAATTGAGAAGTCATTGAGTCCACCGGCATGTGGTGGAGATAAGTCGACCCACCCCCTTTTGGCCACCCCCCCCTTTTGGCCACCCCATTTCTCCATCCCAGCCACCGTATTAAAACCCTACCTACAATTTTTAAACTACTATAATAATTATAAAAATCGTCTAAATATAATTCTTTTTTATATACTTATTTATTAATATATAATAGTTTTATATATTAAAAATAAAGTTATTTAAGCTCTTAAGGCTATTAGAAGAGGTCTCTTAGTTAATCGGGCCTCGATTAAGTTTAGAGTTTTAAAGTTAACTCTTTATAACTATAAGAGAGGCTATTAAACGAGGGTAATAGTATTTATAAACCTTTAAAAGCTTTTTTTATAATAAGAAGACTAGCTAGCTTAGTAAGTTCGTATTTAATATAATTTAGGTATTATATTAACTTATAAATAGTTTATAAAATTCGCTAAATAAGTTCTAAGATCTTAGGGGGATATAAATCCTCTTAAAAAGAGATAAATAGACGTTTTTTTAAAGAAGAACTTATTAATTAAGGTCTAGAGAAGTTATACTATCGATTTAAGGCGTTTAAATAGGGCTATTATTAATATAATTAAGTTATAATTTAAATTACTTAATATACTAAAGATTAGCGATATTAAATAGGCTAATAAGTATAATATAAATAAGATTAGTATTTTAGAGGGTAAGGGATTTAATAGCCTAGTTTTAGGTAAGGTAAAAACTATAATAGTACGAAAAAAAGAGCCTAGTTTGCGTACTTAGGTATTTATAATTGAGTATATCTTTATTAATAGTCGAGCTATTAAACTACTAGTTATATATAAGGGAAAGTCGGTATAATAATAGTGGTTTTTACTTAAACTTAACCCTTATGCTAGTTAGGAGTTTATAGTAATAAATAATAGCTAGATAACTAATAAAACTGCCCTTAAGTAGTTAAAAATAGTATTCTTATTATAAACTAAGACCCCCCCCCTTAGGGGGCTTAATATACTTAATAAGCCTTGATTATTAGTTTTAGATAGCTATAGGAGTTATATAATAATAGAATTTATATAGGAATATTATAGAAATAACGTTTATTTACTATTCTTATTATTATATACTTCTTATATCCTCTAGCCGTTAAATATAGTTATCTTTAGACTTATTAAGTTTAAATATAAGAAGGAGCTTAGTAAGGAGAATATAGTAGATAATTTTATTATTATTAAAAAGCGGTATTTCTTAAGCTATTACTAAAAAGCTCGTTTAGTTAGTCTAACGTTATTAAATATATAAAGTAAGTAGAAAGTAACTAGACTATATCCCTCTAATATAGCTAGACTACTTACTAATCTAATAGTCCTACTTAACTTAATTATACTAATTAAAAAGACCGTAAATACTAAGTAAGTAACTAATAATATTAAAAAAGCTATTAACTAGGTATTAGTGGCGTTTATTATTAACTAGTTAATACTTAAAAAGGCTAGCGAGCTCTATAATTAATTAAAGTTATTTATAGAGCTTAGTCTAGATTATAATACTTAATAACTACTATTTAAAAAGATAAAAAAGATATTTAGTAAGTAGGCCTACTATTTAGTAATATTTTAGTACTATACTCGAGTTCTAAAAGCTAAAATTAACTAATTAAGGCTATAAAAAAAGAAGAGTATACTAATAAACTTAAATATTAAGTTTATAAATATTTAGGATATATAGAGAGCTTAAGAGGACTTTAGCGACTATTTAGTTAGTCTTAGTTAACTCGTAGGGGTCGAATTACTTAGGGAGAATAATAACTATATTATTATAGTAATAAAAGATAGTTAATTAATTAAGTATAGTTAGTAGCGATGTTTTGATACTATGTTTTGATAGGGTGGCCAAAAGGGGGGGGTGGCCAAAAGGGGGTGGGTCGACTTACCGTAAATCCCCAAACGAAGAGTCATGGGCCAAGAAAACAGGACAATGACTCTCAAACATCAGAACAGATACCCCTAATCAGTGCCCAGCCTACGAACATGTGGAAGCGGATGAAAATGATGTGTATATAATTCCATTGAAATGCCCTCATGCAAAGTAACTACATCAAAATCACTCGCTATCTCTCTCTTTCTCTCTCTATCTTTCTCGACACCTCAAATCACAAGCTCAAGTCATTACATATTCAAAATGAAGTTCACTCTCGCTACTCTCCTTACCATCGTCGCCGCAGTTTCTGCCGCATCCGTCGACATCGGCCTTACTGCGAGGCAGGATAACTGCGCTTCCAAGGGCGGCAAGTCACCACTCACATTAACGTGTTTCTGAGCACCAGGGAGCCAAAGCTAACTAGCATTCTATAGCCAACTGCGGCGATGTTGGCGACCGTGCATGCTGCAGTGGCACAACTTGTCAGACCACTCGGGCACCCGTCGGCGGCGTCGGAATGATCTGCACATAGACGATTACACATAGGTGGGTAGTGAACTCTTATTTTCTTGAGTGGTACCCATGCTGATATTGATCCTGTTCCAGAGACACGGCCATGGCTCAATGGCCTACATACTGCCTCGAATAGAAGGGGTCACTGTACTGTGTATTCCACTACGAGACATCAGAGGTGTTGAGCGCTCTTGATGTTTCATTGTTGCTAGTGTAGATTGAGGCGGCCACGGGCCATTTTTAATTAAGAGCAAAGTCAATTTTGCGTTTGTTCTAACATGCTTAAGTTGTTTGGCGAGAGTCTAAATTTATGTGTGACCACAAGACGTTATGACCTGTGTTCTCTTTGCCCTTTAGATGTTTTTCGCGTTGAAGCTGTCTACCTGCTCCTGCTTGTGAAAGCATCAGCTTCAGCATGATACGACCGCGCCCAGAGACTGAAGGGAGTCTAGATTGTTACTTTAGCTCAAGCTTCGCCAAGTTGACATTTGACAAGTTGACTACTTTTGTAGAGTCTTGAAAGCTTCGGCGTGATTTGACGTCCCATGAATGAATTATAGTTCATCCCGACTACCTGCATGAGGTATTCAGCGGGCATCTTTATTTGGCGAAGCCACCTACACGCCCGGATAAGAACCGGCGCGGGAGGTCCCCAGAGCATTGAGACATCGTTGAGCGACATCGTTTGTGGATCGATATCTTTGTGTAACCTGACAAAGATCACCAGCTAGCGTGCGTTTCGAAACAAATCCCCCGGCTCCCTAGATCAAGACGCGGGATCTTCTCAGTGGGAGGTTACTGGGCGTTTTTGGCCGCTTTCATACTAGTCCAATTATCGCCGGACGCTAAGCACAGCTCTCACTGCCTCATGGGCTCCGTCAAGTTGTCAAGTTCCCATTGAGGTCAAAGAAAAAGCTGCCGGCTACATCCTTAGTACCTTTTCAGATCTTGGCAAAAAACTTCAGACACGTGGGTTTACAACATGGCATTCAGAGTTTTGCCGTCGTTCCTGTTTGATGAGGGATTGTGGCGGCGAGAAGCAAAGATTTACGTCTTTGTGTAGGTGCCGGGAAAAGCTAGCTTTTCTGTTAGGTCAGGAACGAAGCCAGACGGTTACTCCAGCCTCTAGAATCCAAATGGGAACGTTCACCCGGAAGTCTTTCAACCCAAATTCGCTTCTGACAACAAGACTATTGTTCTTCGCGGCGCTAGATATGCATGATGGCCATGAGAGCTGAGTTCATGGCCTCCTTGGCAGTGGAATTCCTCGTACGTTACACAAAGGACTTCTGCAACTGCAGACTCCCAGTCGGGCTTGACGGTAATGACACCGTCGTCATTATAAACCAGCCTACTGTTCATGTCAATTATATCGAATCAACCAGCTCATCATCCTTCTGTCTCTTCTTCTACCCATAACTATGCAGCTTCAAATCTCTATCTCAGGCTTGTTCCTGGCGCTGACTGCTTGCACCAATGCAGCTTCCATCGCAAAGCGAGATGTCAGAGCTTCCTCAACCCTACAGACTGGATGGTCGTACTCTGGCTGTTATACCGACAACAACAATGGCATCCGACAATTGTCACGGGATGGATACAGAGATTACAGCGCCATGACCGAAGAGTCATGTGTAGCATTTTGCAGCAGCAAGGGCTACTCCGTTGCGGGAGTCGAATATTCTAGCGAGGTAAGTAACACCACCTTGTCCTCCTCCATCGCATACATACTCACCCATCCTTTCCAGTGTTACTGCGACTACCAACTGGCTTCAACTTCGCAGAAGGAGCCCGAAGCAGACTGCAACATGCCATGCAGCGGCGACAGCTCAGAAGCCTGCGGCGGCAGCGACAGACTTTCGGTTTTCACAAACGGCGTCGCTGTCCCCGTGATCAACCCCGGTCCTCCTGGTTGGTCATCCCTCGGCTGCCAGAACGATCCCGGCCCAAGGCTTCTCTCCTATCGGACTGGCGTCGTAGCCGGAGACTCGAAGATGTCCGTGTTGCAGTGCACCAACGCTTGCCAGGCTGCCGGCTACTCACTTGCCGGTGTGGAGTACTCATCTGAGTGCTATTGCGACAACCAGCTCCGCAATGCAGGCTCTTCGGGCTTTGACGGATGCAACATGCTCTGCTCCGGCAACAGCTCTGAGTACTGTGGCGGCCCAAATCGTATCAACGTCTACCAGGCATCCGCTAAGCCGAAGACTCCCAGCGTTTTGCCCTCGGGCTGGACCGACAAGGGATGTTTGAAGGACAATGTACTTGGCCGAGCTCTTACGGTCAATGTTGACGTCGTTGGTGGCACACAGAACATGTCTGTCGGCGGATGTATTTCGGCTTGCACTGCTTCTGGATACACCGTTGCCGGCGTCGAGTACTCGCAGGAATGTTGGTGTGATAGCCAGATCAGAAACGGCGGTGTGGCGGCATCGGATGGTTGTGATATGCCTTGCAAGGGCAACACGGCAGAATTCTGTGGCGGAAGCAACCGCCTCAACATCTATGCTTCGGGTTCTTTGACTTTGCCGGTTAGCTCGACGTCCTCTCCCACCACTTCAACAACCTCGACAAGAACTACTTCATCATCTGTCTCAACCACCTCGAGCTCCTTTACAACTTCAAAGTCTACGACTAGCCCCACTGCATCATCTACCTCGTCTTCTGTCTCGTCAACATCTTCATCTACCTCGGCTTCGTCTTCGAGCTCTTCAACGACTTCAAAGTCTTCGACAAGCTCCACGTCATCTTCAATTGCTTCCTCCACCCCGTCTAGCACTTCGAGCATAACGATCACTACGAGCAGTTCGTCCACAAAGACTTCCACGATTACCACCACGAGCTCTTCGAGTACTACTGCCGCCAGTTCGTCATCTTCGAAGACATCATCTTCCTCGTCCACTTCAACTACTTCGGCTAATGCGTGCCGCGCAACCATCAGTGAGTCTTCTCAATCAACAATTCAGTCTGCCACAAATAATCTAACAAATGTATAGACAGCGGTTATGTCCAGAACGGCGGCTTCGACAGCGGCTTTGACAGCTGGAGCTTTGCGCTTTACCAACCCAGCGATCCTGTCACGTCAGCGGTCATTTCAGACAACCATCAGACTTCAGGTTGCTCAGCTCTGTAAGTCACGAAAATCTCTGTACCGGCAGTAGATACCATCATCAAGCGAGTACCTAGCTAATACAATCACAAAGCGTTTTCTATCCGTCCGGAACTTCAAACCGCCAGGCTTACATTTATCAATCCATCACCGGCCTGCCCGTTCGAGCCTCTAGGACCGTAACGTTCTATGCAGGCCGTCTTGATTCTGCGACAAAACAGGACAATGCGAAGGTCTACGTTGCTTGGGGCGATACCATTATGGGTCCGTCAATTGTTTGCGGCAGTTCTAGCTACCCGTGCTTGACGGCCTACAGCAACGCGGGTGGTTACAGACAATACAGGTTCACCTTCACTCCCACCGCAGCCAGCGGTACCCTTTCCATAGGTTTTACCTGGGATGCCGGGTCAAACGCTGCTCCTGTCATTATCGATGGCATTATCGTGTCTTGAAGAGAGCGTTTGAACGCTGTTGTATTTCCTCTGTTGAGCGAATGTTTCCTCTGTTTTGATGGAACCAGCATAGCGTAGAATTAAAAGATCTGATCAAGTTTTTTTTTTTTCAACTATCATTCCCTGAATAATAATGATCAATGATTCCAACTGTCTACTGCCTTTGACGCCAGAAGTATCAAAAGTTCGACTCCTTCAACTGCGCTCAACCTAAGAGAGACATTAAGGTAAAAAATTACTCACTTAGCCTTCAGTACACGTCTAAGAAACTCTTTTTGCCCAGCAATATTCTTCTCGAACGCGATTCCCCCCTTGTATAAATCAAAGTGACCACCATCAACCCTCAACGCTTCTCCAAAAGGAGCACGTTTAACGCAGTCCTCCGCAGCACCTAAGGATGCTTCATTGTCCCATGTGGGAAGAACAACTAAATATGGGCGAGTGCTTTTGTGTATGTGTAACAGCGGCCGATTTATCATGATGTTGAGAAGAGACCGCCCAGCGATCGCATTAGGCCAGTCTCGTCTGTCACCAGGCGATAAGCGATTCCAACCATCATAAGCCTCTTGTGAAGCCATGACAGCCGTGGTGGAACCATCGCTAATGAGGTCGACGTACTTCGGCTCCTTGGTTCCTAGAATATACGAACCGACGATATCAGCAGCAGCCGTTGTCGCCAGTCTCAAAGACCGGAGCAGCGGCATCTGCATCACACCAGCCAACCCGTCAACGAGCGGACACTGCGCTATACCGGCTGCCAGCTCGTGATCTTCGGCCATGAGAGCGGTGGTGTGCATGCCGCCAAAGCTGCTTCCCCACGCAACGATTCGTGATGAGTCGACCCACGTGCTCTGATCCGGCTCCCGAACCCACTTGATGACATCGCGGAAGTCTCGCAGCTCGTTCCCGACATCGAGAACGTTCCGTGGGAAGCCTTCGCTGTCGCCAAAGCCTAGGTAGTCAAATGTAACGGCAGTGTAGCCCTCGGCAGTGAAGTGGCTTGCGAAAGGGGTGAGGCCGGCGGCCTTGATGGCGCCGATGCCGTGGCCCATCACGATGACGGGTGCAGGGTGTTTTATTCCATCGGGCTTGTATATAGAAATGGCAATCTTTTGGCCATTCCGGCTAGACGTGATGAACCGATCTTCGATAGTGTAGCCCATGCTGATATCGTCTGAGGCTTCGTGACAGTAGAGGAGTCTTAGGTTGTTAGTATCCCTATTACAGGGTAGTTAGTTCGAACCGTAGTTGACGAAGAGATTAATTAAGGGCGAGGATATCCTGCCAGCAGCTCCCGCTATTCTGCCCCCAGGCTGTGGCTTGACCTCCGCTGCCTCCGAGCCCGGAGCCTAGCTGCCCACCTACCTACCTACCTACCTACTACACTTACCTCTAACCACTATTTCGTCAACCTTACCGTCGCTACCGCTGCCGCTACTGCCGCCGTTAATTAAAGCTATTCCTAACGTTAATATACTATAAAAAGGGAATAATCGCAAAGTTAACGATCCCTTCGTTTATTAGCGCTATTAATTACGATAAATACGGTTACGTAGAGTACGACTACCTACTTTACGGCTAGCGCTTCTCTACCCTACCCGAGGCTAGAGTAGCGCTTAACGAGGCTACTTATAAAATAGCGGTTATAATTAAAAATAATAATACCTCGCAAAGTTAACCTACCTAAATAAGCGTTATAAATCCTCGACCTCGTTTATAAACTACTATTAGTAGGCCGCTACTAGCTTTTTAAATAAGTTAATTAGGTAGCTAAGTAATTAGGCTAATTTAACGGAATCGTCGACTTAGGCTAATACGTCGACTTAGGCTAACGCGTCGATTACTATACTTTTTACTAAAATAATTTAAGTTAATTAACGGCCTCTAATTAGCCTAACCTACTTAAATACTAACTACGCAGAGCCTAGCTTACGTATATGCCCAAGACCGGCGGTCGTGTGGCGGCCGCAGCCACACTTAGGGGCAGAATAGCGGGAGCTGCTAGCAAGATATCCTCGCCCTTAATTAAACTATATAAATATCTACGTAGGTATAAAAAGGAGGTTCTAACCGTAGGTTAGGCTAGTTACGATAATCGTAAATAAGGCCTTTAATTAGCCCCTACGTAGTCGGCCGTATACTATAATCGAATTAGATTTCTAATCTAATACTAACTTTTTTTTTTATCGATTTAATTACTACGGTTAGAGGTATAATTCGACCTCGGGCCCGTTTACTAAGTCGTCTCTTTTTCCTCTTTTTCTTTACTTTTTTTATATAACCTATCCCTCTATTTATACGGTAACTTTTTTATTACTTATAAATTATTTTAATCCCTTATTTAATATTACTTTTATAAAAGCGTTTGCGAGGTTATTTTTATTATTAATTTAATAGATCTTAAATATCTTGCGCCTTTTATATAATTACCTAAGGGTTATAATATTAATTATAAGCCTCTTTTCTTTTATTATTCTTAATTTAACGAAGTATTTATATAGCGAATAAGAATCGGTATAAATAACTATTAAAATAAGTAAAAGGCTAATTCGATTAGTAATTTCTTTTAGCGTTATTAAAATCGTATAAGAGAAGTTAACGCCGTTAATTATATTATAGACCTCCGATATTAGTATACTTCTTATTACCCACTTACTTTTAGTTAACGAGTAATAAATTATATTATTATATATAATAAATTCGCTCTTACTTATACTCTCGTTAGCTAAGATAATAATATATATTAATTACGAAGTAAGGTCGTTATTATTTATAAATAACTTATTAATAAAAACGTAAAACTTACTAATTATAAGGTCGATTAAGTAATAAATAAGACCTCGATCGAGATTCGTTTATTATTACTTAAGCTACTTATTAAGTACCTCGACGTCTTATTTAGTTAAATTTATGGCTTATATTATTTTAACGTAATTAAAAGTTATTTTAAGTAAATAAATACTTATAATATATACCCCTCGCGCGAGCTTAGCCTTATACCGCTTTTTAACGTTAGTTACGTTCGGATTAACGAAGTTAATCTTTTTATTTTACCCTTTTTATTAAAAAACGACGGTTTCCCCTTTAATTATAAAAATCCTATTATTAAATACTAAGGGGGTATTTATTATAAGGACCTTTTTTAGCTTCGTTACGAAGCCCGCTTTTTAAAGCTCCTTATCCTCTTTTTTTATAAAATTAATATTAAATAGGCCTAATATATTATTAGTTTATATTCCGATAATCCTAAATTAGTTACTTTCGTACTCCGTAATTAGTAAATATAAGTCGTACATAGAAATAACTATTAATAATTAATTAATATAAAAATCGTAATAAGTAGCTTATTAATAAGTACCCGATTTTATAAGCTTATATAATAGCTTAAGTACTTTAATAATCATACTTTCTAAGTACTTATTAGCTATTTCTTTTAATAAATAGGCTAGGATTTTCCTTATAAGCCCTATAGCTAATTAAGTATAGGCCTAAGTAATATTATAGCTCTAAATCTCGTATTCCTTCTTCCGTAGTAATATTATTAATACTATTATTAATCGTTAGTTATAGCGCTATATAGTAAGCGATTATATAAGTAGCGTTACCTTTTTAACGTTACTATACTCCTAAATTACGTATTTAGACTTCTCGTATAGCTAGGGTATTTCTTTTTCTTTAATCTTACGAACTATTCGTAATTTAAATATATAGAGGTTTATATATTTTTTTAAGTCGTATAAGATAAATTAATAAACCCCTCGATTATAAAGAATATTTATTTTAATAAGATCTAATCCCTTATACGGCTTTTTAGTAATTATAATTACGCCTTTTTTACGTAGTTTAATTATTAGCTCGAAATCGGCTTTTTCTTTTACTATATAAAAGGTATTAATTACCTCGTTATTAATAATAAATTACTATATTAGGGCTTACCGTCGTAGTCTTTTATAACGTCTCGCTAGTAATATTAATACCCTTTTAGTAATTTCCTTTTCCTCGTCGTTTATTAATACTATTATAATAATTTCGTTAAAAATAATTTCTTATACTTCTATTGCGGGTTATATAGTTTCCCCTAGCTCTTTTTTTTTTATAAGTTAGAAATTACCTCGTTAGGATCTATATAATACGGTCTAATTACTATAATTAATACTTCGAGTAGCTAATCGCAATCTCTTATAACTATATAAGAGCGCTCGTTAACGGAAATTAACTTATATAACCCAGCTTATTATTAAGTAATTTCGTACTATACTTATATATCCGAATTTAGTAGTATATCTAAATTATCCCCTATATCGGGCCTATTACGTATAATAATTACCTCGTTAATTTACTTTTTTATACTTACCTCGCATAGTACTTATATTACTTTTTTAATTACTCGGGCTTATTAACTTATACCTAGCGATAGTAATAAGACTAAGGTCGTTCTTAAATATATTCTAAATATTAATAGCGTTAATATAAGTCTATTAGGCCCTATAATATCGTTATAGTATTTAAGTACTATTTAGAGGTATTCGTCGTTAATAAAATCCGGATTTTCCTTTTTGATAATTTTAAACGCCCTTTTTAATTATTAATATACCCTTTTTACTTTTCTAATACTATAGTGCGCTTTAATAAGTACGACTTTTAGCTATATACTATAGGCCGTCGTATTATCCCTAAATTCTACTAATTTAAAGCTAGTATTAGCGTCGGTTTTAATACTATTTAGCGGTCTTTAGTATATATCGATCTAGCTTTTTCGTAGGGCTACCTATACTATTTTTACTTATAGATCCTAGAGGAATTACTTTATTTAGAAAGATATAACTACGTTAATTATATATAGTATTAGCCGACTATTTAAATAAAAAATATTAATAACGATTTCTTAATTAAAGTTAAGCTTATTACGTAATTTAAACTTAAATTTACGTAAGCTTTGCGCATTTATTTAGTATTAGTAATATACTTTTATTAACTACTTTAGCGCCCCTATTTCGATATTATTATTACTTAATTATTTTAAGAGGTTATATAGCTTCGTAACCGACGGGTACTTAAATTTTTAGTATAGTTTTCTAAGCTTACTTTCCATTAAATAATTAATTAACTTCGTATTATTAATAAGCTTTATAAACGTATACCCCTATTATCGTTTAACTATTTCGAAATACTTACCGCTAGAGATTCTATTCTTTATATTATTAAATATAATACTGAGTCGATCTATATTTTTTAAATATAAAAGAAATAGGGTATTAATAGGTAAAATATAAAAAGTTATTGTTCCGAAGTACGTCTTTATTTTTATTATACTTAGGGTAATAATTTCCTTACTTAGGCTAAAACTAATCTTCGTAATACTTATTATTAATATATTAAGTATTATTAACGTAATCTTTTACAACGCTTAGAATTACCTTTTTCTTTTAGTTAACTATTATAATACTTTAATATCTAGGATAATCCTATAAAAATTATCTAAGCCGTACTTTTCGCTCGCATAAAATACTTATATAAGCTTAGTATTTAAAGGATCTAAGTAGTATAAAGAGGACCCCTCTAGCTACCCCTAAATTTACTTAGTACTATATTCTTTTTTTTTAAATATTAAAAAAGATAGCGTTTTCTCTTTAATCGTTAAGAAAATAGGCTTCGGCTTTATTAAATTTACCTTTTTAACTACCTCTATATCCGTTATCTAAAGGACCTTCCCTTACTATTTATAAATAAAAGCCTACTTATTAAGAGCTTTTACTACCCTCTATTCGTTTAGCCTCGTATATCCTCTAAAAGCTAACGGGGTAAAAAAAGAGTAGTTAATATTATTAATTTTATTATAATTTAATTTATTAGTATAGGGGGTAAGATCTTTTTTATTTTCTAAATTTCTTATAAGGGGTATATATTTTAAGTTATTATTTTAATTATTATTACTAAGTTCCGTACCCCCAGATTTATTTTTATATATAATAAAGAATTAGTTAAACTAACGAGGGCTAGTTTTACCGTTTATTACCCTCAACTTTTTATATTATTTATATAATTTAGTATACTCTTTTTTAAAGTAGTTACTTAACTAATATCTATCCTTTTTATAAATATAATATTACCTCCTTTATTACCCTACCTATAAATTAAATTTCTATTTATTTAATAAATCTAGGCCTCTTTATTAATAATTACTATATCTAGCCTCTTTTCCTTTTTTATTATATGTTTAATTAACTTAATATTATTAATAAGGGCTATTATATACCTAGAAATAGGTTTAGTACGGCATTTTTACCTTAATATTAAAGCTAGATCTTAGCCTTAAGTAAAGTATCTTATAGTCTTTAAGTAATTAATATAGGGTTATTTTTACTTCTAATATATACTAAATTATAATATAAAAATATCCGACATTCTACTTATTTATCCCCTTATTTAGCTAGGTTTTCGCTAGCTTATTAATTTAATTAATAAGCTCTTTAAGGATCTTTACTCGCAATTTACCCTCTATTATCCTAGCTATAAATATAAAAAAAATCGCTCATAACTTAAATAAGAGCTCTAGGTTCTTATCGTAAGTTTTAAAGCGGCTTTAGATTATATTAATTATACTAAAAAAGTCGTTTTAATCGAAATTACGTACTATTTCGTAATAATAATTAAAGACTTTATTTACGAGTACGATATTAATTACTAAATAGTACTAATATTCCCTAATTCCGACTTTTTTATAATAATTATAAAATATTATTAAGGTTTTTTATAAAACCTTATACTTCCCCTTAGAATATAATTTCTTTTTTAAAAAGATCTTTTTAAGGTTTATAAATTACCTCGTATTTATTACTAAATTTTTAATATTTATATACGATCCCTACGTCGCTACGTATTATTAATAACTTCGGGTCGTTTACCTCCTCTCTTATTAACTAATTAGCGCCGAATTTCGTATTAGTAATAGTAATAAGTTATAAATTAAAATAAGTAGAATTATTAATTATTATACTTTTAGTACTATATTTTACCCCGGTATATCCTTTTATAATAATAAATTTCTATTAGTAATTATAGAGAGGAAATCTAGGTCGTTTACCCTTTTTTTAAATTTATTAAAGTAATTATACGCTCTATTAACCTATACTTAGTTTTATAATATAAATTCCTCCTCTATAATTATTATTATTAATATTTCGTATAGCTCTCGTAATTATAATTACGCTAATAATACCCCTCGCTTATAAAAGAATTTATTAACTACTTTTACAATTCCTAAGCTTATAATTACGAACTATTTATCTAATTAGTAATTAAAGTCGTCTATAATTTTATAAAATAGGGGTTACCCCTATAGCCCCTTTTTTTTATAAACCTTAGTTAAATAGATTAATACTATATTAATTTATTTATTATTAAGCTAATCCGCAATTTTATATATCTACGTCCCCTAATAATCCGGGTTAATATTTACTTATTTATAAAGGATTAGGATTCTATTTAAAATCGGGTTTCGTCCTTTTTCTTTTTACCCCAACTCGCTAAGGGTCGTACTTTAGCTTATGCTTATATTAGTAATTATTAATATATTTAATTTTAATAGGGATATATTTAATCCGCGCGCTAGTTATAATAAATCCGTACTTTCATTACTTAATAAATTTATCGGGGTCTAGGAAATTCCCGCTTTTTCTTACCGTCTTACTACTACTCTTATTTTTATTATTTTTAATAATTATTATTATTTTTCTAAATCGCTAACTATTATATTTACTAAAATCCTCTTTTTTATTTAGTATAAAAGGGTAGGTTTTAGTAGTTCTTTTTTATAATAATAATAATAAACGTTTATATTATTATAAGAAAATATAATAATTAGTCTCGGGATTTTTATTAATTATTAATTTTTATTATTCTATATATTTCTAGCCTCTTAAGCCTCGTATTTTTTATAATCTTTAAATAATTTCTTTCCTCGACTTACCTCCTCTAGGGTAGTATTTTATAAAAATAATTAAAAATAGATATTAAATAGTTTATAAAAGAGCTATATAAGCTATTAAGAACTATATAGGCCGTTAAGTATAATTAATAAAATTAAGCCCTCTTTTTTATAAAATTATAAATTTTAAAAACTTATTAAAAATGCTTACTTATTACTCGTATATAGTAAAGTTAAATACCTTAAAAATTTTATTTTTTATAACCTCTCAGTACCCTATTTTATATTTTTTAAGTAGTCTTTTTTATAACTTAATTATAATTAAGTAATTATTACTTACTAACGATCCCTTTTATTACTTAGTTAATTTTTTAAAATTAGTAATCTCGTACTAAGAGCTAATATAAAAAAAAGCCCTTTATTAGCCCTCTAAAAGATTCTTTTCTTTTCTCCTTAAATCCTCGTCTTTTTAGCCTTTTTTTAAGCTAATAATAACTCGAGCGGGAGGTTATAAAACTATTTTAAAATAGCCGCCTTTTTTTTAAGTTAATCTCTAAGATCCGTAATACTCTTAACTTAATACTATTAGGACTTTTAAATCCCCTTTTCTCTTATTAAACCGTCCTTTATATTATATTTTTAAATAATACCCGAGGAGTAGTTAAGGGAGTTATAAAGAGGTTATTTAAATCATAAGCTTAAAGTTATACTTATAAAATCCTCGTAGTAATAGACTTTTTTATATATTATAAATTTCTTAACTTAATAACTCCTATAGGGTTATTTTTATTACTAAATAAAAATATTTACGTTTAAAAATCCCCTTTTTTAATTATATAGTACTTTTTTATATTATATTATTAAGCTCGTTCGTTATATTAATTAATTAGGTAAGTAGTTATTATATAAGTATTTCCTTTTACTAATTTAATTAATTAATTTTTAATTACGGGCTAGCTATAAAAAAGTCGTTTAATAAAAAAGCTACTTAAGGTAATAATAAAAGACTAGTTACTTAAGCAGTTTTATTAATTAACGTAATTTAATATAATAAACGTCGACCTCTCGTAAGTAATAAAAGGCTATAATTACTTAATTCCGTATAGTATTTAAAAATTGCCTCTTTTTTTATTTATTTTTATAAAATTATTTAATACGAATCTCTTATCCCGTTTAGTATTCAGAAGTCGTTTTTTTTACGTAATAAAATACTTTACTAATCTATAATAATAGAATTTAATTACTAATTAGTATTAGTATCCTTATTATAAAGTAATTAATTCGAACCGTAGTTAATAAAGAGATTAATTAAATTATATAAATATTTACGTAGGTATAAAAAGGAGGTTCTAATTATAAGTTAGGCTAGCTACGATAATTATAAATAGGGCCCCTAATTAGCCCCTGCGTAGTTAGCTATATGCCGCGGTCGAATTAGACTTCTAATCCGACATAGGTCCTTAAAAAGAGTCTTATGCGAGCTCGCGTTCGATATTAATTAACGCGAGACTCATCCAGGTATGTCGTGGTTTCTTGCTCGGCGAACCACAGGGTCGAATGGCATCTCGGTTTCTAGGCATGCATAAATGTCGCACGACCATTTGCACGGACTCAATTGAGCCTCGGCTTGTTATGCGGAGGTGTTACATGGTGAGGGAGCTATCCTGAACCTAAGTGGACGTTGCAATTGCGGGGAAGTATCAGACGGAGAGCGGTTATTGCCCGCCGGCTTTGCTGTCCATCCGTCGATCCGAAGGATATAGGGCAGAGGATGTTCGGCGAATAGCATCAGGCGACTGGCCTAAAACCTCTCCTTTGACGATTTTGGACAGCTTCAGTGACAATGTCTTCCTCGACTGCCCAGTCCGCGTTATCTGGGAAGCTTATCGAGCTGTTCCAAAACTACAAAACGCCAGGCATCCTGAAGTTAGTCTTCCGGCGTGGGTGGCCGAGATTCGTTCTGGCCTTGCTGCTCGGTATAGCAACCCTTCGAAAGACCAATGGTCTCCTGAGTCAAGCGACTCTTAACAACTTCACTCAAGATAACTACGACTGGCGAAGGGAGCTCGTCGTAGTCACCGGTGGATCTGGAGGCCTTGGAGACAAGCTGGTGCGCAAGCTGGCCAAGAATTGTATCAAAGTCATAAGTCTCGATATTGTTCCGCCGAGAACTCCGCTACGTAAGTCTGGCCTGCGTTCTTGAACTATCTCTCATGAGTATTTCCGCTAAAGCTGCAGTCAGCGTCGAACGCGTACTTCTACGAAGTGGACATCACATCAAGCAAGTCGATCAAGGAGGTCGCAAGCCAAATCCGTCAAGATCACGGTGACCCTACGGTATTGGTGAACAATGCAGGCGTCATGAAGATAGCCTCGATTCTAGACGAGACCGAGGAACAAATTCGTCACGTTTTTGACGTCAACATCATTGCCAGCTTCCTCCTGATCAAAGAATTCTTACCCTCGATGATCCACAACAACCATGGCCATGTCGTCACAGTCGCAAGTATGGCGAGCTTTGTGACGGGCGTACACAACGTGGACTACTCATGTTCCAAGATGGGCGCTCTGGGACTTTATGAAGGATTGGCTCAGGAGATTAGACATCGGTATAAAGTACCGAGAGTGCGCACAAGGTTAGTAATCACAAGAATAACAAGCTAGTGTCGGATTAAAAGTTTAATTTGACCGCGGCGTACGGCCGACTGCGCAGGGGCTAATTAGGGGCCCTATTTACGATTATTATAGCTAGCCTAACTTATAATTAAAACCTCCTTTTTATACTTACGTAAATATTTATATAGTTTAATTAATCTCTTTATTAACTATAGTTCGAACTAACTACTTTATAATAAGGATACTAATACTAATTAGTAATTAAATTTTATTATTATAGATTAATAAAGTATCTTATTATATAAAAAAAATAACTTTTTAATACCGTACGGGATAAGAGATTTATATTAATTAACTTTATAAAAATAAATAAAAAAAGAGGCAATTCTTAAATACTATACGAAATTAAATAATCGTAGCCCTTTATTACTTACGAGAGGTCGACGTTTATTATATTAAACTACGTTAATTAATAAAATTACTTAAGTAACTAGCTTTTTACTATTACCCTAAGTAGCTTTTTTATTAAATAACCTTTTTATAGCCGGCTTATAATTAGAAATTAACTAGTTAAATTAGTAAAAAGAAATATTTACGTAATAACTACTTATTTAATTAATTAGTATAACGAACGAGTTAAATAGTATAATATAAAAGAGTACCGCGCGATTAAAAAAGGGGATCTTTAAATATAAATATTCTTATTTAGTAATAAAGGTAATTTTATAAGAGTTATTAAGCTAAGAGATTTATAATATATAAAAAAGTTTATTATTATAAAGATTTTATAAATACGACCTTAAGCCTATAATCTAAATAACCTCTTCGTAACTCCCTTAATTATCCCCTAAGTATTATTTAAAAATAAAATATAAGGAACGGTTTAATAAAAAAAGAGGGGATTTAAAAGTCTTAATAATATCGAGTTAAGAGTATTACGGATTTTAGAAATTAATTTAAAAAGAAAGCGGCTATCTTAAAATAGTTCTACGACCTCTTATTAAAGTTATTATTAACTTAAAAAAAGGCTAAAAAAACGAGGATTTAAATAAAAAAAAATCTTTTAAAGGGCTACTAAAAGGCTTCTTTTTATATTAGCTCTTAGTACGAGATTACTAATTTTAAAAAATTAACTAAATAATAAAAGGGATCGCTAGTAAATAATAATTACTTAACTATAATTAAGCTACGAAAAAGACTACTTAAAAAATATAAAATAGGGTACTAAGAGGCTATAAAAAATAAGATCTCTAAGGTATTTAACCCTATTATATACGAGTAATAAATAAGTATTTTTAATAAGTCCTTAAAATTTACGATTTTATAAAAAAGAGGGCTTAATTTCGTTAATTATACTTAACGGCCTATACGGTTTTTAATAACTTATATAGCTCTTTTACGAGCTACTTAGCGTTTATTTTTAACTATTTTTATAAAATATTACCCTAGAGGAGGTAAGTTAGGGAAAGAAGCTATTTAAAAATTATAAAGAGTACGAGGCTTAAAAAGCTAGAAATATATAAAATAATAGAAATCGGTAACTAATAAAGATCCCGAGACTAATTACTATATCTTTTTATAATAATATAAACGTTTACTATTATTATTATTAAAAAGAATTATTAAAACCTACTTTTTTATATTAAATAAAAAGAAGGATCTTAGTAAGTATAATAGCTAGCGATTTAAAAAAAATAGTAATAATTATTAAAAATAATAAAAACGAGAGTAGTAGTAAGACGGTAAAAAGAAATAGGAATTTCTTAGACCCTAATAAATTCGTTGAGTAGTAAAAGTACGGATTTATTATAATTAATACGTAAATTAAATATATCCCCGTTAAAATTAAATATATTAATAACCGCTAATATAAATATAAGTTAGAGTATAATTTTTAGTAAGTTAGGGTAAAAAAGAAGAGGATAAAACCCGATCTTAAATAAAATCCTAATTCTTTATAAGTAAGTAAATATTAACTCGGATTATTAAGGGACGTAAATATATAAAATCGTAAATTAGCCTAATAGCGAGTAAATTAACGTAGTATTAATCTATTTAATTAAGGTTTATAAAAAAAAGGGGTTATAGGGGTAACCCCTATTTTACGAAATCGTAAACGACCTTAGTTACTAACTAAATAAATAGTTTGCGAGCGTAAGCTTAGGAATTACGAAAGTAGTTAATAAATTTTTTTATAAGCGAGGGGTATTATTAGCGTAATTATAATCGTAAGAGCTATATAAAATATTAATAATAATAATTATAAAAGAGGAATTCGTACTATAAAACTAAGTATAGGTTAATAAAGCGTATAATCGCTTTAACGAATTTAAAAAAAGGGTAAATAACTTAGATTTTCTCCCTATAATTACTAACGGAAATTTATTATTATAAAAGGATATACCGAGGTAAAATATAGTACTAAAAGTACGATAATTAATAATTCTACCTATTTTAATTTATAACTTATTACCGTTACTAATACGAAATTCGGTACCGATTAGTTAATAAAAAAAGAGGTAGACGACCCGAAATTATTAATAATACGTAGCGACGTAGGGATTATATATAAATATTAAAAATCTAATAATAAATATAAAGTAATTTATAGACTTTAAAAAGATCTTTTTAAAAGAGAAATTATATTCTAGGGGGAAGTATAAGGTCTTATAAAAAACCCTAACGATATTTTACGATTATTATGAAAAAGTTAGAATTAGGGAATACTAATACTATTTAGTAATTAATATCGTACTCGTAAGTAAAGCCTCTAATTATTATTACGAAGCGGTACGTAATCTCGATTAAAACGACTTTTTTAGTATAATTAACGTAATCCGAAGCCGCTTTAAGACCTATAATAGGTACTTAGAGCTCCTATTTAAGCTACGAGCGATTTTTTTTATATTTATAGCTAGGATAATAGAGGGTAAATTACGAGTAGAGATTTTTAAAGAGCTTATTAATCGAATTAATAAGCTAGTAAAAACCTAGCTAAATAAGGGGATAAATAAGCGGAAAGTCGGATATTTTTATATTATAGTTTAGTATATACTAGAGGTAAAAATAACCCTATACTAAGTACTTAAAGACTACGAGACGCTTTACTTAAAGCTAAGATCTAGTTTTAATATTAAGGCGAGAATACTATATTAAACCTACTTCTAGGTATATAACGGCCCTTATTAATAATATTAAGTCGATTAAATATATAATCAAAAAAGAAAAGAGGCTAGATATAGTAATCGCTAATAAAGAGGCCTAAATTCGTTAAATAAGTAAAGATTTAACTTACGAATAGGGTAATAAAAAAGGTAATATTATATTTATAAAAAGGATAGATATTAGTTAAATAACTATTCTAAAGAAGAGCGTATTAAATTATATAAATAATACAAAAAGTCGAGAGTAGTAAATAGTAAAACTAGCCCTTATTAATTTAACTAATTCTTTATTATATATAAAAATAAATCCGGGGGTACAGAACTTAGTAATAATAACTAAAGTAGCGGCTTAAAGTATATACCCCTTATAAAAAATTTAAAAAATAAGGAAGATCTTACCCCCTATACTAACGAATTAGATTATAACGAAATTAACGATATTAATTACTCTTTTTTTACCCCGTTAGTTTTTAAAGGATATACGAGGCTAAACGAATAAAGGGTAGTAAAAGCTCTTAATAAGTAAGCTTTTATTTATAAATAATAAGAGAAGGTTTTTTAAATAATAAATACGGAAGAGGCTAAAAGGGCGAATTTAATAAGGCCGAAGCCTATTCTCTTAATAATTAAGGAGAAGACGCTATTTCTCTCGATATTTAAAAAAAAAGAATATAGTACTAAGTAAATCTAGGGGTAGCTAAAGGGGTCCTTTTTATATTACTTAGATCCCTTAAATACTAAGCTTATATAAGTATTTTATATAAGTAAAAAGTACGGCCTAGACGATTTTTATAGGATTATTTTAAATACTAAAGTATTATAATAGTTAATTAAAAAAAAAGGGTAATTCTAAGCACTATAAAAGATCGTATTAATAATGCTTAATACGTTAACGGCGGGTATTATAAGGATTAGTTTTAGCCTAGGTAAAGAAATCGCTACCCTAGGTATAATAAAAATAGAAACGTACTTTAGAACGATAACTTTTTATATTTTACTTATTAATACCCTATTTCTCTTATATTTAAAAGATATAGATCGATTAGGTATTATATTTAATAATACGAGGAATAAAATCTTTAGTAATAAGTACTTCGAAATAATCGAACGATAATAGGGGTATACGTTTATAAAGTTTATTAATAATACGAAGTTAATTAATTACTTAATAGAAAGTAAGCTTAGAAGATTATACTAAAGATTCGGGTACTCGTTAGTTACGAAGCTATATAACCTTTTAAAGTAATTAAGTAATAATAATATTAAAATAGGGGCGCTAAAATAGTTAACGAAAGTATATTATTAATACTAGATAAATGCGCAGAGCTTACGTAAATTTAAGTTTAAATTACGTAATAAGCTTAATTTTAACTAGGAAATCGTCGTTAATATTTTTTATATAAATAGTTAGCTAGTATTATATATAATTAACGTAGCTATATTCTTCTAAGTAGGGCAATTCCTCCGGGATTTATAAATAAAAATAGTATAGGTAGCCCTATAAAAAAGCTAGATTAATATATACTAAGGACCGCTAGACGGTATTAAAACTAATGCTAATACTAGCTTTAAGTTAGTAAAATTTAAAAATAATATAACGGCCTATAGTAACTAGCTAAAAGTTATACTCGTTAAAGCGTACTATAGTATTAGAAAGGTAAAAAGGGCATATTAGTAATTAAAAAGGGCGTTTAGAATTATTAAAAAGGAAAATCCGGATTTTACTAACGACGAATACCTTTAAATAGTACTTAAATACTATAATAATACTATAGGGCCTAACGGACTTATATTAACGTTATTAGTATTTAGAGTATATTTAAGAACGACCTTAGCCTCGCTACCGTTACTAAGCATAAGTTAACGAGCCTAAATAGTTAAAAAAGTAATACGGGTATTACGTAAAGTAAGTATAAAAAAGTAAGTTAATAAGATAATTACTACGTATAATAGGCCCGATATAAGGGATAATTTAGATATATTACTAAATTTAGATATATAAGTATAGCGCGAAATTACTTAATAATAAGCTAGGCTATATAAGTTAATTTCTATTAACGAGCGCTCTTATATAGTTACGAGAGATTATAACTAGCTATTTAAAGTATTAATTATAATAGTTAGACCGTACTATATAAATCTTAATAAGGTAATTTCTAACTTATAAGAAAAAAAAGAGCTAAGGGAAACTATATAACCCGTAGTAAAGGTATAAGAAATTATCCTTAACGAAATCGTCGTAGTAATATTAATAAACGACGAGGAAGAGGAAATTGCTAAAAGAGTATTAATACTACTAACGAGACGTTATAAAAGATTATAATAATAAGCCCTAACGTAATAATTTATTACTAGCGACGAGGTAATTAATACTTTTTATATAATAAAAGAGAAAGCCGATTTCGAGCTAGCGGTTAAATTACGTAAAAAAAGTATAATTATAATTATTAAAAAGCCGTATAAGGGATTAGATCTTATCGAAGTAGATACTTTTTACGATCGAGGGGTCTATTAATTTATTTTATATAACTTAGAAAAATATATAAACCTTTATATATTTAAATTACGAATAGTTCGTAAGATTAAAGAGAAAGGAATACCCTAGTTATATAAGAAATTTAAATACGTAATTTAGGGGTATAGTAACGTTAAAAAGGCGACGCTACTTATATAATCGCTTACTATATAGTGCTATAGCTAACGATTAATAATAGTACTAATAGTATTATTACGGAAGAAGGGATATAAGATTTAGAGCCGTAATATTACCTAGGCTGATACTTAATCGGCTATAGGGCTTATAAGGAAAATCCTAGCCTATTTATTAAAAGAAATAGTTAGTAAGTACTTAAAAAGTATAATTATTAAAGTACTTAAGCTACTATATAGGCTCGTAAAATCGGGTACTTATTAATAAGCTACTTATTACGATTTTTATATTAATTAATTATTAATAATTATTTTTATATACGACCTGTACTTATTAATTACGGAGTACGAAAGTAACTAATTTAGGATCGTTAGAATATAGACTAACGATATATTAGGCCTATTTAATATTAATTTTATAAAAAAGGAGGATAAGGAGCTTTAAAAAGCGGGCTTTATAACAAAGCTAAAAGAAGTCTTTATAATAAATACCCCCTTAGTATTTAATAGCGGGATTTTTATAATTAAAAGGGAAACCGTCGTTTTTTAGTAAAAGGGATAGAGTAAGAAAATTAACCTCGTTAATCCGAACGTAACTAATATTAAAAAGTAATATAAAGCTAAGCTCGCGCGAGGGGTATATATTATAAGTATTTATTAACTTAAAGCGATTTTTAATTACGTTAAAGTAGCGTAAGTTATAAATCTAACTAAACGAAACGTCGAGGTACTTAATAAGTAGCTTAAGTAGTAATAGATAAATCTCGATCGAGGTCTCGTTTATTACCTAATCGACTTTATAATTAGTAAGCTTTACGTTTTTATTAATAGGTTATTTATAAATAATAACGACCTTATTTTATAATTAGGGTATATTATTATCCTTGTTAATAAGAGTATAGGTAAGAGCGAATTTATTATATATAGTAATATAATTTATTACTTATTAATTAAAAATAAGTAAGTAACGAGAAGTATATTAGTATTAGAGGTTTATAGTATAGTTAACGACGTTAACCTCTCTTATATAATTTTAATAACGCTAAAGAAGATTACCGATCGAATTAGCTTTTTACTTATTTTAATAGTTATTTATACTAATTTTTATTTATTATACGAATACCTCGTTAAATTAGGAATAACGAAGGAAAAGAGGTTTATAATTAATATTATAGCCTTTAGGTAATCGTATAAAAAGCGCGAGATATTTAAGATTTATTAGATTAATAATAAAAATAACTTTATAAACGCTTTTATAAAAGTAGTACTAAATAAGGGATTAGAGTAATTCGTAAGTAGTAAAAAAGTTATTATATAAATAGAGGGATAGGTTATATAAAAAGAATAGAGAAAAGGGGGAAAAAGAGACGACTTAATAAACGGGCCTAAGGTCGAATTATATTTCTAACTATAGTAGTTAAATTAATAAAAAAAAGAGAAAGTTAGTATTAAATTAAAAGTTTAATTTAACCGCGGTATATAGCCGACTGCGTAGGGGCTAATTAGGGGCCCTATTTATAATTATTATAGCTAGTCTAACTTATAATTAGAACCTCCTTTTTATACTTACGTAGATATTTATATAGTTTAATTAATCTCTTCGTTAACTACGGTTCGAACTAACTACCCTATAATAGGGATACTAATAGCTAGCAAGCTGTAAAAGGCTGATTTGAGCACGTAAATAGTATTATTCATCCGACCTATATAAGGACAGCTTTGATCGAAAAGGTGCACAGCTCGGGCCCCTTCAAATCAAAGATACTTGAGCCGGAACCAGTTGTGGATGCCATCTTCAAGCAGATTGTGTCTGGCCGTAGCGGCCATGTTTACTTGCCAGGGGAATACGCCAGAGCGACGGCGATACGCGCTTGGCCTTATTGGCTTCAGGAAAGTCTCAGAAATGCGCAGAAGGAAACACTGTTACATTAACCCCAAGGAACGGAACTTGAGCTTGTGCAAAGGCTTCAACGGTGGAATTCGCAAGAACAAATTGTCCCACAATCCATCAGCTTGCCAGCATTGACCATGAGGAGTTGAAACCAATTACTTGAATTAATCACTAGTTTTTTTTACTAATAATCCTGCAAAGATATTATTCCAGGTATCCAAATGATATGTAGCTCTGGCTGACTGTAAGGTATCACGTTTCGTGAGCCACGTCAATGACTTCCATCTTGTGCAGATGTCTCATTTCGCAACTGCACAGTCGTCTTGTACAACTTGAACTTCCTCGCTGGGACGCCCTTTGCAAACATTTCGTCAAGCTCTTCGTAGGAGCGACCGCCAGTCTCAGGCTGGAAGAGCCAAAGATATGCCAGGGAAAAGAGACACAAGCCACCGAAGATGAAGGCAATCTTGGCGCCGAGGTTGGCCTTGTCCGGGTTGAACATGTACGGGATAAGGAATTGCCACATAACGTTGATGGAGTTTTGCGATGCATATCCGATGGCGACGGTCTTAGCTCTCAGACGAGAAGTCGACACTTCGGCAAGCAGAGAAAAGGCGGTTGATCCGATGGAGACGTTATACCACCAGCTGTAGATGAGAATGAACGCGACGGTTCCTTTGATCATGGGCTGGCTGGTGCCCGTTCCCAATCCGCCTGTAATCAAGAGGAAGACTGTGAGAATGGCCAAACCGTAGAACGTAAGATTTCTTCGGCCGACTTTGTCAATCACAGCGGCGGCCATCAAGTTGCCAACAATTGACAGAACGGGCTGAGCAATCTGAAGCTGGTAGCTCATCGAAGTAGAATAACCGGCGAGCTGAAGATAGTCTAAAGAGCGAATTATTAGTATCGTTGCTTTAATGAGGAATGATGCCTCGATTATAGAGTTGTGAAAAGGCGGGATACTGACAAGTGAAATAGCTGGCAACAAAGGCGATTCCGCTGAAGCTCTGAATGCATAGAGGCATGATGCTGATGATGGTTCTCCTCAAGTTTGACTTCTTGAAGCACTCCAGGTAGGTGACACCGTCTGTTTCGGCTTTCACTTCATCCAATGTACGCTCAATAAGAGCGAGTTTCGCTCTGCCCTCATTACCAGAGTATCCAAGTCTTCCAAGACTCTTAAGGGCTTCGTCCTTCTTCCCCTTGGATACTAGCCACCACGGAGACCTAAGGTAGGTTAGTCAATTCAGAGATGTATGGTCTGCGCAAAGGATTAGGAACGTACTCAGGCATGAACGGCCAAAGAATTGCTGAAACTCCAGCAAAGCCGAATTGGCAGCAGAAAACGGTACGGTAGGCCCAGCGAGACTCGACGGTGCCAGTGTAGTTGATAACAATGAAAGCAACGAGAGGACCAATTCCGTAGGCAACACCAACTCCGCAAGTGAAGATACCGCGGAGAGCTAGCGGTGTAATTTCTCCAATGTAGCTTACCATGATAGTGCCAACAGCACCAACCATGAAACCATTTAGGAGCTTTCCGGCAAAGAAGACTGGGTTGGTCGTTGCGATGAACTCAATGGCGACGGCAATGAAAGAGATGACGAGGGCGAGGGCCAGTACTTTCTTTCGGCCAATGTAATCAGCGAGCTCGGCGGAGGCAATCGACGAAATCACGGCACTGCAGGATGAAGTTAGTATTACTTGCATAATACCGTAATCGTCAAGTCTCAGGCTTACGTGGCGATAGGTGCACCGCTAAAGGCAGACTGCCAGATAGCTGGAAGGACATAGTCTCCGTTGAATTCGTAACCAAAGTCCTTGCGAAATTCGGGAATCCCCACAACCGCACCTGCAGCCTGAACGTCGAAGCTGAGTAGGATGATAGTCCAGCAGGCGTAAACACACCAAGCACATGCCCATGGGTAACGGACAAACGACTTCCAGATGCCCATCTCATGGTCTTCAAAGTCGGCAGCAAGTGCTAGCTGAGAGTCGGCACTGACTTCGAGGTGTTTGGCATCATGTTGGGAGTCAACCTTTTCGGCTGCATAGCCGTCGTCGTAATTCGCCATGACGCAGGATTATTGTCTCATAGATGGTGAGTCAAAGAGCGAAAAGAGAGTGGTGATTCAACCTTGTTCAGAGGCCGGTGCCGGTGTGGGTTACTGTAAACAGATATGAGGGTTGTTGGGGACTTTTAATACATGATTCGAAATCATCAAGCAACCGCACGAAGAGACTTTACCCCAGGATCATGACGAACACAGTTTTCCTGGGGTTTGGGGGCGCTTGTGGAGAAGGGGCCCAACGGCGCGGTTCCTGAAAACCGTTCGACCGACATTTACCATGACAATGTCCCCGTGGGGATCGATTTATGCGGAGGTGGTACTGGGTAAGGTTCATCCAAGAAAACCACATTGCTTGACTTGGGGTTCTAAGGCTCTGGGTTCCTCTTTGGTGCTAGGTCGTCATCCGTGAGGGGTTCGCCGGTGGTTCGCATTGCCTATTCCGGATGGTCCAAACTGGTTTGAATCAGGTGTCAGTTAGCTTCCCCGTAATTCTTCACACGAATCCTTGGCCCTTCCTCTCGGCAAATATCTCACGCGAGCCTCGAGCTACCTATTTAGAGGAAGTCGAGCGGTTGAATAGAGTGCGTTTTCCAGCTGGCATCGGGCTTTAGAGTTTGGGTCAATAATACCTTAGCTGGCTTCGGTAATCTTACCCGTTCGCAACCTGTTGAGAACGACCTTAAGAGACGACAACATCCAAACATCAGGCTGCGATCGTCTGACCAGGTCGGAAGCCGAGTTCCGAGTTCAACATCAAGTATTACCTCTGGCCCAAGACCGACTACAACCGAGCGCCTTTACCTATCCTTCATGGCATCATCAACGACTCGAGGTGCAGCAGCCCTCAATGCATTTCCGTCAAAACCGCGTGTCTTCATTCTGACCGATATTACCAACGAACCTGATGATGCAGAGTCCTTCTGCAGATATCTCACATATTCCAATCAATTTCGCACAGAAGGGGTCGTTGCCGTCACTTCAACATGGCTCAAGAACAAGGTCGCGCCGCAGAATCTCCATGAGATTGTCAATGCATACGAGAAAGTAGTTGATAACCTCAACGCCCATGCCCCCACAGACTCCCCGTACCCGTCGGCGCAGAGCGTGAGAGACCTGATCAAGTCTGGTCCTCCAGTAAGTAATATTCGCCTCAGAAATCGGCATATGGTTTTCTGACAGAGCGATTCCTCAGGTTTATGGTATGGAAGCAGTCGGTGACGATATACCGCTTAGTGAAGGAGGTGAACTTCTTCTCGAGCGATTGACGGCTCCCGTAGAAGACCCTCTCTGGGTTCTCGTCTGGGGCGGCGTCAATGTGCTTGCCCAAGTCCTCAACAAGATCCGTGACCGGCCGGATGCAGCTAAACTGCGACAGAAGCTGCGTGTCTACACGATTTCTGATCAAGATGATTGCGGAGGCTGGATCCGCCAACAGTATCCTGAAATCTTCTACATTTGCTCCGTTCACGGCTGGAACCAATACCAAGCTGCCGCTTGGACTGGTATTTCGGCTCCTTGCTCTGGCGATGTGGGTGGTCCCGACGACTCGAAGGTGACTCACGAATGGGTCAAACAAAACGTTCAGATTGGTCCTTTGGGCGCCGCGTACCCAGATTTTGAGTTTATCATCGAGGGGGACACGCCCACGTTCCTTTATCTCATTCAAAATGGTTTGGGCGTTCCAGAAGAGCCTCTGTATGGATCTTGGGGTGGCCGCTATATCCCGGTGAACGTGAGCTCAAAGGGGCTTTCTTCTAGGGGTCATTTTGCAGACGCAATCGACACTGTGACAGGTGTAGATGGCAAGCCGCACAGGTCCAATCAGGCGACCATCTGGAGGTGGAGAAATGCTTTCCAGGACGACTTTGCCGCACGTATGCAGTGGACTTTGACGTCCGATTTCAGCAAGGTCAACCATCATCCCGTCGCGGTTGTCAATGGCGATTCCGACCTGACGCCCATTCATATCGAAGCCGATGCCGGAGGCGTGGTTACTTTCGATGCGTCGGAGAGTTACGACCCTGATGGTGACCAACTCAGCTTTAAGTGGTATCAGTACCGCGAGCCAAGCTCACTACAGACGTATCACGGACTGGAGGTGTCTGACATTGAGATCAAGGCTCTCAACGATTGGGGAAGTAAGGTGGAGGTTAAGATTGCGCCGGCAGAGAAGTCTTGCATTGTGGTCAGAGAAAAGATTCCCCTGGAGCGAGGCCTGCCGCTGCACTTGATACTGGAAGTCACGGACAGCGGCTCGCCTGCTTTGACGAGCTACCGCAGGGTGATATTACAGCCTATCGATAGAGACTTCGCAAATAGAAAGTAGACAATTGGGATCTGTAGTCTAACAAAATGCAGAATTATCAAATCCAAGAATTTTTGGATAATCAGTGGCTTTGCAGTCTTCAAATGTGACCTAATGCATCAGCCATAGACGCTCTTCGGGAGTAAAGCATGTGTATCTCTGCGGCGGGAGCATGGGTCACAAGAGGACCATTTGGTGACCGGAAGGTTGCTGTCACTAGCAATATGTTGAACTAAAGAATGAAATCTAGTCAATTCTGTTCGTAATCATCATGTGATCATATACCCATCTATCCGGGTAAGCAAAACCGGGGCCCGATCGGTGTAAGGCCGGCTTACTCCGGCCGGCGACTGTGCCGCAAAGGTGCCAATGTGCCGGATCGGGGCCCACATTCTCCGCAAGTCCGCCTACGGTATTCGGGCTCCGCCGGCTTTCAGAAGCTAAGTTTCAGCCAACCCCGCTTGAGTCTAGGCTTAAATTACGTCTTCGCCCTTGCTCCCTCCTGAACGGCGGCGTCGGGTGAACTATTTCACTATCTAAGCAACCTCAACAGCTTGGCATTTGGTAGTTCTCTCCATCTTCACACTGCTAGATCCCCATCACTGAAATTCACCTATCGAAACATCACCATAATGGTGCGCTTCGCCGCTAAGGATATTCCTGACCTCACAGGCAAGATCATCCTCGTTACTGGAGGCAATATCGGCCTCGGCAGGGAAACAATCACCCAGCTCAGCAAGCACAAGCCAGCCCACATCTATCTCGGAGCTAGAAATGAGTCCAAAGCTTTGGCCGCAATTGAGGACATCAAGAAGACAGTGCCAGACGCGGCCCCCATCTCGTTCCTGGAGATCGACCTGACGTCACTTGAGAGCGTCAAGCGTGCTGCTAAGGAATTCCAGTCGAAGTCGCAGCTCCTTCACATCCTCATGAACAATGCCGGCATCATGGCCTGGCCGCCCGGTGTAACAAAGGAGGGCTACGAGATCCAGTTCGGCACGAACCATATGGGACATGCTCTTCTCACCAAGCTCCTCCTGCCGACGCTGCAGCACACCGCCAAGGTCGGCCCCGATAAGGACGTGCGCATCATCTCCCTCTCCTCGGCGGCCGAGAACTGGGTTCCGAGCAACCTCTACAACTTTGACGACTTCAAGACCGACATGGCCTCCACGGGCACCTGGGCGCGTTACGGCGCGTCCAAGGTGGCAAACATTCATCACTCCAAGGCCCTTGCTAAGCGATACCCTGAGATCCGCTGCATCTCAATCCACCCAGGTGCTGTCAATACGAATCTCGTCAGCGGCCCAATCGCCAGCTACCCTCTCGTGAAGCCAATCGCAGGCATCGTCACCTGGCTTGTGTCAACGCCCGTATCGAAGGGTGCGCTGAACCAGCTGTGGGCCTCGGTCAGTCCGGATGCCGAGACCGGTGTGTTCTACTGGCCTGTGGGTGTGAAAGGCAAAGACTCTAAGAACGCACTGAATGAAGAGCTCGCAGAGAGCTTGTGGAAATGGACGGAGAAAGAGCTAGAGCCCTATGTTTGAGGTAGTGTCGCCACCAAGGCATGTGAACTCAATTTGAGCAACGCCGTCACGGGAATTTCTGTAAGATTGTATCCATTCAAGTCCATATGAAACACATAATGTCATTGTAACAATTGGTCGTAATTTGACTTGTCATGTTTTGACGACCTTGTTCATGCTTCAGTCCGCCACTCTGCGGGGTCTTTTCGAACCGTACTTACCGCTGGAAATGTTGATCACACACGATCGTCTTGATAGCCTACAGCTGATACTAGCAGTGCGAACACACCGTTCTATCCATAGGACTGGAAGGACATGCCGGAGCGTAACTCAAATCAGAGCATTGGATCCTAATATGGAATAGGGATGTGAGGCTGTCGGCACTATCGAAGGCCGCAGACGACCCCTGTTGGGCCCCAGTCCCAGAACCACTGGCGCGGTGCTGCTTGTTGGAGTCCAGACCTTCGACAACCCACTTACCGGGGTCCCCAATTGGCTTGATGATCGTCCGGAAACCTCTTGCCCTAGGATTGATTCGTGGACTTGCCGCAGAGATATCCAAATTGGGTTTGCTCAGCTCTCCTAAAGATGGACAAGTTGAGCCTCGGCCGCTCAAATAGGAGCGCAGGTAATCGCCACGCCCGCAATCGGTATCTGTCACTAGCACAATTTTGCCAGCGGTTACATACTTTAGCTGCTTCTCGGTCGAATGGTGTCACTGCACTGGTCCACGGCCGAGATCTGATTATCATTGTGGGAACCGTCGAGTCCCAAATGGGGAACGAGCTGATGTTCAGCTCAAACTTCGAGGCCCTAGACCGTGGTCCATCGTCAGCATGGAAGGTGAAAACGGTCATTCAGCGGCGCTTGAGGACTGCGACGCGATCACAAGATATATCTGTAGCTTCTATTCCCTGGTCGTACCTCGTCTAGAGAATTGATATAAAATCAAAGGGAAGTCCTTTCACGAGATATATCTAATAATCTCCTTATCAACACAGTCCTGGCATCACTTATTCTCAACAATGGCCGATCAGCAAGAGCCCATCTTCACGCCAGCCAGCGGCTATGAGTCGTTTATTTACATTTACAACAAAACCAAAGTCGATTTTGCACTTGACCGGTCGAAAGCCATTCTAGGTTCTTGGGCCAAGGGATGCCCTCCAAACACAATCAAAGCCGGAGCTGAAGCCTTGATTCAACTGAACGACAGCTTTGGTATGTAACAAGACTCTATTCTGGCTACAGGCAATGATTGAGAGCTGATAATGCAATGTAGGATTCTCGGGCAGCCAGGGAGAGGTCGTGTACGAGCTGTACCACCCTTCTGATCCTGACAATGCCCTCTCATTCAAAGTAGAGTTCTGTGATCCTTATGGCAGATGGAACGACAACTATTTGCGGACGAAGTCGAGCAATCCCAAGTTGGTATCTTGCCAAGTGCTGGACTACAACCTCACCGGCCACCCCTTTACAGGTACTATTCTAGTCTCCGGGTCCGCGCCGTCTCTCTCATTGTTAACAAACTTTTCAGGCCATGTCGAGGTCTACTTGGCCGAGAATTCGGCAAACGAAATGTTTGATGACACCAACTCATCCGACGAGATCAACAGTGACGTTCACGCAGCCTTCGAAATTGGATTCAATGGCCCACTTGGTATCAAGATTCGAGACCCAGTTCATGAAGACATTGCCATTGCCGCCTTCATCGCATCCAGGATGCGCTTCCCTAAGGGAACCGAGTACAACAATCTCGACGCCACCCAATGGGAGTACATGCGTGGTCTTCTTTGGAGCGATGACCCGCTATGTCTGTTATTCGAAGACTCAAGAGAGAGCAACAGCGAGCTGGCACTGGGCGAAAAGTTTCTAGGAGACTTCTACGCCGGCTCTCCTAGCAGTCTCACGCAGAGGAGCCACTTTGGAGACTTGCAATTCTTCCACGCAATGGCCGCCCAATCGAATGAAGATCCGCACGAGACCAAGGCAAACATGCTTTCTTGGTTGGAAATCATCTACAAGCTCGCAATCGGTGTTCAGGATGTGAAGGAGACTGACAGCCTTGCTGGCCGATTCCCGACCCGTTTCTCCAGCTACTCTGATCCCTCTGGAGACGCAAGCCTGAGACAGCTATTCTTGGGCAGAACGCCTTCTTACCGGAAGGCAAACATATCCAAGCGTGCCTTTGGTCACTGTTTACATATGGTTCAAGATTCGTACGCGGTGGGGCACACACTGCGTCGCCTGTCCAACCAAGGAGATCTGGATGGCAGAGATAGCGAAGGTGAGAGCCCTACGAGCCACACCCTGATATCTCACGCTGACTTACCCGTCACAGGCTTCTTCAGGTTCAAGCCCGGCAAGTTTGCCAGACTAGGGCCTATCATCACCTTCCACACCTATTCTGGCCAATCCAAGCGCCATGCGCACTATGATGAGTCCAAGCAACCCCGAAGCCCCAGGGACCTCGACTCCTTTAACCACATCATTGGCGCCCGAGACGCCATCGACAATTCCATCAAGTTGATCAACTTTTATGCGCAGAAGACGAAGTGGGAGGATGGAGTGCGCGACTTCTTTGCCAACGAAGTGTTTGTGCTGGACTCGAATGCCACACTCAGCAACCCTCAAGTCGATGAGAGGTTCGGATCGCCAGACACGAGCAGTCAGTCGACTTTGGGGGCTGACAGGTTGGCTGATGAAGAGTATCAGATGGGTATGGAGAGGAAAATGGCAATGCTGGAGAGCGGCTTGGCATTTTCTGAGCGTGTTTCTCTTGAGCCCCGGTCCAGGTGCTTGGGTCAACTCTCACACCGATGCACAAACCCAATTTTGATGTTCTTAAAGTTGCTTGTTGCGTTCATTGCGATAGCTTGCGCAATCTTCTTGTTCAGGGGGTTCAGGTTGGCTTGAGCCATATCACTGAGGCCACTATGTAAAGGGCCAGGCTCACGATTTTCAATGTGTAACTAGCAGAACCTATTGATAACACATCAAAGACCTGAAGGACTTCGAGATGGTTCTTCTCCGTTTCGTTCCTAGTGTTGTGGGCTTCGCAACGATCTTAGAGACTCGGCAGCAATACTTGGTGACTAAGGTAGCATGCTTTTAGTAACTCGATGACTTTTCACGGCTCCCTTTTTGTCTTCACTTCGGGGAATAGCTCGTTTCAATTATCATGGTGTCTCTATGTCGCCACTCAGCAACAAATTCAGCTTGTTGTTATTGTTATATATCATAACGCGATTCAAGACCCATGGCCACAATTGCCTGCCTTGTGCGCAACAAGGTTTTCTCAACTGCCAGTGCCACGCTTCATCTTTCAAAGAAGCCAATTGCTTAGATTAGTTCGGGTTTATGATTGCCGTGGCTTCGCCTTCCCATGACACCTCAGGCGATTCCTCCCACCGGCAGGAAACAAAGTTTTTGAGGTAACTTATCCAAATTACAACTTCGTTTTGAGTGTTTGGTATGGGCATCTATTTCAATTGATGAGTCAACATCTAATCTTGGCTTACTCCGTAATTGTCTGAGTAGCCTGCGTGATTATGAATCTTTGGGCGGCGCAACTACTCCGTACAGAGAAATGATGGAAATGGGTCAAGTCCCTGGGAAGGCATTCCACAGCCACGGAGGAGATTCAACCATAAATACTGGCTCGCCACCTTATATTCATGCCAAACTATCCGTACAGACTAAGTTCGGAATACTGTCGAAATCGAAACTGTTCTGTGGAACAGGCCCTTTGCTCTTTGTAAGAATTCCTGCGCCCCATCTCGTACACTAGTACTCACACCATCTTTCCATAGCAAAATGAGATTTTCCTTGTTGCTCAGCATCTTAGCTCCACTTGCCAGCGCTGATGTCGGCACTGCTGGTTCTTGGTCCGTACCCTATTTACCAACCAGGTGTAACGGCAATAGCCGGGATCAATTCCCTCCCAAGGACTTATTCGTTTCTGTTGGTGACGGACTTTGGGACAATGGGGCGGCATGTGGAAGGCAGTATCTAGTGCGGTGTATCAGTTCGCTTCCGCGCGCCTGCAAATCGGGTACGATTCAGGTCAAAGTAGTTGACTTTTCCAACAACCCCGTCGGCAAAAAGTCAGCTGATGCTACCATGCATCTTTCAACCAAGGCATGGGCAGAAATAGTCGATACCTCAAAGGGTGCGAACAAGGTCAATATCGAGTTTCAGCAAGTCTAGTGGAAGGACGCGCAACTTTCTAGAGCCATAAGAAGACTCGGCAAATGGTCTAGGAAAGATTGCACTTTCGTGACGATGAAAGTACCGTCATTCTGTGATCGATAATTTCAACACAGCTTTAGCGACAGGCGGATATCAGTAGCTCGTGATTGGAAACATGAAAAGGCTTGATCCTCACGGAGTGGCTCGTCATATGCCACAGGCGATGCATCCACGTGTATTAATGCTACGGCCCAGCGCATAGCATCTTGCCTTCAGATCAGCAAACCACATCAGTCCATTTGTACCGAGACGAAATTGATGATAGAAAGAAGCAGGCGTGCCACATGAGTGCTCAGCAGGAGCAGCATTGTTATGAGAGACAGGTGACTACGACAGGATGCATGGATGTTGTCTTGGATGAGGATCCTGGCTCCGTCCATGCAATCAGCGAATGCTGTTGAAGGATTGGGCAGGCCGGGATTAGCATGCGGTACACCATATCTTCGCTGCGGAGATTGCAATGCACCCTTCGGCAATTGCTGTGATATACGTAGTGATATGCGAGTATCATGCTACCCTTCGAATCAGCACTAACAAAAGGCCTTTGGGAAGTCATAAAGCACTTGTGGCTAAAGTACTCGCCATCCGAAAATCGATGCCCTTTGACAACATTTACATGGATAAGGCCGGGGAAAAGGGCAGAAATTCAGGAACATTCACCAGTCTGTGGGGTCCGAGGAAACACGGCAGCGGGCCGTGGACTCGCTCTCGGACCTCCTCGTCGCAAACCGGATCGCCTCCAGTCGCATCTCGGTCTGGTAGGCAACAACTTGAGTGGTTGACAGTGGCCGCTACGGGTCACACCGACTAGGCACGTCGCTTTCGGAGCAGCGCGGCCGAATAGGGCTTCCAGCTCCGGGTGTGTGGGAGGCTAAAGACATGATTTGAGGCAACCATCTCTTACGGTCTATTCAGACTTTGCTCTAGAGATGGTCTCGAACAATGGTGATACTACTTATTTTTGATGGTTGGCTTCGTTGTACACTAGCTCGATGCTTTCCATCGGCATTTGCAAATGCTGTGTTCGGAGAAATAGGAAGCCTGACCAAGATGCACTAACAACCAGTAATAGCTCATAGTCATCCTTGTTATGTTTACGCGAGTTCAGACGATGCAACATTCGACACAACTGTTCCTGGCTCCGGATCATGATGGGGGCCAGCAGACCTCATGCCTAGACTGCCCCTGAAAGCCCAGCATTTGCGGTGTAACCTGGCCACGAGTTGCGGTCCACAGTCCGAGTCTCTGCGTTCTTCATTTGTACACTGTGATGACATGCCAACTGTTCCTATGTTTAGCTGCACGTTCGCGTCAGTCGTAAGTTGATGGGTCTTTAACTCTCCTTTCCTCGCGTGGCCAGCGGAAACGTTGACGAAATCGCGATGGGTGGAGAAATTGTTGATGGCCGTTGGAACAAATTTGGTTCTAGCGCGCCTTTGCGAGAACTCCTGTTGGACAAAACCCAGTTACCGCGTGCGTGCTTTGACGTGGCTGTGTACCTAGCTGTCATGGCCCCCTTGTGGATAGTGACGATCTCCTCTGCCCTTCGTTTGAATTAAGCCATGGGTACGCCGCAGAATCCATCCACAATAAGCCTCCCGATGTCTTGTTTCGGTCAATGATCGACCTGTCAAGTCGTCTCGCCCAGGGGCCTCGCCGGGACTCGAAAAGATGAGGCCCATTCAACTGCCAAGTTCCGAATCCTTCAAGCCAGGACCTCAAAGAGTCCGACCCTCCTTGCGACCTCTCCAGATTCGCTACCACCAATCGCTGGTCCCCGTTAAAATTGACTCGTGGAGGAGAACAAGATTTAGGGAGATGAATCGGAACCTTTAATTGTCAGGTGCCCCAAGCCGGATCCCGTCTGGATCCCGCGTTATCGTCTTTTCTGTCTTTCCACATTTGACTCGATTGCAAGATCGACGCAGGACGGATCATGATAGGACCAGGCGGCGATGCGCCCATGGCACTAGCCGTTCTTTGGGGCTTGACGGGTCTTGCTTTCTTCTTCGTGCTGCTGCGGTTGTATACTCGACTTGTCATCCTTCAAGCCTACGGCGTAGACGACCACTTCTTCAACCTTGCTTTCGTGAGTGCCATGGTTTACAGATAACCAAACACAGCTGCATCGCAGACCTTGGCTGACACTTTCATACTCAGTTCCTCTTCGTCGCCTACGATGTCATGCTCACAATCTCCTCCTTCTACGGCTTTGGCAGGAATATCCTAGAACTTGAGATGGACAACGTGCCAAAAGCGATTTTATACGAGGCAATCGGCAGCACAATCCTCGTATCCGCCATCGTCGTGTCCAAAGCCTCCCTAGCACTGTTCCTCCTCCGCCTTGTGAACACTCGCCTGCACCAGGTTCTTGTCATCGCCCCCGTCGTCATTTTGTTCCTCATCGCCTTGGCCTCGCTTCTCGTCTTCTGGTTCTCGTGTACGCCGATCAACTTCCTGTGGGACCGGCTGATCCCCGACGGAAGCTGCCCGATCGACCCCGGCCCCATATCGACGGCTGCGGGAGCTTGGAGCGTCGTCGTCGACTTTTGGTACGCCGTTACGCCATGGGCGTTATTGTGGAACGTTCAGATGCCGAAGAGAGAGAAGTTGCTCATCAATTTGAGCATGAGTCTGGGCGTCATGTGAGTGCTGCCCGCACTGTTGAAGGCATACACCTTCGACATCGGCAGGTTGGAGTGACTTGAAGCTAATGTACATGATAGCGCTGGCGCATGCGGCATTCTGAGAGCGCTGCAGCTCAAGAACCTGAGCAGTGTGAACTTTACCAGTAAGTCACCCTTACGTAGATCTCGGTCCTGCACTCCCTCCAGTCGCCCTCACGTACCATCATATATACTTATCGTTAATACGAACACCCAACAGAGGACACGGTTGCCTTGATAATATGGCATGCGGCAGAACTGGCAGTAACTCTCGTCTGCATTGGAATCCCCGTGTGCCGCCCCCTCTTCAAGGGCTGGCTCAGCAAGTGGTCATCCCGAAATGGCAGCAGGCCTGGGCCATACACCAGAGACATGACCGGATCCAACTTGGGGTTCGGTTTGAAGACGATCGGCGGCACCGACTACACCGTCAGGGTCGGGTTGAAGACGCCAGATTTGGACTTGGGAAGCCTCGCGGGTCGAAGCGGCGAGGGACGATTCGGGAGTGGCACGAGGTCTGCTGGAAAGGGCTTCGGCGACAACGAGAGCGTGGACTCAATACTGGGTCCGGATGATCGATACGGCCAGGGGCGGAACGTTGATATCGAAAGGTATTCCAGTGAAGAGGGGAAGGGGGGGAAGCAAAATATTCACGTCTGGGTGAAGTCGGAAGTGGTCGTCAAGTCGACAGCAAGAGACTAAGTAGATACACGAAACGTTGACCAGATGCAATTCGTTATGCGACTTTCACCTTCCCGTCTCAGGTTTTTACTTGCTCGATACACCTCCACTGGGCAATAGACACTCGTCCCCATCGACAACACGAGCATGTTTACGTCTCAACCTAGCGACTGACTACGGTTGTTTTTGTGACCATGATCCTCCCAGTCCGTGGGCCATCCAGACCCCCTCGCTCTTCGCCCGTACTGTCATCGGAGCTCCTTTCCGCATTGACCTGAGTCGTCGTGGTCCCCATATTGTAGCTATCCCGACCTGCTGCGGATTTCATGTGCCTCAACTCCCACGCCAGATGCTCTTCGCTTTCCGACATCTGCTTGAAGCCGTCGGATCGAGCGCTGTGTTTATTGTGTAGCCCAGCCGCGCTATTGCCAGTAGTATTGCCGCCAGTCGCATTCGAAGTCGCGCCGTTGCCGCGTCGTTGACTTTGTAGGCTGAGGCCCAGCACTCGACCAACCGTACGATCGAAGACGGGACGGAGCATTGGGCTAGATGCCACCATGACAGCGATACCGGCTTGCAAGACGCCGCTGACGCTGGCTATGGCGAAGCCTTTGGTGACGTTGATGAAGTCGATGTTGTAAGCATAGTAGAGTCGCACACAGGAGAAGACAACCGTACTATCGAGTATGACGAGATGATCAGCTCTTCTTCACGTACAGAGGAATTTTCTAGCCGCCTCATGTTTTTTAACGATCACTGTGAAGAAAAAGGATTGCCGGCCAAAGACTTACATAAAACCGGCGCAGAACACTCCATATAGGGCAATTTTGTGCGCTCGTCGAACCTGCAGCTGGGCAACAAACTTGATCGGAAGCCCGACAATAATGATATCAGTGATGATATCGAAGATTGCTACCGCAGAATACGCCGTGGTATGGTTGCCGCAGGTTCCTTGCACGCTCGGATCCCATGCCAACTGTACAGGCTGGCAGATGAGAAATCCTATCAGAGCCGTGTACAAAGCCCAGCATACCGACAGCGCCATGGCAATCCAGGCAAAGAGCCGGAACGCCGTCGAGTGACCAAAGAAGATGCGCTGGAGCATCCAAGTGATGCTGAGCTTGACGAAGCCCAAGGCCGCGGCGTAGAGGACTTGCGTGGCGAGCGATATTCGAAAGTAGTGGTACTTGTGTTCGTCGCTGAGGTTCCATATATCATGGCCTGCGCCACCTACAACTACAGCTTCGGTTCGTAATATCAAAGTCAGTGTCCGCGCTCTCATCGCGTACTTGAGCGTTGAAGGGAATCCCTACATACCCAGGATGAAGCATGCTGCCGTACCATAGAATAACAACTCAACACTAGTTAGCGCTGGAGGATTGTCTCAACGTGCCTGATAATTACCTGAGCTGTGAAGTAAAGATAGTCCTCGGTCAAGTAGGGAATCTTCGTGATCTTCCGGGCCCAGACGCGGAAGACGGTCCAGCATGTGGTCAAGCAGAGCATCACCGACGCCGTGGCAACGAGAGTGGCCCCTGACGACGTGAGAGGGGGAAACTTGTCAAGGATGATGGCTGGAGCCGGTGTTGTGCCACCAGCCTGACGAACTCTGAGGGTATTTGGGCTCTCCATGACTGACGGCAAAGAGAGGAAGATGGGAGGAAACAGCAAGATGTGGAAAGTCTGGCCTCAAAGGCACTTGGGGTTGGACTAGTAGGCTGGAGAGAATAGAAGTCTGTCAGGAACAGCCATCTTTCAAACTTGGACGAACAAAGGTGTGTGGTAAAGTCAACAATAACCGGGGAGAGGTATCCCAACTTTCCAAGTGACCTTGATTCTGATGAGCCCCTCCAACAACACGAGTGCTGCTCCAAAACGGAAATATCTGCGAGCGAATGCGACAAGCTTCTTCAACAGATTTCAAGGAGTTTTGATCCGCTGCCACATCTGCAGCGGTTTTCTTCAAGTCCAAGCTGCTGGATGTCGCATGGACTGCCGATGCTCACATCTTGCGGCGTCAGCGAAATCGAGATACCTGCCTTCTGGAACTATGGGCATATGGCCTAATTTGCTTGAGACATATCGGGTCTTCCTGTTTCCCGATGGAAAGCATGCAATCATCGCCATTCGATTGGTCCGCATAGCGCAAACGAGCTGCAGAATCTGGTGATAACCCTTGTCAAGAGAGCATGCAATTTGTGATTATCGTGTTGGAAGTTTGTTTGCTTCTCCCATGCTGCATGTCGTTGGTTGTTAGTTGCTACAGGCATCAAAGAACCAGGTTGGTGGATTATCACGCAGGATTCTGTGGGACTTGGATATGTCCATGGGTAGGCAGAGTCCGCGTTACTTGATACAGGAGAGACACGTCCGTAGCTGTGCGAGTATATCTCTTGAGTAATATTTGTTTCTCAAGTCCACAATATGCCGATTTTCTGTGATGTTCCCGCGTGATCATTGTCATCTAGCAGTATAACCCTCAAACGGCTTAACTCAGTCATTGCGTTGTGCATCACGTCCAGGAATTCTTATGCTGCCGAGAAAAGTCTGCAAAGGTTGTGCAGCGTGCCAAGTTGATGCAAAGACGCGGCACAGCGAGCGGGATGCCGCTCATTCCCCAGGGGTTCGCGATCTCGGCTCGGTCGATTGGGTTATAAGACCGTCCGATACCCGGGATAGGACCATGATCTTTACGGAAGTTCGTCCGGGTCCGCAAAAGACCGGAACAGCCCCGGGTGCGGGTCCCTCATCTAAGCCTGCATCGAGCCGATGAGCGCTCCTCTTCCGAGGTCATTAGTGCGTGCTTTGATGCAACTATGTTCCAACGACTGTCCACAACGTGGATGTTTGCCTTCTTCAGATCCTAGAAGGTATGTTGGTTATGGAAAGCATCTATGCACCTTCTTACCTGGCATGTGGCGCGACAACAAACCGCAAGATGCGCTGTCGACGGGCCCGAACTGCATTCCGTCGGACCAAAGAGAAGGTAGCAATGTTATCGTCGGAAGTGTGACGAGATCCTGCCTTGTATAAGGAGTAAGCACGGCTCTGCCAATTCATGTCTTCGCAACTCCCGGCAACTCGTCGCTCAAGTCAGCCAGTCATTCTTTAAGGCACTCAACTTCCCGTCTAAGCCATGTCGTTGTGGGATTTCATCGTTGTCGGCGGAGGCCTTGCCGGCTCCGTCATATCCAACAGACTCCTCCACAAAGATCCGACCCTGAAGATCCTGCTGGTCGAAGCTGGGCCCAATGTCAATGGTCTCGAGTCTATCGCGTACCCAAACACCAGTACTGGTGCCGGAAGCGACATTGACTGGGCTTATAGCTCAGTTCCGCAAGCCAACGTCGACAACAGATCGATAGCTGCGCCCGCTGGCAAGGCCCTCGGTGGAGGAACAGCCATCAATGGAGGTAGGCCACGCTTGTTGTCCAATGTAACAACACACTTAACTAATCTCCACTCGTCTTAGCTGCCTGGGTCCGTGGCCATACCGTCGACTACGACCTCTGGGCCGAAGAGGTCGGCGACAATCGATGGAGCTACGAGGGCCAGCTTCCCTACATGAAGCTGACGGAGAAGTTCTTCGACGCCAGCATCAACCCTTCCCAGCACGGGGAGAACGGTTCCATGATCATTCAAGGCGTCACGCCCATGAACCGACACTTCCCCATGCGCGAGAAGCTGGCCGAGTCCCTTGAAGCTCTCGGTATCTCAGCGCTACCCCAGCTCGACGCCAACGCCGGAAACCCAATCGGCTACGGAGACCTCCAGGAGAACCGCAACCAAGGGCGCAGACAGCTCTCCTCGGAAGCCTTCCCTCTAGACGGCGTCACCGTCATCACCAACACAATGGTCGAGAGCATCCTCGTGTCCAAGAGTTCCAACAGCACCGCCGTCACAGCCGAGGGCATCCGCCTGCAAAACGGAACAGAGTACCACAGCCGCAAGACGATCCTCTCCGCCGGCGCCTACCGCACCCCTCAGCTCTTAATGCTTTCAGGCATCGGTCCCGCCAACGTCCTAACGGAGCACGGTATCGAGGTGAAGCTCGACCAGCCCGAGGTCGGCCAGAACATGCATGACCACATCCTCATGCCCACGGCGTGGAAGGTCAAGAACCCCTCCGAGGGCTGGGCCTACGAGTCGGACAACCCGCTCTTCAGAGAACCGCAGTACGGCCTCGGCAACAAGATTGACTTCCTCGCCACAGTCACCTTACCCAAGGAAGGACTTGCGGCGGCCATCGCCGAGGACGAGGGCGGCGTTGCGCCGGGCCCGGAGCATCCGCTCCTCCGCCAGGACCGCGCGCACGTCTCCCACACGCTGCAGTATAACGGCGCCTCGACCGACGGCTCTGCTGTCCTTATGCTGTCCATCGTGCTGATCGATACCTCGCGGGGCTCGGTGGGCATCTCGTCGGCCAACGTCAGCGACCCGCCCGTCATCGACCCAAACTACCTCAGCACGGCGGTGGATAGATACGCCGTGCGGGAAGCTCTCAAGTTTGATACCCGGCTTCTCGGGAGCGATCTGACGCCCGTCGGTCGTGAGATCCTCGACGGCGAGCTCACGGCTGACACGCCTCTGACGGTGGATTCCCCTGACGAGGCGTTTGCCGCGCGCGCCCGCCAGGTTGCAGGGTAAGTTCCTTCTCCCCCACAAGAGTTCCTACCACCATTTGCTAGGAAGGCGGGACTGATAGTTGGACGCAGATCATGCTTCCATCCCAGCGGAACGGCGTCCATGGGCAAGGTTGTCAACACGGACCTCAGCGTCAAGGGCGTTGACGGGCTTTTCGTCGCCGACTCCTCCATCTTTCCGGTTTCCATCTCGGCCAACCTGCAGGTGGCCATGTACGCCATGGCCCTCCAGGCTGCGGAGATCATTGGGGAGCACGGGAGAAAGTGTCGTCAGGTTCGAACCACGTTGTAACGAGGTGTCTGTGATGATGATATGATGTGCGAGATAGCACAATGATTAACTTTTAATACTCACGTCTTGGAAATGCGGAAGCTTCAGTCCTTGACCTCAGGCTGTGAGTTCTGACAGTATCAAGTCTCTCGGCGTACACTTCAGAGAGACAATTTCGAGACCCAGAGTCTATGATGAGCATAGTGTCGTTCGTGCTGTATTACTGATAGTTCAAGTAATGGCCGATCTGATTGCAAAGCAGACTGCATCGTCCCGATACAATGTATAAGCGGAGCGGGGGAACCCTCAGTATCTGGATGCCAAAAGTCTGAAGTAGTTGTGAATGTTCGTTTCGCCGTGCCTACAATTCAATACTTTCTTCCAGCTTCCTACTTGTATCATTGCATACTTAATTTCTTTCCTGGTCCATGTGATTTATGGTGTCTGACTCAAATTCCATCGCTATATGAGAGATTTCTCTATGGACACATCGAACCATATGTTTCCGGGTGGTATATATAACGGTTTTGCCAGGTGGACTCCCTCGCTTGTTACGATACCAACATTACTACAATATCTTCTCTTCTTGAGACTAGATTTCTTTGTGACCGTAAAGAGGGAGGGAAGAAAGGAACAGGATATCATGCTCAACTGACAGAATCAACATGGGACTTGACTGAGCTCTCTTAAGAGCTGGAACCGGACTTGAGATTGAAGTAACTTAATTACTCAAGAGCGGAAAACGTAAAGAAATGCGCGACCCTCGACGGCCCCCCCACACAACGAACCGTCCCGACCTTGCATCGGCACGCCGCCCGGCCGCTTCAAGCCGAAGACGGGACGGAGAAGGCACTCACGAGTTACAAGTCGAGCTTGACACTTCCCCGCAGTGGCAAGTTTCCCCGCCATCGAGCGGCGGCGCACTGACCATCCAGCGTTGCGCCCTACATAAGTCATCAAATTTCAACATTCTCTCAACCAGGCCTGCTGGCGAAATGGCATCGCGTCACATTTCGGCTCCTTAGTCTCTCTGTGAAGATTGTAGGTTCGATCCCTACGTAGGTCGGTCTAACCTTTTGACTTTTCCACCAGTGCGCACATCTGTATTTCTGTTGCTCTTGTTGATTTTTTTTTAGACTGCTTCTGGCATGTTCAGTCACTTTTGTAAATTACAGCAAAAAAGAAAAAAAAAGCTTTTAATCATAATCACTTCTACTTTTTCATCGTCCGTCTGTTCCACCGAGTTGCACCGTCAGCAATCTTGCTGCACCGTCACAAGCCGTCAGTCTGTTGTCGACAGGCCATCCAACGCCTTGCAGTGACAACAACGCCCTACTGCGACAGCCTGAGCCCGCGTCCACCCGCCGACAGCTGCGACGAAGCTCAGGGTCCAAGCTCCATTAACCAATCATTTCTCTCGGATAACCTGCCTCTGAGCCTCTGGGGGCCTGTCTTTTCCCCCAAATCCCACCGATCTCGGGAGCTCACCCGACGATAGCCCATCCTATCCGTTCCTGCTATCAAAAAAACCACCAAACCCAATCCAAATCCCACGAGAACCCTCACTCACACCGCAATCACCTTCTTCCCCTCCCCCAAGACCGCCGTACCACCAGCGTTCGTCGGCACCGCTCCCGCCTTCTTTGGTCGCGTGGCATTGCATTGCATTCGATTTACCCCTCACTTGTGCACTTTGGGACATATTTACCCTCGAAGAGAGCTCTCAATTGCGGGAGACAGACAAAGAAAGCTTCGCGACGATCCCCGTTGCTTCTCAAATTGCTTCACCACCAAAACACACCTCGAACCTCACGCCCGATATGTCGGCCTCACTCCCCGGCAGCCGCGAGCTGCCCGCCTCGCAGTATGATCTCAGCACATACATGGGCCGCGTGCGGCACAACCTGGGCCTCACCGATCCAAGGTACGTCCATACCCCCACTCCCAGTCGCGCATCGCATCGCATCGTCACGATCATGACTCCTTGCGCGCGTTTGTCCCAATACCACCACCACCACCATACATGCCTTCCTCCTCTGGCCTCATCAATGCTTCTACCACCATAGAACCAAGACAATCTACTGACATGTCTCCCCAACCAACAGCACCCTCCTCGTCGGCAGCACCGGTCTCGAGCAAGCAAAGTCCCTCCTCACCGACTACAAGCAGGGCAAGATCCCGACAATGACCCCCGAGCTCTGGCAGGCCAAAAAGGTCGTCGACTCGACCCTCCACCCAGGTGCGACGAGCCCATAAGAACAAAAACACACACTGCCTCTTTGCGACAAAGGGCTCGTTGCTTGTTTGCTTCTTCCTTTTCTGTCCGGTACCCCGGTGACTAACACGCGGCGCACTCGCGCCCCTCACCCCGTGTAGACACCGCCGAGCCCGTCTTCCTCCCCTTCCGCATGTCCGCCTTCGTCCTGACCAACTTGGTCGTCACAGCTGGAATGCTTCAGCCCGGTCTCGGCGTGAGTTGAAACCCCGAGTAGAAGCAGGAAGGACAGTTGCAGTCCTAACACAAGTTGCACAAACAGACAGCAGGCACAATCGCATGGCAAGTCGTGAACCAGTCCCTCAACGTAGCCATCAACTCGGCAAACGCGAACAAGTCCTCCCCCTTATCCTGGCGCAAGCTCGGCGAGTCCTACGCAATGGCCGTCTCCGTCTCCTGCGGTGTAGCCGTCGGCCTCAACAAGCTCGTGCCCCGGCTCAAGAACCTCACCCCCGCGACCCGCACGACGCTCACCCGCCTCGTCCCCTTCGCCGCCGTCGCCTCGGCCGGCTTCCTCAACGTCCTCCTCATGCGCGGCGAGGAGATGCGCAAGGGCATCGACGTCTTCCCCGTCGTCGCGGAGAAGACGCAGGCCGCCGAGACCAAGGAGCAACAGGCTGTCGAAGGCGCCGCTGCCACCAGCCAACAACCCCAATCCCTCGGCCGCAGCAAAAAGGCGGCCCAGATCGCCGTCGGCGAGACGGCCTGCTCCCGCGTCTTCAACTCCACGCCCATCATGGTCATCCCCCCTCTCGTCCTCGTCCGCCTGCAGGCCCAGCAGTGGCTCAAGCAGCGGCCCCGCCTCACCGTGCCCGTCAACCTCGGCCTCATCCTCGTGACCAGCTACGCCGTCCTCCCGCTCGCCCTCGCCGTGTTCCCCCAGCGACAGAGCATCAGCGCGGACAAGCTCGAGCCCGAGTTCCACGGACGCGGCGGCGAGGGCGGTCTCGTTGTGTTTAACAGGGGTATCTAGATATCTCTCTATACTCTCTCTTGCACCGTTCGTTCGCTGTCATACCAACGCTGGAAGCTGGAACGTAAAAGGCACCCCAAAGCGAAGTTCCCATTGAGCGCAGGAAGAAATTCAAAGCATGAGCGGTGGGCAGACGGGAACGTCACGAAACGCGGATGTTTCTCACTGTCTACGCGATACAGGCAAAGGCAAGTCTTGCCGAAGCAGTCTTTCCTGCCTATTACATTACCCCATGATACCGTCCATCTGCCCTGGCATATCTGTCGCAATCGCATCCGTCAGTCTGGGGGCAAAGACTCAAAGAAAAAGGAGGGCAATGTCTCCTCCGTCCAACCACCCCCCTGACGAGCGTAATATGGGATAGAGAACCCGGTATCAGATCGGACGTTGAAAGTGTTTCACGCAGCTACAAAGACATTCTTGGCAAACACCACGGTTATCTCCCCCGTCCAGAATTCTTTGAGCCGTGGCGCATGGTATAATGGGCATCAACTGGCTGATGGTTTACATGCATAGCCTACGGCAATCTGTGTCCAGATGCACATTCAGGGAGGAACGCGTAGGACTTTATTGTAGCCAGATGGACACAATTGTCCGCAATCGAAACAAGAACTTCAGATACGTCACGGGAAGCCTTGGTGATATTCAAATCAACCCGCATTAGCCAAATGTCGGAACAAAATCGTGATAAAACATGGACAGCATGCGAGGCGGCATATAAGTGTGAGCAAGGCATCGCACCGGTCGACAATCCCCACCACCACAACATATGCTCTGCGTAAAGACGGAAAAACGTTATGCAACCGTGACGACAAGCAGCTAGCCAAACCCACCGGCTTTAACACCGTATTCTAGACCACGCCGCTTATGTGCTTCTGCACTTGTGTACTTGTGAGCGTGTGTGCCTTGACAGGCACGACGACACCACCACCGCCTCGACATTTCGAGAACGGGACAAATTACGAACTTGGCCTCGGAATCGCCATCAACGGGGGACCAAAAAGGAAGGGCGGTGGGATGACGGACGGGGTCAGCGGGGTTGCTTAGGTACTTACCTACCATCTTATCGAGGCTGGCTCAGGCTCCGCGTAGACAAAACCAAGACAGTTCAGTCCCGTTAATTATAGTCCATCGAGAGCGGCACATGTCAGACTTCTGATGGCTTCTACAATTGTTTCTTTCATAGGTAGTTTGATAAGGGCCAGAGGTCTGGGAGTCATGGAAATACCCTCATGCTGGAAGCAGGCGTGGATCAGCATATCAACAACCTCTGTGTCCGAGTTACCTCAGTCTGTTTTCTGGCCTCAGACGATCAGGTCCCCAGCGCTATTTATCCGACACCTCTCCAGTATAGCTCCTCATCTATTTTACGATGAGACAAAATGTTGAGGATAGTGCGAGAGTTCATGGTTTTATCAAAGCTGTCCTATTATATTGCAATTCATGTTTCCTTCGCGAGCCCGCTACGAAAGCCATCTGTAGCTCTGGGTGACATTTCGTCCCCCGATTAGGTGCATGCTAGAGGGGGGGAGACGAGCGTACTTGCGACGCAAGCACGGGTCGCGGGCTCTGAGAAGAAGGAAGAAGAAAGCACAGCGGCTCGACGGCATGTTTGCGTTCAAGGAACTGAAACTTTTCGGCCGTCAGTGGTGGCAGGTGGCAGCAGCACGATCTACCTGGGATAATGCATGGTTTGAGAGCGTCGAGACCGAGAGAAAAGTCCCAATTTGCTATTCAGGTCGGGTGCGAATGCTTCTCTGCTCATGCTGGCACGATTGGACCGTCACCCAGCATCGCTTGTTTTGACAGGACGGTCGGACAACCCCCCATCAAAACGATGATTGATCTTAATGAGGGGGAAATATAGGCTGCTTGTCCTGGGCCTCTCATCACCAATGTTTCGCGGCGAGGCACACCTTCTGGGCTTATGCTTGTCTAGTCTCGGTTGCCACGGGCTCAGTATCCTGGAGTCATGCAGGCACTTTACGCCACGTACCGGACAGGCACACCGCGAAGACACGCGCGGAGGTCGTTGCGACGGTGTGCCGGTTTCTTCTCAAAGGTCTCTCGAAGCCATCGAATTTTGGTTTTGACAACAGTTAACAAACGTGTGACGTAGATCGTGAATGTCGAGTCCAGCTCTACATTTTCCATTTGGAAATTCTGCAGTGTGGCGAAGAACGACAAACCTGTGACCACTGGAGTATAATGGAGCTGCGTGAGCCTTGACTCTTGAGGTGCAGTTGCGTATGCAGGCATGATGTTGGTCGGGGAGAGGGGCCGGTGACAGCACAGATTTCCCTCTCTCCGCTCCGCCCTGCCCTTCTCTGTGCTGATAGATAACCTGGTCTCCCAATAAATCTCGAGGAAGACGTTCACAAGCCTCCTGCCTCTCTACGCTCAAGTCGGGTATTCCTCACTGCCTCCGAGCCTCCTCACAAGCGTCGCGATGGCTGCGACCCTTTGCCTGCTCTCCCCACCCAGTTGTAAACTACACCCATGGTTGGTCGATGGCGAGAGAAGGTGTTGCTCCTCGAAAACCCCATTGGCGCACCTTTGGACGGGAAGCAGGGATGTGGACACTAAGAAGTGCTTAGAGATTCGCCGGTGATTGCGCTGCCAGTGTGCACTGCTGGGTTGCCATAGAGGAGACGGTGGGATCAGATCAAAAGCAGCGGTATCCATAGGGATGTCAAGCCAAAAAAGGCGGCCAGTGCTGGCTGGCTGAATAAGTTGGTCAAACGCTTCCATTTCCGTGGCTCCATGCTGAAGCGTTTGTTGTCTTTCCTTCACTGTGCATCTTGGTACGGATCATTGTTTCCATTAGCTTTTTCAGCGCGATCAGATCTTGGACGACTGCGTGGAATGTGTGGATCATGCTTTTGCGCCGTGTTTGGACTGATGCTCAACGCCGCCAACCGCCAGCCGGCGGCGCTAACTAGGTTGCTGAAGTTTCCGGTGCCATGCCATAAGGTGATGCAATATTCAAGAAGGAAGAACAATCAGAGTGGTTGTAGCTGCGGACGAGGAGGCGATCAGAAGTACCAGAACAATCGATCATGGCGAGACGAGGTGAAGTTTAAAGGCAGTACCAGGATCCATTTAGGGGACTCATCCGGTCTGCAGTATTGGATCCTTCTGACGTATTGCAGCAGCCAAAGGGCATGGAATTTCGGAGCAAACCAGCGTGATGATGACCAGGCATCGTTTCCTCGAATTAAAGTAAACTGTGCAGGGCTCTCTTTCTTGTCAGCACGGAGCCCCGATATGTCAGGCTGCCGTTGCGCGCTGGTTTGCCCTGCTCGCCGTGGAGCAGTAGCACTGGGCTGGGGCTGGTTGGTGGGGACTGGCTCCATTCATCCAACCTTTTCGTTTGTCCATCCATCGTGAAGGCGGCTGGCTGGTTTTGAGGTGTGCGTGTGTGCGCTCCGTTTGGATGGTCAGACCAAGCCGATCCAGTCCAGTCCAGTCGCGGCCATCCCAGGCTACTATGAGAAGCAGCGATCGAGTACAACGCAACTGCGAGAGAAAAGAGTATGGGCTGGTACGCTGGGCATGACTATACGGTCATGGAGTGACAGAGTGACGGAGCGGCAGCGGCAGCGGCAGGCCATCACTCGCTGTGCAACGACGTGACTTTGAAAGAGGCGACTTGCCCAGGCCGGCGGGACGCTAAACCCGTCTGGAAGATTGTCGTGGAGGCAGATTGGCGGGCAGCAAAGTTGGGGTGGAGGGCGGACTCCAGAGCCACCCGCCAAGTGCGTAAAGTGGGTGAGAGGAGGAGCGAGAAGGGTGAAGCACGAAGCGTGAAGATGTCGGCGGCCACTGGATTGGCGTGTCTTTGATTTTGCGAGCGTGACAAGTCAAGCTTTGGGCGAAGTCATCGGACATGGGTTCCTTGGGCGCACAACCACAAGGGCACAATGCTGTATTCGTGCATTTCGAGATGATACCGATACATGGCCGTTGCCGTATAGCTGGTTAATCTCATGAGGATGAGAATGGAGAGAACAAGCGACGAAAGCAGTTGGTCGTGAAGACGGATAGATCGATCCTCAGACTAAGTATCGACAGAGTCTTGAGTGCCGCAAAATTCCTCCCATGCCACAACCCCGGTTGTTAAGATGTCGTTGAGGGACTCGAGGGCTTGTCGGTGGTGTGTCTTCTGTCTGGAAAAGGAAAGAGCCAGCGGGAGCCGTCCGGTTGGAGCTTGGAGGGGGAGAGAGAGAGAGAGAGAGAGACACACACACACACAGAGAGAGAGAGAAGGATACATAGAAGTGTGCTGGGTGCGTGCGTGCCGATTTACGCTTGTATCGAAGAGAGGGCGACAGAATGACTTTGTTAGAAAACGGCGCGGCGTATAAAGAATTCAAGACTGCATTTTGTGTAAAGTAAGGTAGGCAGACAAGAATGTGGGAGCAATATTCCGTACGACGATGACAGTCTAAAGACGCTAGAATGCGGCCAGACGGACAGTCCCATTCACGCCATTGAAGCACCGCTTGAGAAGTAGCGTCCTTCCTTCGTGGCTCCTTCCGTTCTTCTACGCAGTAGGTACAGTGTCATCGCTGGTTTCTATCTTGCCTACGGTAAACTACCTTAGGTGGGCAGGTGTACGGAGTACTTGGGGTTACTCTTGCCGCTCTCGTTCTTGCCTCACCAGAAATGGCGGGGCATTCGTCCTTTCTTCCCTCCAAGACACATACCTACCTTAGTACCTATCCCGTACCTATCTCGAGTTTTCAACATGGCAATTGTCTTAGGGCTTACTGAAGGCATCTCACTTCGGTTTAGGAACTTACTTACGATTCAAGCAGACGAAGAAATGAAACCTACAAAGAAGCCGGAAACCACTCGCAATGTCGAACAGCCAAAGCCCCCCCCCGAAATAAAGTACGGGGCCCTGGAAATATGGTGTGCGTCAAGACCGAAATGCCCTGTACCTCACTCACATCGGCGACAAGCCCCTTGTTCCTGCCGGATGTACAGTAGGCGAGAGGCTAAAAGCACGGAAGCACCTGCAAGTTGCAGCCAACCGAAGTACCTTCCGTCTCGTCCTGTCTGAATCGAAGCACCAAGCCCGAGATTCCCTTCCGAGGGGAGCCATATGCTCAAAACACTGTCGCTTGCTACGTTACGGTTGATGATCCCGCGGGCACAGATTAACAACCTGGAACACGCCCTATCTCGCTTGATGAGGAACAATATTCCGTACCCAACATGGAAACACTATCAAAGTACCCTAGTTTTCTGCCTTGCCACATCATCGCGAGTACGGACACCTCATCTCTGAACCAATCTCATCATCGCCAGGCTCTCGTTCCTCAAAGTCTGCCGCAAAGACGGCATCAAGACTCTGGCACATGTCGGATCAAGTTGGACAAATCCGGTGCTGCACTGCACGGCACTGCTTCCGCTGCAGCAAGAAGGACGTTTTGAATGATGTTGAGTGGGCGTTCACGATAAGATACTTGCGTCATGGCATTGGTCTGCAGTCGTTGTCAAGTACCTGCCTTAGTCAATCCGACGCTAAGGTACATGCGCCATCTGACAGAGGCGCGCAAGCAGGCGTGGCAGGGCACAGTCTCCAAGTACCTTACCTACCTCCATCCTGCGCTTCGCCCGGGCTCCACTCTCCCACTCCCTCCGATATAAGGTACCTGTATGAACACAGGCGCTGAGGCGGACACCTTGTACCTCTGGAGTCTGGAAGGCACGAAGGGTAACAGATATCCGTAGATATTCCCACCTCAGGCCTGGAGAAGGAACTGACATGAATGTTCTTGAGCCATTTGGCAGAGGCATGAGATGCAGCAAGGTTTGGCACTTTTTTTTCCCGGTAGAGACGAACAGAACTCTGGTAGAGAGACCAAATACCCGACAGTCGCAGCTCTGTCAAATAGTGACCGGCTTGATTTATGATGCTTCCTGGTACACATCAGCCTTAGGTTCCCTCTATACCCTGTCAGGACTCCGTGGTCCCTTGATTGTCCCGGGCTGCACTCGACTCGACTCGACGCGCGAGAAAGCGACAGGAACCTGTCCGTCTTGCCGCCTTCTGCCTTGGCTCGAAGTGGGCTTAACTGGAGACTACGTTATGTTGGAATCGTGGGCGAAACTCCTCTTGACTATACGTCTTGTTAGCTTTTCATTCCCCGAGGTGAACGAGGAAAAGAGTCGGGAAAGTAAAGGAAAATGGAAAGGCGACCAGTCTCTCGTCTCACTGCGTGGCAGGCACCTTCCATGGCTGGGTACTTACCTACCTTAACCTGACCAGAAGTAGCCGAAATGCGCGGGCCAGCCGCCAGGCTACGGTTGAAGATACTTCTGCCTGCGTGTGTCGGACAGCGTAGTAACAAGTATCCCACATCGGAGGTTCTTAACCAACGTAACCTTCCATCTTCCCCATCTCGTGTGTTCCGCCGCCTGTCGTCCTCATCCACTTTGGCTGCTTCCATTTCCGCTCCCACGCGCACTCGGTTGCACGCACACTACCAAAGTCACCAAAGTACACGCCCATACGCCCATACGCCCAGTTAGTCCCGTCACCCACACCTACCTCACTCATCAGGTTCATTCATTCCCCTTGGCTTCATCGCCCGCGTCCAGCAATCCCAAAGTCACAGTGTGTCCACCACCAAGCCGCCCTCGTCCTGTCTTGTCCTGCCGTGCTCGTCCCTCAGGTCGTCAATTCTCCACAATTGGTCGCCTCCTCCCGTCAGGGCCCTCCACTTCTTTGCTCACCTCACCAACTGCTCCCCACGGACCAACAGAGTGAAGCGACCGGTCATCCCTCGGAACTTCGTCACTTTTTTTGGACCATAACGTCCAGCCCGTCCACCGTGGGCACTCTGGCAGTCTGCACAGCGACCGGCGGCTTGTTTTTTTTTCCAGCTCTTTCCCCATCGTTATCATCATCAGCAGTCAACCCTGCTCCTGCTGTTGATTTTCCTCCGACTTTCTTTCTTCTTCCATCATTCCTGGCAAGAACTTCATCCTTTCCGAACCAAAGAAACTCGCGTCGCGTCATAGCCTCTTCGATGTAGCAAAGAGGCCCTCCCAACGGATACAGCACCGCACAGCACAGCACAGTACACACATACGCCTGCCGCAGTACCTCCCATACCCATACCGTCCGTCCTGTCATCAAACGAATCCTCGACGACCCCCGTCCATTTCGTACGCTGTACCCATACCAGCCACACTTTGCGCACGACTCGGGAAATCTAGGCCGGAGACCCTGTGGTCCCTCTCCAAGGTTAGCTAGCGGTATCCGTACCGCAGCAGCGACAAGCCGCCCGTGGCAGAGCCCAGAGGCAAAGACCGCAAAAGCTGGTCTTACCCACTCACGTCGTCAATCTGCAGCCCACTCCCAGACACCACCACCACCGGTCCACCACTGGCTCCGGCAACCAGATCCAAGGGCCGCACACAGCACACAGCGCACACTCTTTGCTGAGGGAACGCTGAAAGCCGATAACACTGGGCTTGCACTCTTCTTTCCCTCGCTCACTCCCTCCTTTTTCACGCTCCCTCTATCCTCCTTCTCAGGGCTGGATCGACCTTGGGACTAACCCCGAACTCCACTGTTTGGATTTGGGAACCCTCCACCCTCCATCATCTCCCCCCCAAAACCAAAGTACAGCCGGGCACGTACTCAGTACAGTACAGACAGCACTACGTACCCAGCAGCACTACCAGCACCCACCTCAGCGCTCAGCGCCCAGCACACCGGCACAGCGAAAGCCTGCGAAACCACCTTCCGCCTTCCCTCCATCATCGAACCTTCCTTCCTCGCCCTCACCCTCCGCCCTCGCCCTTCTTCTCTGTCTCCAAAGGTGATTCTCTCGGCACCGGCAAGACAAGAGGAAAATCATGTCGACTCCCACAACGGCCACAGCGACATTGCCTCCTCATTCGCATTACCATCATCCCCATTATCCCTACTCACATCAGCCGTACCAGGCCTCTACTGCTACCGGCTCTTCGTACCGACAGCCAGCCAACCCAATCCTCTCAACTTCCTCATCCACAGCAACGACGAGATTGCCTCCCGCATACGCCAACTCGTCGAGCATCGCCTATTCTGCAACCTCTACTGCGAGTCACGCCGGCCCAAATGGCCTAGGCCCTTCAGCCTCGTCAGCCAGTTCGAGGACCATTCACGACGTCTCGAGTCCCGACGCGAACTACTCGCTCACCACCAACTCCACCATGCCTGCCACCAGCTCACTCTCCCAGTCCTCTCAGTCCGCTCGCAAGCGAAGACGATCAAAGGAGCCTGACTGGAACAAATTTTATAAGAATGGCCTGCCCAAGGAAATCATCGTCATCGATGATACCCCAGAGCCAGAGCAGGGCAAAGCCGTCGGCAACGGCGTAAGGGTCGTCTCCAATGGTAACGGCACCGTGAACGGCGCCACCACAAATGGTGCCAGCAGCCGACCTGTTCCCAAGAAGAGGAAAAGAGACGACGAGCCTCAGCACTACGATCCCGTCTATCACAACAAGTACGCCGGTTCTCACACTACCACTCCTCATCACAACGGCACCCCCAGCGGATCGACTATATCAACCGACCGCACTACAAACTCCGCCATCCACACCACCGCTGCCACGTCCCTCTCTTCAAATGGACACGAGTACTACGATGCTCAACCTGGTCAGAAGCGTAAGAGAACCCGTCAACAGATTGCTCAAGAGGCAAAGAAGAGAGAGGTCGAGGGCCTCGGCGATCCATTCCTTACCTACAAGCCGCCTCCTTACCCTCCCAAGAAAGCACCCGACGTTCACGTTCGGTTGGTTCAGGATGTGAGTATCATCGTCTCGTCGTAAGACGATTTTCATCCATTTGCTAATGTTCTCCCAGCAGGGTTACAACAAGAATGCCAAAGTCGACGATGATGATGGACACTACATTGTCGTTCCTGACGCCGACCTTACGGATAAGTGTATGTTGAACACACTCAATCTGATGAACCACCAGGGACTAACCTTCAATGCAGACCAGATGGTGAAGCTACTCGGGCAAGGGACGTTTGGCAAAGTCGTCCAGGCTCGAGACCGTAAGAGAAACAAGTCGGTGGCCATCAAAATTATTCGGTCTGTCCAAAAATACCGAGATGCCTCGCGAATAGAACTCCGAGTTCTCGCAACACTCAAGGCCAACGATGACGAAAACCGCAATCGCTGTATCCACCTCAGGGACTGTTTCGACTACCGCGGCCACATTTGCATCGTCATGGACCTTCTTGGCCAAAGCGTTTTTGATTTCCTCAAGAGCAACAGTTTCGTCCCCTTCCCCAACAGCCAGATTCAGAGCTTTGCTCGACAGCTCTTCACCAGCGTTGCCTGTAAGTCTGCCATAAGCTCTGCAATAAGTCCTTCGCTAACAGACTGCAGTCTTGCACGATCTCAACCTCATCCACACTGATCTGAAGCCTGAGAACATTCTTTTGTGCGACAGCGCCTACCAGACCTTCACCTACAACCGAAAGATACCCTCCTCTTCTACAACCGTCAACCGGCAGGCGAATCAGCGCAGAGTACTGCTCGACACGGAAATTCGCTTGATTGATTTCGGCAGTGCCACTTTCCAAGACGAATACCACAGCTCCGTCGTCAGTACCCGTCATTACCGAGCGCCAGAAATCATTTTGGGACTTGGGTGGTCATTTCCCTGCGACATCTGGAGCATAGGATGCATATTAGTCGAGTTCTTCACCGGCGATGCCCTTTTCCAAACACACGACAACCTCGAGCACCTCGCAATGATGGAAATGGTCGTTGGGCAAAGGATAGACTCCAGCCTCGTCCAAGCTGTGAACAAGATGGCTACTAGAAGTGGTGGAAACCCCGCCTCGAAGTGAGTGGTTCATGGCCCTGTTGAGCAAGGGCAACGCATACTGATACAGTGCAGGTACTTCAAGCGCTTGAAACTTGACTATCCTACACCCGAGACAACACGAGCTTCCAAGAGATTCGTCAAGGCTATGAGACGATTGGAGGTAGGCAAAACAGGCTCACAGAGTCCTGAAAGACGGCTCACTAACGATTTGTAGGATATCATCCCATCGAACTCAACCTACTTCAAGAACTTCCTGGACCTCCTTCGGAAGATCTTTGTCTACGATCCCCAGCATCGCATTACAGCGAAGCAGGCATTGCAACATCCTTGGTTCAAGGAACCAGCGACACCGGACGATGGTACGGAAGCGGCCAAGATCCGCCTAGAGCGAATGAGACAGGAGGGGGATCACCGATACCACGCATGATTCCCAGCCTACGAAGCTGTTTTCGAACCCTTACGTCTATAACGAACAAAGCTGAGCATGATATGGGAGTTGGGCCGTTTGATATCTGGTCTGTACGATGGGGGCCGACGGAATTGGAAGGGCATGGCGCTCGTGCGACTTGATTTTTTTCCGACATGGGCCTCATCAAAGGTCAGCCATGTTCTGCCCTTTAATAACAAAAGGCTTGATGGCATGCGGGGGTTTTTTGGGTTGTGTTTCGCGGGATAAGGGTCAAACTCGCAGCAGTACGAGAGAGTAGCACGAACGGTCAAGCCACGCCCTGGACAGCGTTGCTAGTAGAGACGTTTCGATGAGAGAGATGTCGTGCCTTGTCGCCAGGCTCAATAGAGCGATTCTCATGACCGACGCAAGCCTTCCCGGCTTGCCAACCACTTCTTCAGTCTTCTGGAGTGACCGCTGATCGATGCTTTCAACTTTTTTTTTTCGGAGACCGTAACTGATTTGAGTAGACTGTTTCAACATCACAGGATCCAGGAACGAGACTATGTCTAGCAGAACCGCCTTGTGAGTCGTTCCTAGCACAGTAGCTACTTTGTTGAGCACGTCGCTTACATCAGCCCACTCATTTTAGGCTCGATCAAACGATGCGTCTGTTTCCATCGCTAATCACGAGTCACGAATCAGTGGTTGCCGCCACAAATCAAACCAAACGCCGGGGACTTCTCCACACGTGACCAACTACAAGTGCGGCGATGATTCCCAGCCCTCTGTTATCCCTGGCTTTATTGGTCGATGTCGATGCAAATGTGACCGCAGCCGCGGCCTGGGTCATTTTGCCCGCCTCTCTCAGATTGACGAACGACGGCGACAAACACCCGTAAAAGAGAGCCTCCGCACTTGTTCTGCGGTTTAGAGTTGAGGAAGATTTCGACAAAGCTGGACAATGCTCTCTCTCTTTGTTTGTCACAGCCCAATACTGCTCTCCCGCGCCAAAGTTACCTGTTTCTTTTGCATTGTGTTGCTTGAACCCAAAGAAATAGCTTGTTGTCCTTGGTCAAGCAAGTTATGGTTCAAAGACATTGTCAACTTCGAGATTGTTCGGTAATGATGTGGCTATTCCATCGTAAGCGAGTATAGAAAGACTGCCCGTTGCAGCTCTTGGATCGCAGTCAGCGAAAACAAACAGCCTCAAAACTAGTGACACCTATACCGAAACTTTTAACGATTCACTCAAAATTTCTCATCAACTTATCACCATGTCCAGCCCGTACCAAAGTGTACACGATTTAACAAACGCATCGGTGAAGAAGTTGGTTCGATACCTTTATCTCCCGGTGGAGCACAGCATTGCGAAACCCCCAAAAAGTTGGCTGAGGGAGCAAGAGGAGACGATGAAACAACTGCCCGCGGCTTGTCTCCGTCCACGCAGCAAGACCAACGTAGTCAGCGTTGTTACTCGCGGTTTGATGAAGATCAGCGAGAAGTATAACCCTTCGTTCACACCGCCGGCCGCAGTCCTTTGCTCAAGCCATCGCGGCCTGAATCCTTGGACAATTCACGCCCTTTTTGCACTGGTTCTGAAAGAGATCACAGTGGAAACGGCCAGCTTGCGACATGATCGACAACGCGACAGAGGTCCGGAATTTACACCCTTGATACAAGAATTCGTTCGTCGTCTGGATGGTATCCAGGCCTTGTGGATGGACACGTACAACTTTGAACTCCTCTATGGTCGCCAGCCGAAAGTGCTAAGCCATGTAAATTCACATTGTGAGGCGTGCATCTTGTCAGCACTCGGATCTCGTCCCTCTTTCCTTGGCGACCTTCGTGCTAATCTCATTGCCCGGACGAAGAGAACGTCGCCATGCCTGCAAAGGATCGTGGACGCGTGGATTAACGAGTTCCCTGAGGCTGCACAAAGAGAAGTCTTTAAAAGAAGCGCAAACTTAGCCGAGGAAATTCGGGCTATGCTCAAAGATGTCAAGGCAGCGCGACAACAGAGACGCGAAGCAAAAGTGCACCAAAAGCAAGCCAGGGGGTCAGAGAATGCCAGCAGTGGTACCAGGAAGACATCCGGACGCGATACTCCGCGCTCAATTCCGGGCGAGCAATCGACCGCGAGTGGACGACCTTCCACGACACTGAGCGAGGACCCATTTGTTGACCCAGATGATGAAAACCCCGACGATGAGAATCGGCCGTGGCAAGATGCGGTTGGGGACTATTACGAACGGCTGGCCCGCCGGAACGGAAACGAGCGTGCTTTCGACCGTTCATCCCTCCACCCGGCCTTTGGCGGCTCGGCGGCTCAACCCGATGCCCACTTCCGTCGAGACTTTGGCACGGGAAAAGAGGTGGATCGGAAAGAACAAGGGGCTCTTTGGGATGACGCTGTTGCTAATAGTCCCGCTAGGAGTGAACAGCGTTTACGCGCATCTGATTTCCCCCCCTCGATGATTCAAGACGATGCCCGACGGCGTGATCGGTTCCGACACGTAGACTCCACGGACTCCGAGCCGCGCACTCCTCGACCTACCACGCCTCCCGCCGCTACCCTCCCACCGCCGTTCCGTGGGTACGGCACCGCAGCGCCGAGCAGCTCGTCGTATACGGACGCCAGCGTGTACTCGAACAGCGAGCCGGCCCGGCCTCACCCGACGACCGAATCGCTCGCCTCCATCGTCACGGCCTGGCCCGACGTCACGTCTCGCTCGTCCTCCGCCCGTAGACCCCGTGGACCCCGTGGACCCCGTCCGGGCGGGCTCGTAAGTACTTCCTCCCCCTCGCCTCAGAATGACAATATCGTGACACAGGACCGCCGCCGCGCCACAGATTCGAAATTTACTCCCCCTCGCGGGTTCGAGATGTCCCCCGCTGAAGCAGCATGGTATCTAGCCGAGGAAGAGAGGGTAGCTCGCCTAGAGGAGATGGGACGTATCGGCCGACCGAGTTTCAAGGATCATGTTGACTCTCGTGCTGCTGCGTCGGAGGCCGGATCAGACCAATACGAGAATGGCTTGAGAACACCGACGGCGGGCTCTACGCAAGATGGTACTTGGGCTCCGTCGTCTCGTGAGCGACCTGTGCGAGATATGTCGCGTGGCGATGACGATGACGATTGGCGCAGCGTCGCGACGGTGGGGGGACGGCCGCCTTTGAGTGAGGCGTCGACGATTTATCCGGATGATTCGTATAGTTTGGCTAATTTCCGACGGTGTTGATGGGGTCAAGGTAGGTAGGCGTTTTAGTTTGTAGACTTGCTACAAACATGGTATGTTCAATGGAGTCTCATTTTCAAGAATAGTTGAAAACTCAGTACACGGCTCGTTCAAGGTATGGTTGCCAACCTAAAGCAAGGCACGAACATCACGCACTTGGGAGAGTAGGCACATGATTTGATGAACAAGATTGAGTGAGCTATCTACCGTTGCAGTATTAAGGGTAGGAAACACAAAAGAAAGAGAAAGAAAAGAAAAAGCAAAACAAGACCGGCCCTTGCACATTTTGGGGCATTCCTTTCCTCCTCCACTTCTCTCTCTCTCCTCTTCGTGACCACTTCCTGTCCGAGAAGGGAATCCCAATGTCCACGGCTGTGCCCATAGCAATCATTTACTGGGGGACGACAAAGTCTTGTGTCCCCGAGATCAGCAAGGTATGGTCCACGGTCGCCGTGTCACAATCGTATCTGCCCACCTCGCCGGCACGTCTTCCATGAGATCCTATTGATCTCCGAAAAACATGGCTGTCGAGAAAAAGCCTGGGTAGAAGAAGAAACCTTGTGTTTGTCAAGGCGTAAAGAAGGTGTGTACTCTGACATCCAATTAGGGAAGGGGTTTTTTTGATGACGGGAGGTGCGAAACAAGACTGAAAGAAGAAGAGCAAATGGAAAGCCAGTGAAGAGCTCTCGGACGCGGACGTCGTGTGCGCGTTGCTGTCAGATGCCGATATGAAGCTGCCGAGTGAAGCTGCTAGTTCGGATCATTGTTGCAAAGCCACGAGACGTCGGTGTCCAAAGGTTTCTTCTTGGCTTCGAAGACGGGTCGTGCAATAGGGGAAGTTCGGGAATTGTTTTTGGCAATCTGTTGAGTCTGGCTCTGTCTCGGTGACTGATTCTGTCTTTTAAAATGTCAGCTTGGACTGGTCTCATAAAGCTAAGTGCCGTTAACTACTAACCTCCAAAAGTGCCATTATCGATCGAAACAACCAACATCGGGTCTTCGTTCGATTGTGGTCAGTCTGCAAGAAGCCACTGATACTTGAGCGCATAATGTCAGGATGTGGCCTTGCTCAGCAATGCTTAGGCTCCGAAGACATCGTCGCTGTCGCTGTCATGGCTACCATCGTCGTGCTGCTGATCCTCGGGGGCATCGGGAGACTTGGCTCTTCGGGCACCAGGCGAATGGCGCTTTCCAGGGTAGTCGTAGGAGCACTCGGAGTCGTCTGCCACGTAGAATGTTTTGCAGGGGATCTTGTTGGCCCAGTGCTGCCAGATGACCTGGTCGTACCAATCGGCGCCGTGGGGTTGCTTCACCTTGTAAACCTGGTTCAGACGACCGGCCTTTTCGAACTGGAAAGACGACATGAAGTCGTCCATCCACTTGAGGCCCTGTCCGCCCTCGCTCTGGGCCATCGTGTGTACAACAACACCTAGCAAAGCCCATTAGCTATCGAATCCGAGATACCTTTCACATCCGACTACTCACGATGAATGTTCCGGAAGTCGGGCTTGTAGAACGCGTCCTCTCCAGCTTTCGGATCAGCCCACTGGCACTCGACAAAGCCGTGGTACAAGATGGAAACTTGACTGAGGAGTTGATGAAGAAGGGCACTTCCGATCCGATCACGTCGATGCTCAGGATGAACAAAGATTGTAGCCTTGACAGTCGGGGTCGCGTTGCCGGTGAGTCCCCCAATACCTGTCTCGTACGGACGGAGGTAGGCGAATCCGTAGACAGTAGTCTCAGGGGACGACACCTTCACAGGCTGAGACTGCATCCATTTCATGTACTGTCGGTAAGCATCGCGAGACGGCCAGTTGCCGGGGTCTTTCAAGTCAGTCGTCTTAGTTGTCGCAACGATGAATGGAAGCTTTTGTCTCTTGCACTCGATCATGATGTACTCGAATCGCTCAACAGACACCGGGTAGGTATCTGTGACCAGAGGATCCTTACCGACAGCCAGGTTGTACATCTCGGCACAAGCTCCGGCATCTGAAGGCTGAGCAGGACGAAGGACGCAGTCTGCTAGACGGCTGCTTTCGTCCAAGGTAGGCGCCACTACGGTTTTCATCTTCGTGGGCGACGCAGCATCTTTCTTGTAGTCACGATCCCGAAGAATGGCCATTTCGTGGTGGGCCCGCTCCTCCTCCTGCAAGCGTTGACGAATGGCGATGTTCTGTCGAACCATGATCTCGCGATGAACGAGCAGGTTACTGGTCCATTCGCGGCGACGTTGAATCATCTCGGGTGTCATGTTCTTCTCGTCCATAATGTCGGCTTTTGTGGGCGGCTGCTCGATGCGGTCGATGAGCTTTCCAGTGTCGGTGCTGACATCGTGGTGGTGATGATCCTGATTCTCGTCGAGGAAGGAAGTGACGAGCGGGCCATCCAGAGTATAAAGCCAAGTTATAAAAGATGGCGTGCCAGTGACTTTCGTCTCGGATCGAGCGACTCCGTTGGAATCCTCTCTGTCCTGACCCGATGAAGCTCTGCCATTGTTGCTCACATCCCAAGACGAGTGGCTCTTCTTCGATTTGGTAGTGACGCCCATTCTCTCCGGAAGATTCTCTAGAGCCATGGGTGTCAGGGGCGCGGACTTATTCAATGTGCCCGAAAGAGCAATGCGCGAGCTAGCATCATCTGTTGAAGACGCGGTATCCGACTCTGCGTAGTAGCTAGTAGTCGTTGCTGGCCCCTGACTTTCGGTAACTGGGTCTTCGATCTTGGACTCGACTTTTGCTCCAGCCTTGGCCTTGGTCTTGGCTAGTCTCTTATGAGGAGGAATGTAGTCGCTCGGCATCGGAAGGGTAGAGGCCATCGTATCGTTCTCGTCGTCGTCGGCGTCGGATTGGATCTTCGAACGCTGAGCAGCAATCTTTGCCTCTCTCTGCCTCCGGGTTCTCTCAAAACTTCTTGCAACGTAGGCTCGGCGCTCGGCGAGGTAATCGTAGTCAGCGTTCTCTAAGCCAGCATTGTAAATATCTCCACCGGGGGCTCTGCGGGTGTTGAATTCGAAAGAAATTCGCCGAGCTCCAGGGCTGGAAGTGGGGTTATTCAAGAAGGCAGGAGGTGTCAGCCTTCTCTGGGGGACCGGAAGATTCATGACCCATCGAATAGAAGTCGATCTTCCGATCGGCTGAGTGAGCTTTCCAGAAGGGCTGCTTGAGGAAAGAGCCGCTGCCTGGGCCTTTCCATTGGCGCTACTCACAGCCACGGCCGGGCTGGGAGGATAGAACGTGAACCGAGCTGAGCCAGCCTCCTGGGGATACAAGCCGACGGAAGACCAAGGATAAGGACTGTCCACTCTGGAAATGCCTTCGCCACGATACTCTTCATCGTAGCTACACTGGCTCTTGTTGTCATTAGCTCGCTTCTCGGTGCTGACGGGCTCTTTCGAGAACTTGAGGAGTAAATGCTCTCCACGGCTTCCCTCTTCATGGCTGGACTGGTTCTCTTTGTTGCCAGTCTGGTTCTTCAAGATGATAGAGTCTGCAAGATTTGACGTGGTGAGGTCGATGCATTCGAACTTGCCACACTTATTTTCACCATGGCGAGACTGGTTTTCGTCTTCACCAGTTTGCTCCTCATTGGTGACAGGTCCTTTGGGGATCGAAATGCTGAGATCGAGGTCTTTGGCGTGATCCTTCTCATCATGGCTCAACGGAGTCGCATCCTCGCCAGATAGCTTCGCTGGGATGAAAGGCTTTGCGGAGGCTGACAGTCTGATATTCAGTGATCTACCACGATTCTTTTCAACGTGGCTGAAATGGATTATGTTTCCGCCGGTCTTCTTGTCCGGGGTAATGCCTCCCTTTGAGTCTGGCATCTTGTAACCGGTGTGTGCTTTGGCCAAAGACAATGAGCCTTGTATCTAGCCGAAGAATGGGTATTAGAAAAATGAGCACACTTATGTCTTCTTTTGAGTGAATTTACTCACCTAGTTGTTGGTTACGGCAGTGTTGATGTAGAAGCGCAGATACGTCAAGGAGTATCTGCGCGAGGTTGTATGGTGAGAGCGCGTCGGACTTGAACCAAGGCACCCTGAAGCAAAGGTGAATTTTCTGGTGTCGATTTGTAGAGATGAAGCGATAGCTGAAATATCAGCTGGCTCTCTGGAATTAGTGAAAGATTACAAAACCCCTTCTGTCGATGAAGAGGATGGACAGTTCAAGGGAAGTAAGAAGCTTTCGGTGTGTAGCGGTTTGAGTGAGAAAGGGTAGAGTTGGGTCAGAGATACATCGGAGAGAGGAAGGGAAGTGGGTGGGGTGTGCGGTAGGAAATATTTTGAAGGTGAAATTTCTAGGCAAGTCGGAGGAAGGTACAACGGCACACCTGTTCGGGGCAGGCACAGGCTTCTCCCGGAAGCCCCTTTCCTCTTACCACCTACCTCATACCAAATATATGCGTTCGAACGCTCCATTTCCATTGATAGAAATCGGGCTCAAGAGATGCCTGAAAACTTTTTCTCTTGAAGGCAATTCTGTTCATTCTGATGTGAGGCAATTGATGATTGATTCTCCCTACGCAGTATTAGACCACCAAGGCCACTCTTTTGTCCATGAGACTCCGACCAAGTCCCTCTGATATATCATAATGTATATATCAGGCATAGAAATATTACTATGACCATCTTGGGATATCGTTGTGGCGTGGTGAGAAATACCCATCATGTACATTTGGCGATGCTTGTGGTTCAAACGCTCGGTGTGCTCGGTAAGCGCTATTGGTAGTTACTTCACCGAGCCCAGACCGATGCTGCGGGGTCACGTGTGGTTGATCGATCCATTCAGGCAGCGCCGATGAACCTCTATCCACTGCACCAGCTCTTATACATGACAAAAAGTTTGCCGTGATGAGCAGTCCCTAAACCTTGAGATACTCGAGAAAGAACACAGTAGTCGATGCATGCCAGGGATAGGATTCCCGTCCGTTCGTCATGTTGTCCATTCTGAGAAAAGCACGTCTCAAAGACAAGGAGATGCGAATCCTGATGCTGTCAGTGAGCCAACCCCCACACGGGCCACTTTCCTACTTGCTGATGCTGAATACAGAGGCCTCGATAATGCGGGAAAGACCACGATTGTCAAGAAGATTATGGGCGAAGACGTCAACACAGTAAGCCCGACATTGGGCTTCATCATCAAGACTATAGACTACGATGGGTTCGTCGGCACATCTATCCAGTCCATTCTCATGCAAGAGTGCTAACCATACACCAGATACAAGCTAAACATTTGTACGTCCTCTGGCTGATGCTGAGTTTCGTTGGCGGCAAGTCTGACCAGAATAGGGGACGTGGGTGGGCAAAAGACACTACGCTCGTACTGGCGGAATTACTTTGAAAAGACGGATGCGTTGATCTGGGTCGTCGATGCCACAGATCGACTGCGAATCGAGGATTGCAGAGAGGAGCTCCACGGCCTGCTGCAAGAAGAGGTTCGTGCCAACGGCGAGGATGGGGAGGAGGACGACGACACGTGTGGAAGTGGATACGACCACGTCGGGTGCTAACTTTGGATTGACAGCGATTGTCTGGAGCAAGTTTGCTCGTGTTTGCCAACAAGACCGACGTCAACGGATGCATGGACGAGCAGGAAATTCTTCAAGTTGGGTGCTCCGGGACAACCACATCTTGGACCATTACTAGGGGGAGCCGAGCTGACGTATTTCATCCAGGGGCTGCAATTGGAGGCGATTAGAACACATCGCTGGCACGTCCTGCGATGCAGTGCCATGACAGGCAGCAACCTCAAGGAAGGCCTTGCTTGGGTGGTGGACGACGCAAAGAAGAGGCTGTTCCTGTACTAGAGGCAAGTGGGGAGTTCAGGTATGCATTTGGTGGTTAGCTTCTCTTGCCAGGTCACCAGTCACCACTACGACGGTGCGGCTCCTCACTCGCTCTCGAGGCTCATCGAGCCAGCGATTCGAGGATGTCCTGGCCACGTTCGTTCAGCTAGTTCCCGGGTGCGCCGTTAGGAAACTGGGAATGGCTAGGATAAAGACGGACGGGCATAGAGGCGGCCGGGCCAAAAGGGGGCATGGTGAAGCGTGTCAGAGTGTTCTGGAAGGACGGTCCCAGTAAGGGCCGGATCCGAGTGATTCTGTGACGGCTCTCGGGAGTCGGGATCGACGTTGTGCAACGGAGTGACAAGTACCTTAGATGGGATACCCAGCGTCGAGAGATGCGAAGCCACGTTGTTGAATAGGAGATCACCACTATCCGTATTAATAGCATGGGCAATATATTCTTTGAGGCTGAGAATGACGGCCGTGATGCGTCTACGAAGTACTGTCTCCGTACATGTGTGGATGTGGCCCATTGCGCGATTGCCTTTCTGCTTAAAATCGGGTCACTGCTTGGTCCGAAGATGCCCGAGAAGAAGAAATACGAAATGAGGGGACACTGACGGTACGCCGCTATCCGTCAACGTCAGCACCGGGTTAGATTGTCTGTGATTCTTCAGAGCACTTTGAAGTATGTGCGTGTCTTTTGGGTCCGGGCTGAACTACCTAAGGTAGTCGGGCTTGGAAGGGAATTGCATTCATTACAGCAGACCGAGGAGAGAGATTGCAAGCCGTTGAAGTTTGAATACCGGGACATCCCTCCGGAAATCATGGTTTGAAACGATGTGATTGAAACGCCCCATCGGGCCAGTAAGGGCGCTTGAATGTCGAAATTTGGTGCAAGGGATCTCAGGTACGAAATATATCCATTGTGAGACAGGGGTTGCCGATGTGGAGAAGCGAGTGGCCAATGCACGCAGCAACACCTCACCTACCTTGAGGTACGTACCCTTGTTGTTTTGGTTCCACTTTCTTTGTGTATGTACATCCACCTGCAAACTACCTTACCTTACTACGTACGTAGTAGGTAGTAGGTATTCGCACCTCGAGGTCTTCCTCGTCTACCTTACGAAGGCCAAGCCAGATGGCCGCATTAGGGAAGCTTAGCTGAGCTGAGAAGAGCTGAGTTGAAACCATTCGAGCAGCTTGCTGAAATCGTTTGAGACATTGGCAAAGAACTTCAAGTTGAAGCCCCCGCGTGTATGGGAATAATTGTGGTGAAAGTTGCACAGTTGCGCCTGTCTGTGGGCAATGGGCATATCGAAAGAAATCATTTCAAGAGACCAGCCTAGTCACCCAGCGCCCAGTGCTACCTGACGTGCAGGCTGCTATTGTTGGGGGGCCTGTTCACCTGCCCAATTGGCAAGGGCAAGGAAGAAAAAAGAGGCAAGCCCAGACTGCCCAGCCTGGACGCGGGATGCAACTGTTCGCATCAGCACGCAGTAAGCATCCGGAAGGAGCCTTCGCAGAAACCTGCTTGCCTTCACCTCAGGTCATCTGTGTTTACTTTCGACCCTGCAGCACCTTACTTCAGTCAGGTCACCAGTGATAAACATCATTGTCCTCTTTGCATCCCGTCCAGAGAGAAAGCAGGCCGCGTTCACAGCTGCTACTTGCTCACGCCGACTGCATTTCCCAGGGTTGTGGTTCATGCTCCTTCGCCTCAGCCGCCGCCGTCGCCGCCCACATCAACAGAAACTCGGGTACTACACGCATTCGACAAGTTTTCAGTACACACAACTACACAACCACACAACCTAGCAACCTAAGGTACCTTATGCCAAGTAAGAAAGGCAATTCTTCAATCCAAACAATAAAGTCGCCAGAGAGACCAGAGACCCGACTCCATTTTGTCTCCATCCACGACGCACGCCTGCCCATCCGTACCTAACCGTGGGCTACGCTACCTTGCCTTACGTCTGTGAGGCTGCTCCGCTCTCGCCTTGGCCCAAGTACCTTGCTTTGGCGCCATTTGCCTAGCGGCACCCATCCAAGAGGTGACGAACCAGAGGTACCTTGCACTGCGTCCTGCGTACCTGACGGAGCACTGCGCACACCTACCTTACCTTATCCCATCCCATCCTGTCCTGTCCTGTCCTGTCCTAATCCCGCCACGGACGGACCAGACACCAAAGACGAGACCGACTGAGGGAGGGAAAAAATAGACAACATATCCTTCTCCAACAAAGACCTCACTACCTTACCCGTTCGCCTTGCCACGACATACGTCCTAACCGGGGGGATTCCTGCGCATACAGAACCACCTGTTTCCATTCCTCCCCCACCCGCAACCGTGTCATGACTCTGTCCTCCGCCTCAACATGTCGGAACAAACAATGGACGACGTCTCCAAGTTTTTGCAAGATGTCAAGGAGATGAATGCTCGCCGAACCGAAGAAGACGACGCCCGTCAACGCGAACTCGACGAAAAGATACAGCAAGAGAAGAGAGAACGACAAGCTCGCCGCGCCGGTACGTCTACCTACACATCTTGCTGTCTTTCTCCTTGCTTCCCCTCTTGCCTTACTACTGCTTGTCTCTCCTCCCCTCACTCACTGCATCATCTACCTACCACCACCGTGTCTGCCCTATTCAACAAGCTTTCTTTTCCCGACTCGGCCAAGGCACAAATCCTACTTTGCAGCTTGCCGTGTGCCATTCGTCTTGCTCGTGCTCGTGCCGTGCTATGTTCAGGTTCAGGTTGCCCTTGGCCCAAGAGCTGAGCTACTGACGGGACGGCCGCCGCACTGGGCGAGCCGCGGGCGACGCCTCAACGCCTTGACTCCCACCCCCAATAACCACCACACACGGCCTTCGTCCATTGTTTTTTCGCCTGTGACCTAAAGGGAAATCATCGACGCTCACTTTTCCTCTGCAATTGGCACTGTTCTTCTCTCCCATCTTGTTGCGCGACCGTGTTTTTCAACCAGAAGAAAATCTTTGGATCGCATTCTCTGACAACACTTGACAGAACGCGCTCGATCCATTTCCCCTCAGAAATCGTCCCCGGCCAACACCCCACCACCCTCCTCTCGAGGTAACACACACACGACGCAGCTTTCCGATGACCTAAGACTGTCTTCTCCCGGTCTCGAACACACAGGCAGCCCTCGCCCTCTCTCACGAGGCATCGCAGCTCCCGAAACCATGGACAGCTTCTCAACCTCTCCAACCAAGGAGAACGATTCCCCCTTTGACGCCGAAAGCAAGCGATCGAGCGTGACCTCTCCTACCGGCGGCGTACAAGGAGCGCGGCCGCTGTCGTGGCAGAGACGTCCCAACTCTCAGCATTCGGATCGATCCAAGAGCCGTCCCTTGTCCGTCGTCGCCGCCGAGAACGCGACCAGGACCTCGCAGAACCCAACTCCCGACCCCTCCTCCGCAACCGAGCAGACCTTCTCTAGGGACCAAATCTCGCAATCACTGGGTTCCAAAGACCCCGCGTGGTTCCGCCAAACGGCCGATCGTGCCAGCGTCGGCTCAGCTGCAAATCGCAAGAGTCAGGTTGAGGATACTGATACCAACGACATGTCCTCAATGCGCGCCCATCAGCTCCCCGGCATGAGCCGCAGCTCTTCGACAGACTTGTCTGCTGAGCAGTCTAGCCCGACGAAAGACACCAGACTGGGCTCGCCGCTGTCACTCGGCAGCTCCCAGAGACTCGACCCCCCTGCCGAGATCTCCGAGAATGATCCCACAGCGCTGCGCCGAAAGTCAATCATTGGATCTGGTCGCTCGTCACCCACGCGACCTGTTTCTCCTACCAAGGGCATGGGTGGTTTCGTCCAAAGCGCAATGATGAAGAGGTCAGACAGCGTCAAGAGATGGAGTGTAACCTCTCCCCCTGGCCTCGTACGCGCCGATTCAGCTGCTTCAAGCCGGCCTGAGTCTCGCTCCCGTCCGCAGAGCATGTACATGCGGGACGGAGCTGCTACACCTACGGGGTCATCTCACTCTCGGTCTCTGTCCCGCCCTGCCTCTCGCCCTACTTCTCGACATAGCAACCAGGAACAACAAGACGAGATCGAGACTACACCAAAAGCACCTGCAGCAGCACCTCCTCCCGAAGCCAAGCCTGAGGCCAAGCCCGACGTCAAGCTCGATACCAAGCTCGATAACAAGGAGGAGGACAATAAGGATGTGACACCGCCGTCAAGCCCTTCGAAGACTATGGATTCTAGGAGATGGAGCCCGACGAAGGCAAGCTGGCTGGAAACTGCACTGAACAAGCCAGAGTCTCCGAAACCTAAGCCTCCGCCGGTATCAAACCAGCCAGCTTGGATGGTGGAGCTCAACAAAGCAAAGGCTCACAAGGCTGCCAACCCCAGTGCCGACCTTGGTCGAAGCGGCTCAGTATCATCGCAGAAGCACGAAGTCAATGTCGGCGGGCTGATGCGTTCATCACCGATGGGAAGCCATGTCTCCAAGCCCTCTGTAAGTGGCCTCAAGGGTATATATGCACCTCCAGTACAAACCCACAAGACCGGCGGCAGCATCAGCAGCCCAAGCTTTCGCACCAGCACAATCAAGAGCCCGGCAGGCGAGGACAAACCGGAAGGAGATGCTCTGCCCGTGGATATTCCAAAGCGCTCCTCGGTAACTGACAGCCCTTCTGTGGCTAAAGTCAAGCCTGAAACTCCTCCCAAGAAGGATTTCCGCGCTGGCCTGAAGTCAAGAAACGTCTCTGGCGATGCTTCTTCTTCCAAAGAGCCCGCCAACGAGTTGCAGAATGTATTTGGCAACTTGCGACGGACAAAGACGCAGAATTACGTGGCGCCAGATGAGCTGAAGAACAATATTTCGCGCGGCAAAGCGGCCTTGAACATGACTGGTGGGCCGAAGCCTAGCGAGCGCAAGGATGAGTTCAAAGATGCGATTTTGAAGAAGAAGCAGGATTTCCAGGCTGCTCAATCGCAAGGCAAAGGCGTGGTTAGAACCAAGTCCAATGCATCTGAGAACCCTGTTCCAGAAGCTCTGCTGAAAAGACATGCGTTGAGCAAGTCGATCTCGGGCAGATCAGATGCTACCTCACCCTCCGCTATCGAGCATCGAAAGTCTGTCAGTGAGAGGCCCAAGTCATCGTACAGAGACGATTCCAATGAGTCGGTCGCTTCGCTCAGGTCGCCTTCTGTCAAATCGCCCTCTGCCAGGTCGCCGTCACTCAAATCGCCTTCTATCAAGTCGCCAGTAGAATCTGGACCTACGGTCGAGGTTCAGAAGGAGAGCATTGCTCCTGGTCGGCTTCAGGGACGTGCCGCTGCCGGTGGCCTGGCGGGCCGCTTCAATCCTGCACTCGCAGGACTTTTGGCCCGTGGTCCCCCTCCCATGGCTACCAATGGAGGGCGTGATGCTGAAAAGTCAGAAGAATCGAGCGGGGCGCCCGCCGAACCTACGGCTCCAGGACCTCAGCTTACACACATGACTAAGGGTCGTGCTCGTGGGCCGAGAAGAAAGGCGCCGTCTTCCAAGGCTCCCTCCGCAGCTGCGCCAAGCGCAGAAGTGGCAAGCGAATCTAAGCCCAGCCCAAGTGCTCTCTCACCGGCGAAGGACGAGTGGCCTGTAGTGGAAGCAGCCGTCAAGAGCCCCGCAAAGGAGGCTCCAATGTCCATTCAAGCTCAGGTCGCTGCTCAAGCAGCTGCCAAGAATAGGCCAGCACCTCTCAAGCCCTTTGGCACCCCTTCTAAGGTTCCCGCTGAGAAACCTGCAGAAAAGTCTCCAGAGAAGCCTGTTCTCCCGGCCAAGGAGGAAGATCCCGTGTCAAAGCGCAGGTCCCGATCTCCTACGATGAAGCTCCAGGCCTCCCCGATCAAGCCTGTCGAGGAGAAACCCAGCGAACCCGCCTCTCAGCCCACCTCACCTAAGAAGCTGGACATGAAGCGAATGTCTAGATTCTTTGAAGAGAACAACCAGTCGAGCCCAAAGCCTGAAAGTCCCAAAAGGGAGAGCCCAATGATGGACAGCCCTCCCAAGATGAGCAGCCCGCCTAAGATGGTCAGCCCGACGAAGGAGAACCCCAAGGTAGAGAGTCCCAAGATCACCAGCCCCAAGGTTGCCAGCCCGAAGAGAGAAAGTCCGGCTTCGTCGCCAAGCATCAAGCCCAAGCCCGTTTTCGAGAAGCCCTTCAGCCCGCCACCCCAAAAGTCGGAGGAGGAAGTCAGACCGAAGCCAGTATTTGAGAAGCCTCCTAGCCCTGTACTTCAGAGAAGCGAGGAAGTCTCTCCTGTCAAGACTTTCGGGCGGCCTCTCCCCGAGCCTAAGCCAAGTTCTCCTGCAAAGCCTTTCTCGGACAAAGTGGAGGAAGCTCCTGCGCCCACCAGGACTTTTGGACGCCCGCTGCCCGAACCAACTCCCAGATCACCCACAAGGTCTCCCGTTCGGTCACCGCCGCCTAATGAGCAATTCGATAGCCCTCACGTAGCGCCTCTCAGAACCTTTGGCCGACCTCTGTCCAGGCCCAGCTCACCTCAAAAGTCGAACGACAGGGTTGACAGCGAGCCTGTTGTGTCCGTCAAGAACGCTGCATCGATGTTCGGCGGTGCTGTGGTACGGTCGCCACCTCTGGAGGCCAAGTCGCGATTTGAGAGCCCGGTGTCTCCAGTCCAAAGGACCGATACTCCCACGAGGATCTCTACAAGGCCCCTGCCTATCCCACCGAAGCCTTCCTCGCCTACACCAGTCGCATCTCCTGTTCGATCCCCCACGAAGTCAAGCTCAGAGGTCTCCAGTCTATTGGATGACTTCTTTGGCACGCCACGGCCACAGAGGGAGTACCGCCTTGACACCACTGAAGTGTTGATGAACAAGCCCCGGGTGCGCGATATTCAAAGTCAAGGCACCAGGCTGTTCCAAATTACTGGGGACGGGAAGAAGATACCTGTACAATCACACAACGAGCGTATCTTGTTCGAGCGGGAAATGTACATCTGTGCTCACACATTTTCCAACGAGGCTGGCTGGAAGGAGACCGAGGTATATTTCTGGGCTGGTGACGAGGTACCGGCAGCAACTGTGGAAGACACGACTCTGTTTGTCAACCGGGAGGCTCGTTCGCTCGGCGGCAAGCTCGTCAAAATGCGCCAAGGCAGAGAAACTCCCGAGTTCATCATGGCGCTCGGAGGTATGATCATCACACGTCGCGGTACCAACACCAAGTACGACTCCTTGGCACCAAGCATGCTGTGTGGTCGCCGGACGCTTGGCCAGGTTGTGTTTGACGAGGTCGACTTCTCATCTGCAAGCCTCTGCTCCGGGTTCCCTTTCTTGATTACGCAGTCAGGAATGTGCTATCTCTGGAAGGGCAAGGGCAGTGATGTAGATGAGCTGAGCTGCGCCCGCCTCATTGGTATGGACTTGAGCTTGATGGGCGAGCTCATAGAAATCGAGGACGGCAGCGAGCCGGATAGCTTCTGGGCCATCTTCAACGACGGCACGAAGCCGCTCTCTGCAGACCACTGGCGTTTGAAGTCCAACTACGACAAGTACTGCCAAAGACTCTTCCGCTCGGACGCGTCTGCGGCGAAGCAGGTAAGCTCGACGTTGTTCCTAGTCTCCAGCTCAGCGCTAACCATGATAACCACAGGTCACTGAAATCAGCCCGTTCACTCAGGCTGACCTGGACCCTTCCTCCATCTACGTTCTGGATGCATTCTTTGAAATGTACATTATCGTCGGTAGGACGGCGCAGAGCGAGTACAGCTCCTTCCGCAACGCTCTTGACTTTGCGCAAGAGTATGCCATTCTGGCTAGTGGCATGGAAGATCGGCCCTTTATCCCCATATCGACAGTCGTGTTGGAAGGCATTCCCAAAGACCTGAAGAGCGTGTTCCGCAAGTGGCGAGACGAGTCTAGCCCGACCATTATGCCCCAAAAGGCGGCGTCCGGCCTGAAGCGCGGACGATCTCTGCGCGTCGTTCCCCTCACCCACGCGCTCCAGGCTCTTAGTGAGTAAGCCTCTTTGCGAAGTACAGTTGAAGCAGGTTCAGTTGGAGGGAGGCGCGAATGGAGTTTCATAGCCAAGGAAGGGGGCGGCGGCGGCGGGTTTGATGCGATTTTATACCAGATACCCGGATGCTTGGGGAGGTTTGGGAGATGGGAGAGAAGTGTACATGAATTGTTGTCGCATTTGCAAAGGAGAAGGGGAAAGGAAATGGCGAAGGGCGTTTTCTCTTAATTACAAAAAGAAAGGAGGTTTTGGGCTGGCTGGCTGTTTGACCATGTACGGCGAGACCATTCGGGCAGCAGCAGTAGCAAGTGACCAATGCACCAGGACCATCTTCTTGGTATCGTGGACGAATGTCACATCTTTCAAAGCATGTCACAGTCTTATGGCTTCCATCGTGTTTGCAGAGTTTCATTCTTTGACTCGTGGGCGCACCCCGTCCATCTGTCTCACTACAGCGGTCACGAAGAGCGATTGTCATGGACGGACGAAACGACGAAGATGAAGGAGACCAAACGGAAGTGCTTGATTACAAGTGAACACTAGAAGAAGAAGCCAAAAACTCAACGCCGACAACAGTTATGTACGAAGACCAAACACGACCCTCTGGTCCACAATCCGCTCAGCAACCCCCCCCCCCCCCCCGCGCTCCTATCTGAAGTGTGCCTGTGTAGTTCATGTTCTGACTTTGGGTATATTTTGAGAGTCTTTTTTACACTTTTTTGTTTCTTTTTGTGCAACTAAACTTCTTCTTCTATCGCTTCGTACACATCAAGCTCTCCTCTACCCCGCCAACCAACCCGCTCAGGCTCAAAAGGCCTCGTTGCTTCATGACTCATCCTCTGTATCGGTATTCGTCTCGCTCGTGTCGTCCTGGACATCGTCGTCCGTACCACTCTCCTCGTCCGAGTCATCGTCATCTTTCCTGCGGGGCTTGGTGGCGCCCGGTACGCTGCCGCCCTTGAGAGCCTGCATCTGACCGGCTATCGAGTCTGTTGATTGCTGTTAGTGTGTAGGACGGCTTGGGGGAGAGGAGGGAGTACTAACCTTCATCGGGCTCACTGATATCATCCTCGGCAACCATTGCTGCCGCCTTGTTTGCCTCCTCGACAACAAGCGTAACCTCCATCTTTGTATCGAAGCCAACGTAACTGTCGCATACGACGTGCATAACGAATGTGTAGTGACCAGCCTGGGGAGGAGCGGCGAATTGAGCCTTGAGGGTTTGCATGTTGAAGGTGGGCTTGCCGTCGTCGCCAAAGATGGGCTGGTCGAACTGGGTGAAGGTGAAGGGGGGAACAGCCATCTTGCCCTGCTTAGAGTCGGTCAAGAAAACGTACCACTTGGGGGCGTGATCGCGGGCGAAGTAAGGAGCGTGGGCGAGAGGAGGCAGGATAGGCTTGTCGTCAACAGGGATAGGCTTGCCGTCGGGACCCTTGATAGTCTTCTTCTTGCGGCCAAGGTAGGCCTCAAGGTCGTCTTCGGCGGGGTCAATGTCTTCCAGGTCCAGCTCGTTGACCTCGGGCACATTTTCGCTGCCAGGCGGGATAATGCGGCCCTTGACAACGAGGGTAACGAGAGAGGAGGGGATGATGAATCGCTCTCCGGTAACCTTGAAGAAGGCCTTGGCAACGCGGAGCTGGGGCAGTTGTTGAGCGACATTAACGGCAGACTTGTACTGGGCCTCAGTAAGGAGGTTGTTGCGGACCACCAGGTTTCTGCGAAGCTCATCGGGCAGATCCATGAACTGCTGGAGGGAAATGTGAACCTTGGAGTCGCCTCCCTCGACCTGACGAACGATGTCCTGGGTGAAGTGAGGAAGCTGAAGGAGAGGAGAAGCCTTGGGCGGGAGAGCCTGGATAAGGTACTGGCTGGTAGAGTATGCGGCCAGAATGGGACCAGTGTTACCGTACGCTTGGGCGATGGCAGAGAAGGATCGGGTGAGGGCGTGGGCGATGGGAGCAACTTCGTACTTTGCGCTGTCGAGGGCGGCGTCCTCGAGCTCGACACGGCCGAGGTAAGATCTCAGGAGAGCCAAAGCCTTGCGGCGCACCCCGCTGTCGAGGTCCTCGAGAGCTTGCTTGTCCTTTTGGGAGACACCAGCCTGTTCAGCGTTGGCCTGGAGCTTGGACTCGAGCTTGGAGAGGCCAGACTCGGCCTTGTCCCCCTTCAGAACAGTATCGAACTCCTTGCCACTGCTGAGGGCAGTAACAACGCCACCCTCGTCAACGTTCTCGTCATATGCGCGGAATAGGTTGTTGGCGCTCTCAAGAAGCACGCCATCCTTGGACATGCGCTGAGTTCCGTACCACCAGGAGCCAACCAGGTAAGGCAGGAGAACACCGAGGAGGAGTGTGTAGGCGAGAACAACGAACTTGCCGTTGCCGTCCGAGATGATGAACTGGGGGAGTGCAATACCGATGCTGAAGCTCTGCTTTCCGTCGGGGTGTCCATACTGGATGTAGTTGTTGCGGATCTCCTCGTCGGTGAGCGCTTGGTAGGCCTTTGAAATCTCGACGTAGGCGTTGTTGAGGGACTCGATGGTCTCGTTCTTGGCCGGGTCGGGCTTGACCTTGTCGGGGTGCAGTCTTCTTGAAAGCTGTTTGTAGACCTTCTTAATTGTCTTCTCGTCGGCAGACTAGATGCAACAGCGTGTCAGCACTATGTGGATGGGGTATGGAGGGGGAAAGAGACGGGCAGCCGGTGAGGTGAAGTGGTCAACATACGTCAGAGATGCCGAGAATATCATATGGGTTCCAGATCTTTTGTGTGACGCTCTGTGTGTGGATAATGAGGTAGATCATGCCGGCCATGACGGCGAGGCCGATGAGGACGGCAATGACGCGCACGATGCGGCGCTGCTTCTTCTCGTGCGCTTTGCGCTGCTTGTCGATGAGGTCGACATGCTCGGGCTTAAAGTCGCTCTGGATGCGCGGGGCCTTTGCTTCAATGTCCTTGGAGGGGAAGACGAGGGTGTAGCCGAGCGGCAAGGTGATGATGCTGGTGATGGCGAGGATGAAGAAGGGGTAGAATTGCGCCTCGGCGTCGTACGAGTAGTCGGAACTCATCTTGACGGGCGCAGCGACGAGCTCTGGAGCTCTAGAGTGTCGGTGTCGGGTTGCTGTGTATGGTATGTGTTGGAGAGGTGGTCAGTCGTGAAGTCGAGATCCAAATCCGAGTGGGAGTCTTGCGCGCGGATCCGGACACGTCGCTGGACAGCTATGCAGCCCAGTTAAAAAAAGGTCTTAAAAGAGCGGGAGTGTGTCGTACGCGGGTACACTTGAAGAAGTGTAGACGAGACCAAGAAGGGATATGAAAGGGGGAAAAGAAGAACAATTCAGAGACCGTCAAGGAATGGTGTCTGCCTCCGTCCGCTGGTTGTTTCTTCCAGGTCGAGGTCGAGGACTTGGTTTGGGGTATGAAGTGGCCGCAATCTGCTGGCTTTGACCAAGTCACTTTCTTTTGACAATCGTGGCCTCGAAATAAACTGGTGCTTGTGCCTGCGCTGGTGGCTGCTTCTGCGGTGGTAGTTTCCGGAAGAGCGAGCAGGGGTTAACTAGTGGGTACCTTCCATTAGTGACAAAGGTACTTAGAGCCCTGGAGTTACTCAAGGCGCCACCTAACCTTAGGTAAGGTAAAGTAGAACAAGAACACACTGGGGGAGGTCACTGTGTCCTGTCTTCGCTGGCTGCGTGCGCTGTGTGAATGGCAAAGTCCAATCTATTAGGCCAAATCACCTCAACGTCCGGCTGTCAGTGCGCGCCCTGGAAGAGCCCCACAGCGTGCTCCAACCTTACAAACCTTGTCCGCCTTCTCCTTCCGCCTCCCACTCGTGCGACTACTCCAGCGCTGAGTGCTTCTGGGTTCCTTCTGATTCTGACACGGGGAAACGGCAAATGGAATATCTGTCCTTCCCCAAATTGGACCTTCTTACCCTTCGCCGGTCGGTTTGAGGCTTCTTTTCCCCCCTCAGTGTCTCTTTTAGCTTTTGGAGGTCTCCACTCTTCTTGCCGTACCGTACCGTGCTTACCTAATTCCCGTACAACCATCCCTCGGCGTCGCTAGTCCGAATCAGCGACGGTAAAACGGCCGGCCTGCAGACAACTGCTTGCTAGCTTCATGACGCTACCAATTTAATATTCAAACGGGAGGGAAGGGAAAATCATTAGAAGATAATGGAACAAGAATAGACAGCGAATATCAACGGTGGTCGAGGAAGAATGGATTCCGGCGACGTCTCCTGATACAAAACCGCGGTTGACGATATAGAAATGAAAGCAATTTATTGGTGTTTTCGCATCGTTTAATCCATGCTTCTATCATAATCCCGTGCCCTGCCCATCCGCTACGTACAAATAGCAATCCTAGTCTTTCTACACACCCTTGTTTCAAAGTCCGGAAGAGGCATGCGTCAAGTCAGTGTTGATGATCAAATCGTCTTTGCCTCTGAGATGCATGACAATGGTGAGCCCTTCGACTCCCAATTCGTAGTCATCATCCTGGCTGACGTTGACACCCACGTCCGCGTGCCCAGGCGTGTCGCGTCGTTCTCGAGAAACGATTTCCGCCTTCAACTCCCGCACCTCCGCTGTCAAATTCAGATATCTCTCCTTCCAAGAGCATGTATGGTTCGGTGGCATGATTGGTAGCGGACTGAATACCTCGACTTCGTCATCAAGAGATCGAGACAATCGCTCCACCAGCTCCACGCTGCCGTTGGCGCTGGCGTCTTCGACTTCGAACGTTTCCGAAGTAGAGTGAGTAGCCTCCAAATTTCGGGTGACTTGGCTCACAGTCTTTGATTCAGTCTTCGTCGTTGTCGATATCCTTGAGCTCGATCTTTGAGAGATCGATTTCTTCATCTCTTCGAGGCGCTTGTGTCTCATTGCGTAAGCCTGATCCTCCTGAGCGACTTGCTCCGTCCTGCCAATTTCCTCCAGAGAGGCTTTAACAGCATTTGATGTACTGTTTCGCCCGTCGGCGGGAACACGCGGTGATGGTGTGTCGTGGCCACACGAGACGCAACTGTCTGCCCGCTTGCGATCGGCGTGATGTGTGCCGTGTCCCTCAGCAGACTCGGCTTCTGCGGCTGCAACTTTTCGAAGCTGAGATCTCCATGACTCAACATCAGCAGCCTTTTGTTCCTGAGCATGCTGCGATATGTTCTCCTCTTTATGCACACGACGCAACGGTCTCTTCAGCCACGGAAGTGGCTCTTTTTGCACTTCATGGTTTGCCTCTTTGTGAACCTTCTTCAACTTTGGCCACTGGATAGACGCTCCGCCTGTTGGGGAACTGAGCTGCTCAAATTGACCTTGGACCAGGTAGCTGCTGCTCTTGGCACTCTCGGAGGAAATTGCAGATGCCGGACTGGTTGTCTTTGCGGCGGAATCTCGACTGCTGGGCGTCTTCATTTGGGGAGAACTCTTGGTCTCCATTGCCGTCAGTCTGCTCGTCGTGCGATTCGAGATCTGAGTAGGACTCTTCAGCCATGATGGAGAACGAGAGAGTCGTCCTCCGGCAAGAACAGACAGCAAATCTGAACCTCTCTTCTTGACTGGATCTACGTCAAAAGACTGGGACCTCTCGAGGCTATGGACGTCCTAGGCCCTGGCGCGCTCGCTGCTTTCGGCCATGGCCGCATCAAAACTGATCAACTTCTCGCGATTGGTATCAAGACCTTTGGTTCGGAACTGCGTCTGCTGTGCAAAGGGAGTAGTGTGTTGAGAGTTCTGCTTGCTTGCTGAAGTTCCAGCGGAACCAGTGGCCAGGTGCTCCATGATGTGCTGTGCACGTCTGAGATCTTCAGCGTGATGGTACGTTTGGTCAATCTTGTTCTGGACGGGATCCTCCAGCGGGAGATGTGGTCGCAGCGGCTCCGAGTCATCCATGCTTACTGAACTTTGCTGCTCGGCATTGCATGCAATACTGTGGCGACCAGAGTGATGCCCGCCATGGGTGGCATTGCACCTTGGATTCCCGTAATCTCTGTGTGTCTCTGCAGTATTCAAGTCCGTTTGCCTAGGAACACAATCTGAGAGGCTTGATGCTTGTCCCGCGCCAACCGTCATGTCAGTGATCTGAGGTTCGGCCGTGGTGATCTTCGTCATCCTGTCGGCCAGTATGAAGGGGTTCTCATTGAGATTGACCGAGGTAGCTGGGGCCCTCTGATTCTTCTTCGATGTCTCTGTAGTTTCCAGGCTGGAGGATGACCGAATGTGCTCCTCTATTACCTTCGAAATATGATGTTGACTGGTTACAGCATTCCGATGACTACTCTCAGTATGCTCAAAGTCGATCGAGCCATCGTCCGGTATTTCGCTGGCACATTGTGGGCATACCGCATGGCCACACGTAGAGCAAAATGTGCGAGAAGTTACCTCTGCGCCGCAGGAATGGCACGTGTTGAGAACATGCCTGGGAATGCTGTTGGTTCCATCTCGGTGACGCGAAAAGTCCTCTTCTTCGTCGTCAGAGAACCATCCCGACGGACGAGAGATGCCAAAGTCTGCAAAGATATCCCGAGCATGGCGTTTCCGAATGGTCGAGGTTGTCATATCTGTTCCGCAAGAGTGAATGGAGGAAACGGAGTTGTTGGAAAAGTGTCGTGGCTTCTGCGGGCTTGATGAGGCAGAAATCGATGCCATTGGCATCTTTGGAGGCCGGTTGAGCGTCCTGCTCGGTCTTGCTCGAAGCCGACCGGTCGAAGCGGTTTGGCGAAGCTGCATAGAGTCTGGGTCGGCTACTCGTGGAGGAGTGAGGTACATTGACTTCCGCAGACGTGATGCAGGTATGGGGGCTTGACTGTTGCTTCTGGAGGCTTGCTCTGGACTCTGTCCAAAGAATGAGTGGTCTTGAGACGGCACCCTGGACTCCGCAGTTTGAGTGTTGCGCGTTGCTGGTCTCGCGAAGACCTTATTGGTGCGTTGGCCCTAACCAGACCAAGTGCTCTCGCGTTCCCTCGCACCTAATGGTGATGGCTTGCGGCTCGTAACACGAGTAGAAGGCCGGCTTGAGAACTTCTGTCGGCGCGCGGATACAAGACCCTCTGGGATGTCACCGTCTTCGGGCTCGGCTGTGAAGACGTTGGCTCGGGGCGGGGAGAAATTATCAACGAAGGGATCCTCCATACTGAGAAACAATGGGTAAGGATTGAATAATACTGTATAATGTCGTGGGAAGTGCAAATTGGTACTGTAATGGATGGGCCGTGGGGGGTTGAGAAACGATGCTCCTTGACGGGCAATGCGGAACATTTACCTAGGGAAGAGAATTTGCCTCGAGTGAGGTCAGGATAAGTAGTTTGAGATCAAAAGACGCAAGACAGGCAGGGGCCTCCTCGAATGGATAGCAGACAAGACCGACCTGGTCCCCAGTAGGCAACCTCGACCCATGTAGTCACTCCGTGGAAAGACCTTCTGGTACATGACGTAGCATCCATGGCACACACGCAATGATGGGTTTTGACAGAGAAAGAGCGCTAGAAACGTCGCAAGTGGATTCAATTATGCGATGTTAGATAAAGTTAAGGGAATCCGGGTCTTGATGTACAACGTCATGTGTCTGCCACGACCTTCTTTTACACTCTCTATTTCAGGGCAGCCTGGAGGCTCTCAAGAACCTGTGAATTATAATTAGCATCCCTACTGTACCGCTCGAGGGCCTTGTTTGGGAAATTACTCACCTCGACCTCAATCTTCGCCTCGGCGATCTCCAACTCGCTTCCACTGCCGCTGGCGACCTTCTGGGCCTCGGCAAGCTGGGACTTGACAGCCTCGGCGCTGAAGTCCTCAATGGGGTATCCCTCGGTGGCGTTGATGCTGAGAACAGAGTTGGGCTGGACAACGGCAAAGCCGCCGGACACTATAAACACAATCATCGTCAGTTTCCTGCCTTTCTCCTATCCCTTCGAAAAGCTCCATCTCGGTCGTAACGTACGGAAGAACTGCTTGCTGGGGCCGCTCTCCTCGACAACCTCGACCAGACCGGGCTTCAGCTGCTCAATGGCGGGAACGTGGTTGGCGAGGACACCCATCTCGCCGGAGTCGGCGGGGATGTTGACCTGGACGACATCCTGGGACTGGTAGATGGACTGCGTGTTGCGGCAATTAGCTCTGATCCTTCAATTGGCTTCCGCCTTGCATCCCCCTCGTATCGTCGTCTCGTCTCTCGTTCAATTGTTTCGGATATTATCGACTTCGTACCTGGTGAGGAAGGGACAAGCTCAGCTTGATCTGCAAATGGTCAGCGGGTACTCGGGATGCCTCCGGCTCGGAGGATGCAGGCTCGGGCTGCTTGCCTTGTCCGGGACGGCATCTGCGTAGGTTCTGCGCTGGAGGGGAGCGCGGAAGGCAGCAGGACGGGCTCGGAGGGCCGCGCGCGCGAAGCGGAAGGAGTTCATGATGGGCTGAGCTGGCAATGGGGATGTGTTGCTGGAGGCAGCTCGGGTGAGGTCGCAGGCAGGAATCTTTCGGCTGAGTCCATTCGCGATTCGGCTAGCGGGAGAAACTTTGGTCACGCCGTAAAGCACATGACCCGCAGTGCACGGAGCAGCCCCGATTCACTCCGTCAACCTGTTTGAACAGAGGAAAACGCATTGACGCAATCTTATTCCTCTATACCGCATAATTCTTTCAAGAGTTTTAGGCCTCTGTTTAATGATATTTCATCAACATCGTGTCTTCCTCCTGTAGCAAAATTTATGTTCTAGGTAGCTTCGAGCTGTATATAAGCGTGTGGTAAGCCAGCAATGTGATTTTTTAGTTTTCTTTAGAACGCAAGAAGTTTTCTGGATGGATTCATCCGATTAATCGTTGCGTGCGACCATTCCGAATCCGAATCAATAAGACGCTGGCAATCTGGACTTTGTCGCGAGCATGCAACGCCCACGTCTGGGGTACTACACCGAAACGTTCTGGCTCTCATTCTCGCTTGATCGCATTTTCCAGGCTGCCCTGAGATCTCGCCTGAGTACTTCAATGCATTCGTAGCTTGATGATGAAATTGATGCGCTGCATGTGCCGATAGATAACCGTTGACCCAATGCCCTCCTACCTAGGTACGGTGATATGGTGATCATCATCCAGGTTCGGCACGATGAATCCGGACAAAGACTTCCCATCTCTCTGTGTATTCCACCCTTCCACACAATACACCACAAATGATGCCCATATAGGTCCCCTCAATTCCATTCCTACCACCAGGAAGGAGACGCCCGTCTAGGTCGACGGGTCAGGTCAAACTGGCTGGGAGGTGAAATGGTTTACGGTCAACAAATAATCAGAAACGCCCACAGCCTACTCGACGACAGGCTCCGAGGTCGAGTTCAGTTCCCAGCCTGAGCACCAAAAATATCCCAGCATGAGCACTAAGAGGTGTAGCCCCCAGTCCAGCACCGTGGGGGGGGAGGGGGGGGGGGGGGTGAACTCTTTTTGCCATCTTCATCTATTTTGCCAAATTGAGAATATCTTCCTTTATAGCATTCGGGTCTGCCGCTACTTCCATTCTATAATGTCAAATGCAACAACGGAAGTACATAAAATCGAGTAGTGACACACAATATCAAACCTATTACCTGTTCTCGGATCTTTGTCTCGGCCGAGTTGCTCCAGCCCTGGTGGAAAGAAGTATTTGCTCCTACGCAATCACAGTAGCATGCGGCATTGAATAGTTCGAGGCATATATAATGTGGCATATCGAGTGGTGTCAAGGCAATAGTCTTCAGGCAGCCGCAATAGTGAGAAAAGGTCTCATCCCTCCTGCCTCACGACCGTGATTCAACATTCTCCCTGAGCACCATACTCTGCAGCATGATTATGGCCAATACTCGAGATCAATCAAACTACAAATGCTGTCAGTCTGAACTGGGAGACACGAGGCGCTTATGGCCAAACCTAGTTCTGGCCTGTGGTCTTCTATGCCATAAATCGATGGTGCCGGTTTTACAGGAATAGACAGACAGAGACAGGTTGATCTGACTTCATTGATTTGGATGACACCATGAGTGAGTTCCTGCAACTACTCTTGAGCTTCTTCCAGTGAAAACCGTGCATCGAAACCAAACGAGTCTTCCAAAATTGGATGTTGAAGTTAGCGATGATTGGCTTTCAAGGTACTGGTGAAGGTCATCCGTCACTGGCATGGTCAGCACAAACATACATATAGCACCCTCCCATTGTGACTTCTCGAAGAATTTTACCTTACTCAGTCATTTAGCTGCTCCTCGTCTGCATTGTCTAGTCGTCATAGTAGCGGTGATCCAACTCGCAGATAGCCTTTATATCTGTCGCAATCCTATCATGACATAGCCTCCAGGTAATAGTGTTCTCCCTGTCAACAAACGCCAGTCTAGTTTGATCTTGTGTTTCACGAAGGCTGCGGTTAACCTAGACTTGGCCAACTTAGCGGTCTATACAACTAGGTTTCTGGTAAATGTTACTTCAGGTTACCTCAAGATTGTTTCAGATCGCTTCTGCGGATTCTTACATGAGGTATCGAACTGGGAGTCAATTTCCATATGATCCTGCCAGACACCAAGCTCGTTTAGCTCTCAGTGTCCTTCAGAATCTTTCACACGGCTTTTGTATTGTGAAGTAAGTGACGCGGTAGTTGCGGCCATTGCTGATGTAGTGTATGGCTGCCATACACAGCCTGTCCGCTAAAACCATCGTGTGAGTATTTCCCTTTATGAGACGTAGTCGTTCACCACTCCTCATCACGTGTCGCAAATCGTACTCACATATTTTGCGAAAAAATATATACAACGAATCCAAGACCGCGACACGGGGCCATCAAAAGCAGCTTCCTCAAGTTGGGCAGTGCCAACATCCCTCACAACTCACGCAAACAACAAGACTGGTGTCTCACCCAGTCGAAGAATTGAAGATCTTTATCACGCATACATCGGTCGCAGTGCCTTATTTCTGGAAAAGAGATAGTTACTAGTGAGTTGCCAGGTTCAAGAGTCCAAGGGCCTTGCTGCAGGCCAGCCAGATGTCCCTCGTCTGTGACCGTCCCTCGACGACTCGCAAGGCCATGTGAGCTACACCAAGTCGATTCTCCAACGCAACGAACACCACTGGTCTCGAAAGCAATGCCGTCTACTTTGCATCTAATTACATGTCATCTTTAGCACGATACAAGAAGCGAACTAAGGAAAAAAATCCGGTACATGAACTGAGATAATTAGCAAATCCTGCTTCACGGCGTCTTGTTCCATGGCAGGAGAACTTCATGCTCATTCACCAAATCCCCGTCAGCAGCATGCAAACCTCCATGCCAGCTATCTAGAAAGTCTCATAGCCATGGGTATAGCTAGATGGTAGCTGTTTCCGCGTGGAGTGCTGTCGTCCTCCCACTCCTAGACGACTGGATTTACTTTATATCATGCGGGCAACTACTCCGGCGTGCTCTGCCAACGTTGGAGAGAACTTCTGGCAGAAGGGCTCTGGCTGATGGACCACTTGGAATGAGTAACTCGCCAGTATCGTTTGTTCTTGAGCCTGGCATCAAAGTCGATGGAACGTCTTCGCTCAGCATGCCCATCAACACGTAAGCAGAGGAAAACATAACCACCAAACCACACGTGAATCACATCTCGTCACACTTCACTCGGCCAGTCAGCTTACCTACACAGACTCACATGTCCAACCTCATGATTGATTCTGTACTCACCTGCCTCGCTCATAGGTAAGCAGCAAAATATGACATACGACCTCCACGTAACAACCCGATATCTGACGATACACGACATGCCACACGAAAAGGATACTCCAAGCAGGCAACTGACTCGACAAGTCCCGGATCAACATCAATAATCGAACTTGGCTGTCGACCTCTTCACGTTCCTATCCCCTCGCAATGGACAGTGGCTGGCATACATCGCTTAGCCTCATGCAAGGCAACAAGATTGACATGGTCCTGCTGCACCACTCGTGACCGTCGATCACCAAGCAAATCGTACCGTCAATCACTTCCACATACAAACCGTTTCGACTTATGCCATCACGGCCATCAAACCACACCCGGTAACCGCCACGTTCCGACGCTGTCCAAATGGGATCAATGATCACCGCGTCGCTGAGGATCTTTACTCTACGTGACTTGGATAGACTTTTGGCCAAAATACCATGTCCATCAACGATGGCGAATCTACAAAGAACGTAACAAATGTACCAAAATTCTCCGACATAGGAACGAGATACCTTAGGTGCTTGGCAGTGCCACTTGGCGACAGCATCCGCCTCCTTTGAAACGAAACATCCTTCAATGCCCTCAATGATCGACACAGAAAAGGACACCCAAAAAGGACAAAAGAAGATGGACAGCGATCTACATTTTCGAGGAGCACCAGCCACACACACACACTCATGCTGAACCTTGAAACCGGGGAAGCCGTCATCGGAGCAAGGCGAACGAGGCGAACCCTCCCTCGGCCGATGGCGCTCCCGACTCCGTTTCCTCATTCCCATGGGGGCCATGGAAGATATCCCTCCCCGAAACCCATGGAGGAAGTAAAGATCCGCGGCTCATGAAACCTCGCCTCTGGGCTCACAAGGCACAGGAAAGAAAAGAGGGAACCCTTCACGCTTCAATCATTCGTGACTCGCCAGCCTTTACTACGACCGGGCTTCCGGGCGCCGAGAACCGAGGAAAGATGATGGTGTGTATATGCGCCAGGGACGAGGATTCAACACCAGTTGAGCCTCATGGCATTTTCGACAACCACCGACGGCAGCGACGGCACAAACAGTTGAAAGGCTTTCTGCCCTTCACCCAGCAACCATGTAGTCGAGATTCTTCCCTTGAACATTCTGGAAGCAACCGAGACGAGAAAGAAAGGTCGACGAGATCAGATGAAGGCGAGGCATGTGTCATTGCCCATGCCTCAAAAGCCCGTGGACCAGGTGACTCGATGCCTCATGACGATTGGGCAGCCTCTCACGGGAAGCCCAAACAGTTCGCTCTCGTCTCGTCAAGCTTTCTTCTGTTCTTTTCTTCTCTTCCCCTCGGGAACGAGATTTCAGAAACGTTCATGCGAAACGCCCCAGCAAGGGGGTATCGAGGCCAACTCCCATTCGGGATTGAATAGTAGCAGGTGCTGTTAGGAAGACGAGGGCCTCATGCTTCACTTTTCGCCCTCCAGCATCGAGAGGCCGTGACACTCACTTCTTCCGTTCTTCCGTGCCTCCTTGCCTCTGTTGAGTGAACCGAACTTCCAAGGACCCTGAAATCTAAATCAACCACACCACAATCCTCACAAACGCAGGCAAACTTTCCCGGCATCGGATTGCCACGGCCCAAAAGGAAAAGATCTGAGACGTCTTGACCTCTCTCCCTTTGGAGGGTGTGTACCTTCCCAAAGTCTCGAGCTTACAAGAGTCAATTGCTCCCTCCAAGCCCCCTTGGAGTACGAAAGCCAACAGAAAAAAGCCACAAGCACAGACGTAGAACGGTACCTGTAGAAGCGTGCCTCGACAGGAATCTAGCGTGTTAACAAGCTCGCGAGTTGGCTAAGCTCGTAAGCAAAATACACAACAACAAATCTCGTCGGAGCGGTGACCGGCGCTGTCAGATGAAAATGTGGCTGGCTCATGGTGAGAGGAGTAGTGTGGAATTTAGGCCCAGCTTCAGCCCCTACTCCTTCATCCTTCCCCAGGCTGCCAAATAACCACCACCACTACCATAGAGGGGGATCAAGTCCAGGAGTAGTAGGTCTGGAGTTTCCCAATGCGGTCTCCCGAGAACAGCCCCTTCTCCACCACCAGTTCAATCCAGTCATTCCGGCGGTGAAGGAGCAAGAAGGAGGTGTGTGGTGTGGTGAAGCGTCTACTAGAAGGGGGAGGACCGCTACCGCTAGTCCGGCAGACCTTTCAACTTCTTCACGTCTCCAGTATGTCGGAGCTTTCTCCTTTGGTGCGTTTGGTTTTGTCGCAGAAGGGGGGGAGGAAGCAGATGGAGGGGGAAGTCGCCGCTCTTCCTGTTCTGAAGATGTCCAGTAGCGCAGCTCCTTTTGAAGATGGTTGGCTTCAACCTTTGCCAAGGATTTGGGTTTCCCACGCACCGAGAGTTGGGTGATCGTCGCAAATCGTCGCGTGGCGCTTGCAACCCCCCTCCCCCTCCGAACTCTGACCGCCCACGGGGCAAGGGCGAGCTTCAAAGAGCTCTTGTCACATTTTCATGTGTCAAGGAAGCTCTTCGCACACCCAAAGCTATGTGTTCCCCAGGTGCGGTTACGTCGCACTAGCAAAAGTAGTTCGACGACACCGAGGAAGGGAAGAACACACACCCAAAACCTTGGAACGTTGATGGAATACTGCACTAGCAGACGAGAGTAAAGCAGAGAAACAGAGTGCCGGTAGTTCCTACTGTAGAAGCTTACACTGCGACTCTAATGAAATGGCACCATGCTAACATTCCGTACTACCCTTCGTGCCTTCTTTGCTTTGCTAGCCTGCTGCCTTGCCCCCGCGGGAGAAGCAGTCAAGCAGTGAGCTTGACGACACGAGTGCATAAGCTTAGCAGAAGTGGCAGAATCATTGAATCCCCCAATCGATCGATCAACGACGGCAGGAGGAGGGGGCTTTGTGACTGATTGGCCCCGCGATTCGAGAACCTGTCGATCTCTCGTCTTGCGTGTCTCTTCTTGTCCCCTGGCGACCTTGTTCATATGTATGCACTCTGCATGCCACCTTGCTGACCACTTGGATTCGAGCGAGAGCGATGGAGGGGGATGGGGGCGGGAGACGAATTTCCAACGCTACGCGCCGCTACCGCGTGAAGAAAAGTCAACGTTTGGAGATGGGACAGTTGTGCGGCGTCGCAATCACTCCGTTCCTCCTCCCCCCTCGCTCGTCCCAGAATGCGGGGTATTTCTTTCGAATAACCCGACCGACCTTCCGACAGGAATCTGACAGGGGATGGAAGCAGATCAGGGATCCGACGCGGGGGTTTTCTGCCTGTCTACTGCGTCTTCGAATCTCTAACGGCCCTTTGCGAGCCTGCAGGCTCGTTGATTAAACCTGTCAGAGGAAGCCACTTGGAAAGAAGGGGATACTGGGAAAAAGGGGGTCACGACAACTCACGCGCATGCGGCCTGAGTTGAGGAGAACTACTCCGTTAAACACCTCACATTTGACATCCCACGCTTTCGTGGCCGGGGTTCTTACCTTACCATGACCACGGACACGCCAGGGAAGCCCGACACAAGTGCGTCTATCGTGCTGTCGTCAACACCCTAAGCACATGCAGTGACGAAATCTCCCGCGCCGCCGCCGTGCTAGCCATGACCAGAGTTTGGGGTTCACCGTTCAGGAAAGCTCACCTACAAGTGTAGACTTGTAGTTCTAACCAACTTAATGAAGCCCTGATGATGAATGGCATCGGCATGACGATTGCCCACTTACAAGTCCTCCGAAGGTTGTCCCCCCCACCTCGGAGGATGGAGGAGAGAGGGGCAGCAAGCAAACAAGGCCGTTCCCAGCCAAGCACGAAATGAGAGGAGGTGCCGTAAATGCCATGTAATCACCGCTCCTCCTCGTCCTTCATTAGTGTACTCTGTGTTCGCAATCCTTACTAGTGATAAATCTTGCTTTTCTGCTCGCGCTTGTCGAGCGCCCGCTGGCATACTCTCCCCACACTGAAAGAGCCCACCTTAAAGCTCGGCGAGCGTAGATGAAAGCGTGGGGAGCACCGAGAGGAGGGCGGGAAAAACATGGGGGGTTGATCAACATCACGGCCGGCTCGGCATTGGGGAAAGATTCAAGAACAGAGCTGGGAGACAGAGAGAATCTCCAGAGTCCGCGAGTCCGCTCGGCCCAAAAGACCAAGACGGCATCCCGGGAGGTCCGCTGGAAAATCGAAACTTATTCGTTTTCGACATCTCCCGATAACGAATGAACGCCTCTCTTCATGTTATAGTCGGGTTCCAATGCCAAGAAGTCGATGCCTCACTTTGCTGTATGAAAACGAAATGCTCTTCTCTTCTTTGTTGCTTTGGGAGAGGGAGTCGGGGCCCCGTTGTATGAAGTCTTGTCGCGCGAGGACCAAAGAGGTCAACTCGGAGACCGTTGGATCTCTTGGCAGTGGTGTCCGAGTGCCAGATCTCTTCCTTCGCCCTCTTACCTCCTCAAGATCCTCTCTCACCCAAATATCTCTGTGCTGCCTCCCGAAGTCTCAAACACATGCAGACATGCTAAGAGGCCGTAATCGGTCTAGGGCGGAAACGAGGGTCGCGCGGACGGCCCATTCTCGCGATGCCCGCGCAGGTCTGGGGCATCCACTCAAGAGGCCGCATCTGCAAGTTTCCGCATTGGACACTTTCACCTTCACTTCCTCTTCGCCGGGCCACCTCTTTGCTGTGCACCTTGCGATGCCAAGGAGTCGCAGCACGAAGAATAAGCAGTCGCAGAGTATTGGCTGCCGTCATGCTGCATGCCAACACTCCAAGGCTGAGTAGTTGAGCTTGAGCTTGAGCTTGAGTCTGAGCTTGCATCATTGAACAAAAGATGGAACGCATGACCACGGGATATCTCTCGCATTGAGATCCTGCATGCCAGCGGCTCACCGGCAAGGTACAGCTGCATTTCGACGTAAACAGCTGCAGGCAGGGAGAAGCTCAGCGGACGCTCGGCTTATGATATAATCAATGTCACAAGTTTCCCTGGGCGGTTGATGGCGGCGCCTCCAGTGACCCGAGACTTGGCAACCAGCGATGCGCCGGGCGAGTCAGGAAGAGGAATGGTCCGGGATAGAGGCTGTCGAATCGAAGCTTGTTTTCTGATGATGGGCGGTGGGCTTACAGGAGGAGTAGCCACTCTCGTGGAAGTGAAGGAGTCTCTTCTCCTCTTCTCAAGATTGGTCAACCTTCCTCAAGAGAAAACGACACAAGCTAAAAGACAAGGATTTGCATGTGGAAGCACAGCCCGCCGACTGTCGGACGAAGCAGCTAGCAGCGCCTTGCATGTCCACCATCAAACGATGAAAGGGAAACCAACTTGCACCGCCATTGCCCAGTGCGAGAAAACCGGAAAAGGACAAATGTAAACCAAAAGAGCGCTATTAAAAGCGTCGATGGAGATTTGTTCTGTTTCGAAGGTTTGGGAAAGATGAAGCGACCAACTATAGCAATGGCTCCAGTTTCTTGGTGTTGATGGGCGCGGCCGGCACCAAGAGTTCACTTTAAATGGTGCGCAACGACAACAACGGGCGCCGCCGCCGTATTTTTGGTCTCTCGTCTCCATGGCTGGTAAATGCCATTGGCAGCGCGTATTGGCTGCATGGAGATCTAAAGGGCTGAGCTGCCTGAGCTACATTGCCATCGGAGACGGCTCTAACGGTCCTGTCCCCAGCACCAAGGCCCCATTCCGTCTGATGTTCGCGGCGGGTTGCCTGTACGTGACATGGAGCGAACGAGGAAGCAAATAGTTCAAGTGCGTTCTTTTGGTGTACCTTTGGAGGGATATCCCCCTGTACATTAAAAGTGCTCGAGAGGAGGCAGGAAAACGCAGTGTAAGCGAAGAGGGTGCAGGTTACAACTTGCGGGTAGCGGGTGTACCTGAAGGTCATAGACGAGGATGGCTAGTCTTTGCAGTCGGACTGAGCGCTGGGGAAAGGAGGAAAATGTCTCATTTTGATGGGCTGCTTCTACGCAAAACCAATGAGTGGCTCCTGCGGGCATACGGGGGGAAAAAGAGAAGGGACGTCGAGTCAAGGCACTGCGTTTGGGGTTGCATGTTGTTGATGGTATTCTTCCTCGGTAAGAACGGGGCAATAATATTATTGACACAACGGCATTCCGTGAATAGAACAGAACGGAGCCAAGCGAGAGACTTGATGGAAACAAACGACGGACGAGTTTGTTTGGGGCGCCTTTTGGGGGGCCTGGAGACTGGAGTCACTTGACTGGCCACAGGGCAGGGTAAGTCCAGGGCATAATGAATGAAGGCTGGGCAGAGAATGTGTCAAGGTGAAAGTATGAGCTGGAGATTGACGAGTTGGAGCGTGGGATTCTCGACACAGGAATGGAATGAGACTCGTGGAAAATGGGCCAAGGAAAATCGACGGCTGCCTCACGAGGACACCGACAAGACAAGACAGCTGCTGCTGCATCTGCAACACAGGCGGCTCTATTCGTATGGGTGTCAAGGAAAAGCCCGAGGGGGTGTGGTGTGGGGGTTGACTAGTTGGGAGAGAAAGACGCTGAGACTCTCGCTGGAGAGACTGAAGACTGACATTCGAAAAGCTGCTCTGCTCTGAGTGGACGGATCACGGATGATGACCGTGACTGTGCGGAATGGTGAGTCGGTGATTTGACGGTGTACCGTAGTAGACGTTTGGGGCCCGGAAAGAAACTTGAGAAGATGACTGGAGAGAAAGAGTTAGCTCCCGAGACTTAGACCCAGGTGAACCAGCGGTGACCTGCGTGTCATACGAACAAGATATGGCAGACGCAAGTCACTTTTTGATGAAATGAGACAAGGCCGGGGAGGGTGGGTGGGATGATGGTTGGTCAGACGGTAGTGTGTTCTGTACTTTGCAGAGGGCAGAGGCCAGCGGGCTTTGAGCAATTAGGGAATTGCAGATGCGAGATTTCGAGATGGCGCGCGGGATCCGTTTCTTCCTTTCCCTTCCTCTTCCTCTTCGGCCCTAGCAGGGGAGGCCGGCGTGGCTGCTAGCTTAGTTCCATTCCCTTCCTTGGCCCTTGCCGATGCCAGCTTTGATTCTTACGGAGTAGACTATTTCGCAAGTGCTCCTCTATGCGTATTTGCCTTGAAAAAGCGGTTAGCGGAGTGATTTGAGCAAAGTGTGGATGTTTTGACGAGACAGATGCAGCCATAGGGAGGGCCAGCAATGGTCACCCACCAGCGGTGGAGAGACTCGAGAGAGCACTGGCCAGCGGGCGAGAGCCGACAAGGACCACAGCCATGCCATTTTCGTCGTGATTGTCGATTGAAGGTCGATGGGAGGACAGGGACAGGGTGCTCGGCGTGGGTTGAGAAGCCAGGACTCAGGGAGTTCCGTCGGGGCTGGGGGGATGTTGAACGAGGTACGTATTCGTGCAACGGAGTATCCATACCTGCGAATCGGTACGTTCACGTACGTACCATGCATGGGTGGACGGATGGGGGCAATCGGGTGTTTGACGGTTAATCGTCGCAGAATTTCTGACCAATAAGATGATGGGAGGGTACCGTCTGACAGTGTGGAATTCCATTCGTCTGAGGTCTCCGGGCCCCACTCGGCTAGCTCCGTTTTCGGCGCGAAGCTTGAACTTGCTTGGCGCGGTACCCGAGGCAAGGCGAGAAAAGTGCCGCAGATTCCCGCAACGCCGGCGCAGGTTGAGAAAGTCGTTTCCACTCCGAATCACCGCTTTGGAGAGGTTCAAGACCATAGATACTGTTGCTGGACACTGTGTGGCGCCCGCTACTCCGATCCGTCATTCCATCTCCCGCTGGTATTGATGATGATGCTGGCCCTTTCTTTCATTCCGACGGTCCAGTGGATATGAGAAAATGGAGAGGCCCCTGCGAGCCCTGAACGACAGGCCTGTCCCCGGACTAGCGGTGTTCTTTTTGGGGGTCCACATCGCCCATTGACAAGTTGAACTTGACACTGAGTTTCCTTTTTTCCCCAATCCATGCCACCCCCGGGCCCCCGGAGACATACGGGATCAAAGAAAATAAATAAAAATTCTCGAAGAAGGGCGGAATCTCCACGGAAAACACCTAGGCGAAGGAAATTTTTCAAGGGAAGACCGGACCGAGCGCCATTGGAAAATTTCTATGCTGCGGAATAAAATTTTGAGAGAGACCAGAGACCAAGAAAAAAAAAAGAGTTGGGGCCATTGAGCATTCATTCTTACCCGGGGGCGTTGACCAGAGAATGCAATGGGGCAGCACCAAACCATGTCTGGACTCCGGAGGTTAGAGTTAGACACTTGGGGGGAAAAACAATTGTCAAAATTACCAAAATACCCAACACGAAGCTCACTCTTTTTGGAGTGTGTACGGAGCATACCGTACTATGTAGGTATTTCAAACGTGAAAGACGAGGGCTGCGAGATTTGTGCTGAGGGAATTAAAAAGACGCATCGCAATAAAACCCTATTACCATATGCGCTGGCTACCTTGGAGTTGAACTTGCATCTGCAGTGAATTTGTTGTCTTCATCAGGTTCATCAGGCTATCTATCAGCTGCCAATTGCTGCCTTTTTGCCAAGGAATAGCAAAAAAGGCAGAAAGAGTGAATCTGCACCGCACTTGCAGTCTTGCAGTCCGCGAGCCTGCAGCACTGCAGCAGCGCCTCACTCTTTCTTGGCTCCTGCCTGTCCGCCAAGATCTTCAAACACCTTACTTTGATCTCGCCAAGTCCAACATCCCAAATCTTATCATCCCCTTTTTTTTGGTGGTTTTCCCTTTTTGCGCTTCATCCGCTGCTTGGGTTTTCTTTTTGCTTGCCGCTGCCACTGCCTCACATACACACCATCTGGCATCCACCCTGCGTCTTGTCCTCCCTGCCTACGGATAATACCCTTTTCGCAGGAAGCTACCCGCCGTCTTCCCTGTCCACGGGGTATTCCCATTGCAGATTGCAGAAACAACACGCACACCATACACCACACACCACATACGCACACAAAGACCCCGAAAAACCACCTTAGACCACACACGCCAATTGCACCTTATTCTGCAACCTGCGGCCTGCCATTGTTTCTCTCAGTCTCTTGGCCATCCATCACCCCGGCCCTTTCGCCCACCTGACCCCGAAAACCACCACACACACAACCATCTCTCCCTCTCTCCTCCAATCCAAAGCAGCCAGGACGACGCGGCCAGAGTACGGATACGCATTGACGAGCAATTCTACCACAAACGACTACCAAGAGAATCGCCGCGACCAAACGCCCGCGACTCTCTCCTGGCCAGACGGATATCCATAATCCCACGCACCCAGTCAACAACCCACCCACTCTTACCGCATACTGAGCTGCATGCTGCGTACTGCGCGCGCGCCCACTTACGGATATCCTCTTCTCCTCTTCGCCCTGTCTCCCTTTCTCTAGGAGGGTCTCTCAATCATCCATCAGTCCATCAATCAATCAGCCACCTCGCGCCCACTTCTTCCCCTCTCAGTCAGACGCTTCTCCCGACCTCCTGCTTCCACGAAAAGCTCCCGCTGTCCGATACCTCCTCGTCGCGCGCTGAGCTGACTGGAGCTGTAATACCGCAACTCTTCTTTCGGGTCTTCTAGCAAACGAGAAGCATCCACACCACACCACACAGGCACACACACCAGCACCACGGACAAAATACCTACCCTACCACCTACATACACACCTCTCAGGGCCCGCACCACATTCCACGCTCCACACCCACACCCGTCTACACCTCCCGCGGCAACGGCAGCACCAACAAGGCGGTAAAGGGATTTGCCTGCCCTTGACCAAAGAAAACTGGCCAACTGACCTCCCCTAGTCACGGTCTCTACCCGTCGCCACCTATTTGGTCGACTTTCCTCCCAGGTCTTCCCAGAATCCGTCCCAGCAGCAGCAAGTCAGGTCTCCCCCAGCTCAATACTCGACCACGTATCCACACTGGGTACCCGTACCTTTCTACCGTACTGCCCACCGTACGGAGCAGACGCACACATCGGCAAAGGAGACAAGAGCGCTCGAGCCCTCAGCCTCTGAAAATCCCGAATTTCATCCCACCTTGGTCCTCCAACTGCCAAGAATACTCCCGGAACCTGTTAAAGTTCCTCGCTGTCCGACCATCTATCCCAGCGCCCTCTCGCCCGTTATCCTTCCTCTCTCTCTCCCTTCCCTCACATCATTCACACGTACGGTACGGATACCCTACGAGTCTACCATCCTTTCCGTCTGTTTTCGCCATTTCCCTGCGCCACGCTAGGCCCGACGTCATCTGCTCGCCCAGCACACACCAATCCTTGTGCCCACGCCCACCCGTCCACGGCCACACTCACGCTCGCCCTTCTCATCTGGGATCTGCGCGCACGCCGATTTAGTTATTCTCGTACCCCCAAGGACCCTGAATCATCGCACTACCGCGCCTCATATTGAGGCAACGCCCGGTCATCCTATAATCTCCCTCATCTGCCCCGGCAACTACCACTACTACACACATCAACTGTTTTCCTCGAGATGTCAGTTCTGTTCTTATAGCACAACGGTCCCTAGGGACACGACTTGATCTGCAGCACTTGTCTTTCGAGACGATCTTCAGCTGCACGTCCTCTTGAGGGCACCCCCTCTCATCAACCTATCCATACAACAAAACAACACCAACTACCACCACTACTCGGAGGAGCTTCTCGCAAGCAATCTCGCCATTACTACTACAGCTGTTACTACTACCAACAGCTCTTACGAAGTCGATCTTCGACCGGTTGCGCCTGCTAGAAGCATCGTTGAACGACTTGGCCTGGAATTATCAACCATTCGCCACACCTCGAGCCGAGAGCCCGAAATCACCCCCTGCACCCAACCTCGACCAACATCACACCTCTCCACCATGACGCACCGAACAACACAACACGACGCTGCGACGTCAAACGTCCTGGCCTGGTCAACACATTGCGCAAATATGCCCTCCATGGTAGAAGACGAGTCCGCCGACGTCGATGAGCCACCGGAAACGCAACTCCCCATTTCTCCCATCACCAGCACGTTCAAGCGGAACCCTATCAGACGCACTACCCTCGACCACAACGCCTCTCTCTTGACCAAGGCGCTCCACAGCCCTTCCGAAGATGAGGACCCCGAGGCCCGCCCGGGTATGTCCTTCTTTGCTCGTCGTCGCTCCATGGCCAGCAACATCAGCTTGGCCTCCACTGCCGACTTGACGAGCGATACTGGCTTGACCAGCCCGTCCCGCGCCAACACTCCTAGCCCGCCTCTTCCCGAGATGCGTCTTCTGAACATCCACGACGAGCCTGCCAAGGAGGCGCCAAAGAAGCGTTGCATCCAGTTCGCCTGCGCGGCGAAGCCCAGCAAGCCCATTGAGCCTATCCGCAGCCAGCCCATGGTCAAGGCACCTTCTGCCCAGGAGCCTCAGCGAAGATCTTGCATCAAGTTCGCCTGCCCCGTCCCTCAGCGTCCTGCTTCCACGCAAAACACGCCTCCCCAGCGATTGGAGATGGCAGCCGCCAGACTTCAAGCACCTGCGCCGGCGACAGCTCGCAAGACCCGTTCGAGGTCTCCCAGACCCACCCTCGCGCCTCCCCAGGTTGACGTCTCTGTCAAGTCTCCTACCACCAAGAAGTACATCACCGCCAACCCCTCCGACTTGAACAATGAGTCGTCTCAATTCCACGAGTTTGCCAGCGATATTCCCCGCGAGGACGACTGGATCCGTCAGGCCTTTTCATCCCAGGGACGTCGCATTACCATTGACGACACTCTGAAGAAGGAGAACGCCATTCGTAAGCTTGCTACTGAGGCGGAAGAGGAGGCCGAGCAGGAGGAGGAGGACTTGGCTACCGCCATTGACGATGATGAGGACCTAGACAACCTTGAAGACGCCGACGACGATGATGACTGCGAGGACGAGGAGGAGGAGGATGAAGATGATGAGGACGAAGATGAGGACGACGCTTCTGATGAGGATGACAATTCCGATGGCTACAAGACGGACGAGGAAACCGGATTCGCCGATTCCGAGGAGGAAGAGGAAGACGATGATCTCCGCTTGTGGACTCCCGGGCGCTCAACCATTCAGAACATCGACAGCACTCCCATTGCCCGCAGACCCTCCCTGCCTGAGCAGCTTTCAGATTCGTCCATTGCTTCTCACAGCAGCCTCCGCGCCCGACGTGGCCGGGCTCAGCGCATCAAGATCCGCCCTGGCACACCTGAGCTTCCCGACAGCACTGACTTCGTCTGCGGTACTCTCGATGAGGACCGTCCCATGGAAGATGCTTACATGTCTTGCTTGGCCGCTCGCAGACGCGAGAAGCTGCAGTTGATTCCCCAGGACATCGACCCCAGCTTTCCTGCTTCGGACCCAGAGGACGAGGGTGAGGAAGAAATCTACAACCCCGTCCACCACAGCAGTGATGACGAGATGTTCTTCCACGGCAAGATGGAGGATCTGCACCACAAGAACGACCGAAGCCGTCGCCAGAAGAAGGCGGAGCACACTCCTCCCAAGCGCTTCCACTCTCCCCCGCCCGTCAAGCGTCGTGCCTCTCCTGCTCCCAAGAACCGTGGCCGCTCCCCTCGCCGCCTCTTTGACGGTCCTTCCCCCCGTCGCCTGAGATCCCCGGCTCCTCAGATGCTGAAGTCTCCTCCCGCCTCTCCTCGCAATGGACACGGCGCTATTACTTTCAAGACCTTGGCATCTCGCCCTGGTCTCACCGTTACCAAGTCTCTTCCTCGTCCTCCTTCCATGTTCCCCCACATGGCCAAGGGACGTCGCTCCAAGGCTCCTGCCAACGATCTGCATATCCGCGGCGCCATCGACATCGTTAAGGGCTTGGAGCGCAAGCGACAGCGTCGTAAGGAAAAGTTTTACCAAAAGTACTGCAACCGCGCTCGTAAGGGACAAGTCCCCGAGCGCAAGCCTCAGCGCGGCCTCGGCTGTGAGCGCATGAGGGAATTGGGCTTGCTCATGGCCGGCAAGATCGACCAGGGCAACTACGTCCTCTCTGTTTAGAGAGGTGCCTACAACTACATTGGGCGGAGTTCTTGATTTGCATTTACAGCGAGACCACAAGAATTGTTTCGCAAGGCGTTTAGCATCAGACGGTGCATGGCATGGTGGACTTCATGACATATATGAGACTATTTTCCACGTCCTTTATTTTCTTGGATTGTACATATCACATTTTTATACCGGAGCGTCCTCGATGGACGAGGGCTCTGTGCCTACATGGACTTTCGCTTCATTTTCTTTTCTTCCTCATTTTGGGAGTCCAGCGGCATCTGGACTTGGAGCACGAATACCCCCTGGAATAGCGTGTATGAAGGCTTGTATGGTTGTCGAGCAAACACATAGCATTAGGTAGCCTGATCAACAACTGCATTCCTGCGAGATATCGCAGACCTCCAATACTCTGTTCCTCTGCCATGTGACCTTTTAACTTATCGAGGATATGCAGTGAAAAAGTATGTAACCCAGGGAAAGCGTTGTGGGCTCAGTCAGTAGGCGTAATTCATCATGTGAAGCACTCGCAAAGGTGTTCTTTCTCATTTAACCTGACTACCTAGATGTTTGTTCACACCAAAGGCCCCAGGACTCAAGCGTTTAAGGCAATTTGGGCCTGACTTTATTCACCTGACACAGCTGTTCGGGCTTTCATTTCAGTGAAGTAGTGAAGCCTTTCCTAAAGGAGATGGCAAAGAGTTTTGTTTCGCCCTGACGCACTCCCAGACTCTTTTTTTCTGCATTTTGCATTTTGCGTCTTTCCGTTGTTCTTTGCAGGTTCCCAGTTCCCAGACCGCAGTTGACAGCACTCGGTGCATCTGTGGAGCATGTCCGATACGTGGCAGCCCGAGATTTAAGGCACTACCACCTTAACACACTGCAATTCGCAACAGCAAATGCGCCAGCCAGAACAGCCAGCACGTACCACCTCTCACCCACTTGCTGTCTTGCTGTCTTCCCGACTCTCCGACTCAGCTCCCATCTCTCCTGGTAGCCCACCAAGCCTACTGTGTGAGGTGGCCCCCAGCTCAGCCAGTCCAGTCCCGCCCAGTCCAGACCTTGGTACCTCGCCATTCGTACACGCCCGCCGCCGCCTTGTCTCCTGGGAGCAAAAGCCCGAACATCGAAACCTCCCCGATCTCAACCTACCGACTCCACCGTCATCCACGAACCACCCTCACAATACAGACAATAATCTCGCTCCTTCGTCGTCAAGATGTGGATTATTAACTGGTGTATGTATCTTGCCTTTTCCCTCATCTCCTACCTCTGCTTGATGCCCCTCCACCACCTGGGGTTGATCTTCTGCGCGCCGCCTTCGCCGTAGCTTGTGTGGCCCATCATCCATCCCTAGTTGAACCATGACAAACTGACTGGTATTCTCTCTCTTCTCTAGTCTACGACGTCCTCTCAAGCCTCGGCTTGCTCAACAAGCATGCCAAGCTTCTTTTCCTTGGCCTCGACAATGCCGGAAAGACCACCCTCCTGCACATGCTGAAGGTACGATCGCCCCAACACCCGCCAGCTTTACCCGTATCGACAGATACCACGAGCCTACTGGAGGTCGGATGCGCCGATATGGGATCGTCTTGGGCTACGATATGGATGGTATGAACGACTGCTAACAAGGTGATCAGAACGACCGTGTCGCTATCCTCCAGCCTACTCTTCACCCCAGTGAGTATATCTCTTCCGCGGCAAAAAGAGCCTAGTGACATGGGGGGTCTCTGCTCTGCGCACGTGTCCAGAAAGCTAACCGGCCTCTAGCTTCCGAGGAGCTCGCCATCGGCAACGTGCGCTTCACCACCTTCGATCTCGGCGGTCACCAGCAGGCCCGCCGCCTGTGGAAGGACTACTTCCCCGAAGTCAACGGCATCGTCTTCCTCGTCGACGCCAAGGACCACGAGCGGTTCCCCGAGGCCAAGGCCGAGCTCGACGCCCTCTTGTCCATGGAGGAGCTGGCCAAGGTGCCCTTTGTCATCCTCGGCAACAAGATTGACCACCCCGACGCCATCTCGGAGGAGGAGCTCCGTCACCAGCTCGGCATGTATCAGACCACCGGCAAGGGCAAGGTGCCTCTGGAGGGAATCCGACCTATCGAGGTCTTCATGTGCTCCGTTGTCCTCAGACAAGGTGCGTTTCTTTGCTTTCCCCGGAAACATGGCAGATAAGGGTGCAGAGCAGTTTGGCTAACTTTGAGAACAGGATACGGTGACGGTATCCGGTGGCTCTCGCAGTACGTCTAAACACCGAACCGACAGCTCTGGAAGGAGCTTGCGGGAGGTGTCTACTGCGGGAGCGGAGCAAGTACATGGACGATATGGCAAGAATGGCAATAGGGAACGTCTACGCGGGAACGAAATCATGGGTGCCACGTCTACGAAAGCTCCGGTCAAGTGCTTCGAGGGGGGGTGTTCAACAGAACAAGGGCTCCCCCCTTCTTTGGCGTCTTGCGAAATCTGATATCCTAGGGGGAACAAACGGTTTAGAAAGAGCTGCGTAATGGGCTGACACTGCTGCTATCGGGCATGTTTGCATCGGTCCACACACACGGAGGAAGGGAAAAAGTCCTCGGTCTGGCGGTCCAGATGGCTCTGCTCGGTCAGTCAGTACTGTTGGTCGAGGCATCCAGCTTTAAGGCCAGAGACGAGGCAATTGTGTACGCTTGTTAGGCTAGAATTCTTCATTGGGGCCCAGGGATTCGGAATCTGGTTTATTTTGCGTCTTTCAAATCGTTAGCCTGCTCTGCGTAGATTTACTGCCGCATCAACAACATTGACAACAAGATGATTGGATCATGGAGGAGTATGGCACTGCAAAGGCATCAAATGGTTGTGCTGAGCGTATCAAGGGATTTTCCTAGGACGCTGTTTGTAGTGATGATGCGGTGGCGGTGACCAAGGCCACCGTGTCCACGTCGTAAAGGTTCCGTTCCGTTAGGGGCGGCGGGAAACGGCGGGATGCTTGATGGTAGACATATGATACCTTACGTCAGGCCGGCGGAGAAGAGAGTTGTGGCGATGCTCTTTTTAGCATCTTCACAAGCCACAAGTAGTTTGTATTCCCCGGGACCAGCAGCCGCGCCGATTGTGCAGTTCCAAGATTTTTGATATCCCTAGGTATCCATTTGTTGGGTATTACATATGCTGACGTCTAGATGATTCAGTACCTTTGGGCCCTTGTGTATGTAGAGTACATTAGGTAAGTCAACACATGTCATATTATGTCAGATGCTCCTCATCGCAAAGCCACTGCTGCGTTCCCTCTCAGCCTTGCTAACCATGTATGGAGAAAGACACAGGTATGCCGTTTTGGTCGAGGGGCCGCCGGCGAGGTGAGGTGACATTCCTTCCGAGGGGATTCCGGAGAGGCGGAGACGGTGAGACGGGCGGTCCGGATGGGAACTTGAGGGGCTCGTTGGCGGGCGGCCTTGTGGGATTTTGTCTCAAGGTGCCGAGGCGATCTTGACTTACATCTATGATAACACCTTTTTTTGGAGAGAATAACTCGATGCTTATACTTTTCGTCTACCTACATCATGGTTGTAGTATCGGCAGGCAGACAGACGACCAGATGTTGGTGTTAGTCGAACAGGTGGTGGTGGTGGGAACTAAGGTGGCCTTGCTTGCACCGCATCCCGCTAGAGTGGGTGAGTGCCTTATTTCAGGTACAACATCCACTGAAGAAAGTGAAGAAAAGTGACCAGGAGGGGGGCCAGAGGGGGCCTGAGGGAGTGGAAGTTGTTGCCCCCTGCCACATCTCACGGTTCAGTAGCCGACGTGGGTTGGGTGGTATTAGTGAGCGGCCAACAGTCCCCAGTGCTCCCTGACTTACCTCAAGGTAGGTACCTCGTACTTCGTACATACACAGCAAAGGTGCCAGGCGCCCCGAGGTCCCCAACGAAATCCAATTCGAGCTTACTGCCGACGTCATCCGACCCGTGGCATCACGGGCGCGCATTCCCTAGGGAGGTCTGCGCATCTCGAGAGCAACCTGGGAACTGGGTGCCAGAAAGTGGTAGTCTCCCCCGGCCGAGAGCGACTGACCAGACCACCACCCCGAGGCATCTCTACAAGTACTTCCCTCCCCAACAAATGCACCGAAATCACCCGTCCATCTGCAGATTACCTTAGCCACGTTCTACCTTATCCGACGCTTACATTCTCACGCAACGCTTCACCCAACCACAGCACGCTACACGTACTACGCCGCATTCACATACTACCTCGAGGTACCTCGCCTTACACACCTGCCGCCACTGGAGCTTCCTCTTCATTTCGGAGACCAAATTCATCCCTTCCTCCAGGCTCATCAGCATTCAGCATCGTGTCTCTCCCACGCATCGTTCCCCTGAGTAGCTTCACACGTTGACTGCCTTACAACTACTCCTCTCCCTCCTGGTGTGTCGCCATATCATGCGCCTGGACCCGTCAGACGACGCAGCCCGCAGACATGGCTGAGCACCACCAACCCAGAGTTTCGTTTGGCTCCTCGCCGAGCGGCGGCGGCAGCAACACAGACATTTACGGCTTCCCGCCCGAAAACTTCAGCACCGACGGCCTCCCCGAGTTCGACACCAAATTCCTCAGCGACGCCGACCTCGCCGCCTTCATACAGGCCCTCCAGGCCCCCGACCCCTTGCAGTCACCCGACGAAACCACGTCTCTCCGCTCCCCCGGCCTCAGGAGTCAGAGCTCGCTCGACGTCACGAAGCGGGGGTCTGTGTACGAAGATGATAGGGAGGATCCGTCGGCCGTCGCGGCGGCGGCGGCGGCTGCTGCCGGCGACGTTACGGCCCCGGGTCCGGGGATGTTGAATCACACTTATACCAACGGCGGCGGCGGCGGCGTTTACAACAACGGCTCGGCGACGCAGTCCAACATGTTCATCACGGCGCAGAACGACTGGGCGCCCGTCAACCAAAAGATATCAAAGAGGGGGTCTCGCCGGAGGAGGAACCGGGCCAAGGGGGCCGCGGAGGCGCTCCTGGGCACCAGGACGAAAGACGAGACGCGGGAGGGTATTTTCTATGCGCTCCTCAAGTGGCCGATGCTCTTCTTCGTCGGCGCCTGGCTCGCGGGCCTCGCGCTCACGTACCTGTACACGCGGCTGTACATCTGGGTGTACGAACACTTTGTGACCTGGCGCGGCACGCGGGAGAGGCTGAGGCGGAGCATGCGCCGGACGAACAACTACCGCGACTGGGTCGTCGCGGCCAAGGAGCTGGACAGCTACCTCGACCGGCAGCGGTGGAAGGAGGAGAACGACTTCGCCTACTACGACTCCAAGACGGTCAAGAGGGTGTGGGACCAGATGCGCAAGTGTAGGCAAAAGGCTGAGGCGGCGGAGAATGGGGAGAAGGATGATGAGGGAGCGCAGGCGGATCCTAAGGCGTCGGGGAAGCCTGCTGTCGAGGAGCTTCATGCGCTGCTGTCGGCGTGTGTGAAGAGTAACTTTGTGGGCGTTGAGAATCCCAGGCTGTATAGCCAGACGTATTATGGCACCAAGAACCTGGTGCAGAACTTTATCGACGAAGGTATGTATCTGCCCATGGTGTTTTCAAGATGCTAGCTGGGTGACTGACCGACTGCGTCCAGTCGAGAGGAGCATCAAGTTCATTCTGAGCACGAAGCAACTGTCCATGGAGGAGAAGCGTTCCATCTTCAAGGGCATGCACGCAAACTACGGACGGACGGCCCTCTGCCTCTCGGGCGGCGCGTCCTTTGCCTACTACCACTTTGGCGTGATCAAGGCCCTCCTCGAAGCGGACCTGCTCCCGGACGTCATCACCGGCACCAGCGGCGGCGCCCTGGTCGCGGCCCTCGTGGCCACCCGGACGGACGACGAGCTGAGGCAGCTCCTCGTACCCGCACTCGCGCACCGCATCACCGCCTGCCGCGAGACGTTCTGGACCTGGATCCCGCGGTGGTGGAGGACGGGCGCCCGCTTCGACTCGGTCGACTGGGCCAAGCAGTGCAGCTGGTGGACGAGGGGGTCCATGACCTTCCGGGAGGCGTACGAGCGCACCGGCCGCATCCTCAACGTCTCGTGCGTGCCCGCCGACCCGCACTCGCCCACCATCCTCTGCAACTACCTCACCAGTCCGGACTGCGTCATCTGGTCCGCCGTACTGGCGTCCGCCGCCGTCCCGGGCATTCTGAATCCTGTCGTGCTGATGATGAAGCAGCGCGACGGCACGCTGGTGCCCTATTCGTTCGGGCACAAGTGGAAGGACGGCAGTTTGCGGACCGATATCCCCATCAAAGCCCTCAACCTGCACTTCAACGTCAACTTTACGATTGTCAGCCAGGTCAACCCGCACATCAACCTCTTCTTCTTCTCCTCGCGCGGCTCCGTGGGCCACCCCGTCACGCACCGCAAGGGCAAAGGCTGGCGCGGCGGGTACGTCATGTCGGCGGTGGAGCACTACCTCAAGCTCGACATGACGAAATGGCTCAAGTTCATCCGCCACGCCGAGCTGCTGCCCCGACCTCTGGGCCAGGACTGGTCGCAGTTGTTCTTGCAGACGTTCAGCGGCACAATCACCATCTGGCCCAAGACTGTGCCTTCTGATTTCGTGCATATCCTTTCGGACCCGGACCCGCCGCGGTTGGCGCGCATGATTCACGAGGGTCAGCAGCGCGGGTATCCCATTCTGAAGTTTGTCGGGAATAGACTCAAGATTGAGAGGCTGATTGAGCAAGGGCGTAGGGAGACGAGGCCTTGGATCCGGAGGGGCAGCATCGAGACGATTCTCAGCGAGGATGACTTGCGGAGTCTGCTTATTTCGGGGAATACGGATCTCGAGGATGAGACTACCGATGCTGAGGGGGAGACGTTGCTGGAGAATGAGGATGATAATGAGCAGGCTGTTATTGATGATGAGGAGGAGGAGGAATATGAAGAGTATGAGGAGGGCGAGGGCGAGGGCGAGGGTGAGGAGTATAGGGGGGAGGGAAAGATGAATTAGGGTCGGGGGGGGTAGAGCTGTCAGCTAACGGGGGGGGGGGGGTGTTCTGGTGAACTAGACTGGAACAGCATCGACTAGAGAGGGAGCAAGGCATGGGTAAGAGTGAGAATCTGGTGATGTTTACATATTAGTCAAAAGAGAGGCTCTTTCCCTATCAAAAGACCTCGAGGGGGGGGGGGGGGGGGGAGTGTTAGAAAGTGTAGCATAGCTTGGGCGTTGATGGAGAAATCCCGATCCTGACGGAAATTACATCCTCTTTTTGGTTCTTATAGAGATCGCTTACAACCTTGAATTTGCTGATGACCGTGAGATAGACCATCATCATAGCTCTACTATCACTTAGAGGCACTTAGAGGCACTTAAAGGAGGGCACCATCTTGCGGGCTACAACTACAGCCCTTCAGGTTGCCCGCCCGCGAGACATCATCATAAGTTTAAACGTAAAATTTCATTTTTTTCAACAAGATGCTGCCTGCACGCCGTATCTCATCTACATGTCATGCCGAACGTCTAGATTCCCAAACACCCGCGATGGCCCGGTGGAAGGCCAATCGAGCAAGGAGAGAAATGCAAGTACTTTCGGTCTATAGGGTATCAAGACGTGCTCCCCCACCCACCTGAATCTAACTACCCTACCCGTATCCATGTTAACTTGGCTGTTTAGAAGCCTCTTGTGATGGAGATGTTGCCATCTGACCCGTCTTGTCTCTTGTACGAGTTGTATGTGTTTAATCTGGAGATGCCCGCCCTCGATCCGGCATGGTTTCCAACATTGTGTCTTTTGGAACCGAGGCTCTTGGCCTTTTCAAAGCCTCGGGCGTTTACAGGGCTGAGATGGTATCCGTGGCGTCGGTTCCGGTCGTCTTCGCAGAAGGGACGTCGTGGGTGACCTTCATGGGCCTGCCCTGGGCCTTTTCGGTCAGGCTGACGAGCTCCTCCAACATCAGGTCTCGGGTCTTGCGGGTGAGCTCGTCGACGTCGGCAGCGGTCAGGCCAGTAGTGGGGATAGGGTCCAAGACTGCGCGAGTTGACGTTAGCATGTATTCGGCGCTGGGGAGGGGCACACATGGGCAGCCGAGTACTTACCCTTGACAGGGATCTTTCCAGAGTTGAAGATGAGACCCTTGAGGTAAAGGACGTGGCTGTAGTTGGCGACAACGCAGGGCACAATGGGCACACCGGCCTGAACGGCCAGGTGGAAGGCGCCCTTCTTGAAGGGCAGCAGTACAGGGTCTTTGGCGTAGCTACGGGTGCCCTCGGGGAACATGTACACGCTCTGATTCCTCTTGCGAATCTGCTCAGCAGCGCCGGCCATGGCATCTTTGGCATCCTTTGTGTTCTTGCGATCGATGAAGATGGAGCCGCTCAAGGTCATGAACCAGCCGAGGATGGGCGTCTTCTTGAGCGAGGCTTTGGCAGTGACGCTGCAGTACTTGGGGAACATGGTGCCTAGCATCAAGACGTCGAGTTCGGTCTGGTGGTTGCCAACAAAGACGGCAGGGCGAGTGTTGTCGAGAATGTGGTTGGGATCGATAACCTCAAAGGTAACGCCCGTGGTGACGGCCATGATGTAGTACAAGAACCGGCCGGTCATCCATTGCGCAATGCCCTGCTCGCCGATGAGCTTCAGGAAGATGGAGGCAAAGACACCCCAGCCGGCCGCTACGGCGAGCGAGATGTAGGAAGCGAGGACACGAGCGCCAAAGGCGGCCTTGGGGACGACGTAGGACAGCATGTAGAGGGCGACGACGAGGGCGGCATAACCCTTGAAGAAGGAGTATATGTAGCCTAGGAAAGCCGACATGGCTGCTGGCGGTGGTGGGTGCGCGTGGCTGATTAGGAACGGCGGCAGATGGGCGTGAGAGGAGACAGGCGCGCGGAAGCTCGAGAGAGAGATTGAGGAAATCGGACTGGGCGTGCGTTAAGCTTCTTTGGGGGCGCGCCTCGAAAACGGCGGGTTGTGTTGAGGAGGGACCTTTTTTGGAGGCGGGGTTGAGGCCGTGGAACGGAGGATCGTCGCAAGGGCGCGGTAAAGCGGTGGGATGTTTCTGTCTCGGAGGGAACGATGACAGGCGGCACGTTTGAAGCTGGGAAGAGAAATGGAGAGAGAAGAAAAGAGATGGCAAGGCTACAACTTCCGCAGACACATGTTCCAGTGGGAAGGATAGGAGCACAAGGTGTCCGTATGGGTGTGTGTCTCAGAGAGAAGGATGGAGGGGAGGAAGTTGAACGGAGAAAGAGACTCGACTCGCAATGACGATGTAAGGGAAATCGGAATTGGTGGGTGCGGACCAGCAAGAGGAACCAAAAGCCAAGTCAAGAGTTAGCATGCGACAGGTCACAGAACTGCAAGAAGTGGAAACGGGAAGCGCCAAGTGGTGGGAGGGAAGGTCTCCGTATGGTACAGGCAAGGACGGATCGGTAAATTGTACGGATATTGGTGGCATTGGACGGTGCTGCGCTGCACACCGCACTTCAAGCTCGCTGGATTGGCGGGGGAGAGAGAGAGGAAGGCAACCGTTGATCAACCGAAGTGTGTGGTGACTGTGGTCATGGGTCGTGACTGGGGTCATCAGCATGGCTACTCCCACAAAATACTCTACAAGGAAAGGTGTGGGGTTCCCTGTCGGCTCGTGTCCCAGACAAATATTTTTTGGTGGGATGACTTTTTTGGCTTCCAGAGGCTCAAGTCGTTGGGAACCTTGGGGATTCGGAAAGCCGGCGATAGCTGAGGTGGATTGGTCCAAATCGCCGAAATTGTGCCTTGTCCGATAGCGACTATCTTAAACCATAAATGGTCCCTTGCTTTGCCATGAGGTGAAGACTCTGAAGAGGCATAGGTCATCTCCATTTGAGCCACCGTCAACCTCAAGGTATTCATGGCTAGGCTCGCAAAGCTTGTAGGCGGTTGGGGACGGGACATGTCCAGGACCAGACCGTTATGGACGCTAGACCTGTCGGTAGGCCGCTAGCACATGTCATTGTTCCGTCCAACGTCCACCATGTGCTGGTTGAAAAGGGCAGGCGGCGGACCAGCGGATAGAGACAGACGTAAGATTTTGAGATGAATACCTCCGTACCTACTCTAGACTGTACCGCAGCTAGTACCTTGGTTGTCTTAGCTTAAGTAAGGCGGCCGCTTGAATGCTGAACCGGCGGTTGAAAGAGTTGGGCAACATCACAATCAATAGTAGTTCAGATGGAGTGGTGACTGGCGCGCCTGGCACATGTAAAGTGTACTGCGTAAAGGCGTCTACCGGTACCTACCTTAGGTACCTACCTTAAGGAAGGTAGCTCAAGGTGCTTGAACTTGTCCAGACTTGAAAGTCTGTTGACTGTCTCCCTGATATCCCAAAGGCATGTGGAGGTGGGGCAGAGAATGTTCCCCTCCTCCTCCTTCAATGCGGTCACTTTGCACTGCTCGAGAAAGCATGTGGTCAGAGCCAGGACCAGCGCTCTTCCCCAGCGATTCAGATTCAGATGTAGATTCAACCCGCTGCTTCTGTCTCGGAGCCCCCTGCCTCCATTTACTGTACGTACTCCATGCCTGCCTTACTCTAGTGTTTGGGCAAAACGTAAAGTGTCGAGTGTCTCTTCCAAATCGCAGCCATTCTCTGGACTTTCTTTCATTTTCGAGGTACTTCAACAGTAGACATTCTAAATTTCTCGATGCCGAATGCCCTTCGTGGGTTACCTAAGGCAATCTTGGGCATGGCTACCTTAGAGTGGACGTTGGTCCGAGATACTAGACCAGGGTACCCGTGCATGTCCATGTGGCAGGGGTTCTTATCGATAAAAGACCATGGTCGAAAGGCTGACTAACATCTCTACCCGGTACGTCCGCCTGGGGTCTGTCTGAGCTCCGCGTCGGTACCTGTCGCCCGACGGCGAGGAGTTCGCAACCTTGATCGCACGACATTCGTCAAGCATATCGCACGTAACCGCGGAGCCATCTTCGATATTGCCGCCTGTCGCCTGTCGTTTGCCGAAATACCATATACGACAAGCTTTCCCGCCAGTGCCGAAACGACCAGCGCCTTGGTCACTGGCGCATCTCCTTGCTGCCATAGAGAGTGACCTTGAGCCTGCTGCCATTCCGATAATGCCCTCTCGCCGAGAACCACCCTCCCTCTCAGTTCGCTTGCCGGCGGGCAATGCGCAACCCGAGCTTCCTCCCATATCCGCCCTTTTCCTCATCGACTTTGACGTGAAAGCTGGCTATACCATTGTTTGGAAACAATCCGCTACCGGAATCGAACTCGAGGGCCTCGTCGAGTATAAGAGCTTGCCATCCGGTCTGCATACTGTCCCCGACGACTTGATATACTTTGTACACGAAGGAGAGCATGCGGGTCTCAGCGCTTTCATCAACACTCCATGCGATGAGGAGGAGGCGCGACATGCGCGCATGATTGCTGTCGGCGTCTTGGTCCCCCTCAGTTACGGCCGCCTGGGCCGCGCCTGGAGGCATGCTGAAGGATTAAAGGACATTGCATCGTAAGTTTTCACTTGTTGGAGCAGGACAGGAACATTGTTGCTGACCATATATCAGAAAATTGGCCCAAGATCGCAAAAACACTACTCTTCTTGATGACTATTGGGAGAACAACAGAGCCAAGGAAGGGGCTGAACAAGAACGACCGCCGATGGAGTCCCCTTCAATCAGTTTCAGCTCTCAAGCCGCTCAACCGAAAAAGCCGAATCATAACCGCAATCGCTCTGCATCAGATGGAGCTTCCCTGCTGCCAACCGGGCATCGGCTTTCACCATACCACCCAGCATGGAGCCTGACGACGTTGTTGGACACATTCGGGCCACTCATATTCCCCATCCACAGAGCAGCTCTGCTGAGGAGGCGCATATTAATATCGTGCCATGCGCCGGTACGAGAGATTTGCAACTTTGGTACGTTGAACCGGAATCTATCTTGTAGCCTATCCACTGACACCCGGTTAAGTGTACAATATTTCTGTTTTATCAAATATTCCCCAGACAGTGGCCGACTTATTGGCTCCGACATCGTCCTCTCAACGTCTGAGACCGCTCTTCACAATTGGAGTCCACGACATCCCCTTCTTGATGGAAGACTTTGAGGCCTCAAAGCGCCGGAAAGTCGATAGCAATGACGACCTGGCGGACGAGGCGGGCTCTGGTTGGGTTGCTTGCACGACTGACAGTATCCTCGCCATGAAGGACACCCTGTGGGACATGCTCATCACCATGCCGCCACCGTATGCTCCCAACGCCAAGGAAAAGGCCTGGCCAACTGTGGAATGTCCCCGCGGTACGCCTGTCAAGGCAACACAGCGCGACCTGAGGCGGTTCCGTGCCTTGAAGGCTGGCTTGGCTAGGCTGTCACCAACGACGCCGAAGCCGATGACGGCGGAGAGCCCCCGATCAGAAACCTCAACGAGTTTCAAGCTGACCACTGGCGCCTTCCCGGCTTCGAGTGTCGAAGGCGACGAAGCTCTGGACAAGATTGTTGAGCCATCAAGTTGGACAGCTTTGGCCTACAGTGGCTTTATGTGGTGGGCGAGCGCCGGTGAACAAGCACGGAGCGAGGAACAAGAGGAGGCGGCCCACGATGCAGCGCTGCTGGCGGACCTGGGTCTAACGCCCCACACTCCGAGCATGTCAAAACCCAATACGAGACCCCGGTCATCGGCATCCGGTGGCATGGCAGACTCGACTGGGTCCCTTGTTGCCCGGCCGGCCGCTGGGTCCGTGATCGATGAAGCAACGACGGAGCTCGCCGTGATTGCGTACTTTCATCGTTTGACAGCGCAAATGCTGACGGTCATGGCTGATGTGGTGGAGAGTTCGGATGATCGCTACGAAGACGAGGACGATGAAGACGATGCCGATGATGTTCCTCTGAGGACTAACAGCGAGTCGGATCGAAGCTCAGTACGAGTTGGCAGCGATGCGCTCGAGAGTATGGGGCTCGACGTGTGGAACGCGCACGATGCGGAGTTTGTCAAGGAGCTCATGAGCAAGTACTATGACCGAAGGCCCTATATTGAGGGCAAAGGTGTCGAGGTTTGCGGCGTCCGGGTTTGCTAAGGTTCAGGTTCAGGTTGCTTGCGAGAGTCTCGATCTAGTTGCTTTCCCTTCACTTGTAAACACCATCTCGTCCCTGCCTCTACGGAGGGACGACTTCTTTTTCCAGATATGGCACTCTGGATGGGCGTAATAACAGTGCTGTGTCTCTTTACCGTCTCAAAACTTGTCAAGGGCGTTTGGTCATCACTTTTCCTACTGGGCGAGCGCGTGGGAACGTCTCTTGTATATGTCATGGACCTTCTAGAAGGCCAACAGAATAGTTTCATCCGATATCAAGAGCCTGCAGCAGGGTCCTCTGTGACAATCGCAACTCGAGCACAGGATTTTGGTGCTCAAACGCCCAGAGACGAAGACCTGTTTCCGAGGCAACCTTGACAGTACCGCAGGGGAAATTCTACATAATACTGCGTACTCTGTAGAAATCGAGGTGGAATAGGCGGGCAGGAACGAGAACCGCATGGGTTGTTAGCGTAGATTTTTTAATAGGGCTGACCTGGATCACCCAAGCTGGGGGAGCGCACACTGTCGAAATGGTCAAAATGAGGGGTGAGGTGAGGGGCAGTGGGAGAATAGGGGCGGGTGCGGATATCGTAGTGGGATGTTTGGCTTCTGGATCTTTCCACGATATTACCGAATAGGCTAACTAACAAGTGCCCGAGGCATAACCTGGATTGTATCACAAACAACAGTGTTCCTGTCCGGATCAAGTGAACCTGGAAGACTTGGCCGATAATTTGCCGGGTTAAACCATTTCGGATATAGATGGTGTATCACAGGTATTGTTGTATTAAGGTACCTTCTTGGCCGAGCTGGATTCAAGAGGAGAGGAGAGGAATACTGCGTACGGATACAGAGGGACAGCAAGCCAGGAACCCCGCCCTCGGCGGACTGCCAGCGGAAAGACATGCCATAAAGAAGCTTGGCGCTCCCTTGCAGGCAACGTACAGGGAGATGCAGTGGGATGTGTTGTGCTTCCTTGGCCCCTCATTGAAATTAGCTTCTCATCTTCAGTTGTGTCCAGTCCGGCCGACAGGCATCAATCAGACTGTGAGGTGTTTAAGATTGTCCAGATGCCCACAGACCAAGAGTTGACCCCACTTGTTGTTGTGCACGAGACTCACTGAGGTGCGCACATCAGCGACCGACTTTTGGCCCTGGGGGGTTGCGATTAGAGGAAACTGGCCGAGAGGGACCTACCTAGTAAAAATAATAGTGACTGGGAAGGAGACAGGAGGAAAAAAAAAAAAAAAAAAAAGAGCCCACCGACACCGACAGACACCACCTGCCACCGCCGAGTCTTTCTGTTCTTGCGGTGCTGTGATAGCCCCTCAGCCTTGCACCACCACCATGTCTCTTTCCCTCTCCCGCTCATTTCGCTCCCACACTTGATCCCTCTTCACCGACCGCTTTTGCAAATAACCCAGGCCGACCGACGATCGCTTCGAGCACTTGCACACTTCACCTCGCCTGGATTTGCATTTCGACTTCACCTCGGCACAACAACCCACCAACCCCTCGTCTCCGACCAAAGTACTCCTCGCGTGTGTGTGTGTGTGTGTACAATCTCCCAACCAACCCGACATCCGCTGCCTCATTCGGTCTGCCTACCTTACGGATACGTTGTACCGATAACTTACCTCATTACTTATCATCTATCCATCCGAACCGGGCCATGAGTTCTCGGTAGCTTCCACGTCGCCGCTTTTACCCCAAGCAAGAATGCTGAGTGCACAGCTTGGAGGGCTGCCAGGATTATAGCAGCATTTCGATACCGACAAGAAAAAAATAAACTAGTCTTCGTCTACGGTTTCTCACAATAACCTTCTCTTGATCACCATTTCTACAACCCGCTACCTCTCTTCGGGGGCAAACACCGTCTTGAACATGGACGCTCAGGTACGTTTGCAGCGCCTCTTTTTGCGATTTACCCTGCTGCTTTCTGGTTGGGCTTGGGCTGCCTCAAAATCGTTGGCCTTGTGCCCCGCCATTCCGACCTCCATCATCACCCCTCCTCCTCTTCCTTCCTCCCACCACCGCCCGCTGCCTCCATGGTCTGACCGCCGCCGCCGGCCTTCACTCCGGTGACTCAAGCCTGACCACGGAGACGGGAGCTCTCAACATGGCATCCCCAAGACCAGAATGGATCTCGTCGCACATGGACCAGAGCTGACCCCACCTGTCGCACAGATTGAGAATGCCGTCGAGGCCGCGTTCAACGTCGGTAGCGACCAAAACCTCAAGCAACAAGCTTTCGACTACCTGAACCAGCTGCGAGCCGACCCCCAAGGCTGGCAGGTCTGCACCACCCTCTTCACCAGATTACAACGCCCTTCCGAGGTCGTCCGCCTCTTCTGCTTGGAAGTTGTTAATTATGCGATTTACACACAAGGCCTCGACCGCAACAGCCTCTCGTGGCTAAAGGACAACCTCCTCGAATACGTCCGCAACATCTACGGCCAGAACCTGCAAGACCAGGTCGACCCCTCCCACCTGCAGAATAAGCTCTCGCAGACCCTTACCTACCTCTTCGTCTTCCTCTACAACGATGGCTGGGAGTCCTTCATCGACGACTTTTTGGCCATTGCCAGCAGCCCCAATAACACGGCCGGTGTCGTTCTCTACTTGCGAATCATTGGCTCTGTCCACGACGAGATTGCCGACATGCTGTTGACGCGCAATAGCAACGACGCGAAGCGCAATACCGACTTGAAGGATCAGCTGCGAGAGCGTGACGTCCAGAAGATTGCTCAGTCATGGAAGGACTTGCTGGCGCAGTACTCGAGCCAGAGTGATGTGATTGTTGAGATGATTCTCAAGGTCATTGGTAAATGGATCAGCTGGATGGACATTTCCTTGATTGTGAACCAGGAAATGCTCAACCTTTTGCTTCCTGTCGTTGGACGGACAAATCGATCTGGCAGCGAGGACAAGGTTCGGGACGCCGCCATTGACACTCTCACCGAGATTGTGGGCAAGAAGATGAGGGGCCCCGAGAAGATGGAACTCATCTCGTTCCTCAACCTGCGCGATATCGTGGCTCAGCTCATCGCCAGCGCCCCTCTGAGCGAGCTCAAGTCTACGCCCCAATACGATACCGATCTTGCCGAGGCTGTCGCTAAGCTCGTTAACACCGTCATGGCTGATATTGTGCGCGCGCTCGAGGACGGCCAGGCTAGCGAAGACACCAGAGCCAAGTCCGAGCAACATCTTCACGATTTCCTACCCTTCCTTCTCCGATTCTTCTCTGACGAGTACGACGAGGTTTGCTCGACAGTCATCCCCTCTCTGACCGACCTCCTTACCCTCCTGCGAAAGGTCGGCGCCAACCTGCCGGCTTCTTACAAGGAGATGCTTCCTCCTATTCTTAACGCCATTATTATGAAGATGCGCTACGACGAGACCTCTAACTGGGGTGACGAAGACGAACAAACGGATGAGGCCGAGTTCCAGGAGCTGCGGAAGCGGTTGCAAGTTCTCCAAAAGACTGTTGCTGCTGTAGACCAAGAGCTTTACATCGATGTCCTCAGCAACCTCGTTTCACAGACCTTCACAACGCTTGACCAGCAAGGGTCCCAGATGGACTGGAGAGATTTGGATCTTGCGCTCCACGAGATGTATCTGTTTGGCGAACTCGCGCTGCCTAACCAAGGGCTGGGCACCAAGAGCCAGCCCTCGAGCACAGCAACAGAACGGCTGACCATCATGGTGACCAAGATGGTTGAGTCCGGTAAGTCAATTCCCTTCATATTTACTCGAGCCAAGTGCCTAACAGTTTTACAGGAATTGCAAACTTCCCCCACCCCGCGATTCTGCTCCAGTATATGGAGATCTGTGTCCGGTACTGGCAAGTATTTGACGCCCGCCAAGAGTACATCCCCCAAGTCCTCGAGAACTTTGTGCGGCTGGTTCACCACGACCACGTGCGCATCAAGACACGATCCTGGTACCTTTTCCAGAGATTTGTCAAATTCCTCAGAGCCCAGGTCGGCAATGTGGCAGAAACTGTCATCCAATCCATCAGTGACCTCCTGCCGATCAAGGCTGAGGTATCAGAGAGTAACGGAGACGATGACATGTCCTCAGATGAGTCTGATCACTCTGCGGACGCCCTGTTCACAAGCCAGCTTTACTTGTTTGAGGCCATTGGTTGCATTGCGTCGACTGGAAGCACACCTGCAGACAAACAGGCATACTATGCCCGCCTTGTGTTGAATCCTTTGTTCAGTGACATGGAATCCCATCTGCCAAAGGCGAAAGCGAACGATGCCCAGGCCATTCTCCAAATACATCACATCATCCTGGCGCTTGGCCGCCTCGCCCATGGCTTCTCTGACTGGCAGCCCGGCAGCACCTCGGTCCAGAACCGGCCGCCCCCGGACAAGCTTGTGTCTGATGAATTCTCGAGAGCCGCCGAAGCCATCTTGATTGCCCTGAGCGAGTTGAACAACTCCACCGACATTCGCACTGCTTGCCGAGCATCCTTCTCTAAGTTGCTAGGCGTCCTCGGATCCGCTGTGCTGCCGCAGCTTCCTCAGTGGATTGAAGGATTCCTGTCCCAAAGTTCCTCCAAGGATGAGATGGCTATTTTCCTACGACTCCTTGACCAGATTGTCTTTGGCTTCAAAACGGAGATTTATAATGTCTTGAACATGCTTCTCACTCCCCTGCTGCAGAGAATCTTTGCCGGCCTGTCCGAACCAGTCACTGGTACAGACGACGAGATCCAGCTTGGCGAGTTACGGAGGGAATACCTGTCCTTCCTGCTGGTTATCCTGAACAACGAACTGCAGTCCGTTTTCATCAGCGAGGCCAACCAGGGTTTCTTCGAGTCGCTCATCAACTCTGTCATTACCCTCGGCAGGACTCTCGTAGCAGAGAACATTGGGCCCAGCCGGTTGGCCTTTAGCGTTTTGGCACGCATGGTTGTCGTCTGGGGCGGACCTGACTGCGCAAAGATTGCCGAGAACCCGGAGGCGCCCAGCGGTTCCCCGAACCCGACCATCCCGGGCTTCGACCGCTTCATGATTGACCGTTTCCACCCGCTCTGCTGGGAAGTCTTCCAGGACCCCAACTTTAGGCCGCAGAACGACGCTCAGAGCAAGCAGGTCCTCAACGAGATCGCCGGCCTCGAGCAGGCCATCTACCTCAAGACGGGAGAGATGTTTATCCAGCACCTACAGTCCTCCCTGTTCCCGCACTTGGGTATCGACGGATCCGACTTTTTGAGGTCCATGTCAACGTCCACGGACAGGAAGGGATTCTCGAGTTACCTGCAGGGGCTTCTGAAGAGCCGCAGGTAGATAGAGGGTGAGGGGGGATGGTGTGTAAGGCATGGATGGCAATGGTCAGAAGGGTGTGCGGTATGAGGGGGCTTGGTATGTTGTGGAAAACGCGTTATTAAAAGCGTATGAATGGAAAGGGGGAGGGTTCATTGACAGGGGGTGGAAGGGCAATTAGGAATCTTCTCTCTCGCTCTTTCTCTCTTCCCTTCCTTCTCTTATCTTGGCCACTTTTCTTTGTTTAACATATCCACTGGCCGCATCGCCTTGGAGTTTTGAGGGAGGCATTAGAAATGAAACGACACAAATGACAAAAAGAAAGATTATGTTCTCACTCGCTGTGTGTGTGTGTGTGTGTGTGTTTGCCAGGTATGATATTGATAACGTCTCGTGTCCAGACTTGTAGAGGTCACTTCATCATCGTCTGATATTGTCTTCCGTCGAGGAAGAAGAGGATACGACTGTGATTGTGTTTTTCGCCTTCCCTTTGCTGCGATGCTACTGTCGCCACGAACGTATGAAGTGTCTGTCTGAGTTTGGTGGCTCAACTTGAAAGTGTGTCTCTTTGACGTTCTCATGTGGGAAACCCTTTGGAGAGTTTGGACTCGCTGGTAAGTTCGACTTCAAGAATGGGGTTCTCGTGATTTGGGGACAGGTGTTGAATCTCCGTGAAGTACGACAGTAGAGAAGGACGTTGAGTCCTTCATTCAGCTTGAAATTGGGATCCAGGGAAGGGGGGGTTGTGTTGTGTGGATGTTGAGTTCCTAGGGTAGTCTTTCTTGTAGCCATGGTTCTTGGGCTTTTAATCTCCTCCCTTTCTCTCTAGGTTCTCACGGGCGGGAGGTACGAAGAGAGGGAACCAGCAAACAACGGGCGGCGAGCTGACCAGGTTCTATGCTTTCAAGTAAATCGTCTTTTCTGTATTTACATTCGTTGTGGATCGTGAGACCAAAAAGATTTGGCCCACGAACGCCGTGTCCATTGCGTCGCGAGAGACAAAGACTCTGCCGTTTGACTAGAAGACTTGTGCAAGTCCATCATCATTGGCAACGATACCAGCAGCCGTTGGGTTCGCCTACTCCTGGGAGTTGAAGGCACTCCTCTGCTTGCTTACTCGTCCCTCGACTTTACCGAGGTAGAGGGTCCGCTGAATCCAGGATGTAATTTGGGCCGGAAAGGGAAGATGCCGTGAATATAGTCGGCATTTTTTCTGCCTTTCTTCTATCGTTGAGGCGAGATTTCTTGCAGAGAGGATGTGGGAACCTATCCAACCTTTTGGGTTTCTTACGCCCCCACAAGGTTGCGGAAGGGGATTCATTACCCTTTTCATGATTCTGTTATGAGTAGATAGATATGTTTTTCATTCTCGGTGTGGTTAGTATGATGTGTACAGTTTGTAACTCCGCATTGTTAAGATTGGAAGAGATCACCTCCCAGACTCCTCCTCTCACTCTTTCCCCAATAGCTTTCAACCTATGCGTGAGGGAAGCTGTGCAAGCCGCTACGTATACCAACTTTTGCAAGTCTAGATTCGCATCGGCCTCAGCTAGCTAGAAAACCAAGAGACCATACTGCACGTCATTCGACCCGAAATAGTCTCGAGCGAGAAGCTCCCACGATATAGGTCCACGTGAAGTAGAAAAGCCTGTCCCGGCTCACCTCTTGAGCAATGCTCAGCCTCCCTCCTCTGAAGCTCTAGAGCTCAGACTAGTAGGAACTTAAAAACCCTGCATTTAGAAAACCGCAACCTGTGCCTTCTGCAGGCGCACATTCGGTTATTTGGTATGCGGCGTCTTGCCAACTCGACCAACGAGATGAGACTAGTCGACGCTCTAGCTCTCACCCAATGATCCCTTCAATCAAGGCCTTTAGGTGAACAAGGGACCTTGTTTCAAGAACTTGAAGCAGTCACTCCGCTTTGGCATGTGGCTTTACTGAGAATAAAACAAACGAACATTCGTACCAAGGACCAAGGTATGATGGGAACTTTGTATCAAGTGAAGACGAGATGGTTTACGTGCAGGACTGGCTACAATCACCCCGAGTCCAAGTTTCCTCGAATTTCGTCGGAAATACTCCGTAGCGCTTGCCTATTTCTATTTGGCATGACATCCACCCGACCTCAATTAGTAAAGAACACGAACGAGAAACACATCTGGATTGTTTGACTCAAAAAACTCTCGGATTTATAAGCATCAGCTATAACGTTACGAGGAAGAAGAGAAAATGGGCCCAAGAAGACCAAGCCCCTCATCTCAAGGCTAGGATGAACCGCGGTTAGTAGGGGAAGGGGGGGGACGGTGGGAACAGGAGGGGTCCGCCGCCCAACTGTCAATTCAACCCCGCTAGTCATGTCAACTCAAGGCCAACTTTCTTCAGCAGACGGACGCGGCCGACTAAGCTTCTCGGTCGTGTTATGGCATGAAGATTGAGACGGAATTCGCGACCCAAAGCCACCACAGCGCTTTCTGATACACGAGCTTTGAGTGAACGAGTTGTGGTTGACACCGGAAGTTACCCGCTTTGCAAAAATCATGAGCCACCCCGTCAACATAGCGTCCACCGGCTGAGTAAAAGAGTAGTTATAGCTTCGTCGAAACTTCGGCTGAAGAACCAGACAATACAACTCAATCCCACCTCACGAGACGGGGTCTGTAGGCCGGCTCGACAAATCTATCCGTACCCCAAAGAGCGGTGACATGTTCAAACGCCACCAAAGAGTCGGTAACTTACACACACCCCTGACCGGCCCGCACCGCCTTCGATTGCTTTCGCTGTATCGGTGTGTCCCCCCACAAGGCCCGGCACCTAAACTGGGGTGCAGGGGGGAGAAAAGAAAAAGACGGCAGCAAAATCCATTGCCCTCCTTCCAAGTTCTAATGCCGAGGCAAATGCCTGCATATCTTCAGCAATGCGTTTTGCCGCAGTGGATTCGATTTCCCAAGGTTTTTGCTCCTCCGTCTCGGACGAGCTGCGCGGCCTGGAGGCGCGGGAGGCCTTTGGCCGGAACCTGATTCTAGGCCCAAGGAAACGGAATTCCCAGCGGGAGTGCCTAGCCAAATCCACACGATGTGCGCAACCCTTTCCGCAACGGAATTCGAATGGGACGGACCACAGATATAGATCCACACGTTTGCTGTCGAAGGGCCCCCCTCCCCGAGTGGTCGGTCGTTCCATATGTAGGGCCTGGCTCGCAAGTAAAGTGCTGGCTTCTGCATTTCTCTGCAATCATCCAATCGAGTGAATCGTCGAATCGTCGAGCCTGAACCCGTCACGAATAGCATCTTCACCCGTGGAATACAAGTCTGCGGCAGATCAGATTCCTACCGAGAGAAAGTCGTCAGCAATCATAACCTTAAGATGACTCCCCGTTATCCCGGCCGACAGGATGTCGACCCGACACCTCTGGCCCAGCCGCTGAGCTTCCCCTTCTCGACGGCCGTCGCCCCGAACCGCCTCATGAAGGGCGCCATGTCAGAGCGTGTGTGCACATGGGATGTCGCCAACCCCTCCAAGCGCGGCGCTCCCACCGAAGAGTTCCTGAACCTCTACCGCAACTGGGGTACCGGCCGCTGGGGCGTCCTCCTCACGGGCAACGTAATGATCGACCCGGCCCACCTCGAGGCACCCGGAAATCCAGCCATCTCCCTTGAGCACCAGCCCGTCGAGGGTGACGAGCGCTTCGAGACTTGGCGCCGCATAGCTGCGGCGGGTAAGGCCGGAGGCTCTCTCCTCCTCGCACAAGTCGGCCACCCGGGACGTCAGGTCGTCAGCGCCATCCAGTCGGACCCTGTCTCCGCCTCGGATGTCCAGCTGGTGACGGACTTTGGGGGCATGACGTTCGCCAAGCCGCATGCGGCGACGTTGGAGGAGATCAAGAAGCTCACGGAAGGCTTCGTGCACTGCGCCGAGTACCTCGAAAAGGCCGGATTCGACGGCCTCCAGCTCCACGGCGCACACGGCTATCTGATGGCGCAGTTCCTCTCGCAGACGACGAACAAGCGGACGGACGAGTACGGCGGTTCGCTGAGGAACCGGGCTCGATTCATCACCGACGTCGCCGACAGCATCCGCGCGCGGACGGGCCCCGGGTTCGTCATGGGCATCAAGATCAACAGCGTCGAGTTCCAGGAGTCCGGATTCACGACCGATGAAGCTGCAGAGCTGTGCCAGCTCTTGGAGGAGCACAAGTTTGACTTTGTCGAGCTGAGCGGCGGGACGTACGAGAGCTCTGGGTGGCACCACAAGAGAGAGAGCACAAGGGCCCGTGAGGCCTTCTTCCTCGACTTCGCGGAGAAGATCGTGCCTCACGTGAGCAAGACCAGGACCTACGTCACGGGTGGCGTCCGCTCAGTCGGCGCCATGGTTGATATCTTGCAGGCTGGACTCGATGGCGTGGGCATCGGGCGGCCTGCTTGTGCGGAGCCGAGGCTGCCCAAGGACATATTCGAGAACGGCGTCAAGAGTTGTGTCAAGCCTCTGCTCGACGAGCAGGACTTTGGTCTTGGAGTCGCCATGGCGGGATCGCAGATGCTGCAGATGGGCCACAACGAGGAGCCCATGGACCCGTCAGATCAGAAGGCGACAGAAGGCTTGGTGAAGGACCTCACGGCTTGGAAAGCTCGAGTGGCTGAAAGCAAAGGGCAGCTGTACGGGTTCGCCAGGCTGGAGTCGGCTCCCGTGTTCCCGTATGGCGGGAATGCTGCCCCGGCAAGATTATGATTGGAGTCTCGGTCGTCATGAGTGTCCCGTCGTTGCCTGTTCGTATACGAGAGGGATATCAGAGTTCGTGCTACCGGGTACTGTCTTGGTTTCTACCGAGACATGGTATGATTGAGCTTTGTGATCTGCTGTGAAGACACGGCGGTGTGTGTAAAGTACCTATTAGACAATGTCTCCTCAGACCCGCGGATAGGCAAGAGCCAAGGGGCTCTGAGAAGAAAATTCCGCTATGGCAAATCGCCAACAAGAAGTCTGCCACTCTGGAAAACGTCTTGAAACACAAATTGGACCCTGAGACGCGATTCTAGATGCTATCGAGAGCCGTATGACGGAGAAAAAGACGTGGACCCCTTGCGTATGGTTCACCTGAGTCTTCCCAAGTGAATCATGGCTTGACAGTGCAGAATTTGGTTAGTGACCGGACTTCTAGAGTATCATGTCCAACTGAGTACGCGGGACCCCAGGGCTTCGACTGGCGTAGAACTGTCTGTAAGCCAGAAGGCTCTCACTCTTTTTCGGTCTCGCTTTATAACCTGGTGCATGTGCTCAAAGAGATGCACATGGAGGGTTGAGAAATGCAATAGATACGACAGGCCGTTTGATAGTACAGAGTGACGTGGACAGAGGAAGAATGGAAGTGTATAAGACACCGCGTACGAGAATGTTCGCCGGTCGGTCTCTTCGCACCTCCTTCAGTCGTGTAAACCTGAGCAGAACAGAGTAAACAGCTCGTGAATCTTGACTCCGTAAGCGCCCCTGAAGTCAGCATACACTACTTAGAGTGTATGTAGATTGAAACTCTGAGATCGGTAGCAGTGGCACACACTCGGCTCCCGAACAGCTTTCCTGACAATTACGGTGCTGAGAGCATTACTCCTTTCGGAATTTTGCAGGGTCAGAGGTGGGTTCGAAAAATTGCCCGAGATTAGCTCTTCGTATGGCCGAATTGCTCCTCTCTTTTTACCTTCACCCACGAGGAAGTTCGAAGTAGCGTATTGGACGAAATTATAGAGAACTGGGCCTGATTTCCACTTGCCTAGAAGAGAGATAGGCCTTCCACGACTCGAAATAGCATATTGAAACCATCTCGATTTTAAGTTGTCGCACCGGTTTCGATGAAGAAGAGGATAGTGATAGGCAACCGGTATGAAGATCCGAGAAGATTGGCTGCATGATCTACGAGTTGATGTGGCGCCGAGCGTCTGGTGAAGCGGAGCGGCATGGTTCATCCGACTCGACAGATCCATGGATGATCGGAAGTTTTGAGAAAACAACCAGATGATCAGCAGGAACAGGTTTCTACTGTTTGCGTTCGTACGTGACGGAGTTCCACGACACATTCAATCTGTGAGTGTGACGCTTTCCACCGACAGTCTGGTAAGCGGACAATGCTCTTCATGCGCCAAACATGTCGAGGGACGCCTCTTCTTGCACACTACTGCCCGTCCAGCACATGGCGGCGATGGCGCTCGCCTGGAAATTGCGCTTCCTATTGGAAAGTGGTCATTCTGCTGGCCTAGTGATCGATCAAGATGCGGGAAAACAAGGTATAGCCCGGTGGCGTGTGGCAGTGTGGCCAAATTGCAGTCGACCCGATGAGGCCGCTGGGGTGCCGGAGGTAGGAAGAGAGTAGCTAGAGCCGAACCCAAGTTTGCAATGGTGTGGCCCCGGTGTGCTCGACCTTGGCCGTGTATGTTCATAGGGTGGCCGCACTGAGTCGCGGCTGGTTAAGGTTATCATTGCTCCTTGAATCCTATTCTGTCAAACAAACCTGGTTTTTTTGTTTCCAGTGACCCTCTCACGGAAAGTAGCCGCGGAGGTCGAAATCATGCCCATAATCAAGCACTTTCGGCCGACAATCGGTCAGTGCCCACTACGCCGTATAATCTGTAGGTACTCGTACGGATAGAGCAGGGCATATGCGACGTCATAAGGGTTGATGCAGCATGGGAGTGCGGGTTGAGGGAGCATCAGACGATCTTGTGCATCCACCGTGGTGAAACGCGCGAAGGCCAGCTCGTTAGAGCCCTTGGCCTGCGTGCCTCGTGGGGCCTGCTGAGATACCGCTGATGATAAGCAACAAGGATGTGTCGATTATGCAATTTGCAAAAGGTTGGACTGTCGAGACTCGAGCCAAACCATTCTGTGTAGCCATACCGGGGTATTTGCTCATTGCGTCGAAGAAGCCGTCGCACAATGTCGCTGTTGAGCGTCGCGCAAGTCCCATAATGTGATTGAAGCACGAGCACTCATTCAATAGAGAGAGCCAGTAGCGCCACGACTTTTGGATGAGGCGGCGTCCAGACACCACTGCCAAGACATCGTGGCATACAGGTTGTCAGTCGGTGGTGGCTGGTCCAAAGGAAGAGAAGGGACGTCGAGGCTAAGCCGGTTCGAGCGGCATTATGAAGTGCCGGGGCGGTCTGCAGAGAGGATTTTGGAGATTAAGATTGGCTTTCTGAGCTTGAAAACACACGGGCAGTGGTCCGTGATTCTGACGTGTTGACAATGCTGATCTGCTGCGTAGCGACGCTGGATGAAGCCGCGGAGATTTTGGGTGACAGTGGACGACCATGGAGGGACACAGGGATTGACAGGGGAAAAGAGGCTTGGAGATCCAGAGGGGGGCGGTTCGAATGCGACTAGGGTCTGTTTACCCAATGTCAATCCCTGTAGGCCTTACTGCGTTCATGTCGCCTGTCGATTCTCGAGTCGGTATCCGTATTTCGAGTCCTGTGTGAGGGCCTGCTTTGGAGTCTGGCGTTCCCGACTCCCGCGGCTCCGTACATCCTGTGTATGCTGTGTGGGTGTTATCATGTCGTGGGCCGTGGGCCGTGGTGTGGTCGTGTTGGGTGACAGTATTCTCCTCTTTGAAAAATACGGGGATGATTTGCCGTGTGGCCCACTGAATAGCGATGGATACTCTCAAAGTGGCTCTCCTTTGAGTGACAGCCATCAGCAGGAAATTAGACCGCCATGGAGCTGGAGGGGAGTTGTTCGTGGAAGGGAAAAAGATTGACGACTCCTGGACTGAAAGGGGGAAGTTGTGAACATCATTTGCGCTTTCTGATCTTACGAGTACGTACCTGTCAGCGATGAACCCAGCACGTGCCGGGTACGTATCTACATACAGGATCTGTACGTACTCGGGTGGAAAGGACGTTGAAATGTTTTGGGAAACAAAAATGCCCACAACTTCCGCAGATTGTTCCTGCATTAGTTCAAGAAACCAGATGTTTGTGCTACTCCCCTCGAGTTATGCCTGCTTTGTGCAACTACTACTGTACACTTCTACGTACGGTACCTTACCCCTGGCTAAACTGTCAGACTTTCTTTTCAAAATGTTCAGGGTCAATTAACAAAGGGCGAGGGGCAAAGCACAGGTGCAGGCCACAGGGCACAAGGCACAACAAGGCTTTGCCAAGGGAAACCGGTACCCCTGTCTTCTGGCCCGAGGATGTCTCTTTCTCTCCTCTTTTGGCGGAGAACCCTGTTCCTCGTCTTCTCTCTGTCTTGTTGGCGTCTCTCTCTTCTCTTCTATTCTCTGTTCAGCTTCTGTCATGGCAGTGTCACTGTCTTCTGCCGCTAACGCTGACACTGCTGCACCTCTCATCGAGTCCTCCCTCCTTTGGTGAGATGATCTTCCTTCACCTCCACATTTCGGTGCATCCCCGCTGCCCATCATCTCTCTCAGCTAGTCGGCCTCGCTGTCTCAGCGCTCAGCTCTTCCGCTTCTTTATGCCATTTAGCTCTGAATAATCTCAAGGCGACTAATGCCGCGGGATGTCTCTCCCTACGGAACATTCTCTCTCTCTCCCTATCTAAGGGTATGAAGTCGGTCTTCTGGTTTTCCAACCACAGCAACGTGGTCTCGCTCGCTCCCGCATTCCTCAGGCAAACCTTTTCTTAACCTCCTCTTCCTCCGATCTCTCGTCTCACTCTCACCCGTGCTGCCCTGGCTGCATCTCGGAGACTGACGACCACTTTGTCCAGCCGACGAGACAGGGTAAGGCGAGGCGACTGAGCGAAATAACGACAGCCTGGATCTGCGAAACTACGACCACTCCGTCACTCAAGTACCGAGTACGGCAGCAAAGCCTTCGGCTCGCACAGCTTTACACCTTTGCCAGCTGTACCGCGTACAAAGTCTCACCGAACCATCCACTTGCCCAATCAGACATGCTATCCCTGTGACCATGAAATGTGCCACTTTTTGGCTCGCTTTCAAACATTGTTCCATGGTCCTTGATTGATTGACTCGTGCTGGGCAACCTTGCCTCCCAGGATTCTCGGGATCAGAGGAGGCACAGAGCGTTGACCAACTCTCAAGAGGGCCCGAGATTGGCGAACCCGACCATGAACAGCCACTTTTACTCTTTCACTCTTTTCACCGCCAGTGTGCAAACGCTCATATGGTTGATATCCATTCACCCATTGACAGATTGTCCAGCTGGACGTTCAATAGACGCCCAGCACCTGTCATATGGTGCTAGCGTCAGCGGCTTTTCTCCTGCAAGTGTGTGGATGTCTGCCTCTTTCCTCTCATTCTCTTCTTTTCGTTGGCGCAAGTGGCCAGCGTACAATAAGTCGAGAGCGAGATTGCTGTGCTTCATTGCTCAACACGAACGGGGAAATTGAAAGAGGCGCCAGAGATCCAATGAAGCTTAACGGGGCCGGCGCACAACTCCAGCGGCTACCATTGAGTAATGGCGTCCTATCCGGTCGTGTTCTCGACCCCCAATAAGCGCTCACAACTCATCTCTCTCTCTCCTGGCCATAGGCTCCCACAGGCTACAGCCATGCGAGAGACCACATACTGCAGTCCAGCAAATAAGGTGGCAACGGCGTTTTCCCTCATGTTCTGCCACTAATGTAGCGCTATGCAGATGGGATCTAACCCCGGCCTAGAGTCCCAGCGGAAAGGCCGGGGTGAAAAACAAGGGTTCGTTGGCCGGCCTGGTCTGTACGGGCCAATTCGCCCAGGTGCTCTTTTGGTGCCATCCAACCTCTCCACCAAACCCCTGGATTAGCGTTCATGGGACTGGATGTTAGCAGGCGTTGTGTAATTTCCCACTCTGTGTGCCTCGTTCCATGTCGCTCACTCACTCTCACTTGCTGTTGCCGTTCATGGGCGCCGTTGGCGGAGTGCCTAGCGGAGGAAACGGGAGGGGACCTGACTGACTCTCTCTCACACACACACCTTGTTCTCACTCTCATTCTCACTCGCCCATTCATACCGGGGAGAGGGGCCGTTTGAGTAAAGGACTCGCACTTGTCCAACATGGCCTATTAATATGCTGCCGTCCTCCCCGTTTGCCTTCAAGCCTCTTCTTGTTCTTCCCTCTTCAGCCAAACAAGCCTCATCAATCTCAAGCATCCGCTTTTGACTCAACTTTGACTTCGGTCGTCCATTCTTTACCAAAGCTCTCTGCTTAAAAACACTCGCTCTCTTAATCCAACCAAACCAACAACTTCGTTTTCACGAAAACCCAACCCCCAATAACTCTATTCAAAATGCGTTACGCTGCTGTCGCCCTTGCCGTCGCTGGTGCCGTCATGGCCACCGCTGACGAGCCCGCCTCCACCGTCTTCTCCACCAAGTACTTCACCATCACCTCCTGCGCTCCCGAGGTCACCAACTGCCCTGCCCGCAGCACCGTCGTCTCCTCCAGCGTCGTGGCCGTCCCCACCACCCCCGCCGTCTCCGTCACCGAGTCCGGCGTCAAGCCCACCGCCACCGCTCCCGTCGTCGTCGTTCCTCCCCCCTCCGGCGGCAACAGCACCGCTCCCCCCTCCGTCCCCGCGGTCCCCAAGCCCACCACCGAGAGCGGTGCTAAGCCCGTCCCCGTCACCACCGGCGGCGTTGCCCCCTCCGTCTCTGCCCCCGCCACCCTGGCCACCAGCGCCGCTGCCTCCGTCTGCGGTGGAAGCTCCGTCAAGACCATCTCTACCAGCGTCACCACCGTCATCCCCACCGTCATCTACGAGACCGTCCAGATCCCTTGCCCTACCCCCAGCAAGCCCTCTGCGACTATCCCTGGTGTCCCTACCGGTGGCAACGGAACGTGAGTACTTTCAATATCAAAGATGAAGACAACAAACCAAGATGCTAACTCTCCGAATCAGTGCTGTTCCCCCCACCAAGACTCCCGTCACTGCCGGTGCCGCTGGCCTGACCGGCTCCGCCATCCTGGCCGCCGTCGCCGGTGTTGCCGCCTTTGCCTTCGCATAAATTCCTTACTCTTCTGGACATCTCTTCTGAGGAAAAGCCAACCGAGGCTACGGCAGTTTACGATCAAATCTAACGGGTGTTCTTTTTGCTGGGGAGTCTTGAGAGGAAATGTAAAAAAGAGCCCTTTCTTCTCTTTGTACATTGTATCTTAACGGAATGCAAAAACAATACCATTTGTACCTAATCTTCTAATTGTATTTGGGGGACGTATGGGATGAGCGCAGATGAAGTAACCTTGCGATTGAGACATCGAGCGCGAGGGACTTTGGTCTGGCTTATTCCCGACGACCTGGCTTTAACGACGAAGCGTTTGGGGAAAACATATCTTTACCAAGAGTGATTATTCGCAACGTGACATTCGCTGCTCAGAGCGGTTGGTGAGAGTGATATCGAAGAGGGGGTGAAGTGATGTTCCTCAAGTGAGGTGACATCCGCCTTACAGCGACCTTCCCCGGACTTTTTTCAAAACGCCTCACAGTTGGGAAATTAGACGGCAACTATCCGCATTGATCATTACCCTTCCCCCATCTGCGGACGACTCCGACGGCACCGAAATCCATCAGCTCAGACCATTCTATGCGTACGGGAAGTACATACACACCGAATCGAAATAACCACCAGCAGACAAAATAAGCAACCAATCGAAACGGAATCGAACGAACCACTGTCACTTCGGATGACTTTTTCTCAGCCAAGACTTGAGGACGTGGACGGGTCTATGCAAGGAACAAGGAGGATCGGCCCTGTCAAATGATCTTGTCCACGCACCCCTGGGCCCTCCTCTCACCTCTCACCATCTCAGTGTGTGTCTCTCTCGCACAGGCACAGGCACAGGCACAGGGGGGGTGCAAAAGAACAACGGCCCTTACGGTTTACCCCACAGGATCAACTTTGAGGGACTTTCGGGAGATTACGATTTGGACGAACGGGTGGCCGCGATTGGTCGGACGGCACCCCGGTCGCAATTTGGACGAAACGCTCGGCTCCGCCCAATGGGATGAACGGCTTCCCCGACGACTTCTCTCCCGCTCTTTCCTGCAGCCTGCACAATTGTTCGGGTTTCCTTTCGTTGTGCACATCATAGCAGAACCTGCGGTCAAGGTTCACCGAGGGAACGGCGAAGATGAGAGGAGGGGGAGGGAAGGGGATTACACCACATCCCATCCATGCGCTGGGGGAAGTTTCGCAAAAGAGTCAGCCTGGCGCGCGCCAGAAAAGGAAGGCGAATCGATGAGAGAGAGAGAGTCTGGGTGTTCTGGACCGTATTATCCCATGATTCCATTTGATCACCTCCCAAGGATGCGAGGCGCAGTTCCGCCTTGCATTTCGGAGGTTATTTTCTAACCTTCTTTTTCAGGTCATTTTTGAACATTGGAGAACTTGTGGGTTCGCCTTCCTCGTTCATGCAAAGCTGCAAATCTCCTTCCATTTCGGCCTCTCGTCATGCTGCGGGTATCCGTACTTTATGATGTATTCGTACGGATACCTCTGCGGATCGCCGGATACATCGTTTCTGCAATGTTCCCGGGAGTCTGGGGAGATGAAATGAAGAGGTTTTTGGGTGACCTGTGGGGGACCATTTCTCGGTCTCTTCCGAGAGGGGGGCTTCGTTTCCATTGATCGACAGTGTCGGCCTTTTGGTTGTCGTTGCTGTCGTGATGCTGGCTGGTTGTGGGATACTGTCGGTGTCTTGGGGCATTGGATGGTGTGTGTTTGGTCTTTTGCAGTCTTGTCGCTTCTACTTGATAGGTCACTGTCGTATCACGTTGCTAGGCCGTGATACGGTAAGAAATTTCGGTACGAGGGGCGGTTCTTTCTTCCTCGAGGTGAGACTTGTGACGGTTAAGATGATGTCTACATCGTGGGTCGAGGGTCGCTCTTTCATTCATTCGAACAACTGCATTCAATTTGTCTATAGTACTCCGAGTCTTCATTTCGAAACGCAAAGTTGATGGTTAGAAAGACAATTGTCTCTCCGTCATCTCTCCTCACAGTCCAAGGTGGCCTTCCAGTAGCTCTAATTCCTGCTCACCTGCATCAAAATCCTAGGTGTTGTCGCCTAAGCAGATATCAAGGTGATTGCTTGCAGGGAAGACGACCGACATTGGTTCCCGGAATGAATGGTAGTTCCCCTCTGCAGCCGTATCGAAAGAAATGCCCCCCCCCCCCCCCCCCGGCAACTCTACTGTTACAATTGACGATGCGGAAATATTCATCCTTAACAGCGGATACTTCGTCTCCCGTGGGCAACCTCAGCGGCTTCTCACATGATGAGGCGATTTCGAAAGTGCGAAGTTCATATTCATGTTATTCCTCGATTCGGCGTGAAAGTCAGCAACGCAACATACGTTGCACGATTTCTTGGCATTACACATCATGGATCAATGACCAAGAAGTTCCCTCCCCTCTCAGCCTGGGCGGCAAATACGACACCGCTTTTCACCGTCCCCTCCTCTGCGAACGCTAAAAATGGTCTGCCGGGGCCGCAATGCGGCGAACAGTTGATCATCGAGCGGGCAAGACGGCCGCTGGAGCAAGATTGATAACCTGTTACAAGAAGGGGCTGTCACTATGTTGACCTATTCTCCTTTAATTCATTCGTATCCTAGACCACTAGCATCGGTATCGATTCGTCGCCATTTTGGACCTCGAGCATTACCACGTGAAGAGGCCATCGGTCGCTGAACGATCCCTTAGGCTTACTAGCCCATCAAAGTCAATGCGAAGAGAGTGTCTTCCCGAAGAATGTCATGCAAAACGTTTCTGCCATGTGTGTCAGGGGAAGAGGGTTCTCCTTGCTGATTGTCGAGTTGTAATAGAAACAGTTTTCCATCGCAAGCCTCTTTAATCAACTTCAAACCGTGGCATTTGACCATCTGAATCGTCAACCTCTGCGGCCTCTCGAAATTGGAAAGGGATCTTTGAAGTACATCTTGCTCTTAATCTTAGAAATGGTCGCTCTTTCTTGAAACAAGGAAACTTTGACGAATGGACATGTTTGATGTAGAATACCATTCACCCAGCAGGGCTGCGGTTTGGGCCAAACGACTCGCGACCCATGTCTGCCAAGTCCATTTATAGTGCTGGGCCTAAAGATAGCTTCAGCCTCAAAGGCTGCGAATCTGCATATTTGTCGCCTTGTGTGGCCATTGTGTAACATAAGTGCCGACTTACTCGCAGTAACGCTAATATCCCATTGTTAGTGAGCGACGATGCTCTTGTTTCGCAAACGCTTAGTTTCAAGTATACTCTGAAGTCGTATCGTTCAAGTAGCGCCTGCTTATAATTATTATTATAATTATTATTGTTCCTTCCCATCCTCTGGTTCATCTCCCTCGGCTACGTCCGATGCTTGCGCCAAGAGTTCGTCTTTCGTATCGAGCACGGCCGAGGTCGAGAGCTACTTAGGGTACTGCGTATAAGTGGGATCAAATGTCACACAGCCGCGGTCATTTTGCGTGCAAAAGTGCGGTGGGAAAGTTGGCATTGCTTGCTTTCCCACCTGAGCAAGATCGCGTCACTTACACCGCCGTCTCCTTAAGCCACTTGCTTTACTTCAACTTTCAAAAATAACTGAAGCCATTCGCACAATCTGCGCCATAGCGATGAATTGCTACAGTGCCATTCGAATAGGGAATAGACGGTGGCGTCCAGGACAATGTCAGAGATGGGTGCTTAAACGACAGCCTCCGACCAAAAGTAGTTGTTTGTCGAGAACCTTACCGTTTCGGAGACGGCTCCACTTACGTTGGTCCGGGACGGCGGTTCGAACACGGGCCGAGAGGGGGTGCTCGATCGTCGGCAGGGTCCACTTTGCGGCCGTCAAGGTGCCCTGCCGCATTAAGCGGCCACAACCGGCATATTACAGCTGCCAGGCAATTGGTTTGGCTTTTTCATCATGTAAGGCATCGCAATGATGGAAAGAGCGAGGTGCTCTGCAGTCACACTTCTTCAAGGCTCGACGAAGCCGTTGGCTGTTCTCTAACAAGCAAGGTTCCACCTCCATTTTTCTTTATTGAAGTCGGGAGTTGGCTAGGATGAAATCCCAGGTAAACGCTACACTTTTGTTGGCTCTGATAGCGTGATTCGACCGTTCTTCGATCGAGCCTTGGCGTTCGGCGTCAAGCAGAACATCGGAGCTTACGTTGCCACGGTTCAATCCAACGCCGATGCCGACTCCGAGCGCTGGGGCCCGATGGACGGGGACAGATGGCTGAGCCGACAGCAAAAAGTGCAACAAGTCCAAATATCATCCACTTCAGGCACTGGGTATCGTCAGCGACCAAAATTCAGCCAAGAGTCTTCAGCCCTGATACGTTAATCGTCGATGACACGTCGACTCTTCAGGCCTCTTGACTTCATCAGCAAGGTAGAAATGCAGGCAAGGTAGTATGCAAGCGCCCCAGCCCTACAGCCTCGAAATCATCCGACGTCCGTTATCAGAACCGCCAACCGGGAAAGCCACGCGCATCATCCCATCAGTTTTTCTCTTACCGAACACGTCGTCTCGACCCAATCGTCATCGAATGTAGGTAGATAAACCTGTCATCCCGCCTCACTGGAACGGACGTTAGCTTACCTTAGCCCGGGAAGGTCTCCACTCATCCCGCTCGCACTCGGTACGCACAGACCAAGCTTGTCCTACCTCCGACCGCCGATTTCTCCACTTATTTTCCTTCCTTCTTCCACTGAGCTGAGAGATTGGCCCAAGGCCGGCCCCACTCCCGCACTCGCTTAATTCCAGCTAAGCAAGCTAAGACAACCAAACAGCCAAACCCGCGATGATCGATTCCCAGCCAGGCGTGCCAGACAACCAGCCAAGCCTCTCTTCTTACCTCCGTCCGTCGTCCCCTCCCCTCGTTGCTGGGCGTGAAGCCTGATATGGAGTCACAGAGGGTAAGCATACCAAGGAACGGGGAACTGAGAACTGCCCTATGCCGTTTGCGCCAACCAACCAGGTTCTCTGGAATCAGCCTCCTGTTTGATTCTCCGTCCACATCAACCATCATCCTCCCTTGGCAGCCTACCTAGTCAAGCCACCCGCCCGATGCGAGATGTCTCTGCCCTCCCGTCGATGCGGATGCGAGAGAAAATCTCAGGCGCCGCCATTCCCATTCCCCCACGTCTACCTACGCCTCTTTTTCTTCCTTTTCCTCCACTTTAGCCTACATGAGCTTATTCTTGATCACTCCAAAGTCTAAGAGAATGCGAGAGATAACCTTGTGCCTGGTATCCGTTCACTAGTGAGTGGTGACGACTTATCCTGTTCTTTCGTTCGTTCACGGTTGGGGCTCCCGCTCAGCCCAGTAGCCCGGCCTAGCGAAGTAGAGCGAAATGAGAGAAACCCTTACTCCCTATCGAGAAATGTCTCTCTCCCTGCAGATAAAGCGTATATATCATCTACCCTCTTTCCCCGTGCTCGAAATGAAAGGTGCGATGTTTGCTTGTTGGTTCCCAAACTACCTCACCTTAGCCAGGCCCGAGCTCGAACAAATCCGACTGTTTAAGACATCCCCTTAACTCCACTGGCACGTAAACACGACGAGACAAGATAAGGAGCTTGACAACCACCTCGACTATTCCTCACACGCACCTCTTCTTCTCTATTTCTTCCGTCGCCTCCCTAGCAGAAGAAGTTCGAATCACCGAAAACGAAAAGAAACCTCACCATCATCAACAACAATGGCCGGCCCCCCGCCCCCTCTCCCGCCCTACATCGTAACCTTCGGGCCCAAGTCAAACTGCACCCTCGACATCTGCCCGCTCGAGTACAGCCTGTACAAGTACCGCCCCAACCTGGCCGTCAACATCCTCTTCCTCGCCCTCTTCGCCCTCGCCGGCGCCGTCCACGTCTTCCTCGGCATCAAGTGGCGCCAGTGGTGGTTCATGGCCTTCATGCTAGCCGGCTGCCTCAGCGAGATTGTCGGCTATGTGGGCCGCATCGTCATGTACAAGAACCCGTTCGAGTTTATCGCCTTCATGCTCCAGATCGTCTTCATCACCAGCGGGCCTGTGTACTACACCGCCGCCATATATGTTACCATTTCAAAGGCGTAAGTTGTGTTTTTGTTATTCTCTGTTCTTGGGGCTCCCGTTCAGGTTTCGCTCTCATTGCTTTTTCTTTTCTCGACTTTCTTTTCCCTTTTCACTTCCCATCCCGTGAGGGCTTATTGACAGCTGTCTCATCGTCGAAAACCCCTTACCTCCTCACACAGCACGTCGCAATCTAAGATCATGCACATCTGAGTCCTCTCTCTCTCTCTCCCGGCCGAAAAGCAAAACATAGCAGGGGGCCCGGCCCGATATAGCATCACATTTCACTCAAACTCGGATGAAAACACAACCCAGAAACTGACTCGTCCTTGTCTCACAAACAGCATCGAATCCTTCGCCCCAGAGCTCTCCCGCATCCCCACAAAGTACATCTACTGGCTCTTCATCTCCTTTGACGTCTTCTGCCTCGTCCTCCAGGCCGCCGGCGGCGCCCTGAGCACCACCTCCTCGGGCAGCTCCGACGTGGGCGTCGACCTCGCCATGGCCGGCCTCGTCATCCAGGTCATCGTCCTCGTCGCCTTTTGTTCGCTGTTCGCCGATTACATGATCCGGTACGCGCGGTCCGACGTCGCGCGGGCGCTGACGCGTCGCGAAAAGACGTTTTTCGGGTTCCTGGCGCTGGCGGTCGTGCTCATCCTCGCGCGGTGCGCGTACCGTGTCGACGAGCTGAGTGAAGGGTATTCAAATTCGGATAAGATTACGAATGAGGGGTTGTTCATTGGGTTGGAGGGAGTGTAAGTCGTTCTTTCCATCTTCCCCTGCCATCGACGTTGGCATCTGGTGGACTTTCCATGCTGACACGTCTTTGTTTAGCCTCATCATTTGTGCAGTCTTTGCGTTATGCCTTGGACACCCTGGGCTTCTGTTTGGCAAGCCTAAGGCTTCGAACGGTGTGAGAAAGGAGTCGAGTGTAGAGAGCGGCACCGAGAGTGCCGCGGCGGAGGTGGAGCGCAAGTGATTTCAGATACCATTCTGCAGAGCGGGACTCGATTTAGCAGTGTATTTTCTCTTTGCGTTCTTCTTTCTTGTAAATGAGCGGACATCGAAGCGCAGCCCTGTTGCTTTCACCTTGGTTGGTTTTGAGTTTCCTACGGCATTAGAAGCGGTATCAGTATGACATGAACACATAGACACGGCGATAAACGACACTAAAGAGTATTGAATCATATCCAACAAGATCATCATACGAACCAGCCCACTGCATTGAAAACGCCTTGTGCAGTAACGTAGTCGTGAGCAAGCTTACGAAACAGTACAATGTCAACGGCCAAGCACCTTCTCCTAGTTCGCGTCGTCGGGCCGGTTTACTGTCCCTATTTAACAGCAGCTGGTTCTCGCTGCCCATCGCTGCGGTCTTTTACTTACCATAAAGCCTTATCGGGTTCTTGCATCGGGGTCGCCTGTGTCACCGGCTGTGCGGTCTTCAGTACCAGAGCCGGCGTCGTTGAAGGCCCTACAGATGATGGCATCTTATTCCCATCAATCATGTTCAGGCAGGATAGGAGCCCCCGTCCTACAATTCCCTTGTGGCCTACATATTCCAAGAGGATTAAAGGTCAGAAAGGAATTGCTAATGGGAATCGATAGTTGATAGTCTGGCCGGCCCTGGAAAGTCGGTTTTCCGTAAGTTTTCTGCCATACTCTTCAGTGTCAGGGCGAGACGTCGAGCTTGAAACGTCCGACTTGACCATCGGAATAATGGCTAATACGGAGGAGAGAAAAACGTGGTTAAAGGACTATTTTTTACACAGCCATTGTTTCGTAAAGATCCTGATAGAAAACAAACGCATGCAGCTGACGAAACATTCAATCGACCTTTTGCCCGGAGCGCGCGATTTCAGCTATGACTGCTGGATGAGCAACATTCAAGGAATACTCGCTCTTCGGGCTCGTCCTTTTATCTTGAGCTAACATCACCTGAGATCCATGTTATAGGAAGTAAATATACAGGGTCGAGTCCCTTGACTTCCTTGGGTCGGCGCTGTTACATCCCTCTCATTCCAGAAAGGGCATCAGGGTTCTTCTATCCGCAGCTGTTTTTTTTTTTGTCGTCGAGTAGAACTCTTTACTATATCAAGATTGCTGCTCTCCCATCATCGACGAAGCTCAAATTTTCGCAAGTAAGCTTTCAAATGCTCGCTAAACCAAGGGACTCCGCTGCACACATCTTGTCGGCGACGCTATTCACGGTAGCTGTCCACGCTCTATAACGGGAAACCCGCTGCAAAGAAATAATATTAATGGCCGACTAAATATTATCTATGACTTCTTTGAGGCACATGATGTAACCGGCGAAAACCCCCCTTTTGGCCTACTGTGCCCAAACCGGCTTTGGGAAGTTCTTTTCTCTCGTGTCGTTTGAGGGGCATCTCTAGCTCTATTAATACCTTACAATGCTCTTAATACTTTAGGAAGATCTCAGCGAGCCATAAGCGTTACATTAGTGGTAGATAAATCGTGCCTTAAAGCACGACCAATACCTGTTACTAATATTACTCCTTTCTATAACAAAAAAGAGATTAATCTAACCACACCCTCCGTCAACTCTCCTAGCTTATTCTTTTATGTATATATGTTAGAGAGTGACTGCCTGAAAGCGAAATTAGTATGCTCTTAAGCTAAACCTTCTCTTACTCTCACGCCCTCCTCTCGTATGTCACGCTACGTTCGACTACACTATCAATGGTACCCAGATTAGGACTGACACCCGATTCGGCACTTCTACCCATGTCCCTATTTTTTGGAAGATCCCAAAGCGACTGCCGTCTTATAGCCTACACGATACTTAGTTGCTAGTTCGCTTAGGCGCCCGGCACAGTCTTGGGCCTCGAGAAGGATAAGTAGGACATCTCCACATCGAGTGCTCTACGTTGCACGGTCTCGCCTACTTATATACTCGTGAAACCAAGCTAGAAAACGTCTTTCGTAACTGTCCCATCCTCCTCGTTCATCTTCAGTTGGCTGCCTCAAGCTATCTAGAGCCATAGTTCTGGCCATTTATATACGTACGCCTCGCATAACCAAGCATCGAAACGGACAATCCAACCGCAACAATCCTTGCAAGATGAGATTTGACAGAGAAATACTGACAGGTCGTAGAAGCTGAGAGGAAAGTCTTCCTTCCCGAGCCCAGGATACAGACTATCCGCTGACAACGCTTTAAACACGTTCCTCTCCGTTGACCACAATCCCCCTCCGTGGAGCACTCGTCTCCAGAACATCCAAAGAAGACGGCAGGAGATTTCGGACAGGGATTTGATCGCCCTGCGCTCCGTCTCTCGGGGTCTCCCCCGGAGCGGAATATGGAACAGGTGGCTTGTAAGCGGAGAACTTCACCCCGACACCAGGGTAACAGCCCTGGATCCGGATACCTAGTTGTTGCGAAGGATACCTCGGAACTTATTTCCAACAATAGTCTGCCATCCCACTGACTTTGTCGGCCAAGATTCTGGCGACGAACACCCGTGTCAACAAGATGGTGCCGCTTGCTTGGATCCCACTCATACATACTTCCATGCTTCTGCCGTCCGGAAAGCGCAATGGCTCTCGATAAAATGGTACGATAGGAAGTGGCCCATTTAATGTCGTGCGCGCACGTCTGAAACCGTCGCAAGCCGTCAGTAGGAGGTATCCCCAGACACATGCTTGTGCTATAGGCCCGTACTTCACACTGGCTGGCCATGTTCACACGAGACCGCGCGCCCCCCTCCCCCCCTATTCGTAGTATGGTCGGTCCCGTTCTTTAAAATGTCCCATGAACCTTTAGGAATCTGATGACTGAGCACACATGTTACCTGCAAGGTGAAGACGATGTAGCCGATTGCTATATTTGGCGCCCCGGCGACCTCCGTCTTGGTCCTTATCGTGAACAATGTAAAGGGGATAGGGAAAGCACTACATACAAGAAGTACAGCAGACAGCGCCACCAACGCCATCTCACAGCTCCATTACATGGGTAATTGTTCATATTAGAATACGCAACAGACGGGAACCACGGAAAGATGACAGCTGGCAAGGATCTCGATTTCTGAAAACCCCCCAGTGTTCAACGCAATAGATATGTCGTGCGGACTTGGGTCTACTACACAAAGGATCACTCTCTTCTGATTAAACAGCGGAAGATGGCCGCCAAAGTTGCCGAGTTCTGCAAAACGCGAGATCATCCTACTTTTTTTTTTTTACCTGCAATCAGATGCCGACCTCCACTCACCCTCGGCCAAGCCAAGGAAAAAAAGACTACGCACTGGCTCCTGACCGATGAGACTACGTAAATATGTCTTAGTTCCATCAACAAGTGAAAAAGAGCGCCCGCGTGCTCGCGAAATCACACCACGATGTCCCGCACACAACAACACTATGCCCACATCAAGCCGTTCGAGATCTGGCAACGAGACACCGCTCACCAGAGCACCATGGGCCACCATGGCCTCGCCACTCTGCGCGACACCGCCGTCCGCGGCATCCGAGCCGCAGAACCCCAGGGCAGCGTCCCTAGCTACCCGGAACATCTAAACTCTTCCTACAACCAACATGCCCCTACGTACCTCAAGATACTACCCGCTCGCAAAACACAACAACAGCAGTCAACCCCTGGACCGCCATCTGTCCCATTGCCTTGAAATCGCCTGTTCGTCCTTGCGAACCTCGTTCCCAACCACCTCGTCGACCGCGCCGAGCCAAGCGCCGATCCCCGAGAAATTGGGACGACCCCACTCGAACCCCGTACCCGCGCCGAACGCGGCCCCACCAAAACCTCCAGCAAGCCCCGCTCCCCCTCACTTCCGCCTCCCCCGCACCATCCCGCTCCGAGAACCAATCCACCACCTAACCCCGACCGACCGGCCGAAAGACAATTCATAATATCATCATCCCAGAAAGTCACATCCAACATCGACGAACCTCATCACAGCCGAATCCAAACCTTGTGTCACTTTTTTCATTAGGTATATCAATAGCGAATCAACGACGCAACTTCCTCGTTCATGCAGGCAAGAAAAAAATTGTTTTTGGCTTCGCCGGCATTTCAGCTCCAGCTCAAGCTCAAGCTCTAGCTTCCAACCAAGGCAATACTAGCGCCCACAACGCCGTTTCCTCGTGCTGTAGATTGTGCAGCTTCTTCCATGAAGCTAAGCTGACAACTCAGCTTGGGGTTGCAACAAAAAAAAAGTGTGACCATCCTTCCATCATGAGATGCGTACAGGTTTTGCCCAGGAATTACATCTCTGACAATAAATCAAGCTCTCCCTCCTCCATGCTCGAGAGGACCCGATCTGACAATGGGGATATATCCCAATCCCAACTTCATGCAGACATACCAAAGTATTCCCCTCCACTCCCCTCATCTCCCTGTTCTGAGCCATGATAATGGCGCGGTACTATCATCAACCCGTTTGCTGCGACGAAACATCATGCAAAAATAAAGAAGAAAAAAAAAAGTTCCGACGCGGGACGCGGTCGACGATGAGTCGGACCGAAACGATGCGATGCAAGTCTCCCCAACATAAAACGCCTTTTTTTTCACGAGCCCCCAAAACCCAAGATATATCCATCCACCCCACCAACGGCGCGTCATGACGAAGTAGAAACGGAGGATGACGAACCCCTCGCCAAACTGAGCAGACTGCTCACGATACCACCCGAAACAGCACTCGTCGGCTCGTCTTCGTCGTTGCCAGCTTTGAGGTTATCCATATCGAGACGCGGCAGGACGCTGACTACGTTCTGAGATTCCTTCTCTTCCTGCACCTGTGGTGCCCGTGTCGTCGCCGCTTCGGCCTCGGCGGACTCCTGCGATTGCGCGGGCTCGTCCGTCTCAGTCTCCTCGACAACCTCCTCCTCGGCGTCCTTCTCGGGGGGGCCATCACGTCTTGACGGCGGCTGCACCATGACCCTCGGCAGAGCCCTCTCCGCCGTCTGCGTCTGCGTTTGCATCTTCGTCTCCTGCGGTTGCTGCCCCGGTCGCGGCTTCACCTCCAGCTTGTCAAGCGGCACGTTCTCCTGCCCTGTCTGGAGCTTGTAATTCGCGAGTCCGAGTTTCAGTCGAAGGATTCGAGCTTTCTATGAACCATCAAAGTCAGCGATCTTGTTTTTCCAAATGTCGATCCAAGATAATGATCCGGCATAACGAAGGATTAGAATTGAGATAAGAAAAGTCGTACCTGTCGCGCCTCCTCGCGGGTCAATAACCTCCTCGGCCTCGGCGGCGGCAGGGTCCTAGCCTGCTCTGCGTCTGGCTCGGTGAGGATGGTGGTGTTTTGGGACGTGTCCATGGCCGAGGTGTCGAACACGGCCGACGTGTCTGCGGGGGACGCGGAGCGGGTTCGCGGTGTCTCGTGCCGCGACCCTTTCTGCTGTTGTTCTGGCAGCAGTTCGTTCTCGCCCTGCACCACCTCGGGTTCTAGTTGTTGTTCGCTTTGCTGGTTCTGCTCTTCTGATTGTTCGCTCTGGGTCTGTCAATGGCACGCGTATCAGTGCACCAATTCCCAATGTACGTTGTCAATTGACTTCTTTTTGGGATATCTTCTCACCTCCGTGGCATCGGGATCAACGTCCATCTCCATCTCCGTCTGTGCGGGAGTCGATGCGGCCGCGGATGCAGATGGAATAGCAGGAACTGGTGATGTAGCTTCAGGTGCCAGTGCAACTTCTCGCGCAGGTGCAGCTACAGCTACGGGTGCAGCGGTGGTGGTAGTAGTAGTAGTAGTAGTAGCATTAGAAGCAGCGGCAAGAGCAGAGGCGGGCTCCTGACACTGCTTCTTCTTGGGAACAAGTGCGTTCTCGTCAAAGATGTCGACGGCGGCGGCGGCAAAGGACCTCTTGAGATTGAGAGACTTGACGGGGCTGCCGCCGATGCTGCTCTTACGCGGCGATTGGGGCGCCGCCCCCAGCTTGGAGTGTTTGTGCAGCTTCGTGGGCGACGATATCGCGTTCACGTTCGCGTCCAGGGGCGCGAGGGCGCGTCTCTTTGCCGGCGATGAGGGGTCCATGACTTTTTCTTGTCTTTTTGGTGTTGCTGCTGTGTACGTGCAGTGTACTGTGTTTGTGTTGATGGGTTGGTAAAGACCGTGTTATGTGTATACCTGATGGTTCCTTTTTCCTCTTTCCTGCACCACCGTTGAAAGTTTGGAGGAAAGGGAGCTTCGGGGGGGGAAGGGAAAGGGAGGGAAGAGGACGTAGTTGGGGGTCTGGATCCTCGGAGTGGTTGTTGATTGGAGGTTAGGTGGGTAGGTCACGGAGTAGTTTGACGGGATGGGAGAGAGCGTGTTGGTGTGGAGGAGGGGGGGAAAGAGGCAGAGTAAAGCACCTTAGCTGAAAAGCCCCAAGGTAATACCCAGTAAAGGTACACGCGGAGAGAGAGAGGAAGAGGGATACGGAGCAGAGAGTGAGAGAGAGAAAGAGAGAGAGGAAAAGGAAGAGGGAAGTTGCTATTCCCACGTAAATCGCCAATTTACAAAAAAAGCTCTCAAGCGAACTTCTCGGAGCGTGTTTCGTGGCGTGCCGTGGATGGAGCTGGGCGACGTGCAGTGCTGGGGGTGATGGGGATTCGGGGGGGAGAAGAGGCACGTCCAGTGTCAAGGTACCTCTGACCTCTGAGCCTAAACCCAACCCGACCTGGAACGAACGAAGAACGAACGGGCTCCCGCCCGCGTGCAGCTGTAGCAACACAAGAATGCGGTAACCTAACCCACTGAACTGAACGTGAGCCTCCGAGCCTCTGAGGCGCTTCCCTTCCCGCCCTCTGCCCGTGCGTTTTTATTTTCTAAACAAAACAAATAACAGCAACAAAACTGTTTGTTGACGTTTGACATTTTTGACGTCTGATGTTCCGGTACTCGACGTTACAAAAACCTTGGTTCCCCTTTTGAGAACTTTAGGGAGGAGAGATGAAATTTCTCACAACCAAGGGGGAAAGGGGAAAGGGAGCTGTCTAATGTGTGTTGGTCAGGTATTCCATGGACTACCTCAAGGTATGATAATGATCCAGTGTCACACACACACACACACACACACACACACACACACACACACACACACACACAGACAAAGACGCGTAAAAGGGTGGTGCGGTGCACCTCTGACCGTTTGTCTGAGAAGGAATATGTAGGTAGAATGGTAGCGTCTCAGGGACCGCGTACCCGCGTTTGGTAGCGCACTTTTCCGGCTTCTTCACCGCATGAACATCACTATACAATAGAAAGCAAACCTGGCAAAAAAAAAAGAAACAAGAAAGAGAGTAAAGAGAAACCGCCCCAAAATCGCGGCCCGCTTCATCGCCCCCCCTGTCTGGTGGCTGGCATACTCGGTCGCGTACCCCTGCTGCGTCAAAAAAAGTCCAAAACCCGCCCGCGGCACGTCACTGCTTTCGTCGGGTCCCGTCACCTACCTACCTACCTTACCTTACCTTAACACGCTGCACCGCTGAGAGTTTCCAAAAGTCAGGGAACCTTACAGTGCATTATAGCGCTCTTCAGGGGCGCTGGGCAGGGTAGGGAGGGGGGGGCGAGAACCTAGAACTACCAACCGTGTTCCAGACCGCGGCTTACATAAGTACACCACCCACCACCCGCAGTGCAGAAGAAGAGTACCTAGTCCCCAGAGGCGCGTTGCAACTTTTCCAGGTTGGCAAGGGTCCGCCTAGCCACCCGGTCGATCGCATCTGGCCTAGCGCTAACGAGACATGGAAATGCAGGTACCGGGGGACACGCACCCACGCACCGTTCAGGGTCCACGCCGCTGGGATCGACCTGACACCTCTTTCCCGCCCCAAAGAAACCGACCCAAGGTACCTACGGATACCCTTCCCGTCAACTGTTAGTCAATTTGGGGTAATATCAACCACCACGCGTCGTTTCCATGGCCTTGACATTGGCGCTTGACTGGCATGGGCGAGTCCTCCCTCCTCCCTCTCCTCATTCTCCACCTGTTTTCAACTCAAACGTGCTTGTTTGTAGCTTCAAGCCTCTCAGGACACTCTCGGACATGGCAACATCTCACAATCACACTCTCACGAGACGCTCGTTTGTAAACTCGGGTATCATTCCTCTCGCCCTTGCGAGAGTTGCGCTGACGCTTTCGTCCTCGCCAAGGAAACTAACTAAATCAATTCGGCCTCCCCTCCTCCGATACATACAACATGTAGAAGTAGCTGTCTCTCCAAATGAAATAATCTTCAAAAGACAGCAAAGAAAAGAGAAGTGAAATGTAATCATCTTCGTCGCATCCTCAAACCACCCAGGCAAACAACTTTCTCCGTATACCATCAAGAAAAAACCACAAACGCTCGAAAAGAGACCAGCCCAGAGCCTGCACACTGAGCCAGTCTGCAACTCTGCCGGAGGAACGCCGAACCCTTTGCTTTTCCCAATGCTAACCTTGCCCACCCATCCAATGAACCGGCTGGTCGTCATTCGTGGAACTCTCTCCCGGGGGTATCCAGCATCCGCTTCCCATCGTATTTGTCGGTCACTTTTTTTGTTTTAATTTTTTTTAATCCTCTTTCAGCTTCCTCCTTGTCACTTTGCTCCTCGTCTGTATTCTTCACATCGACGACGAGACATCGAGTGAGTATAGGCTGTTGTCGAACTGGAACGGCTTGTTGAAGTCATTCGTCACTTCATCCCAGTTAGGGAACTGCTCCATCGGCGCCATCGCCTCCTCTAGCATCAGCCCCTCAAATTCGGCCCCGCCGTCAAGTCCGTCCATGTTGATGTTGTTCATATCAAGAAGCACGTCCATGTCGACTGGTTGCCAGTTGAGGTCAATGTCCAGGTGGACACCCTCTGAAATATCGCTGTTGGGCTCCGATGATCCACTGTCCTTGCTCGACTCGGGTGTATCGTTCGGTGTCTGTGACCGGTACACGGCCATGTCGCTGATGACTCCGTTGGCGCCGAGCTCGAACTTGCCGAGGTTGTTGAACAGGCTCTGTGGGTTGACCGTCGTTGCCCACGCGTCCATCGTCGGAGCCGGTGCCGCCGCCATCTCGGGCTGCTTGTTCTCCATCTTGGGAGTGTTGTCCGTCTTGCCAACCGCAAGCTTGTTGTCCTGTGCCTTCCCTCCCACCTTGCTGCCCGTACGCTGCATCGACGCATCTCGAGACATTGGCGTTGCACCCGGATTGCTGGCTGGTGTTTGGCCTTGTTTGGATGCGTTCTGGCCCATTGGTTGTGCAGTGACTGGCACCTGACCGTTGGCATCCAATCCCAAAGAGAGAGCCAAGTTTTCTTGCATGAACTTCATGGGATCCTCCAGAGGCTTGACATGCTCTTCTTGAACATGCGTCTGTCGCGCCTGCTCTGAAGGGAAGCCCGTTGTTGCCATCTCGCAGTCTGCCTCGGGGCACAAGAACATGGGCTTTGGCGGCGCCTTGGGTTCGGGCATGGCCTGCCTCTTAAGTTCCGGGGAACCAGACTTGCTGATCTGGGGCGACGGGGTTGTCTGGCTCGGCTGCTGGGGCGGCGTCGGTTGCGCCCCAGTCTTGGCCTTCTTTCGCGGGTTGGGCAATTTCAGGTTGTCCCTGTTCACCTTTGGCCTGTCCATGTAAGTAGGATCGCCATGCGGAGAGGTTGCGTTAAACGGGAATGGAGGCTGGCTCGTCGTTGGTGCAGCTGGGGGGGCCCCGCTCTTGCTGTTGGACCGCTGGTGCATATTGTTCAAAGCCTTGGTCTGCTTCTCCAAGTTGGCCGCACTCAATGGCGTCACCTGCCCGCTTTGAGAAGGAGTAGCACCGGCCTGGTTCGGCGCTGCGGGTTGGCCTTGCTGTGGTGGCACGGCACCGGCTTTCTTGCCGAGGGAGGCACAGTCGCGCGCCATGCTCTCGAGGAGTCGACGAACCTCGTCGATCTCGGCGGGCCTGACACTGAAGACTGGCTTCGGGTTCATCATGTGTTCACCGTCGGTGAACTGTCTGATCATACGGAGTCGCTAGATCATGTTAATAAATTGTCAACGTCCAGTAACGCGCATGATTGTCCACTTACAGCTCGGAAATAGCTCTTGGCGCGCTGATCATCACGAGTTGCGGCATACCAGCGTCCCAGGGCCTTTCCAATCTTGCCCATGTCGACCACGATCTTCATGAGCTTGGTGCAAGTCTCTGTACGCTGCTCTGGTGACATGGGGATATCAGGCATATGCTCCGTCATCATCAACCTCTGCTCTTCTTGACCGATGCGCCTGAGCTTGTCAAAGTCGTTCTCCGTAGGTGCAATGCCCGAGCTTGCAGCTTGCATGGCCTGTTGACGACTCTTCATTGCCTCGTACTTGGCCCTCTGCTCGGGATTCATGGCCGCAATTTGCTCTGGGGTAAAGTTCGGGAACGGGCGCATCTGGCCTGGTTGGGCAGTCGGCCTCTGAGGCTGCTGAGATGCCTGAGGGACGTCAGCAGGCTCGTCAGTGCTAGGTCGCTTGAGGTTCTTCTGCTGCGTCGCAGGCGAGGGATTCGGAGGCTGTGCTTGGTTGCTCGAGGCCGGACGGTTGTTGTTGTTGTTGGTGTTGTTCTGTGGTGCCGCGGCGTTGGCAACAGCCTTCTGATCAGGAGTAGCGCTCTGCTGCTTCGGCGGTGCCGGTGGCGCTTGCGCGGGCGTCGGGGTGATATTTGCGGGTATACCGGGCTGTGGCATTTGAGGTGGTTGAGGTGCAGACACTGGGATGGTTGGTCCTCCCGGCGCCGGTAGCCCTTGTGATTGAGCCTGGCGCATGGCCATCTCTTTTTGCATCGCGGCAGCCATCTGCCGTTGCTTAATCTGGATGATGAACTGTCTCAGTTGATCGTCGGTAAGGCTAGCAATCTTGGGGTTCGCCTTGCGAGCGTTCATGATATCAGTTGGCGTCACTTGAATCATGTGAGCTGGAATACTCGGCATGCCAGGCGGCATGCCTGGTTGGTTGGGTGCCTGCGGATTCTGTACGCCGTTGCCGGGCTGCATCCCATTCTGTTGTGGCTGCGCTGGTCCTTGAGGTTGAGCTTGTTGAGGCGGCTGTGCGATTTGCTGTAGTTGAGCCTGTGGCGGGACCTGCTGAGGCGGCTGAGATTGTGGCGGTTGCGGTTGCTGCGTTTGTTGCTGCTGCGCTGCCGCCGCTGCTGCCTGCTGCTGATTGCGTTTCTCCATCTGCCTCTGCATGTAGGTCGCGAACTGCGATCTCTGAATTCTCTCGAGATGTTGTTGCAACTGTGGCTGTACGGGGTTTTGTGCAAGCCATTGTCGTAGGTCCTTCCACTTGCGTAACTCAGGAGGAGCGCGAAGCTGGTTTCCTACTTGCTGGAGGACTGGTGGCGGTAGCTCCATGCTGTCCATCATGACTTGGTGAGCCGGTGCTACAGGTGTTTGCTGGTTCCTCAATCGGTTCAACATCTGCTGTTGCTGGGCAATGAGTTGCTGCTGGTTGTTAGGAGCAGGAGCACCTGGTTGCGCTTGCTGAGGCATCATGCCGTTGTTCATGAACTGATTGCCATTGACAACGTTGAATTGTCCAAGTTGCCCTGGTCGACCCTGCATCTGGCCTGGGTTGCCCATAGCATTCATTTGCATCTTGCGCTGTTGCTCCTGCCACTTCTGCATGACTTCGTTCAGCTTGTCTGGTGGCAGACCGTGGACAGCCTGCCTTTGCTCGGGATTCATGCTTGCCATCATGCTGTGGAAAAGCGGGGTGTTGGTCATGTTCATGTTGCCCGCTGCGCCCATCGGCCGTTGGTTGCCCTGGTTGAAACGGGGGTCGAGAGTGCCAGCAAAGGGACCATTTGCCTGTTGCCCATTCTGGCCTTCCATGGGATTCATGGCACTCGGAGGACGGCGCATGGGGGTGTTCAGGGTGTTCATACCCGGGCTCTGGGATGGCGGTGCGCCACCGAGACCGTTCGGCTGCCCCTGTAATTGTCTGGCTTGCTGTTGAGCACGCATCTGTGCCGCGTGTTGCGACTGCTGTTGCTCAATTTTGAGTTGTTGCGCCTGCTGCATACTCAACTGTTGCTGAGCCTGGTTTGGTCGCGGTGTTTGATTCTGTCCAGGTTGATTAGGCATTCCCTGACCTTGACCCCCAGCGATGGGTTGCGGCGTGGCGTTGCGCGCTGGGCCGTTGCTCGCAGGTACGACCATCTGGCCTTGCTCCTGGGCTAGTATGCCCGCCTTTTGTTGGTTCATGATGCTCTCCATGGTGAACTGGCCAAAGTCCCCATTGCCAGACTGCATATTTGCCGCGTTCATCATCGCCGGATTGATTTGTCCTCTGCCGGCTTGCATCATGGCTTGGGCTTGAGCAGGGTTCATGTTGGGCGGCATGCCGCCCTGTTGCTGTCGCTGCCTGGCCAGAGCGGCGTTTTTTGACAGGCCTTGGAAGGCCTGGTGCTGGAACCAGATCAAGACCGGATCCTTGCCTTGAGCGGTGTACTCCTGTGCCCTCTGTGCAACCCGGGTCTGCACAATATTGCGGTAGTGATTCTTCTGGGGATCGGGGCAGGCGGATGCCATTTTTTGGGCGAGTTCCATCACCTTTTGCTGATCGTGCGGTGTGAGGTTTGAGGCGTCGGTGGGAATGCCGTTTTGTGGTCGTCCTTGTCCACCGGGCATCTGGAACATCTGCTGGTTGGGCCCTATCGGTTGGCCACCTTGGTTTCCCATGTTTACACCCATCTGGCCCTGTTGAGGAATCTGCGACGCCTGCATCTGGTGCTGGAGATGCTGGAAGCCCTGCTGTTGGTTCTGGCCCATTCCTCGCCCCATCTGGTTCTGCATAGCCGCGTTTTGGTTCATCATGAGCTGTTGTTGAGCCTGTGCCGCAGCTTGGGCTTGGAGATTGCTGGTCATGGTCTGCTCGTTCGCCTGTCGTCGTCGGAAGAACTCGTTCGTCTTGTTGCTCATTTGGGCCTCGTATTGAGCCTACATCATCATGTTAGTGTTTCCCTAGTGGTGGAGAGACATCATGGCGAAACTTCTTCGCTCAAATTCTTACCTTATCTTGACACTTGTTGAAGGCATCGCGCTCGAAGTTTACGCCAACTTCTGCCGCCTTCATGAAATCTATGCTGGGCACGGCAAGGCCAATGTTTGTGATCCTGGAGAAAAACGTCGTGTCAGTCACGGCGCGACACAGGGCAAGTCAGAGGGTGAAAGTCGGACTCAACGTACAAGTTATGGCACTTGATCATGCGCTCCTGGATAGCCACGCCAGCTTGCCAGCCTGTGTGAGGCTGTTGCTGGGCGAGCATGGTCTGGTAAAGAAACTGGTTCAACTGAACCTGGGAGGGTCGGGGACGCGGCGGTTGCTGTTGCATCATTCCCGCCGCTCCCGCCATGTGTTGCATGTTCGCGGCCATGGCCGCTTTCCACGGGTTTTACACAAGTCTTCTACGGCAATTCGAGAACCGATCGTTTCGGTCGGCAATGGACCAGGGACCTTCGATCGACTGCTGTGATGAGGTCTGCGGTCCAGTGGTCGGAATGGTGGGAGAGAAGTTTGATCGAGTTGAAAGGTCCAAAGCTTAGAAGTGTTGCTGGTCTGGTTTTGTTCTTAACAATGAGGCACGGAGCCGTTGACTGCCTGCAGGGTGCCTAACGACTTGCGACAGGCATGAAGGAGCTAGTCGGGTGCGGTAAGCGACGGGAAAGCCGGTGTTGCGCTCGTATGAGTTGTTGCGATGCCACGCAAAAATCCTATTCGTCGTCGGTGGGCGTCCAGGAGTAGTGAGGAGGATGACGAGGCAAGTGTGGGTGGTAGTTCGGCGGTCTCGTCTCGTGTTTTTCGTTCACGCAGATTACGTGGAGTCGTCAAGGGACCCGAGCGCCTGGTTCAGCAACGACTTTGGATGTTGCGCCAGTCGCTGTGGCATGAGTTTGAGAAAGGAAGATGCAGACGACTCGACTGGAGAGAGGAGTGAAGAGCAAATGACCCGCGACGAGAGGTGGCTGTCGGTGGTGGGTTGTTGTGGTTTCGGTTGTGTCCGTCCAGGAGCGGCGGAAATTCCAGAGAGTGGAGGGTGGGCGTGGACAGCCGCAGGTCGAGACAAAGCGAGCCGGGGGTGGTCTGCGAAAACAGGACGGTACTGTGCGTAGCAAATTATGCAATACAAGCTTGTCGTCTCTGCAGGCGTCGCCAAATTCTGGATTGGTGAACAGCGGCGACGAGTGCGACGAGAAGCTCACGAAGAAAAGAGGAAAAATCGACAACAACGACGGAGCGGCCGTGTGGAGTGTGTTGTAGGAAGAGAAAAAGAGGTGGAAGAGATGGCTGCTGCGAGAGATAGAGAGAGAGAGAGAGAGAGAGAAGAGGTGTGTGCGTGCGTGCGTGCGTGGTGCGTGTGGTGAGTGCAGTGAGCAATGGGTTACGGCAGAGGACGGGATCGTTGGGCGTGGTGGAGCCTCCTGGAGATGGGCTTTGCTCGCTCAGTGCCAGTTGATTTAGGTTCTGGTGGGCTCAGGATTGGCGCCCTTTTAAGCGTGGAGCCTATTTTTGCCTGTGGTCGACGGTCGACTAGGGTGGCTGAAACGACAACTGGACGAGGAGATGGAGGTGGGAAGCTGTCGTCGTAATCGCCCTATATCGCGAATAAACGCTCGTTCACCTTTTTCTGGAGTGAATCAGATGAGCAAGGTGAGAAGAGAGAAGAAGAGGAGGGGATTCCAACCATTCTCCCAAAGAAGAGGGGCGACCAGGCGACTGACTGCTGAGAAGGAGGGCCCGGAGGAAGAGGAGGAGAGGTGGTGACAGAATACCTAGTCGTGTGTAGAGAAAGAAAGGGAGGGAGGGAGGACGTATCCGTAGCAAGGTGGACGAGGATGAGGTCGGAGGTCGGAGCAGGTAAGTAGGTGTGTATTCGTACGAATAGAATGGTAGTAGGTAAGGTAGGGCGAAGAGAGAGAGGAAGAGGGCGCTCGCAGTGAAGAAGCAGGTCTGGTGGTGGTGGTGGTGGTGGATGTGAGTGAGACTGTGAGAGTGACTGGAGACGAGGTGCCTGGCACCATGAGCGTGAGTACGTGGGTGGTGGTGGGAGACCAGACAGAGAGAAGAGAGGATGGGCTTGGATGGGGCCTGCAGGGCGGCGAGATGCGCAGGTGGAGAGGGGAGGGCGTGCGACGATGAGTGGACGACAGCGCGGATTGGTGAGAGATGATTGGACGAGAGCCTGTAAAGGAGGGGGTGTGGTGCTAATCTGGAAGTGGGGGGTGGGAGGTAGCTGTGGGAAAGAGCAGGGCAGCGCAGCAGGAGCAACAAGAGGCAGGCAAGCCGCAACAGCCAGGTACCGGTGAGCTTAGGAAGGTGCACCAGGTACCTTGCCTCACTTCACGTGCAAGGGTTCGTCACCACCTCAGGTACCTGAAGTTGGCGAGGGAGAGACGGGAGTTTCTACTGGACGTAATTCTGGTGTTCTCTTCCCACTTTTCAATTGATAAAAGTAGGCCAGATGTTGATTCCGTATAAGTCTCTATCCGTATCTGTGCTTTGAATACTTGAACAAGGTTGCGGCCGTTCGTCCCGGCAAGAGAGAGAATGGTCTTGGTCATGAGGGCCGGGCATTCGGTGTAAGTTGAACTTGAGGTGAGGGCCGGGTGGGCAGCGAGCCCGTACCCTTGGGCAGTAAGGTAGGAAAGGTACCTTGGGACGAAAAGGTACACACTTCACACTTCGCACCAGGGCAAGCGCTGCACAGCAATACCGGCATGCAAAAGACAGGGCAGCCGCCGCAGCCCATCTTTTTTTTTTTTTTTTTTTTGCGGTCCATCACGACCTGCCAACCAGCGCGCGCCTGCTCGCCAACACCGACTGCATTGGCATCAGAATATGGACTGGACTGTGAGGTGCAATGGAGACTGGCATTGGAAGACTGGGGAGGGGGGATAAACATGGACGAGGAAAGACGGGCAAGGTACGGAGTACCTTTCTACATAGTATGTACTGCGTAGGTATCCATCCGTACAGAGGTAGGGGGGAAGGAAGGAAGGAAGGGAAGGGAAGGGAAGCCAGGCGGGCTAAAGTGGGCACCTGGCGAAAATGGGGGACCCTCTTCCTTCCTTTCCTTTTCTTTCCTTTGCGCAGTTGGTGATTTTTTATTTTATTCTACCTATCCAATACTTTATTTCATTTCTCATGTGGTTCCTGGCTTCCCGCCCTCGGGCTTTAGGAAAGAATACCTTAGTCTGTACCTCATCTACCTCACATATTCGCAGAATCTAATACTCTTTTGCACTCTGGCACTCTGAGAGGGGAAAACCAGACCAGACAGGCAGGGCAGGGACTGGGACGTGGATTGTGAGAGGGGAGGGGGGCTGATGTGGTATTAGTGACAGGGGGGTGCGGTCAAGATACCTTGGACACACGACGCACATTCTCCGTCTGCCTCCATCTCTCACTCCCCGTTGCCCATACTGTGTAATGCCACCAGCAAGCAGCCCTCTCTGCCACTCTATCCGTACCATTTCTTACTCATTCTCCGAGTTCCTATTGCACATCGCCTGAACCTGGTTTGAAGTCCTATATCCTCGCAGCGACATCTCCAGTGGTTGAGACTGATGCGGAAAAAAAAGAGACCCAGCATTTGTTAACATGTATCAGTCTATCAGCGCAGCGGTGTAGGAAGCGGTCAACAATGGTCCGCGATACTCTTGACTGTATGTGTATCATGGGTGCTAACACGACACAACCTGGTAGCCAACTCTAGACTCTGTGTGTACTTCGTACCTCGAGCCCAGGCCGTCCGGGTAAGCCTTTGACATCCAGCCAGAACCGATATCTACCATGTACACCTAAACACCTTAGGCGTATGTGGTACGGAGACATACCTTGACGCCTATCCAAGGCGCATCAGAATAACGCTCCGGGAACGAACGACGTTGACGAACGACATGGTGCGAGTGTGGTGGTGTCCTCGCCTCATCTGCTTCATCTAACCTTTGGAGAGCTTCTTTCACTCCATGCCAACCGACGACGGTACAAAGTACAGACAGACCGAAGGGGTCAGTGCCGGGGGCCAGGGTCAGAGCCAACCTCGATACCGGACCCCGTATGTCTGATGTACCCTGCCTTGGTCTTGCCTTGGCCGTCTTCTTCTGTCTGCCCCCCTCCGAGGCCATTCCAAAAGGTTTCCAGCTTCGGGGGCGGTCATGATTACTCACGAATATACGGATAGAGTACCGAGGACAGAGTACTGCTGTTCATCTCCCTCCAGATGCTCAGCCTGGATGAGCCACGTACCGGATACCCACCATCAATTCACCAGACTGTTATGCCACATTGCGATGCGACGATCACCATGAGCTCTCTCCAGCAGATCGTGGAGGAGCAAATCCCATGGCCATGGCCATCTCTCAAAAACCCCCCAGTCACGCGTCTCGCTCGCCAGTGATTTACCTACATCACCCGGTGAGCAGGGCAAGGCAAGCCGGTAAGGACCGGCAAGGCTACGCCACCATCCACGGCACCTCGTCTGTTCCCAGTTACCAGGGACCTGCCCCGGGCAATCCGCGATGCGAGAGGCAAAGGAATGTAGAGGAATTTCGACGTCCCCAATTCTTCATCTCGGTCTTCGTACGAAGAACCAGTTAGTAGCTGGGCCATTCCTAGTTACCTAGTACCAACAGACCCTTTCTACATTCCATCTCATTTCTGCGCCGGGTTCTCTGAGGTGGTCGTCGACTTTCTGCAGCTTCCAATGGTTACGCCGCGCATTCTTGAAGCCTGGCAGAATCAACACTCGGTCCGTCGATACAATCCAATGTCTCTCCCGAGTCCAGCCATGGCAAGACATTGGCCCATTGACGAGTTCCTCCCACCCTAACAAAGTGCGAACGGATACATAGGCGGCCTGCCCCGTAATAGTGTTGGAATAGATGCAGGCCAACCGTCAACCTTTTTCCTAGACCGAGCCTCGTTTGTCTTTGCCTCATTTCTTCTTATCCCCTTCCCTCTCGTCTTGCTTCCCAGGTGGGCAAGTAAGTTTTCATTCCTGTTCCTTTTCCTACTTCCGATTACCAGTTGAACCATTCTGCCGTCACACTCTTGTCATTCCTATTCGCCCGTCGTCTTGTCTCTCCCACAGATCCTCACGACCCAGCAACATGGTCCTCAAGTCCGAGTCCTTCCCGCCCACGCATCCCCCAATTCACGTTTCGGCGCTTCGTTGCTTTATTCTTCTTGTCCCCGTCACACTGGTGTCCCTGCTCCTGTCAGGTACACCTGATGGGAGACAAAGCCGAGGTGCCTACTGAGAAGAAGGAGCTGCAAACACAACAACGTAGCAGGGGATATTTGCCCTTGCATTGATGCTTTGCATATCCGTACTGTACAGACTACAGACTACGCAGTACAGACCAGAGGTCATTGGCGAGGAAGAATCTTGACCGCAAGCCGGTACTTTGCGCACTAGAGAACCTCACATGGCGTCTGTAGCAGGGGGAAAGCCATGCAAAAATTGATTCGCGGTGTGTGTAGCGTCTCATTGTGGTCAGGAAGGGCACGCCCACCTAGCAGAGACGGAACGGGACCCTCTCAAAGAACCGGAACGCAAACCACACAGACTGAGAGAGGAAAGAGAGAGAGACAGAGAGGGAGACAGAGAGAAAAGGCTCGAAAAAAAGCTCGAGGCTCACGGCTCGTGGCTCAAGTTGCTGCTTTTCCCCCCCAACACGCTGCACGAAGTACTCCAGGGTGATCCTTGTCTAGTTCGATTGCACACATGGGCGCTAGACCTGAAATGATCAAGCCGTGACGGCCTGCTTCTCACAAGGTGGGAGGAGGTACCTGAGCTTGTGCCAAGTGACCGCGGTGGTATGGAGACGTGACCTGGCGGTGTATCTGCTGGCAATCCCGTACTTGTTTTTTTTTCAAAAGTGTCATCTGGCTTCTATCAGAGGCGACAAAAAAAAAAGGCAGTGTGCGAGTTGGAGATGCGTTGAACGTTGGAACTTTCAACGGGGAGGCCCAAGACGACGGGTAAGCCGCAAGACCAGGACCAGGACCAGGACCAAGGAATGGACGTTGGTATTAGGCTCATCCACATCGATCCATCTCAATATGAGGAAAGCGTTGCAGCGAAACGGGACGAAGTACATGCGTGCCGGGAGGAGAAAATAACAAGGGCGCGGAGGCACGGATGCACGGGGCCACGAGCACCCTGCGAGTCCCAGATTTCCAGCCAAGCTACGTAGTACGTATCCTTAGTGCCCACCCACCACTGCCACATTGTCCACCTCTGCAGACTGCCGTCTGGCATCGAGAATATACCACAGTACGAATCATTGTATTCGTACAGAGACGCGATAGGGACATCCCAACTGACCAGTTCGTGACTGACAAAGTGAAGTAGGTAGATTGGCGCCACCCGGGTTTGCGACGCCGCGTCTCCAGCCTCAACGGGAACCCGTCAGCCTAACATGTTTATTCTCAAGTCTACGGACGATGCTCCGTCCAGCCATCGCCAACCAACCCCGGACGACATGTCTCCCGCGGCTCCGAACCGGGGTCCAGATGGGCTTTGTTCGGGGCCACAGCATCGAGGCCTGGGTATCACGGTCCCAATCTGGTCTCGTAAGTTTACTGTTTACCTGCAGCAGGTGTTGAGAAGTGTGCCGGCGGGCAAGGCATGATCAGACACCAGGATGTTTGCATGTCGCAGACTCGCAGTTGGCCCTATTGCCCTACACTACGGATCGTTCACCGAGTAAGTTGATCTCGGGGTGTAGCAAAGATCATCCGCCTTATCATGTCTCGAGTCGCACTCACACGCTACTCACTGCATCAAGGCCAGCCAGATGCATCCCCTCTTCATCTTCCTCTCTCTCTCCCTCTCTCATTCATATTTTGCGACTAAACTTGCCCACCATGATCGATCGGGGATCCGGCCGGGCCCTGGGAGACCATCATGGTTCATGTCAGGTTTCCTCGACGACGGTCCGCACTCCGTACCCTTCATTCCTCCTCCATCCGCGGGCACTCTGCGGTTGGCGCAGGCCGTGCACCTTACTCACCACATACTGCATCTGAGAGTGCCTGCCCCCAAAGAAACGAAAATCGACAACAACACTCACCTCAGAGCAGGCAGACCCGAGTGAACACACAGGGTCAGCGTTTGGGTGTTTGGAAGGGGGGGGGGGGGGAAGTAAAGGGACCCTTCAAAGGCAACGGCTGGGGGCAATCATCTGAACGGGGGGGACGGCCATTAGATTGGGGCCTTGCGCGCGCGACGACGCTTTTACTACGAAACCTTGTGCCAAAATAAGGTGCTTCACTCTCTCTCAATGCGGCGAGATGAGCACAAGCAAAAGTGTCACACAAAAAAGTATGAGAGATTGCCCATCTCATCACACTGCATCAGTTGAGCAGTATGAGCCTCGGAGAAACGTCGCAGAGATATAAGGTGATTGACTGCTGGCGGTTTGGTGGTCTTGGTGATGGTGGATGACTAACGAGCAGTCAGTCCCGTCGGGTGTTGGTTGGATCAGAGAGAGATGCAAGAGTCAAGAGTCATACTTCGTACAGAGAGGCTCTGAAGCAAGTGGAGGGATCCGCATCCCCGTACGAAATACACCGACCGTAAGGTAGATATGGGATAAGGTAATGTAGGTAACCGGGGGGGGGGGGGGGAGGAAAGTGTAAAGGCTGCCCGTGGACATCAAGTCAGGGACCTGAGGTGGAATTAATTAGGTTCTTCCAAACCGGCTCCAACCTAAAAAGAAACAAGGTGTTGGTTGGCAGGTTTGGGGCCCTGGACTTTGGGAGAGTCGAGACATCAAACGGACGAGAGAGATCTGCGAATCTTCTTCTTCTTCTTCTCCTTTGTGCTGGGGCTTTTCTCTTTTTTTTCTGCCAGTTGTAATCTACCCGCTTTCTAAGGTTGACTTTTTGGCCCCGTCGTGGAGAAAATCATGGTGAGGCTACCTTAATTGTGAGGGAGAATAAAAGAGAGAGACTTTTGTCCGTGGGCATTGTCAATTTCATTTCTGCCAAGAATCATTTCCAGATACTTTGGACGAGATCTATAGACGGCTTTCTGTTTAATTGATTACTCTCTGGATTGGGTATATCCTCCAACCGTTGAAAAAAGGAAAAAAAAAACAGGACACGATGATGAGAATTTGGTGAGTATGGTGCCTATATGTGGTACAGTGTAGTGCAGTTTGCTTGCCCACCCATCTGCGCATCATCGCCCCTAAGAGGATCCATATGTACCTTTTGGTGTCCCAGGTACCTTTGCCTCGCTTTGCTGTGAGGTGAGGTGCCTGCCTCTCAGACGGGGAGTGGCAGCTGGTCGTTGCAGAGGATCTCCAGCTAAGAGGGGGAAAAATCCCAACCCAGACCAGAGGCAGGAAAGGCCCCAAGGGAAAGTTCCCCCCTCCACTCCACTCCCTCTTTCCCTTCCATTTCATTCGTTACCCACACCCTACCCCCTCTCATTGTGAAGGTACCTGGATACTTGGGTACTTCCAATCACGCCCCCCTCCCCCCTTCACTCTCCCGTCCTTCTCTCTACTGTGTGTGTGTAGAGACTCTCGGTCAGGCCCAATCACGATGTGTCTGGATCCCATTCGGTACTTGCCTAACCTTACCGGTGACTGATACTTGGCGTCCCGTTGCTTCTGAATGGATGCTGAGAGAGGAAGTGTGAAGGTGTGTGTGTCCGCCCAACCCAACTCGCCTTTCGTCGAATCGTGCCTGCCAACTCCTGACTCTTGCGTGCCTGCCTTTGCTCTCGTCCTCGCCGCCTTCCAATTCTGATTACATCATTCTAGTGCTGCGATATGTGGGCAGTAAACGGGCGACGCGAGCAACGGCGACAAGTCATGGTTACGCAGAGCACGCTTCCCCCCTCTGTCTCGCGCGACCAACGGCTAAGGTTGTCTCTCTTTTATGTGTTTGAGGGGTGATTTTTGCTTCTTTGCTCTCCTTTCTCTCTTCCTTTTTTGCTCCTCGGATGCCAAGAAACCAGTCGCGATACCAGACTCGGGCAGATATCCTCAACCTTTGGCTTTTCTTGCCCCCATCAGACCAACATGATCACGAGAACAAACCAAGCAGTCTCTCTACTTAACCATGCTACCTCGTTTCTCGGCCGTTTTTGCCGCAGAGAAAGGAAGAGAAAAAATTCCCATCCTTCTCTACATTCGAGCCTCCGGTTGTCAGACCGTTGAGTAGGAAAAAAAGACTGTGACTGGCTGGACCACGCGCAATAAGGTTACGTCCCCAGACTCGTCTCGTTCCAGCCGCGTCAAGTTGCACATACTTATGGCTTTAGACGGGAGCTCAGTCCTCGACTCAACCACCACCACTATTGCAATCATCTTTCTTTCTTCCGGATCCGATTCTGGCCTATGGCCTCCCGTCCCTGACTAAGAAACAGGTTCCAACTCGTCACCTTACCGCAATCACGGCCTCCTGGCTTCAACTGCATGGATGCAGGTGGCTAACAACCCGAACACTCTTGCTATCAGGACTGCCAGAAGGCTCCCCTCCTCACCAATGCACAGTATCAAAAGACTCTATCTCATCAAGTGTCGGCCACAAAGCTCATCTCCTCCACCGTCGCAGCGGGCGAGTTGTCAGTATCACAGCTGCGGGGCGGGAAGGTGAAGGACAGTCAACGGACCAGCTCCCGGAAGTGGGGCTCTTCTTCTGCCAAACAATCGTCTGGCCATGTCAGAAAAGCAAAGCGTCTTCCGCTGCGCTTGGCTCCTTTTGCGGCCCCTCGACTCCAGACCATCCCCGTCCCTCTCACCTGGACCATGCCACACTGCTTCTTTTCCAATATCTCTGCAGCAGCACCCGGCCTAGACGTGTCGCAGACGTGCCGCACCTTGTACCAGCTGGCGGCGCTGCACGCCCAAAACGCACTGCACCGATTGACAGATGCTGCAAGAACCGAGAAGGATAGACAGACGGAGACACAGACAGACAGCCTTCAGGCACCGCGTAGCAGATGCAGACACAGACACAGACAAATCCAGAGAAGGCTTCATCAGATTATGCCAGGTGCCCCACTGCCCGCCGCGTACCTTGGCCGCCAAAATAGCACATCCGTTTCAAGTGTGGACGGCCCAGCATACAACAGACGGGGGGGGTGCTCAAAAGGGGGGGGGAGGGCTTGACCTGGATCCGTCGGGCCAATCTTTGTTCAACATGTCTTTCTGCTTTCGCACCGACTTCTCGCCTCGCCCTTGTTGCTTTTCGATTTGATGAGCCTGAAGAAAGTCTTCCTACTTACCGCTTCTTCGATGGCCACTAGAAACCCCCGGCAGCTCTGAAAGACCACCGCTCTGTCATCATATAATCATGAGCCATCGCCACCACGCATGCCATTCAATATATGTATGGCCAAGAGTCGTGGCAGAAGGGCAGATTGTCCTCCTGGCTCCCCATGTCGCCAGCCGGTCAACGCCTTCACCAAGTGGCCACTCGCACTACTATCTGATGGCGTGGGTGCTCGAACTAGTGACACTCCCCGGGGGGGGGGGGGGCCGCCAGATGGAAGAGGCGCAGGCTACTTTGTACTGGCGTGCGCGTGGCTGACAATCCAGTCTCGGTCAAGTCGATCGCCTCACTAGCACATCACCCGTTCATTGGCGCTGCATCTTCGGGGTCTTCTCAGCCCAGCAGGGGTTGGCAACACCATCAGCCAGATCCTTGATCCGGTAAACAGCTCCAATGGTTCGAGGCAGCTGGTGTGCGTACCAAAGCTGCGCTGGATCTATTTCTTTTTTTCCTCTTTCGTATTCCACGCTTCGATAATGGCAGTCGTCGAACAAACCTCATCATCAGCTGGTCCAGTCTGGAGAAGATACGAGAGCTATATTTCTCGCCCGGTCCAGCTCGGAGGATTGACCGTTGTTCTGAACTTTTCCTGTCGACGTTCGTGCAGACGTTGAATCGTTGCTTCCTATTATTGGCCCGTGTCTGCAACGATCACCGCCAGGGTTCCGAGTGGCAGTACAGAGTACGGAGTACTATCGACAGTATGAGTTGAATCCTGTCGCATCAACCACTTCTTCTAGAACTTGGGCGGAAGATACATTCCTCACAGGTAAAGAATTCTTTCAGATTCATAAGGAACAAGAATCAAGTCGGCAAGGGAACTTGTGCGCGGTCAATCGTCTGTTTCTGGTTCCAAGCCTTACGCCTCGGGCCACACACCCCGCTTCCCCAGCCAAAGTGGCTGACAGGCAGACAGGGTCATGAATATGCAGAAACGAGGCAGCACTGCTGTGAGAGCTGCCAAAGAACACGAAGTAATACACACATACCGCGCAGCGAAAGCAGCGAGGCTAGCAGCCGACTGTACGACGCCGCATCAGCTCGAAAAAACCCTGGCACGCCTGATTCTCAAGAGCAAGAGAGAAGGGCGCACAGTCGAGTGTTCTTTTCAGGACGCTGCGCAGGGATCGCCGCCCGGCTTGATGTTGCCAATCACTCCAGGGCAGGGTATGCAGCACAAAGAGTTGGCCACGACACCTGCATTGCGATGAACATAAGGCTGTGAGAAGATATCTCTCCCTCCATCGACGGAAGGTCATCTAGAAAAAAGCAGACGAAACGAGTGCGAATAATGTCAAGCAACCCACCTACGTGCCTACCAACCTTCTGCTCGCTGTTGTGCTTCCACGCGGGAATCCCTGTCGTAGAGCGACTCACTCAATCACCTCCGCTCTCCATCCCAGAATACCTTGTTTCTCCCTCTGGTCTTGGTGATCTAGATGGCACCGTTGCTTTTATGCGCTCGGGGTCATGGGATTGCCACCGTGCTCTCCTCTACCTTTGCATGTGTATTCCGGCTAGCGGCAGGGCCATTGACATGAGATACACGTTGAAAAGGACGAAAGCAGAGACTTGGTATGGGCTTAGAGTTTGCGCTCTCGTTCCCGCTTGAACGGCACGGTTGAGGGTCATACAGCCGACAGATTCGAGCACAATCTGTTGCCTCTGTCGCCGCTACCGACCTTTCTCTCTTCAAGGTGAAAATGATGCTCTAACTCGGGACCTTGAGGGTAATGTGAAGCGTCTCGGTATGCCTGGGCAGGATTTGGGATGCCAACAGCCCACTTACCTTGGATGATCTGCGGGTCCCCCCCCCAAAGTTTCGAACTGCCAGTGCGGGAGCTAGCTACGCACAGAAACCTGTTGATATGACGATCAAAAACACTCATCAACAAGAAAGAAACAAAAAAACAAGCAATCACTCAATCACTCTACATCGATCGACCTTTGTGACCAGCATAAGAGGGCTGCTGGTCTCCATCGGAGGACATGACGGTATGAGTTTGGACTTTGTCATACCGGGCAGAGAGGCTCGATTGGCAAGGGAATGGCGTCACCAAAGACACCACCCGTATCTGACGACACACACCCTTGGCTGAGATCGATGGGCATCGGGGACGATTGTGGCCATTTGCCATCGCATCACCTTATTCAGCCAAGCATACGCATCGCGCACTACATTTGACAGCGGTCGAAAGAGCCGCGAATTTCTGCTTGCGTGCTTAGATGGCGACAGCTCGCAAGTTGCAACTGCGTCAAAGACAGAGGAAACAGTGTCCAACAGACGGTAGCTCTTTTGATACGGTCGAAGATGTCTGATCGTCGCACTCAAATCGAGGACCCGGGAAGGGCAAGGGGGCCAGACCCCCGCCCCTTGTGGTGGGTCCGGACCATGCTCGAGTCCCGGAGCCAGCTCCCCCATCTCATTGTGTGTGGGTATCCCATGCCATGAGCCTCCATCAAGCATCGCGACAAGAAGCTGGCGCTTGCGTGTGTCAAATATGCCACATTCAAAGCACCGCCAGGATAAGAACAGCAAGAGACATCTGCCAGTCTTTCTTCTATCAAGATGGAGCTTTTCACTCGTGTGCTGCGCAGGGGACATCGAGGAAGAGAGCATTCGTGCCCCTGAGGATCTCACTGGAAGGTGACGGAGGCGTATGCGTGTCGCTGGGACGAGTGTCCACTACCCGACAAGGCCAACCCCTGGTCAAAGGGACCGACCCAAAGAACGGACAATGATTGGCTTTCAAACTCGGTAGGCGGCACCTACTGGGGCGAGGTGTGTCTCTTCGTCTCATTTGGGGCCCGTCTCTCTTCTCCCTCTCAGTCGCCAGTTTCTTTTTTTCTGCCCAGCAAAGACGGTGGCTTGAGATTACCACCGGGCCTTGGAGGAGGCCGTTCTTTGGCTCATTCGGGTGGCAGCCCAGCCCGTGGCGAAAAAGAGCCACTTGACAGCAAACTGCAAACGGTTGCCAGCTGATAATCGAATGTGTATACTGGAAGAGACGGGGTGTGAAGGTCGGATGTCAGGTCAGCGCATCTTGTGTTGGGCGATGTGCGATGTAGGTGTCTTCCATGCCTTCGCGACTGATGAGGATACCGGGTCAGGCACAGGAATTGACTGCCACTTGTTTTTTCTTCAGATCCCGACGCCCTTCCAGAAGGCGTGAAGAAGATAGATAAGCGGTAAACACTACTGCGGTACGGATAGAGGCCTTGAGTGCGGCTCTCTCCTTTGCACCAAATTCGCGACATCGGCATGCGTGCCGACGTACGATAACCACGGGGCACCGGTAGTTTGGCCGGGTGTTTTTGATCAGCCTCCATCAAACTCGGGAAACGCGATGTATAGCTGGCCGCCGGCCGCTTTTCTGACAAAGGATTGCACTTTGAGAAACATGATGGGTATTCCCAGAGCCCATAGGTACTCCGTACACGGTACTCATAAGGCCGCCCAGTCTCCGAACAGAGTTGTCTGATGGCCACACATCGTTCGCTGACTGACCACCTGCTCGATACTCTGCCTGATCCGAAGGGACCTGGCATCTGCTCCGTGCAAAAGAAAGGGCAGCTTGTCAAACCCGGGTCCGCGTTGGTCATGGAGTACCCCTGCTCGTTAGTTTTGACCTTGACAGGGGTCTGGGGCGGGTTGCGGGCTAAGCAGAGCGCGGTGGTGGTCGACCGTCGACGTTACTGCAGGACTTTCGGACCTTTGGACTCTGGTAAGGACAGACTGACAGACCAGCCGACTGCAGGTCTCGTGGCTGCGACTTACTCTACAGATAGACTACCGGTACGGCTACGCGACCTATGCCTTGTTGTCTGGGCCTTGGACGGGGATCGAAGGCGTCCTCACAACTCTGCATGAAGAGGGTACTGACACCGAGTTCGCCATACCAACAAAATAACCTAGCAGGCAGCGAAAACTCAGGGTGGCAAGAAGCTGGCTTCGTGCTCTCGTTGGCAGCCAAAGAGGCTAGAGATCTTTGTCTTCATTTTGGTGAGATGAAGATTGAACAAACCCTGGGAGCCCGCACTCTACAACACATGGGTACTGCAATGTGTATCCATACGGATACCAGAGCAGCACCTCTCATATAGACCTAGTACGCCTGGCTTAGGAATGGAGAGGTGGGGATGAGCACAGACAAGCGCCTGCAGGGCATCCCAAAAGGGGACCACGCCAATGAGCTTGGCTCTCCCGACCGGTACGGAGCTCAGAGTGGCCCAAGTCTTTTTGCTCGTAAGTGCTGTGTGTGTGTGTGTGTGGCAGCGTTGGGAAATGGGAGGAAGTGGAGAGAGGGCCGGTGACAGTTTCACCATGTGCTATGAGCCATCTGGTGTTTGCCTGGCAGTGGCAGCCCTCTCTGCCGTCTTCTCGTTGCTGGCCGGCTGTGCTTCTTCTTGAGTGGCAGGGTGGCTTGATCGATTCCTTGTTTCTTCTTGTTTGGAGAAACAGCACCACCACCAGGAGGCACTGAGACATATGGAGAGACGGGGAGAGCGTGTGAGAGATGGACGGGAAGCATAATGGCTTGTTTGATGGATGTCAACTTTGGTGTCCCATCATCCCGTCCATGGTCCTGCGAGGCGCTGCTGGGACAGTCAGTCAGTCTGGCAGTCTGGCTGGCTGTGGCTTGTGTTCAAGGAAATCCCTGGGATCTGCAGAGCCGGGGGGGTAAGGAGGGAGGGGGGTCCAATTCCGTATCTGTCGTGCTGCAACGCCAGGTATCGACATGGTGCATGGGTTTTACAGTCATCGACTTTGCCGCCACTTTGCGCGGGCTCGGGTGCCTTGCCTTGCCTTGCCTTGCCTTGCCTTGTCCTTCTTCTTCTTTTTCCCCTTGACCCTGGACTTGGGTGCTTCTTTTTTTTTCCTACCCTCCCGCCCTTTCTCTTTCTTCTTTCTGCTTCTTGTTACCGAGTATGGAGTAGCGTGCTGCGTACCTAGGCAGAGTCTCCTGTAGTTCTCCCACTTTCCCCCCTCTGTTCCTCGGTGCCCAGGCCAGGGGGCCAAGAACCTTTGGCCTAGGTACGGTTGTTGCTGTAGCCAGCCCATTTCATTCTACTGCGTAGTGAAGGGGAGACAGACTGGGGTCCCCATCGTGGGCAGCGGCCCATTGGGGATTCTTTGGTCAAGAGTAGACGGGATAGTGCAGTCTGTCTCCCAGCCGAGCCGAGGTTGGCAGGTAACACACTGCGGATTTTGCGATGGGAGGTGTTTATGCTCAAGAATTATGCTTGTGTGTGTGTGTGTGTGTGTGTGTATGTGTGTGCGCGTGTATGTGCGTAGGGATACGTGTGTAAGAGGAAAAGATGGAAGACGAGGACATGAGTGAGAAAGAGTAAAGAGAGGGCGCGCGTCAAGTCGCGCACAGAGACCACCACCGAAGCCCTCTGCTCTCTCTCTCTCTCTGGCGACGACGCATCGTTTTGATCCGAATGAAATACTTACCTACACCAACTTACATCACGGGAGGTTTTTCCTCCTCGGTGGCGTATGCAATCACCACGGAGGCTGTCTGAATAGTTGCTGACATGACCCGACCCGACCGACCCTTTGGCTTTGGCTTTGCCTCTCTGCCTTAGCCCGGCCGCGCCAGTACATTAGGTAGACTCTAAGTACCTTATTATTAAAGAAAGTTAATTCTTTTTAAGTTATAAGTATAAGAATATAGTTTTAATAAAATAGTATAGTACTTACTTAGTACTTAAATTAAAATATTTTTTTAAGCTTATTATAGAAAAAAAATTATATTACTAATTACTTATTATTAAGGTTTATAAATAGCGCTATAATTTTAATTATAATAACTTTATTTATAATAAATAAAAAGTTTAATTATAAGTTTTTTAAAAACCTCTTTTTAAAAGTTATAAAAGCTTTTAAATATACTAAATTAAAATACTTATTAAAATATTAATAACTAAACTAACTTTATAACAACGACTTTAATAAAAAACTTAATAAATAATACTAAAAACCTTACTAACGTTAAGTACGATTTACGAAATATAATAATATAATTATAAAGTATTATTAATATATTTTATATTAAAAAGGGTATTATTAATATTAATAAAATAAATAGGGCTATATTAATATAACGCCTTAGCTTCTTTTTATAATTCGAAGATAATTACTTTAAATAGTATTAAAAATCTATTAAAAAGCTTTTTTAAATACTTTAATATATTTATTATTATTTTTATAATAATAAGACTCTTAGTATTTATATATAAAAATAGGTTACTCATTTTTAAATAATAATACTAGCTTATTAATAAACTATCGAAACTACGATTTTAGTAATCCCTTAATAAAAGAGAGGGTAAAATAAAAAAAAGGATAAATAACTTATAAAAAGGGTTAAAGTTAAATAATACGGAATTCGAAGGCAGGGTAGCGTCTATATGTACTATGGCAATCCTCTAGTAATACAAAACGATAGAGTTAAACAGTACATTTAGGTAGACTCGCCTTGCCTTACATACCTATCTACACTACAGACTCACGGGATGGACGGGTAGTAGGGCGAGATGGGATATGTATAGATACATGATGTCCGCAGTGCCCGAAGCGTGTTGGAGAGCGTCAGTACGTACTTTTGCGTTGCCGGTCTGCGACGGATCATTCCAATCCAAGCAAATGTCTTTGGGGGACCACCACCACCACCACCACGGCCACCACCCACCGATCTCCCATCAACTGGACCTAACGCTCAGAAGCCGGTGGTGCACATGCTCCACTCTACTGCGTACCTACATGCCTACGGAGTACCTACCAAACCTAACGCACCTGGGCTGGGTCCCCCCCATTCCTTTTCGGCAGGTGCTGGTGAAGCAGAATAATCCCAGCTTTCGGCGCCGGATCAACGTCGGGTTACCTTTTTGACGACATGCGACCCCCTCGTGACCTATCCTAACAAACTGAACGATTCCACGAAATAGACACTGAGAGAGAAGCACCGTCTATGACATTGTCCTTGTTGTAACTGGACAAGCACTTCCTACCTTTGCGTATCCAGCAACCCCTAAATGCTACCGGCCACGACCTTCTTGTGCCGAGCATCTGCCAGATCAATCAGGAACCCCGCCATCGCAGCCTTCACCGTCACCGTCCTTCGACGACCCCTCCAGACCCGAGCTCGATTCTCAACGTCCACCGGCACAATGGCTCCCCCTGCTGCCGCCCTCGACTTTGTCGACTTTGTCAACGCATCTCCTACTCGTAAGCACCCATTGACATGTTGTTTGCGGCCGTGAACGGTTTCTTTGTCTTCTACCTTTACCCCAGCAGCAGCAGCAGCAGAAGCCAGCTAACCGTGCCCCTCGCCCGCAGCCTACCACGCCTGCGCGACCGCCGCCATCCGCCTCGAAAAGGCCGGCTTCACAAAGATCAAGGAGCGCGACTCGTGGAACTCGGCGCTGCGACCGGGAGGGAAATACTACCTCACCCGCAATGGCTCGTCCATCGTCGCCTTCGCCATCGGCAAGAAGTGGAAGCCGGGCAACCCCGTCGCCATGATTGGCGCCCACACCGACTCGCCGACCCTGCGCATCAAGCCCGTCTCCAAGAAGAGCAACGTCGGCTTCATGCAGGTCGGCGTCGAGACCTACGGCGGCGGCATCTGGCACAGCTGGTTTGACCGCGACCTCAGCATCGCGGGGCGCGTCCTCGTCAAGGACGCCGACGGCAACTTTGTCCAGAAGCTCATCAAGGTCGACAAGCCGCTGCTGCGAATCCCGACGCTCGCTATCCACCTCGACCGGAGTTCTACCTTTGACCCGAACAAGGAGAACGAGCTGTTTCCCATTGCCGGACTGGCTACGGCGGAGCTGAACAAGGGCAGCGCCAAGCCTGAGGGCGACAAGGCCGAGGAGGACTTCAAGCCGCTCAAGGCCATGACGGAGCGTCACCACCCTCACATTCTCGACGTCATTGCCTCCCACGCCGAGGTCGAGCCCGAGGCCGTCATCGACTTCGAGCTCGTCCTCTACGACGTGCAAAAGTCCTGCCTCGGTGGCCTCAACGACGAGTTCATCTTCTCGGCCCGCCTCGACAACCTCAACATGACGTACTGCTCCATCGAGGGCCTCATCGCCTCGGTCCGCGCCGCCGACGTCCTCGAAAACGACTCCACCATCCGCCTCGTGACCTGCTTCGACCACGAGGAAATCGGCTCCACCTCGGCCCACGGCGCCAACTCGAACCTCCTCCCCGCGGTCCTGCGCCGCCTCGCCTCCCTCCCGGGCAGCCGCGACACGGCCTCGGACGGGTCGTACGTGGCCGTATCCTCCCACGATGGCGGGGACTACGAGTCAACGGCCTACGAGCAGACGCTCTCGCGGTCCTTCCTGGTGTCGGCCGACATGGCGCACTCGGTGCACCCCAACTACGCGGGCAAGTACGAGTCCTCGCACCAGCCGGCCATGAACGGCGGCACGGTGATCAAGGTCAACGCCAACCAGCGCTACGCGACCAACTCGCCCGGCATCGTGCTGCTGCAGGAGTGCGCGCGCCTCGCGGGCGTTCCTCTGCAGCTGTTCGTCGTGCGCAACGACTCGCCGTGCGGAAGCACCATCGGTCCCATGCTCAGCGCCAAGCTCGGCGTGAGGACGCTGGATCTGGGTAACCCGCAGTTGAGTATGCACTCCATTCGCGAGACGGGCGGTAGCGCGGACGTGGAGCACGCTATTAAGCTGTTTGAGAGCTTTTATGAGCGGTTTGGGGAGTTGGAGGAAAAGATTCTTGTCGATTAAGCAGTCCCCGTTTGGGGGGACGCCAACTGAGGTCATTTCGGTCATTAGCTTGGCTTTGACGAGGCGGGCGTAGTTGTAGTCGGTTTGTAGTTGTGGTAGCGAGTTGCCTTGGAGTTGTTTGGGTGATTGGGACGAAATACAAATGTTAATTGAGTAAAGATGATCTCGTCTCACTGGTGCTACCTTGGGGATTGTGCTCCTTCAAGAGATATGAGAGTGAACATGATGAGTGAAGAATGAGAGATTTGGCATAGTATGGCGTTCTTGCTTTTCGAAAAGGGTGGTTGAGATGAAAGGAGGAAAGAGGTGCTTGACTGGCTGGATGACTGGTCGTTCCTTCCTACTCCCATCTTATCTACGGATGGGATCTACGGATGGGATCTCTGATGGGACCCTGACGGCTCTGCTGGCTTTTTGCTCGCAGCCTCCATATATTTTTCTCGTCTACTACTTTGCCTTCTCTGCGAGGTCATGCAAGCGTTCTCCTTTCAAAATCGCGACCAACCTCGACCTGAATCTTACTCATCAAACCCGACTTCGCCTCGAACGCAGCATATGCTCAACATATGCTCACCCGACTACATCGAAACCCGGGCCATCGACTCGAAGTCCTGATTTGAGTTCCAGAGGACCAGAGCATTGTCTTTCTCGAAACAAATCTGGAACGCCTGCTCGTGATTTCGAGATTTCAACTGCGGCAGCGTTGAAGCTCTCACGACACAGTTGAGTTCTCACGAAAGGTTCGTTGGTACTTTTTTTGTGTCTTCTTCTCAGCCCTTCGTTCATCTTCGCTTTCGTCTCTACCTTTCACGATTCGAGATCGAGGCATATTCTCCGCTGGCGACTGTACTGGAAGAATGTCTTCTTCGCACTCTGACGATTTCCTTCGTCTTGCCGGTTCATAAGTATGCTATTCAATTACACCAGACCCCCTCGACGCCAGAATTTTCAATCTCGAATCCCGCCTCATTTTTTTTTTGATTTTTGGTCGGTGATTTTCCTTCTCTATCCAAAGCCAGGGTCTCCAAGTCTTCTTTTTGTACATTCTCACCTTCCCCTCAACGTCCTTCTTCCCACATCCCCTCAGTTAGTCGAGCCTTCCCTCGCTCCTAACTCGACTAAACATACCTCATACCTCTCAGAGGACTACAAATACTTTCCTCTTCCTCCTCTCACACCTCCTAACTTTCTCCTTCCTCACTCTCACCATCACCACTATATCCTTCCACCTGGTACGATATCCCATAAACTTGACAGAGGACTAGAAATATCTTCCTCTGCCTTCGGACCTCTTTCTCCAATCCTCTCACCAACCACACCGATTCATTTCGCTGTCTAGTATTACATCCCGTACCTTTCACCTACCTAGACCATCGCCAGGTCATCCCGGACTTCGAATCACTTTCAAGACGCTGACCTCACTCTTATATCAGACCTTCTGGCGACAAAATCAAACATCTTCTCAGGGAAGAGCGTCTGAATCGATTTCTTCAACCGACACCTCTCCTTCGGTGAGCATCAAAACCGCTTTTATTTTCAAGACTTCTGCCACACCTGCCCTAGAACAACACCACTCTACAGAATTTGAGATCCTGGCAGAACTGTCCCTCGCAATACTGAACTTCTTCATGCGATCGACCAGTTCATAGCTGACTTTGATATACCTAGAAAGACAAGCAAAGCTCGAGTTACCCTGCACTGTGGTGAGTTTCTGCTCCGTACTCGTACTTTCCCCGTTCCCTCCCTGAGGTTCCACCTTCACCTTCACTTTCTATATTCCAAGCACCCTCCAAATCCAATCCCGTTTCCCTTCACGTTCACCAACACTTCGTTGATAAGGTGTCCTTTCTTCTCGGCAAAGACTCCTAGCTCCTGACCTATCAGCCTTGCTAAGCACTGCAGTCACGGTCGTCAAAAAGATTCGTCCTCCCCAACACGTGGCTGACAGAACCTTAATATCCAGCTCCAGCTTACCCTACAAAACACCTCACTCACGAGAGCCTGAACAACCCACATTCTAACAGAATCTGAAACGGCAGCTTCCGAAAGGAAATATCGATCTCGCCTTCCATCGATCAGAACTAGAAGCGGAAGAAATCCCGGCACCTTTCTTAACCTTCAACCTCTTCTTGTACACCCACTCCAAGTCAAAGGACAGCTACAATACCTTTGAAATCGCCCTCGTCCTCTTGAAGATAATCGCCAGCCCCTCTTAATTCAATACCCTCACTCCTACAGTCGACTGTCTTTCAAAGGTCCTCTCTAGCTATTCACAAAAGTCGATCTTACGGACCTCACGATACAACCCCCGCTACCTATCAAAGTCGTAAATTCGATCTTTGACCTAGACAAAGACGATCGCCAATACATTATCACGCATATACCACCATACAACCAAGACTACATTGAAGAAGATCAGGTATGATCCCACATTCGCCCTTGTGCTTTGGAGACAACCACTAACAAGTCATGTGAACCAGTCATCGCAGCCAAGATGTGCCAGAAGGTCTTCTATACCTATGCGTGCCAGCACGTTGAGTGCGTCACCTATGACTGCAGCAAGAGTCGTGGTACCACAAGGTCTGGCTGCATGAAGCGCGAACCATCTGAGCACACCAACCTCAAGGATCAGATCTGCCACGACTGCAACGAGATAATCCGAAGCATAAGGCAGAATCGCCATGACAATCACCCCGACGGCAGAGGTCGATCGAGACACTGGGAGCATCGGATTCGCCATTACGAGCACCTCATGGACCGTGCTCAGACAATCTTGGATCAACAGCAGGCTTCCCAGGCTGAACAGAGGCAACAGTCGCAGCAGCCACAAAACCGTCCAGACCAGCAGTCTATCTCGCCCAGTGGCAAGACCATTCGCCCTCTGGAATCGAACAAGTTGTCCAACATAAAGCGCGATGAAACCTTTGGCCTTGTCCCCAACACGCTATACCAGCTCCATGTGGCCCAGGACGCCTGGTTTGCGATTCAGCGCAACCGAGATGACCTTTGAGAGAGGCTTGAACTCTCGACAGGATGGGCGTTGGTTTTTTTTTTTGGAGGGGGCAGAATGGTGCCGCCAACGCGTTGTGCCAGCAAGGATCATTTGCGCTTTCATTTGGAGATGAGAAAGGCACGTCTTGCTCAGCGCATCGAGTGATCATATAGAGAAGCTACCAGCGAATGCTTCCATTCATAGACCTATAGATAGAATCACCGACTTTATGGCGATCATAGCAACACAAGAATACGATGGTTGTTGTTCATTTAAGCTTGAACAAGACATCCTCAATATGAAGGTAGACTGAAAGCTGCAGCAACAAAAGACGGCAAAAAGACATGATTGGGACAAAGTGGTTGATGAAATGAAGTTGTTCATCTTGGCGGCTCCGAGGAGCTGGTTCTGGAGAAAATATGGGTAGAACTGATCAACACAGCCAATTAAGAAGAAGAAGAAGGGCAGGGGTCTTTGGACCAGCCAACGAACCTCCCCGTGCTCCCCAGTGCTCCCCAGTGCTCCCCCCGCTGACGAGAGCTGTGAGGTGACAGCTTTAGGTTGCCTGCCCCGTGCTCCAGCTGAGCTTACTTGCACTAAAACACACGTGGGGAGGTTCCATAGCAGAACCAGAGCTGAGGCAAACTGACGTTGCCCCCCCTAAACTAACTCGGCAAGGCCATCTGGCCAACTCTTTTTTTTCCGCATTCGTTCCGGCGTCATCATTCTCCAACATCACAGCCTCTCCTCCTCCAGCAGACGTTGTGCACCTGAATCTCAGTCAGCCATGGTTCTTTGACGATTGAAACGTGTACTCACCATATTCGAAGCCTCTTCCCTCACACCTCGGACCCATTTCCCAGCCATTTTGCAGGGAACTTCTCCCCACCAAGACCGCCGTCAGATTCGCCAGCCATGGCTTCCCCCTTCGAGACTGCGAAGCTCACCCTCGACTACCTCCCCTACGCCTGCGAATTCGACCCTCAAGATCCGAATCGGCTTCTCATCGGTGGAGGAGGTGGTGCCAACCGCAGCGGTGTCGCCAATAAGATTGTTCGTCAACCCCCAATCGCTCTTTCTCTCCCCCACATTCATCTGCCTTTTCATGCGACTGACCTTTTGCGCCGCAGACAGTAATCGACACCTCGGCCAAAGAAGAACTGCAAATCAGCGGCGAAGCCGACCTCAGCCGCAATGAGGACAGCGTCATGACCCTCGCCGCCGGGCCCAAGAAGGGCAGAACGAGCTACCTCTACGCCGGCATCAACTCGAGCCCCGAAGAAGTCGAAAAGGGCAAGAACGAGCACTTCCGCGCCTTTGGCATCGAGCAGAGCAAGGCGCGCGTCTCGGCTGGCGCAAACGCTCCTAGTGTGAGCCTGGCTGAGCTATCGCGCACCTCCATCTTTGCCCATAACGAGGTCGACAAGGATGCGTACCAGCGCGTCCTCCGGCTGTCTGCGCCGTACGGCGAGAAGCAGCTCGGCGTCGTGGCCACAGGACTGGCTAAGCAGTCACAGATTGCGATTTTTGAGATTGCAGCTGGGAATGCTACCAAGCCTAAGATCCTCGGACAGTTGGACGTCTCCAAGGAGCCCGTGGACGTGGATGTCATTCAGACTGGAGAGGACTCGTACCAAGTCGCGTACTGCGACGAGCGCGAGTTGTTCATCATCAATGTCGTCAAGTCTGAAATTGACGGTCCTCACCACGCCTATGAGATCAAAGAGGACGGTTCTGGCACCTGGCCCAACTTCCGGTCAATCCGGTACCTGTCCAAGGACTTCGTCTTGGCGGGCACTAACATTCCCAAGCGGGCTGGTGCAATCCTTTTGGGAATCAGACTGCCGCTCAAGGAGGACGAACCTGGACGCTTGGCGGCGACGGTCAAGCTGCCCAAGGCAGTGAACCAAATCACAACCATTGCTGCGCGGAACCTCACTCCTCCCTCGGCTCCTGGCGCCAAGATTGGCAATGCGCAGTTCCTCGTCGCCGCGGTTGGCCAGGATCGGTCGATATCGCTCTTCACGCTCGAGCATAAGGCGCATTCGAGCATTGACTTGCTCGTCGACTTTGATCTGCTTACGACGTTGAAGGAAGTGCACCCTCTGCAGATCACAAACGTCGCCCTCTCCCACTACGTCCCGCCCAAGACCACCGCCCGCCCTCAGTATATCAAGCTGGCGAGTATCTCGATGAAGAACACTGTCATCGTGCACTCTATCCTTTTGAAGAAGTTCACCGACAGGGACGCCCCTATCCGCAAGGGCGGTCCGCCGCGCCCCCAGCGCTACGCCGTTGCCCTGCAGCCCCGCAAGTGGTCCAAGACCTGGCTCGCAGCGACGACGGTCCTCGTCCTCGTACTCGCTATCCTCTTCCAACTCGGCCTCGAAACCATGGGTGCAGTCCAACCGCGCATCCTTCCCGGCGGCGGCTCCGTCGCGAACATGCCCAACGAGTTCCTCACGTCTCTCATCGGCGACGTCCACGCTCTGCAGGGAGACCCCATCGTCATCCGCGAGGACGTCGTCAGCCCCACGCACATCGAAGAAGACCCCGTCCCTCGGTTCCAGGCCGCCGTGCACGACGAGGAGGTGTACGGTCCCGCCGTGAGCTGGGAGGACCTGGCGCCGCAGCAGAAGAAGCTTTGGAAGGAGAAGCTTTCCAAAGCGGGCCACTGGACGCAGAATATGGGCGAGAGCGTGTTCAAGGGTATCTTGTTTGGGGAGATTGCGGGGGCCGTGGGACGCGCTGTGGGAGGTCAATAAGGTACCCCGGGGCGTATGTCTGATGGGGAGGAGCCTAGGAGGGGCAATGAGGTATATTATAAGATGTGTTTACGGAAATGTCGTTGATATAACTTGTCCGGGAGGGCATGTACGATTTAATCACGAACTTGTACGATTTTATTGGAGAATGATCTTTTGGCAGACGAGAGGTTCCCTGTGTGAGGTTGATTATTTATGTGAGCTGATGTGATGACTCTTATTTAACCTCCCGCCATCACAGTTTCTAGGGGTGTCTGTATTACCAGCATGACGAATGTTCCGGCTTGCGATGCTTCACTGGCCGTAGAAGATGCTTCGTCGGCGATGGCACGGCTGGATATCGGGTATTCTGCAAGATCCGACAGCTCCGTTCTGTCTGTGGAGTTTTGGCTGCTTTTCGAGAGTGGTACCCTTCACGACGCCAACACGCTCTTTTGGACGAGAAGGATGAAAAGCCTCGAGTCCCTCAACTGTGTGCGCTCACGGTCCGGTCCAGCGTCCATATCGGTAGGTTGCATACCGTTGGATGATGGGGGTTTGTCATACGTAGACATCGAATCTGTCTTTCTGCTTAGCTGATGTACGTTGGTAGTTGCGCTGTTGCAACTCCAACCTCCCTCACTTACCCCGACAGAATACGGGGTCCTTGATAACCTTACAAATGGATGAGTGGGTAAGCAACTATGAAAAGAGGATATCATAGAATTTTTAGTCCTCTTTTAAGCGAACTGGGAAGAGTCCAAGGAAGCTGTTGATTGTTTCCACTTTAAGATCGGCCGTCTCAACTGCCTCGTTCTATCCAAGGACAATCTTCTGGTCCGATTGAAGCTGTCTACGTGCGTTGGAACGCATCCACTCCCCCGGCATGTAATGAATACAAATAGACGTCTGTACATGAGGGCACACCCATTCGAAAGGCAACCGCGAGTGAAATTTATAGGCGCTCGGCATCATCTTGGTCCTGCACAAACTCGTTCACGTTCCTCTCACATGAACAGGCAAAATTCTTTCAGGGTGGCCTGGTGGCTATGTTTCCGAACGAAGCAGCCGCGCGTTAGAGATGAGAGCAGCAGGGACCGGCACAACGGGCCTCGGCCCGGGCGCGGGTGCGGGCGCGGTCGCGGCGTTATCAAAAACTGGCCGGGTTCTACTTTCCATCGCGCCTGCCGTCTCCTGGTTTTGTGTGTGGTTGTGTTCCTGGCTGTATACCCCCGAGGAAGGTGAAGCGAGTTCTTGGATGGAAGATGGTTGGAAGGTAGGTTTCTTTTTCCCCCTGGGGTGGTGATTGTAAAGAGATTGGGACACCGCGCCGATGACGTGGTTAGTTGCCTGAGTGCCCCGTGATGATGTACACAAGCATGGCGAACCACCTAATCTGGCTGGCCGGCTTCTGCTGCCGCCTCTGAGGAAAGGATTCTAACTTGCAGGGTAACTGATATCTTTATATACCTATTTCTATTCGAAATCCGGGTTGGTGTAGACTTGGATCTAGTTTAGCAGTGTGAGCTGAGATGGCATGGAGGAGAGATGGACCTGCTGCTGGCTGCCGAGACGTCATGATGTCGGAATTGATGTGAAGATGTAAAGAATATGGGACTATGAGGCAGGGAAGAGAAATTTCAAAAAAGGAGGAGACTAAGTTAAAGTAGTAAGAAAGAAAGTCAGTCATAGCAAAGAGCACCGTGCTATTCAGACCGTCTATCTCGATTGTCGAACAGACTCTGGGTAGGAGCATATCAATTAGTCAAGAATGGTGTCGGAGAGCGCTCATGGTCATCTTTAGCACTCAGCCCCTTCATCGATCATTCGTAAGCTCCCACTACACTACTCTGCCCTACTCAGAATCAGGCGATAGAATATCAGAAAGACGGCGAGTAAACCTCATACCTCGAATCGGATATGGAAACATACACTCATCATCGAATGTCAAAGATGTATTGGGCGACGAAGAAGCGCAAGAGCACAAGACAGGACGAGGCTTTTTGAAAGACAGTACAGAAGCACGTATCAAACAAATTGATTGGTGGTCTTGCCGTCTTCTCAAACTCGCTATACTCGCTTTTTGGCTAGATAGGTGAGTGGGTAGATGGTATGTTTTTGGACAATCTTGCTTTGGCTGTACAATTGGATGCTCTGATACTCGAGCCACTTCATCACCATCCACTGTCATTCAATCACGCATGATCTAGAAGGGAGTGGAAGGCACATAGGAAGAGTGTCTCATCTACTTTATCCGGTGTACTCAACATCCAGCCTGGCCTGCGAGGACATCATCACCGCCTTTCTTTCGATCGCTTGATGCGCATGACTGAGAGGAGTCTTGTGTTGCAGGACCGTGGCAGCGTCTGAATGGTTCCTATGAGGCCTGGGCGTCTCTCGTCATCCGTTCGGCATGTTAGACGTCGCAGCAACCACAGGTCCTCGTCTTAATCATGTAAACTCCCTCACATTCAAACAACAGCTGCTCAGCGAGGCAAAAGGCCAGCAATGCAGTCTGATCTCAGCCATAGACCGAGGCGCGTCGTCGAAAACTTGATATCGAACATACACAAAGATTCACCCTCAACTTTTTGGCGTCTGGGTTCACCTTTAGTCGGGTAGCAATCGCCAGGCGATAAAGAGACAGACACGGAGATTCTCGGCCGTTTTCCGGGTGGGGTTCCACAAGTCGGGTCACCCCGGCCAAACCCGCATCCCAGGGAACGGGGTCCCAGCTGGCGGACCAAGCCGGGACCAGTGGGGAACCTCGGCAGGTACCGTAGAAAAGGTGGGATCGCATGGAACAACCCTCCCCGAGAACGAGAGGGGGAAAGGTGGGAAGAAGGCGACGACGGGACGGGGGTTGATTGTGAGGTCATCCATCCATTCATACAGCCTCAAGCCTGCGGCCAAGCCTGGGGACAAGGTCGGCCGCCGGTACAGCGCCGGCCGGGCTGTTAGATGACGTGACACGGGTGGGTGCGGGGTAAATCCGGCCATCAGCGAGGACTCCAGTTTTGCCCGATCGTACCTGGTTGAAGTGGTTCAAGGGTGGTGGGGTTTTTCTTTTCTTTTCCCTTTCTCCCGTCTTTCCTGTAATGTAAGGTAGGCTGTCAGGTCAGGTTCTTCCCCGCCCGCGGTCCCGGGGCTTACCGGCATTGGGTCGCCTTGCAGGTACGTCCAGGTGGTGGATCCCGGGTGCCGAGACTGCTGCGATTTTCGGAGAAAATGCAAAGTCATAAACTAAGGCAGCCCCGTACCTAGCTTATCGGGGGTTGGAGGAGGAGGACTGTACTGCGTATACCTTACTGTAGTAGACAGCTTTGGAGGTGCGGGTTGGGTGTCAAAGGTGTGCCCACCTATCATCCTTCTTCCCCCTCCCTCCCCTTGCCTCTCTCCATTGACCAAAAAGCAAAAATCGTGTGCAAGAATTGGGTAAAAGGAAGAAAAAGGGACGGGCCAGAAACAGACAGGTTTGAACCAGTACATGGCGGGGGACGTGCCCCAGTCAGGACGATGTACCTCTACATCGGACCCCTCGAGAGCAAAAAGGGAAGAAGCTGGGAGAAAACCAAGAGTCAGTCAACTAAGACGACCGGGTCCGTGGTTCTCGTCCGAGCAAAGGGGAAAAGTGGGAGGATTGGGGGGAAAGAGAGAGAAGAAGCAAAAAGAAGATGGGAATCAGCAAGGAAAGCATCAGCTCGAATTCTTCAATACACCCTCCCCTCTCTTCCTTCACTCCCCTTTTCCCCTCCTCCCTCTATGCCTAAGGTGGCTTGATAGCTGGCTCGTAACCGTCACAGGCCTGAGAGGAGGGTAGAGAGAGTGAGATCATGGCTAGTAGGGTAATGGTCTGCCGGTGGCCCAACACTACCCTTCCCACCCAGAGATAGGCTAAAACTTGACGCAATCACTTTGCGTTGACGGCCCGACGAGGGCTGCAACGTCGGCTCCCGCATTGCGCCGGGTCGGTCTATGCAGTTGCTATGTTTTGCCGCCGCCCAGGGGGTATGTTCGTGTGTGCGTATGTATGTATTGCTGGACACATCGTATTCTGGGTTCAACCCGGGTTCTGCCTCGTCCATCGCTTTCGTCAATGATGTCTCGCAGGGCGACCTCGGTCTCGCAGATTCCTCTATTTGCCCTCTTTTTGCCCAGACGGCATCGTGAACAGCCTCTCCCAATCGCATCTTGCCAAAGTGGTCAGCTACTTGCCGGCTGCTTCATCCCTCGTTCCCTGGATGTGTGTAAAGGAGCGAACTGCCGGTTAATGCTATTTCGTCTGTCCGACAGCTAAGGAAAAACTGGTGACAAGGCCAAGGAAAGTAAATGAAAGCAAATACCCAGGAATAGAAGCGTAGGTAGACGGCAGGAGGGAGATACAAGGCACCAAAAACTCAATTAATTGCAAATCATCAGTCTTGAACAAAGTTGTGGTGTCGGCGGCTGATGGCCGGCTCAGCTTTGTGCCCAAAGTCCGTCCGTTCGTCTGGCTTCCATTCGCAAGTTGCGAGCGAGCGCCAGATAAGATACGAAGGTACGAAGGCACGATACGAACGAGGCGTGTGTGTGCAGTACGGCACGGTGCAACAACACTTGGACGAGCCAAGGAAGCAAGTCAAGCCCCAAAAGCTAGGACCTCCTCGATGATGGGCAGAAAAAAGCTTCCAGAACTGCCGTCCAAGTGATGATGGAAGACGGAACGGTGTGGAAGAGAATGGGAAGAGGACAAGCTACAGAAAGTTTGACCTGGGAAGGCAGAGACGAGGGGAAGGGGGTCGCGGGCAACAAACAGAGTTGGCAGGAAACGAACACATGCGTGACATGGGAAAGATGTTTAAGGGGAAAACAAAAAGGATAGATGAAAATGTCAACGTCGCCGGGGACGCAAGACGATGCAGGGGAGATGCCCGAAGATGTGAACTTTGTACAGCCGGTCGTCGGGGAATATTGTCTGCTCGGCTGCTCTGTCTCTTCTCAGCTCAAGCTGTGATGCCCAATTTAGGTTCCATTGTGCGCTCGGGGGAGAGCATGGGAGGGAGGGGGCAACTAGTACTTTGATGGCATCTTTGCCCAGAAAAGACAAGACAACAAGTTGCAACTGCAGCTGAGAAGCGTCTGCCTGAGAGAGGCTGAGATACCTACTTCGTACATGGCCTGCCCGATTCAGCGAGACACTTGTGCATCGAGGGGATTTCGATGCGGTAGACCAAGCCATCTTGGGAGACCGATGCCGTGCGTTGTGGTTAGCGGGATGCAAGGTGCACGAAAACCCGAGAGAAGCATGCATCTCGCGCATCATTCATCACTCACATACGCAGCTCGTGCGGCGGGGGGCTGTCCGGTATATGTGTCGAGCTGTCGTCGTGATGCCGTGATTCAAGGTGTATGTATCCGTATGTAGGTGAAAGATGCAAGTCAGCGTCAGCATCGGCATCAGCACCAGCATCAGGGAAACATCAGCATCATCCACACACACATGCACACAGACACACACGCACACAGCCGAAAGTAAGAGTGCCTGCTTTACCCAAATGGAAATGCCAAAGTACCGTACCTAGGTACCTGACCTTACGTACATGACGGGGACGCAAGGCAGGTGTCGTTGTCAAACGTGGCTGCCGTGAAGCCCAAGTACGGCAAGAACGGGGACGTGGGACCTGGGACGTGACCCACGGGAAGTGGGGGCCAAAACCCCTCCCCAAAGCTGGGAAGGCACTTACTACGTACAAGCTCAGCGCCAATGGGAAGTGGAAACGCGGCCCCAAAGAAGAAGTCGTGCTTGCCCTTGGCTGTGCCGCTGCCCGCTGCCCGCGTCCGCCCGCCGTTTCCCCGTAACCCGTAACCCCGTTCCCCGTTTCCCGTCTCCCGTCTTCGCAACCACCAACCATCCACCCTACTTTACCCCCTCCATCCTTCCTTCCTCCACTTACTCCCATAAGCGTCCTTCCTTTCCGTCCGTTTGTTCCGACCCTGAACCGTGTCCGAGCTACCACCACCACCGCCAGGGCAGCCCAAGGGCCGGCTCACCTCGCCTCGGTACGTACCTTTGGCTCGGTGAGCTCATTGCCTGATTGGGCAAGAAGCTCTTTTGCCTTTTCGTCTACCTGTCCACCGTCCACGCCGTCTGTTATTTTCCTTTTTTTTCCTTTACCCTTTTCTTCAAGCGCACCAACGGGAGGGAAGCAGATAGCTTTGATCGATATATTACATTAGCGTCGTTGACAAGTTCACTCAACGGCACCGGCGTCGATCAATCTTCTTGAAAGGAAAGGAAAAGAAAATACCAGAGGAGGGAAAAGGGGACGAGGAGGGGAGGGGTGTGTGTGAGGGGTTAAAGTCAAGAACACTTAGCCCAAAGTCCAAAAGCTGGCGTCTTGGCTGAACCGAGAAAAGCATTTCCTCTCTTGTAATATTCTTCTCAAATACGCCCCTATGCACGGTAACATTTGTCGGCTAGCGCGACAGATCCCATGAGAAAGGGGGGGCCTTCTGCGCAGGCCCGCACCGAGTATGTCTACAACACTCTTTCGCCGTCGCTCCGAGGAAACAAGGGGGGTTGTGTGACGTGGCGAGACGACGCTGCCAACGAATTGCTTCCTTCTGCGTTCTTTGTCTCTTTCTTTGGCTCTATCTTTGGCTCTATATCTGTCTAGCTTTCTTGGGTATCTTGTCCACTAAGGCGCGCGTGAGACATTTCTGTCCTGTCAAGACGGACGTTGGCACATTGAAAAGAGGTGACGACGACGACCGCGGCGGCAGCGACGGCGGCCTGGGTTTGTAGTCATTGGCATGGGCCCCTTGGCCTCCCAACCCTCCTTCCCAGTCTGAACAAATCGCGCGCCGTTCATGTGGGATGGATGGATAGGATCTGACCTACCGGGTCGATCATAAGCAAGGAAGACGTGGGTGAGCGAGTGAGTGGCAGAAAAAAAAATGTCCATGTACGAAACGGATTGGGATGACTCGCATCTATGGCATAAGCTGACTTTTTGCCCGGTCAGTGGTCCAGTCAACCGGCCACCTGGAGCCCGGGGCTGCCAAACCACCCTTCGTTTCTCTCGATCATCTTGCGGCTTGTCGCAAATCATCCAGTAAAACTGCTTGGGATCCTTTCTTCTTTTTCCCCCTGACGGTCAAGCTACACACACACACACACACTTTTTACTCGCCTCACTTCGAGTTCTTTTGGGACCACCCCCACACCCCCTAGCCTATCCCCCACGCCCGTGAGTTTCTTCTCGTCATCGGGATTCTGACCAAATCGGCGTTTGTTTATCAGATTCAATACGTAACTCAAGGTTGTGGGTTGGGTAGAGGACACAATCTTGCCAAGCCAAAATGATAACACACAATCGGAGTACGGCTATTCCGCACCCACACGAAGGCTATCCCGCACCCATACTAGGCCTACTCAAGCAAATAGTGGGCTACACGTGACTGCACAGCCGCAGCAGCCACATTTGACCCGGAATCTCTATTATTCCGGCAGTTCTAGAGGGTTGGAAGGCGCGCTTCCACTGCACCTTCCACAACTGCACCTTCCACAACTGCACCTTCCACTGCCTATTGCACCTTCCACTGCCTATTGCACCTTCCACTTTGCCCTCTTCCACAATGCCGACTATGCGCGCTTTCTAAAGTCAAAACCACGACTTCAGAAGCCAGTCTTTGCTCAGGGAAAATACATCTCTAGAGCCTATATTTTGGTACTCGGAGAGGTACTTATCCTGCTTCAAAAATGACCAAAAAAGGTGGTGTTACGCGTCAAAACAGAAATAATGGGAAGGCGCGCGCCCATGGCCTAACATGTGGCTGCTGCGGCTGTACAGTCACGTGCAGCCCACTATTTGCTTGAGTAGGCCTAGTATGGGTGCGGGATAGCCTTCGTGTGGGTGCGGAATAACCGTACTCCACAATCGATCGTCTATTGTTTGAATTTCTATAGATACCAAAAGTCCGGTATGAAAGGATCTCATAATCCGGCCCAAACCCGGTCTCCGTCTCAAACATACGACGCCATCACTGGCTAGTCCGGCGTCTAATACATGAAATATCGAAAGCAAAAAAACAAACGCAGTCGGCTGTAATGGTGAACAGCCGATGCTCTATCAAATATCCGCTTTGAAAACCCAACTTGATGAACAAGTCCTAGTCCCCTCCGTCCCTTTCACGCCAAAACTAAAGGAATAAAAGTGCAAAATAAAACAAAACATAAAACCCAGCGCTGTGGAAAAGTTGATTTTGGTCGGACCAAACCATCCCTCGGTAGAGGCAAACATGGCTTTCCTTTCTGTTGTAATGATGACTTTGACTCTTCTTGTTGACACACAACCCTTTTCTTCTCTCTTGCTTCCTTCTCCTTATTCCCATGCAGCCAACTCCCATGTTTACAGCCCATAAGAAATGTTCTGCGTCGGTCGCCCAACTATGCGATTCTCTGAGAGATAAACCCAAAGTATAATAACCCAAATCAAGCAGTCCTCTTTGGGAAACCCCGCAACCTCCCTCCCTCCTATTATAATCTGTATTCGTAGTATAGAGCGAACGAGTTCGAAACAGTGAAACGAAGTAGGTATAAACTGAGTAGCGAGTGTCGATGTAGAGAAATGCGGTCGGTCGATAGAATCCCAAAAGGCCTAAGTAAGAGATGAACACTTTTCTGTCGTACGTTGTTATAGTTCCGTCGTTCTCGGCTTTACCGCGGGCCACCCTCATGGACATGATGGTGATGCCCGTGGTGACCCGGTGGTGGCGGTCCAGCAGATCTGCTCGCGAATCCCGTCTCATGAGGGACACGCGTGTAGCTGGGATACAAAGGACCAGCGGCAGACACGCCTGGCCCCGATTCCTGGCCAGCGTAAGGGCCCTCCATGCCCCGAAGAGGTGGTAGTCGCTCTCCGCCCGGCGCCGTAGACGGGGGTCTCTGCGGCATCATGCCATACGCCGGAGCCTGCATGGGCGGCAGGTTTCCAGCCTGGGGGATCGGAGTGCCATATGAAGGCATCGAGAACTCTGGAGGTGGGGCCGAGTCGGTCCTGCGTCTACGCGTCGGTCGTTCCACTGAAGACGCCTCGCTCGATGCGTAGCCCTGAGACTGATGTGGCAGCATCGGAGCTTGCACCATGGGGCTGGTCTCCGCCATAGATCCTCCGCTTCTCGACGACGTTGGGCTCGGAGGTCCGTTTGCCATGTCGCTGAGAGGCGTTCGAAGAACCACATCGCGGAGACGGTTGCGCTCGTCCCGGTAAAAGTCCCTCTCCCGGGTCAACTCCCGCACTCTCACCTCCAGGTCACGTCCACGCTGTTCCAACTTTTGCAGACTGGCAGTCTGTTCCTGGTCTCTCTCCTTCTTCCTCTGTCTGAAGCGTGCCGAGGCCCCGGCATTCCGTTGGCGTTTCTCGTCTGCCTGCTTTGACGCCTGATGTACGTCTACGGGTATGAGAATGCCTCCCTCGTCTCCCGGTAGCCTGACTACCATGCCACCCTCCGCCTTTGTCACATCTGACCGCAGACTTTGGTATAAGGACGTTCCAGCACCAGGTGTGGACCAAACAGGGACGCCTGGTGACTGTGGTGGAGGATAGTTCTGACCCGGAGGTAGCATTGGTTGACCATGGAACTCTGTTGGTCTACCATGAGGATCTCGTGCCATAGGGGGCAGTTGAGGCCGTTCGGGGTTGCCAGGCTGCATGTGTCCAACCATGGGCTGGGACATGGAACGCGGCGGCGTTGTGAGCGGACCCATTCCTGCTGAAGGAGGGCCTAGGGAAGGGGGTCCAGAGAAGGGTAGACCGGATGCTGAACGAACGGGCTCTTGGGGACCCTCCTCGCCAGGGTAAGGGCGCTTCAGTCGCGAAGCGTTGGGCGGTAAAAAGGGAGTTTGTTGTGGTTCGTGGCCTCGCATACCCGTCTGGCTCACGCTGGCTGCGCGTACTTCTCGAGGACTGAGAATCTGCCTTGGAGCACCCATGGGAGGGAAGGGAAACCCACTCTTGGGCGAGTGTTCCGATGGTGTGTGGCCCAAGGGCGTGGTTGTCGGGTGGCCAGCTGGAGTACCGGGCTGAGAACTAGGATGTCCTCGACCTTGGAATGCATACTGGCGATCACTAGATGTGGTATATTGCCCCGGAGGCATGCCATATGGCGAGGTCTGACTGTCAGTTGGCCGAGGCTGTGATGACTCGCCAGTGGAGCTTTCCTGTTGCGCTTCAGACGGGTTTATCAACCCTCTGATGCCCAAGGACCGTGGAGCATTGGAGTGTCTCTCGCCGGCTGCGGAAGGGGTTGTGACAACATCTTGGAACGCTTGACTGTCTCGAGATAGAGTACTCTGCTGGGAAGTAAAGGGAGCTCGAGATGGTGATTGCGTCGTAGAGTGAGGTGCAAGCCCCCTCTGTGACATCGAGACCTTTTCCCCTTCACTCTCCCGGCCGTTTTGGCCCGAACATTGACCGTTCTGGCCAGTACTTGAAGCCGAGGAATAGTCCGAATCTGGCCCGGGAGAAGAAGGTTGCTTGGTAGTGTGTGTGTTGTTTTGTCCAGGATACCGGTCAGTTGTATGCAGACAAGTTGTCTGTGCGTTTTCGCCCTCCTTAGCCTCGCGGCTACGTTGGGGTTGGTGATGTCCAGAGAATCGGACAACCGCTGAGATCGCCAGATTGTCGGCTTTGGTGGGACTAACTGGGTCGAAGCCAATAGTCCCAAGGTCTAGATATCACGAATAGGTCAGGAGGTAAGAAAGACTTGTTCAACGGCCGCAACGGAAGCAGCCCAGTCAAGTCAATCTTCTGATCAAAGAGCTGGCTAAAGCACGATGTGGTAGATGCAGGCCTATCGAGATTGGCGTCGGTGGTCGTAATGACGACTTCCCTATGTGATGGCAGGCTGCTTTGCTTTTGTCGACTGAGAGAAGGAGATCTCCAGATGAGACGCAAGTTTCAGTGGACAAAGTACTTGGGTGACCGCAAAAGGCCGTGGAAGAGGTTGGAAAGCTGGCTGAAGGTTGGCAGTGCCGATGGTCAGGATTAAATGTGTTGATGGCGTGGTAAGAGTGCAGGCCGAACGGGCCACTCATGACTCTGGATTCGATCCCGGGCAATGAGTGGCCGAGGAGAACCTCAGGCACTAGGTGATGGCTGGATCGACTCACTGTGAGTAGCCAACGCGTCCTTATTCCTTGCTAGAGCTAGTTGTCTTTCTTGCTGGTCTTTTCATAAACCCAGGGATGATCCAACAGTTTGACGTATTGCAGGTCTGTCCTCTTGAGAAGAAAGAATCGTTGCAGAACGTGAACCACAAGTGATAGTTGTTGCTAGGCTGGATATTCGAAGCAGTGTAGTGCGGTGAGCCGTGTTCCTCGTGTGAACTGAATGTTATTTCGATAACCGGGCAGGGTGGCTTGGTGACCAAGGTCGTATTCGATTTAGATGAGCAAGTGTGATCGAAAGGAGTGGTTAGGATTCTCTTGCAAAGCTGCTATGGTTCCAATGTAACCGCGGGTCATTGCACGACAGAGACTATTAGGCAAGGTCGGGAGGACCAGGTCTATTTGATTCTTTTTCTGAATTGCCCTAGCGTACTGTAGTTCTCTTATGGGCGGCATAGCCTTCTTATCGACCGAACCCTGGCAACTTGCTGGGGAACCAACGAGCTTAACGTGCATGGGGGTGTACACGGTGGTGGAGGAGAAGGAGGAGAAGAGGAGGATGAACGGCGACATGGATTTGGATACAAGTTGAAGCTGTTGGGTTGTGGACAGCAAATGTGCTGGCCGGGGTACATGGCATGGGATCAAGGGAAACACCAGGGGGTAGACCCAGTCTCGGCGCCATAGGGTGCTCAGACACTGACAGGGCTTAGTCGACCGGTTGCTCTCGTTCGGGTCGAGAGGTAAGTAACGGTACAAGTCCCCTGCTGACATGACGGTACCGACTTTTCCCTCTCTCTCTGCGCACTTGTCTTGCTTGCGTGCCTTGGCTTTGGCTGGGACCTTGACCTAGGGAACTTTGCCTCTTGTTTTTGCTTCTTGTGACATGCCATGCAGAAATACTTTTTTCCAGGAGGGTTAGCCATGCTTGACGCACGGGGCCAAAATGTTCTCGACTGAAGAGCCATTCCGGAAGGGCAGCGAGAAACTGGGATGGTGCTTGCTTCTGCTGCCTCGGTCTTCCTAGCAATGACGGGCAGCAGTTAGTGATGCTTCGCAGCTAGCTAGCTTGAGCTAGCTGTCCGTACAAATTCACAATGCTCAGCTCAGGCGGCGTCAACTTTCAAGTACGCGAGGAATGACTGCTCGGCCGAGACGTAGCGGGCAGCTTGTCATGAACCCAAGGTGCCGCGAGATGACGATGCGCTGCGCAGCCGTTATTGTGTCGAGGGCAGCTCCGCGACCTGCAAGGATGGTGGCACGTCTACCACTCCACGATGCTCATTGCGTATCTTGCTGTCCCCCTCTCGCACAGATGTGTTCGCGTCTGAGGTGTGTGTGCAGGTAAGGCACTGGGGTCTGTTGTCAGCAGCAGTCAGATATGTCTGGAAGGAGAAGAGGAATACTCTTACGCCCCAGGAACGGCTTCCGCTGCATGATGCAAGAATCGGGGAGCTTCCCCTCTCATCACCGCCCTTCTGACCGACTTTGGCAGGCCGAGGGAGAAGCGCGGGATGTTGGACCTTTCTCTCATCTCAGCCAGTGCAGCGTGGGAGGGAGAAAAATCCAAATCGGCCGGGATTTCGGGGGTCCCTGCGTAGGTCTCCGGGGGGGGGGGGGGAGGGGAGAGAAGCGAGAGAAGTAGAACTGGGGAGTGAAGACGACGTCCTTGGACCAGGCTCATGGAAGCTACTTAGACGCTAGGTAACTAGCCGGCTAGCGTAGTTCGTCGAGCATGGCAAGGTACAGAGGGGAGGTAGACGGTAGCGTGCGGTGTCCCGTAACTGTTCAGAGAATAGTGCGGTGGTAGTGTCCAACGTTCGAGTCCATGGATCCCCGTCGAAGACTTTTCATCCCAAAGTGTCCGCCTGCCCGGTGCGGGTAGGATCCAGCGCGGCGTGGGCGATGCTGGGCAGATCGCCATTGTTGTTGCACATCCATTCGGCTCGGCGTCAGTCTCTTGAATAATATTTCATATCTGTATATCCGTACGGAGTACGAATATTGAGCGGAGTATAGGGTATCCAGGTGATGTATAGTATCCGCAGGCAATGGAGCACCTGGTCACATCCATATCTTGTCAGGACCCGGAGCGTCCGTCGGTTCTGGTTCGCTTCAGTGTATACCCAGATGCGCAGATTGTAGCCCCCGGAATCCAGGTAGTTAGCTAAATCCGCACTCCGTGTGTGGCGGTTTAGCCTTTAGGAAAGTCGATTTGCAAGCCCTTGGGCTAATATCAAATCGGCAAGCCGGATAGTGAAGAATGGGGGCCAGTTGGGTTAGCGCAACGGCGGGCCAAATGAATGTCTATGATTGGAATCCATCTGATCAACGGTGACCTTTGGAATGCCCGTCTAGGGCGGGAATAAAGCTGTACTGATTCGCATGAGTGGCCAAGAAAGGAAGACAGGGAAACTTTGAGCTACAACTCAGCGCCGTTATCTCTTGCAGCAGCGGTTCTGACATCTGTACACCTGACGAGAAGGAGAGCACTTGAGCGCGTGATTGCAGTTCAGGAAAGGTGGGCCTGGGGTTCGAGATGAGATACCCAACCCAGATGTTTGTTTGTGTGGGTGTATGTGTCTGCGTGTTCGAGGTGAACTAGAGGCTGGACAGTCGATGACTCGTAGTGCAGGTTCTCCCACCGGCGGGATCCGATGGAACACCTGTCGGTGACGGATGCGCGATATTCTACTATTCCGTTGCTTCACAGCGGTGTCCAGGGTGAATGAAGGTTGGGCTGAGAAGAAGAGAAAGAAGCGATCTGTACGGAGTACGTAGGGTCGGTCCATGGCAGCCCACGACGATGTTTGAGTTATCTAGACGTGACTAAGGTACCAACTCATTTTGACAGTACGTATACGGAATACTGAGTAATTACTGCCGCGACTTGGGTTGGACAACATTAAACCACAAGGGGAAAGGACGACGAAACCAGAGCTAGGCAAGATTCAAGAAGAAACAATAGCGGAGCTGGACCAGGAGATGGGTAGCAGCCGGTACGGCAGATGCGGAATGATGTAAGTCACGGCCCTCTTCTTTTGGGCGTACCGGTACATGAGCCGTGGTTCCTGACCAAGTTCCTCCGCCTAGCGCACCCTGAGGCTTGCGCACCCATCGGCATGTTTCTGCGAGTTGCAGGGGAGACACGAACGGTGCCAGGCACTTGGAGTGCACATTCCAAGGGCATGGTGCTCAATTTACTCTAGGCTCTGGCAATCTACGCAGTAGTGTGCCAGTAGCTACTCTCAGGTCTGGACGGATACGGTTCATCGTGACCCAACTCACCTGAATGTCCTGAACAGAAGTGGGCTGCTTTAGACCTCGCTGTCGAGACATGTCTCCTTCCCCCGGACATGTCTCTACCTTATCCATACAGATACTTCAAAGCATTAGCACGGTAGGTAGTGTAGTGCCCACCGGCAGCACGATGCTACTTCCGAGGCGAGATCCGGCTTGCTGCCGATGGCGACAACCCTCCGGTGCTTTAGAGTTCGGTAGGCAGCGTATCGTTCGGAATCTGGGGCAAGCCGCAACGCGGGATAGGGGAGGCTGGAGCTTGGAAGAACGGTGTGTATCTGGAACTTGTGTGCCAGACTCTCAGCAGAGTCTAATTGCAAGGAACTCAACTTGTGTATCGTACTTGATTGACCTCGCTCTCGATTGGATGTCATGCGTTCTTGGACCCTGACCTTCCGACGGCTTGGGCAGACAGGCGACATACTCCGCTCCTGGGCCGAGCTTTAGGAGGGGAGGGGACGGCTCAGGTGGTGTCGACGACTGTTTGTGTCCTTTCTTGCGCAAGATGGATAATGAGGAGCTGCTAGCCGTGGGTAAGGAAGTCTATTTGATGACGGAATTTCCTTGCGAGGGACCACTAGGCAAACATGCAAGCATCACGGCATAGGACAAGCTGGGATGAAGGTGGTAATTGGAATTGGGGGCGGGAGGTAAGGGAACGGACGACATTCATCGCTTCATTGTGCAAAGCACGAATCGAATCGCAGCAGCGTGATAGTAATGAGATAATCGAGACTCAAGGTTGAGCCAAAGCCTGAGCATGAGCCTGGCTATTGAGTCTTGACAGTCGGTCAAGTGCCGCACCGTTTACTCATCGTCGATGCCAACCAAAATTGGCTTTTCATCTTTTCATTTCGTTTCTTCCTCTGCTTCTCTCCCTTTCGTTCTCTGTCTAGTTCCCTTCTTCCCCGCTCATTAATCACATCACTCTCATCTCTTTTTTCCACCCCGCCCGCTTGTGTTGCAACTAGCTCCCAGGTCTCGACTCCTCTCATATCTCCCCAAAAGGCATTCACACCCACTCTGAGTTTCTCCGAGTATCTGAGCCCTAGACAAAAGAAGCTGCGAGTCTATCGTTGAATGTCTCAAGCTTCACTCGTCTTGTCTCAAAACGGCTTCCGATGCTTGCCTACTCAACTGACTGCTGACAATTGCCCTCCGGTGATTATGAGCCTAAGAGTCTAAGAGTCCGACCATCTGAGACGATTCTGAGTTGTTCAACACCACCTTTGACAACCCTTCATTGCAAGACGACCCAAGCCAGCCCAGTCATGCACTGCGTGATGTGACGCGATGCACAGCACAGCACAATAAAGCAAGCAAGCAAACCACATCGCACTTGCACTTGAACCATCTGGATATTGGGCACCCATGACGCATCCACATTCCTCCTTATCCCCTGTTCCCTGACACTTCACGCCTGTACAACCACAACCATCCTCACCCTGGGGCTTTCCTGGTCCGCGCTTGCTAAAGGTATCCTCAACGGAACCACTTCCTCGCCATCGTTCTTGTCTGCCTTCCCTCTCCACCGCTGGAGTAGGTTTTCCTAGGCCCTGGGCAGCTGGGCTGGCATGCCTACCGCTTATCCCTGCCCTCCCAGCCCACGCCATCCCAGCTGCACCTTGGACACGTTTTGGCTCCTCATTTTCTCTCGCGGAAGACGGAATCTAGCCCTGGCTTGTTCTAACGTCACCGTCACCGTCTTTTCGAGAAGACGACAAGGACTCATCAAAAACGATCTCGTCTCATCCATTCCTCCCGCAGCCAGCGGACGGACACAACTCCCAGACGCTATGGATACTTGTTCTCTCCGGCCCACTGCGGCGATCTTGATCCGGAAGGCCCTTCTGTCTCACGCTCATCGAATTTCGACCTGTCATATTCACGTCCAGGCCGGCTCTACGATTCGAGCACTATGGAAACATACGTGTACGAACTACAGAGTACGGTGTATGTCTGTCTATGCCATACACAATCCGTCAAAGAAACCATGACCGCTTTCTGTCTCATGCACCGACAGCTCTTCCATGACAGCACAGCAATGCAGTCGGCGCTTGAACGGATACAAACACGCTTCTGCCTCTGCTTCGCTCTCACTTATCCAACTTGTCGTTCACTGCTGCCCGACACGCCCGCAGCGTCTTATTCCCGCCGTGTCTTATTGAAACATTGCGCAGACTGCAAGAAGACGACCAATGGTCCGTCCCGAAGGCTGGTAGTACCTACAGAGTTCCATAGTCACTGGACTTTGTCTGGGTTCTGGAGCTTCTCAAAGCAGGGACCTGAGTCGCACATCTCGTGTATCTGCCCCTCTCGAGGTGAATCCGGCAAGCTCCAGAGACCTCCCCAACTGATGATTACATGCTAGCCCTACAGATACAGGCAAATCCATTCCACGCTCGTAGAAGGCGGTCAGTTGACGTGCAAAGTTTAACCCCCATAACATGCAAGCTAGCAGACCGATGGTCTGTTTAGACCCACACTAGGACGCATGCTGCATCCGCTTCGTGGAAACATATTGCGCGCATCACATCGAGTGTCGGGTGGGTTGAATAGATGAACTTCCTGGCACTCCTGGCACTCCTGGCAGGTTGACCGTGGCCATGGATGCGATGCTCACCACCTTCTTCTGATCCCGCCTGCTGCATCTTAGGATCCTCGTCCAGGCCATGCCGTGCCATGCCATGCAAGCCCTGCCTCCCGGCCTCCTGGAACACCATTCACGGGCGGCCACGGTCGCTGCTTCTGGATCGATGCCGGACAAAAAACCTCGTTGGGACATGGCAGCGAACATACGCCACAGGAGCGGGTCGCCAGCAGACATGGCCACATCTTGCGTGCATCTCAGCCCACTGTGAACGGGATGCTTCCATTGGTAACGTATCACCGGCGACCTCATCATGGCTAAACAAATCTGCAACGAGTCCGAAGGGGGTTGGCGGTGATCCAACTTCAGCAGCTGGCCTGTTCCGTTGTTTAATGTTGGAGGATGGACGAGACATGCATAGTTCCAAAGAGGCTACAATCATCACTCCAGAATCTGATCCTATCTCTCCCTCGCACTATTTCTCAGCATTCCATTGAGCATTCATTGTCAAACCTGCCTCCATTGTTTCGTTTGCTTCTTCGCTGCAAGAAAAAGCTTCCCCACACCACTATCGATTTCGATGTAATATCCCCTGCAGGCAACCCTACGAACTGAAATAACCAACCATCCTTGACGGCAAGGCTCCCCCCCTCGCATGCTCCCACGCTCCCAAGATGGCCCCAGTGAGCCGACACCGACTATGACCGGCCACCGGGCACAGGCTTCTGCTTCTGCTCCAGCTGCCCGTCACACGGTCACTTGCGGCGACATGGGGAGCGGAGGACTATGTAGGGAAGAGGATCCTAGCTGGGGAATTGAGATTCTCTGGGAAGACCCTCCATCTCACCCTCCATTTGTTCTCTCTCCACACTCAATGGTCTCCCACCCACGCCCTTCCACCGTGTCTCATTTCTTCTTCGTATTATCGTTTAATTTTCTCTCTGGGGAGGAACTCATTCTTCACGTCGGCTTTTCTTTTTGGTTTCTTCTGAGCGGCCCACTGCCAGGCTTTCTCCTCTGGCAGCCAGGCCATATGCGCCTTAGGTGCCGAGTTCATAGACACTGAGAGGATCCAGCAGCTTTCGAAGCTGAACGGAGACTGTTATTGGTTGTCTTCCAGCGTGGTCGGCGCAAGTCAGTCATTATATCACGCCCGCGGCTGCCAACCCTACCAACGCGACGTGTGATATCAGATCCTTGGCCCCCAGCAACGCACAGCACCACCCGCGGGACGTGTCGTTGTACATGCACCGTGGCCACCTGCATAAGCTCTATGTAAGGCCCCAGAAGGAAGGAAGTGCGACCTGCGGCCCAATATGCGGCCCCTGACACCTCTGTCTATCGCCTACGGTAAGGTGTTCAGGGACAGGCCGAGTACAGAGGTACCTTGGTCTCGTTCCAGATGAGACGAGACGACACTCACATAGCGCTACGAATACTTGACCTAACGGTTCACAGCCTACGAATACCTCAGAGGCTTAGACACCAGGATAGACTAGCAGAGCGACGTAGCTGACGAGCAAGAGCCCAGCCAGCCCACGACAAGAGTACCATGGTGCTTGGTGCGAATCATCGCAAAGAGGCGGTTGCCTCCCGCCGCCAGCAAAGTCACTAACCCGCCTCACCAAATGAGTCGTTCCAAACGAGTGGATAGCCGCAATAATACCACTGTCTTAGCCCTTCCGGGATATTTCGCGCTTCCGCGAAAAACAACGATGCTGTGCTGGTACGCAATCCGGCATGTTCGTTCGGCTCTGCCCTTCTAATCCCAGCTTCTGGAATCTGGCACGCGATGCACCCCTACCAGCCTACCAGTAACCTAGTCGTGGAACACGGGTGTGTGTGTGCGCGCGCGCGAGATCACCTCGCCAGACGAAATCACGTTCGCGAGGGACCTGACTTATGCAGACTGAGTGTACGGAGTACGGAGTACAGATAGTTGGTTTGAGTTACAGAAGTTGCAGCACACGTCCGATGAACGGGGGTTATTGCGACAACGAGACCAGCTCAAACCTGTTTCCGGTCTTACCGCGAGCTACGCGCGCGTATCTTACCGCGAAGCTCCCCGAGCTTTCCGTGACGAGAGTGAGTATCGAATGTCCAGAGCCAACCACGACCTGTGTGATGCGTCACACCAAACTTACATCGGTGATTTGGCGACAGCCGCTTCTGTGACTGGAATGAGATGATGAATGAGAGGCAGTGCAGTACTTCGTACAGTGCAATATGGAGACAGCGCAGGCGCATATCAGGGCTAAAGAGGAACCCTACCCTGTCTCGCCGCAAGATTGGCTTCACACCCCGTTGCGAGGCTCAAATTTGATCAACTTCAGAAATGTTACGTCTCGAGACCGCGGGCATGGATATCCCTTCAAAGAGCTTTCAGCCCGCAATGTGCCAGAGCCAAGGGAAGCAACGTCGGGACTGGAATAGCGTACCTCCTTGATTCGAGACGAACGGGCAACGCTCATCTCATCGGACCTTGTTCGCGACATTCGCAGGGAGTATGAACTCGACCGGATGTAACGTCGAGCTGGGAACATGGCTATGCTATCTGGAGGCATTCCCCTGGTTTTCAAGCTTTCATTTACTCGTCGCTTCCGGAGCCGACGCGCGAAACAAGCACCGTGCTGGGCAGGTAGGTTGCGGCATAATTGCAGGCTCTGGGCAAAAAAAGAGGGGATAGAGTCTATTGTTATGCCCTTGATAAGATGGCATCGCCAGCACGCCTTTACGAATACTACTAATGTACATCACCGACCCAAAGCTCCGTTATTCGGAGTGGATGCGATGATGATGATGGTGTTTGACGGCAAGCAAATCTATCCAATTGGTACCACGACACTTGCCCCCCAGCAGACCTCCAAAGTTTATCAAGGCCCTTCTGTACCAACCAACCGCTTTGGAATAGCTAAGACAGAAAAGTTTGGCGGTCTTTGACGGCGCTACGTTTCGTTCCGTGTTAGTCGTCACAAAGTTTCGACCAATTCGGGGTCCTGGGCTAAAAGAGCCTAAGAGAGGGGCCGGCGAGTGTGGGAGACGCAATAATATCAATCACGCGCCCAAATTCTAACATTGCGTCGTGGGAAGTTGCGAGATGAACCCCCACCGAAGGGCCGAAGTTCACGGTTGATAATGATGAGACAAGTGAGACATCTGCAACGACGACAGGAATGGGGGTATCGTTAATTACGATGATCAACTGCCGTCAACGCCTGAACCCAGCCAGGCCAGAGCGCATGTAAGGTGGGATATTGTTTGGGTTGCTGGGCAGATATTACACTGGCATGCTGTTGGTAGCCGAAAGCTGCATTCCGCCACCATTCAGAGTTTCCAAGCGGCATGTAAGTGTGTTGCTGAATGCTTCAGAACACGAACAAGTTCGGTGCTCTACAAGACCAACTCCAGAGCTTGGTAGCCCCCGTCGCTTTGCCAGGTTTTACCCCTTCGTCCAAGCCACCAAAAGCATATATGATGGTATGATTTCGTTCGACATCGACAGGTCACATCTAATAACACACAGCGCGCGTTCAGAGAGAGAGACAGAGAGGATTGAATGCCTGTTCCCTGCCCGTCTTCACTGTCCGGCCCGTCCCTAGTAATTTGGCTTCCAAACTAGTCAGCAGCAGCGCACATCCAATAGAACCGAACCGTCCACTCGCATGAATTGGCGCGGTATCGTTAGTGCTGTGACGACTCTACTTCTTCTTTGGTTCCCTGACAGGCCGCAGACGCACGCACGAAAAGAAGGAAGAAGAAATTTGAAAGGTGATACTTTTGGAGTGCGCCGACGATCGTGTGGATGGTGCTTCCCTGGCCAAAGACGATCGATGTCGTCTCAAATCTCGCCAACTGGCAAATGAGTTGAGGGGACAGCTACACACGCATCTAATCCTCTTTCTCTTCAGTCATTCTTTCATCCACCCCCTTAGCAAACAAGGGTAGGGGGCCAAAAAGAGAGAGAATGCTACCCTGACGAAGCAAGTTAGGTATGTGTTGGCACAAGGCAGGGCGGGTAGGCACGGCGAAGTAAGGTAGGGGAGGGAGGGGGAGCGGAAGCGGATAGCGGATAATACGTGATGTGAGGATGGCATGCGTCTTGCAGCTGCAACTAATAAACGGTTGCTTCACACGGGCCGTGGTTCATGCGCCCAACCCTCTCTCTCTCAGAGTCTCAACCGACTTCGACCTCTTCCTGCTCCGTACTCCGTTACCCCCCTGCCTGGCTGGCTTTGCTGGACAGACCAGACCAAGCTCGGAAACGAAGTTGTCGATAGGTAACGGGAGAGAGAAAGAGGAGAGGCACAGACGCGCGTGATGATCAATGACACGGGCTTTTTTTGGCCAGCGGGTGACCCGTGTGCCCGCCTCGTGCAGGTTGCTGCTCGTTATGCAGCAAGCCGTTTGGGGTGAGAAGAGAGGCAAGGTGCTTGCTTGGGTTTGCTTGAAGCCTACCTGGTTTGGGGGCTGCCTGGCTGGATGAGTGATGCGCGCCTAATAAGAGGTTCGCCATTTCATTAACATTGGCAGCTCCAACGCCAACGTCACTGTCACTGGTGAGTAGCTTGCGACGTCAGGGCGACGGAGCTGTTAACCGATACGACTCTGGAGGCATTCGTGACGAGGAACACACTTTCTCTCGCACGATGCTCATCGCTCCCGGAGCCAGCGCGCCAATCAACCTCTCACTCCAAGGTCAGGCGATTGTATGGACAGCAAACAAAGTATCTTGACAACAAGATGCGCGCAGTTACTGTTTTCGTAAGGCTACATATACATGTCATCGATGGTTCTTTTTTGGTTACTCCCGCCTGAACCCGCATCCGCACCCGAATGAACAGCTGCACGATTCATGAGAGCGCGAAATCCCTCCCCATGAACCGTGAACGAGCCCTCGTTACAACCCCACCCCTCGTTCGGGAAATTTGCAAGAAGGAGACGCTGCTAACTCCCCCCGGGTTGCGGGCGATCATTGATGTCTGATCACCCCCTAAAAAGCCCTTGATGATGATGAAAACATTTCAATCGGGGAGGGGGCCGCACTGCATAGCATACTTACCTACATGAACGGCTACCCCATGAATGATGGAAACTTGTTGGCCTGGACTGGCCCATGAACTCCTCACCTCAAGGCTCAAGGTCCCTCCTCGGCCCTTCTGGGTGCGGTACCATTGGATTGATACGAAAACCTGGACAATGTCCATCCATTCCCCTCCCATTTCTTCGTATTCAAATACATCTAGAGCGGGTCATCCTTTTTTGTTTCGGTCCCTCTCGCGTTGGTCATCTTCCATTTGTTCCTCCAATCTTCGATGAGCGTAGCGGGTTTCGCTTGACAGACGTGACAGCTACAAGCTGCTTTGACCCCCTTCTGGAGGGGTTCGCAACGGAGCCAAGGTGAGGTTAGAGGCTCGTAGCCAAGCCCGAGGAAGTAAAGAATAAGGGGAAACCGTTACGCGCAGGCCAGTTTCGGCACGTGAATTGAACGGCTTGTTTGCAAACACTTCTTGGGACCAACGTTCGGATGAAAAAGAAAAAAAATGGCGAGAGACATCACTTGCACAAGTGACGAAACCGCGTTTGGGGGCGCGGCCAGACAGGCGGCCCTCGGCTCACTTACTCACTCACAGGCACACAGCTCACTCACTCATTCGCACAAGGTCTCATTCACTCACTCACTCAACTTTCGGCCGCGACGGGCCAGGGTCACGGGGGCGCGGACGATCTGGCACATCTCACTCACCACAAGTTTGTTTCCGCGGCACCGCCGTACCGGAACATGCACCCAATGCTTCCCCGGGCCCCCGGAACTGGGCGTTGGGGGGCCTGCAAGCAAACATTTCGTCTTGAATCAACAACAACCTCTTAGCCTTGCGAATTCAACTCCAGTCACAACTCTGTTGGTGCAAGGGTTTCTTCTTTTTTTTTTTTTCTTTTTTTTTTTGCTAATGAATCTCATTCTGTTGGTCGATCATGAACTTACGCTATGTACGAAATCACAAAGTTACAACGACATGATACAAAGTTTCCAAACCAACGAGATCGCCCTCGGCGGGCAACGATCATCCATCAGGAACCGAACAAACTACAGATACAGGGTTGACAAGCGTCGCTCGCTCCTTGGCTTTTTTGTGTTTGTTTTCTGCCCACTTGGCAATGATGAGCTGCATCAGGAGATTTTCTGCTGAGATCTGCCGGTCAAATTTTCTTTGAAGTTTTATTGAAACATTTTCTTACCCTTGTCCGCTTTTTGCATCTTATTTCTTTTGGCCTGTTTTCTCTCCTTAGGGAAATTTCCTAGGTCACTTTAGGCTACCAATTTCTTCAACACGGGATATTCCGTCTCCCATTTTCAGTTATCATGGGAGGCCTCGAGATGGGCAAGTCTGTCGACCTGTGTGGTTTTCCATTCTTCGATGCAAATGTGTGCGTGTGTTGTATGTGTGTGCACTTGTGGACTTTGATCAATCTTGTGTTCGTTCCTCAAGACACAAAATCGCGGGACTGAGGCTAAGCGGCCCGTCTTCCGCGTATTTACTCGACTATTCGGGTAATACGAACGCCTGGCTCCGTGGTTCTTCTCGGGGTGGGCAAGATGCTTCATCCCAGGGGAAAAGGCCAGATAACAGAATTCCAAGCGGAACGGCGGGATATCACCAGCGAGTTGTCATTGATAAAAGTTGGCTCTTTACAGAGTTGGTAATAGAATGACTCCGCTGACGCTGTCGTGACGTCTGCATCTCTTACTTCTCCAAAAAGACGCTTTCTTCTCACCCGGGCGGAGTGTCTGCGGAGTGACGAACCGAACCGAGAAAAAAACGTGGTGCGGTCGGGTTTCCTTCGGGTAATTGTTGAGCGAAACGACTCGTTTACGCAGACAGCATTCCCGGGTTTACTATCTGTACAAGGATATAGCTAAACCTCCCCATCGCGAAATCCCTCACTCTTGAATCTCCAGTAGTATCAAGTATAGGACAGAGTGACAATCCGACCAAAACAACGTTTCTTTGGATCGAGTTTGCCGGGCGATATTACACAAAAGTTCACTCTGTACAACCAAACAGAATGGCACCTCTTCAGACATGGACGGTCGATAAGCCGTACCTCAACATCCACTGCGGCCTGGGCGAAGGACCATACTACGAAAGGGCGGCCAACATCCTCCGCTTCGTCGACATCAAGAAGAAGAGGGTCCACTTTGTCAACCTCGAGCAAGGGCCCGAGTCCCTGCGGACGGTGCAGCTCGACGTGCCCGTCGGCGTGACGGCCGACGTCGAGGGGGTCGACCCGGCCGACAAGATCCTGGTCGGCCTCAAGTACGGCATCGCCGTGCTCGACGTCCGGTCGGGCGAGTACCAGTACGTCGCCAAGCTGCACGACCGGCACAATGAGAGGCTGCGGTCCAACGACGGCGCCGTCGACCCGAACGGACGGTTTTGGCTTGGTACCATGACGGATTTCGGGCTGGGTGATTTCCAGGTTGAAGGTATGTTACGAATACTCTCTCATTCGGCGGGGGACGTGACATGAACCCTTGTCACACCGCATCTCTCACTCACCTCACAGCCCCCGTCGTCATGACAACACAAACCTCTTCACCGCAAGCACACTCCCGAAAAAACCAACATGCACCAGAAGAAACCTTGTAAGAAGAACATGAACTCACTCATCGGGGTCACCGACCCCCTCCCCCCTTAGGCGCACTGCACCGCTTCGACGGAAAGTCGGGCAACGAGCAAGTCCTCCAGGATATCCTGATCCCCAACTCGGTGGGATGGTCCCCGGACAACAAGACAATGTACTTTACGCACTCCACCGACCGTAAAGTCTACGCGTGGGACTACTCTGTCGCCGACGGCGGCGCGCTCTCCAACAAGCGCGTCTTCTACACCCACGACGGTAAAGGCGAGCCCGACGGCTTCCGCGTCGACACGGAGGGCAACCTGTGGCACGCCGTCTACGGCGAGGGTCGCGTGCTCAAGATCTCGCCCCAGGGTCAGCTCCTTGGCGAGGTGCGCGTGCCGACGCTGGCGACGAGCTGCGTGCAGTTCGTCGGGACCGAGCTCTTCATCACGACGGCGCAGCTTGGCGAGGACGAGGGGACCGAGGAGCAGAGGGAGCTTGGGGGCGCGTTGTTCCGCGTCGATGTTGGCGCCAGGGGTCTGGAGCCGTTTGAGTTTAAGCTCTGATGGAGGGGGGGCTTTCCCGGGGAGGGGGAGATGGATCCGGGCTTTGGATTGAGGGTTCAACGTGAGTTTGGGGTAAAGTAGCGCGTATCGTGGTTGAGGTCGTGGTCTCGTTTCATGGGTTCATGGCCGCGATTCCCACGGATGGGGTCTGATGAGCATGGGGGCATGTGTCACGTAGCTGCATCAGATACGAAGCGCGTCCTTCACGATACCCTCACAATGGAACACGAGCTATGGTACTTCGGGGGGGGCTGGAAAAATGAATGGCTAGGGTTTCTGAGTCCAGACTCCAAAGGAAACTAGGTAGGCAAGAGGGTGATAGTGGGATGCGTTGATGACGGCAATGAAGCATACGACACCGCTCTTTCTCTCCCGGCCTCCCTCTCTTCGTCGCCGTGCTTACCCGCGTCTCGTTATCGATTGCTAAAGACTCATGCTACCTTGATATCGTCACATTTCAATGGCCAGGTTTCTCACGGACGTGGACGACGATGGCTTCATTGGGACTGGAAGCAGAATGCGTTGTCGATGGCACCGGGTCCGAGGCCTAAACACCCTGTCTAACCTGCGCTTCTTGCGCTTCACGATAATATCTTTTGGCGGTTTGCCTAGGAAAGAGCCCTTTGACTCATGTGTGTTGCCAATTGAGTTGGTGATATGCACTCCGTATTGTATATAGAACTGCAGCATGCAGCAGGTTCGCCTCACTTTTACACCGTTCAGGTCCATTCATATACGGAGGGTGGGAAGAAGCAGGGGAGATGCAACTGGCTTTTTTCTTTTTGCTTTTGGGCACCAATGCTTCTCGCAAAGTCTCAGCTCCTTGCTGCGTTTGCACTGCATGCCCAACTGGTCATACCCCATTGCATTCCATCGCGGGACGTATGGCAGCGGCGAAGGGAAGAGGTGCAGCTAGTGACGTCCGACATCGCTAGTGTATATGCAGAAAGGCAAAGGCCATGTATGTAGCCCGCGGAGGGGGAACAAGGCCCAGCATAACCCAACGAACCTGGCGGTCTTGTATACGCCCACCACACCCACACCTGTCGTCCGTCGTCGCCTATCTGCTGCATCTGCAACATCGACGTGGCAGGCTGGTCGCGGGTCATGTACACATACATACAAGACCCGTGCGGACCAGGTACCGCCGTCCGGCCGGGTGTTTCTCCCTCTCTTACGCTCTTGCTTTCTCGCAGTCCCGGTTTTCTGAGATCGGAGAATTAAAGTGGCTCCCCAAAGGAACGAACGACCGGGGGCTGCCGCATCGTGCAGTAGATCGGAGCCCGAGCCGCCATGTCATCCCATTCCCATGCTAGACTGCCAGGGGAAGGGAAAAATCGAATTGCGGGATTGTGTCTCTTGGGTTTAACCTGGGCCTAGTCTAGCCCTTCCAGCCGGCCTCCAGGACCCCTGGTCTCCCGGCGATGAGCCCCGGATCCATGGTTTGCCGCCGCCGCCGCCGCCGTCGCCGTGCCGTGCCACCGCTGGTTTTTCCAGCCCGCTACTTGAGTGCATACATGCGTACCGGGAATAGATCCTTGGGAAAGCCGTTCTGCAGCTCCGTCTTGACAAGGCGCAGACCCGCTTGCTGAAAGAGGGCGCGGAACTTGTCATCCACCCTGTTTTGCGTTTGCCATGCGTCAGTGTCCTGTGTATGTATGTGTATGTACATGTATTATGCAGGTGTCTTGCATGCGCCGCAGACCATCCAGTTACGTGGGCCATTGAGAGTAAACTGATGACCGCTACTGAGGCAAAGTTTCCAACAACATGACGGGTTGTGGTGGGAGAGCTTGGCGACAATAGACCAGGGTAGGAAGTCGGGGAGGAAGATGATAGGTTTGAAGGTGAACTCACCTCGTCACACTGCTGTCAACATCGTCGAATAGATCGACACCGCTAGTGCTCAAGTTTTCCTTGACGACGATGAGACCATCATTGGGGGCAACAACGGCCTTACAACGGCGCATGTAGACTACAAGCTGGTCGTCGGTGAGGTGGCCGAGACACCACTGGTTCCAAATGAGGTCGTAGGCGGTGCCATCAAGTGGCTTCCACTCCTCGAGACCAATGTTGAAGACGGATCCCACGCCAGACTTTTCTTGTAGAGCGGCGGTGAACTTCGCAATGGGTTCGACGATGTCAACTTGTTCAGCTACATCGAGAAGGAAACCCTCTGTGATGCGGCCGATGCTGGGGGTTGGGGGTTAGCAAGGGTCTGCATGACACGGAGACTTGAACCGGGGAGACAGGGATGTTGCAGCAAGTATCCGTACACCACGGTGAGAGGTTCCGACATGAGATGCAAAAAGTAAGACAAGGGTTGAAGAAACGGGTCAGGAGAGGCAAATCATTAGCTCGGCCCGCTCGTGCAGTGTTGCGGTTGCGGTGGGTAAGGGTAGGTAGAGAGTGAAAGTGAGACAGAGTATGGAGTAAATTGAGCATGAGTAACTGCAGAAAGAGGCAAAGAAAGAAAGAAAGAAAAAAAAAAGGTTGGGAGGCGGTGAGTTGAGATAGCGGTGAGGGACGCCAGGGGGCGTGTACGGATATGAAGTTTGCGAGGTCGACTTTTGAAAATCAAACGCAAGCCATGTCCAATGTACGGGTACACCGGACGGAAGAGAAGAAAGTCGCAAGAAAAACTCACCCGGCCCCGCCTTCCAGAGCGCGGCTCACCGTCCGCAGACCGCTCTTCGAGCCAATGCCCAGTTTGGCGAGAAAGTTGCGCGAGCCCTGCAGGTCGACCTTGCTGATGTAGGGGAAACCGCCCAGCATACCGTTCACGTCGGCATCGATGCCCTGCCAGTAAGAACGGCCATCGGCGGCGCTGATCTTGGCGTCTGGCGGCGGTGTGGCTGTATGTTCTGCTGTTCCTGTTCCTGCTGGTGCTGAAGCTGCGGCAGCTTCTTCGTCACCGGGCATTGTGATGCAACGCGGGCAGCGACACGCAACCTCACTTGCTCGTCTTCAGCAGGTGTGTGTATGTGTGTTTGATGATGTGTGTGGCTCGTTGGCAGACAGCGTGGTAGTGAAGAAACGATCGGAGGTTGCTTGGCTGTGTCACATTGTTGAAGAATATGTGCACTGCATCACAGCAACAATGGTTGACGTGGATGCGAAGATGGAGATGACTCGGGTTTGTGCATCTTTACTGGATTAGAAAGAGTGACGTGCGTCTAGATGCATATAGACAGTTAATAGTACGCTAAAGCACAAGTATTGTTTAAACACACTTGAGAAAGCTCCTACCATGTGAGATAAGATAAGAGAACACCGATAAGCCGATTAGGTAGATTGGGACAGACATGGAAGTCTGGGCAGGCAGATAAGGAACCTAGAAAGTCGTCATCAATCACGCGAAAAGAAGCTCTCCAATCTAAGGTTAACCTCCCAACTCTATCATGACGGACTGCACCGGGCCCTTCGTTGCCCACTGCGCGCAATTAAGTTGCCATGAGAGTGCTTGCCATAATTTCTGCACTAGAAGAGTTTCTTTTGCCTTTTGGTTCTTATATCCATCTGAACCTCCAGCCAACTTAAGTTAATCTCAGCTCCTGCAGCTGTCAGCCTCTCCCGGAACCCTACGGAACACCAGCGCGGAGCATAATCTCACTTCGATATCACGATGTGCCAAAATGACGACCTCGTCTGATGGCCCGTCGATTGCCAGGTCAGCCAGTGCTGTCTGGAAGACTCACTTCCCTTTCATATTCAGTCTGCATTGTGGCACCGCCTGCGCCCGAACACACACCTCTATGTGAACGACACTTTGCAGGATCGTTCGGCCGTTATGCGCATCAATTTCCAGGCAGCGGGACGTTGGAGGATTCGAAGGGACGATTTCGACTACATATTCCAGACGGTCTCTGTCTTCTCAACTCCTGGAACCAGTCAGGTGACTGTGCTTTTCCATTCGGAAATAATTGCGACGAAGCGGGAACTGTTTTGCCTATTAGCCGGCCACCGACAGCAAAAGTCGCCGTACTCAGCCACACAAGTCCATGCCGTCCTCGTTCTCAATTGCCTCATGGGCTTTGTCAAACTGACTGGCTTCATCAACGGACGAGGTGGTTTTCCTGAAATGGACTCTCGAATGAAAATAGTTTGTCGTCCCGGTGGGATCGATGGGATTTCCTGTTGGGATTCGGCTGCGACGATGCTCACCTCGTCTCCCAGAGTCCCCACGACTCCGGCAAAACTTGTCTCTGAAGTGAGCGGCTCATGTCTAAAACTTCCAAAATCGGAACCCGAGGGACCGCAGTGTGGCCTGTGTCTCGAGTTGCAAACGATTATTTCCAAATACCTACCAACTGATCTGCGATGGAACCAGGAATCCGGGGATGCCAAGAGTTGTAACCAATATGCAACCGATATCAGGCGCGAGAAAGATTATGGAACAAAGGATCTGCAGATTCCTTGGAGGACATCGTTTCCTCAACCTCCAAGGCCTCACCCTGGACGCCTCGGCCATGGCCGGTGCCTTTGTCGACCTCTCTTGACCTGTCGACATTGACATCATGTGATACTCCAAGAAAACACAGCCCAGTCGAGGTTGTGCGTGGTGCGGTCCAGGCTTTTTTGAGGCAAGGGGCCTTTCTGGGCTGAACGCAAAGCCCAGGCACGCCAGGTTTCTCCTACACACTACCACGCTTCTGATACTAGCCCGGGGCCCGAACGTCCAAGATTGGATTCCCTTTTCTTCCCCGCGGGGGCGGAACCTGCGGATCGCGTGAGGCGACGTTCGATTGCCTGTCTAGATCACTGGTTCGGTATTTCGGCAGCCTTGTGGCTGCATCTACTAGTTGAAGCTGTACGGCTCTTCGGCTTTTAAGCGCCGTGTCAAAAAGCTTGACTGACAACGGCCACCGACGACGGCATACTGCACCCGCGCCGCGTAAGTCTATTCCCTCGCATCACGGGTTTCCTTGAATTTTTCCTCGGTGAACACGATATCCGGAGCTGAACCAAAGTTCAAGGACAAGGGGCTGTCAGATTTACAGTTCTATGCTTCTTTCTTATTCCGTCACCAGGCCCTAGTCATTTGTCAATTGCGCATATCAGCAGTTCTCGAGAACGTCAAGAAATGCGCGCAATCCCCCCCTGGGACGTTTAATCCGCCAGCCTATCGAATCTTGTCGTTTTCGGATTGAGTCGTGGGCAACCATGCAACGAATGGTGTCGAGAAGACGACGAGCAGGGTGGGACGAAGCGAAGCGGTTTGAGGCGGTTTGACCTTGCTGTGTTCTGCAGCGACGGCCCAACCACAGCATCTTTCAACCACCAAAAGGGGATCAGGGGGATTGAACAAAGTTTGCAGCCTTCAAACATGAAAAAACGCGAAGAGAGGATGAGAAGAGGGGCACGAGCCAGGCAGATCACCCGTGGTCGTGGTTAATCGTGTGGATGTCTCTCCGGATCCCCAATGCTTATTCCTGAGACTGGCCAGGGGCGACCTTTGAGTTCCGAATCAAGCATGAATAACCTTACAAAGTCTGTGGGTGGCCCTGGTTCGCGCTGCATGATACGAAAAGGGTGTGGGACTGAAGACTTCGGACGAGGGAACAGAGTTTCGGTTGCCTCGAGCACCTTACCCTTTCTGAAGGTCTGGATGTAAAGGACTTGGGACGACGATGGACCGAGTCCCGAAACGACTCTCTGCGGTTGGCCTGACTCAACGGCTGTTGCTATTCTCATTACGATGCAGATGAGGATATCGACAAATCGTCTCTTGATCCATGAGTGGTGGCTCAGCGCCCAGCACATTGACATCTGTCCTGCTAGAGTGGTTTCAGGCACCCTCGGTCACAATGTCTCGACATGTTCCGCCTCACGCCACTCACAGTCGTATTGGGGCCACCTGATTTGGGACGAAGGACGAGTGAGTACATAAAGATCTGACCAGTTCCGCGTCGTTTGAATTTTTTTTTGATTTGGTTCGACGGCAGGCCTCACAGTATCAAATTTAATACAGACATTCCCTTGGAAACAGTTGCTTCGGTTCAACATTCATCACAGAATCATCTAATATTTCATCAACTTCGGTTCACTTCAGTCCATCAAAATGAAGTTCCTTACATTCGGATTCCTTCTCGCCTCGACGATCGTTAGCGTCAGCAGTGCTCCCACAGATATCGATAGCAGGGCTGTCAGGTAGGTCCAGGAGCATCACTCGTGTTGTATCGAGAAAGCCGACTAATAACACTTTCAGTTATCAAAACAACTATGACCAACACTTGGAGGACCGCGAAGAGCGCAAGGAGGCTCGCGACATCTCCATCCCCTCGTTCGCCGGCGTCGAGACCACCAGCGGTGTGGTCGCCGACATCGAGGTTGAGGAGAACGCCGTCCCTCTGAGGGCCCGCCAGCTTCTCAAGAAGAAAAAGGGCAAGAAGGGCAAGAAGGCTAAGAAGGCCAAGAAGGCGAAGAAGGCCGCGAAGAAGGCAAAGGCTGCTGCCCCCGCGAAGGCCAAGGGCAAGGCCGCGACCCCCGCCGCCGGTGCTGCGAAGAAGAAGGCCGCTACTCCTGCTGCTCCCGCCGCCGGTGGTGCTGCTGCCAAGGGCAAAGGCGCTGCTGCTCCTGCTGCTCCCGCCGGTGGTGCTGCTGCTAAGGGCAAGGGCAACGCTCCCCCCGCGGCTGCTCCTCCTGCTGCTGCTCCCAAGGCTCCCGCAGCCGCACCTCCCGCCGCTGCCCCCAAGCCTCCTGCTGCCGCGCCCGCCGCCAACCCTCCGGCCGCTGCTCCCAACGGCGCCGCGAAGCCCATCACTCCCGCTCAGCCGGCTGCCGTTGCACCTGCCCCTGTCGCTCCTGCGATCCCCGCGGGCAAGAACAACGGCAACTGAGTTACGTCTCAGCAGCTGGTTGTGGAGGTTGGAGGTTAATGGATAGAGAAAATCAGCACTGGTGCTGGTTGCTTGATTCGGTTCACGAGGTTTACGACAATGCGCAGTTATGGCGATTTCACAGGGCCAAATAGATGTGGTGACAAAAGAGTTTAGCCGCATAGGACGTGGGCAAATCCCCTTCCCTTTGGGACCCTTCCTCCATCTCAGTGGTGGTCGAGTCCGTGGGCTTTCGTCCCTGACGGCCTCAAGAAGGCAGCCTAGGAGCTGTCATTGAGACGTCTGGATGAGTTAGGGGTTTGAGACCGGAGTGCGGAAGTACATACATAGCCACAACGAGCAATCCAAGCGTCAGACGTTTATTCCCATCTTCGTGTTTGTCTCTGTCTCTTAGTCGCAGTGAGTTGCGAGTGTTCGCCGCCCCCTACACAGTGATCTCGGATATGTCGATGCGTATACATTTGTGAGACGAGATAACTTGGCGCTATGATGTCCGCGGCCTCCTCTTCACCAAGGAATCCCTTTTCTCGTTTCATGAATTGGACCCATGGAAACATGTTTCACTCTGGTCCCTGCCAATCACCACACCAACTTCTTCAAACCCACAGACATGCAGGTCATGTTATACCCATGTGCACGCTGTGGCCGTCTCAACTTCTCTCCTGCTTGCCCCCCCCTCTTCCCCCCTCCCCCCTTCGGTTCGTTACATCTTTACTTACCAGTGTCACCATCCAATGCCAAGTTTACGAGCGACGGGACCCGATCTCTCCGGCGACCTGATCAACAGATTGAATGCAACCCTCTCTCATGAGATTTTCCGAGTGGCTGAACCGAGATGTGTTAATGTAGCTCTGCACGATTCTTTACCCTCCTTTGGCAGCTACCTCGCCATCTGTGTAGAATTAGTCGAATATCTTAGCCAACACTCCCGACTCAAGTCCGAGAGCTCCGGCCGCTCCATCCGGTCGCACCGGACATCGACGACCAATAAAGATCTTACTCCCACGATTCGGGCTTTACGTCAAATGAAGCTTTCCCTGTCTGAGTCCACAGCCCCTCGAGGCAAGTCCACTTTTTCCATCCTTTGTTGCGCTTTTCTCTCTTTCGTTCTTTTTTTCCCCCTATCCCCACCAAATTAGCTATTTGCGTCCCCATTTTGCCGCACGCACATTGAAGAAAATTTCAACGACCTAATCCACCATAAAGCCCACAACAACCCTCGCATGAAAGGAATAAGACCAGATTCTGCTTCTGACTTTCCCATCAACGAGTATCCATCTCTTCGACTCCATCGAGTCGTTAAATGGCCGGTTGGCCCAATGGCAAGGCGTCTGACTACGATTCTGTAACAAGGACGTGTAATCAGGAGATTCTGGGTTCGACCCCCAGGCTGGTCAAATCTTTTGCCTCTGGGCGTATTCTACACATCAGCAGTCTAGTTGGTGATTGTTCCTTTTGTTTCCCTTCCATTTTGGCCGAATATGCCGAGTGTGTCATTTCTTGCACACTCGAACGCCACCTACTTAGTCAGATGAGCGGCAACTGAGCTCCGGTTGAGTGGCCGTGTAACATGAAACAAGTCCCGAGTCTGTCGTAGGCAAGCAGAAACCCAGTCGCACTTACTGGCAACCTGTCTCTCCGTCTAGGGATTCGTTGACACTGGAAAGGTGATCAATTTGATGATTGCAATCATTCGCAACGAACCGTAGGACGTTGACGAAAAACTCTCTGCCCACGAATGCAAAGATTTAGGGATAAGCTTAAACTGGGTGACAGAACTCAAGCGTGACGCGAACGAGAAGTTTGTTGTGGCGATGCTTTTAGCTACTGAGGGTCCTCGTCCCCTGTAGAAGCTCAGGCTTTTGCTCTGCAGTTTGTCAATCTGAGCTTGTTCAGAGAGGAAGACGTCATGATCATGAGTCGTCACCGGATCACGCGATAGAGTCGTTTTGAGTTTGTGCTTTTTGAGTTTGTTGTCGTCATCAGTAGGGACTTGGCTTCGTCGAGGATTGCTCAGGAGGCGAGAGAGTCTCTCAGAATCGCGGTCAACGATGCATTCTCAAAAAAATATGGTCTGCTTTCAACTCCATCCCTCCAATCGTATCATACACACCTCTTGCCGTAAGGCATCGCCGCTCTCCTAAAGATTCCATAAACCTTTGGCTCTTGGCCATGTCGGAAGACTTCTCTCGCTTCTCCCCTCTATCAGGGATCCCTCGACGACTTGCAAAAGCTTATTCGCAACGGGCGTTGTGGCAAATTCTCCCTACCCAATTACAGAGTCACACTTGGAATACAATCTGGCTCATGTGTCTGTTTGTTCATTAATCATGACTTGCGTTCGAAGCCTTGTAGAACAGACGAGCCGTCATCGAATAGCCTTTCCATTAGCCCAACTGTCAAGTTTCTCGAGGTTAGGTTTTCTCTACTTCTTCTGCACACTGTCAGTCAATATGTCTTTTAGGATTAGTTGAGCACGTATTGTCTTGAGATCACAAACCCCGAAGGACCATGGCCCCCTTCTATGCAATTGAGCCAGCCCTTTGACTCATTATTCGACATTACATATTGATGCCTCTCCTTTGCATCATTTGTTAAACTCAAGATATCAGAAGAGATTAGCCAGGTAGAGAAAAATCGACTAATCAATCGATCCCATCCATATCAATCAACTCTAGGCTTCATTTACACACCAACGATTAAGCAAACGCACTGTATGTAATAAGGCGTGATGCACCAAGACATACTATTGGATCGCCCCACTGGGTTCCGACTACCTTAGGCTTGGAAATACATGTGTAGTCGGCATGTATGCAATCGGTGGCACATACATTAAGAAGAAAATAATCCGTCAGGTGTTGATGGATTCATTGTTAAGCTGGTGGGTCAAATGCTTCGGAGCAAAAAGGTTGCTCCTGGTGAGGATCGAACTCACGACCTCCGCATGTCTCACATTGATGATGTAATTATAAGAACGGCGCCTTCACCACTTGGCTACAGGGGCTTTCTTAACTTCCGACAAAATTTGGGTTATGTACTCTTACTCAACCCCCGAAGCTCGGTCCGGCACCACGCGACGGTGCGGCGCAGCAACTGCCCATACATCCACATACACAAAGCACAACCCGCAAAAGCATCCAATGCAACTCCGATTTTCATCACAAAGAGCGCTGTCCTCGAATTCGTCGATATGCTCTGTTCCAACGCGGCGATGTGCACTGTTAGTGCAGTACATTGCTGCAGTGCACCACATCTATCAGAGACTTTGATTGGGTGATGTGGTCTTTTGGTGGGGTCCGGATGACAGGTTGCTGGTGAGGGGGAGAACAGATCGGAGATTGGGAGTCAGATACCTTTAAAGTGCCCTGCAGTCGTTCCGCCCTCTTCTCAATGGGACACAAAATATGTCCGCGGCGCCAGGCTCAAATGCTCCAGCAAGTGCAAGACGAGTTGAGCGCGAGACGACCGGCAAAATTCGAAGCGGATGCATGTATTGAGATGGATATTTACTCTGAGCCTCTCCCTCAATTATTTGGCTTTCTTCTGAGAACATGTTCCATTGCACCTCTGCATTCTGACTGGCATACATATAGAAAGGATCAAACAAGGCGAAAGGCAGCTGTGAGGCACCTTGGTCCTTCAATACTGCTACCGTCGCCGCGAGCGCCGTCCCGGCAAGTGGGGCGCCCGGAGTCCGGAGGACGCTAAGTATTACCGGAGGCGAGCGATCCCGATGACTCTGGCCGGGACATCAGCACGTACCCGCTGGAGAGTCTAAGGGTAGATAACTCAGCGCCGTAATCTTTCTCCCGTCTTCCTATTTGGATGCATCGTCATATAGCTGATTTTCTCAACCTTTGAACGCCTGCGACTGCGAGCAAATTTCCCCGTTCACCTAGTACCTCATCCTCGTCAGCAAGCTTCTTCTATGAGACCCATCCTTCTTCCTATCCTCCGCTCTGTGCCCGCCTAGAACAGATACTTTCAAACACCCTCTTTTATTCTCCTAGACCTGCTTCTGATTAGCAGCTGACTCTATGATCTTGATGATTAGGCCTAAATCATCGCCAGCAGTTCGGACATAGATTGGACTAAATAAGAACGACTTCTGAGAGATCTCAGGCACAAGGCGACAGAGTAAAGACAAATTGTGGAACGGAATCTTTCAATCGTATCAGCAGATAACTAGGAAAATTCTGAGAAATAATAAATCCAGAATTCCATCAAGCCAGACATCAGCCAGACAAAACCAGGAAACATGGGAACCCAGCAACAGGAATGCTTACATACATCGAGATGCGTGAGTTGAGCCTTTATACGTTCAAACACGACACCGCATATGATTGTGCGATTGAATTCATCAGAGGTCGCCTGTGAATATAATCTAGGTCTTTCTACCTTACCGTACATGCCGCTAGAGATATCCCACCTTGAATCCAGTCTTCATCCGCTTACTCCGAATCAGACGAAAGCAGACGAGGAAATGGTCGATACCACAAAATTTAAGTCGTTTTTGGACCCCAAATTGCAGAGAAAGATTGAATTTTGAACGTACCGTCTCTGGGAATCGCCCACTGGACCTTTCGAACATATCAACTGCAGCTTTATATAGGTACACAGGGCAATACAACATGAAGCAAGAAAAAAGCAAGAAAAAAGCAAAGGCTACCAAGATCGAGGGGCAAAAGGGGGCAGGCTGAGATGAAGAAAATTAAAGCCAAAGTGCCTACTGGAAGCATAAGCCAGTCTAGTAAAATTGCCGATTGCCTTGTTCGAAATCACTTTCACCTCGTCTCCCCCAACGTCACACTCCAGCCTCACACGCTTCGTCCTCACTACTTCACATCTCGTACCCACCTTTTCACGTTTATCAACAGCCTCACTTCATACCTCAACACGTGACTTGGGATCATTAAGCCTAATCGTGTATATTCCGACTCACCTCTTCACAATAGCTGTTGACCATGATTTGTTCTTATAGAAATTCAACCTCTGGCTGTGTTCACCAGCCCTAACCTACCCATCGCTCCTTCCTCAGAAGAGATTGACAGACTCACGGCAGGTTCGACCTTTCCCCCCCACTGTCACCCGAGCAACCTCTCTTCTTCCTCTTGACAACTTTCCCCAGAGCGGTCGATGATCTTTTCCACACGCTTACCTCTCTCTCACCTCGCCATTCACCAGGCAATATCCTCAAAAGAAGCCATTGGCTTCACGTCTTGGCCTCTGAATCAGGTATATATACTCACTCATGCAAGTCAGTGAAGAGCCGTACATCTAATTCAGCACCAGGCTTACAATAGAATCTCATTGTTCATGACCTAGCTTCAGCAATCTTCTTTGACAGTCTTTGCTCATTTTCACTGAGCAGACTCGCCTACCCTTCGCAAGCACAATACCAGCAGCAGACAAAGCAGTCACAATGGATCACTTCGCCGAAGAGGAGAAGTTTGTTGATATCATCGACTACAAGAAGATGATAGTCAATCGCATTCCCGCGACCGTCTCGGACACTTACCGCAGCACACTCATCAAGACTATCGATTATTTCATCGACACTCCCGACCCTTCCAACTGCACTCTCTTTTGGAAGGTCAATGCGGAATATGTCTCCAATGTTGAGCCTCCCTCGCACTTCGTCATTGCACTCTGTCTCGCTTCGCCCTCGCTTGCTCTCGAGGGTCAAGCTCTTGAGTTCCAGAAGGACTTCTACGCCAAAAACCCCGATGTGGCTCACCACTTGAATGATTGGACCGTCCAAGGCCTCATCAATCACCACAACAAGAAGATCCTCTCTGGAGACATCACTGGCGATTATGTCCACAACATTGACGGCACCCCTTGGAACCCCGAGGCTATTGTCGTCAGCCACCCTAACCACAAGCGTCCAGCCTCTGCCGTCGAGGATATGGTGCCTGGTCCATCGTCCAAGAGAAGACACTTGGCTCAGGAGGCGACCACGTCGCTCCCCTTCTTTGAGAACAAGGACACTCCCCGTCTCAACTTCCTCGCCCAGGCACAAGAGGTCCCCAAGGACTTGCGTCCCATCCTCCCTCCCATGCCCGAAGCCCCCAGAAGCCCGTCCATCGGTGATCTTTTGGAACTTCCCCTTCCGGATCGCCCTATCTCGCCCAATATCTTCCTCAACCCTATCCCGGGTATGAAGGGGGATGAGGAGCGCCTCGACAACGGCTCTCTCTTCAATAATCCTGCCAGAGTCACTGACATGCCCATGCCAGGCATGAGTGAGGACAACGAGCACCTTGGCAACGTCTCTCTCTATGGCAACCCAGCCAACTTCCCTATTGTGAACTATGGCAACCCGTTCAGTCCTACTCGCGAGCCTTCCACCTTCCTCGCCAACGACGACTATGGCTACGGAGACTATGGCATGGCCTCAGCTGGCTACAACCCCGGCGGCCCTGCTGGCTTCTGCAACGACCAGGAGGCTTCCTTGCCTGTCGGCTTATCTGATGGCCCCTCTGACAACGACAACAATCCTGTCGCCTATGGCGCTCCTGAGGCTCCCATGACCATCTACAGTACTCCCTCCGCCGCCAACCTGCCGACCGATGCGCCCATCCCCGCGCCCCTGGCTGACATTCAGGAATCCACTATTCATGAGAACGGTGATCAGGCCTCTGCTGTTCAGGATTCCGCCGCTCAAGCTTCCACAGCTCAAGCCCCTCCCATCAACCCCTGGATCGCAGCCGAGCAAGCCTCCGCCTCGCGCATCGCCCGCCTCACCACCCTCATCGCCCAGAAGCAAGCCGAGGCCCAGGACAAGATGAAGCACGCCGACGCCCTCCGCACCGAGCACGCCGGCCTGGTCAGTCCCTTGCCCCTCATCACCGACGCGCCCCGCGGCGCCTACGTCACCTCCGCCGAAGGCGACGCCCTCCGCAAGTTCGTCATGGAGGCCCACGACTTTGAGGCCCGCGCCCAAAAGTTCTATAGCGAGGCCATTTCGGCCATGTTTGAGGCTTCCCGTCTCGAGAAGGAGCGCTACGAGGAGAGCGTCAACGCCGGCAACAAGCGTGTTGAGCGCATGCAGACGCTTGTCTACAAGATGGCTGGCTTCGCTAGAGATGCGCAGGGCCTGGCGCTTGGTGCCCGTCCCGGCGAGGCACCTCAACTTCCGGGTGGAGTCAGGGACGTTGGCGATATCGTCAGTCGGATGGCGCAGCTGAAGCAGGCCTCGGAGTATCTCGTTCAGCAGATTCATCTCGTCGAGAAGGATTTCCGGCAGTACCAGGAGTACCGCCAGTTCATGCGACAGATGCAGTAATCGTACATGCTTCCAGGGTATCGGGTTCTGGGGGTTTGCTGTACCCGTTGAACCGGGACATATTGGTGGCCACTTCTTTCTTCTTTGCTGACCGACCGCATTTCTCATACTAAGTGCATCCACGATGAACGACAATGAGAGATGAAGAAGGTTTTGGCTTTCAGGAGTTAACGGAGGGTTTTGGGTGATGGAACCCTTGAGATGCCCCCTATGCTTTGGCTTCTTTGCTCTGGCTTGTTTGTAACCAAGATACCCATCAGGAAATGCCCAAGAATCTCGGAGGAATGAGCAAGGATGCAAATCCATGTGAACAATGGCTTTGAGTTTGAGCTCACGAGAACAAGGACATCGAGATACACATTGAGAACAATAAAACCATGAATCAAACTGAAGAACCCCCAAAGTGAATGAAGGTGGCCACCCAGAACAATCAGGATCACTAATTAAGATGAGATGACTCTCTAAGTGACGGTAGAAGTCATAATAACAAGAGTTGGTCAAAGCAATGGGAGACTTCAGGTGATGGTCAATTGCCATTCTGTATCATGGTATAATCAATGATGGTAGGTAGTAAGTACCTCAGGGTGAGTAGTATCGATCGCTCTATCAATGTCGATGGTGTAAGCTCCCAGTAATCCTCAACGCCTCTTTGGTGAAAAAAATCCAAATAAATGAGAGACCATGTTTAAAAAACAAAAGTCAAACCAGAAACGAGTAATTCCAACTTTTAAATCTCCCCCCTCCTCTCAGTAAACGCTTCGCTCCCCATTGTATTATGCATTACACACGTTGTTTAAGCACAACTGCTACTCCAACTCGTCTGGCAACCCACAGCGGCATAACAAGCCGGATTCGTGACAAACAGGAGCTTACTGCTAGCGCAGACGTTGAGCACCGTACAGCAGAAACCGTCACCGCATTTGGCATTGGCAGCAGAACCGCAGAGCGCGCCGGCGGTGGTGACCGTCTTGACAGTGGAGGCTGCCGCGGATGTGGCCGCGGGTGTTGCGGCGGTAGTACCGGACCCGGAAGAAGTATCTGTGAAAATTTAACCTAATTAGCCAAAAACAAGATCCGTATTAGCAAGGTCATATAAGCCAAAGTTGTAATTTACTCACCACAGGTACCGTATCCAGACTGGCAACCCGTGCCGCAGAAAGCAGACGTGCTACCGCAGTATCCGTACGCCGAGCAGCAATTGCCAAACGTTGAGCCCGCGCATGTCGACCCGCCGTTCGTGGAGCCGCAGTTGCCGTTGAGCGAGACGGCGACGTTGGCGCCCGTGCCGGAGCACTTGCCGAAGCCGGACTGGCAGCCCGTGTCGCAGTGAGCGGTGGTGTTACCGCAGTAGTTGTAGGGGGAGCAGCAGTCGCCAAAGTTGGAGCCGAGGCAGTTGTAGCCGTTCGTGCCGGCGCACTCGCCGTTCTTGGAGATGTTTGTGTTTGTCGCGGCGGCGGCGTTGGCGGTCGTGCTGCCGCTTGCGACAACGGAGGAGGCGGGGGTCGCTGCGGAGGAGGAGCCTGCGGCGGTCGTGCCGTTGCAGGAGCCGTAGCCTGGTTGGCAGCCTGTGCCGCAGTGAGCATCGGTGGTACCGCAGTAGTTGTAGACGGAGCAGCATGTGCCGAAGGTGCTTCCCGTGCAGGACTTGCCGGCCGCGGCACCGCATGAGCCGTCGGTGGAGATGAGCGAGGTGCTGGGGAGGACGGCGGAGGCGGAGGACGTGCCGCTAGCGGAGGCTGAGCCGGAGCTGCTGGCCGCACCGGAAGAGTTGGCGCCGCCCGAAGAGGAGCTGCCGGAAGCGGACGACGTGCTGTTGCAGGTACCGAAGGCGGACTGGCAGCCCGTCCCGCAGTGGGCAGCGGTGCTGCCGCAGTAGTTGTAGACGGAGCAGCAGTTACCGAAGGTCGAGCCGAAGCACTGCTTTCCGCTGGCGGCGCCGCAGTCGCCGCCGGTGGAAACGGGAAGCGTCGAGGTGGACGAGGCGGCGGAGCTGGAGGCGGACGCTGTGCCGGTGCCTGAGGAAGAACCTGAGGACGAGCGAGTGTTAGACGACGATGATGATCCGCTGCGAGTGGACGAGCTGGAGGTGCCGGTACGAGATGAACTGCTGCTAGTACCCGTGCGAGAAGAGCTGCCGCTGCTGCTGGTGCCGCTGCGGGTGGACGAGGAAGAAGAGGTCCTACCTGATGAGGTGCCACTGCTCGAAGAAGAAGTAGTGTTGGATGCTGAGCTTCCGCAGGTGCCGTACCTGGACTGGCAGCTCGTGCCGCAGTAGACGGAGGTGGAACCGCACCATCCGGCGCCGGAGCAGCAGTTACCGTAGGCGGAGCCCTGGCAGGTGAAGGCGACGGTGGAGCCGCACTGGCCGTTGGTGGAGACGGCTGTCGAAGTGGAGGTCGCGGACGAGGTGCGGGTGGACGAAGATGTCTTGGTCGAGCTGGACGAGCTGGAGGTGCTGGAGCAGACCTTTGAGCTGACCGGGGTGATCTTGAAGTTGTAGGCCGGGACGGCGCCGCGGTACCAGTTCTCTGGGGGGTCGCCGAGGCAGGTACCGACGGTGACGGCGTTCCAACCGTTGGCGACGACGGAGTCGAGGATGTGGTTCGTCAGGGTCGTGGCGATGTACTGGTGGATGTCGTGCTCGATGTGCAGGTAGCTGCCGTTGCAAGGCGTGCGGGCCAGCATGGCCTGGTCCCAGAGGTTCACGCTGAATTGAATCTGGTCGGCGGGGGTGTGGAGGTAACCCTGGGTGTCGAGATCGAAGTAGGTGATGTGGTAGCCCAGGTCGGCCATCTGTCCCTGGCACTCGGCTCCGCAGATGGAGTAAGGCGGGCGCATGTAGGTAGGGAAGAAGCCGAGGATGTCCATGAAGGCGATCTCATTGTAGACCATCTGGTTCTTGCGCTGGGCAAGCGTCATCTGATCCAGGTTCTCGTGGGACCATGTGTGGCTAGCAACCTGATGACCATCTGCAATCATTCGCTGAAAGAGGTCAGAATAGGTAAATCATGAAAAAATTAAGCTGAGAGGCTTACTGTGATGACATCGCGGTAGTTGACATTGATCATGCCCTTACCAATATTGTTACCCGTGATGAACCAAGTAGCGACGGCACCATGAGCCTTGAAGGCATCCAACATGGCAGCGGTGTAGATGTAAGGGCCATCATCATATGTGATGGCGACATCACCCTGGTTGACGCATGCGTAGATGCCTACGCCACCATAGGGAACATCACCGTTCTTTGGCCTTGCGTAGTTTGAAGTATCCGGACCATTAGGCTTCTCGTTGCCGTCACATGCAGGACCATAGTTGATCTGGCAATCCGGGGACGCGCAGTACTCCTCAGACTGACCACACCATCTAGTTGCGTTGTTAGTCAAGAACCGAAAGTGAGCCAGTTGCAACATACCCAGATGCGGAACAGCAGTATCCATCCGCACACCTGCCATATGTTCCTCCACACTGCGAGTTGTCTCCCAACGGAATTGATGACGTCTGGCGAGGGCTGAGCTTCACGCGGTCCGCGCGTGGCTTGTTGGCTACCGTCGGCGGGTTCCAGGGCTCAAAAGCATTCCGTCTCTGTCTCAACTCGTCTACATCGCGAAGACGAGGCAATACCATGTTGGGGTGAGGAACTTCATCCTCATCGTGAGCATGAGCTGCTTGTAGCCCTGCGAGGGTAGCTAGTACAACAGGAGTCCAACGCATGATGACTCAAGTTGTTACTGGAAAAATGGAAAAGAAAGATATTACTAAGAGACCCGGTGATTAGGTTGATGTAAGTCGTAAGAGTCGACGGCTCTTCAAAAGATTGTCTTCAAGGAAAACAAACAAACTCGAAGAAAACAACCTAAGAGATAAATGAGTGCTCTTAGGCTTTCTTTATTAGGATACTGAAGCGCCTTGATAGAGGGATACCGAGAAAGAATAAACATCATGAGGAACCCGTGCGGTACCCAGTGTTATATACAGGGGAGACGAAAGACCGGGGGGAGGCGTTCATGTTCGATGTCGCAGTAGAAAACGGCAGCAGTGACATTCTCCATGAGAGACTTCTCGCATAGCCCAGATTTGGCGATGGCCGCAAAAAGACACACACCAACACCACTTACACGCCCGCGCCCCACACCCCTCCCATCCCCAATCCCCATCCGACGGGGAGGACCGAGCAATACCACAATGGAAATTGGAGGATCGCGAGGGCTAGCTTGGGAGCAGGTCTACCGGGTACGGGAAAGTTAGCGTGGCGTCGAAAGGGACCCTCCCCTCCAAGCTCGCGCCGTCCGGGACGGGTAGCAAAGAGAACCACATCATGGATTCAATGGAATCGGTAAGAATGGGCAAAGAAAGAGAGATAGAGAACGGCAATGACGCGCGCTTGTTCCTCGATTCACTCCGCCCATCGTCCCACACATTTCTTCCTTGCCTAGCTATACAGAAAGGTCCATCTGGCGCCAAGATGGCACCAGTTCGGGGCCGATAAAAAAGATTTGATGGGCAAGATTGTTAGGGTGAGACCATGCCGAAGACAGCGAAGAAAACCGACAAGGAGGACAAACGGATAGAGGTCATGATCGAACCGACGTAAAGGTACGGATTAACGAGAGAGAGGCGAGATGGGCGGAAAGGTCGAAGGCGAGACCACAAGTCACAGTCAGCACACTCCACGAGAGCAACGCGGTCATGGCGGGGCTAGCAGACGGAACAAGCCACCGGTTGCGACTTTGACGGACCGTCGAGCAGATGTGGGACGCCGTAGCAACGCCAAGTGGCTTGACGGAGACGCACCGACGGGAATACCTATACCTCACTCTCTCGCTCCATCACCCATGGGGCTTCTACCTCGAGTTGTGTGATGGTCCGATGGATTATGGGACAGAATGCCACGCTGCGGGCAAACATCTTTGGATCACAGATCCGAGGACCACAGCCTAACCCAGATCTCGCCGGGCGAAGAAAGAAAGTCAGCCAGGACCGGTACGGATAAGAACAGAGACAAGCCCTGCCGCTCATGGGAAAGCCGGGGTAGCGCTTTTTTTTTTTTTGGCTTCAGAGAACCGATCTCGTGCGTGCGTGTGCGTGCTTGTCGTATATATGCGTGTGGACTTTGGCTGGTTTGTGTGAACGAAATCGAGAAAAAGTTAGATGTAAGACAAGCACCCGCTCCAATTCCACGCCCATTCCATCCCATGATTTCAGGGTCGAGAACGTCCACAGGCTGTGGGAAGAGGCATGGCTAGCAGGGGGCTCTAATTAGTTCGAAGACGGCCTCGGTGCCTGACAGTAGCGTCTTCGGACGAACTGGGCCAAGACAAGAAACTTTGGTTCTTCGCTCTCACAAGATCGGAGAGGAAAATAGAAATTTTGGACGGATGCGGACGGGGCAGGGCGGATTCCCGGCTGATCCCATCTTTCATTCCTTCCATAGCCTCCATGCTGAGCCTCTCCCTCACCCTCCACTCTCTTCTTTCTCTCCTAGCGTAAGGTAGTACTCATCTACTCTTTCGGTCTCTGCGAATAGTAGACAAGCCTATGCTCGTAAAACCCTTGGCTTCTCCGAGGAGAGAGAGAGAGAGGGTGAGGGTGAGAGCACTGCAACGTGGGGAAACCTAGACCCTTGGCATTGCTGCACCACCGCAGGTGAGCCCGTCCCCCCTGACACACGACCATCTTGACCATTTTCGTAACTTCTTGGCCAGGCCTTTGCCAGGTTTTGGTGGAGTTTTCTCCTTGTAATCTAGTATCTAGCCCATCTGGCCCCAAAGTGTGTCCCATTGTGTGGTTCAAGCTCCTTTCACTGACACTCTGACCTCGAGGCCATGTGCTCTTGGCATTGACAGCTTGCCCCCCCTAAACACATTAGCAGCTCGAAGAATGAGCGTGGTAGTACTTAAAGCAGAGCACGGAAGCATGGAAGCATAGAATACTAGAGTAGAGCACTACCTAGGTAGGTAAGCCATATACTTTAGGTCAGAACAGACGCATAGAGACGATCCGGCAGCTTGGTATCACAAGCAAAGCTTTGACAATCATGGACAATTGTAGATGAAGAAACTTTGAACATCATCTAAACTCGACGCCGCCGGACGGAAGCGAACAAAGCCTTGCAGATGCAGCATGCAGGAAGATCAAGTCAATCGTGCACATCCCCACCACAAGACATCGTACATCGTCACTGGACCAGATCGATCCGAACCCAAAAGTTTGCTTCCAAGTTAATCCCCAGAATCGGGAACCAGCGGTGCCAGCCGAGCCCAGGTGAACCACGGGCGTGGGACTGGGTAAGGTAGAATAGTCATCGGCTGGTGCGTTTGTGTAGCATATCACGGAGACACTGCTTCTCGGATCGTGTGATGGTCCACTCGCAAGCAGATTTGTTATGCTAATGAAATATCATTTGATTGCTGTCTTGTACCCAACAGCATTCCACACCAGCTTCATGATCTGCGCTGACTGACGTGCCGACATTCCGGCTGCGACTTTGTTGGATAAGGTTGGGCTGTTCATAACTCCAGTACGCCCCGACGCCACACCCCTCCCCCTCCGGAATTGGTATACCTATCAAGTCCATTATCGGACCATTCGTTGTTCTTACAGGTGACGTCGTTGGAAAAGGCAAGTAGGTCTTCTCCGCATGGCTGTTTGCGGTATTCTCGGTCATCGCCAAACGCCACAACCCTACGATACGGGCTGTCCTCCGTTCATCTGGCCATGGACTTTGCCTTCAACTCGCTCTTCGCCACAACAGCTCGAACGCCCTCTTCTCAGCATTGCTTGTTATCGTACCGAACTAGATGCTCAACGTCCTCAAACTATGAGGCTCGGCACGCCAAGAGCCGAGAGTTGATTGTCAGTTCAGGTTGCCGAGACCCGTTAGGAACCCGGACACGCTTTTGGTGGTGTACACCAGTCTTCTCATCGGTCGACTATTAGGCTTAGGCGTTCTGAGCCTTCTCGGCGGCCTTTGCTTGCGCTGCAGCAGCCATCGCCTTGGCCTTTGCGTCGGCATCATCGGCATTTGCTGAGCTGGACCCTGAGGCGCCACTGCCGCCAGCACCGTAGTCGAGTTTGAGCATGTCGTCTTCGCTGAGGAGCTCATCGATATCTGCCTTGGTGACTCCTGCGCCCTGCTCAGCTTTCTTGCGCTCTTCTTCGGCTTGTCTTTGCTTCTCTTCTTCGCCTTCCTTTTTCCGGCGCTCTTCCTCTTCTTCCTGCTTCTTGGCAGCTTCTTCGGCTTGCTTCTTGGCCTCTTCAGCGGCTTTTTCTTTCTCTTCGTCCGTTGGGCCGATGCTGCCTTCTTTGTTGTCGCCCTCGCAGCGCTCGCGCTCCAACTTCATATCCATGATCAAGCTGAGCTCAGGGCAGTAGTCGAAAATCTTTTTCCGTTGCGTGGGATTCTTCCACACCTTGTCGGAAATTCCCTGACCCCCATCCTTGACGTGATATCCCATGGGCTTCTCCATGTAGACGTCTTCCACAGCCAGAACACCCTTTCTGCCGTGGGCTACCTTTTCGCCCTGCATGACCCAGAGTCGCTTCCCGTACCATTCGTCCTCGGCTTCCGTGTCATTGTATCTCTCCTGAAATTGCAACACTCTTTTGATGGACGAGACTCGTCGAAGAGAGAGTCCGCCATTGCCGGAGAAGCGATCATCAGGGGTCCTGCGAGCGGGGGTTAGCAAGGGATGAGGGCCGCGAGGGAGAACTTTCGAGGGGGACCTACTTGGGTGCGCCAGCCCAACTCCAGTCGAGCCACTCGTTGAGACTGGTCGGTGAGTTGGAGCAGAGGATACTGTCGGATTCGAACTTGAGGATCCATTCCACACCGGGGAGGAATTCTTCGTAAAAGCGAATGTCGGTCAACAGGCGAAAGACGTGTTCTTTGGTGTCAATCTCCCACGGCTCAGGGAGGACCATCAAGTCGAGCTTCCCAATAACCTGCTGGTGCTTGATGCCGTAGCTTCGGGCGACGCTGACAACGCTCTTGTTGGAGCCGATGAATAGGAATCTCCAATCGGGAGGCACCACCGAGGTCATGTGCAATAGCTGGGGTACGAGATGCGGAATAGGGCGCGGCTCGATGATCAATGCTAACTTGGATGCATTGTAGTTGGATCTCGGGTCTTTGCTCAGGTCGGGTTTCCAGTCAACCTTGATCTTGGGCATCTTCTGACGAGCCTCATCCAATCTCGACTTGAACTCGGCCTTGATCATAGGCTTGTAGCTCGGCAAGAGATGAGCAAACCACCATCTGCAAACGTGGTCAGCATGTCATTCGCCAGCGAGTCTTCAGGTAAGTTTGTGACGGGAAAGACGAACGTAATGGCCAGCGACGCAACTAGCAAAAGTCGTGTCTTTGTGATGGCGAATACGCCGGAAGAACCGTTCGTGGCCCCCATGTCGCTGAAATGTGAACGTCCAGGAACGGCGCAGCAAGAGCAGGGCGCAAACGAGAGAATGGGACGGCGTCAGGGACGGTGTCGCAGTGATGGATTAGAATCGGTTGTAGAAAAGAATCGAGGCAATCGGAAGCTGGAAATTCGAGAATTCTCTGACTTGACTGGAAGTTGCTGGTTAGAGGCGCGTCATGTCGACCACGTGTTGAAACCGCCGAGACTGAATGCCAATATGGACTTGGTTTCGTGTGTTGCGGCCGTTGTGGACAGGCGGAACTCTTGGTAGTGATTCAGCTTTCCAAGGGCGCTGGCGAGGAATTCTCAGGGACTCGAGACTCGGCCGGTGCGGTTGGTCTTGGAGTTGAGGTGCAGTGCAGTAAGCAGCAGCAAGAAGAGACAAGTGTCTTCCGTGGTCCAAGGGAGAGAAGAGAGGCTGCGAGGGAAAAACGAAAAACGAAATACAAGGGGTTCGCGGGCCGCTCGATAGTCCAGAGATAGAGAGGACGGCGAAGTTTGTTAGATGACGAATCGCGTCTGCAGGCTTGCGGAACGGCGCTCACTGGTGGCAGTGGGTGGTGGTTCACTACTATGTACATAGAGCAAGAGTCGAATGTCACCGAAATCCCACTCTTTCTACTAGGTGACTAAGTGACTAGGTGCAGGGTCCTGGAATGGATGCCGGGAAAGAGGGGGGAAACCTGGCTTCAATCAACCGATCCCAATGTCGATAGACGGTCGACCGCCCGCTGGAAGCAGAGGCTGGAAGCAGAAGCTGGAGCTAAAAGTGAGAGAGTTAGAGAGACGCTTGGCGGAAGATGTGGGAGGAAGTGGGGGCCTTACCTTACGCAGTAGCCTGTAGGTATCCGTACGGGTAGACTGAGGTGATAGAATTCGACGAGAGGTCAAGCCTGAGGTTCAAGTTACCTTGCCGCAGTCTGCAAGGCAAGCCCACACTGGAACAGCCAGCACATGGGCGCAGGGAGACGACGGAAGGTACAAGTGACGGGCAGGTACTCGGATGTACCATCTTCTACACGTCGACCTCCACTTCCATTTCCCATTTCCTTCTTCTTTGGGTGGTGGTATGCAGCCAGTGGAGGCAGGGAAGGGCTCCTCCCGCTAGACCCACATTGCCTGGGTTCCTCCCTTCCATTTGCACTGGAAGTCTGAAGTCCCGAAGTCAACCACACGATCTGGGAGAGACTGCACAGCTCCTTCCTCCTTTCTTCTTCACTGGCAACTGCAAGCTGCCATTCGGTCTCGTCTTCCGGCCGAGATGCTCGTCGTCTCGAACACGACAAGGTTCAAAGTGCATTACCGCCATCAACCCAACATATACGCAGTAGGTATCAACCTTGACTGCATCCATCCTATCATTGGGCTCTTTCGCCATCGAGGAGAGCTTCATCTCGTGTTGCACCTGTTCGCCAATCCTACCACCTATCGCCCAAACTTCTGCCGTGCTGAGAACCATCATTACTCGACTACCTACACTGCATACCTAAACAACTAACCCCCATCTTCTGGCGCACGGCTCTCTGATAACTCCAGATGACGTACAAACGGCATGCCCGTCAGCGACAAGATCATTTCCGAGCACGCTGTCAGTCTTTGATTACTTGCAAAGAACGACCATGCTGTCACCCAGCCCAACGTACAATTTGATTACCAGATTGCGCAGGTTTATTATTTCCGCGATGTGGGGAAAAGGAACGCCGTGGTCAGCACTCGGGAGTGAGAGCAATATTCCTTCTTCTCGAGAGCACCAAGTCTTTTTTTTAATGAGTCGCCTCGTCCAAGACTCATTTGCGCCCGCCCCGCCCCTCGCGTTCCTGGCGTGCTACAACAAGAATGCGACCGCACAAGACAACTGTGTCAGGTGTAATATGAAAGTTGAACCTTGAAAACGAAGCCTATTTCATTCTCTTCGTTCTTGCTTGGACAAGGCTAGCCCCAAGTCCAAGTAAGCCCTGAGGATGCTCAGCAGGGACCATGGACCGAGCCCTGCATTGGGCTGTGCCGCTACAGACTTGAGAAAGCTTCTATGTTTGTCGGCAATAGGCAATCATACGGATACTGCTTACAGGCTGACAGGGCATTGTACATGCATGCGTGCGGCGAAGCGGCGGAAAGCAGCACAGTCGCTCGCTTATCCACAACCTCTCGTCTCTAGTCTCTCACAGAATGTCACTGGTCCCAGTCCGATTGTCGTGCATGTGAGGAACAAGTTGACTGTGGCGGGTTAAGCTGACTGCCACCAGTACTATTGTAGGTATCACGGTGCATCCGTACGAGCACTGTACGCCGTTCCAACCGTCAACATGCTTTCGTTGCAGCAAAGTTTAAGTGGAAGTCAGTCGTCGTATCGATGCTTTTCGAAACTTGAGACATGGGGCTTGCGCGGTCTCCCTTGTGCGCCCTTACATAGTATTCTCCGTGGCGAGGAGTTGAGATTAAATCGACGTTGGACGGTTGAATTCGGAAAGAGACTATCACGGAATCACCACTTGGTGCGAGGCTGCCCCTTTGCGACAGTTCGCTTGGCCAATAACTGGTTATTCACTGGCAACTGATCCGAAGCTGGCCTGCCTGCCTGCTTGGGTGCTACGGTATACACTACATACAACGTACCGACTACCGTCCCACTGGGCGCCTTGGGTCCAACCCTGGTCTTTAATGCAGCCGGATTATGGGTGTCACGGCCGGCGATACCGAGAGACCGGCTCGGGGTGGTGATTGTTGGTTGCGCTGCACGAAATAGCTGGGCATGGTACCCCCTAGGTTAGGGTCGCTTTGTTCGGGGATGGGGAACTCTTGGCTGGGATGAGGCTGTAAATATCCTCGAGCTCGGTTCTTGAATCAGGGCATCCGTAACATCATGGGACGAAAGTGCCCGTTTGTCTCGATTTCCTCATGGGTATGGAGTTCAGACTACAGTTTAGCCGCTTCATTCTCGTGAGGGAAAGCTGACGCTGACTTGCGACTTGCTGTGGCGCTTCGTATCCAAGTATCGTCCTCGCTATTACATGCAGGTCAGAATGGGAGGGAGGGACGATGGTGGCGTGACGTTCCGTGTCCGTCCCTCCAGATTGCCTCTTGGGATGGAGAAAAGAGGGATGTATCGGTATATGTGTACTCATGGCCGGGCGAGCGCCTGATGGTGTGGCCTGGAGACAGACAGACTGACAGCTGGACGATCAGGCTCCCTGATTGCTTGCCAGGATTACCAGTCGCCATCGCTATCGCACCCGACCATCGAATCGAACGTGCCCGGTGGAGGTGAGAGAAGGGAAAAGGTACTTGGAGGTACATGCCGGATACTCGACCCAAATTAGACACTGCAACAGTGGCTGGCTGCATTGCGCGGTTTGACAAGGGCTGGGCTACGGACGGCGACGTGGGCAGCAAGGGAAGCCGGCAAGATTCATCGACGCGGCCACCCGGGGGGGGGCTCCAATGTTGCTTTTGGAGACGCTGGCCCCAAAGCAGCTTACTAGAATACCTCATTGGCTTCCCTTTGCTTGAAACTTCCACGACCCAGGGCCTGGCCTGTTGATTGGAATCCGCTGCCACATCTCTCCCAAAGGTCTCCAGTTTCTCGCGCTGGTCTTTTTTTTCCCGTCCGGCCCCAGGCTGGCGTGGACACCTGCCAAGGAAAGGGGGGGGAAAAGGGTCCGGAGGAGTGGAGGGAAAGTGAATGAGCATGGAAGCAGCAGGCTACCTTACACTAGAGTCTACACTAGAGCAGCAAGCAGCCTTCGCCCTGGGAATTGAAGGCAAAGGCAAGGGGCGTCCTGTCTTTTCATCAGATAATTCCATCCGTCCCTCGTTGCGTCCTTAGTCGCTGTCGAGGGAGGAGCTGCCACACACCGTATCACTATTCGTACCTTCCTCAGGGTAGTGGTGCATGTGCAAATCGTACCTTCCCATAGTTCCCCATCACTCCTTCCCTTCATCCTCTTGTCTTTTTCTTGTTTCCTCCCTCTCACTCTCTCCTCTCCCCTTCACTTCTGAACCTCACATCTTCTGTTCAACGCACGCACCGAATTCACCATTCGGGCTACGACCAGTCGACCGCGCGAGTAGCTCGTCTATTCGACAAGAGTCAGCTGCTGTCGTCGTCGTCACCAGCCGCAGGACCGGACATGCCTTAATTCCCCTGCAACGCTACCGACGCATCCACGCCATCGACACTTGCGTAATCTCTGTGGACCGGACGGATCTGCGACTCGCGAGTAAACGCCCGCTCTCGAAGCCGCTCCAGGCTTGAGTAGCCTCTGCGACTTGAAATCTCCCTGAAATCGCTTTTCACTACAACCGCTCTCTGTCTCCATCTTCAACGCCCACCTAGGCCTTTTCTGCCATTTCGTGGCCTTCTCGTCCCAACCATGGCCTCGCTACCGCGGCCTGCTGTCAGCGGCGAGAAGAGCATGACAGACGTCTGGCAGCATACCAAGGCCCTGCTTCTCTCGGCTTGGGCCTTGACGAGCCGCCGCATGAGAGTCTTTGGCGCTTTCGTCCTCTTCCTGTAAGCCAATGACCCCAGAAACTCCTGCTTGGCTCCTCATAATATTGGCTCGTACTGACCGTATCGTGTTAGTGGTTTCTCAATATGGCTATCGCTGCCCACCCTCAAGACGATGACCGTACCGCAAATCTCCCTTGAATACGCACATTCACCCTATAACCATTCCAAAGTCGCTCTTCTCGTCGAGAACCGCGCCAATCCGATTCTTGCGCCATTGATGCTGCACTTCATTTCCGTGGTGCCTCCCGACTGGCGCTTTCGCTTCATGGGCTCTGTTGAGTCCGTCAAGTCTATCAACTCGTCCGTTGCGATTCGTGAACAAGTCGCCGCCGGCAAGCTCGACCTGACGTACATTCCCTCCAACATGAGCACGGCTGGTCAGGAGATGATTAGTCGGTTCTTGACCAACCTGTGGCTGTACGAGACCGTCCTGCAGCCTGCCGAGTGGCTCCTCGTATTCCAGACCGATAGCATCCTCTGCGCCAACAGTAAGCAGAACATCAACGACTACCTCGAGTATGATTGGATTGGAGCCCCTTGGAACCCTGGCGGCAGGTGGGGTGGCAACGGTGGCCTCTCCATCCGTCGTGTCAGCGCCATGATTGATATCCTCCGAAACCAGAAGCGTGTTGACGGATCTGAACCTGAGGACGTCTGGCTCGCTGAGCGCCTTGCTCACCGACCTGGAAGCAAGGTCGCTAACGGAACTGTATCATTGACGTTCAGCGGTGAGATGCACTCGGGCGAAGGCACAAAGATCAACAACGGAGGAGCGAACGCGACACTCGAGGCTGCGGCAGAGGGTGAACTTGTCTCAGGCATTGACGACTACCGTGAGGGCTTTTACGAGCCCATGGGCTATCACACCGGTGGTAGTGGTATCTGGCTGCACAGCGCCATCTGGGGTACTCCAGCTCTACGAAAACACATTTGGGATTACTGTCCCGAGATCAAGCTTACACTGGCTATGGACGCAGCCAAATACGTTCCTGGTAATTGTAAGGCCAAATGGAAGAGAGGCCTTGATGGTGTTGAGGAGCTTGAGACGGAAAGCGATGGCGGAGAGAATGAAGAAGGCGCGACGGATCCGCAATACCCATTTGGCTCAGAGACCATTGATGGAAAGGAATACCCGAACTTGCCGCCTAGCCTGATGGCATGGTGATAGCTCTCCAGCTGTCAAGAAGCCCTCTCATCGCAGCATCAATGCATCGCGATGGATCTGGGACGACATAACGGCACTGCCGTAAAGTCTGTTACATTACAGGAACTTGGTAGCATAGGATTTGGCTTGGCGTTTGGAGGTCACCTTGGTCCTGCAGGGAAATGGAACCAGATAGCTCAAGAAATGAGTCATGTAAGGCATAGGTCATTAACTTTGAACGAACCGTTGAGACAACTACAACCGTGCGGTGGACAAGTGAACTCCGAAGTGTGCCGCCTGCCGGAGCATAGTTGCGTTAATTATCGATACTCATTGCTTCCTAGGCCTTAAGTCTGTCAAATGACCCCCACGTCTGAAGCTTTGTGGCAAGGCACTCTACTTGAATTATGAGAGACGCAGTTTCAAACTTTCTTTTGAGGTACGATCCCTGCAGGATGCGACTGCTCACTGCAATTAGACAAATGCAGTAAATACGCTGTGCGGCTTCCGCACAGAGTAGGGAAACGAGTAAGACGACGGATCATTACGGATATACATTGGTCTACTAATTATGTCGAAACTTTTGGATGTGAGAATGTTCATTCGAGTTTGATCAGATTCGTTATCCGCACGCCATCTTGAGTCTGCCTCGGGCGGTGAGATGCCTGTTCGAACGGAATACTGTGTTCCCGTCTCTCGAATTCACCTTGAGCCTTTTCACGCTTTGAGTTTTTGGAGCTTATCCGGGGCGTTTTTCCAGGGCTGCAGAGAAGTGGTTACGGCAAGTCACACGCGCACATCCATACATACACACATTACGGGAGTCCCTACAGATGAGAGTTCGCAGGTGGCCCACGCGCGTGGCACGGCCCGCATACCGGTCCTGCAAGCCACCTCAAGACAGACAGACGCCTCTGGAATGCTTCTGTAAAGGTATGGACAGAGTCAGAGGACGACCCGACTCGTTGACTTTGTTATCTTATTTGTTTGCTTGAATAAGCGTAAATCCGGCTTATCCTACCGTCCAGGAAAAGCGGTGGACGGGAGGGCCTGAGGGGTCCTCGTTTTCCTACTAGGTAGGAACAGAGTGTGACATGTGAGGATTGGAAGGATAACCTGGTGCACCTAGTTGACGTGGAGAAGAGCGGCAGCGGTTGAGAAGCTCGAGCAGGACGGTTCGTTTGTACGTATACGTAACTGTGCCACGAAGATATCGACTCTAGTGTTGGGAGATAGTTTTGGGAGACTTCACAATTACCCGTCAGGTTTGACTCGACAATGATAGATACCAAGCCGACGGCAATTAGAACCACACGAAAAGACCCAGGCCAGGATAGAAACGTAGTTATATAATTATTACTCAGAGCACGTAACCACCGCTTCCGAGACATTGCCACTCGCGCACGCCGGTGCTCTCCTCCAGCTCGACGCACCACCACAGCACCTCCTTCGCCTTGTCTACCTGCCCGCTCTCCTCGTGAGCCCGGGCCAGCGCGAACCAAGCCTCTGCGTTATTCCACGCGCTGCCGAGCTTCGTCAGGGAAGACAGGAGACCGTACGCGCGGTCTCGAGCGGCGAGGCGGTCAATGGTCGGCACCGAGGTCGCCTTGTACGGCGCCGGCAGCTTGTCGTCCGACTCGGACCTCTCTACCGACTTGACCGACGATGCCATCGTCGCGGATTGGTGACCGCTTGTCTTGCCGGCGGGGCCTACGCCCAACCCGCCGGAGCCCAGACCCAGTGGTTCTGACGGGAGACCGTGCTGGGGGACAGCAATCTTTGGGAGATTCGGTGGCGGCAGCGAGAGGCTGGAGACGTTCTCCGGCACACTGAGTGTGGGAATGGCCGGCGGTGGCAGGACTTTCTCGCTGTAAATGTCGAGCAAAATATCGGACAGGCCGACGATGGCTGCTGGGTGATTGGGGTAATGGGTGAGGGCCATCTCAAAGTCTGACCGGGCCAAGTAGGGTGCGCCCTTTGCCAAAGAAAGATAGCCGAGCTATACAAGTTGTCAGTTGAGTCAATTTGCACATGATCAAGCCTATAGCTCACCTCCGCCCAAACGTCTCCGAGCAGCTCGTCGACGCCCTTCTTCTCGGCCCAGCTGTTGCCCCTCATTGACAGAGAGCCCGTAGGATCCTTGGCTACTTCAGCCTCGAGTATCCCTACAAGCTTCTGCGCTTCTGAGATGGCTCCCTTGCTGTCCTCAAACATGTTGGCTCGACGATAGAATCCCGCAATCATTAACCACACCTTGACCAGCAGCACAGCTCTTTGCCTCCGCTCCATGTCCTGGGGGAAGTGGATCAGCGGCAACGGGTTTGATATGGTGTAAGTGCCACTGGCAGAGATTTCGGAGAAATTTGTTGATCGTGATTTCTGGGAGGTGTAAGACTCCAAGTGATGGAGTGAACGTCCTCGTGAAACAGAAGATGCCATTGAAGCCTGACGGTTGCCTGTGAGAGGGAAGAACTCGGACTGCTGCAGTTCGTCGGCTGGGGTGAAGAAGACCTCTCCGTCAACCACCGTCGGTCCGTGTGGATTGGTGCCTGCGCTACTGACACTTGCTGTCCTCTTGCGACCGCTGCTGCTATCTCGCTTGCGCAGGCTGTGTCTTTTGCCCGACTCACTTCTCGATCGGCGCGTCAGACTGGAAAGACGCCGCGTTCGCGTCTCTGTTGGTGATCCGTTCTCTTGGGTGACTTGTATTGTCGGGGCTGCAACGCTGGCTTGTGTTTGTGAGGTCTGGGGGCGGGAAGGCGTGACTGTTTTCTCCGTTTCGGCTATACTGGGTTGCCGCGTTCGTGTAGAGCCGAAGAAGCTTCCCTTTATACTTCTCAGCGTGCCAGCCGAGCTCTTTGGCACCTGCATTGTGTCAACAGCCTTGGGTGGTTGCAAAGTTGGCTTGGCCTCGAGGCTTCCGAACAGCCTTGTGAAGAGAGACAGTAGCTCAGGGCAGGCGTTAACGGCAATGTCTGGTCCTTCAAGCAACTCAATGATGGCGATTTGTGTCATCTTGGCCTCGAGGACACTCTCCTTTTCGGTATCATCCATGTCGTCCACTACTCCCTTCCGTTCATTCGCAATCTTTTCGTCCTGAGCTTCGGCCTCGTTAAGGTGTTCGCTCTTGAAGTGGATATCCTGTCTTCCGAATAGGACTGAGGGGTCGCCAAACTGCTCGAAAGCTCCATCGCAAGCCTTGGCTGCCATGTTGTAATCCTGTCTTGCGCTCAATAAGAGTGCCAAAAGATGCCATAGCGGAATCAGAGAACGCTCCTGCCAGTACGCGCCGTGGTATAGATCTTGCTCTTCGTCAGCAGACTTGTTGGAGATGAGTGCCGTCTTGACAATGTCAATCGCCGGGGTCAAATCTCGACGCTCGGCAAGTAACAGGCCAAGAGCAAAAAGACTGCGAACATCCCGAGTACGACCGAGTTCCGGAGACAAGGATTTCCTTAAGCATCTGATCGCCTTTGTCTGAATCTCAGTTCGAGATGCTGCGTCGTACGTTGTTCTTGACCACTGGGCTTGGGAAAGGCCGATTGCCTGCCAAGATAATGCAATCAGGTGAGGCCGAATCTTGGGATGAAGGGTAGTCGCTTCATCCTCTTCCGGAACAGTGTTCTCACTTTCAATGCCATTTCTCAGCTGCGGTAGCCTGGATAACCAGTCCTCTAGCTCATTGCCAATAACACGGGCTTTATCGATGGCTTCTCTTCCACCGTAGCGGCAAAGCGCCAAGATGCATTGTGACATGGTTTCAAGAACAGTGCCGTCGTCGTCGAGGTTGGACTCCAAGTGGTCTGTTTTGTCCACCCTGGCCTTGCCGTGTCTGACAAGATCGAGGTATGAGTCAAAGGCCTTGAAGGCCAGGTCGAACTCCGCAACAGCCAGGTGAACAGTGAAGAGACATCGTAGGATTGCGGTTGAGTGGTACGTCTTGGTCGCTGCGGCATACAGAGTGTCGAGAACACCTCTGCTGAGGCTCTCGCGACCACCCTGACCTAGGTCCTTTTCGGCCCAACCGCGACCACAAAGAACGGACCAATTCCTGACAACAGCCTTGATAAAGGATTCGACTTCTTCTCTCGTCTCGTCGGCACGGGGAAAGCTGGTTTCGCTAATGAGGAGCGCCTCGTAAGCAGCCTCGGTCTTCTTCAGCTCGATCCTCAGCTGGTTTCGCGTGGATGAAGCCTCGTTTGTGATTTTGCCGAGGAATCCTGTTGGGAATGGGATGTCAAGCTCAATGATCGTTGACAACGCCAAATAGTACTCGAGCCACACCTGTCGTCTCGGCACCGAGCCCCTGTAACCATACCCCCCCGTGACCGGCCCTGTCATCGACTCCCAGTACCTAGCCCAAGATCGGAAGCAGGCGACCGAGTTAGGGTCTGCAAGTGACCTCTCGTTCGAACGGAGCGCGTCGCTTTGAAGCACACAGTACTCAGTCAGAAACAGTTCAGACCAGACTTTGAATTGCTTGTGGGCGGTTCGTGAACTCGGAGCCATGGATACGGATGGCAGTACGGAATCGAAAACGGAGAGAGCTTCGGCTGTCTTTTGGGTACGGGCAAGGCAGTTCGCCTTGATGACGGCGGCCTTCAAAGCGCTGATATTGGTCCATTCCGACTTGTCGGCGGTGCCCAGTTCCTCCTCAATGTTCTGAGGTAGCTTGACCGCTGCCTGATCGACCTCTCCAACCACCCAATGCAACAGTCCGGCGCAGACTTGAGCCTGAAACTTGTCTTCTGGGTGACTTGTTTCCCCTTCTATGGCGGCCTGAAGCTTTGATTGAACGTTATCGGCATCGAGATCCTTGGCGGACACAGAGGTGGAAGGTCGTCCGGCACCAGAAGGGTCGGTGGCTTTTGCGATGGCGCATTCCGTCTCGGCGGCCAAAGTCAGACCTAGAGGGGACTCGGTGTCAGTAAGGAGGGTATCGCGGCGTTTGCGTGCTTGTTTCGAGGCAACGGACAGGCTCGGTCAGGCGCATGTTTCCTGATTTTGCGTACGAACTCGGGGACGGCGCTCCAATTGCCCTCGCACCGGGCATCGTCAAGGGCCTTGATGTAGTGGGCGGCCTTGTTCGGATCGGGCTACGAAGAGGGAAGAAGAAACACTCAGTCAGCTCCAAGGCCTCGACGTCATTTGGGGCCAAAGCCAGGGGATGTTTAGACAGCAGCCCCTGGAGACCTAGAGAAGGGACAAGGAAGCACTCACAGCCATTTCGCGATACTGAAGCCTGTGCCAGTGATGGGACAGAAGTGCAAAGCAATCCTACTAGCAGCGCATTTGAGCCCGCTGCATTGTTTTGTTGAAGATATCCTAGGGGGTAGGGTGGGTTGGCGATGTTCGGTACCCAGGAATGGCTTAATTAGGAGAAGGCACGTTGCGTAAGTGATTGGAGCGATGCGATGGACACGCCCGCTTGTTTGGCAGTGCGACTGCCACCAAAGCCCAGGAAATCAAGGTACTGCGCAAGGTAGGTACGTTGACCGGCAGAAAAGTCGTTGCTGCAGCACAAGCTTGTGAACAGAAGAGCAGGACAGAGCACCAAATCCCACCAACACCAGCACAATCAGGTCCCTTGATTGACATTTCGGGGAGCACGGGCCAGTCGGCCACCGGGCGGTGTCCTGGCCCGGCTACTTCTTCCAGGATGGCATCTGAAGATTGGACTCGACCGCCTTGTAGGGGTGTGATGGTGGATCGACTATGACCAATCAAACTCAACGTTGCTCATCATTGAGGAGGATACATTCGATACGTACCTTCACTTACAGAAAAAAAGTTTCATTCAGCATCAACGGCAGGTGAATTCTTGGGCTGTGATCCGAGATATTGCCAGTTCCCTCTCACTACGGCACCTCAATCACAAAGGCGGGCTTCCAATTGGGTTGTTATCTTATATCATCCAACCAGAACCGCGCGAAGAAATGTCTCTTTCTCTTCCCCCAGACCTCAAGGTCCTATGCCGCAAGTTGACAACCACACCACCGGCTCAACTTCCTCACTCAATCCCGGCCTTCATCAATCACGTCCTTCGTTGCAAAGATGTCTTGTCTGCGCCCCATGACCCTAAAGCCTCGTCCGAGGTCTCAAGTTTGGTTCATAAGCTGAGGACCATCATCACGACTTTGCTCAATGGCAAGAGTGCCATGGGCCGCTTCACCGGCGCAACTCTCGTCAAGGCTGTCGTTGATGTTGGTGGCTGGGAATGTCTTAAGGAGTCTGGCAATTGGGTTCGAGGGCTTTTGGGAATGCTTCAGGTAAGCAAGGTCCCGATATCTGTCTTCCAATATGAATACTAACACTGCATTGTAGAAGAGCGACCCATTCCCGGTCAAGGAGATTGCCATTGTCACCCTCGTGCGCATTTACAGTCTCATCAACAGCTACCAAACTCTCACCAGAGAAATCGCCACGCCTACGATTCCGACCTTCTTCAACGCATGTCTTCAGATGATCAAGCTCCCAGGCCCAGGCCAGCGCCTCAAGACGCCGCTCGCTGTCGTTGAGACTGTTCTGGACGCCTTCTCCGCCATGATTCCCCTGTATCCGACGACCTGCCGCCCCTTCAACGGCCAGACCAGAACGGCCATCAAGCCCTACTTGGCGCCCACCTCTTCCGATGGAGCCACGATCCCCCAGTCTCTCCGCCGGGCAAGCAGACATCTGGCCATCTCTCTACCACTCACCACGGCAGGCAAGACGGGACCCAGCGACGATTGGGCCAAGCTGATAGACGAGCTGCGCAAGGACTTCCACTTTACCGCTGATCAGGTCTTCCGCGCCGTGCAGGAATCATGGGAAGCCTCGGCGGCGTACACCTGCTCCAAGGTGGACTTTGATATTCCGCCGCAGGGTTTGGAGACGGGGGATCAGCTCCCCAACTGGACCGGAATTTCTGCTGGCCGTGACAGACTCGTCGGCTTGCTCCAATACATGGCAGACGCCCTCCGCTACTCGACCAAGACTCCCGTCACGATTCCGATTGCAGCTCTCATGGATATGGTCTCGCGTGTATCATTGATTAGCCGTAACTCCAAGTCTCAAGCTTGGGACCAGGCGCTCGAGACACAGGCTGCCGTCGGAAGGGAAGAAAAGGAGGAGCTGTGGGCCGCGATGCCCGACATACACGTCGCCGCTCTGGAACTACTCTTGGTCCTGGTGCAAAGGCTAGAACACAACGCGCTTTCAACCATCCCAGAGATACACGACAACATGATCCTCGTCTTCCGCTCCGGCATCGACATCCCCGCCGTTCGCGCTGCGACATACAAGCTCCTCAACGAGACTCTCCCCATTGCCGGCCCGGGCCTGCAAAAGCTCACCGTCGAGACCCTCGGCATCGTCTCCCTCGCCTGCTGCAGAGATATCCAGCAAGAATCAGGCCACATCCAAAAAGTCAAGCCGGCAACCAACAACAAGACCGCAGCAGACACCAAGAAGAACACCATCGCCGCCAACGCAGATCTCTTCCTCCCCACGCAAGCCAACGCCGCAGACGCGACCACCTCGTCCTCAAAACAAACCCTCATCGCAAAGGACCACATCGCCGCCGCCGACGCCCTCCTCGCCAGCCTCTTGTCCCAACTACCCCAGCAACACCTCAAGCCGGGCCTCCGCGGCCTCCTCGACCAGACGGCCATCCTGTCGCGCAACAAGGCCGCCATGCTCGCCAGCGTCCTGAACCCCTACACCAACCAGGGCGGCGCCATGTTCCCCAGCATCCTGCCCTACCTCGCGCAGCAGTACCCCCGCGACCAAGGCGTCGAGATCCTCCGCTCCAACATCCGCACCTCCCCCGCGCAACCACCCGCAGACGCGCTCGAGGGCATCACCGCCACGCTCGAGGAGCTTGAAGCCGAGGAGGAAGCCAAGGACGCCGAGGACGAGGAGATTCTCGCCGAGATCCAGGTCGCGGGCGACGCGCAGGATGCAGAGATGAAGGATGCCACCGTTACCGCCGGCACCATTGTCGTTGCGGGTGACGAGGACAGCGACATCGTCACGTCCATCAAGACCGAGGTCGTCAACCCTTTCGCCGTCACCTCGGCGCAGAAGCGCAAGCTCCAAGACGAGGGCGCGGGCGCCCCGAGCCCGCCCAAGAGACAGAGCGTGGAGAGAAAGGAGGTCGAAAAGACGATTGTGGCTGCTGCGGCGCCGGAACCAGTGGCCGCCAAGCCGGCCGAGGAAGCGGATGACGACAGCGACGATGAAAGCGTGCACCTCAACATGGACCTGGACGATGATGAAGAGGAGGAGGAGGATGAATGAGACAGGGGACAAGACAAAGAAAAAGGATTCATATTGTTGTCAATTTAGATGGACATAATACCCCCACTGGAGACGAACAATTCTCCGGCTGAATGGAACAAAAAATTCGAGTAATCTGGGTATTTGTTTTTTTTTGTTTTGATTTGCTGTAGTAGAGGCCTATCGACGTTTTCGCAGGTCGAGGCCCAGTATTTTGTACATGATACTGTTTGTGAAAAGGTCCAGTATCCAAGGCCATTGAAGCCCGACTTATTCTGTTAAGTCTTTTTGTATGAAAGTGTATGTTTGGCCCAGCCCCATCCCATGACAGGCCGGAGGGACGTGTTGGCAATCAGGAGAAGTCCACGTCTCCCTCTCTGCCCGTTTCCCGCCGATGATGGCCCCTTCTTTCAGAACGCCGCGGAATGAAGAATATTTGCCCCCTCCCCCAGACGTCGCGATCGCGACGGCAACCCTTTTTGAAAACAGCGAAAATCAGGACCAAAGAGTCCAGAAAAAAAAAAGAAAAGAATGCCCCACGCCTCACACCTCAATCCCGCAGCCAAGCCCTCCGCTTCTCCTCCTTCTTGGCCCTTCGCTTCTCCTTGAACTGCTTGAGCTCAGACTTGCTGGGCTTCTTGCCGCTCCGCTCCGCCTTGAGACTCCTTCCGTTGTGGGAGTTGGCCGCGGCATCGACGTCGAAAAAGGCATTCATCTGTCGCCGGCTCTTGGCCTCGTCCGTGTGGCGGTCGGGGCCGTCGTCCAGCGTCTGGAACTGGCCGGTGAAGCGGTTGAATTGCGCCATCGCGCCGTACTCGCCGCCGTTGATCGCAGAGGCGGACGTCTGGGCCGTTTCGTCCTCGTCGGCTGCGCTACCCTTTGCGTACCACGCGTTCGGGTCGTAGTCGCCGTGGATGGCTGGGTTGTAGCCGCCGGCCGGGGGAGCGTCGTTCTTTGGGAGGGGAGGAGGGCCTGAGAGAGTCGCGGAGGCGGAGGCGGTTGTGCCTGGTGCTCCTGGTGCTGCTGCTGGTGTTGCGCCGCCGGCTGTAGGTATGCGAGGGTTGTCCCATTGCGACGCGCCCGTGATGCGGTTGTAGAAGTAGTACGCCTGGGCTGTCGGATCCCACTGGAAGTCCCAGCCGTCGTCCTGTGTCGCTGGAGGAGCTCCGGCGGGTAGGGGTGGCGCCTCGTTGGGGAGGGGTGGCGCATCGGTGGAAGAGGTAGGATTGTCGTCGCGAGCATCGGCAGGAGCGGGAGAGCCAATTGAGCTGGCCTCGCCGGACTCTGGGGAGCTCGAGTCTCGTTTTGAGTTGTCGTCGTTATCGCCCTTGGGTGAAGTCGATTTCGAGTCGTTCTCGTTCTCGGTGGGCTCTTGCTTGAGGTCGGAGGCATCATCGGCCGGTGTGCTTTGTTCCGGCTCAGCCTTGCGCGGGGAGGCGGCTTGGGGAGAGTCTGACGCCATGGTTTCAAAGTCGGAATGCAGGGTTTAATGAAGTGGTGTGAGTCGGATAGGTTGTCTTGTCGCGTGTACTCGTGGGCGATTAGAGAGTGCTTGTCACCGGGTAATAATAGAATATCGACGCAGCAGGAGCTTCATTTCTTGAATGGGAAGAATGGTGATGTTGAACCACGCTTTGGGTGGAGTTGAAGTAGCAAAGAAAGAGAAAGCTGGAAAAGGTACGGTTAGAGTCGCAAGTTTGACTGTGCTCAGAAGAGAACAGTGCAGTGCAGTTGTCCCACCTGAAATTTGGTAGAGACAAGGAAGATGCAAAATGACGGCACGGCGAGTGACAGGCAGGCGGGCGACCTGCGCCGGGGTATCCGTGGTCACACTGTGTGTGTCGCCGGTCAAGGCATGCTGACTAAGTTGGATTACTGTGTGGAGTGGGGGTTTTGTTTGCTTCTTCAAGCGGAAGCCCCCGGCCCAGAATGGAAGCGTTCAGTTCCTGCCATGGAAAGAACTGAAAGGTACGTACCGGACTGACCACCACCTTCCATTCCCTCACGGCGTAGCACTGCGGGACACTGCAAAGCACTGCGTGACACTGCACTGAGGAGGAGTCTGTCCAAAGATTGGGGACTGCAAGTGCTGCAAGTTCTGGCGCAATTGGATCGAGAAGAGACTGGACGGGGAGTGGCCGCCACAGCAGTGCAGCAGGGCGGCAGGGCGGCAGGGCCAGCAGCACGTTGAGATATCCCCAGTTAAATAGGCCCTTCCAGACCATCTGACTGGACGGCAGATTGAACAACGGAGGCAGATCCGGACCACGATTCGGTTTGATTACCTTACCCTAAGGTAGCTTGCCGGAGGAGGAGGAAGAAGACATAGGAGGAGGCAGTTTGCGAAATAGGTACATGACTCTGCATTCTCGTAGGCTCTTGTTTACTCTATTCTCTCTTTCTTGCCGTCGCCTTTTCTCTTCCCTCTCTGGCGCCCCCCCCCCCCCCCCCCCCCCCCCCCCCCCCCCCCCCCCCCCCCCCCCCCCCCCCCCCCCCCCCCCCCCCCCCCCCCCCCCCCCCCCCCCTTCTCTCCTAACACAAACAAAAAAACAACAACAAAAATGACACAAACAACAGCACACAACATCCCCCCCACCCCCCCCGCACACCCCTCTACGCCCCCATCATCTCTCCCCATCTGTCTATCCCACCTCACCCGCTAGGTTGTTTCCTCTTCTCTTCTTCCAAAAAAAGAGAGAAAAGAGCGAGAGAGAAAGGTCTCTGCAGCTTGGCCAACCTCTGTCTCGGCTCCTTTCGAATACCTGCATGCCATCCATCTCACCGCATTGGTTGCCAGCCAGCCTTCCACACCCTCATCGCACTATTCCAGACGACATCCACAATCCTCACTGGGCGCCGCATCGAAGTCTTGTTGGAACCGAGAGCCAATGTCGACGTCTTCTGCAAGCCATCGTATTCACGTGCTGCCTTGCTCTCCCCATTGGGACGAGTGTTTGTTCTCCTCTGCCTGCCGCTCACCAGCTTCTCGATCGGTTATTATGCTGTCTTTGCCTCTCGTCTGTATGCCCAATACCCCTCACTTTGGTTTCGTCGCGAGCGGTCAGTCTCGTTATACGACCCTGGACGAAACATCCTTCCCATGACCTCTCTCTACCTACAGCCCATATACAACATCTACGACGACATCTCCTCGCAAAGTCACAGCCCCAAGTCTACCTAGGTAGCTCCTCGTGGCACCAGTCCGGCCGCACTAGCTGCGAGGCCGTTGGCTGTCATGTCTGACCAGGTCAAGCCCCAGCCGTTGCGGCCTCTACTCCCGGCACCAAAAGCCTTGCAGCCTGCTCCTCCTCCTCCTCTTCCTCCAGCACGCTTCCTTCCAGCTCAATCATCAGTCAAGAAGCGTCTACCGAGTACCAAGGTTGCTTGTAACGCTTGTCGGTCCAAGAAAAAAGCAGTAAGCACAAATCTCTCATCTTGGTACTATGGCAGGTCCTCTTGACTCGTTTCAAGCGCTGACATCCTCACTCAAGTGTGACGGTAAACGCCCTTCGTGCAAGGCGTGTACAGAGCTGAAGACACAATGTGTCTATATCAGTGCTAATGAGACGGAGACAGCCGCTATGGCTTTAAAGAGGGAAAATCAAATGCTTCGAGAAATGTTGAGCCAGCTCACGGCAATGCCGGATGATGTTGCCCACCAGACATTGAAGAAGCTCAAGTTCGCCGTCGACCCTTACGCTGCTCTTCGCGCCATAAGACCGTCGGGGCCAAGAGATGCCCGGGAGATCCTACCTCATATCTCGTCCAATGTCGAGTTTGAACTCACGCGACGCCATCCCATCTTGTATCCCCAGACTCGGAGATTAGGTCGTCTCGAGATGCCCGAGGATGTCGACTCTAGGCCTTCCAAACTCGCTCGGGTTGAGGACGCATCCGAAGAGGGTTCAATTCTCGAGGACCGTCGAGCACCAGAATACCCTACTGTGGCTGAAGTCCTGGAAGATGATCCCTCTACAGCCTCTCCTAGGCCTTCTCGAGCATTCAACTCGGCCTTCTTTGTTCCACTAATGGGCCCTATTCCTCCGCCGACACCGCGCATTCGCAACGAGCCTCGCCTGAAAGATTTGAACATCGCCTTCTGGACCGTAGTACCCATCAGTAATCAGGACGCAGCAGAAGTCATCTCCCTATATCTTGAAACAGATCATCCGATATTGGGCTTGTTCGATGCTGATCTGTTCCTGGATGACTTGGTCTCCGGTGAAGTTCGGTACTGCTCTTCACTGCTCGTCAATGCTCTGCTTGCTTTCGCTTGTGTCAGTTATCCCCCCCCCCCTACCCCCTTCTCTTGATTAATGTCATTGATTGTCTTTACCAGCAAGCGTATGCGGCAAAGCAACCTGAAGCGTCTCGATGGAGTCAAGAGCTGGAAGACGAGTCAAATAAGCTCTGGCATGCGCAAAACGATGATACCCTGCCTACCATTGCAGCTTTGACCTTCTTGATTCAGTCCAGCGGCTGCAATGGCAATGGTGAACTCAATGTCAAGTTCGTCAAAGATACAATAGCTATGGCGAAACGTCTGAGACTCTTTGGGTGTCCCGATGCATATACCTTTGTAGACCTAAATCGTCTCTCGGAACCACAGGCGAGGGCAACAGCTCAAGTTGCCTGGGGAGTTTTCAACACTCTGAGGTAAGGCCATTTCAAAGAGTCTCCAAGTCCAAGTGAGTATAGCTGACGAAAAGCGCAGTATGATAGCCCAGTTCTGTTTACCAGCGACTACTGAGTACCCCCCGACTCTTCCCATTCCAGGCAAAGCTAGGCTAGGGAACTCAACACCCGGATCTGAGCACGAGCGTAACAGCAGCGCGAATAGTACAGCGCCCTCGTCAGACTCGGATGCTCGCTCCCAGTCTCGAAATCGCACCAAGAGACGGCGATCTCCTGCCATATCAGACACTTTCGCCGCCTTTTGCGAATTATGGGTCATTTCCTCTCAAATCACTTGGGTTTATCAGCACGATACTAGTCCAGGTCATTCATCCCAGGCTTTTGCACTGGAGAAGTACAGCAAACTACTGTCTTGGGCAGATAATTTGTCTGAAAGTATGGAACGTGACGAGCACAGCCCATCTCATGTGCTTACCTGCCAGTAAGTTAACCTTTTCCTTTTGTCCCGTCAGTGCACGGCGTGCGAATTAACAACCTTCACAGCATGTGGTTCCACGGGACTGTGCTCTACCTCTTCAGGCCGTTCATCCCAAGCGACAAACAGCATGGCTTCAAATTATGGTCACCGTCAGCCGACCAGATACCTGCCTTTTTTGCGGCCTCCGTCGAGCAGCTCAAAGACCTCGTCGAAGTGTACGCGTTGTACCCGGAATCGACGTACAGCATCTTCGGGCACACTGCTCTCATCCATGTAGCCAACGCCGTAGCTAGCGACATAACGAATCCAGAGTGGCGACCCTACTTTCTCAGCTGCATCCGCGCCTATCAGGCCCTATACAGCTCCTTTACCGTTGCCGAAGTGATTGCCGGGGGTCTCCTTTCCATGGTCGTCAGGAAAGGGGGCATGGACATGACGGAAGCTCTAGGGCTGCTGGAAGACCTCAGAGCTCGCAAGGGACCCAGGGCGGGCGGCCGGGCGACTGGCATGTTTGTGACTGATCTCGATCTTGCCGTGACGGACCGCGAGGCGGCGAGGGTTGATCGCTTGATTGAGAACTTTGAAGAGATGACCATCTTGGATGAGTTTACTCAAGGTGTCATCTGAGGTGTGGGATGAGGGCTTTCCTTAGTACCATTTCCCTTGCCTGTTGATGTGCATGCTACGGGAGGTCTCTTGGGGAAGGACCGGTTCTGTTTGATGATTTGAATTTTCATGACGCACATGCTGTAATGACGAGCCATCGAGACTCTATATCTTCCCCACGATGTGGGTGTAATTAGTATGCAATACACAGGCGGCCACAACTGGCAAAGGGCAGATCATGTTTCAGTGTCACTTTTGCTCGACATTGTCACTTGCTATGAATACACTGGCTCATTTTGAACATGTTAGCCTAGGGAACTTGAGTAGACTAACCGTGTCTTGTGATGAGGATTTGAGATCTGAGAGGATTTAGAGTCACCGAGTCTAGTGTTTAGCGGCCACATGCCTCAGTTCTAGGCACGGCATCTACCGCGATGACAATCCAGAATGAGCTTGAGGGTTCAGTTCAGCCCTGTACCTCGCAGCCCGCGGGTTGATGTGACCAGAGTAACGAGAAACAACATTTGATAGGGCTATAAGGTAGGTAGTGCGTGGGACGCCTTCACATGTTCCCGGTTATGTAATGCACGTCCAAGGTAGGTACCTAGTCTGCCTTACAGGGAAGCAAGATCCTCGAGGTTGTATTCGCACTGACCTCACGGGGTAAAAAGCAGAGCGCTACTCCGTAGTTCCTTTCATTTCATGTTTCCATCCTCCCTCCCGATACAACATCGGCCCTATGTTAGCTACGAAGAAACATCGTATCCCACGAAACCATCCGACCACCACCCAGGGCAATGAGCGGGCAACCCGCCTAACCACGGTCCACAGCAGGCCTCCTTTGGTTTGGTTTGGGGTTTTCTTTATGGCCACAAATAGCACACACACAAGCTCGAGGCATGACCATGATAGGCCGCCGCCGTCGCGGTGCCATCGCCGTCTACCCGCTTGCCTAGAAGTCTAGGTAGAGCGGTCACAGCCATCGCCTTAACCAACGACGCTAACGACAACAGAAACCAAGAGCGAATGGATGGCCGCCGCATCCGGACAGGTTGGGGTGCCATTACCCAACCCAAGATCACCCGTTTTGGGTCAAGTTGCTTCTCAGATCATCACCGTCGCCTAGCCTTCCCGCTCAGTCCCTGGCGAAGGGATCGTCTCTCCAGCTTTATTGTCCTGTCCATGGGGGGAGGCCGCCGCCGATGATACCTAGGTGCCTACAGACTAAGTACGGAGTCTCTGTGCTACCTCAAACCTGCGCCGCCGTCGCAATCCCTGCAGATGATGGACTCGAACTTTCCCAGGACGTTTTTTCCCCAAATCTTTGGCGGTCTTGGCTGATGGTGCGCAGTGGCGCCGCTAGCATCGTCAGGAGAACCCGTCGCCGTTTCCGTGAATGATCGGTCGCTTTGCTCTTTACCTTTGACAATTTGAATTAGGTTCTGATCCACGTTACCTAGCTACCTATCTCTCACTCCACCTTTTAGGATCCTCGATCCGGGGGCTGCCATCTCTCGGGTGAGGCGAGGGCCTGGCCATCTAGTGGCTGGATGGGCATCCCGGATGGAAGGGAAAAAGAAGCACTTGCGCACGCACGATCCCGTCTCACATTCCGGTGCACCGTGGCAGGGGACAACCTCCAAAGCGACGTCGCCTTTGACTACGGCCCACGGGGTCAAGACAACCACTCGGACGATTTTGTCGATCACCCTTTAATAAACTCATCTCATATCCCGCCTGCTTCTGCATCTGCTTCCCCAGACTCTTGATTGCAGCACTCCTGACAGAGCCGCAAGCCCAACCGCCAAGCCACACACGGACAAGCAGCAGCAGCGGAATCATGTCTTTCAGACGGGCACCTCTCGTGAGCCTTGCTCTCACGCTGTTGCCGTTGGTTGTGGCTGATGACCACCCCTACGTCGCCGATTCAGTATGCGACTGCTACTTGACCAACACATCAGAGAGCTACTTCAGCAACCACCTGTTCTTCGACTTCCGCAACCTCGGCCAATACGCAGGGGTCCCAGATGCCCTCACGGACTGGGATGCGAGCGCCAACGCAAACACAACATCTGACTACTTCAACACAGACGCATGGAACGCGATATGGGGTATCCAGAACTGGAACAACACGGATCGCAAGGGCAAAGACGGCAACGACGCCACGGTGAACATGGTCAACTCGCCCAACAACATTTACATTGAGAAGAACAACGACAAGGACGCCACCTCGGACACGTTCATGAGCATGCGCACCGTCCGCTTCGAAGACTTCCAGTCCTCGGCCGAGATGGAGTCCGTCTCCATGGGCTACCACTTCGTCTCGGTCCGCATGCTCGCCCGCACCCTCGGCGACCCGGGCGCCTGCACCGCACTCTTCACCTACCGCGAGGCCGACAAGTACGCCAACGTGCAGGAGGCCGACATTGAGGTGCTCACCAAGGACCCGGACGACCGCATCCAGTACACCAACCAGCCGTCGTTCGACTCGAGCGGCAACACCATCGACAAGTCGACGCAGAACGGCACCATGCCCAAGGGCACTTCGTGGCGCGACTGGGCCGTCCACCGCCTGGACTGGGACGCAAAGGACAGCACCTGGCTCGTCGACGGGTCCGAGGTGTCGAGCATCTCCTTTCAGGTGCCCCGCGACCCCAGCCGCGTCATGCTCAACTCGTGGAGCGATGGCGGGTCGTGGTCTGGCGTAATGGAGGTCGGGCACTCGGCCGTCATGCAGATACAGTGGATCGAGATGGTTTTCAACTCCACGGAATCGTCCTCGAAGCGTGACGTCCTCGATAACAGCTTCCACCAAGCCGGTCTCGGTCCCAGAGGTCAGCTGGACCGCCGCCGCGGCGAGGGCAAGTGCCAGATCGTGTGCAGCATCGATTCGTCCAACACGATTGGCGCAGCGGTGATGCTGCACAACGGTACGGCGCCCGGGCAGCTTCTGGGACAGTCGAGTGCCATGGCTTTTTGGGTGCCAGTGGCCTTGATGTCGGCCATGTTTTACCAGTTGTGGGCGTGATTGGGATTCACCGTCGAGACGAGACGGGTGGCGTTTGCATCTGATTTATGCCAGCATAGCAACGGGGTTCAAATATGGGATTTGTCTATTCAGTATCGTACAATGATATACCTTTTCAAGCTTACTCGGTTTATGATCACTGCAATATCTGTGCCACATAAAGTTGTATTTGGGTACCAAAGTCAGCTACGAGCTTTAGGTTCGAGTGGTCGGATCAAGCATCCAGAGCTCGACCCCTGTAAACGAGCACCAACGCGCGCCGCGACGTGCCTTGTACAGTGGGACACCCCCAGCACCCATGCGCCATGCCATGCCACCCATGGGCAGCCAGAGGATGCCACATGCCTCGGTCCCAATTGGATGTGGGATGGACCCTTGGCTTGCAGCTCAACCTCCCTCAACAATCTTTCCCAGAAGCTTTGCATCTGCAAAAAACACCCATCTTGTCATCATCACCACCACCGGGTACCTGACACAACGATCGAAGCTCTCCGCGCATCGCACTCCCCGAAATCTCCAAACGAAGCTCGAACCACCACCCCAATCGCAAAGAACAATGGCAGACACGGCAACAGCGGCTGCCAAGCCGCAGAGGCGGCAATCCTCCCCCCTCAAGAACGGCTACCTCATCGCCTACAACTTCGTCTCCGCCGTCGCCTGGGCCACCGTCCTCGGCCGCACCGTCGCGCTCTTTGCGCTCCGCGGGCCGCATTTCGTTCACCTCGGCGTCGGCGACTGGACGCGGTGGACGCAGACTATGGCTGCCATGGAGGTTTTGCACGCATTGCTCGGTTCGTTTGGATCCCCCCTTACACTCCCTTTTATCCGTTGTCCTCCCCTCAACCCCGAGGCGGCAGAGTCGAAGAAGTAACGAACCCAAGGGAATGAAAGCTAATCACGGGTTCCACACAGGCGTCGTCCGCGCCCCCGTCTTCACGACCGTGATGCAAGTCCTATCCCGCTTCGTCCTCGTCTGGGGCGTCGTCTACCCCTTCCCCTACCTCGCCCGCAGCCCCTGGTACTCGTCCATGCTGCTCGCCTGGAGCGTCACCGAGGTGATCCGCTACTCGTATTTCGCGCTCACCCTCAGCGGGTTCCAGCCCAAGTTCTTGACGTGGCTGCGCTATAACACCTTCTTCGTGCTGTACCCTATCGGTATCACGAGCGAGTGCGTGCTGATCTACTACGCTGCGACGCCGGCTAGGCAGTTTGGGGAGATGGTGCCGTGGGTTTCGTATGCTATCCTTGCTGTTTATGTTCCTGGTATGTTTACCCCCATTTTATATCTGTGATTACGAGGAGGGAGTGCTGATGGGAAAATAGGATCGTATATTCTGTACACGTATATGATGAAGCAGAGAAGCAAGGTTATGCGCAACTTGAAGGCCGAGGAGGCGGGCCGCTCCAAGACGCAGTAATTCCTCAACTGAAAGGGGTGAAATCCAAAATTTAGGTGGGTATAAGGACTATATAATGGTCGGGGGTATGGTTATAGACAAAAATGAGAAAAAGAGGATGGGCGTCTACAAGAATGCGGCCTTGCTCCAGCAGCCGTAATAATAAAGAAACAAAAGCAAACATCACAGTCTACAGTCTCAAGCGGTAGCGCTCTCGCCCGCCTCCTTGATGGCGAGCTTGTCTTCCTCGCTGGACTCGTACCATTCGTTTCGCGTCCACTGGGCGATGAGAGTTGCTGCGTCTTCCTTGAGTCTGTCGTACCCCGGGTTCATCTTTGGTTCAAACATGTCTGGCATTCCAGTCAGCAAAAACCAAAACTTACGTCCATAACGTTGAGCAATTTGGGTAACTGCGAAAAGGGGGGTAGACTCACTCATATGCGCCTGCGTCTCCTCCGTAGCGATATCATTCACAGCCTGCTTCCATGTCCCACCATTATCCCGCTTCGGCAGGTTACAGAACGTCCGGTCCCGACCCAGCACCGTGCCGACAACGCTGACCTCCTTGGAGCCGGCGGCTTTACCGAGGCGGGTGTACAGATTCGCGAAGCCGACGTCGAGCTCGCGGTTGAGCTTGACCATGTACTGCACCCTCTTCTGCAGCTCCGCGCCCTTTGCGAGACACCCGACGAACTCGAGGTGCGACGTCGCCCAGGTGAGGCCCTGGGTGATGTGTTCGCGGTTGTAGTACGCCGCTCCCGCGCTCGCTGCCACGGCGGCGGCGGAGCCTGCTACCATTGCGATCTTGCCCCAGCCCCATCCACCGCCTTGCTGTGAGGAGTTTGCCGGAGGAGCAGGTAGCGCAGCGACGGGCGCTCTGTTTCGTGAAGGTGAAGAAGTGGCTTGCTTCGCGCCCCAGAGAGCGGTGCCGAGGCCGCTGAGCTGCGTCATGGCGGCGTTGGCGGTGTTGTAGTGGCCCTCTGCGCCGTGGGCGACGACGCCGGGGGAGATGCCCAGGTACGGCGTGTCGAAGGCGATGACGCCCTGGATGTAGGGGAACATGAGGCTGTTGAAGGTTGCCGTGGACGAGTCCGCCGCCTTCTCGACGCCGTCTTCCGAGTAGATTGGCTTTTCCGAGGTGAGGCCTATGACTGTCTCGGCGGCGACGATGCCGCCCATGGAGTGGCCTGCTAGGACGACGCGGACGGAGGGGTCTACTGTTGGCGAGGGGGTGTTGTTTGCGACTTCTAGGTCGATTACTTTTTCGAGGAGCCTGGTGGGAGTGTGTCAACGATGACCTGGTTGATGGTCGGCTGTGATGGGAAGCGGGGATTACCAGTCGCGGAAGCGGCTCACGCAGTCTCCTAGGTCGCCGCGCGTCTCGTATTTGGGATAGACGAGGACGTTGACGTTGATCTTTGGGAGGAGGGCGGCGAGGTCTGCGCGGAGCTGTGCTGTGAAGCCTTCCTTGTCGCCAAAGGTGTCGTCACCTCCCTGTGCGGAAGGTTAGGGATCGGAAGTCATTAAAATGAGCATGATCCGACGTACCTTGAACCCGTGGATGAAAACTATGAGTAATGTCTTCTTCATCTTGTCTTTCCGTTGTAAGTTACATGAGTGATAATGAGGCGTTGTGATCAGCTATGCGATGTCGTTGATGAAGCTTGGAGCTTGGAGCTTGACGTCTGTGTACAGTGTTAGGACAGTGCGCATGTACATGGTACCTGGAGGATGCCCCGCCTTGCCACCCCACCATGTGACAACATCCCTCCCTATAGGTATCCTTCCCTCAAGATACCTCGTGCCTCCCTTGTGGGAAAAGCAACGTCGACTGGCTTGCACTGAGCTATCCACAAAACCACCATAGTGCCATGGCGATGGGGATTTGGACAAACATCTCGAGCAACCAATTTGAACCAGAAATCAAAGTCAGGGTCCCCTGTAATATGATAATACGTATTTCCATATCAGATGCCCCTACCTAACACACTCATATCGTCTGCTAGTTGTGGTCCCTATCTTGAAGTTAACGTCAAGGTGGCAAGGTCATAAGTCAGGAAGCAGAAATGACCAGCACTTTCGTTGGATATTCCGATTTGAACCCAAAGCCTGTCACGCCGGGCCTACTCATTGGTTTAGCAAAATGCAGGCAACTAGGCGTGTCCGCCGCAGTTGCTGGGGCTGAGCGAGGTGCATGACCACACGCGGGGTTTGTATGACTTTGGGTCGCCAGCAGTCGTACTTACGCCGTAGCCACTCTCTGTCGAAACAAAAACATCTACCAACTTTTAAATCACTGTCAACACGTACATTTTTGACAACATGCGACTCCTGAACGTCGAAACGAGAAAGCTACAAGAATTCGTCATCAATATACCAAGATATGCGATATTGTCACACACCTGGGGCGACGACGAGGTCACTTTCCAAGACCTCGAACGCCCTGATCACACCAAGAAGCGAGGCTACACCAAAATCAACGGTCTCTGCTGCTTAGCAGCCAAAAATGGCTTTGAATGGGTATGGGTAGACACCTGTTGCATCGACAAGACGAGCAGCGCTGAGCTCTCCGAAGCTATCAACTCTATGTTTCGCTGGTACAAAGAATCACATATCTGTTATGCCTACCTCGAAGATATCCAGCCAGAGAAATGCCCGGCCTACATCGAAGATGACAAGCCCCACAATGACCTGGACCGAGTTGACTATGAGTGGCCATCAGACGAGCCAGAAGAGTACGACTTTCCAGCGGCATTCGTTAGTCACTTTGGCAGCAGTCGGTGGTTCACAAGGGGCTGGACGTTGCAGGAGCTGCTCGCTCCTAAAAACCTCTACTTCTTTAATGCCGCCTGGAAAGAATTTGGTACACGCTCCACGTTGGCGCACAGGATCGAGTCCATTACCAGTATACCGGCCAGATTCCTTAGAAAGCATCCCCACCCTGACTTTCGCTCCGCTAAGGTCGCTGTGCGAATGTCGTGGGCCGCTCGGAGGCAAACCACGAGGGTGGAGGATGTAGCGTACTCTCTCCTTGGGATATTCGATGTGAACATGCCCATGCTCTATGGCGAGGGAGAAAGGTCTTTTGAAAGACTGCAAACCGAGATTCTGAAGCAGGCTTCCGACGATTCGATACTCGCATGGGCAAGGAAGGGCGAGAATGAAAGCAATTTGGAGAGGCCGCAGACCGAGATGATGAAGCAGTCTTCGGACGAATCGATACCATCATGGACATGGAAGTACAAGGGCAAGCCAAAGCCGGTCAAAAACCTTGACGGTGGATTTGGCATCTTTATGGGCGAAGGGGTGTTGGCCCAGTGTCCTGATGACTTTGCCTGGTGGACCTCAACCCAGGCTATGGATTTCTATGAGAAAAGCAACTTCAGCGCTGATGTGACAACCCGTGGTCTACGTGTCACTCTTCCTGTCCTCAAAAGCCGGGGGAAATCGTCCTACGGTGTGCTCAACTGCATGGTGGACAACAATTTCGACCAGATTCTTGCGGTTAGGCTATATCATACCGATGTCGCCGACGAGTATGAGCGGGAAACGAATGGTCTCGTCACTCTATCTTGGCAGACTGTGAAGAAATGTCAACAAACGACTTTTTGCCTTCTCAAGTCTGATCAGCAGCGTCTGTCTCACGAACGATCTCTTTGGAACAATTGGAGGAGAGCAGTCATCCGAATCCAAGGCCCAGACGATTGGGCCACACGCTTAGTAAAAGTAGAGTCAGAGTCTTATTACCAAGAGGAAGGGGGTTCGATATTTGCGGAAGTTGACACTCAGTGCTGGTCACGAATTCTTCTTCACTATAAGAAAATCCCGGTGGATGGCAAACAAGATAACAGTAGCAATGAGGATGGATTTGTCGTTGTCTTGGACGAAAGGACATCCCTCAGAGCCTTGTTCTCTCTCCAGCTAGAACCTCCACCGTTCATCTGCTACACTATGCCTGTGCAAAAAGGAGTGGAACTGGAACACCTTATATCAGACAACCAGCATGGTCAACTTCATTGGCACATACCACGCAATGAACTTCGCGACTTGTCAAAACTTAGGAACAGTTTTTCATTGAAAGCTGGCGTTCCCCAGGCTAAGATTGAACGAGAAAAGTTCCTCGACCAGGAGCGGTTTCTTGTCAAAATTTCTTATACCCAGTCGTTGGCCCAATATGCCACACCTATTACCAGGACCATCACGAATTTGCGCCCAAGGATGAGTCCACAATGGGCTCGTGGCTTGCACTGCAATGCTTTGCTTATAATGCACAATGCCTTCATCATTCAGATTCCCTACATTGCCTGTTTACTAAATAGCAAAAGACGTATGGTCGGCTGGAAGGAGACTCTTGTGTGTGAAGGCCTAATGCTCTTGAACATCCTCATTCGCTCCAAAGCCTGTCTCACACTTCTGCACACGCCGATGGCGCCATGGAATGACGACATTGAATTTTATTATCAGAAGATAGACCTGGTATTTGCCGTTTTGTTTCCCTTTTCAATGTATACTTTGTTCCCTCGTTCCCGCAAGGAGCTTAAAGTCAACCCAGTGGTCTCTGTATTGTGCTCGATAGCAATTCTCAAACTAGCGATGCGTGGACGAAAGCTCTTGGAGGATCTGCAATGAGATTACACAAGAGGAGATGTGGGAACATTTGTTAGTGATAAAGACATAGTCATCTGCATGCGGACTATATTTCTTATTATGCTACGCTATTTCTTTATCCTAGGTGAAATGGATTTGCCACGACGCCGTATAGCTTAACATCATTCTTCATTATTCTGTCTCTCTCAAATCATGTCACAAAACTTCTGCTCCCGTTATGCCCACGTAGTGCGATCTTTGAACCCAGTCTGATCTTAATCACCCCATATAGTGAACAGTGCAATCGAAGACAGTCTTTCCATATTGAGAATGATTTTGATCTTCTATCCCAAGAGCAGAGTATATGCCCCCGAACTTCGATCCGAAGAGACCGAAGATTCCCTTTCCCTTTGAGTAGAATTCATCGGAAAAATCGAAACTAAATTGCGAGAAGCGTCTGGAGGGGCCTGTTGCTCAAAATATCAAGTGATCACGTTCAGATCGCTTCTAAAAAGTGACTACAAATTTTTGGTTTACTGTTCTCAATTTCGCTAGTACGTGGCCGTCAGCCTCTGCACGAGGTACTGCCCGCTGTTTATACCATCGTATTTCTTCTCATCCTCCGTGGCATACGTCCCCGGGATAGCCTCGATATGACTCTTGAAGTTGGGGTTGCAAAAGTACCTATCCATCATCGTCAGCACATCAGAAGCTTCAAGACCATACACCGCAGTCACTTACGCAATGCTGTAACGGGGAGGATACTCCTCTCCGTCCTCCGGCTTCCGCGGCGGCTCCACGACGCGGTGAATCGTGCTCTTGATGGTATCGTTGCTCCACCGCGCAAGCAAATCCCCAGCATTCACAACGACCGTCCCAGCAATAGGCGTAGCGTCCACGAACCGCCCATTCGGACTCCGCACCTGCAACCCACCGCGGTCATCCTGGAACAGCAGCGTAATCGACCCGTAATCGCTGTGCTCTCCAGCACGCACCTGACCCGGGTTCACCTTGAAGACGTTGGGGTCGACGGAAGGGTAATGCAGCAGACGCAGCGTGTTGTCCCCGACGTCGGTATACCCGTCAAAGAACCGCTCGTCCTCCAACCCCATACCCACAGCAATGGCGCGCATCACCTCGACGTGCAGCGCCTTGCACTGCCCAAAGAACTCGAGCATCTGCGTCTTGAACCCGGCCACGCGCTCGCCATCCCGCTCGACGGGCCACTGGTTCGGGTGGTCCGGCTCGCCGTCGCGGCCAATCTCGAAGCTCTCCTTGAGGTCCGGGTTCCCCGCGCGCACCTTTTCGATTTCCTCATTGGTGGTGAGGTTGCTGACCTTTTCGCGGCCGGGGGCGGAGTAGCCGCGGTTGGCCTGCGGGGTGGTCCAGCCGAGGCCTTGCTTGACGGCGTCGGACTGGGAGAAGAAGTCTGCTGATTTGGCGAACGTGGCGGCGCGGAGGTCCTGGCTGATGGGGACGTTTTCGAGGTAGATGAAACCTGCGTTTTGGAAGCCGTCGAGGACTTGCTTTGCTGTTTCCTTGCGCTTGGCGGCGTTGCCGTTGAGGAAAGCTGAGAAGTCAATGAGCTTGACGTTGATGTCAGTTTGCGATGCATGAGGTATATGCGATTACGATGAAGGTACGTCACTGATGTCACTCACGGGGATGAAGAGGCCTTCCTTGTCTACTGCTGTAGCTGCCATGATGATCTAGTTGTTGCTTTCTTCACTGGGGTTAAGAGGGGATGGATGAGAGATTCAGAGATGAATGTGGTCAGTTGAGACTTGGGAGCATCACATGTATCAGGGTGAGGTGTAATCTCGAGGAAGAAGTCACGATAAGGTTCGTTACTAAATCCGTGCGGTACAGGTTCCGAGCGACTTATATCTATCCGTCGATACGATAGGTTGTGTAAGTACCTGGTCGCGGGCAACTGGCGGCGGCCCAGCCAACCAGAGGCCGAGCATTAACATCGTAAGTTAACAGCCAACCACCGGCGCCGTCTAATCAGTTCCGGACGGGGCCAGGCGTTGCCCCTTGTTGATCCCCGGCCAGAACGGGGCATTACGGGAAGAGACTCAAGAGTGAACCCTTTTACAAGACCGGCTGGGTCCGCGGGTGCACGAGTGGGAAGTTCATCGGAGAGCTCCTACACGTTAAACTTTTGTGTAAGCAGTACCTCAGTGTCTCACACTGGAGAGGAGGGGGGGAGAAAGAAAGTCTGACGATAAGATGCCGGTGGTGCGTTGAAGGCCGGCGCGCGGAAAGACGATTGGAGATAACGGCGGGGTAAAGTAGAAAGATAATCGACAAGGGAAGGATTGCCTAGGTACCTTACCTTACCTTACTTACCTTTGGAGACGCCCGCGTGTGGGGTTTTGTGAGGTATGCGGTGCATTGAGACGCTTGCATATGAGGGGAACATGGATTGGAGGGGGAACCAGGCGTTGCGGGTCATGGCGACCTCATCACCTTCCTGGAAAGATGTAGTTTGTCGGGTAACTGGTACTTGTCTTCTTAAAAAGGAAGACGAGGGGCAACACAGCTTTGCGTGCTCCTGGGAAAGCTTCCAACTTGGAAACAGACCACAACACCAACAATAACAAGATTCTGTTCTTTTCCTGTTCGTGGCGTGCGGGAGAGATAAGCCGAGATCTCTTACCATCTTAGCTACAAGTGAGCGTCTTCATCTTGTAAGTCGACCCAGCATCATGACTTTAAAAGCTCAAAGCTGAACCACTGGCTAACGACAAGTAGACCAATCACCGAGACTGACTTGACTGTACTTCAAGTCATCTCAATACCAGCTCCAAGTGAAGACGAAAGGCAGCAAAGGGACGTCATCAGATCGTCCAATTTCACAATGGCCTCATCAACATCCATGACGGTGGTGGACGTCCACACCCACATGTACCCCCCGTCCTACGTCAAGATCCTCGAATCTAGAACCACCATTCCCGTCGTGCGCAGCTTCCCGCAAACACCAGACCCGCGCCTCATCCTCCTGGCCTCGGAGGAACAAGCCCTCGATGAGGCTACCAAGGATCCTTCAGCGAAGCCTCCTGGCCGGCCGCTGACCTCTCACTACGCCTCGCTCGACCAAAAGGTCCACTTCATGGACACGCACAAGATCAACATCTCGGTCATCTCCTTGGCGAACCCGTGGCTCGACTTCATCGATGCCTCCGAATCTGGCGCCATGGCCAAGGGCGTCAACGAGGAGTTCGACGGCATGTGCGCCGCACACCCGGGCCGCCTCTTCTTCTTTGCTGCTCTGCCTCTAACGGCATCACTCGAGACCATCTTGGAGGCCATCAACCACGTCAAAGCCCTCAAGTACTGCCGCGGCATCATCCTCGGCACTTCGGGGCTCGGCAAGGGCCTCGACGACCCGGACCTGCTGCCCATCTTCAAGGCCATCGCCGCCGCCCGCCTGACCATCTTCCTGCACCCGCACTACGGGCTGCCCAACGACGTCTGGGGTCCCAGGGCGAGCAACGAGTACGGCCACGTTCTTCCCCTGGCCCTGGGTTTCCCGATGGAGACCACCATCGCCGTGGCACGCATGTACCTGGCTGGCGTCTTCGATGACGTCCCAGAGCTGCGCATGCTTCTGGCGCACAGCGGAGGCACGCTGCCTTTCCTGGCGGGACGCATCGAGAGCTGCATCATGCACGACGGGCAGCTGGTGCGCGAGGGCAAGGTCGGCAAGGGCCGCCGGACGATTTGGAGCGTGCTCAAGGAGCAGATCTACCTCGACGCCGTCATCTACTCAGAGGTTGGGCTGAAGGCGGCCATCGATGCCAGTGGAGCGGATAGACTCATGTTTGGCACTGATCATCCCTTCTTCCCGCCATTGACCTCTGATGAGCAGGGCGAGTGGGAGAGTGTGAGCATGAATGCTGATGCCGTTGCTGTGGCGGTGGGTGAGGGAAGCGAGCAGGCCAAGGCCATCATGGGCGGCAATGCGATTGAGATTTTGAGACTAAAGGTGGACTGAGAAAGTAGCTTTGTAATGCAAAGAGAAGAAATTAAAAACTCACGAAAGTCAATCGTACCTTTAAGTGAAATGAAAGTGAGTGAATCTCACATGAGAATTGGTTTGAGTGCATGAGCGAGGCTGACCGCTTTCCCAAATGAGCCAGGTTTGGTGGGACCGAATTACACCGCCTGCCAAATTTCATCCCATTTACCACTTTCTGCTGGCAATTCCTGAAAATATGGCAATTGGCCCCGCGATGTAGCTTCATCCTGCATCTCATCCTCACACACTCAGGCTCATCAATTCATCCGAGTTTTACTTCCTTTTACTCGAGAGAACAGACCAATTCTCATTACACGTCAATTGAGATCACAATGGCGGCTGAAGTCCGCCGCTCTAACGGCACGCGCCTTGATGCGTCCCTCGGCATCACTGAGCGCATTGCGCCGAGTATGGTCGCTTGGACTGGAGACATGCGCAAAAGGTATGTCCTTCTATCTGCCTCATAAAACTTCTCCATTAACACAACCCCTCAGATACACCGACTTCCAAGTCTACGAAATTAACAAAGATGGTTCCGTCCTCCACCTCACAGAAACTCGCCTTCCCCCGCCGCCAAAGGAGACCACGCCGCCTCCACCAGCACCTCCTGCACCTGCTGTTCCCGTAGTAGAAGAGAAGAAGGGAGAAGAAGAGCCGAAGCCAGAAGAGCCATCGAAAGATGGAGAGGCCGCCGAAAAGCCCGCCGCGGTCATCCCCGAAGTCCCCGCTGAGGACATTGCCCTCCTCGCCTCCCTCACAAACGACGACTTCGCCAACCAGCTCGTCACCATCTACAAGACGATATCCGCTGACAAGATGGCCAAAACCGAGCCCGTCACATCCCCCATCATGGACGACAAGGACAGGCGCTCCCAGCTCCACCAAAACGTCCGCCGCATCTTCAACTCCACCATCGACACCACCACCGATCCCACGGGCGCTATCGTCGCCCGAGTCCCTCCCCCTCGCGGCAAGGGCAAGGGCATGCGTGGCGGCCGCGACAACAACAACAACAACCGCGAGAACAATAAACAGAAGAAGAAGCAGCCCAAGGCCGTGGCCCCCGGCGAGGGCGAGTACCTCCACTTCACCCTCTACAAGGAGAACCGCGACACCATGGACGCCCTGCACCAAATCTCCAAGGCCCTCCGCATCAAACCCCAGGCCATCGGCACCGCAGGCACAAAAGACCGCCGCGCCGCCACCACGCAGCGCTGCTCCGTCCGCGGCCAGCGCGCCGACGCCCTCCTTCGCGCCCGCCTCTTTGGCGTCACCGTCGGCGACTACCGCTACGCCCACTCGCCCATTCACCTCGGCGCCCACAGGGGCAACGAGTTCGTCATCGCCCTCAAAGACTGCCTCGTCGCCGGCAACCCCGACCTTCCCCCCGCCGACCGCTCCTCCCAGATCCGCGCCTCCGTCGAGGCCGCCATGGCGAGCATGCACAACCCGGGCTGGATAAACTACTTTGGCCACCAACGCTTCGGCACCCACGCCATCGGCACCCACGAGGTAGGCCGGCTCCTCCTGCAAGGCGACTTTGAAGCCGCCGTCAACGCGATCCTCTACTACGACGAGTCCATCGCCCAGCGCGCCCTCGCGGGCGAAGTCCCGGACCAGGGCCACGCCCGCGACGAGCTGAACCGCCACCGCGCCTGCAAGGTCTTCCGCGACGGCGGCTCCGCAGAGGAAGCCCTCTCCCACCTGCCCCGCCGCTTCTCCGCCGAGGCGAGCCTCATCCGCCACCTCGGCCGCTCCACCGCCCCGTCCCGAAGAGACTTCACCGGCGCCCTCACGAGCATCACCCGCGGCCTGCGCAACATGTACCTCCACGCCTACCAGTCCTACGTGTGGAACCACGCCGCAAGCCACCGCTGGCGCCTCTACGGCAAGAACGTAGTCGAAGGCGACCTCGTCCTCGACACTTCTGCCGACGCAGATGCAGACGCGGACAACGAAGGAGGAGACGACGACGCAGACTCCTCCTCCGCCCCAGCCCGCGTCCTCACCGCCGAAGAAGCCGCCTCGGGAACCTACACCATCCACGACATCGTCCTCCCCTCCCCGGGCCACGCCGTGGCCTACCCCACCAACGCCATCGGCGAATTCTACACAACCTTCATGCGCGACAACGGCGGCCTCGACCCGCACGACATGCTCCGCCGCCACCGCGAATTCAGCCTGCCGGGAGCGTACCGCAAGGTCGTCGTGCGCTTTCTCTCGGAACCCAGCTTCGAGGTCCGCGCGTACGAGGACGGCGAGGAGCAGATGCATCCCACCGACATGGACCGCATCCGCGCAGCAGCTGGGCGTGGCGGGAATGGGAAGAAGCGGGGCCGTCAGGAGGATGAGAACGCCGAGGATCAAGATGCGGCGAAGAAGGTCAAGACCGAGGCGGGTGCGGCGGGAGTGGATGGCGAAGCTGCGGCGGATGAGCCGATGCACGACGCGCCGGCACAGACCTCGGAACCGAAGCAGGAGCAAGAGCCGGAGCAGCAAGCGGAGACCGCCACCGCCGATCCGAACGGTACCCCGTCGACCCCCGAAAAGACAAAGACGGCCGTCGTGGTCACCTTCCAGCTCCCCAAGAGCGCCTACGCCACCGTCGCGCTGCGGGAACTGATGGGCGTCGACGAGTCCGAAGTCGCCGCGGCTCCTACGGCTGCCTCCGCTGCCCCTGCTGCTGCCATCACTGATACTACCGCTGCTGCCCCCGAGGCTGCCGAGGTACCAGAGACTTCCAAGACTACGACTGCGGAATCATGAAATACCTTACTTCACAGAAGGGAAAGATTGACACAAAAAAACAATAGGCATCACCGCTTCACGGCTCAAAAAGGTGATCTACTTGGCATGTAAATGGTTGTAGACTAGATACCCCCTCGGAGAGATTCGTTGAATCAAGCATATATATGTACAATGCCACCTACAAGGCCAATCCTACTCTTACCAACCCACTTAGTTTGTTCCCTCGGCCATAAAGAAAAAGGGTAAACCCCAACCAGCATTGGCAGAATCTTTTTGTTTGTATTGTTCCAAGCCGAATAGACAATCGCTTGGATACACAATAATGCCTACAGTCTTTGCTGAATATCCACCGCCACCGCCGCTTGTCCAGGTACACGTCTGCCTCCGCTACATATATCCAGAAAGTAAATCTGACCCCCTGAAGGCGTAACATTGGCAATCCTGTGCCCGTAATGCCCGTCGCTTATTAAATCATGAAAAATGGCCTCCTTCTTCCGCTTGCTTCATCGCTGTAGAGTTGTCTCCCTTTGAACTCGGTTCTTTGTTCATGTTTCGCTTGTGGTGTGTTTGATGCTTTCCTCGATAGCTGGCCCAGGTTGCCATGGTCATCCTGCCAAGGAGCAACAATGTACTTTTTGCTGCTTTGTGGTTGACGTGTCGCCGTGATTTCGCCGTATGTAACAATGTTACTGTCGTCACGACATTGTGCCTATCAGCCAATCATTGCTTGGTATCCCAGCCCCATACCTGAGCCAGGTACTTGGCCATGTTGACACGCTTCGCGCGCATTTCCACCATCCACGGGTGCTCGAGCATCCGCCATGGGCTCGCTCGCCTTGTGGGTTCCTTCTCCAGGCTGTGGTAGGTCAGTACATGATTTCATAATTCATACCAAACTCTCGTCACTCACCAGCACTCGATGAAATACTTGAAGTTGTCACTCCAGAAAATGTTGGCATCCGGCTCATCCTTGAGCTTTGGTATCGGCTGCCGCACAATGTAGGTGAGAAGGTCGATCAGCCCAGCTCGTGGTTGCATCTCTGTGCCATCGGCCGGGAAGGGGAATCGATGTTGGGCCACTTCCAGCAGAGTTACGCCAGTCGACCACACGTCAGAGGTGATGGTGTAGGATTGGCCGGTGATGCGCTCGGGAGCCATGTAGTAGCTGGTGCCGATGAAGGTATTGGCTTCACCCTTAGTACCAAAGTCTCCTGAGACACCAAAGTCGCATAGCTTGACATCGCCATTCCTGCAGAGCAAAATGTTGGATGGCTTGATGTCTCGGTGGATAATACGCATGCCGTGCAAGTACGTCAGTCCCCGCAGAACGCCCTCGGAAATCTTGCCGAGAACCTTCTCGCCTGTCCGTCCACCGAGTTTCTTAACCTCCTTGTAAATACTGTCCAGGGAACCGCCTTCACAAAACTCCATGGCGATTGAGATCGTTCCCGTAGTCGAGTCCTCAAAGGCGCCATAGTAACGGCAGATATGCTCCGACGCGCACTCTTTGTTGAAACCCAACTCGCGCACAATCTGCTTCTTAACGTCGGGATCGGGATTTGTGGTAATTACCTGGGCATGTTAGTCTCCAATTTTGTTGGTGTGGGAAATGAAGCGTTCGCACCTTGAGGGCGAATGTGGTTTTTCCACCCTTCAATTTGGCTTTTGTGACGGCTCCGCCGGCACCCTCGCCGAGACTGCCGAGCTCCTCGATCCGATTTTCCATACTCGCGACCCTCCACGACTCGGAGTCGAGCTCCTCCACATCCAGCGTCCTGCCCCGCTCTAATGACAGCTTGTCAAAAGCTTCTAGACCCTGCAAACTGCCGTCCCGTTCCATACCGACACCGCCTTCACTCCGCTCAGAGTAGATTGATCCCACTGCGGACGACGGGTCGGGAGTTCCTTGAGGCCGCGCAAAGCCATATTGTGAGGCAAAGGACAGTGCCGAGTACTGAGAGCCAGCTGACGTGGGGTTGCTAGCTCGACCATCCAAAGGGCCGAAACTTCCAGATCTCGAGTGTGCCGCACTGCTCTCGCTACCGCCGCTGGCAGATTGTCCTACGCCTCCCACGCGAGGTGGTTGCTCGTAAGGTGTCGACTGGCTGCCCATCGGCGTAGCCAGGTGAAGGGTCGGGAGAGGTGGTCGTGAGTTTACGGGTTGAGGTGCTTGCCCGCCGACGGGTTTCGCGTTTGGTGATGGGGGGATGGCGAGACCGAGTCTAGGTGTTCGGGCACCTCCACCTCGGCCGCCGGGAATGGCAGGGCGAAGGAGAGGAACTGGCGAGTTCATCATGGGGACGGAACCGGGCGTGGACAGAGGAGAGGGGACACTGGGCGGTGCCTACGTGAAACAATCAGTACGATTCGCTACAGAGGCCATCTAAAGAGCTCATCAGGCGAACATGCTTACCTGGTGAGGAGGCTCCATGGTCTGAGGTTGTGAGGGATTCTGATCGGCCATGGCAACGGAGGTAAGTTGGGTAGACCGGAGCGATGCGGTTGAAGCTGGAGAGAGTTGTACCCCAGACGTAGGATGCCACAAAGTCGCAAAAAAGGGCCGAAGCCAAGCCAAACTACTTGACGAGGTAAGTCGAGGTGTGACGGCTGCGGTACTGGGCACAGGCAGAAAGACAGAAACTAGCGTGGTCGAATAGTTTCGTAGGAGCTGACGTAGCGTAGATCAAGTTGGAAAGCGACGGCCGCCGAGCGTTTGATCCTCTGGTTCGAGGCTGAGTAAATAATAAGACTATCGGGGGCGTTTTGTTGAAGATCAGAAGATCAGAAGGCTTGGAAGCGAGAGACTGGAAAGTAAAACGTCGGCGGATAGCTTTCCCCGCAGGATTCAGAAGATGGGTATTGAGGTGGAAGAGAGAGTAGATTTGGGGTGCGCGGGTGACGTCCCGGTACCCAAGGTAAGATGAGCAGAGGCGATATGGATCGAGGTGGTAGTTCCAGGTCTGTATCGGGACCGGGGGACGGAAGAAGGAGGTTTCCTGCTGTTTCTCTTCGGGATGAAGGGACCGGCTTTGAGGTTTGAGCAGACCGGAGAGAGAGAGGGGAGCAATGCAAGAGCAAACGACAACGGCGCAGTGGCGACGGGCGAGCCCTTGGACCTTGGTTCCTTTTGAGAAAGACGACAGGAAAGTGAGTGAATGGAGTGGGATTCAAGTGGGCAAAAAAGGCGGGGAGCGGCGGGACGGGGACGAGCTTGGGCGCTAATTCCAAGGCCAAGTTCCAATGGAAAACGGGGAGGGGGCTCTGGGTAAACTGGGGGCCTTTTCAGGGCCTGATGATTGAATGCACTGGGTGACTGCCCTGAGGTAAGGTAGGTGGAGGTAAAGGCAAGGTATTGAGATGGGAGGAAGTACAAGGCCCACGTAATGGAGCCAATGTATCTTTTTGGGATCGCGCACTCGACGTGTGGTGCAAACTGCGGGACAGCTACACAAAGTGGCCGGGCTTGAGCCGTCGTTCTCCTGTACCTTTTTGATACTGTAAACCACCTCACCTCCTGGTAGCGAATCTACCCTCCCAAGGTAGGTAGGTAGGTAAGTAAGTACAGCTTGCCTTACTAAGGTACCTGTGGTAAGTAAGGTACTGCCCGCCTTACACATTCCATCCATCTTGCCTCATCTTGCACCTACACGAACGACAGAACAGCACCGACGACGACAAAAAGTCAATCAGAACATCAATCGAAGCTGCGCCGAAAACCAAAGTGCGCTCGGTCGCTTCTTTTAAACCCTTCCAGCGTCTTGGGGCAGAAAAATGCGCCACATTACGGGAGTCCCTTGCGTCGTCTGAGGTTCTGGCCCTCCCCAGTCGAGTATCTTCTAGCATGAGAATCGGCCCTGGGGTCTGGACTCTGGATTTGTAGACTCTGAATTGGGTTGGAGACGACAATGGTCTCCGTTTGTACGCTTCTACCGATACAACTTCGAGGCTGTCCGATCCACTGCACAAGAGTCAGTCAGTCACCATCAACTCGCTTCTGTGCGCCTATGTTTATCCGCACAATCCTCGAATAAGGACTGTTTGGTGGAAGACAAAGCCAATGCCGCTGTTCCGAATCGACCGTTGCAAGGCACCCGTCATCAGGTCGCGTGTTTGACCAAGAATCAAGAAATGTATACACCTCGTCACCGCCCAACACAAACAAACCCGACACAGTACACCACCTCCAAACAGTCACGCTCTCCAGCACAAAGCACGGTGTGATGAGTGGGCTTCCAACCGTCACCACAGAGAGCAGCTCTGCCCACTCGGAACGCCCATTTCCTGGCGCTGCGCAATGGACAATGGGCAGACGCCTGACCAGTTACACACACCCGTACGGCGACGAAGTTTGAGAGGGCGTCCAGAGCCATGGGGGGCATGAGCGATGAGACAGGGGTTGCGCTGTCGTCGGTGGTGTGTCGTCCATGTCTTGGGCTGCCATTCGATGCCCTGCCCTGCAATCGCTCCTTGCGGGTTGCTCCCCCCTCTTGGCCCCTCCCCGGCCAAGCACCAAGCATCTCTTCGTGCCATCGTGGGCATGCCGCACGCCGCACGTCGCACCGTCGCACGCACCAAGCTGGGCCCTGCACTGATTTCCGACCGTCTTCTGCATGAGCTCGAGATGCACAATCCGGGAGACGTCCCCGATGCAACCTGACTCTTCTGTCCTTCCAGGGCGATGGACTGTCTGATGGGTGGGACGCAATCGTTTGACGAATTTGAGAAACTGTCGGGCCCTTATCCATTGCTTCACATACTGGCTCTCTCCGCGGGATTGGCCGTTGCTTTTCTCTCTAGGTATCCGACAAACCCTCGGTTGACCATGAATTCTAGCTGGTCTCGGGCCAATAGCTGGCGGGAATACTGAGCCAACGACACTCATCCCGTCACATTCACATCCTCACACCATCCCCGCGGTGTCCCCTACATGACTGCAGGATCAAAGAACAGATTAATGCGGGCTTTCGGCAACCAATCTCCATCCGTCCAATTCCTACACAAGAGGTCGGTGTGTCGATGAAACTCGAATAAGCCATTTGACAGCGCCGTTTTGGCTGAAATGGGGGGCTTCTCCGGCGGCAGCATCTGAAGGAGAGAAGAAGAAGAAACGGGGGCAGCACACGGAGCTCTTTTCGGCACATGCTGTTGAATGTGGCTCCTGTATACGGCACACGTTGACACGGCACATCTGCCGCGGCTTCCAAATCTTTTGGCATTACGACCCAACAGCGTCGGCATCGCAGTCCGTTTGAGCAATTCCAGTCAGCTGATTGCAGACCCAGGCGGCGAACTGGTGGTTGCAGACATGCCGTTCTTATTGCTGTGCCTCTTCCACCGGCGATGCGGCACGAATAGGGTGGTTCCCCGATGAGGGGAAAAGCATTTGCAGACAAGCAGCACGCACGACCATTGGGGTCCGAATCACGGGAAGAGTTTTGTTCGGTTATTGCCTCTTTCTCACCATCCTACCCTGTGGCCGGTCCGGCGACGGCGATGAGCCGACAAGCGGTTAAGGTGATGACTGTGGTGTTTGACGGGCCACGGATTCGAGACCTCACCGCATTATCCGCACCGCTGGACCTGGACCCTGATCAGACGAAGGCCCGGTTTTTCAAGGCCCTGCTCCAAAACACCTACGTGGTGTATCGCAGTTGCATCGTCTTGGTCGGGGGATTTCCGATGCCCACTTTGCCAGCCTGGAACGCGTGCGGCGTGCCTGACTAGTCGCACTTCTCGAGTACCAGACAAGAGAGTGAGGCAAGATGGAAGCAAAACTTGAAGGCAGGCTTACGGCGTAAGTTCTGCTGACGTTGTCCGGCCATGACAATTCGTCTGTCAAATCCGGGCTATTGGGTCCCAGCTGCGAGGTCAAGTCAGAACCAGCGGTATGTCAGACGGGCACGTCCGAGAGGGAGAAATCCAAATCATCCGAGTCCATCTTATTGAGTTGGATTGTCGGTACAGCTGGCCTCTATGCTTCCGACAGTCAGGAAACGACATCCGGCTGCGATTTGGCTTTTCAACCCCTCACTATGTTCTCCGCAGGCCTTCTTCACATCCAGAGCCCGTCAGAATCGGATTAATCATCCGACAGACCATAAAGCAGACACGGAGAACGCAAAGCGGGCGAGTGTCTGCTCGACTTCTGCTCGTCGGTGTCCGAGGCTCCTGCTCATGCACCAGCATCTGCATTCGTTCCAGGAACAGATCCCTGGATCCCGCCAAGGGGCACAAGGCGGAAACTGCGTCTATGCTGGCCCCATCCCTGGGCGGGAAGCAACGTTATGCTGTCATCAGCCTCAGCCCTGAAAGTTTCCGGGCCTCTGTGGCTCTTCTGCATCGAGCGTGGTCCTGGCTAGACACTCCAACATCGGCTCGACTCATCTTGGAAAGGCGCTGGATGTATGCTTTCTTTCCCTCTGCCCGACGCACAGATGGTTGAGTCGGAGGGGGAAAGTTGTCGTTGCCTACGGATGAAATATGCAGTCTAGAGATGACAGGTGTGTGAAGTTTGACCGTGTCCAGTCCACGTAGATGCATTCTGATAGGTATTACACACTATCATAAAATTCAGGCTCACACACTCAACCGTCCGCCGCCCCCGTCAATTACCGCTATAATCAGCAAATTCATCTGGTATCATCACCACGGCCTATGGCGTAGCGGAGAAAGTTAGCGAACTTGAAGGAATAACTCCGCACACATAGGTCCCGGGTTCGAGTCCCACCTTGTTCTTGTAAAAATCCTTGCATCATTACACCTGAGGCTGGTAAGAGCCTCCTCGGATTTTTCGTAGGCTCCCTATGATAGGGAGCTGAGCTTTTGTTTTGGCCACTGAGTGAACGACGGATGGATGATACCTCAACTTTGTCGGCTCAGATACGTATTCTCGCTTGCTGTCCTCTTACTGGCCAATTTGCCTTGTCACTCGCGCCGTTGGAGTCCCCGGTCACTCACTGAGGTCACTCACTAAGGCACTGTAACTGCGTAGCTCCGTTTCTCTAGGCGCGCGTCTACCGTCTCAATGCGGAGCTCTGGTACTGACCGCCTTCCATTCCAATTGGTCTGCCCCACGCCAGAGCCCCCTGGACCATTCACCCCACCAGCCCGCCGCGCCGAAGCTTTGGCACTTTGCAACCAAAAACTTTTTGGACCCTTGCCCGAAAATTCTCAGACGTTGGTGCAGCTGCTGCAGTCGAGCCCATCACCATCACAAACTTTATGCTACAAGTCTCAGGTCCACGATCAAATCGCGTCACAACCGGCATAAAACAGAACAGAGACTGATCGCCCTCAATGCCGTCCTCTGCAACCCCCAGACGACCGGGCCGTGCGGCCGAAGATGAGGTTCCGGTATCCTCTCCCGCCAACTCTTCCGGCTCCGAGTCCGAATCCGACTACCTCGACAGTCCCGCCTCGCGCAAGAGACGGAGAACCGACCCCACCGCCGAGCCCGATCTCGAAGATATCGAGAACGATGATGACGATGAGGAGGAAGAGCTCAAGGCTGTCGTGTCTACCATTCAAGCCCCCTCAAGATTCAAGCGCGCCGCCGCTGCCGCTGTCGACCAAGCTCCCCAGACCTCACGCCCAGCAGCGCCGTCGCAAAACACAATCACTGCGCCAACAGACCCCAACACCACCTTCTCCGCCATAAACGTACGGCCATGGCTCGTACAGTCGCTGGCCAACATGGCAATCAAGAGACCGACGGGCATTCAAAAGGGCTGCATACCCGAGATCCTCAAGGGCCGGGACTGCATCGGCGGAAGCAGGACGGGTTCCGGTAAAACGGTCGCCTTCGCCGTGCCCATCCTTCAGAAATGGGCCGAGGATCCCACCGCCATCTTCGGCGTCGTCCTGACCCCCACCCGCGAGCTCGCCCTGCAGATCTTCGAGCAGTTCAAGGCCATCTCCTCCCCGCAGAGCCTCAAAATCGTCCTCGTCACCGGTGGCTCCGACATGCGCTCCCAGGCCATCGCCCTCGCGCAACGTCCCCACGTCGTCATCGCCACGCCGGGCCGTCTGGCCGACCACATCCGAACCTCGGGCGAAGACACCATCTGCGGCCTCCGCCGCGTCAAGTACGTCGTCCTCGACGAGGCCGACCGCCTCCTCGACGGCACCGGCCCAGGCAGCATGATCCCCGACGTAGAAGAGTGCCTCTCCGTCCTCCCGCCCTCCTCGAAGCGCCAAACCTTACTCTTCACCGCCACAATCACCCCGGAAGTCCGCGCCCTCAAAGACATGCCCCTGAAGCCCGGAAAACAACCCGTCTTCGTCTGCGAGGTCGACACCCAGGCCCTCGCCATCCCCGCCACGCTCTCGCAGATGCACCTCCAGGTGCCCGTCACCCACCGCGAGCACTACCTGCACACCTTCCTCCTGACGGACGGCAACGAGGACAAGTCCGTCATCATCTTCTGCAACCGCACAAAGACGGCGGATTACCTGCACCACCTGCTGCGCATGCTCGACCACCGCGTCACCTCGCTGCACTCGGCCCTCCCGCAGCGCCAGCGCATCGACAACCTGGGCCGCTTCCGCGCCGCGGCGGCGCGCATCCTCGTCGCGACGGACGTCGCGTCGAGAGGCCTGGATATCCCCGAGGTCGGGCTCGTCGTCAACTACGACATCCCGCGGAACCCGGACGATTATATCCACAGGGTCGGTCGCACGGCGCGTGCGGGGCGGAAGGGCGAGGCGGTGACGTTTGTCGGGCAGAGGGACGTCGAGCTCGTGTTGGCGATTGAGGCGCGTGTGGGTAGGGAGATGGAGGCGTGGAAGGAGGAAGGGGTGAATCTGGAGACGAGGGTCCTCAGGGACGCACTCAAGATTGTGAGCGAGAAGAAGAGGGAGGCGTTGTTGGAGCTCGAGGAGGGGAGGGAGGTTGGTGGCAAGAGGAAGAGGACGAAGCAGAAGCTCAATGCGTGAGATTGTGTGGGAGGGGAGAAGGAAAAGTCACTTGCTGTTTGAAATGGGAACTTGCATACTGGCGTAGGTTTGATTTGTGTGGGATAGACAAAACAATACCCAATAGACAACAAAGTCTTCGAGAACTTCTGACCACGATGGCCTCTGAGGAATGATGTTTAGTAGTCACCACAGCTTGAACTTGTTCGTTTCAGAAAGCTTGAGGAAAACGGTGCCACCCACCAGCTCCAAGGCTCACCGATTCGAAACGACCAGCAAGCAGTATTAAAGGAGAGCAACTGAGCCTCGTCACGTTCCGCTCTCGCTCACTCCCCACGAACCCCAAACCAATTGGTTCGGGAACCATTGTCCAACAATGCTCGGTGATCTTGTTATCCTGCCTTTAGTGATAAAGCTTAGTTGATATTGAGAACCCCTGCATAGAGAATAATGTCTATTCCGCATCTTCATTCACGCTCCCGTTCGTTCGTATTCGTGTGAGCTATGTGAGAGAGCGTAGGGGGGGCAGGATGGACGTGGTTAATATGTCCTATGTTATCGTTCATGCTCTCTCTTATATTCGTGAGTGTAAAGTAAGGGAGCATAAGGGAAGGAAAGGATGGATGTAAGTGACTTATCCTATATTACCGTTTATGCTCCCGTCGTATTCGCGAGAACCAAGTAAAGGAGCGTGAGCGGGAATGAACACAGACTGCTTTGTTACATGTGCGGGTATGTTCACCCCTCTGATCTAGATTTGCTTTGGGAACTTATTGAGGGTACGCAGAGCCAATCCATCCAGAGGGGCTCGGGGTAATGTAAATCAACAAGGTTGAAGACGCCGCAAGCCCTCGCTTAACGTGAGAAAATGCGTGTCGATCCGTAGTCTTCAAACATGTGAGACATTCTCTCTGGCGATGTTTGACTCACATTTAGACCGAGTCGATGGGAATGGTTTGTTCATCACCGTTTATACAAAAGTCCACCGGACTTGTCTTGGAAATCAAGTTCAAGGCTTTGGGACTTTGACACGAAAGTACTCAACTCACATGTGAGAAAGAGGACAATGGAGCGCATGGAAGCTTTATCAAAGTAGATTCATATTGAGCAAACCATCTGAAGATTGCTTAGTTTGGATATATTTTATGCACTACGTGCGGAAAAAGCTCACCCTATATAAAATCCTCTCCCCCCCCCGACGGAGTAATCCGCCGGGGCCGTACTGTGTATTACGTATTAGGGAAAACTAGGTATATTGCGCTCTATGCTTAACTACTAATTAAAATAGCTCCCGACCTTCCCCCGCCCGTCTAGAGGGCGAGCTATACCTACTCTAATATATATAAAACCTCTTAATACTAGCTCGCGTAAGTAACTAAATCCCGTATTATATACTCCTTTTTATTAAGAGTTAAAGGGCCCCTTATATATTCCCTTATATTTATAATATAGCTTATATTAAAAGGATTTTTAGCTCTATAAAATATAATTTTTAAACTAATATTAATATACTAAATCTTAATATCCGTATTAGCCCGGTTATTTATAGTATTTATACTATTACTTAGCTAAATTTTATATTATTAAAAAGTACTTTATTAATCCTCGGGTATATTTACGTTAACTACGATAGTTATAGCGTCGAGCTAGCCGAGGGCGCCTAGCCCGAGAGGGGTAGACTTATCGACGGGTATTTTTAGAATAGTAGTTTATATATTAATAAGTTTATTTAGTAAATTTATTTAGTAAATTTATTTAGTTTAAATAGAGAGTAGCTTTAGGTAATATTAGAAGCGATAAAGATAAAAAAAATCTTTATAAACTTTAGTACGAGTAGTAAATATTAGCTTATTTAGCCCTTTTTTTAAAAACTTCTATGTTATTATTAAAGTTTAGAACTTTTATAGTTAAAGAAGGCCGCCTCTAATTATTATAGCCGATTATTATAGTTAATTATTATAGCTAACCTCTACTAGCGACCTTTTTAGCTAGTATTATTACGTAAGTATATCGCTTAGCTTATCGTTAATAAGTAATAGGGTAGCTTACCTATCCTAAATTATATAGCGGTTTTTATATTAAAATTACTATATTACGTTAAGCGCGTACTTAGGGTATATTATACGTATTATATAGTTAAAAAGTATATTATATTATGTGATTTCTTTTAAAAGCGTAATCTTATTAAGGTCGATCTTTTGCGCTTATAAAGCCGGAAAAAAACTATTATATAAAATCCTCTTAGTGATTTCCCTTTAATAGTGTACGCTGATATATACGTAGTTCTTGAAATTAATACCTCAAGGTTATGACGTGTGTCTAGTCAAAATCAAAAGGAAAGAAAGAGATGCCCTGATCCGTAAGGTGTGCATATAGATCCCTAACATCGACACAACCAGGCCATCTCCCCCGCTTACTTACTGCTTTATTGCTGTTGTATAGCTGCTGACGTATTTTGTTCCTATACAAATGATCCAGTTAGACTGGTAGGCTCCATTATTCTCGGAAGCTCTCAGTACAGATTTGAAACCGCAAGATCAGGTCTCTGACTGCTGCTGCTGGTCTTATGTGCCCACTTATGTAGATGGCTCTAAGTCTCTGTACTATTCGGCCCTGGGAGCACGGCTCTAGAATATCGGCTGTTGTAAATGAATAAAGGGGGAGGGACTGCGCTCCGTCTTCATAGGCTTTTCTTACGCATACAGCTGGACTGTAACTTATTTATCGTCTTTGACATATTGATTTGAAACGAATTTTCTATGGTCAGGAATTATCCGGACTAAGTTGTCGGTTGTGGGGCGCTCTGAGCCAGAGAATTTGGTGAAGATACAGCTCTACACTCTAAGTCTTCGGAGTCCCACTCGAAACCAACAACGTCACGACGGCGGCGGCCAGTTTCCAACCAATACCACCTTTCAACATCGCCGTAACCTAGCCAGCTGTCCCTCTCGGCCAAGACTACCTTCAGTCTCCCTTGGTGCAGGAGATGTCTGCCACGAGCATCACGATGTACGAGCTAGAAGAAAGACTACATGGGTACGGTAGGATTTGGTTCGTACCTGCCGAGGCGTACAGTTTCTAGTTTCCTGATGGAGCAGGGGATCGGCCAGGGGTTCCTCACTCTGTACTCACGAATACGAACGGGCACAGAAATGACGATGCCGTGACAGATGATGCGAGCATGATGATCTTACATTCTGGACGGTCTCTATTGTAGGAGGGTCCTCAAGACCAACTATGCTTTGTCACTAAAGGCAAGATAACAAGGGTCTTGAGCATCATTGGATAATGGTCTCTATCTCAGCTGATCTGGCGTGAAGCATGAGAATGAACGCGGACCCGATCGTTCTTGCTTTTATCATCGTCATTTTGAGGGGGCAAGCAGCCGTTTGGTATCTCGGCAAACACACCAATTTTCCGATTCCCATATCTCATGAAAATGGCCTTTGACGAAATGACCTGTTACCATTGCACATTACCAAGCCTTTTGGATCTGAAGCTATCCCAGGTTCGGTGATGCCTTTGTGCTCACGGATTCTATTGCTTGCCACAAAGCATCAGCAATCACTTAGAATGCATGATCAATGAGGTCTTCATATCACAAACACAGCAGCTGCTTTGATAATGGCCATATATGGTACAGTCTAGCTGACATCGTTATAAGAGGCAAATGACGATTTTGCTGGCTACTTGACCGCCGATTCAAGGAGGCATACACCACTGCCGGTAAACCGAGGATCATATCTCACTTCCACACCTATCATCTCCTAGCGATAACCGACGCTTCACCGGCTCTGCAATAGAAATCCCGGACCTACCTTCACATTGGCCATCGGCCGAGATGCACAGGCACGGACCTGGGGATGCGACGTTACACACAAAAGCATAAAAGCAGTAGTGTTCCCGACAACCAGGAACCACTGGACCAGAACACGAGACAAAAGTCGGCTAGCCTCGTGTACCAAAATAAGCAACGGGTATACCGCAGGAAGAGAGATGGAGAGACCGGGGATCCAGGCTGCTGTTCGGGTGCTCGACCACTCAGGAAGCCTGCTCTGCAAAGAAGAGGAATGCTTGCGATACTGCGGTTTGTTTATTTTCTTTCTTTCCCCCCCTTTTTGGAGTTCATTTCCACGCTTTCGATGTACCTATGCATGCCTTGTTTGTCATTTTACTTCTCTCAGACATTTAACCGCGGCCCCGGAGCCAAATTAAGTGCAAAGACATGGGGCGCTCTGAAGCAAGACGTCTCATATATATCTAGAAGAAGAAAATATGATTCTGTACGTGGTCCTGATCCAGGTTCGCGGAGCAGCCCCGAACCAAATCCAAATCCACATTCCCCAAACCCATACCCCCGACAGCTGAGGCTCAGCTGAAAGCTCAGCCGAGCCAAAGGTCGAAATCTATCCGGCGGCGCCGCGAGCGACGTCTCGAGATAGATATCTCTTCTGTACACCACCTCAGGACATGATCTGAGACCCGTGGGCTTGGTCAAGAATATTTTCTTTAGATGGCAGACAACTTTGAGGTCATACAGCTTCCATCCCTTGCATCAAATGTGGACCCCCCGTCCGTCCCGTGGCGGCCCCCGGCGATCTCGAAACCGATGAAGAACAGCAACCATTCCGCAGCCACGTCCGACAGCGGGATCGCTCCCCGGCGTTGAAACGCAGTTCAGACGAGTCAAGATGGCCGGGGTGGGTTCGGGAACGCTTCATGAACCACGGCAGTTTGGGAACAACAAACGTTCGTCACATCATCCGTCTCTGAGCTAAGATCAGAGCCGCATGGACTTGGACTGGGACCTGGAGTCACGGCAGTTTCATCGGCGCCGGGCTTGGTGAGAGAGAGCAGCATATCTCCGGCCCACCGTCCTGAATGTTCACAAAGCTCGCAGCAAAACCTCATTGCCGAGAAAAGACCACGGGCCCTGCATCGAATCCCGTCCGGCGTCCGCTCTTTTCTCTCATCAGTCATCCATCCCCGTCCCATGGATGGAAGTTTACGTCCACACCCCCCCCCCCCTTTGCTCAGATCCACATGCTTAGCAATTCTCATGAATCTCCACGTGGGCGTGTGGCTGAAGCGATTTTCCAGCAAGCAGAGAATCTAGACCGCGAGCCCCACACGATTGGGCGAAAATCGCGAACCAACTGGCAACGAGAAGAATCACTTGCAGCATGTTCGAGAATGGGAACAGAAAAAAAGGGCAGAAAAAAAAAAGGGTAGAAAATTTCCCCCCTAGTCAATATCCACCGTGACCAACAGATCCACAATCAGTCACCAATGTAAGCCACCAACGCCTGCCCGATGGAAAGCGGACCGGGTCTAGTTGACGTCAAGAATACGTGGAAAACGCCTGTGAAGAGGGAAAGAGGGCAAGAAAATTTTCTTCCATCCTAGCCTCTTGGATACCTGAAGTCCACTTGGTGTGAGGTTTTCTGTGATTGATCCACTAGTTCGGTCCCGCGTAACCCAGATCCCAACGAACGAAAGAATGAAAAAACTTCGTCGCGTGGCTCTGGTTGGACGCCGTGGAGATGTGTGTGCCTGAAGGCTCTGACCATTGACAGCCATGAGCCCTGTCGCACATCAGCCCTGGCAGCCCACAACCTCTCACACGATGGCACCGTGGTCCGTCGGGCTGAATGACAGGAGCAATGGAACACCGAGACGGCAAGCGAGGCTCCGCAAATGTGAAAATCAGGAGCGCAGGACCGCAGAACCCCTGTCTTCCACGCTAGAAGCACGCTAGAAGGTTTATGATTCCGCGCACGGTCCATATGCAGTGGGGCTCCGCCAGATGGAAGGATGCTAGAAGGCCGGGAGAAGGCCGCGATGTGACAGGGGTGTTGCGTTTGAAGAGTTTGAGAGGCTCTAACCCCCTTCTTCTGGACATATCTCGTTCTTATTTCCGTGGAGGTGCAGTTCCTCCGCAAGGGGCATTCGAAAGGGCGCCCTATTTCTGGATTGTCGTGCATATAGATATTAACCAGTGAGTCAGCACCAGTATCGAACTTCCATTGTCGATTAACCCCGACAGACGTACGAATAATCCAATGCAAGTCCGTACCCTGAGAAGATAACCCCGAAATGCCGGACCGAGTTGAACCCCCAGCCATGAACGACGACATCGTGCAGCAATGCCGCATAGGAATTCTGTAAACTGCAGGGCGTCTTCGGTGCAAACCGAGAAAGAAAGACAAGAAAACCCTCGCAAGCCACACCCCCGTACGGTACCCGGGGCCTTGTCCCAACCGAGAACCCCCATCACGGCGACATTCCGGCCGCACATCGCCGAACCGATTTCGTCCACGTCCACGGGTATTCGAATCTGCACCGGGGCAGGCCGCGGAGGCCTGGGAGGCTCGTTAGCGCCGCCGCAGTTCGAAGCACGTCCAGCAGCCGTATAGGCAAAAGACTGCAAAGCCACAAAGCCTCGTCCGAGTCGCGTGGCACACACGCGGAAGCGGGAGCGTAGAACATGCCTCGGTAGTACATACATACATGCCAAAGAGTCATCCGGTATGCGCGTCCCTTTGACCAATGGTACGATACGGCTGCGGTGGCACAAGCCACGAGCGGTGAGCATAACAGCCTTGTGAGATGCAATGCGGTAGAGTACCTTGGGTAAAGTAAGCAAGCACCGCCTCACGTCTCACAGGACATCTCCGTGCGCAACTTGGGGATTATGAAAGTACTATCCGCCGTGTTCCCTGATTGGTGACTTGACGGCTCGCGGCGCCAGTCATTGGACACATTCGGACGGAGGATGCATGTCAGCGGGTGCGGAATCGGTATCGAGTGCTGCACAGCAAAAATCGACGCAGACACCCCGGCCGCATTCCGCGAGCGAGTCCGAGCTTTTTGCATACCCTCGCTCTTCTTACGGGTATGGAGTACGATGTGTGGTACACAGGTACGGATTCTCTTCCGCATCGCACCCAGCCCTATCTGGTAGGTAATCCAACCCTGCAGCTAGGGAATCGGCGAGTTGGCTGCTACGTTCCATTGCGTACGGCGGTGACGATGATGCGCTGCGCTGCGCTGTGCTGTGTTGTATTCTGCAAGAGGCTTACCAATGGAGATGCAGTGCAAATTGGCGATATCCAAATGCGATGAATTGCTGCTGCTGCTGCTGTAGGCAAAGTAAGCTGGCCTCAGATTCCCCCGAATCTCCATCAGCCTGTTCAAAAGACTTCCATCCATTCGTCACATTGTGGATCATCTCATCCGAGGCCTATCCGAACCAAGCCCTCCCCGCTTGCAGGGCTGCAGTTCTCAGTTCTCGCTTCTTCGGCGATTCCACGACGCTGACATATGAACGGAGCGGACTTGTGAGTATTGGGGGGCAGTCTGATGATTTGTATGGAGTATACGCGCAAAAGACCCCTGATCTCGTCATCCCGCGGTGTGGGAATAAGAGGACGGGAGTGCGTAGGTGATTACGAAGCAGGAGAGAGAGAGAGAGCATAGACCACTTGGCCATTACCGCGGAGTTGGGATTGGGAATCATGGGACTACGGAGTGAAAGAAGCTTTTAGCTCTGCTCGGCATTTTTCAGTCCAATCTCAATGACGCGAGAGCGCGCGTGAGTGAAGCGTGGGTTTGGGTGTGGGCGTGTGCTGGATCCCGTTGACGGGTTTCATTGATTACTGATGACTCTTTTGCCTGTTTTACTCCGTCGAGCCCCGGTTGCACATCTCTCCGTCTCTCACGTGTGAAAGAGTGTTGGTTTGGCGGGGTCCAGCGTGCTCCTCCCCTCGCCGATCTAGGTGGCCGTCCGTCCGGCCGTCGGGGCCACGGCAATAAGTGAACCGTGCGGGTAGTTCGGAAGGGCTCAAAAGTATGAAACTCAAGGGTCTTGGAGAGGTCCAGAACAGAAAACAGTCACGCTTCATCAGACGGCCGCTTTCCAAACATGCCGAACTCCCCTCCCCCTCTCACTGTGTCTTTCTCCCGTTATCCTCCGCATTAAATCCGGATTCATCGTCAAAGCACCCCTTCCGCTCACTTATCTTCGGACGGCACGGGACCGTTTTTTCTGGGAAACCCCCCACGTCTTTATCGTTTCCCCCGTTCCCAACGGAGGGAGTCGGGAGGATTAAAGGTAGGAGAGATTGAATACCGGTAGACACCGGAATAGAACAGTCAATGCTTTTCGTCCCGTCTGCGAAAAGCATTAGGAATCGCTACGGGTTACGGTACGGCCCACGCGAGTTTACGAAGGATTTCGTTACACAAGGCCGTGTAGCCGTAGCCTCCCGTATTCCGCCGTACTCGTCCCCAATCCGGGATTTTGTGCAGATCGTGGGGTTTGGTACGGTAGCCTGTAGGTCAGGTACTCCGTACCACGGAGTAAGCTTGGAAGCTTTCCGCCAGGCACAGCCGGCCCCCAAATCCCGCAACACTGGGATTGGAAGCCGGAAGATTGTCGACAAGTCGACGATCACGCGCGCCACGCAAAAGGGAAGTTTTCGGGCGAGCTGTCTTGATCCACCCCCCTCCGCTTGCTGGGTAACTTGTGAGAGCTCCTTGCGAAGTTTGGCCCGGGCTTCATGTACGCGTGTGTAACCCTAGAACCGATGGTCCCATCTCACGCGAGACTGAGGGTAGCTACGTAGGGCAGGCCCAATCGAGGGGTTGTGTCTCTGTCAAACGGCCTCGCGATTGGATGAACCAATCTCACGGGTTAGAACTTGAACGGCGAAAGCGAAAGAGAAGAAGTACTGTGGTGGTGGTGGGAAAAGGGTACGGGGCACGCATGCAGCAAGCCACGCTCTCGATGATGCCGTGGGTTCTGATCTGACCTGGACAGACCACATCCTCGTCTCCCCCGCGTCCACGTATTGGCGTATAGGCGCAGACTGGTTGCAGACAGGTAGTCGTATGTAGGCAGACTGAATGGCAGACTTGGGACGGAGCCACTGGCAGGACGGAGTAGAGTACCTAGAGTCGATGGGTCATCTCGACTCAAAGCGGAGCGGAGCACGGCGGTTTCGACCGACCGACCGCTATGGGTACCCGGGAACACGAGAGAGAGAGAGAGAGAGAGAGAGAGAGAGAGAGAAGGGGTGTGTAAGCATTGCGTTTTGTGGCTTGAAGACCGCCAAACCATGCCATTCGCGTCGTGCCCCCAGGACATTCAGATCTGCCCGGATGACTGATGAGTCGATGACCAAAGATGCAGCCATAATACCTGATTCGCACCGTCAACCTGTGGCTGTTCGCTGTCAAAGTGTGAGCGTAATCTTTTAGAGTTGTCTGCCCCCCTTCAGTTTGACATTCGCTCCGTGCCCCGATTCACGGTGCCGAAACGTCTCCGACGCTTCCCCCCCCCCCCCCCCCAATCTTTCTCGGGCGCGTCTAATGCCCAGAAGGCGGCCCTTTGTCTATTCTGTATGGGCAAAGTCGGAGGGAAGCTTCGGCGGGGTGGGTTTCTACGTATGGTTTCATCACTTGACACCTTTCAGAGATGTCCCCCGGGCGGTGCGGGCTTCGTGATTCCCGGGTCATCATCGTCATCGTCACCGTCCTTGCTTTTTCCCTCCCTCATTTTTGCTGGGCCATGGTCCCCCGTGGAAACAGGAACAAGTCGGCGATGCGCAAGGGCATGTTCCTGATACTTGATTGATATTTCCATTCTGTAGATCGAAACAGATCAATTCGAGCCCGATGAGCAAAATTGATCAAGCGCTTTGGACTCTATTGGGCAATTTGGGTATCCAGACCAAAAAGTTTCAAGCCCGGCCGATCAGGCTTTTCGTCCAAAGTCTGCTGCGGTGGCCCCCGTTCGAATGAACCCCGTCGCCCGGGGCAATAGTTCTTCGCGATGGTCCGGGCTGTGGAGTTGGAGCACCGTACCTTGCTTTCAGGCTCCGACTCATCATGGGCCCTTTCGGGTCCTGTGGCTGGGTTGCCCGCGTCTTCCCAAGACGTGGACTCCAGGCACCGACCGCAAGGTAACTTTGTGTAAAGTACGGACAGAAATGTTTAAGCAAGAGTTATGCCGAGAGCGAAGGGCGTTATGCCTAACCCGGCCGAGTAAGAGGAAAGTGAGTGTAAGGATACCGTAATGTAATACGTGTAACAGGAAGGGCGATGAGACTCCTGCTACGCTGCTCTCTCTCCCTCTCTTTCGCGTCAAGGCTCAGCCCTACAAAACGAGCGTGTGGCTCGGGGCCATTCGTAAATCCGTACGGATCTACTCCGTGTATCCGTACAGATGGGATTCGTACTTTCGTACTCTCTGCGTAGCGCCTCAGCTCGCAAGGGCCTGTGATTGGTGCGTGTCCGCAAAGGCAGTCAGCTGGCCAGCATCTAATCTCTCCGCAGATGTCTATCCCCCGTCGTCTGGCCCCCCCCGGTTCGCAAGCTCGCACTGCTCGCACTCGCAGGAGGACGTGGACGGAGCCGACGGCGGAGGAGGCGGTGCAGCAGCAGCAGCAGCGACCAGGGGATTCGTACCAAGCTGTGCTGTGCTGCGCTGTACTTAACCCCCGCGCGCATTCGCACAATTCGCGGCCGTACTATGATCCCTTGTCTCGGCGCCGTAAACTGTAAGGCCTGGCGATCGACCAGGGTGAGGGTGAGGTGTTGAGGTAGCAACGGCTCTCGGCGCAGTACTTTTAGGCTTCCCATCTTTGTCCATTCTCGCACCCCAGGTGATCCGTTACGGGGAGTACAGAATGCCGGGGGGGTACGGAGTACTGTGAACTGTCATTATCCCAAAGGGGGTGAACGGGAGCGACATCAGATCAGGGACCCCTTCAGCCTTGGCCCTGGGGTATTACATTTGGCAATTGTGACAATCAAGGGGAATTGGAAATTCTTGGGATGGCACCTTGGGACGGGGTTAAGCAAATCATTACCCCCGTCGTGAGTGAGCTGGAATCCCGCTATTGACATTATGAGGCCCGTTCCCTTTTTTTTTTTTCTATTCTCGCTTGCTGGCCTCAGCTTGTCGCAGATTGCGCGCATGGTGCGAGTTACAGAGTATAGGAAATGAGCCATCATCCCTTTTTTTCTGAGAGAGAGTGTGTAATTATGGTTGTAAGGTAGGCAGCCGGGGTTATGGTAATTGGTAAGGCGCGCGTGCGACTGCGGCCGAGAGCCAAGGCCAGCAAGCGAACCATAAGCATAACCTGCGTGTGTGTTCACGATGATACGGCGTGTCAGATTGGAAATTGAGGCAGACGAGACGGAGCTAGCTAGCGATGAAGAGATGACGCGCCTGACGGACAGGGTGAAAGGGCGTAGAGGCCGGGGCAGCGGTGGGTGGTAGAGTAAGGTTGGTGATTAATCCAACTGCTGGTCGGTGCGGAGTTATGGGAGTTATGCCTAATTCCTGTCTCCGTTTTGGTGATGATGAATACAAAGTCACTACGGAGTAATATGGTAAGAACGAATAGAGGGGATGAGATGAGACGAGACTAGCGGGAGTGCGTGCTTTGCTGGAGAGGTCTAGTGGCCGATTCTGATGGAAGACCTGGATTGATTGATTACAGAGAAAAGCGAGCACAGGCTGACAAACGTGGACGCTTATCCCATCAGGACGCGAGGTACCTAGCGACCTGACGAATAAGCAGCGATGCTCCGTACCCGAGCAGCAATAGGTAGGAAGGTATCCGTACGGGTAGAAGGTTACGGATCTTCGGGGTACGTACTCAGTCCGCGATGAGTCGTCGTGCTGTTTCCGCCGAGTGCGTCAGACCCGCGAGAACCTCGCAGCGAGTCTACGCAGTAGGCAGGACTTTGGTTCATCTGGGCGCCCTTTGGTAGCGTGGTAAGGTCGACCACGACTACGACGACGACGACAACCGGATTAGCGTCTTGGGATTGCTAGCGACGGGCAACCGTACACTTACGCCGTACCGACCGGCGGCAGCGTAGGTAAGCTCCAAAAGTCCGAACACCACCCGCAGCCCGCAGCGACAAACGCCCAGCTGGCGGAGGCTCGGGAAGCACCCTCGGCCTTGCTGATGACAAACGCCGCCCAAAGTCCACGATGGAGGAACGGCTACCGTGGTGCGGAGCTTAGAGAAGCCCCCACTTTCTGCAGGCACAGCGAAAGACTCATCGCTTTCATAATTTTCTGCTTAGGAAGGTTCGCACTTCGCACCTCGCAATCGCGCAAAACTCCCGCCCACACCCCACCCCACCCTCTCACACCCCCGATGGGTCATCCACCCCCTGCACCTGCACACCCTTCGCTCTCACACCCCTCCCCTTGTCACCGCTCCTCCCTCACTTTTCTTCTCTCCGAGCCCGACAAGTCCAGGTCAGCCAGCACAGCGGAGCAACCTGAGTTAAAAGAAATGTGTTTCCCCTTCCCAACCAGATCTAGAGAAATCCTATCATCCAGCCTCAGCTTCAACAGACCCAAGACACAAGATCGATACTAACTCCTCTCAAGAAGAAACATCTTCCAACCTGACCTATTATATAACCATCATCGACCTTGCCTCTTTGCCATCTCATCTCGCCGCCTCATCTGGTATACTCCAAAAAAAAACAGATTACCAAAGCATCATCACAGACCAAGCCAACTAGCCCAGGCATCCCTGCCCCACTGCATCTTGCACCCCCCGATCTCGCTTTGAGTCATACCAGCCAAAATCGCGACATATCAGTCACCATTGGTGCACAGTCATACAAAATGTCGACAACTACCACAACTTCCACCTTCACTGCTCCTCACACACAACAACCCCTCCGCCTTGCCGTCCAGAAGAAGAAGATGAGCATCACCCAGACGTACTACCTCGCCCACAAGGCCCGGGCCAAGCTCTCCTCCGAGGCTGCCCGCGCCGACCACGACCTCCGCCTCCTCGTCGGCCACGCAAACCTCCTCGACTCTCTGATGCTTGAGCTCGCCGACGCCGAGCGGGAACAGGAGAGCTGGTTCAACCAGTCCGTCCGCGGTGCCACCAAGACCGAGTCCGCCCCCGCTGCCACCAAGGACCGTCACATCCAATGGGCCGACTCCATCGCCGAGGACTCGGAGGACCTCTACGAGGATGATTCCTCCGACTCGGACGACTCTTCCGTCTCCTCTGACGACGACTACGAGGAGGACGACATCGAGATGGCCGACACCGTCTCCCTTCGCCGCATGCCCTCCGCCGCTCCCGCTTCCCCGAGAACATCCACCATCGAGGTCTCGGAAGACTACGACATGGAGGACGACCTCGAGGAGGACTACGCACAGCTCGAGCTCGTCCGCACACCATCCCACTCCAGCTCCAGCTCACCACCAGAGCTCGAGCACGAGCACGACTCTGACATCTCAGATGACGAGTCGATGCCCCCGTCACCGCCAAACGCAGTGCTCACCTTCAACGAGAAGGAGGCCAAGGAAGAGATCCCTCAACAACAATCACAACAGGGCGACGGTACCTTCTACTCGGAAGGCTACTACCTGCCGGCCCGCAACCCAGCAAGGCTCGTGTCTGCCATCTCAGTGTACTAAGTCTATACTCGAGTATCACGCACTACCTTGTAACATGATCTCTTCTTTGGCTTTTTACATCAGCGAGCGTTTGCATATATTACGGCGTTTATCATTTGTCACCGATACCAAACTACAACGGCATGGGTCACGAATTATTTGGATTACAAAACGACAGCAATGTCTTCTCAACTCTTCTCTCTCATCTTATTTTTCCTATATGTCGCAATGAGAAAGCATGGGGTGCCTATTTGGAGGACCCTGATGGATAATGGAATCGGGACTTTTTTTCTTTTCTTCAGCTGTCTTTCCGCTCCCGGGCTCCAGTCCGCGGTTGAGTGGTACCAGCACAATGTGTTACAGAAACCAGATAGATAGCCGCTCAGGGGGTCAAACAGTGCCCTATTCAAAAGCGAAGCATCAAACAATCAATTGAAAAATCAATCAAATCAAACCCCCCTGTCCTCTGCAATACTGTGAATACTCTCTTGGTACGAGGACTTGGAGCAACACAACAAAATAGGTAAGTCACGATTGCATCATCATTGCTTCTTCATTCGCCTCATGTCGGGGCGAAAAGTAGGAGTGTTGGATGAAACTTGCGCGCTGACCGAGTCATTTAGGCAGACCACATGATTCAGCAAAGACCTGCCCGTTACAATGCGCCGCTGCGCGTTACGACGACTCCAAACCGCGCACCTCACAAAAATCGGCTTTTTTTTTTTGGCCTATGCCTATGCCTATGCCTATGCCTACGGAGTACTTGCATAGGTACGCCTGCCATCTTCGCCCATGTACCCGAAGAGGATTGGTGGATGCGCCCTGCGATCTCGGCAGATCGGCGTCGCTCAACCTCCGGTCTTTCCAACAGCTGCTCAGGTGCACGCCCGCCAACCCCTCGCTCGCTCGCTCGCTTACCTCACCTTTCGAAGCCGAGCTGCCTGCCTTGCGCAGCTGCGCTCGGTGCTGCCTGCCAGCCTGCCACGAACGAACGGGGGTTACAAAGCAAATTCCACGACGACGACCGATTTCCGCGCCCCGACATTTTAACGACACGCCCCCCTGCCTTCCGTCTAGTCATCTCTCATGACAGTCACCGTCTCACAGATTTCCGTGGTTCACTAACGCCGCCGTATCGTGGACGAATCACGAGGGGTTTCCTCATGGCATTCGGGTTTTGGCGGTGTGTTTTAACCCCCCTACCGCCGTACAGTCCCTTTTTTTTTTTATGACCGCAAAGAGACGGAATTAATAATTAGGCTGCCTGGAGGTTAAGCCCGTGGTTTAATGGTGCAGGCGAAGAGCAAACAGCGAAAAAGCCGACGTCAGCGATTCGAATTATTCATCACATTCCCCCCCCCCCCCCGCCGTCGCACCCGAAGCGACTTGCACAAAAGAATGTCACCGAGGATGTTACGGATAGTCGCCGACGAGTCAAATGTCACGATGCTTCATTTTCCATCCGAGTTTTACGGATGAACGCCGCTGGCGAACGATGAACGGCGACGATGATCTGATTGGGACTGGTCTGATGGATATTCGATTGGAAATGAAAAGAGAAACGATTGCGAGGCAAGCATGGCGCAGCTGGGACTTTGGGAAAATTCAAGAGGCAGAAAAAATGGAAGACGACGCCAAAAAAAACGATTACGACGATACGAAGCCGACATCAGCCACGAGCCTGCCAAAAAAAAAGGCGTGTACGGTGTGGCATCCCGCGTACACAATTACGGTATGCTGGGGGGGAGGGGGTGTGCAACGCGGCCGCGACAGCGAATGCGAGTCACCGAGGCCAAAAAAAAAAAAGGAAGACTGTCATCAGCACAGGGCGTGAGCGTGCGGACGGACGAATCCCGTCCGACTGGAGACGGCGAACCCAAAGGAGATAAGCCCCAGGGCCCCCCCCCCCCAAGAGGAACCGACGGAGAAGACAACCTCCCGCAATTGCCCTGCCAGAAATCCGCTGGACGGGCGACAGAACTGTTCCCTCGGGGCCCGAACGTGGAGACACGTGGTGCGCATAGGGGCCCGAGCGCGTCCCTTTTTCGAGGGCCGAGGCCACCGTCGTCCCGCGCTGACATAAGGCACTGCGAGCAGCACCGAAAGACCCGACGGGAGATCTGAGCTGCCAGATTTTTTTAAGATTGGCAGATCAAAAGGCGAGATGGAAATGGCACCACAATTGGGGCTTGGCTTGTGAAAGTCTTTGACGAGGGTCGCCCGGGGGGTCCTTGACCACTGGACTGTTACGGCTTCGTCGGCGACTGGCCTATTTGCTGGGCATTGCCTATGCTCTTTCCGCGATGCAGACACGCTAACTATCCTCCAGAACCAAATGTTCGAATCTCACACGGTAATGTGAAGGAAACAAAAAGGACCGGCAACTGGAAGCGACGAGACCACGAAGAGGGGTGTGTGTCTTTTGCCTGCCGCCGTTTGAAATGATTCATCCGGTCGATCCATCCGGTCTTCAGACACACGCCGGCAACCACCATGTCTTCAGCGTCCGACTTCGCTGGCAGGCGGATCGGCAGGTTCGCGATTGAGCCGACACGGCCGGCGATAAGGAAGAAGGTGTGTCTCGTGAGAGACACGCTCGCCGACGGGACGGCTTGACGGTTGTGTTGGTGGTGGTGGTGGTGGTGGTAGGCGGTGGTGCACACTGCCGATCCAGTTTTTCCCCCGCCCGCCCGTCGGAAGCCTTGGCCGAACCGGCAGCGTCGGCGGGAGTCAGGTAGGCAGGCTAACGGGAGGCACATCGGCATGCAGACAGTTACTATGCGTGCAGTCGAATCCATCTTTTTTTGATCGCCAGTCTCGGCTACGGGAAGCCTGATTCGGAAGTGCGTGGGAGTAAAGACAAGGCGAAGTAGGTACGGATAACGTAGAACTCGAGTGCGACGAGACAGCAGGACACGCTTGTTTCTGTTTCACTTGCGTTGTTTCTTCCCGATCGAGGACGTTTGAATCCCGCGGGTTGTTGTGGAGGGGTGGGATGGATAGACGGCCTCTCTATCGCGACAAACGGCGCCGACGGATATGCACCTGTGAGTTGGATTGCAGATTTCACAGGACTATCTAGATTGTAGGTGCCCCCGACTCGAGTCAATACCAAAAGTCTCGGCAAGATTCCGTGTTTTCTCGGTGTATGGGAGTGGAATGGATGGGAAAATCATCGAATCGCACCATGTGAGAGTAGCGTACCGGCCTAGATGTCTAGGTCTGACAAACACCCACCCGTCCGTCGCACTTGGCGGCGGTGCGGGAGTCCCGCGATGGTGTATTCACTTGACCGCCTCCCGTTCGGGTACGAAGTATATGCTGTCCCTTTATCGATCCCGGGGGGAGGGGATACTTTACCTAGTCTACCCTACCTGCGGGTGAGAGAGAGGGAGGGCCTCAACACGGCAGGCAGCATGGGAAAGTGAACAAAACTTACAAACCCAAGCACAACCAAAATGAGGCAGGGCGGTGAAGCCTTGAAAGGTCGGGTTTGGTTCCTGGGGAATGGATTTTGGGGCGGCGACGGTGCCCTAGACGGGTTTTACAAGCATTATGGGAAATTGGCCCAACCTCTTTGCTGGGCTCTCGAGGGTTCGTGACTGGATGGACCGGGGGTTAACTCTTTTCTTATTTCTTGGAGAGCAAGGCGAGGAAGTGCCAAAGCGGTGCCTGAGTGCCTGGACAAAGTGCGTGCAGTGTTGGGACGAGTTGTCAATTTTTGACACCTCATCTCGTCAACCCCCCAGCTGGGAATGAGACAAAGACACGCTGGCGGGCAGGGCTTCATTCGACGAGGATTGATATCAATCACTGGGGCCTGGAAGTCCTGCGGGCGTGGGTTTTATTCGGTTCAGGGCGCGAGGAGGGGGGCCAGACTCAGAATGAAGGAAGGGCTGCAATCTGGAGTCCTGGACCCCATCTGCCTTGCTTGTCCTGCTTGCGTCTCCCCCCCGTCGATCATTTGAGGCTGTAGGCGAGGGTGGAGAGCAGGGGAAGGGAGTTTACCCTCGACAAAGTGTCAATCGTGCACAATGGCATATCCGTAGATCGAGTGTCCTTCTGTTCTCGCCTCCGCGCACGCAATCGCGTCTGTCTACTCCGCAGTGTACGGATAGATCGCGTGATGACGACCTGTGATTGTCGATTTCGATCACGTCGATACTTTGGAACATGAGGGGTGCGGCCCGCACGTGGGGAATGCTGAGGTCACGATGGCGAATTTTGAAAAGGGCGATCTGATCTTCCATGCTTCCATTCCATTGGGAATCACCTGGTCTTATCGATAAGGTAGATCAGATAAGAGGAAGATTGGATTGTGTGTGCGCGGACGGAAGGTACTACGGCCACGGCGTCCGAAGGCTGGGGCAAGATCTTCACGCGCGCATGTAATCACATCATTCCTACGGATACTCCACGTATCCGCAGACTCCACGGCTCTTGGTCGCGGACTTGCGGGTTGTGCCTTTTTTCTAGGGTTCATGATCTGCTTGAGAAGGGGGATCTGAGGTAGTGACAATTTGGATCCGCTGAATTACGCTGTGCAGTGGGAACGTGGGAAAATCCAAGGTCCAGAATTTTCCAAGATCAACTCGTTCTGTGGATAATGGAAAAAAGGTCTCGACTCTCTTCGCAAGAGCACGCAGTAGAGATTGCCAGCGAGTGCTCGCTTGAAAGTTGGACGACTGGACGAGGTGTTCGCCCGCATCTGTGCCCGCACCGCGAGGATCCATCGTTCTCTAACATACCGCCGCTCCACGACATATCCCACCCCCGTCTCCGCCGGGGTGCGGTGGATGGGATTGTTTCGGGCGGGCGGCGGCGCGGAAGGGGGAAGGGGAGTGCAGCGAGCCCAGAGCCTGTGACTGTGAGTCCTTCGGCACGGCGGGGCGTCTTGACGCAGCATGGTGGAGTTCTTTCTCCTCAAGGCAGGGGGACGAATAGTTGCAGATAATCATCGCAGGGGTAAGAATCAGAAAATTTGTGCAAAAGTGATGGTGAGTATTCGATCGTGACTATTGACTGATGAGTCGTCGATGGTCTTCGATGAAGAGGTGGGAAATTCCAATGTGGTCGAGGGAAGCGAGGCTGTCCGCTCCCCACACCACTCGGAGTTTTTGAGTCACTCACCGTGGCCGGCCCTGAAATTTCGCGATGGTGGCCTTGTCTTGGATTGGATTCGTGCTGCCTACGCCGCCGCATCTTTCTTCTCCCTCCGCTTGCCTATCCCCACCGCCGCTCTGCCAGTGCCTGGTGCAGATGGGTGATTGCTTGGCATTGGAGTTAATCTCACTTTGTAATCCGTAAGTCCAGAACCTGGCGGGGGGTCCATCTCTCTCCCCTTGGACGGCTGGAGCCCGGGGGCCGAGAAGTATGGGTCTTTCCTACCTTATCCGCTTTGTGCATAAAGGGGTGTGGTTTTAGCATGTAGCAAATGGGCCTCAAATTGTGCAAAGCCGTGGGGGCTGATATCGTAAGCCGAAGCCGAATTATTCATCAGTCATCCAGGTGCCCAGCACTACTTGTATGCAGTACGCAGTAACTCCGTTCCTGCCACGGCTGGCAAGGATTCTCCCACACTTTGTCCGAGCGTCCGATGACTGGTTCGAGCAAAAAAGGACTGTTGGCTTGGAAATCAGAGACAGAATTTGACGTGCATACACCCACCCCCCTCCCCCCCTCCCTGCCTTTCGAAACGTGAGGAAATGCAAGCAGCGGGCCGCACCTGTCTGTTGCGAAGATCCGCAGAACGTGCTGGATTTGTGTTTGTTGGTCGCGGCCGAGTTCACAGGCGGATTTGTCAGTTCGTGCGAGACCCGGGCTGCCGAGCATTGTCCGTCCGTTATTGACAGCTAGACTGTAGACTCTCATCCAAATCTGAATCTCTTGAGCCCAAGAGAGTCTACGATCTGAGGGGCCACAAGAGCTTCATCGGTCGTGTCCCCAGAGATATGTATCCTCAAACGGGAGAGATGTCACATTCTGAAGCAAAACAGTAGTGCGTGGCTCGCTGCGCCATGCTCCAGGTGCCCACTTCACCCGAGGAAGCTCATGAGATCAATCCCACTTCCGCCCTCGGCACCGAAGGACGGCCATCTCCACAACCGTCAAGGCCGTCCGGATCACGAGACACGTTTACCTTTCGGCTACCCAGGCCAGCGGTTCGCGCAACGAGCACACTGTCTCTCTCCGTCGGGAGGAAACAAACAAGAGTTGGCCCGTGAACCCGGGTTCCTGACATTGGTTTGCGTCTGCATGTCTCTCTCGGAAACGAAACGGTCTGCCCTGGAAGAAAGTCGAGTGCGTACCCGTACACCAGTCATCTGATGAGTTCCAGAGTCAAGGTTGGTCGTCTCAAGCAGAGACTGGTGTGTCCGATGAGACGAGTTGACGGATGGATGGGTGGTACCGGGACGCGATTACAGATATCGCCTGACTGGATGAACGTGACCGTGCCTTTTGACGACCTGACTTGCATCCCATGATGGCGTAGCTCACACTCTACCTATGGCTGTAAACCTCACCATCTTACCACCTCTATCCAGATACAGCGTATCCGTACTCTGCATTCATACTCCGAACATCTCAAAGACCACTACAGGTTCGTGCAGTAAAGGCGTAAGCCGCGTTGTCGCACTCGCTCTCAACCCCGCGTGGGGTGCGCGATAGACAAAGCGTGGGCTCGTAGAGGGGAACTCTCGGCGCGGAGCGGAGTTCGCAGACCTGTGCAACCCCGACGACCGCACAGGAGAGACAAACCTACGTAGTACACTCAGAGGGCGATCCGCCAGACAAGCTCCATCCCAAGGCCATCGGTTTTCCGCCCTACCATCCGCTTACCTCAGCTCACCCTAGCTTCGTTCTAATCACCTGGCAGGCTTGGGCTCGAGGCAGAGAAAGCAGAAGCATTACCGTAAAGTGTAAAACCCGCGGGTTTGAGAGCGGCACAAGGAACCCGGCTCTTCGGGGAGAAGCCAAAGTCCGGGACACCCCATGGACCCATATTTTAGACGTTCACCACCTAGATGAGCTCCCCTTCCCGCGGGTCCCGGTTTTTTGGACCCCTAAAAGTGATGAAGTCATTACAGCGTTAGAGGCGTTGATCCTCTTGCTTGGGTTTGATGAGAGATGATTCCAACGGGGGGTGGTTCGGACGGCGGGCTAGATTCATTCCACGTTTTGGGACGCGGTTGTCCGGCATCAAAGGTGGTTGTTTTCCCATCCCTTTCGGCGCCGAGGCGGGAGTGATGCTGTCATGATTTGCGGTATTGAGGCGAAAGTGTGATCGGCGAGGTGGTGTGTACCAGTTTGGTGCGTGGCGTATCCCTACGGGGAGGACGTTGGGATCGGGACCACGGATCGCCGAGTTGCTTCCTCGATGAACGGCGAAGAGAGACTTGACGTAACTTCTTTCGCCCGATGAGCTTTAGGATCCAAGACTCCGGGACCCGTCTCGACAGGGTCGTCAGGGTCCGTTTCAAGAAACAAGGGTTCCCGTCATCCCGTTTACTCGGCCGAGTGGCCTGTGGCCGAGACTATGTTTCGCGGGTGAGAGATCGTCAAGCCTGTCGTGGCAGTTGATAGTGTTCAACTACAGCTTCAGCCACCGGCACCAGCCTCGCTCCTTCTCACCCCTGTGTCTTTGTAAGCCTTCTAGCTCCTCCCACCCGCGGGTGAACCATTCACCTTCGCTGAACCTTACTTATACCCCCTCGGCGTCGTTTCCTATCACCAGCTCAGGGGCGCCCGTTTACGGTTGGCGGGTCAGATCAAAACTGCGTGCGAGGTAGTGAAATGGTGGAATAACCTGATACTCCAACGAAATCAGAGTACGGGTTAACTGAGGTTCGCCCTGTTCGATTCCGGGCAGGGGCCCGAATTGTGAGGTCAGCATTGCCTCTCCCTCCTTGCTTTTCCTTTTTGAAATTGAATCATCTGTCATCAGGGCGGTGATTTGTCTCCCACGTATCCCCTTAGTCCTTACCACTAGCTAGGCCAAAGACTTCATTAGGAGTAGATAACTTGGGTCCGGTTGTACGACAATCGGTTCTTATAGCCTGCTTGTCTGCGAGCATGAAACCGGCGGAGGAGAGAGAATCATCGCACTTCCTAAACCGGAGCCTATATGCCGTTGTAAAGTCTCTAGTATATTCAATATATCCTTTCCCTTATATCCCCTTCCCTGAATAGTTACTAGTTTCTATTTGAAGATGAGCATTTTGCCCTGAATCAAAGTCGTACCCTCATTCAAGTCCAAAGTAGTAGTCACGTTGGATACGAGAGGTTGATTAAGATGCGTACCACCGTTGGCAACCTCCACATCGGTCCCGAACCGATCCGCCACCGTGTTAGTAAAGCAGAAGCTATACGCCTTAATACACACGGATCGGAACCTGCTGTATCCGAGGGCCCAAGGTTCTAGTTTACACATCGTGATGCTCGTGACGGACTTCTCCTGCGTCGAAGGGGGGCCAGAGGTGGTCCACTCCAAGGCGCACAGCTGGCTAGGATACGGGGGCGCTGAAGAGCAGTGATGGCTAGACTTGGCCGCCGCTGTTGTGACTTTGTCAGTTGTGGTCAGGAATTTATCGAGAATAGTTGGTATGGGTGTAGTGCTAGCCTATCGGGCCCCGACCTTAGAGGTCTGGCCGTTCCTGTATGTTGCGTCGGTCCGTGTGAGCTCATCATTCAGCAGTACCTTTCTCCAGTCATATTGGGACTAGCCCTCACTGCTGATGGTGTTTGGATTCAGTGAGGTAAGATATCTGGGATCGGGAGCTCCTTGGATAGTGATTTGCAGCTCCAACTGATACTACACTTTCGGGATAGACGAGGACGAATGCTTGACCTCGGTACTCTCATCACTGAGAGACGCGATACATCAGCCATCTCACATGTTACGCTAACCCGAACCATAGGACCATTCAACTTACTCTCCACTCATAGACTAGGAATAGCTCAACAGCCCAGTCCGACAAATACGCGCGAGTTATGGTGTCTGTCTCAGAGGCCCTTGTAGCTGGCATTTCCCCGACGCAACGTCTCCCTATGTGGTGACTCAACTTACACGTTGCGCCCAGCTGGACGAAGAGAGAAAAAGCCATGCTGAATTCTTCTCGGCTGGAGGCGGTGTCTCGAAAACTTCCCCATGTCAACACTACCAATGGTCGAGTCACGAATAGTATGCTCGACCGATCTCTGTGTGAATCTCATAGGCACGTCATCATCTCGTTGGTCATGACTACCACGAGTGAAGAAGGCTACAATCACAACTTCTGTAAATCGGTCATGCGATGGCAGATCACACAATGCCAACTGCCGAATGAAACGAAAGTTACTCGGCAAACGAATAGACCTGTCACCTAGGTTTCCCCATAACCTGCAGAGTGATATAGTTGTAATGTGTTTTGTCGATTGAGCTAGCGCCTAAGACCTTCTGACTACTTTTCCCCTAACCACCCCCTTCCTCTCAGATACATGCGGGCCTCCATGGAATGGACGAGTTAATGATCCTTGCATAAATGGGCGAACCCAAATGTTATCCAGCGTGCATGAGACCTTAAGTCTGACAAGTCTACCATTTAACTACCAGTCACCCTGACAATGGTAGGGTCGCTGGAGAAGTACGAGACGTAGTGCAAGGTGTCGGGTCTGGCCCAGAAGACATTGACTTGATAGTAATCGCCAGTCTTATCGTAGAAGTAAAAGTTGTACGTCTCAGTGCAGGAGAAGGAGAACTCATTGTAGTCGATCCCACTGGTTTGCAAGTTGTATCGGGTGATGCTGGTGATCTGGGTTTCTTGGGCCGTAGGTGTCTTGAAAGTGGAGAAGCCTTGTGGAGGCGGTCCCCCGGTCCAGTTGACCGTGATATCGAAGGGTTGCTTGCTACTCTCAGCTAAAACATTGTCGGCGGGACCATTCACTTCGGCAGACGTGATGGGCGTTCCTTTGGGGACCCCGACCTTGAAGGTTCGGCCATTGGCGCTCTTGACGTCTGTCCAGGTTATCTCGTCACTCAGAGGCACCTTGCTCCAATCGGGCTCAGGCTGGCTGTTCTTGCTCATGGCGACAAGTCTGGTGATGAGGATGTGGATAGAGAATAATTGAACCGAAAATTCGGGAAGCGTTGTCACAGAAGATCTGGATGATAATGTAGTGTCAGGTCAAATGTCAACGAACTCTGGCTCTTCATAACGGTGAGAGGTGCGTCTGCCACCTTTTTAAATACTTGGAAGCTAACATCCTTGTTATAGCGTGCGGCCCGTCCCTAGACCATTAGTGACTTGATTCCAACGCGGAGTACTAGCGGAATGTTTTGTCTCGAAGCACGAGGACTCTCGGTTCCCTTGGGTCGCCAATCCCTAAGCGTAAATTCACTTACACCATCCAACCACGCGATGTTGACTGGTCGTAAATGTGATAAGTGACCAAAAGTCAACAGTGATCTGCTTTTGAGTTCATGTGGCTTACAAGCACATTCTTTCCCCTTTTCAGCAGATTTCGCCATGTGAAAAGCATGGGCGATCTTCAGGTAAGCATACGCATCCGTACTTTTTACTTATAGCTGAAGGCTTGGTGCGCAGAGCTGAACTTCTCACATACCCTCTGGCTCAGAGTGATCCGCGTCCGGCATCATTTACGATGGCTGGTCAATTTCTGCAAGGTCGCATGGTTCGACATGACCCAAGACCCTAGACATTGATTTCGAAATGATAGGTAAAGGCCATAGCGATTTACGGTTCAGCTGGTGTTGGTCACCCCCAACGCCGGGGAGGCGTTAGGTCACGAGTTCCTGAAAGACGTTTCCGGCCATATTCGTTGCCCAGACTCCATTGACTCCAGCGTAAATGACTATACTGATCCATTCTTCACGTCCACAACATCTCAACACAGCCAGGAAATTCTGTTTGCAACAGGAGGGAGGCCACAAATCATGATGCCATTCTCCTGGGACTCGCCTTTGTGACCTCGTTCTCCCACAGCGCATCTCAAAACCTAACTGGGATTGCGGTACACATCGTATCGCTCCACAACGATAGGTACAAAGGCGCAACGTCGACTGGCAAGAGAGCGCTGCCCGAAGATAACGCTTCTTCACAACCCTAATGTCAACTCCTCCAGGCGAGAAGGAAAATGTAGTTTAACCATTGCCTGACTTGTCACACGTTGCTCCAGTGGCAGCACGGCACATCATATGCCCAGAGAACGCTCTGATTAGTTGTGGTTTAGTTACATAGGTAGCTAGACCCTTGTTCCTGATGATACAAAATGCTACCACTTACACAGAAGACGACGTTGCAACGTAGAAAATTGTTCTGTCCATATGTATGCTAGCCTCTGTACTCGAAGGGGTTATGTCTCTCTCATTATATCTAGTGCTATATGGCCGCTGGTTTCCGTTATTGGTTGAGCTTGAGAGCGAGAACGCAGGGTTGGGGCAAGTACGAATAGCGCGATTTTCTACGGTCGATGCTTCCGACCCCTTGCGGCCTAGAAATTCAAAATAGACATACAGATGCGGGAAGAACGCAGCATTTAGGTAGCTACGCCGCAAAGCTATCTGAGCGTCCTAAGCGTGTCCCAAGCGGGCTGATTTCCCCTCCCTTCTCTTCTCCTGCCTAGCTAGACGTGAGGAGTGATGGTTGTCCTATTCAAGGTTTCATGGGCCAGGGGCAAGCTATACGAATTCCAGAAAGCGCAAGTCTCATCATGTGCCTTCTCTCAGGCAGGGTATTATCGACGGTGTATACTTTACAGTCTATATCTTCCTAACAACATTACTTCGGCCTTGAACTTTTCCACATCTCATCATGAATTATATCTCTTCCAGTCAAGTGGGTGGCTAGTCCTCTCCTCAAATGGTACGCAAAATTCCCAGTCAGCCATCCCTCAGGGCCTAGCCAACCTCACTTCCGCGCCTCCGTCCCGTCCAGCTCCGCCGCGTAATAGTGCCGCGGCTCCCCCGCATCCATCTCGGGAGGCTGCATCATCTTGGGCGGCACGTCGCTGCCCGAGAACGGCGAGTGGTCCCTGTACTCCCCCTGGAGCTCCGACGGCGCCGTCGTCATTGACGGGGCGGGGCCCGGCGAGTAGGCCGTCTGCTGGTGCTGCTGCATCCCGGCATTGTGGTTGTTGTTGTTGTTGTTGTTGTTGTTGTTGTCATAGTAGGCCGCCGAGCCCGGGGCTTCGACGGCGTTGGGACCGGTTTCTTCTGTCGGGACCTTCTTGTGCTTCCGCCGCCTCATGAGGAAGAATGCGGCTAGGCCGATGAGGGCGACGCCCGCTACGCCGCCTACCACGCCGCCGGCGATGGCGCCCGTGTTGGAGGATTTCGAGTCGGAGCTGGTGCTGGAGCCGGAGCCGGAACCGGAGCCTGAACCTGAGCTCGAGCCTGATCCGGATTTGCCGTAGTTCATGAGAGCTTCGACGCCCGAGCCGTACTGGACGCTGGCGAGGTTACTGCAACAAAAAGTCAGCGGGACTACACTCTAGATAATATGTTGTCTAAAGGGAGAATGGGATCAGAACTCACCCCTCATTGTACCAAGCCTTGACGACGTCGGGCGAATCGTACGCGGCGGCCGTGGGCTCGTACGTGTCCTTCCACGACAGCGCCGTGAGGTCAAAAACGCCGACGCCCTGGCGGAAGGAATCCTCCTCGTTGAAGAAGAGGGTCGAGTTGGCGTTGTTGGCCATCCTGTTGACGCCGCCGAACGTGATCATCTGGCGCTGGCCGGCGACGACGCACGACTGCGTGTCGCGCGGGGCCGCGGAGGTGTAGTTTGCCTTTTGCCAGACGAAGCCGGGGAGCGAGAGGATGTAGACCTCGTCGAAAGTTTCCTTGTTGGCGATGTTGCTGCCGCCGTACATGAAGCTGGTCATCGGTTAGCATCTTTTCAAGACTGAGGTTTTTTCTGGCAGAGTTATCAAGAAGAACCTACATCTCGTATGTGTTGTTGGGACCCTGGGCTCCGACGGTGCAGTGCCACATGCGTGGGCCCGGGGCGTTGCCGCTCGTCTGTTGGGTATACCACACCTTGGTGACGGGGTCCATGAAGTAAATCGTGCTGAAGCTGAGATAGCCGACGTTATCCACGCTCTGGCCGGTCCCGATGACGTGCGATCCTCCGCCGAAAATCATAATCAAACCGTTCGGCCCGTACGGCGCGTAGTGCGCCGTGGCGCCCACGAGGGTGCCGTAGTCGGAGTAGGGCACGCTGTCCGAGTTGTTCGTCCACGCCGTGTCCGTCGCCGTGTAGTTGAACTGCAAAAAGCCCGGCACGGGGCCGTTGGGGTTCGGGTCGGACCCGGAATCGGAGAACCCTCCAAAGTAGAAGCCGGAATCCTTGGTGCTGACAAAGGCGCCGCCCTGAGAGCGGGTGAGGGCCGTGAAGGCGGTGTTGCCGTGGGGGAGGACGGTGCCCCATTGGCCGCCGCCGCTGCCGTCCGGGGTGAAGTGCCAGAGTTTCGCGTCTGGGATTTTGGCGCCGTAGGAGGTGAAGCCGCCCCAGATGTAAAAGGAGTCTGACGAGTTGTCGGTGAAGATGGCCTGTCTCATCATTTTGGGAGCCGACTTGGAGGTTTCCTTGATTTCCACGTCCTCTGGCGTCCATGATTTGGTGAGGTCGATTGAGAGCGTCGTGTTTGTCGGGTTGGAGGGCCGCCATTGTGACTGGGGACTCAACCCGCTGATGACCTGTGATACTTCACCTCCATCGTAATAGACCCAATTGCCAATGACCGACGCTGGTGTTCGTTAGTGATGCCCTCTGTCTTGAGAGAGCACATAAGGCCGAAGCTTACCTCGAGCAAAGACTCTTCTGCGAAAGTTGTTGACTGAGGGGACATCCACTTGCGCGCTACAGATAGAAGAAAGCTGTCCAACGGCGAGGAACGCCGCCAGCCATGATCGCAATACCATGATGGGTATGGTCGAAGAATTCGCTGTGAAATGCGAACGTCGCGATGATCCTCGGTGTTGTCCCGCGATCGACTCGCCGCTTCTCAACTTGGTCGATGCGCGCAGACTACGGCGTGTAATGAAGGTCGCCGCCCCTAGGAATGAGTACCCGTACCACAAACGAGAGAAAATCCTTCAGACGCGAGATCAACTCATCCCCCAAGTGACGATCACAGGCGAAAATCGAGAGAGAGAAAGATGGTTAGAGACGAAAGTGTGGCGCGAGCGGGAAGGAGCGCGAGAAGAACATGTCTCGATGCTTTTCTGCAAGACAAGGGAGGGTAGCATTGGGACCAGACACCTGATATCCGTAGGATTCGGGCGGGGATCCGCTCGAGGTGACGGGATTGATCATTGCCCTTCCATACCCCTGATCCTCCAGTCAATCTCGACTCTTTTGAGTTGTGAACGGTGAACCCCAGTGGCCCGGCCCCCCTACAAGTTGCTGATCCATCATCCCCGTACACCGATTTATGGGGGTTTCAACTGGTAGTCTGGTATTCGGCACGGGAAAAATTAGCTGATTTGGTGCGAATAGGTGCGACACTGGCAGTCTGTCGCACTCGTCCTTGGCACCCACACTGCCACGGGGCGGCGTCGAGCATTAGTGCTTACTTGGAACCGCTGGCAACATGGCTGTCATTGGCGGGTGCCTGCTGGGGTTGGTTATTCCAGGGAAATTTGGGAGTCCACCAGGGTCACAATCCCACTTCCGATTGCCTCTGTGCCTTCAGCCTTGCCAGGAGGAATGCACGCTTCTCCCGCTGTGTGCTGCGCCCATGGCTCACTGCCGCGAAGGTGCCGCTCGACATTGTTGGATATTTGCGTCATGGATATCGGGTGGCCGGCAGTCGTGATTCTGAGACATAGAGAGGGAAGACAATGTTCCAGGTCGTATGGCGGTAGGCGAGAGAGACGTAGAATCGTTGGCCACCAGGCCAATTAGCTGATCAAGTTTGGTAAAGCCACGATGGTTTCCATGTGCCTCAACACTGATAAAATAGATCCAACTCAGGCACCAATGTATCTGTATTGACTATTGCCGAGCGAGGACGGATATAAACGTTGTAATCGCTGACTTAATCTAAGCGCGCTGTGTCGAATCGTATTCCACATCAAGTTAGTGCGTCCAGGCAACGAGTGTGAGCAATGCCGGCATCAGTCGCCCTGACCTGCAGCAGCGCGTCGTCGGTCCTCTTCAGAAGCAGTTCCACCTGGATCTTCGTACATCGTCCCCAGTGAATACAAACCCACTTGGATAGAAAACTTTGAACGATATCATGGTCCGAGGAGGATGTTGCAAGAAAAGCTTCGTCTTTACTTTAGGCAGCACTTTAGCTTCGAAAAGCACAGGCCATACAGAGGGGAACCCTTCCTCTCAGGTCGAGAGTGAGACGAACCTCTCCAGTCTCCACCATAAGTACAGGTTTCTTCCGCCAGTGGGGCAGAAACTCGGAGCAGCGCCGTCCGACCCTCCGTCCCTGACATTAGACATTGTCCAGTACCATGGGGCCTATCCCCGGGCCGAGAGTCCCGTGCGTCCCGGAGCTAGGACGTCATGACAAACCAAACAATTTTCCCATTTCACATCCTGGGCGCGGGCGTGTTCGAATAGCCGCACAGCGAGCTCGGTCGCCGATTGAGTCAACACATCATTTAATTTTCTTCTATCTTCCCTTCCCCGATACATTTTCTTTCTTAGTGTTGAAGCATCCCTAGCTCCAAAGGGCACCCGACCCGCAACGATGAACACCGTAACCCGCAACGCGACGCTCACAGCGCGCAAGCAGCTGTCCGCCACATCCTTCGTCTGCCGCACCTGCCGCCAACAACAACAGCGCCGGCAATACTCGAGTACCAACCCGACGACTCCAACCCCGGCGCCCCCCTCCGCCGGCTACGCTGCCCTCCCCTCGCGCCGCCTCATCTCTGTAGCCGGCGCCGACGCCGCCAAGTTCCTCCAGGGCGTCATCACGGGCAACATCGCCTCCGAGGCCGCCCGCGCGCGAAAGACGGGCTTCTACGCCGCCTTCCTCAACGCCACGGGCCGCGTCCTGCACGATGTGTTCATATACCCAGACCTCGCGGGCCTCGGCGGCAGCGCGGCGGCGGCAGAGTCGGAGCAGGCCGGCACGCGGTTCCTCATCGAGGTGGACGCCAACGAGGCGGAGAGGCTGGCGAAGCACATCAAGCGGTACAAGCTGCGCGCCAAGCTTACCGTGCGCCTGCTCGCCGCGGACGAGACGACGGTGTGGCATGCTTGGAACGATAGCGGGAAGTCGATTACGACGGATACCGCGCTGCTGGACACAATCACCAAGGATCCGCGGACGCCTGGGTTGGGATATCGCGTGATACAGGGCGGGGACGCGGCCGCGGCACCGCCTGGGCTGGCACTGGATCTGGACGTCACGACAGAGGACAGCTACACCATCAGGCGGTACCTGCAGGGCGTCGCCGAGGGCCAGGACGAGGTCATCCGGGAGCACGCGCTGCCGCAGGAGACGAATATGGACTACATGAACGGGATCGACTATCACAAGGGATGCTACGTCGGGCAGGAGCTCACGATACGGACCAAGCACCGCGGCGTGGTGCGCAAGCGGATCCTGCCGTGCATGATTTACGACGTGGACAGGGCGGCGCCCCAGACGCTGCAGTACCGACCCGAGGCAGCGGACCAGGACGCCGCGAATCACGGGCCCGAGGGCGGCCTGCCCGCGGAATCGATCCCGCGCGAGACGAGCATCGGGAGGTCTGGCAAGAAGGGGCGGAGCGCGGGCAAGTGGCTCAAGGGCATCGGGAACGTCGGCCTGGGCCTGTGCCGGCTGGAGATCATGACGGACGTCGTCTTACTTGGCGAGACGGCCGCGTCCACCTTTGACCCCGCCAACGAGTTCTTGCTGAAGTGGGGCGAGGGCGAGGGGGACGGTGAGCAGAACAACGCTGTGAAGATCAAGGCCTTCGTGCCCGAGTGGTTGAGGAACGGGTTGAACGAGGCATCTGGGTAACTGAAAAGTCAGTGCCGCTCGTATTGTAAAATAGAAAGTAAAAAGGGGTATAATCGCGTAGTTGAATCGCCGCGGCCTCGTCCGCCATCATCTCCTCCACCAAACGCAAGCCGAACCCATCCCGAGCCCGTCTAGTCTTTATTCCTCGGGTCGAGAGCCTGAACAGTCTCGTATTTTTGTTTGACCTCTTCCTCAGTCGCCTGACCTGCCTCGGCAGCCTTTCTCGCTTCTTTGAGTCTCTGAGCCGCAATCATTCGTGCCTTGAGATCCTCCCATTTAGGGGGTGCTGCTGATGAAGCCGGCTTTGGTGCTGGTTCTGATGTGTTCGCTACTACAGGCGTGCTCGCATCACCAGTAGCGTCGCCCATTGCGCCGCCCTTCTTCCTCGCCTTCTTCTCGGCCTTGAGTCGCCTCTTCTCGTCCAGCCGTTGTTGTAGCTCTGCCAGCTTCTCATCGTATTCATCAGGCTCCCTCTCCCTCTCCAACCGCTCCAGGTTCTCCCGCTTGAACCTCTCCGACTCCTCCGCCATGCGCCGGCGCCCTTCTTCGGCAAGCCGCGCCCTCTCCCGCTCCAACTCGCGCGCCTTTTCCTGCTCTGCGAGCTTCTGCCTTTTCCCCTCCTGCTCCGCGGCCTCGAGCTCGTCAATGAGGCGCTTGCGCTGGCCCTGGACGCGGTCGCGCTCAGCCTTGCGCAGGAGGACGGCCTTGCGGGCGTTGTCATATGCGGCGCGGGCGGCGGCATCGAGCAGGATGTCGCGGGCCGTCTCGATGAGCTCCCATTTCTCGGGGTCAAAGGCGTCCTTGAGCTTGTCCGGGTGGTAGTTGAGCGACTGTTTGCGCCACGCGCGGCGGACGTCCTTTTCCTCGGTGACGGTGCTGTCGATCTGCAGCAGGTCGTAGAGGTCCACGTTGTTGGACGAGTACTCCTTTGCTTTGGCGAGGAGGTCTTTGTTGTTGTCCATTTTCGGCGGTATGTCGTGCTGGTTTCGTTGACGTGTATGGGATTCTGGTGGTGGGATGCAAGTGGCAAGTTGGAGTTTGGCATGTGGTTCCTTGAGGCTGCTGCCAAGGTTCTCCGTCAGCTCGCGCCCGTGGAGAATGGTGGCACTGGGTGGACGTCGGGGAAAGTGGGGACGCACTTTTACGCCCGTACTCCAACTTTCATTCTTCTCAATTCCAACCGCCACAGAACCATCGTCAGTCACCTTTCTCTATCTATGTCATTTCTCCTTCATTGGGATCCCTTTTCGCCGATCTCGCCGCTTTCGCCTTCAGAGTGCCCGTCATTCAGCCTCATTCTTCTTATTGTGAAGAAATGACAGGAAGAGTGCCACCATAAGGCCTGGAATGGCAAGTGAGATGGAAGCAACAGCCACATACCATCACCTAGTAACGGCAGCCAAAGAGATAGTGCGCCCGCAATGATCTTATTTCGATATGTCCGACTACCCTCGCGTTTCAGCCAACCAAATTGTGAAGAGAATACTTACTACCGGCTTTCTGGGTCTACAAATCCGATTCTAATCTTTTTCCGTCATTGAGAATATCCCATCCTTCTTCCAGATTCCTGGGTCGAGTTGATCATGAAGACGACAAACGGCTAGCTAGCAGGCGTCGCGCGTGGCTTGCTCGACTTTACGTCCGTACACACAAATGTTGCCGTTGCTTGGCAGTCATTCGGATCTTGACACCACATGGCATTCTCAACCGTTCTGCAAGGATTCGACAGGGACAGAATACTCAATCTCTAGACCATCACCTCGCACTTTGCTTGCTGGTCAGGGACCCTTGCTTTTTGTCCGTTGCACATCTGCTTAGAGTATCTCTGCTCACGCGACGAAGCATCGCACTCTGATATAGGGCTCAGGAGCACACCCATCCGGTATTATGCCTTGCGTACCATACCTACATGGCCACATATATGACTTGACCAAGGCAAGCGAGCAAGCAGAAGAGGGCATCGAATGGGCACAAGTTTGTACCCATCTTCCATTGCCTACTCTCAATCCTGTGAGCAAATTTCCGACTTGGACTGCTCCAAAGAGTCCACATGAATCTTGGTTTGTGGCGTCCATATGTTGAATGCCCTAGCCTTTGTTTGCTCCCACGAGTTCAACCTCCAAGACCTAACCAAAAGCATCCAATATGCATTGTCCGAGCTGATTGCTTAGGAAGGGTTGAACGAACTACGGATAGCTAACTCGAACTGTCTTGGGGAACCAAGATTTCAACCGAAGCGAGGAGCAAGCCACTCGCAGGCCAAACCTCTTCCACCCAATTTTGTCGGCTATCGTGGTCAGTGCCAGACGATAAAATAGCCTCTTCCCAGGATCTGTTCTCGCTGAGGCTGGAGCGCTTGCAGCCAGAGAGTATCTCATGCGGCTAGCCTCGAGGTTCTCAATCGTTCCACCGCTCTCCATGGCTTTAATGAGAGCAATAGGCTCGCTTGGGGGTAGTGCGCCTCTTCATCAGCCCATTCGAGAGAACGTTCAGCTCGAACTATGCGCCCGTTCGTGTCGAACCGTCCACCTACCTCTCTCTCTCTCAAGTATGTCAAAAAGACATTGTAGATGCGGTCATAGTCGTCTTTGAGGCTATAGTGGACCTCCTACCACAAAGTGTATGGCTCGTCGGCTTCGGAGCAGTCAACGCAGCGTCACAACAGGTGAAAAACCTGGTTTCAGAACTTCTGTTCAACGCCACGTCTCAAGTTGAGACAGATTGACGCTGACATTCCCGCCTGCCAAGAAATGGCGGCGGATGACGGGCAACACGAGGGTGAGAGAGCTCTCCTCCTTTACCATGACCGGTCTGGGTCTGGGTGTGATGGCAGCCGTTGGACTGACAATGCGTTTGGCCGACATGAATAAGGGCACACCACGGTTCCAAGTCCCTGGATGGGTTCGATGAGACCGATTGAATGGGTGTCTAACACTGAAGCTGGCGAACCTAGATGCGGTTGACCGCCACTGATGGAGTGTTTTCCCTGCGAATTTGCAGTCTTCGACTAGAAACGTTGCATCACCGACGAAGCTGGGAAGGGCGGCGTAAAGCCAGATTGCGGACTACCTGAACCTTAGTCCCGGGTTGTCAAAGAAATTAGGTGGACGCTAGGACATCGGGGAGGAAGCATGCTCCGACTGAGCGCCGGAAGAGGTTAACCACTGCCGAGAAAAACGCCGGCCGGAAGCGGCTATGACAATTCCGGACGGATGCCACATGGCTCAACGAGACGCCGACAGCTTGGGTCCTGTCGGCACTATGCCATTCAGACGGTCGACGGATTCGATCTGTCACAGAATGTCTCGAAACATCGCCGGACTTGGTATAATCAATGAGAAAATTTCACGCCCACGTCGACAGGTCATTGGTTGACGGACAATATTCTTGCCCGACTCGCCCGATGCCACAACTCTGTGCCGCAATTCTCACCTGCCATCCTCTCTTCGTCCACTCTTCGTCCACTTCGACTATGCCTGCTTTGAGCTTCGGTCGTCGTCCACCACTGCCACAAGTCTGGAACATCTGCAGCCTCCAGGGCGCCTTCCGCATCATGCTAAACCCCCCTCTCCGTCAGACTGGCTCGTCCTTTCCATGCAGCTCGAGCTGACAGATTCCTCTGCCACCGATCGCCCGGCTTGGCGGGCCCTAGCAGCTAGCCTACTTACCTTGTAGGCAGCTGTTTCCACCAGAAGGTTCCCTTGAAGCCCAGCTCGCTCTCGGTATGAGTGCCAGAAATCCACCACCTCCGATCGCCGACCTAAACCAAACACTCGGTAGCGCACGCCACCGCCTGAGAGGCGCGATGAACTCATCGTCCTTCCTCCTCGGAACTTTGACTCTTCCCAGTCGAATGGTTCCAACGGGACAGAACTTTCCCCTTTTCTGCACGTTGTGTCTCATGGGAGAACCCCACGCTGTGTCTAATTCCGGCCATCTTCTGCCTTACCTGGTGCTTTCAGCTACTATCGTCCCTTACACCCCTCGGTCCCGCTGGTTCAGGAGTGCACATCTTGACTAGCCCGGAAAACATGCTTCTTTCCAAGCCATCGTCCACATCTCCTCATCTTCATATAAGTCCTTCTTGATTTCCCTTCGTCGTGGAGGTTTCATTTGCAAAACACGCACTCAAACAAACATCGAGGAAACAACCCCACCGAACGCACAACGAAAGCCCAGCCACCAGTCCTGGAGACATTGGCGAAACGACTCGAATGTCTTGCAACGTGTAGATGCCACTTCATACTCTAAAAACGACCGCATAGCGACTTGTTCAACTTGAAAGACCGGCTCTCTCATATTCAACCACCATGTCTCCCACCCAAATCACGACTAGGCCTTGCCGTTCGCCATTCCAGATGGACGGAACAACAGAGACGTACTTTATGAGGTACCCTGGATCAGGTCAGCATTAATTCAACCAACCAAGCAACAAGCTTTCCCATCAGTACTCTAACACCAAGTCCAGGTGATTCCCCATCGACCCCCGCCGCAGAGCCGCTGCCCACAAAGGAACAGCTCCTCGAGCTCTGCGACTCAGTCCGGACTTCCCTCCGCCACTCAAAGAGCCTCGGCCCCCACGCGGATCGGATCCAAAGCCTCCTGGAGAGGGCCCTCAAGAACGAGCTGAATCACACCCAATCTCTCGACTTTGAGACCCTCCAGTACGCCCGCCTAGACAGGCTTCTCGTCGACGTCCTCGATCCGGCCCACCGGCCTAGTCCGCTCCCGCTCCGCTTCCGCGCCGACATGGCCTTGTGCGAGAGCTTGCAAAAGATGTGGCGGGCCCGCTTCCGCGACCAGTACTTCTCCCTCGACCAGGTCCGCCAGCGTAGCCTGTCCATCGGCGGCGAGATGCGCGACATCCAATTCACCGCGTCCGGCATGGACCCCCTCGAGTCCTGGGCCGTCACCAACAGCTGCCGCGACCCCATCTCGGAACTGGAGGGAAACCAGCAGTTCAAGCCCGGCCAGTAGGTTCTACCACTTCTCAAACTTTTTGAGATCATTTGCTAACACTGCAAATAGCTGGTGGCTGAACCTCGCCTGCGCGCACCGCGACGGCGTCATCGGCACAGCCGTCGAGAAGCCCACAAAGGGAAAATACGGCGTCACCGCCTTACCCCTCCTCACCGGACGCGAGGAGCACATCCGCGGCAACCTCTACCGCTACGTCCGCGAGGGCCGGCTCTCCGACATGCACGTCTCCCTCCTCACCCGCGTCGGCACCCAGATCCGCATCCTCCGCGGCTACCGCCTCAAGAGCACGCTCGCGCCCCAAGCCGGCGTGCGCTACGACGGCCTGTACACGATCCGCCAGTACGGCAACAAGCTCGACGCCGCCACGGATAAACACCGCCTCGAGCTCCTCCTCGAGCGCGTCGAAGGCCAAAAGAGCCTCGACGAGGTGCAGCAGGTGCCCTCACCCTCCCAGCTGGACGACTGGCACGCCTTTAAGAAGGTCGAGGCCGAGATGGTGCGCCAGCGCAAGGGCGACGACGGCCTCCTCGACTTCAAGATGCGCAAGGAGGAGGAGCGCATCGATCGCGAGCACTGGCGGCGCGCGAGCGAGTTCAAGGCCTCGCTGGGAGCAGAGGGCTGCGGGCTGGGGTTAATCATGTCTGTTTGATTACGAGACACCTACTGAACCCTGGGCAGTGACTGCGGCAGAGGGAGGAAGAAGGAAAAAGAAGAGACGAAAAATTGGCGGTCCGAAAGGGACACACTTTCCAGGATGATTCGCAGAGATACCCTGTACTACCTAGTCTACCTGTACCACTACCTTATGAATAATGATAATGCATGACGAGCAAGAGCACAATGTTTCCGTTGACGTAGGGCGCTGTCTTTTGCAGGCTGGCAACTGCGCTGAGATTGACTAGTGCCTCCGCAACTATGCAGCACTTGTCACTGGAACGTACGGTTCCTCTTAAGGTGTTTTCCCCCATAAACCTAGAAGCTGAACCACAGAACGGGGGAGTAATCATGTCGTATTGATATCTAAGAAGCCTTACTTTGCCGTAGCCCGGATAAACCAGTGGGCATAAAACTATGAACATGAAGAAAAAGCATCGTGCTTACACAGCGCAATCCTAGTCCGTTGCGAAACGGTCAGTGAATCTGAATGTCGCCAAGCCCTCCTTGAAGCTGTTCACGACAGCGTTTACATCGGTACCAGAGTACACACCCTCGCCAGCCTTGACGCCCAGCGTTGCCGACTTGGTGAGAGCCGAACTAACGCTGCCCACCGGCTTCCCCCACCTGTAAGAGTCAATGACAAGCTGTGCAGGTCTACCGGCCGGGTACAACGGAGAAGGCTTGATGTTGCCATTGAAGAGACCGTCAGCATTACGTGCCACAATGACACCGTCGAATGACGTGGCATCAGCCTGGGCATAAGTCATGTCGACTCCGTCAGTCAGCTTCTCAGCGATGACAGTTACCAAGACACCATCAGCGGCGAAAGCATCCTTCAACTCCTTGCCTTGGCTTACGGAGCCATTAGCTGACAGGCTGGCAAGGACGCCGACCTTCAGAGTCGCGATCGAGGGCAGCTTGTTTCCAAAGATGGATAGCCCCTGAGTGGTCTTGTTGTGGTAGTACTGCGCATCGGGCTGCAGATGTTCCATGCCTAGTGCATCGGCGACACGGTTGGCAATGTCGTTGCTGATCTTGTTCAGCTGTGTGAGAACGTTCTGCTTGACCTCGGTGGATTCAAGGTGGCTGGTTTCAAAGCGAATGGCGTTGATGACGAACTGCTGCTCGATAGGAGTCAAGGAGTTGTAGAAGAGGCGCGGCTGAGACCAGTGATCCGAGAAGCTGTCGGAGATTTCGCGGACCAGGTGGCCATTGTTGGTGCGGCCAGGTGCGGTGAAGAAACCGTTGCCCTGAGTCTGGTTGGCTTGCTTGGGGAAGCCCTTGTTGAGAGTGTTCGGGGTGTCTGACATTGCAATTAGTCAGAGAGTCGATAAACATGACGGGATCACTTACAGGAGTTGCGGTTGCGGTGAATGAAGTTCTGACCAGCACCGTCTCGGTTGTTGTTGTGTACGGGGCCAATTGGACGGTTGATCGGCAACTGTTCAAAGTTGGGACCGCCGTGGCGGTTGATCTGAGTATCGAGATAGGAAAAGATACGGCCCTGCAGAAGAGGATCTTCTGTGAAGTCGATGCCTCTGACAATATGTCCGGGTTGGAACTGGGACGAGTTAGCTGTGCTCGAACAGTTTGACTGAGAAACTCACCATGATCTGTTCGGTCTCGGCAAAGTAATTGACCGGGTTGGCATCCAGCTTCATCTTGCCGAGCTTTTGGAGGGGCGCAATCTCCTCGGGAATGATCTTTGTTGGGTCTAGGAGATCAAATCCAAACTTGAGGGTATCCTCCTCGTCGACAACTTGTACGCAGAGCTCCCACTCAGGTCCGTTACCAGATTCAATCGCATCCCAGAGGTCCTGGCGATGATAGTCGGCATTCTTGCCCGAAACGATCTGGGCTTCCTCCCAGACCAAGCTAGCCTTGCCTTGTTGCGTCTTCCAGTGCCACTTGATAAGCTTTGACTTGCCGTCGTCCGTGACCGCGCGGAAAGTGTGCACACCAAAGCCATCCTAGAAGTGTTAGTCAATGTTCGACGACAATAAAAACGCAGCTCTACTCACCATGTGTCGGTAACTTCTCGGGATACCGTAGCCAGCCATAGCCCAGAACAAGGTGTGAAGAGTGGTCGTCTGAGAGCTGAAGAAGTCCCATGCGGAATCATGGGCTGTCGCAGCTTGTGGGATTTCATTGTCCCCGCGAGGTTTTCTACGAGAGTCTTGGTATCAGTACTTGAGACGGTACATAATGGAAAGGCTACAGCAAGTCTTACACTGCATGAATTAAGTCTGGGAACTAGGCAACGTTAGCTTATAGTACTCGTTGTAGAATCAAGAGCTCCCGAGTTCAGGCCGTGATGAAGCTCGCTTGGAAGGTATTATCGACGTACTTGAATCGCGTCTTGGATAAAGAACACCGGAATATTGTTTCCAACAATGTCAAAGTTGCCCTCGTCAGTAAAGAACCGAGTGGCGAAGCCGTGGACATCTCTGGCCGTGTCCGCACTTCCCCTTGATCCAGCAACGGTAGAGAACCGCACAAACGTTGATGTTTGCTTCCCCGTCGCGCCCAAGAAGGAAGCGGCTGTGAGGTTGCTGTAGTCGCCATAGCTCGTAAAGGTTCCGTAGGCACCGGCGCCGCGGGCGTGGACAGCTCGTTCGGGTACCTAAGCAGGAATGATCAGTCAGGAGATACCAATTGGAGCTGGATAGACATCGGACTCACCCTCTCGTGGTCGAAATGTGTAATCTTTTGGCGAAAGATGAAATCCTCCAATAGAGTCGAGCCACGGACGCCGGCCTTCAAGCTGACTTGGTCCTCAATTGGGCCGCCGACGTCGGATGTGAGGTATGGATCCTCCGTAGAGTCGTCGATCTCGTAGCCGGAGACATGGCCGCGAGAGCCATCTTCGGCTCGAGCTTTGATATTGGCGGGGTCTGCAAAGGGACAGCCGGCAGAAGAGAGGGTAGCAAGGCCGAGACTGGCCAGCAGGAGGGTGGTATGCATGTTGGATCAGCGATCAGAAAGATGTCTGTATGCCTGCATGAAATGTTCCCTCGGTCGATGATGAAAGATTAACTAGACTGAACAAGCACTTCTTATTCTCGGAGGGTTAAAGAAAGGGGACAGCCGTTGGGAAAAAAAAAAATCAACAGTGCCGAGGGACGGTAGGCCACTTAAGGGCTCCAGAGGCTTGGGTTGACAGACGGAGCTCGGTCTGAGCTACCCATGGATCCTACAGAATAACAGCAGCAAGGGGAAGGCAGGGAGCTTGATGAAGTCAACAAGAAAATCCCGATCTGGGAGGAGAAAGACCACTGGTCGGCGCACAAGCTTCAAGGATTAGCTACTGCTCCTGCTAATCCTGGACACATGAAGGTAACCATGGCAGGAGAGTATCTTTTCCAGAACGGACCGGGGAAAGTAGACTAGTAACGCTTGCCCAGAACAAATCCACATCCACATCCCGAGCAACAGCATCAGCAGGAGGAGGAGGAGGTGAGCACGACGCGCTGCTGCCTCTTCCAAATAGGTGTGCCGGGACGTCAGGTAGGATGAGGAGTGATAGCATCATAATCATCTCGGGTGCTTTCTCCACTACACTAAAGAGAGGGGCCACAGTGAAGAGAAGAGGAGGGGCTTGCTACCAGCGCTGTCAGATTAGAAATCCTCTGATGTGATTTAATGGAGAAGCGCCCACGGTCCCGGGAGCTCTGATGATGTGTGCTGGTGGCTTGCCTTGGCCTGCATTTGTGTCTCACGGCCGAGGCCGACAAAACGTCGACGGCGTACCGTACCATTAGATGTGCATTATGAGCCAGCCACGCTGCTAGCTAAGACAATTGGGAACACTCTTTCCCGCGGGGCTCTCCTTTCTTCCAAACGACGAGTTTCTTCTCCTCATACGGTGGGGGCCGAGCAGTATTGTTCACTGGAAACATAGCTTCCGGAGGAGAAAAGGGAACAGAAAACTTCAATACCGAGCGCCGTTTGCAACGCTTGGAATACCCGCCTTATTTTTCTTTCCTTTCTTTTCTTTCTTTTCCCACGTGCTGACACCTTACGAAACAAGGTTACATCTAGACGACATGGGCCAAGGGGGTGATCCAAAGAGGGCCAGAGCTCGATGGTGCACAAACGGCTCGCGGGAAACAAACGTGGTTGGCGAGGAACGGCACGGCAGTTGGGGGCGGCGGCGGGCTCCAATATCACTAGCGAAGCGAGCCCCGGGCGGGAAAAGCAGATGTGGCTTGCGGAAGATCGAAAGAAAAGAAGCCACTTGGGCTAGCGATGGATGCCATCGTCCCAAGTCTGTGCAAGCCCGTGCTTCATTAAAGGGTTTGGTGGTTCGTTTCTTCAAATAGTCTTCTTGGTTCTGTAGCCTTGTACAATGGAAATGAGAAAAGCCTTCGTGTTGTGGTGATTATTGTGCAACGTTAGAGAGACGAAAGCCGAAGTTCCAAAATAGCTCCAATGATCTATTGTGGTATTCGGCTACAGGGAGAGAGGTGAGCCACAAAAACCGGGAAAAGGTAACAGGAAAGGGAATTTCGCGGCGAGGGAAAAAAGAGTTGCCAGTCCACTTTCATCTCATCTATGACGACAGCTGAGGCGGGCAGGTTCAATTTGAATTGATAGACCAGGGTTTGTTGTTGTTGAGATGAACTACCTACAGTAGCTCCGACTTACCCATGTCGAAACAAAGTCTTTGTCCTGCAGTCTAGAAAAGAGGTCGGTTGTAACTTGTGACGGGAAAAAGGGCTTTGCGTATCCGTGGCATTTCTCCTGATTTCTAAGGAATGAGAGAGACACGAATGGGATCAAAAGCAGCTCATCCCGGATGTAGTACGAATCCCCGGCGCTGGGATGGAAGAGGAAAAGAGGCGGAGAGCTGTGTGTGAGGACGAGATTGAGCTTGAGGCGCGAGTGTGAGTGTGAGGGTGAGGTTCGAGAATGCCGAGCCATCATCGTCATCGGGCGGGCCCTCGTGTGGGGCCGTGCTTCGCTGATCACTCGGGAAGAAACAACACCAGCAGCCTCTCACGCGTCTGTAATACAAATCACCTAAGTCGCCAAGCGAGGTCGGTCGACATGGGGGCCGGTCAATGGGTTACAGCGCAGCCCGCCACGATATGTCTCTCGATCACATCTTTCTCTTCACCTTCCCAGCGGGTAAAGTGAGTCCTGCGAGTTTCCGGGCTTGAGGCTCATTCACCTGGGTCTTGATGCAAGCGGACGAGCTTGACGTGCGCCAGAAATGTACATTCTTTTGCATGGAGCCTCCCTATTTTCTCCATTTCATCTCGGTCAAAATGAGACGATTGCTTTCTAGGGCTCTCTCCGCTGCCAAAGCAAGACGAGACGGTTCGGCACTTATCGGCGAGACGGAAGCGAGTGCGGGAAGATCATACACAGGAGGTCCTTATGGATTGCTCTGTGCGACCAAATGGAAGACAAATCAGTCATCTCTCAAGACTCATGTACTGTCCGAAGTTTTAAACCCATGATTTGTTGCTCATGGAGCAGAAATCCTCCCGGAGCCAATCCCGAGGTCCCCCGCCCACTCTCCGTCATCCGTTCATCATGAGGGAAAGCTGTCCGTCCAATAATCGGGAAATCGGGTTTTCAGCTAGCATGGCACTCTCCATGGCTTGCAAAACTAGAACAGAACGAAAGCACAAAGTCCAAAAGTCTGGACAAAGAGAAAAATCCTTGAAACGTGCCCTGTTCGGGTGCAGGGGAGCCGCTGCAGGCTATCCGGAGGTATGTCCGGCTCGGAGCCGGGGTGTATCGATGTGGACTCCAAAAAGCACGTAACATGGCACGCGACAGTAACACCTTCTCTTATTGACTATATCTCTCATTTTTGCTCAGAGCTTCCTCCTCTGACGACACGCAGTAAGGGTCCATTCTGTCCTACCAATTACCGTGGGATGTGAAATGTCTCGGCACCGTGTTGGGCAGTCGGCTTTGCTTTCATCTCGTTCTGCATCAGGCTCTTCCCACATTCCCCGCTGATAGCCTTGGGTTTTCTGGAATTGACCTGACCTTTTCGCACTGCATATATGCACACTGCGTGCGTGCTGTGTTCCTCATGCATCACTATTTATAGCCCTGCCATGCTATCCTCATAAGCAGGGTAAGCAGGGTAGAACTTAAAGATTCAATCAGCCTACCTAAAAATTTCTGACCATCACTGAACTCACAGGCAGCGTCGAGGCCCTACAACATTGGATTTGCTTCTTCTGTGAAAGAGAAATAACATGATCTTCGTAGCGTTGCAACTAGATGCAGATCCTGCCAAAGACCAGGCCCCAGTCGTTTCGAAAACACACAGGGAAAGCAATTCGCCAGGTGAGAGACAGGTTGAATAGGCAGGTATGTACAATGTACTACCGTTGAGCAGCCGTTTGGCCACGATTCCCATCAGTCCGGTTCGCTTCGTGTTCTTCGGGAGGAGCCCGCTCCATTTCCCGAACCGACGGCCGGATTCCCGAGGCGTGTGGATCTGGTATCTGTCAAAGAACGGAACCTACGAGGCGATTTGAAATCATGGAGAATTAAGCAAGACCCTCTCCCGTGCCTCTTAAAAATCGTACCGATGATCAAAGTAATCGAGACATTTGCATTGGTTGAGAAAGTCCACCAGATCGATCTTATATTGAGCCCAAGCCGAGATCGGGGACAGCAGGCCATTTGTCTCACATTCTTTTCTTTTAGCTTCAACGGTTGCGAAGCCGTCGCCCCATCCACACATGAGGTTCATGAAACGATTTAAGAATAAGAGGGGACACGGGTCCATTCGGACTTTTCCTTTCTCGTACTTTTCCTTTTTCGTAAGCAAACTGTCACGGGACATGCCTCTTTTGACGGAGGTGTAGCTAAGCGAACTCGCCTTACTTGAGCCATTGTACACGGTCAAGGAGACTAACAGTCCAGGGTCTCAAGCTTTCAGAGCTCAAGACCGAGAAACCCAGCGAAACACTGCACTATGCGGATATCTTTTCGCAGAAAAAAGCGAACATGCATAGTTCAACCGTAGGACAGCACTTGGACGGCAAACATTGCGCACATTGAATTGACACATGAGAACTGGCTCGTATTGGTGGGGTCTTGGTTGAAGTTCATTGCTTTTGGTGTAAATGAGATCCTAGCTCAATGGCATCCTCTGGTATCGGCCATGGCTAACCCAAGTTGTTCCCCCAAACGCCAAATGTCCCACGCCCCTTGATTTTTTCATTCTTCCATCAAAACTTTTGGATTTCCCAACGCTTAGTAGAAGAAGCCGATGACCTTGCCGGCAACGTGCTTGCGACGGGCCTCCTCGTGGTCCATGATACCAGCAGAGGTGGTGAGGATGACGTAGCCGAACTGACGGGCAGGGAGCAGCTTGACAACCCACTTCTCGAGGTCGGAGAGACGGACGTTGTAGCGGGGGGAGATGACACCGCACTTGTTGAGGCGGCCGTTAAGCTGGACAACGATCTTGCCGGAGCGGTGGTCATCGACCTCCTCGAAGCTAGAGATGTAACCTGTATTGTTGCTGTTTAGCGATGTTGTCGCGGTGGTTTAAAGCTTAGACATCAGGAGAAAAAAATCCGAAAAAGTTGTAAGACCTCCGCTATTTATCTATCGGCATCTTATAGGGGCTGAGTCGTGGGAAGAAAAGACGGTCGCCCTAGTTATCATGCCGAATGTACATCCATCCATCCAAAATGTCCTCCGAGTTGAAGAAGAGAAAGAAGAAGTAGAAAGAAGAGTGTGTTGTGCTGACATACCGTGGCGCTGCATGACCTGGAGGAACTTGACGATGACCTTGGAGCTGGGGCGGATGAGCACCTGGCGCTTGCCGGCCTTCTCGGCGTTGTTCATGCTCTTGAGAGCATCGTGGAGAACGGAAGTGCGGACCATCTTGGCGGTTGGTGTATGCGGAGATTCTCAAGTCTCGGGAAATGAGGTATCTGCCAGCGAAGAAAATTGCATGTTAGCCTTCCAATGGCCTGTTGAGCGTGGAGAGTGCCCTCCCAGGCGACAATCGTCCGACAGGAGGGTTCTGCCAGCTCGTTGCTGAAGAGGAGAGCGTATCAGATGTCATGGTCGTTCGGCGTCGGGTAGCCGCCAACCAAAGGGGCTACCGCATCGTCCGTCAAGGCGAAGATGGAGGTCGAAATAAAATTGGTATCTCGTAAATCGCACGACTCGTCTGATTGCTCTCCTCCGGCATCAAGGAAAAGGCAAGAAGTTCCTGTTGGATCAAGTCGCCATCGTGGGCGCGAACAAGGTGGTTTGTGCCTTGTTTCAACTTACCTCGTGAATTGAACGGTGCCGCTGAAGGGGTTGATTGGCAAGTTTGTCGGTGAGAAGATCGTGAGGGAAGACGGGGCGCAGAAAAGTCCAAAAGGCTGTGGGAGAAATCCCCACACTGCCACGAAAAAAATTGGTCGCTTGTGGGTGCACGGACCACCCACAATTTCTAACCCTCGAAAGGGCACGGGCGAAGTGACCCTTCCACGAATGATCTTTCAGCGCATTTTCTGCTTGTGCCCTCGCATCACGCCAAAAGTTCACTTTATTCATACACTACCCACATCACAACACAACATAACTCTTCGAGGATCGAACCGACAGGAACTTGACCAACAACTTTCAAGATGGTGAGTTCGCACCGAGAACCCCTCCCCAATGTGGCCCCCCTCGAATGACGGACGCCTCCCGGCTGCTCGCGAATACCTTCAATTGGGATTATCCGGGTGCTTGGAAGTTGTCGCGTGCGCGCAGGCCAATTCGGCTCATCCCACTTCGTGGGAAGGAGGACGACGATGATGTCGACTTGAACCCCGGAGGAAAACACTTTGGCTAACCAATGCCCTTGCGCATCTCGTACAGTCGGACGTAGAAGAGAACAACGCCCCCGAGGTGGCCGAGGAGGTCGAGGTTTCCGCCGATGCCGGCTCCAAGGGCCAGATGTCCGTTCTTGACGCCCTCAAGGGTGTCCTGAAGCTCGCCCTCATGCATGACGGTCTTGCCCGCGGTCTCCGTGAGGCTTCCAAGGCCCTCGACCGCCGCCAGGCCCACATGTGCGTCCTCAACGAGGCTTGCGAGGAGGAGGCCTACAAGAAGCTTGTCATCGCTCTCTGCTCCGAGCACAAGATCCCCCTGATCAAGGTGCCCGACGGAAAGCAGCTCGGCGAGTGGGCTGGTCTCTGTGAGTACACCTACGGCATATGTTGCCATACATCTGTATCGAGAGATGAACAATTAGCTAATACAGATCGATAGGCGTGTTGGACCGTGAGGGTAACGCCCGCAAGGTCGTCAACTGCTCTTGCGTCGTCGTCAAGGACTGGGGTGAAGAGTCCCAGGAGCGCTCCATCCTCCTCAACTACTTCCAGACTGAGCAGTAAATTTGGGTATGACTTCATGATTTGAATTTGGGCGTCACTATGGGGAGAAGGATTTTTAGAGGGGTGGCGGGGAAATCTGGAACCGTCGCTATGAACGATCTTTCGGTTGTACTCTAGCTTCTTCAGCTGGCATCTCGAAACAAAAAATGGAGGACTCCCTCTGGAGGTCAGGTCAACATGCATCAAGGACAAATAAAGAGAAACGGCATTGGGCACTCTTGAACCAAACAAAACGTGTGCAATATTGATATTGTGAGGCGACTGATGAGAACGTAGCGGGGTCTGCCTATTTCCTGCCTTCAACCTGCGTGCGCGAGTCAGTACATAGATGGCTTGAGCTTTGGTGTAATTGAGTCCTACCATGATGATGTGGTATCCAAATTCCGTCTTGGCCTCCCCGTAGACGGGGCTCGCCGTTGTACTGGCGCTCAGAGCAAACGCAACGTCCTCGAACTTTGGGTCCAGGCTACCCTTTGTCTTCCAGCCCAGAGCACCACCTGTGAACCAATCAGCATGGGTCCTCACCCTCGATGAAGCTGCTCATGATGGGCATCACTCACCTTGTCTTGCCTTGTCTTCGGAGAACTCTCTCGCCACCTCATCAAACTTGGTTCCGTCTCTCAGCTTAGCCAAAGCCTCCTCTTTCTTGGCATGCTTCTCGCACTGGCATCAGTGGTCAGATTAAAAATTCCCAAGAAAATCCCACAGCTAGGGAAGACGATGCTCACCAAGATGTGCCGGACATTGATGGACTGCGCGCCCTTGGCCGCCTTGCCGCCCTTGTCGTCGCTCTCACCCTTGGCACCCTTCTTCCCTCCAGCAGACTTGCCCCCGTCCTTCTTGTCGGCCGGCTTCTTGTCGTTCTTGCCCATCTTGAGGTAGCTGCGGAGTGGTGTCGGGCGTGATGCGGACGATGAAATTTGGCCTGGAGGGGTTGGATAGTGGGGGAATTGACTATGGCGGCAACCCCCACCATGAAAATGAAAAGACTCTGTCAACGGCGGCTGCGACCAATGGAGTGCGGGGAAGCCAACTTCAACACCACGTCTGATCATCCGACAGCACCTTAATGTCGCTCAGAGTGCGATTTCCACGGCTCTTTCGTAAAACGTTTTGTCTGATTTTTACTGTTGTGATCAAAACTCTTTCCCATGCCAAATATTGTCTGACCGAAATCATGGATCGGTCGACGGCCGTCCTCGTCGGGCACCGTTTTTGCAAAACTTGTATGCGAAAAGGGTTGCAGCTCTTCGGATTCCCAAATCCACAACCAGAGATAGTCTCTCGGAAACGCCAATGAGTTCCTCCCATGACATTAGATTGGGAAGATCTTGTCGAAGCTCAAGCTACAAATCAGTCCTTGCCATTCCGCAGTGGGAGGTGACCGCGAGGCAACGATCCTCTATTTCAATGAAGATGAGTTGAGAAACAACCTTTCTTTGAAATTGCTCTACCTCATATGTTTGAGTGTGAACTGAGGCGAACCCAGGCCACGTATCACAGTTTGCAAATCCAGCAACGCCTCGATCAACGATTTGGATGGCATTCTGAAAAGTCTAGTAAATGCAATTCTTTCTACGGGTATCAATACACTATTCTCTCATGGCCTCCACAGCTTGTCCAATTAACTCAAGGAAGGCACCCTCCTCGATCCGAATATCGGCCCAGTGCCATCGGTCTCGTCGGACGAGACCTCTCTTCCTGCCCTTATCATCCTCCTCATGTCCCACCATCTCGGCGTGGGTGCTAAAGTACTTATGGCCCAACATCTGCGCCACATTCCTGAATCCCTTGTGGGACATGCTCGACGGTTGAATCTCAACGACCGCGGCGCCGTTCTCCCGGAGAAACATTGTGTGCGTCAGTCCCGCGCCGTGGACGCCTACCAGGATATCGGTGGACTGTACGATTCGAAGCTGTTCGGGGAAGGTCACCGCTCCTAGGTCGATTGCCTGAAAGTTGGCGTCGGGGAACGCTTTTCGAGCTGCGTCTAGTAAGACTTCCTGGTCCAGGAGCTTGCGGGAGCCCCGTCGATCGATGAGTGTGATGTTGAGTGGTTTGCCTTGTCGCCGCCCCGTCTCGAATTCGACGCCAAATTGCTGCATCACTCGTCGTGTAAAGACCTTCAGTAGCGGCGCGTCCTTGCAGTCTCTATCTTCCCAATCGTTCTGCCACAGAGGGTTGCTCCCTCCGGCGAGCGGAATGATGAGGTTCTGAGGCGTCTCGGCGAGGGCCTGGGCTTGCACTGGGTCTTCCAAGACCTTGCTGAGGCGAAGTGGCTCACGACCTGCAAACATTCCCCATAATGGATATAGAGGTCCTTCTTCTTGGTTGTCCAGGAAGACTACTTGGGTTCGTGGGACATCCCCAGGGATGGTAAAGAAAGGTTTGTTAAGATCGTTCCCGTCGTGACTGAGACGCAAGACGTCGAGGGACATAACCATCGACCATATCTCCATGAGAGAGTGCCAGATGTTGGAGTGGCCTTCCCTCTTCACGAGGATTGTGAACGGGCGGCTACCATGATGGGTTGGCGCTTGCGTGACTGAGGATGGCGATGCCCCAGCTTGAACCTTGACGAAGTTCTGAAATAGGAAGCCCGGACCGGTGTCGTACCAGTAGTTTCTGATATTTGAGAAGGAAATGATGCCATTTGCTGTTTCGTTGCCGGTAGGTTGTCGCACATCGCAGTCCACATGGAATTTACCGCTTTCGCGGTCTAGTACGGCGCCCTGGCCGATACAAAACGAGTCGCGGTTGTCGTTGGATTGTGTATGACTGTGGAAACATGTCAGGTTTGCGCTTGACTCTGCCGAACAGTATTGAATCCTTTGATCGCGGAGTTCGTTCAGATATCGAGGACCGAAGCGTTTGGCGCAGAATTCCGACTCGGGCAGGTCCGGCTTGCTCAAAGTCACGAGTTCCGGTAGAGAAATCAGAACCTCTTGCTTAGGCGGCCGTGGTGTGGGATGGAATGGGTTGTGGAGAAACGACAGCCTCTCGCCGGTTTGTGTAGACTGAGACGACGATACAAGAAGGTGAAGAAGAATCATTGTAAGCAGCGCCGCCGCCCCGGCCCGCTTGCTCTTCGGTAGTAGACGTGAACGCATAGTGAGCAGACATACGGAGAACCCATAGGAAGCCGAGCGCCGAAAGTTGTTCGGTTGATACTTGATACCGGGCATGATAAATCAAAAGGAGGTCGGGAAAAGGCAAAACGTGACGTGAGTCCCGCCGGTGGGGAGGAGAGAATGGTTGATAAACTTGCTCCCTTCTCGGAAGACAAACACAGCAGGCAAACGAACAAGGCTGAGCCTCGTTCGGAATAACCACCAACATGCTGCATGCCTGACCAACAAAGGCTCAGGGGTGGGCGGACGACGAGAAAGGTGCGCTCTATCCGCGCGGCCTACCAGCTGTTGGAAGACAGTGAGAATAATTTGTTTTCTCTCCACACACGTGCATCTCCCAGCAGTTTCCCCCATGCACTTAGCCGCTGATAACTTTCTGTTGGACGGAGAAGGTACCCGACCCCGGTCTCCTGCAGGGGGCCATGAGGTCTTACAAGGCTTAGGCAGGATGGATTCCGGATTTGAATATGAGTTGTGTTGGACCGCTTTACCTCCCTCAGAAGGTAAGTTGGCACATGGCTGGCCTCTTTTGGCAGCAAACTGTCCCATCACAATACTCTGATACGGGTGGTCGTCGGCCCATCCAACGGCGAAAGTGGGGCGCTTCCGTTGTATCACCGGACAAACCAACTAGCCAACCATCCGACTCCTAACGTTGCGCTTTTCCCAGAAAACTTTCCCATTTTCGAATCAGTATGATCCGGTATTCTTGCCAGAAGTCAAGATTCTCGTCCAAGGAGATATGTTGCGGTGACTCGTCGGGCTTTGTCGGGTCCGAATCGCCTGGGTCATATGCCATTTTGCCAACGTCCAATAGACCCATTTATTTTGAGGCACAGACCAATGGTTTATTAGCTTTGAGGTGCTGTTGGTACAGAGGAGCATCCCGCCAAATCTTACCAGGATCTGTATGAGAGGATGTGATGAGAGAGTGTCAGTACCCAGCTCTTGGGCGGCGCAGGCCAATGGCAGATCAGTTCGAGTTGCTGTTGGTAGCACCTCGTTGTCTCTGACTAGGATTATCAGGCGGATATGGCAAAAAGTCTGGCGATGGTTTTTCGTTTTTTTGCTGAAGAAGTACGTACTCACTGAACTACTGGAAAGCCATAAGGATGGCAGCAGTCTCTGCTCAGCACATCCGCCGACTTTTGCCCTATCATTACCACCACTATCAATACTCGTCATAAGTATACTGTGACACGTTGATATATCATATACCACTTACTTCGGGATCGAAACCTCGGGAACTGTCATTAAGAGGTTTAACAGTAATAACTGAGGCAAAACGAAGCAGTATACATGTATGTGTAGCATGGCCGGGCGACTGTAGTGTCACCTATTTGGAAGCCACGCAAGGGCTATAGGCTTGTGGATTCGAATCCTTAACCAGGATCCTCAGAAGTAGGCTGTAATAAAAGAACGGCAGGCTGCAGCGCAAAGCCTGGCCACTCCCCTGTACCAAGTTCGAGTCTCCGAAAGACTTGATGGATTCACAGCCATCTTCCGAAGTCAGCGGAGAATCTGTTCTCCCTGTTGTTTACCATCACCACCTTGGATTTATAGAGCTTTAAGGAGGTTAAGTTTTGTTCTGCTTGTTACCACTATCGACCGGCGACTCGTGTAGGCGATGGAGCCTTCAACTCTGACGGCTCATGGCTCGCTAGCCGTTCTATTGATTCTGCCAGCATATCTCGCGACACTGGTTCAGGCAGCTTGTGCACCATATCCTGTTCCCATACGACTCGGCAATGTTTCATTGTCAAACGGCCAGGTAGCAAGAGGCTTAGAACTAGCCATTGGGGAACCCGAGCAGAAGTTCGCTTTCATCCCACAGAGGTATTCAACCTAAGCATATACTGTTTTCTTCGCTGATTCTGTGGTACATTGCTAACGACTTTCTCAACTCAGTGGCCAAAACGGCACGTTGTTGTACGGCACCAACGGTGTTTGTACTCTTCGCGGCTCTGACAAGTGGTCCAAGGACGGCTGTACTTCCTTTCGAGGAGGTTCTTATGAACCACTCGCATCAAAGACAAGCAAAACGACATCACACGATGCAATCCCTGAAGATGACGGATGGCCAGATGTCAACCCTGTCGTTGATACGATGAAACTTAACAGCAACCTTACGCTCGATAACCTGGCCATGGGTACAGCGATGAGCGATTGGGATACTCAAGGCTATTACGCCATGATGGGACTCGGATTAGGATCAAACTCTACCATATTGAGGGTTCTAAAAGAGTCAGGCAAAATTGCCTCGCGAACGTGGAGTCTCTTTTGGGGCCGCGGCTTTGGAATGTCCTCTCAGCTGGACGGTCATCTTATATACGGCGGTTACGACCGAGCAAAAGTGTCCGGAAAGCGATACACCCAGTCCCTGACGCCCAACATTGCTCAGTGCAAGTCACAACTCGTGGTGACAGTCACGGATCTGACTATGAACTTCGATAACGGTACAGACGTCAGCATTTTCCCGTCAAAGTCGAGCGCCATCTCCACCTGCATCAACCCAACGCTTCCGCTGATGATGAGGATGCCTCTGGATCCTTACTTCTATAACTTTCTCGACTATACGGACAATACCATCGAAAACATGACTCGCTCCCTCGGGTATCACTACTGGAACATGAAATACCTTCCCAACCAAAAGCCGTATGTCCCCCCTAATCCCCAAGTCGTGTACAGCACTCCAAGCTATTCAGGTCAACTGTCCACTTCATGATGCTGACAGAAGTCGTGACCATAGATACGACGGTGCTCTAACAATCACACTCTCTTCCGGTTTAAAAATCCGTGTGGACCGCGATAACCTCGTTCTACCACCCGTACTACTCGATGAGCAAACAGGAGAGATGCTTGTCAACGCAACAGAGAAGGATATGCTCATCGACTCCATGCAGGATGTCAACAAGAACGATATGGCGCAGCTCGGCTGGCAGTTCCTCTCCGCCGCCTACCTTCAAGTCAACCACGACACTTCCGAGTTCTCGCTCTGGCAGGCAAACCCCACGTGGAGCCAAGACATCGTGGCTCTAGACTCCGGTGACAACGACGTCACCGACTTCTGTTCTTCCCAGTCCAGCGAAGGCAACAAGACCGTGAATGGCGGTGGGGACGTCGGCGGCAGTGGGGAGGGTAGCGGGAATGACTCGTCGGCAAGCACAAGCTCCCCGGGCCTCTCTCGCGGAGCTATCGCCGGGATTGCCGTTGGCGGAGCCGCAGTTGTGGCCCTCATCATTGGAACTGCAGTATGGTTTCTCAAGAGAAAGAAGTCGAAGGCCCCTTCAGTACCCTCGCCGGGAATGGGGCAGAACGCATCGTGGCTGCCACAGCCTCCAGGCCAAGACCTTCCACCCAAGACACCACCAAGGTGCGAGTTGGAAAATGGAGATACCACAAACTTCCGGCGGTATGAGATGGCGGGATGAACAGTAATGAAGGGCCGACGCAGTCGTGCCAGAAATAATGTTACATATTGATGACGTTCGAAGGGGGGTGGCTTTTCTTCTTTAGATCTAGAACCTATTTTGTATTATACCTCACGAACACTTCGTCCTCGTCTTACCCTCTAGCTAGCCTCTTTGGCAGAAACAAGTCAGTATTCTGTCCTCGGCGGCACCCAGTGGCTTGTACTGTACGGGGTATCTCTATTTTTTGGTGTTTCGGTCTTGAAGACATCGATGGTCTTCGAGATTAGTTGAGTAGGAGGCGCACGGGCCTTGTAAGCGGTGTACTGACCCCGCGGTCATAACTGAATGATTGTGAAGTCTGGCATTTGTCATCCTACTGAAAAGTGGACGGGATGAAAACAAGTCAGTTCGCACTTGGAAGACTGAGGATTGGATTGATGTCTAAACAAAATTGGTGTTTTCTTATCTTACAAGGCGGCCTAGGACTCTTGCAGTACAGGGATCGTGATCCAAGGCGAACTTGCGATTTGTCATAGATCTTCAAAACCCACTCTCAAATACTTGGTAAGCAAAAATGCCATTCAGCTTACCAAACACAGTTGAAAGATGTCAGTCCTTCCTCGGAGCCAATTTGTCCGTCCGTGTCTTAAGTTTCAGTGTATGCGGGGTCCGCGGTAGGCAGATCGTAGCACCGGAAACAGTTTCCAAGTTAGGTGCAAGCTGAGCGCAACTATCAGGGTTTCCTACTCATAAAAGAGCTTGCCAGAGTCCCCCTCGCCACCGATTTAAAGATAGCTAATCAGATTAACCGGACATAACGACTGAGACTTGAAGTTTCAGTAAACATCAAGTATTGTTCTGTTGACTCTATCCATTTAACGTTCAATCCAATCCGCTTAGCAACAATTCCAACAATTCTCCACAAAAAGCCGCACCAACAAGACCAAAATGGCATCTGAGAAGCTTAAACCGATCAGGGTCTGGACCTCCAAGAACGGCCCGAACCCGTGGAAAGTCCATTTTGTCCTCGAGGAGCTCGGGATCCCCTACGAAGAAAAGTACATCGACTTCCCCGACATGAAGAAGCCGCCCTTTGAAGCGATCAACATCAACGGGCGCGTACCCGCCATCGAGGACGGCAACACGGGCATCACGCTGTGGGAGTCCGGCGCCATCCTCGAGTATCTCGTCGAGACGTACGACAAGGAGAAGAGGTCAATCAGCTTCGAGCCCGGCACGGCCGACTACTTCCACGCCAAGCAGTGGCTGCACTTTCAAATGTCCGGTCAGGGCCCGTACTTTGGCCAGGCCATCTGGTTCCACCGGTACCACTCCGAAGACGTGCAGAGTGCCAAGGACCGGTACGTCAAGGAAATTCGGAGGGTTTCCTGGGTCCTGGACCGGGCACTCGAGGGACGCGAGTTCCTGGTGGGCGACAAGTGCTCCTATGCGGATATTGCTTTTATCCCTTGGTTCAATGTCGCGTTCTACCCGTGGTATAACATGAAGGTTCCTGGTGCATTTGCGGATCAGATCGATTTTGCAAAGGAGTTCCCGAACACGGCCGCGTGGATGGACAGGCTCAGAGCTAGGCCTGTCATTGCGGAGACCTTGAAGAAGAGAGCTGCAACTTTGTAGAAGAAGAAAAAGCGTAGATAGTAATCCATTCATGGAGTCAGATGAGAAAAACATGTCAGTATTCAAGCAAGCGCGTATATGAGAAAATGCGTTGTGACGTGCTGCACATTACGACATAGAGACATCTCGGCCCGAAGCCCCCACTATTTGCGGAAGAGCCATCCGGGCCCGCCTCCGGGCCGCTTTTTGTCAGCCCAAACGAGGCCGAGATCGACCCGGACGAGCGAATCTCGTTCAGGTCTCTCAGCGGCTCGTCCAGGAAGCCGGATAGAAGCCCGCTTTCATCGCTCTCGCTTCCTCATACGCTGCGATATCTGTATCCGCTACAGTGGGGAAGTGAGTGTATAACAGCCCAGAAGAATGAGGTTGGCAGGTGCCATTGTATCCGAATCAGTGAACGCAATTGGTGAACACGGAAGCGGGCGGGGGGCAAACACCGCTCGGAGCCGATTGCAACCTTGAGATCATTAATGTGTGTCTTTGCTTCGGACTGGTATACTTGCCTTATCCGGACGAGTGGGAACAGAACAGTACACTTGCGTTTTGGCACATGGCAAATCAGCGTCGATGCAAAGTCGATTATTCGCGGCTCGCGTCCTCGCGTTGAAAAAAAAAGTGGAATTTCCGGAGCGACCTGGGACCTGCAGCTTATGAACCATGAAGTTTGAACGCCCTACCACGCGCAGACAGGCACGCATTGGAGCCAATCTCTGCGTAAAACCGAGATCTCCGAGTACTGGAATTTTCTCTTAGCTCGGCACCAAGGAGCCCAGCGTTATCGCTGGCAAAGGTTGCCTCACCGTCATTGATGGAGCTTTCTATTATTAGCCTTGTGGGAATAAACCGGGATCTAGTAGAATGCAAAGTGGGAGAAAGAGAGAGAGGCAACTTCCCTGTCGCGCTCGGTATGAAGTCACGTATCAGTCTTGCTAATCCTCAATGACTCAATATTGCAACTTTCTCGGTGTTCCTTCCGCTGCCGTCTGTAACAGTTCCAACTCTAAAGAGACATCACACCCATATCAGCTGAATCTGAGATCCAGGAAGTATGTTCCCCTGGCGCTCTACTAGGTTTACCTGAGGAGAAACCTATTGGGGAATAGGATGCAATCTTTTCTACAACGCCGGCGTGCGGGCGTTGAAGCCCAGGCGCAAATCGACAGAGACATTGGAAAAGCACAATCCTCAACAGCACAAGAAAGGCCGCATGACGGTATAGGCAGGGACCTTGAGAATCAATCTTCTTCATCACAGGAGGAGGAGAAGCGAGCAAGTCCACTCTTGGAATCACTAGGCAGTACTACCACCACCAAACCCGAAAGCAACGACCACCGGAATCATGAAGGGGAGTACGATGCCTCCGGTCCAAACGTCGAACGAAGCCAGACGGCACGGACAGAACACTCCGAAGGCACAGCCCTCGGCCGCGTCCTAACCGGCATCCACGTCCGGGACCGGACCGGTGAAGAGGGCCACGGCGGTCGTGTCTTCGTCGTCGGCTGGGCGGGGCCGGACGACCCCTTGGACCCGCACAACTGGCCCACGGCGAAGCGCATCGGCGTGACGCTCCAAATCTCCCTCATCGCCCTCTTCGTCGGCTCCGCGTCCGGCATCGACGCCACGGTTCTTCCGCAGGCCGCGCAGGATCTCGGCGTCAGCCAGGTCGCCGAGTCGCTCGCCACGGGCCTCTACCTCGTCGGCATGGGCCTGGGCTCCCTCATCGCGGGGCCCTTTTCCGAAACGTTTGGTCGTAACGCCGTGTACGCGGCTTCCATGGCGGTCTTCATGATCTGGATCATGGCGTCCGGCCTGGCGCCCAACTTTGGCGCGCAAATCGTCTTCCGCTTCCTGGCGGGATGCTCCGCCTCGACGCCCCTCGTCTGCTCCGGCGGCTCCATCGCAGACATGTACAACCGGCTCGAAAAGACGTGGAGTTTTCCCTTGTACGCGATAACCTGCTTCGGCGGCCCCATGATCGGCGCCGTTATGGGCGCCTACATTGGACCTTCCAACGCCGTGAGCTGGCGCTGGGTAGAGTGGACGACGCTCATCTCGTCTGGGCTCGTGCTGGTGCTCGTCCTGCTCTTCATGCCCGAGACGTACGGCCCGCTGCTCCTGCAGTGGAAGGCCGCACACTACCGCCGCATCACGGGCGATGACCGCTTCCGCTCCGAGCACGAGATCGTCGACGCCACGCTCTTCAGCCGCCTCAAGACGAGCATGACGAGGCCGTTCCTCATGCTGACGGAGCCCATCATCATCGCCATGACGCTGTACATCACCGTCGTCTACATCGTCCTCTTCACTTTTCTCGTCGGGTGGCCCTACATTTTTGAATATACCTACGGTCTCGACCAAGGGCTCGCCAACATCATCTTCATCTCCATGTTCGTCGGCACGCAGGTCAATTTCCTCTTTGTGCCCTTCATCTACGCCAAGACAGCGAAACGGGTCAAAAGCGATGGTGGAAAAGCGGGCTTCAAACCAGAGATCCGTCTGTGGTACGCCACCTCCGGCGCCGCCGTCTCCCTCCCCATATCGCTTTTCTGGCTCGGCTGGACAAACTTCTCCAACATCAGCGTCTGGTCTGCCATCTTCGCGGTCGCCGTGTTCGGGTACGGCGTCACCGGCATCTTCATGTGCGTGTACATGTACATAATCGACTCGTACGAGATATACTCGGCCTCTGCGCTCACGTTCGTCGCGCTCATCAGGTATATGGTTGCGGGCGGCATGACCGTGGTAGGAATCCCCTTTTACGAGAAGATGGGAACGCACTACACTCTGACTATCCTCGCCTGTATATCGGCCGTGCTTGCGCCGATACCCTATGTTTTGTACTACTATGGCCACTGGCTTCGAGCCAAGAGCCGCTTTGCGGTATCAATGTAAAGTAGTATCACATCTAGACAGCGTCACCTTTCTCCTAAATAGCACATCACGCTGCTGCACGTACATTTGTATATTTCTTCATGAGTTGTAGGATAATGATGACCATCCTACCTAGCTCAAGAAAAACGCTGAGCCGCAAGCTAGATCTAGCTGACGCGGTGCGGCCAGGCTGTTTGCCTGTCGAAGAGAGAGTGTTTTATGTGTACTCGGCCACGATATCGATATGCATCTAATGAATCCGAGACTTGAAGGTTTCGGATTAACAAGGATCTAGACGGACACCTCCAAACGAAAACCCTCCAATCCACTTTCTTTCAAAGTCTTTGGAAACCATCAGGAACGCCTCACCATCGCTGCCGACTTCCACTTCTGGCCCGGGCACCTCGCACCAGCCAGTGTTCCTGAAAGTATTCCAAAGCCCTGGTCCAATGACTTGCTCTTTGTAACCATCCTGAAAGAGTTGGGGAGGAAACCGTGGAGTGATGTCAGCATCGACGAATTGGCCGAGGAAGTTATTGGGGCTCCTTGCTCGCCCGGCGCTGCAACGCAAGTTCCAGGGATAAAACCATGGAGAATCTGGCATTGGTTTACCCATCTCGATCAAGCCTGCCGGGAAGTATCTTTCTCTGATCGTATTTTCTGGTGAACCATCGGGGGACCAGCAGGGTGGCACAGATTGTGATGAACTAGGACAGTTCTTGCCTGCAAAGAACCAAAATACCCACCGAGAGCGGTACCGGCCAGGGTCTATCCACTTGATGTGCCCACGAATCTGCAAGTTCACGATGCGGCGACACGTCAGAATAGTTTCTCCAATCGGTTTAACACTGTTCTGGCTCTCAATGTGTGGCTCAATGGTTGTTCCAAGAGGATAGCCATTGTCCCCCACGGGTTCCCTGTACCAGAGTAGGCGCCCTGGAAAGTCTTGATCGAGATCTTTCTCGTGTAGGCTCGAGAAACTCTTGGAGGGAATGGCGTGGGGTCTTGGAGCACCATTGTGCTTATTCCATTGTTTTTCACGCTCCCTTTCAATTTCGAGCGTCTCATCTCGAGCCACCAGTGAGTTCCTAGCAAGGATTTTGAGCCTTTCAATAACGTTATCGTACTCGTCATCATGGGGCCCGAATTTCACCATGTTAGAATGAGCACGGGCAATGGGACACGTGTGCTGGGGGCCTCCTTCCCAGCGGCGGCGATGAGTTGCCGATTCTTGGTCAACAAGAAGCTTGGGTCTTCCAGTCATCTTCCAGTTTCCGACTTCGTCCTGTTTGGTGTCAACGCTGATACAAAGGGCGCAGTGGAGATGACTCGTTCACCTTCTGTGCCGTTGGCGACACGTGTGTCTCGTAGAAGTACACGATCTCAGAGTCGCCTTCTCCGCCCAGGGCTGCAGGAAATTCCTTCTCGCCAACACTTATGATCTGCGAACCAAGGCGATCTAGCGACTGAAGAAGGGGAAGGTTTGGCCCGTATCCAACGATGGGGATGAGCGATTCAATCTTCATACCAAGGTGAGGAACTCCAAAGAAGGCGATACCATATACCGCCCGAACGATCTGTGAGTCTTGTTCGTTGTCAGACTTGAACATATCAATCAGCGCCTAGATTCCTTGTTAAACCTGTGCAACCTTAAGGGAGTCATCTCATTCAACCAACCTGCTTCGCGATGAGCCCACCCATGCTATGGGCAATTAGAATTATCGGTCTAGTTGGAGGGCCAGCTAACGGGAGCAGGCTGTTGCGGAGCTTCTTTGCCAGGTCTTCTATCTTTTGGATACTTTTACTGTCTGCAAGAGTAGAATTGTAACCCCAAGTTATAACTCGAGCAATCTGAGTCTTGTCCTTGGCTTCTCTCAGGTGAAATGGAAGAGAGTCTCGTAGCCACATGTGGCTTCCGCCCCTTTCCTTGAACGAACCGAAGGCGTGTCCGCCAAGCCCAGGAATCGCGACAACACTGTCAAATAATCAGCGTTGGCATCATATCTTCATTAGGTATACATGATGCTTACTCAATCTTGTGACCCTTTGATGACGGCATGTGCAGAGTAGTCATTCCCTCGAAATCGTTGTCGATCATCATAGATTGACTTTGGAGGCTACGGCGTCCTTCAACGGACACGTCAGGTAGCTGGATGTGCCACGGTGGACGACTCAACTTGTGTGCTTGGAACTGAGATGGTGGGATTTTGAAAGTGACTGTGGCAGTGTTGGAGCGGCCGTGAATCTCGCGAGCGATAGACTTGACAACTGGTTTGCTCAGATGATCGAGCTCACTTAGGTGCAACTCTAGATCATTGCCGCTCCATGTAAGAGGCACCCCGCGGATGCGAAATGTCTTGTTGGGATTGAATGACGGCACCGGTACGTTTCCGCGTGGTCTCTTGTAAAAGTGTAGAAAAGCGAAGATGGCCAGTGTAGCCAGAAAGTAAGACAGCGGCAAGCTCACTGGCTCCATCTTTCGAGAAGAACTGCTCCGTTTCTGTTTCTGATGATCTTTGACAGCGTCAAATTGAATCGTTGTCTGTGCTTAGGAAGTCGATCAAGAAAGTAGATCCTAGGACAGAAGGTAGGAGGGAAAGAGGGAACACACAAGGGAATTACAGATACTGACCAACCTTTTTTATGAAGTTGCGGCTGGATCAGGCGTGATATGGTAGCCAATGAACCAAGACAGCGGCCAGTTGGGGCTGAAAATCGGAACACTTCTAAGCCACTGATCTTGGCTGCTTGTAGTGAAGCCATCAACTCGCACATTGATGCGAGGGCAGGCATACGTAGGCGCCATAGACCCGAATCGATCATTTTGAACGGACTATGCAGGCTGCGCCACATTACTTTGTCTCGGCTGTGATAGGAGATGTGGAGGATCAGGCTGGCGAGTGGGCTCGACCGACTTATCCAGAGAATCGGGTTAATACCTCAGGGGAAGAATAGATCATGAGTCAACTGTCAAATTAATGCTATTGATAATCCTCTCTCTCAATGATTGATCCACTGCATTTGATAAAGGTCTAAAGAGCGCCACCATAAGCAGACTGCCTTGATATCATTCTACTGTATTTTCCCGCCCAGCCGTCACTTTTTTGTGATACTGAAGCGTTGACAGAAGATAGAAAACAAAAAGACTCGACCACACAATCAACACAATTGCAATCGCCGCTGCAACGAATCCGAGTGACATGAGAGCAACACCGTATGAAAATGCTTGAAACTTCCCATCCGACCCCAGCCTCTCAGTTGCCAGGGCCACTTGCAAGGCCGACAGAATGACCGTGATGTAGATGAAAACCACCAAGAGCCAGCCAAAGTTGCGCTCGAAAAACGTGGTGTACTGCTTCGAACCCGAAATATAGCCGTACACAAAGTTCCTCGCCGAGAACCCAGCTGCGCCCAAGCGGGAGAGCGTGTTGAGGCGGGACAGGCGGAGTTCGCCATATTCGTAACGACGGCTCACCCAGCTCCGCGTTTGGAAGTCGTTTTTGTTGGAGAATTCGAGCACCATGTTTTTCCAATCTTCCCATGTTATGCAAGAAGGCAGTAAACCCATCTCGTGTGCGATTCGCAGATCGCTGCGGTAGCTGACGAGCCATACGTATGAGAGCAGCAACCCGCAAGCACTCTTATATAGCGCCTCATCTCCACAGATTGTCTCTCGCCACAAGGAGTGATCGAAAAAGTAGTCAGGTAAGGGCTTGATAAAGATGGTCGTCTCGTGCCACGTCATATGCTCCTCGGGGTTCTCGGTCACGCAAATGTTCCGCCCGACTACCTTTTGGCGATGAAGTGGACGCGCCGCTCGGAGAAGCCCCGCGAGCCACAGGTATGGGTACATCTTCTCCAACCTCGGGGTTTGCAGGTCGGTCTCGAGGAATAAAGTGACGCTTTCTCTGGCATTGACTAGTCGGTCATCGTTCCGGAAGATGGGGGGCAGAGTGGTGTTTATCGAAAGACGAAGGGCGGTGTCTCGCGAGACGGGTACGGGAGATTTGGGTGGTGGTGCAGTTGCATGCAGCGTTTGGGCCATCGCACCGCCAACTTCGAGGTCGGGGATACAGTCTGACCATGGATGAGGAGACAAGATACTGCGAGACAAGTTGGTTCAACCGATTGAGCGGCTTGCGTAACAGTACTCTCAAATTGATGAATGTATGCCTGCTTATAAAGTATTCTTACGACCAGGCTAAAGCGGATGGGAAGCATCGGTATCGGTGATCCAGAGCCTTATGCCAGTTATTTGGCCAGGGTGAGCCATGGCTGCTTCTATGCGTACCTACATTCAAGTACAGTGGGTGTATGCAGTAACCGGCTGCACTCAAGTCGAGATTTGATTCCCTCCGAAGGCTGAAATTAGCTCCGATCAATTGAGACACACCTGCTTCTCCTGGCCGTTTTAGCTCAGCTAAGGTACTTAGTATAGACCTTATTTCGCAGTCGAAGCAAGCATCCAGTCAGCCGCTGCCAGGAGTGGAGTTGTTCTAAGGTGCATTGCCATTGAGGAGATCAAGGACATTGATAGCTGCGGGCGATGTCGAGAGTACAACCCAGCATGCGCGAAGACCCCAACAACCAGACATAAATAAAGCCGGCCAACCCCAAAGAAGCCGGGATTGGACATTTGGGAGAGGAGAAAAGGGACAAGAAACAGATAGGAATCCCGGGTTTGCACAGCAATAACAGTCAAGGAAACTCTTCACAAATCAGCAACTCTTTATTCTCGAGGGTTTCTCCTATTCCCCCGCCCCTCCAATCCATGGACCTTGTCTCCCGAGAAATGTTGCACTTCACACGTTCTGCCTAATTGCTGTGAGTCTTCTCAACTCCCACGTGAAATTCCTCTCCCCTTCTTTCCATCTCGGACCTGCCGCATCATGTGACATGAGGTTGTTTTCTTTTTGCTTCGTATCAACTGCCTGCCAACCAGCCTCCTCGCCACATACCTCTCCCCCAACATCATCATCGCCCCCCTGCGACGTGACCGTCCAATGTTTGGGTTTTTTCGTCGAAAAAGAAGAGGAAGAGAAGATAAAAAGCCCCTACGCGAAGTAGTTACACAAACAAAAGCCATTGAATAGCTTGAAAATAAACGCCAGCCCGTGGGATGATGTTCCTCCTCGGATGACGAGGAGGTTCCCGACCATGTATATAATAATAGTAAAAAAAGACACAAAACTTTACATCGTGCTGTCGTCGCTTCCGTTGCATTACCATTTCGTATGGGAATCATCACCCCCAAGGAATCAAAATTCAACGCAGCCAACCCCCTTTCGAGTCGTAATAATCATGGGCTATGCGTCTTTGGCCCCTCTTTTCTTGAGACATTTGGCAGTGTGTTGACTACCTGCCTTGGGGTCTCGAACTGGCCATCTCACCGTGCCGTCCACGGTGCTGCGTCGTGTCGTATGCCTGAAGCACTCTCGATTGACTCTCATCTGCTTGGGAGAATGCGTAACCGCGCTGCTTACGCATGCGCTGCACTTGTCGCACCTTGCGAATTGCCTTTTGGAATTGCTCCATTCTGATGGATGGATTAGTGAGCTGTCGCTAGAGAGGGCTGTAAGTTTTAGGGAGCAACGTACCTTGGTCTATAATCTTGGATGTTGTACTTCTGAATCTCCTGAATGTGATGGTATGTCTGCGGCATGTACATGCGCTTGGCAAACTTCCAGGCAAAATCGCGCATAAGACACATAATCGCGAGCGCAAAAGTCTGCAACCAGAAGACGGGGCTGCTGTACAGCTTGGGAATGACACCGTGGTACTCGGCGGAGAAGGGGATCATGGGGGCGACGGTGCCGTACAGAGCGATGAAGCCCCACCAGAAGAGCATACTGCCAGGAATGGCCATGACGTGGTACTTGGTCCAGTTGTTCGTGATCAGAGCCGCCTTGCCGAGAACGGTGAGCAGGACCGCAGCGTACATGGCCGTGCCCCAGACCCAGTGACCGGCTATTTGTCCATCGCCTTGGATGAGTTCACCATACCAGATGAGTTGGCCAAAGACGTAGAGGATGATGGAGTGATACACAGCGTTGGCAACCCACTCGGCAAAGACCTTGATCTTGAAAAACTGATTTTGCTGACCCATGTTGTACAATTGCGGGTAGCGGTCGAGGAGTCTGGCGGAAATGAATTGGTCAAGGATACCCAGAGCGAGAGGAGGAAGGACGGTGTAAAAGACGTTGTAGAACGAAAGCGTCCAAGACTCGTAAATGACGGCTCCAGAGAAGACATTTTGGAAAGTGTACTGGTCAAGTTAGCAATCTAAAGTCCGCAATCCATCCATCAATAGACTTACCCAAAACTGCGTCATGTACAAGGTGATGTTCTTGTAGAAAGAGAACAGAATGGTCTTGGCAACACGCTGGTAGCTCCAAGCACCGTGAACGAGTAGTAGCTTTCTGAGATACCGGAACTGGCCGATGGATACGTCGGCGCTTCGGGCGGCCTGTAGACCTTCCATACCGCTAATGCCCACACCGATATGGGCAGCTTGAATCATGGACACATCGTTGGCACCGTCACCAATGGCCAGCGAGATGGCCTCCTTTTGATACTTCTTGACCAACTTGACCACAAGAGCCTTTTGAAGGGGAGAGACACGGCAGCAAATGACGGCCTTGCACATGATGGCGAGGTCAAGGAATTGCTTCTCGAGGTCCTTCTCCAAGGCGTAAGTCAAAGACTTACCATCGATGACGAGTGCGAGAGTTTCCGTTTCAATCGTCCCATCTCCTTGAGTGCGAATAGCTTCGAGCTTCTTTTGTATGTTGTCGCGAGTTGCTTCGGCGCTTTCCTCGTTCACAATCAAGAGCATCATATCCTCGCTAAGCAGCTTGCAACTCATTCCAATGTTGATAGCAGTCTCCTGACGATCGCCCGTCAGAACCCACACTTTGATGCCGGCCTGCTGAAGTGTATGAATGGTCTCGGGAACACCATCCTGAAGGCGATCTTCAATAGCAGTCGCTCCAAGGAGGTAAAAGTCGTGCTCAATGAGTTCTGCTGCCTTGTCCAGCTCGTCGGCACGGTTGCCGCCAACGGTCATGCCGGCCTTTTCAAAGACCTGGAACCATTCCTGGAACTCCTGCTCGGGAACTTCACGCATGGCAAGGCAAAGCGTTCGGAGACCTTCAGAAGCGTACTCTTCCAGGTGACGCAGGGTGGCTTCGACGTGGGGGTTCTGATCGTTCAGGCGCTCGAGAATAACAGTATCGGCACCTTTGCAGTATACGCGGACCTTTCCGTCGGGGCATCGATAAATAGTCGACATGCGCTTTCGGGTAGAGTTGAACTCGCAAACGGCCAAGAGCTCATACTCGAGCTCACGTCCTCCAGCTTCGATGAAGACAGACCTCGGCTTGCGATCGGTGAAGACGTAGCCGAGCTCAGCCGCGCCCTCGACAAGCGCACCCTCATCGGGTGAGGCGGCTTGATACTTGATTTTGCCGCCCTTTTCCTCGCTCCTCTCGGGAATGACTGTGTGACAGGTAGCCAGTAACGCCAGAAAATGATCAATCACGGGAGCCGTTTCGTGGCTCTTAAGGTTCTCCGCCAATCTCTTATAATCGTGGATTCCGACCTCAACACCATCCTGAATTGTCGCCCTGAGGTCCTCAGGAACATCTTCGGCATATTGAATACCGCCAATCGAAGCCTGCTTAAATTCCATCATATTGCAAGTCAAGGTGCCCGTCTTGTCGGAGAAGACATATTCAACCATGCCCAGTTCTTCGACCAGACTCGATGTTCTGCAGTTTGCCGGCGTGTCCGTTCTGTCATAGTAGATGTCGAGATCATCGTTGATGAGGATTCCGTGCCAGTACTTGACCATTTCCAGCGTGACGAACAGGGAGATGGGCACAAGGGAGGAGAACAAAACCCAGTATGTGACCATGTCCTTGAAGAAGGTCTTGATGATGTCGTTTGCTGATCCGGTAGAGTCAAGCATCAGGTACTGGAGAGCTTGGCCCTCAACCTTGCGCTGAACAAGATCGCCTACTGTGCAAATGACGCTAAGCACAAGGAGGATACCGACCAGCACGAGAACAAGAATGTTCAGCTTCTTCTCGACCTTTGTGCGTTTGATGGGTGCAGCAGTGGCGTTACGCATGAGCTTTGTCTCGTGCCCAGTGAAGACAACCACACCATGGATCCAGGGCGTATTACGAAGAGTGGCACCTCGAAGCAGAAGCTGCTCGGGGTTGAGGGGCAGCTCTTTTTCACCACCACCAGCCTGCATTGTCAGGGTGGCCTCATATGTGTACAGACTGCTGTTGGGCTGTTCGGACTTGATTCTTCCTCCGAGTCGGCTCAGATCGCTGGAGCTGACCATCGTACACGTCTCAGGTAACGCCTGCTTGATCTTCAAGTTTGTTTCTCCGTCGAGGTTGGCTGTTTCGATGTAGCAAAGTCCCTCGGGCTCGGAACTTGCAAGGAGGACCAGATCGGCAGGGAAGGGCTCTTCAGATTCGACGCGGATAATGTCTCCGACCGCAACATTGATCCACTTGGACTCCTGGAAGGCGGTTCCGCGTAGGATGCGGGCCTTGGACGTGTTCAACTGGTGATCGGCTTGTTTTCTTCGGTAGTCCTCCACCAGTTCCTTGCCTGCCGACACCATCATGACGATGAAGAGCGGAATGATGGTAGTGTATCTGTTAGTAGGCGAGAGGTTGGGGATTTGCTGCAGCGCAGCCGTGAACAAGAAGAAGATGTTGGCAAACTTTGAAAACTGTTCGAAGAGGAATTTCGGGAGGAAGGTTGCGACATTGTACTTGGCCGTCGAGATGTGGTTGTCGACGTACTTGTTCGCTGCGTTTGCGGGCGGGTTGTTGAGATGGATCAATCTGGGACCCAGTGTCGAAGGGTCCGGCTTCTTTCCTCCGAATCCAAACTTGAAGTTACCCATGTCGAACTTCTTGCCCCCCTTGGCTTGCGCATCGATGCCAGAGTCTGTCCGTCCGTTGCCGCCAGCCTCCGTCAAGGGCAAGTCCATCTCCGAGTAACCTTGGCCCATCCCAAGCTTATTTTTCATGCGGCCAAAGAAGCCTCCACCCAAACTCAGGACGCTGTTACGGTTCCGAGCATTGGACCTCGCGGAGGGGTCACCGACATTGTTCGTACTCGTCGCGGCGCCGCCTTGTTGGTAGTACGATTCGCCTTCGGCCGAGTAGTCGTCAAAGTCGTCGGCGTATCGCTGGTAATTGTTTAGTTCTGATGTTTGACTGTAGTGTCTCTGCATGTATGGGCCGGAAGATGCGCCGCCAGAGACACCAGGCGATTGAGGGCCTCCAGGTAACGGTCTCAATGCTGAGGGTTGCTGTGTGTGATTCCCTCCCCCTCCTCCACCGCCGCCGCCTACAAAGTCATCGTACGAAACGGAGGGTCGGCCCTGGGCCTGGTCTTGATCGTGGTTGTAGGAGCGTAAAAGGTCGTCGTCGTTCATATTCGATCGCTGTCCGGCATTGTAGGTCGGTTGCTCGCTGTCCAAGTCTAGTAGTAGGTCGTTATTCGAGGGTCCTCCTGGAGGACCACCCGTAGGTCGTCCAGTCATGCCGGGAAGGCTGGTAGCGTTGCTGGGCGATCAATTTGCAAGTGTCAGAATGGCCAACATGCGAATTTCGAGGTGATTGGATTATCGTCGTGTTTCCGGACACATGAAGGGAAGAAGCGATGCAGTCGAGAGGGTGTGGTCGCGGACGATTTGGCAGCCTAATCGGTGGATGATGGAGATTCGTATCGGCGGGAGCAGTGTAGCTAGAGGCGACGACGACGACAACGACAATCGGCAATGAAAGCGATGCCGCAGCTGGGCGTTTGCTGAGGGTAGCTGATGTGGTGGGAAAAAAAGAAGTGGCCCAGCAGTCCGTATTTGTTGCAGCACAGCCTCTTTCTGGCGCAGGATTAGGATTACACAGTGGTCCGGCTTGCGCTACGTCAACGGGCTGAGTGCGCAAGTGTACCGTAGGTAGTTGGTCGCCAGGCGAAGACGAGAGTAGGTACCTAGTGACCGAAAGACGGTCCCCGGTGGCAGTGGCTCAGGAGGCAAAGCAACGCAGTCGCTATGATTGGCTTGCAACGGTCGAAAAATTTCACAACAGGAGAGGACGTCTTTTAGACTGTCGAGAGGCTAAGAAGTAAGGTGATGTGAGGTGTCGTCCGCGGAAAGGGTGGGATCTGCGGAAAGTCGTGTTTGAGGTATTGGTGGTGCTTGAATGGGGTTGAATTGGGGGGAACTCGGGAGACAGCGCAAGGGAGCCGACCGGATGAGACTGGAAGCTAAAGACGCAGCAGCAGCAGCAGCAAGTACTTAGCAGCAAGGCGTTAGACTGGGCGTAACTTGTAAGGTTGGTAGCGTGGGTTTTTCGGGGAGGCGCAGGGTAGCAGTAGCAGCGTCAAACAGTGCAGATTGAAGACACCAAACCTCAATGGCCGGGACGGGGAAGGGTCGAAAGGGTCTCGTTGGCTTGAACCCAGGCGCCTTGCTTGCGGTACCAAGGTACTTGGCTGGCCTCTAACGTCTGCTCACAGCTGGCAGCTTCCTCAGGCAGATGCGACAGGTATCCTCGTTCTCCGTACTTTCCTGGGCTATTTTGCTGTGAGACTACAACTGGGCAATGGGATTGGGTGGACTTGGTTTTGGGACCGCAGCTCCACCAGACGGGGGCACGTGTGGGCCTGTTGCTATTCTGAATCTTTGGGAGGACGTTTGACCAGCTGGGCCCAGTGTTGGCTGCATGTGCTGCATCTCTTCCTCCACGTCCTGATCCTCTCTCTGTCTCTGCCTCTCTTCGTACCGGATGCGAGACCACAAGCTGACAGCAGCAGCGAGAAGTTTAAAGAGCTGCGTCGGCCTCCAGCCACACACACCAACCTACGACGACAGGGCGAAGTTGGTGAATGTCGGCAGGAATGCCCGCTACGCCACTCTCGGTCAGTCAGCCTGCAGCCTGCCTGCGTTTTCCCCTCAACACTAGACACAGTCGCCAATCGAACCTTCAATCGAGACGTAAGGGGCGGACGGACGTCTCGCACGGAATCTCGGGACCCGTCACATTTAGCCTGCTCTGACACGAGCCAACTTCAGAGTCCGCCTCTGCTCAATGTTCGTACGGATAGGTAAGTCATAGGGCACAGAGTATCTGCATCTGTATGCCCGCTCAGACCCCAAGGGCCCCGACGACTGCCTAGCCAACGCCAGGACCAGCGTGTAAAATGGTCAATAGACCAATACACGAGGACAGACGATGGAGACAAAGCAGCAATGCCCAGGCTATTGAGCAAGGTTTTGATCAGGGTAGGAGTTAAGCATCATCTCCCGTTCGATGACAGAACCTGTTTCCCCTTGGCCATGTACCTCTTCAGAGTCGTTTCCCCCCGATGATCTGTGATTAGCTGTGGAGTACGAAAATGCTCTGTACGGATACTCTCGCTCATCCCAAGTGAACAGACGAAATTTGACCCAACCACGGCATATTTTTTCACCCCAGTAACCCCCGGCATTCTCCAAGATGCTGAAGAACTTGATCAAAATAAGATCCATTTTCAATTGCAAAAGTGGCTGGGGTCCCCGTATGCGTATAGCGAGGAAACAACTCGACAACAAAGTGCCCCCTATTGTGGCTACCGCGTGTGCTGGGCCAACGGTCCCAGAGTCAGAGGTCCAGACAATCGAAACGTCCAATGTCATCCACTCATTCTCCAGGGCAGACATTCCAATTCTAGCCCGGCCCGGTGCTGGACCCACACGAATCTGGACGGACCCACCGGGGAAACTTCAGTCTTCAGCACCGACCAGCAAACTCGCCGCCCTGCGACGTTGCGTCACTTCCAGCTGCCGTCCTTTCCAGCCACATTTGTTATCATATCTTATCTCAGCCTTATCACTTGCGACACCAGCCACTCGTCCCTCTCTGCCAGTCCCTCAACCATCATCAGAACAACCTCTAGTAATTGCGACTTCAACACAACCGACGATAGACCTATCCACCGAATCTAAACCCATCCCCGAAAATGGTCTGCACAAAGTGCCAAAAGCTCGGCAAGGGCTCCACGACCCTCGCGACGCCCTCTGTCAAAAAGAAGAGCGAAATCTACCACGGCTCCTCCTCGTCCTCGTCTTCCTCCGCCACCAAGTCCGCTACGCTGGGCACGACCGGCATCGGCAAGAGCAAGCTCCTCTCCAAAGCTGCCAAGAACCCTTACGCCCAATACTCCAGCGCCTGCTCGAAGTGCAAGACAAAGGTCTCTCAGGGCCACTCCCTCTGCCAGTCGTGCGCCTACCGAGCCGACTCGTGCGCCTCGTGCGGGAAGCCGAACAAGAAGGCCAAAGGGGCTGCCCCGTCGATCGCGGGACAAAAGTTCACGTTGAAGTGAGACGGCGACAGGTTATAGACGAAACATAACATTACAACAAACCACTGTTGTCGAAACACCCAAGACGATACCCTCGTGACGCGCACTCTTCATGCGGCCAGAAGCTGGGAGCCGATCAGCCTGCAGGGGCCAGCAGCAGCAACGGCAAGGCATGGCAATGAGGCCTCTATACTCTGCGCCATCGACCTACATGCGATACGCCGCTCAATATGCGCCAGATTGGAGACGGGATTCAACAGGTGGCAGGCCGTCATGACAGTCTTGTAGTGGCCAGGAATACAAACCACGAGGGCCAAGCAAGACAGACAGTCCCACGACATCTGACATCACTCCTTCATCCCAACCAAGGTAACAACAGTCCTAGGTACAGATAGTTATAGCTGCAAAAATAGACCCCAAGGGTCAATCAACGCACAAGCCTTGCTTGATCAAATTCTGTAATTCATTCTACATTGGCCGTTCACTAATCATTCCCGAAACCGTGGTTCATCCCTGCCTGTCATAAATATAAACGTTAACGTCAAATCCAACCTCGCGCAGCCCCCTCCTTCGAGAGCCGCACTTCTTCTTTTTGGCTTTTCTTACAACGACGCCGTCGGCTTCTTGTCGACCTTGCTCTCGATCCACGCCTTGATCTGCTTATTCACCTCCTCGGGCGCCTCCCACAACGCCCAGTGCGTCGCCGTCACCTCGCCCCTCGACAGGTCCTCAAAGTGCTTGTCCATGCCCGCCGCCATGGCCGGCGGCAGCGCCGCGTCCTTTGTCGCCGAGATGAAGAGACTGGGCGGCGTCACCTTGTACGCCTCCCCGCTCTTCTCCGCCGCCTCCGCGAGCGGCAGCTCCTCGTCGTGGTTGATCTTGCGCGTGCGGTACCAGTTGGTCGGGCCGCGCATGCCCGACTTGCTAAAGTTGTCGGCGTAGTACGCAATCTCCTCCTCGGACAGCAGCGGCGTGGGGCCGATCTTGCCGATGTTCTCCCAGATGATGCCCCTCTCCGTGTTGAAGACGAGCTCGCCCGCGGGGCCTTTGCCGCCGTAGATGCCTTGCAGGAACTGACGGATGTCCTCGGGCTTGGTGAGCTTCTCGGGCACCTCTTCGCTGCGCAGCTGGAGCTGGTACTTGAAGTTGGTTAGGCGGCCCGCGGCGATGACGTCGGCGAGGTCGAACCAGGCCGTCGTGGGCGCGTTGTAGGGCGTGCAGACGCTGAAGACGCCCTTGATCAGGGACGGGTGCCACATGGCGAGGCGCCAGACGAGCGCTCCGCCCCAGTCGTGGCCGCCGAGGATGATCTGCTCGCCCGGGATGATGCTGTCGCAGAGCGCCTTGATGTCGTCCGACATGCTCTTGAGGGAAAAGGCCTCGAGCTCGGCCGGGGAGGCCGTCTGCCCGTAGCCCAGGGTGTCCGGGACGATGACCTGGTATCCCTGGGCGAGGAACATGGGAATCTGGTAGCGCCAGCCGAGCGAGATGTCGGGGAAGCCGTGGATGAGGACGACGGAGCCCTTGGGGGCGGCGTCGCCCTCGGGCTTGCTGAAGAGGTAGGAGTAGGTCTTGCCCCTGACCTCGGCCTGCTTGCGCTCGACGCGCGGGTCGTTGGGGGCGATCTTGTCGACGGCCATCGTTGGTGTGTGTATCCGTATACCGGTATGCAAGCCTTCCCTCTGGGGTGAAAGCTGTTAGGGACCGTAGCGGGAGGCGGGAGGAGGGAAGGAGGGGCAGCTAGTAAATGGCGGGGTGCGCGGTAGTCTTATACTCACGTTGGCACTCGACGTCTGCCAAGGAACAGACCCTTGCTATTACAGCTCAGTGACTGATTGTAAGCTCCCTCACAATGCTATTGCGGGGATTGATGAAAGAGAAGGTGTGTATGCGTGTTTGTATGAGTGTGTGCAGCTTCACCGATACCTATATTACCAGACTTGTCGGAAAGATAAAACTACTTATACCATTCAAGATATCGCCGAGTCGCCGAGTTATGGAGACAAGTATCGCACTTTGAAACTCGCCCGATTGCTTAGAAAGCTATAGAAACTGGCCACCTAGGAAAAACATACGAGCGGTGTAAATCGAGCCTCGGCATAGCTTGTCCCATTGTCGGGCTCTACCTCAATGCAGTACTTCGCACACAGGATAACATCGACCTGTTTGCACCAAGCTCTGGGTCCAGCGTATGGGTCGCAAGGTGAGGGGCATGGCTTGAATTGACAGGGGACCTGACGTGCGGCGAGCGGCGGCATTGGCGAACGGCGTGGCCGGGCATCCACCCGCGCGGGGCATCGCCTTTGCTGTCCATCGGAGTCCCTTGATGGAATCGTCCTAGCGGGCCCCGTCCGTGCTGTTGCGATGCCTCGGTCCAGGGACAACTTGAGACAAGGGGACTCGCCATTGTCGGACGGCACTCAAAACGGGGTTTCGCCATTGTCATCTTCAACTTATGGTTCAGAGCCGGAGATCGCATTCTCTTTACCCGAAAAGCGTAAATTGCAAGTCTAGACGGGGGCCAACGATTCTTCAACGGCAAGGAACAGCTGTTCTGGACTAAAAGGTCCCACCAAGCTAAAGCAGGAGAACGTCACTGGTCTTGCGCTTGAGTCAGAGAGCATGGCTCGACGTATGTAGTAAGCCTTTCAGCCGGCGAACAAAGTTGGTCTGAATCCCGTTTCTGGACCCAAGCTTCTTCTTTTCAAATATCACCATGGGCACCTTTCCCAAATAAACGCCACTTTGAACTCCAATTGGTATGATAAAAACCCCCAACTCCGCCTTCAAACTCGCGCAAAAAGCCAGAGAAAATAGCATGCCTCCCATATCGCCTAATGTTATAACAATCACATAAACTACCGCGGTTGTGGCGTCTTTTACAATGAAACACCGAGGCAGGAAAAATGGGAAAACACCACTCGCTTTTGTCAGGCATTAGTAGATAACCATATCCTCGTCGTTTTCAACGACATCACCAGGTTCGTCATGTGTGTCCCGCTCATGTCTGTCTCTGTCGGAAGACGCAGCTGTGTGGTCGGTAGCTGCGGGAGCATCAGCAGAAACCTCTGGCGGAGCCTCTGCTGGTTGATCTTCTGTGACCATGGGCACAGGCTCCTCCTGGGCCGTGGCCGGCGGCCTGGCACGGCCGTGGCGTCTCTCGTGTTCTTCTTTCCGATCTTTGAACGCTTCGAGTTCTCTCGCGATGGTGTTCTTAGCGTCTTGCACCTGGTCGTCAATCTCGTCTTCTTGTTCTTTGGTAAGCTTCCACGGTCGATAGTACTGCAACACGTCAGCTTATGGTTTCCCCCCTAACGCAACATGCAATACGCACAATTGACGGTCCTGCTTTCGTCCGGAGGGATTGTGCCTTTGCAAGCATGTTGGCATGTCGGGTTTTCATCTGCCATAAAGAAAAGCTTATAAGCACTTGAATGAGGCCATCAAGGGGAGGAGAGGGGCAAGCACGTACGACTTTCTCGTCAAACAAGATTTGCTCCTTCCACCGCGCCTCGGTGATCCGCGCGAGCTTCTCTGTCCGTCTCTTTTCGTCTTCTGCCCTCTGCTTCTGCGCCTTCTCCTGCTGTCGCTGCTCAATCTCCCTCCTCTTCTTGTGCTGCGAGCTGGAGTTGGTCTGGCTGAGGGTGCTCAAAAGACCTCCAAACAGCCGCTTACCCCGCTTCTTCTCTTCATCCCTTGATAAAGGCGCCCGTCGAGCGGTACTGGCTCGGGAATCTTCGTCGCGCGACCTCGAGTCCTGTGTCGAATCCTGTGCAGGTGGGTCGCCATGATCGCCATCATCGAATTTTGCCCTTTTTGATGATTCTTCCGCTCCATCAAGGGAGTCTATAGACGCTTTCCGTTTTTGTGTAACCTCCATCTCAGAGCTCGCGGATTCGGGGTTGATGGTATCAGCAGGCGCCCTGGAATCTGTAAGCTTCTCTTGCTCGGTCCGAAGGGAGCCGGTTTTGTTGTACTCTGTAACAGTGGCCATGATGATGTCGCTTCCCACCGTCGCAGTCGCAGTCTGCTCGGCAACAATCTCAAAGAAGACAGAACGCGAAGGAATGCGGTGTGCACGAAGGGAACTGAATGCGCCTCGGTCCCATGGGAGGTATCCCGGAGCTTGACAGCTCCAACCCGAGCTCCAAGGCTGAGGTTTGTCAGCGGGGTCCAGCCACTCGGAGGGACGAACCCACAGACTACCCCACTTTGGTCGGATCAGACGAGGGTCCGCACCAATGACCGAAAGAGAACCGAGAGGAAGAAGTGGCGAGGCTGAAAGGCGCGGACGTCTTTTCTTCAAAGGTTCCTGGTAAAGAGAGGGTACGATAAGCTGCGACTTGCGACCATCACCTCCCGCGACCCGCAAGACAGCTTCCACCAAACCTCACTACCCAGAGGCGCTTCTCTCACAGATTGACCATCATGTCGCGCCATCACCCGTAGGCCATCTCCCAACCAAACCCCTCAAAATTCATGCACAAGCTAACAATTCCCGCCAGCGATCTCGTAATGTGCCGCAAGCAAGCCGGCATCGCCATCGGCCGCCTCTGCGACAAGTGCGACGGCAAGTGCCCCGTCTGCGACTCCTACGTCCGCCCCACGACCCTCGTCCGCATCTGCGACGAGTGCTCGTTCGGAAACTACCAGAACAAGTGCGTCGTCTGCGGCGGCGAGGGCATCTCGGACGCCTTTTACTGCTTCGAGTGCACGCGCCTCGAAAAGGACCGCGACGGGTGCCCCAAGATTATCAACCTCGGCAGCTCCAGGACCGACCTGTTCTACCAGAAGAAAACCAATCGGACGGCGACGTACTAGTCCCTGCGTCGCCTGGGATATGGGCAAATTTGATGTGTTGTTTGAATGCGAGGAGACAGAGGAGACTACAAAGTTTTCGTGGGACAGGTATCGCATTGCCTGCGGCGTTTGATGTGTTTTGGTTCACAGCTATGGGACAAGGGTTTTGCGGCATAACTGGCACTAAGTCAGACATGATAATCTTTTTTAAAGCGGCATGAAACGGTTTCACCAAACAAAGGAAATGCTTCATTTCGCATAAGTATCAAAAAGAATGGCCAAACAATTAGGCCAATGTTCATCCAAGTTCGTATAGTACAGTGAGGTCAAAGCTAGCCAAGTACCCGCGTCGTAATCATATGTAGCTAACCTTGACTCCCATTCCCGCGGTCGCCTTGACCTTGTTCCAACCATTACCAAGCACTCGCTGTATCCGTTCGCGGACGTTCTTCTGCCCAAACATGACGACCAAACCCAAAATAAAGGCCACGAGCCGCATCAGCAGCATCGGGTTCGTCTTAAATGATGCTCCCAGCTGGTCAATCACCTCGCGCATCCGAGAGATGACCATTGACGCCCTCGTTCCAAAGGTCGGCGGAGCTGAAGATTTCCCTTTTGCCCTAGAGACGGGCATCTTCGAATTAGAGTTGGACCCTGATGTGTTGGAAACGGCCCTGGCGTGACGTCCCTTGCTTGACCCCGCCTTACTCGAGCCTGCTTTACTCGGTGTCTTTTCGATGCCGTAGTCCCCTTCGGCGCCTTCTCTTCGTGCCCTCTCTTCCTCTAATCTCCGTCGTTCCCTCTCTTCATTCTCGGCTCTCAACTTCTTCGCCTCCTCAATATCACGCCGAAGCTGTTCTTCCTGCTCGCGTCGTTCTTCCGTCTCTCGCCTCTCGGCTTCCTGCTGTTCCTCCTGCAGGCTTTGCAGAGCTTGCAAAAACGCCTCGCGGCGCTCATCGTCTAGTACCGAGCTGACGCTGATAAACTCTCGGGCATAATCCCACTCATTATTGCGGATAAGTACGTGGAGCGTGTACAGCTCGAGGATCTTGACCCTAGCATTCAGATCCCTCGGTGTATCCGCTCCGCTGGTGGCCTTCGCCGGAGACCTATGCCGGTTCAGCCGTGGTGACGGCGACGGCGAGTCGGAAAATCTCTTGGAGAAGTCCAGATTTGGTGATGTGGCGGCTGCGAGATAGCTCTCGAGCTTCCTTTGGTTCAATTCTTGTGTCCGGGCGTGGGCTAGTAAAAGTGTTGCGCTACGTTGTTGTTAGTGTGTGTTTGCAACAGAAAAAAAACAACGACAGAGAGGGTGTCTTACAGATTAATGACAACGTCCGAATCGACGTCGCTCTCGACGCCGTGGTATCCGTTGCGTACGACCTCCTCCCAGATGTCTCCTTCCCTGACTTTGGTGCACAGCGCTCTCCACTCTTGGCTCCCAAACGCATCCTTTCCTTCGTCTGGCTCCAGTTCGACGATGGCGTTGAGCGTCGTCAGGTACAAGCTCCAGACCTTGATCCTCGTGGATCGCGAGGCCCTGGCGACGGGCGCTGGTTCGCCTGCGCCGTTCTCCAACTGTCCCGAGGGCGGGGTGATCAATGGCAAGATGGTGGATAGTGCCTCGGGTAGACGGCGGGTGAGGAAGAGAGTCGAAGCCTGGCGGTAGGTCTTTGAGATTTGCGAGGTATGGCGCGCTGAGGTTGATGAGGATAGAGACGAGATGGAGCTCGCGAGCATATGTGGTGGGAATGTAGCGGTGGTCTCGGAAGAAGCGACCGTGGGACTCAAGGTCGCCGTGTAGGAGCCATTGAGGGACGACATGTTGGCGGGCATTTAGGAACGGGAGGCAACAGCAGCAAGCAACGGGGTCAATTTGTCGGCATTGAAGAGCCCCAGGCGGAGGGAAATGAGGGAAAAAAGAACGGGGACTATTGTTATGTATCTGGAGTGCGGAGAATGGCGGCCATCATACGCGTTCCTGCTCAAATGCCACCTGCGGGTTGTGAAGAGAGCCGCGACATGTGGATGTGGTTAGATTCGGGTTCCTGGGCGTTATGGTGGTGGTGTGTGGTGTGTGGTAGTGGTGATGCTGAGGTAGCTGGGGGTTGCTGGAGAATGGAATTGGAGTCTGCTGACAGACAAACATGCCGATTACCGCAGCACCTGCACAGCTGCCCGGGACAGGCACGCACCGGCACGGTTACACTTTTCGGCCATGGCCCAAGTTTAGCCTCGGTTTGTTTCTTAGTGGGTTCCCCCCCAGCTTCTGCGTTGCTGCGTTGTATGCTGCCACTGGGGTGGCTGGCCAGCTGACCGCCAGAGCATGAGGGGAGGGGAGCGATAAGCGAGTACCAGTGACGTTGTCGCTGGACGGCTCACATGTCAAGTACCTCTTTAGCCTCCACGAGCGCGGCCTTCTCCCGGCGTCCGGCCTTCTTGAACTTCTCATTGGGTGGAGTTTCCTGATCGGGAAGGACGCTGTGCCTGGGTCGGAGAAACAGGGGTTGCCCTCGACGACCGGCCGAGCTTTCATCTCACCTCCCGGAGATCACCAACCATTTAGAGACGATCGTCTCATGCCCGCTGCGGCCTGTCATTTCAAATCTTCGTGTTGTATTCAACCCGCCAAGTCGGGATTCCCTTCCCAATTACTGCTTTGCTTAGTTGCATCTATTATGATATCCTATTAATTACCCCTCTCAACTGTCAATCCCAAGTTTGCGCGAATGCGTTCAGGGTTTAGACTTTTCTGGCCCCCCTGTGCTTCCCCAGATTGTTCCGAGGCATCTCGCGGGACGCAGAACCACGCGGCTCCCGGAGAGAATGTCATCGCCATTTAGCCCCTGACGCTTACATCGGTGTATTTCCTATTATAGACTTTGAGAGACCATCCACTTCTCACGGCTGGCACCAAAGTGTTGTTGTGGTGCTCAGTACACGTGGAATTTTCTTCGTCGCGGGGTTCTAGAACCGGATCATCTTACGTCCTAGGAATCGCCGAGCAGCTGGAACATATAAGGCTCGTAAGCTGATGAGAAGGAGTGGCCCTGACCAACATGTCAAATAATCTGACGAATGCCGACGTGCTCTTATTGTGCTTTCAATCAAGTATGGATAGGCTCATCTATCGAAACATAGTTTTGCGGGGCGTCTCCAGAAATCCACCAAGGGTCATCCGTCCTCAACGACATTGCAAAAATCCTACTCACAAACGCGTCTCCCTACTCATGAGACCAGTGCCACCACCAACAAACCAAGACGCGATTTCGCGTTGGCACGGTCGGCAAACTCTTCAATCGAAGGGCAATTACGCTCCGTCGCAAGCTCAACTTTGAACTCACCATTCGGGCCCGATATTAAATGTCTTGCGGGGGGCGATCCGAATTCGGTCGCGAATGTCGTCGAATATGGCCATCTGCCACCGAATCCGACCCACGTACCCTTCCTGGGTGTTGGACTCTCTCCATGTGCCAATGTCCGAGTCTTGCGAATAGCCCAGGAATTGTGAATCGTATCCAACTGCTGATAGCCATTCTCTGTCATACAATCTCCATTCTTTGCTCTCGTATGACGCGGCTCGGCCCTCGAGCCTGGCCGATTCCTCGCGGGCGAGTTTGTGGGCAATTCGCAGAAACACAACTGCCGTCATGTGGCCTATCTTCATTAGTCGAGTCACTCACGGTTCTGCTTGTTCTGCCAACTCACTATCGAAGCCAGCCTGATGGGCTGTTCCACGACGGCCATAGCCATAAGCTGCATCCCAATGGATGCTTGGCTGCGTTCTGTTGCCATCGAACCTATTGTATAGATCCATCAATGGGTCTTCGCCCTCGATCGTGTCGTCCTTAATGGCCAACAGCTTCGTGTCCACGATGCGTGGGAACGATTCGTGAATGTTTACCAAAAACTCCAAAAAGCTGTCGGGGAGGTCGTCGATGAAGGTGTTGTAAAGGAACAAAAGGTCCATGAATTGGTTGTGTCCGATAATGGTTGGCGAAGACGTTCGGCCTAAAGTTTCTAGCTCCTGAAGAGCATCTGCTACTTCATTCTTGAGTGTTTCCGTGGATAAATCCTCGAGATCGTGACGCAGTTTGTCCCAACCAGTCGGCTCATCCCAGCCGGCTTTCTCAGCTGTGATATGCCAAGTACCAGTGTCGCCCTCTTGAAACCCGCCACCTGCCACTCCCTCCGAACTGCTTGAGGATTCTCCATCGTGGCTCGCCGAGTGAGCTCCTTGAATATGTGTGGCCTGTGGAGGGATGTCATGGTGAGGGGAAGAGTTGATCCCAGGCCGGCTGCTGCCAAGATCGGGGTAGCAACGTTCGCAATGAACATCGTACACCAAGGGCATCAGCTCATTATCTCCAACTCGGCTTCTGGATAAGTTCCGCTTCTTCATACAGAGGCACTCGTCTTTGGTGATCAAGTTTGTTTGAAATGCCACTTCGACGTCCTGACCTGAGGACGTGCTAGAGCAGCCTGTGTCAGGGTCGTGATGTGTGCAACACCAGTCACAGTAGTCGGCCCCAAAGTCGACGTCCTGTCCTAAGGAAGTACTAGCGCAACCCGTGTCACGGTCGTGATGTGTGCAGCACCAGGAGCAATAGCGATCCTCGACTTCTTCCTCTGGAGATTCTTCCCGCTGTTCTGGTGCCGCGGCATGAACAAGCTCATGCACCTCACGACAAAAGCATTGTGCTTCGCCAGGCCAGCCAGACATGGCTTCGACAATGAGGTCGGGGTTAATGAGGTTGGCAAACTTGCCGCCGACAAGGGCTTCGATAATTAGGCGAATTCCTTATATCAGTCAGCCACCAGTATAGCATTGCACACTGAGGGGAGCCCACCTGCGTACTTCCTCAACGATGCGTTGAGATCGTCCTCTAGAGACTCACGCCTCTTGGTGAAGCCAGCTGTCAGTGTTCTCATCACAGTTATCCGCGCCGCTGTAAACGAACCTTGGCTTCTTGTCCATCGTCCCGCTGAGAGATAACCACGGTCGTGCCATGATTCCAAAGACGGCAAACCATTCGTGGCACAAGCTTTCGGGCCTTTCTACGAACGATCTGTTCGTAGACGCTCATACGTTTCTTACTATCAGAGTTGGGTAAGAGGACATTGATCTCTAGAGTTCGCTGTCCCATGTCGCGATTAGTATACTCAGTAGAAAGTAACGAGATTCTAAGAGGAAGGGATTTTTGTAGAAAGACGATAAAGGAACCAGTGCCACATACCATCCATGGATCGGTGTAAAGCCAATTTACAATCGTGTTATGGGCATAAATGGAAAACGTAGTCAGACCTTCGTCGTCCTCGTTGTATCCATGATCTTTGGCGTCCCAAGGATCTTGTCGGCGCTGCATCTGTCGAACTGCCAAGCGTGCCTCTTCGCGGCTGAGGTACGGAACGCAGTCCTCATAGACCTTCTCCAGCCGGATGCCTTCCGATCGAAGAAACTTGAGAGTGTTGTATGATACAGAAAGTCTCCTATCCAAGCCTTTGACGAACTTTTCATCAGCTCGCGTTTCTGTGTGCAGGTAGGGGCTGACAGTGAAACTATAGGTCTCGGTTTTGTATGAGCCGTCTGGAATTTTGTCAGAATGCGACGGATGATATTCTTCGGACGTGGAGAACACAAACCTGACTGGCTTTGGATACACGTCATCCCCATCTCAAAGACGTTGAACTTGGATGCAATCTTCTTGGCCGATTCATAGATTTGCTGGTTGGTTGGGTTTCCTGAGTGGTCTGCCGAGCTCTTGTCCGTGATGCCGGTCATCTCGAGATCGATGGCAACGAAGTCGGACTTCGCGATGGACAGCAGAATATTCGGCAGCTGCCGCCAGAAGTTCTCTGACGAGACTTCCATGCTGGGCGTCGAGGTGTTGTCAAGCTTTTGGCCGCCAGTCGTCAGTAGTTGAGAAGGAAAGGTAGAAGGAAAGGTTGAAGGAAAGCGGCAAGAAAAGTGGGAGTGGTATAAGGGGAAGAAAAAGAGGCAGGAAGGAAGCTGTGGGTGGAGGGAAACAAAAAAAAATGAGAAGCCACCAAGAGGAGACGAATTCAGGAAGGAGCACCTCGTGACAGCAATAAACAGGCAAGAGCACTCGACTTCTGTGGCAAGGCAGGTCGTTCTTCGGAGGTTTTGCTTGCGTATTCCTGTCCGGCTTGTAAATGAAAAGGGAACATCAACCCTTCAGTAGCTAACAGCGTCCTTAGGCAGAAGGAAGAAAATTGCAGAGTTTTGAGACTGGCCATCGCAAAATCGAGTTTCCTCGTAATAAAGCATCGTAATAAAGCATTATACGAAATCACTGTGTCGTTTTAAGGCCACAGGTTGCCCGAGGTAGTAAATAATAATCTAAAAGCCAGTAAACACGTCTTATCACGCCCAGCGTGAGGCAATAGAGTTTTTTTAAAAAAAGATTGAGAAAGTCAAAAAGTTCAACTCTTATCCTTGAGGACAGCGGAATCTATGAAAACCCCGAGACTCTTACCAGCCTCAGGTGTAACGATGGAGGTTTTCTAACGGCGGCGGGATCCGAACCCACGCACCCGCGACGCAAGGGGACGCTCCTCGTCAAAGGAACGCCTCTCTGATCCCATTGCGCCGCGGACTGTTGAAGAAATGCAGAAGAGTTTAGACATGTAAGGGTAGGCCAGGCGGTTAGGAGGTCCGGAGGGAAGGCAGCCGTGGGATGAATGAAGAGGTGGGGCTGAGGCTTGTGGCTGGACGTGGGAGGTGAAGTCCACGAGAGGGAGGAAGGCGCGGTGTGAAATAGGAGAGGGTGGGCTTGGGAAACGCTGCTATGGGTTTGTCTTTGCGGTCTCACCTCTAGAGATTACTGTTTGTGGTTATACGACGTAGTTGGACTTGATGTCAAATTGGTAGAAGCAACCTCGCGTTGCGTAAGAGCATCAAACGTGTCAAAACTGGGAACTGCAAAGATGAAGTAGATGAATTGTGTTTTCCTACATATCTACTTGAATTCCCTTGGTATGGATAGCTTGAAGAATAATGGAACACATGTGGACATGCAAAGGCCCAATGTTTCAGCAAGTTGACAAGCTATGTGATATCACGCACGGCATTCCATTATTGCTGTTAAATTTATCTACTCTTGAATAACGGTAAGACCAGCATTGTAGACAGAAAGGTCAACGTCTTCGAAGCATCCAAAGACGCTAGACTCAACTCGAGAGAGTTCATGGAGGACGACGTGGTATCTCATAGGCAACATGCCTTTTTCGCGTGCTTTTAAGGCAAAATCACCTCGAACTGACGACGGTTCTATTGTCTGGGGAGCAGAATTACATCAAAATGAGCATCTCACACCCAAGTCAAGCCCAAAGTCGAAAGCACAAACCAGCGCAATCAAGCTCTGGGCAGGCAGCCACAAAATCCAGTGAAAGATTTGATTGTACAAGTTTATCTATGATACAACAGCGTTACACGTCCTCTCAACCGTTCTCCGACAACCACTTGTCTGCCACCCATTTTCACCACTTTTGAGAAATGGCGCCGGCCGAGCCAAACCATTATAGAGGCATACATCTACCGGTCCACCATCATGCCCCGCACATTGTTGTAGTAACCCCGCTCCAGCACCTCGGCGAGCTCCTCCTTGGTCAGCCACTTGAACTCCTTGTACCCAAACTTGTTGGCCGTCAGGTCCGCCTGTCCCGCCATGATGCGGCCCTTGAGGAAGAAGGTCTTGCTGCCGCGCTCAAAGAGCTCGCCGCGCCTGACCTGCGTCTTGGCCACGTGCACCGCGGCCGGGCCGCGGCCGACCATCCACGTGTTCATGTTGACGCCCGCCGTGTCGTCGAGGATTCTCTGCGCGGCCTGTGAAGAACGTTAGACATATATCGATATCGAAGCATGGGAAGGGGAGAGAGGGGGGATCGATATGGGGTGGATAAAAAAACTCACCTCGTGAAGGTTCTCCTCCGTAGACAATCCCGCCGCAGGAAACTCCCAGACATCCTTCTTGCGACCGGCCTTCCTGACGACAAGATACAGCGTCCTATCCATGGCGCGATCCAACCTCGTCCGGTCCCCCTTGATATCCGCCTCCGACACCCGCGGCGCCAACGCCTCGGGCGGCGCCCGGTCCTCCTCGGGGATAATCTCCGCGTCGTCGCTCACGCGCATCACGGCGTCCTGGAGCAGCAGCTCCACCGCCTTGTCGTGCTTGCTCAGCCCGTCGCCGACGGCCAGCTCGTCGTCCCACGCCGTCGACGCCTTGCCGTTGTACACGCCCAGCTCCTTGGCCACGGTGCCCTTGCGGTCCTTGACCTTCATGTTCCAGTCAATCAGCGCCGGCGTGTCGGGCTTGAAGTAGACGGACGTGATGAAGGGCATCGTCAGGCGCTCGTTGAGGCGCTTCTGGTAGAAGAAGTAGGACTGCTCAAAGTCCGTCAAGGGCCGCGTCAGGAGCGGCGCCCGCGTGAGGATCACGCCTGCGCGGATCAAGGGTGGCGGGATCGTGATGTCCGCCGCAGCCGCCTTGGGTTCGGTTGGCTTGCTGACTTTTGACGAAGGGGGAGGAGGAGGGGGAGCGTTGGTCGTGGTCGTGGTCGTTGCGGCGGCAGCGGCACCCGAGTACGCTCGCGAGGGAGCTGGAGCTCTAATCTGGACCCTCGCGCATTGTCTGCAGACTCTGGGGGTTGCTGTAAGGGGGACTCAAAGTCAGCCAGTGATCTCAATGTTCATCCGAAACGTAAACATACATTGTATGCGCCCGAGGGCGGCGAATGCGCCTCTGCTGGAAGCTGTCATCGTGAAAAGCGCTGGGTGTACGGGGTCTGCTCCTTGACACCTCAGTCGAGAATCTCCAGATGGGAATTGAACTTTTTTGCTGTTCAAGCTTAGCAGAGGTACGTACCGAGTGGCCGGGGCGGCGCTTACCTAAGGTCAGACGTCCGACGAGGTGCACCGTGCACGGATGCAGCACAAGGTAAATCTTGAGGTGCCTCATATTGTACCTGAAAAGCAAGGTCGATCTTGACAGGCGCCCGGGTCAATATCACGCCTGACAAGCGCGGGTCAATATCACGTAAGCAGAGGTACCGTAGCGGGGGCTGAGGTGGGTGGGACCGCGCAGAGCCTTTATCAACCCGACGCCCTGCCGCGAAACTTCTTCTCTTGCTTCTTTTTTCTCTTCACGGCACCATTTCCTTATCGTCAAGACCTGTTCCGCCTCCAGAACGTCCTGATCATTTATTCCGGTGCCCAGAGTAAATCGCAGTCTTTTTTCGCTAGCAGCACCTGCATCTTTTTACTGGGTTAATGTTAGATAGCTACTGCAAACACATCAGCGCCTTTGACCGCTGTTTAAGAATAGCTGGCTTCTGCTACCGCATCAGCAGAGTCCGGAGTGGACTCTCGCTATGTGGCAAGCAATGCGTCGCGACAACCGCATACGTGAATTCTCTGCTCCACATGTCACATGGTGCTGCTGACTGTGCCGCTGCAGCTATCGCTCGAGGGTGTTCACGAGTGCTGGTGCTTATCAATGAGAGTCGTAATATCCATTCGTCGTGTCGTCGTCGTCTATCTACCTGCTAAAGTACAGAAAGTCTTTCCAGCCTAATCGTGGGTCACGCCCTTGACAGAGTCTCTTTCCAAGAGATCCGAGCGATTCGAGCTACTACGAGACCCCACCCCTAAGATACAGCTATGCCTCTCCCCCGCCCAATCCCAGAGACACGGGGAATTCAAAGTTGAAATTTTGCAAAAAAAGAAGCCTCCTTTGGAATGGAGTGTTTGGGTATTAGACCGCTTGGTTCGCTGCCAAACACCAATAACGCCTAATGCCCGATACCGTTCGTTCGTTTATGCTGCCGAGCGCCGATCAAGCCTTGAGTTCCTCAATCGCACGGGCCACCTCTTTGGTAGCGATCTTTTCGCAAGTCTTTTTGGCATCATCGTCCAGCGTCTGCGGATCGCGAAGGCCCTCGTACAGCTTGCGGGAGACATCTCGGTTGATGTTTGCATATTGATCGGTGGTGAGCTCCTTCGCGCGCCAATGGGGCTTGAGGGCAGCCCGGACGATGCCGCTGATTCTTTCCTTGGTCTCAAAGGGGATGGCGGATCGCGTAGGCGACGAATCCTGAGACCGAGCAAAGGTCGGTCGTTGACGGTTCGGTCGCTGTGGGCGAGGCTGGCGAATTTCCGCACCGTTCGATCGACTGTCAGAGTCACTACTGTCCCCAGCGTTTCGAGTCGGCGAGTAGTTGGCCTTGGGGAACCGTGGTTCCACATAGGAGCTTAGAGATAGCGTAGGTGAACTGGGCCGGGGATGGGGTGGCGGGGTGAGAGAAAGCGCCCGCGGTGAGTTTCGTGATGATGGCGAGGGGGATGTGACTGGCGAAGAGGGGTCAACACCAGAGTGAGTACCGAAATAATTCCGCAGAGTCTCGTCGTCGGAAGGTGCGCTCATCTCCACCTCCTTAAGCAGCGACGACAGGAATGATGGTCCGGGTTCCGTATTGATGGGAGACTGGACGCGCTGCGTGGCACCGTTCGTCTGAGGCCGCGATGTCAGAACACTCGTCGGCGCGGGTGACGAAGTTATCGTAGGTGCGGGGGCGAGTGCCGACACAATGGTAGAGCCGACGCCTGAAGCGGTGCCAGATCCAGATGCAGATCCCGACACTGAAGCCGAGGCAGAGCCCGATCCGGAGCCTTCTCCCTGCAAAGGCAATCGGCGTGTGCGAGGTCGCTTCAGCTTGCGCTCGGGTTCCTGAGCGGGTTCTTGGGGAGAAGCCGTGGTACATCTCGACTTTCTCTTGCGGGGATTGGGAGCGCTCGTCTCGGCTTCGCGAGCCCTCTCGAGGGCGCCCCAAGCCTGCTGCTCCTCTCTCGTCTCGGGAGCCGGCGGAAGGGGTTGCATGACGGGTTCGACTGGGCCACCGTCGAGGCGATGACCGACGGTTGGGCGAATATTTCTCGCAAAGATGTCTCTGGCGCCTAGACGACTGGCGATGCTCATGCGCTGCTCCCAGTCTTGGTGTTCTTGGATATCGCGAAAGTGTCCTCTCTGGGCCTGGGCGCGGCGAAAGCCCTGAAATAAGTCTTCGTCTTCGTGGTTGTCGAGGTCGATGTCAGTAGCATCGTAAATGCGACTAGCAATCCGGTCCCATGCACCCTGCCACTCGAGGGATCTTGCCTCGCGTCGTGCATTTCTAGCTTGCAACTGGGTTCGCAGCAAGCCTCTTTGAGCCGTAACGTTTCGTCGGTTTGCTGAGCGTGCAGCTGGGTTCAAAGGCCGTGACTGGATCACTTCGACATCCGAAGCCTCACTAGGGCTGGATCGGCTGGCATTGTTGTTTTCATCACACTCAAAGCAGTACCAGGACTCGGTCTGGGGAACACCAGACAGGCCGATGCAGTGTGTATGATAGGCTGCGTTGCAACCATCGCAGAGGAGCAGCACCTCTTCATGATCCGAGGACTCGCATATGGGACAGGCAGGGCTCGGCTCCTCGCCTTCGCCCTCGGGGTTCTCCTGAAGCCATCTGTGAATATCAAACTCCTGCTCTTGCTTCTTGTCTTGAACAGCGTACGAATCGATAGGGGGGCCTGTTATTGTCACAAACGTTAGTTTCTTGTTGCTAAAGCTGCTGCTGCTGCTGCGAGCGTCTGTTGCGAGGCGGGATGGTTTGATACGTACCGTTGAGCTCAGATGAGAGGCTGACCTCATTGAAGGGTGTACGGCAGATGGGGCAAGTATTGGAGTTCTTGGCCCAACTTCTGATGCACTGATCGTGGACAACGTGATTGCAGCCAACGAGGGTAGCAATGTAATTTGACTCTGGTTCTTCTAGTATTTCGAGATCTGAGTCGATGGTACGGTATGTTGGCTGTACTGTTGTGGTGGTGGCTGCTGCTGTTGCTTTTGCAGCCGCTGGGCCCGCTATGTTTCCAGCAGCAACGTCTTGCTGCTGTTGCTGTTGCTGCAACGAGGGGTGCTGCAGCGACTCCAGGCATATGATGCACTGATCCGGTTCAGTCATTGTGGCAACTGTGGTGGTATCGCTTGAGGTTTGATGAATTCATAAAAAAACGTCTTTGAGCAGGGCCAATAGATGGCTTTGAGATTGCAGGAATATGTGCGTGGATATTGTTATTGTAGCCGTGATTGCGTGAACTTGTTTATGGGCTTTATTGCCTTGTTGTGTCGGTCGGGGGGTGGCAGATGGTAGGTAGAGGGGGAAAAAAAAGAGAGGTGCCGAGTTGTTCAGTGTCTGGTGGTGGTAGTGGCAGGCCTGAGGTGGGAGTGTTGAGGCGACTGAACGGCTGTCGGGTCGCTATCAGTCGAGTGCACAAACGCACGACCAACTGGGCAGGTTGCTGAAGAATGGGAAGGGTGCCAAGGGGGGCACTTTGGGGGTTGGAGGGGGAAAGTGGAAGGTGGCCCAGGTTTGGTAGGTAAGTTCGATATGTCCTGCGTTTCTGGCGCGAGATGGACTGTCAGCCGGTTCGGGGGATCTTTCGCCGCTGCGCTAGGCAGGGAAACCAAGCAGCAAAAAAAGACGAGTAAGATATACGATGAAATAAAGTGGCCGGTGTGGAGAGAAGAGGGGGGCTTCAAACTTTGGCTGGCAGTGCTTTTCTAGTGAGGCGAGACAAGTAGGAAGAGTGAAAAGGGAGAGAAAAGGATCTGGTATGGTCACCTTTCTTTCAAAGTGCGGATGAGGTATGTTCGTGGGTGAGGTGCCCACTGGTGGACGGGGGGCGGTATGGGAGTCTTGGGAGTCTTGGGAAAGGTGGTAGGTAGGTAAAATGGTGGTGTTGGGCTACCCGAGAAGACCTTGGGACCTGGAGAACTGAACGGGAATTGTAAGAGGAAAGGTTTGGAGAGGCCAGGACCCCCAAGGCGGGTTTTTTGCGAGCTTAGCGCACGCCTGTAGCTGGTCTCGACTGGAGCCAATCAACAACCGGCTGATGCAGTGGTGCGCCACGCTCCTTGCACCTTGGTCCTTCGTCCTTTGCACCTCACCCTTCGCGGGCTTCCCAGTCGATGGCCCACTGGGCTGGACAGTGGACAGGGACCTCATGGAACTCCATCCCATGCCTCCACCAGCAACGGCAGCACCCTCACAGTCACACTCTGTCACTCACACACACACACACCCGTGGACACAAACGTGCATCTAGACGCATGCTCGAAGCAGGTCGACGCACTGAGACGGACCAGACTAGCCCACTAGGGTCGCTGCAAGCCTGCAAGAGCACGTACTCTCCATGGATCGATGCAGGAGCCGGAGCATCAACACCAGCCCGGAGGCAACATCTCACCTCACGGACATCCCACGCCGAGGAAACGCTCAAAAACACCCTCGGGAAACAAGATGGCCTGTTGAGGGATGATGTTTACTGCTGCAGTAACAACTCCTCCTACTCGGCAACGTTGTCATCTAGAGGTGTAGGCACGTAACTAGGTACGTATGGGGACACCTCTGGCGGGAAGAAAATAAAGAAAACGATTTGGTACGTACCTCGACTTGGCGGCAAAATCACGACAACAACGGCTGGGAGCTTGCGTGGTTGCGTTACTTCGGGTTTGCGTTTGCCAGGCCTTTCTCCTCACGATTCGACAGCTCCTCTCAATTCTCTATTGACCAATCCTCCAATCAGGTAGGTACTGAATGACGGAGTGCCAGAGTGCCAGAAACAACTGAGAGTGAAAGAGCTATGTCCGGGGGAGAACGGTGGGAAGGGGGAAGGTGGTAAGGTGGGCGGCGAGTCAAACACTCAATGGATTGGCTACTTGGCTCGTGCGATGTCGTTTGGTGACTTTTTGGTCAGGTACCTCGATCCAGCTGAGCGTGGGTGTGATGGATCATGGAAGAGAGTCTTAGGTCGGTTCGATAGGTAGGTACCCAAGTGGCGGATGGCGTTGAGAACTTGAGACGCCTTTGATGGAGGGCGAGGTGTGAGGGCGTCTACGTCAGGCCCTCCTGTTAGGTGAACTGCGTAAAACGTACTTTGTAGTACCTAGATACCTAGCCCCAAGTGTTCTTAATGTGAGAGTGAGGTGAGGCAAGGCAAGGCAAGACAAGGAGGTAGTGTTCCGAGTTGGCGCGCAACGACGGCAACGTTAGCCCGAGTAATATGAGGGGGTAATCTGGAGACAATCGCGGTACAAGCAGAAGCAACGGGAACGTGCAACGGTGGGAAGCGGCCGAGGGCGGAAGAATGATGATAGCTGAAGAGGTAAAGTCGGGGCGCAGGGCGTGAGTATTCGGCGCTGGAATGGGTCAGGTCGACAATGGGTGCTAATTATCTCCGCTTCCAGAAATGGGCTGCCTGCACCCATCCCGGATGACGGGAGTCGGGGGGCAGTGGCATAGGCAGTGCCAGGCAAATGGGCAATTGCCAATTGGGAGGGAAACTAAGTTACGGCGCTGTGTCCGTAAAGCAAGGTACACGTGAGACCTTCATGCCCCTCGTTTCTCGGAGGCCGACGAGATTGGTTCGATGGGGCCTGGCCTGCGTCAGGTTGCGACCCCAAGCCCAGAGTCCGGTCTCTTCCTTGGTGCTTGGTGTGCCCGAGCAACCTTTTTTCCATTAAATCATTGATTGTTCGTCGACGGCCGCTCGTCCCGGCCGGATGCTACTTTGCCTTTTCCCACATCTAATTGACAGAGGGGGGGGAAAAGACACGGGAAGGGTAAGAAAGCCAGACTCGATCATTAAAACTGGCCAATTTGCTGCGGGTGTATATGGCGTTTTATACCCATGTGAACCTGCTCTCGTTTACGGCGGCATTTCCGCGCGGCATGGGCTGACGGCCCGTAATCCTCTAAGCCCCCCAAGGTGTACCGCTTACCGGATACTTGCGTGGTATTGCGGACGTCGATACTCTCTGGTACTTTGAACTTTCGTGAGATCCTCGTCTCGCGGTTGGGCGTCTTTGTATGTGTCTCTCTGCTAAGGTGGCATACGTGCAGCGATATCGAAAAAACAGGGTCGAGGTGAGAAGGTCAACTCACCGACTTACATGGCAATCGGAAACCCACTGTGCTTTTCGGTTAACTTGTCTTCACCGCGACAGCCGGGCTGCCTCATTGGCCCACCGCCTGACCCCCAGCTGCATTCGCGCCTTGTAAGTCTAGAACACCGGGATGAGTCAAGTTGTGATTCGACGTGGCATCGCTACCGTAACGACTGCCGCGCACTTGTTCGCTTTGCTTCGAGAATGGCCTTCGTCAAGGTTTCAACCCGCCTCAGAACACCGAGATGAATACCGGGCTTCGTGAGAACCTTGGTGGAACACACACCCCAACGCAGGCACCCAAGCGGATCACTCCTCTTTGCCTTGCTATTCCCAGAAATGACTGGAGATGACTCGGCCTCGACGTGGACACCTTTACGGCGCTGTTCTCTATGCTGAATCACGGTTACGTAGCCTGGTGGAGGTATCTCTCATGACGACTGGAGCAAATCTTTTTTTGATGTTGGGTGGCCCGCTTCGACGCTTCAACCACGCGGCTGAAGATGACGAGGTCGATGACTCTATCCATGCCAACTAACTCCACACGCCCTGCCAAATGACCTCGCAACGCTCTTCACCACTTCACGATATGACTTGCCTGAGCAGGTCGGTGGGCGTGTCTCAGGGACGGACGGGAGGGTCAAGCGATCGGGGGAAAGGGGACGTTTTGTTTGTACGTCAAGTTCTTTTCATTGCTGACCAAGTGGTCCCTCTGGCAGCTGACCGAAGACCCGTTCCGTTATGGCCATCGTCAGGATGTAGGCACGATATCCGATTTTCCCAACACCGCCCGAAATGCAAAGCAGAAACCATCCACCGTTCGTAATCCCGTCCCTTAAACCTCAGCAATCTCTCTCAGACGACGGAGAGTGGAGCGCATGGCAGCAGCGGCGGGGGTGCTATTTGCAGTGTTAGCGTTCAGTTTCTAGTCCGACTTCTCGTCGTGTGTCAACATACGCGACAGTGTAGGCACCGCCAGCAACGGTCTTGTTGCAGCCTCTGCAGTTCCAGATGCCGGTGGAGTGGCGCTTGACGGTAGGCTTGCCGCAGAAGGTGCAGGTGTACTTGGCGTGCTGGGAGATTTCCATCTTCTTGACCTGCTTACGCAGGGAGGCACCGTAACGGGTACCGTACTTTCCGGTCACTCCGACCTTCTATGAGGTTGTTAGAAATCTGTGGTTTCAATACTCTTGGTTCCTGGCTTATCGACGATCGCGTCAGAGGGCCGCCTGGCAGCAAATAGCACCCGAGCTGGGAGTCTAGACGAGAGAGAGGTTCGAGTTTTGGTCGAGATATTGCTCTTAATCGTGTACGAGTTTGAGATAGCTCAATTGTCGACGGTGAAGCACACCGAGCCTGCGGTGCACAGGCAAATCGGATGACTTTCGTGATCAATGATTGGTGGCATCTGCCTTCCTGGAGTCGGGAGTTTCGTCAAAGTTGGCGTCCATGGTCATTCGCTCTTCTCGTGAGTATCTCTCTCTCGTCATCGTCTCGCGTTGCGCTCGGGAATATTGCGTAGGCGGCCTGCATGTTCCTCCCTAACCCAACCACCAAACCGAGCCCGTGATGGATGCCACTGTCGCCAATGAGGGAAAATCGTGGGCCGGTTTCGACGCGGGGTAGGGAAGTCCAAGCAATGACGGGAAAGTCGATGAAGCTATTCGTCCTGGATGGGGTAGTAGAGCATTACGAACCTTCGTGCGCTTGGCCATTTTGTCGAATTTTGGGGGGGAACGGGTTCGTTGACTTGAAGTGCGACGAGTGGTGTTGACGGTTCCTCCAAGGCGGTTGAAATTTCTAGAGGATGGTGTTGAATTTTGTCAGGGCTTGCCGACTCCGTTTGTGCGCTGGGAAAGCGAGCACGGACTACAGTTGACGCGAAAAAAAGAATGCGGCAGAACTCCGGCAGTGGGGTTTACACCCGCCCTGACGCAACCCCTGGGTCCATTCTCGAATTCTCGCGAGTCGCCAAATCTTGACCCCATCAAGACACGTGATCCCGCACCTGACAGCTGACCGCGGCTTACCTAACGTTTGACTTGGCGCATTGTTCAAGAGGTTGCACTGAAGGGCCTCTTCAAACGCCCGGGGAGGAGGCCGGGAGATCGGCGTCACAGCTGTCCGCTCGGCCCTTCTAAGCCGTAAGTGGAAAGCACAGCGCCCGGGTGGTTGTCACGAAGACGCTAGACCGCCGAGGCAGCGCGGACCAGATGCCTTGAACAGTTGGTATCGCCGTTTGCTACATCACAAAGTTTGCGCTCTCGACGGCCGCAGCGTGGAATGTGTCACCTCAATGGACAGCGAAACGGACACATTTTCGACGGATCATCGTGCATCTGTGAAAGGGGCCGGACATTGGTGCCACTTTTCGTGGCGTGCTGGGATATGTAAAGATGGCCGGTCGCCGCATGACTTTTGAGTGTAATCATTGATGTCTGAGACTCGTGCACCCTGACTCTTTTTTTCTCTTCAATCCTGCAACTGCCATTCCTTATTCTATCTCCCTTCGAGGCCAGACTTATTGTTGACAGGAGACATCGAGCAAGCGTCAGAGATGCCTTTCAAGCAACACGGCCGTCAGTACGACGTGGTCGTTTTTGGTGCTACCGGTGTGTATAAGTCGAGGATGCAGTGATGATGCAACCTAACGTCCAATTGCTGACAACTGCAAAAAGGCTACACCGGGACGTTCGTGGCAGAGCACATTACAACCCATCTGCCGACCAATTTGAAATGGGCAGTCGCAGGTCGATCGGAGACGAAGCTCCAAGGTCTTGTTGCCGAGTGCAAGAAGCAGAGTCCCGACAGATTGCAGCCTGGTACGTGAAAGGATTTTAGGCTATGCCGAGATCAGATGAGTGTCTGATCTTCACCAATGAAGTGACTGTCTCGGCGTCTTGCATTTTCAATCGTGCTAGCGATGGATGAGGCCACCACGTGCTGGAGATGTCAAGTCGAGAAACAACCTGTATTGGAGGGGGGAAGTGGTGACAAGCTGCTCGAGAGAGGGGCTGGATCTGTTATGCAGGCCTAGCCAAATAAGTCATCACTCAGAAGTACTGACCGATTTCACAGAAATCGAAATCTGCGGCCTCAACCACGAGGGTCTTGAGGCGCTCGCCAAAAAGACATATATTCTCATCACCACCGTCGGCCCGTATGCAAAATATGGCGAGTTTGCCTTCCGAGCCTGCGCCGAGAACGGCACGCATTATCTCGACGTTACCGGCGAGACCCCTTGGACCGGCACAATGATAGGCAAATATGAGAATGCGGCACAAGAAACAGGCGCCATGATGTTTCCTCAGATTGGAATCGAATCGGCACCGCCAGACCTCGTCACCTGGTCGTTGGCCAAGCAGATCCGCGAGAAGCTCTCGGCCAAGACAGGCGCCGTGACGGTCTCCATCCACAAGCTGGAGTAGGTTCCTTTTTATCTTGCTGTTCCATTGATGATTATTGGACTGGGGTGCTGGTGAAACATTGACAGAACGTTGCTCTAACGCCGAAATTTGTCTGTTAGTTCGGCTCCGTCTGGCGGTACCCTGGCGACGGTCCTCAACTTGTTTGAGTCATTCACGATTCAGCAAGTAAGAGACCAGCACAAACCATATGCTCTCTCGCCCGTTCCAAACAACAACAAGGTTCAGTCGCAGACGTCCCTGCTGACCAAGTTGGTGGGATTGCGAAACGTCCCCAGCCTGGGACTGATGACTACATCCATTGCTGGGATGACAGATACGCCCATCATCCAAAGAACGTGGGGTCTCTTGGCATCGGTGCCTTCGCGCGAGAAACAGTTCTACGGGCCAAACTTTTCGTTCCAAGAGTACATGAGAGCAAAGGGTTACCTCCAGGGCATGGCTATTCACTGGGGACTGGCGTTCTTCGGCTTGCTGCTTGCGACTGCTGCGCCGTTCCGCAAGTTGGTGAAGAAATTTGTTTACGAACCTGGCCAGGGCCCGGACAAGGAGCTGTCAAAGAAGGACAAGATTGAGTATCGTGGCATTGCCAGCCCGGATAAGGAGTCCAAGACGGAGTTTCCCAAGGCTTACTGTCGTGCTTGGTATGACGGCAGCATGTACTACTGTGAGTTGAATTTGGATTCCTCTAATTGGTCGAGGGTGACAGAATGCTGACTGGACGCACACACAAATAGTGACGGCTGTTCTGTTGGCTCAAGCTGCGTCAACGCTGTTGGAGGAAGACGTCGACCTGCCCGGCGGTGTCTTTACTCCTTCGTGCTTGGGACAGCCATTCATTGATCGGTTGCAGGGGGTCGGCTTCAACTTTGAGGAGAAGATCCTAGAGCACTGACGGGCCAGCGGAGGTACTGGTTCTCAACCGTGTTGTATTGTTCACTGATGATGACTTGGGGATGGTTTCGCTTCAATGTAAACGGATTGTTCAAACGTATGCTGTAATTATCGAAACATATACCTCGTACTTAAATTCGAAAGAATGGGTTCATGTGCGTGATGATCGTTGCCGCATAAACTAAGCATCCTGCCCGCGAAACACGCTGACAACAGGATGCAACGTCGATTGTTGATGATAGCTAGGGGAGCTTACAACAGCTACCCAAGCTAAGCAGAGAGGCCCGGGGTTGTAGGGTTGCAACCTGATCTAACTGACAGGACTGGCAGAGTGATGCTTCCAATTAGGTTCGCACTGGAGATAAATGTTCCCAACTTCCCATTGTGGAGTTGTCGCCGGCGCGCTGGACCGACCTAACCGGCCTGCAGAGGGCAAATGGGCGCATACAAAAGTGAGGTGCTCCGTACCCAACCAAGTGAGGTACCTAGGTTCCCAAGGTACCTTAGGCAGTGCATTCCATTTGGTAGACGTCGGGTAATTAGCGCCCCGAAAGCAGCTTTCCCCGCAGAATTAGAGGAGCACGCAGCTCGAAGGGCCAGGCCCAGGAGGCTCCCCAATTCGTGCAAAACTTAGGACGTCATCAGTCCATGGTGCATGAGGAGAGGTGCAAATCCAGCACTGGCCGGACCCAGCAAGCAAAGCACAGGGCAGTCTCGGTCGCTTTCCACATCATCCACACGCAGCAGTGACCTTTCTCCGGAACCCGTCCAGCCGCGGATAATAATCATCTACAACACCTTGTACTCAGTTGCGACATGCGATAACCCACGGAACGACGACATTCTCTTCCGCTGTTTCAGTCGAACCGAATTAAAGTTTTTTTCCTTCTTTCTTTTCTTCTTCCATATCTGTGATACCCCCTAGGCTGTGAGAGAGGTAGAGGAAAAGAGTAAAAGAGAGCGAGAGCAGGAGCGCGCGCGGAGAGAGAGAAAGAAAAGAAGAAAGCTTTTTCTGAGGATGGATCAGACAACAACGACAACCGCATCGGCCTCGGCCACCGAGAACACGCCTCTACTACCGACGACAGAACTCCGCCCCAAGTCATCGCGAACCGTCACGTTCAACCCGAACCCCGTATCCAAGACCATCGAACCGGAGCCCAACTTTCAACGATCAAAATCAAGCCACGGCAACAGTCTGGCGGCGAGCCCCGGGCAGAGCTCGGCCCTATCCTCCATCAACAACAAGCTGCGCAGGAGAAACAGCCATGGCGCCGTGCAGAGCCTGCCGCCACAGATGGTGCCCAAGATCGGTCCCCAGCGGAGCACCAAGAACGCGCAGAAGCTGAAGCTCCTGCCCAACCCCGAGCTCAACGAAGAAAGCCCTGACGAGGAGAGCGGGAGGGACGTGTACTCGCAGTACACTAGGATCAAGGACCCTACGGCGCGTAGGGATGCCGCCCGGCTGGGCAAGGCGGACCGCGACAGGCTGCCCAGGGTGACGGCGTACTGCACGGCGAACAAGTACCAGATGGAAGGGCTCATGCGCTTCCTCAAGGGTCGCGGCAAGTCGAGGGGCGCCAACCCCAAGCTCATTGACGAGTGCATCTACACGGCGTACGACTATAGCAAGACGGTCGAGAACAGGCACGATCGCAGAGTTGGCGCGCAGCCTGATCCGGTACAGGCGTACGAGAGGCGACACTCGACGGGCGACGTCTCGGATAATGGCTTTGCTCGGGACAACCTCATCGACCTTCAATCCGAGGGTCGGCACGACTCTGGTTTCGCCGACGGGTTCGAGGGCGCCAACAACGAGCACGCGATGGTTGAGGGAGACTTTGACACGCAAATCCACACCCCCGAGGTCTTCCTCTTTGATTATGGAGTCGTTGTGATATGGGGAATGACTCTGGCCCAAGAGCAGAGGTTCCTCAAAGAGCTTGCCAAGTTCGAGACGGAGAAGCTGTCGCCAGACGATGTCGAGACGGAACACTTTAACTTTTACTACACAAAGGAGTATCAGGCTCGTATCTACAATGACTTCATCACTCTAAGAGACAAGAGGAACTACATGACCAAGCTGGCCATTTCTCACGCCCTAGCACAGAGTGTCAAGGTAAGGAAATGTTCACGAAGTAGGAGACTGCTCGGTGACTGACATATTCGGAATAGACATCGCTTTTCGAGGAACTGATTGCTTCGACCGTCGACACATGTAAAGACATCCCCACGCAGATCGCGCTGACGGGTAAGATCGCCCTCAGCCGCACGCAAATCAACATGCAGATCGGCGAGCTCTTCATCCTCCGCATCAACATCCATCTCAACGGCTCCGTCCTCGACACGCCGGAGCTGTTCTGGGTCGAGCCGCAGCTGGAGCCCGTGTACCAGGCCGTCCGAACCTACCTCGAGATGGACCAGCGCGTCGGACTTCTCAACGAACGCCTGGACGTCATTGCAGACCTGCTGGCGGTCCTCAAAGATCAGCTCAGTCACGGACACGGAGAGAAGCTGGAGTGGATTGGTAGGCCGAACCCCCCGTGCCCCTTTTTCTTGCTTGCCGCGCGGCCTTTTTGCTGACAGCGCTCATAGTAATTGTACTCATTGCGGCTGAGATTGTCGTCGCAGCCATCAATATCGTGGTGGACTTGTATGCATCGGATTAGTAACATATGGCACGCATACGAAGTAGGAATTTGGATTTTCTTTCTTGCACAGCGGGGTCTTCACAGGCGGGGGAAAAGCTCAGCAATGGGGAAGGTAATTCACACAAAACAGGGCACACAGAACATCCCCGACCCCCGTGAAAGTGGTGCAATAGAGAACGGGCTTCACAGCGTAGGTCACGTAGCTGGAGGGTGAGGGTGCTAGCCTAGTCAGCAGCAGCAACAAGCCACTCCGTTTCCCGGGAGTCGATTATGGTGTCTCTCGTATTGTACAAATAAATAAGGAATGTTCTACCCGCAAAGTCCCTCCCCAACGCCATGATACCTGTTAACAAGGACGATGTGCCGCGTGCTCATCAATCGTCCGCCTTGTCATCCTTGTCGTCGGCCGCGGGCGTGTCGTCTGCCTGCTCTTCGGTGTCGTAGTTGGTCATCTCCACATCTTCGTCCTGTGACGCAGCTGGTGCGGGCTCTGGTGACTTGTCGCGCTCTTCCTCATCCTCATCCTTGGCCTCGGCGCTCTTGCTCTTGGCCGCAAATGCGTCCTTTTCCTTTTGGTACTTGGCCATCTCCTCCTCGGAGCGGGTCTGGAACTCCTCCTTCTCGCCCTCGGGGAGATCCTTCCAACCACGGGCGAGCTCCTCCTCAATGTTGGCATCGGCATCGTCCTTGTTCTTCTCCTCAAGAGCGGGCCGCGTGTCGGCGCAGTACATTTCGAACGCGTTGCCGGGGCGCTTGGGCGGCTTCGCGACGCCGTTCGTGCGGGCCGTCGCCTGGGTGTCGCCCTGGGTCGCATCGCCGCCCTGGGTATGGGAGAAAGTCTCGGAGCTGGGCGAAACGGTGGCGGCGGTCTGGCTGAGGGGCCTAGAGTTGGCCTTTGCGGCCGAGTCGATCTCGGCCAGGACGGAGGGCTTGCGGTGACCGCGTTTCGTACGCAGAGGCTTTTCTTGCGGCTGAGATGGTGTCAGCATCCTGCTTTGTCGTCGAGGTGGGCTTGGCGGAGGGCCTACAGTCGGGGGCGGGCTCGGGCTGCCGTCTGAATCCTCCACGTTGGCGCTCGTTCTCTTAGCCAGCTGTTCAAGCAGGAAGGCTCTCTCCATCCGCAGCTTCTCAATTTGTCGTCGGATCCGGGCGAGGCGGACTCGGGTCGCGTCGTTTTCCTCCTCAACCTCGCCGGTGCGCTGCTTAAGCTGGATGCATTTTCGCCGATAGGCCTCTTCAACGGAGGGAGGTAGGGAAGGCGGAATCGCTGAGAGGTCGATCGCGGGGGGGTTAGCTCGAATGATCTTTTTGGGAGGCATTGTGCGTGCGTGGGCTATTCGGCGATATCCCAACCGTATCGAGTGTGAAGGGGTGGGAGTGAGAATTGGCTTTTTTCCCCCAAAGACAAGGTACGGGGGGAATGAGTTGCGACGAGATGGGGTTCGCGGCGGATGTCAAGCGGAGCTTTGCGAGGGTGGTAGGTTCAATGATTTCCCAAGGGAGTTTACAAACGTACCGGATTGCGGAGCCATTATTACGTATCTGCAAAGGTCAAGATTGATGAGGGTAGTACAGGGCACGCCAAACGGACGAAGGAGGTGAGTTGAGACTTGATTGCGACGCGAATCTGAAGATGGTAGAGATGGAACTGGGTAAAAGAGAGCGCGAGGGAATGGGCGAATTGTCGCCAGAAACCAGCACGCAGCAAACACGCCAGCTGGGAAGTGCGAGGCTGGCAGCTGCTGCTGTCTCACACAGACAACAGGCACGCACCTGAACCTTGGGTGCTTGGATGCAGGGGTTCCAGTGTTTCTTTCTCCGTCCGGACGGTGGTTCCAGCACCTGTTAAGCTGTGGTCCAAAGTTTAGAATGCACCAGATGCGCCGGATCGGAACAATGGCTCGCCTGCAGCGTCGTGATTGGTCATCCCCGGTACCAGCCCACCAAGGCTGCAGCAATACGCTCCCGCACCACACACGCCTTGCACCCAGACTTTTTTTTCGAAAGGCCTGCACCGTAGAGGAGGAGCTGCCGCAACCACATCATCAACACACAGGGTACACTCTACACTGCTGTTTTTGAGCCTCACGACTGACACCGCCCCGATTTACGAAGCGCATCAGGTCGGCGGCCCAACATGTCTCTCAACATCCCCAACGCGCCGAACGCCAACCTGTTCAAGCAGGGGTACAACAAGTGAGTCCCCTTTTTCCAATCAGGAGCTCCCCTCCCCTCCCCCGCCTTGGATGCCCGTCACCGACACTGACCCCTCGTAACCAGCTACGATTCCGAAGATGGCGCCGTGCTTCGCAACATCGACGCCTGCCGGGCCATCTCCTCGACGGTCCAGACGTCCCTTGGCCCCTACGGCCGCAATAAGATCGTCATCAACCACCTCCAGAAGATGATCCTCACCTCAGACGCCGCCACCATCCTCAGAGAACTCGATGTCGTCCACCCGGCAGCTAAGCTCCTGGTCATGGCCAGTCAACAGCAGGAGGCCGAGATGGGTGATGCCACCAACCTGGTCATCGTCCTCGCTGGCGAGCTGCTGAAGAAGGCTGAGGACCTGCTGCGTATGGGTTTGAAGACGTCAGATATCGTTACCGGTTACGAGCGTGCACAAAAGTTCGCTCTCGAGACACTCGAGGAGCTTTCTGTCGACAAGGTGGAGGATATTCGCTCGCAAGAGGAGCTCAGCAAGGCTATCCGCACCGTCGTCGCCAGCAAGCAGAACGGCAGTGAGGATTTCTTGGCCGACCTTGTTGCCGAGGCCGTCCTGGCAGTGCTGCCCAAGAACCCCGTCGGATTCAACGTCGACAACATCAGAGTCGTCAAGATCATGGGTGGTGCTTTGGAGCAGAGTCGGGTAGTCAAGGGTATGGTCTTCCCCAAGGAGCCCGATGGATCGATCAAGAAGGCGCAGCGTGCCAAGGTCGGAGTCTTCTCCTGCCCCATCGACACCAGCCAGACCGAGACCAAGGGAACCGTTCTCCTCCACAACGCCAAGGAGATGATGGACTTCACCAAGGGCGAGGAGTCGCACCTCGAGGCCGCCATCAAGGAGCTCCACGATGTTGGCATCAGAGTAGTCATTGCTGGCTCAACCGTCGGCGAGCTAGCCCTCCACTACCTCAACAGATTCGGCATCCTTGTCATCAAGATTCTCAGCAAGTTTGAGCTGCGAAGAATTTGCAGAGTGGTTGGCGCAACCCCCCTTGCCCGGTTAGGTGCGCCGATGCCTGATGAGATGGGTTCCATCGACGTTGTCGAGACCCTCGAGATTGGTGGAGACCGCGTGACTGTGTTCAGACAAGAGAACGAGGCCACAAGAACAGCGACTCTGGTCCTCAGAGGAGCTACCCAGAACCACCTGGACGACGTCGAGCGCGCTGTTGACGACGGCGTCAACGTCGTCAAGGCTATTACTAGAGACCCTCGCCTTGTGCCCGGCGCGGGTGCCACCGAGATCCAGCTCGTTGAGAGGCTGAACGCTCTCGGCGAGAAGACCCCTGGCTTGTCGCAATACGCCATTCGCAAGTACGGCGAGGCCTTCGAGGTCATTCCGAGAACGATTGCAGAGAGTGCCGGCTTGGATGCCACGGAGGTTCTTAGCAGGCTGTACGGAGCTCACCACAAGAAGGACGACTGGGCCACTGGTGTCGACGTTGAGGTAAGCGCAACGGTTTCGTTTGTCCTGGAACGCCACGCTAACCTTTACAGAATGACGACGGCTCTGGCACCCTTGACGCCCGTGATGAGGGCATCTTGGACCTGTTGGTCTCCAAGTCATGGGCCATTAAGCTCGCCACCGAGGCAGCCCGTACCGTCCTTTCCGTTGATCAGATTATTGTAGCTCGTCGGGCAGGTGGCCCCAAGCCTCCTGGTCCCAACCCTGTAAGCCATATCTTGTGCGTACATTGGCTATATCGTGCTGACATTCAGTGTAGAACTGGGATGAGGACTAAATGGGTATATACGGCGGCTGGTAATGGAGTTCATGTCGGTTTTGATGATCATAGACCACCCCAAAAGTCACGTCGAGATATCCCGAATAGAGTCCCAAAGACAAATGCAAGTACTCGAGCACGCCCACAGTGATGTCTCCCTATGTGTGAGGTTGGAGCCTAGTGGACGTAACAACTAAGGTCCAGGACAACGGAACGGTAAGTATAACGCATCGCTTGATTTACGAACATTGCGTGCTTGCCATCATCCGGCCATTTTTCAATGACTATACTAGACAGTCACCCCCTTGGTCCATCTCAACATCGCCCCGTCACCTGTGTTCTTCCTGTAGAAAGCATCATCACCGAAGATTCACCTCTTTGAGCAGTGCATAGATCAGACCATTCAGGAGAAGGGTCATTCGGACGTTGCCAGACCGGTTTCGTTATCACTTTGGGAGATTAACGGTTAGGAAAGTATTTGTACTAATGAGCTCTCGTGAAGCCCCTGACTCACTTTGCCCCCAGGGGAGGGGAGGGTCGCCAATCAAGCTCACATCGGCGCCATCAAGCGTCTCGCATGGTAGATAACATCATGGATGGAGCAACAACGACTTGGCCTAGTCGCAGATTCCAACCCACATGTCCTGTGCATCACATCCGCACGCGCTAGTCCTGCTTTCGCATGTACCGGCCACCGCTCAAGCGTCGGCAACCTTGAAACCTCCCGGCATCAGATCCGTAAATACCCTAGCAGGGTCATACTTGTTGCGAATCTCCTTTAGGCGGTCCAGGTTCCCCGCGGGATAGCTCTCAAAGACAGGCTGGCCGACGTCTGCCTCGTTCAGATAGTAGAACGGATACATCGCCCCCATGGGTTCTAATGTCTCCCTGATTCTGGTGTTGAACTCGCTGATAAAGGTATCAAAGACTTGGTCGTCCGCCTCGTCCGTCCAGCTGTACGTCTGCTCGATCCAGCACGCAGGCGACTCGTCGATGCCCTGCAACGCACCCGGTCGGGCGTTTGTGGCTGCGAGAAAGGCCGACGTGATGGGGTTGAAGGCGAAGCCGATGATGCCGCCAGGCGTATCCTTAAAGGTGGCGTTCGCGAGCTCGAAGAACATGTCGTGGGCGATGAGCATGGCCTCCTTATTGGCGTAGATGGGTAGCATGTGGAACCGCTGTCTGGAACTGTAGGAGCGGCCGCCCTCTTGGAAGGATGGCTCGATGGCCTGGTGGTAACGCCCCATGGGAAACGGGGCGAGGGACCTTGAGCTGTTGTCCGGGTTGAGGATGTCGCCGAGGAAGTCCCCCAACACGGCCGGATGAGTGGAGTTTCCGTTGTAGAAGAGCGTCGAGGAGTACGTCGGCCCAGCCGTTCCACTGACGTAGGTAATGACGGGAAGAACAGCAGCCTTGGGATCATTGTGCCCGCTGACGGCGAAGTTGTAAACGCTGTCGACGAATTGTTGCTTGGCCTCTTCGCCGCCGTACGAAGGTGACGCGATCATCACGGATGGGGCACGGTGTGTCTGGAGATCGAAGCGGGTGACTAGACAGAACGAGTTCCCGCCTCCCTGGAGCGCCCAGAAGAGATCTGCGTGGTCGTTGGACGGGGTAGCTTGTACGATGCTGCCATCAGCCAAGACGCACTTGCCCTCTTGTGTCAGTAATCTCAGAACTCAGAGTGCTCGCGCGGTATGTCTCACACACCTCATATGCCTTGATATTGCCGTTGGTCGACGCCAGCCCATACTCGTAGCTGAAGAAGGAGATGCCGCCTCCCAACAAGAGACCGGAGACGCCGATCGGGCTGCCTCGACCGCCGAGGACAGTGACTTCCGTACCGTCGAGCGCCGTGTACACGTCGGACCACCGGAGACCAGGGCCGATGGCCAACGTGTCGCGGTCGTCGGAGAGTTGGAGGGTCCTCATGTTCCTGCTCGATATCAGGATACCGGTGGCGCCGATGCTGCTTGCGTTGGATATGGGCATGTGCCCTCCTCCACGCATGGCGAATTCGACTTGCTGGTCCACGATGCGCTTAAGGCCAGATGATAGTTGCTGAGCGTCGAGTGGTGCAAATATGCAGGCCGGACGGAGCCAAGACCTCGCGGACCACGGAACTGGATATTGGGTGCCATGTCAGATTCACTTCTGGGCTTGGAAGAGTTCACAGGACGTTGGACTCACCTTGGACTTCCTGAGTGTAAGCTCCGTCTTCAGGAAGAAGAGTTGAGTTGCCAAAATCACCTCGGAGACCCTGGCAGACCTTGGTCGCCTTCTCTGCGCATGGTGTCTCTGTGACAACAGCAGCCGTGGTCAAACCCGCCAGTAAGAAGTAGAGAGCATGCATCGTGTAGGATAGAAGAGCCGCTGTAGTAAGTCAAAGTTCAGTAGCCGGGAAATGGTGTCAAGCTATGGATAGCCACGACCCCTGACGACAACTCCTGAGATCTTATCTGTTTTCGACAGCGCGTTGATCTCGTCGACTGTCCGATCATACCGCCGGTAGACAGTTGCTCCGGCGGGATGTCATCGCTCCATGTAGTAACCCAAGTGGCTTAGGGGGTAGAGGCAATTTCGATGACCCATTCTTATCATCTTACCAGTAAACTCAACATATCATGTTGGATACTTGACTAGCTGTCAGCCGAAGTAAAGACGAGATCCACTGTGCGGCAGTCGTCGGCCAGGCAATATATCCAATTAAAATCATGGACACCAATACTGCTCTGGCCCATCACGTTTTCAATCTCGACAGAAGAGTTCGACACGTGCCGATAATCACGAGAAGCACTTGAATAGTATAGCAGCCTCGTGTATATCTCTAGAAGACAGTCGATGCTTATGTAGGGCTCTTCGCCATTGACGATGGTTAGCTACAAGCTTGCGAAGAACTATATGCAGCAAACGAGAAAAACCCGAGAGGCTCTTGGGTGTCAGAAACATCATCTCAGCTTACCAGGAATAATACCAACAAAGTTGAATTGCCAATTGTCGGACTGGAAGTTTCGGCATAGCGCCCTCCAGGCTGCACAACCCTCCAAATACCTACCTGTAAACGTAGATCCATAAGTTACCTCGTCTGCTAAACTACTACAATACTTCACGACGCTCAATTGTATTTTGGAGAGCTGGCTGTGGGAACCGAGTCGAATAACTTCCGTATACGATGACGAAGAACGAATACGAACCCGCAAGGCACATCAAAAAAAGTAATGCGACCTTGATCGGGCAGGGTTGTCTTGGTACCTAATATATGTTCCGTATCGGGCCAGCAATTGGGCCGATGCCGCGTCCTTGCACTCGATCTAACCCACAATTATTGGGACAACTCTTTCGAGTTCATCCGATACTTTGCGAAATAAATCTACTCGATCTTAGCGGCTTTACTTCTCATTGGTATCATATAGATCTGCAGCTCTTTTGCAAGTATCACAAGAACCCAATTGCCCTAGCCTAGCCACAGCCTACAGACGTACCGCGAGGCTCGTGAGTACATGGCTACATATTATGTCACGAGATATAAATATAGTTAATGCTGCCCACATAGAGTGGGCCCGCTTTTTATAATAGTTATAAGCCCAGCTCTTAGTTAAGACCCCATATTATAATAACGTACTTATTAATATAATTCTTACGATCTTTTTAAAATAACTAACTTACTTATACCTACTTTAGCCTAAGCTAAACTAATTAATTATAATAATTAAATTAAATAGTTTAATATACTTTATATTATAAATAAGGGCGTCGGGATTTAAAAGTACGTCGACTTAGACGCTCTAAATTTTAATATATTCCTTAACCCCTTTATAATACTTATTTCGCCCTTAAAATTTAAATAATTAATTATAATTTATAATAAAAAAGAATTATAAGCTTACTAAGCCCGTTATAAAGTATTTAAAAATAATTAAAAAAACTAAAAAATCCTTTATTAATAATTTTTAAATATAATTCTTAATACGAACTTTTTAACTTTTTTAAATATAAGTAATTTATAAAACTAAGTTAGGTTTTTTTTTATAAAGCTAGCTATATTACTTACTTTACGTAAATAAATCTATTTTTATACCGTATTTATAAAAAGGATCTATATACTTAAGAGTATTTAAAAATAATAAGAGCTCGATATTAAATATAAATAACTTATAGTTTATAAACGTAATATTATTAATATATATATAAAAGTCCTTATTTAATAATTAATAAAATTAGTTAACGCTATATTATATAAATACGTATTTTAAAAAGTTATTAAGAACGGTACTAAGTTTAGTATATAACGAATTATTAAATATTTAAAATAAGAATTTATACCTCTCGAACTAGTAATAAGGAATATAGTTCGAGAAGAATATTAATAAGTTTTTAATAAAGCGAGGACTAAAATTAACTTTTAATATTAATATAAAGAGTAGTAATCTACTTACTTCCGAGCTAAAACGTATAATATTTTAAAAATTAATAAAAAGATCGCCGTACTTAACTTTTTAATTATAGTTAAGTTTAAACTTAATTTTATATAAAGTTAATATATATATATAAGATTTTTAATAAATTAATAACTTTTAAAATATATACGAGGACCTTTAAAAAGATTATATATATATTTAGCTTAATAACCTAGGACGTATATACTAAACAACTTTTAAATTAAAAAAGGGGCTTATTTTACTTTTACTAAACGCTCTAACTTAGTTAATAACGTAAATAATAAGAGTAACGTTATATATTTTTATAATTACGTATACTTATAGCGCCCTACGGCGTATTAAAAATTAAAATAAATATTTATAAACTAAAACGCTAATAAGGTATTAATAAGAATATTAAGGAGCTATATAGAGGAAGTTCTTACTATTATTAAATTAAATAAGTAGAAATTACTTTATAATAAGCTTAAAAAAGCTAGTTAGCTAAAAAATAATAAAACTTTTAAAAAACCTAAGTTTTTAAAAAGATCTTCTAATTAACTTATAATAAGCTTATTAATAAACTAAAATAAGGGCTATATAGTTATTATATTTATAAAAAGTTAGGACTTAAAAATAAACGTAATTTTTAATACCCCTATAAGTAGTACTTACCCCCTTTTTAAAAATACGGTAATAAATAATTATAAGATAATATATTTAGTTAATAATAAGAGCTTATTTAAACCCGAGAGTTATATATTATTAAGTAATAAAAACTATATTAAATTAAGAACTATTATATTACTTATTATTATATACGGTATTTATATTATAAAGGGCGTTTTAAATAAACTTAAAAAAAAAGAACTTACGATTTAAAGCTTTAAAACGTTACTTATATTGAGGGATTCTATATTAATATAGTTTTAAAAACTTTATTAAATAAAAACGTACTCTAGTACTATAGTCTAGATTATATTTTATAATAAGGAACGCTTTATAATAATACTATTAAAAAATAGCTTATTTAAAAAAATAATTTAATATTTTTTAAATATAAGCTCCTTTAATCCTATCCTTTTTTTATAAACCTTAAGTATATTTTATAAAACCTAGTTAGTATTATATTACTAATTAGCTATAAAAAATTCCGTTATTTATATTAACGTACTTATAAAAAGTTTAATAGCGCGCTCTTTTAATACTTTAAAATAAGTTATTTTAAATTTAATACTCTTTATTAATTACTATATAAAACTCGAGGTATACGTATTAAACCTTTATTATAAGTTAAGTATAAAATATATATATTATTTAAAACTAAAATAGTAATTTTAAAAGGACTACCCTTAAAAAGAGCTTTATAGCTATAGTACTATATATACTAAGATCTCTTTTATTTCGAACTATTTCTTAATAAATAATAATATATACTTATAGCTTCTAACGAATATAATAAGTAGCTTAAAGAGTTTTTTTTAAAAATAAAAATAAAAAAGAAAGTACTTTTCGTATTATAAAGCCTCGAAATAGCAATTTATTATTAAAAAAGGACTCTAATTTACTTTTTTAAAAATAATAATAAAACTACTCTCTTAATTATAAATATTAAATATATATATAAAACGTAATATAGTAAGCTAAGAATTAAAATAGAACTTTTACTTTTATATATAAAAGAACCTATAAATAACGTTAAAAGAATAAGTTAATTTATAATTATTAAAACTTATAAAATACGCCTTTTTACGAACCTCTTTACGAATTTATAAAACGAAATAGTATTAGTAATAATTTTTATTTATAATATTATTTTATAAGAGGCTAATAAAAGAGATTTACTTATTATAATAGAAATTAATTAGTAAAAATAGTATTAATGCTAGTAATAAATAGGTTATTAAATACGGGATTTTAAACTAATTACCCTATATTTCGGTAGCTTTTATATATATAATTACTAAGTATACCCTTTTTATAAAGATTATAAGAGGGGTATATATTAAAAAGAGTTTAAAATACTTTTTTATAAATATATAAAATACTTAATTAAATATATATTAAAAGTATATAACTTATATAAAGTCTAAGTACCTACGTTTAAGTAAGTATTTATTATAAGGAATATTAAGTTTAATAAAAAAGTCTTTTATAATCTTATATATAAAGAATAAGCTATTATAAATAAGTAAATAAATTTAGTAATTTAAGAGATATAAGAACTTTTTAATACTAATAATAAATTAGTTCGAATACTTAGAAAAGTAGATCTAAATTTTAAAAATACTAATACTTAAAATAACTTTATAATTAAGGATAATATTATTATTAGATTTTTAATTATTCAAAACGCTAAATAATTAATAAATATATTTTAAAATACGGTTAATAAGGCTAAAGAAGCTAATATAGTTTTATTATTATTATTAACCCCTAAAATAACCCCCTTATATAAGCTTAGAAATAGAAATAAAAAAAGAGATATAATAACCGGGTTATAAATAGCTCTATATAATTTATAGTCCTCTTTATAAGCGCTTATATATATTATAAAGGTTCTTAAGCTTTTAATTCTTAATATTTCTTAATAAAACGTTAAAGTACGTAGTAAACGAGGTATTAATTATAAAAAAGTAATTTTTAATATTAAAATTAACGTTAATAAGGAACTTTTATAATAAACCTCTATTATTATATAAAAATAGAGTTTATAAAAACTATTTTATTAAGTACTAAGTAAAGCTTTATTAAATCCTAAATATTTAAACCGGGCCTATAAACTTCTATAACGTTTTAATAATAATATTTTTATAACGCTTTTATATTTAAATATAAAAAATAATAATTATTATAACTATTTTTAAAATTTTTTATTTTTATTTTTATACTTAATTAATAAAAAGCTATAAAGGAAAGTAATATAGGATATATAATACTTTATTAAGTAATAAAAGGAGTAGTTTATAGGACCTATTTAGAGCGCTCTAAAGGAGTTTAAAAATTATAATTTATTAAAATTAATTTTTAAAGTTTATTAAAAAAGTTTAGTAATATTAAATATCTCTTATTATAATTATAAAAGCTATTTAGGGATATTATAAATATAAAAATAAAAAAGCTGAAGGATATTAATATATAAAAAGAGGTCGATTATAATCCTAAATAAAGGATTTTATTTTTATTAAAATAAGTATATACTTATAAATATAACGTTAATAACGAGGTTAGTAAGGTAAAAGTACGTATATATATAAGAGAGGATATATAACTACTTAACTTTTTATAAAATACGTATATTTTAACGCTCGTTATAAAGGCCTTTAGGCTTATAATAATAATAACTACTTAATTCGACTTTAAAATAAACTAATATAATATTATTAACATATTTTTTAACGTACTTTTTAAGAGCGAGAAGCTAGTAATTATTAAACTTTTAAAACAATATAAAGTTATTAATAAAATAAGTAAACTTTAACGCGCTCTATATAGCCTCTAAAACTTATTAATTCTCTAGTTTTAAACTTTTATTTTTATATTTTATAATATAAATATAATATATAATTATAAAAAGATCTATATTTATTAAACTATAAATAGGAAAATAATACTAATATTTTATATTAATAATTTTATCATTTTATATTATTAAAATAATCAAAAAGCAGCTCAGGGGATTATTAATAATATAAAAGAATATATTAACTTTAAAAAGAATAGCCTAATTGATTACTTTTTTAAAATACGGATTTTATAAAACTATATTATTAATAAGGTTTACTTTATTTATAACGTATATATTAAGCGAGTTACTAAGCACTTTGACTTTATAAATTTATTATATCTAGCTACCCCTCTTTTTTAAAAAGAGTTTAAATTAAATAAAAAGTAAATAGTAAAAAAAGAAATAAAAAGCTATTAAGAAAAAGTTAGGAATATATTTTATATAGCTATTATAATTAAACTAAACGTCGCTTTTATTTACTTATAATTATTATAGTTCCTAACTAACTTAAGTATAACTTATATTAAAATAATTAATTATTATATTTAATATTTTTATATAATAAGATATTTTATGCTCTATTACGGTAGTATACTAAGTACGTAATTATTATTTCTAATTAGAAATACTAGTTTTATAAATAATAAGGTAATTTAACGATTATTTTAAAAATATATAATATTCTTTTTTAGTAACCTAATTTAATAAAAATTAGTACGCTAAGTAACAATTATAACGTTAATTACTAAAGCTAAGCTTTTTTATTTTAAAAAAATTAAAAAAAAAACTATAGCTCTAAAACGCTTTTTTAAAAATATTACCCTTAACTTAAGAGAAGTATAATTAATTAACTATAATAATTAATAAACGATTCGATTTATTATAAAAAAAAAAAGGAATAGTTACTTAACTTTATTATATTAATATATAGAATATATAGCTAAAATAAAAATACGTTAAAAATAGCTTCGAAGTTATTTATATATTAATAAAAGATATATTAGTAAATAGACTTATTAAAAACTTTTTATAAACTAAGTTCGAATATTTCTATATATTTCTTAACTTTTATAATATATAAAAAGCTATTATAAATAATTAAAATAGTTAAAAATAATTAATTTAGGCTATATTTAAAAAAACTTAATACTTAAAAATAAACGATAAATAGAACTTAAAATACGGCCTAGAAGCTTAAAATAAATAACATAAAAAACCTCTTATAACCCGAAAACTTAAATTCTTAAAATAACCTTATTTTATAGGGTATATATATATAAAAATAAGAATTAGGCTTATATTTATTATTTAAACTCCTAGTTTATAAAATATATAATTATTAAAAGTATAGTATTATTAAAGAGGAGGGTTAGTATACGTATTAAAAAACGCGTTTTATATATTTTAAAGTTTATAAAGCTAAGAGTAATAGGGGTAGCGAGGGGTATAAGAACTAAAATAATTATTAAATTAATAATTTAAAATATAAAAATAAATAATATAATAAGAGGTTAATTATAAATAACTATAATAAATATAAGAGAGGATTAGGGGTATATATTAAAAAAGTTTTTTATATGGAAACTAATATAGTTTTTATATATCCTTTAGTTATTACATATTTAGTAAATAATATTATAAAGCTTAGTAATATTTTATTAAAATTATAATTAAAAATACGCTTTTTAATAATAAAAAAAGATAATATACTTATAAAAGAGGGAGCGCTATTTATAATAATTTTAATAAGAGCCTAGGCTATTAATTATAAAATAATTAATATATTAATATACTTTTTAATTAAACAGCCGTTAAAATAGCGCATATATTAACTATTATTTTTTATAAAATAATAATAATTATTCTTAATATTAATATATTAAAGGGCTATTTTAAAATAGGGTAAGTATTAAATCTCCCGTTTTTTAAGAACCTCTTTTTTAAGCTTTTTAAAAACTAAGTATACGTTAAATAAGCTTAAAATAATAAAAAGAATTATACTTATTACGAGGAGTACTTTAACTTCTTAACGTTCTTTTTTACTTCTTATTACTTTTTTAAAAAAAGCTAGCTTTATATTTTTTAAATTTTAAAATAATATTAAATATAAACTCTTAAAATAATAAATATATAATATACCCTTTTTAAAAAGCTTATTATTTAAACTAATCTTATTTTTATTTTTAAACTCTAAGAGGGGGATAAGTAAAAGCTTATTGAAGTTCTTATTATTATTATTTATTTTATTATTATTCTTATTATAACTATTAAAAAAAGTCTTAAACTTAATAAAATCCTTAATATCTTAATTAATAACTTTAATATCCTCTTAATTAAAAAAAAAGAGCTTAGTAGCCGGGCCTTAGTAAGTAAATAAAAAGTTATAAAGGGGAATAATAATTTAAAAAAGCTTATTAATATTATTACCTATCTAAACTCTTAATAAACTATATAATATATATATAAGAAGTATTATAAAAATTATATAAAACTTATTATTATTTTTAAATATATTAAATATTTATATTTAAAATAAAATTAATAAATAATTTAATAATATAAGCGCGCGCGCGTAGTAAATAGAGGTACTTATAATAATTATAAAAAGTTAAAAAAAAGAAAAAAATATAATTAAGTAACGCTATAAGAATTTAAATATATATAAAGTAGCTAAGTAGGCTCGCCCTTAGTAATTTATATATTAAAAATAATAAAATATATACTATTTTAAGTTAAAATTCTATTTATTTTAAATAAAAGGATATATTTATAATAAACGTAGTTTAAAAAATACGTATCCTTTATACTTATTTTTCCTTTATTTATATTTAACTAAATTAGGCCTTTATAAAGGTATTTAGAGATTCTATTTTAAGTATAATAGCTCCTTAGTAATAGTAATTAGGGGGTATATTACGTAATAGGGATAGTAATTATATCTTATAAAGTGCCCGTTACGTACTAAATTACGTATCTATTTTAAATCACGTATTATTTATATTCGACTAAATTAGGCCTTTATAAGGGCATTTAAAAATTCTATTTTAAGTATAATAGCTCCCTAGCAGTAGTAATTAGGGGGTATATTACGTAATAAGAATAGTAATCGTATCTTACGAAGTACCCGTTACGTACTAAATTATATATTTATCTTAGATATTGTGTATATAGACCTTTTCCTTTTATCTATTTTTACTTTAATAGTTAAGCTACTTTTATTACACTCCGTATGCCCATTGCTGCGTACCATAACTCGTAACATATTATAATACTAGATACCTTGTTGATCCAGAAAGGCATTTCCTTAGATCACCACGACACCACATGACAGGATTGCCTCGGTGCTCGAGGGTATTCCGCAGTAAGAGTGCCATGTCTGGTTCAACTTTGACGAGGACATGCTCTGCGTTGGGGACATATGTTTGGGCGACTTCAGGACTGTAGCTGGTCAAGTTCGCTGGCTACGACTTGAACGTTCCCTTGAACGAAAGCTTTTCTCGCACAGAATCGCTGTTGATCGGTAGACTGCTTAGAATTGTTGCTGAGGTTGCCTGGAGGGCGTCCGGGCGGACTAATCTGTAACCAAAGACCTCGATTGAAGAGAGAGAGGAATCAGGATGTAGAGTTGCAATCCTGCGTTAACTACCTTACCTCGAGCGACGAGCAAGCACACACTGCATTTGTTTCAAAGGTGCTCTTTGCGATTGAGAGCCAGCCAACAAGTCGGGCCCTTGAGTCATTGGCGCTGAACACAGGTTAAAAAGGCCCATAGATTGGACAAGACAAGAAATTTGGGTGTTTCCAAACTTGGAGAAAGACGTACAGAACTTGTTCCTGTGTTCAGGTGCATGCAGCTTCAGCCTCAAAGGCAGAATAGCAAGGGTGATCTGCTTGAATAACTCCGTCTATCCTGCGCTTGTTTCGGGCTGTTCCGAAGCCTGACAAATATGTTACCAAGACATTGCCAGTGCTTCTACGAGAGGTAAGCTGTAGAGATCGTTGCATTGACTGCTAGATCAAGATAATCAGTCTTGAGACTTAGAAACGCCGCTGGGTGCCCCAGAACCCGGTTTTCCCAACGAACACCTTCTCCAAGAGGCATATCGTTATGAAACAGAATTGTTACGAGCATTCTCATGGTTACTTCTCGTATTTGATGCCTCAAATCTCTTATAAAGTTATGGTGTACCGTTGTGGGCGTTGTCTTGAGTAAATACCAAGTGATCTTACCGTAAAGGGGACTGTCGGATTAGAAGTCTAATTCGACCGCGGCATATAGCTAACTGCGCAGGGGCCAATTAGGGGCCCTATTTACGATTATTATAACTAACTTAACCTACGGTTAAAACCTCCTTTTTATACTTACTACGTAAATATTTATATAGTTTACTTAATCTCTTCGTTAACTACGGTTTAAATTAACTATTTTATAATAAAGATATTAATATTAATTAGTAATTAAATTTTATTATTATAAATCGGTAAGGTATTTTGCTATATAAAAAAGATAACTTTTTAATACTATATAAAATAGGAAATTCGTACTAATTAATTTTAAAAAAGTAAATAAAAAAAGAGGTAATTCTTAAATACTATACGGAATTAAGTAATCGTAGCCTTTTATTATTTACGAGAGGTCGACGTTTATTATATTAAACTATATTAATTAATAAAACTACTTAAATAGCTAGCCTTTTACCGTCGCCCCGAGTAGCTTTTTTATTAAATAACTTTTTTATAGCCGGCTCGTAATTAGAAATTAACTAGTTAAATTAATAAAAAGAAATACTTACGTAACGACTACTTATTTAATTAATTAGTATAACGAACGAGCTTAATAATATAATATAAAAGAGTATTATATAATTAAAAAAGGGGATCTCTAAACGTAAATATTCTTATTTAATAATAAAAATAACCCTATAAGAATTATTAAGTTAAGAGATTTATAATATATAAAAAAGTTTATTATTACGAGGATCTTATAAATATAACTTTAAGCCCGCGATTTAAATAACCTCTTTATAGCTTTTTTAACTACCCCTTAAATATTATTTAGGAATATAATATAAGGAATAGTTTAATAAAAGAAGAGGGGATTTAAAAGTTTTAATAATATTAAGTTAAAAATATTACGGATCTCGGAGATTAACTTAAGAAGAAAGCGGCTACCCTAAAGTAGTTCTATAACCTCTTATTAAAGTTATTATTAGCTTAAGAAAAGGTTAAAAAAACGAGGATCTAAGGGGAAAAGAAAAAAATCCTCTAGAGGGTTATTAAAAGGCTTCTTTTTATATTAGCTCTTAGTATAAAATTACTGATTTTAAAAAATTAACTAAGTAATAAAAGGGATTATTAGTAAGTAATACTTACTTAACTATAATTAAGTTATAAAAAAGACTGCTTAAAAAATATAAAATAGGGTACTAAAAGGCCGTAAAAAATAAGATCTTTAAAATATTTAACTCTACTACGTATAAGTAATAAGTAAGTATTTTCGGTAAGTCCTTAAAATCTACGATTTTATAAAAAAGAGGGCTTAATTTTATTAATTATATTTAACGGCTTATATAGTTCTTAATAGCTTATATAGCTTTTTTATAAGCTACTTAGCGTTTATTTTTAATTATTTTTATAGAATATTACCCTAAAAAAGGTAAGTTAAGGAAAAAAGCTATTTAGAGATTATAAAAAGTACGAGGCTTAAGAAGCTAGAAATATATAGGATAGTAGAAATTAATAATTAATAAAAATCCCGAGACTAATTATTATATCTTCTTATAATAATATAAACGTCTATTATTATTATTATAAAAAAGAATTACTAAAACCTACCCTTTTATATTAAATAAAAAGGGATATCTTAGTAAGTACGATAGCTAGCAATTTAGAAAGGTAATAATAATTATTAAAAATAATAAAAACGAGAGTAGTAGCAAAATAGTAAGAAAAAGTAAGAATCTCTTAGATTCTAATAAATTCGTTAGGTAATAAAAGTACGGATTTACTATAACTAGTGCGCGGATTAAATATATTCCTATTAAAATTAAATATATTAATAATTATTAATATAAGTATAAGCTAGAGTACGACCCTTAGCGAGTTAGGATAAGGAAAAAAAGAACAAAACCCGATCTTAAATAGAATTCTAATTTTTTATAAATAAGTAAATATTAACCTAGACTATTAGGGGACGTAGATATAGAGAATCGTAAATTAGCTTAATAATAAGTAAATTAATATAGTATTAATCTATTTAACTAAGGTTTATAAGAAAAAGGGGTTATAAGAATAACCTTTATTTTACGAAATCGTAAACGACCTTAGTTACTAACTAAATAAATAGTTCGCGAGCGTAAGCTTAGGAATTATAAAAATAGTTAATAAATTCTTTTATGGGCGAGGGGTATTATTAACGTAATTACAATTACGAGAGCTATATAAAATACTAATAGTAATAATTATAAAAAAGGAATTTATATTATAAAACTAAATATAGGTCGATAGAGCGTATAATTACTTTAACAAATTAAAAAAAAAGGTAAACGACTTAGATTTCCTTTTTATAATTACTAACGGAAATTTATTATTATAAAAGGATATACTAGGGTAAAATATAGTATTAGAAGTACGATAATTAATAATTTTACCTATTTCGATCTATAACTTATTACCGTTACTAATACGAAATTCGGCACCGATTAGCTAATAAAAAAAGAAGTAAACGACTTAAAGTTATTAATAATACGTAGTAACGTAGGGATCGTATATAAATATTAAAAATCTAGCGGTAAATATAAAGTAATTTATAAACTTTAAGAAGATCTTTTTAAAAGAGAAATTATATTTTAGGGGGAAGTATAAGGTTTTATAAAAAAACCCTAACGATATTTTATAATTATTATAAAAAAGTCGGAATTAAGGAATATTAGTACTATTTAATAATTAATATTATATTTATAAATAAAGCCTCTAATTATTACTACGAAGCGGTGCGTAATTTCGATTAAAAAGACTTTTTTAGTATAATTAACGTAATTCAAAGCCGCTTTAAGACTTATAATAAGAACCTAGAGCTCCTATTTAAGCTACGAGCGATTTTTTTTATATTTATAGCTAGGATAATAGAGGGTAAATTACGAATAAAGATCTTTAAAAAGCTTATTAATCGAATTAATAAGCTAATAAAAACTTAGCTAAATAAGGGGATAAATAAACGGAAAGTCGGATATCTTTATACCGTAGTCTAGCGTATACTAAAAATAAAAATAACCCTATACTAAGTACCTAAAGACTATAAGACGCTTTACTTAAGGCTAAGATTTAGCTTTAATATTAAAATAAAAATGCTGCGCTAAACCTATTTTTAAACGTATAATAGCCCTTATTAATAATATTAAGTTAATTAAATATATAATAAGAAAAGAAAAGAGGCTAGATACGGTAATCGCTAGTAAAGAGGCCTAGATTCGTTAAATAAGTAGAGATTTAACTTATAAATAGAGTAATAAAAGAGGTAATATTATATTTATAAAAAGGATAAATATTAGTTAAGTAACTATTTTAAAAAAGAGCGTATTAAATTATATAAATAGTATAAAAAGTCGAGGGTAGTAAATAGTAAAACTAGCCCTCGTTAGTTTAACTAATTTTTTATTATATATAAAAGTAGATCCGGGGGTATAGAACTTAGTAATAGTAGTTAAAGTAGCGGCTTAAAATATATACTCCCTATAAGAGATTTAGAAAATAAGGAAGATTTTACCTCTTATACTAACGAATTAAATTATAATAAAATCGACGATATTAACTACTCTTTTTTTACCCCGTTAACTTTTAAAAAATATATAAGGCTAAACGAATAGAGGGTAATAAAAGCTCTTAATAAGTAAGCTTTTATTTATAAATAATAAGGGAAGGTCCCTTAGATAACGAATATAAAAGCGGTTAAAAGGCGAATTTAATAAGGCCGAAGCCTATTTTTTTAATAATTAAGAAAAAGACGCTATCTTTCTTAATATTTAAAAAAAAAGAATATAGTACTAAGTAAATCTAGGGGTAGCTAGAGGGGTTCTTTTTATACTATTTAAATCCCTCGAATACTAAGCTTATATAAGCATTCTATATAAATAAAAAGTACGGCTTAAATAATTTCTATAGAATTATTTTAAATACTAAGGCATTATAATAGTTAATTAGAAAAAAAGGGTAATTCTAAGCGCTATAAAAGATTGCGCTAGTAATATTTAATACGTTAATAATAAGTATTATAAAGATTAGTTTTAGCCTAAGTAAGGAAATTGTTACCCTAAGTATAGTAAAAGTAGAGACGCACTTCGGAATAATAACTTTTTATATTTTACTTATTAATACCCTATTTTTTTATATTTTAAAAATATAAATCGACTAGGTATTATATTTAATAATATAAAGAATAGAATCTCTAGCGGTAAGTACTTTGAGATAGTTAAATAATAATAAGAGTATACGTTTATAAAGCTTATTAATAATACGAAGTTAATTAATTACTTAACGGAAAGTGAGCTTAGAAAACTTTATTAAAGATTTAGGTACCCGTCGGTTATAAGGCTATATAACCTCTTAAAATAATTAAGTAATAATAATATCGAAATAGGGGCGCTAAAATAGTTAACGAAAGTATATTACTAATACTAAATAAATGCGCAGAGCCTACGTAGATTTAAGTTTAAATTATATAATAAACTTAACTTTAATTAAGAAATCGTTATTAATATTTTCTACTTAAATAGTTAGTTAGTATTATATATAATCGACGTAGCTATATCCTTTTAAATAGGGTAATTCCTCTAGGATCTATAAGTGAAAATAGTATAAATAGCCTTATAAAAAAGCTAGATCGATATATACTAAGGACTACTAGATAGTATTAAAACCGACGCTAGTATTAGCTTTAAGTTAGTAGAATTTAGGGATAATACGACGGCCTATAGTATATAGCTAAAAGTCGTACTTATTAAAGCGCACTATAGTATTAAAAAAGTAAAAAGGGTATATTAGTAATTAAAAAGGGCGTTTAGAATTATATAAGAGATTAGGCTATAAGTACTTAACTAGCGAGGTTATAATATAAGTATAAGTATATTATAAAACTAAAGCTTATAGAGTCCTTTATAAGGGCTCTATTTCTTAAAAAGTTCTTTTATAATACGATTTATATACTAGTTATTAAGTTATTAGCGTCTTATTACTAACCGTATTCTAAATCTATTATAATTACTCCCCCCTTACGTAACTTTAGTCCCTAAAGTTATTACGTAATATCTTCTTTTAATACTAATAATAAAGCTATTAACGTTATTATTTATAATAAATTCTATAAAGCGTTAATAATATCCTTTTTTACTTAAGAATAAGGTATTACTCCTATCTCTTTATTTAACGAATATTTTATTATTATTATTTAGTAATAGCGCGCCGATTAGTTACTAAGTTAGTAATATATATTCGTAATAAAGTATTCTAACTATTATAATATATGAGAGCCTACCTAACCTCGCGGTTATTATTATTACTAAGTTATTAAGTATAATAAAAGATTTTTCTCTTATTACTAATCGCATATTTACTTTTTCTTCTCTCTTTTTATTTAGTAACCGTTCTACGAATTCTTTCCTATATAACTATACTTCTCTTCTTATAATATTTTAATTCCGCATCGTTTCTTAATTATAATTCTCTTATTATACTATTACTAAGTATTTACTAAAATATTTACTATTTTATATATCTAAGATATACTTAATATAAAGTATAATTTTAAAAAAAGCTTTTACGGTTTTTATAGTAATACCCCCTATATATACTACTTAGCTAGCCTATATCGTAATATTAACGAGCTCGTTTATATTATTAACGCTCACGTTACTAAGTATATTATTTATTAAATTAATAAGAAAAAGTATTCTGTTATAAGTTATTAAGTCCTTGCTAATCTATTATTAAAATATTAACTAACGATATTTTTTAAGTTCTTAAGGAGCTATATAGTGCCGCTTAGTTTATTTAAAATACTTTTATAAAGTTCTATAATACTAAGGAGTAGGGTAGCTTTAACTTTTATAAATACGGCCGCGTTCTCTATATTTTTAATTATATTATTAATATATAAAAAAAAGTTATTACTTATATCGCTAACCCGTTAATAAATAATAAGGTAAAAAAAGTCTATTTTAAATAAGCTATTTTCTAAGAGCTCGCTATTAATTATAAATATTTAAACTCATTAATCTTAATTATAATAAGTTATTAATAATCGTTTAGCGAATTTTCTTTTTATTAACTTAGATTTTTCTTTTTAAGTTAGTATTTTTAATATTAATAATAAAACTAAGATTATCTCTTATTTTAATCGCTTTTAGCTAGCTTATTTTTATAATAATAGCTATATAACCGCTTTATAAAATAACTTTAACGCTCTAACTTAGTATTATAAAAAAACTCCTAAAAACGTTATTATTATATATATTTAAGAGTTCCTTACTTTCTTTACTTTTTATAAACGCGTCGCTAAGTTCTTAATAAATAAAGTACTTACTTATATTATTATTATATATAGCACTACCCCTATTTCTTATAATCCCGAGACTTAAACTCTTATTAAAAAGCGTACTCTTATTACTAACTATATTCTTAATAATAATAACGAGCGGGACGACTTTAGATTTAAATTTAATAAGTCTTAGTATAAGGATACCGAATTTAAAAAGCTCGGTAATAACTTAAAAAATTCTCTTTTTTAATATTATAATAAGCGCCGCTATTTTAATATTAATAACTTATTAACTCCTATTTATAACGCTCTTTTTAGTATAAATAAGGGTACCCTAGCCCTTAGTTATATTATTCAAATTTTAATAAAATTAGTATTACGCTCTTTTTATTCTAAATAAAGGCTTTATAACGGCTTAATAAGGCTATTATTTATATTAAAGTTAAAGCTACGGGTTATAATAAGTAGTTTAACGTTAATAAGTTCTTTACGAATATTAATATTACTAAGGTCCCTTAGCTTAACTAGGACTACGAGAGTATTACCTTAGATAATATCCCCCGTCCCCAACTTATTATTAATAATAATAAATTATACTCCTTACTTCGCCTCTTATTCTGCTTTTTATTATAACTCTTATTATACTTCTTATTATAGCTCTTATTATACCTTCTATTATAGCTCTCGTTATACCTCTCGTTATAACCTCTAATAGTAACTAAGTAGCGAACGCTTTATAAACTACTATTATTAATATATATAATACTCTATATAACTTCGACCGCCTCCCTCTTACTTATTATAATATTAATAAAGTTAATAACCTTACTCTAAGTAATTAGCTAAATACGTATATAAAGCCTCCCCGTTTTTTACTTAGCGAGCGGACTACTATTAATTATTAAGCTTTAAAAATATACGCTAGAGCTACTATTATTACTACTAGTATTACGTAAATTACTCCCCCTACGTAACTAAATTTTAATAATCTCTTAGTAACGTATTACTAAGGGTTATAATATTATATTTTTTTTTAAGGATTACGCTAGGCTAAATAAAAAGGGTTCTATAATATATTATTAATTAACTTATCTTTAATAACCTTTTACTACGAACTTAACGTTTATTATCCTATTTTATATATACTTTTTTTTTATAATATTTAAATTTATTAACTACTTTTATTACCCCTTTAAAATACTTAATAAGCTCCTATATATTATACTTAATAAGCTATTTAGTTTATTTAATTAAATATTATAAGTTTCCTCCCTCGCTTTATATCATAACGATTTTTTTAACTTCCTAAACGTTTTACTTATCCTCTAACTCCGGGAGATTTATTATTTAATTACTAACTATTTAATAATTTCCCTATAACTTAAGCTAAGAAACTAAGAAAATATTATATATTTTTTAATATTACTTTAATAAATATACTTAATAAGCCTATTTCCTTACTTTTTTAGCTATTATTACTTTAATATATCTTAGCACTAGTTTATTATTTTTAAATTGTATATTCTTTATTAATAAGCTAATAACTTCTCTATAATTAAACTCCTTTAGGGTATATTTTCTATTATAATAAGCTATTTAGTTCTTAAAAACTTATATTTACGCTCGCGTAGCCTAGGCCCTAATCTCCTTAATTTTCTAAACTCTTTTTTAAACTTTTTAAACTATAGCCTTATAATTAAGTATATATTTAATATACTTAGGGTAATAACTATATAATATTATATACGGGGATACCTTTATAATAGAGTATTAGCTATTATTATATATAAACTCGGCCTTTTTTAACTATATTACTTACTTATTTAGCGAGCCCTTAGTATAAATCCTTAAATACTTTTTTAATATTTAATAAGTTCGCTCCGTTTAGCCGTCCGTTTATAAGTAATACGTAGTAAATAGTCGGTAATATATCGCCCGTTCCTTAGTAAACTCTTTTTAAAATGCGCTTATAAAAAGCTTATCTCTATTTATAATAATGCTTTTAAGTATACTAAACTTATATTCGACCTCTTAATATAGGATACTTACTATTTATACTATATTAAATATCTTAATAATAAATAAGAACTTCGTAAACTTTATTATATAATAAATAATAACTAAAATACTATTATACTTTATATTATTATTACGAGTGCTTAATAATAGCCCCGTAATAAAGTTTATAAATATTTTTTAGAATAAGTATAAGGGTAGTAATAATAACTATAGCTACCCGTACGGCTTATATCTTAGGGTTATAATTCCTAAATAATACTTATAATTCTTAACGTATTTTTAAATATCTCGTTAAATATCTTCTTAATAAAACTTCTTTTAAATTAGCTTAAGAGTTTTTATAGCTCTTATATAACCTACCCTATAATCGTCGTAATATTAATAAAAGATCTCTATTTAAAAAGACTTTACTTAAAAAATAATAAGTCTTTTTTTAAAAAATAGTATACCCTATTCGTTAAGTAAATATGCTCTTAGTTCGCTAATTATAATACAAACTCTTATTAATTATAATATATAAAACTCGTTTTTAGTTTATAGTCCTTTAACGAGCTTTTTAATTTTTAATAAGAAATAGGAAGTAAATACCGTTTTACCCCTTATAAACTCCTTTATAATAGGGCGTAGGATATACTATTTTAATATAATAACCCTAGCTTTATTTAACTCTTTTTTATTTTTACTAGACTATTAACGAGCGTTTATTAATAACTCTTTTACTTTTTTACTTCGAGTCGTTATAATAATAATTATTACTATTTTATTAATATACTCTATAATATATTATTAATATAAGAGAGAGGATTCCCCGTCCTTAGAGCTAGTTAATATCTAGTTAGGATTATAAAAAGAGGCCTTAACTACTTAAATATATACTTTAGTAGTATTATTTTATTTTTTTAAACTAATTATCCTTTATTAAATATTAAGTAATAATTTATTAATAAAACGTAGCTTTTAGGTTAGCGTAGGGAGGACGTCTTTATAAAGCACTTCCCCCTCTATATAATCTAGCTTTTTAAATAGACTATTTACTAAGTTCGTTTTCCCTAGTTAGTATTCTAAGTTAAAATTAAATATTAATAATTTATATACTTACCTCGCGAGCCTTTTTTAAAAGTCTTATATTAGTACGCTAATTACTTTTTTAAATACTTAGTAATCTATTAGAACTATAAACTTTTATAAAAAGCCCTAAAAATAATAAGCTTAGTACTCTAGCCCTTTTACTATAATAAGTAATTCTTATTAGCCCGTAGCCTATTACTACTCCGTATTTATAAGCTTCCGTAATTAATAAGTAACGGGTCGCTATTTTTTATTAGCCTACTATAATAAAATTATTATAATAACTTTAACTAAAGCGTCGGTTTTTATTTATATAATACGTTATAAGTTCTAATATATAAGTATAGTTACTAAAATAAAAATAACTTTTAGCTAATTAAACGCCTCGTTTACTTCCTTAATTTATTAAAAATCCCTTATCTACCCCTTTTTTATTTTTAGTAATATTATTATTAATATAATAACACCTAAGTATTTAATAATAAACTTCTAATAAAAGTTATAAAACCCTAAGAATACTTAGATATCCTTAATAAACTCTAGCGCCTTCTAATTAGTAATCGTTCGCACTCGTAACGAGTTAATCTTAATTCTTTTTAATATAATAACATAACTTAAGAACTTAACCCTTTTTTAATAAAACGAGTATTTTAATAGTTTAGTAAAAAGCCTATATAAACGCAAACGTTAAAGGACCTTTTTAATATCCTTTATATACTACTCTTTTATTATTAAGTAAATTATTAAATTATTTATATATACTATATAATAAGTATTTAATAAGTCGGCGAGCGCTTAGTAAATATATACCTAAAACGTTATAAATACGTTCGTTAGCTTAAAAAGTATAATAATATACTTAAAGTAACCGTATTAGCTCTAGAACGCTATTTTCTATTGGTTTTCTTTTTTAATTTAGATATAGTAATAAGTATCCCTAATATCTATTTTTAAGATCTATTTCGCTTTATAAAGCCTATTTAAGAGCTCGCTAATAAGTAGTAATAAGTATCGACTTTTTATAATTACTTTATTTAGCTTATAATAGTTTATATAGAGGCATAGCGTACTATCCTTTTTTAATATAAAAAAATTAGTACCCTAGCCTTATTAACTAAAAGTATAATATAACTATTTACTAATTTCTTAGTAATATATACGCAAAGCTTATTAAATTATTTCTTATTTAATAAATAGATAGGATTATATAGTAATTTAGTACTTAGAATTAAGTTAATAAAGTATTTTATCCCGCTATATAACTACGGTCCCTTTACTAACTACTCGTTAAACGTTTTTATTTTTAATTAAAGTTCTAATAATAGACCCCCTTATAATTTAGTCTCTATTACCCTTACAATATTTTTTATAATAGTAATATATAATATATACGCTTTTTCGTAATTCTTAATAATATTATAAGCTATTACCTCTAGTTCGGTAATTAAAATAAGCTCGTATAACTATATATTCGTTACTATATTAATACGAATACCTTCTTAGCCTATTAATAGTTATAATAATAAAAGGTTTACTATTCTTTTATCCTTATTAACTACGGTAAATAGTTACTAAATCTTCTTTAACTACTTATAATAATTAATAAAAAAGAGCGTTAATTAGTAAGCTTTCCCCTAGCCTATAGTTTTATTTTAAAAATCCTTTAACGAGGGAGCTATAGTAATAGCCGGGGTTAACCCTAAGTAAGTTACGAGCTTAGTATTAATAATATCTATTTTAGAGTATATATTTATATTAACTTTTACTAGCCTTTTAGTAATATTTTATAAAATTATTACCTTACTCTTCGTAATTATTCTTATTAGTACCCTCTTAATACTTAGTATAAGTATATTAAATATATTACTTATACTTACTTATTTTTTAATAAGTTAACTTTTATAATTCTTAGCTTAGTAATAACTTATTAAATAGTTATTAACGTTAGCTTTAATCGGGGGTATATTAGCTTATTATTACCCTTACTTCTTAACTTATTTTTTTAGTACTTATTAAATATATAGCCTATTTTATTATATATAAAGTACTTAATATTATTATTACGACGCTTTTATAATAGCTTAGTACGAGTACTCTTATTATATAACTTTTATAATATTATTCTTAATAAGTCCTTAGAACTTAGCCCCTTAAAGCTCTCCCTACTCTTTTTTTTATAAAAGGGGGATATTTAACGTAGTTATTTTAATAACGGATATAGCCTCTTCTTATTATCCTTCTATAACTAGTCGCTGCCCTTTTACTAATTTAATAATTATAATTTATTAACCTCGTAAGCTATATTACGTACTGTCTTAATTAAGACCTTATAATAAATTAAATCGTCCTATAACTAAAATAATAGTTTAAAAAAGAACTAATATACCTCTATTTTCGAATTCTCTATATCTTTTATACTTAGGTTATAATAGATTACTAATTACTTAGTAAAGAACTAAGTAGGGGTCTAGCCCTCTTTTAACCTCTTTATCCTTAGCTCTTTATAATATTCCCGTTCCTAAGTCTCGGGGTCTACGTATTATTAATAAATAAATACTAAAAAGTCGCCTTAAAAAAGGGGATCTTAAAAGCTTTTCTTATAATTATATTATTACGTTTATAATAATAGGGATATTTTAAATAGGGCCTATTTAATATACTATTCTATAATACTTTTTATATAAAGCTTCTTACTTATTTTTATAATAATAATCTAGTCTACTACCTAGGTACTCGTAAACTCTTTTCTAATTAGTTTATAATTATAAAAAGGAGGCTTTTCGTATTCTCGTTAACCTAAACGCGTCGCTAACTACTTAATAAGCTATTAGACAAGCTCCTCGTATTAATACTATTTTTAGTTTCAATTCTTAATTATTATTTTTATTATTTTATAAAAATAGGTTATTATTAGGCCTATAAGGTCTATTAAACTAGCTATTTTAGTACTACTTACGCCTTTATATATACCTTAACCTCGTATATTTAGTAATTAGTTATTAATAAACGCCCTATTTATAATAAATAAGGTCTTTAGGGTATTAATAAAGTAACTAACTTATAAAAGTAATCTATCCCGATTATCTTCTTTATTTAGCTCTTTTATAAACGCTAATATTTAAATAGGACTCGCCCTATAATAAGCTCGTTTTCTTAAATAAAATAGGGTTAAATAGTCGACTCTAAATAGCTATAGCTTATTAGTACTAATAGCTTTTTATTAATAACTAAGCGTTATTTCGTTAACGTTCCGTTCGTTTTTATAATTTATTATTACTTATACTAATTATTTTATAAAAATAAAAGCTTTAGAATTACAAAGAATTAGATTATAAGTACTTAATTAATAAGGCTATAATATAAGTATAAGTATATTATAAAACTAAAGCTTATAGAGTCCTTTATAAGGGCTTTATTTTTTAAAAAGTTCTTTTATAATACGATCCGTATACTAGTTACTAAGTTATTAGCGTCCTATTACTAGCCGCATCCTAAATCTATTATAAATTATTAAAAGAAAAATCCGGATTTTATTAACGACGAATACCTTTAGATAGTACTTAAATACTATAACGATATTATAGGGCCTAATAGACTTATATTAATACTATTAGTATTTAGAGTATATTTAAGAACGACCTTAGCCTCGCTACCGTTACTAAGTATAAGTTAACGAGCCTAAGTAATTAAAAAAATAATATAAGTACTGCGCGAGGTAAGTATAAAAAAATAAGTTAACGAGGTAATTACTACGCGTAATAGGCTTAATATAAAGAGTAATTTAAATATATTACTAAATTCGGATATATAAGTATAGCGCAAAATTACTTAATAGTGGGCTAGGCTATATAAGTTAATTTTTATTAACGAGCGCTCTTATATAATTATAAGAGATTATAACTAGCTACTTAAAGTATTAATTATAGTAATTAAACCGTACTATATAGATCCTAACGAGGTAATTTCTAATTTATAAAAAAAAAAGAGCTAGAGGAAACTATATAACCCGTAATAAAAGCATAAGAAATTATCCTCGACGAAATCGTTATAATAATACTAATAAACAACGAGGAAAAGGAAATTACTAAAAGGGTACTAATACTACTAATAAGACATTACGGAAGACTACGATAGTAAGCCCTAACGTAGCAATTTATTACTAATAACGAGGTAATTAATACTTTTTATATAAAAAAGAAAAGCTAATTTCGAGCTAGCAGTTAAACTACGTAAAGAAGGCGTAATTATAACTATTAAAAAGCTATATAAGGGATTAAATCTTATTAAAGTAGATACTCTTTATAATCGAGGGGTCTATTGATTTATCTTATATAACCTAAAAATATATATAAACCTCTATATATTTAAATTATAAATAGTTTATAAGATTAAAGGGAAAGGAATACCCTAGCTATACGAGAAGTTTAAATACGTAATTTAGGGGTATAACGACGTTAAAAAAGTAATACTACTTATATAATTACTTATTATATAGCGCTATAGCTAACGATTAATAATAGTATTAATAGTATCGCTACGGAAGAAGGGATACGAGATTTAGAGCTATAATATTACCTAGGCCTATACTTAATTAGTTATAGGGCTTATAAGGAAAATCCTAGCCTATTTACTAAAAAAAATGGCTAGTAAGTACTTAGAAAGCACGATTATTAAAGTGCTTAAGTTACTATATAGGCTCGTAGAATCGGGTACTTATTAATAGGCCACTTACTATAATTCTTATATTAATTAACTATTAATAATTACTTTTATATATAACCCGTACTTACTAGTTACGGAGTATAAAAGCGACTAATTTAGAATTATTAAAATATAAACTAATAATATATTAAGCCTATTTAATATTAATTTTATAAAAAAGGAGGATAAGGAGCTTTAAAAAGCGGGCTTTATAATAAAGCTAAAAAAGGTCCTTATAATAAATACCCCCTTAGTATTTAATAACGGGATTTTTATAATTAAAAAGGAAACCGTCGTTTTTTAATAAAAGGGGTAGGGCGAGAAGATTAACCTCGTTAATTTAAACGTAATTAATATTAAAAAGCGGTATAAGGCTAAGCTTATGCGAGGAGTATATATTATAAGTATTTATTAGCTTAAGGTAATTTTTAATTACGTTAGGGTAGTATAGGTTATAGATTTAACTAAACGAGACGTTAAGGTACTTAATAAGTAGCTTAAGTAGTAAAAAATAAATCTTAATTAAGGTCTCGTTTATTACCTAATCGACTTTATAATTAATAAGCTCTACGTCTTTATTAATAAGTTATTTATAAATAATAACGACCTTACTTCGTAATTAGGGTATATTATTATCCTAGTTAATAAGAGTATAAGTAAGAGCGAATTTACTATATATAATAATATAATCTATTACTTACTAATTAAAAATAAGTAAATAATAAGAAGTATATTAGCGTTAGAGGTTTATAGTATAGTTAACGGCGTTAACCTCTCTTACGTAATTTTAATAACGCTAAGGAAGATTACTAATCGAATTAGCTTTTTATTTATTTTAATAGTTATTTATATTAATTCTTATTTACTATACGAATACTTTATTAAATTAGGAATAATAAAAGAAAAGAGGCTTATAATCGATATTATAGCCCTTAAGTAATTATATAAAAGGCGCGAGATACTCGAGATTTGTTAAATTAATAATAAAAATAACCTCGTAAACGCTTTTATGAAAATAATACTAAATAAGGGATTAGAGTAATTTATAAGTAATAAAAAAGTTATTATATAAATAAAGGGATAAGTTATATAAAAAGAGTAGAAAAAAGGGGGAAAAGGAGACGACTTAATAAACGGGCCCGAGGTCGAATTATACTTCTAATTATAGTAATTAAATTAATAAAAAAAAGACAAAGTTAGTATTAGATTAGAAATTTAATTTGATTATAATATATAACTAACTATATAGGGGCTAATTAGGGGCCCTATTTATAATTATTATAGCTAGCTTAACTTATAGTTAGAACCTCCTTTTTATACTTATTACGTAAATATTTATATAGTTCACTTAATCTCTTCGTTAACTACGGTTCGAACTAACTACCCTGTAATAGGGATACTAATAGGGACTATGAGCATTATCACGAGCTTTAACTATCATATACAACCATACCCATTAGAAAACTCGGGATCCCGTCCGCTCTCCCATAGAAAAGCCAATAAGGGCCGGATTAGTAGTTAGGTCGGTAACGACCAGCGAATACCTGGTGTTGTATGTTTTTGAAGTTTTGGAGTTTTGGGCCTTTGTTATGATCTATTTTGGTAGGACATAAGAGACGACTAGAGCTGGGGACCTGAGGAATGACGCTTCTCACTTATATATAGAAAATAATGTGATCGATGCCGAAAAACGATAAAACCTCTTTTTAGAATAGAAGTCTTTATAGCGCATGAGAGGCGTATATTACTACGTATACTTATAACTAGACGCGGCTACCCCTTTTCATTCCGTAACCCACGCCCTATTCTAACTCAGGGCATGCGTCCTTAGAATAGTAACGTGATTTTATTAGTCGTGTATGAATTAAGGAGTGACCGAATCCTTTCTTTCCTCCACTCTAGCAAGTCTTGATACCAAGAAACACTCAGAGTGCGATTTGTAGGAGAAAGACATGGCTCAAACACTATAATACTACCATTGAACCTTTCCTCTCCTCATCAAGTACAATATCGAACCCTGCTAGAGTTGCTAGTACCTCTCGGCATCCCTCTTAATATTTCTCAACTCCACCTAGGTAAATCAATTGCTCTCTCTTCTTGCCTGGGATGTTGGCTCCGTTATACCACGAGTCGGTCAAGGGCATTAAGGTCTTGCCATTGGCAGCCTGGATTGCCTGCTTCCACTTCTCCTCGACATCCCGCTGTGCTTCAATGGACTTGACACCCTTTTTCTGGAGCTTCTGAAGAAGTTCCGCAATCATGTCAACCTGACTCTCAATGAATGGAGGTCCATTGCTAAACGCCGTGGGTGCTTAAAAGACATGTTAACAGCCGGAAGGTAGCAAAGGTTTTGGTGTTGCACTTACGTACCCTGAGGCTCGTAGACCATGAACAGGTTAGGGCATCCATTGGAGCAAAGTCCCAGATGAGTGAAGACGCCGTCTTTCCACCGGTCTGAAAAGGTGATGCCATCTCTTCCTTGAATATTCATCTTGGTGAGACTCCCTGTCATGGCGTCGAAGCCTGTCGCCATTACAATAGTGTCGAATTCGAGCTCGGATCCGTCTTCGCGTGTAATTCCCCTCTCTGTAAACTCTCGTATCGGAGTAGCTTTGAGGTCAACGATGCTTACAGTGTCTCTATCGAGACACTCCTAGCAGTCCTACTCAAGACTGCTCCTCTTGGTCCCAAATGCGAAAGGTGCTTTCTCAGGTACAAGTAATGCGGCCTTGGCGGGATTCTTGACTCTCGGGCGGGCCTTCTTTGCCCAGAAGTCGTACATGAGTCTGTTGGGCTTCTCGTCAACGAGAAAGTCTCGGTAATTCGCCTGATTGAAGTTAAGACCGCCACGATTCCAAAGCTCTTCCCAAAGTTCTCCCCGTTCCGCATCACTCAATTCAAGCAACCAGGCCTCATGCGTCTCGGAGTCCTTGAAGTGAGCAAACCGGAGAAAACCTCCCTGAGATGCGCATTCCACGCATCCGCCGCCTCCCCCCTGACGTCGATCTTCGAGAAGCTATTCTGTCGCATGAAACGAATGGTCTTCCCGATCCATCCCAACTGAATACCCACCACCACTGGCATATTCCCGAAAGGCACTTGGGGTCTACAAACCAAGAACATGTCGGGGAACCCGGGGATCAGTGTACCAGCGAAAGTATCAACCTTGGATGTCCAACATTTTTTGAGCGACCTTCCTTGGGACCCTTTGACATCTATCTCGCTGAGAGCCCCAGTGCCGGCGTCAAAGCCTAGAGCAAAGATGATCATGTCAAACTTATACTCCCCGGACCCCGTGACGACACCGTTCTCATGAAGATCATAAAGATCAATGCTATCGGAGGTGATGTCAACCAGCTGGACGTTGGCCGTCGTTATCAATGTCTCCACGTCTTGAGCGAGCTTCAAAAGATGTACGCCTGAGCAGACTACGCGGTCCGGTTCCTGGAGATGGTGCTGGACAGAATGAATACCATGATCCCCATGCTCAGGTTGAACTCTGGCTCTACATCACGACAAGGATCGCAAAGCTGTGAGAGTTCGACGACACTGGTTGACGGTCCGAGCTCGAAGCGCCGGGCTAGGAGAACATCTTCTTCAGCTAAACCCCTCAATGCCCTATGTGCCGACCAAACTCAGCCGCTCACACCATTCTTGGGCTCCTATCATACCTGGCCTGTAATAGCAGATGGGCTTCTCATGGCCAATAATAGCTAGCCAGAAGTGGGAATGGTCAGCGAGCCACTATTTGGAAGTGCTTGGGCAGACGTGGATTCTCTGATTCCGGTTCTGATAGACAATGCCTCTAGCTCAGGTTACTACGACTTGCCTCATGTCCTATGCTCCGAGTTGAGGAAACGAGTCTGCTCCAACGTCTGCATGATTTTCTCTCATCTGAGTTTCTCCCTCAGACATAACATATTTGCTAGCTCTCCTAATGTCGGATTGGAAGTCCAATTCGACCGCGGCATATAGCCAACTGCGCAGGGGCCAATTGGGGGCCCTATTTACGATTATCGTAGCTAGCCTAACCTACGGTTAAAACCTCCTTTTTATACCTACGTAGATATTTATATAGTTTAATTAATCTCTTTATTAACTACGGTTCGAACTAACTACCCTATAATAGGGATACTAATATTAATTAGTAGTTAAATTCTACTATCGTAGATCGGTAAGGTATCTTATTACGCAAAAGAGATAACCTCTTAATACCGTACGGGATAGGAGATTTATACTAATTAACCTTATAGAAGTAGACGAAAAAGGGGGCGATTTTCGAATGCCGCACGGAATCGAGTAATCGTAGCCCTTTACTACCTACGAGAGGTCGACGTTTATTATATTAAACTACGTTAATTAACAGAACCGCTTAAGCGACTAGTTTTTTACCGTTACTTTAAGTAGCCTTTTTACTAAATAACTTTTCCGTAGCCGGCCCGCGATTAGAAATTAACTAGCTAAATCGGTAAAAGGAATTCCCCGTACGACGACTACCTGCCTAATTAACTAGCGCGACGAACGGGCTTAATAATATAGTATAAAAGAGCACTACGTAATTAAAAAAGGGGATCTCTAAACGTAGATATTCTTACTTAGCGACGAAGGTAACCCTATGGGAGTTATTAAGCTAAGAGATCTACGGTATATAGAAAAGTCTATTACTACGGGGATCTTATAAGTACGCCCTTAAGCCCGCGATTTAGACGACCTCTTCGTAGCTCCCTTAACTACCCCCCGGGTGTTACTTAAGAATATAGTATAGGGGACGGTCTAATGAGGGAGGAGGGGATTTAGAGGTCCTAATAGTATCGAGTTAAGAATATTACGGATCTCGGAGATTAACTTAAGAAGAAGGCGGCTACCCTAAAGTAGTCTTACGACCTCCTACTAGAGTCACTATTAGCCTAAAAAAAGGCTAAAAAGACGAGGATCCGAGGGAAAAGAAAAGAATCCTCTAGAGGGCTACTAAAGGGCTTCTTTTTATACTAGCTTACGGCGTAAGATTACTAATTTCGAAAAATCGGTAACTAGTAAAGATCCCGAGACTAATTACTATATCTTATTACGGTAATATAAACGTCTACCGCTACTATTATTAAAAAGAACTACTAAAACCTACCCTTTTATATTAAATAAAAAAGAGGATCTTAGTAGGTACGATAGCTAGCGATCTAGAAAGGTAGTAGTAATCGTTAAAAATAGTAAAAACGAGAGTAGTAGCGAGACGGTAAGAGGAAGCGGGAATCTCTTAGACCTTAATAAATTCGTTAAGTAGCGAAAGTACGGATTTATTATAACCGGCGCGCGGATTAGATATATTCCTGTTAAGATTAAATACGCTAGCGACCGCTAATACGGGTATAAGCTAGAGCACGACCCTTAGCGAGTTAGGGTAAAAAAAAAGAGGATAAAACCCGATCCTAGATAGAATCCTAATCCTTTATAAGTAGGTAAATATTAACCCGGATTATTAGGGGACGTAAATATATAGAATCGCGGATTAGCCTAACGGCGAGTAAATTAACGTAGTATTAATCTATTTAACTAAGGTTTATAAAAAAAAGGGGCTATAGGGGTAACCCCTATTCTACAAAATCGCAAACGACTTTAGCTATTAGCTAGATAAATAGTTCGCAAGCGCAAGCCTAGGAATCGCAAAAGCGGTTAATAAATTCCTCTATGGGCGAGGGGTACTACTAGCGTAATTATAATCGTAAGAACCTTACGAAATCCTAGTAGCGATAATTACGGAAGAGGAATTCGTAATATAGACCTAGGCATAAGTCGATAGGGCGTATAATCGCTTTAACGAATTTAAAAAAAGGGTAAACGACCTAGATTTCCTTCCTATAATTACTAATAGCAATCTATCGTCGCAAAAGGATATATAGAGGTAAAATATAGTACTAGAAGTACGATAATCGATAATTCTACCTATTTCGATCCATAGCTCGTTGCCGCTACTAATACGAAATTCGGTACTAATCGGCTAATAAGAAAGGAGGTAGACTACCCGAAATTACTAACAATACGTAGCGACGCAGGGATCGCATATAAATACTAAAAATCTAGTAGCAAATACGAGGTAGTTCATAGACCTTAAAAAGATCTTTCTAAAAAAGAAATTATACTCTAGGGAGAAGTATAAGGTCTTATAAGAAACCCTAACGATATTTTACGATTACTACGAAAAAGTCGGAATTAGGGAATACTAGTACTATTTAATAGTTAATATCGTACTCGTAGGCAAAGCCTCTAATTACTATTACGAAGCGGTACGTAATCTCGATCGAAACGACTTTCTTAGTATAATTAACGTAATCCGAAGCCGCTTTAAGACCTATAATAAGAACCTAGAGCTCCTATTTAAGCTACGAGCGATTTTTTTTATATCTATAGCTAGGATAATAGAGGGTAAATCGTAAGTAAAAATCTTTAAAGAGCTTATTAATCGAATTAACAAGCTAGCGAAAACCTAGCTAAATAAGGGGACTAACGAGCGCAAAGTCGGATATCTTTATACCGCAGTTTAGCGCGTTCTAAAAGTGAAAATAACTCTATACTAAGTACCCGAAGACTACGAGACGCTCTACTCGAGGCTAAGATCTAGCTTTAATATTAAGGCGAGAATGCTATACTAAACCTACCTCTAGGCGTACGACGGCCCTTATTAGTAGTATTAGGTCGACCGAACGTATAATAAAAAAGGAAAGGAAGCTAGGTACGGTAATCGCTAATAGGGAATCCTAAATTCGTTAAATAGGTAAAGATTTAACTCGCGAGCAGGGTAACGGAAGAAGTAGTGTTTTATTTATAAAAAGGATAGATATTAGTTAAATAACCACTCCGAGGAAGATATAAGAGATTAGGCTATGAGCACTTAACTAGCGAGGCTATAATATAAGTATAGGTATATTATAAAACTAAAGCTTATAGAGTCCTTCGTAAGGGCTCTGCTTCTTAAAAAGTTCTTTCGTAATAAGATCCGTGCACCGGTCGCTAAGTTATCGGCATCCTATTACCGGCCGCATCCCGAATCTATTATAATTACTCCCCCCTCACGTAACTTTAGTCCCTAAAGTTATTACGTAATATCTTCCTTTAATACTAATAATAAAGCTATTAACGTCGTTATTCGTAATAGATTCCGTAAGGCGTTAATAATATCCTTTTTTACCTAGGAACAAGGTATTGCTCCTATCTCCTTATCTAACGGATGCCTTATTATTATTATTCGGCAGTAGCGCGCCGACTAGTTACTAGGTTAGTAATATATATTCGTAATAAAATATTCTAACCGTCGTAATATATAAGAGCCCGCTTAACCTCGCGGTTATTATTATTACTAGGCTATCGATTATAGTAAAAAATTTTTTATCCGTTACGAGTCGCGTGTTTATTTTTTCTTCCCTCTTTCTATTCGGCGACCGTTCTACGAATTCTTTCTTATATAACTATACTTTTCTTCTTACGATATTCTAATTCCGTATCGTTTCTTAATTACGACTCTCTTACTATACTATCGCTAAGTATCTACCAAAATATCTACTATTTTACGTATCTAAGATATACTTAATATAAAGTATAATCCTAAGAAGGGCTTTCGCAATCTCTATAGCGGTGCTCCCTATATACGCTACTTAGCTAGTTTATATCGTAATATCGACGAGCTTATCTATATCGCCGGCGCTTACGTCGCTAAGTATGTTATTTATTAAATTAATAAAAAGAAGTGTTCTGCTATAAGTCGTCGAGTCCTCGCTAATCCGTTACCGAAATATTAGCTAACGATATCTCTTAGGTTCTCGAGGAGCTATATAGCGCCGCCTAGTTTACTTAGAATACCCTTATAAAGTTCTGCGATACCGAGGAGTAGGGTAGCCTTAACTCCTATAAGCGCGGCCGCGTTTTTTACGCTTTTAGCTATATTACTAGCGCGTAAGAGAAAGTAGCCGCCTATATTACTAACCTATTAGTAAGTAATAAAGCAAAAAAGGTCTATTTTAAACAGGCTACTCTCTAAGAGCTCGCTACTAACTACGAGTATCTAAACTTATTAATCTCGATTATGGTAAGTTGTCGGCAATCGTTCGGCGAATTTTTTTTTTACTAACTTAGATTTCTCTTCTTAGGCTAGTATCCTTAATACTAATAATAAGACTAAGATTATCTCCTACCTTAGTCGCCTCTAGCTAGCTTACCTTCGTAATAATAGCCGTACGACCGCTCTACGAAGTAACCTCGACGCTCTAGCTTAGTACTATAAAAAGACTCCTAAGGGCGTTATTATTATACGTATCTAAGAGTTTCTTACTTTCTTTACTTTTTGTAAACGCGTCGCTAAGTTCTTAGTAAATAAGGTGCCTACTTATACCGTTACTATATATAGCGCTACCCCTATTTCCCGCGGTCCCGAGACTCGGACTCTTATTAAGAAGCGTACTCTTATTACTAACTATGTTCCTAATAGTAACGACGAGCGGGACGACTTCGGGTTTAAGTCTAATAAGACCTAGCGCGAGGATACCGAATCTAAGGAGCTTAGTAGTAACTTAGAGAATTCTCTTTTTTAGCGTTATAATAAGCGCCGCTACTTTAACGTCGATAACTCGCTAACCCCTACCCGCGACGCTCTCTTTAGTATAAACGAGGGTACCCTAGCCCTTAGTTATATTGCTCTAGATCTTAATAAGGCTAGTATTACGCTCTTCTCGCTCTAAGCAAAGGCTCTGCAACGGCTCGACGAGGCTATTACTCGTACTAAGGTTAAAGCTACGGGTCGTAATAAGTAGTTCGACGTTACTAAGTTCCTTACGAATATTAATATTACTAAGGTCCCTTAGCTTAACTAGGACTACGAGAGCGTCGCCTCGGATAACGTCCCCCGTCCCCGACCCGTCGCTAATAATAATAGCGTTACGGCCCCTACTTCGCCTCCTACTCCGCCTCTTATTATAGCTCCCGTTATACCTCTTATTATAGCTCCCGTTATGCCTCTTATTATAGCTCCTATTATACCTCTTATTATAGCCTCTAATAGCGACTAGGTAGCGAACGCTCTACGAACCGCTATTACTAATATATATAATACTCTGCGCAACTTCGACCGCCTCTCTCTTACCCGTTATAATATTAATAAGGTTAACGGCCTTACTCTAAGTAATTAGCTAAGTACGCATATAAAGCCTCCCCGCTTCTCGCTTACTAAGCGGACTACTATTACCGATTATTAAGCTTTAGAAGTATATACTAAAGCCGCTACTACTACCGCTAGTATTATATAAGTTACTCCCCCTACGTAGCTAGATCTTAGCGATCTCTTAGTAACGTATTGCTAAGGGTTATAATACTATATCTTTTTTTTAAGGATTGCGCTAGGCTAGATAAAAAGGGTTCTATAGTATATTATTAATTAACTTATCTTTAGTAACCTTTTGCCGCGAACTTAACGTTTATTATCCTATTTTATATATACCCTTTTCTTATAGCGTTCGAATCTATTAACTACTTCCGCTACCCCTTTAAGATACTTAATAGGCTCCTACGTATTATACTTAATAAGCTACCTAGCCTATTTAACGAGATATCGTAAGTTTCCTCCCTCGCCTTATATCGCGACGATTTTTTTAACTTCTTAAACGTCTTACTCGTCCTCTAATTCTAGGAGATTCGCTATCTAATTACCGACCGTTCGGCAATTTCCCTATAGCTTAAGCTAGGAAACTAGGAAAATATTATATATTCTCCGATACTACTCTAGTAAATATACTCGGTAAGCCTATTTCTCTACCCTTTTAGCTATTGCTACTTTAATATATCTCGGCGCTAGTTTATTATTCTTAAATCGTATGTTCTTTATTAATAGGCCAACGACCTCTCTATAATTAAACTCCTTTAGGGTATATCTTCTATTATAATAAGCTACTTAGCTCTTAGAGGCTTATGCCCACGCTCGCGTAGCCTAGGCCCTAATCTCCCTAATTTTCTAAACCCTTTCCCAAACCCCCTAGACTATAGCCTTATAATTAGGCATATATTTAACGTACCTAGGGTAGTAGCCGTATAGTACTATATACGGGGATACTTTTATAGTAAAGTATTAACTATTATTATATATAAACTCGGCCTCCTCTAGCTACGCTACTTACCTATTCGGCGAGCCCTTAGCATAGATCCTTAGATATTTTTCTAATATCTAATAGGTTCGCTCTATTTAGCCGTCCGTTTATAAGTAGTACGCGGTAAATAGTCGGCGACGTATTACCCGTTCCTTAGCGAACTTTTTTTAAAATACGCTTATAAAGAGCTTATCTTTATCCGTAATAATACTTTTAAGCGTACCGAACTTATATTCGACCTCCCGGTATAAGATGCTTACTATTTGTGCTACGTTAAGTATCTTAACGGTGGGTAGGAACTTCGCAAATTTTATTATGTAATAGATAATAATTATAATACTATCGTACTCTGCGCCGTTACTACGAGCGCTCGGTAATAGCCCCGTAATAAAGTCTATAAATATTTCCTAGAATAGGTATAAGGGTAGTAATAATAACTATAGCTACCCGTACGGCTTATATCTTAGGGTTATAACTCTTAAACAATGCTTATAGTTCTTAACGTATTCCTAGATATCTCGTTAAATATCTTCTTAATAGAACTTCCTTTAGATTAGCTCGAGAGTTTTCGTAGCTCTTATATAACCTACCCTATAGTCGTCGTAATATTAGTAAAAGATCTCTATCCGAAGAGACTCTACCTAAAGAATAACGAGTCTTTTTTTAAAAAATAGTATACCCTATTTATTAAGCGAATATGCTCTTAGCTCGCCGGCCGTAGTACGAACTCTTACCGATTATAATATATAGAACTCGTTTTTAGCCTATAGTCCTCTAATAAGCTCCTTAATCTCTAGCGAGAGACGGAAAGCGAATACCGTTTCGCCCCTTATAAGCTCTTTTATAACGGGGCGTGGGATGTGCTATTCTAATATAATAACCCTAGCTCTATTTAACTCCTCTTTATCCTTACTAGACCGTCGACGAGCGTTCGCTAATAACTCTTTTATTTTTTTACCTCGAGTCGTTATAGTAGTAACTATTATTATTTTATTAGTGCGCCCTGTAATACGCTACTAATATAGGGGAGAGGATTCCCCGTCCTTAGAGCTAGCTAATATCTAGCCGGGATTGCGAAAGGAGGCCTTAACTACTTAAACGTATACCTTAGTAGTATTATTTTATCTTTTTAAGCTAATTATCCTTTGCCGGACGTTGGGCGGTAGTTCGCTAATAAGACGTAGCTTCTAAGCTAGCGTAGGGAGGACGTCCTTATAAAGCATTTCCCCCTCTATATAATCTAGCCTTCTAAATAGACCGTCCGCCGGGTTCGTTTTCCCTAGCCGGTGTTCTAAGTTAAAGTTAAATACTAATAGTTTATATACCTACCTCGCGAGCCTTCCCTAAAGGTCCTGCGCCGGTACGCCAATTACTCCCTTAAGTACCTAGTGGTCCGTTAGGACTATAAACTTTTATAAAAGGCCCTAGAGGTAGTAAGCCTAGTACTCTAGCCTTTTTATTATAGCGAGTAGTTTTTATTAGCCCGTAGCCTATCGCTACTCCGTATCCGTAAGCTTCTGCGACTAATAAGCAATAGGTCGCTATTTTTTATTAGCCTACTATAATAAGATTACCGCGATAGCTTTAACCAAAGCGTCGGTTTCTACCCGTATAATATATTATAGGTTCTAATACGTAAGTACGGTTACCGAGGTAAAAGCGACCTTTAGCTAATTAAACGCCTCGTCTACTTCCTTAGTCTACTAGAAGTCCCTTATCTACCCCTTTTCTGTTTTTAGTAATGCTATTATCGGTATAACGATGCCCGAGTATTTAGTAATAAACTTCCGATAGAAGTTATAGAACCCTAGGAATACTTAGATATCCCTAATAGACTCTGGCGCCTTTTAGTTAGCGATCGTTCGCACTCGCGACGAGTTAATCTCGATTCCTTCTAATATAATAATATAACTTAGGAACTCGACCCTCTTTTAATAGAACGAGCACTTTAATAGTTTAGTAAAAAGCCCGTATAAACGTAGACGTCGGAGGACCTTTTTAATATCTTCCGTATGCTACTCCTTTGTTATTAAGTAGATTATTAAATCGTCTATATATACTATGTAATAAGTATTTAGTAGGTCGGCGAGCGCTCGGTAAATATACGCTTAGAACGTTGCGGGTGCGTTCGTTAGCCTAAAAGGTATAATAGTATACTTAAAGTAACCGTATCGGTTCCGGAACGCTATTTTCTATCGGTCTTCTTTTTTAATTTAGATATAGTAGTAGGTATTTCTAATATCTATTTTTAAGATCTATTTCGCTCTGCGAAGCCTATCTAGGAGCTTACCGATAAGCGGTAGTAGGTATCGATTCTTTACGGTTACCCTATTTAGCCCGCGGTAGTTTACGTAGAGGCGTAGTATGCCGTCCTTTTTTAGTACGAAGAGGATCGGTACCCTAGCCTTATTAACCGAAAGTATAATACGACCGTTCGCTAGGTTCTTAGCGATATACGCGCGAAGCTTATTGAGTTATTTTTTGCTTAACGGATAGATAGGACTATATGGTGGTTTGGTACCCGGAACTAGGTCGATAGAGTATTTTGCCCCGCTATATAACTGCGGTCCCTTTATTAATTACTTATCGAACGTCTTTATTTCTAATTGAAGTTCTGGTAGTAGACCCCCTTATAGTTTAGTCTCCGTTACCCCCGCGATATTTCTTATAATAGCGATATATAATATATATACCCTCTCGCGATTCTTAACGATATCGCGAGCTATTACCTCTAGTTCGGTAACTAAGATAGGCTCGTACGACTATGTATTCGTCGCTATGTTAATACGAATGCCCTCTTAGCCTATTAATAGTTACGATAATAAGAGGTCTACTATTCTTTTATCCTTATTAACTGCGGCGAATAGTTACCGAATCTTCTTTAGCTACTTATAGTAGTTAATAAGGAAGAGCGTTAACTAGTAGGCTTTCCCCTAGCCTACGGCTTTACCCTAGAAGTCCCTTAATGAGGGAGCTATGGTAGTAGCCGGGGTTAACCCTAAGTAGGTTACGAGCCTAGTGCTAATAATATCTATTTCGGAGTATATATCTATATTAACTTTTACTAGCCTTTTAGCAACACCTCGCAGAACTATCGCCCTACCCTTTATAATTATTCTTATCGGTACCCTCTTAATACTTAGCGTAAGCGTATTAGGTATATCGCTTGCGCTTACTCGTTTTTTAACGAGTCGACCTCTATAACTCTCGGCTTAGTAGTAACCCGTTAGATAGTTACTAACGTTAGTTTCAATTGGGGGTACGTCGGCTTATCGTCGCCCCTACCTCCCGACTTATTTTTTTAGTACTTACTAGATATGTGGCCTATCTTATTATACGTAAAGCACTTAATATCGCTACTACGACGCTTCTATAATAGCTCGGCGCGAGTACTTTTATTATATAGCTTCTACGATATTACTCCCAGCGAGTCCCTAGAGCCTAGCCCCTTAGAGCTCTCCCTACTCTTTTCTTTATAAAAGGGGGATATTTAACGCGGTTACTTTAATAATAAATATAGCCTTTTCTTACCGTCCTTCTATAACTAGTTACCGCCCTTTTACTAATTTAACGACCATAGTCTATTAGCCTCGTGGGCTATATCGCGTGCTCTCTTAATTAAGACCCTATAACGAATTAGATCGTCCTATAGCTAAGATAGTAGTCTAAAGAAAAACTAATATACCTCTACCTTCGAATTCTCTATGTTTTCTATACCTAGGTTATAATAGATCGCTAACTACTTAGCGAGGAACTAGGTAGGGGTCTAGCCCTCTTTTAGCCTCTTTATCCTTAGCTCTTTATAGTATTCCCGTTCCTAAGTCTCGGGGTCCACGTGCTATTAGCAAATAAATACTAAGAAGTCGCCCTAAGAGAAGGGATCCTAGAGGCTCTTTTCGTAATTACGCTATTATATTTATAATAATAGGGATATCTTAGACAGGGCCTATTCGACATACTATTTTATAGTACTTTCTATGCGAAGCTTATTACCTACCTCTATAATAATAATCTAGTCTGCTACCTAGGTACTCGTAAACTCTTCTCCGATCGGTTTATAATTATAAAAAGGAGGCTTTTTGTATTCTCGTCGACCTAAATGCGTTGCTAGCCGCTCGGTAAGCTATTAGACGAGCTCTTCGTATCGACGCTATTCTTAGTTTCGATCTTCGACTATTATTTCTATCGTCTTATAGAAGTAGGTTATTATTAGGCCTATAGGGTCTACTAAACTAGCTATTTTAGTACTACCCGCGCCTTTATACGCGCCTTAACCTCGTACGTCTGGCAATCGGTCGCTAATAAACGCCCCGTCTATAATAGATAAGGTCTTCGGGGTATTAACGGGGTAACTAGCTCGTAAAGGTAATTTGCCCCGATTATCTTCTTCGTCTAGCTCTTCCGTAAACGCTAGTATTTAGGTAAGACTCGCCCTATAATAGGCTCGTTCTCCCGGATAGAATAGGGTTAAGTAATCGACTCCGGATAGCTATAGCTCGTCGGCGCTAACGGCTCTTTGCTAACGGCTAGGCATCGTTTCGTTAACGTTCCGTTCGTTTCCGTAATTTATTATTACCTATACTAGTTACTCCGTAGAGGTAGAAGCTTTAGAATTATAAGAGATTAGGCTATAAGTACTTAATTAGTAAGGCTATAATATAGGTATAGGTATATTATAAGACTAAAGCTTATAGAGTCCTTCGTAAGGGCTCTGCTTCTTAAAAAGTTCTTTCGTAATAAGATCCGTGTACCGGTCGCTAAGTTATCGGCGTCCTATCGCCGGCCGTATCCCGAATTTATTATAAAAGAGCGTACTAAATCGTACGAATAATATAAAAAATCGAGGGTAGTAAATAGTAAAACTAGCCCTTATTAATTTAACTAATTCCTCGTTATATATAAGGGTAGATCCGAGGGTACGGAACCTAGCGAAAGTAGCTAATTTAGTAGCCTAAAGTACCCGCACCCTATAAGAAATTCGGAAGATAAAGAAGATCTTACTTACTATACTAACGAATTAGATTATAATAAAGTCGACGATATTAACTACTCTTTTTTCGCCCCGTTAGCCTCGGGAGGATATACGAGGCTAAACGAATAAAAAGTAGTAGAAGCCCTTAATAAGTAGGCTTTTATCTACGGATAGTAAGGGAAGGTCCCTTAGATAACGGATACGGAGGTAGGTAAAAGGACGAATCTAATAGTATAGAATTCTACTCTCTTAATATTTAAAAAAAAGAGATAGGGTACTAAGTAATTCTAGGGGTAGCTAGAGGGGTCCTTTTTATACTACCTAGATTACTCGAATGCTAAGCTCGTATAAGCATTTTACGCGAACGAAAGGTACGGCCTAGACAATTTCTATAAAATTATCCTAGATACTAGGGCATCGCAATAGTTAATAGGAGGAAAAGGGTAATTTTAGGCGCTATAAAAAATCGCGCTAGTAACGCTTAATACGTCGATAGTAGGCATTGCGAAGATTAGCTTTAGCCTAAGTAAAAAAATCGTCGCTCTAAGTACGGTAGAAGTAGAGACGTACTTCGGAACGATAACTTTTTATATCCTACCCGTTAATACCCCATTTCTCTTATATCTAAAAGACATAGATCGACTAAGTATTATATTTAATAATACGAAGAACAAAATCTTTAGCTATAAGTACTTCGAAATAGTCGAACGACGATAGGGGTACGCGTTTATAAGGCTTACTAACGACACAAAGTCGATTAATTACTTAATAAAAAGTAAGCTTAAACGATTATACCGGAGATTTAGCTACTCGTCGGTCGCGAGGCTATATAACCTCCTAAAGTATTTAGGTAATAATAATATTAAAATAGGGGCGCTAGAGTAGTTAACGAAAGTATATTACTAATACTAAATAAATACGCAGAGCCCACGCAAATTCAAATTTAAATTACGTAATAAGCTCAACTTTAATTAAGAGATCGTTGTTAATATTTTTTATTTAAATAGTCGACCGGTCTTATATATAATCGACGAGGCTATATTATTCTAAGTAGGGCAATTCTTACGGGATCTATAAGTAAAAATAGTATAAGTAGCTCTATAAAAAAGCTAGATCGATATATACTAAGGACCGCTAGATAGTATTAGAACCGACGCTAGTACTAGTTTTAAGTTAGTAGAATTTAAAAAAAATGCGACGGCTTACGGTATATAGTTAAAAGTTGTGCCCGTCGAAGCGCACTATAGTATTAGAAAGGTAGAAAGGGCGCACTAGTAGTTAAAAAGAGCGTTTAAAATTATTAAAAAGGAAAATCCCGATTCCGATAACGACGAATGCCTCTAGATGGTACTTAAATACTATAGCGATACTATAGGGCCTAACGGGCTCATACCGACGCTTCTAGTATTTAGAGCATATCTAAGAACGACCTTAGCCTTATTACTATTACTAAACGTAAGCTAGCGAGCTTAAGTAGTTAAAAAAGTAATATAGGCACTGCGCGAAGTAAGCGTAAGAAGGTAAGTTAATAAGGTAATTACTATGTATAATAGGCCCGATATAGGGGTTAATTTAAATATACCCCTAAATTCGGATATACGAGTATAGCGCGAAATTACTTAATAATAGGCTAGGCTATATAAATTAATTTCCGTTAACGAGCGTTCTTACGTAGTCGTAAGAGATCGCGACTAGCTACTCGAGGTATTAATTACGGTAGTTAGACTATATTATATAGATCCTATCGAGGTGATTTCTAGTTTATAAGAAGAAGAAGAGCTAGGGGAAGCTATATAACCCGCGGTAGAGGCATAGGAAATCATCCTTAACGAAATTGTTATAGTAGTACTAATAGACGACGAGGAAGAGGAAATTACTAAAAGGGTATTAATATGTCGCGGGAGACTACGACGGTAAGCACTAATGCGGCAATTTATTATTAGTAACGAGGTAATTAACACCTTTTATATAATAAAAGAGAAAGCTAATTTCGAGCTAGTAGTTAAACTACGCAAAGAAAGCGTAATCATAACTATTAAAAAGCCGTATAAGGGATTAGATCTTATCGAAGTAGACACTTTGCGTAATCGAGGGGTCTATCGATTTATCCTCTACGATCTAAAAAAGTATATAAACCTCCGCATATTTAAATCGCAAATAGTTCGTAAAATTAAAAAAAAAAGAACACCCTAACCGTACGAGAAGTCTAGACACGTAATTTAGGGGTACGGCGACGTTAAAAAAACGACGCTACTTATATAATCGCCTACTATATAGCGCTATAGCTAACGATTAATAATAATACTAATAGCATCGCTACGGAAGAAGGGATACGAGATTTAGAGCCGTGATATTACCTAGGTATATACCCAATCGGCTACAGGGCTCATAAGGAAAATCCTAGCCTATCTACTAAAAAAAATAGCTAGTAAGTACTTAGAAAGTACGATTATTAAAGTGCTTAAGCCACTATATAGGCTCGCAGAATCGGGTACCTATTAGTAGGCTACTTACTACGATTTTTATATTAATTAACTATTAATAGTTACCTCTACGTACGACCCGTGCTTACTAGTCGCGGAGTACGAAAGTAACTAATTTAGGATCGTCGGAATATAGACCGACGATATATTAGGCCTATCCGATATTAACTTTATAAAGAAGGAGGATAAGGAGCTCTAGAAAGCGGGCTTTATAATAAAGCTAAAAGAGGTCCTTATAATAAACACCCCCCTAGTATTTAACGGTAGGATTCTTATAATTAAAGGGGAAACCGTCGTTTTTTAGTAAAAGGGGTAGGGCGAGAAGATTAACCTCGTCGACCTAAACGTAACTAATATTAAGAAGCGGTATAAGGCTAAGCTTACGTAAGGGGTATATATTACGAGTATTTATTAGCCTGAGGTAACTTTTAACTACGCTAGGGTAGCGTAAGCTATAGATCTAACCGAACGAGACGTCGAGGTACTTAATAAGCGGCTTAAGTAGTAATAGACGAATCTCGATCGAGGTCTCGTCTATTACCTAATCGACCTTACGATTAGTAAGCTCTACGTCTTCGTCGATAGGTTATTTACGAATAATAACGACCTTACTTCGTAATTAAGGTATATTATTATCCTAGCTAACGAGAGTATAGGCGAGAGCGAATTTACTATATACGGTAATATAATTTACTACTCGTTAATTAAAAGTAAGCGGGTAACGAGAAGTATATTAGCGTCGGAGGTCTATGGTATAGTTAATAGCGTTAACCTCTCCTACGCGATTTTAATAACACTAAGGAAGATTACCGATCGAATTAGCTTTCTACCCATTCTAACGGTTATTTATACCGATTCCTACTCGCTATACGAATGCCTCGTTAAATTAAGAACGATAAAGGAAAAGAGGCTTATAATCGATATTATAGCCCTTAGGTAATCGTATAAAAAGCGCGAGATACTTAAGATCCGTTAGATTAATAGTAAAGATAACCTCGTAGACGCTTTTATAAAAGTAGTACTAAATAAGGGATTAGAGTAATTCGTAAGTAGTAGAAAAGTCACCGTACGAATAGAGGGATAGGTTATATAAAAAGAATAGAGAAAAGGGGGAAAAGGAGACGACCTAGTAGACGGGCCCGAGGTCGAATTATACCTCTAACCGTAGCGGTTAAATCGATAAAAAAAAGAGAAAGTTAGTATCGGATTAGAAGTTTAATTCGACCGCGGCATATAGCCGACTACGTAGGGGCTAATTAGGGGCCCTATTTACGATTATTATAGCTAGCCTAACTTACGGTTAGAACCTCCTTTTTATACCTACGTAGATATTTATATAGTTTAATTAATCTCTTCGTTAACTACGGTTCGAACTAACTACCCTATAATAGGGATACTAATACCTGACCATTGGTGAATATCTCGATTGTTATTAGACAGTAGCACGTTGAGATAACCCTTCGTTAGATGAAGTAAGAATGGTAGACAAAATGCTATCTAGGATTTCAGTGCATTCGAACATTAGCTGGGCAAAAGGTCGGGGCTGCTAAAAAGATTCTCGAAGCATCCAGCTCGAAACAAGGTAACCGAAAGCAAGCGTCCATGCCAAAAAATCTGCGAGTGTGCTCACTCATTCACACTTCCAAACATGTGTCTAGTTTCGATAGTCGTTCCATCGTAGTCCTCCAACTTTGGACCATTAAACATAACCTGAAGACCTTTCCACATGATGTACGACGCCATCATCTTTTGGCGTACTATTGATGTTGGAATCCATCTCATGGTCGGCAGCCTTTCTGTACTCCTCTTCCTCAGCCCGAGTAGCGTGGGTGTAGTGGACAGCCACTTTCTCGCCAAAGGCCTCGTTAATATCTTCGAGAGACTTCTTGGAAGTCTCGGGGAAGTAGAGAAAAATGACCAACAGGTAGCATGCTGTAGGTACAATGAGAACAAGGAAGAACCTCCAGGTGATTTTCTCCAGGGCAATCGGTGCGACCATGAGCATGACCAGCGATGCTAGAGCGCTGTTGACGATGCAAAAGGCGCTTCCCTGGCTGCGAATGTGGTTCGGGAAGATCTCTGTCAGATACACGAACTGCGTCGCATCTATGCAGCACCCAAAGAATGCGATGAAGAGATAGATGAAAAAGACGGCAGCATTCAGACCTGCAATGTTGTCTGTACCGAGACATCTGGCCTGCAAGGCGCATTCACAAATGAGCGAGACCAGGATGCCAGAGATTCCCACGAGAAGAAACTTGCGGCGGCCGAAGCGGTCGAGAAAAAGTGCCGTAATGATGTTTCCGAGGAAGCCAACTGTAACCCAGATTCCGAGAAGGAGCAATGGCATGTAACCCTTCAGGCCAAGACTGATGAACAGGAGAACGCCATAGTTGGCTAGAACAAGGGTTCCGGTGAGCTGGGCCCCCCACATGAGAATCATGGCGATGATGGTCCTCTTGCGATTTGGTGCAGTCCGCAAAAGCTCGTACCAGACGATGCCATCCTGGCTCTCTTGGTCTTGTTCGACTTGCCGTCGAATTTGGTGAAATTCCTTGGCAACGCGCTCGATGGAGGCTTCGTCGTTGGATGCATGCAAGCGTTTCAACACGATATGGGCTTCTTCGAATCTCCCCTTTCGCATGAGCCATCTTGGAGAGTAAGGTAGCATAAAGGACCCAGCAAGAAGAATTACGACGGGTGCTGCCTGGAAAGCCATGGGAAAGCGCCAAGGAAAGCTTGATGTAGAGCCGGATGCCGTGATGAAGTACACGCCGAAATTGATCCAAGAGCTCAGCGAATAGCCCACGCCAATCATTACACCATGTATCGACACCATGAACCCGCGGGTCTCTGGCGTGCTAATCTCGCTCTGGTACATAGGGATGATCTGTTAATGACTATTGCTTAGCAAAGTTCGGACCTGCAATTGCGTGTGGGTAGTGTCGGATTAGAAGTCCAATTCGACCGCGGCATACAGCCAACTACGCAGGGGCCAATTAGGGGCCCTATTTATAATTATCGTAGCTAGCTTAACTTACGATTAGAACCTCCTTTTTTATACTTACTACGTAGATATTTATATAGTTTAATTAATCTCTTCGTTAACTACGGTTCGAACTAATTACCCTATAATAGAGATATTAATACTAATTAGTAATTAAATTTTATTATTATAAATTAGTAAGGTATTTTACTACGTAAAAAAGACGACTTTTTAATATTATACGAAATAAGAGATTTATATTAATTAACTTTATAAAAGTAAATAAAAAAGGAGGCGATTTTTAAATACTATATAGAATTAAGTAATCGTAGCCCTTTATTACTTACGAGAGGTTAATGTTTACTATATTAAACTACGTTAATTAATAGAACTACTTAAGTAATTAGCCTTTTACTATCGCCCCGAGTAGCTTTTTTATTTAATAACTTTTCTATAGCCGGCCTATAATTAGAAATTAACTAGTTAAATTAATAAAAAGAAATACTTATATAATAACTACTTACTTAATTAATTAGTACAACGAACGAGCTTAATAATATAATATAAAAAAGCACTACGTAATTAAAAAAAGGGATTTTTAAATATAAATATTCTTATTTAGTAATAAAGGTAACCCTATAAGAATTATTAAGCTAAGAGATTTATAGTATATAAAAAAGTTTATTATTACGAGGATCTTATAAATACGACCTTAAGCCCGCGATTTAAATAACCTCTTTATAGCTCTTTTAATTACCCCCTAGGTATTATTTAAGAATATAATATAGAGGACGGTTTAACGAGGGAGGAGGGGATTTAAAGGTCTTAATAATATTAAGTTAAGAGTATTACGGATCTCGGAAATTAATTTAAAAAGAAAGTAGCTACCCTAAAATAGTCCTACGACCTCTTATTAAAGTTATTATTAACTTAAAAAAAGGCTAAAAAGACGAAGATCTAAAAAAAAAAAAACTTTCTTTAGAGGGCCGCTAAAAGGCTTCTTTTTATACTAGCTCCTGGCGCAAAATTACTAATTTTAAAAAATTAACTAAGTAATAAAAGGGATCGTTAGTAAGCGATAATTACTTAACTATAATTAAGTTATAAAAAAAACTGCTTAAAAGATATAAAATAAGGTACTAAGAGGCCGTAAAAGATAAAACTTCTGAAGTATTTAACTTTATTATATATAAATAATAAGTAAGTATTTTTAATAAGTTTTTAAAATCTACGATTTTATAAAAAAAAGAGCTTAACTTCGTTAACTATATTTAATAACTTATACGGTTCTTAATAACTTATATAGCTCTTTTACGAACTACCCGGCGTCTATTTTTAACTATTCTTATAAAATACTACCCTAAAAGAGGTAGGTCAGAGAAAGAAGCTATTTAGAGATTATAAAGAGTCCGAGGTTTAAAAAGCTAAAAATATATAAAATAGCGGAAATTAATAACTAGTAAAGATCCCGAGACTAATTACTATATCTTTTTATAATAATATAAACGTTTATTACTATTATTATTAAAAAGAACTATTGAAACCTACTTTTTTATATTAAATAAAAAGGAGGATCTTAATAAGTACAATAGTTAGTAATTTAAAAGGGTAGTAGTAATTATTAAAAATAATAAAAATAAGAATAATAGCGAGACGGTAAGAAGAAGTAGGAATTTCTTAAACTTTAATAAATTCGTTAAGTAGTAAAAGTACGGATTTATTATAACTAGCGCGCGGATTAAATATATCCTTATTAAAATTAAATACGCTAATAATTATTAATATAAGTATAAGCTAGAGTACGACCCTTAGCGAGTTAGGGTAAGGAAAAAGAGGACGAAACCCGATTTTAAATAAAATCCTAATCCTTTATAAATAAGTAAATATTAACCCGGATTATTAAGGGACGTAAATATATAGAATTACAGATTAGCTTAAGGATAAGTAAATTAACGTAGTATTAATCTATTTAACTAAGGTTTATAAGAAAAAGGGGCTATAGGGGTAACCCCTATTTTACGAAATCGTAAACGACCTTAGTTATTAACTAGATAAATAGTTTACGAGCATAAGCTTAAGAATTATAAAAATAGTTAATAAATTCTTTTATAAGCGAGGGGTATTATTAGCGTAATTATAATTATAAAAGCTATACGAAATATTAATAGCGACAATTATAGAGGAGGAATTCGTACTATAGAACTAGGTATAGGTCGATAGAGCGTATAATTATTTTAACGAATTTAGAAAAAAGGTAAACGACTTAGATTTCCTTCTTATAATTACTAACGGAAATTTATTATTACAAAAGGATATACCGGAGTAAAATATAGTATTAGAAGTATAATAATCGATAATTTTACTTATTTTGATTTATAACTTATTATTATTATTAATACGAAATTCGGCGCCGATTAGTTAATAAAAAAAGAAGTAGACGACCCGAAGTTATTAATAGTATATAGCGACGTAGGGATCGTATATAAAAATTAAAAATCTAATAGTAAATATAAAGTAATTTATAAATTTTAAAAAGATCTTCCTAAAAGAGAAATTATATTCTAGGGGGAAGTATAAGGTTTTATAAGAAACCCTAACGATATTTTATAATTATTATAAAAAAGTCGGAATTAGGGAATACTAGTATTATTTAGTAATTAATATCGTACTCATAGGCAAAGCCTCTAATTACTATTACGAAGCGGTACGTAATTTTAATTAAAACGACTTTTTTAATATAATTAACGTAATCCGAAGCTACTTTAAGACTTATAATAAGAACTTAGAGCTCCTATTTAAGCTACGAGCGATTTTCTTATATTTATAGCTAGGATAATAGAGGGTAAATTGCGAATAGAGATCTTTAAAGAGCTTATTAATTAAATCGATAAGTTAATAAAAACCTAGCTAAATAAGGGAATAAACGAGCGGAAAGTTAAATATTTTTATACTATAATTTAGTATATACTAAAAATAAAAATAACCCTATATTAAGCACCCGAAAATTACGAAACGCTCTACTCGAGGCTAAGATTTAGTTTTAATATTAAAATAAGAATACCGTACTAAACTTATTTCTAAATATATAACGGCCCTTATTAATAATATTAAGTCGATCGAACGTATAATAAAAAAGGAAAAGAGGCTAGATATAATAATTATTAATAAAAAGGCCTAGATTCGTTGAATAGGTAGAGATTTAACTTATAAATAGGGTAATAAAAAAAGTAATATTATATTTATAAAAAGGATAGATATTAATTAAGTAACTACTCCGAGGAAGAGCGTATTAAATTATATAAATAGTATAAAAAGTCGAGGGTAGTAGATAGTAAAACTAGCTCTCGTTAGTTTAATTAATTCTTTATTATATATAAGGGTAGATCTAGGGGTATAGAACTTAGTAATAGTAGTTAAAGTAGCGGCTTAAAATATATACTCCCTATAAGAGATTTAGAAAATAAGGAAGATTTTACCTCTTATACTAACGAATTAAATTATAATAAAATCGACGATATTAACTACTCTTTTTTTACCCCGTTAACTTTTAAAAAATATATAAGGCTAAACGAATAGAGGGTAATAAAAGCTCTTAATAAGTAAGCTTTTATTTATAAATAATAAGGGAAGGTCCCTTAGATAACGAATATAAAAGCGGTTAAAAGGCGAATTTAATAAGGCCGAAGCCTATTTTTTTAATAATTAAGAAAAAGACGCTATCTTTCTTAATATTTAAAGAAAAGGAACATAGTACTAAGTAAATCTAAGGGTAGCTAGAGGGGTCCTTTTTATACTACTTAGATCCCTTAAATACTAAGCTCGTATAAGTATTTTACATAAGTAAAAAGTACGGCCTAGACGATTTCTATAGGATTATCTTAAATACTAAGGTATTATAATAGTTAACTAAAAAAAAAGGGTAATTCTAAGCGCTATACAAAATCGCGTTAATAACGCTTAATATATTAATAATAAATATTACGAGGATTAGTTTCGGCCTAGGTAAGGAAATCGTCGCCCTAAGTATAATAAAAGTAAAAACGTATTTCGGAACGATAACTTTTTATATTTTACTTATTAATACCCTATTTTTCTTATATTTAAAAGATATAAATTAACTAAGTATTATATTCGATAATACGAGGAATAAAATCTCTAGTAATAAGTACTTCGAAATAGTCGAACAATAATAGGAGTATACGTTTATAAAGCTTATTAATAATATAAAGTTAATTAATTACTTAATAAAAAGTAAGCTTAGAAAACTATACTGGAGATTTAGGTACCCGTTAGTTACGAGGCTATATAACCTCTTAAAATAATTAAATAATAATAATATCGAAATAGAGGCGCTAGAGTAGTTAACGAAAGTATATTATTAATACTAAATAAATACGCAAAGCCCACGTAGATTTAAGTTTAAATTACGTAATAAGCTTAACTTTAACTAGGAAATCGTTATTAATATCTTTTACTTAAATAGTTAGTTAGTATTATATATAATCGACGTAGCTATATTTTTTTAAGTAAGGTAATTCCTTTGGGATTTATGAGTAAAAATAGTATAAGTAGCCCTACGAAAAAGCTAGATTAATATATACTAGGGACCGCTAGATAATATTAAAACCGACGCTAATACTAGCTTTAAGTTAATAAAATTTAGAAATAATACGACGGCCTATGGTATATAGCTAACGGTTATACCTCTTAAAGCGTACTATAGTATTAAAAAAATAAAAAAGGCATATTAGTAGTTAAAAAGGGCGTTTAGAATTATTAAAAAAAAGGTCCGGATTCTACTAATAACGAATGCCTCTAAATAGTACTTAAATACTATAATAATACTATAGGGCCTAACGGACTTATACTAACGCTATTAGTATTTAAAATATATTTAAAAACGACCTTAGCCTCGCTATTATTATTAATATAAGTTAACGAGCCCGAGTAGTTAAAAAAGTAATATAAGTACTATGCGAGGTAAGTATAAAAAAGTAAGTTAACGAAGTAATTACTATATATAATAGGCTTAATATAGTGGATAATCTAGATATATTACTAAATTCGGATATATAAGTATAATACGAAATTACTTAATAATAAGCTAGGCTATATAAGTTAATTTCCGTTAACGAGCGCTTTTATATAGTTATAAAAGATTATAACTAGCTACTCGAAGTATTAATTATAATAGTTAAACCGTACTATATAGATCTTAACGAGGTAATTTCTAACTTATAAAAAGAAAAAGAGCTAGGGGAAACTATATAACCTACGGTAGAAGTATAAGAAATTATCCTTAACGAAATCGTCGTAGTAGTACTAATAGACGATAAGGAAGAGAAAATTACTAAAAGGGTACTAATACTACTAATAAGACGTCGTAAAAAACTATAATAATAAGCCCTAACGCGGTAATTTATTACTAACAACGAGGTAATTAATACTTTTTATATAATAAAAAAGAAAGCTAATTTCGAGCTAGTAGTTAAACTACGTAAAGAAGGCGTAATTATAACTATCAGAAAGCTATATAAGGGATTAGATCTTATTAAAGTAGATACTCTTTATAATCGAGGGGTCTATCGATTTATCTTATATAACTTAGAAAAATATATAAACCTCTATATATTTAAATTACGAATAGTTCGTAAGATTAAAAAGAAAGGAATACCCTAGTTATATAAGAAATCTAAATACGTAATTTAAGGATACGGCGACGTTAAAAAGACAACGCTACTTATATAATCGCTTATTATATAGCGCTATAACTAACGATTAATAATAGTACTAATAGTATTATTATAAAAGAAAGGATATAAGATTTAAAGCTATAATATTACCTAGGCCTATACTTAATTAGCTACAGGGCTTATAAAAAAGATCCTAGCCTATTTACTAAAAAAAATAGCTAGTAAGTACTTAAAAAGCACGATTATTAAAGTACTTAAGCTACTATATAAGCTTATAGAATCGGGTACTTATTAATAAGCTACTTATTACGATTTTTATATTAATTAATTATTAATAGTTACCTCTACGTACGACCTATATTTACTAATTATAGAGTACGAAAGTAATTAATTTAAAATCGTTAGAATATAAACTAACGATATATTAGGCCTATCCGATATTAATTTTATAAAAAAGGAGGATAAGGAGCTCTAAAAAGCGGGCTTCGTAGCGAAGCTAAAAGAGGTCTTTATAATAAATACCCCCTTAGTATTTAATAATAGGATTTTTATAATTAAAGAGGAAACCGTCGTTTTTTAGTAAAAGGGGTAGGGTAAAAAGATTAACTTTATCGATCCGAACGTAACTAATATTAAAAAGCAGTATAAGGCTAAGCTTATATAAAGAGTATATATTATAAGTATTTATTAACTTAAAGCAACTTTTAATTATATTAAAGTAGTATAAGCTATAGATTTAACTAAACGAGACGTCGAGGTACTTAATAAGCGGCTTAAGTAGTAATAAACGAATCTTAATTAAGGTCTCGTTTATTACCTAATCGACTTTATAATTAATAAGCTTTACGTCTTTATTAATAAGTTATTTATAAATAATAACGACCTTACTTCGTAATTAGGGTATATTATTATCTTAGTTAATAAGAGTATAAGCGAGAGCAAATTTACTATATACGGTAATATAATCTATTACTTATTAATTAAAAATAAGTAAATAATAAGAAGTATATTAGTATTAGAGGTTTATAATATAATTAATAACGTTAACCTCTCTTACGTAATTTTAATAACGCTAAGGAAGATTACTAATCGAATTAGCTTTTTATTTATTTTAATAGTTATTTATATTAATTCTTATTTACTATACGAATACTTTATTAAATTAGGAATAATAAAAGAAAAGAGGCTTATAATTAATATTATAGCCCTTAGGTAATCGTATAAAAGGCGCGAGATATTTAAGATTTATTAAATTAATAATAAAAATAACCTTATAAACGCTTTTATAAAAATAGTATTAAATAAGGGATTAAAATAATTCGTAAGTAGCGGAAAAGTTATTATATAAATAAAGGGATAGGTTATATAAAAAGAGTAAAAAAAAAGGGGAAAAAGGAGACGACTTAGTAAACGGGCCCGAGGTCGAATTATACTTCTAATTATAATAGTTAAATTAATAAAAAAAAGAGAAAGTTAGTATTAGATTAGAAGTTTAATTTAATTACGGTATATAACTAACTGCGCAGGGGCTAATTAGGGGCCCTATTTATAATTATTATAGCTAGCCTAACTTATAATTAGAACCTCTTTTTTTATACTTATTACGTAAATATTTATATAGTTTAATTAATCTTTTCGTTAACTACGGTTCGAACTAACTACCCTATAATAGGGATATTAATAGGTGGGGACGAACGCTGAATAGCATCCCGAGGCTAAATCTTGTAATAAAACGCGCGATTAAGAATATTGTAGTATTGATTGATCTAGCGTAGAGACCGGCTCCGATGCTTATGATCGCGGATCCGAGCTGTATGCTGTGTTTATAAGAAAAGCGATCTGTAGACCAGGCACTAAAGATTGCTCTAAGAACGGCGCCTGCAGAACTGAGGCCTATGACAGCGAATGATAATTAGTCATTTTGGTTGAAAGCTTTGCGCGACGTCCTTGGGAAGAACCATAGGCCGTACCATTAAAGGCTCCGATCAAGGCACTTGTGGTTTCATAGCCAGGGGTGCCCGGTGGTGCCAGGTTTAGTGATACATAGAACGATGGCTGTCCTATGATGGCTCTACGATTCCACCCCGTCAGCGACTTAGTGTTCTCAGAGAAAACACCGAGAACCATATACAGGGAAGGAAGAGGATCAGAGCTTACCCCATAATTGCGAGGCCATAGGAGCAGGCAATGGAGCCAATTGCAACAAACACTACAACCCAGAAGTTGAAGACGTTTGGAATGAATCGAGCCATGGCAGTTACAAAAGCTAGGTAAAGGATTAGGCACGGACAAGACAGAAGATGATTGTTTGAGTGATTATTAAAAAGGAGATTGACGAATGGGGCCCATTCGCTCCGTTCCTGGCTGGAGAACGCTTCTTATCAATGAGCCCAGCCCAGCTCTCTTCGGTATTAAGGCAAGGTAGCGGCATTAGGGGGGAATAGCGAGAGTGTTAATATCCTTATTATAGGGTAGTTAGTTCGAACCGTAGTTAACGAAGAGATTAATTGAACTATATAAATATCTGCGTAGTAGGTATAAAAAGGAGGTTCTAATTATAAGTTAAGCTAGCTATAATAATTATAAATAGGGCCCCTAATTAGCCCCTATATAGTTAGTTATATATTATAATCAAATTAAATTTCTAATCTAATACTAACTTTCTCTTTTTTTTATTAATTTAACTACTATAATTAGAAGTATAATTCGACCTCGGGCCCGTTTATTAAGTCGTCTCCTTTTCCCCCTTTTTTCTACCCTTTTTATATAACTTATCCCTCTATTTATATAATAATTTTTTTATTACTTATAAAGTATTCTAATCCCTTATTTAGTATTACTTTTATAAAAGTATTTACGAGGTTATCTTTATTATTAATTTAATAAATCTCGAGTATTTTGTGCTTTTTATACGATTACTTAAGGGCTATAATATTAATTATAAACCTCTTTTTTTTCGTCGTTCTTAATTTAACGAGGTATTCGTATAGTAAGTAAGAATGGGTATAAATAACTATTAAAATAAGTAGAAGGCTAATTCAATTAGTAATCTTTTTTAGCGTTATTAAAATTGTATAAGAAAAGTTAATACCGTTAACTATACTATAGACTTTTAATATTAGTATACTTCTCGTTATTTATTTATTTTTAGTTAATAAGTAATAGATTATATTACCGTATATAGTAAATTCGCTCTTACCTATACTCTCGTTAGCTAGGATAATAATATACTCTAATTACGAAGTAAGGTCGTTATTATTTATAAATACCTTATTAACGAAAACGTAAAGCTTACTAATTATAAGGTTAATTAAGTAGTAAATAAGACCTCGATTAAGATTTATTTACTATTACTTAAGCCGCTTATTAAGTACTTTAATATTTCGTTTAATTAAATCTATAGCCTATGCTATTTTAGTATAATTAAAAATTACTTTAGGCTAATAAATATTTATAATATATACCCCTCGCGCAAGCTTAGCCTTATACTACTTTTTAATATTAGTTATATTCGGATTAACGAGGTTAATTTCTTTACTCTACCCCTTTTATTAAAAAACGACGGTTTCTTTTTTAATTATAAAAATCTTATTATTAAATACTAAGGGGGTATTTATTATAGGGACCTTTTTTAGCTTTATTATAAAGCCCGCTTTTTAAAGCTCCTTATCCTCTTTTTTTATAAAATTAATATTAAATAGGCCTAATATATCGTTAGTTTATATTCTAACGATCCTAAATTAGTCGCCTTCGTACTCCGTAACTAATAAGCACGGGTCGTATATAGAGGTAACTATTAATAATTAATTAATATAAAAATCGTAATAAATAGCCTATTAATAAGTACCCAATTCTATGAGCTTATATAATAGCTTAAGCACTTTAATAATCGTACTTTCTAAGTACTTATTAGCTATTCTTTTTAGTAAATAGGCTAGGATTTTCTTTATAATCCCTATAGCTAATTAGGTATAGGCCTAGGTAATATTACGGCTCTAAATCTCGTATCCCTTTTTCCGTAGCGATACTATTAATACTATTATTAATCGTTAGCTATAGCGCTATATAATAAGTAATTATATAAATAGCGTTACCTTTTCGACGTCGCCGTACCCCTAAATTACGTATTTAAACTTCTCGTATAGCTAGAGTATTCTTTTCCTTTTAATCTTATAAACTATTCGTAATTTAAATATATAGAGGTTTATATTATGTATTTTTCTAAGTTGTATAGGATAAATTAATAAACCCTTCGATCGTAAAGAGTATTTATTTTAATAAGATCTAATCCCTTATATAGTTTTTTAATAATTATAATTACGCCTTCCTTACGTAGTTTAACCACTAGCTTAAAATCGGCTTTCTCTTTTACTATATAAAAAGTATTAATTACCTCGTTATTAATAATAAATTACCGCGTTAGGGCTTATTATTATAATTTTTTATAACGTCTCGCTAGTAATATTAATACCCTTTTAGTAATTTCCTCTTTCTCGTCGTTTATTAGTATTATTATAACGATTTCGTTAAGGATAATTTCTTATACCTCTACCGCGGGTTATATAGTTTCCCCTAGCTCTTTTTCTTTTTATAAATTAGAAATTACCTCGTTAAGATCTATATAATACGGTCTAATTACTATAATTAATATTTTAAATAGCTAGTTACGATCTCTCATAACTATATAAGAGCGCTTATTAATAAAAATTAACTTATATAGCCTAGCCTATTATTAAGTAATTTCGCGCTATACTTATATATCTAAATTTAGTAATATATTTAAATTATCCCTTATATTAGGCTTATTATATATAATAATTACTTCGTTAACTTACTTTTTTATACTTACCTCGCGTAGTACCCGTATTACTTTTTTAATTACTCGGGCTCGTTAGCTTATACTTAGTAATAGTAGCGAGGCTAAGGTTATTTTTAAATATATTCTAAATATTAATAGCGTTAATATAAGTCCGTTAGGCCCTATAGTGTCGTTATAGTATTTAAGTACTATTTAGAAGTATTTATTATTAGTAGAATCCGGATTTTCCTTTTTAATAATTCTAAACGCCCTTTTTAACTACTAATATACCCTCTTTACTTTTCTAATACTATAATACGCTTTAATAAGTATAACTTTCAGCTATATACCGTAAGCCGTCGCATTATCCCTAAACTTTACTAACTTAAAGCTAGTACTAGCGTTAGTTTTAATACTATCTAGCGGTCCTTAGTATATATCAATCTAGCTTTTTCGTAGGGCTATTTATACTATTTTTATTTATAAATCCCAGAGGAATTACCTTATTTAGAAGGATATAGCTACGTTAATTATATATAGTACTAGCTAACTATTTAAATAGAAAATATTAATAACGATTTCTTAGTTAAAGTTAAGCTTATTACGTAATTTAAATTTAAATCTACGTAGGCTCTGCGTATTTATTTAGTATTAATAATATACTTTCGTTAACTACTCTAGCGCCCCTATTTCGATATTATTATTACTTAATTACTTTAAAAAGTTATATAGCCTCGTAACCGACGGGTACCCGAATTTCTGGTATAGGTTTCTAAGCTTATTTTTCGTTAAGTAATTAATTAACTTCGTATTATTAATAAGCTTTATAAACGTATACCCCTATCGTTATTTGACTATTTTAAAATACTTACCGCTAGAGATTCTATTCCTTATATTATTAAATATAATACTTAGTCGATTTATATTTTTTAAATATAAGAGAAATAGGGTATTAATAAGTAAAATATAAAAAGTTATCGTTCCGAAGTACGTCTCTATTTTTACTATACTTAGGGTAACAATTTCCTTACCTAGGCCGAAACTAATCCTTATAATACTTACTATTAACGTATTAAGTATTACTAGCGCGATCTTTTATAGCGCTTAGAATTACCCTTTTCTTTTAATTAACTATTATAATACCCTAGTATTTAAAATAACTTTATAAAAATCGTCTAAGCCGTACTTTTTACTCGCATAGAATACTTATACGAGCTTAGTATTTAAGAGATCTAAGTAGTATAAAAAGGACCCCTCTAGCTACCCCTAGATTTACTTAGTATTATATTCCTTTTTTTAAATATTAAGAGAAATAACGTCTTCTCCTTAATCATTAAGATAATAAGCTTCGGCCCTATTAGATTCGCTTTTTTAGCTACTTCCGTATTTATTATTTAAGGGACCTTCTTTTATTATTTATAAATAAAAGCCTATTTATTAAGCGCTTTTATTACCCTTTGTTCGTTTAGCTTTATATTTCTTTTTTAAAAGCTAACGGGGTAAAAAAAAAGTAGTTAATATCGTCGATTTTATTATAATCTAATTTATTAATATAGGGAATAAAGTCTTCTTTATCTTCCGAATTTCCTATAGGGGGTATATACTTTAGGCTATTATTTTAGCTACTATTACTAGGTTCCGTACCTCTAGATCTTCCCTTATATATAATAAAAAATTAGTTAAACTAACGAGAGCTAGTTTTACTATTTACTACTCTCGACTTTTTATATTATTTATACAATTTAATACGCTCTTTTTTAAAGTAATTACTTAACTAATATCTATCTTTTTTATAAATATAATATTACCTCTTTTATTACCCTATTTATAAGTTAAATCTCTACTTATTTAACGAATCTAGGCCTACTTATTAATAATTACCGTATTTAGCCTCTTTTCCTTTCTTATCATACGTTCGATCGACCTAATATTATTAATAAGGGCCGTCGTACGCTTAGAAATAAGTTTAGTACGGCATTTTTATTTTAATATTAAAACTAGATCTTAGCCTCGAGTAGAGCGTCTCGTAGTTTTTAAGTACTTAATATAGGGTTATTTTTACTTTTAATATATGCTAAACTATAATATAAAAATATCTAACTTTCTATTTATTCATCCTCTTATTTAGCTAGGTTTTCGCTAGCTTATTAATTCGATTAATAAGCTTTTTAAAGATCTTTATTCGTAATTTACCCTCTATTATCCTAGCTATAAATATAAAAGAAATCGCTTATAGCTTAGATAGGAGCTCTAAGTTCTTATCGTAGCTCTTAAAATAGCTTCGGATTATATTAATTATACTAAAAAAGTCGTTTTAATTAAAATTACGCACCGCTTTGTAATAATAATTAAAAGCTTTACTTATGAGTATAATATTAATTACTAAATAGTATTAGTATTCCCTAATTCCGACTTTTTTATAATAATTATAAAACATCGTTAGGGTTTCTTATAAGACCTTATACTTCCCCCTAGAGTATAATCTTTTTTAAAAAGATCTTTTTAAGGTTTATAAATTACCTTATATTTACTATTAAATTTTCGGTATTTATATACGATCCCTGCGTCGCTACGTACTATTAATAACTTTGAGTCGTCTACTTCTTTTCTTATTAACCGATTAGTACCGAATTTCGTATTAGTAATAATAACAAGTTATAGATCGAAATAGGTAGAATTATCGATTATCGTACTTTTAATACTATATTTTACCCCGGTATATCCTTTTATAATAATAGATTTCTGTTAATAATTATAAAAAGGAAATTTAGGTCGTTTACCCTTTTTTTAAATTCGTTAAAGCGATTATACGCTCTATTAACTTATACTTAGTTTTATAATACGAATTCCTTTTTTATAATTATTATTATTAGTATTTTATATAGCTCTTACGATTATAATTACGTTAATAATACCCCTTGCCCATAGAGGAATTTATTAATTATTTTTATAATTCCTAAGCTTATATTTATAAATTATTTATTTAGTTAGTAGCTAAGGTCGTTTATAATCTTATAAAATAGGGGTTACCCCTATAGCCCCTTTTTTTTATAAACCTTAGTTAAATAGATTAATATCATATTAATTTACTTACTATTAGGCTAATCCGCAATTTTATATATTTATATCACTTAATAATCCGGGTTAATATTTACTTATTTATAAGGGATTAAGATTCTATCTTAGATCGGGTTTTATCCTCTTCTTTTTTACCTTAACTCGCTAAGGGTCGTACTCTAACTTATACTTATATTAATAATTACTAGCGTATTTAATCTTAACGGGGATATATTTAATCCGCGCGCTAGTTATAATAAATCCGTACTTTTACTACTTAACGAATTTATTAAAATTTAAAAAATTCCCGCTTCCTCTTACTATCTCGCTACTACTCTCGTTTTTATTATTTTTAGTAATTACTATTACCTTTCTAAATCGCTAGCTATTATACTTATTAAGATCCTCTTTTTTATTTAATATAAAAAAGTAGGTTTTAGTAGTTCTTTTTAATAATAGTAGTAGTAGACGTTTATATTACCGTAAGAAAATATAGTAATTAGTCTCGGGATCTTTACTAGTTAATTTTTAATTTTAAGCCGGCTACGGAAAAGTCGTTTAGTAAAAAAGCTACTCGGGGCGACGATAAAAAGCTAGTTACTTAAGCAGTTTTGTTAATTAACGTAGTTCAATATAATAAACGTCGACCTCTCGTAAATAATAAAGGGCTATAATTACTTAATTCCGTATAGTATTTAAGAATCGCCTCTTTTTTTATTTATTTTTATAAAGTTAATTAATACGAATTTCTTATCCCGTGCGGTATTAAAAAGTCGTCTCTTTTATATAGTAAGATACTTTACTAATTCATAATAATAGAATTTAATTATTAATTAGTATTAGTATCCTTATTATAAAGTAATTAGTTCGAACCGTAGTTAATAAAGAGATTAATTAAACTATATAAATATTTACGTAGTAGGTATAAAAAGGAGGTTCTAACCGTAGGTTGGGCTAGCTACGATAATCGTAAATAGGGCCCCTAATTAGCCCCTGCGCAGTCGGCTGTATGCCGCGGTCGAATTAGACTTCTAATCTGACAGAGAGGCATTTCTAGCATAGCCTAACCCCTCAAAGGCAGTTCGGCTCGGGTCGAGACGGAGGTGGCTAGTGAAGACGATAAAGTTGTTCGATTGTTAAAGGCAACATCTACTCGATATCTCCCACCGGCTCTCGAACCTGATCATATTGTGAATTGTATGTGGATAATTACACCGAACCGCTAGAAATCAAACCAATCTCCACTTTTGGCTTAGCGTGGTTGTCGCGTAGGGCCGCGGCGGTTCCATGATTGCGGAGACGGAAAATTGCGGAGACGAGTGCGGGGAAGGAATCTGGGGTAAAGCGGTAAGCTTGGATGGCAAATGCTTGCACAAGGCCAGATCCGCGGCACCTTCCTACTACATATGTACCTCGGCCTGCTGCCGCTTGCCGAACACACTGCACCCCCCTTGCCTGTCATTTCCCAACCCCATGATTGACGAAGAGATGAGTTCGGCTCCGAAGACGTCCACCACCGGCAGGTCTACGCTGGCTGCTGCAGCAATGGCCGGCAGCACCAAGAGGAAGCGCTCTGCTATCGCATGCGTTGCCTGCCATCAGCGCAAGGTCCGCTGCAATCTCGCCGCTCAGGGCCCGCCCTGCACAAACTGCTCGGAGGATGGCAATGTAACCTGCCGCGTGTATGGCAGCCGGGCCCCGCTTGATGTCCCGCCGCCGCCGCCGCCGCCGCCTCCGATATCTCCGGCCATGCCGTCGCCCTCCAGCTCTTCACAGCATCTGCCTGGCCGAGGAGACGAGCACTCCAGCCCCGATCCGGAACCAGATCCGGGCCCATCTTCGAAGCGGCAGTATCGCCCGACCAGTATTGAGAACTTATTGTGTACCGCACATGACCCAAGTTATGCACATGGCACCCCGAATGCTCCTGTTCTCTACTATATTGGTTTGTTGTCTATCTCTTCTGGCTATTAGGCAAGCCCTCTCAAGACTGACATACTCGGGCGTACAGGCGAGTCTGCTGGCATGGCTTTGCTCTTCGACGTTTGCTATCCTTCTCGTTCTTTGCCAGGCAACTTTTACATCATTCAGCGACAGCGTCGTTACTTTCCCCCGGCACATATCACATCTCCCCTGATGGCGCGCCCGCTGCCTGAACCGGCGGCTCTTCATGACATGATTTGTTGCTATTTTCGTTACCTTCACCCGTATTTACCTGTCATCGATGCGGGCCGTTTCATTTTAGCATTCGCCAACCAGCCAAGCAGCATCAGCCCCCTCCTGCTGTGGAGCGTCTTATTTGCTGCCGCTACGGTAGGAATCTTGTCACAAAAAGCGGGCCCACTCAATGTGGGCAGCATTAACCATATCTATATCTCGTGATACACCCCCTAGACGCCTAGAGCTATTATCTATGTAATAGGCGTCTATACTGCGCTTTAGCCCCGAAGGTAGTAGACTAGTTAGAAATGGGCGTTTATATTGCGCCTTAGCCCCGAAGGTAGCAGACTAGTTAAAAAAACCCTGCCTATACGGAGATTCAAACGGTCGCCTCTCGCTTTTGGGGTGCACGACCTATAGATAATGCGGTACTTAACCATTATGGTAATAGCGGATAGGAGCTGGGCTTATAACTGTTACAAAAAGCGGGCCCACTCAATGTGGGCAGCATTAACCAAATCCATATCTCGTGACAAATCTCCACCTCTCTTTACCCTGTTCCTATCCATGACCAATATGGCGACATTCTAACATAACACTTCATCAAGTTCGTCAAGCCAGAGCATTGGCAAGCTACTGAGTTCAGAACCAGAAAGGAATACCAAGAGGATATCTACCGGCATGCCAATGTGAGCTTTTCCTCTGGATGGACCCCATCCGTTCCATAGCATGCCACCAGGCAAGCGGCAATGTTATAAAGCAAGCGACAACATAATCGCTGACAGTGTTTTGTAAAGGCGCTCTATGACAGCCAGATCGAGGTAGACAAGCCGACAATAATACAGGCTTGCATACTCCTCTCGTATCACCTCGTGGACCGAGAGGATCTGGACGGGCCATGCCACTGGATTGGAGTGGCAACCGGTCTAGCACACAGCATCGGTTTCCACCGAAAACCAACATGCGAACGGGTCCAATCTTCTCCATTTTCCCAGTCACAGTGTAGTATTTGGGCACGTATCTGGTGGAGTCTTTACTCCCGTGAGGTCTGGCTCGGTCTCGGTTTTGGCAGGCCACTCCGAATCAACTCGGAAGATTGCGACTTACCAATGCCAGAACCCGCCGCAGTGCTGAACGATGTTGACAGCCTTCCAGCGACACTGCGAGAAACATTCATTCCTCGCGAGTTTGAAACACTCGTGCCTCTATGGATAGAGTTGCTGAAGCTGGCTGTTGAACTGGAAACAATCTTACGACTCAACTTTCGGCCTAGTCAACCACCCGCGTCGCTCGCGGCTCTCGAATCACATTACAGTGCTCTCCAGGCAATGCAGAGCAAAGTCTGCGTGGAACTGATGGGGGAAACACCACTCTTGTTATTACATCGCAGTGTCCTCAAGATTTACCATGGAACTGTGTTAATTGCTCTTCACCGACCGTACCTCATCCCGTCAAAGCAAAGCTCAATAACTCCCCTCGAGCCAAGCAATATCCAATCGCTCGCGATGGACAGGTATACCACAGCCGCCTCGGCCATCACAAAGGCCGTCAACGACCTTGTACGCGCTGACCTACTCAACGTTTCACCCCCCACGCTCCCGACCTGCATCAATTCCGCCATTGGGGTACACCTCCACGAAGCGTGCCGTTCAGAGGGAATCGGCCGCCAACTTGCGTTGCACAATGTAAACCTCCACATGCTTGTTCTTTCCCATCTCGGCAAGATTTACTGTTCCGCCGAGATACAGTATCGTTTCTTTCTCCAAATCATGAAGACGGCTGAGCCTCTTCCCTCGACTCAAAGCAGAAGAACATTTCGTAGGGGAAGTTGTAGTCATGCAGGAACAGCAGCCGTAGGTCCCCTACAAGCCAGTGAGCCGCAGGATGCTACTCGCGAAACAACCGCCTATGATGTGGTCACCCCAGTGTCTACGCAACCGGCATCTAGGGAGTATCGAGATGCAGTTCATGGCCAGACACCCTGTAATAGCGAAGGAGATGCGCTCTTGGGGGATTCAAACATCGATCACGATTTCTTTTTGTCCTCTACTTTGTTCAATATTGACTCAACTCCCTTCTCCGAGGAGGAAATGGATTTCTATAAGCAATGGGGTCTAACAAATTTGTAGAGAAAGTTCTAGACACTGTCATTAACATGTCTTTCGCCTCGGACGTGGGCTGAATGTTGAGTGATGTATTGTCCAGAGAAACTATGCCTCGACTGGGAAATTTGAGAGCATTGAAAAACCTCGTTCTCCTATCATCATTTCAAGTGTCCCAACTCTAGATGTCTCTGGTACACGAGAGTACACTCAGCATGTTTGATTCTACCTCACAGCTTGGAAACAGCTCGAGCTGTGATGTGGTCCTCGCGACCCTCCAAGACTTGAGCATACAGTTCCGAGAGCCGGTCTCGATACAAGTCTCCGACTTTCTTCCGCTGAAGTTTGAGAGTTGGGGTCAGGGTTTCGTTGCCTACCGAGAACGGTTCGATGGAGAGGTCAAAGTTCTTGACACGCTCGTAACTCGCAAACTTGTTCGCCTTGCCCACCGCCTCGAGATCCTGGAATACCCGAGCACGCACTGCAGCATCCCCACACGCTTCTCTGATGGCTGGCAAGTCCGACGATAAAACTATACGGCCGAGGACCTGGGATGCAAGAGGCGCAAAAAGCTCAGGGTCTACACCAAACATGCCGATGGTGAATGCCTGCAGACTGTCACCATGAACAAAGGCCTGAGCGATGTATCTGCAGCCAGATAGATAGATTCCCTCGAGGCGCTCTGGCGATATGTACTCGCCTTGAGCGAGCTTGAGAAGGTTCTTGCGACGGTCGACAATGGTGAAGCGCCCCATGTCGTCGATTGATGCGATATCGCCCGTGCGGAACCAACCGTCTTCGGTGAAGCTCTCGGCCGTTTGCTCCGGGTTCTTCAGATACCCTTTGAATAAGTTGGGTCCCCGCAGCAGGAGTTCGCCACGTGAACACGGGACATCTTCGATGGTGTAGCCCATCTCAGGCACGGAGAGCAAGCAGGCCTCTGTTAACGGTACGAGACCTCCGCAGTGTCCCGTGCTAGCATCAGCCCGATTTTATACTAATTGTTGGTATCCCTATTACAGGGTAGTTAGTTCGAACCGTAGTTAACGAAGAGATCAATTGAACTATATGAATATCTGCGTAGGTGTAAAAAGGAGGTTCTAACCGTAGGTTAGGCTAGCTACGATAATCGTAAATAGGGCCCCTAATTAGCCCCTACGTAGTCGGCTATATACTACGGTCGAATTAGACTTCTAATCCGATACTAACTTTCTCTTTTTTTTATTAATTTAACTACTACGGTTAGAAGTATAATTCGACCTCAGGCCCGTCTACTAAGTCGTCTCCTTTTCCCCCTTTTCTCTATTCTTTTTATATAACCTATCCCTCTATTCGTATAGTAACTTTTCCGTTACTTATGAATTACTCTAATCCCTTATTTAGTACTACTTTTATAAAAGCGTCTACGAGGTTATCTTTATTATTAATCTAACGGATCTTAAGTATCTCGCGCCTTTCGTACGATTACCTAAGGGCTATAATATTAATTATAAGCCTCTTTTCCTTTGTCGTTCCTAATTTAACGAGGTATTCGTATAGCGAGTAGGAATCGGTATAGATAACCGTTAGAATAGGTAAAAGGCTAATTCGATTAGTAATTTTCCTTAGCGTTGTTAAAATTGCGTAAGAGAGGTTAACGCTATTAACTATACTATAGACCTCCGACGCTAACACACTTCTCGTTACCTACTTATTTTTAATTAATAAGTAATAGATTATATTACCGTATATAGTAAATTCGCTCTCGCCCATACTCTCGTTAGCTAGGATAATAATATACCCTAATTACGAAGTAAGGTCGTTATTATTCGCAAATAACCTATTAACAAAGACGTAGAGCTTACTAGTTATAAAGTCGATCGGGTAATAAACGAGACCTCGATCGAGATTCGTTTACTACTACTTAAGCCGCTTATTAAGTACCTCGACGTCTCGTTTAGTTAGATTTATAGCCTATGCTACCCTAGCGTAGTTAAAAGTTACCTCAGGCTAATAAATACTCGTAATATATACCCCTCGCGCAAGCTTAGCCTTATACCGCTTCTTAATATTAATTACGTTCGGGTTAACGAGGTTAATTTTCTTACCCTACCCCTTTTACTAAAAGACGACGGTTTCCCTTTCGATTATAAGAATCCCGCTGTTAAATACTAGGGGGGTGTTTATTATAAGGACCTCTTTTAGCTTTACTACGAAGCCCGCTTTCTAGAGCTCCTTATCCTCCTTCTTTATAAAGTTAATATTAGATAGGCCTAATATATTGTCGGTCTATATTCTAACGATCCTAAATTAGTTACCTTCGTGCTCCGCGACTAGTAAGCACGGGTCGTACGTAGAGGTAACTATTAATAGTTAATTAATATAAAAATCGTAGTAGGTAGCTTATTAATAGGTGCCCGATTCTGCGAGCCTATATAGTAGCTTAAGTACTTTAATAATCGTGCCTTCTAGGTACTTACTAACCATTTCCTTTAGTAAATAGGCTAGGATTTTCTTTATAAGCCCTATGGCTAATTAGGTATATACCTAGGTAATATCACGGCTCTAAATCTCGTATCCCTTCTTTCGTAGTAATACTATTAGTACTATTATTAATCGTTAGCTATAGCGCTATATAGTGGGCGATTATATAAGTAGCGTCGCCTTTTCGACGTCGCCGTACCCCTAAATTACGTATCTAGACTTCTCGTACGGTTAAGGTATTCCTTTTTTTTTAATTTTACGAACTATTCGCAATTTAAATATATAGAGGTTTATATACTTTTCTAAATCGTAGAGGATAAATCGATAGACCCCTCGATTACGCAGAGTATCTACTTCGATAAGATCTAATCCCTTATATGGCTTTTTAATAGTTATAATTACGCCTTCCTTACGTAGTTTAACTACTAGCTCGAAATCGGCTTTCTTTTTTACTATATAAAAAGTATTAATTACCTCGTCGCTAATAATAAATTGCCGCGTTAGTATTTACCGTCGTAGTCTCCTATAACGTATTAGTACCCTTTTAGCAATTTCCTCTTCCTCGTCGTCTATTAGTACTACTACGACGATTTCGTCGAGGATAATTTCCTATACCTCTACTGCGGGTTATATAGCTTCTCCTAGCTCTTCTTCTTCTTATAAACTAGAAATTACCTCGATAGGATCTATATAATATAGTCTAACTACCGTAATTAATACTTCGAGTAGCTAGTCGCGATCTCTCGTAACTACGTAAGAACGTTCGTTAATAGAAATTAATTTATATAGCCTAGCCTATTATTAAGTAATTTCGCGCTATACTCGTATATCCGAATTTAGGGGCATATCTAAATTAACCCCTATATTAGGCCTATTGCGCGTAGTAATTGCCTTATTAACTTACTTTCTTGCGCTTACCTCGCGTAGTGCTTATATTACTTTTTTAACTACTTAAGCTCGCTAGCTTACGTTTAGTAACGGTAGCGAGGCTAAGGTCGTTCTTAAATATGCTCTAAATACTAAAAGCGTCGGTATAAGCCCGTTAGGCCCTATAGTATTGTTATAGTATTTAAGTACCGTCTAGAGGTATTCGTCGTTATCGGAATCGGGATTTTCCTCTTTAATAATTTTAAACGCTCTTTTTAACTACTAGTGCGCCCTTTCTACTTTTTTAATATTATAGTGCGCTTCGACGGGCACGACTTTTAACTATATACCATAGGCCGTCGCATTTTCTTTAAATTTTATTAATTTAAAACTAGTACTAGCGTCGGTTTTAATACCGTCTAGCGGTCCCTAGTATATATCGATCTAGCTTTTTCGTAGAGCTACCTATACTATTTTTGCTTATAGATCCCGCAGGAATTGCCCTGCTTAGAATAATATAGCCTCGTCGATTATATATAGGACCGGTCGACTATTTAAGTAGAAAATATTAACGACGATTTCCTAATTAAAGTTAAGCTTATTACGCAATTTAAATTTAAATCTGCGTAGGCTCTACGCATTTATTTAGTATTAGTAGCATACTTTTGTTAACTACTCTAGCGCCCCTATTTCGATATTATTATTACCTAAATGCTTTAGGAGGTTATATAGCCTCGCGACCGACGGGTAGCTAAATTTTTAATATAGTTGTTTAAGCTCACTTTCCGTTAGGTAATTAATCGACTTCGTATCGTTAGTAAGCTTTATAAACGCATACCCCTATCGTCGTTTAACTATTTCGAAGTGCTTACGGCTAGAGATTTTATTCCTCGTATTATCGAATATAATACCTAGTCGATCTATATTTTTTAGATATAGGAGAAATAGGGTATTAACGGGTAGGATATAGAAAGTTATCGTTCCGAAGTACGTCTCTATTTCTACTATACTTAGGGTAACGATTTCCTTACCTAGGCTAAAGCTAATCCTCGTAATACCCGCTATCGATATATTAAGCGTTACTAGCGCGATTTTTTATAGCGCTTAGAATTACCCTTTTCCTCCTATTAACTATTGCGATGCCCTAGTATTTAGGATAATCCTATAGAAATTATCTAGGCCGTACCTTTCGTTTGCGTAGAATGCCTATACGAGCTTAGTATTTAAGTGATCTAGGTAGTATAAAAAGGACCCCTCTAGCTACCCCTAAAATTACTTAGTACCCTATCTCTTTTTTTTAGATATTAAGAGAGTAGAATTCTGCGCTATTAGATTCGTCCTTTTGCCCACCTCCGTATCCGTCGTTTAAGGGACCTTCCCTTACTATCCGTAGATAAAAGCCTGCTTATTAAGGGCTTCTACTACTTTTTATTCGTTTAGCCTCGTATATCCTCCCGAGGCTAACGGGGCGAAAAAAGAGTAGTTAATATCGTCGACTTCGTTATAATCTAATTCGTTAGTATAGGGGGTAAGATCTTCCTTATCTTCTAAATCTCTTATAGGGTGCGGGTACTTTAGGCCGCTAAATTAGCTACTTTCGCTAGGTTCCGTGCCCCCAGATCTGCCCTTATATATAATAAGGAATTAGTTAAATCGATAAGGGCTAGTTTTGCTATTTACTACCCTCGATTTTCTATATTATTCGTACGATTTAGTACGCTCTTCCTCGGAGTAGTTACTTAACTAATATCTATCCTTTTTATAAATAAAATACTACTTTTTCCGTTACCCTGCTCGCGAGTTAAATTTTTACTTATTTAACGAATCTAGGATTCCCTATTAGCGATTACTATACCTAGTTTCTTTTCCTTTCTTATTATACGTTCGGTCGACCTAATATTACTAATAAGGGCCGTCGTATGCCTAGAGGTAAGTTTAGCGCGGCATTCTTACTTTAATATTAAAGCTAGATCTTAGCCTCGAGCAGAGCGTCTCGTAGTCTTCGGGTACTTAGTATAGAGTTATTTTCGCTTTTAGAACGCGCTAGACTACGGTATAGAAATATCCGACTTTTTGCTCGTTAGTCCCCTTATTTAGCTAGGTTTTCGCTAGCTTATTAATTCGATCGATAAGCTCTTCGAGGATTTCTACTCGCGATTTGCCCTTTATTATCCTAGCTATAGATGCGAAAGAAATCGCTCGTAGCTTAGATAGGAGCTCTAAGTTCCTATTATAGGTCTCGAAGCGGCTTCGGATTACGTTAATTATACTAAGAAAGTCGTTTCGATCGAGATTACGTACTGCTTCGTAGTAATAATTAGAAGCTTTGCCTATGAGTACGATATTAACTACTAAATAGTACTAGTATTCCCTAATTCCGACTTTTTCGTAGTAATCGTAAAACATCGTTAGGGTTTTTTATAAGACCTTATACTTCCCCCTAGAGTATAATTTCTTTTTCGGGAAGATCTTTTTAAGGTTTATAAACTACCTCGTATTCGCCGCTAGATTTTTAGTATCTATATGCGATCCTTGCGTCGCTACGTATTATTAGTGACTTCGGGTAGTCTACCTCTTTTCTTACTAGCCGATTAGTACCGAATTTCGTATTAGTAGCGGCGACGAGCTATAGATCGAAATAGGCAGAATTATCGATTATCGTACTTCTAGTACTATATTTTGCCTCTATATATCCTTCTACGACAATAGATTGCCGTTAGTAATTATAAGAAGGAAATCTAGGTCGTTTACCCTTTTTCTAAATTCGTTAAAGCGATTATACGCCCTATCGACTTATGCCTAGGTCTATATTACGAATTCCTCTTCTATAATCGTCGCTATTAAGATTTCGTAAGGTTCTCGTAATTATAATTACGCTAGTAGTACCCCTCGCCCATAGAGGAATTTATTAACCGCTTTTATAATTCCTAAGCTTACGCTTACGAACTATTCGTTTAGCTAATAGCTAAGGTCGTTTGTAATTTCGTAGAATAGGGGTTGCCCCTATAGCCCCTTTTTCTTATAGACCTTAGTTAAATAGATTAATACCGCGTTAATTTACTCGCCGTTAGGCTAATCCGCGATTCTATATATCCACGTCCCCTAATAGTCCGGGTTAATATTCACCTACTTATAAGGGATAGGGATTCTATTTAAGATCGGGTTTCGCCCTCTCTTTCTTTACCCTAACTCGCTAAGGGTCGTGCCCTAGCTTGTGCCCGTATTAGTAGTTACTAGCGTATTTAACCTTAACGGGGATATGTTTAATCCGCGCGCTAGCTATAATAAATCCGTGCTTTCGCTACCTAACGAATTTATTAGGGTTTAGGAGATTCCCACTTCCTCTCGCCGTCTCGCTACTATTCTCGTTTTTATTTTCTTTAGTAATTACTACTGCCCTTTTAAATCGCTAGCTATCGTACCTATTAGGATCCTCCTTTTCGTTTAGTATAAAAAGGTAAGTTTTAGTAATTCCTTTTTTTAATAATAGCGGTAGACGTTTATATTACCGTAGGACGATATAATAATTAGTCTCGGGATCTTTACTAGTTACCGATTTTCGCTTTTCTATATACTTCTAGCCTCTTAAGCCTCGTACTCTCCGTAATTTTTAAATCCCCTCCTCCCTTATTAAACCGTCCCCTATACTATATTCCTAAGTAACACTCGGGGGGTAGTTAAGGGAGCTACGGGGAGGTTGTCTAGATCGCGGGCTTAAAGTCGTACCCGTAAGATCCTAGTAGTAATAGACTTTTTCTATATACCGTAGATTTCTTAGCTTAATAACTCTTATATACTTCTTACTACGCTAATTAAGAATGTTTACGTTTAGAGATCCCTTTTCTTAATCGCGCGGTGCTCTTTTATACTATATTATTAAGCTTACCCGTCGCGCTAATTAACTAGGCGGGTAGTCGCCGCGTAGGTATTTTTTTTTACTAATTTAATTAGTTAATTTTTAATCGCGGGCCGGCTATAGAAAAGTTATTTAGTAAAAAGGCTACTTAAAGTAACGGCGAAAAACTAGTCGCTTAAGCGGTTCTATTAATTAACGTAGTTTAATATAGTAGACGTCGACCTCTCGTAAGTAGTAAAGGGCTACGATTACTTAATTCCGTACGGTATTTAAGAATCGCCCCCTTTTTTATCTACTTCCGTAAGGTTAATTAGTACGAATCTCCTATCCCGTGCAGTATTAAGAGGTCGTTTTTTTTACGTAGTAAGATACCTTGCCAATCTGCAATAATAGAATTTAATTACTAATTAGTATTAGTATCCCTATTATAAGGTAGTTAGTTCGAACCGTAGTTAACGAAGAGATTAATTAAACTATATAAATATCTACGTAGGTATAAAAAGGAGGTTCTAACCGTAGGTTGGGCTGGCTACGATAATTATAAATAGGGCCCCTAATTGGCCCCTACGCAGTCGGCTGTATGCCGCGGTCGAATTGGACTTCTAATTTAATACTAATACATAAGCGTACGTCTTAATTATACCGTATTACGAGTTATAGCACGTAGCAATAAGCATACGGAGTATAATAAAAGTAGCTTAACTATTAAAATAGAAATAAATAAAAAGAAAAGGTCTATATATATAATATCTAAAATAAATACGTAATTTAGTACGTAACGGGTACTTTATAAAGTACGATTACTATCCCTATTACGTAATATACCCCCTAATTACTACCGCTAGGGAACTATTATACTTAAAATAAAATCTTTAAATACCTTTATAAAAGCTTAATTTAATTAAATATAAATAATAAAAAAATAAGTATAAGGGATACGTATTTTTTAAACCGAGTTTATTATAAATATCCTTTTTATTTAAAATAAATAAAATCTTAACCCGGAATAGTACGTGTTTTATTATTTTTAATATATAAATTATTAAGAGCGAGGCTACTTAGCCGCTTTATATATATTTAAATTCTCGTAGCGTTACTTAGCTATTATTATTATTATTTTTTAACTTTTCGTAGTTATTATAAGTACCTTTATTTACTACGTGCGCGCGCTTATATTATTAAATCGTTTATTAATTTTATTTTAAATATAAATATTTAATATATCTAAAAATAATAATAAGTTTTATATAATTTTTATAATACTTTTTATATACGTATTATATAGTTTATTAAAAGTTTAAATAGGTAATAATATTAACGAGCCCCTCTAAGTCGTTACCCCCCCCTATAACTTTTTATTTACTTATTAAGGCCCGGTTACTAAGCTCTCTCTTTTTAGTTAAGAGGATATTAAAACTATTAATTAAGACGCCGAGGATTTTATTAAATTTAAAGCTTTTTTTAATAATTATAATAAAAATAATAATAAAATAAATAGTAATAATAAAAGCTTTAATAAGCTTTTACTTATCCCCCCCTCGGAATTTAAAAATAAAAATAAAAATAATTTAAATAATAAGCCCTTTAAAAAAGGTATATTATATATTTATTATTTTAAAAGTTTATATTTAATATTATTTTAAAGTTTAAAAAACGTAAAACTAGTTCTTTTTAAAAGGGTAATAAGAAATAAAACAAAACGCTAAGAAACTAAAATACCCCCCGTAATAAGTATAGTTCTTTTTACTGTTCTAAGCCTATTTAATATATACTTAGTCCTTAAAAAGCTTAAAAAAGAGGCTTTTAAAAAATAAAAAATTTAGTACTTACTCTATTTTAAAATAGCCCTCTAATATACTAACCCTAAAGATAGTAGTTATTATTTTATAAAAAGTAATAGCTAATATACGCACTATTTTAATAGCCGTTTAGCTAAAAAGTATATTAATATATTAATTATTTTATAGCTAATAACCTAGGCACTTACCGAGGCTATTATAATTAGCGCTCCCTTTTTTATAAATATATTATCCTTTTTTATTATTAAAAAGCGTACTTTTAACTATGATTTTAATAAAATATTACTAAGCTCCGTAATATTATTTATTAAATATATAATAATTAAAAAATTTATAAGAACTATATTAACTTCTATATAAAAGACTTTTTTAATATACGCCCCTAGTCCTCTTTTATACTTATTATAATTATTTATAATTAACTTTTTATTACGCTACTCGCTTTTATATTTTAAATTATTAACTTAATAATTATTCTAACTCTTATACCCCCCGCTACCCCTACTATTCTTAGTTTTATAAATTTTAAAATACGTAAAATACGTTTTTTAATACGTATACTAACCCTCTTTTTTAATAACGCTATATTCTTAGTAATTACGTATTTCGTAAATTAAGAGTTTAAATAGTAAGTATAAGCCTAGGTCTTATTTCTATATATATATACCCTATAAAATAAGGTTATTTTAGGAGTTTAGGCCTTCGGGCTATAAAACGTTTTTATTTTATTTATTTTAAACCTCCGGATTATACTCTAAGTTCTATTTATTATCTATTTTTAAATATTAAGTTTTTCTAAGCGTATCCTAAATTAATTATTTTTAATTATTTTAGCTATTTATAATAGTTTTTTATATATTATAGAGGTTAAGAAGTATATAGAAATATTCGAACTTAGTTTATAAAAGGTTTTTAATAAGTCTATTTATTAATATATTTTTTATTAATATATAAGTAACTTCGAAATTACTTTTAGCGCGCTTTTATTTTAGCTATATATTCTATATATTAATATAATAAAATTAAGTAGCTATTCTTTTTTTTTATAATAAGTTAAATTGTTTATTAATTATTATAATTAACTAACTATACTTCTCCTAAGTTAAGGGTAATATTTTTAAAAAAGCGCTTTAAAGCTATAGTCTTTTTTATAGTTTTTTTAAAGTAAAAAAGCTTAGTTTTAGTAATTAACGTCGTAACTATTACTTAGCATACTAATTTTTATTAAATTAGGCTATTAAAAAGGAATATTATATATCCCTAAGATAATCGTTATATTACTTTATTATTTATAAAGCTAGTATTTTTAGTTAGAAATAATAATTACGTACTTAGTATACTACCGTAATAAAATATAAAATATTTCATTATATAAAGATATTAAATATAATAGTTAATTATTTTAATATAAGTTATACTTAGGTTAGTTAAGAACTATAATAATTATAAATAAGTAAAAGTAACGTTTAGCTTAATTATAATAGTTATATAAAGTATACTCCCGACCTTTTTTTAATAGCTTTTTATTTCTTTTTTTATTACTTACTCCTTATTTAGTTTAAACTCTTTTTAAAAAAGAGGGGTAGCTAAATATAATAAATTTATAAAGTTAAAGCGCTTAGTAACTTGCTCGATATATATATTATAAATAAAATAAACCTTATAAGTAATATAATTTCGTAAAATCTATACTTTAAAGAAGTAATTAATCGGTCTATTCTTTTTAAAGTTAATATATCTTTTTATATTATTAACGATCCCCTAAACCGCTTGTTACTTATTTTAATAATATAAAATAATAAAGTCGTTAATATAGAATATTAGTATTACTTTTTTATTTATAGTTTAGTAAATATAGATTTTTTCGTAATCATATATTATATTTATATTACGAAGTATAAAAGTAAACGTTTAGAACTAAAGAATTAGTAAGTCTTAGAGGCTATATAGAGCGCGTTAGAGCATATTTATTTTATTAATAACCTTATATCTTTTTAAAAGTTTAATAATTACTAACTTATTATTTTTAAAAAGCGCGTTAAGGAATACGTTAATAATATTATACTAATTTATTTTAAGGTTAAATTAAGTAATTATTATTATTATAAGCTTAAAAACCTTTATAATAAGCGTTAAAGCGTACGTATTTTATAAGGGGTTAAGTAGTTATATATCCCCTTTTATATATATACGTACTTTTACTTTACTAATCTCGTTATTAATATCGTACTTATAAATATATACTTATTTTAATAAAAATAGGATCCCTTATTTAAAATTACGGTTAATCTCTTCTTATATACTAATATCCCTTAGCTTTTTTATTTTTATATTTATAATATCCTTAAGTAGCTTTCATAGTTATAGTAAGAGATATTTAATATTACTCAACTTTTTTAATAGGCTTTAGAAGTTAATTTTAATAAGTCGTGGTTTTTAAACTCTTCTAGAGCGCTCTAAATAGGTCTTATAAACTACTTTTTTTATTACTTAATAAAGTATTATATATTCTATATTACTTTTTTTTATAGCCTTTTATTAATTAAGTATAAAAATAAAGAAAAAGTAGTCTTAAAAATAGTTATAATAATCGCTATTTCTTATATTTAAATATAAAAGCGTTATAAAAATACTATTATTAAAGCGTTATAAAGGTTTACGGGCCCGGTTTAAATATCTAGGACTTAATAGAGCTTTACTTAGTACTTAATAAAGTAGTTTTTATAAGCTCTATTTTTATATAATAATAGAAGTTTATTATAAGGGTTCTTTATTAACGTCGACTTTAGTATTAAGAATTACTCTTTTATAATTAGTACCTCGTTTATTATATATTTTAGCGTTTTATTAAGAGTTATTAAGAATTAAAAGCTTAAGAACCTTTATAATATATATAAGTACTTATAAAAAGGATTATAAACTATATAAAGCTATTTATAACTTAGTTATTATATCCCCTTTTTTACCCCTACCCCCGAGCTTATATAAAGGGGTTATTTTAAAAATTAATAATAATAATAAAATTATATTAACCTCTTTAACCTTATTTATTATACCCTAAAATACGTTTATTAATTATTTAGTATCCTAAATAATTAAAACTTAATAATAATACTATCCTTAACTATAAAGTTATTTTAAATATTAGTATTTTTAAAGTCTAGATCTACTTCCCTGAGTACTCGAATTAACTTATTATTAATATTAAAGAGTTCTTATATTTCTTAAATTATTAGATTTACTTATTTATTTATAATAGCTTACTCTTTATATATAGAATTATAAAAGACTTTTTTATTAAACTTAATATCTTTTATAATAAATACTTACTTAAGTGCGGGTACTTAGACCCTATATAAGTTATATATTTTTAATATATATTTAACTAAGTATTTTATATACCCGCAAAGAAGTATTTTAAACTCTTTTTAATATATACCCCTTTTATAATCCTTATAAAAAGGGTATACTTAATAGTTATATATATAGAGGCTACTAAGATATAAAATAACTAGTTTAGAATCCCGTACTTAGTAACCCGTTTATTACTAGCGTTAATACCGCTTTTACTAATTAATTTCTATTATAACAAGTAAATCTCTTTTATTAGCTTTTTATAAGGTAATATTATAAATAAAGATTATTATTAGTACTATTTTATTCTATAAATTTATAAAAAGGTTTATAAAAAAGCGTATTTTATAAGCTTTAGTAATTACGAGTTAACTTACTCTTTTAATATTATTTATAAGTTTTTTTATATATAAAAATAGAAGTTTTATTCTAATTCTTAGCTCGCTATACTACGTTTTATATATATATTTAATGTTTATAATTAAGAGAGCGGTTTTATTATTATTTCTAAAAAAGTAAATTAGAGTCCTTTTTTAATAACGAATCGCTACCTCGAGGCTTTATAATATAAAAAGTACTTCTTTTTCTATTTTAGTTTTTAAAAAGAACCCCCTAAGCTATTTATTATATTTATTAAAAACTATAGATATATATTATTATTTATTAAGAAATAGTTCGAAATAGAAGAGATCTTAGTATATATAGTATTATAATTATAAAGCTCTTTTTAAAAATAGTCCTTTTAAAACTACTATTTTAACTTTAAATAATATATATACTTTATACTTAACTTATAATAAAGGTTTAATACGTATACTTCGAGTCTTATATAATAATTAATAAAAAGTATTAAGTCCGAGATAACTTATTTTAAAATACTAAAAGAGCGCGCTATTAAACTTTTTATAAATACGTTAATATAAATAATAGAATTTTTTATAATTAATTAGTAATATAATACTAACTAGGCTTTATAAGATATACTTAAGGTTTATAAAAAAAAGATAAGATTAAAAGAGCTTATATTTAAAAAAGACTAGATTCTTTTTTTAAATAAGCTACTTTTTAATAGTATTCTTATAAAGCGTTCCTTATTATAAAATATAATCTAGATTATAATATTAAAGTACGCTTTTATTTAGTAAAGTCTTTAAGACTATATTAATATAGAATCCCTCGATATAAGTAACGTTTTAGAGCTTTAAATTATAAGTTCTTTTTTTCTTAAGTCCGTTTAAAATGCCTTTTATAATACGAGGACTACGTATAATAATAAATAATATAATAATTCTTAATTTAATATAATCTTTATTACTTAATAATACGTAACTCTTAGGTTTAAATAAGCTCTTATTATTAACTAAATATATTATTTTATAGTTATTTATTATTATATTCTAAGAAAGGGGGTAAGTACTATTTATAAGGGTATTAAAAATTACGTTTATTTCTAAGTCCTAACTCTTTATAAATATAGTAATTACGTAGCCCTCGTCTTAGTTTATTAATAAGCTCGCTATAAGTTAGTTAAAAGATCTTTTTAAAAACCTAAGTTTTTTAGGGGTTTTATTATTCCTTAACTAATTAGCTTTTTTAAGCTTATTATAAAATAATTTCTATTTACTTAATTTAATAGCAGCGAGGACTTTTTTTATATAGCTCTTTAATATTTATATTAATAACTTACCAACGTTTTAACTTATAAATACTTATTTTAATTTTTAATATATTATAAGGCGCTATGGGTATATATAATTATAAGGGTATATAACGTTATTCTTATTATTTACGTTATTAATTAAGTTAGAGCGTTTAGTAAAAATAGAGTAAGCCCCTCCTTAACTTAAAAGCTATTTAGTATATACGTTTTAAGTTATTAAGCTAAATATATATATAATCTTTTTAAAGGGCCTCGTATACGTTTTAAAAGCTATTAATTTACTAAAGGTTTTATATATACGTTAGCCTTATATAAAGTTAAGTCTAAACTTAACTATAACTAAGAAGTTAAGTATAGTAATCTCTTTACTAATTTCTAAAATATTATATATTTTAGCTCGGAAATAAGTAAATTATTATTTTTTATATTAGTATTAAGAGTTAATTCTAGTCCTTGCTTTATTAAGGGCTTATTAATACTCCTTTCGAACTATATTTTTTATTATTAGTTTAAAAAGCGTAAATTCTTATTTTAGATATTTAATAATTTACTATATACTAAACTTAGTACTATTCTTAATAGCTTTTTAAAATACGTATTTATATAATATAATATTAATTAATTTTATTAATTACTAAGCGAGGATTTTAATATGCGTATTAATAATATTACGTTTATAAGCTATAAGTTACTTATATTTAGTATTAAGTTCTTATTATTTTTAAATACTCTCGAGCGTATAAATCTTTTTTATAAATATAGTATAAGGATAGATTTATTTATATAAAATAAGTAGTATAACTAGCTTTATAAAAAGAAACTTAGCTTAGTTTTATAAGTTACTTATACTTAAAAAAGTTAAAAAGTTCGTATTAAAAGTTATATTTAGAAATTATTAATAGAGGATTTTTTAGTTTTTTTAGTTATTCTCGAACGCTTTATAACGGGCTTAGTAAGCTTATAGTTCTTTTTTATTATAAATTATAACTAATTATTTAAATTCTAAGGGTAAAATAAGTATTATAAGGGGATTAAGGAATACGTTAGAATTTAGAGCGTTTAAATTAACGTATTTCTAAACCCCAACGCCCTTATTTATAATACGAAGTATATTAAACTATTTAATTTAATTATTATAGCTAGTTAATTTAGCTTAAGCTAAAGTAAGTATAAGTAAGTCGGTTATTTTAAAGAAATTATAAGAATCGTATTAATAAATACGTTATTATAATATAAGGTCTTAATTAAGAGCTAGGCTTATAATTATTATGAGTTATAATACGTAGTAATAGGTATATAAAGTATAATAAAAGTAGTTTAATTATTAAAGTAGAAATAGATAAAAGGAAAAGGTTTATATATACGATATTTAAAATAGATACGTGATTTAGTACGTAATAGGTACTTTATAAGGTGCGATTACTATCCTTGTTACGTAATATACCGTAACCCTAGATTACGCTAGATCTACTTACCACACTTAAGAACTTGTACAATGCTGGGTCGAGTGGCGCAGAACCGGTAATTATTATATGTGCGCGGTCGAGGCCCAAGGTGGCCATGATTTGCCGGCCCCAGATCCTATCGTGAAGCGGGTGCTTGTTAGTAGGAGCTTCTGCGTCTTCGAGGTTCGCCAGTTTGGTTGCCACAATGTACCTGCTCACAGCCCCTCGGATCCCGGAAGCTTCGAGTGTAGCCGACTTGAGGATACCGCCGAATCGGTTGTAGATTCTTGGGACTGATGGGAATATAGTCGGCCGGAGGGACTGCAGACCCTCTACAAGATTCGAAATGTCGCCGCTGAAATATCCCATCTTGGCCCCACTGAAAGCGCCGAGGTGTTCCAAAAGTCGGCCATAGACGTGTGCTAGTGGTAAATAGGAGATCATGACATCGTTGCCCGGCAGTCCCGCATCAAGGAGAGAGCCAACTGTCGCTGCGACCGAGCCCTTGTGTGTCAAGACGACGCCTTTGGGCGCCCCGGTAGTTCCCGAGGTGTAGTTGATGGTGGCTATATCATCCGGCTGTGGGGGCCGCAATGACCTGGAAGAGGCTGCGCCCAATTGCTCAATTTCTTTCAGCGAGTAGATCTGAAGGTCCAGCTTGAGTGCTTCTGTGATGGATACCAACAGCCGGTTTCGCGACAGAGAGTCTTGGTTGTCTGAGCGATGCTGAACATCGTCCAGTATCACCAGACACTTGAGCCCAGGCAAGTTCGGCTTTAGAGCGATCAGTGCTGGAACATGAGTGACAGAAGTAACAACGCATGTCAACTCGGCGTGACGAATAATGTACTCTGATGCGTCTGGACCCAGCGTGTCGTATAATGAGACACTGAAGAGTGATTGCGACATGCATGCGAGGTCGACAATTGGCCATTCAGGTCGGTTTTCGCACCATAGTCCAATGCCAAATTGTGTTCCGACCTTACCGACGCGCTCGTGAATTTCTACCAGACCCTTTCCGATATTGTTCCTGCGTTGCTGGACAGTTTTGAAACTCAGCCACTCCCAAGGAAGATGATATTGCTGAACGAGGTCGTAGGGTCGGCGGCCCAGATAGTCTGACTTTGGATTGCTCTTCACAGTGGCCTCGAACATGTCGTGAGCCGTCAATATATCTGGGCCGATACCCTCCAACAATCCATCTACAAATTGCCAATGTCTGTACACATTTGAGCGACCAGGTTGGCTTGTACCTGGGAGTGCGACCGAGTATGGCTGGTGCTTGGGTCGCGTTTCTCTGAGGTCGAGTATCCTTTGGACATGTGACGGGTAGGATGTTGAAAACACCATGCTTGCTTCGAGGCGACGAGTGCAATTCTAAGGCTGGAGAGTAGAATGAGATTGAGACAACACCGGGGAGGTGGAGGGCTTGCCGAAGGGAATATGCGGGAGCGGCGCAGACCGGCGGCACGAATAAATAGTAAGTAGACACGGAAGCACGGATAAAGATACCCTTGGCGGATATGTGAGAACTCGGTTAAGTAAGGTGGACAACGGGACCATTCATCTGCCCCATGAAGTTGCCAACTGGAATTGCCTGTGCACGCCAGAAGAGGCAAAAGGACTTTTGCGCAAAGCCTCGGCTTAGTGAATCTATTACCGCTGCAGAACGCGAGCAATTGACTACCAAATATTCACTTGGATGTGCGACTCTGTTTTGCCTCATGATTCGGCCATGGCCTAATTCATCCGGCCTCGGGCTTCTTTGCAAGCCAATACTCCGGGGATGCTTTCCAAGCCAATACTCCGTGGCTTTCTTGTAATGTTGTGGTACTTGGTGGCATTGGTTCAGAATTTCGGATTGACTGGCTGCTTCATCATAAAGGTTACCAGACCTCCAAGCAGCCGAATTCCTAGTCACGCTGGTCTACCAATAACCAGAGCAGCTTCAGAGAGGGGTTTCGCCCCATCGTGCTCGGCAGCATCGCTCCATGGCCGCGATCCCTGGTAAGCTCTATCATTCGTTGTCCTGCCGAGGTTCGGCCCATTTTATTCAAGACAGAGATCAGACTCGGCCGGTGGGTTAGATGCCGAGAGGTGCAGAATCGGCTCCCAAGTCCCCCACTGCCGGAGGCCTGGACCGAATTTGAGCGGGGCCGCTGAGGGAACCGCGGCACCGCGCAAAACCCAGCACTTGCTACGGATTGCTCCTATTTTGTCGAGCTTATACCATCTGGTTGAATGCAAAGCCACCGCAGCCGGACATGGGTCAACTGAAGTGCGATTCGCGATAAATGCGTAACTATTCTAAATATCACAAAGTACGCCACGAAACGACATTCAAGCGACAGCCACATCCAATGGGTGTTCTCAATATTGGTGTACTTTCTAGGATAGTGGTATTGCCTATTAATTAGGGCGAGGAATTAATTCTGTGGCCAATCATAGTTCGCAGTCAGGTATTCCACCAGTGCCGCTCCAACAAATGTAAGAAAGCAGGCTATCATGGAGGGAATGCGAGTATTACGCGTTATAACATTAGCAAAGTGCCTGAAGTGTACTGGTACGCTTTCTCATTCATCTCATTAATGAAGACTTGGGCATATTTGTCTTCTCGTATTCGTGCTTCTCATCTTGGACTTATTATTGGTGAAATTGTCCGTTTAGGAATCTCAGCTCGTCGCACTGATCAACTCAGTAGCAAGATGTTATCCCCACTTAGACCCAGCTATTTCTATCAGGGGGGCTTGGCTGGGAGCCATTTGAAAACATCACAGTCATGGATGATAGCTGGTAAGTCAGGCACTATATTTGGTGGAGGCTGCCTTCATGGGTAGCTTCATCTTCTCCCCAAGGCAATTCTGCCATTCGAAGCGCTGTAATCACGCATCATATGTCATTTGTTGTGCACACCTGTCTCATATCACGGAAGCTTGATCCATTTCGGGTCGTAGGATGTCTGTTTGTAAGGTAGGTTGTATTCGCTTCTCGGCACACTACAAGCGAACCGTTTGCATACTAGCTATCAAGTTACATCTTGCTCAGCATTCTCATGCCGCCGTCAAGTCTAATCACCGTCCCGTTGAGCATAATATTTTCAATTAGGTATACGGCGACTACTACAAATTCGTCTATATTAGTATCCCTATTATAAGGTATTTAGTTCGAACCGTAATTAATAAAAAAATTAATTAAACTATATAAATATTTACGTAATAAGTATAAAAAAGAGGTTTTAATTATAAATTAAGCTAGCTACGATAATCCTAAATAGGGCCCCTAATTAGCCCCTATATAATTAGCTATATACCGTAATTAAATTAGATTTTTAATCTAATATTAACTTTTTTTTTATTAATTTATTTATTATAATTAGAAGTATAATTTAACCTTAGGTCCGTTTACTAAGTCGTTTCTTTTTACCCCTTTTTTATTTTTTTTATATAACCTATCTTTTTATTTATATATTAACTTTTTTATTACTTACGAATGATTTTAACCTCTTATTAAGGGTTATTTTTATAAAAACGTTAGCGAGGTTATTATTACTATTAATTTAACGGATTTTAAGTATTTTATGCTTTTTATATAATTACCTAAGGGTTATAATATTAATTATAAACCTTTTTTCCTTTATTATGCCTAATTTAATAAGGTATTTATATAATAAATAAGAATCCGTATAAATAACCGTTAAGATTAATAAAAAGCTAAGTTAATTAGTAATTTTCTTCAATATTATTAAAATTATATAAGAGAGGTTAACGCCGTTAATTATGTTATAAACCTCTAATACTAATATACTTCTTATTACCCGCTTATTTCTAATTAATAAGTAATAAATTATATTATTATATATAGTAAATTCGCTCTTATTTATACTCTTATTAACTAAGATAATAATATACCCTAATTATAAAATAAAGTTATTATTATTTATAAATAACTTATTAATAAATACATAGAGCTTATTAATTATAAGGTTAATTAGGTAATAAACGAGGCCTTAATTAAGATTCGTTTATGATTACTTAAGTCGTTTATTAAGTACCTCGATATCTTATTTAGTTAAATTTATAACTTATACTATTTTAATATAATTAAAAGTCGTTTTAAACTAATATATATTTATAATATATACCCCTCGCACGAGCTTAGCTTTATATTACTTTTTAACTTTAGTTAAATTTAGATTAACGAGATTAATTTTCTTACCCTACCCCTTTTATTAAAAAACGACGGTTTCTTTTTTAATAATAAAAATCTTATTATTAAATATTAAGGGAGCGTTTATTATAAGGACCTCTTTTAGTTTTATTATAAAGCCCGCTTTTTAAAGCTTTTTTTTTTAATAAAGTTAATATTAAATAGGCTTAATATATCGTCGGTTTATATAGTGGTTTTTTTCCGGCTTTATAAGTATAAAAGATCGACCTTAATAGGATTACGCTTTTAAAAGAAATTATATAATATAGTATACTTTTTAACTATATAATATACGTAATATATCCTAAGTATACACTTAACGTAATATAATAATTTCGATACGAAAACTACTATTTAATTTAGGATAAATAAGCTACTCTTTTTAATAATAATACTAGCTAAAAAGGTTAATAATAAAGGTTAGCTATAATAATTAGTTATAATAATTAGTTATAATAATTAGAAGCGGCCCTTAACTATAGAGGTTCTAAACTTTAATAGCGACGTAGAGGTTTTTAAAAAAAAGGGCTAAATAGATTAATATCTATTACTTAGAGTTTATAAAGATTTTTTTTATCCTTATTACTTCTAATATTACTTGACGTTACTCTCTATTTAAACTAAATAAATTTACTAAATAAGTTTATTAAATAAACTTATTAATATATAAACTATTATTTAAATAGCTAGTTAGATAATTAGTTAAGAGGTTAGCTAGTTAAAATACTATTTTAACGAGAACCTACTCTAAAAATACTTATTAATAAGTCTACTCCTCTCGGGCTAAGTACCCTCTTTAACTAGCTTGATACTATAGTTATTATAGCTAATATAAGTACGCCCGAGGATTAATAAAGTACTTTTTAATAATACGGAATTTAGCTAAGTAATAGTACGAATGCCGTAAATAGCTAGGTTAATATAGATATTAAAATTTAGTATATTAATACCGGCTTAGTTATAATAATTATAATAAACGGGCCGGAGGTATATAGGGTTAGAGTAATAAGCTAGTACCTTAAATAGCTCCTATAAGACCCCCTAAGTAATAATAATACCTATATAAAAAAATAGATTATACTAAACTTAGTTACTTACGTAAGCTAGTATTAAGAGGTCCTATACGCGTTAAAATAAATAAAGCTCGCCCTATAAACGGGTAGCGGAAAGTTAGGAGCTATTTTAGTTAGTAATTAGGTATAGAGCGTATTATACTTAGTTTTCTTTAATACGTAATACACGGTACGGCCCTAACGGAGTGCTCTATCGGGGGGATCGTCGGTTTATATTTTAATAATTTTAAATTAATTACTTTCGTATTTAAAAATTAATAAGTACGGGTCGTACGTAAATATAACTATTAATAATTAATTAATATAAAAGTCGTAGTATATAGCCTATTAATAGGTATTTAATTTTATAAGCTTATATAGTAGCTTAAGTATTTTAATAATCGTACTTTCTAAGTACTTACTAACTATTCTTTTAATAAATAGGCTAGGATTTTTTTTATAAGCCTTATAACTAATTAAGTATAGGCCTAGGTAATATTATAGCTCTAAATTTCGTATCCCTTTTTCTATAGTAATATTATTTATACTATTATTAACTATTAGCTATAGCGCTATATAGTGGGTAATTATATAAGTAGCGTCGCTTTTTTAATATTACCGTACCCTTATATTATATACTTAGATTTCTTATATAATTAGGGTATTCCTTTCCTTTTAATCTTACGAACTATTTATAATTTAAATATATAGAGGTTTATATACTTCTCTAAGTTATAGAAAATAAATCGATAGACCTCTCGATTATAAAAAGTATTTATTTTAATAAGATCTAATCCCTTAAACGGCTTTTTAATAATTATAATTATACCTTTTTTATATAATTTAATTACTAACTCGAAATTAGCTTTTTCTTTTATTATATAAAAAGTATTAATTACCTCGTTACTAATAATAAATTATTATATTAGGGCTTATTATCGTATTTTTTTATAACGTCTCGTTAGTAATATTAGTACTCTTTTAGTAATTTCCTTTTTTTTTTCTTTTAATATTACTACGACGATCTCGTTAAGAATAATTTCTTATACTTTTATTATAAGTTATATAGTTTTTCTTAGCTTTTTCTTTTTTTATAAATTAGAAATTACCTTATTAAGATTTATATAATACAGTTTAATTATTATAATTAATACTTCGAGGGGCTAATTACGATCCCTCGTAATTATATAAGATTACTTATTAATACAAATTAATTGATATAGCCTAGTTTATTATTAAATAATTTTGTATTATACTTATATATCCGAATTTAGTAATATATCTAAATTACTTTTTATATCGGGCTTATTACATATAGTAATTACCTTATTAACTTACCTTTTTATATTTATTTTATATAATATTCGTATTACTTTTTTAACTACTTAGGCTCGTTAGCTTATGTTTAGTAATAATAGCGAGGCTAAGGTCGTTCTTAAATATATTTTAAATAATAATAATATTAGTATAAGCCCGTTAGGCCCTATAGTATTATTATAGTATTTAAGTACTATTTAAAGGTATTCGTTATTAATAAAATCGGGATTTTCCTTTTTAATAATTCTAAACGCCCTTTTTAGCTATTAATATACCCTTTTTACTTTTTTAATACTATAATACGTTTTAATAAGTATAACTTTTAGCTATATACTATAAGCTATTATATTTTCTTTGAATTCTATTAACTTAAAACTAATACTAGCGTCGGTTTTAATACTATTTAATAGTCCTTAGTATATATCGATTTATCCCCTTCGTAGGGCTATTTATATTATTTTTATTTATAAATCCTAAAGGAATTATTTTATTTAAAAAGACATAGCTACGTTAATTATATATAGGACTAGCTAACTATTTAAATAGAAAATATTAATAACGATTTCTAATTAAAATTAAGCTTATTACGTAATTTAAATTTAAATTTACGTAAGCTCTATATATTTATTTAATATTAATAATATACTTTTGTTAACTATTTTAGCGCCCTTATTTTAATATTCTTATTATTTAATTATTTTAAGAGGTTATATAGCCTTATAACTAACGAGTACCTAAATCTTTAGTATAGCTATTCAAGCTTATTTTTTATTAAGTAATTAATTAATTTCGTATTATTATTAAGCCTTATAAACGTATGCCCCTATCGTCGTTTAACTATTTTAAAATACTTATTACTAAAGATTTTATTTCTCGTATTATTAAATATAATACTTAGTTAATTTATATTTTTTAAATATAAAAAAATAGGGTATTAATAAGTAAAATATAAAAAGTTATCGTTCCGAAGTACGTTTCGACTTTTATTATACTTAGGGTAACGATTTTTTTATTTAGGCCGAAGCTAACTTTTATAATATTTATTATTGATATATTAAGCGTTACTAGCGTAATTTTTTATAATGCTTAGAATTATCCTTTCTTTTTATTAACTATTATAATACCTTAGTATTTAGGATAATCCTATAGAAATTATTTAGGCCGTACTTTTTACTTATATAAAATACTTATATAAGTTTAGTATTTAAAAAATCTAAGTAATATAAAAAGGACCCCTCTAGCTACCCCTAGATTTACTTAATATCATATTTCTTTTTAAATATTAAGAGAGGTAGCGTCTTTTTTTTAAGTATTAAAAAATAAGCTTTTACCTTATTAAACTCGCCCTTTTAGCTACTTTTATATCTATTGTTTAAGGGACCTTTCTTTATTATTTATAAATAAAAACCTGCTTATTAAGAGCTTTTATTACTTTTTATTTATTTAGCCTCGTATATTTTTTAAAAGCTAACAAAATAAAAAAAGAGTAGTTAACGTTGTCGATTTTATTATAATTTAATTTGTTAGTATAAGGGGTAAGATCCTTTTTATTTTCTAAATTTCTTATAAGAGGCGGATATTTTAAGCCGCTATTTTAATTATTATTACTAAGTTCCGTACCTCTAAATTTACTTTTATATATAATAAGGAATTAGTTAAACTAATAAGGGCTAGTTTTATTATTTATTACCTTTAATCTTTTATATTCTTCGTACGATTTTATACGCTTTTCCTTAAAGTAATTACTTAATTAATATTTACCCTTTTTATGAATATAATATTACTTTTTTTATTATTTTATTTATAAGTTAAATCTCTATTTATTTAATAAATCTAGGCCTCTTTATTAGTAATTACCGTATTTAGCTTTTTTTTTTTTTTTATATTTAATCGACTTAATATTATTAATAAGGGCTATTATATACCTAAAAGTAGGTTTAGTACGGTATTTTTATTTTAATATTAAAGCTAGATCTTAGCTTTAAATAAAGCGTCTTATAGTTTTTAAATACTTAGTATAGGGTTATTTTTATTTTTAATACGCGCTAGATTATAATATAAAAATATTTAACTTTTTACTTATTAGTTCCCTTATTTAGCTAGGTTTTTACTAGCTTATTAATTTAATTAATAAGCTTTTTAAAGATTTTTTTTATAATTTACTCTTTATTATCCTAGTTATAAATATAAAAAAGAATATTAATAGCTTAAATAAGAACTCTAAGTTCTTATTATAAGTCTTAGAATAACTTTAGATTATATTAATAATACTAAAAAAGTCTTTTTAATTAAGATTATATACCGCTTTATAATAGTAATTAGAGGCTTTATTTATAAGGACGATATTAATTACTAAATAGTATTAGTATTCCCTAATCCCGAGCTTTTTATAATAATCATAAAATATTATTAGGGTTTTTTATAAGACCTTATATTTCCTTTTAAAATATAATTTCTTTTTTAAAAAATCTTTCTAAAGTTTATGAATTACCTCGTATTTATTATTATATTTTTAGTATTTATATATAATCCTTATATCGTTACGTATTATTAATAACTTCGGGCCGTTTACTCTTTTTTATATTAGCTAATTAGTACCGAATTTTATATTAATAATAGCGACGAGCTATAGATCGAAATAAATAGAATCGTTCATTATTATATTTTTAATATTATATTTTACCTCTATATACCCTTTTATAATAAAAGATTATTATTAATAATTATAGGGAGGAAATTTACGTTCTTTACTTTTTTTTTTAATTTATTAAAGTAATTATACGCCCTATTAACTTATACTTAGTTCTATAATACGAATTCTTTTTTTATAATTATTATTACTAAGACTTTATATAGTTCTTACAATTATAATTATATTAATAATACCCCTTATATATAAAAAGATTTATTAATTACTTTTATAATTCCTAAGCTTATACTTTCAAACTATTTATTTAATTAGTAACTAAGGTCGTTTATAATTTTATAAAATAGGGGTTACCCCTATAGCCCCTTTTTTTATAAACCTTAGTTAAATAAATTAATATTACGTTAATTTACTTATTATTAAGCTAATTTATAATTTTATATATCTACGTCCCCTAATAATTCGGGTTAATATGTATTTATTTATAAAGGATTAGTATTCTATTTAAAATCGGGTTCCTCTCTTTTTTTTCTTACCCTAACTTACTAAAGGTCGTACTCTAACTCGTATTTATATAGTGGTTTTTTTCTAGCTTTATAAGCGCAAAAGATCGACCTTAACGGGATTATGCTTTTAAAAGAAATTATATAATATAATATACTTTTTAATTATATAATACGCACAATATACTTTAAATACGCGCTTAATATAATATAGTAATTTTAATACGAAAACTACTATATAATTTAGAATACATAAGCTACTCTTTACGTAATAGCGCTAGCTAAAAAAGTTAATAATAGAGGTTAACTATAATAATTAGCTATAATAATCGGTTATAAGAGTTAGAGGCGGCCCTTAACTATAGAGGTTCTAAACTTTAATAGTAATATAGAGGTTTTTAAAAAAAGGGCTAAATAAGCTAATATTTATTATTCTTTAGAGCTTATAAAAATTCTTTTTATCTTTATTACTTCTAATATTACCTAAAGCTACTCTCTATTTAAACTAAATAAATTTCCTAAATAAATCTACTAAATAAACTTATTAATATATAAACTACTACTTAAATAGTTTATTCTTAGTATATAGTTAGTAATTAGTAAGCTAAAAATACTTATTAATAAGTCTACCCCTCTCGGGCTAAGTACCTTTAGCTAGCTCGACGCTATAGCTATTATAACTAATATAAGTATACTTAAAAATTAATAAAATACCTTTTAATAATACGGAATTTAGCTAAGTAATAATACGAATATTATAAATAACTAGGCCGGTACGGATATTAAGATTTAGTATATTAATATTAGCTTAAAAATTATATTTTATAGAGCTAAAAATCCCTCCGATACGGGCTATATTATAAATATAAGGGAATATATAAGGGGCCCCTTAACCCTTAATAAAAAAGAGTATATAATATAAGATCTAGCCGCCCACGCGGGCTAGTATTAAAAAGTCTTATATATATTAAAATAGAAAAAAGCTCGCTCTCTAAACGGGTAGGGGAAGGTTAGGAGTTTTAATTAGTAGTTAAGCATAGAGCGTAATATACTTAGTTTTTTTTAATATATAATATATAGTACGGCCCTAGCGGATTGCTCCGTCGGGGGGCTAACTTATACTTATATTAATAATTATCAACATATTTAATTTTAATAAAAATATATTTAATCCGTATATTAACTATAATAAATCTATACTTTTGCTACTTAACGAATTTATTAAAGTTTAGGAGATTCTTATTTTTTTTCTTTTTTTTTATAATAAATTCGGGATACGGCCGGTAATAAAACGCTAATAACTTAGTAATTAGTATACGGATCATATTATAAAAGAACTTTTTAAAAAACAGAGCTTTTATAAAAAGCTTTATAAACTTTAGTTTTATAATATACTTATATTTATATTATAACCTCGCTAATTAAGTACTTATAGCCTAATCTTTTATAATTTTAAAGCTTTTATTTTTATAAAATAATTAATACAAGTAATAATAAATTATAAATATAAATAGAACGTTAATAAAACGACGTTTAGTTATTAATGAAAAGCCGTTAATATTAACGAGCTATAGTTATTTAAAATTAATTATTTAATCTTATTTTATTTAAAAAAAAACGAGCTTATTATAAAATAAGTCTTATTTAAATATTAGCGTTTATAAAAGAGCGAAATAAAAAAGATAATTGAAATAAATTACCCTTACAGGCTAATTACTTTATTAATACCCTAAAGACCTTATTTATTATAAACGGGGCGTTTATTAATAATTAATTACCAAATATACAAAGTTAAGGCGTATATAAAGGTATAAGTAGTATTAAAATAGCTAGTTTAATAGACTTTATAAGCTTAATAATAACCTATTTTTATAAAATAATAAAAATAATAATTAAAAATTAAAACTAAAAACGGCGTTAATATAAAGAGCTTATTTAATAATTTACTAAGTAGCTAGTAACGTGTTTAGGTTAATAAGAATATAAAAAGCCTCTTTTTTATAATTATAAACTAATTAAAAAAGAGTTTATAAGTACCTAGGTAATAAACTAAATTATTACTATAGAAATAAGTAATAAGCTTTATATAAAAAGTACTATAGAATAATATATTAAATAAGCCTTATTTAAAATATCCTTATTATTATAAACGTAATAATATAATTATAAAAAGAGCTTTAGGATCCCCTCTCTTAAGGCGACTTTTTAGCATTTATTTATTAATAATACGTAAACCCTAAGATTTAAAAACGGGAATATTATAAAGAGCTAAGGATAAAAAAGTTAAAAAAGAGCTAGACCCTTATTTAGTTCCTTACTAAGTAGTTAGCGATTTATTATCACTTAAGTATAAAAAGTATAAGAAACTTAAAAATAGAAGTATATTAGTTCTTCTTTAGACTATTATTTTAGTTATAAAATAATTTAATTTATTATAAGGTTTTAATTAAAAAAGTATATAATATAGCTTACGAAGTTAATAAACTATAGTTATTAAATTAATAAAAGGGCGGTAATTAATTATAAAAGGATAATAAAAAGAGGTTATATTTATTATTAAAATAATTACGTTAAATATCCCCTTTTTATAAAAAAAAAAGTAAAGAGAGCTTTTAAGGGCTAGGCTCTAAGGACTTACTAAGAGTAATATTATAAAAGCTATATAATAAAAATACTCGCGCTAACTTATTATAAAAGCGTTATAATAATAATATTAAGTATTTTATATATAATAAAATAGGCTATATATTTAGTAAGTATTAAAAAAATAAATTAGGAAATAGGGGCGATAATAAGCCGACGTATTTCTAATTAAAGCTAATATTAATAATTATTTAATGAGTTACTACCGAGCTAAGAGTTATAGAAGTCGACTCGTTAAAAAACGAATAAGTATAAATAATATATTTAATACGTTTATATTAAATATTAAGAGAGTATTAATAGAAATAATTATAAAAAGTAGGGTAATAGTTCTATAAAGTATTATTAAAAAGCTAATAAAAGTTAATATAAATATATACTCTAAGATAGATATTATTAATACTAGGCTCGTAATTTACTTAGGGTTAACTTTAATTATTATTATAGCTCCCTTATTAAGGGACTTTTAAAATAAAGCCGTAAGCTAAGGAAAAGCTTACTAATTAACGCTCTTTTTTATTAATTATTATAAATAGCTAAAGAAGATTTAATAACTATTTACTATAGTTAATAAGGATAAGAAAATAGTAAACCTCTTATTATTATAATTATTAATAAGCTAAGAAGGTATTTATATTAATATAATAATAAATATATAATTATACGAGCCTATTTTAGTTACTAAACTAGAGGTAATAGCTCGTAATATTATTAAAAATTACGAGAGGGTATATATATTATATATTATTATTATAAAAAGTATCGCGGGGGTAATAAAAATTAAGCTATAAGGAGGTCTATTATTAAAACTTTAATTAAAAATAAAAACGTTTAATAAGTAATTAATAAAAGGACTATAGTTATATAGCGGAGTAAAATACTTTATTAACTTAATTCTAAGTACTAAACTGCTATATAATCTTATTTATTTATTAAGTAAGAAATAACTTAATAAGCTTTGTATATATATTATTAAGAACTTAGTAAACGGTTATATTATATTTTTAATTAGTAAGGCTAAAGTACTAATCTTTTTTATATTAAAAAAGAATAATACGCTACGCTTTTATATAAACTATTATAAACTAAATAGAGTAACTATAAAGAATCGATACTTATTATTACTTATTAAGAAGCTCTTAAATAAGCTTTGCGGAGCGAAATAAATTCTAAAAATAAATATTAAGAATACTTATTATTGTATTTAAATTAAAAAAAAAACCAATAGAAAATAGCGTTCTAGAGCTAATATAGTTATTTTAAGTATATTATTATACTTTTTAAACTAACGAACGTACTTATAACGTTCTAAGTATATATTTACTAAGCGCTCGCCGACTCATTAAATACTTATTATATAATATATATAAACGATTTAATAATTTATTTAATAATAAAGAAGTAGTATATAAAGGATATTAAGAAGGTCCTCCGACGTTTATATTTATACGGGCTTTTTATTAAATTATTAAAGTACTTATTTTATTAAAAAAGGGTCGAGTTCTTAAGTTATGTTATTATATTAACAAGAATCGAAATTAACTCGTTATAAGTACGAACGATTACTAACTAAAAAGTACTAGAGTTTATTAAGGATATCTAAGTATTCTTAAGGTTTTATAACTTTGATTAAAAGTTTATTACTAAATATTTAGGTATTATTATATTAATAATAATATTATTACAAATAGAAAAGGGGTAAATAAGGGACTTTTAATAAACTAAAAAAGTAAACGAGGCATTTAATTAGTTAAAAGTCGCTTTTGTTTTAATAACCGTATTTATATACTAGAACTTATAATATATTATATAAATCAAAACCGACGCTTTAATTAAAGCTATTATAATAATTCTATTATAATAAGTTAATAAAAAATAATAACTTATTACTTATTAATTATAAAAGCTTATAAATACGGAGTAATAATAAGCTATAGGTTAATAAGAACTACTTATTATAATAAAAAGGCTAAAGTACTAAGCTTATTATTTCTAAGGCTTTTTATAAAGGTTTATAGTTCTAATAGATTACTAAGTACTTAAAAAGTAATTAGTATACTAGCGTAAGACTTTTAAGAAAGGTTCGTAAAATAAGTATATAAACTCTTAATATTTAATTTTAATTTAGAATATTAACTAGGGAAAACGAACCCGGTAAATAGTTTATTTAAAAAGCTAAATTATATAAAAGGGGAAGTGCTTTATAAAAACGTTCTTTTTATATTAACTTAAAAGTTACGTTTTATTAATAAACTACTACTTAACGTTTAGTAAAGGATAATTAGTTTAAAAAAATAAAATAATATTACTAAAGTATATATTTAAGTAGTTAAGGCTTCTTTTTACGATCTTAATTCAATATTAACTAGTTTTAAAATACAGAATCCTCTTTTTTATATTAATAGTATATTATAAGGCGTATTAATAAAATAATAATAGTTATTATTATAATAACTTAGAATAAAAGAGTAAGAGAATTATTAATAAACGCTCGTTAATAGTTTAATAAGGATAAAGAGGAGTTAGATAGAGCTAGGGTTATTATATTAAAATAATATATTTTATACCCTATTATAAAAGAGCTTATAAAAAGTAAAACGGTATTCGCTGTTTATTTTTTATTAAAAACTAAAGAGCTTATTAAAAGATTATAAATGAAAGACGAGTTTTATATATTATAATTAATAAGAGTTTATATTATAATTAGCGAGCTAAGAGTATATTTATTTAATAAATAGGGTATATTATTTTTTAAAAAAAGACTTATTATTTTTTAAATAAAGTCTCTTTAAATAGAGATTTTTTATTAATATTATAATAATTATGGAATAAGTTATATAAGAGCTACGAAAACTCTCGAGCTAATTTAAAAAAGGTTTTATTAAAAGAATATTTTATAAGATATTTAAAAATACGTTAAGAACTGTAAGTATTATTTAGGAGTTATAACCTTAAAATATAAGCTATATAAGTAACTATAATTATTATTATTACCCTTATATCTATTTTAAAAAATATTTATAAACTTTATTATAGGGCTATTACTAAGCGCTTATAATAACGGCATAAAGTATAATAATATTTTAATTATTATTTATTATATAATAAAGTTCGTAAGGTTCTTATTTATTATTAAGATATTTAACGTAATATAAATAGTAAGTATTTTATATTAAAAGGTCGAATATAAGTTTAGTACGCTAAAAAGTATTATTATAAATAGAAATAAGCTCTTTATAAGCGCATTTTAAAAAGAGTTCGCTAAGGAACGGGCGATATATTACTAATTATTTATTACGTATTATTTATAAATAAACGGTTAAATAGAGCGAACTTATTAAATATTAAAAAAGTATTTAAGGATTTATACTAAGGGCTTATTAAATAAGTAAGTAATATAACTAAAAAAGGCCGAGTTTATATATAATAATAGCTAATATTTTATTATAAAAGTATTTTTATATATAGTACTATATAATTATTACCTTAGGTACGTTAAATATATATTTAATTATAAAGCTATAGTTTAGGGGGTTTAAAAAAGGGTTTAAAAAATTAAGGAGATTAGGGCCTAGGCTACGTAAGCGTAAATATAAGCTTTTAAAAGCTAAGTAGCTTATTATAATAAAAGATATACCCTAAAAAAGTTTAATTACAGAGAGGTCATTAGCTTATTAATAAACAATATACAATTTAAAAATAATAAATTAGTACTAAGATATATTAAAATAGTAATAGCTGAAAGAGTAGGGAAATAGGCTTATTAAATATATTTATTAAAGTAATATTAAAGAATATATAATATTTTCTTAGTTTCTTAGCTTAGGTTATAGGGAAATTACTAAATAGTTAGTAACTAAATAATAAATCTCTTAAAGTTAAAAAATAAATAAAATATTTAAGAAGTTAAAAAAATCGTTATAATATAAGGTAAGGGAGAAAACTTATAATATTTTATTAAATAAGCTAAGTAGCTTACTAAATATAATACGTAAGAGCTTATTAAGTATTTTAAAAAAAAAATTAGAAGTAATTAATAAATTTAAATATTATAAAAAAAGAGTATATATAAAATAGGATAATAAATATTAAGTTTATAATAAAAGGTTATCAAAAATAAGTTAATTAATAATATATTATAAAACCCTTTTTATTTAGCTTAGCGTAACTCTTAAGAAAATAATATAGTATTATAACCCTTAATAATACGTTATTAAGAGATTATTAAGATTTAGTTACGTAAGGGGAGTAACTTATATAATATTAATAATAATAATAATAGCTTTAGTATATATTTTTAAAACTTAATAATTAGTAATAATAGTTTACTTAGTAAATAAGAAATAGAGAGGCTTTGTGCGTATACTTAGTTAACTATTTAGAATAAGGCCGTTAACTTTATTAATATTATAATAAGTAAAAGGGAAGCGGTCGAAGTTATATAGAGTATTATATATATTAATAATAGTAGTTTGTAGAGCGTTTACTACTTAGTTATTATTAAAAACTATAATAAGAAATATAATAAGAGTTATAATAAGAGGTATAATAAGAAATATAATAAGAGCTATAATAAGAAGTATAATAAGAGCTATAATAAGAGCTATAATAAGAGCTATAATCAAAAGTAAAATAGGGGGCATAATACTATTATTATTCATAATAAGTTAGGAATAAGGGATATTATTTAAAATAACGCTCTTATAGTCCTAGTTAAGCTAAGGTACCTTAGTAATATTAATATTTATAAAGAACTTATTAATATTAAACTATTTATTATAACTTATAGTTTTAATTTTAATATAAATAATAGTTTTATTAAGCTATTATAAAGCTTTTATTTAGAGTAGGAGGAGCGTAATACTAGCCTTATTAAAATCTAAAATAATATAACTAAGGGCTAGGGTACCCTTATTTATATTAAAAAGAGCGTTATAAGTAGGGGTTAATAAGTTATTAATATTAAAATAGCAGTGCTTATTATAATACTAAAGAAAAGAATTTTTTAAATTATTACTAAGCTCTTTAGATTTAATATTTTTATATTAAGACTTATTAAACTTAAACCTAAAATCGTCCCGCTCGTTATTATTATTAAAAATATAGTTAGTAATAAGAATATATTTTTTAATAAAAGTCCGAGTCTTAGGATTATAAAAAATAGGGGTAGTATTATATATAATAATAATATAAATAAGTACTTTATTTATTAAGAACTTAGTAATACGTTTATAAAAAATAAAAAAAAATAAAAAACTCTTAAATATATATAATAATAATACCCTTAGGAGGTTTTTTATAATACTAAGCTAGAGCGTTAAGGTTATTTTATAGAGCGGTTATATAGCTATTATTATAAAAATAAACTAATTAAAAGTAACTAAAATAAAAAATAATCTTAGTTTTATTATTAACATTAAAGATATTAGCTTAAAAAAAGAAATCTAAGTTAATAAAAAGAAAATTTATTAAATAATCGCTAATAACTTATTATAATTAAAATTAATAAGTTTAAATATTCGTAATTAGTAACGAGCTCTTAAAAAATAGCTTATTTAAAATAGACCTTTTTTATTTTATTACTTACTAACGAGTTAGTAATATAAATAGTAACTTTTTTTATATATTAATAATATAATTAAAAATATAAAGAACGCGGCTATATTTATAAGAGTCAAGGCTACCCTATTCTTTAATATTATAAAACTTTATAAGGGTATTTTAAATAAATTAAACGGCGCTATATAGCTCTTTAAAAACTTAAAAAATATTATTAATTAAGATTTGAATAACGGATTAGCGAGGACTCGACGACTTATAATAAAATACTTTTTTTTATTAATTTAATAAATAATATACTTAGTAATATAAGCGTTAATAATATAAATAAGCTTATTAATATTATAATATAAGCTAGCTAAGTAGCGTATATAAAAAGTATTATTACGGAGACTATAAAAGCCCTTTTTAAAATTATATTCTATATTAAGTATATTTTAAATATATAGAATAGTAAATATTTTAATAAATACTTAGTCATAATATAGCGAGAGAGTTATAATTAAAAAACGATACGGAATTAAAATATTATAAAAAGAAAAGTATAGTTATATAAAAAAGAATTCATAAAACGGTTACTAAATAAAAAGAGAGAAGAAAAAGTAAATACGTAATTAATAATAAGAGAAATTCTTTTTATTATACTTAATAGCTTAGTAATAATAATAATTACGAAGTTAAGTAGGCTCTTATATATTACGATAGTTAGAATATTTTATTATAAATATATATTATTAACTTAGTAACTAATCGGCGCGCTATTATTAAATAATAATAATAAGATATTCGTTAGATAAAGAGATAAGAGCAATACCTTATTCTTAGGTAAGAAAAAATATTATTAACGCCTTATAGAATTTATTACGAATAACGACGTTAATAGCTTTATTATTAATATTAAAAGAAAATATTACGTAATAACTTTAGGGATTAAAGTTACGTAAAGGGGGAGTAATTATAATAAATTTAGAATACGGCTAGTAATAAAATACTAATAACTTAGTAACTAATATACGGATCGTATTATAAAAGAACTTTTTGAGAAATAAAGCCCTTATAAAAGACTTTATAAGCTTTAGTCTTATAATATATTTATACTTATCTTATAGCCTCGCTAGTTAAGTACTTATAGCCTAATTCTTTATAAGAGGTCGTCGGCTTATTAATAAAAAATATATAATTTAAAAATAATAAATTAGTACCGAAATATATTAAAATAATAATAGCTAAAAAAGTAAAGAAATAGGCTTACTAAGTATATTTATTAAAATAGTATTAGAAAGTATTTAATATTTTTTTAATTTCCTAACTTAAGTTATAAAAGAATTACCGAACGATAAGTAACTAAATAGTAAATCTCCCGGAATCAAAAAATAAGTAAAACGTTTAAAAAGTTAAAGAAATCGTTATAATATAAAGTAAAAAAAGAAATTTATAATATCTTATTAAATAAGCTAAGTAGCTTACTAAGTATAATATATAAGAGCTTATTAAATATTTTAAAAAAGTAGTAAAAATAGTTAATAAATTTAAACGTTATAAAAAAAAGGTATATATAAAATAAGATAATAAACGTTAAGTTCGTAACGAAAAGTTATTAAAAATAAGTTAATTAATAATATATTATAAAACCCTTTTTATTTAGCTTAGTATAATTTTAAAAAAAAAGATATAGTATTATAACCCTTAGTAATACGTTTTTAGGAAATTACTGAGATTTAGTTACGTAAGGGGAGTAACTTATATAATATTAGTAATAATAATAGCGGCTTTAGTATATATTTTTAAAGCTTAATAATTATTAATAATAATTTACTTAGTAAGTAAAAAGCGAAAAAGCTTTATATACGTACTTAGCTAACTATTTAAAATAAGGCTATTAACTTTATTAATATTATAATAAAAAAAAGGGGTAGTTAAAGTTACGTAAAGTATTATATATATTAAGAATAGCGGTTCGTAGAGCGTTTACTACTTAGTTATTATTAAAAACTATAATAAGAAGTATAATAAAAACTATAATAAAAAGTATGATAAGAGGTATAATAAAAGCTATAATAAGAGGTATAATAAGAGCTATAATAAGAAATATAATAAGAGCTATAATAAAAAATAAAATAAGAAATAAAATAAGGGGCGTAATATTATTATTATTAATAATAAATTAGGGACGGGGGACGTTATTTAAAGCGACGCTTTTATAATCCTAATTAAGCTAAGGGACCTTAGTAATATTAATATTTATAAAGAACTTATTAATATTCAATTACTTATTATAACTTATAGCTTTAACTTTAATATAAGTAATAACCTCGTTAAGCTATTATAAAGCTTTTATTTGAAATAAAAAGAGTATAATACTAGCTTTATTAAGATTTAAAATAATATAACTAAGGGCTAGGGTACCCTTATTTATATTAAAAAAAGCGTTATAAGTAGGGGTTAGTAAATTATTAATATTAAAATAGCGGCGCTTATTATAATATTAAAAAGAAAATTCTCTAAGTCGTTACTAAGCTTTTTGAATTTAATATCCTTGTGCTAGGACTTATTAAACTTAAACTTAAAATTATTTTATTTATTATTATTATTAAGAATATAGTTAATAATAAGAGTACGCTTTTTAATAAGAGTTTAAATCTTAAAGTTATAAAAAATAGGAGTAGTATTATATATAATAATAATATAAATAAATACTTTATTTATTAAGAACTTAGTAACGCGTTTATAAAAAATAAAGAAAATAATTTTTTTTTAAATATATATAATAATAACGCCCTTAGAAATCTTTTTATAATACTAAATTAGAGCGTTAAGGTTATTTTATAAAATAGTTATATAGCTATTATTATAAAAATAAACTAATTAAAAATAATTAAAATAAAAAATAATCTTAGTCTTATTATTAATATTAAAAATACTAGCTTAAAAAGAGAAATCTAAGTTAATAAAAAGAAAATTTACTAAACGATCGCTAATAACTTACTATAATTAAAATTAATAAGTTTAAATACTTATAATTAATAATAAGCTCTTAGAGAGTAGCCTATTTAAAATAGACCTTTTTTATTTTATTACTTATTAATAAGTTAGTAATATAAATAATAACCTTTTTTTATATATTAATAATATAACTAAAAATATAAAGAACGCGGCTGCGTTTATAAAAATTAAAATTATTTTATTCCTTAGTATTATAAAACTTTATAAAAGTATTCTAAATAAACTAAGCGGCGCTATATAGCTTCTTAAGAACTTAAGAAATATCGTTAGTTAATATTTTAATAATAAATTAATAAGGACTTAATAACTTATAGTAAAATACTTCTTTTTATTAATTTAATAAATAATATACTTAGTAATATAAGCGCTAGTAATATAAACGAGCTCGTTAATATTATAATATAAGCTAGTTAAGTAGTATATATAAAGAGCACCGTTATAAAGATTATAAAAGCCCTTTTTAAAATTATATTTTATATTAAATATATTTTAAATACGTAAAATAGTAAATATTTTAATAAATACTTCGTAATAGTATAATAAGAGAGTCGTAATTAAGAAACGATATAAAATTAAAATATTATAAAGAAAAAAGTATAGTTATATAAAAAAGAATTTATAAAACGGTTGCTAAATAAAAAGAGGAAAAAAGAAAATACGTAACTAATAATAGAGGAAAATTCTTTTATCATACTTAATAACCTAGTAATAATAATAATTACGAAGTTAAGCAGGCTCTTATATATTATAATAATTAGAATATTTTATTACGAATATATATTACTAACTTAGTAACTAGTTAGCGCGCTATTATTAAATAATAATAATAAAATATTTATCAAATAAGGAAATAAGAGCAATACCTTATTTTTAAATAAAAAAGGATATTATTAACGCCTTATGGAATTCATTATAAATAACGACGTTAATAGTTTTATTATTAACGTTAAAAAGAATATTACGTAATAACTTTAGGGACTGAAGTTACGTAAGGGGGGAGTAATTATAATAAATTCGGGATATAGTTAGTAATAAAATACTAATAACTTAGTAATTAATATATAAATCGTATTATAAAAAACTTTTTAAAAAATAGAGCTTTTATAAAGGACTCTATAAGCTTTAGTCTTATAATATACCTATACTTATATTATAGCCTCGCTCATTAAGTACTTATAGCTTAATTTCTCATATACTCTTATTTTTATTATTTTTAATAATTATTACTACTTTTTTAAATTATTAACTATCGTACTTATTAAGATCTTCCTTTTTATTTAGTATAAAAAGGTTAATTTTGATAATTCTTTTTTTTTAATAATAGTAATAGACGTTTATATTATTATAAAAAGATATAATAATTAGTCTCGGGATTTTTATTAATAACCGATTTTTTATTATTCTATATAATAGTTTTTTTCCGGCTTTATAAGCGCAAAAGATTAACCTTAACGGGATTACGCTTTTAAAGGAAATTATATAATACGGTATACTTTTTAACTATATAATATATATAATATACTTTAAATACGCGCTTAATATAATATAATAATTTTAATACGAAAACCGCTATATAATTCGGGATAAGTAAGCTATTTTTTACGTAGTAGCGCTAGTTAAAAAAGTCGATAGTAAAGGTTGGCCGTAATAATTAGCTATAATAATTAGTTATAATAGTTAAAAGCGGCCCTTAATTATAAAAGTTCTAAACTTTAATAGCGACGTAGAGGTTTTTAAAAAAAAGGGCTAAATAAGCTAATATTTATTACTTTTCAAAGTTTATAAAAATTCTTTTTATCTTTATTACTTTTAATATTACCTAAAACTACTCTCTATTTAAACTAAATAAATTTACTAAATAGATTTATTAAATAAACTTATTAATATATAAACTATTACTTTACTTTTAGTATATAGTTAGTAATTAGTAAGTTAGAACTTTTTAAAAATACTTATTCATAAGTTTACCCCTCTTAAGCTAAGCGCCCTCGGCTAACTTAACGCTATAGTTATTATGACTAACGTAAGTATACTTAAAGATTAGTAAAATACTTTTTAATAATACGGAATTTAGCTAAGTAATAATATAAACGCTATAAATAGCTAAGCCAGTACGGACGTTAAGATTTAGTATATTAATACTAATTTAAAAATTATATTTTATAGAGCTAAAAATCCCTTTAATATAGGCTATATTATAAATATAAGGGAATATATAAGGGGCCCCTTAACTTTTAATAAAAAGGAGTATATAATATAAAATTTAGCTACTTATATAGGCTAGTATTAAGAAGTCTTATATATATTAAAATAAATATAGCTCGCCCTTTAAATAGCTAGAAGCGGGGGAAGGTCGGGAGTTAATAAAAAAAAAATAGTCGAGTTAATTAACTACTATTTTAATTAATAGTTAGGTATAGAGCGCAATATACTTAGTTTTCCTTAATACGTAATACATAGTACGGCCCCGGCGGATTGCTCCGTCGGGGGGTTTTATTATTCTATATATTTTTAGTTTCTTAAGCCTCGTACTCTTTATAATTTCTAAATAGTTTCTTTTTTTAACCTACCTCTTTTAGGGTAGTATTTTATAAAAAATAGTTAAAAATAGACGCTAAATAGCCCGTAAAAAAGCTATATAAGTTATTAAATATAGTTAGTAAAGTTAAGCTCTCTTTTTTATAAAATCGTAAACGTTAAGGACTTATTAAAAATACTTACTTATTACTTGTACTTAGTAAGGTTAAATACTTTAAAAATCTTTGTTTTATTACTTCTTTATACCCTATTTTATATTTTTTAAATAATCTTTTTTATAACTTATTTATAATTAAATAATTATTATTTATTAACGATCCTTTTTACTATTTAGTTAATTTCTTAAAATTAATAATCTTATATTAAGAACTAATACAAAAAAAAGCCCTTTAGTAATATTCTAAGGGATTTTTCTTTTCTTCTTAGATCCTCGTTTTTTTAGCCTTTTTTTAAGCTAATAATAACTATAATAAGAGGTCGTAAAACTACTTTAAAATAGCTACTTTTTTTCTAAGTTAATCTCTAAGATTTATAATACTCTTAACTTAATATTATTAAGACTTTTAAATCCCCTCCTTTTTTATTAAACCGTTCTTTATATTATATTCTTAAGTAATACTCGGGGGGTAATTAAGGGGGTAATAAAGAGATTATTTAAATTATAAACTTAAAGTTATATTTATAAAATCCTTATAATAATAGACCTTTTTATATACTATAAATTTCTTAGCTTTATAACTCTTATATAAGTTCTTATTATATTTATTAAAAGTATTTATATTTAAAGATCCTTTTTTTTAATTATATAGTACTTTTTAATATTATATTAATAAGCTCGTCCGTTATATTAATTAATTAAATAAGTAGTCGTTTTATAAATATTTCTTTTTATTAATTTAACTAATTAATTTTTAATTATAAGCCGGCTATAGAAAAGTTATTTAGTAAAAAAGTTATTTAAAACGACGGTAAAAGGGTAGTTATTTAAGTAGTTTTATTAATTAACGTAGTTTAACGTAATAAACGTTAACTTTTCGTAAATAGTAAAGGGTTATAATTATTTAATTCCGTATAATATTTAAAAATCGCCCCTTTTTATTTATTTTTATAAAGTTAATTGATACGAATCTTCTATCCCGTATAGTATTAAAAAGTTATCTTTTTAATATAATAAAATACTTTACTAATCTATAATAATAGAATTTAATTATTAATTAATATTAATATTCTTATTATAAAATAGTTAGTTCGAACTATAATTAATAAAAAGATTAATTAAATTATATAAATATTTACGTAATAAATATAAAAAAGAGGTTCTAACTATAGGTTAGGCTAGTTACGATAATCCTAAATAGGGCCCCTAATTAGCCCCTGCGCAGTTAGCTATATGCTGTGGTTAAATTAGACTTCTAATCTGACAGTGGGTGTTCTACACCGACCAGAACAAGACAGCATCTGTGACTGAGGAGCAATTGGGCTCTGACACTCAGCCCGTCTACCTTACCAACAGGCTTCACAAAACGCACTGCGCATACAACATTCTCCGGTTCCACAAGGCGTTGACTGAGAATCGCATGGTTCACCGCGAGGACGTCTTGACGCACACGCAGCACTGTACTCAGGTTCTGACGAGGATCAATGAGCCGGATGACATTGAGGTCAGGGCAAAGATTCAGTACCCTGACTGTGGGCACTTCTCAAGAATGTTTCCGGGAAAGGCGAAGGAAGGTGTGCCTGGTCACGGACATGGACACTCCCACATGGGGTGAGACTAGGGATCGTACAACCAGACAAAGTGGCTAGACTGAGACTAGTACAACAAAGCTTTTTTCTGGCCGTACAAAAGAAAAATTTCACTATGACTGTATATGACTGGTGTGCTCTCATAGCGGGGATATGAGATTGTCACTAAGCCACTCGAGTCTGTTATCTAATAGGCGCCAAACTTAACCTCTAAACGGCCACTGAATAAGAGCCTTGACCACCATAGTCTGCATTCCGCTATTCTTGCCATATATAACAACACTCGACTCGTACGTTTGGTAGCAATATCAACATATCAAAAGGCGCAAAGTAAGCCAGGTAAGAGAACGTATGTAAGTTGTGCGACAACTACGAATCTGTTTGCTACAAACTGTCTCTTATTATCCTTAATCTGTCACTCGCCAACTCTTGGGCAATGCTCGCTCGGGTTCCTTTGACCACGCCAGTAGGGCATCAAAATCATTGCAAACATGCATTACCCCATGATCAGCTACCCGGTGCGTGTCACCCTCAATATGGCCTTCGGCAGTGGAGTCAGCAAAGCACATTAGAGCCTGTCGGACGTAGTTGAAGCAGTGCGCCTTGTGCTCCTCCCACGTTAGTGTGACTCCGCTATGATAACCAGGCAGCTCCTCCTTAGGAACGCCGGCAGCCAAGAGACCAAAGTCCTCTAGGATTGATGCCTAGTGACTCGGGCGTCAGAAGTGCGAAGAATGAAAGATCTATGAGATGGCTTACCAAACAGTAGATCTGATGGAAAGCTGCAATCTCGAACAAGTCACCTAAAAACAGCTTCTAAGGCCCGCTGCCGTCATATGGGGAGGCCCGGACAAAGGCTGGTAGTCTCGTTAGTTAGTGTTTTAAGCCTGCTTCAATAGATGCTTACCGTAGGAGTATCAGGCCTCGCCAGTCAGGCCTCGTTAGTTAAGGAATAGCTTAGGGGGTATAAAAAGGGGGACTAAGTAATAAAAAAGTAGCTTAGGTATATATAGAGCACTAGTAATATACCTCAAAGGAAAGGTAGATTTTAATAATTTATTTTTTAAACCCTAATAATAATTAGTTTCTATAAGCTTCTTCTCTATATTATATACTTATTAATAATTTAAAATCTTTATTTATAAGGGGGACTAGGCCGGAAGCTTAAAATACTAATAAGAACGAGATATAATAAGAGAGTATAATTAGTATTATAATAATAATAAAAAAACGACTCTTTTTTATTAAACTTCTTAAAATTACCTCTTTTTTAATAAATAATATAAGAATAAAACGTAATAAAATAAATAACGTAATAGTAATATAAAAGGTATAAGAGATTAGGCTATAAGTACTTAACTAGCGAGGCTATAATATAAGTATAGTTATATTATAAAACTAAAGCTTATAAAGTCCTTTATAAAAGCTTTACTTCTTAAAAAGTTCTTTTATAATAAGATCTATATATTAGTTACTAAGTTATTAATATCTTATTACTAGCCGCATCCCGAATTTATTATAATTACTCCCCCTTTACGTAACTTTAGTCTCCTAAAATTATTATATAATATCTTTTTTTAATATTAATAATAAAGCTATTAACGTCGTTATTTATAATAAATTCCGTAAGGTATTAATAATATCCTTTCTTACTTAAGAATAAGGCATTCTTCCTATCTCCTTATTTAATAAATACTTTATTATTATTATTTAGTAATAGCGCGCTAACTAGTTATTAAGTTAGTAATATATATTTATAATAAAGTATTCTAACCGTTATAATATATAAAAGCCTACCTAACCTCGCGGTTATTATTATTATTAGGTTATTAAGTATAATAAAAGATTCTTTTTTTATTACTAGTCGCATATTTACTTTTTCTTCCCTTTTTTTATTTAGTAACCGTTCTACGAATTCTTTCTTATATAACTATACTTTTTTTTTTATAATATTCTAATTTCGTATCGTTTTTTAATTACGACTCTCTTATTATATTATTATTAAGTATTTACTAAAATATCTACTATTTTATATATCTAGGATATACTTAATATAAAGTATAATCCTAAAAAAGGCTTTTATAGTCTCCGTAATAATACTCCTTATATACGCTACTTAGCTAGCCTATATTATAATATTAATAAGCTTATTTATATCGCTAGCGCTTATATTACTAAGTATATTATTTATTAAATTAATAAGAAGAAGTATTTTATTATAAGTCGTCGAGTCCTCGCTAATCCGTTATTAAAATATTAATTAACGATATTTCTTAAATACTTAAAGAGCTATATAGCGCCGCTTAGTTTATTTAAAATACTTTTATAAAATTTTATAATACTAAGGAATAGGGTAGCCTTAATTCCTATAAGTACGGCCGCGTTCTTTATACCTTTAACTATATTATTAATATATAAAAAAAGGTCGCTACTTATATTACTAACCCGTTAACAAATAATAAAATAAAGAAAGTCCACTTTAAATAGGCTACTCTCTAAGAGCTTACTACTAACTGTGAGTATTTAAACTTATTAATCTCGATTATAATAAGTTATTAATAATCGTTTAGTAAATTTTCTTCTTACTAACTTAAATTTCTCTTCTTAAGCTAATATCCTTAATATTAATAATAAAACTAAGATTATCTCTTACCTTAGTTATTTTTAACTAGCTTATTTTTATAATAATAACTATATAACTACTTTATAAAATAACCTCGACGCTCTAGCTTAGTATTATAAAAAGACTCCTAAGGGCGTTATTATTATATATATTTAAAAGTTTCTTATTTTCCCTACTTTTTATAAACGCGTTACTAAGTTCTTAATAAATAAAATACTTATTCATATTATTACTATATATAGCGCTACCCCTATTTCTTATAATCCTAAGACTTAGACTCTTACTAAGAAATATATTCTTATTACTAATTATATTTTTAATAATAATAACGAGCAGGACGATTTTAAGTTTAAGTTTAATAAGTCCTAGTACGAGGATATTAAATTTAAAGAGCTTAGTAATAATTTAGAAAATTCTTTTTTTTAGTATTATAATAAGTACTACCGCTTTAATATTAATAACTTACTAACCCCTATTTATAATACTCTTTTTAATATAAACGAGGGTACCCTAGCCCTTAGTTATATTATTTTAAATCTTAATAAGGCTAGTATTACGCTCCTCTCGCTTTAAATAAAAGCTCTATAATAGCTTAATAAAGCTATTACTTATACTAAAATTAAAGCTATAAGTTATAATAAGTAGTTCGATATTAATAAGTTCTTTATAAATATTAATATTACTAAGGTCCCTTAGCTTAACTAAAACTACGAGAGCGTTACCTTGGATAACGTCCCCCGTCCCTAACTTATTATTAATAATAATAATATTACGGCCCCTATTTCGCCTCCTACTCCGCCTCTTATTATAGCTCCTATTATACTTCTTATTATAGCTCCTATTATACTTCCTATTATAACTCTTATTATACTTCTTATTATACTTCTTATTATAGCTCCCGTTATACTTCTTATTATAGTTTTTAATAATAACTAAGTAGCGAACGCTCTACGAACTACTATTATTAATATATATAATACTTTACGTAACTTTAACTACCTCTCTCTTATTTATTATAATATTAATAAAATTGATAGCCTTATTCTAAATAATTAGCTAAGTATGCGTACAAAGCCTCCCCGCTTCTTATTTACTAAGCGGACTATTATTATTAATTATTAAGTTTTAAAAATATACGCTAGAGCTACTATTATTATTATTAATATTACGTAAGTTATTCCCCTTTCGTAACTAGATCTTAATAATCTCTTAGTAACATATTACTAAGGGTTATAATATTATATCTTTTTCTTAAGAATTACGCTAAGCTAAATAAAAAGGGTTTTATAATATATTATTAATTAACTTATTTTTAACAACTTTTTACTATAAACTTAACGTTTATTATCCTATTTTATATATACCCTTTTTTTATAATATTTAAATTTATTAACTATTTCTATTACCCTTTTAAAATACTTAATAAGCTCTTACGTATTATATTTAGTAAGCTACTTAGCCTATTTAATAAAATATTATAAGTTTTTTTTTTTTTATATTATAACGATTTCCTTAACTTTTTAAATATCTTACTTATTTTCTAACTCTAAGAGATTTACTATTTAATCGCCGACCGTTTAGTAATTTCCCTATAGCTTAAGCTAAGAAACTAAGAAAATATTATATATTCTCTAATACTACTTTAATAAATATACTTAATAAGCCTATTTCCCTACCCTTTTAGCTATTATTATTTTAATATATCTCGGTATTAGTTTATTATTTTTAAATCGTATATTCTTTATTAATAAGCTAACGACCTCTCTATTATTAAACTCTTTTAAAATATATTTTTTATTATAATAAGCTACTTAGCTTTTAGAGGCTTATGCTTACGCTTACGTAGCCTAGGCCCTAATTTCCCTAATTTTTTAAACCCTTTTTTAAACCCCCTAAACTATAGCTTTATAATTAAATATATATTTAACGTACTTAGGGTAATAGCTATATAGTACTATATATAGGGATACTTTTATAATAGAGTGTTAGTTATTATTATATATAAACTCGGCCTCCTCTAGCTACGCTATTTACTTATTTAGCGAGCCCTCGGTATAAATCCTTAAATACTTTTTTAATATTTAATAAGTTCGCTCTATTTAGCTATCTATTTATAAATAATATATAGTAAATAGTTAGTAATATATCGCCCGTTTTTTAATAAACTCTTCTTAAAATACGCTTATAAAAAGCTTATCTCTATTTATAATAATATTTTTAGGTATACTAAACTTATATTTAACCTCCCAGTATAAGATATTTACTATTTATACTACGTTAAGTATTTTAATAATAAATAAGAACTTCGTAAACTTTATTATATAATAAATAATAACTGAAATATTATTATACTTTATGCCGTTATTATAAGCGCTTAGTAATAGCCTTATAATAAAGTTTATAAATATTTTTTAAAATAAATATAAAGGTAGTAATAATAACTATAGCTACCCGTATAGCTTATATCTTAGGGTTATAACTCCTAAATAATACTTATAGTTTTTAATATATTCCTAAATATCTTATTAAATATTTTCTTAATAAAACTTCTTCTAAATTAGCTCGAGAGTTTTCGTAGCTCCTATATAACCTACTTTATAGTCGTTATAATATTAATAAAAGATCTCTATTTAAGAAGACTTTATTTAAAAAATAACGAGTCTTTTTTTAAAAAATAATATACCCTATTCGTTAAGTAAATATACTCTTAGCTCGCTAATTATAATACGAACTCTTATTAATTATAATATATAGAACTCGTTTTTAACTTATAATCTTTTAATAAGCTCCTTAATTTTCAATAAAAAATAAGAAGCGAATACCGTTTTACCCTTTATAAGCTCTTTTATAATAGGGTATAAAATATACTATTTTAATATAGTAACCCTAGCTCTATTTAACTCCTTTTTATCTTTACCGGACTATTAACGAGCGTTTATTAATAACTCTCTTATTTTTTTACCTCGAGTTATTATAGTAATAACTATTATTATTTTATTAATACGTCCTATAATACGCTATTAATATAGGAGAGAGGATTCCCTATTCTTAAAACTAGCTAATATTTAGCTAGGATTATAAAAAGAGGCCTTAACTACTTAAATATATACTTTAATAATATTATTTTATCCTTTTAGGCTAATTATCCTTTACTAAACGTTAGGTAGTAGTTTATTAATAAAACGTAGCTTCTAAGCTAATATAAGGAGGACGTTTTTATAAAGCACTTCTCCCTCTATATAGTCTAGCCTTTTAAATAGACCGTTTATTAAGTTCGTTTTCCTTAGCTAGTATTTTAAGTTAAAGTTAAATATTAATAATTTATATACCTATTTCGCGAGCCTTTTTTAAAGGTCCTGCGCCGGTATACTAATTACTCCTTTAAGTACTTAGTAATCCGTTAGGACTATAAACTTTTATAAAAGGCCCTAGAAGTAATAAGCTTAGTACTCTAGCCTTTTTATTATAATAAATAGTTCTTATTAACCTATAGCTTATTACTACTCCGTATTTATAAGCTTTTATAACTAATAAATAATAAGTCGCTATTCTCTATTAGCTTATTATAATAAGATTATTATAATAGCTTTAACTAAAGCGTCGGTTTTTATTTATATAATACGTTATAAGTTTTAATATATAAGTACGGTTACCGAAATAAAAGCGACCTTTAGCTAATTAAACGCCTCGTCTACTTCCTTAGTTTATTAAAAGTCCCTTATCTACCCCTTTTTTATTTTTAATAATATTATTATTAATATAACGATACCTAAGTATTTAGTAATAAACTTTTAATAAAAGTTATAGAACCCTAGGAATACTTAAATATCCTTAATAAACTCTAGTACCTTCTAGTTAGTAATCGTTTGTATTTATAATAAGTTAGGGCGAGGATATCCTACTAGTAGCTCCCGCTATTCTACCCCTAGGCTATAGCTTAACCTCCGCTACCTCCGAGCCCGGAGCCCAGCTACCCACCTACCTACCTACCTACCTACCTACCTACCTACTTACTATACTTACCTCTAACTACTACTTCGTTAACCTCGCCGTCGCTACTACTACCGCTACTACTACCGTTAATTAAAACTATTCTTAACGTTAATATACTATAAAAAGGGAATAATTACGAAATTAACGATCCCTTTATCTACTAGCGCCGTTAATTATAATAAATACGGTTATATAAAATACGACTACTTACTTTATAACTAGCGCTTTTTTACTTTACTTAAGGCTAAAATAGTACTTAACGAGGCTATTTACGAGACGGTAGTTATAATTAAAAGTAATAACGCCTCGTAGAGTTAACCTACCTAAATAAGCGTTATAAATCCTCGACCTTATTTATAAACTACTACTAGTAGGCCGCTATTAGCTTTTTAAGCGAGTTAATTAGGTAGCTAGGTAATTAGGCTAATTTAACGGAATCGTCGACTTAGGCTAATACGTTAATTACCGTACTTTTTATTAAAATAATTTAAGTTAATTAACGGCCTCTGATTAGCCTAACCTACTCGAATGCTAACTACGTAGAGCCTAGTTTATATATGTGCCCGAGACTGGCAGTCGTATGGCGGCCGTAGCTATACTTAGGAGTAGAATAGCAGGAGCTGCTGGTAGGATATCCTCGCCCATAAGTTAATCTCAATTCTTTTTAATATAATAATATAACTTAAGAACTCGACCCTCTTTTAATAGAACGAGCACTTTAATAGTTTAGTAAAAAGCCTATATAAATATAAACGTTAAAAGACCTTCTTAATATCCTCCGTATACTACTCCTTTATTATTAAGTAAATTATTAAATCGTCTATATATACTATATAATAAGTATTTAATAAGTCGGCGAGCGCTTAGTAAATATACGCTTAGAACGTCGCGAGTACGTTCGTTAGCCCGAAAGGTATAATAATATACTCAAAGTAACTATATTAGCTCTAGAACGCTATTTTTTATTAGTCTTCTTTTTTAATTCGGATATAATAATAAGTATCTTTAATATTTATTTTTAAGATCTACTTCGCTCTATAAAGCCTATCTAAGAGCTTATTAATAAGTAGTAATAGGTATCGATTCTTTATAATTATTTTATTTAGCCTATAGTAGTTTATATAAAAGCGTAGCGTACTATTTTTCTTTAGTATAAAGAAGATCGGTACCTTAGCCTTACTAACTAAAAATATAATATAACTATTCGCTAGGTTTTTAGTAATATATATATAAAGCTTATCGAATTATTTCTTATTTAATAAATAAATAGGACTATATAGTAGTTTAGTACTTAGAACTAAGTTAATAAAGTATTTTACCCCGCTATATAACTACGGTCCCTTTACTAATTACTTATTAAACGTTTTTATTTTTAATTAAAGTTCTAATAATAAACCCCCTCGTAGTTTAGTTTCTATTACCCCTATAATACTTTTTATAATAATAATATATAATATATACGCCCTTTCGTAATTCTTAATAATATTACGAGCTATTATTTTTAGTTTAGTAACTAAGATAGGCTCGTATAACTATATATTCGTTACTATACTAATACGAATACCCTCCTATCTTATTAATAATTATAATAATAAGAGGTTTACTATTCTTTTATCCTTATTAACTATAGTAAATAGTTACTAAATCTTCCTTAGCTACTTATAGTAATTAATAAAAAAGAGCGTTAATTAATAAGCTTTTCCCTAGCTTACGGCTTTATTTTAGAAGTCCCTTAATAAGGGAGCTATAGTAATAGCTAGGGTTAACCCTAAGTAAGTTACGAGCTTAGTACTAATAATATCTATTTTAGAGTATATATTTATATTAACCTTTACTAGCCTTTTAGTAATACTTTATAGAACTATTACCCTACTTTTCGTAGTTATTCTTCTTAATACCCTTTTAATACTTAGTATAAGTATATTAAGTATATTACTTATACTTACTTATTTTCTAACGAGTTAACCTCTATAACTCTTGGCTCGGTAATAACTTATTAAATAGTTATTAACGTTAGTTTTAATTAAAAATACGTTAGCTTATTATTACCCCTACTTCTTAACTTATTTTTTTAATACTTATTAAATATATAGCCTATTTTATTATATATCAAGTATTTAATATCGCTATTATAACGCTTTTATAATAGCTCGGCGCGAGTATTTTTATTATATAGCTTTTATAATATTATTCTTAGCGAGTCCCTAGAGCCTAGCCCCTTAGAGCTCTCCCTACTCTTTTCTTTATCAAAGGGGGATATTTAACGTAGTTATTTTAATAATAAATATAGCCTCTTTTTATTATTTTTTTATAATTAGTCGCCGCTTTTTTATTAATTTAATAACTTTAGTTTATTAACTTCGTAAACTATATTACGTACTTTTTTAATTAAAACCTTATAATAAATTAGATCGTCCTATAGCTAAAATAGTAGTTTAAAAAAGAATTAATATACCTCTACCTTCGAATTCTCTATATCTTCTATACTTAGGTTATAATAAATCGCTAATTACTTAGTAAAGAACTAAGTAGGGGTCTAGCTTTTTTTTAGCCTCTTTATTTTTAGCTCTTTATAATATTCTCGTTCTTAAGTCTTAGGGTCTACGTATTATTAATAAATAAACGCTAAAAAGTCGCCCTAAGAGAGGGGATCTTAGAGGCTCTTCTCGTAATTATATTATTATATTTATAATAATAGGGATATTTTAAATAGGGCCTATTTAATATACTATTTTATAGTACTTTTTACGCAAAGCTTATTACTTACTTTTATAATAATAATTTAGTCTACTACTTAAGTACTCGTAAACTCTTCTCTAATTAGTTTATAATTATAAAAAGGAGGCTTTTTATATTTTTATTAACCTAAACACGTTACTAGCTACTTAGTAAATTATTAAATAAGCTCTTTATATTAACGCCGTTTTTAGTTTTAATTTTTAATTATTATTTTTGTTATTTTATAAAAATAGGTTATTATTAAGCTTATAGGGTTTATTAAACTAACTATCTTAATATTATTTACGCCTTTATATATACCTTAACCTCGTATATTTAGTAATTAGTTATTAATAAACGCCCCGTTTATAATAAATAAGGTCTTTAGGGTATTAATAAGATAACTAGCTTATAAAAGTAATTTATCTTAATTATTTTCTTTATTTAGCTCTTTTATAAACGTTAATATTTAAATAGGACTTACCCTATAATAAGCTCGTTCTCTTAAATAAAATAGGGTTAAATAATCGACTCTAAATAGCTATAGCTCATCGGTATTAATAGCTTTTTATTAACGGCTAGGCGTCGTTTCGTTAACGTTCCGTTCGTTCTTATAATTTATGGTTACTTATACTAATTATTTTATAAAAATAGAAGTTTTAAAATTATAAGAAATTAAGCTATAAATACTTAACTAGTAAGGCTATAATATAAGTATAAGTATATTATAAAACTAAAGCTTATAAAGTCCTTTATAAGGGCTTTATTTTTTAAAAGGTTCTTTTATAATAAGATTTATATACTAGTTATTAAGTTATCGGCGTCCTATTACCGGCCATATCCCGAATTTATTATAAAAGGACTATATTACTAAGAGTATTAATAAATTTTAAATAAAATAGTAAACTTCTTATTTTTATTTATTAATACCTAAACTAAATAATAAGTAATAAGCTAATAAAATTATAAAAATAAAAATAATAATTAGAAAAAGAAATCCTTATTATAATATATAAAAAGCGCTTATATAAAAAATAAATAAATTTAAAACGCTTATAAAGCTCTTTAAATAACCTAGCCCCCGCACTAAGGGTTACGGTTTTAATTATAATAGCCTCGGATATTAGTTTTAATATAAATAGGAATATAAACCCCTAAACTAAGAATAGTTTAATAAGTAAAGCTATATTTAAAGTATTACTTAAGTAATAATAAAGCGACGAGTTCGTACTACTTAAGCCCTTATTTACTAACTCCTTCTTAATTTAAATAAGCACTATAAGCGGAATGTTTATATTTAAACTACTATCTCTTTTTAATTTATTATATATTAATAAATTAGTACGGGATTTATAGAGCTTCCTTTTTAATTATTATTATTACTTCGACTTATAAGCTTAATAAATAAGAATAAACCGTAATAAAGTAGTATATATAATTAGTTATTTAAATAATAGTATAAAGACCTCTTAGATATACTATATTTTCGATTACTAAAGGACCCCCGGGTTTATAATAAACTAGGTTATATAAAAAAAACTAAAGACTTTTTTATAAAATAACTTATTTAATCCCGCTAGCTAAGGAATAGTAATAAATATATAACTAAATAATACTTTATAAAACTAAAAAAAAAAAGTTAATAAGTTCGTTAACTATATTAATAAGCTCGAAATAAAACTAGAATATATTTTAATAAAGAAATAGAAGATTTTTATGTTAATAAGTAAGCTATAGCCCGAACTATATTTTATAATAATATTATAAATAGAATTTTTATAGACTTACTTATAGCTAATATTATTAATAAGACGTATTAAATAATCCTCGCTATTAATAAGGAGCTTATAAACGTCCCCTAAGTAATATTTTAATTTAAACTTAAACGAGTTAATAAAAAAATACCGGGGTATTAATAAGTTAAATATATAAAGAATATACTATAACTTACTTAGTAAGGATATTACGTATTATAATTATAAAAATATTAGCTATATTATAAAGAATTATTTATAATTATAAGAGTAGTATTAATAATATTATAATTATAATAAAACCGGGTACTTTATTAATAGCTACTTAAGTATTATATATTATAAATATAACTAAAAGGGGTATAAGGCCGCTAATTATTAATTAAACCTCGCCCTAACAAGTAGCGCAGACTAATAATAAGCTTAAATACTATTTTAATAAAAAGAGTAGCTAGTAATTAATAAGGGCGGCGCTTAAATATCTTAACTTATATATACCTAAACTACGTATAAAAGAAGCTAAGTACTTTTATTAATTTAAGAATAAAAAGGAACGTAGTTAATATCGGGCTACTTAATAGTTTTAATACTAATTTACGAATTTACCTATTACTATAACTAATAAATATAAAAGGTAAATAAATAGAGACGCTAAAAAGCTACTACTTATAATTTTAAATTATTAATAATAATTACGTAATCAAGATATAGCTATATTACTTCGTAATAGCTAATATTACGGCGCTTATACTTATCCTCAGTTTTTTTTAACTAGAGAATATTAACTTACTAATTAGTTAAAAATAAAAAAAGTAATAATATTTAATTTATAAATAATATATTTATTTAAACGCTTTAAAAAAGGGGCTATTAAATAACTTAGTTTTAGTAATATTTACGTATATTATAATTAACTTAGTTATAAATAGCGACGTAATACTAACGAGCGTAGTTAAGGATTAAAAGCTATATTACTAAGACTTTAATAACTTATTTTTAAAAAAGAAGGCTATTTTATTATTGAATAGAGTACTATATAATTATTATATTAAGTTAAATAACGTAGTACCTATTCTTTAGGGACCTATTTATTTATTATTAAATTATAAGCTCGAGATTTTACGTAACTATTTAATAAAAATAGAGGCTAGGGGCTAGATACGCCCCTTTATAAGCTTAATAAGAGTACTTATCCTTTTTATATTTAAAAAAGGAGGAGAGCTACGACTTTATATTAATTATAAAGCAATTAATAAAATTATATAAAAAGATAGAACGCCGCTATTATTAATTAAAAAGATATTAAATAGACTATTTAATACCTCTATTTTTATAAAACTAGACCTTAAGAACGTATATTATTATATATATATAGCTAAGGGTAATAAGTAAAAGACGGCTTTTCGTATTAAATATAAGTAGTTTAAGTACTTAATTATACTTTTTAAGCTAATTAACGCGCTCACGACTTTTTAAGTATATATTAATAACGTTCTAAGCGGCCTAGTTAATATTATTTATATTATATACTTAAATAATATTTTAATATATAATAATAACTACGTAGTATATAAAGAGTACGTACGCAGCGTATTATAAAACTTATAATAATAAAACTTATATTTAAATAGTAGTAAATACGAGTTTTATATATTACGTATAGGATTTTTAGGGTATATTATATTTAATAAAAGTATAGAAATAGAACCCGCGCGTATTAAAGCTATAATAAATTAACTATTTCTAAAGAGCGTTAAAAATATATAAACGTTCTTTAAATTTACGGGGTTCTACTATAAATTTATTAATAATTATATTAAGATAATATTATTTTTAATAAACTTATTAAAAAAAGTAAAACTAGGATAGTTAGAGCTATTAATACTTATTATAAAGTTATTTAAGAAGTTATTAATAGTATTTACTAATATATTAATATTATAATATTTTAACCCTACCCTAGCTATATAGTTATAAATAAATACTTCGGCTCGAGCTATTAGCTTAGTAATTACGTAATTATTTAAAAGTAATTAGTACTTAATTATTTATAAGTTAAGGAAATTAACGGATATAGAGAGCTATTATAATATAAAAAATGCGGAGCTACTAGTTATTATAAACGTACTAAGGAATTAGTAATACTACCTTACCTATAGCTAAGATTAAGTTATAATATTTATAAATTATTTTAATTTATAGTTTTTAAATATAAAAAAAAGACTAAACGGGAAATAGTTATACTAGCTAAATAAACTCGTAATGTTTAATATTAAAATTAGGTTTAAGCTAAATATAAAAAACTTAGTAAATAGATTATTATAAAACCCTAATTATAATAAAAGTAGTAATAATAATAAAATAAAGGAGCTATTATTAAAAATAAGAAAAGACTTTTATAATATTAAAAATATATAAAAGCTTTTTAAAATTATAATAATAAAGTATATAAGGACGAGCTATAGGAGCGGTTCTTAAGTAAAAAGTATAATAAGTATTTTAAAAGCGGAACTAGTAGTAATATAAAAAAGTAAATAAAAGAAGTTAAGAGCTCTAGTTTAAAAGAACTTTAAAAAGTACTTCGAGAAATATAATAAAACTATAAGCTTAAAGTATTAAAATTATAATATAATATTTGGAGAGCTATTTAAGCTTATTATTAAAACTATAAATTATAAGCTATTCGTTTTATAAAACTCTAATATAATAAGAGTACTTAAAATAATAATTAATAAAGAGGGGTTATTAATAATAAGTTAACTACGGGCCGCTTAATAAGAGGACGCTTTTATAAAAAATAAGTAATAAATTAAAAAGAACTAATAGCCTTACTTAGCTAAGAAAAAGTAATAATAAAGCTAGGTATATAACTTAAGAGGGTTATTATATTATAATAATTATGCTTATATATTATTATATAAGGGGCTAAGGAGGGAGGTTATTAAAATATATTATAATATACTTATAGCGGAATATTATAATATAAAGCGGACGATAGTACTATTAAAATACTATTATTATTAAAATAGAATAAGTAGGGATATAAAAAGTTATATTAATACTTATATAATATACTAGCGGACGAAGCCTTATTATTATAAGCCGTATAGTTTATTATACCCCCTACTTACCCTAGTTAGGCTATAATAAGAGATATTATTAAATTTTATTATAAACTTACTTATATTAATTATACTAATTAAGAAGTACCCCTATGACGCAGTATTTATTATAATAAACCGATTTATAAAATATAGTATTTATATTATTATAAAAACGACCTTTATAGCCTAGGGATTCGTAGACCTCCTATTTATAAAGATTTTTATTAAATTTAGAATACTTAAAGGGATTATTTTTAATAAGGGGTCGTTATTTATAAGTAAGTTTTAGACTTATTTTTATTACTTCTTAGTAATAAAGAGGCGTCTTAGTATTACGTTTTATTTATAAACGGATAGTTAAATAGAATAGTAGAACTAATACTTAGAATAGTATTTCTATTATTTTTGTATTTAGGACTAATTAAATTAAGCATAGCATCTTTACTTAGCTAAGTTTATATATAATAACGCTTAGTACTTAATAATTTATAAAGCGCTTACTAAGGCCCTATTTAGGTTCTTATTTATATACCTTATATCGATTTTAATAAGGGCTCGAAATAGTATATAAAATATTTTAGTTAAAGAGCGTACGGCCTAATTACGAGCTAATTAAAAAGTTTTATAACCCCTTATATAAAAAGTACGTAAAATATATAAATAATAAGCTAATAAAACTAAAATAAATATATTATATAAAGTAGGTAACTAAGTACTATTATTTAAAAAGAATATTAATAAGTAGTATCTTAATTAGAAATTAGTTAATAAATATCTGGGGCCTATTTAAAATTAAATTAATAATTAGAATAATAGGGGTTACTTATTAACTAAATATACTAATATAGTATAGAATATATAATATATTTTATATATCCCTACTTAAGCTATATTAATACTATAAAAAAGCCCCTTAAAAGCCCTTATTTATTAAGGATATAAACGGGGAGCTATTTTACGAAATAGAAAATATTATATAATATAGAGGGCCAAAGAGGAGGTAATAATACTTAATTTAATAAAAGGGATATAATAATAACGAAAATACGTAAGAGCTAGCTAAGTATATTAAAAACGTAGCGTTAATTAATATATATAAAAAACGAGTTTTAATTAAGTAGCGCGCCTTAGTTTTTAATAAGCTTAATAACGTAACGAATTAGTTATTAATAATAATAAAAAGGGGGCTATATAGTTATAATTAAGTAGTATAAATACGCTAATTACGAACCGTTTCTTTAATTTTTATAACGTATAAAAGGACCGCCCTTATTTATATAAAAACTACTTTTATATATAAAAGGGCCGCCTTAGCTATTATTTTAGGGGTTATTATAAAAAAAAAAATCTTTTTATTATTAACGAATTTATAAATAATTAGTTACGAATACGGAGTATAAGCGGGGTAATTATATATTAATTAAAATATTATTTAAGCGGCGTATTTTATTATAAATAGTATAAAGTAGCGTAATTATAACGTTATTATAAGATAAAAACGTAGCGTAAGAAGAGCTTATAGCTATTTTATTATTATTATTATTAATAATAAGGGTTAAGTAGGCCTCTTTTTTAGCGCACTTAAGCGCCCTCTATATATTATTGATAATAATTTAATAAGTTTATTAAAGCTATAGAGTAATATTAATAACCCGAGTAATAGTAATAATAAAGTAATAATAAAATAATAAACCTCTAAATTATAAATATTATTATTTAAAACGAGAGTAGTACTTTATAAAGTTTAGACTATAGATTTTATAGACTTAGGGACTTAAGATATTATTAATATAATACGTAAAAAAAGTAATAGAATAATAACCACGCTAAGTACTTATTATATTTTTATAAAAATAGTTCTATATAGTATACTTAATATAACGTATATTAAATCCTAAAAAGATATTAAATAAAGGAGCGAATTAGGGGCTATAAATTATTAACTTAGTTAATTATAATACTTAGTTTTTAAATTAAGCGCTTTATATATAACGTAAATAAGGTAAGGGAGTAGGCGTACTTAGCTAACCCCGATCTTTTTAATATTTACTTTCTTTTTTTTAATAAGAGTTTATAATAGTTAGTATAAATAGTATATAAGTAATAATATATATACGAAATTAGAGTAAGTAAAGGGGATATTAGGCTTTTTAAGCGGACTATTACTATTACTATTACTAAGTATATTTATAATATTAACGACCGTTTTATTATTAATAATAGCGACTTTATAATTAGGAGTTATATTTATATTAAAACGAGTTAATAATGAATACGGAACGACTTTATAAAAGACTTATTTAAGTACGGGAAGTATATAAAAATAGGGATCTAAAAAATATTTATTAATTATAATATTTATATAACGAGGGAGTAGCGTAAATATTAATAAAAATAAAAGATTATATATAAAAAAGATAATTATAAAAAAAGAAAAAAAGAATTTAAAATCGTAATAGCTTAAAAAGGGGTTAATATTAATAAATAAAAATAAAGTAATAACTACTTAAGTATTAGTAATTATAAAAACGGCTTATAAATAAAAACGACTTAGGTATAAAATTATAAAGTTATTATTTAAAATAAGGGGTTTATATTTAAATTAACGGGCGCTACTTATACTTACCCTCGTATTATATATTTAAAAACCTCTTAAATAAGGAATTAATATAATATATATAAACTATAAATAAGCTTTAAAACGAAGCTTAGGGGAGGGAGTATTTTATTAAACCTTATTAATTAAGCCTTATTAATTAAAAAATAGCTTAAGAAGTATAAAGAGGGGGACTAAGTAATAAAAGAGTAGCTTAGGTATATATAGAGTATTAGTAATATACCTCGAGGGAAGGGTAAATTTTAGTAATTTATTTTTTAAACTTTAATAGTAATTAGCCTCTATAAGCTTCTTCCCTATGTTATATACCTATTGATAGGGAGAGACCTTGCTAAGAATCAAGAGTCTCGTTTAGGATACTCTGGTCATGGAAGGCATGGGCAGTGACCTCGTACTGATCAGGGCCAGACGGCTTAGGAACCCCTCTTGAGCTCACATCTGCTCTATAGGTTAGCGTCATTCATGAGGTAAAGAAGTGTGGCTTGCCATGTGGGATAAAGTGATTGTAGTCGCTCCCCGCCGGCCAAGCCGCCGTTTCGTGTCGCCCAGCGTTTTGTCTGAACACCGTAGTGGTCGTTCCCAGAAGACAAAGAATGAGGATAATCTCAAGACAGCAACGATACATCTCCCAACGCGACATGGAGGTCTTGCGGATAGAGCCCCGCTCCAAGGCATCCACAAATTCAGAAGAATCCGTATCACCGTCCGAGGAGGTATTGCGACCAAGCAACTTGCTTTCTTCCATTGCAAAAGTTAGACAAGACGTTTTACGATACGAGGAATGGCCAATGTCAGTTTGAAAGATGAGGCAGGTCTCGGGAGGTGGGAGATCACAGAGAGAAGCAGATTCGTTCAGACTGTTGTTGTTGCTGTTGTATAGATATCGGCACGGCAGGGCACGAGGTAGTTCCTTTCCTCGCAATCCGAGCTCTCTCTAGTACGTGTCGATCTTCCGAGCTACTCAGGTACGATATGGCCCTCGTCCTTTCGCCATCTTCAAGAGTCTGATGCCTGCTAGCGTGTACGTCTACTAGAAAAGAAGCTTTCGGGAACCACAAACAAGCTTTGGTGTTGGATTACGAGGCAGAAAAGGGGCCCTATTAGGTAGTTAGGTAGGGGTGGTAGGTAGGCAGTCTGGGCCCGTGTAGACGGACCCTTCCACCTACCTATACCTACTGAGGGACCGCGGGCTCTGCCTACGATCTTCCCCTCCTATATACACACACGCAATAGACTTATACTAACTTATTAACTTAGTTACGACTTAAAAGGTCTAACCTACTTACGTATATACTAATACTAATTAGTAATTAAATTATATATATATATTTACCGTAAGTTAGTAAGGATATAACTATAAAAGAAATAGCCTCGACCTACCTCGCTAGCTATTCTAATTTATTAACTTAGTTCCGTTTATTTAACTAACGATAAGCGGCCTAGTTTATATTACTTTAGCTCTCTTTTATTACCGCTAGTTAATAACTAATTAATTAGTCGCGGGCCGTTAAGAGTACGCTTTATTATATATAATCTCTTTTACTAAGACTACTATTATAAAAGGATTAATTACTTTATTATTATTATTAACCTCGCCTCTATTATTAATATTATCTTTACTAGCCTTATTACTATTATTAACTTCCCTCTAATTAAACTACTTATAAAAGAATCTATTTTAAATATATTATAACTAAGCGCTATTTTAAACTAATAATAAGTAAGAAGAGATTAATTATTAAAAAATTAATTTAATAATTACTAGCGTATTAGTACTTAGTAATAATAAGACTTTTAGAATTATAAGTATATTAATAGTAAATCTCTTATTAATAGCGAAGTATTTTAAAATACTAAGGAAAGGAAAAGATTTTAATAATAATAATAATAAGGATCTATTTTATATTACTAATACATCTACCTCTTTTTAACCTAATAAAAGCTCCGAGACTAGATTAATAAAATAAAGTACGAGAAGTATTAAAAAGAATTACTAATTAATAGCTAACGGAATCCTTTATTTATTATTAGAAGTACGGTTATAAAAGGCCTTTTTTCCCTTTTTACGACTTTTTACCGACCTTAGTAACTTTTTATTTATATACCTTATTAAAAAAGTAGAATTTTCTAACTAGTAATAGTAGCCCGCTTATTATTATTAAAACGATTACTACGACCGACCTATTACTCTTTTTAACCTAACTAACGTTATATTATAATTATAATATAACGATTATATTTTATAATAATTTTTTATTATATAACTTACTTTATAAATATATTATAATAACTACTAGCCTTAGTAATAAGTAAGAAGGGTCTAACGATTAGTTAATATTACCTCCGGCCTATTTATATTCTTAAATTACGGAACTATACCTAATTCTAATTTACTAATAGGACTATGTTAACCTAACTTAATAGGGCTTATTTAATATTATACCCGCCCTTATAAATAATAAAAAGCTTAATACTTTTATTTTTTATATAATAAGATATTATTATTAAAACGGCTTAACGGGTAAGGAGCTATAAAAAGACTTTAAAACTAACTTTTAAAACTAGGAAGTAGGGGACTTTTTAAAAATAAAAAGTATAATTTTTAAGAAGCTAAGAGACTTTTTTATAAATAATAGTATTAATTTAATAATTAAAGATCGTAATTAAATAGTAAAAAAGATCGCTAGCGCCCTTAATATTTAATACTTCTTTACTTAGATTTTTAAAGAGATCGTAGCTTATTATAGCCGTATTAAATACTTTAATATATTATATTATAATCTTTACTTTTTCTATTTATTACTCTTATAATTAATAAATACTAATAATCTTATTTAATAAGCTAGAGAAATAGTAAAGGAATTTATATAACCCTAACTTACTTAATCTTAATAATTAAGATTTCGACCTTAGCCTCGCTATTAACTAACTAACTTACTACCTCTTTAAAAAAAAGAGAAAGAAGAACTAAAAAATAAAGTTATTATTACTTAAAAGCAAAATCTACCCCGTTAAATACTATATTTTAATATAAAAACTAAAAATAATATTATACCTAATACTTACTAATTAATTAACTTTACTAAGCTTTATAATAATAAAAATAAATATAGTAGCGAGAAGTACGATATTTTTAATAAAAAGCTTCGGATTTTTAAAATACTATATTAACGAGTAGGAATTAGTAAACGATACTATTCCGGTACTTTCTTAAATATACTTAAAAGAAGGGCGTTAACTTTCTATTTTAACTAACTTAGTAATACTTCTAACCCGCTTAGCTTTAATATAATATACTAAAGGACCTAAGAATACTTTAAGCTACTTATAAGCTATTAAAACCACCTCGCTAAGCTCTATAACTTCTATTAATACTCTATAGTTTATAAGAACCTAGGTAAGTCGAACTAATAAATTTTATAAGTACTAATTAACTATATTATAATCTTTTACGAGGTATTAGCTACTTAGGGATCCGTTTTTAATATAAGTAATTAACTCTTTTATTACGTAAGTAGTATATTAGAATATAAACTTATTATACTTAACCCGGTACTTATATTTACTAATATTTATTACTAGCTTAGTACTTTAATTAATATTATAAAAAGAGAGCGCGACCGTAGTAAGTAGTAATAGTATTTCTAAAATAATACTTATAATAAAGAGGTCCCCGTTACTTACTAAACTAACTATACTTATAGTAGCTTTAATAAAAAGACCTAATTTAATAAGCAGAATTAACGCGGCTATAGTACTACTAATAAAAAGTATTTTATTTATTATAAAACCGGTTATTAATTAACTAAGTACTTAGAAAAAGAGCGACGTTAGGTATATAAGAAGTATAAAAATAGTAAAAAGAAAAATAAGAAATTTATACTAAGCTTATACTTATAGTTCCTCGCTTTTTATAAAAGAACCGCCCCTATTAATAATAACGACGATAATAATATTATAATCTAATATTTTAATAACCTCGACTTTAACTATAAGGATAACTACGAGGACGAAGTTTAGATTTTAATAATATACTTTATAACTACTATTAGTAATAGAATTTTTATAAATATCCTCGCTACTTAGGTAATAGAATATAGCCTTATTAATACTACTTTTATTAACGAGTTAACTAAGCTTATAGAACTAGCGACCTCTTTTTTATTAAATAGGAAGTACTTATTAAGGGGTTTTTAAAGTATTATATTTAATACCGGCGCTATAGAATTCTTAACTACGGGCTATTCTTAACTCTTTATATTATAATAATAACGATCCGAAGTAATTTTTAATACTTTTAGAGCTAGCGAGGTAGGTATTCGATTTAGTAATAATAAACCCGTAAGGTTATTAAGATTTATAGTCGTTAGTACCCTATTTAGTAATATTACTTTTTATATCTTACTAACTAATACTCCTTTTTTATACTACTTAAGGGATATAAGTAAGCTAGGAATATACTTTAATAATATTAATAACTTACTAATTAAGGGAGATATTATAATACTTATTATTTATAAATAGGGATACCCTTAGCTTTTACTCCTCGATAATAAAAAAGTTATTACTAACTATTTAATAGAGGGCGAATTGTGCTATTTATATTAGTACTTTAGCTATTCTTTAGTTCCTCGTTTCTTAAAGCTACTTTAGTAGTTTAGTAATAATATAAAGATCGTAGCCCTCGAGAAGTTTATAAAGATCTACTAATAATACTAACTTAACGCTACTACCCCTAGCCGATTTAAATTTACTTTATAAAATAATTACGATTTTAATTATAAAATTATAATTAACGTAATATACTTAATAGATTATAAGGGTATTAACTAATTAGTACTTTACGTCGTTAATATTACTATTTCTTTTTAAGTAGTAAGGTTTTTTATAAATATAATTACGAAGTATATATAGGAGGCTCTTTAGCTATATTAGATCGACGTTTACCTCGGTTTACTAAACTAGATTATTATAAATATTAATAAAAACTTTAGTACTATAGAGTTTAAATCTTTTATTAGATTTATATTTATTAAAGTTAAGGAAGTACCTATCGAAGCTTATAATAGTATTAGTAAGGCTAAGAGATATTATATAGTACTTAAAAGGGTATATAATATTATTTAAAATAAATACTTATTAATAAGCGCGGAGGCTATACTTTAGGCCGTAATTAAAGTAGTTAATAATATAATTAGCCTAAACGGCCTCGTTCTTATATTCCTCGTTTTTAAAGCTTTTTTACGCACTTCTAATAAATCTCTACTATTATTAAATATTACTTAATATATAGAGGTAGTTAAGAAAGTAATAAAGGAAGTTCGTAGACTTTATATTAATAAGTAAGTAAGCGAAGTACTAGCTATTTAAAACGGATTAAATATCTCTTATACTATTAATCTATTATTATAATTAGATATTAAAGTTTAGTAAGAAGGTAAGGGATAGAAAGGCCTATTTAAGCTCGTTTTAATAAATAGTACTACTTACGTAATAGAATTACTTTATAGCTTAATAAGCTTCTGGGCTACTATAGTTAAACCCTAGTACTTAGAAAAGGTCGACCCCGAGCTACTAACTACGATAATAGAGCACGTTAACCGCTTATTAATCCCCATAATTAACTAGCTAACTAATAATAGCGCCGCTATAAATAAAGTCTTTAATAAAATTATTATCGTAATTAATAACGACTTTTTATTATAAAATAAGAGGATTAGAAAAATATTAATACGGCGCGGCTATAGTAATACTTTTATAACTACGACTTATTTTATATTTAAAAAAAAAGTAAATCTTAAGCTAGTTACTAAGCTCTATAATAAGGGTATTATTATTACCCTAAGAGTACTTTTTATAGAATTTACTAATAAAGAGCTTTTAAAATTAATAAAAAGAGGGGTAATTAAATTTATTTAACTTAGCCCTAAATATAGGGATATAAGAATATTTAAGTTTTAGTTTATTAACGAGATTAAGAACTTAAAACTTAACCTTATTAAAAAATCTTATTTAGTTATATAAGGGTATAATAACGAGGGGAAAAAAGAGATCTTTATATAATTATTAATAATTTAAAAAACTAGTTAACGTCTAATCCTCGCCCTAGCCCCGACCTTAATTTAAAAAGGCTACGTTATTTAGTTACGAGATATTACTTAAGTATATATATAATCGAGCTAACCTCTTTATTATAAGGTTTTTATTTAATTACTAGCTCGGATCCGTTATTTATACCCTAAGGGTATTATTTTATACGTTATATAATTACTATACAGTTTTATAAAATCTAGTACCTATTAATAGGTAATATATAATAAGTATTATTTAAAAATACTTTAAATAATAATATTTACGTTTAATTTATATTTACTAGTCTTAATAAAAGAAAGCGGATTATTTAGTATTATTAATATATAAACCGATAATACTATTAGATTATTAAATAAGACTTTTAGTTAGAAAAAAGAAACTAAGCTTAAGCGCGCTAAGCTACTAACTAAACTAAAGTAATAACTATTAGCTAACGAGCCGCTTATTTTTAATAGCGGGATTATTTTATTAAAAAGTATTAATATAGTACTTAGATAGAAGAATTAAAAAAAGAAGCTTAAGTAAGTTAACCCCTCGGTATTAGATATTAAATAATAATTTGTTAAGTAGCGAGCTCGAGGTACTTATATTATATTAATTTACTAATTAAAAGTAGCTTTTAATACGTTATTTATTACTTAATACTAAGTAGATCTATTATTTATTAATTACGTTGCGCTAAACCGTCGTATTAAATAGTAAATAAATTACTTAAACCGAGGGCTTATATTCGTATTATTAAATCTAATTATAACTAAATTCTTCGTTTTTATAAATAAGTTATTTATAAATAACGCTAATTATACCTCATAACTAGGTTATATTATTATCCTTATAAATAAAGAATAGACTAACAAGAGCTTTATAATTAATAATAATATTATTTATTATAACTTTATAAAAAATAAAAGGATTACTTAGAGCGTGCTAGTATTAAAGGTTTATAAAATAGTTATAGGTATTAACGTTACTTATACTATTTTAATTACCCTAGACCTTATTATTAAATAACTTGACGTTTTAAAAATCCCTACTATAATCTATATAAATTTATACTTATTATATAAATACCTTATTAAACTAAGTATTATAAAAGAAAAGCGCCTTATAATAGATATTATAGTACTTAGGTAATTATATAAACGCCGCGAGCTCTACGAAATTTATTAAATTAGTAATAATAATAACCTAGCTAACGGGTTTATAAAGAGCATACTAAATAAGTCCCTTAAACGATTCGTTAATAAAAGAATTATTATAATTAAAATAAAAGGATAGGTAATACGTAATTAAAATAGTAATATACTATAGGTAATAAGTCGTTTAGTAAACGTATATACCTCTCGGGCTTTAGCTTAGAGAGAAACGTACGTATTTAGGGCGTAGTTAAACTAATAAAAAGCTCTTTTTTAATTATATTAAATTCGACGATTTTTAAAGAGTTTAGGTATATAAATTATATATATTAGAGGATTAGGAAGTAATTAGAAAGAGGGGATACTAAAATTTCTATATAAATAATCATAATAGAAGCTATATTAAAATTTTAGTATACGGCTTTAGGCACTTCTAAATAGGGGATTAATTATAAATTCTATTACTAATTCTCACTAGCAGGGGACCTAGCCCCTATTCTAGCCTTTTTTATTATAAAAATAAAAAACTACTAATATTAAATTACGAGGTAAAAAAGGGGCCCTATTAAGTAGTTAGGTAGGGGTAGTAGGTAAGTAGTCTAGGCCCGTGCAAACGGACCTTTCTACCTACCTATACCTACTAAGGGACCGCGGGCTCTGCCCACGATCTTCCCCTCCTATATACACACACGCAATAGACCTATACTAACCTATTGACCTAGTCGCGACCCAAAAGGTCTGACCTGCCTACGTGTATACCAACATTTAGGCTCCGTAAGAGTTGGCTCTAGCGGCCACGTCCAATGATTCGAGCCAAAATAGCCGCTATTACCGATGTACCCAATGGGATACCGCCCTTTACAAACTATACGCTGAATATCATCATGGTTCATGCCACCGGCTTTCTGCCCAAAAGTCTAAAAAGGAGCTGCCGTCTTCCGCGTGTAGATGGCCGTGATATAGAAAGCACTAGTGTAAACCTTTACCGGAGCCTTTAGAGAGAGCTCCATTTGTGTCATTGACTAGCAGGTGCCATGTGAGAGGAGTACGAATTTGAGCATGTAGACTTTGTGGCCCTTGTAAATAGATCTCGATTAACCAGGACAAACAAGGTCTAAAGGCTAACAGAACGTGTGACAAAGCGGAGTCAAAAGGGTGAAAGATGATTGGTGCGCTGTTTCGAAACGTCCAATATCCCGGGGAGATAGTCCCCCCCCTCACATGCACACTAAACCTCCCGGCGTGTCCAGATATTCAACCCGATCTTTTTGCCGCCTACCGCCGGAAGGCCGGCATGTAGCGTTCGAGAATCTCCGGTGCCATCGGAATGGAGATTCCGCCAGAAGACGGCACTACCGGCGACCGCTCGCACTGTCAGCTCTGTCTGGGCCGCACAGTCGACCAGGTTGCACCACCGCTCATCCTCGACACCCCAGTCCACGGAGATCTTGGAGAACCGTGTCCCGCAGCTGGCACACTCCACATCGAGAACGGCGAAGAAGGTTGTTTCCCTGTTTGTCGTCTGGTTTCTCGCCGCGGGGTTCGCTGCCCAGTCATAGTGATTCGTGTACTGCTGCCCCTCCAAGTACCGCGTCACTTGCAGATCCTCCATCATGTCAAGGTCTACGTAGCCCTGAAACTCCGAAGCGCGGGATCTGATGCATTGGACGACAAAATCATCCGAAGACAGGTACGCTGTGGAACTGGTTCGTTCCTGCGCAGCAATGGATCGCCCGTCAGTGCCGATGGCGCGAGACCGCTGGAACCTAGGCTGCCTGTATCGAGTCAGTCAGCAAGTAAACCCCGAATCTTCAGCAATATGGAGGAGCTCTGACGTACGCAATCTGCAGCAGGTATTGGGACTCATCTGGGGTGATAAAGTTCTCAATGTGCTGAATGAGTGGATCATATGACAACGTCCGTACTGTATAGCGCGGGCGCGGGCAAGAGTTGCCGAGTGGGATCTGGGGCTCCTCCTGGGACCGAGACTTTGCGGAGAAGAGTGCCGCTAGGATAGCCGCGGCGAAGGACATGGACAAGAATTGCTTGAGAGCCATTGTGTAAAGAGGGGGAATGTTAGAACGGGATTGACTGAAAGAGGTTAGAGAAGAAGTTTATGGTCAGGAATCGCAAACGCTAAGACCAGCATCGTGGGCCCGACGGATATCCGCCTTATATGCCCGATCGAGAGGCTTCCCACGGGACTTGAGAGAAACTGACGCTTCATGCCTAGAGTTGTTCCTTGAGCCACGAAAAACTCTGAGATTTTCAAAGGTTGGATTCATGATGATCTCGATCCCCGAAGTTCAAACTTTGTCAACTTGGAATTCCCGATGGGAGACGCAATCATCTCGACTTATTCTCGTCGACGGGCGGCGATGCGTTGACTTTCGATCTTTGGAAAAGGTTGAACGGATCAACGAGTCATACGATCGAGCTGTAGTTCTTCTGTGGACTCGGAAGTATGGAGTATCACGAACAGCAAGAGTGAGGACGCGTTGACGCTATCACGAACAGGAAGTTCACGACAGGGCATCGAGTGACGAAAGCACCCGTGTCCGTCGGACCGATGGCGTGGCCTCTGAATCTTGAACGAAGCGGCAACTTCACTGATGAGTTGTTAGCCGAGTCGACAGCGAAGCTGAACAGAAAAATGGATATTTAAGGGTGCAATCTATCCCGGAAACAGCAAAAGGTTTCTTCACTCACTCATCAAGTCAAACACCTTCACAGTCTTCCAAGCTTCTTCAAAATCTTCAGTCTTCACCTTGCCTCTAGCAACCTTCTTCAAGCAAAATTCATCCTTCCTCTCATAACTCCAAACGCCATCATGCATATGACAAAGGTCACCGCCATCCTTGCCTTCGCTGCAAGCCTTGCCGCCGCCGCCCCGGGTGCCAAGCTTGCCGTTCCGGAGAAGCGCCAAACCACCGAGTTCGGTCCCTATCCCGAGGACAGTTATCAGGGCAAGGCGAACAGCAAGCGCCAGACTACCGAGTTCGGCCCTTACCCTGAAGACAGCTACCAGGGTAGGGCGAGCCAGAGGCGCCAGACGACCGAATTTGGTCCCTACCCCGAGGATAGCTACCAGGGACAGGAGAATGGAAAGCGTCAGACTACAGAATTTGGTCCTTACCCTGAAGATAACTACCAGGGCAAGGACAACCAAAGACGCCAGACGACAGAGTTTGGCCCGTACCCTGAAGACAGTTACCAGGGCAAGAGCTCGAAGCGACAGACCACCGAGTTTGGGCCCTATCCCGAGGACAAGTATGAGGGAAACAGCATCAAGGAGAAGCGTCAAACCACAGAGTTTGGCCCCTACCCCGAAGACAAGTACGACAGCAACAGCATGAAGGAGAAGCGTCAGACTACGGAATTCGGACCCTATCCCGAGGACAAGTATGAGCGCAACAACATGAAGGAGAAGCGCCAGACAACCGAGTTTGGTCCTTATCCAGAGGATAAGTACGAGAGCAGCAACTCCAAGCGTCAAACGACCGAGTTCGGACCTTATCCTGAAGACAAGTACGAAGCCAAAAACTCTAGACGCCAGACCACCGAGTTCGGACCCTACCCGGAGGATAAGTACGAGAGCAAGAACTCCAAGCGCCAGACCACCGAGTTCGGACCCTACCCGGAGGATAAGTATGAGGGTAACGGCAAGAAGGAGAAGCGCCAGACCACCGAATTCGGACCCTATCCCGAGGACAAGTACGAGGCCACCGACAAGAAGGAATAGAGTAAGTCTCTTACCGCCCTGACATGCCTCCCTCTACCTGCACAACGACCTTTCCGTCTAACGCAATGAACCAAACTTTGCAGCTTCTTGTCGCCTTCACGAGTTAGAGTCGGAAGCTACATGGAGTCTCGCGGCGACAACAAGAAGAAGAAAAACAAAAAAAGGGGCAGAAAAAACAGGTTTTGGATGGGGGAGTATGTCTTGAAGTTACATGTGCCTAGCTCGCAGCTATAGACTGGAACTCGTGTTGTGTCTTTCAAACAAGTCCTTTCCCGTGATGCCCATGCCAGAGTGACTCGGATTCTGATTGTTGTCACTGTAGTATCATCGCAGTTGGGATAGGGGCTGTGAAGTTCCACCAGTCCAGCTCAGTTAAATGAAAAGAAGTTATCAAGCCAAGACTCGATGTATATTCGACAGCCGTACCAACAGATACTCAGCGTGGTTGCTGAAATTCAAAAGACTCATCCGCTCAGCAACGGCCACATTCACTCAAGTCACAAAAGGCAATGATCTGATGTGGCATGTCAACAGCAAGTAGTATTGCTCTACTCTTCCACACGTCCGTGTCCTTCATTCCCAAACATGTACAAGAAGCATGCTTTTTCGCAGCCGAGCCCACTACCCACTCCCGTCATCCAGTTTCCCTTCTCCCATTCTCCAGACATCAGTGACATGACAATAAGAAGCGAAATTACATGATTTGTAAGGCTCTCGGTGACGTGGCAGCGCGAGAAAGCTTTCATGAGATGCGACGGCACGACGAGTTGTCTCGCAGGACAAAAAAAGCGTGGTCGAAGACATAGTAGGTAATAAAGGAATAAAAATAGCAAAAACATTTGTGGTATCTTTCCGGCAAAGCATGCTGCGGTGCGGTAAAGACGTGAGCAAAGCAGCTATATCGGTAACAAAAAACAAATCAGCTGTAGATCAGGGGGTATGATGGTTGGCAAAGACGAGCCCGTGCCAAGTAACGACCGTAAGAAAGTGTTTTCCCAAGGAACCAATACGCCGCCGCCTGGTCGTTCAGGCAGTCCAAGTGTTCTCATTTAGTCAGAGAAAAGTATGGCATATCGAGGAGGTCACTTAGGCCTCCTCCATGATGCCGCCCTCGCCGCCACCCTCCTCGCGCCACTCACGGCTCTTGCTGGTGAGCTTCTTCACACCCGCCACGCGACCAGACCAGAGGGATTCGATCGGCGTGCGGAAGGTGAAGGCTCGCTGGGAGCTGATCACTCCAATCGCTTGGAGAACAGCTTTGCGACTGTCGCGGCCAAAAACTGCAGGGTGGCTGATCCATTCGAGACTGCTCTCGAGCTCGTGGTCCAGAGCGGCAACGGTGTTGGCATCGATACCGGCACCGAGGCCGAGGCCATCGTTGGACCGACTGCGTCCAATGCCAGTGGCCTGGTAGCCATTGACGGCGGATGAGTTGGCCGATTGAGTGGGCGATGGAGTTTGTTTTCTGTCGAGAGTGATGGAGGGTGAGGCATCGTTGCCGGGGTGCGGGGTGGATGGGAGGGATCTCGTCGGCGGTGCCGTCGGTGGAGGGATCGGAGGCAGACCGCCTTTTCCGAGACCCTTCAGAATAGATCGGGTCTCGTTAAGTAGAGTGTGCGCTCGGTCGTGCTGACCGCGTGACACGAGGGTCAAGGCGCGGGTTAGCATATCCGACGTCAGCAGCTCCATGCGCCGCTGGACGATGTGCGGGTGAGGGGGGATCGGGGGCGATCCTGCCCACGAATTCTTGTTTTTCGCTTGGGCCGGGAGCATAGTGATAGCTAGCAGAGACGGGCGGGGAAGATGGGAGAGCGTGCCATCTCGGAGAATGTCACCCCATGTAAGGTCGGCCTGGATGAGAGGCACCTCCTCGACAGATGTCACCCGCTGGTCGTCGCCATCGCCAGCTCCGCCGAGCGCCTCCAGACCCGAGACGATGTTGTCCCAAGGATCCTGCGGTAGTTGTTCCTGAGACGTGTTATCCGGCACAATGACAAGCTGCACCAAGACGTCGCGCTTGTCACCGAACCTAAGATCGCCCAGGGAGGCCTCAGCGTCACGACCTGTGGCGCGCTTGGTAATCTGCAAGGCGCCGCTGATCTTGTGGAACTTGGCCGGAGATCCTTCGGGCAGCTTCAGCTTGAGCTTCACGTTTTGGTGAGAGAGTGTCTGCATGGCGCCGAGGCAGCCGGCAAGGCACTCGCGAAGCATCATCCAGTCCTTGACGTAGGTGTAAGATGCCTTGGTGCGGGTAGAGAGCTCAATCATGGTATCGGGCTTGTGCGTCATGCCGAGGCCAAAGGAGTGAATGGTGATCTTGGCTGCTTCGGCTCTCGACACGACAAAGTCGACGCTGTCGGCGTCGGAAGTAGAGGCGTCGCTGATGAGCATAATGGTAGCGATCGGGTTGTTGTACTTGCGCTGCATGAGCAAGTCCATGGCGACATTGGCACCCTCAACCACGTCGGCGCGGTGGCTCTTTTGCCCAACCGGCTTGATGGAGCCCAATACGTTGCCCCAACCGGGCCACGCCTTTGTGGTCATGCCCACGATGGGTACGCCGCCGCCGCCCGATCCAAAGGTGACCAGTCCCATCCTATCTCTCTCGCCGAGGGTGTTGACCATGAATTTGAGAGCATCGCGAACCAGGTTGATCTTGACGCCTTGCATCGACGATGAGATGGGAACGACCACGACCACGTCGATGGGAACGTGGATGGAAGCCGGCATTGTCGGGCTTCTCTGGAAGTTGGTGTACTCGGTGGGCGCCGTTGTGGTGGATTTAGGGCCGCCCCATGACGAGGCAATTGACGACACCCTTTGCTGTCGCGATCCACGCTGCCAGTCATCCTCGTCCGTCTCGGAGAATTCTCCTCGGTCGTACTCCGGACTGCGGACTGGCGACGTCTCGACAGCGTTCAAGTCGAGTAGCGCTTGGTGCCACAGCTTGAGCTGATTGCGGTTCTCGAATCTAAGGTGGAACTGCGGCAGCTCCGCGACAGAAAGATTGAGTGTAAGAATGTTCTCATCAACTGCCGAATGGTTAACGTCCAGGCCTGCATGGTAAAAAGGAAGGTGTCTCACTGTTGCCCGTTTCCGAGACCTCGTTGAGATGTTTCTTGATGAGAATGGATCCTTTGAGTGTGCAACGGGTGGTCTTCTTGGGCATGCCGTTTTCATCCCACTGCCCTGCGAGGGCTACCTTCTTCTCCTTTACGCAAATCAACATTTCAGCGAACAGGAAGCATTCCAGCTCCTGCCAGGATGCTTTATCCTTGCCGACACGTAGTGTGCCATAGAGCCGCAGTTTGCCGAATCTGGGGTGTGTCAGTCATGTCATTGGCCGCAGGCATGCACGGAATGTGTGCCAAAATCTCACCTGCTGAAATCGAGCCCATGCCAGTTGTCCACACGGTTTCTCAAATTCTCGGTTTGTTCCTCCAGTACTTCCCGAGACTCGTAGGGATAGAATCGAGGCGCACTTCGGGCCGGGGAGGGCGGTCGCGCAAACGCCTCGTCGATTCGGGCATTCACTGCAGGCGGGCCTGGCGGGGCTGACCCAAGATCTTCGGGATCGGGCCGCCACTTGTTGTCGGGTACTTCTACGGTGATAAGGCAGGTCAAAGTCTGCTGCTGCCGAGACCTGTTGATGGTAGGAAACTCGGATCGAACCGTCACTGTCGGTGCCGGGATCGGATTCCTCGTAATCGCGCGGGGGCTACCCGGTGTGGTCTCCATTGCCTGGACGTCATAATCGTGTCTGCGCGGCGGGCCGCTTTGGGTTGTTTCGGGATAACCACCAGACGACGCAACGCCGGTGGCCTCGCTATCGCTGCGAGCGTGCCTTGAAGGGCCGTACCTCTCGGAAGCCGGTGGCTGGCTGCTCTCCCTGTCGCGTCCAGTGCTTCGGGGCGCGCTTTCGCGGGTGTGGGTGCTGGCCATATTTCGCTGGTTTGACTCGATGCTGGTGGGGCGTGGAGTGGGCGTTGGGTTGTCCCATGGCGTAGCCGTGGGCGTAGGGGTGTGATTTGACCTAGTGTCGGTGGATGAGACAGATCGAACGAGGTTGCTGATTTTTTCTGCAAAAGAATTAGCCATGTCTCAGGCGAGCAAGACATGAGAGTGCGCTTACCAATATCCAAGACATTGCCGCCCCGACTAGTGTCGAGATGGAGAGGCGCATCGCATGAGGGGCAATATTGCGATTCGAATTCGCGAATAAACTCGTAGAAGCAAGCTTCGTGAGATACGTGCGAGCACGAGAACTGTAGAATGCGCTCTCCGCGCAGGGTGTGCTCCAATGGCTCCTCGCATACTGCGCATTCGCTCCCTACAAAGGTGCGCTCCCTCCTGTTGCGGCCGGCGCCTGATGCCATGTTGTTGGATGAGTAGCTATCGCCTCTTCGATGTGCGCTGTCTCCGGATCGAACTGATGCGTTGGAGCGCTGTCCTGTGCCGCGAGCTATTGAGACGTCTGTGTGCAGAGTGATTAGCAAGAGTAACTTTTCCCCAAGTTTGGACGTCAAGCAACAGATTGAGCGTCGGTCGTTCGGACGGAAAGTCAATTCGCGACGCTTGAGCAGTCATGCATCGGAGTCAAATGGGGGCCTACGTACTCTTCTCTGGAAAGGACGGCGCATCCGTCCACGTATTGTTTGTCCTTGTCGTTGTAGCGGTACCAGGACGGTAGGGGTCTTGAATGGCCTTGGGGCTCACAAGACCAAGATCGAGAAGGTGGTTAACCTGACTGTCTTTGGTGCTTGAAGATCCAAAGCCGAACCCTTTCGAACCCTTCCGAGACCGACTGAACATTAGGAAAGCGCCGCGTCCAAGACTGCGCGATCAAGTGAAGTCGGCAGCGGGGGGAGGCAAACGTGCCGTGAAAGGGTGAAGTAGTCGGCGGCTTGTTCGAATCGGAGGGCGCGAATCGTCAAATCGTGGAGCACCTCGTAATGTAGGAGAGAGCTGGGCGTGAAGTATATTTTAAGAATCGGAAAGGTGATATCAGAATAGGGACGGTATAGGCGATGAGGATCTGGGATCCACCCGTGTGACTGGTAATGCCAACAGGAAAGCGAACAAGAAGGCAGAGGTCGGTCCCGGGTATGTGGCTGTGGCGGGTTGTCACACAAGAACCTGGGAAGCCTGGCAGGGTGTTTCAAATGGTTGTATCAACAATGCTGGGTCGGATGGAAAGCAGGCTGAACATGCATGATTGCAGGGTGTCGAAAAAGGATGGTGTGAGAGTTGGCGACGAGAGGACGGATAAACTGCAATCCAGAGAACGGCCGAAGAAGGGGAGAGGAAAAAAAAAGTTCGATGCCGTCGGAGTTCAGCAGGAAATGGGTTGCTGGGCAGATGGGTGTACAGGTAGGTGCAAATGCACGTTTGCGGCAGGTTCGCGTGTCGTCGCAAGTTCAAGGTTCGACAGATCCCAGGTATGTTTTGGAGATGGCAGGACGATGGCGTGGCTCTCCTATCCTCGGTTTTTTTCTCCTTTCGCAGGCGTCGGTGTGTATGTGTGTGAGTGTGTGGGATGGGATGATGCGTCGTCTTGTCTCGGTCGTAACAAGAATTAGTAGATTGGTGTCGGAGAAGCTACTAGCCTACCCTTAGGTAAGATGAGAGAGCAAAAAAAGCGTTGGCTTTCCCCCCTTTTGGTAGCGGTTGTTGGTCTGCGCCGTTTGATTCAGGGCCGCAATTGGAAAAGACGTCCAGTGGCTTCCGCTTCCTACCTATCCGAGGAGCAAGTCGACAAAGAAAGACGGTAGACGGGAGAGGTTTGGGTTTGTCTTGTCGGGAGCGCCCGCCAGCACGGTATACTGCGTCTGGCAAGGAGGGCGGAAAATGGGGAAGGGACCAAGTATATACCTTTGCAGTCACAGTCGAGAGGAAGAGAGTGTGTGCAAGACGTGACTGACGGGGAGGAAAAGGGACGTGGAAGGGGAAGAGAGAAAGCAGCAAGAGAGGCGTCTTGCTGGTGGGGACCTCTGCACGTTTTCCCTTTTCTTTGTTCGTCTAAACCTGGGCCTGGTCCCTGTACCTCTGTACCTGTACCTGCACCTGTACCTCTGGGTCTGGCAATCCCAATCCCAGAGAACAGCGCAAGACGGATGGAGGCCCCGGGCTTGCAGCTAGAGTCCACGCAGTACATAGAGACTGAGAGAGCATGCTGTGCACTGTAGCCACCATGTCATGTAGGTACGGTAACCTAGCGTGGGTGAACTGCAGATGGATGGATGGATGGATGGGGATTGCTCGTCCTGAGCTTCTACTGTGTACGTTCTTGGTGTGAGGTCGACGGCCTTTCTCAGGTACAAGGTCCGCGATGTACCTACGTACTCTGTAATAAGATCAGGGTAAACTACTTAAGGAGGCCGCGATGGTACATTGAGGGGCAGGGTTCCTGGGGCTAACAACGGCCTAGGTAAGGTAGGTAGCTTCGGCTGGTCCCCCCCCCCCTCCTCGCTATTTACTCTCTTTTCTGACTCCTATCTCAGGTTCGCAATGCGTAGCCGCAGGTCCTCCGTAGGCCCTGGGAAACGGATATTGGGGAGAAAGTGATTCGAAAGGTGTTGGCACATGACCCAATTGCCCCAACCCGCTCTTCTGGAATGGCAGAGTTCATGTTGTCTTTGTTTGCTCGGCGGAACAGAAGCGGGAGATGTGGTGGGGGAGTCATGCAGGCGCTGCGCAAAACATACAGGTACGTACGACAAAGTAAGGCAAGGTAGAGATCAGATGGCCAGCTCAGACCGTGTGAAGACGATGGTGGTTTTGCGGCTTTTGCATGTGCCGTGCAGCATGGACGCGCGGGCTTTTGGAGCGAGGTACGCCATACGCCCAGATGATGGCCTTGCGCATTGCGAACAGACTCTCAAGACTGAAGTCGCGGGGTCGACGCCATAACGTACCTGAGGTACGAAAGTAGCTACGGAGCAGCTGAAGCCTGAAGCTCAGGTTCGGATGGATGTCCACTTGCTGTTGGTAACTGCCAATGGACCCCGTCTCGTTGATTTCGTAAGAATACGGATACACTATGGAGTACAGACGGCCCAGATCCGTCGAGACGGTCGTGGTGGTTCCAGGGGGAGATGACCGATCCAATCCAATCTGCACAAGGCAGACAAATGGTGTCCGTCACGGAGAATTAAGAGAAAAAATAGGAGGCGCTGGTCAATCGTGGTGTCTGGTCAAGAACTAGTGATGCCACCAGGCTCAGAGCTGGATTAAGCGGCAGACGGCAAGTCTTATTTCTTAGCACTAAAATGGTCATATCTCTTCAATTTGGTGGCAATCAAACGCGCCAAAATGGATCAATTGGGGATATGCCGACTTTGGATCAATACGGATGGTAAACATTGATCGCCTTGATGAAGACGGAGACAACAGATGAGAAAATCTGGGCCCCCGCTCAAAGACTTGTATTTTTATTAGATTTTCATCTGGCTAACCTCGCCTCCCACGATACTCTTGCACCATCATCATTTTCGTCGTTGTTGGCCGCTCCCCGTGCCCGCCCTGTCAAGACTCAGTGCTGCGTTGCGCATTGCATAGTTGATTGACAGCCGAACCAAACTGGGCAGATCGACTTTCCCATACGAGCAATAGTCCACTTTGCATGGGCATGACGGTGATGCACTTTTCGCCTCCTTGGTTCCTTTTTTTCTTTCCTCTCGCCATCTTGCACGTCAGCCTCTTTCTGTTTTTTTCCTTTTCGGATGCAGCCTGTCAAGTTCATTTCTGGTTGTCGACCGTGTCAACCCTGTGCAGGGACAGAAGGAGACAGAGTTTGGCGAGAGATCCGTGCGTTATACTACCAGATCCCGGGTCGGATACGGAAATATACCCCGTCTTACCATGGGCCGTCCACATCACGCGCGGTATTGGCCTGGTACTTTCGTCATTTTCCAGCAGTACATGACCCTGCGCGGGTTGTCCGTCAAGCTAAGGTACCTTATGCAGCAGCCAGCAGCCAGCACCGCAGCATATGTACGCACCACCACGCAGTACAGAGGTGCCTGTGCTGTGCATTGCATCTCCAGTGGTTGCCCGTCACCAGTGACCATAACTCGAGTTACCTTGGTTCAACCCAAGGGTTACTTGACGGCGTGGCGTGCGTGGGTGAAAACCGCAAGGACTTGTTTATTGCCTTGCTTGTCAACGATTTGCCCCTCCAGTGCTAAGCCTACTTACTTTTTGCGAGGGGTCGCGCTGGGTGCCGGGTCATGTTTGTGGGTGAAGTTGGCAGCAATATCGGCACCCATAATTCATCACTGTGAGCAATTCATGGCGGATACCTCTTGTTTCCCGCGGTGGTCAGGTTCGACAACCCCGAATTGGTCTTCTTATTGGCACAGCGTCCATCGCCTCGCAGAATTTCCCTCTCTGCTGCCATCGTCTGCTCGAAACCTCTTGCCAATATCCCACACACCTTAGACCGGGCCGTCTTGACTCTCGACACTTGTTCCTGCTCCTACGGGTATTGCTGCTCCTGCCTCCTGTTCTTCCATGCTAGGTAGGTTTGTATCCGTACCTTGGAAAGTACTCGACAAGTTGAGATGATCCTGCCCCGCCAGGTAAGGTACCTTCCTCTGCAAGCCTTACTCTGCGTGTGATCATGTACCTGCGACTCAATCGCCTCCACCGGCCAGAGCTTTGGGCCACCGGATGGCAGGTTCGAATTTCCACGTCTGCCATTCTCAGCCAGTCGCACTGCTCTGGCAGGACCAGGGAACCCCCGAACCGGCCTCTTCCCATAACCTCTTCCCTGCCGACATGCCCCGCCGATGGACCCCCCGTTCGAGAGAAATGGGTATTCTTCTTCCCCCGGTCCAAAGTTCCTTCCTTCTTCCTTGAACCCAGCAAGTGGGTCCCTGCAGATGGAAGGAAACGGCCGTCTGGGTTCCCAACTTCCTTCCTCTCAGTCTCTCAGTTGCCTTTTTTTCGCTCTTCCTTTCTATACCCCGGCATGCAACAAATTCCACTCACCCATCACCATCCCAATCCATCCACCATTCGTCGTGGTGTCCTGGATTGGGGTTGATCAAAATGAAGCCGTCGATACTTGGAAATCTGGGACGCCGCTTCATAAAGTTCGGACACGCCAAAGCTCCTCCCTCCTCGTAGGGATCCCACCCCCTCTCCTTCTGTTGCACAAGACAAGGGATCCCACTACACTGCGACTTTATTCTTGTCAACGACGGCCATGACCAGCAGCCAAATGTCGACGAGTTTACCTCATTACGCCGATGACAAACACTGGTCATCAGAAAATCCAATCACCCATCGTCCACGAGACTATGGATACACTGCGCTGAACTGCTTGGGCTGACCGCTGCCAACTTGGTTCGCGGCTCACCTTCTGCCACCATTCGCTTCGAAACGAAAACGCACAACCGCCTCGGCTCACGAAGCATCGTCGTCAGCGGAAGCGCTATGCAAACCGCCGTCGTCATCGGGTTACCCAGTCCCTCCATTTCGATTGGGTCTTCCCGTCCCTCCTCTGGATGCCATCCCTGATGGTTCCTGTCCGCCCAAGCACACACTCCGCTTATTGGAGGCCCTTCTCCCGCGCCTCCCTTCTCTAGTGATGATGGGCTTGCGATGGCTATGCTAAACAACCATTTCTTTCAGTGAAGCACTAGGCCGCAGACCGCAGAAGAGGGTGTCGAGCTCGTTGATACGCAGAATTCGATGCACGCCGCATGTGCCTGCTTCGGCTTCCTCCTGTATCCGCACGGGTACGGATACACGCCGTAGAATCCAACAGGCAACCCCGAGGCAAGCATTCTCCGCCATGAGATAGCGACAGACGCTCATCTCGTTTCCCGTGTCGTTGGGACATTTGTTCTTCGTACTTTGGAAATACCGTCAAAATGGCACGATTGGCAGGGGGAACACCAGGGTCGACCGCCCGCTCTGTGCTATCAGCCACACGGCACGTGGCATGGAAGGGCCTAGGAGCCGAAGTATCCAAAGACAACCCCAATAGGACCCCTACGACCTACCCAGTCTGGTTCAAACCTTCTTCTGCCCGCTCACCCTAGGTCCAGGTATTCGTGCGTATATGGAGTACCTGAGTTGAACTCTGAAGTGAGCATTTCAATAGTAGATTGTTGTTGCTTGAAGTGGTCACTGCTTGACGGAGCAAACCCTGCCATTGAGAGTGAGACTAGGTATGTGGCCTGAGGTGGCATCAAAGGATCGCCCCCTACCAAAACGTCCCCATCTTGGTACCCGCGATGCTTATCGAAGTAGCTCACGGACGACTCAGTAATCGGAACGCAATTCTACTCTGCCGCAATATTGATCCATCACCCGTTTCTCACGACGTCTCAAGCGAGTTGCTACATCGTTGCCAATAATCGAGGGGCACAGCGACACGTACTCCAAGGCAAATAGCTTCCCAGCCGACGCGGGCGAGATCACTCATCCATACACAGGATGCCGGTTGGTTGATAGTCACACCAATGGGCGAGACGCAGCGGCTTTCCAACGAGGACCAGGCTGTTTCCAGAAGCCAGGCTGGCGTGCCTAGAGCAATTGAAGCTAAGGCGCCGTTGCTGCACGAGTGGCGCTAGGTCTGCAGCGCCTCTACTGCGTGCAGCCCAAGTCCCTATCTTGTTATCCTAGGGATCCACGATGCAGTTAGTATCAGGGAGCAAGATCGTTCCAATCGACTGGCTACACATACGGTTGGCGGAAGCGTTGGTGAAACGGGCAGCCGTTAGGCCAGACGGACTCTAACCAACCACTCTGCTGAAACCAACAGCCGACCAGCAGATGCATTCATTCGGTAATGTGCTCATCTGAAGACATTCGGGTCATTGCAGCGTTTTCTGCTTCGGCTACTGCGTCCTCATACTCATCCGCGAGCGTCCCGTCGGCATCTGTCAATACGGACCGAAAATGCTGCGTAACCGTCGGACAAGACGGTCTGCCGTAACATGACCGACGCACAATAAAGGGGACGCTTAATTAGCTCGTGGGGACGGATATGTGCATCAAATTCCCCGTCGACGAGGGGTCACCGCCCTGCCTTGCCCAGATTCTTGCTGTTGTAACCAGCCTGTGGGCCAATGTGGGGCCTCGCTGAGCCGACCCGAATCGCACGAAATACTCCTCGGCCGTCTATTTGATTACGCACGAAAGACAATACCTGCTGTTGTGCAATGGCAGCTTTGCTCAGCAGCTCAGGTCTCTGGCAGATACCAGCGCGCTCAGGAGGTATGTAGGTTCTGCTACAGCCTGCTCCATATAGCGGCACACAGATCATGGTGGAAGCACTCTTCATATCGAATTACCGGGGAGTCCCTCTTTGAAGTTACATCATTGGCAAAGCAGGGGGGGGGGGCGATTGTCCATCGCTGACTTTCCAACCGAAGCCTTTTGCTGGCAGAGTCTTCCTTGCATCGATAGGAGGATGATCCTGGTCCGGCTCATTGCACAAAACGGGGGCCAAATCGGAAATTGTCCAAAGACCAGAGAGGAGTAGCGACCGCCGCCGAATCTCCAAGCTAACAGCTCGCGACCACCATTCCAGAGTCCCGTCTCGCTGGCACGGCCCTGCCTTTGCAATTGATGAATCGCGAGAAGATACGGATCCAGCTAGCGACAACTTAGCTTGGTCAGGCGCAGCCACGCTCTATATTGCATCACGAGCTTTTGCATTACAGAGGCAAATGATGTCCAAAGATTGACGGCGTTGACGGCCTCGCTCCCGCTTGGCCAAAGCTCAACAAGATGCGCGGTGGCGGACGCCGTGATCGTTGGCCGGCGTCAAGTCGACCAGCACCCTGAGAAAGAAAATGGATACGTAACGATATCAAAGTTTTATTATGGTTCGCCGCCGGTCTTGCAGCGATACGGACATGCATCCCGATTTAGCCCACAGGACCGATCAGGAAGAAGGAAACTGCGCTCACAATGATCTCTCGACAAATGCGCTTTCTTCTTCTCTGCCACCGACTTGTCAACTGCATCGGTGGTGTGCTCATCCATCTCCTGGACAAGTTTCGATGCCCTGCCAGCTCAGCACATCACCATCGAGAACCAGATCAGGCCCCTGTCTTGCCGTGAAGCGACCGGGCGTGCCGCGAGACCCATTCGCCCGGATGCCCGACGTCCACTTTCAGGGCGCACAAACGGCTCGGCTGGTTTGTTCAAGCGTCCCGTCCAAGACTCCAGCCACGGTGCGTTTCGCTGGCGGGACGGTGCATTCGGGCCAGGGTGCAACCCCTGGTGTGTCTCACTCACGCAAAGGATTGAAGATATCCCCAGGTCTGGCGACGTGATTGCTCAGTCCAGTAACGATTGACGTGAGCTACGCGGCGAGTGCTCAGCCAGGTCCAATTTTTACCCCCCTGCGCCACGTGTGGCCTGGTTTAAAATGCCGTCTCTAGGCGTTTGGTGAAGGCATCGCTAGGAGGCCTACGGAGAATAGGCGATAGCCGCCCCAGGCCTGGCCCAGGTTTCGCCAAAAGGGCGGTGACAGCCGGGTATTGTAATCGTCGTTGAATGTTGCAGTTATTGAAGTGTGCGGTGACTGACTTTGCACCGTGTCAAACCTGCAGATCACAACCCAACTCAACCGAGCTGCAGTTCCGACCCTTTCGTTGAAGACCGGCCTCGCACGGGCCCTCTCGGTAGGTGCGTGTGGCTGCGACCATGCGGTCCCAATGCAGATTGTCGACTACATTCAACTTCAGTCTCGAATCTGCCGGCTCAAGTCATGACAGCTTTGGTTGGACTGCCGGCTGTAGCAAAGTGCCTAGGCTACCTTTCCCAGACTCTTGCAGAACTGACTTGCGCATCTATTTACCCGCCAACAGTCTAGCAAGACATCGGCAATGCAAACAGACGCCTCTGCGGTGAGAGGTACCCCGGGATATGTGGCGTGCAGGAGAGATGATGGAAAAACTGGAGCTTGGATTGCCATGTTTTGGGACGGAGCCAAGACTGATTCACGTCTCACCATTCCTGCGGCTCGTCTCCGCGCTGCAAGCCCCCCGAACATGCTTCGCGAACGCCAGTCAACTTCTAGAGCTTATCAGACATTCGGGTCGACATGGAAAGGGAATAAAGACATCTCATCGGAGACATCAGACGGTCCAGAACGCGCTAGCGTCGGGCTCGAAAAAAGCCAGCCCGATCCTGAGATGTGAATTACCAACATGCTTGCTACACATCATCGGGTCGTTCTCACAAGGACAGATTCTATGAAGGAGGTTTCAATAGCTGGCCAGGCGGACCAGGCATCCTCAACCGCGGTCTTGGAAATTCTGCTCAGCGTCAGTGCCATCCTCAAACACTCATGCCCAAGGTGGACAGGCCGGGGTTGGCTCGTATTGCCAGTTGCTGGCTTCACGACGTGTGACGACGTCGGCCGATGGCGTTCACAACGTTGCCTCAAACACGAGAAGCTCATGTGGCTAGTCGAATAGCTCACTGACCTGAACGGCGCAACGTGGTCTGTATGGTCGTTGGCAGACTGTCAAGCGACAAGCTATCCAACTACTGCCGCCTCGTCACCGGTCCGTCGTTGACGGGGCGTGCGTTGGTGATGTCGATCGCCAGCCTACTACGGACAGGTCCGGAGCATCTGCCGATATAGTTCTAGAAGAACGCCGACTACTGCTCTAGCGTTGTCTTGTCCGCAGCCACTTGTCCTCATCAACGGCTCGCGACCTCAATTAACATTTTGCCTAGTCTACACGTGGTTTCTCGTGCTTCCACTACCGTTGAGTCAGTCTTGCGTCTTCCGCTGCGGGTGTCGATCAAACGGGTACTTGAGCGCTCTTCATGCTGTGTTCTGTTCATTCACAAGTCGGATCCGAAAAGGCTCAACCCGCAGAATCTATCAGAGACCAGTGCAGAAATGGGATGAAGCGGGTCCCATGCAACCACAGCGTGCAATTGTCCGTGGAACAAGTCTTGTTGGCTGACTCGGCCATCCACACCACAATGGCCAAGCTTATCGGAAAAGCCGAGCGACCACAAGACGTATCCTGCTCGTCCGTTTGAGGAAGGCAGATGCAGTATATTGCCAACAAAGTAAGTTGGCAAACGGGGTGACGCGGTGGCTTCTCGAGACGGACAGCTTCGGATGAGAAGACGGCACACAGCGGGATTCCGGGAGCGATTCGGCGGCATTGTGTGGGATCGACCTCAAGCCGATCTCCGTCCAACCTGGAGGATCATCACACTCCGACTTGGGGGTGGTGAGAAGCGGCCTCGGGTCTGCAGAGACGGCTTCATCTTCTGCGACCTGCCTTGGTCGGATGATGGCGAGTGGGCGGCGAAACAAGTTGTCCATTCCAAATCGACGACTCGGCCAGGGCTCATGCAGTCCAGCGTTGGATCTTGATCGCGTCCCACACGATTGGAGTGTTTCACACTTATTTTCAAACATGTCCAAGACGGCCCATCCTGGTGTCGGGGAAACCACTCCTCAGACCAATCCCCCAGCGCAGATCCATCATCCGCGCCGAGGTTCTGCCTTAATACGCTTCCGTTGGCCCAGGGCCGTCTCATTCAAGGGCGGGGTACGCAAGTATGTACGCAAGTATGCTCGATGGTTAAGGCATCCCATATTGTTGCGCGCGTTTGGGAGATCCGCTGTGTCAGGCAGCTCAATGATGGCGCCTCTTGGATCAGACGACATGCTGATCAGGTAACCTTGTCGCACAGACGAGCGGGCTGCTTCTGGACGGCAGCGCAGCCCGCTATACGGGTTCTGTCAAAGTTGTCAAACTCAAAGCTCACAGACACGAGCAGGGCGCCACAAGCAGCGAATCCTCTTATCGCGGCGGCCAATTCATTCCCACATGGGACGGATACAGAAGGTGAAGAAGGAATTTTTGTTTCAAAAGTCTGTGCTCTCTCACTCACTCCCGTTCACAGTACAAGGCAACAGACCGATGTCACCGTACGTACCGGATGCATGCAAAAAGAGAAGAGAAAACGAGGGGCAGCAAGCGGCGTCGACCCTCGGAAGCGTTTGGATGGGTGTTATCAGAGGACCATTAAGACCCAGTCCTGTTGCAACAACCTCCCCCGCCTGCCGCAGAGAGTGTCTCCACTCACTGAACGCCGTGACCCGGCTTCGGCGTAGAGGTCTCTTTCTCTCTAACACTCTGGTGCGTGGTCAGGGTCCGCAAGGTCTGTCGCATTGGGGTTGCCATCGTAGACTCGCGGCTCCCCGGCTTTAGATCACCAGAAAACGCTGATCTACGGTTCTCGGTACGTTCTACTATCGCAGGATGGGCAAGAGGGCCAAAGTCCAGGACTCCAGACGTTTCCTATAGAGCCCCTCTGGGCGTCTGGGGATGGCAAGCGCGCTTGTCTCGCATGACGAGACACACGTTCAGCATGCGGTGTCCTTGATTTCTTGGTTCTCACGGGGCGAGGGAGGGTCGTCACGAGCCCACCTTGCTCCGCTCTGGAAGTCATGTTGGCGGTGGTGCGGTTCCTGCAGCATCATGACTCTCCTTCTCAGACTGGACTGTGTGGGAGGGCCCGGATTTGTGTGAGCGCCGAAGTGAGAACATGCGTCGGCCCATTCCGCAATGCTTAAAGTAAGGCGGTGTGGGCCAGTTATTCCTGTGCAGCCAATCATGCAGGCGGTCGGACAGAAGGCCGCGCGTGCAACAGGACTTGAGCCCTTACGCAATTGTGGCTTTCATCTAATAGGACCGCTGGCGCAACGGTAGCGCGTTCGACTCCAGATCGAGACTCATCGAGATGCTATCGAAAGGTTATCTGTTCAAATCAGGTGTGGTTCAATGCCTCACGCATTCTTTTTGTGATTCTTGTCATTTTTAGTGATGTTTGTTCCTTTTAAATTGCAATGCAGTGAGTTGTAGATGAATCTCACGGTGTTTGAGAGATACGGGGTGTGATAAAGAGAGATGAGGAAGGTGCAGGGGAAAGTGTAATCTTGTTCCTTCTTTTCCACGCAGACCCCCACCTTTGCCGTGAATGAGAAAGAGACTACTTGTCTGCCTATATCATTCATGAGCATGTGATGGGATCTAATTAGAATGATATTTACTTGAAGAGGTTTGTCAAGGACTAAGCTGCCGTGGACATGACGCCCAGACCCAACTCGCTTTTTTCTCGTCTTCTTCCTGCATAGATATCAGCTGTCCTCAATGGACTCCAGAATCGTGTCACCAACACGAAACGGGCAGAGTGCCTGACCTCAAGCAAGAACTCTTGCTAGACGTAAATGAACAGTTTGATACTTCTGTATGAGCCTCTATGGTATATTCCATTATAGGGTACCTGTTGGCGGCCATATGTCCTTCACACGCCATGACCTTCCCTTAAGCAGGACGTCGCAGTATCTGCATTAAGATTGGCGAGCCTCAACAATGGTCAAGGACAAAGACAGGTACCGTATAGGAGTAATCTACTCTCAAGATGGAAGCCCCTGGCATCTTCAAGGTCTTCTTATGGACCTTCTCTCAGATTCGGTGAAGAATACTTACCTGCTTTCCCGCCCTTGGTGGTCGACTTGGTCTAGATGAGAGAGGCTTAGGTGAGGGAGGGCGAGATTCCAAAGCCGATGGCACAGTTTCCAGCTTTCAATTTCTAGGGGACATGTGTGTGATGAATTGTTTGCCATGAAAAATGTAGTCGACTTTCTTGGAAGGAAGGAAGCTGAGAGTCGCTCCTTCCTTTTTGTGAGCCACCATAGACCTGCCCTCCTACTTTTGCACCTTTCACCTTTCACCTTTCACCTTTTTTCCAAATTTTCACCTCCCAGGAAGACATTTACACAAAGCAACAACTTCTTCCTCTCACTCCAATCGTCAATCCCACTCCTCTGCCCTGATTTGATCACATCGACGCCCCCAATGCAATTGCCTCCGTCTCCTTGGCGACTGTAACTGCGGACACCACTTGGAAGGCTGCTACTTCTAGGCCAGGTAAGTCGGTCCTTCTCTACATACCTATGGCGGCTTTCTATTTCTGAGAGGATCGCTAAGTCTTTTTTTCAGATCGCAACGATGTCCTCCGACAGCGAGCACCCCGACGATGCTGGCTATGGTGACGAGACGAAGTCGAGCGTCTCTTGTGCCGCATGCAAGAAACCGGGCCACAAGTTGGCAGATTGTTTTTGCTTGAGCAACAGAGTGCTCATACATGGTTCTGTCAAAGGTTGCCCAATGTGCAACACTGTCAAACATTGCTACGATGACTGCAAGCTACTGCCTGCGGGTGGTGACGAGCTGCTACAACACCATATGGAATGGCTCGTTCGGCGGCGCCGCAATATGCCTCTAATACACACGACAATAGACATCTGGATACTTGTTTTGGGGTTTCCAGATGATGGATACGGATATCCGTGGTCCCATTCATTCACCATAAGTCTGAACAAGAAACAACATTTGTTGCCAGGCTCACGCGATTTCCGTGAACTCGCCGAAATTGGTAGATATTATGACAAGGCAACGGAATCCCTTGCCGAAATTACGCGCCGCATCAATTTTACTGTTCCTAAATGGCCTAATGAAGGATATGACGCAACAAACCTGGTGGGCCGGGCATATACACCTGCGTCCGACATACGTGAGAACGATCAGAAGCACAATGCCGAGTACACCTTGGCATTCGAAACGATTATGAGGCAGAGGGACGAAGGAAACTACAACTATGGTCAGACGATAAGGAGGCTGAGAGTGCTCAGGGTCAGAGCTACATATCCAGCGGCCTTTGCGAAGGAAAGTAGCGCATGGGCTAGAGTATTCAGCAACTTCCTTCTCCACGACAAACCTGGCGGTGTGGATGATGTTACTTTTCTCAGGGAACTCAGAGATCAGGCAGCGAGTCGGACAGCAGGTCACTCCCAGTCTCCGCCGCCGCAAGAACAGGCACTCAAGGATGCACCGCAGAAGAGAGAGTCACCGCCCAGTACGCCTACGACACCGAAGCGACAGCCAAAACCCAAGCGAGATTCACCATCAGACGGCGATATACGTCTTCTTACTTCTACGGAGTCTCGCGCTGAGGAGATGGTGACAATTCCTGCACTGCAGCCTACTCAGGGATCACAGACGAAGCGAGCGTCACCAAAACACAAGCGTCCGGCAGCCACCCCAGAGCCTCGAACCAATGAAAGATTTCCGACATCTTCATCAACACCTCTCAGAGTTCGCCAGCGAATTTGGGCGACGCTGTGCCCAGACAGGCAGTGCGTCGGTGGATACCCCTTTGAAGTTCCCATACCTCCGATTGCTCAACTCAAGGCTCACGTGATAGACGATCTGGGGGAGGACAACAACTCGAATGAAGATCCGGACAAGCGACTTCCTCTGGCAAACTACATCCACCCACATGTCACCATCAGCCTCGCCCAGCGAGAGCGACCCGACGGCGAGCCTGTTCATACGCTGGTACTTGGCCTGACTAAGGCGACGTCCATGCTGCGCTTCTCCCGGCTTGGACTGCTCCAGGCCTACGACATGGCCGTCTGCTGGGCGTCCAAGGTCGATAGAGACGGCGTTAGCTTCTCTCTTCGAAGCGCTTTTGACGGCTGCAACGCGGTGACGGAGGGTTTTGCGGGGGACAAAATGCGCATCGAGGAGATGGCTGAGCTGGAGAAGCAGATTGAGAGACTGGCGCCCCGGCGTTCGCAATTTGACATGGTGGTGGAGCGCATCAAGGACTGGATGGAGAGGAGCGGACACAAGACTCAGTATACGTCCCGAGAGGCTTGGAGCGATACTCTTCGCAAGTGGTGGGAAGATGAACATGATGATGTGGGCGGGCTGAATCGAGAGGAACTGAAGGATGCTTGTCTACAGGCCATAGAGGCCAAGATGAAGGAATGGAAGAAGGAGAAGAAGCGAGCCATCGAGGAGCCCGATTCTGACCTGGAGATTATTGAGTCCCCTCCCAAGAAGAAGGCTCGGTCGCGTTGATGTATATGCACAATATCATGGTGCGTAGTTACAGATCAATACCAAGTACCGTTCACCAGATCCCTTGTCCCATAAGTCATATCAGTGTACACTCTCCTAGACCCCTTGCTTGGCCTCCTGAATCGGATCCCCGATGTCTTCCACCGCATCCTTCTGCTTCCTCCGATCCCTCCTGACCAAAAACCAAATCGCACCAGTAATGAAGAACTGCACCACCATCGTCGCCACAACACTCCTAAACCCACGCCGAAAGTGCGGCGCCTCAACAGCAGGAAACTGCAGCAGCTGCGCCCAGGCAACAATGGCCTGCCCAATGGCATTCATCGACGCCGTCACGATAGCGCGCTCCTCGGCATCCCCGGCCATGGTAATTGTAGCCCACGCCATCGTCAGCGAGGGGATCGCGCCCTCGAACCCGTTGAGCATGAACGCCGCCAGACGACCGCGCTCGCCGACGTCCCACGCCACGAGTAGGATGACGCCAACCAGCGATGGTACGGTGGCAGCGACAGATAACCCAGCGAACCAGCCCGTGCGATCGGCCACGGCGCCCGCGGCAAAGGCCGAGACGACGGAGATGGCGGTCGCGACGGTGGGCAGGGTGTTGATCCGCGTCACGGAGTATGTCGCGGGGAAGGCCTTGAGGTAGAGGGAAAACGGGGACCCGCTGGGCTGCAGGTTCTCGTTCATGATGGTCCACTGCGCGACGAAGAGGTACCAATGCCAGCGGCGGAACACGCGCGCGAAAATGTCCCGCGAGACCTTGAGCCGCGGCGGCGCCGTCAGGCCCCGGAGGCGGTCGCACGCGAGGGCGTAGAGGCGCGGCGGGAGCAGCCTCGGCCTCGACCGCGCGGGGACGTCCGGGAAGACGAAGAAGCCGACGAGGGCGATGGGGACGGTGATGACGGCGTCGACGACGAAGAGCCAGCGCCAGCCGGCGAGGCCGCGGGCGCCGTGGAGGTTGGTGTAGGCGGCGGCCTGGAGGTAGCCTGCGAACATTGTGCCGAGGGGCGCGGCGACGTAGAAGAGGGCGACGCGGCGGCCGATCTCGGCTGGCTTGTACCAGGACCCGATGACGTAGATGATGCCTGTGAAGGAGGAGGACTCGAAGAGGCCGGTGAAGAAGCGCATGGCGTAGACTGTCTGCACGTTGCGCGCCCAGGCGAGGCCGAGGGTGGAGAGGCCCCAGCCGATCTCGAGGACGGGGAGGACGATGTTGATGGGGTGGCGGGTCAGGTAGTAGCAGGCGGGGATCATGGAGGTGCAGTACGAGGACCAGAAGACGATGGTCATGTAGTTGAGTTCGTTTCCTTGGAGGTTGAGGTCCTCCTTCATGCCGCTGTGAACTTGTTAGTCTGGGGGATCGAGAGGGGGCGCGATGCGGAGTGAAGAGCTTACCTGACGTAGGCATTAGTCAGGGAGGACTGGTCGAGGTACTTTGTGAAGAAGCAGAGACAGCCAAAGACGAGGATCAGCAGGTCCAGACGGAGGACGAGTCTTTTCTCTTCGCTGGGCGTGTCTTTGGAGTACCAACGGATCGCCGTCATGAAGCGAATCCACGGGCTGTCGCGGGATGTATCCTGGCTTTCATCGTGAGTGTCGGCTGGGTCCGTGGCGGCCACGGGAGGTGACTTTTCCTCGAGTGAAGCCATCGCCATTGTTTTGAGCACAGACTAGGGAGGGCAGTTCATCAGATCCGAGCCCATCACAAAAAAGAAAATCGCTTCTTATGGCCGACGGCCTGAGCCTGCTGCGAGGTCGCAGAGTCGTCGGCACTCGCAGTATGGCCGGTCGCATCAATCCCGGCAATAAACGACTTGTCTGCCCGTTTCGGCCAACATCCGCGCCGTTGGTTGGGTTGCGACAATGGCGCAATGGTAGCCCACTATGGCACATGGTCCAATCCCAGGTATCCTCCTCCTCTGCAATGCTACCGTCTCTGCAGCTTTCCTAATGGCCATGCTCCGGAAAGTATGGTGGAGTTATGATAAGATCCTTTACAAAGAACCCTGATAATCGATGTGACTAGGCTAAGCTTTTATGGCGTGTGGACCGATGGCCAAAGTGGAGACACCGGTGCTGTGAGCGCCGTTATTCGGAGCCGGATCCCGAGACCTAGAGCCGATTGATCAACTTCACTTGGACAGACATGCAGCAATAGACTCCGCTTGATGAACCGCAAACCCAAAAACTTTTGTATATCATCCGTTGCCCCCGGGGCATATCCCTAGACATCCATCAATTAAGCAGCACCTTTCCACACCCCCCCTCGCTACAGCATCCTATACCAAAAACCCCCTGCGCGCCTTCGCCGGCGCCCTACCGCGGGCCAGCAACGCCTTCTTGGCATTGACAGAATACTTCTGCGCCTTGGGCGCCAGCCTCTCGTCCTCCTTCTTGACGGTCCGGAACACGGTCGTGCCGACGACCTCGTCCCTGGGCGCGCGGGCCTCGCGCAGGAGTTGGGCCTCCGCCGTCTCGATCTTCCGTGCCTTGCGGGGCTTGCGATCCCCCGCCCCGTCCTCAGTCTCGCCGTCGTCCTCCGAGTCGGACTCGAGGAACTCGGCCGGGAGCTCCGAAGGGAGATCCAGCCTCTTCCGGCGTCCTGTGGTGGTGGAGTCCCGCGCCGGAGTCTCCGTCTTTTCCTCGCTCTCCTCCTCCTCCTCCTCGTTACTCGACTGCTTCGCCGGTGCCACGTCCTCTTGAGCCTTGCGCGCCGCGGCCTGTTCCTGGAGCCTGGCGTTGCGCTCTTGGCGCTTGCGCTTCTGGTTGGCTTGTTGTCTGCACTTTGGGTTAGAATCACTGAAAGGCAAATCACGCAAGATGGCAAAACGCACTCTGCAATGGCCTTGTTGGCAGCCTGCGCAGACTTCTTGGCCTGCACGGCAGCCTTGGACGTAGAAACTGCCTCAGGCGCCGCATCCGAGTCGGAATCGTCGTCGTCGCCTCCCTCGGCAACGAGCGCCGTCTTGGACTCCGCCGCAAGCTGTTCCGCAGCCTCGTGCGCTTCATCGCCAATCGACTCGGGCGAGGCATCAGAATCCCCAATCTCATCAGCGTCCGTCCTGGGAGCCGGCTGCTCGGCGCCTGTGATGATCTGCTTCTCCTTGACGTCCTGCGCGCCCGCAGCCGCGCCGGCTTCCGATTTCAGCTCCACGACAAAGGAGGCCCTCTTTTTTGATGATGACGATCGGCTGGTCTCATCCTTCTTGCTGGCGGCCGTCTTGCCCTCCTTTGCCCGCACCGGGAGCTTCTGCTTCTTGGTGGTCGCAGCTGCGGCGGGCGCCTCGGCGGCTGTGCGCTTCCCGTTTCGTGTGGTGACCATTGTGAATCTGAACCCTTGAATCTGTCGAGGGTGGGTTGCTCGTTGTGAGCGGCCGGCCGTGAATCCGCTGTTGAATATAGCACTTGATGAGTCGCTTGTTACACAGACGATTTCGTTCGCAGCCAATGTGGTTCAAGACCTCCTTTAAGAATGCAAATAGTTGTAGGTAAGTCGGGATGAGAACTGTTGTCAGTGAGGTGGTGAGTGAAAACAGAAATGTCGATGAAATGTCGTCGCGAAAAGGTGTAGTCGCAACTTTTTTTTTTCGAGGTGGAGACTGCCGTCAAGCAGATGGGATTCGATTGGTTGGTCGCCTTAGACCCACTTCACTGGCGCGGACCTCACTCGAGCTTCCCCGGAGCTTCACTCCCACCTTCTCACTCATCATCGCCAGCTTTAATTCACGACGTCGCAAAGTGTCTTCAAAAAGAGACTGGCGGCGACTGTTCAGCTCGTAAAATACATTAAAGTTGTACTGATAGACTTCAAAACGCGCATTGGGTCGCACCTCGACAACCGATAAATCACCGGCAATCGCGCCACATCTCATCTCATCTCATACTCACCACCCCAACACCATCGCCAACCATCGCCAACCATGTTCCGCCTCGCGACTGCTCCTACCCGCACCAGCGGCGTCAGAAGGCATCTCCTAGCCTGCGTCTCCACGCCGCCGTCATTACCATGGGCCCCTGCAGCACCGTCACCACCACCACCGACAACGATGCCGACAACGACAACGAGGACGCTAAAGACAAAGAGCAAACTCCGGCCTCTTCCGGGCCTTAAAAAATCGAGCGCCAGAGAGGAGAAGCCAAAGCCTCGAGACGTCGTCTTTGAGCCTCGGTCCCTCACCGAGTTCAAGATTCTGCTCCGCGAGCTCGCCTACATGAGCGTCACGGCAGAACGGGCTCACGACGTCTACATGAAGTACATGAAAGCCCTCGCCCGGCCTGATAAACCACAAGACTGGCAAAAGGCTTTCGTCAAAGGTTAGCACACCCCCCCCCCCCCCCTTTCCCCCTTTCCTTGCTGACCACTTCACGCACCAATGCTAACGAATTCCGCAGAAAACAACATCACGGCGGGCGAACTCCACGAGACCGCCGGCCTCCTCTACTTCACAAACACCAGCTCCGAGTCCGAACTCATCCTGCAGTTCAACATGATGGAGACGGCCGCCGGCCTCGGCTACGACCCGGCCGCCCTGACCCTCGGCCGCCACCTCTACAGGGCCGAGGGCAAGAAAAACTACTACGACTGGGACAACCCGCGCTGGCACCACACCCGCACGCGGTGCCTGGCCCTCATCGCGGAGGGCCGCGACGCTAACGCCATGGTCGTCGCCGGCCTCCGCCACCTCCACCGCGAGACGGAGCGCGACGACTACCTCGCCCTCGAGGCCTTCACGCAGGCCCTCGCGCTCGGCAAGGACGCCGCCTACTTTGACTGGATGTGCTCCGCGCTCGAGGGCCAGGGCGACGCGTACCTGCGGCTCGGCGAGAAGGACAAAGCCAAGGACACCTTTTTCCACCTGGGAAGGCTGGGCTACGCGCGGGGGTGGTCGCGCCTGGCTGACTTGTACCCGGACGACAAGGGGGCAGGGGGATGGCTGTTCAAGGCGGCCGGGGCGGGCATCCCCGGTTCGTACCAGAAACTGGTGGACCATTGCGAGAAATGGCGCAAGTTTTGCGCCCCGGACGAGAAGTGGGCAGCCTACTGGGAGCGACACGCTTCGGAGTGGACGCGGATTCTAAAGGCTTCTATCGCCAAAAAGAAGTTGAATAAATCCAAATAGGTAGTTCACGGGATGACGTGTATCAAAATATGTACAACTAAGAATCTAGTCACGCCGGCCGACGTTGCCCGTGATGCATTAAACTAAGCATACTCCTGCCTGTCCTTCCACCCGGGCTGGAGGTAGCTCCAGTCACGGTTGAACTTGAAATCCGTCTGGTACTGCCCGTACCGCACCAGCTTCAGCCCGTCCAACTTGGCACCCGCGTCGGTCTGCGCCCACAGGCTGACGGCCAGGGTGTTGCGGCCGCGGTTGTTGAGCACGCCCGGTGGCACAGGGAACCGTGTCTGCGGACCAATGTGCGGGACGTACTTGCCATACTGGTACCCGTTGATCCAGAACATGACGCGTGCCGTCGTTCCCGCGGGCGCGGAGAACTCGATGCCCAGCGGCGCATCCAGGTCCGAGTCGATGTTGAGCGTGAAATCCGTGACGTAGAAGCGGATGCCCGCGCCGGAGAGACCGACGAGCGGGGACTCGGGCTTCCAAGAGGAGCCGGTGGGCACAAAGCCGGGCAGGTGCCAGCCCAGGCGCTCCGGGTAGAGGCCACCCTCGTTCATGGGTCCGCGGACGGGATCGATGTTGGCCTCGCCGCCGGCCGCGCCCGCCAGCTTCCACAGTTTAAAGCCCGTATTGGTGCGTGTGCTGCCGGGTTGCAACTGGGCGCCGAGGATGCCGCGTGGGTTATTGATACCCTGGGCCGTCGAGGCCTGGTCGTGGCCATGGTAGTCGACCACAACCGTGACCACGTTGTTTTTCTCAACCAACGCGGACCGAGGGAACGTGAGAGTCTTGTTGGTTGTCGTTGCCGAAGCGGACCCAACGTCGCCGCCGAGGAACTGTCCATTCACCCAAGCCGACCATCCGAACGCCAAACCGCCGGAGGCCGTGATATTGACCGAGCTGGCGTTGGCGCCGTCAAAGTAACCGCGGTAGATCTTGGCACCCGAGTAGAAGCCATAATCGGAGCTATAGAGCACCGGTAGAGTGACTGGAGCATACGGGCTAGGCGTCGTCGTCTTGTTGCAGACGGTCCATCGGGAATCGTCGTAGTCGGACGCCGCTTCGGGAAGGGCTTCGGCCGCGCGCCAGTTCGACAGCTCGGGGAGGGTCACAGCACGGTCCTCGGCGCCGGGAATCTGAGCAGTGAAGGAACCGTAAGCAGTTTTTGTGGCGGCCAGGCGCAGGCCATTCCAGTCAATGGTTTCGATGGGCTTGTCGCCGACGTAGGCCTCAATCGTTGTAGCCTTGTCGCTGTCACCAGAGACGTGGAGGACGCCGTGAGAGATGCGGGCGCTTCTGACGAGGTAAGGGCCCTGAATAAAGAGCTGCTCGTCAGGCTTCACAGTAGGATTTGACGTTGTCGGGGGCGCCCAGAAACGCCACGCCGACTTTTGCTCAAGCAGGTAGACGAGAGCGCCGTTGGAGAATTTGACCACCGTGGAACCGGCGACCTGCTTCCACGTAAAAGCTGAATGGTTACCGTTTGTCGTCTCCTGCAAGTCCGTATCGCCAAACACCTCAAATGTAAGGTCGCCTGCGTCCTTGAAGGCGAACTCTCCCGTCTGACCCTCTTGGAGGTAGAAAACGAGTACCTCAGTGTCGAAGAGGCCATAGGTGGCAATGTCCGCCGAGGCGTACAGCAGAGTGTGCTTGCCAAAGACGTAATCCGTGACAAGGATCTTGCTCTGGCGACCGTTGAGCACGACGTTCGGGACGGTAACGGGTCCGGCTGTCGTGTTGAGGGTGACATCGAACTGGATGGGGGTCATGGACTTGGTGCTGGCTTGCTGCACGACGGTAAAGCCAGCCTGGGTATCGGGATTACGGAGAACCCAGCTAAAGGCCGAAGGTGAAGAGAGCTATGGGCGTTAGCAGGGGTATTATGGAGAGTCCGCGCGACTTACACCGTAGCCAGTTCCGTTCCCAATCATCTCAACCTTGAGCAGATCCGACGAGACTCGGGTGAAGAGTCCGATGAGCTTTGTCTGGAAGAGCTTGGTCCACTGCTCACGAGTCTCGCGGAGAGGGGCGCTGTAGTCGTAACTCGTGTAGACCTGAGGTGCCGCGGCTGCTCTTGTCAGTGTCTGCAGTGCTGGTCCTGATTCGTGTAGGACTCACAGTGTCCCCAGTTCGTTCCGCCGTAGCTCATGTAGATGCTCAGCAGGGTCACGCGCTGGCCGATGTTGTTCTTGTAGTAAACATCCGCAAAGGCTGGGTCGTGCTCCGAGGCACACTATTCTGCATGTCAGCACGCAGTCTTTCAATATTTCAGAGCACACGCACCTGATCATAGAAAGTCGCGCTTCCCCAATTGGAAAACCAACCGCCCTCAAACTCGGCAAGGTAGCTCGGCTGCGTGAAGGAGTAGTTGGAGAACCACTGAAAGTAGGTCCGGACGACGTTGAAGCCAACCGTCGGGTCGGTGCAGGAAAGGGCGCCTGGGTAGCTGTCGAGGCCGTAGACGTTGACGGCGCCGCCGACGTTGTTGTAGTCTGTGGACCACGACCGGGAACGCATACCCTTTTCGTTGTGCGTCAGCGGGACTACGATGCCGGCGTCGTGGAATGCCTTCTTCAGCTGTTCCATGTAGATGACCGAGGTGTGGTCGGGGGAGTAGACGCTCTCCTGGTACTCGTTCTCGACTTGGTTCAGGATAACGGGCTGGGCTTGTCAGCGGACTGCAGATGAACGGGGACGAAGGCACCTACGCCGCCATTGGTGATTTGGTTCGCGGCGATAATCTTGCCCACTTGCGTGATGAAGGGGAGCCACCCGGCCTGGTACCGCTCGTCAGAGGTTCTGATCTTTCCGAAGCGACCGTCAGAGCCCCAGAGAGCGAGGCCGCCGCCATTGGTTTCGGCCTGGACGTGTCAGCCTCTTGACATGGTCGAATATACTAGGTTCTCACATTGCAGTAGGGGCCGGCTCTGGCAATGACATAGAGCCCAGCCTCTTTGCAGTAGTCGAATAGTCGCTGAATGTTCTTGCCCGCCGTTTCAAAGTCGTAGACGCCCTCGGCAGCCGAGTGGTACGACCAGAAGAAGTAGATGCTGAGAGGCACGGTGAGCGTTCTGAGATGTTGCTGACGTGCGGCCGGTACTCACCTCACGGTGTTGAAGCCATTGGCCTTGAATTTCTGCAGAATATCCTTTTTGTCGAAGGTTTAGTATGTAAAGGGAGGTACTCGACAGGCTGAACTCACGGGCCACAATCCGGGAACGGCTGTGTGGGAGAAAAGAGTTAGTTACGAATCGAGACCTGAGGTTGGAGCTTCTTACGCGTTCTCTGGTAGTGGAATTCGGCAGAGCTGTCACCAGTCAACACCTAGCCCCAGACGCGATTAAAGGGACGACACGAACAGGATGTACGTCCGGGTATCGTTGATGACGAGACTGTACTTGTCCCACGACACCACGTCAGTGAGGCCGTTGTCAGTCGCCCAAGCCCCGGATGCAAACAGCCAGATCAAGGCCGTCAAAGCCCGGTGAAAACGCATGACAGCACAACCTTGGCGGGTTCCAGATTCGTAAATGTGCGGATCGAGCGAGAATGGCGTTGCATTCTAGATCTGCTCTGCTGCGAACCACGCGGGAACGAACCGACTGATAAACGATCGTGAGCCCACCACTGTCAATCACAGGTCGCCGGCCATCAATCCCAGTCGCGGAAATGAGGACCGAGTGCGACATCACGAAGAGCTGCATGGCTCTCACCCCAACAGGCGCAGACCACCAGCTCTTCATTCTAGTTTCCAGCAATCAGATGCTCGAGGTCTGGCCGTCATTACTTCATTGCGGGGTATCCCGGTCACCGTTCCTGTATAGACTGCGTGCCTCGCGTGAGAGTAACGCAGGAACCGTAGTGGCCTCGCCCGTATTATCGCGCAATTCTTCCGCTGGTCCTTGCAAGTGTAATCAAACTGCAAGCCGCACGCGTCCGGCGCAAGGGAAGATGCCATGTTGAGCTGCCTGTTTGGACCATGGCTCACAAAGAGAAAGAAAAAAAGATGAGAGCTCGGCGTTGCTTTGGCCGAAATATTTGGTCGATTGCGGGGTCGCCCATTGATCAGCTGGAGATCAGAGGGGCGACCCGAGCTTTCCCCCAGATGCCAATGGAAGCGTGCCTGTCAGAATGTGGGAAAGCACGCAGACAAGCTTTTTGGGGCATCACCCCGATGTCTCTCGGCCGGTCCTTCCGGGCAACCCAAGCACCAAGTTCTCACCGTCCATCTCTGTACGTGTGCGTCGCATAAATCTGGACCTGGGCCAGTGAGACTTCTCACCACCCATTGTCGGGCATCATGAGATTTGCTTGAGAATTGCGTTTGATCATGGCACGTGGAGCTGCCCCAAAACTTCCTCCTAGGCTCACCTCGGGGAACCATCTTCATTGGACGATGATGAGATCCAGGCAAAAGGCGCTGGCAATCTCTGCATCTGGCTTTGAACTCAACCTCCCGAGTCCATCTTACGAATTGCACATATTGTACAGCGCCTCTGGAACCATACTGCGATGCCTGCGCCTCGCATCGCCTAGTCGCGACTCTACAAATAAGACATATTCTCAGGCCTCAACAAGCCCTCTGAACACAGTCCGTCGATGGCGGGAGCTTCTCGACTCGAACAAATCGCTCCTTTGTTGAAGCTGCGATCCTCGTGAAAGCAGAAGTCGACAACAATTCGTGTTTGAACGCGCAGTGGCCGTGCAGGAGACGACACAGCATTCAAGCTCTGGTCCAGCTGAAGCGAGAAGAACATGATCCACGACTTCCACGGTGTAGTGCGCATAATTGTGCCCAGTTTCATCTCCAGCCGATTGGCCGAACGAGTGCCTAAAGGAGAGACTGACGGTCTGCAGTGAATAGTCGATGCGCCGGTCGAGCTCATGTCTTCAACTGAAGTCCCATTCCAAGCCAGAATGCAGAAGAGCAGTCTACGAACATAACCGCGAGGTTTCCAAAACGCATGTCGAGAAGCGTGTTCCGCCAGGTCCTGTCAATGATGGTTGGAGGGTCGCAAGGAGACAATCTCTCTACCAGCCATGTCTCTGCTAGCAAAGGAATCCTCTATGGACACTCGCAAAATGGCCGACGGCATCGTAGATTGTAGGGCGGTGATCTCGCACATGGTCAGTATTGCAGGATTTCTCTGGGTGGTTCACTCAGCGCTGCATCATGCCTAGTCCTTGAGGCAGTCTCGATGAGTACACGCAACATCCCATTCCTCCAGCATCCCATCTATTGCAAATGCGAACGACCAAGTCTGACCGAGCCCGTCTAGGCACTTCGCTATCAAAATTCGCAAGCTTCACGGAACCATGGCCGCAGTATCAGCTGAATCAGCAGGACAAGATCGCATTTCTGACTCCGGTACCAATCAAGGACGCGTCGCAAAAAGCACCAGAGGCCCGACTCTCTGTATATCATGACGTGCTGAATTCGGGCTGCCGCCTCTCCCAGGCTATATCCAGCCACGGTATACCCCTTCTGGGCCTCGTGATCCCGTTCCGGATTCACGATGAACTCTCATCTCCCCATTCGCACAGCAGCCGGGCGACGCCGTACTCCTACCTCCAAGCAGGGCGGCGTGCAAATGACTCAAGGCATATCTTGGCCGTTGCAAAACCACACTTGGACTGCAAGGCTGCAAGTTGCAACGGCAAGCTAGAACCTGTCAACCACAGCCCTGCATCTCCTCCTCCCTGGTTGACTTCACTGGTGAATCGATAGTGCCAAAGCTTCGGCGAACCCCTGGGGGAAGGAGTACAACTTGCACCAGCCTCCTTAACAGCTCTCGCGGGTAATAAAGCAGAAACTTGATGAGAGATGCCCCGTACGTTTTCTTTCCCTCGGGGGAGCAGGGGCTGGTCGTGCCGCCGGCGACGGACCGGGGTAGGCGAAATACAAAGGGAAGCGAAATGTAACGGCAAAGGGATGCACTTTAGCCCCCTTTCCAAGCGATGATGGAACCTGGTAGGCCAATCCCCTTCATCAAATCTTAATATCAACTCCCCGAAGCCGTTGCCATTTTGCTGTATTTGGTCAATTTGTCTCGCCCCAGATTCCCAACCCTGCCACGCAGCACCCTGGGATGCCGCGCGGGAGCCGGAGAATATCCCATACACACGCATATCCGTACGGGAATTGTGCAGCGCCGCAAGAGTAAAGGCGGAAGATGTCGGGCGACGTCCGTCGTGCAACTTCGGCCTCGACCTCGACCTCGATTCTAGAGAAATTCGAATCCCTATGACGAACTTGACCGACTGTGGGGGCCACCGGTGAGTCGCCAGCCTCGAGAGACAGAGCGCATGTGCTCGGTTGCATGCACCAGCCGCGGGCAAACAAGTGCTGGCCGTCCACGATGGTTGTGACCGATGACGAGCCGGCGGTGGTGGCCACAACCGTGCTATGGCGGAGCAGGAGGCACAGACTTGGACAACGTCCCGGCGCCCCGATACAACTGCACTGGCTGGACCTGAACCATCGTGGGATCTATCCGACGGGTCTGCAGGTAACCGCGAGCGATGGCGGGATGAAGTGTTCTTGATCTGCCTGCGCGGTAGTCGACATATGCTTCCGAGCATCACTTGACGACGGCTGCACGGCTGGCATCGAAATAGACACCTATCAATACGTAATGAGATGTTGCCAGCGCATCCTCTCTCGCGGCCACAGCGTGACCTCGCCTGAATCCCACAATCGGAGAAGTGAAGTCCAACACATATGGCGCCACCTAAAGACTGTCGACCACGTGTAGTTGCATCAATTCGGCCAGACAGCAGCTATCGAAGTAGAAGATGCTTCCGGAATGGGAGACACGAAACAGGAACCGTTAACCGGAAGCTCAGCAAGTCTGGTAGATCCCCACGTGGCGGGCGCGCGCTCCTTGCCATCGTGCCGTTTCAGTTGTTCCTGGACAAAGAAGACGACAGTAGCATCAAGCTACCTATGGTGAGTTGCAACGCTCGCCCGTTGTGCGCGCATGCAAGCCGCAAACGGCCAATGGCCTAGCCAGACTTTGGCCCTTTTTGGGGCGCCGACTAAGACGAAACTCTGGTGCTGGAGCGCCGTGCGAACCTTTTTCTTTTTTTCCAAAATTGGCAACAGAAGGATCGGAGCCGTTGACAAGTGCTGTCGAAAGAGCATGGAGAAGCAGATTTTTTTCTGGCCTCCTTTCTTTTCGTTTCAACCCCGTCAAACATGTGTGCGGGCTGACACGTTGTGGGTGGACCTGGGAGCGGTTCGCAGAAGAGCGGGCGGACGGACGGCAGACGGACGTGGGCGCGCAGTGATGCCATCTCCACCGAGGGTTTAACGTTTTGTCCAAGGTGCGGTCATGGCGGGGATATCCCCTAGAACCCCCAGAATAACACCGAGTCATTGCCAGCAAAAGCCGACATTTTGTTCACTTGGTTGCCCGAGCTGTGACTGCTTGTGGTTTGTGCAGATGAGCCCCTCTTCTGACAGCGGCATTTCCAAGCAAGATCCTAGAGTCAACTGCGAATGGGAAGACTCGGCAAGGCGTAACGGCCGGTTCTCGACGAGGTTGCTTCTTCTCGGTGCTGATTGCTGCGAAGAAGTTTGAAATCTGGGCCGTACTCCGCAACAAGTGGTATTAATGACTCTTTGGCGTCCGCTTCCCCTCTTGACGTCGCCGCTCGCGTGGTGGGAACAGCAGGAGCGGGACAAAAGTTGATCGGGGCAGAAAAGGACTCAGAATGACAAAGCAACCGGCTAAAGGTACTTTGGAAGGATACATAATTGGTGCGATGCTGTATGTAAGTGGGTAAAAAAAAAAAAAAAACAGACTGGACCGCCACTCCACCAGAGGTGCGGCAGCGTGAGCCCTAAACGCAGGTACAAGACACATCTGGGCCCGGCATTCTTCGTCTGAACGAGATGCGACGAATGAGATGCGACGGATTTGCTGCGATCCCATGGGGCCGCGGAACGGCGAGCGGTCGCCTCAGCATCGCATCGCAGCACATCGGGACTAGGGTCAGGTACATCCGGTACGTATCGTTGACGAGAACTCTGCATTCGCAGCAAAGCCGACGCAGGGCACAAACTCTGTGCGGGCGTAGGACGGAGACGTTGAGCTCAAGAGACATTGGGCACATTGTGTGTCAGTCAATGGCCATCTTCCGACCCTCCATCGCAAGAGCACCCTTTATTTGTACCTAGGTATTCGTACGGGGCTGGAGCAGAATTAGACGAGAGACAGAGACTCACCAATGCCGGCCGGCGGCCCAATGGCGAGGCACCAACATGCCAACCACAGGGCCTGTCTCATCTCTAATCCATCTCCCATCGACGTGAGAGATGACGAGCAGCGGGGGAGGCATGGGCTGGGCGTCTCTGATTGGAAAGCGTCGGAGAAAAAGGAAGCAGGAATAGAAGATGTGGAAATGCGCCGTCAGCCCCCAAAAGAGCGCCGGCGTGCGCCCAACAGGCTGGCTGCCGCTGGCGGCCGGGGATTGATCAGCACTGCAACAAGTCTGCAGACAGTACTCCGTACGCGGTGCTCCATGCCGTGCGCCGTCCTCACATGAGTAGCCTGTAGGTATGTACTCCTTACTGTAGTATACTCAGTGACTCCGTAGATTCATTCTCCGAGATGAATCTCAGATGCGTTCTTTCGTCATCGGCGCCGCTTTTTCCACTTGTTCCAAGGCCCAAGGAGTTCCAGGCTTCTGGCCGTGGATATAATTCCCGCAGGCCCCGTCGAGCACATTGGATCCTGGCGGTCCTCCGGCCTCGTCGCTCGTGTCAGGCCTCGTTGAGCCTTGTCAATGTCGTGCCCTGCCCTGTCGTGCCGTCCTCTCGCTTGCCGGGGAAAACGCAATTTGCAAGCCTGCTGCAGCCTGTGCCTGGCTGGGACAGCGAGGCCCATTCTCGGCCAGGGCAGTGCCGTGGAAAAGTGTGGCCATGTGGAGAGACACGGAGTCAAGGAGTGGAAGCCGTGGTGGACCATGGCCCAAGGCTTCACAAGTCAAGACCCAGGAGTCATTCAGGACTAAGGACAACATGGGGCGAAATTTGGTGGAGAGGAGGAGATGGAAAGTCGTCGAATCAAGGCAGCGTGTTGGTAACAGCGGGAAGGGAGCTGGGGCCCACGGCTGGCATGAGGTGTGTGCGGGAACTTGGCCGGGAAGGCAGGGACGCCTTGGAGTCAGAAAAGACGTTGGAAGGAGCCTGGAAGGTCTTTCCTTGTGAACATCTTGTGTGAGGTACATTCATACCTCAGGCAGTCTGTAGTCCGTACATCTGCAGGTCGGTACTCCGTTATCTGGGAGGTTGACTGTGGTTGGCAGGAGTAGGCAAGGTAAGGTAGTCGTGTGGCCCTCAGGCAGAGACATGCGCTACGTACCCCTCGCGGCATGGCTAAAGAGATACCTTGAGGCCAGGTAAGGTAAGGTAGGTACGAAGTATGGCACTGTAGCATCTGCCATTGTTTCAAGGTCTTTTTCGTCCCTTCATTAGAGCCCTCCTTGCTCCTTTTGGACCTTTGGATGGAGAATGGATTCCATTGCGCCGAGAAGATGTTGAGCATTGATATACACGGGGTGCACTATACACTTGGCTTGCCTCGCATTGGCCTCGTCCTTTTCGGTATCAGCATCTGACCTGGCAACGTTCTCCTTATCCGCACTCGAGACACTCTCCCAAGCTAAGGTACTGTGTAGACAGACTCCCACAGGTGACAGCGCTGAGCAGGGAGGCATCCCATTAATGGCAGGCGTGCGTCATTTTCGTCCTCCGAGATTTCCCAACTCCAGCAGGAGCCGAGAATAGAAAATTTGAGACAGGTCCCTGGCCACTCGCGAGAAGCAGCAGGAGCAGACAGCCAGACACCCCCGGGCTCCTGCCCAGTCATTTGGGTCCGTCGGGAATTAAGGCGGCAGGAAAATCTCGAGGTACTTCCATCCCTGGTGCCTTGCTGCACATCTTCATGTACCCAAGGTACCTCTGATATTGTATCATTTTACGCTTTTTGCACCCATGGAAAACTCTTCGTCGATAGATCGCCTTCCCTGTCTCTGCCATTGCTAAACCTGGTTCTTCTTCTCGTTTTTTGGCGAGTCGTTGTCAAGCCGTTGGTGTCCCGATGGAGGTTAGACGGTTACATTCCAACGACCAAACTAAATAGCGTCTCCCCAGAAAATCTCGAAAATCTCTTTTACCAACTCGGGCAGCCGGGCTGGCCCTCTTTGGGGGCCGAGTCAGTTCGGCCAGGTTCGGAATCTAGATGCGCTCTGCGTCACTGGCAACTGGGCTGGGAGCCTGATACTCCGTAGGACTCTTCAACCAGAGAAGACCATTTGGCGGAGACAGCTCCAGCTCCAGCTCCAGCTACCAATGTTTATCTGACCGTCTGCACAAGGTCAAAGCCATAGGTAGCGCACCGGGGAAACGGCACAACCGCCCTTTTGTTATGCAAACTTCCCCTCTGCAGAACATGGACCACCCATGCGACCGAGTTCTCTCCGTCGCCTGTTGGTCAAAGCAAGACCCCTCAGGTCTCTCTCTCGACCCCTTCTCGCCCCTCTTCGCCCCTTCAGGTACGCCGCCAGCTCTCCACTGAAGGCAGCCGGAAGCCGCTATTCTGTACCTACCTTAGTCTACGTAAGGTGCGGAGGCAGAGAGACACTCAAGAGGGAACACCCCTCTGTCGAAACATGAGAGCACTGGCTTTTTGCCTCCGCTTTCTCCTGGCACCAGTCAATTACCATGCCAACGGGTGGGTGGGCTCACTACCTCTAGCTAAGAGTTGCCCTCACTTTGTTGACACTCGGCGACTCAGCAGTCGAGCAACCAAAGTTTGAACCCCGTCCGACGTCGCAAGTGTCTTGAAGCTATCGCCGACTGCGCATGACGGCCACTTGTCCACGAGGGAAAAGTGTCAGCTTGTCTTGGGTCGGAAGAGCGATTCTGTCTCCCTCTGCTCGCAACCAACCGACAGGGATTCGCGTGTCTCACCCAAAAACAAACAACCAGTCCATGGAGACGCCACGCATCTCATCGCTAGCCTCGTCGATCATGGCCTTCTGCTTTGGGATAGAAGAAGAGGCACAGCGCCATGGCCCATTGAGGGGCAGAAGTGCCGTAGCTTGCGCCAGGACACCTACTGGCCAGAACGGATTTGACGGAACGATTGATGGCTCGTTGTGTTGATTCACGGATGCAAGGGAGCACCTTCAATTGGCAGCTTCGGGCGATAGCAAAGAGGACCGGAGATTGTACCTGCACAACCCCCTCACATACGATGCGACCGCAGCTCTCGAGTCCAGCCTTACCCTGCGCCGTCGTCGCCATCTAGTGAGCACCTAGTGCCCATCTCGACACGTCGCTGCGACCATGCCGAAAGCGACACGATGTAAACAAAACTAGCACGGCCCAGAGCCTCACTTGATCAACCACGGGGTCTTTTTCAGCGCCGTCATTTCGCAAACCATGGTGCGAGGCACTCGCCGAGTGGGAACCTCACTTGCGATTGTTCCTGGCAGCCTGGATAGACCCAGATCGTGTCAATCAATGATGGGAATGGCAAGACGAGCATCGTCGATTGCGCCGGAGCTGGAGCAAAAGCGACATTAGCCGTGCTGGTTAAGAACAACACGGACCAGGGATGACCAGGGAAACGACGGCTCACGCTCCAACTCTGGGCTTATCGGGGACAGCGACCTATATCAGAAAGGAGATGAGTGACGGCGCTTGGCAAAGAAGACGAGATGCCAAAAACCACGCATTTCGAGACTGGTCTGCTAGGTAGACTGCTTGCTACGGATACTGCCTCGACATATGCCTTCTGCCAGTCAGCCATTGCGCGCCGAGAGTTTTCTTTTTTTGGGGCAATCCTACTGTGGCTGACGATGCTTCCCCTCTTGTTTCTTCTTCCAGAAGCCGCCGGGTGGGATGACGGATGGTTCCCCCTCCCTTTCCTCACGCCATTGTCTCTGGACCTTCGTTTTTCCCATGTTTTATATCGCGCTTGTGGCTTGTCTTTTTTCATCTAATCGGGGACGGCGCGGCCAATAATCCCCCGCAGCTCCAGTGTCAGCCCTCGCCATCTCATGCTACCATCGGAAACTAAGGTAGCCAGAGCCTCTCGGCCCAAGATTCTTTCGCCTACGGCTACCTACGAGAGTCTACGGGGAGGAATTATCGAGTCTAGCTGGCACAACATGGAGACACAATCGAATCAAAGTGGTCGATTGGAAAGTCGAGTTTGATTGCCACAGGCAGTACGACTTCTGCCGAGGTGCTACAAGTACAAGCAACACAACAAACGACGAGGTCAGAGAGCACATACATAGCCGTCGCATCGTCCGGTCAAGATCTAATTCTCTGACTGGCTCTGTGCACTGGCAGAACAGACACGTACATACAGCGGCAGCGGCAACTGATGAATGGGACGACAGAGCCCTGCATCTCACCTGCTCGTGTCGTGCAGCATTGGTACTTTGTCTACCACCAGTGCAATTCTACGGTCCAGCACATGGGAACGCACGCGCTGAACACACATTGACACGGCACGGCAGCAGCAGCATCAGCACATCACAGATCCCGAATTATCTCGTCACCGCGGGCCTCACTCCCCTGCCGCCGCGGGCTCCCAGTCCTGGTCCCAGACTCCCAGGTCTCCAGTCAGGATCCCAGACCACACCAGACCCGGACTCTGTCCAGCGTCCCAGGAGCGCACGCCCCCGGCACGGACAAGGGTAGCTGCCAGTGTTTCGTTCCGAGCGCTCCACCACGGCATCCCTCCCACATCCTTGTCACTGCCATCCTTCCTTCACTCGATACTTGAGTCTGGGTACGGAGCAGAGACCCAGAGACCAAAGGAAAGGGACGAAAAAAAAAAAAGAAGAAGAATCCACCGGCCGAGGTGTGTGCGTAAAGTACGAATAAACTCGCTCGGTCTGCCGTTTGCCCACGCGACGCTGGACTCTACCCTCACCCACACCCCTCCCCCCGACAGGGAATGCCATCTAACCCCCAACCCAGGCACCGCAACGCACCGCACACAAAAACGCGACCACGACCGCCTACCATACTTTATTCGTTTGGTTCCCAGGTTTCGTCCTTCGTCTCCTCTACTTACACCTACACCTCTTCCCTCAACCCCCTCCCGTTCTTTCTCACCAACTACTATTCTCTCGTTAAACCCACGACTTGAACATTCGCTTCACCCAATCCCCATCGACAACATCGGGCCCATTACACCGGCCATCTGGACCATCTCAAGCAACCCGGTTCCATAGTGAAGCCTCGCTGCCCAGTGCTCGGCATCCTATTCGTCAACGCAAACGACAACACCCCATTCTGTACTCGCCCTGGACAGAGAGTTTCTATACGGAGCTCTCCTACAGATCGAACCATCAACAGTGCTCATGTACACGGCTGGTCAACCGCGTCCCAATCTCACGTCGTCTAGTCATAAACTCTGTGGAATCAAGTCGTCGACACGTCACTTACACCCGCCGTCGTCTCACACCAGTAACCCAGCCTCATCGGGGCCCAGTCCTCATCGATTCATCAGTCTTTAGTCTTGACAAGCCGTTTGTTCGCCGTCGAGAACAAACAACCGATCCACCGGTCTCTGGCAGACCCATCTGCAACGCCTCAGCCGAACAGTTCTCCGTGTCAGCGGCGGAGGAAAACCCCAGCTTCATTTTCCGCTCGTATTCGATTCCCACCCGGCTTTGAAAGCCCCAACTTCATCATGGGCCTTCCGCGAGCTCTTCCCGTTGCGGCCGGCGCGCTGGCTCTGATTGCCACCATTACGATTGTCATCATCCACGTCGTCCTCGCCGCTCATATCGCCGATGCGGCGCCTGTGCGCACCTCCTCGATTCTGTCTTCGATTCTGGAAAGCATTCTTTTGGTATTCTTGGGATGGATGTTGTCAACCAACTTGGTTGCCAAGTTTAGGAATTCCTCAAAGCGCTTCATCAGCGCCATGTTTGGTGCGAGTGTCCTCGTCTACACCATGGCCACTGCTGCGTCGGTAGCCACCATGATCTGCCTTAGCAACGCTACGAGGGACCTGGCGGGTACCGTTCTCGGTGCGACCCAAACGAGCTTCCTCATCGCTTCGTCCGTCGCTCTCGGTCTCTGCTTTGCTTGTCAGCTCATCTTCATTGTCATTCACTTCGTCTTGGCCCGCCTCGTTGCCCGCGACGAGTCTGGTTCCATGCACTCGGACGAGGAGTCCCAGAGATCTCCCAACGTCCACATCAAGTCGGTTCCCTACCACCGTACTTCGCCCACCTTTGACGGCAGGAGCCGGTCCACCTCCATGGGCTCGCAAAGTCCACCTCAGTCGAGCAGCGGCCATTCCGCCACCGACACACTGAGCTCGTTCCGCTCCTCGTTGTCCAACGTCGTCCGACCCATTTCCTCCCGAACCCGCCTGCTCCCTCTGCGGGAGAAGCGCAGGGCAGAGTCGATTGACTCGAACCACTCCCGCTCGCGATCGAGCAGTGTCAACGAGGATTCGTCCTTTGACTCGTGGGACACGTCTTCGGTCGACATGCAGAGCCGCATGACCGTCCTGGGCACATCCTCTCCCCCCGGCAGGTTTTTGGAAACGATCCCTGCCAGCCCTACAACCAGCCGCAGTCCCAGCCCTGGAACGCCGTTGGACCTGGACCTGGAAGCTCCGCGCACTCGTCGTCGGAGCCGCAGCTACAGCCCCAGCCCCATGGGCACCCTCCGCAACCCTGAGCCTACCTTTACGCTGCAGACTTCTGCCAGCGAGTGCTCTCTGCGTCGTCCCGAGCCCGCCTTTACCATGCAAGGCTCGGCCAGCGAATCTCACATTCACCCCCTATTCCGGTCTGACTCCCCAGACCCACCGCCGATGGTGACACCCGGCACGGTTGTCACCGCGGCGCCAGACGCCGGCCGCGTCATCTCGGATCGACACAGCGTCCGCCGCATGCGCAGTGGCAGTCTGCCCGGAGGTCCTAGCCCCCTCAGCCGCACCAGCAGTTATGACAACTTTTTCCCCAACGGCCAGCCGCCCGTGAAAGAAGAGAAGGATGAGCTCCCATCACCCCAAGAGGAGGACGAAACACTCGGTGAGAGACAGATGACGCCCCCGATCCCGGAGTGGATCCTAACCGCCGGAGCCAGGACGAGCCTAAACGGGTACCAAAGTCGGAAGCTCCGCATCGACGGGGACGCCGAGCAAGAGCAATCATGATGAAGGAGGGATGCACCAACGGCAACAAGAGGTGTGTCCAAGGGGAAAACCTGACCCGGCGTGGTCTTCATGAATGTCTAATTGCTATTTTGTCCTCGACAACAATAAGGGAGTACGAACTCGGGCGGTGATACCATATTTGAGGGATTTTATTTTCTTTGTCCAGCGCGGCGTTGTCCTGGGAGGCAGAGTAGGAAAAAAAAGATCCAACATCGAGTGGCCAGAGAAGCCGCCGACAAGCTAGGATAGATGGCTACAGTAGCTGAAAACAACTTAACGAGTAACGAAACTTGGTGTCTTTTTGATAAGTGGTCAACGTTTGCTGAAATGATACCGTCTCGTATCGGAATATGGATGATCCCGCGCCGCTACGCATAGCCTTCCCGTTGCGGACCCGGCCGTGCTGTGCACGGACCTCCGTGATGGCCCCAGGCGTTCCTGCAAGTATCCAGGCGGGAGAGAGACACTTTATCTGAGCCGGCAGACAGTGCAGCTCAGGGAGTGGCCTGTGATATCATGCGAGGCGAGTACGTACAGAGTACGGAGTACGGGCTTTAGGCATACGGATGTGGCCACCTTTGATCAAGTCTTTGTGTGTTGCTCTTCAACGGTCGGTATCCATTGTCGACGTGGCTAGGAAGCGAAGAACCCCAGGAGTTGGTGCAACACCCCGCTTTCCGTGAGGTAAGGTAGCTGTCACCAAAAATTTCTGCAGACTATGCCGATGGCTTGGCTGCTGGGTAGGTATCCGTACATGGGCGAATGAATGGAAGCGCGAGGCAAAGCGAACAGGAAGCTCGAGTGCCATGTTTCCCAGTTCCTGTCACCCAATGGCTTTTTGGGGGTGTTCTAGACTACCTAGGTATCTTAGGGCAGGTAGGTCTTTTGAAAGGTTGCTCCCCTCATGTCTTTCTTACCTCATCTTGGATGCCTAAGCAAACCACAAGCACAGTTGGCTACCTACGCAGTGCCACAGCAGCACCTTGAGATTAAGTTGCACCGCCACTTGTGTAGGGGGGAAAAACAGAGTTTGGCTAGGAGAGAAGCCACCCGATCCAGACAGAGACCGATGCGCTAGGCCGTCGCTGGTGCTCTTGCCTGGCTGGTAGTGGTGGTGACCTGGAGTGGAGAGGCGGGCGAGACTTGGGCCCATTGCTTATTCACCACCACTGACCACTAACCACCGACCATTATGGACGGGGACAGCAGAGAAAGGACGTGGGAGTTGTGGAAGGTACCTCAGCCAACCAACTAGAACCGCCTGCCCGCCGCCTTCCCCCACTGCGCAGCAACCAAACAACTGACTTCAGGTCACCACTTACCTTCGTCATCTCCATTAATTCTGTACCTTGACCAGTCTTTCCCGCGCACACAACAAAACACCAAGGTGACGGGTTTCTCTATCTTTCACCCACTTGCTACTGCGCATCGATCCCCAGCGCACTCATCCTCCATCACCACTCTCAATCTATCCCTCTATTTCCTCCCCATCAAATCAGCACCCTCAGCTTGTCCCTTGTGATTGCAGCCTTTTTGCTGCCCCGGAGCTAGCCAAGATGAAGGTCACATTCAAGGTATGCTCAGCTCCGAGCCTCCTCCCCCACCACCACCACCACCACTGGAGGCATGATGGCACTACGTGCCTCACCACAGCTCCAACCTCAAGCTCATACTGATCATTTTGGCTGTTTTCCAGGACTTGAAGCAACAAAAGTTCACGCTTGACGTGGAGCCCACCGACCTTGTGCGTCCTCACCCCCACTTCCGCCTCCGAGATGACCCTCCACAGCTGCCTTGCGATGTCCGACCTCGAAAACTGACGAGATAAACAGATCTCGATTGTCAAGCAGAAGATTGCTGGAGAGAAGGGATGGGACCCCAAGGACCAGAAGCTTATCTACTCTGGTAGGCAACCCCGCCACCTGGAGGAAGGCGATGGCTCCGGCTGACAGCTATACTAGGCAAGATCCTCAAGGACGACGACACGGTCGAGTCCTACAAGATTGAGGAGAAGGGCTTCGTCGTCTGCATGGTCAACAAGGTCCGTAGCTTCGACGACAATACCCGCGCCTGCTCGAGTCTACCCTACTGACGATCCAACAGCCCAAGGCACCCAAGCCCGCTCCCGCCGCCGAGTCCTCGTCTGCGCCCGCCGTCCCCGCCACGCCTGCTCAGCGTGTCGCCTCCACGCCCGCTGCTCCTCCCGCTCCCGCTGCTCAGGCTGCTGCCCCGGCCGCGGCTCCCGCTACGCCGACTCCGGCCGCTAGATCTACCGGTGGCGATGCCGGCAACAACGACCCTTCAATGGCCATGGGCGCTCAGCGCCAGGAGGTGATTGCCAACATGGAGGCCATGGGTTTCGAGCGCGCTCAGATCGACGCCGCCATGCGTGCCGCCTTTTACAATCCCGACAGAGCCGTCGAGTACCTGCTCAGCGTGAGACCCGATACCTCGAGGACTTGGTTCGCTGGACGCTGACAATGACTAGGGCATTCCCGAAGACGTCCAGGAGGAGCAAGCACAGCGACAAGCCGCTGCCGCGGCCCCCGCCCAGCCTTCTGGTGGTGCGCCGGCCGGCGGTGATGACGGCAACGTCAACCTCTTTGATCTCGCTGCCCAGTCGCGTGGTGGTGGTGGTGGCGGTGGTGGACGTGGCGCCTCCGCCGGCAACACCCAGGCCGCCGCCGCTGCTGCTGCCGCTGCCGCCGCACAGGGTGGCTTCGGCAATTTGGACTTTCTCAGAAACAACGCTCAGTTCCAACAGCTCCGCCAGGTTGTCCAGCAACAGCCGCAGATGCTGGAGCCTATTCTTCAGCAGCTTGGTGCCGGCAACCCCCAGCTTGCGCAGCTCATCGCCAACAACCCCGACCAGTTTCTACAGCTTCTCGGCGAGGAGGTTGACGACGATGTGCCTCTACCCCCCGGTGCGCAGGCCATTCAGGTCACCGAGGAGGAACGCGATGCCATTGAGCGGGTGGGTTTCTCTTGACATCGTATGAGAATCACGATGCTGACTACTTTAGTTATGCCGCCTCGGCTTCGACCGCGACGCTGCCATCCAGGCCTACTTTGCCTGCGACAAGAACGAGGAGCTCGCCGCAAACTTCCTCTTCGATCAGCCCGACGACGACGATGCGCCCCAGAACTAAGTCCGACTCGCAACGACCGCATGACGACACAATCTATGACAGAAACGCAGGGCTCAGGAATTACCGGACGGGGTTGGCTCGACGACGTTGACGTGAGGAAAAGACCACAGGATACCTGGTCCGGAAGGGCGGTATCCCCATCAGCAAGGCGGGCATGTGGCCGCGTGGAAGTAGATGATGCAATTCTTTTTCGGTAGAGCTGGCGTGGAGGCAAGCAATCTGAGGAAAACATGCGTGAAATGGTCTGAACGCATACGGAGGTCGCAAGCTACTCGCGGTTACAACTGTTCATGCTTGTGTTTGACCAGGATTGTTCCTGTTCTGGCTTGGGAGAGAGCGTGGCGTCAGTCCTAGGTAGCCAGGCCGGGTAGTACCGGGTAATTCAACTCTTCAGTGCCATGTTCCGGCCTGTGGCGCATTTGTTCATGTGAGTGAGGCCAAAGTGAGTTGGTCCCAGGGGTCAGTCCAAGGGACTGATTGGCCTCTACACATTTGGCATTTGGCCTCATATCAAATGGGGACTAGAAAAGAACGCCTACACCTCGCCTGTCCATGTGTGAGTTGCTGTTTCTTCTGTATACTTACCTGCCTGACGACTTGCGGAGATCAAGAGTACCGGGTCGTGGAGGAGGGGGGCCTGCATTGCACACACACACACTTCTGCTGTCCCGCGCAGTCGAGTGAGTACCGCGGCCGTGCCCCTCGCCGTGTGGGGCTCCTTTGCGGGAACCGTACCAGGTATAATTTTTGATTTCATCTTTTGACGTTTCTTCACGTCTGCACGCACTGTTTCTGTATCCTTGTGCTTGTCATAGTAACCCTCGCCTTGGGCGGTGGTATGAGGAAGAGGGGTGTTTATGTGGTTTGGTGTTTTTGATTTTGATAGGTGAGGGAGGTGGTGGTGGTTTACGATGATGGGGTTGAGTTTGCCGTGAATAGGTGGTTACGGATGCAGTCTGGGTGGTCTTGAATGATCGCACAAGCACGGTACTTATGTCAGATTGTATAAAGTGATTTGAATTTTTTGGAATGTACTTCTGAGACGAGGATGTCTCGATTCCCTAGCCGTTCCTTTCGCGCTAATTCCCGAGTTCCCTTCGCTGCAATAATAAACGAATCACTGAAATACCAAACGCCGCTTCATTGCCCATAGGGCCCCTGGTGTAATTGCAAAAAAAAAGGGGTATCTGTCTGGTAGGACCGGGGGAAAGCCAGCAGTCCGCGTCTCTGTCCGCAATGCCATGGACCTTGGCCCCCGGTGCGTGATCTGTACACCTCCGTGTGCTCAGTGGATAATCTCGCCACGCATGTTGTACTCTACGGCCTTCTTCTTCGTCTTGCCCGCGCCCCTCTTCTTGCGTCCCGCGTCGGGGTCCATGTTCGTCTCGTCAATGGTAATCATGCCGTCCGCGTCAACCGTGATCTGAGGACCGACGTTGGCCTGCTGCCTCTTGGGTTTGGCGCCGCCGCCGCTTCCACCACCACCGCCGACGCCGCCAGCAGCACCCGCCGCGGAACCCTCGCCTTCGGCGTCCCCTCCGCCCTCGCGCTTGTCCTGCAGCGAAGCGAGGTTCCTGGCATTGATGGCGTCCTTGGCCGCCTTGATCTTGGCCTGCTCGGCATCGAACTCGGCCTGCTGCGCGCGCTGCGCCGCCATGATGGCCTCGACGGGCTCGTACTCGGCCTTTGTCCACGTCTTGTACTCCTCCAGGTCGATCTGCAGCTCCTTCTTGCCGACGAGGATGGCGTCGATGCGCGCGGGCCGGTGGCGCTCCTCGCGGTTGAACTTCATCTTGACGTGCCGCCGGTTCTTGCCGGGGAACATGCCGCTGATCATCTGGAAGTCGGTGCCGAACATGCGCAGCCCGCGGTAGAAGAGCTCCGTCTCCTCCTCGTTCCACACGTTGGGGCCCTTGAGCTTGGAGCCCGTGCGGTAGCTGTTCTGGGTCGTCAGCGTCGTGAAGTCGTTTTCTTCAATCTCGAGCATGTCCTCGCCCTCGGCGGCCGCAGCGGCGATGGCGTGTCGATCGAGGCTGAGGGAGTTTTGGTCCACCACAATCTGTCCGTCAATGATTTGGAACTGGGGCCCGGTGGAGGCCATGCTGGTCGGGTTCGGCGGCGGAGGGGCTGCCGGCGTGGCCTTGTCGCTCGTCGGTGCCGGTGTCCCGCTCTCTGAAGCCACATCCTCCGAGCCGTTCCTCTTCGCCTTGAGTTTCTCTCTGGACTTTGCCTGCTTCTCGCGGTGGCGCTGGAGAAGCTCGTCGTGTCTGCTGAACTTCTTGCCGATGCGCAAGTCTCGTGTCAAATCGCCCATGGTAAGCGTGGTGAGGTCGGCCTCCTGGTCCTCCGCATCTTCTGGCGTCACGGAGCGGGCTTGCCGAGGTCGTGATGGCTTGTTGACAGTAGTAGCGGCATCCGTTTCTCCTTCTTCCGTGGTCATCTTCTTTCTCGGCCGAGGCGGTCGTTTCGGCGCGGCTTCCCCGTCTGCCGGCTGTTTTCGTTGTCTTTTGGGTTTAGGCGCCGCAGCACTCTCTTCGCCCTCTTCGGCAGTCTCGCTCGTCTGTGTTGCTCGTTTTCGAGGTCGCTTGGCAGGTGCCTTCTTGACGGTAGTCTTTGATGTGTCGTCTGTTGCCGCCGTCTGCGCCGCGTCCTCTGTTGAAGGCACCACGTCGGCCGAGGGAGCAGTAGCGGGCGGGGTCTGGAGTTGGGCTGGTGTCGATGCCTCGCTGACAGTAGCCTCTGCAGCAGGAGCGGGCGTCGCGGACGGTGGCCGTGGACGAGTTTGTGTTGGCGGCTCTGTGGACTGATCTGTTCCAGCTGATTCCACTGTGGAAGTAGGTTTTGTAGAGGACTCGCTCGTCGTGGGTTGTGTCTGGGGCGTGGCAGCCTTCGTCGTTCTCGGCTCGGTCGATGGCGGGGTACTCGTAGGCACGTCTCTGGGCGTATCTCTCGAATTGGCTCGTTTCTCGGCGGTCGACGGCGCGGTCTTTTCGGTAGATTCGCTCGAGCTACTCTCTGCTGTGGGCGCAATTGCGGCGGCAGTCGTCGACGGGGTCCTTGATGGCTGCGGTGCTGCTGCTCCTGCTCCAGGCGCTCGAGGACGGGCCATGGGCATTTTTGGCTTGAAAGCCATGCCGGCCTTTTTCTTGAACATGGAACTCATGATGGCGATTGTGTCTAGTCTTTTCTTTCTTTTTTTATCGGCGCGGTAATATCCTCATGATCGGGGCTGAGGTTGAAAGTTGGATCTGGTGGATTGTCACTTTGCGAGCCAGACTTTTTGCCAATCGCGGCGGGACAGTGACTGAAGTGGGTGGGATGCAGAGAAAAAGTGCTTCTGATAAGTAGATGCGTGACCCGACAATTAGCCGGTACGTGCGCTGTGCAGTACAGCGCGCGGGGCGCCTTACTGGTTGATAAGACCATGAATGGCCAGCGCAGCGCTAGTCCCGTTTGGGGAGTGGACCGGCTGGCTTGATTTGAACGTGAAGCGTCGGCGTTCAACCTCGAAAATTCAACCTCCTTGCCCCAAGTATTCCTCACCCATCATCCGCGCCGAATCAGCACAGCACGACTCTGTCAACCTTCGCATGGCTCGGATCAATCCCTAAGCACGTTCAGCTGTCCCACGCAGCGCATTTTATCGCCCTTGCCCGACCCTCGGACGCATACACCGTCTCTGCATCCTCCTACCTTTCTCATGCCTGTAGCGACCTCAGCCCCGACTGCCTCTCCGCGTCCGTCCACCTTGGCCAAGATGGAGGACAGGAAGAGACCCCCCATCAGCACCGCCGAGGACCTCGCTCCTCCGAGCAAGCGACATCAATCCGTCAATGGAAGCAAGTCCAAGGGCGATAGTGGCGACCACGCCGAGGAACACTGGATCGAGGTAAGTGTCACGAGACACGTATTCCCCAACACATCAAGTTTTCTCAACAATCAATGGGCCCCTACGCGATTCCCTTGTGCCATCAATGGCGACGCGACATCTCGATCATCGACTGCCCCCAGCCACGCTCAACACTGGCGGACTACGATCGACTGGCCTGGAATGGCCTTTCGATCCGCCGTCGAGGGCGACGAGGCTGCCTGACGGTTCTCCGTCTCCCTGTCCACGCATCCGACCATCCCACACGCTTTTCATCGTCTGGTGCGAAAAGAATACATGGAGAGGGCGCGAGCTGATGATGAGTTCAGAATTACCAAAAGGGCGCCATTTACCGGCAACTTTTAGAAACAAAAAGGGAAAAGCAAGAGTTTGAGTCACGCGTCGAGCAGTTGCAAAAGAATATTGTGTATCGCGAGGATCATATCCGCATCATTGAAGTATGGTGGAAGCAGGTCAGTTTGATTGATCCCTTGACCCAGTCGCATGGCTGACCCCCTCACTAGGTTCTAGAGGAGATGGAGCAGCTCGTGGACCCTGCAACACCACCCTCCGGCCCAACAAGTGAGTCCCCTTGTCGCATCCACCTGGATATGAGACTGACAATCCAGACCCTCCGTACATTACCAGCACGCACTTTAAAGATAACGACGAGTTCCAAAGGCATCTTGACGAGACAGCCTCTGATATTAAGAAGCGAGCCGAAGCTGTGCTCAATCGCATCGCAAACGCCAGGGGAGAAATCACGCCAAACATTGCTGACCTGGAGACTCGGGTCAACAGCCTGCTTGCGCAGCAAAAGGAATATCTGGTCAAGTTGGACCGTGCACAGCAAGAGAATGAGCAGCTATCGGAAGACCTCAACAAGGCCAGCCTTCGCTTTTTCAAGGCCGAAAAGCGCATGGACAGATTAAAGAGCGCGCAGGTTCAGAAGCTCGAGCAGCAATTCATAGCCAGCGCCAAGCCGACAATCGCAACAGGGGAGAACGGACAGGATGCCGCCGAGGCAAACGGTAACGCTGCCGAGGCACTGCTCAAGTTTGAGGAGGCGTCGGCGGTCGTCAACAAGCAAAAGGAGCAGCTGGAATCTGCGCAAGCCGATATCAAGACCCTACAGGAGGAGAACTCGGCGCTAAAGGCACGACGCGAAGGCCTCACCGACGAAGATTTCATCCGGACCGACGTGTTCAAGCAGTTCAAGAACCAGAACGAAGACTTGATCAAGCGCGTCAACCACCTAGAGGCCACAAACAAGCAGTTGCGAGAAGAGGCCGAAAAGTTGCACTCAGAGCGGACGGCCTTCCGGACCAAGCTCCACGACGAGGCGCAGACGATAACATCGGACCTGGAGCGCCAAGTTGAGGAGCGCGACGCAGACCTCACACGAATCCGCGCCGCCCGGGACGAGTGGTACGCCAAGGCCAACATGCTGGAAACCCGAGAAAAGGAGGAGAAGCAGGCGCTGCAGCACCTCAAGGAGCTCACGGGTGCCCAGGAGGACCGAATTGCATCCTTGGAATTGGAGCTGCAGCGTCTGAAGCCCGAAGACCAGCCGATGGCGGATCCCGACCCCGAACTGGAGAGCATGCCTGCGGATGAACTTATTTCAAAGTACAAGAAGCTGCAGCAAGATTTCGAGTCGATCAACAAGGAGTTGCCCGCTCTCCAACAGGCGTACAAGCGATCGATGGGTCTCGCACAAAAGAAGGTGATGGAGTACACGGTTCTCGAGGATCGGGCAGCGGCCGCACTCGCCGAGAAGCAAAAGGTCGACCAAAAGTACTTTGCAGTGAAGAAGGATGCGGACATGAGAGACCGCGAACTCGGTGTGCTCCGAAGCCAGAACCGCAAGAGTTCTGAGATTGTTGCGCAGCTCAAGGAGGTGGAGGCGCAAAACCGGATACTGATTAGCAACCTGGAGAAGCAGCTCTCGGACCTGAAGCAGGCCAACGCCGCAATGGCTGCAGAGCACAAGAAGATGGAGTCGAGCAGTTCTGACGCGGCGCGCCGAGTCGATTCCTACAAGAACCAGATTGGCGAGTTGACCACCTTGGTTAAGTCGCGTGACGCCGCCATGGCTGCGGCCAGGGAGCGCACCACAACCCAAGAGGCGGACGTTGAGCGCCTCAAAGTCCGCGCCGACATGATGCAAAAGGAAAAGGACGAATGGAAACGCAAGGCGTTGAGCAACTCGTCGGAAGAAGAAGAGATGCTCAGAGTGAGTCACCCTCATGCCGGAGGTAGAACGAAAGCTAACTGTATGCAGACCTTTGCACTCTGCACAGTGTGTCGCAACAACTTCAAAGATACGGCCTTGAAGACGTGCGGGCATCTTTTCTGTCACCAGTGCGTAGACGACCGGATCAGCAACCGAATGCGCAAGTGCCCCAACTGCTCGAGGGCCTTTGACCGGCTGGATGTCATGTCTGTTCACCACTAGCCGCTCCTGTGCGGCTTACTACCCGACTCGGCTCACGTGTCGGCTGCTATTTTGATATGCTTCAAAGACGTTTGCGCAGCTTGGAGTTTGCTTCCGTGGCAGGGGATTTCATGGTATGATACCTTTAAGACGCTCGCGATTGGAAATGATGGATCGTTGTACTTTTACGTGTATGGAAGACGGCCTGGACCTCGGAAAATGTACATAATGTCGTGTCCCCCACCTCCCCTTTGGGGCTGATCACAAACTAGTTAGTTGTAGGAGGCGGGCGAGAGGAGCATGTACGAGACCACGTGGAGGACAGGATAGACCTAGAGTCGAGCTGGCTCACATGACGTTCGAATTACTCTATGCCTACTTTCAAGTTTACTATCTCCTGCTGGTCGACCCAAATCCGGTGCTTTCGTGACGGGTCGAGCTTGAGGAGGAGCTGGTTGACCTCGACGGGCCAGCCCCATACGAACCGGAACCGCTGGTCGTGTCACCGCCCCATCCCGAGCCGTAGTTTTGCTGGTTCCGCGCGCTGTTCCTGCCTTGGAAGTAACCCGCGCCGTAGCCCGCGGCTCCGCCAGCCCCCGCGCCAGTCCAGAAGCCAGGGCGCCATCCCTGCTGGTTGCTTGAGCTGGATGGTTTGGTGCCTGGGTACGGCGGGGGAGGATCGTCGTCTTGACCGAAGCCGGGGTTCCATCCGCCTCCGCCACCTCCTCCGGGCCCACCACCGCCGCCGCCGCCTCCACGGCGCCGACCGGTTCCACCAGCCCTTCGATTCTGAGTGCCGGCCACGCACGCCGAGTAGAGAATCCAAGCCAAGACGGAGAAGAAGATGACGCCAAAGACGTAGGCTCCCCAATCCGTCCCGTCGTCATCGTCACCACGGCCACCGCCGCCACCGCCGCCACGGCCTTTGCCCAGGTTCGGATACCGCCTCTCGCCCTTGTCCGTGAGAGCGAGACGGTACGCGACGCCGCAGCTGCCGCGGAGGACGTAGGGGTCGTCGGCGTCGGCGTAGCCTTCGCACACGACGTCCGTGGACCCGAGCTTGAGCTCCTCGGGCAGGGAGGCGACGCAGGACCACTGGATGTCTTCGGGGCCGTAGCCGGCGCCGTTGTTGGTGCAGCGCATGACGTCGATGGCGTGGAGGTTGCAGAGGGACGGGTGGGAGAGGCACTTGAGCTGGGGCGCGGCGGGGACGCGGCGGTGGGTTGTTGTTGCGCCGCCGCCGCGGAGGGTGAGGGATTGGACTTTGGAGAGGAGGATTGCGTCTTTGGAGGGGGGTTTGGCGGCGGCGGCGGCGGCGGCGGCGATGCCTGCCATGCTTATGATGAAGGGGTGTGAGAGATGCATTTTCTTGTGCGTGATGTGAGATTTGGAGTGTTGGTGATGGTGGTGTTGCTTTTTGTAATGTGACGTCGCTTTCGAGTTTGTCCCGCGTGGTGGCGGGTTCCGTGGTTCGCCGCGATGAGAGTCGGGCAAAGTGCTTCGCGGCGGTCCTGGTGATGAGATGGTCTGGCTATAAGCGAGCGAAGACTGATGTCTGGGATTTTTTAATAAAATGAGGCAGCAAGGTTTATCTCCGAAAAGGACAGGTATGAAGTGAGGCTCAATTGAACCTCACTGGACCGCCAAGTGAGGAGCCTGGCAGCGGTGATGTGGGATTGGGTGCTTTTCGGTGAACAGGGTGGCGCAGCAGTGGCGAGTGTGTATTGTGGCGCTCTCACAGACCTTTTTGCCTCTCAATCACGTGTCCAATCTACGTTAGTCTAGCTATTCTCCACCTTTTCTGTCCTGAGCTGTCGGGTCAAGTTGATGCGTCCGAGCTCTTTTTTCGGGGCTTCCCCATCTCGCAGAAGGAAAAAGAAGAAAAAGCTTGGCAGGCATCGTTGTGCATCGCCAAGACGGGTGACACAGTCTTTTTTTTTTTTTCTCCTTCGGGTAAATTGATTAGCACGACCTACTTTTAGAGGTACGCCGCAAGAGCATAGCACTCAGTCAGAGACAAACTTTCAAAGTTAATTACTACGTACAACCATCCACATCCCCCCTCCAGGGTCGGTGCTTGTCCATGGTTCTACATACCTTTGCAGACTGTGAACCAGAGCTTGGAGGCTCATTTTGCATTATGGCGACTAGCGAATCTCCGACCAAGGGAAGTTAATCTCATTTTACAGTACCACTACCCACCGTGATAGGCTGGCACGCTTGTGAATATTAAGCTGCAAGGTACGGCCCCACATGCTTCTGATTTCTACACTACCTTACGGAGTAACACCTACTTCCATATGGGCAGACCAGCACGAAGCTCGCGCCACGGACAGAGAGACTCCAATGGCCACCCAAAAGGCAGAAGTCACAGCATCAAGGACGTACACTCTTTCCTACGAGACATAATCATCATCGTAGAAGACGCATCGTTCCAAAGTAAGAAGAAAAAAGGGGAACCTACGGATTCACCTGAGTCAATGCCGCTCTGCCCCAGAGCTCCCCACATATACTCCGTACTCCATACAGTCAGTCCGTCAGTGAAACGACCAGAACCAGACCAAGATCCCGACATGGATACCGTCTCGCGTTCGGCTCGGTTTCGGGCGCCAAGCGCAGTTCAGCTCGTCTTTTCCGTCGTGTCCCAGATCCATGCGATTCCTACCAAGCATCGCGGCTGTCTTCTCGGGCGGTACCGTCAAACGACGACCGGCGGTGGGAACGCGTCAGCCGGACCTAAGGAACATGGAAATCATTTCGGCATTTGAACTTGGTCCATCGAGGCAAGAAATCCTTGATCGAAATCAGATCAGGTAATGCAGGTCGGACTATTTCCACTGGCCGTTACTTCCTTTCTCTTCCTCTCCTACATAGGCATGCACGTCAAAAAGGGACGGGGACCGTGCTCTGGTCCCTTTCCCCCTCCTGCCTCGTTGGGCCTCCGCAGAGCCTTTCTTTGGCTTGTGAACCTCCCGCCTGTTTGGACGTGGTCCGAGGCTGGTGGTGGGGTTCGTCAAACGGGCATTCGACTTTGGTCCAGCTCTGCTAGCATGAACCGATTCTCACACCCGCATTTCAACGGTTTTCTAGGCAAAGGATGATCAAGGGGGCCGACAAGAGACAGCTCCGACTATAGCAGAAACAAAAGTCTTCAGTCGTGTGCGATAGACTTCGAGCGGCGCCTGGATCTCGCCAACTCGGCACCGACGACGGCGATCCATCGGCAAGAGACTCTGGAGCTGCGAGCGCTGACCCATGGTTTCCCGTGTCAAATGCCAACACCTTGCGCGCTTCGGATACCACAAGGTTCGTATGTTCAGGCAGGTTCACCTCTGCGTCCGTTGCTTGGGAAAAGGTTGACCTGTGAAGACACATGCACACCGGATGAATCACCATGCGACCTACCAGGACCACCCTTGATCAGCACCGCCAACTTACATATTACAAAAATCCACGCATTGCAAAGCTGCTGAACATACCGAGTACCTCATAATGTCTAATCGGATTCTGTCCAGCACGCAGCAGGCGCGTCTTGCCCTGCTCAAGAAGATTTTCAAACCAGCCGCCCACTTGCAGAAAGGCTCTATCGAGTACGAAAGGCTGGCGCGCTCCGAACGGGTATGGGAAGATTACTTTATGCCCGGCAACAGCCTCAAGATGGGGTACGTCGATGTGCAGCGGAAACTGACGGGCCTGCTGAGTGAAATCGATCACCTCAGAGGCAGACTGCCAGTGACGGGCCCTAGGGAAAACCCTGGTTGCCGAGTGCGCCCAGCAGTCCGTAATGATTGAAAACAACCCTCTTTCAGTGAAAGACTCGATCCGCAATTTCGAAAGCCTGCGTGGTGGTCTTGAACAAGTTTGCCTTGCCTCCACGCCCAGCAGCGAGCTTGCCAGACTTGTGACGGCGTGGACTGCTCCAAGAGGCGCAGGCGTCATCGAGTCAGCCACGCATGAGCTGCAGAACCACATCATCGCATCGCAATGGGTCGCAAAGAACGCGGCGGCCAAGGCTGGTATAGCAGGACTGTGCGAAGTTGAAGTACGAGTCCTCGCCGTGGTGTCCGTCGTCAATACAGACTCCGAGTCGGCCTATGACACCTGGAGAACAGACTCGAAAAAGGCTGGCGGCAACTTGGTATGGGGATCGAAAGTCCCGCTGAGAGAGTACCGTAATCTACCCATCAGCGTACGCAGCAATCGTCTTCGAACCTTTCCGTACCTGCAAGAGGTCCCGGCTTGCATGGAGAGGTTCTTCCAATATCGGGACCTGCAGCATCGAGAGAAGGCGCTGCACCCGCTGATTTTGGCTTGTCAGATGACGGCTTACTTTGTTCTCGTTCAGCCCTTTCCCGATGGCAATGGGCGTACCAGTCGCATGGTTAAGCAGGATTACCTGGCGCGTCAGGGCTACAGTCCCGTCATCACCCGGGACTTGAAGCGGGAAGACTACCTGCGGATGATCTACGGCGCCGGCCAAGGCAAACCGGAGGAATTCGTCATAGCGGTGCTTGAGGCTCAAGTGGCCGTGTTGCACCAGGCTTCCACACGCCTCAAGATGTAGATGGCACACGTGTCAGGTGTCACTGTCACTCCATGTTTGACCCGTCCCGGGGTTGCGGTACGTCTTTGGCAGTCATCCGGTCAGGGTAGGGCCCGGAGAATTTGGCGGTGTCTTGTGGCGTCCCGGGAGACCGACGATTGCTGACCGCCGTGGGATAGTGGGTTGTTGAAACAAGCGACGGCTCGCATCTGCTAAGAGAATGCGAGCAAATACGGCCTGGCTGGTCGATCGGGGAACGGCGCCAAAATACCCGCCGTACGGGACAAGAGTAGCTGTGTTACGCCCGCGATTCAGTTTAGCGTGAGGCCCTCATCACTAGTACATTAGCTACGGCGGCGACAATGCACTCCGCGATCCGACTGGCATTGTTAGACGTCCAGGTAGTTTGCCTAGTAATCCATTGCCATCTCTAATCGATCATATCCGAGCCCGCGTATCCAAACGTTACGCGTGCCTTTGTGCTGGCATGAGACCTCGACCAATGACAGTATCTGCGTTCTGTCCAAGGCTCACCCCTGTTGGGGTGCGCGTGAGAGGGCTGCGGGGACCCTTCAAAGTCTGAAATCCAGCAGCTCGTCTAAACCAACAGGTGTTTGAGACGGCCTGTTCAATAGGTGACCGCGGCAGTACACCGCTCCTGAGAATCAGGGAACTTTGGGCCGAGTCCAGATCGTCCCGTCCACAACACTGGAAGACGACCCATTGGCCGAAGCACAATCCTGGCAGCCATCACGAATCGCAGTTCAAACTCTGTGCCTTTTAGATTGTAAGCACTTGCATTTCGTATGTCGTTTTCAACGACATCGGCACCCATGACAGAGTAACGAAGCGTCGTAATCGTCCAGCCGCCGGAACGAGAGAGCTCGGCGCGGATAGCCGACCCAGGGCCAAGGACCGTTTACGGTTTATCCGCTGGGCCCCCTATTGAATCGCTCGCACTCCCCTCCGCAGACCCACAGGATCGGGGCCCGAGGGAACGTTATCGCCGGCGCCTCAGGACTGGTCCGGACATAGGTGGGATAGGGACCCGGCCCGCCATGCCCTCGTCACCGTTAGACGGGCGAAAGATGAGAGGGATTGCCATTGTCATCAAAGGATGGATACTCCGTAGTGTATCGGTAGATTATTCGTTGGGTGCGTGTGTGCTTATGGCGGGGTATACTCGCTGTAACACGTAGCGACACCCCTCCAAGCTGAAAGAGCAGCCGCAAGGGATGGGTACGTCGTAATTTTCTGGAAGCTGGTCAAGGAACCGTGGATAGGAAATGAAATGGATCGGAATTCGGACTGCTGAAGAAACCCGAGGGAGGGGCAAAGCCGCAGAATAGTATTGCTGGCGGGGGGAAGCGTAGCGGCGTAGGTCGCTAAGCGAGGCGCTGGGCTGGGTATTACCACGCCGGCTGACTCGACCGGGGGCGGCAGCGAGACACGGGCCTGACTTGGACTACGGTGAGACAGAACGGGTTAGGACGAGTACGAAGTACACTGTCGCATGTACCTGCTTGCCAGTGCTTACCTCGACAGCAGCTGCCTGGCTCCCTAGGTATTGTTTTTGGCCGGTGGATGATCCGAACATGACGTGCAGGTCGGAAGCCCAATGCACGGCTTCTCCGAGACTGTGTTCTTTCTCGATTGCTGGACCGGCGTGCTGGGATTGTTTGTCGACACGGTCGAGTATACGGACGAAACATGATCGGTTGCTGATTGGAAGCGTTGGGGCCGGTGAAAGCTGAGTTTTGACTTTTGTCCATTACACGTATATCTTGAGGCGTATCGGGGACGTGGATGAAGCGAGATACGAAGGATTAATCGTAATCATTCGAGTCTGAAGAAAGGAACTTTGGAAGGTGAGGAGGAGGTCCACAAAACGGTAGCGTCGATTCACAAGAGGACGCAGTGCTTGCCTGTTTCTGCGAATGACTAAGGCGCATGCATGTACTTTGTACTTTTGTACTTGCCTCCCGTCTCCAAGCCTCTTTCCCCAGAATATCTCGCGGAAGGCCGCCTGGGCAAAAGTATACCAAGACAGGAAAGAAGGAGCGGAGAAGGGGAAGGAGAGAGCTGAAGCCTGCCAGCAACGTGTCCAAGAGTATGTGTGTTCCGCACCCACACGTTGGGTATCCCGCACCCATACTAGGCTCGTTCAGGCAAGTAGTGGGCAGCACGTGATTACATTGCCGAACGGCAGTCACGTGCTGCGCTCTCGGCGCGCCTTCCTTTTGTTTTTACTTCTATTTAGACGCGTATTTCCCTCGCCTAAACACCTCATTTTTGAACTATTTTCAACACAAGAAAGGTACTTTTTCTAATACCAAAATATGGGCTCTAGAGACGTATTTCCTCTGAGCAAATCATTACTTTCAAAGTCGTCGTTTTGAGAAACGCGTACAGCCAGTATCGGAAAGAGGGTATAGCAGAGGAAGGTGCAGCAGAGGAAGGTGCAGCAGAGGAAGGTGCAGCAGAGGAAGGTATAGGAGACCAAGGCGGGACGCACCTTCCATTCTCCAGAAATTTCCGGAATAATAGTAGCTCCGGGCCAGAAGTGGCTGCTGCGGCGGTGCAATCACGTGCTGCCCACCACTTGCCTGAACGAGCCTAGTATGGGTGCGGGATACCCAACGTGTGGGTGCGGAATACACATACTCCGTGTCCAACTCTTAGCATTGTGGAGTTTGCTGAACAATGAAGTACTGAGTATCCGTACCTGAGGTAGAGCTGTGTGCCCCAACCATTGAACTCCGGTCCCTCTTGGCTCTTGAACCCCGGGGCACGCCCGACAAGCAGCGTTGGTTTACTGCGCAAGCTGCGGTATCACAACCTTGGCTGCAATCATCAGTGCGTTGCGACGTGCTGCGACTGCTGCTCATCGGTCCCACAGCTCGCACTTCGCACTCGATGCCCTGCGAACATGGCTAGCAAGACCGAATAGGCCAATGTGAGTACTGCGTATACTAGTACGAGTACCTTGTACACACCAACTAACGTAGGTGGTGAGAAAGCCCTATAGAATCTACCACAGTAAGATAGTCGGGCATCATCGTTCCCGGATGACTGTCACCGGCATTGATATCGGCGTGCCCAAGAGGGAAGGGATCGCACGAAACAAGTGCTCCTCCTCGTAGCCATCCGTACCAAAGTCCCTCCCCGTTCCTGTCTCTCGTCTGATGATGAGCGGCGGGCCAGTGAGTCAACATGAGATGGACGATAAACACGCATGTAGGCGGCGCGGTTCGGGCATGGTAGAGGTACGCAAGGAACCGAGCTAGTCACAGGTCGGGAAGTTGACAAGAGCGAGGTCAGAACGGGTCGGCTGCATTCCGTCGAATCTCGTCCAAGCCGGTTGCCCCCATTTTTTCCTTGTGCTAGTAGTCGTCTCCTTCTCCTCTCCTGCGGCGTGCCACCCCGGTCACGTCCTACCACTAGGCCCGCCGTCCATCTATATCAAATGTGCACACCCCAGTCCGTCCCTCGCCAAGGTCCTGGGTACTTTTTTTTTTTATTCTCCAGTCCACGCCTTTGCGACAATTCCACTAATCCCTATCCTGGCCTGCAACCCGAGTGGGAACACGCCTCTTTTCTCCATCCGTCCTCGTCTTGTTTTATTAATTGTCGAGGGAGGCACGTCAAATCGACTGCAGGTGTTGTTTTCCCGCTCTTTCGCCTGTCTGCGCGCGACAACGACGATCCCGACTCCGATCGCCGCGAATTCTTTCTTGGCTTTCGCCGTGGTCGATTTTCTCCGCCCTTCCATTCACTGGTCTGTCTATATATCATAGGATTGATTGTAATTCGAGGGGAGAACGATTCGGATCTCGTCGTCGGACCAACCCACCCAAGCCGTAATATACAAGCCACACGAGCGACGACACTTCACGTATAGGAACCCGACAATCGCATCCCAAACAGCTTGCGCACAGCGCATACCGGCGCAACAAGCTTTCTCCACACACTGCGCACAGCTCTGTCAGGAGCCACGGCGCCAGCATGTCTCTCGAAAACGAGAAGCCCGTCGGGGCAAGCGAAAAGTCAACAGAGGTGGCTGAGAAGACAGCCAGCAACGGCCACTCTGACAGGGCATCGTCCCATGGCGACTCGACCGAAGTGGATGCATCAATCCAGCCTAAGAACCAGACGGCCAACATCACCAGCAATCTCGAAAAGGCCGACTCCAAGGCTATCGCACCAAAAGACCCCAGCGATGACCCCTACGAGCACCTGCCCGCCAATGAGGCCGCGATCCTCAAGCGTCAGGTCTTCACTCCCGAAGTCAAGGCCGGCATCATGACCCTGTACCGGTATTCTTCGACCAACGACCTGCTCATCCTCTCCCTCTCCGCCTTCACCTCCATCGTGGTCGGCGCCGCACTGCCGCTCATGACGGTCATCTTTGGTAACCTGCAGGGCACTTTCCAGAACTACTTTGCCGGCACGACGTCCAAGGACGATTTTAACAGCGAGATGGCGAGCCTTGTCTTGTACTTTGTCTACCTCGCCATTGGTGTTTTTGTGTGCCAGTACATCACCACGGTCGGATTCATCTGTAAGTTTGCGCCCCGGCGGGAGGATGTGAGTCCAAATCTGACGCAAGACCAAAATTAGACACGGGAGAGCACATTAGCGCAAAGATTCGCGAGCACTACCTCCAGAGCTGCATGCGCCAGAACATTGGTTTCTTCGACAAATTGGGCGCCGGCGAGGTGACGACCCGAATCACCGCCGACACCAACCTGATCCAGGACGGTATCTCGGAAAAGGTCGGCCTTACGCTTGCCGCCATCGCCACCTTCATCTCGGCCTTTGTCATTGGTTTCGTCCACTACTGGAAGCTCACCCTGATCCTCTTGTCTACTGTTGTCGCCCTTCTCCTGAGCATGGGAGGCGGCTCGACCTTTATCGTCAAGTACAGCAAGCAGTCCATCGAGTCGTACGCCCACGGAGGCAGTCTGGCCGACGAGGTCATTAGCTCCATCCGCAACGCCGTCGCCTTTGGCACCCAGGACCGCCTCGCCAAACAGTACGATGCGCACCTCACAAAGGCCGAGTTCTTTGGCTACAAGGTCAAGTCCGCCATTGGCGTCATGGTCGCGCTGATGATGACCATTCTGTACCTCAACTACGGTCTCGCGTTCTGGCAGGGAAGCAAGTTCCTCATCGACGACGGCATCAAACTGTCCAACATTCTCATCATCATGATGTCCATCATGATTGGTGCCTTTAACCTCGGAAACGTCGCCCCCAACGTCCAGGCCTTCACCACTGCCATTGCGGCCGCCGCCAAGATCTACAACACCATTGACCGCGTCTCTCCCCTGGACCCTTCCCGCGACGACGGAACCAAGCTCGAGCAGGTCGAAGGCACAATCCGCCTCGAGAACATTAAGCACATCTACCCGTCTCGCCCAGAGGTCACGGTCATGGATGACGTGAGCTTGACCATTCCTGCGGGTAAGACCACGGCTCTAGTCGGCGCCTCGGGCTCCGGCAAGAGTACCATTGTCGGTCTCGTCGAGCGGTTCTACGACCCCGTCCGCGGATCAGTGTTTCTGGACGGCCACGACATTAGCACCCTTAACCTGCGCTGGCTGCGTCAGCAAATGGCGCTCGTCAGCCAGGAGCCCACTCTGTTCGCGACCACCATCTACCAGAACATCCGATACGGTCTCATTGGTACTCAGCACGAGAACGCGTCCGAGGAGGAGCAGAAGAAGCTCATCGAGGAGGCGGCGAAAATGGCAAACGCTCACGATTTCATTAGCGGTCTCCCCGAAGGGTACCTCACCAACGTCGGCGAGCGCGGTTTCCTACTTTCCGGTGGCCAAAAGCAGCGCATCGCCATTGCGCGAGCGGTCGTGTCCAACCCCAAGAGTACGTCGACTCTGCACCTCCTATCTGTGTCCCTTTGCTAATCCCCCCTAGTTCTGCTTCTCGACGAGGCCACCTCTGCCCTTGACACCAAGTCCGAGGGCGTTGTGCAAGCCGCTCTCGAAGTCGCCTCCCAGGGCCGAACCACCATCACCATTGCCCACCGTCTGTCCACCATCAAGGATGCCCACAACATTGTCGTCATGTCCAGCGGCCGCATCGTCGAGCAGGGTACCCACAACGACCTTCTCGCCAAGCAGGGCGCCTACTACAACCTCGTCACGGCCCAGAACATTGCCCGCGTCAACGAGATGGACGCCGAGGAGGAAGAAGCCATTGACGCCGAAGACGACGAGATCATCCGCAAAGCCTCGCGCGCCTCCGACAAGGGCTACGTTGCCGACCCGGAAGACAACATGGCCGCCAAACTGCAGCGAACAACAACCTCCAAGTCTCTGTCCAGTATTGCCCTCCAGAACCGGAAGGACGACGGTGAGGTCAAGTACAGTCTGTGGACCCTCATCAAGCTCATCGCCTCGTTCAACCAAAAGGAGTGGAAGCTCATGCTCATCGGTCTTGTCTTCTCCATCATTTGCGGTGGTGGCAACCCTACCCAGGCCGTCTTCTTCGCCAAGCAGATTATGACCTTGTCGGTTCCCATCACCCCGCAGACCACCCAGGAGACCCTCCACCAGATGAAGAAGGATTCCGACTTTTGGAGCGCCATGTACCTGATGCTCGCCGGCGTCCAGTTCATTGCCTTTGTCATCCAGGGAATCGCCTTTGCAAAGTGCTCCGAGCGCCTCATCCACCGCGTCCGTGACCAGGCCTTCCGCACCATGCTTCGCCAAGACGTTGCCTTTTTTGACAAGGACTCCAACACGGCCGGCGCGCTCACCTCCTTCCTGTCCACCGAGACCACCCACTTGGCCGGACTTAGCGGCGTCACCCTCGGCACCCTGCTCATGGTCACAACAACCTTGGTTGCTGCACTGGCGCTCGCCATCGCCATTGGCTGGAAGCTCGCCCTCGTCTGTACTGCAACCATCCCGATCCTCATTGGCTGTGGTTTCTTCCGTTTCTGGATGCTCGCCCACTTCCAGCGCCGCTCCAAGACTGCCTATTCCAACTCGGCGAGCTACGCATCCGAGGCAATCTCGGCCATCCGCACCGTTGCCTCGCTCACGCGCGAGGACGACGTCATACGCCAGTACCAGACTTCCCTGGCCATCCAACAGCGCGCCAGTCTCATCTCGATTCTCAAGTCAAGCTTGCTGTTCGCCGCGTCCCAGTCCTTCATGTTCCTGGCCTTTGCCCTTGGTTTCTGGTACGGTGGTACCCTCATCGCCAATGGAGAGTACAACATGTTCCAGTTCTTCGTCTGCTTCTCTGCCGTCATCTTTGGTGCGCAGTCGGCTGGCTCCATCTTCTCGTTTGCTCCCGACATGGGCAAGGCTCACCAGGCCGCCAACGAGCTCAAGATTCTCTTTGACCGCAAGCCGACCATCGACACCTGGTCCAAGGAGGGCGCTTCTCTCGACGCCGTTGACGGCACCCTCGAGTTCCGCGACGTCCACTTCCGGTACCCAACCAGACCCGAGCAGCCCGTCCTCCGCGGACTCAACCTCGTCATTCGCCCCGGCCAGTACGTCGCACTTGTCGGAGCGTCCGGCTGCGGCAAGTCTACCACGATTGCCCTTCTCGAGCGCTTCTACGACCCGCTTTCCGGCGCCATCTTTGTCGACGGCAAGGAGATTAGCACGCTCAACGTCAACGAGTACCGCTCATTCATCGCCCTCGTCAGTCAGGAGCCCACCCTGTACCAGGGCACAATCAGGGAGAATATTCTGCTCGGTGCCCACACAGAGGTTACCGACGAGGCCATCGAGTTTGCCTGTCGCGAGGCCAACATTTACGACTTTATCGTCTCGATGCCCGAGGGTTTCAACACGGTTGTTGGAAGCAAGGGCGCTCTTTTGTCTGGAGGTCAGAAGCAGCGTATCGCCATTGCCCGCGCCCTCATCCGTGATCCCAAGATCCTGCTGCTGGACGAGGCCACATCTGCCCTCGACTCCGAGTCCGAGCACGTCGTCCAGGCTGCCCTCGACAAGGCCGCCAAGGGCCGCACAACGATTGCCGTCGCGCATCGTCTCAGCACCATTCAAAAGGCCGACATTATCTACGTGTTTGACCAGGGTCGCATTGTCGAGCAAGGTACGCACGCCGAGCTCATGAAGAAGAATGGCCGCTATGCCGAGCTGGTCAACCTCCAGTCCCTGGAGAAGAACAGCTAGACGTGGTATGGATGCGCGTGAGAAGTTGTTTGTTTGGTTTGTCGCGAGTGTTGCATTTGCTGAGGCCTCATTGCGTCGCCTCTAGAGATATCCGGATCATGACACTGGTCCATGTCTTTTTTTTTTCTGCATCATTTGGCGTTTTGACTCGTTCACAAGAGAGATTTGCCAAAGACGTTCGTCAACGTCAAAACAAAAAGGGGGTTAGATGGATGAGAAATGTCGGGATATTGTATGTAGCCTTTTGGTTTAATGGGCAGGGTTGAGAGAATAGACTCCCCTCCGTGGGTACTCGTGGTACCTACTCGCTTAGAAGTAATTTTCATCTTTCAAATGCTTGCGTTGCTTTCCTACGTGTGACTGTATGTGATGTGGTGGCGGGACAGAGGTTGAGTTAGGCACTGTGGATGTGATGCCTGGTCTTGCTGGATTGGACCGGACTATGGCTAGGTCACATGCCTCTGGCCTTGTCTGGGCTGTATCCTATTATATGTGATGGTGCCAAGACGTCGAGTCAATTGATAGCACGCTCTAACATGGCCGAGGTGGTGTGTGGCGTTGGTGGGAATGTAGACGTGGTGGCCACGCGTTTGGTGAATGCACTTTTCTTGAACAGCAGTAGGAAAGAGGATGCACTGGTGATAGAACCTTTTATTTTTTTGGTCTACCTCTCAAAATCGCAAGGCAACGAAACCCACGTCTCAATAATCTGGCCAATCTGGAGACAACATGAACACGGCCACCCAATCTAATCTTATCCAACACAATCCAAGTCCTCTATTCCCAGCCCAAGGTACTTGAGTAACTTTCCTATTCCTCCTCAATGGTATCCATCTCCTCCTCGTTCTCCACCGGCTTCTGCGCCGAGCGGGGCGTCGACCGAGGGGAGGGCGAGCCGCCAAAACTGCTCTCGCTGGCTATGAGTTTCGCTTCCTGGAGCTTCCGGTACAAGCTGCGTGGGATGCCTTCTTCGCCACTCTCCGTCGAGGTGGACTCGTCGGATCGGTTCTGCTGTCGACGGCTTGTGGAGGGAGGGTTTGCTCGGCTTTGTGAGTCTTGCGCGCGCCAGTTGGCCCGCGGAGAGGGCCTGATGCTCAATGTCGCCGACGATGCCGGCCCATCATCGCGCTCGTCGCTGGCCTTGTGACTCGCAGAAGCCATGACCCTGACTGCCTTGTCCTGCTCAGCTCTCGTCTTCTCCTTCGCCTCCTCATCTTTCTTCTCGAAATAATCGGCCTTTAAGTTATCCAGCGTGGCAAACGTAGAGTACTTTCCAGTTGAACCTTCCTCCGAGCCTTCCTCCAGAGGGCCAAACTCTTGCACCAACCATTCCTCGAACCGCTCTTTCGACCACTCGGCGTCGAACCAGCCAATGTACAGCTCCATACCCTGGGGAGACGCTCGTTCCATTGGGTGAGGGGGGTTGGGAAGCCACTCGAGACAGTGCCGCCCCATGCCGGGGCCTTGCGCATACTTTGTCTTGCGCCATACCTTTGTCAGGGTAAGATCGAGCAAGACGGGCCGCGGTTCATCTAGCTCGCGTACACCGGTGACTCCCCCGTGGTTGCGAAGGGTGATGATGACGTTTGCCGGGATGAAGTCGGCGTGTTCCACGCCGATGTGCATGTGGACCACGAGATTATGGAGTATCTCGCGAAAGGCCTTCAGCCGGAAAGGCTCGGTTAACTTTACCTTCCTGGGCTGGATGGTGCCTGCCAAGCCGGCGAAGTCGTGGAAGATGACCTCTTCGGTGACCGGGAGAAGATAGCCGTCGTCTTCCTCCCTATCGCAAAGCTCTTCGATAGCGTGGCCCTCAATGTACTCCATCAGAACCAAGCCAGCCTCCCTGTACTTGCCCTTGCCCATCCCAAACCTGATGGCCCAGGTTCCGTAGTACTGGGGGATGAGGTTGGGGTGACCGGTAATTGTGTTCCTGGTTTCCTGCTTCTTGCCCTTTCCCTTGGAATCGGATGGAGGGGCTCTGGGCTTTCCCCTGTCGTAGAGGTACTCGTACGCTCCGGACTCGCGGCTCAGGAGCTGCTCGGCGAGAACATCGTTCCCAACCAGCGCAGAGAGGACTCCATTGTTGCCCGGGAAGAACATGGGATCGAAGATTTTGGCGACGACGTATCTTTGCGGCTCCGGGAACGGAGCGTGGGACGGTCTGTATTCAGCGGGTTGTTCCGAAACTTTGCACAGCAGGACTTGAGCGCCGCCGCCGATGCCACCTGATAGAAGCTCGATGACTTCAACAGAGCCGCGTGTCTTGGGGCTGTGAGCCTTGGGATCGAAGTCACGGAGATGGCCCTCTGGAACAGCCAGTTTCGGTGGGTTGGAGTAATGTTCCAGGCCATATGGTTCGACTACCTTGTGGGGATAGAGCGTCAGCGTTTTTCCTGGATCATATTTGGCGAACTGCGAGTCCATGAATCTGTCAAAGGCGGACATGACCATGATGGGCAGTATCGACAGTAAGGATGAGGAACGGATAGAGGCTGAGATGGAGTGAACTCAAGATAGGTAGCAGAGGCGTGGTCAGAAGAGGAGTTGTAGAGAGGGAGTTGAGATGGGATGGCAGGATGACTGGGTGTGGGTGGCCCCAATTAAGGATTTGGGTGAAGCAAACGGAGATATCTCCTTGGTGGCTTGCTTTTGCTCTCCAAAAATATCGGTTGTGTGGATATGTCGGACTCTGGGTGGCACTGTATTCCCATGTATATACTACAACTTTAAAAAGTTTTCGCACGTTACCTTACCGTCCGCCAAGATGCAGCCAGCCATGATAGTCACACAGAGGAAGAGGAGATCAATTCAGTTACCAGGTCTCTTGGTCGTTACCCCACTTTGTCATCTCAAACCCATTAAGGTACCTTGGTCTGTTTGTCAAAGCACGGCCGACAATGTCATTTGTTACCACGTCATAAGGCAGACAAGCTCAGACAGACCGCAGTGGTGTTTTGTCTAAATGTGCGCAAGTCTCATCTCGTCAGGATGCGGCCAGGCAAGTGACAGCCTTGGCGCCGGTGATGACGGTACCACGGCTCGCAGCCTTCAATACTGGAAGGACCCTGCGCACGTGACGCGATACGTTGAGATGCCGTGATTGCTCTGGAGACCCATATTGCATTGCGGTGCAGTGACTCTTACGGAATTGCTACCGCCAGCCGTGTAATAGTGCTACCTTGGCTTACCGTTGATGTTATGGGTGTCGATGGCCCACTAGATCAATTGCCAGCTATTGTGTTTCGACATGTCGAGTTAGATACTAGAGGAATCTTTCCGGAACAAATGTGTAAAGTTGAGCATACTCCCCAAATATTTCACGACCCCATGCGTACTCTACACGGAATAACCCGTGTAAGTGTAGATATTGGATCCAAAGACACAAATCATGACGGAAATGAAGCCGAGACCGGCTCAGAAGAGCGCAACGTAAATCGACAATGAAAACAGTGACGAAGACTGAGCCCCCCATTGAGTAGCTGAATTGCCGAGCAAAGAATGGTTTGGGGAGATCTTTGAGTATGAGAAAGCGTGGCAAGCATATTGCCATGCCATCTACGTGATATCTTCACCAAGCGGCAAAGGACATGGAAAACACTCTCTTCGGCACTCTTCCGCTGCAACCCGTCTGCTGCCTATCTTTTGTCGTGTGTTATTAGACTACTCGTGTCTCTCGTTTGTACCAACGGATAGGATGGCCTTGCCTAGCAGAGACACGTGGTAACAGACAGGATCATGGATACCAGGCCCGCTTCAACTCGGTCACCCTAGACTTCATAAATCGCCGGGTCAGAAAACGCCGATGTCTACCGTGGTGATAGACAAGACTAACACACGTGTCCGTGGTGGATGGCAAACATCTGCGACCTGTGGAATAGACGAGACGTGTCCCGGCATGCCTCGTCCTGCGCGGCTCGCCGTCTCTTTGTCTGCCGCCCAGCGAATCGTGATGAATCAAGTGCCTGAGCCCATTCCAAGGCTGGATTTGAAATCATCCTTGGCTTTCATGTCTGTAAAGGGTATGCGCAGATACGGATGCCAGCCGACAAGTCTCACCGGTTTTGGTGGATTTGGTGAGATTATTCGCTTCTATTTGCTGTTCTTCATTCTGTTGGCTATTCTCACAATTGGGTCTCTGATGGTGACGTTCACTTGTTTTCCTTTTTCTTCCAGTCTGACTGCGTTTGAGGGGAGTGTTGCGACTTACTTTGAGTATCTGTCTTGTAAACCCTCAGGCTACGAACACGGAATTCATGGCATGGCCAAACAGTAGGGATTTGAGTCCACAGACGTTCTCAAGATAGGAAGGAGGCTGCCCGGCGTCAGAATCTCCTCGTTGCCAGTACTTACGGCTTTATCATCTTAACTCTACCGAACCCGCAGGCCTTCTTGCCAAGTTCACCTTCTCGCCAACTTCATCTTGCCAAGTTCATCTTCTCAACTTCATCTTGCCAAGTTCAACTTCTTGCCAGTCTTTTATCGTCATTTTATTTGACTTTGTAATTCGGCATCCCAACCCTACTACGACTAGTACCAAACATTCACTTAAACCCTTGTTCACGATGTCATTCGCACCGCTCAGAACGACAGATGCCGTTTTCTCGCATGAGCACCGTCTCCCCCGCTATTCCGTTGGAGCCCGAAAGACTACTCCAACATCAATCAGCTACACAGCAACAACTCGGACCATACCGCAGAACATCAAGTTAGTGGACATATCCAAGTACACTCAGCTTGCAGAGGATTACAAGGACAAGGTCCTGGGATCGAGTATCAACCAGCACCTGGTCGCCGAGGGTGGCAGCGTCTTACAGAGGAACGCCGAGCAAGACAACGTGGTGCTTTTTCATACCCATATTGCCCACCCGACTTTGGAGTGCCTCGCCCATATCATAGAATCGGACACCCAAGATGTCAAATGCACGTGGGAGCACCAATTACGCCTTCCGTCCATCCCCAAACCCCAGCCTGATCCCGCCGTCGCCGCCGCCAGCGGCAAGGCCAAGAGCGACGCCAACAAGGCGACGACGAGTAACCGCAGCACCAGACCGACCAAGAGGAGACGGATGTCGTCGCTATCCAGTGTCCGAGTAAGCCCTGTTAGCAGGTCGCACGTCGAGGTTCGCCCGGACATGATTGTTGTCCTGGATCCCGCAGACGCCCGAAAGATCGATCTCAAACACGCGAGTCTCGAGGCGAAATCTGTATGCCTCACTTGCGTTGAGATGAAGAGAACAGGTGTTCTGGTCTCCCGGGTCAACAACATCAAGGCAGCAGCGGCATCTCTCTCCCCCCCCCCCTCCGATTGCCGTCTTTGACGACGAAGGTCTCATGCTAGCGGAGGGTTCGACCGTAAATACGCCGGAGGCGATCAAGCTCGATGTGGGATCGAGCAATCTCTCGAAGCAGGGGATTTGCTATTGCCTTACACACCGGGTCCGGGGTATCGTGCTTTCGGAGTTTGGGATCTCATTTTTCCTGCGATTCCCAAATATGCCACTCGACCTTCCTATCAGAGAGCTCTGGGAACATGGAGTTGGTGACGTGATGGAAGTGGGCATATTGGAGGAAGGCGATAGTGAGAAGATGCGAGCTGCCTTCCTTGGCGCCAATATTGAGGCTTTGAAGGATCTCCAGGAAACCGGCCGTTTCAACGTTGGGTTGTGATGGCTATCATTTTGTCAGGAACGCAATAGACAGAGGACTTAAAGATGACATGTTTTGCATTAAATAGATCAAAATAACACACCCCAATAAGCATCTTTCCTCAACACTCATCCCCATTCTCGTCTCATTCACTCACGAATAAGAGGTGCATTTCAAGCGTGTGTAGGTTACATCAGGAGGAAAAGAGACGGAGGCAGGGACGAAGACAGGGATAGAGATAGAGACGCAAAGAGGGATGGAGATAGAATAGAGATAGAGAAATAGAGAGATGAAGATCATTGATAGAGCTTTTAGTATGTCAAACAGCTCCTAGCTATGATTGTAATTTTCCTAACTACGGCAGCCTGAGTCTTGGGGGCATCGCGCACAAGAGCAAACCCGTTTGTTAGAAGGCCGCGTCTAGAAAGAAACGAGGAGTTCACTGGCGTTGCCAACACGACTGCTTCCGTCTCCAAGTCTACGCACCACAAGGTACAATTTATCGAGCTTCGTACCGACCATAAAGCTGCCCTGCTGAGATGCTTGCCAAGACCAAGTGCGAGAAGTGGAAGCGGAGTCTTTTTTTTTTTTTTTTTTTACGAGCATGGCGGAATACCGAGACTTGTCTCAGAGTCACTGGAGTGAAGACTACATGCTGTGCGACCCGTGGGAGGAGAGCGTGGTCTGAGGCTCTGAGCAGGTGGTGGAGGATCTAGGCTACTTGACTCATTGTCTCGGTGTCTTGTCCTCTGTGCTACCATGGTCCCATTGCAACCAAGTGCGGTCTCGTTTGTGCGACACGCTATCAGGCTTCGTATCGCAGAGAGGTTGTCGCTGAGCAACCTCCGACTGCCCAACTCGTTGTCTCTGGTATTATTTGATGGACGATTTTGCACACCGGGGCTTCATTGATGTATCGAGTCACATGTTCACGCTCACGCCTGGCTTGGTTAATTACTCTCCGCTGCGTCCATAATGTTGGCATGGAGATGCTAACGCAAAGGGGATCATGATATCACTCAATGGCCAGCCAGGCCGAAAGCGCCCGCCCGTTGCACAATTTTCCTCTCGCTTGTATTCGATCTGTGGCGCCGTTGTACGAGCCGCCACCGCGCCGCCTGGAGCTTGACCATTTCCCATGCGGCGGTATGTGGGCGTTATGTAGGGAGGCGCAGGTACCCGTCGACTAGCAGAAAGCGCGGCGAAAGCCAAAGCAATAGACCTCGCACCGGCGGGGCGCTAGCCCACCGAGCTGGGAGGGCGTTGTGAACGTGGTGGACGATAGGATAACACAGGACGGTCGTCAACACCGCGTGGCAGTTGGGCATGCGGAAGCGGGAGACATGGAGCGCTCCGGGCTGAGCGGCGTACCGGCACGGAGGAAATGAGACCCTGTTGAATGAGACCACTTTGGGCCAAATATCGAACTCTCGCGCACGCACAGTAGCAGCCAAGTGAGCCACGGCCGAGACCTGTCAATGTCTGGAGGGAGCATCCCTTCTGCAAGGAACCGAGGAGCGCAGTGTCACCGTGTACACTACGAGCGAGGAAAATTTTTGAGGTTGCCGCCGGGCCGCTGGATCCGGGGCACTGCACGGATGGCCTTCTCCTCTCCATGTATTTGACTTTGAATGAAGTTTATGCTGCAGGTTGTGGTGGCGCCTCCGCAGAGACTGACGCGGATATGGTAGGGTTCTTGGTTGCAAACCTCAAATCTCGATGTGGTGGCCTGGCAAGATTGGGGAGGCGGCGGCTGTGGACAGGGGACCCCCTCGTGGAATGCGCGGCTGGAAATGAGCGATGGTGGATGGCAGCCGCGGTGAGTCCCAGCTTCCCGGCTGAAGTTGGTGGTGCCTCGTAGATCCGGTCAGGTCCAGGCTCTCGCCGTGGATGTCCAACGCGTTTGATGGCAGAGGCGTACTGGGTAGCAGACGTGGCAGGAACCCTCCCTTGAGACGAACTGTTTGTGGTGTTGTGGACTACTTGTATGCTCTTTTCCCGGGCGACATTGGTGATGAGAGGTGCGGTCGGGTGCATGGAAGCGACGGCCTCTATCGGTCGATTATTGAGACGGATTCAGTCTAGACGCAGTCGAAATTCCTTCTTCGGGCCACGTAGGGCAGCGGGTGACGACGACTCAGGCAACAGAGGCTGATCGAATCGGGAAATGGTGTCAAAATGTTTAATGGGATCAATGGGAAAAGGGCGCACGGAAGTTGGATAGGGGAAGCCGAAGCATGGATGCAAAGTGAAGACGGAAAGAAGACAGCAGAATGGCGAACAGACGGCATTCCGGCCTGGCACCAAGGATGGCCCGGCCACGAGTCGCTATTTTTACCGGGAAGGACGGACGAGCACATTCTGACAGCCGGAAGGATGACTGGTCACAGACAGCGTCTTGTCTCGCCGTTTGCCGTGGTGGGCAATCTATGGTCAGGGCAAGAGCGACTGCCACCTAGATGAGGTGAATTGCACGAGGAAGGAAGAATGGGCCAATGTGTTCGTCTGGTTCTTGCCATTGCAGCAACTTTTCTGGTGTTTTTCGTTTTGTGGGGGTGGGCAAAGCACTGGGAACCAATCTGCAGAGTCCGCCTTGGCCCCTTTTCCAGAACCGACATGGTACATGATTGGCCCTTTGCATCTGCCCGTACAGGACAGGTCAATCAATTGCACCTGCCAACATTTCACAAAATCCCTCTCCTTGGCGATGCACACGAGATGGATGTGCATGCATGTTCATCTGGATAATGCCAGGCGGTGGGCCCTCGTTTGCATTCCGTCATTCGCCCGTCCCGCCGCGAGGGGTATGTTGCTCTCTTTCTGGGGTCCTCTCTGGAGTGTTGTCGGTACAAGAGCGTCTGCGACTCTGCGAGTCCGCATGCTGTTGGCGAGTGACGACAGACTGGAAATAGAAACGCAAATGCTCGTCGAAAGAGTTTGTGCCAGGTGAGAGAGAAGATCAACCATGTGGGCTCTCACCTGAAGACAGACGAACGTATGGCCCCCACAACTCCAGGCGCAGCACCGCGAGCCGGACATTGGAACGCAATGCGCACGCTGCACACCGCACGCCGCACACGCACCAAGCCCAGACGAGGGACCTCAAAAGTCAGACCCCCAAGAGACGCACATAACAAGTCAACACTTGCAGGGGAGTTGATTCCCAATAGGGACACTGAGGTGGTCATCTCCCGTCTGCCTTGGCTCGAAGTGCGGACAACACACACTTAGTGAACCACAGATCCGGCCTCGCATCAGAGACAATAATCCAGTCTGACGTGCTGCCCGTTCCAAGCCGGTGCCAATCGATGGCCGTAGCTGCTCATCCCTCGTTGCTACCCTGCCATGCCCGCCGTTCTAGACCACTCGCTGCAGTCGCTGGCATGTTCAGTCAGCCGCCCATTCAAACGCTTACCCTTACTGTCAGTGGTCACCACGGTGTGTGTAAATACGCAGTGTGGGAGGAAACCTCGTTCACATCAAAACGCCGTCGTTCCGCCTTATCCATTGAGGCATCCCGTACATAATCGCTGCAACGCTATCCGAGAAACGTACGGATAGTTCACGACAAAGTACGGTCTATGCCTGGGCCGATGCGACACAAGACACCCTCCCGGGGCAGTCCGGTTGGTCGACGCCTGAGATTGCGAGATGATAAGGTTGTTTTCCCTTTGTTCATGCTATCTCCCTACCTGCCTATATGCGATGAACTATCAGACTTGTGTTTATTCAAGCTCACTCCAATGCTCCGTACTCAGTCCACTCTTGATCCATACACTACGGGTACTTTCGAGGTATCCCGGACTCCCGCCCGGCACATGGAAATTGAAGAGTTGCTTTTCTTAGCGGATCCCAAAGCCGACGTTGCGATGTCAACCCGCAAAGCCCAAGGAAGCGAAACCTGTCAGTCCAGTGGCCCAGGACTCAAGCTTCCGTGAATTGACGAGGTACGTACTGCGTGCAACCCTAGCGACCCGTGCTCTCGTGAGCACCCCGACCTCAACAGACAAGCGGGGTGCAGGCGCAGATGCAGGTCTGTTGTGGTTGGCAGTTGCTGTTGTGGTTGCGGGACGGATAAAGTGCAAAGGCAGGTGCAAAGGCACCTAGGTGCAGAGGATCGAAAGTGCAGGCAGGCACAGGTGCAAGTGCGCGCCTTCTGGTGGTGGTGACCCAGGTGACGGTTCCATTGGACTGGCCAGGAGGGCGGCAGGCGCAAATATTGGCTCTTGCTGGCTGAGTGGCTTGACGCCAAATCTCCTCCTTGGACCTTCCCCTTCCCGGCCGGAGTTACCCCTGCCTCCTTCCCCTGTCCCTGCCAAGGGTGGCCGGTTCCTTCTTTGAAGTTCTGCTGGACTGTGGACCCATGGCCCATGGGGCCACGCCGCCGTCCACGAACCAGTCCAAGTGCCCACTCACCAAATTCTCAGGGCAGAACCAGGTCTCCGTCTCCCTCGGCGGAGCCAACATGCACCTCCTCCTCCAGGCTCAACCGTCGCCCATGACTCCATCCTGTCGCTGCTGCGAGAATACGACCCAGCCCGACCTGGACCCCCCAGCTGCCGTCCATGCATCGCACACGCTCCACTGAAGAAGCCCGTTCACAATCCACCTGGACCCGAACAGGAGCTGCCCGTGAATAATGCAGTAGGTCGGCTTTTGTTTTGCTGCCATACAAAATCAAAGTACTTCCTACCTACGCTACCTACACTACCCAAGATAGGTACCCAGGATTTTTACGCGACTACGTTTTGGGCCCCCAAAGCCGCAAGTTCAAGCCCACTTCACTTGCACCGTCGCCATCCAACTTCCCCTGGACCCCTGCTACCCTGTCCGGCCGACCAAGTGTGCGCGCCTCCCACCACGCGAGCGAGCCAAGCCAAGCCAATATTGCTGCCAGCTTCCCCCCCAAATCGACCATCCATCCCGTCCCATCTTCGCCCGCGCTCGTCCACTCGTTGCTCCTTCTTAACCTCGTCCTCCCCCCAGCCAGAGCCAGGGATCGTCGCCGCCTTCCAAGAGCCTCACCCTGCCTCGTCTTGCCCCTTCGCCAGACCAGATCCGACAGAGCTGATCGTCTCGACGACTCGACCACGGCGGGCAACTTCTTAACCCCCCTATCGAGTGCTACGGCCCACCTACTGGCGACCGACAGAAACTGCAAGCTTGGAAGCAACTGGACCTCGTTCGACTCGACCTCAACCGCCCCGAATTACCCCAATTGTGGACGCGACCAATCTCTCAAAGTCTTGTCGTCGACTGTAGCATCGTCGACTCGTCAACTTTTCGGCCATTAGGACCGATTCCATTCGTTTAATCGCCCATCCTCACCGTCGCCTTCATTGGTAGTCGAATCTGCAGCACCACGAAATCCGACCGCAAAAGTGTTCCACCCGTGCAGCCAGTGGAGTGGTGATCTTGTTTTTCCTTGGTGCTATAAAATATATCCACCATCGCGTGCGTGATCTGGTCGATCACCGGCTAGAGACATTCGGCGCCGATCCAACGTGGGGTTCTCTCGGCAAACACCAGCAATAATTGCCTTTTCCTACCCCATCAAAACTCCGTCGTCGAGGACTGCTCTTCTCGACTCGCCAGAACCACTGCAAGAGGGACCAGATTATGTTTGGTCTTGCCAACCTGCGTGTCGCAGTTTTCCCATGATGGCCATCATGTCGTTGTCATCCATGACCCGGCCACGGTCACTATGGCTTCTCCTATGCCTCACCATTGCCTCGGTGGTGTTGGCCGGCTCCGAACCCGTGCTGGAGGTTCTTCCCGCTCAGATCACTGCCCCGGCAGTGCTTCCTCCCATGGACGCCCTCGTCATTGACGACCGCACGCCTACGATGATCAAGGGTCGGTGGACCATGGTTCCGCCCGGGCACGACGAACTGAAGAAGCGAGACGACGAGGGCATCACGTTGACGCCCAGCACAGCCGACAAGGCGTCAGCTACTGCCGCCTCGACTACGCTGACCGTTTCCGTCACGGTGCCCGCTGCGACTGTGGACTCTGCCTCGCCCCTGCCGTCGCCTTTCGACACCAGTCTCGCCTTTAACTTTACCAGCAACGACGGCGCGTCCTGTCCCCGCTTCATCAACTCGCTCCTTACCAACCAGAACTTTAAAAAGTGCTACCCGTTGTCATTGCTGCTCCAGGTATGTTTGTTGTTGTCCGTCGGTGTTGTACAAGAGCTGACTCGTCCAGGGCTCGAGATCCTTCTTTGAGGCTGAAAAGAAGCTTCTGAGTATTGTGAGGGTACTCGACGCCACCTGCGGCGCTGACGTCGAGTACTGCACAGAGTTCCTTACCGGTGTGGCCGGTAACCTAACGTTGGACGCCAACTGCGGCTCCGACTACCAGGCCGGCAACCCAATCGTCATGCAGGCCTATCTTGGCTTGAAATCGTACGAGATGCTGTACAAGGCTACCTGCCTTACCGACCCCGACACGTCCATGTACTGCTTCGCCAACGCCGTCACCAACCTCACCACGCCGTCCAACGTCTACTTTTACTACCTCCCACTCAACATGACTTTGCCTGCCAGTGCAAACCCCACCTGCGGCACGTGTCTCCGACAGACCATGGAGATTTACCAGACCTTCACCACAAACCGCAAACTCGCCATCTCGTCAACCTACGAGGACGCCGCGTCGCAGGTCAATACCATATGCGGACCAGAATACGTCAACGACACGCTTCTGGCCGCGGTCAGCACGGCAGGGCTGTCGGTGCCCTCCTGGGCTCTGGCGGCGACGACCATGACCCTGGCTCTGCTTTGCAACATGTTGTAAAGCGGTCGGGAGACTGCACTGATCGTAACGAGTCATGTTTTGAGTTATTTGATTTTCAGCAAGCGTCATGATACCCTCGACATTCTCTCGCATTTATTTCTCCTTCTAACGCCGCATCCGGCATCCGACCTTGTCGGTCTTCACATTACACCTAGGATTTAGTCTTAATTCTATTCACGGCCGGATTTTGGGCAGAAGAAAAAAAGAGCCGGGTCCCAAGGGACGGCATCGGATGGCGGTTTCGTGATTATTGGCAGCAGCCGGAATTTGGGCATGGCGCATCCGCTGACTCGGCGGCATACATTGTCATATACGATGGCAACCACTGGCATCTGACGAGATGCTCTATATACTGTAATCTTCGCATGGTGCGACTGTTGATACTCTTCTCGTAGATACTTTCTAGTGGTGGTTTCACGTTGGTGCAGGGATGGATACGACGACCTGTCATGGTCACGTCAATACAACATGTAGTCAATACGCGACTCATTTGCTCAGTGATACTGCACGAGACCACACACAGGGTCGGAAGCCATTTACAACTTGACCTGCCTGTCTACACTTTTCTCCTGCTCCCTCAGCCTCCTCTGGACAACCTTCCACGGGTGAACCCCATCCGCGTACCCGACAAACGGGGCTCCAGGCTCGTACCCGAGCAAGTCCACCAGCCGCCTCGGCATCCCGGCCAGCTTGTCCCACTCGACGGCGAGGATCTGGTTCTCGAGGGGCCGCATCCAGGGCTGGCAGTACTGGATCGTCAGCGCCCTCCGGGGGTCGGGCGAGGTGTTTTCCCCGCCGCCGTGCCAGAGGGTGCCGAGGAAGAAGACGAGGCTGCCCTTGTCCATGACGACGGGGATGGCGTCTTTGCGCTGGGGGAGGTGGGCGGTGTCGGTGTCGGGGCCCCATGTGTGGGAGCCTGGGATGATGGCGGTCGCGCCGTTTGTGGGGGTGAAGTCGTCGAGGGCGACCATAACGCCCTGTTGGGGGGGGTGTTAGCCATGGATGAGGAGATGGTGATGTTGGTTACAGAGGGAGAGGCATTACCGTTCCAAATGGCCGATGGGGTCTCGGCACCCCGACGTAGCCGTCGTCGTGGTGAAGCGCCTGCGGGGCCTCGCCGGGCTGGATGTAGACGCTGTGAAAGGCGTTAAGGAGGAAGCCCGGGTCGAGGAAGTGGTTGTTGAGCGCGAGGAGGGCCGGGTGGGTGGGGAACTTGTGGAAGACGGGGGACTTGTTGAGGAGGGCGTAGATGCGGTGGGTTTTGAAGCCTTCGAAGCTGTTTCTGCCGCCTGTGGTGGTGGTGGTGCTGTCCTTGTCATGGGCATGGGCGGAGAACCCTCCCGCTGGCCCGGCTGTCTCGGGCGAGGATGTCAGGCGCACGATCTCGGCGTGGGCTTCGTCTGCTACCGCAGCGGAGAAGGCGGAAGGGATGATTACGTAGCCGTGCTGTTCTACGTGGGCTATGAGGGCTTCGATGTTGGGGACGGCGGGCGAGGAGGTGGAAGAAGAGGCGGTGGTGGTGTGCCGGGATAGGCGGGCATCGGCGCCGGTTTGCGCGTTGACGAGGGCTTGGGCGCGGGATTGGAATGGCATTGTTGTTTCTCTCTGCGCGTGTGTCTCTTTCTCTGCGATCGTTTTACCAAAACTATTTCTTGACAGAGTGAGATGCATTTTGGGGGGTTACCAGGGGGGGGGGCGCGACTTATACGTCTGTCGTTGGATGTGGTGTTATTCGGCAAGATGTGGGTCCGCCGAGGTCCCGGGAGATGCGACTCGAACGCGGGGAACAGGTATACAACTCCAAAAATCTTGAATGACGGGTTGAGTTTGGAGATGGTGTGTGGGACTGCCGAAGTTTTGTGAGGGAAAAACTACTGTCCGGAATGAACGGATCAATGTCACCGTTCTGCTGTTGAACTCATAAGACGGACGACTCCGTGAGATACTGTCACTCCAGCCGGAGGGCTCCGCGCTGGCGGAAAGCTTGGGCAGCTCCGATCGGCCCCACTTTTGCCCGGCATTTTGACTGCATGCAAGTAAAGTAGCTCTCTTTCATCTGGGTAACGTAGTGGTGCAGAAACTGTTGCAGCATAATTTTCAGTCCTACTCACGATCATAATCTAGCTTGTGACTTGATATAGGGCGCGAAACATTACTTGCTGCCGAAAACCCACTATCCTGTGCAATGCGTCCTTTTGTGCATCATTAACATGTCATACAATCATTACTCCAAGCGTAGCCCTTCGAGCTCCTTGTTCAGCACCTCCACAGGCCGGAATGTGCTTCGGAAGGGGCCCAGCTGCACAACCCTCACCGGCACGCTCTCTTCCTCCTTGTACTCCTCGCCGGCCGCTGCGGCTCGCTCGGCCTCGATCTGCGCCACGCTCTTCACCTCGGAAAAGTCCCCCTTGATGCCCGTCTTCTCCTCTCCCCAAATCTCAAAAAATGGATAGCCGTGGTTGGCGTATGACTGGGCGTTGACTGGGGTGTCGGGAGCCGGCTGTCCAGTCACGGCACAGAAGGACTCGATGCTCAGGATCTGAAGGTTCAACATCACCGAGGCCTCGACGTCCCAGACGTCGGCTGGATACTTATCTTCCTCGATCGTTTGGGTGATGAGACCACCAGCCGCAAGTCCCATCTCCTCGACTGCCGGAGGTGGTGCCGCCATAGGACTGGAGACGGAAGCTGCGCACATCATCATCTCGGGACCGCCGCCAGGAGCCGCCATGGACTTGAGACCTCCCATCATGCGCATGCGGCCTCGCATTGGCGTATCGTGCACGACGCTGACGGTCGAAAAGTTTGGTGGGAAGTAGGTGTCGCCAAGCTTGGTATTGTCGGAAAAGTCGATTCGGTACTTGTCAAAGCCCGAGCGGTTGTTGTAGTCGCTGAGACGCTGTTGATCGACAGCAATGTCAAACTCGTCGCGGACGAGCTTCTTGACGTCCAGCCAGGTGCTCTCACCGGTGAGACCCTTTTCGGCAACGTTGAAGGTCCGGGTGACGACCTTGTGCTGCTTGTCCTCGTAGCGGACGTCAAACTCGGTCGGAAGATTCTTCTTGATGGGAATCACTTCAAACTGGATGCCGCCAATGTTCTCCTCCCCGGTGACCTGGGCCTCGACCGAGAAGCCCGATCCCTTGGGCTGCGCGACGAATTGGCGGATCTTGCCGTCCTCTGATACGATGCCGTCCAGCCAGTTCTGGTCAGGTACCACCATGTAGTCCTGGATCTGCTTGCCGCTGTTGAGCATCCGCACGCGCTTCTCGAGCGTCTTTTCGTTCTCCGTCATGGGCAGGCCGGAAACCGCATTGACACCGCCAACGTAGATCTTGATGGCAAAAGGGGCCTGGGCCGAGAAGTTGACCCACATGGCCTCGCGCTGGTACATTGGGAAGAAGATGCCGCCCTTCTTGGCCATGTCCGGAGGCATATTGTGTGCGTAGTCGTGGACCTTGAATAGAGGGAAGGTTCCGAGACCGGGGGGAAGGCTGTTGGTGTCCCTGTTATCGGGAACGCGGATTGTGCGGTTGAGCTGGATAGAGAGGGCGTCTTTTTTGCTGCCGTGGGAGATGCGGATGTCTGATCGTGTCGAGTTGGGGCCGTCGTCTCCCAGGCGCACCGTCACTCTGCGGCTGCTGGCGATGGGCTGCTCCTGGGCACGGATCTCGGGCATGACCTCGACGGTCTCGGCGTCTTTTGTGTTGGTCATCTTGCGTGGTGATGCTATGTGTCAGGTGGTGGACTTGTGTGGAAGACCGTTCTATGGTGTATAGTATGGTGAGTTGAGTAGATGGTGGTCTGGGTGGTGAGTCGAATGTGTTGACTCTACAGCCTGAGGGACTGGAGGTTCTTATAGACGGCAAGGTAGACGGTATTTTTGTATCATCTGAGTCAATATCTAGGTGCCACGCAGGCAGTCGGACGTGGTGAGGTCCTTGTGGTTCAGCCTCATCGTGACACTAATCGGGAAGGTACGACCGTCAAGGGTGGAGGGAGCAACGGGAAGCTGCAATTGGTGCTCCTGCTTTGAAGTTGGCTGCCTCCACACATCGTGGCCGGTGATTGGTTGCGATTTCCAGATCGGGCTGCTCGACCCCGCTGCCTGGGGCCGTGCGCCAAGCCAAGGACCGGTGCGACGTCACTACAACGTGTTTTACGCAGCGGCGTATTACTGACTTTGACTTGCCCGGGAAGCATTCAACCACATTCAACGACACGTACCACACAGCGTTGCAGATTGTCTTTTCAGCCTTAATCGAATCCCAGTCGCTTTGTGATGGGAGGCAGTCGTAAAAAAAATACAATCTTTCTCATTTACTAATGACACCGTCTAAGCAGCTGAGGCACACATCCTGACTGACTCCATTGCTGGCCAGACTTACGACAGAGCTACGACTTTTTCTTCTTCTTGTCGGCGTGCTGTTCGGCGCTACCTTCGTCGGCAGCGCGTTTCGCCGGTGTAACCTCATCTCCCTTGGGTCGCGCCGTCTTGTGGTCCTCGCCGTGGTCAGCGTGCTCGCCGTCGTCGCTCTCAAACTCGTCCATCATCTCCGTGTCATGGCCCGCAAAGAGCTCGCGCCAGCTGCCGTCCCGCACCTTCTCGTCGTTCCCGTGGAGACCGACTCCGTACGCCTGCTTCATCGCCGCCAGACACGCCGTCCTCCTCTCGTTGAAGTCGAACATTGGCTTCGGGTACACGCCCTTTTCCTGTTTCTCTCCGCGACCCGTCACTCTGACCCCGGCCTTTTTCTGGTCCGGCAGCGGTGCTTTCCACGGCTCGTAAATGTACTTGGCGTCCAGATCCTTGAGCTCCGGCACCCATCGCCGCACAAAGGCGCCCTGCTTGTCCCACTTTTGCCCAAATGACACGGGGCTGTAGCACCGAAAGTACTGCGAGAAGAAGGCCGAGCAGCTCAGCCATTGCCAGTTGCCGGCGTTGCACGCGGGCTCGTGGTCGAGCAGCCACTCCTCGAACACTTCGCAGCCGCGCTCCCAGTCAATGTAGCAACCGCCCCTCGTCAGGAAACAGGCGACTGAGTGGCGCCCCAGGTGGTGAATCCACCCCTCCTCGCGAAGCTGTCGCATCAGGGCGTCGATCCACGGGAACCCCGTCACGCCGTACTTCCACCGCCGGAACCACTCGTCCGCCTCTGCCGAGTCGACGTGGTACTCGCCCGTCACGAGGCCCGTCTCGTGATCGACCTTGGATGGTAAATGCCACGGGATGAAGCGACAGTAGGGGTTATTGGCGGTCTGCGTGAACTGGTAGCCCAGTGCGGCGTGTGCCGCAAAATACATGTCGCGGAAGAGCAGCTGGCCCAGCAAGCTCTCCGGCACCTTGGAAGCACCCTTGCCGTACTTTGTCACGACGTCCTGCACCCTCCAGTAGAACTCGCGCACCGACAAGGCCCCAAAGTGCAAAAACGGCGATAGAAAGGTCGTTGACTGTGGCTCGAACGCCGCGGGGCTCGTCTTTGGCTTCTCGAAGGTGGCTGTATACTTTTTGTCGGCCAGAATCTCCTCGAGCATCGCCAACGCCCTCGTCTCTCCGCCCTTGTGAGGCGTCGTCGCCGACGGGAACCCGAGTTCCTCCATCGTCTCAATCGCAAAGTCCCCCTTGGGCCCCGCAATCTTCTTGTACGCCGCGTCCCCGCCCTCGGTCCGGTTCTCCGCGTTGAAGTCGGGCTTCGTCTCGGGCGGCGTCTGCTCAAAGTCAACCGGCATCTCACCCGGATCCGGCAGCGACTCCGGCGCGGCCAGGGGCTTCGCAATAGGCCCGACCTTGGCCCCGGCCGCCTGCAGCTGCGACATGGACATGGTCGGCTTGCCGCCGTGCTTCTCGACCACGGCGTCGCTGTCCCACAGCGTCCGCCCGCTCTTGATGATCACCTCCACCCCGGCATCCTGGGCAGCTTTGATGACCACCTCGTCCCGCTCGCGGCCGTACGCGTCCGTGTCCTTTTCAAAGACGAGGTGCGTCACCTTCCACGCCTTGAAGAGCTTGGGCAACAGCGTCTGCGGGCCCTCGCGAAGCACAAAGAGCTTGGACTTTGGGTTCAGCTTGGTGATGCTCTCTGATAGGTCATTCTGGCAGTCCAATCTGCGCACAACGGTTTGTGTTAGTCATTTTGCTTCTCCACGGGGGGCGTGGAGGAAAACAAACAGAAACTGCCACCGGTTCAGGCCGCCTCGGGCGCGGTACACGTAGTGCGGATCCCAGGTGAAGATGGGCCACAGGGCGACCGGCTCGAGCGCCAGCGCGGCCGCAAGGGCGGGCGAGTCGTGGAGCCGGAGGTCGGTCCGGAACCAGTATATCACGCGCGGGCCGGGTGCCATTGTGAATGTGAGTGAGTGCGTGGGTGTGAGTGAGTGAGGGCGAGGTATGTGACTGAGAAGTACTGGGTTAAGTGAGATGGTAGGTCACGAACGCTGTGTAACGCAAACACGAAATCACGAGATACCTTCACCTCAATTCTAGGATGGTGTCCCAACTGGCATGCCACTCAGCCAAGGGAGACAGGCTTGTCGCGTGAGGAAGCACGCCCAAGAGAACATGTTCTGCATTGAGACAACATGGGTCGATTGGCTGAGTACGGGGATACAAAAAAAAAATCAATGATGTCAATGACTCTAAGCCACGCGAGTTTTTGGAGCAACCACAGCGCCACACATTTTGGTTTTCTTTTTTTTTCCCCCAACGATCCAAGGACAAAGTCTGTGGATGTCTCGGTCCCCTAAGTATCCTCACACCCGTACTCCGTACTCCCTACCTACCTGTTGGACTGGTGGTCCAAGAAGACGAAGACGAAGAGCAAGACGAGGAAGACAAAAGCCCGGACCAAGACCCGCGTGTGCCCACCTCGATGCCCATGTGCCCGCGCGCCACTGGACCCCGCCGAACGGGAAATCGTTCCCGCCTGGAGTACCTAGGTATCCCGTAAATTTCGCAGAAAATGTAGGAGATTGCGCGCCCATACTGCGTACCCGTTCGGTGGACCGTGGGCCGGTTTGGTTCTTCTGGGTAAGCATCCGTGACCCCGTCACCCGTCCACCCGTCACCCGTCCACCCGTCACCCGTTTCGCCCGTCCCCTCCCGAAACTTTATTTGGATAATGGGCGGCGGCTACCGCGATGCTCGAATCGCGGGCCAATTGCTGCGTATGCGTACCTTGCATTGGTGAAATGGTTCAATGGCCCACAACCCACGAACCAGGACAATTGGAGACGAGGGGAGGGGGAAAACAAAGGACCCATGAACCCTGACTCGCACAGTTGGCAGATCGCCAGGGCTTTGCCAGGGAGTATCGTGGACGGCACGAAGAGGAAGACGAGCCCCTCGGGCCCTGAGGATGCTGAGAAAGATTTCTCCAAGGCCCGAGGACGGAGAGCATGCCACACGGTAGAGGTGCACGAGTCCCTGGAGAGACAAATCACATGCCTCGGATGGCCTCACCAATTTTTTTGCTCCCTACGTGTTTCCCGGCTCGCCCTTCACCCTGTGTCGGGCCGTGTAACCTCAGACGATCACGCTGCTCAGCCGAGGAATGCAACGCCTGCAACGATGGCCCGGCTGTCGGATGGGGATCGTCGGCGCCATCGACGCCAAAGTCGTGGCAATGGGACCATGCGTTGCGACAAGTTCCCCAAACGGGAGTGTCTCCCTTGCTCGCGGCGTGCAGTCAGATCATGTCGGAATGGAAGTCCGCTCCGACGTGTGTCGGCTGAGCGCAGCATCACTGGTAGCTGAACAATGTGAAATGAGTTTGACAAGGCGGCGCCCCGACTTTGAATTTTGTATCCATCTGGTACCTAGCGAGGTCACAGTAAAAAAGCCTGTACTTTGTCCCCGTGTAGGAAAAGAGCACAAGACTGTCTTTCCCGCCAACGATGCAACCGCCTCGAGAGTCGAACCCAATATCAAATTCGCGTCTCTCCATGATCATAACCCATAAAATTTCCACAAAGGGTATATATAGATACGAAGAAATGATGAGTGAATCGAGAAGAAAGTAAAGCAACAGATATGCAACAAATGGGATAGACACAAAAAATAAAATAAAAAAGCGACCTTCGTAGCGGGTATTCCTCGCTTTGCTAGGCCATGATGATAAATTACCGCCTGGCCTTGGAAAGACGGTTTCGACGTATAACAAGTATTGCACACTCGTTCTTGTACGCCTCTATCGTCAAGAACGGCCCCAAACCCGACGAGAACTCCCAATTGAAACACCATCGCCGCCGTCTATTCGCCGATTTACCAATCTCCAACGAACGCCGTGTTACATTATGCTGCCATCCCGTGTCAAGTCGGTTTAGAAGGGGGGGGGGGGTTGTTTTTTCCTTTTGTCGTTCACCGCTGCTTTCTTGTCTTTTTGCGCCTGGTCGTTGAGGTTCCTCCTCCGCCGCCGCCACCTCCACCGTTGTCTTCCTCGTCTTCGTCGTCGTCGCTGTCTACTTGCCGACGAGCGTTCTTCCCACCAGACTTTTCGTTGCCCTTTTTGATGGAAATAAGACATCCTTGCTCTTTGAGACGCTTGGTGAGAGGTGTGCTGGCCTGCATGCCCGGGAAATCCTTTGCGCTGTAGACAACAAATATGTCACTCATGATGGTTGACCGGATGGGAGCTTTCCTTGCCATGTGCGTCGGATCGACGACAACCAACACAAATTTGAGACGGAAGCTGCCCGGTGTGCGGACTGACATGTCGGGGAAACAGAAGAAACAGCCTTCGTTGCCGTTTTCGTCTTGGCCCACAAATGGCGATGATACCAGCGAGCCCATGATCCGCTTGCCTGGTCGCATCCCATCGTTGGGCATGTTGGTTTCGTCGGTTTCTCCGTCCACGTTCCAGATACTGCAGTGCACAACGTAGGCGGGGTGATGAATCTTGTTGTACAGCTCGTCAGGCGTGAGATCGGGGTTGTTTATCCGCAGCTGAACAATGGGCGGCGGATCAATGACTCTTCTGTCTCTTTCGCCGTAGCCGCAGCATCTGGCCGCCATGGGCTGTTGGCGGAAAAAGATTTCGTACTCGTTTCGCACCACCTTGACTTCTGGTTCCGGAACACGCTGGAGCATCCTCCGATCGTCGCTGCCGCCGCTCAAAAGATCCTCAATCTTGACTCTTTCATGCTGGCTCGTGGCACTCCACGGTGCTCCGGCCGTCGGGATCGTGGACCCAGACCGCACTGCGGGAATCCTCAGGCTGGGCGGCGTGAATGGAATGGCGACCTTTCCTCCGCCCTGGTAATTGTCGTTCAACACCCGCGGGGCACCCTGCGACATGTGCGGCATCTGTGGAGGCTGGTTACGCTTGAGATAATGTGCTTCTCTTGCCGCCTGGTACTCGTCATATGGCTCACTCTTAGTCGCGGACAATGTCGGTGATTCGCGTGGCGACTCCTGGGGATAGCGGGGCATGGGAGCTGCTCTGTACGGATCGGTAAGCTGTGTCGGTTGAGGCGGTGGCTGTTGGTAGTGTTGGTACTGCGGCGGCTGATGGTAGCTGGGCGAGGGGGGCTGGTGGTACTCGCGCTGATGCTGATAATCACTGCGGTAGTAGGGGGCTTGATGGTAGTCGTTTTGGTGATATTCGGGCTGCTGCTGTGCGACGGGCCTCGGTTGCGAGTTTGAGTGCATTGGAGGTGGCAGTCGCATTGGCTCGGGTTCGTAGGCGTAATGTCCGTCCATGGCTGGCCGTGGCGGGCCATACGACGAGGGCGAAGGCGCCCATGAGTTATGCCTTTGAGCCATGCTGGGTGCTTCAACTGGTTGATAGACTGTAGATTCCGCTATGTGAAGACGAAGAGTGGCGGAACGGCCAAGACGATTTGTGTAATTGCTCCTGAGAGTGAGCTGCCCTTATTAGCATCAATGCTCGTTCCGGCGCGAGGGCACCCTTCCACGTTCTCGGCTCGGGGGTGTGGCGGCCGGAGCGAACTCACTGTAGGTGGAGAAGTCTCAGATCCGTACTCAGCCCTTGGCCAAGTCAAGCGCTGGAGAGAGAGAGCGAGGCGTTCAGCTCCGGATGCGCTCAGTACGATCGGCGCGTGTCAGCTGGCCCGATTGTGAGTTGATTGAAGATTTTGAGAGAGAAGGAGAAAAAACGGCGTCGGATGGTGCAAGTCAGACCACGCCCATTGAAAGCTCTCTCGCGAAGAAACAAAAGGATGAGAGGTGCTGGATGCTGGAGATGAACCGAGAGACGGGCGGTAGCAGAGAGGGGCTCTTTTGTCCGCTGTCTTGCCCAATGGCGCTTCGCTGCTTGGCGGACGAACGTGGGCAAACGTCTCTACACAGGGCTCGTAACAGAACAGAGACACCTCGTTCCCTTTCCTTTTTCGCTGTCCAGACCACTGGTCGAAGGCGCGCGGTTGAGACACGGTCTAATCGTTGTCAGCGACAAACAAGTGCGGGCTGTTGCTCGATGGATCGGAGCGGCTAGGTGTGTCGGCGTGAATAGAGATGACGAGAGTCGAGCCGGGGAGATCCTTGTCCAAGTTGGCACCAGCGAAATCTAGTCTGATGGGAGCACCCAGAACCCGGGAGGAACGATCAGCGGGACAATTGAGGTTCGAGACAGAATGGCGTCGACTATGTTGTCGTTTGGCATGCAAGACGGATGAATGTTGATGTGTGAGTAGACGTTGGCGGTCGGATCAGGCCAGTGTCGGATGGGCGTGGGCGTGGGAGGGTGTGCGGTGTTGGGAGTGCGACCAGAGCGAGGCACAGGTATGGTGAAGGGAAGAAGAGGGCAAGACGACGGTGGGCGGTGGGGGGTTGTTGGCAGGTATGTATATGAAGCTGCGGACAAGTCAACAGGGCCAATCCGCGGCTGCAGGAATCGATTTTGCGGTGCCAGAGAAGGAGTGGAGGACGGAGACGAGAGACTGCACAGTATCTGCACACTGCTAGGATGGGTCTTGGTTCCCTGTCCGCTCTGTCCGTCTGTTGAAGTGCACCGCTGCAAAGGTACGATGGTTTCTGGCTCAGGAGGAGAGGCGAAGAAGGAAGAGAGAGGAGAGGGAGAGGAAAAGAGCAAAAGGCGAGCGAGGATCAGGGCCGACCAGCATCAGCACGCGGCATCCGCAAAACACCAGGTGCAGTGTTGGCTTGTCTTGTCCTGTCGAGGAGAGACCGGGATCAGGCCCCACGTCGGACAATGTGATGGATGGGGGAGAGAAATTTGGGGCCTTGCGACTTGACTTGTTGGACGCGAAGGGCGAGCGAGTGGTAAGCGAATACTCCGTACCAGACTGGATAATGGCCGAAAAGGATTCGAGACGTTTTTTGGTCACTGTGAGGAAGTGATCAGTACTATCCATCAGAGCACAGAGTATGGGTATCGTACGCAGATTTTGGCTGTAAAAGGACGAGAGACCAACGGATAGAAGGGAGGCATTCGTTTGGAAGATTTGAGCGAGCAGGCACAGAAAGGTAGCGCGATAGGGTGGTCTGGTAGGCGGCGCGGAAACGGATGGGCTCAGGGGGGACCCCAGCTCTGGCGAGCCAGGGCCAAGAGTTGAACGAGGATGCGGTGCCAGTCCAGCAACCAGGACAAGGACCGGGATCATGGGTTCGACCAGGACAAGCCGCAAGACAGGAGGCGACATTGGCGGACGGCTGGGGGGTGGCTGTCGACTGTCGAGACTCTGGCCGGTGAATGGTTGGTCGAGGGGATTCGTGAGGGTGCTGCATCGCACTCGGCCTCCGTCCAGTTGGGAAAAAGAGAGACGGCACGACGGGTGCATGGGAACGGAGCTTGGAATGCAACTCGGATGAAGTTAGGCTGAGGAGTACCTTACGGAGTATGGAGGAGAATACCTACCCGTAGGCTGGAGGCAGTCGAGGGGAGAGGGTACGTACCGTTTCCTGAAGCATCAGACGGGCAGTTCATTGGACGAACGGGTCTGATTGAATCACGAAGAGGGAGGAGAAAGCTGGAGGGACTCGAGGTGGAAGGAACATCCAATTTTGGATTGAGGTGTGTGGGGAAAGCCCAACCCAGAGTACGTATCCGTACGTACCTCGCTGATGACTACTCCATACTGTACGTACTCCATCCGTACAGACACCTCAGGTAACTGCAAATTGGTGCCTGCCTGAAGTGAGGTAACCGGTCCTCGGTCCTTGGTGCACTTTTCTCATAATAATGCATTGCAGCCATCGCATGCATCGCAACGAGCGTTGTGCAACACACCCAGCATCTCTCTCGCCAGGCTCACGCAGCAGCAGTCCTCCTTTCGGACCACAGAGTACGTACGGAGTACAGTGCAAAGGCAAGGGCTCCATTGGCGTGCAGAACTGCGCATGCGATGCTCCTGCGCCCAGTCGAGCAGAGTGGATGGGGTCAACGAATCAGGTGGCGTTGGACGCCTCTTCGGAACTGCAACTTGGGACTTGGGTGTACCGGGGAGCCTTGGACAATGCAACCCGACCATGCACGCCTTAAACCCGCGAGGGTCAAGACTCGACGAGTGAAATAGGAAGCCCTGGTCCCAACCGCCAGTCGCAAACTCGTCGACTTTGAACATTCCCCCGACGCTGCGATATCTCGCCGACAGCCTCTGTATTTGTACCGAATCGCAGTCGACTCCAACGGCCCAGGAAGGGGACCACCTCGTCCTGGAGCCCCTGGACCTGGACATGGACCTGGACCTGGACCGGCAGGAGCGAGTTCCGGAATCGCCACACGTCTATATTTACCTTGCATTTTACTGTGTACTTGCACCATGAGTACCAAGTATCCCTACGCAACATGACTGCAAAGCTTTGTTTTCTCGGGGAGCAAAAGCATGGACAGCGGAATCAACAACATCTCTTCAAACCTGGAAGTTTGCGGGGACGTAATCGCGCCTTGGGGCCCGCTAAACGACGGGTGCATCCATACCTAGCGGCCGACGATTGGCGCCAGGGGCCATGCCTACACTCTCTTTCCGCGCTATCCTAGTGCTGAAGCTACGAACGCCCGACTGACGCCCCTAAGTACGCCTACGTAGTATAGGTTGTGAGGTTCTCGAGGCTTTGGCGGGTACGTTAACCTCCAGTGACAGCTTTAACAAACCTAGAAATCTGTCGAGGCTCGACGGTGCGGCCAGCGGCGGCCAGCACGATGCAGGTCAAGTTACCTACGTACCCACGTACGTTACTGCGTACAAGTAGTACTCCTCCGTACGCAGCAGAGGAAAGTGACAGAATCAGCATCTGCAACGGCCAGGGGGAGGGGACCTGCCTCTGTTGGAACTTGGGTCCTTGCTGCTGCAACGAAATTGGAACCGGGGCTTGCGCTTCACCTCACCATCCCAGCCGTTCCACGCACCCAAGTCCACATCTCCATCACCCAGACAGACATACTCGTACGCTTCTGGAATACAACTCGGCCGCCCTCAAAGACACTCTGAGCCTGCGGCCTCCACTGCGCCGCCATGCTGATGCCCCTCAGCTGACTGAGCCTCGGGCGAGCCTCTGCTCTGTACGGAGTAGTGTGTATCCTACGGCTACACTATGTCCCAATGTGCATGTTTGCTTGCTGACATTTGCTTTCAGGTCTCGCACTCGCTCATGCTTGTGAGCATTGTGGAGATCGAGATCCTGCTCAGCTTCTCGTCGCTTTCTTTTGCATCCGCCGCAGCCCGCTCGCTACCCAGCTACCTCTGCTGTGCCACGCGAGCGACTCTCGTCCACGATCGCAGACCACCCCGGCCCATACGTGCCAAAAGACTCACCAACTGATACCTTACGCAGTATGCTATTCGACATACCCGCCGAGGTATTTACAACCAGACATCTCCTTGGGACCGCCTTTTTGCCCCGGAGGACGGGGGCTTTCGTCCCAGCCCGGCCCGCTCCTTGTGCTCTCCTGGCTCCTGCTACGCATCGTCTCCGAGTTCCCACGTCCGTCGCTTTGTCGCCCCCAATTCTCAACGTCCTCCGGCCATCCAGCAAACACGCTTCTCAATCGAGGCATTCACCCGCGCCGCTTGCTCACCCGATCGGCGAATAGCCCACGTTCCCCTGTATTCCTCAATTCCTTCCGTCGGCATGTCGATAGTGCTCAACCTCGTTCATCATCCATTGGTAATGATCTTCATGCCTTGCCGACACCAGCTCTCAGTGTTAACACGAGGCAATCAAGCCGCACTCAGTCAGCGAGCTGCCAGGGACCAGTCTATGGGCTGATGTCAGCGCACGTTGGTCTTTTGTGCACTTTTTTCGAGACCACCGACCGAGGCTCCCTTGGATTGTTCTCGGGTCAATCATTGTCCAGCACGCACCCGCCGCATACAACAAACCATTTCGTTGTCAAACCAATGCGCCGTGGCGGGCACCGGCAGCCACCCGGAACCGATATTGCGGCTGCTTGGAGAATCTCCCTCTCTTGCACGGCCATTGACTTGATTCTGTAGGCCTTCAAGCTGGGCAGCAAGTCTCGCGTCTGTATGACTCTTGTGCACCTCCACGTGTGGCTGGACACACTCCGTACGAATACCTGCCAATCGACGGACCAATCGATGGAGCGGTCATTTGCAGCTCTACAGCTTTGGGCCATTGGTGTGGACGCCGCACAGTAGGTATGTGACGCTGAATCCGGGTTCATGTTTGCTTGTCAAAGGCAAGGGCCGCACGCCCGGGGTGCGACCGGGGTGGGTGGCAGCAAATCGAGTTGGATAAAGTTCAGCATATCGTGCACATCTCCGGATGAGAAGAAGGGCGAACCCCCGGGACCGGTACGGAGTACCTGGATTTCGGGCCACATGTTCGGATGGGACACAGATATGCATGTCTTTTAGACGGTGGTCTCGGTTGTCAACGAGCATCGCCAATCGGCGTCGACACGACCGGCACGGTGAGACAAGATCAGTCCTTTGCAATTCGTTTTCCATTCTCTGACGTTTCTCTAGTGGCGCTGCTGCATTCCACCACCTGCCGGTCACCTCTCACCCGCGTCCGCCAACCGAGTCGACGGTTCCCATCGCCAACCGCGGGCGATTGCAGCGAGATGCCTCTGTGCTGGCCGTCCAACTCCAGCTGAGCTGCCGTCAAATCAACCTCTATCAACTGCAGGGCTGTCCCTCGGGTGTACTGTACGATTGGGACTTGATGAATTGTTCTTGTGGCGGCCAACAATGGGAATGTGACGACCATACTCGATCCAAGACAAGCGAGCCAAGCAAGTGTATCCGTACCGACACTCAACGCCAGCTGTTGGCTGTTCGCGTATCTTGCCGTATATCTTGGCGGCGAGAGTCGAGGTCCCGGACTCAGACTCGTTCCATTGTGGGGTCATGTTCGGATATATTCACGCCCTCTTGTCGCTGTTCGCACTCGATGTCGACGTCCCCACACACACACCAACCGTCAACCCCGCTCTTGTTGGTTCTTAGCTGTTGGTGATTGTGTTCAACCTCTCGCAGGGGTCCAGCAGCGACGCCACAGGGCTTTCCTCCGCTAAGAACGGGTTAAACGACGGGTCCGTCATCCCGCCAATCTAGCTCTGACAGTGACGCTCGGTCCATACACTGGCGTTATTGTTTTGTTTTTTTTCACCTTTCAAGGCACTACTGTATAAGCCTTGCCGTTTCGGCCAGCACTTACTTCCAACGACGGCGTCGATTCAGTCAACTATGCCTCATAGCTACGGCCGTTGCAATGGAGCAGTGTCTCGAATCCCCTCTTTCGCGCCTCTAAAGTCGCTCTCGCTCCATCGCCGTCGACTACGATGAGAAAACACGGCAACGAACGTACGGTACCAGCATGGCGGTACCTTGAGTGCCTGATACGAACCGCCGTTGGACATCATCTATCACACACATCTGCTTAGGCTGCAGCAAACAATAGCCCGCTTACACCAAGACGAGCGGAAAGGCTCCGACCTCTCGTACCTCGGTCCTGTCGTGGCTCATTTCCGCATCTCATCTTTGCACTGTCCGGTGACAGTCGCTCGGGTCCGGACCAGGGCCCTGCCAACGCATGCATTTCCTTACAATGGCAAAATGCCCGCTTCCAACAACCCAGCCGCCACCAATCACCAACTCTGCATCCTACCCTCCACCGCAAAGAGGACCACAACAGGTCAGCGAGGCGCCGCTGGTTATCTGCGTGCCTTGCGTCGCCATCTACGCATCATGGAATTCGCCAATGCCGGTGGTGGGTGCCACAGGCGAGGCCGGGATGCTCTACCGTAATCTCCAACTACCGCCATCACTCGCCGTCCTACGGAGCGGCGTTGATCACGGAATCCGGCCGGCGTTCTCCAAAGGATACGCTCCTCTGTGTGGCTGCAGCCATTTCTCCTAGCGCCCAAGGTGACGGCCTGCAATGCCGATTTGGCTCTGTCACGGCGCATCTGTCAAATCACCTAAAGAACTGGGTTATCAATGATCCTTGACCATCCAATGAGCGCGCGATTCCATTGCATTTTGGCTCGCGGTTGTGCGATGCCCCAGCGTCCGTCGTTGGCAGCCCCCGCATTGCACCCTTGCGGACTCCTGACATCTGAAACGCATAATGGTAGGGCACCGTCGCGTGGCAGTCTTTGATTGCGGACACATGCAAGGAGGTGCAGAATTGTTCTGGAACGTTTCCTGAGACATTCGTTACGTTGTTCGAGCTGGTTGATGGCCTTAATGAAGAAGTCAGGACAATTGACCTTGCTTTTGACGGCGGTCATCTTTGCTTGGTTGTGTACCGTGGTCGCCGCAGACCCGCCGTCTCCCAACCACAGACACGATTTTGACCGTCGATTCAAGGAGGTGAGTCTCTCGAGCTTGGTCTGCTGGCATAGAGTGTGATCATGTGTTGTCCAATGCCTCCGAGTGAGTGACACAATGATTTGCCGCTTATTGCCTACCTTACATGCTTGCCTGTTTCTGCCATTGCTCTTCTCTGCCTACCTCTCTACTCTATGTACCACTGAACAAGAAGTATTGAAGGGAACAACGGTAATAATAGTAAAACGAAGAGAATGGCACTAATTATGTCTCATATGATTGCTGTCGGATATTTACTGGTCTGACCATATCATATATGGAGGTTGCTCTCTCACAGAGGAAATGCTTTCTTCCTTATTAGATCATAGGCAACAGCGATTCGCCGTCGCTGTATAAAGACTGGAGCCGATGCGAATGTCACGACGCATGCAAGAATGGCGTTGTCGGACGAAGCTTGTTCACTACGGAGGGACAGAACTGTCTCGAGCTTTCTGGCTAGACTACAGTAGTTCACTCTTGAGGCATCAAACCAGGATCCACGTCAGCATCTACACGTTTTTAATGTGCCATTTCTTGTATCAATTTCCTCGGGAGTTCAATTCGGTGCATGGTTACAATGCGGGCATCAAGGATGCGTAGTAGACATCGTTCATCCTACCTAGAATGGAAGTGGTGGAAGTTCTGTCCGCTGGCCTCAGTTGCATTTATCTAAGTCACGTGAAGAGCGTTGTGCCACTTGATAACTGATGCCATTACGAAAATGACCCGCCCCGCAGTTAGAAAGCCGCTGTAGGGCTACACTAGGAAAAATAGAAGCATATGAGAAGTCCCTCTCTTCTACCATGACGTTTTCGTCACCATCGACAAGCTACCTGTGGTCCATGTAACATCGTCACGTAGAATCAATAGAGAAAAGAGGAAAAAGCTTAGAGCCACAATCGTGACTTAGACGTGGTTAGCGTTTAAACTGCATATATAAGCGAGCATTAAGGGGTGAAACAGTTGGCCACGTTCGACGATGAACTCAAAGACACAACGGTTCTATATACCTACGGAACCATGTCCTTTGAGATGCGTAATCCCGATACTTGTCCAAACGACGAGACAGCACCGGGAGCAAGATGCAACATGAAGCAGACATACAAATAATAACTAACATAATTCTATTGACACTAGTTCTACGTTACTAACTCACACCATCGGCGCACGTCTCCAATCATTACTTCGAGGACGGATGGAGCACTGGATCTTGGCTTCAAGACACCGTCCCGATCGGCCTTGGCAGAGGTTCAACCGGCCATCGACCGACTGTTTTTTAATCTCGAGGTCCCGTGAGCTAGGGCCAAAGAATGGTCGCATGAACAAGACCACTTGGTCTCGGCCTCAAAACACTATCTTTATCGGTCTTGGTTGGGGTGGAACCGCTCGTCCATCAGACGCATATTTGAAAACACAACATAAGAGTTCATCGTTTCCGGGTCCCACTTCAAATGATTCTGAGAGGCGCTGTCGTTTCTGTAATCGTAACGGACCCATGGACCGCGCGACAATTTGTGAGGCTTTACCAAATTCTGTCCAAAGGATCTGGTCCACGGGAAACCCTTTGACAATACGTACCTCCACTCAGCTGCTGTCTTTAAATCAAGAGCATCAGCGGAGGTGAAGCGGTGGCCAATATGGGCATAATGGAACCAGCTGCGTGTGGTCCTCAGCAGCGGCTTGTTGGCCCGACCGTAGATGAGAATATACGCCCACCCCATCCATCGAAAGAGGGCTGCTGCGGACAGAGGTCCATGACGTGCTCCTTGGTGTTGCAGAACGGGCAGCCCACCAAATCACCTCTGGCGTCGGGCCCAACGCAATCCAAGAGGTGATGGCCCCGGGCCGAGCAACTGCCACAGATAATGTTGGCGCATTGTTCGTTCCACTGCTGGAAGTCGTAAGGTTCCCTAGAACCCATCCTCCGGAACATGATGTGAGTGTTTGGATCTGGCCTGGACTGGTAGACATGGCGGTTGTTATTATTGGTTTGACCACGGTTATTGTTTCGCGACCGTTTATCTTTTTGTCTTCTCGATTGCTGAGGATGGGATTCGCTGGCAGGGACAATAGCCATGTCTCCCGGCGACTCTCGGGAAGGCATAGGATCATTAATTCCGAACTTTTGCACAACTTGGCGATCATTGTCTTGGGCAGGGGCCTGCCGAACTGTCTTGGGGCCAGCCGGTCGCGCCACTTGGCGATTGCTGCTCTCGACCTTGTCGGTGGCCTGTCGACCAGTCTCCACTCCAGGACTCACTTCGCTCTTGATCTGTATAGATGAAGCACGACTGGACCTGGCGGCTGATTCCGTCGCACCTTGCTTGGGAGAAGGAGGGAGTGAAGGTACCGATTCCAGAGATGTCGGAGGAGGCGGCTTCAGAGGTGGTAGAAGAGACGGCTCCCAGGGGCAGTGGAGGAGGCATTTCGGAGGGCGCTGAAGGCACGTCCGAGGACGGTATAGCAGAGATCGCAGGTATTTCTGGGCTTCACAATTGCGAGGACGGGGGTTTTGGCACGAAGCGGACGACACAAGTGAAGACTTCCCCATTGCCGTGCTCCATCATCTTGTCGAGCATTTTGTAGGCCTGCTCGCGTGGCCCGTACGAGGCAAATGCATCGTCCGCTATGAAGTCGACGACTGCCTGGTCGGGGCATTTGTTGGTGACTTGGCTGATGCCATCAGCATCAGCGGTGACTTGGAGACGTCCAAACACAGGTTCGGCTGGGGGAGAGGATTGCCGGGCCCTTTTGCAATCTTGGGCTTCATCCGAGAGAGAGCGTTCTCGTTTGACTGCGCGCCGAAGCGCGTCTTCAGATTTCATGATCCACTGAACATACGATCAGAATCAGAACCCATTGCGTACCGAATCATACGAGTTTTACTTTTTTTCACTTGACAAGACAAATTGTGGTGTTTGTGTCAATAGGGAAGGGTGGAATGTGGGGGACGGAATCTGGGCTGGGAAGAGGAAATATGGAAAGTGTTGGAGTATGTGGAAGGTGAAAGAGGTGAAGTTAGAGAGTAAAGGTAGGAGAAATAAGAAAACTAGACGGTGGGAGAGTGAAAGTGGGCAGCCAGAAGAATATCTGAATATGGCGGCCTCTTTTCACGTGAGGTGCGTATTCGTCAAGTAAACCACCTTCCGTAGAGAATACAGTCTTCGAATTCTTGCACGCTTAATGTACGTAATGATGATAAGTGACGCTTCGACTGCCTTAGTTCGTGGCTCCGCCTCATCAACACCTCTCATGCCATTGCCTTGTCTTTCATCGCTGGGAAATTAATTTGACGAGGCAGTTATCTTGAACTCCTGCTCTTACCTACATATGAGCCGAATGATCAGTAGGGTGGGAAACTGAGATGATCAGTGGTAGCCGGTTCATTCCCTGGGCACGTGACAGGGAAGGAGGAAGGAGCCACCCTAGCACCTTCCACCTGGTTCGTCGGCTCCCACAACCTCAAGCTATGCCTCAAGGTTCCCTGACGCCACAGGTGAAGCCTATATAGGTCAGGCCAATTCCATTCCTGTCACCAGCACAGCAGGCGCCCGTCTAGGTCGACGGGTCAGGTCAAACTGTGGCGTGGTGGTGGAATGGTTAATGGTCAACAATCGATTTACGCCAACCAGCCTACTCGACGACAGGCTTAGCGAGTATCCGAGTTCGAGTCCCAGAAAGTGCGCCAGAGATGTAGCCCCCAGTTCAGCACCGGGGGGGTGAACTCTTTTGCTGTTCTGTTGTAGGAATTAAATTGACTTTTTCTTTGGGCCATGCTCAACCCGCCTTTTTCCCAGGTCGGCTATATGTAGAGGGATAAACGCAAGTACGGCCGAGGGAACGGTACCACTAAGAATACGAAGATTTAAGAGGCGTACAAGCGCCAGTCAAGCGGGTGGGATTTAGAACGAAGATTTTGAATGTGGGAACGAGAGATTTGTGATGAATTGCAATCTCCTACCTTTTGAACCAGAACATTTTACCCTCCAGGCTATGATATGGCTCATCCAAAAAGAAAAACTAAAAAAACCGAATAAACCAGGGCATTGAACCGACTTAACTTGCCTTATCTGCGCAACGAATTCATTCGTCACGGCCATCATACGGCAAGCAGGTAGTCAAGAAGACAGGCCTGGGGCCGGCTTGGCACGGTGAAGTGGGGCCGGCAACGGCGGTGGATGTACCCCAGTCAATGGCATCAATAAGGTACGTGGTATTCCCTGGAACCCGACTCTCTAGGCGCACCGGTCTTGGAGAGCCTGCAGATCGAGTCAATGTTGTTGCGTCGGTAGGAACCCAAGAATGACGCATTAAAATGGTGATGGCTTGTTTCTCGCTTGAAGTAGGTAAGATAGTACGTGCTGCTGCCTGCTTTAGCGCATCTTCTTTGAGCAGGTCGGCGGATCGCATATCCGACCTCACCTCCTATTTCCGAGGGTTGTCAGCCAGAAACCGAGCAACGCTGACATATAGAAAAGACAGACGAACCCTTCTGATTGTTCATTGCTACTGCCTCAAATAGCTTTGTTTGCGCGTTGCTTGATCGTGCTCCCCAGGCTGCAGAAACAGGCGTATCTTCTGCCATCAGTCGACTGCCGTTTGATATCCGGCACGCCATTGCCATTGACCAAGAACACAATCAATACTATTCCTCAACGAACATTACCATGGCGAATCCTGCTCAGCATGACAGTGGTGTAGTCTCGGTGGCACCGAGGTCGGTCGACTTGGAGTTAGCCCCCCTTCCGGACCCGGCACCGGCCGCAACTGCCCCCGCTCTGGTCGGTCCCATCCCGTCAAAGGACTCGGATCCTTTCTTAGTCACCTTTACGCAACCGCATGACGCCGAGAACCCTCTCGACTGGCCCGCGGGTCGGAAATGGATGGTCACCGATGTGCTATCGGCCACCGGGTTCAATCGCATCATGGTTTCAACAATCATGGCTCCCGCCCTGACGAACATTGCGGCGGAGCTCGACATGACCTCCACCGAGTCCGCCATGGCGTTGTCCATTTATCTCCTTGCCACCGCATTTGGCCCTCTCGTCATGGGGCCAATGTCTGAGATCTACGGTCGACAGGTCGTGCTCCACGCCTCGAGCGTATGGTTTCTGATATGGAACGTGCTCTGTGGTTTCGCAAACACCAAGGGGACGCTTATTGCCGCTCGCTTTCTGGCGGGCTTCGGCGCCAGTTCCATTTACGCACTCGGAGGCGGAGTCCTGGGCGACATCTGGCGCCCTGAACAGAGAGGCCAGTCTCTGGGGTTCTATCTTCTCATACCCCTGCTGGGTGCGGCCGTTGGTAAGTTGACCCAATTTCGCACCAAACCAAGCTAACCCCTTCTAGGCCCCATCATTGGTGGCTTCATTGCGGCGCGAACGACGTGGCGATGGATGTTCTGGTCCACTTCCATGTTCCAAGCTGTCATGATCTTTGTCTCCTTCTTCAGCTTCCCGGAGTCCTACAGTCCGCTCATCCTACGCCGGCGGGCTGCTCGTCTCCGCAAGGAAACCGGCGAAACGAGATACTACACGTTCAGCGAGAGAATCGACGCTGGCAAGTCCACTTTAGCAGTCATAAGAAACTCCCTGACAAGGCCGCTTCGTCTGCTTCTCTTCCATCCCATTATTCAGGTGTCGGCCGTCCTGTCGGGATTCAACTATGGTATCCTGTATGTCACGCTGTCGACCTTTGCAGACATCTGGAAACAGCAATACGGCCAGTCTGTGGAGATTAGCGGATTGCACTACATCGCCTGCTCTTTTGGAGAGCTTGTCGGGTCTCAATTTGGTGGACTGATACTGGATCGCTTGTATAAACGCCGAGACCAACCTACGCCAGAGTCTCGAGTCATGCTCGCATTCTTTGGTATTGTTCCGGCCTGGCTGGGGACTCTGTTCTACGGCTGGACAGCACAGTATCGCCTCTACTGGCTGATAGTCGATGTCGGAGTCGTCGTCATGATGTTTGGCATGCAGCTTAGTGGAATGCCTAGTGAGTTTGATTTGGTCTATTGGTGACATGACTGACAAGTTATCAGTGACGGCCTACGTGATCGACGCGTACGCAGAGCATACCAGTAGTGCCATGGCAGCGATTCAGTTTGTCAAGAGCTTGACTGCTTTTCTGTTCCCGTTGTTTGCCCCGAGTATGTACCATGCACTCGGATACGGCTGGGCCAATAGCTTGATGGCCCTTGTTGGCGCAATGCTTGCCGTCCCTCTTCCTATTTTCATCTGGAAGAAGGGGGCCCAGCTGAGAGCCAGGGCGATTTCGACGTACTGAGTGGTATCCCTGTATCGTAGACCTCAGCTATCCACCCAGCCAGATCTTCTACCAAGCTGAGATCTACTCGATCTTGTATACCTCATAAGCCTAATGAGTTACTTTGCCGGAGCTGCTGGTGCCTTTCATGAGTACATCTACGAATGCGACCAAGATTCTGACGAACAAGGCTTTTATGAAGACTTCTACGAGGCGCATTTTGAAGAGGCCGATGTAGTCGAGGGTGCCATCCTCGAGTTGGAAGAAATCGCCAGGCGTAGGTCGAATCGGTCGGAAACCCCGGGGAACAGAGATATATAGATTCTGTGTTTCAAAACACGACACCGACAATGATCTATACTAAAGGAAGTTCTCCCGCTTTCCCTCGTGGCTTTCTCACAAGCTGGGATTTCTGCCATGGTCATTCAGCAGGTGATTACCAGGGCATTCGGAACCAGAGGCTGTTGTTCCTCTGTGTGCTGCCACCGAGCGTTTGTTTCGACTTGATCAGCTCGATGCCTTCTATCCCACCTCCTGTTCCCGTCCGGAGGAAATGAGCCTAACCGAGAGGCGAGAGACCACATGCCTGCTCCGTCTTATACACTACCTATATTTTACGTATTGTTATTTTTGGTATCACACTGCGCTTTCTGAAACGTAATTCACAAGGAATACATAAGAGATAAGAAGCAATTACGGCGATAGTATCAGTGATAACAGCAGTAATAGGAATAAAAGAAATAAAGCTAAGGTCGGTTTTGAGCAGTGAACCATCGCGCTGCCTAATAACTTTTCAAGATGCCTTGGAAAGCACAACCTTAGAATATGCCTTACCCTGCGAACGTACCTACCTCACGTACCTGCCTCATGCACCTTTCTCGCTTGACCATACCTCTCTTTCCCTAGGTAAGGTATCCACCTACCTTAGGTACCTCACACCAACGCATCAGGTTTTCTCCACTGCAACTTCTCTGGAAAGACTTCAACAATATCAACAAATGAAAGACAAATTACATTCAGCAAGACTTCCCAGGTAAGTGCGACGAATTACAGGTTGATTCAGTCATTCATTCACGTCATAGAATGGCATTCAGCGGCAGCCGCGGCATTGAAGCCAACGACAAGGACGACCAGGAGAGATTCGACATTGTCCTTTCTCCTTACCGCAAGAACAGAAGACTTCTCAGAGTCAAGAGCCTCCCGTTTGCGGAGACCAGGGCCCGCGTCGAGGCTTTCCTCAATTCGAAGCTCGCCAAGCCGGACTCTGCCAGCTTCAATTAGCCTCCCTCGAGTCGCCCGTCGGGTCATGATGGAGTCGTGTTCCTCTCGTTCAGAGAGCGCAACGACTGTGTCAGGGCCGATCGAGACCTCAAAGGGGTCATGTACCCAGGACCAAGAGGCACCCGCGAGTTGATCGTCCAATTAAACAGAGGCAGAAACCTCGTAAGTTCAACTTCGTCTACACACAACACGCTTTTCTAACTGCGTATCGGGCTATTCCAGCCGCTGCTAGGCACGGGCTTCGTAATTCCAATGCAGCCAGCAGCGCTGCGGAAACGCCTGAGAAACCGATGCCCCATCCTGTCTCATCCACGGGTCCCACAGTCGAAGCTCCGTCTCTTTCCCGAACAGCTCAGCAGCGCAAATGCCACTCCCCGTTCCATCCCCAGGCCCCACAGCCACACTTCCATCTGCTTCCCGAACAACTCAGCGATATGACTTTGACATGGCTCGACGAGACTTCGACTATATTGAATCAGGACTCGCTGCTCCGACTGACGCTGAACGCATGCGGCTTGCACAAGAGTTCTTGACCAACGAGATGAAGATCAGATCGGAGCGATATGGTAACGATGATGGTGCGACCTCAGAGACCTCCGGCGCTGTCGTTTCCTCCACGCCCCTTCTTTCTTCTCCTGCTCCTGCTCGCAAAGCCGATGACATTTCTTCCTCTGGTGCTCCGACGGTCCTGACGCTCAATCCGCGCCCAGCAAATTCTACTGGCACATCCTCTCGGACAGATTTCCAAACCTGGAAAGCCTTCGTCGGTGCCTTGAGTGATTCAGACGATAATGATGAAAACAATGTTGGCGCCAGACTTGGTTACGACTAAATCAAGGCTTCGATTCCTTTCCCTCGGAAAACTTTTGCAATATCGATCTATATATCGTCGAATTCATTCGCCTGCTATGATGGCTCTGACCTCTAGCTCGTTGCGACGAAGCGTCTCGACTACTCGACAAAAGCCGCTGGGCGAAAGCCTGTACCTCATTTCTTTCTAGGCGAAAGCCTGAATCCAAGGTTGAAAATCCTTAGACCGCAGTCCTAAAGTCATCCTGGCGGCCCCAGAGTAATCTACGGGTAGGGTTCGATTCCCTAGCGATTCACTTCTGTGCTCTTGGTTGTGCACGGAAACTGCATATGGTTCTCAGACTCACACGAGGAAGGAATGGCGGTGATTGGAACATGAAAATAGTGTTTCCATATGGTCTGTGGTCATATCGAGGCCCCTTGATCTTGTCTATGGTCCCTCTGGCTATCATCTCGTGTCTGGATCTTTTGAAATAACGGCTGTCTTTTTTTCTGGATAATACTGATGAAAGAATAGGATAGAGAGTCTGAACGACGCTTGATTAAGGTATGTAGGCTTCATCATCATAAACCTAGATCTAACGATTCTTCGGATCCAAGGCTCTGCTGCGGCATATCCCGCCATCGTACGCAAATCAGGTCATGACCAACAATGTCAGCCATCCGACCAACAAGAGATGGGACGACTTCCGCCGCCACAGCCAACACGTGCCTCCGTCACAGCACTGCGGATCACCGACGCATGATCAGCCGCAGTCGAATTGACTTTGGTCACTACCAAAGTGCCCAATCTCAGCCACACCGAGCAGAATTCGACGACTGGGTGTTAACACTTTCTCACCGAAACAACCCGGCTGAGCCACTCGACCCAGGCCTTTGTGATGACCTTCGTTGCTGACCAAGGCCGACATCGTTGCCCCTCCCGACAAGCTCGAGCCACCACCTCCTCCTCCTCGCTCTCGCCGAAAATACTCCCATCAAACAACTCTCATGGGGCTTGCCAGCCAGATAAACCCCGAAACAGAAGAATTGGGGCCACAAGCTGAATGCACCTTCAAAGTTTCAACCGGCCCAACAAGGCTCGCGTCAGCAGGGAGAACTCGCATGCTATGCGCAGACGTAAGGGGGCAGCCTCATCCCGCATAGGCCACACGCTGTCCCGCTGGGGAAACCCGGCCAAACTCCAGACTCAATCGACCAAAAGCAGCCTCGGCTCTGACGCCATTCACCTCACTGCCCACGAGCTGAGTCGGGGGAGACACCACCAAGGGCATCTCGTTTGCGCCGGGCGTCTCATCCGAGCCTGAGGGGCCTGGATGTTCCTGGCACGACACCACCAGACTGACTCTCCACAAGGAGCTGCGTTTGAGGGGAAAGACTAAACGGTGGCGATGGAAAACTATCTACTGAAAAAAAAGTCGGGGGACGGAAAACACTGCAAGTCTCGTCATCGTCACCCTTCACCGACCACCGACAATGGACCAACCACTCAGCAAGCACATGGCGATCGACAAGCCGACACAGGAAAAGTTCTTTGAGGTGCGGTCGCCCGCCAGCTTCGCGGCGCGGATGTGGTCGCGCAACTACAGCGGCGTGCCCGTCGTGCCGGACGGCGACGTGATCCTCGTCGTAGGACTCGGCGAGGAGACAACAGAGCTGCGCGTAGACTCGCTCATACTGAAGCGGGCGTCAAGGGTGTTTGGCGCGATGCTGGGGCCGCGCTTTTCCGAAGGGCAGAAGCTGCTGGACAGGGGATCAGAACCCGTCAAGATCAGCCTCCCGGACGAAGACCCCGAGATCATGGAGCTGATCCTCAACATCCTGCACCACCAGAACTCGCGCGTGTGCCAGATCGCGGCAGCGGACTCGATCCTCGAGGTGGCGGTTGTCGCCGACAAGTACGACTTGATTGACGCGCTCAAATACGCGTCGCAAACCATGCTGCACTACCACGAGCCGTCGATTGACCACTTGACGGTCGGCGACTTGTGGAGGCTAGGCCTGGCGGCGGGTCTGCTCAACGAGGCCAAGTCATTTGAGAAGATCACCCGCATGCTTGTCTGGAACCACACGGTGCCGTACATACAATTGGTGGACGCGGAGGACGTGGTCGACATCGAGTTTGCGCTGCGGATGTGCTGTAAGTCGGGTGCTCTCCCGGGGGGTGTTCGGACTAACGAGTGACAGATCTCCTTGAAAAGGAGAGACAGGACCTGAAGACGTCGTTGCTGATGCACCTCTTGCCCATCATCTCGACCGGTAACCAACTCCGGCTCGTCGAGATCAAGGTCGATTCGGTCGAGCACTTTGACGCGTGGCCGGAGCTGATGAAGTTGTTCGGGGCCAGTCTCAAGGAGACGACAAAATTCGCCGAAGGATTGGTCTTGGCGGACCGGAGCCGTCGCGCTGCCGGACCCAGTTCGGACTTTATGAGGCACTTCAAGGCCCGCGGAGGCATACGCCTTACGGATGCACGGCGTGGGCGAGACTAAGATTGTGCATCGCGGACGGACGCCGTTCTAGAACATGTTGTCCTTTGATCGATCGTCATTTAGCTCTAGCGGGACCAATTGCATGGGTTAGGCAGGGTGACATTGAAATTCGAGTTTATTTTCGACGCCACAACAATTGACAGCCGAGGCTCGCCTTTGGTGATTTGCAGCCGCTCGGTCAAAGGCCGTGGGCCGTAAAAACAAGACAGAAACAGTGCGCCTCTGCGGTCTGCCAAGGCTCGAGTTCCGAGGTTGAGTTGATAAGCAAAAGGTGGATCTGTGACGGCACGATCGAATGGGACTCTCGCATGGTCTTTCGAGACCCAGATTTCATGGGCTGACCAGTCCGGAAGAGGGATGCGGCGGTCCAGGCAATCAAGCAATTTTACAGATTTTCGCAAGAGCCGACGGCTCGGGAGCCAAGCAGGCCAGACATGCAGGGGCCCTCCCGGACGCCACAACTGCGTGCACTTTGTAGATTCGGTCCCGATGGGTACGGACTAGTGGGCCGGCTCCGAATGCCTTTACTTTGTAAATAAGAATAAGGTGTCGAAGGCTAAATCAGAAAAAGCCCTGCTTGTGCAAGTCAACAGCGTCGATGTATCCGTACGACTGACTACTGTCGATGGTCGCTCGGCCGATGCACCGAATGCTCGAATCGACTGGTTAGTTCGCAACCTCTTATCACCGGGTGTCCAGATCTGGGAGGTCCGTAGAGCGTAGCGCCAACAGACGATAAGCCCCTGGTTAGTAGTTCATCCGTCATGTCGTTTGCTGCACAGCTGCATCTGCATCGTATGTTGGTGGGATGCCGTTCGGACGGCGTTGGTGGTCGACGATGATGAATCCCTTGCCATGAATCAGTCAAACATATTAAAAGAGTCGGCCTCCTCGTAGTAGTCCGACTGCGAGTGCGTGCGCGTTCGTTTGGGGGTGAGACGAAGTTGAGCAAAGTCCGAAATGTCCTGTCTCAAGGCTTTGTAATGAGAAAATAGGGGGACAGACTGATACCTAGTCGAAGGGCTCGAGGCCAATAGTCTCGAAATCCGTTGGAGTTGGAAGGGTTGCACCTCGGCACGGTGGCCAGGTCCGCCGACATCCCGGTTGGTGGGTCCCCGTTAGCGGGCCGCCAGCCCATGAAATATCGTCTCTGGCACGTTGCCTCGGCGAACTAGGCCCGGTGTGGCCGTCCCTTGGTTTCGCTAAACCACGTCATTCCGCCGTGCATGCGGCGCAAGCGGGTACGTACCTGAAAGAGAAAAAAAAAACGGACGGAGGAAAGAAGAAAAGCTCTGCTCCGATCAAAGTAGAGATCCACTCTGCAGACCTCAGCTTGCGTTCGTCCATTCCCTGCACAGCAAACCACCTGCCATCGCATATCTGACAAAGCCAAATCGTGCGGCTCCTGGCCTAATCCCGTCTTGTGACTCCTGTCAGATCCCGCGCCAAGTATTGTATCAGACTGCCTGCAAAGCGTTCGATCCTAACCCGAGCCGGAGATAAGTGACCCTCCGCTGGTTCGTCCCCGTCCTCTACGACCGACTCCGTGCGGTTTAGTCATGGGAAATGGGCGTGCGGAAGACAAACCGCCCGGGTGGGCTTGCACCGGTGGATCAACACCACCCCCCCTGGCCGATGGAGATGGGTGTGTGTGTTGATACGGGCACCGACGAAGGGGATGGAAATCTCATTGGAAATCCCCACCCAAGACCAAGTCCGGCCTACGCAGTATATAGACGATGGGCCGTCCCAAGTCTCCGGGTTACGGATCAGATCTCTCGCTCATCCGACCTAGACTTCAGCGCCTATCGTAGCATCAACGACGATCGTCATCCAAGCACAGTCCAACACTAGATAAGCTTAATACCCACGAGGACAGCCAGCCAACCGCCAGTCACCATGGCGTCGGCGCCGCACTCATCATCATCGTCCATCACGGCGACCGAGGCCGATGTCGAGGCCCAGAAACCCGTGAACAAGGCCAACTACTTTCACCTCCTCTTCGACCAGGCCGGCGTGACAGAGGCCGTCCTCCAACGGAAATACCCCGGACAAGGCACCCACGAGGCTCCCTTTGTCGTTGACTTCCTCCCCGAGGATGCCCACAACCCCCAGACCTTCCCCAAGTGGAAGAAGTGGACTTACACCATCGAGCAGGCCATCGCCACCCTGGCCGTCGCCTTTGTGAGCACGGCCTTCTCTGGAGGTATCGCAGAGGTTATTCGCGACTTCAAGGTGTCGACCGAAATTGGTATCCTGGGCGTCTCCCTCTTCGTTGTTGGCTTCGCCGTCGGTCCTCTCATGTGGGCACCCCTTTCTGAGCTGTACGGACGTCAGTATCTCTTCATCGCCACCTACATCGCCCTCACTGCCTTCAACGCCGGTGCCGCCGGTGCGCAAAACATTGAGACGCTCATCATCCTACGCTTCTTCGCCGGCACCTTTGGTGCTTCGCCTATGACCAACGCCGGCGGTGTTATTGCCGACATGTTCAACGCCCAAGAGCGCGGCCTGGCCACGGCCATCTTTGCTGCCGCTCCTTTCCTCGGCCCGTCTATTGGTATGCTCCTTTGCCCGAGTCTGTAAGTCCCAGCTAACCATTATAGGCCCCATTGTTGGTGGTTTCCTCGGCGTCGCGGAAGGCTGGCGCTGGATCGAGGGCCTCATGGCCATCTTCACCGGTGTCGTCCTCATCGTCGTCGCCCTGACCGTCCCCGAGACGTACGCGCCCGTCCTCCTCCGCCGCCGCGCCGATAAGCTCGCCAAGATCACGGGCAAGAACTACATTTCAAAGTACGAGGCCCACGCGCCCCGCAAGACCGCCGTCGAGCAGTTCAAGGTCGCCCTCTCCCGCCCCTGGATCCTCCTCTTCAGGGAGCCCATCGTCCTCTTGACCTCCATCTACATGGCCATCGTCTACGGCACCCTCTACATGCTCTTCGCCGCCTTCCCCATCGTCTTCCAGCGCGGCCGCGGCTGGTCCCCTGGCGTCGGCGGCCTGGCCTTCCTCGGTGTCGCCGTCGGCATGGTCTTTGCCGTCGTCTATACCGGCTTCGACAGCCGCCGCTATCTCAAGGTCTCTGCCGCCCACGGCGGCTTCGCCCCGCCCGAGGCCCGTCTCCCGCCATCCATGGTCGGAGCCTGCCTCCTTCCCATCGGCCTCTTCTGGTTCGCCTGGACCAACGGCCCCGAGATCCACTGGGTCGTCTCCATCATCGCCTCGGGCTTCTTCGCCGCGGGTCTCGTCCTCGTCTTCCTCAGCTTGCTCAACTACCTCGTCGACTCGTACGTCATCTTCGCCGCCTCCGTCCTGGCCGCCAACTCGGTCATGCGGTCCCTCTTCGGCGCCGCCTTCCCCCTCTTCACCACGCAAATGTACGAGAACCTCGGCATCCACTGGGCCTCGTCCATCCCGGCCTTCCTCGCCCTCGCCTGTCTGCCGGTCCCCTTCCTCTTTTACAAGTTCGGTCCCGCCATCCGCGCAAAGTGCGCCTTCGCCGCCGAGGCCGCTGAAGTGCTGGAGCGCATGCGCAAGACGCACGAGGAGGTCAACGAGGATGACGCCATGGCCGAGGAGCGGGCGCACGAGAAGGAGCACAAGCGCAGCAAGTCCGTCTCTGCCAGCGACGGCGGTGTTTTGTCCGATGACGAGCGGACCGTCCAGGGTGAGCCTGAGACTCCCAAGGCTTAACTTAGACGACGCATAGATGACATTTCTTCACTACGTATCTGGAGATGGGAGCATGGATAGACAATGATACCCGGAGCGACACGTGTCACGGCATGATGTTAGCATTTGCAAGGAGTTTTGGGCAGTTTTCAGAGCATACTAGACAGGCCACAGGAGCCGACATTAGATACCAGATAGACCCCCCCTCATCTGTATAATCATAGAGTAATAGATCAACACTCAAAGTCAATCGCCCTATAATTCATCCCGCTCCCGCCCGCCAATCTTGATCTTCAGCCCCGGAATGTTCTTCACCTTGAGATTATGCGAGCTCAGAACCCTCACGTTACTCTTCACCGACCCAGCCTTGTCGTCCACAGCCTCCTGCCCCGGCGGCGTCCACGGCTTGACCCGTCCCTGCCACACGTCCAGCCCCCACCCCTGCAGCTCGCGCGGCGTAAAAGCCTTGCCCTTGGGGTACGGGTAGATCCTCCCGTTGGAGACCTGGTGGACCGCGCCGACGGGGTACGCGTCTTCGGCGACGTCGGGGCCGAGGCCGAGCTTGGCGGGGAGGTCGGGGAAGCGGTTCGGGTCGACTGGGACGGGTGTCAGGGAGGCGTACTGCTTCTTTGCAAAGTCGTGGAGGTCTGCGCGGATGGAGGCGCGGGTTTGCGGGGAGGGCGAGAAGATGTAGACGATTGGCCATGCGCGCTGTGTTTCGTCAGTATTCTTTATAGCTGCTTCTGCTGTGACAAGGCAAGACATACGTCGACGAATCGCTGGTGGTTCAAGGGCGTCAGCTCCGCGATGACGGGCCTGGACACTTCCAGGACCCAGCCCTCGAGCCCGTCTGCCGCGCTCCGCGTGTGCGTGCTCTCGTCGTCGCGTTTGCGGCACACGACCTTGGCGTCCGCGGATGTTGGCGTATCGACGATGCCAAAGGTGAACTCGGCCCAGTGCTTCTGCGCTACGGCCTCAAAGGCCCGCCGGAGCGCCGGCTCATCTGGACCGAGGTGAGCTACGCAGACAAAAGCGTCGCTATTGCCAAAGGACTCGGCTTCCTCGATTGAGACGCTGGAGACTTGAGGCCGTCGGGCGCGGTCGCTGAAACGTAGAATTCTGGTGGTAGACGTGTTAGCTTTGCTGCGAGGAGGGCTGCAGACTCACTCGTCGCTCGTTATAGGACCTAGGTAGTCTACCGCCGGCTCGCCGTCGCGCAAGAGCTTGACGGAGGGGTAGGCGGTCGCTGGCACGTCTACGCAGTGGTCCTCGGCGGCGTCCTCGATCCAGGCCATGGGGAGGTTGGCTGAGGATTGCGCTGCTTCCCACTCTGCCGTTAGGTGCTTGGAGATCTCTGGAGACTGCAATCAACCTTTTGGTCAGCAATATGACCACACCCTATCGAGTTCATCCTACCTTGGCACCTACAACTGTCAGCTCATGTCTACTTTATCCGTCAGATGTACTCACAGGCAATCAACCTCATCTCGTTGCTGAGCGGGACCTGGTCCTGCCCCGCCGCCCCAGGTACCAATGGCACCAGGAGCATCCACAGAAAGCGATGAGAAACCATTTTCTCTTTCCTTGGTGGTTTTTGGAAGGATGAGAGGAAGAGATTGATGGAATAGAAAGGGTGGGATGTCGTCGGTTACCCCTGTCTGATGGGCGACAGGGATTGACTCCTGGACAAGGTCCAGGCTTGTTCAAGGTCACATTGCAGGGAACCACGACTCTACAGTACTTTTTCTATTATCAGTTATGAAGAAAATCCCGATCCAAACGCCATTCTCAATATACAACAATCAACGGTGACTCAACATTCCTGCCCTTGTTCCCTTTGTCGTTCGGTCTCTGCCGCATGCATGACAAAGCGGAAATGACGATATTCATAACAATGTGAAAGCGGTCACCAAGTGTAGCCCGGTGCACCTACGAGAGGAGGGCAAATCTACCGAGGCTGAGAGAAACATAAGGCACGCAAGTTGGAAAGACGGAGCAGGGAAGGAAGGCTCGAGGCAAAAGTGTTGCCGGGAAGGGCTGAGGACCCGCTTTCCTGGAGATAGATGTTGTTCCTCGAGGAGGAAGGAGCAGGTCAAAGTACACACGTCGTGGCAGATACGAAGGAGAGCCCGAGTAGACTGATAGATTATCCTATTACAAGCACCACCTCTCTTCCATAGAGCCGACCTAGTCAAACCCGTTCCACTCGTCCTCGCCGCTGCCTTCATCGCTTGCGTCCTCACTCTCCTCTTCACTTGAATTCTCCTGCTCGGGCGTGCTCACATTCGCCGTCTCCAGTACCACAGGCTTCCCTGTGCTCTTGAGCACCGGCATCCCAGCCATATCCCTCACGATCCGTCCTTCGTCGTCTCTCAAGTACGGTCCATCCCCGTCGACCGTCTCCTCTCTCGCAAACGCAGCAACGAAGAATCCCATTACGCCGTGACCGTCGCCCTTGTACGTACGAATACACGCTTCCGCTACAGTCTCATCACCTCCAGCCGCCTCGGGCAGTCCACGGACGGGCCACTCCCGCATACCGCGGACCTGCTTCTGCCTCGGTAGGATCGTCCAGCCACGCTCTTTCGCAACCTTTGACGCGAGGGCCTTGATCACCACGCCCTCATTCTCCTCTGCGTGTATCGAGCAGGTGGAGTAGGTGATCTTCTTGGCACCGGGAAACGTCATGGCGTGAAGCAGAAGCGTCAGTTGGAAGCCGGCTAACGCGTCCAGACGCTTTTGCAGCTCCTGCTCCGACTGAACCTCGACCGTGTTGCCGTCATCATCGACCATCACCGCACCGGGCTCCTCCTTTTCGTCCCGCTTGCGCTTGCGGTCGTCCTGTTTGGACGGCTTTCCCTTTGTGTTCTTGGATCCAGGCGGGCCAGAGACTTCCGGGAGATGCAGTTCTGGCATCGAATCACGCCCTACGATACCGCTGCCAGAGCAGCTGGGGTCCAGCAGCAGGGCTCCGACATCTTTGTATGTGTCAGACGTGGGGTCAACGTCTAAAAAGTCCTGACCAGGACCAATCTTGGTCATGCCTCGACTGCCAGCAATCCTGACCATCTTCTCCAGCGTCTGGGCCCTCTTGGAGTCCCTCTCGAACGCAAAGATGGTCTGTTTCTGGGCTCCCTGCTCCGGTTCATGCGACTTGACAATCGCTGCGAGATGCGTTGTCTTATTCCCCGGCGCCGCACACGAATCGATAACGTCGCCGTCTTCCGAGTGCGGGTCCAGAAGGTATGCTGGAAAGCAGGACGCCTTGTCCTGAAGAATGATCTCGCCCTTGAGATAAGCCTGCGTCTTGGTCACATCCGTTCCAGGCGATGCCGCGAGGAGGTAGGGGATGTGAGTATCGATAAAGATGGCTTTTCCCGTTGCCTGCGTCACGGCCTCGATGGAAAGCGCTCTCTCGTACCCCTTGAAAGTGGTCTCAAGCTGGTCCTCCACAGTACTCTTGAGCACGTTCACCCTGATCCATCGAGGGTGTCTTCCTTCAGGGTCCGCGTTGGCGTTGACGTCAGCCCGCAGCAGTTCCAACGACGACACCTTCCTCCTCAGGCGGGCGCGCGTGAGCTCAGAGGTTAATCTCGCCTTGTGCCGCTCAATGGTTGTCCTGAGACCGTGAGACTGGGGCAGCGCGATACCCTTCTTGGCCAGGAGGAAGTCGTGCACCAGCAGTAGCGCCAGCAAAGGTGTAAGCTGCAGAGTCAGCGACAGTCAACGACTTGACGATGCAGCAGACTCACCTTGCGCTCATGGCGCAGAATGTCCGCCGCCTCGATGACCTCCTTCAAGATGGCACTCCACTTGCACGTCTCCAGTGCGAGGGCGTAGACCTGCGCTGGCGGCGACTTGAGACCTTTTTTGCCAAAGACGCGACTCTTTAAGCTGCCGCCGTGGTCGGAGCTCGCCGAAAGAATGTCGGCAGCCTCGTGATATAGCGACATAGTGCCGGCTGTCCGTGTATATTGACGTTGGTCACCGCAGCCGTGTCTCGGTGTGCGGCTGTGGGGTATCGGCGGATGAGGTGAAGAGAAATTTCTACAGTGGGCATCGCTGGCTCGGAGAATTTGTGGGGACCGGCGGCAGTGGACGGGCGTGTTGATTGCTTGGCCAATTGAGACTGTCACACACGCACCTGTCTCGATGTGTCCCTTGCTTCGCTGAGAAATGGTCACTGCGACTTGTTAAATTAACTTTTGAGTCGGCATCTGGATCATGAGTTTGGCAACGCAATTGAATGAGGTGGACTTGTTTCGCGTGGACGAAATAACCTTAATTTGACGTCCAGGCGCCAATTTGGTGGGCCTTACACCTCTCACACGGCTTACTTGTCAGTGGTGGTAACATGGTTGGCTCAATTGTCTATCTGACTACCAAGCAAATAACCACCTCTCAAAACCCCTTCCCAAATGCGGTGCCTCGTCTGCAGAGACCCATGTAAGAATCGAAATGTATGTGTTCCAAGGTACAAACAAGAAGCGGAATCCAGTTGCCCTTGAGCTTGCTCGTGTTCCCCAAGCTTTGCTTTCCCCCGGTTCAAAGGTGTGTATGTAACTGATCATCATCATCGTCAAAAAAAAGAAGAAATTGGCGCGAATGCTCGCGCATGAAAATGGGGATGCTTTTCCAAACAGCCCCGCCGAGTCCCAGTGTCCAAACAAAACAACGTCTCAAACTCCCATCCCAGCCACGGCCCTAGAATGTCTAACGAAGAAAAGTTTGATACAAGCGCAACCAAAACGCTGGCGGCGCGCATAGGTTCGATGGACAAGCCGCTTACTTGCGGTTGCTGCGGTGGCGGTGGAGGTGCTCGTGTTCGTGGACGTGGCGACGGGCCTTGTAGTTGTCGGTAGAGCCGGCGGGGGTCGCAGCGGCCTTGGACTCCTCTGCGGGAGAGGTGACGGTGACGGTCTTGTAGACGGTCCTGGTCTTGCGGGAGCACCCAGATGCCGAGGGCTTGGGCGCGACTGCGTTGGTGGTAGGGACGGCGGCAGCGGCAGACGTCTCAGCAGCCTTGGTGCTGGCCTTCTCAGGGGCGACCTGAATGGGAAGCTCGGAAGAAACCACGGCGGATGTCTTGGGGACTTCCTCCTGGCTGACGTAGCCAGAGGTGACGGGCTTGCTGGCAGAAGGCTGGACGGCGGAGGGCTTTGCAGAAGCAGCCGTCGCCGCAGACGAGGCAGAGGAACCAGAAGGGTTGGCAACAGAACCACTGCCGCTACCGCTGCCGCTACCGCTGCCGCTGCTGCTGCCGCTGCTGCTGCCACCGCTGACGACAGCACCGAAGGAGGTGAGGAGGTTGTTGCCGGGAAGCTTGCTCATGAGACCATCGACAACTTCGTCAACGGGAGAGGAGGTTGTGCAGTCCTTGTTGGTGTTTAGGCCCTTGAGGAGACCAGGGCACTTGTCCATACCAGAAGAGCCGGCGTTGCAGTTGTCAATGATTTGCTGGAGAACGGTCTCATCCCAAGCAGCGATGAAGTCGGCGTGGAGACTGTAACCAGTGGCATCACCGTTGGAGAGGACAAAGGGCTGCGAGCCCTGGCCGGGAGTCCAGCGGCTGGCAAACTTGGGAGTGTCCCAGTAGACCTCGAAGAACATGTGAGGAACGTGGATCCATCCGGCAGGGCAGTTCTTGCGGCGGCTGTTCGACGCACCCTTGTTCGAGGGCCAGGCCATGCTCTCGTAGTCGGTCAGGGCAGCGTTGGGGTTGTAGCAGGAAGGCATGTGGACATCGGCACGGAGGGGAGAAGCGTAGCCGTCGCAGTTCTGGTCGGGGAAGCCGACTCCGGAGCCGTCATTGTTGGGATCGACGATGCCGGCGGTAGTGCCGTCAGAGTTGGCAGGGTACGATGGCGGGTTGTAGTTGGATCTGGGGCAAGTCCACTGAACAGGCTGGATGGAGCCGTCCGCCGGCTCGAGGTTCTCCTTGCCTCCAGACGACGGGGCAACGCGAGCGGAGGAATTACCGCTAAAGATCTGCAGGCCCTTGGGGAAGGCCTTGATCTCATCATCGGTGCCATCGAAGCTGGGCGGTGTTAATAGAGGATTTAGCCCAGAAGACAGCTATACTCACAAGTAGTAGACGTTGACATAGAAAACATCGACAGCCTCAAACTCCTTGGTCTTGGGGTCCTGGAAGTAAAGAGACGGGAACCAGTAGGCGCTGTTGTCGCCGTTGATCATGGCGTTGGTGCACTTGGACTGGGATAGAGTCTCGCCAGTGGCCGACATGCCAAAGTTGCTTCCTCCCATGACGCCGTGAACGTGGGTCGCGGGCTTTCCGGGGTTGATGATGGGATCAACACGGGTCTTGACGAGCTGCTTGTTGTTGAAGCGGAGGACGGCAAAGGTTCTGTCATCGGACTTGGAGCCGGCCGAGGCGGCGCCCAGAAGGGCAGCCAAAGTAGTGGCAGCGGAGAACTTCATGGTGGTTGATCGTACGGTTGGGTGATTGTGCGGTATGAGACGGGTATCAAAGTGGTCGCTGGGACTCTTGCTGGTTGAGTAGGGACTGTATGGGTGCTGATACCGGAGCACCTGGTGAAGTGAAGGGTGTATATCGCGACTCGGTGAGTGACGAAAGTGGTGAGTGAGTGGAATGAGACAGGTCAAAGAGGGCTGTCTAGAAGTTGTAATGAGAGGACGTGCTCAGCAAGCTGTAGCGTTTTGTGGGTTGAAAAGGAATGATGAAAGGAGAGAATAAAATGCCCAGCAAGTGTCGACAGGGAAAAGTGGTGGAATGGAGAAGGTGAGGTCGGGGTGTAGATCCACGGTGGAGGATGGAAGAAGTGGGAAGTAATATATTCATCGGACGGCAGCTGGGACCTAGACCCGGGCGGGACGGGGGGCACACCGTGAGTGGCAGTTGGCAGGCTACGGCGAGGTACCTTGGATCTGGGAAGGGGGCCCGGGTGGTAGGAAGGCACTAGCAGGGTGGCCAGGGACGCTCAGCCGTGACGCCATGGAGTGTTCGTGGTAGTGCCATCTGGCGATGAAGTACCCGAGCACAGGGCGATAGCAGTAAATGTACATAAGGTAGGTTGAGCGTGGTGAGGAGGGTCGCACCTCGACAACGTGGCAGTCAGAATCAAGATGAAAGTACCTTGTGTTAAGATGTATGCCCAAGCCATGTACTCGAGAGATGGGATGGACAGGGACATGCTTAATTTCTGGTAACCTCCAGGCTGCTATTTTCGAGTACATGTTCGACACAACCAAGGAATTGTCCGCATTATTTCTAAAGGGAAAAAGAACAGACAAGAGCCCAGACGAATCGCCCAGAGTACATTACAGCACTACAAAAAGCTGAGAAGAAACGAAACGGCGGCAAGCTGACGACCCCTTGGACCCCCGCTCATCTGATGTCTGCACTCACGCACTGGGTAGGAGACGGGAGTGCACAAAAGTTGAGATGGTGTGCTGCACGGCTGGTTCCTGCATGGTGCATAAGCGTGGCCGACTTCCCATTGGCTGAATGTGATGTCCATCTGCCAAAATTGTGCAGGCCCGAGGTCAATTGTCGCTCAGTGTGACGCCGGAGCTGTTCTTAGCACGAAGAAAGGCACGCTGACTCGCCCCTGGTTTCTGGGCTTCTTCTCTCGCTAGCGTTTGTGCCGCGCGACGTGGCGTCCAGTCAGCTTTCACCGAGACCACACCACGGAAGAGGATACCCAACTGCCAGCCGGCCTCCTGGGCAAAGGGCTTCAAGTGCCCGTTTGTGGCGCTGCAAAAGTTTGATTTGGCGGATCAGAGGCGTCCGCCCGTTTGGAAACACATAGCTGCCAGCACCACCAGGCTCCAGCGACTATCGACGCTCAGGGCTTGGTGGCGGTTGGCACACACACGGGTCGATGCTATATTTCAGGGGCAAAGGGCGTCGTCCATGATCCGGCCCATGACGTCCTGGCAGCCTGTCAAGTGTCTGCCTCTTGCAAGCTCTTGGTCCGTCGTGCATGTCGTGAGGTGTTGATGACGGTGCACATTGCCATGGACTTGAATAAGCAATGCACGCTGCCGATGATTCGGGAATGCTGCCAGAGGACACAAGAAACAGATATTGGCAGCGCCTTCCACAAAACCTCGCAACGTCCCGTCTGTCGTTGCTGCCTCGATGTCTTTGGGAAGGGACAACAGAAGGTTTGCGGTTTACCTTCTTTCCCGCTAACCCTATTCGGGCAAGCGTTATCCAGATGTTTATCCCACTTGCGCAGGGGCTCGCCCTTTCCAAATTGCAGGGTTTGAGACTTTTTCCCAAGAAGCAACGGGCAGGAAGTTGGAGACGGACAAGATAGGAAACCACATCTGAGTCGGCACTTGAGACTTTTTTCGAAAGGCTGGAAAGAGTGAACACAGTTCCAACCGCATCGAGCTTCAGCAACATCACCTGCGAGACATCAAACCTGTCATTCGGGAATCTCGGGGTCATTCTTCCAACTGCATCACCCTTCGAACAATCCCTTTCTTGCCTCCCGACGGAATGGCCATGTCTCTCTCCGTTGTCTTGACTCTGGCTTCCTTGGCCTTGGCCTTGGCCGGGCAAAAGAGTTTTCTAGCTGCATAACTTATGCATCCAACTCGTCGTTCCCCACCTCCATCCCTCGCAAAACGTCTGTTCTGGTCGCGCGACGCTCGATTGGGGCACAATTCCCAGGCTCAAACCACCGAACAATGCCATTCATCCTCCAGCGAGAATGAAGGCGATCTAATAGTCGCTCGCCATTCCAATCCCTCGGTTCCATCCGGTCCAAGAAAGTTGTGACACAATCGGTCTAGCAGAGTCCAGACCTCTGTCGATACCCCCAAAGGCTGGGGATCGGCCATGACAGATCACAGGCCTGCCCACGAGCTCTGGACTCTATACGTAGTAATCTGGAGGTGTCGACTGGGTCAGCGGCTGGTGGGGTTTCGAAACGCCTGATCCTGGCGCTCATCCCATGTTAACCCGTGTGTTCGAGAAAACAATCACGGACTGCCCGGCAAATCATGTCCTCCCGAGTCGGCGGCGCTCCTGCGGGGAGATTGACTGCTGCCTCCGGCTGCAACCTGGCATCAGTCCCTGACCATCACACCGGCACTCAACTGCGACGAAAATTTCGCATGGCTGGAGTCGACCAGCGCTAGAATAATGCCAAAATTCATGTCTCCGGCAACCTGCTTGAGGGCTGTTCCGATGTGCAGTATGCACCACCACCACTTCGCGCATTGCATCTATAGTCCCCCGAGAACACACATGACACCTCACTGGTGGTTCTTGGAGTGGCTGGGAACTGCGTGATGCGTCTCCGACCGGGCGAGAATCCAGCTGTAGCTTTTGGCTTCAAGAGGCTTTACCGGAATGACGAAACATCGCCGTTCCGAAGGCTTCTTTTTGTGCGCACGCGCGGGATAATTCCACACAAAGATTCCTCTTTTGGTCTTCTGTCTTGAATTGCAACAGTCTCACTTCGACACGCGCCAGGTTGTCTTCAGCCAGCCCCGGAAACAGTTGGATCAGAGACATACTCAATTTTCTTCGAGCAGTATCGCCGATGTATCTTGGAATAACAACGGCCTTGTCTGGGCAAGGGCTCACCGACAAATCCACCGTCGTCAACACCGCCTCTCTTCGTCTCCAAATTGAACGATGCCCGCTTCCTACCAAGTTGACCAGCCCTGGGTTCACAACGTTTGCATGGGGTGGTACCGCGCCACGGTGGCTCTCGTCGGGGTCTCAAAGTGCCAAGAGGTGGAAAACCAGGTTGCGAGTAAGTCCCAAGGAAACAGGCGAGATGACTGACGGTCGCGCCTGGCGATACGAATTCTCTTGACATAATAGCCCATATAGCAACAAGCTCTCTTTCCTGGGCAGAGGGGCTCTCTCCCTTTGCGTCCTGGGAGTCCCCCCTGAGCCGCCGTCTGGCGGGAAATCGGCTGGCGCGCGCTTCCAAAACGCCCGGTCTCCAATGGTGGTCCGCTCAATTAGACAATCGGCAAACGTGAGCCAGAAGCCGCTACTGGGCAGATTGAGGATGAAACAAATTGTCTCTCGACGCCGTGGCTACAAAGCATTCAAGGCAGCGAGGCCATCACTGGCATTTCTGCGCGCCATTAACACGGACATGCTTAGCGAGCTTATCTATTGTGCGTTCTAGTCGCAATTTGCAACGCACCTCTCGGCGACCGGCAGTTTGTCATGCACTCTGAGCTTTCTTATTCCTATTGGAAGTTGCGATGGTCCTTGCTAGCCAAAATGTCAGTCTGTCCCCGTCTGCACCGCAGGGACAGATCGACGGCGCCGCACCATCCCGAGCCGTACCAAGGCCAGACGGTGCCATCTCATCTCTGGCAAAGTGTCGCCTCTCCATTACTAACCCAAGCTCTCAGGCAAGCACAGCCGAAAAGATCAACGTGGCTTGCTGCTCCCCGGGACGATGACGGAATTACACCCGTCCCGTGTCCAAACCTCTTGTGAGGGATTTCTCTCAAATCGCCATCCGAGCCCGACGCCCCTTTGTGAAATCAATCTGCTCCCGTCCCTGCGTGTGCGGCCTCACTAGCACGTCACCATCAATCGCCTAGCTCCATTGTTTACCTCCCTTGGCAATCCCTTCCCCCTGGGCGCATCTTGCGAGTAAGCTCGTGCGTGCGCGCCTGTTTGGCCATGTGCCGCGTTCCCGGCCTCCGTTGATAAGGGCTTGCGTCCGGGCTAGGGCTGGCAGTCACGGTCCCGCGGGGATTACTGGTATCAACGGGTAGTTGCGTAAGGCCTCGGAGGTGTTGCGCAGGTATTAGTGTTGCCCAGTTTGGCGGGAAAGGTTGTCCCGACGCAAGACTTTATCCGTCTAGGTTGCAGGTTGAAGTCTTGAGTTGTTGTGTCCCTCGAGAGTGTCTTGGTCCGGGAACGAATCGTTTGGCAGAGACGGCTCTGTCATGTTCTGGCCCGTGACACTGTGGCTTTGGCCTCCGGATAGTTGTGGCAACGGTGACAGACTCTAGATGTGCCGCATAGTATACGTCTGACAACCTCACATGGCACAAACCGAGCTATGTAACATGGCCCTTCGCATAGCTTGTATATGCGTGACGCTGCCCCTCACTCGACGACCTAGCAAGCTGTGAATGTGCTTTGTTGTACACTATCTAGATATACATTTCGTCCTGAAGCACATCGTGTGGAAAGAAACATCCGCCACTATATCAGCTGCACACTTTGCGCAGCCATATGAGCACCCAACCCGAGACAGATTCAGCGATTGATCCAACCCGACCCTCCACCGGGACGGTGCCTCTCTACTCATCGGCAGACGGCATCGTCATACCCCTCTCTATCGGTCATCCTCGTGCGGCCAGCAAGCGGCAACCTCGAGGTCGCCATTCTGGTCCACCTCGAAGCTGAGGGCGACGGTACCGCCAAACTCGAGCGGGCTGCCCTCCCACACAACAATGTCGCTGCTCTTGGGCAGGCCGAGAATGTCCTCGACATTGCCGGACACGAGGCGAATGGCTTCCTTGTCGCCGAGGTTGGCGTACTTGGCGGCCCACGCGGCTTCGAGGGCGAGGTCGTGGAGGCGGTAGTCTGCGGGCATGACTGGCCATTTGTTAGCTCTTTCTGTAGACACATATCGCAGCAAACATTATGCGACTCACTGTCCGTGACGATGGCGACTGCAAAGTAGACGCCCGCCTCGCTGAGGATGCGGGCGACGCTCGGAGTCAGGGGCGGGCCCACGACGGCATCGCGGTGTCTATAGGAGGAGGGCGCGGGACGAGTCTCGGTGAGGATGAGCGGGATCTGGGACTTTTCGAGCTCCAGGGCGACCTAGATCTTCGTTAGGCCTGTACTGCAGCAGCATGTGTGCGTACTCACCAAGGGCGCTTCGGCACCGCCTTGGATAACGATGTTGACGTCGGGAAAGTCCTTTTTGATGTTGATGATTTGCTGAATGTCCCACTGCTCCTGTTAGCTTCGTTTTTGATATGCTGAATGCAGACTCACATGGTTATTGGCATTGATCACGAGCGGGAGCTTGCCTGACGCAACCTCGCCAAAGGTCGTCTCATTGTGCTTCCCCTGGCCGTCGGCGAGAATCTTGCGCAGCTTCTTGACAGCGGTGCTGATGGTGCCCACGCTCTCCTTTGCCTTATCGTCAATGGTAACGTGAAGCGCCACCTCGGGCCGGAAGACGCCGCCGTCGAGGAGCGTACGATCGGTGCGCGTGAGGATGCCGACGCTGACGCCGTTGACAAAAGCACCGCCCTCGGCGCTAAGGGGCGGCGTGATGGCGCGGGTGATGCCGCCGAGGCGCGCGCGGGCAAAGGCCTTGCCCTCCAGCTGGACGCCGTACTTTGCGTAGTCGAGGTTCTCTGGATCGTTCCCATCCTTCTTCGGGTCGGCAAAGCCGTCTCCGGTGGAATCCTCCGTCGCAATCTCAACTATGCCGAGGGAGGCTGTGAGGGCCGTCAATCCGGGCAGAACGTGGCCGTTGGACAGGTCGATGGTGGTGACGTCGGACTTGGATGCCACCTTGGCGATGGCCGACGAGCATTTGTCAGGCGAGCTGAGACAGGCGACCTTGCCGCTGTTAATCACGAGAGTAAAGTTCTCGCCGCTGACGTCGCGGAAGACCGTAGGCACCTGAGGGTGGTTTTCCAGGAATGTGCTCGTGATACCGTTGATGACGAAACTGGACTTTGACTTAGCGGTCTTGCTGCAGAACGCTTCCCTCTTCTCCGGCTCCAGCTCCGTTCGCATGTTGGGCTTCACGGGGAGGGTCTCCTTGGTCGATGCTTCATTAAAGGCCTTGCCCATGCTCTCCTGAACAATGTGGTGCTTCAGCTGGGGGTTACCGTCAATGTAAACTTGCAGGGGAGTCGCTCCGATAGAAAGCGGGTGGGCATCCCAGACAACCAGATCCGCATCGTAGCCCGGACGAGCGTAGCCAACACGGTAGCCCAGGTCGATGGCTTTGGCGGGAATAGAGGTGACTGACTGCAGAGCCTTCTCTTCTGGTAGGTGGAACGCGTGGCCGACGCCCGCTTGGAACATGATGTACTTTGCGTTCGTCTCTGGCGCGGTGTGGTCTGACTTGTAGGCTACGGGGATGCCATGCTCGTTGAGGATCTTGCCCGCAGAGAGGCTCGGTGCATAGGCCTCGAACTTGTACAGACTGAACTCGGCAAAGGTAGCGACGGTGACGTTTCTGCGCTGGTTAGCATGGTTCACACACGGATAGGATTTGGCCACCTACTCGCCGTACGCCTTGAGCATCTCGGGAACCTGCCAGGCCTCGAGGGCGTGGTGGAAGGCCCGGACGCGGACGCCGTACTCGCCAGTGACTCGGAGCATTGTCTCAAAGTCCTCGGGGAGGTAGCAGTGGTTCTGCATGGAGACTCGGCCGCGGAGCATGCCGACGGTGGACTCGAGCTTGAGGTCGGCGGGAAAGCTGCCAGAGTCTCGGACGAAGCGGTCCTTGACCTCATCAGACAAGGTCGACACAGTGGCGACGCTCTCGCAGTACTCGTCCTGTTTTTGCATGTGCTCCTTGGCCTTGGCAAACTGCTCGCGGAGGATGAAGGCGTTGGCCATGCGGGTGTGGCCATAGACACGCTTGGGGTTCTCGCCGCAGGCCAGCTTCATGTATCGATGGCGCTCCTCGACGGGGATATCACGCTCGAGCAACAGCTCCTCAACGACGTACTCGCCCAACTCTCCCGACTTGAGGACGTTCTTGATCACGGTACCCTCTCCGCCCATGATGTTGGCGGAACCGGGCAAAATGAGTGACGTGGTGATGCCGCCGGACATGATGATGCGAGTAGCGTCATCGTACGCCTTCAATGAGTCGAGGATACGCAGCATCGGGGTGAGCGGGCCGTAGGTCTTTGTCATTTCATTCTCATCCTCAGTGACGGACAGAGCCGGCCACAGGCTCGCGGCATGATGGGAGTGCATGTCGACCAGACCAGGCGTCACGAAGCGGCCGTGTAAGTCGTGTTCGGTGGCACCGTCAGAGCTGATGGACTTGGAAGCCGTTGTTGCGAGCTCGGTGAACAAGCCCTTTTCAAACTTGATATCCATTGGCTCGGGCGCAATGGACTCGCCGTCAAAGAAGGTCATGTTGCGCAGCACTACCGGCTTATCTTGGCCGCGGACAGCGTTCCATCTCGAGTTGGACTTGCGAGTCTCTGGCTCGGGGCTCTTTGGAAACGTCTTGAGAGCAGCGCAGTACTTCAAGGACTCATCAAAGCGGGCCAGATGGGCCGACGGAGAGGCATGTCTCGCAGCATCGCGGATGACAGTCTCTCGTTCAATGAGGAAGGTGTGCCAGGCGAGCAGGACGCCGATGAAGACGCAGACGAGCACGCGGGGCGAGATGAGGTTTCGGAGGAGAGTGCGGCGGGGCCGGATGCGGGGATACGCGGCGGCCTCGTACGGGGGCGGTACCTGAAAAGAGTCCCGGAAGAGGTCCGCCTCCTTGGAGGGGATGTGTGGTTGTGTCATTGTAACGCGGTGCTATGTCGCGAGCAATGGTGACTGACAATTGGGGGCAGAGGTCAAGTTATGCAACTGAGGGACATCACATCATCGATTTACAACGAGTTCAATTGTCAGATCGGAACAACTTTTGATTGCGAGTCCGAGGTAGGAGCAACGGCAGCTTGGACGGGTTGGGAAGGTGCAATTGAGTTGCTACTGGAGCTGTGGAAAGCTTGGATACGGGGTCGCATGTACTTTGTCCGATAAGAGACGACATCTGTTAGCGACGTCTATGGTATCAAGTGCTTTCAACTAGCAGGCAGCGGAAGAGGGTACTTTGACCCACTGAAGCTTTATCGTCGACCAGGAGCTTCGTTGCAGGGAAAGTGCAGGGGACTCCACGACTTTCCAGGGGCCTCTGTCTCACGGAGTGATGCAACTCGTCAGTGGCATCGTGAGACGACGCGTCCAAATTAGTAGAGGCGTGTACTACCAATCTGGCCCTACCACGGCGATGCCCAGGATAGACATTTCCAAAAGACCAAATCACCAGAGGCACGGAGGCACAGACACACCCGGGTCATTCTCGAGTCGGGTCGTTCAGCAAAGTTTGTCCTGATGGGAGGAAACCCGCCGGACCGGCTTCTTGACTTTTATAACATTGTTACAACTCCATTTTAGACAAGTCGGTGGGCTGCGAGCTGGAGTTCCAAGCTATCGTGATGTCGTGCCCCCTAGCGCCAATTGCCGATGGCAGGTCATTCAGATGAGGCGACGCGAAGAACAGACGAGCATCCTGGCACTCGACTACACTTGATGATTTTGTCACTACTACAGTACGTATCCAATGGGCGATGATCCATATGGTTTGGTTTGGTGACACCGGGTGGATGTTTCTGCACCATCTGCACGTCCTTCCCGCCCGTCTTCGTCTCGTCTTTCCCGGTTGGCTTGGGCCCCTCGGTTTTGGTGGGACTATGCCCCCCAAAAACGGCATCTGCCACAGTGGGCCCGTTTTGGCTCTGTTTGGGATTGTTTGGCCCTTGGAACCCCAGCTGCATCCAGCACTCGAAGCTCCCCGGGCGGAAAATCACCTTTGGCAATCTGCAGGGCATCATCTTTGATACCATACCATCAACTTTTCTCTTTCTTACCACTTCCACTTTACCTTCAATTGAATCGTTTCTCTTGTTGTTTTTTGGCTGGACTCCAATCATCGCGCGGATTTGTCTTTCATCAAGTTTCCATCTTTTTCATACCCCGCCACTGTACAACACTCCATCATGCCGGAATCAAAGCTGGAGCAGGCGGTGCAGCCGCGCCCGCCGCAGTCATCCTTTCGACTAGCCGAGAGGGTGTGTCAGCTCGTCCTGGTCTTCTCCATCAGCTTCGCGGCCATGTTCATGATGATGACCAAGATTTCGCCCGGCAAGTGGCCTTTGACGGAGCCGTCAATAAGCAAGCCAAGACTCAAGGTGTCGGGCCAGCGCGACTACCTCATTGCCATCTTCTCCGATCTGCACTACGGAGAGCAGGAATTTGGCTGGGGCATTGACCAGGACAAGAATTCCACCAGAGTCATGCAATCTGTCATGAAGAGCGAACAGCCCGACCTCGTCGTATTCAACGGCGATCTCATTACTGGCGAGGATACCCACAAGGAGAACTCGACGCTCTACATTGACCAGATTGTCGCGCCCCTCCTCAAGACGAACCAGCGGTGGGCATCCGTCTACGGGAACCACGACTCCAAGCACACGCTGGACCGCGAGCAGCTGTTCCGTGCCGAAAAAGGCTACGACCTCTGTTACACAACGTCCATGGGCGACAATCTCCCGGGCATCACAAACTACTACGTCCCTGTCTACGAGGGAGACTCCAAGGACCCCATCCTGCTATTGTGGTTCTTTGACAGCCGGGGCGGCACTAGCTACCAGACGGATTCCGATAACATGGACGACATTCCAAACTGGGTTGCCCCCGAGACGGCCGAATGGTTTACCAAAACCTACGACGACCTCAAGGACAAGCACGGCCGTGTCATTCCCAGCGTCGCCTTTGTCCACATCCCCCCTCACATCTTTTTGACGGCCCAGCAGACCAACCTCGACCCCGCCAAGTTCCCTGGGTTGAATGCCGACAGCCCGCTAGCCATCCAAGGCGAGGGCGGAGAGGACGCCCCCTTCGTCGAGGCGCTGCTCGAGGCCGAGGGTCTCCACAGCATCTATGTTGGGCACGACCACGGCGACTCGTGGTGCTCGACCTGGCCCGGCCACGACGCCGGACTCGGCGCCGAGGCCCCATTCCTCTGTTTTGCAAAGCACACGGGCTACGGCGGATATGGCACCTGGGAACGCGGCGCTCGGATGATTAAGCTCTCCTTCACGCAGGGCGACGACCCAGACATGTCGGTGGAGAGCTGGGTCCGCATGGAAAACGAAGAAATTATAACGCGCGTAACACTCAACGAGACCTACGGCCAGGACACTTATAATGGGGAGTAAATCAACACACACACACGGGTGGGGATGCACATGCGACAGAATGTCCGAATGACGGCTTTATCCTGCATACTCTTTATTTGGCACCGGCAGAGCTATGCCATGTCCCGCTCCGTCGCACTGACTGGTCTCAAAAGCAAAACATGCGTGGCAAGCAGTCGTCCCGAAGGATGCTGTGCACGCTGTGCCCCATCACTCCATTCCTGCACGCATTCCTCTAGGCTCGCAGGGAAATTGCAGCATTCGCCCTGCGGTCAGCTGCCGTCAGCCAGCCCTTGGCGACCGTGCAAACGCCTCGCGGCAAACTAAAAAGGCGCCAAACAGCCAATTGAGCAATCATGGCAATTGCCATAATACGATTGTGTCTTCCTTCGTCTGTTGTTCCTCGTCCTTTCTATTTCCAAGAAGGACAGTCACGATGGACAGGAATCAGACTCGGACAGAAGGACCGCCGCCGAGATACACGGCTTCGAAGCCGGTCGACATGTCTCGGCAACCGCTGCGATACGCTCGCCGCCCGATTTACATACTCGTCACCTACTTGGTGCTTCTCATCGCACCATGGCTCTGCGTTTGCGTTATTAACCGAAAAACGACATCCGACCCGTGGGGGATCATTATGCGGCAAGACCTCGACTCATATCACCGTTGGATCGCTGCGGCTTCGTTTTTCAGCACTGTGGCGGCTGTTATTGCTCTGCCGTGCGTTGCCGCGCTGTTGGCCTACGGCGCAGTCGTCTTCTCACAGCGCCGATCAAAGCAGCAGACCCTCACCGTGAGGCAGCTGCTTGCCATTTCCGACTTGAAATGGACAGCGTTTGTCTCCAGCGGGCAATCGTCTTCCTATCTCCTGCTGGCCACCGGACTGCTTCTTCTCAGTACGTTACAAGCCTTTTGGGGGTGGCTACTCCGTCTAACTTGCAACAGCTGCCGTGCAGCCACCACTACAGTCACTGCTGATGCCGCCATCGAGCCGCCCAGTGTACTCGTGCGACAGTCTCCGACCATTGAGCAAATGGGACAGAACATGCGACGGCAAGGGACAACCGGCCCAGACAATTGGCAAGGATGCCGAGCCCGTCTTGCTCCGAGAGTCCAATGCATCTCAAATCGTCAACACAGTCAGAACGAAGATGGTCAACATCACGTCAGCCGACATCCAAGAAAACCTGTGGCGAGTCGACGACAACCACCGGAGCTTCGTCACGGGAGAGGACCAGACGTACAACGACTCTTTCTGGGTATCAGCAATTCCCGCTGGCGTCACTACGGGACCTCTCCGACAGCACTCAATTCGGCTCAGCTCAACCGCAGCTTGCCAGGTTGCAGATGAGTACCCCGCCAACTGCGACGGGTATGCAACGTCCCTCCAAGGCTTCGGCATCAGTGTGAGAACGTGCATGCCTCGCAATACCACCAGCTCTGCACCTCGTGGGGTTCCCCCGAGGCGACGCCAAGACGTCCATGAAGTGCTTTACATTGACGCGCAGATTAGTCCAGAGGCAGCAAAGACCCAGGACTTTTTATCGGAACCGGCTCAAAACGTCACCATCAAGTGTGTCGCCAAAACCAGCCGTGCCTTTTTCGAGATTGGCAACCTTCAAACGGGACTTGTTCCATCCGACATCATCAGCGAGTGGCCCTCGGACGAAGACATGGCAGCGCATTTCCACGACTACGATTGGCAGGGTAACCTCATCACCAACAAGTCTGAAGACGACTGGAACCGCGACCGATTCTCCGGCTGGACCTCTGCACAAGGCCCGTTGCGGTCAACAGCCGAGGCGCTCTTTGGCAATGGCTCATACCCACAGGCTGTACTCGATCTTTTGAGTCAGACCTTCCCGGATGGCCAAGTGCCCGACAACACCACGTCCAACAGCGATGCGAAACGCAGGGCGTGCTCTTTGCCGACCCCCCTCGGTGCGTGGCAGCTGCCGTACAACTCTCACAACGACGATTACGACTCGTGGTACTCGTCTATATACCAGGGATGCTCGCTTGCCGAGCTCCCCAAGACACTGTTCCGGATCGCACAAGGCCTTCAGTACGTCAAGGTGGCACAGAGCACCCTCGGCGTCGGCATGTACTTGTCCAACGTGGCCGTCCTACAAGACGCAGCATCCAACGACGCGGCGAGGACCATTTACAACTTGGCCGGCACCGAATTTGTCGCACCGCGGTACACCGTAGGCGCCACCGTCGCCATTAGCTTGCTCATCAGCATGCAAGCCATTGCACTTATCATCCTCGTCTGCTACATTTACAGCCTGCCCACCTGGACCGACACCTTGGACGCCTTTGCCATGATGAGGCTGGGAGCACACTTGAGAGACTCAATGGACTTTCCACTAGTAAGCCGGGCCAGTCGGGAGGAGATGGGGGCGTTGGATGAGACGGATGGACTGCTCGGCGTCGTCGTGCGGGGCGCTGCGGGTAGGTCAGAGGAGGACCTCGAGCTCGCCGCCCTAGCTTCTTCCAACACCGCGCAAAGGAATGAGACATCTGCGCATCAGTATGCGAGTGTGAGCCCGCTATCACCGGCGAGCACGGTCGATCAAGACCCATCGGCCCCGGCCACCCAAACGAGCCATGTGGTGGACGCCACTAGGCCTGGGATGGACACTAGCGAGCTGAGCGAGTACCTCCAAGGGGCCCCGCCGGCGTCCCCCACGACAACAACCACCACTACAACGGTGTCTTCTCCCCGAAGCCCGTCGCCGCCCCCGCCATACCTGCCGGCGAGATCGTCCAACAGAGGCCAGCCGGTGAGGGGGCCGTTTGAGCTGGGGCTGGGAGCCCCTGGGCTCATTACAAGAGCGTTATGGGAAAGGTACAGGCCGAGGTAGAAATGCATAGGGCGCACACGGGAAGGAAAAGTGTGTAAACGGAGTTTTGTTTTGTCACATCTATTTTGATACCCACAGAGAAGAAACATTTTCATCAATACTATATCACCAAGTCTCCGGAATGGAGCGTCACTCTACACTGGTTGTTCGAGACCGCTATCGTGAAGAAAGGGAACCGACGCCAGCGCCACCACGGACGCCGGGCTAAGAAAAGAAGTCTAACTTGTAAGTCGAGCGATCGCCGGCGCGGTTCTGGACCCCGCGAATGTGGATCCCCCGTTCTAGCTCCGTCTAGCCCGCCCTGCCACCGATACAGAAATGCTGAGAGTTTCAGGCAGGAGGATTTCTAGCAACCCCCAAAGGTCGTGCGTTTTGCTGTTTGTTTGGTGGTTGAAAGAGGTACCGCTAACCTGGGGGCTAGCCCAGCTATCCTGCGCTTTAACCGTATCGGGAGAGCTCCCTGCGTCTCAGCTGGCCCGTTTTGGCAACTTTGGGTGGGTTGCTCCGGCACGCCACATTGGACTGGCGTACACTTTTAGACGCGGCGGCGCGTGAAGAGGGAGGGATGGGGAGGGGGAATACAGTCTGCGACGGCCTCGTTGGTAGTCGGAGGATTGCGTTCTTGGTAGTGGAACGATTTGTTGGACTATTTACGAAGCTTCTTTGCTAGTAGAGAGGGGGTTGTAGGCGGTAATTCTTTCTCACGTCCCTTGCTGTGGTGGTTGGTATGCGATTTTTCGATAGATGGTTGGGTCCGCATTCCACGATACATTCTTTAATCTTCTCGCCACCTTCGAAAGGGCATTGTCTTTCTCTTGCTTATCTTTTCTGGTAGCGTCTTTTTGTTTTGGCCAGGGCTGGCGATCCCCCACGCGAGGAATGTGCTGTGACGAAAGTCTGTCCCTGGCTCAATTGCCACAATCCTGAATCAAACAACGGGCTCATCCCGAGATCCGGATCACATCACCACAGGCTGTATACCCTTCCTACGCAACTCCTGCTCAAGCATCTTTGGCATGGCGCCGAGTCTGTCACACGCCCACCACGCGGGTTCCTCGTCGTCCTCCCCGAGAAGCAATCGCGAGGTCTCATAAAAGTGGTACAATACAAGCAGCGCCCTCGGGTCATTTGCGACAATCATGTCGAGGAACGGGCCGAAGCAAAACAGCGGGAAGGCGAGGACGTACCGCTCGAGGTCGGGCGTCGCGGGGGGCTGGCGATTCGTGCTGCGGTGTTGCCAGAGGGCCATGATGACGGACAGCCGCTCCACGATGCCGGTGAAGGCGGCGCGTTGACGGTCCGCGCTGCTGTGGTGCTCCGGGGTGGTGCGTTGGCCTCTGGGTGTCATCTCATCGTATCGATCTAGAAAGGCTCTCTGGATCCGGCCGCGATCCATGCCCTGTTCCGCTACGATCTTGTCGAGAGCGTCGCACGGGGCGTCCTGCCATGCCTTGGCAAAGATGCTGTCTTGGCCCTGCGCCCGGGTCCCGAAGAGGAAGACCCTCACGCCGGAGCTGAGAAGGAAGAGTTGGTCCCGGGACTGGTCTAGAGTGGTGTCGGTATTGTCAGAGCCATCGATGAACTCCAGATTACACCACGTGAGATAGTGTATAAGCTGCGCCGTGAAGAAGAGAGAGTCGTACCCTCCCCCAGCCCCGTCGTCACGGCCGAGTTCGGCGCCAAAGAGCGCGCAGCTGCGGGACAAGAGAGCCAGGCTCGCTTCCCCGTAGACGGCGTCTTCTGGTCTGAGAGTGCTGAGGTGCCGCGCCGAGACGGCGAGGATGGCCGTCATGAGGTACTCTGCCCGGAAGGCCAGCGGGAGGACAGACGCCCAGACGTCGGCGAAGCAGAGGGTGGGGATCGTCGCATGCTGGAAGTGGTGGAGGAGCTGCATGTGGAGGAGGTTCACGGGTCCCGAGGCGTCTGCCGGCCGTGCCGGTCCCGTGCCGACGGCGGCAGCGGCGGCGGGCGATGAGGACGACGTCGTCTCTGGGGTGGAGGACTTTTGCGGGCGTGTGCATGGTTCGTTGCGGCGGATGCAGTTCGCGCAGGGGGCTGATTCGTCGCACTGGATCCCGTGTAAGTCTTGCGAGTCTGGGTGACCTCGACTGAGAGACATTGGGACCAATTACCTTCACCTTCCTCCTTTTGCATGGTATGCAGCCTCCTCTGCTCTTCCTGTGAGCCTTTTTCTTCTTTGGCTCTGGGTCAGCGGGATTGATGAAGCGGAGGGTCAGAGGCGTGGCGTCTGTGGAGGTGGAGGGGTTGGATGCTGGCATCGTCGAGGTCGTCCCGTGTAGTGGTTCAAAGGGGGTTCGCAGGGGAAGGATGAAGTGAGAGTTTTGAGCACCGATGAGCCAGGAAATTCATTTAGAATGAGATGATTGCCCATTTGGCTAGAGAAGCTGTCGACAGGCTGAAGCTGAGTGAGTCTGCTCCGTGGCGGAGAGTCCACGAGTGAGATGAAATCAGACAGTAGGCGGAACCTCGCATTCCGAAAAGGGAATGCGATGGAAGCGGGTCTGGTAGCGGAAATGGTTTAGCTCGCTGCAGTAAAGTAGGGGTCCTTGACCCATGACGTCATTACAACGTGCGAGACCACCTCTTTACTGAAATGAAGCTATCGCGAAATTTGATGTACCGGTTGGACATGATTTTGGTGTATGTGGTCCATTCATAATATGGACTCGTTCCACCAAAGAGGTTGCTCGCCTGAATCAAAACCAATGTGCACCCGAAGCCTCCAAGACATAACGGTTCTCAATGAGATCAAAGATGATGGGTCTTTGCCTAGATTAAGATTTGCAGTCATCTTGGGTCACATTGGACGGGCTGATAATCACCGGAGATACATGAGCTCAATTCTATGACTCTGGACGCCCATGCCCAGGATGCTTGTCCTCAACGTCCCTCACATTCTTCCCGTCTGTATTCATTGAGCATAATCTAAGGGCCGCTAGATACTGCTCGTAATTGGATTCATCTTCGCAAGACAGGCCAGTATGGAGGTTCACGAAAATATAGCCCAGCCATCGTCATCAATCGGAATGGAGTCACCTACACTTGCACCGAATCCTCCGGTACAGGATCATACGACAACCTCAACGGGGACCACCGCCTCTCCCAGTCTCACGTTCAAAGGCGGCCTCATCATTCTGCCAAACCCTCTAGCCCGCATCAGCCCTACGTGTGCATCAATCGCGGACCCAAGCCAACACACCCTCCACCTCTTCGCCGACGCCTCGTTCCCCGGACACAACTGGCACAAGGGCCCCTCGACGCCGTCCGCGCCAGCAGGCGCCGCCGTCTTCTGGAAGCCGTGGCCGTGTATAGACCCCGCCGACCCGTGGCACTCCCGCGCATTCCAGATCCTCGCATGCCACAGCCCCCGCCAAGCAGAACTCTTCGCCGTCGTCGCGGCGCTCGAGACGGCGACGCTGCTGGCCCACCTGATGCCGGACCTGAGATGGGTGACGGTCTTTTCCGACTGTCAAGACGTCATGAACACGCTCGCCGCAGCGGAGGGTTCGTACCCCAGCGCCTTGGACCCCCTCGTCAAACGCGCCTTTGAGGCGTGCGGCTCTCTGCGGGATAAGAGGGATATCAGGGTCGCTGTGTGCTGGTGTCCCGGCCACGTTGGTATCCTTGGCAACGAAAAGGCCGACGAGCTCTCCAAAGAAATCCGACGGTACAACTTTAGGCATTTGGTCCCGGAAGAGCAGCCCACGCGCGTGAGCGGGTATGAGATTCCGTCCAAGTATCTCGAGAGGGCGCGCCGCGGGCACTGGTGGAGGGATGAGGCTGATTTCGAGTGGACGGCGAATATGCCTCGCAAGCGGTTTTATCCGGTGGCTGTGAGTAGGGGGTGCGATGAAGAGGCCTGTGAAGAGGCATACGACGACGAGGCATATGATGAAGCTTATGAAGACAAGGACTACGAAGATGAGGACTGCGATGATAAAACTTACGACGATGGAAACTACGATTGTGAAGACTACGATTATGAGGCTGCAGATGGAACTTACGACGACGAAGACTACAATTATGACGCCGACAACGAGTTCTCCGACGACGAGTTCTCTGACGACGAATTGTCCGACGATGACGCATCTGCAACCCTCTCGTTGTATAGCTACTCTTCAGCCACTCAAAGCCAAACAACAAAGCGCAAGCGTTCGGCGCCAGACCTACCAGAGTATCCCTACAAGAGACAAAGGACAGGCCGACTTGAGCACGGCATCAACTAGTGAGGAACATTGGAATGGACTCCAAATCTGGTCTGAGGCCGCGCTACTTTCAGAAGTTGGCTCAAATACAGGTAAACTCTCCTCGTCTCTGCATTCTTGTTGGCATGAACAGAATGCGGCGATGCCGTCATCCTCTCAGTCTTGTAGAATCTTCCCCGATGCTTTAATAGGCTTTGATACCTCGTTCAAGAGAAAGCCGACATTGCACACTTTCGTCACGGGAATGAGAAGCCACATGGTGATGGTGAAAGGTGCCCTAAACTCCGGCGCAGAACCCAGGCATCATCAGAGGACCTTCCATTCCTCGTGATGTGGCAGCAAGTCATGAGATTTCAGTGTACGTACACATAGTTAAATTTTTCGTTTCAGGATATGTTAGGTCAATATCTTAGCCATGTAACCGTTTGGTAAACCTTTACCGGGGCCGATCTCAAGGTGGTGAAAAGTAAGACCATGGTTAGAAGACGCGCGACTAAATAAATGACATAACTGATAATCGAGAGAACTTCCGAAGCCCTCGGGATGATCTTTTGGAAGAACACAAGTTCCTTCTCACATCGGCTCTCGGCAATCTCAACTGCGTTAGACAACTGTTCAATGTAGGATAGCCACTGGAGACCGGGAGTGGGGCAGTCCGGCGACTTGCCATCACATGTTTCGAGCCGCCGCCAAAATTTGTGGAAGTTTGGCCCCGACAATATCCTCCAACAATGCCTGAGTAACATACCCGTGTTGTACCAATCTTCTACATCGTCAGCTTCGAGCTTGGTATGCTCGAGGGCCTTCGTCCATTGATTCCGAAAGGCTACCAAGTCACGACAGACTCCGATGTTCCGGTCTTTCCAGGATCTTTCCAACGCACTCCCCTCAAAATTTTCCGTAACACGATGATTCCAGTCATTTGATTCGTCTACATTCGAGACCATAGGTTCGTAAACTGTTGTTGAGTTCAAGTCCCGGAATTGCTCCTGAAGGCCCAGGAGGCGGTTCCACCAGTCTTGAGACATGACAGGTAACTTATCGAGCTCCTCAATAATGATCCTCTGCCGTTGTGTAGGGAACTTTTTGACCGAAAGATGGCTCAGTAAAAAGCTGATACCGAGGGTGACTGTAGGCAACGTTGCAGTGATAATACATCCGATCCTCCAAGCCATGAGCTCGGTTTCAGATGGAAACTCGAAATTCCAAGCAAGGCAGTGAACGCCGCCAAAGACGAGGGATGAGGTCGCTAGGAAGATCGCCATCGAAGAGGATCTGGATCCTATCCAAGTAGCGTCATTAGGAATGCGATTTCCTTCGTGTAAATCTCGGCGCTTTTTGATATCTGCTGCCTTGGTAGGTGAGCGAAACCAGAGCGAAAGCTGCCGCATCTTGGGCGTAGACACCCACTCCCCATAAGGTCCATATCGAATATGAGTTGGTACTGAGATGTCTTTTGGCTTCCACCAGCTGGCCCAATAGGTTAGAATTGCCATAATAGCAAACGCAACCGTAGCAAGCTCGAGTTGTGTGACTGGTAATTTTGCTACTCCACGGCCTACTACATTAAGAACAAGCAATAGAATTTGAGTAACAGCAAGAATCTTAACCAACCAATCTGCTTTACTTTTGTCTTGTATACTCGCTCGACCTAGTATCAAGTATTTTAGGGGGTGTCCTTGGCGGCTGTCCCACTCATACTCCGGTGTCAACTTTGTGGCAGTGAGGACTTTGTAGGCCCACCCTGAACTGCCCTTTGCCCAAGGGATCAAGATCCCACCCATCTGGGCATAGTAGGAGTGGACAATCGTCCATAATTGTGGGACCTCGTGGACTCGACTTGGAAGTCTGGTCTCTGCCTGTTGTCCCGTTGGTCTCGTCTCTGCGTTAAGAACATTCTCCGGCGCCGACTCAGTCGTTGCGGCATGTGATACCGTAGTAGCCGAGTTCAACGAAGGTAACTTAAGGTAAAGAGACCGATAGATTATTTTGTAGTAGGGCGGGTACTCAACCTTCCAAAAACGGTGCTCGTCGACGGTCAAGCTATAGGGAACTTCGAGGCGTTCAACCGATGTTATCTGATGTCTGATATGGGGTAGGACCTCGCCGAACTGTCGCAGTTCGTCTAGAGCCTGTCGAAGATCGCAGATGGCCTTTGAAAGGATGAACTCGGGGAAAATGATGTTGATCGCCATCCACTTTACGCGACGACAGAGTTTCTGAAATGTGGTGTCTTTGGGACCAGGTAAGTTGAGGTGCGTAACCGTCCAAGTGCAAGCAAATATGGTAATAGCGCAACTCCAAACCAGATTGAGGGTCCCCCGAGTACCTGGACCCGCCCTCCATCCGACTGTCTCCTGATTTGTGGTATTGGTTTCGTTGGAAGCCTTGGCATTAATGGCCAGGACAAAGAACAGACACACTCTGGACAGGTTGTGATGGAAGTGAACGTTGGAAAACATGATAATAAAGTGTTGTGATGTCAAGGGGTTGTTTGGATTGAACGTTGATCAGGGACGAGTGTTTCTTAAGGAACTTTTGGTAGGCCGTTGCTTCGTGGCCACTGGCTGCGGTGACTTAAGTACAGAAAGACGTATGCCAAACCCCCAACCTCAAGCTTAAAGGGCTCAAGCCAAAACTACTTATGCATTCAGCCCGACACGGTCAAGCCGATGTTGGGGTGTGACTGCGGCGCCCAGACCAGGCGAAAACACACGTATGGCTGGCTGACTACGGCGGATCGAACAAAGGAAATGCAGTAGATCCCAGGTTAATTGCCCTTTTGGGCAGTATGCGCAGTCGAGAGCGGGGTAGCTGAGAAACATTGCCAAATGTTATTGGCAACCAGCTGTCATCCCGTACGTAGGTTAAAGATGCATAAGTTGGACCAAGCAGCTTCAGGTACATCCCGAAGTTCCAAGTCGTTGAAAATTCGGTCCTTGTCAATGATTTCTTGTATTTCTTCGAGTCTACACTCATCACATTAAACACGAAGTGCTTCTACAAACATTTACCTCTCCTCAGCTGATTCAAACACCTGTTAGTTGAAGCTTGTAATGGCAGTATAGTTTCTATAAATTTGGGTTTTCATCTATTATCGAGGTTCGAGATGATATTTGCTGCAGGAGTAACAATCCTTAGCAATGTAATCGGCTTGAGCCGGTCGACCTGAACCATGCCGGACCCCTCAGGGCCGGCCCCACTATTACGGAAACGCTCCGATGGTGGCATGCGCCGGACCCGCCGTATATAAAATAAAACAAAATAACAGAAGAAGAAGAAGAAGAAGAAGAAGAAGACAAAAGGAAGATGGAGGGGGAGAATGAGAGAGAGAGAGGGGGGGCCTGAGCAAGTACCTGACTGGTAATTAATATAAGGTATGAGACGGTGGTAACCTGCATGTAATTGAGATACGAACCGCCGTACTCTCCGTCCAATCTCCGTTGGGACTATGTTTGGTACCGCGATTCAGAACGCCGTATCAGTCCGGCGGCACACCTCAGAACCTCGAGCCAGTCTACCTACTTACTTATTTGCCAGGCCTGTGCCACCTTCCCACGTCAGTTGAGGCGCGATTGTCAATTATGATAGAGACTACTCGCAAGGTAATTGCCGCCAAGACTTGGCACTTCCCAACCCAACGGGCATTTTATTCTTTCAAGCTGTATACCTACCTACATTGTGCCCCGAAGGTAGAAAACACATATAAATAGTACACCAAAGTCGACCCTTGGGTTTTCCCGCGGACAGCATCCCAATCGCACAAACATTCCCCGGATTAAAGTCTTTAGTCCCTTTGGCTCAGCTTAACAATTGAGGGTATGAAGGAGGTTAATGGGTTTGGGCTATTCAGGGTGCATCGACTGGCGTATCTCTCTACAGGGGTGAACAACACATGAGGGGGTGCAAGCCGATAGGAGCTGGCCACCATCAACGACCAAAGGTCGAGAAACCATTAGGATGGGCACAGCAATTGAGATGGCCAAAACATCACAGAATCCTTAAAAATCTTGACGCATATCATCGTCATCAAAATGATTCTTTTGGAGAGTCTATAATCCTGGCCCCATGTAGTGAATATGCAGAGACCACATGCGCCGTCCGCCCAGATACAGCCAGCCCGCCCAATGCTAAATGGAAATCCTTCACCAACGTCGGGCCATGCTGTGTGTGGCACGACACCCTTTTCGATTGCTCACAAAAAACAACACCGCTTTTTCTTTGTTTCAGCCAGGCCCGTTCTCGGCTCGTAAAACTCCAACCATATCTAACTGTGTGGGGGAGGGGGGGGAATCGGCTCACACAACCCGCGCGCCAGCAGTGTCCCTTGTATCGTCGTGTCTATAATTACAGTTAAGAAAAGAAGACGGAGACTGCCTACAGTGGCAGCCCGCAGTCGATCATTAGCAGGGTGCTCTGCCTATTTACGCCGCCTCGTCTTGGGAGCGGGCGCGGGCTCGGGCGACGGCTCCACGGCCTGTCGCTTCTTGGCCGTCTGCTTCTTTGGTCTCGGAGGCGGCGGCGGCTCCGAGTGGAGATGGCCGAGCTCCTCCATGGCCGTGGAATTCTCCCACGCGAGGCAGCGGTAGTTTGTGGGTTCGGGCGTCGGCTCGTGCTGGCGGCCTCTGGTGCTCATGCGCTTCGAGTCGCGCCTCTTGCCCTTCTTCTCCTTCTCTTCCTTTTCCTTCTCCTCCTCCTGCTGTTGCTGCTCCTCGGGCTCCGCGGCGGCGAGGTACGTCTTGCGGTTCTCCATGTGCTGAACAATCTTGTCCCGGAACGCCACGATCTCTTTCCGAAGTCGCAACTCGTTGAAGCCCCGCGGATCCAGCCACTTGAGGAGCTCATCGACCTGCTCCGGCTCGCTATAGTAGCCCCACTGATGGGCGTTGAAGACGCTGGTGGGGCCCTCTTCCAACTTCTTCCGCTCCGGCACCGTCATAGAAAACTTGGTTTGGTACTCGGCCTGGTACTCGGGGTCGGTGTCAATGTACCCTTGGCGCTCCAGCTCGTCAGGGCCTTGCACCCATATGCAACCGTTGGCGTACTCGGCAGCAGCGGTTGAGCTGTCCGGGAGCCCCCCGTACGGCATGCCGTTGCGTTCGAACCAGTAGTACCGGTTCCAGAATCGGTCCTTACCCAAAACACGGGTCCGGCCACAGTCGGCTTCGCGGAGGTCGTTGTCTATCACGGCGATCTCGTCTTCGCACTTTTTGATAAAGTCCTCCTTCTTCTGGATATCCTTGAGGACCTTAAGGAACTGCTTCGACTGCTTGGGTGCCTTTGCGGCTTCGGCAGCCTTTTCTTTCCGCTCGAGCTCCTCCTTACGCTTGCGTTGCCTCTCCGCGGCGCGGTCGTTGGCACGGCGGAAGTTCCTGCGGGGTGCTCCCTCCTCGTCAGAGTCGGCCACTTCGTCCTCGGCGTCGGCGGCGTCAGCTGCCGACTCGTCTGCGTCCGTCATCTTGACATCCTCGTCTGCCTTTGGCTCGGGAGGCGGCGACGGCGGCATGTTGTCGGGGAGCATTATCTTGCGCTGGTCGTTGAGAGCACGCAGTTCCTCGATGCTGTTGGGGGGTCAGTCACGCATTCACCAAAACGTCTAGTGTCACCTACGCCTGCTTCCTCTGCCGCTGCCAGTCAATCTTTTCCTTGCGGAAAGCCGTCATTTGCTCGCTGCATTCTTCCATGTAGGTACGCATCGCTTTGGTCTGCGTTGTGAGCATGCAGATGATCTGCAGCGCCTGCACACGGTAGTTGACGTCGAGTCGAGCATAGTGCTCCTGCACCGTCTCTTGGGTAGGGTCCTCGTCGGGGGGACACAGCTGGGCGAGCAAATCCTCGCACTGCTCCTCCATCCTCTCATTTTTGGAGAGCTGGTGCAGCAGACCGACGACGATTCTCTCCCAGCCGCCGTTTTGGAACTTGCGTTTCCTGAGCTCCTCAATCCAGTCGTACTCTTCAAGGAGGTCCTCAGCGCGGTGCTTGATCTCGGGCTCCGCATTCTGGCTTTCCTTTTCCGCTGCCCTCGCCTCGGCCAGCAGCCTCTCGGCCTCGGCTTTGGCGAGACTGCTTCGTGTGGCTCTTGCAGGCGGCCGATCGGTTTCCGGGGTCGGCTCCTTGGTCTCCTCCTCATCCTCGTCTTCCTCAGAGTCCTCCTCTTCGTCCTCTAGCTCGGGCAGCTGGACGTTCACCTTGCCGCCGTCTGCCTCAGCACTCACAATCTGCTTGAGCACCGCACAGTGGATTTCCTCAAACAGCTGGACCTTGGTCTCCTCTGATGCTACAGACATGGCCTCCACAAAGTCGTCAAACGTAAACGAGTCGAGCTTGAAAATTTCGCAGTACACATTCAGGGTGTCCCACGTCTCCAAGAACGAGCCAATCGACTTCATCGACAGCTTGTCGCGTATGCTGGCGTTGCCATTCACGGCCACATCGGAGGCAGTCGGGGGGTCGTTGCAGAGGAACGCCAGGGCGGGTCTGACGACGCCCTCTCTCAGAGGCACCTGGAGATCCTCAATGGGGTACTTTGGCGGTGGCGGCGGCGGCGGCGGCTCGGGCGCAGTCATGGAGTGCGGTAGCGGTTGATTCCGGAAGTTGAGCGGCAGCTGGAAGGGGTTCTTGTGCGGCGGGGCGTGGAAGATGCCGGCCTCGGACGCCATGTTTGGCGAGCCGTTCTGGCCTTGAGGGAACTCTGGCGATTGATGCTTGCCCTTTTGGCTCTTGAATGCGGGCTTCAGCTCGGGTAGCCGCGCAGGGCCGTTCTGGATGGCGCCGTTGACGCCGTTGGTGCCGTTGCCGTCCTGCGTCGGAGTCTGGCTGGCGCGCTTCTGGGCCTGCAGCTGCTTCCTCTCCATCAACTTGGTATCGTAGCGTAGGTGAGGCGGGACCCGGGAATCGATGTGGTACTGTGCCGCCACATCGTGCTTCACGAGCCACGGCGCTCCGTTCCATGCCTCACGCGTCACCGTCTTCTTGATGAAGGAGCGCAGAACCGACTTTGTAAATATTTTGCGATCGCGGAAAATATGGTCGTCGTCGACCACGGCCTCGATCCCGGGGCGTTCCTCCAAGCTGACCGTATAGCGTGTGTAGGGGGCGGTCTGGGTGCCGTCTGGCAAAATCTTGCCGCCGAACCGGGTCTTTTCTCGCACGACGCCCTGCAATCTCTCGCTCTCCGCCGTGCTGACGGTCACGGCCTCGCCCGGGTAGTAGTCGGCTCTAAACTCGTCAAACACCAAGTCGACAAGCGCATCGATTCGGGACACCGTTTGGAATTGGACGCGACGCAGGACGGGGCCCTTAAGAGCTTCGGGAAACGCTTGTTCCACCTCCTCGGCACCGGCGAGCTATTGCCATGTCAGCAGGTTTGCGCGGTAGTGGAAGATGGCGGGACGCACTTCGCTCTTGAGTGCTTCGAAAAAAGTCAGGCCGGAGTGTCCTGTGATCTGGCAGATGAAGCGCCGCTACGCGCTGGGGTTAGTCTTGGCCCGTAGCCCCACCTGGCCTGGGACGTACCTGTTTGTAGAAATCCATTCTTCACCGCATTAGCTGAAGCCGAAAAGGAAACAAAAAAGTGACGACAAAAAAAAGCTCACCTGGTAAGATAATCCTCATATTGGGCAAAGACCTCGCCGGTCTGTGGGATATGCCAGACCTGGGAGCCTGCATCAGTATTCGTCGCATTATTCGTGAATGTCACTCTGCGAACCTCTGAATTGTCATCCTTGACGTCCTTGGGAGCCAGAAACTGCACCGGTTTACGCTTGAAGAGAACCTATACCTCCAGTCAGCGATCTGCGACCCCGGAGAGCGCGTCGGGAGGCCGTACCATGTTGGCGGTTGGCTACAATGGCATGGCCCAAGATTCGAGGATCCGATTGCGCGGTGGGGCTGAAATCCAGCCAACCTTGTCTTCAACCGTACAAGTGGTCCTACAAAACCTCGAGGACCATTTGCTGGGCAAAGGAAACGCGTTGTGGCGGTCTGGCGGGTGTGTTGTGGTCGCGGCCGGAGCGAGCGGAGGCGCGGTCGTGGGTGTCGGGCAGGGGGAGGACGGGTCGGCGGGTGCACTTACACGCGAGACTCGCGGGGGACGCGGTGCGGCTCGCAGATGACGTGTCGGAGATGGCTGTATGATTGACGGTATCGATGGTTCGTGGTTGTGGTCGCGGGTTGGTGAGAAAACGCGCAGCCTGCGAGTCGTGGGTGAAACGACGGGGGAAAAAAACAAAAGGTGGGAAAGGAAGTGGTGAGCCTTGGGGGGGAGGAGGAAAGGAAAGGGAAAAAGAGAAGAAGGGCGCCAGTGAAAAGCGGTCCTGGCCCGCTTGGCCCGTTCGGCCCACGGTGCCTCCGCATCCCATCTCCCAGGCGCCTGCGCACCAGGCCTCCTTACCCTCCTCCACCCGCCACGACTCCGTCCGCCTCGGGAATCCCACAACCGCGTCGGCCACCCGCGAATTTGTACTCGTTGGGCTCGCCATGGCTGGGGCTTTCGATTGAGCACTCAACTAGCCATGAACACCACGATTTGGTCGATTAATGCCGTGATATATCTTGCACGTCTTCCGGTCCTGGCGGGTAGCCTAATTTTCGTTAATTGCCTCCTCGGGGCCAGCTCCGGATGAGCACCGTTCTACCACCACATGACATATAAACGCGATTCAACGTTCCAATACAAACTGTTACATTGTTATGGACTCGTCTACATAATTACAGGTGTGACCGATACGCAGCGCGGCCTGTCGGTCATGATATCAACGCCGGGATGGTCCGCCGTGGCCGCTCCGGGCCTCCGGGCTCCGTGTAAGTGATTTTGGCGCAATTGCCTTGTACCACAGTCAATCACTCAAATTCCGATAGTGCATCGCCCAAACTGTGCACGACAAGTGTCTGTTTTGTTCTTTGGCTTGTTCGTGGTATACAATGGGTTGTGTCCAAATGGCCCACGACCCCCGGTCCCCCTGCTCAGCCGTTAGCTCCAAAATGTAGTTTCCCTCCTGGCAAGGTACTTGTAGTGGAGCCGGTGCTGCTGTCAGCCTCCAGGCACGTGAGACGCAAGTTTTCATTGGCTCCCGCCAGCTAGGCCCCCACGGGACCAAGCGTCTCTTTTAGACCTCCGGCAACTCAGTGGCACTGGCACGCAAGAGTTTCACCGTATTTGTCTCGACTGTAATTCTATGCCTACCTAAGGTAGCAATACCTACATTTTATGACGTGAAATAGACAACCATGAATCCGATCCAGCTACCAACCACGCCTACAGCGCAGTATGAGCTGGTGAACATGAGTGGCAGGAACTCGTATCGCTTCCCAAACACAACCTGGTGGAGCAGCGAGCAGTAGAAAATCAGCGGGATGCTGACGGCAATGTACAACGTGCTGAACCGGTCCAGCAAGAAGAATCTCGCTTTGCGCGAAGCCGGAGCCAAGCGGTCGAACACCATGAGGAACAACACCAGCCAGAAGATGGTGTACACCGTCTTGATTGGAAACTCGGCCGAGGTGAAGAGCAGGGGAAAGAGAGATACGTGGCCGGCAACCGCCAGCGGCCGGAACGCGCCAAGGTAACGACGATCCTTGAGGGCGATCAGGCTGAAGGGAATGATGACCAAGAGAATGGCCTTTTCATGCACATGCCATCCGAAAAGGAACGAAGCATAGCCGCAGAGCGTTACCGCCCCGATGAAGGCATCCCATGTGGGGGGTGCTTGGAAGAAGAGCTTGATCAATGGCAGCACCTGAAAGAAGAGCGTTAGAGCGAAGCAGGTCCGCGGGGTGATCTCTGGCAAGACGGCAAAGGCCGTGTCTCCGACGAGTCCTCTGGTGACGCTGTTGATTGCTTCGGCCTTGACCGGCAGGTTGAGGCGGGGTGCGGCTGCAACGTGTCAGTCTATTGCGTGATTAGTTCTGTGGTGATCAAACGTACCATAGATCAGAACGCGATCGGCAAACGAGTAGAGCGCCCAGATGTTGGGAGCCCAGTAGGCGTGGCAGAGGCCCCGCGAGAAGGGAAACAGTCGGCTCATCATCTGGGGGATTTGTTCCAGGGCGGCAAACGGGCCAAAAGCAGCACCAAAGATGGCCGCAATGCCGCCGCCCAGCTTGACGCAGTTGAAGAACTGAATCCTAAAGATGGACTTGGGCGAGAGGCAGTATGCGCGCAGCAAGAACACAAAGTAGGCTGGCGCCAGGTACAGGTAGATGTGCTTCATGCACAACAACGCAGCAAAGACCAATCCGCTGCCCAGCAAGCCCGACTTGGATCTGGCCAGCACGAGTGACAGGATGAGCACACCGTACATGGCACCGTTGTACTGGAAGTGAATGTGGTCAATGATGAGGAGACCGGGCGACAACAGGATGGAGATGGCGGCAGCTTGGGCAGCCCGTCTCGTGGGACCGGTGGCAGAGTCGATGAACCTGGACCTTAGCTTACAGTCGATGCGGCGGATACACAAGCAAACTTACCGCTGCAGCGCGTAAACGAGAACCAGCTCAGAAATAATGACGGTCCATCGCTGGAAGTAGACCGTCTGCCAGCTATCGTATTCCAGGTTGTAAAGTTTGAGCATGGCCGGGTCGACGAGCTTGGCGACCTGGGACATGGCCCACTCAAAGTAGGCGAAGAAGGGAGGGTAGTCGAGGGTCCATTCTGACGTTTTCTCGTAGTACCATTCTGATATCGGGAGGCTGTTGGTGATGGCGAGCCAGTTGCGGTGGACTTCGAAATCGGTGGATTTGCTGCGCGACGTGTCAGCTGGAGTCTTTCGAGCTGGAGGGGAAGCAACCACATACTAGGCCGGGAAGAGGAGGACTTTGAGTGCGCCGGCGACGAGGGCACACTGCGTGAGGGTGGGATACGATTCGGCCATTGTGGCGCGTTCGAGAACCGGTCAGTAGGTAATCCGCATTGATCTGGGCGGTGCCGTGAGAGCTTCACTGGAGTGGTCAGTGGTCGGGAGGTGGGAGGAATTTCACAGGCCACCTTGGTCGGTGTCGTCAGGGGTCCTGCTCAATGGGAAGGAGCTGCAGCTTGGGGGTTTTATTTTTCTGGAGAAGGGGCCATGGGCAGGGATTGATGCTGGGCCCGTGCGATATCGCGGTGAAACCACAGTTGCCGTCTTTTGGAGACGCGACGGGACTCTTTAACGATACGTACTCCCTTACCCCATACAAGCCACATATTCAAAGCCACAATGACAATGACAAAGAAGCTCCCCGCCACGTCTGCAAGGAACCGAGCAGAAAGTGTCTTTCTTTTCCAGAATCCCTTTCGCATTCCAGCTCGGGCCATGCAACTTCAGGTTGGTGGACCAGGGTCCCTTTATTTTCGCCAGTGTCTCCAGCAAAAGCTCTTGGGCACGCTCTGAGACAGCGAAACGGAATCCAAGCTCGTGGTTTGGAGTCCATCATCACGAGACTTCACGACCTGAGAGATATTGAGATGATGCAGAGGGATACCATCGACCTGCCGCTAGAGCTAATTTGATTGCAGTGCAATTGACTTTCCTCAAGAATCCAACGTTCATAACGCTAAAACGCCCCGTCCAAAAAGGGCAGCCCAGGAGCTTATCCACATAGCTGGCTGTTACTGCTGCTGCTGCTGCTGTCTTGAACGCTTTTTAGTGCCAACCTGTCCTCAACCCACAGACACACACCATCAACCCCTGCTTGGGAGTTTCTCGACTGGGCGGGTTTCCAACCACATTGTTCCCACGCTTTTCTGGATCCCATCGTCGTCTGCACTTTTTTATTTTTCTTACATTCTGCCCGCATTGCAGGACCTTGCATTCCTGTATTTTAATATACAATTGATCGTCCTCGTGGGCATACGGCCGGCTTCGTTGTTGCACTTGATACCCCCCATCTCCACACACACTAGGTAGCTCCCGCGCTGCCTCGAACCAGTCACGATGCGTGTGTCGCAAGCTCCCCTGAGCTCGACGCTCGCCCTCTTGCTCGGTGCAAGCTTCACACAAGCTCAATACCTCATCAACGAGCTCAGCTTTGGCTACTCTGGCAGGTAGGACTGCAAACAACCCAACCCCCCCTGGCGCCACCGAGGCTCAGCTAACCTGAACAGCATATCACCAAACAATGACGGCCACGTCCCCAACTTTGTCCTCCAGGGACAACCGAACCAGCCCGAGATCCTCTCCAACAAGATCATCCTGACACCGGTGGCGCCTGGCAACCAGCGCGGCTCCATCTGGAGCACCCAGAAGGTGATGCACCAGAACTTCATCGCCGATATTGACTTCCGAGCCAACGGCCCCGAGCGCGCCGGCGGCAACCTCAACATCTGGCTTACCAACGGCGGCTCTGCCGACGTCGGCATGAGCTCCGCATACACGGCCGGACGCTTCGACGGTCTCGTCCTCGTCGTCGACGGCTACGGCGGCACCGGCGGTATGGTGCGCGGCTTCCTCAACGACCGGTCCACCGACTACAAGGCCCAGAGCGACATTAGCCCCCTTGCCTTTGGCCACTGCCAGTACCACTACCGCAACCTCGGCCGTCCCAGCCAGATCAAGCTGCGCCAGACCGACCGCGCCTTCAAGGTCGAGATTGACGGCCGTCTGTGCTTCGAGAGCGACAAGGTCAAGATCCCCACGGGCTACACCTTTGGTCTGACGGCCGCGAGCGCCGACAACCCAGACTCGTTTGAGATTTTCAAGATGGTCGTCATGTCCGATAGCCTCCACGCCGGGGAGCAGCAGCAGCAGAATCAGGGGCAGCAGCAACAGCAACAGCAGCAACAGCAGCAGCAACAGCAGGCACACGAGCAAAAGGCCAACCACGGCCAGCCCAGCAACCCGCGCAGCGGCAACGACGAGCCCATTGACCTCAATGCCATCCCCGACTCCAGCGCCGACACAATCACCTCGTCCAAGGCGCAGTTCGCCGACCTGCACAACCGCCTGCAGTCCGTCAACCACATCCTCGGCACAATCTTCAGCGCCGTCAACAAGTTCGGGCAGCAGGCCGAGAACCGCCACGCCGAGACGTCGCAGCTGCTCGACTCGCTCCGCACCGAGCTGCGCAAGCTCGAAAAGATCAACGACCTCGAGGGCCGCATCAACGGCCTCGAGCGCGAGATCCGCGCCATGCGCACCGACCTGAACCTCCAGATGAAGAACACGGAGCACTCCCTCAAGGGCTACATGGAGGGCCACCACGCCACCCTCTCGTCCAACATTGTCAAGGCCGCCCCCGGTCACGGCAAGCTGATTGCCGTCATCGTCGGGTCCCAGGTCGTCCTCGCCGTCGGATACCTGGTGTACAAGAGGAGGAAGAACTCGATGCCCAAGAAGTACCTGTAAATGGACGTGAGAGGGGTGACGGAAGGTCGCAGACGGCGCGGAGATGCCGTTTGGTACGTGTCGTTGGCTTGCTACGGCTGTGGTGGTCTCGCAGCATCACGACGATGGCCAGTGGTAGTCAGATGATTCGCACTTTACCCTCACTTGTATAACAAGTGATGACATGAACGACGGAATATACGCAGAGGCCGTGGCCGGCGGCACTAGACGAGGTGGTGATGGGATGAAGTAAAGATATATAAACATCGAAGCGAAAATGTCTAAAGTTCAACACATGGTCTCGGTCGTTGCAGTGGAATCGTGCCTGCTGATGAGATGGACAAATGGGGTTCTCTGGGATGAATTTGATGCCCGTGATTCGTATGGTCAGTCAATGGGGCATGAAGACATCCACAAAGCTTCCAAGCCCAGGTTCCTCATCTGCTGCATTCCCAAGGGGAGGCTATCTCGGTAGTAGTCCGCCCTCGCAAACGTATGCTCCTCCACGCCCCTCCCTGGACTCCTCTCTAGCCCTGTTGACGATACCAATAATTGTGTTCAATGTTCCCTGTTCGTCATCCTCCACATGTCTGAGACGTTTGAAGAAGCTGAAAGGAGAATATGCTGCTGCTTGTTTCCCTCCAGACAAGGAAACAAAACATGGGATTTACTTACATCCTCCAACTATAGACGAGCTTCATGTTCCAAGGGCGTATCAAAAAAAAAAAAGAGGGGAGAGTCTTCGACTCCCAGAGAGCCTCCGGCGTCTACACTTGACGCGAACCCCCCCCCTTTTCATTGAGCCCGCGAAAGTCTAACAATCTTAATGATGGCATGATTCCCCAGCTACCGCCAAGGAACCGGACAGATGTACACGAGAACACCGTCGCGCATGTACACATTACTATCTCTATCTACAAAAAAAAAAACTACTTCAACGCTCCCAGCAAAACCAATCAAAAAAACCAACCCTTCTCCATCATCGTCATCGTCATCACCTCTCACTCCCCAAAAGGCATCTCACGCCTTGCCGTTGATAACCCGCAACAGCTCCTCCCCCTTGGGCGCCCCCGTAGACAGGTTCTCGTACCCGTCGTCCGTGACCAGAATGTCGTCCTCGATACGCACGCCGCCGACGCGGTAGTACCGCTCCAGCACCGCCTTGTTGATGAAGCGGGCGTGGCGCGGGTTGCTGAGGAAGTAGCCCTCAATGTACTCTCTGCAAAAGTAGCTGTGTTTCGTTTGACTAATTAGCAAGGTTCCCGACGTTCTCGGACCACACCTCATCTACAAGTCTGGATAGGCTGAGTTATTCTCGATCCAGAGGGAGAGACACTCACATTCCGGGCTCCACCGTCACGATCATGTTCTTGCGCAGGTACTGCCGTCCCCGATACGGCGGCGGCACCGAAGCAGCAGCAGCAGCAGCACCGCCAACACCGGCACCAACGCCTGCCTGCGCCATGGCACTCATCATCTCGGGCGTGATGACCTCCCTCTTGCCGACCCGCCCGCCCGTTCCCTTGTTCAGCAGCAGCAGCCTCTCGCGCCCAGAGACGTCGTGCACCTCCAGCCCGACGTGGTGTCCCAGCCCGTGCGGGAAGAAGGCCGCGACGGTGCCCGCATCCCACACCTCGGCCGGGTCCCCTCGGAGGACGCCCAGCTTCAGCAGGCCTTCCTGCGCGACCCGGCTCGCGTGGACGTGCAGGTCGAAAAACAGCGTCCCGGGACGGATGCGCGCGATGCACTCGTCCTGCATCCTCGCCACGACGTCGTACACGGCCCGGCTCTCGGTTGAGAAGCGCCCGGATATGGGCAGCGTGCGGGTGATGTCGCTCGCGTAGCAGTGCCACTCGCAGCCGGCGTCGAACACGACAACCTCGCGGCCCTCGAGCGGCTCGTCGTTGGCGTCGTAGTGCAGCGTGCTCGCGTTCTTGCCGCTGCCGGCAATGATGGCGTACGACTGCTCCCGGGCGCCCTCGGTGGTGCACCACGCCTGGAAAATGGCCTCAATCTCGCTCTCGTTGCCCAGCTTCAGCAGCCTCTCGGCGACTTTGCGGTGGGCCGCCGCCGACACGGCCGCGGCTTTGCGGATCATGGCGACCTCGTACTCCGTCTTGACGACGCGGGCCTGGTCCGCAGCCGGCTGCAGCGAGGTGGTGTCGACGCGCACCTCGGCGGCCGTCTGGAGCAGGTCGCCGTGCAGCAGCGGCGGCACCTGGTCGGCGTGGAGGACGTAGAGCGTCGAACCGGGCGTCAGATGGCGGTACAGAAACTTGTTGAGCTGCGTCGTGTAGCGCACGTCGTCGACGTCGAGCTGCTTGAGGCATTCCGAAATACCCGGCGTCGAGCCGAACCAGAGGACCTGGCGCGGCTCGACATAGGGGATCCAGAGAATCAAGCGGTCCGACGCCAGCTCGTAGGTCACGGCGCAGTCGGCAAAGTTGGCGCCGCTCAGGTAGTAGAAGCTATTCGCGTGTCAGTACCTGGAGCAGATGTTCAGGGGGCAGTCTGCCATGGGGAGAGACATACTATCGCCGCTGGCGAAAGGTCGGACCCATGTCCGAGTCCTCATAGCTGCGGCTTGGCTCACCGGGCAGGAAAACGAGGCCATCGCTGGCGTTGAGCTCCGCGGCGACCTTGCGGGCGTGGAGTTTAGCTTTTACACAAGATCAGCATCCCCCATGGACAAGACGGACACCACGCCCACGACAGTCGCAGAACGGGTACAGTAGACGACTAGACTCTTTACGAGGCGACGCCATCCAGGTCTTGTCAAGGTCCCAGCGACGCTTGTCACCGTGACCTGACAGAACAGTGCGTGAATGGTAGCAGGGCGCGGGAAGCGTACCGGGAAACTTGGTCGGGATAGGCGCAACCGACACAACCGACACAACCGACTCAACCGGCTCAGCCGACGTCTTGACCTCAATGGACCTTTATTGGCGGCGAAACACCGGTCAGCCAAAAGCGAACATTGGGAGACCAAGATAGAATACGGGGCCCAAGGAAGAGGAAACGAGGACGCTGACGCGCAATGCGACTCCACCTACAGAGCATCAAACTCATCCACCACAACTACATCGTGATCAATGGCGCTCTCCATGGTTCGGGTCACGTTGAGGTGTGTGAGTGTGTGTGTGTGTGGGCGATAGGTATTGTTGTCCGGACTTGTCAATAATCGAGGGAGAGGGGCAAGGGGGGGGGAAGCGGTCTGACGTTGCCTCGCAGTATGATCTTGTTGTTTCTCTTGTCGATTCAAACCCGCGTGTACCTTCTGCACGCAAGGTAAAGTGTAAGGTACAGACAGTAGTTTGATGGTATGTCGTCTGCGGCTAAGAAACGCACGGATTACGAGACACGCCAATTGGAGAACTGTGGCTCGAAATGGGGGTGGCGCTTGCGTGGCGTGGCGGGTACTTCTACACTTGTTAGTGACAAGGCACCGTAGGCCAAGGCTTCCTTTCAATCCAAAGAGATGGGCCAGCGGTTCACGGGTACCTTGACAACTTGAGTGGTTGGTTCCCCAATGCGCGAAACGCAAATGTTTGTTCGGTTGGAAACGGGGGTGCGCTTCTGCAAAGGCGGACAAGAGGTGAGTGAGAGACAGAGGTTCCAACGTCCGGTGGCCGGGCTTTCGTCTGTCTAGCGCAAAGAGGCTCCGCTTGCTTCGGTGCCTCCGAAGGATGCCATGATAGCTTACGGGTCACCACAGGGCAACAACAAGTAACTGGATCTATCGGGTAAAGAGAGAGGGGAGACCTGACAAACGGTTATCCCATGATAGGGCGGGCACGAGCTAGCCTGCTACTACCTTACTCCGTACTAGTCCCGCGTTTCCCCTTCGCTGCGCGAGCATACCTACAGGCTACTGCACTGTCCAAGGAATGGAGAAAGTCGACCTTCAGGGACGCCCGACCATTCTCGTACCGTGTACGGCTAAAAGCCCTCTTTCGGTGCCGAAACGGCGTATCTTGGAAGGGTAGGTGAGAGGCAAAGACCCAGCGGTTCCTGCGCCCCACAGTGAGACTCTGATAAGGATTTAGCGGAGATATCCCGTCTTTGGGCCACCTCACCTCACGATCCTAAGCCCTGTTTGCTTCGCTACTATACTAGCGTCCCGTCGGCCTCCAATGTGGTCCGTGGAGACGGACGCTGGTGTTTTTTTTTTGTTCCTGATGGAATGACATCCATCTATGGTCTACCTATGAAAGGACTTACAAAAAAAAAACAGCCGCGATCCAGTTACCTCGCAGACAAGTCCTCATTCGGCTTGGTTCGTGCCTGCTGACGGCCCCCATTAGCATCGGTCTCCCGAGCGGGCCCCCTGGTCGACCCCAACGGTGAAATGTACTCCGTATGGATACCCACCAAACGGTCCCCTTCACGATCCCTACCTCAGTCCAAGGTACCGTGCCAGTCGGGATTATACTGTACACGCCCACCTCACCTCACCGTCATCGCCCTCTCTCACAACCAACACGAACATACCTCACCGGGTAGAATACCACGAAATATCCAGCACCATACCTTTCCATCAATCAATTCCAGAGCCCTTTCGTACACCAGCACACCTCATCCAACCAATTGGGACCTTGGACATTGAGCCCGTTCCAAGGTAGTAAACGGGGGTTCGGTAGGGAGGAATTGTCTCTCGCATCAGCCCCGTCCGCCAACCGGAACAAGGTGGAGGAGGGGTACCTACCTTCACATTTGTGCAGAAAAAACAATCGTCACCCTTTCACGTCCAGGAATAATACCTAGGGACCTACCTAGCCTTAGGTCCATAAGGTAGCTTGGCATATTGGGGAGAGCTTACGCTGCGACGCCCCCGCACCGCCGTCCATCGCGCCACGCCTTACGGGATACGGATACTATTCGGCCTGCAAGCCTGCTGCGATGCAAATGCAGATGCGCCTGCAATGCCCTGCACTCCATTCAATGGCCGCTTCACGGCTGCACCCTTACCCTCGCCCCCCTCGGGGGCCGTTTGTGTCGCAAGTGGGTTGGTTGTTCCGTCCCTGGGCTTGGGGGCGTGTGTCGCACTTTTGTCACTCGTTTATCCCGTACCCCACACATTGTCACCACATCTGCAACCCCGTCTTGGTAATTCCATGTCCCATTGTAACGTATGCTAGCTGTAATGACAACTACATACAACTGCTGTGTGAGTGTGCCTACACGCTCTCTTGCGTGTATGCCTCGGGGGCCATCTCTTTGACCACCCTGAATCCCAAAATCCAGGCTCGTGTGAGCCTCTTCACCAATCCAGACATCCTTTGGTGATGATGCCATGCAACCTTGATCAAATCCATATCAAGTATGACCGGAACGCCTAGATCGATACGGCCGTGTGTCTCCTTTTCCCTCTGGTTCAAAAATCCTCTCTCTCTCTCTCTCTCTCTGTAAAAAGTCCCCGCCCAAAATAGATCGCACCCTGAACTAGCAGGGCTCCAAATAAATGCTGGGTATCACTAGAAGCGAAATGGTTGCCTATAGGCCCTGATATCCGTTCCTGCCGAGCATGCCTGCCCAGTTGCTTTGGTAGCCAGTCTCTGCGAGCATTCTCTCGAGCTCCGCGGGCCGCTGCTGCATGTGCGCTCGTCGTGCCTGTTCGATCCGAGCCGCGTCCGGCATGCCAGAGTAGCCCGAGTGCTGCTGGTATATGCTCGATAGGTCGTAGCTAGACTGGTGGTGTGAATGTTGCTGCTGCTGGCTCTGTCCTTGCAGATAGTACGCGGGAGACTGGCCGAGGAGCTGGGTGTCAATGTCGTCGAATGCGCCGGGCATCATGAACGTCTCCTGCGGGCCGCTGACGTTGTTCGTCCCGGGCTTCTGGTATCCCAGTTCCATCATCGGTTGGTTGGGGTAGGCAAACGGATCCTCTGACGGGAACATGAGCGAGTCGAGTTTGCTGATATGGTTCATGTTGTGCGGCGGCGGGAATCCTTGTGGCGGGCGCTGCGTTGAGCTGGCCGACGTGCTCACCGAATCCGGCGTCGCCCGTGACGACATGTCCATCCCGAGGAGGTCCTGGATGTTGTTCGCCAGGGACGGGTCCTGGTATCCTGCCTCGGAGATGGGCACGCCGTCAAAAGACGCACGAAGCGGTACCTGCGCCATCCTTCCGTGCGCCATCACCACGCTCGATGGTCGGCTCAGTTCCTCGGAGCGGCGCTGACCCATGCCCGGCTGCAGGGCCGGGTGCCCGTGAACCGGCATCGAGCTGGCCTTTGGCCCAGGTGCCGAACGCTTCTTAGTAGGGATTGGCCGGGTCTTGGCCTCTTGGAGTCTCTCCGGCAGTTGTTCAAACAAAACCTACCCCAGTTAGTATACTCGCCAGCTAGGACCTTGAAGAGAGACTTACGTTGAGGGCCTCTGTGACCCTGTCGGCCGCCTGGCTCTTGGATTGCAGCTTCGAGACCATGTCTCTGCCTGCAATGGCATCTTCCAATACCTCTGCCGATCCAATCTTTTCTGGGTTCTCAATCGAGTAAAAGACGAGGGAGAGGATGGCAAAGAATTCGGTAAACAGCATAAACCAGTACGGACCGGCCAGCACGTTTTGCTTGCGGATCTCAATGCCAATGTGCACAATGTTGCGCGACACGCTGATGCAGGCTGCGGCGCAGGCGTACGAGAGCTCGTCAATGTTCTTGCCCATACTGAGGCGAGGGGAGACGTAGTGCAGAAACGGGCGGTAGAGGACCAGTTGGACGTGTGCGTAGGCAAACCGCAGCAAATGGCGCACCCTAGACATATGTTAGCCTGGATCAACTGTAATGTGGTGTCAAGAAACGCACCGAATAACCTCCACGGGGCCGTCTGGTCTCGGCCTCCACTGCGCAGGCAGGACCTCGTACCACTCTTGCAACTCGGCCTCGATCCTCTTAATGTTGGCGTAGCTGATGAGGTACGTCGCTCCCGGCTTGTCGCCCTTCATTACACTCTGGCCGAGCCCCTTCAAGGGGTAGACAAACTTAAGGATCTTGGCCAAGATCTCCATCAGGCGGGTGTGGGCGTTGAAAGCCTCAAAAAAGGAGAAGGTGCCCGGCGGTGGCGTCAGGATGCCGTCGTTTGTTATGTACTCGTCGTCAATCTCGCTGGGGTACGGCTGGTCAATGTCGTCGGCGTTGAGCATCAGCGGGAACCCGAGCATGGCCGAGACGTAGATATCCATTTGCCGAATAACCCAGAATACTCGCTTCCGCACCTCCTGCTCAATGATGGAAATCTTCTCGTGCTTCAAGTACCTGTGCAGACCTATGCGCAGGGCCGACCGAAGGGCGATTCCAACAAACGCGTAGCAGCCGCTCAGGTTCGAGGTGGCTTGCAGGAAAAGAATCATAAAAAGCAGGGCTTGCAGCGAGGTCAGGTCTCGGCACTCTGTAATGTCCTGCAAGATGCGCCTCGCGGTATCGTAATACTTCATTCTGCGGCATGTTAGTACGGTCCGGGACAGGCTTCCGGGGTTCATACCCTTCGTCGACGGACTCCTTGTAGGCCACGGGGGGCGCATTCTCGTCCAGGTTTCTGTACATGCAGCCCAAGGCCATGATGGCGTAAAGGAGGCCCAGGAACTTGTGTTCTTCCTTGGTGTAGTCGTCGTATGGCTTCTCGTAGATTCGGTCAAACATTTGGTAAAAGGTCGGTAAGTGGACGATGCGGATCAGACACGTCGCGCAGTTGAGCGACAGGTAGCAGAGGCTCTTGGCCACGTCTTTCGGGGGGAGCTCCGGAGCGGTGGACATTGTCGAGTCGAACGGGGAGCTGGCTGCGGATGCTGGCGAGTCCAGGTTGATGAGGCCCGCGGGTCTGTCTGGCCGTGGGAGGAAGGGCACCTTTGTGACGGGGCCCATCATGCCTCGAAAGTGCTCCTTCATGCGTCGCAAGAAGACGGCACCGGACGAGACGCCGTGAAAGTCCCAGCCGCCCTTGTCGTCGAGGTCCAGCTGGCCAATGGACTCGATCATAGACAGAAGCTGGTGATCCTCCTTCTCGGGAGCTACAAAGGGGTCGTGCCTGAGCTTGGCACTCTGGATCCTGCTGTGCTCTCTGTTGCGGAACTCTTGCTGGACGGCCGGATCCAGCGTCGGATCAGCCAAGTCGACGTCTGGAATAAACTTGCGCAAAAGAGTCTCTGCGCGCTGCAGGCGGCTCTCCAACGCCTCAATGTACTGGGGCGCAGGGTTCCTCCGCCGATTGGAGGGCTTGTCATAAGTGCATTCTGCGGAAATTAGTCTTTTGCACCGAGACAACAGCATCGAGGAAGGAGGCTCACCGTAGCTATAGACTGAGCAATGGGTGCAAGGCTGCTTGCCATCGCACTTGATTTTCTTGCGCCTGCACTCGTCGCAGGCTCTGGTGACACGGCGACGCTTCTGCACAGGGGCGTTGGATCCAGCTTCGCCGGGCTTTTCGTCCATGTCTGAGCCAGAATGGGCACTTCCACTTGGAGAAGGCGGCTCCTTGACTGGCCAGCCATTGGCAGAAGGGGCTGCGGACTCGTTGTCTGACATGTTGCCAGAAGCGTGGGAGTCTGGAGGTGAGTTGTTGCTGTTGTTGTTGGTTGCGGCCTTGGCAGGCTGAGATGGAGGGCTCATTTTGGCAGTGGACAAAACAGGTCGCCCGTTGGAGCTGTCCTGGGGTAAGCTTCAGGAAGCTGACAATAGCTGCTGTAAGGTAGATGTTGGTGTTGGTTGTGGTGGTGGTGGTGGTGAGCACCCGGTTCTCGGTGTAAGTGCAGTTATGGAGGACGAGCTCTTTGCATATTTGATAGTACAAGGGTCGTGGTCCGATAAGCCAACCCAATCGCTAGGAACGGCTTTCGGACTGATCAAGTCTTGAACATGAGAAGAACGAGACGTGTGCCAAGACTTCGCGGGGGATGGAAGGAAGATAAGTTTAAACAAAAACGGGAAGACCAGAGAGGAGCCGGGGGATCTTTTGCCTCTTTGCTGGGCTCGTCTGGGCAGGCCGCAGCTGGGGGGGGTGGAAGGGCCCTTGTTTAAGGCCGAGCAGGGTGCGGTACGAAGCAGCGGTGCAGCAGCGGTGCAGCAGCGGTGCAGCAGCGGTGCAGGGCCGCAGACAGAGAAAGAGGAAGAAGGTGTGTGAGAGGCCAGGGCAGGTGTGTAAGTCGCGCGGAAAGCTGAGCGCGAGGAATAGGATGGATTACGTAGCGGGTAGGTAGCGTCTCGGCCGGGGTTGGTTGAGACAGCAGAGTACACGACTCGAGGGTATGGAGAATATGGTCCCGCACGGTGTAAGGTAGTCCCGCAGTCCCAAGTCCCAGTAGCGCGGTCAAAAGATACGTATTCCACACACGGGGCAGGACGCAGGACGTGGACCACGATCTGGCGGGCAGGCGGGTAGGCCCCTGGTTGTGACGATGGTGCTGGATGGGTGGTGGATGGTGGATGGTTGATGGTGCTTCTTCTTCTTCTTCTTCATGGTAGAGGAGGGGGTGTCTCTAGGTCACCCAAGTGAAGTCGCGGATAGGGTCAACAAGAGAGGGAACGGAGACAATACGAAACCGTCGCAAAGGGGGATGGGGAAGCTAAGACGAAAAGGCGATAGGAATCGGTACGAGGATGAGGTGGTGGTGGTGGAGGCCGAGGGGGAAGAGGAGGGGGAAAGGAAGACTCAAGAGAGAGGCATGTACACTATCCGTGGGAAGTACTCCGTACATGGACGATGAACAGGGGCGATCATAAGGCAAACCAAGTAGGCAGGCCAATAAGCCAAGATGGATTAAGGTAAGGCGAGCAGAACAACAAGAGAGAGAGAGAGAGAGAGAGAGAGAGAGAGAGAGAGAGAGAGAGAGAGAGAGAGAGAGAGAGAGAGAGAGAGCAGCACAACTGCAGCAGCAGCAACAACACAAAGTTCGCAACAGCATGGCTTGGGATGGCTTGGTACCCTTGGGGGGTGGGCGGAAGCATCAGAGGGACAAGACTTGGAGAGACTGAGAACTGCACCAAGAAAGAGCCCGCCGACGGGGGACCGGGAGGGGGGGGCGTATTGGCAGGGGAGATGGATCATGGGAGGTACAGTATGATGGCAGAAGATGGACGGCAGTCATTCTTGGGTCTACCATCTGTGACAGACAGTGAGAGTTGCTGTAATGGGTAGAGCAACTCCGCGGAAGGTACCTTCTACTGAATGGAATCCATTGCCTATCTACCCACCTTAGTACGCAATTAGGATATGAGTAGTTGACTACGGATACCTTGGACGACAGAGCGTGTAAGAGGTGCTGTGGTTGCTCTTCGTCCGCATGTACCTTTCCGCTGGGAGGAGTGGGAGGAACGAGGATGCTGCAGCAAATGTGTGCGGAAAGCCAAGACGAAACAAAAACGGACGAAGAAGAGCTCAGGGTTGTGAGATTGGCGGCTGCCTTGCCTGCATGCGACTGCGACTGCGACATTTTGACTTTGGCCTCCGTTCAGGAGGGCATCCTGTCCTGATAGGTAGCACTTGCTCATTCAATGGGCAGTCGAGGCAGTGAAAATCAATGGTCTGAACAACTGGGCAGTAACTAACTCCCAGTCTCGATTCTCGGCTCTCGCTTCTGTCGGGATTGGTGGTGACTTGAGCGCCGCGTTCCAAGGGCCAGGCTTGTTCCCGTGTTAAAAGCGCCCGTTCTAGTGGACAGCCCAATGACGAGATCCGAGTTCGCTGGGGCTTCTATCTTAAGCAACCCGGGCTAGGCAATCTTGAGTTAAAAGACGCCGGGCCACTAGTATGTGGTATCCGGTGCGTGCCATCTGTAATCAGAATGGGAAGGGTTCTTTTGCAAGAGACTCCGAACGGGACTAGGTGCTGGGCTTCTGATTGTGTTGTGAATAGAGGGTTGCGGTGGGCAAAGCATGTCATTGATGATGGCGACATATCTCTGAGGATATTCTATGGTCTGTATGGATACCGCGCGCGAAGACCACTATGTGAGCACCGAGCACGCGCAACTGTCTCCAGTCGGCGACTAATCAGAATATGTGCGGTAGATAGGAAGAGAGTGATAGTACTGCGTGTACGGGGCGAGCGAGCGAGTCGAGTCCCTACCCGGCCCCGGTTGATTTGCTCAAAAAAGGAATTGAAAAGGGAAAAGGGCGGAGTTCCTTCGGGAAAGGAATGCAGCCCAGTTTTTTGCTCAAATGGAGATGCGTCTGGAACCGATGAGAGGGACGTGAGAATGGGCCAGTTTCCACTTGGTCGAACCGATGGTGCTACTGCATAGAATCTATATGTCAGTCGCAAGGCCATGCATGCTTTGCGTAGGTAGTTGGTGTTGGAGTCTTGGTATGTTGAAGAGGGGGATGGAATACTTTGCAGAGAGAGAAGGAAAAAAAAAAAAAAAAAAAAAAACCTATGCGGCGCCAGCGGCGTTCGTGCATGCGTTTGGATGCAGGGTGGAACCGGGGGTACGTATGCCTTTTTACCCTTTGTGTATTTTCGTTGTCTTCAAAATCTTGCCCAAGACCAACCGTTGGCTTGGATTTCCGTGCCATTCGGTCCCGTACCGCAATTGCAGACCGCCACGGAATGAATCATCCCGCCCGGCCTCGTCCGGTAGATCCATCGCTTCCAGCCTCCAAGTCTGACGGTCCACCACCTGCCGCCGGTACGTGGCCGTCGTGCCCGTTCGTGCCCGTTGTGACCCGACAGCGTAGGCCAAGTCTTCGTAGCTGCTTGAAGACGTGGAAGTTTCAATAGACAAGGGCGCTTTGTCTTGCCTTGCCAGCCAATACTCGGTAGACCACTTCAATTGCCTGTCTTCTTTTCCCCCCTCCCACGAGGGCCAGTAGCTGGAACGGGGGTGAAATGAAAAGTCAGGCTCTCATCTCAGTCAACGCTGACTTATTGAACTCACACGCCAGGCCCGGGTTCTCAGTTGACGGAACACGCGGGATGCTATTGGTTCGGAGGCGCTTCCCAGGAGACCCCAGTTTGAGCTTCGACGGGGAGGACCCCCCTTATGCACTGCGGACATAGCTGCATCTAGTCCAGTCCAATGATCAATCCAGCGCGCAAAGGGAAGGGAAAAAAGAAGCTTGAGAGCCCGAGTTGTCAACAACCGCCAACCCCTACACCTGGGAGTTTGTCAGTGCTAAGGCTCATCGAAACAGTCGGTCCCGCGAGTTGGCGGAGGACGCTTCCAAGCAGGCGCTGGCACGCAGGTTCGGTTTCCAACATGTCGGGGCAAAGCCTGCTGGCTCAAACCGTCCGTGGATCTGCTAACGAGCCCGCCGCCCCGTCACCCGCGAGCCTTTCAGCCTTTAGTCCATCCCATACCATCGCATGAGAATGGCGGCGGTAGGTATGGTTACGGAGCTCAGTCATTTTGGGCAAGTGGCCCAGTCATGTCCTCTGATGGTTCGACGACAGTACCGTAGAAACTCGAGCACTTCAAACTTGCGTTAGCCCGTGCCAACCCTGCTAGCGCTCTGGAAGAATCGTAATACTGCCCAAAGTGGTCAAATGTGGCCGCCACCCGTTTTTGGCATACGCCAACATTCCTAATTGATTTAGCTAATAAGAGCTCGCCGTCGAGGCTGGAGGCAGTTAGGCAGGAGTAAGAAATAGAAAATAATTGCTTACCGCCTTCTATATACGGTATAGTCAATTATATAATCGAATATAATTGACCCCCCGAAAAGGCTTGGTATGGGCAGCTAGCAGGGTTGGCACGGGCTAACGCAAGTTTGAAGTGCTCGAGTTTCTACGGTATCAATCTGCGATTGCCTTTTCATCTGCGACTAGTGCCCCTCCCTCGGTCCCCACTCGTAACCCGAACAGCACGCCGCAATCTTCCCGAGGTCGGGATCGAGGGTCCAATGCCTCGTTTGTGTCTGCATCGCGGTGGTGGAGAGATCAGAGCGATTCCGCGATATGTGTGTGTGTGTGTGTGTGTGTGTGTACGACACAACGTAGGCCACCGCCGTCGAGGCGTGTAATGTGCAAGCGAAGCAGGGGGCGGCAGAAAGAAAGCGAGCACGTTGCTGGGACTCTTGAGCGTTGGAGGGGCTTGCCAAGGGCCAAGAGGAGACGACGACGACGACAACAACAACGATGGCGGCGAAGGCGAGTAAACGGTCTTGACCGACGGCTCTTTGGACGAGTGTCATGAAGCAACTGGTCTGGTTTGTGTTTGTGTGGGCACATGGCTCACGCCCCTCTTGGAACACCGAGGGTTTATCGCCAGCGATTTTTGGGGGTTGATTCCCCTCCCCCCTCCCCTCGCTCTCCCTGGCGCCCCCGGAGACTCTTGGCTTTTCTTGCGGGAGCTCCGTACTTTGCACGCCTTGTACTTGGTGGCATCGCGAGATTCATTCCAGCTTGAGGCCCCCCCCCCCCCCTCTCCCCATAAGGCCGAAGTGACTGCAGACCGGTGGGATGGAAAACGCATGGAATATTCGAAAAGGGCTTCGTTTGTGGATTGCCGTCACATGGCGGACGGGACGTCGTCGAAATGGACCGCCCTACAGAGGAACAGGGCCCAGGGCTGAGGGAACGATGAGGTTCTGAAGTCTTGGCATCCGTCATTGGGGACGTGTCTGTGGTGTATTTTGACGACAAATTTTCTCTTTTGGCGGGTTAGGTGCTCTCAGATTGGCGTGGACTTTGGTCCATGGTGGGAGACCAGCAGAGTCCATGGGGTGTGCTTGGACTGGGGGTGGGTGGTGAATGGTGAGTGGTGTGGAGGAGAGAGAGGAACCACCTCACGGTTCCACACCTCGACACCGCTGGGCTGACCGGGCTGGGCGGGTGAGGTAGGTACGGGCGTGGAAGGTGCTCAGTGTGCCCAGCTCGAAGACTGGAAAAAAAAAAAAAAAAAAAAGGTCGCCCACTCCCACTCCCACCAAAACGCGTCAGCCCAAGAGCGGGGGGCAGTAGGTACGGAGTACAGACGGTACAGACGGCGCATGGAAGGGGCGGCACATCAGGGAATCGGGACAGCAGGCAAGAGCTTCCTGGGTCTCAAAAGTCTTGGCACGCTCGATTTCCTTCGTTTGCCAAGACTTCCACCCCGCCCCTTCGCGCTTGCGCTTGTCTTGACAACATGCATCGAATATCAGAGAGCCTCTTATGGATATCAAACAGATCTAGATACTGCCAATTGCCAGCGTTTTTCTCGCGGTTTTTTTGCTTGCAAAACTGGCCCAGGACGCCCTCGGTCGGTCGCCGACTCACCACAAGCAGACACCGCAGTCACTTGGTTGGGTCCCCCCCTTTTTTTTCCTCTCTCGCTCTCTCTTTTGCAATCCAATGGAACTTACAAACGCACGCCCCCAGGAGTGAACGGATTGGCATTGGCCTGACAAAATCAAGGAAACGGGCCACGTTACCTTAGGTTTCTTTCCCCTCGCGCGCGCGCCCTCTTGCGGTTCGCCCGTCCTCGTTATTTCCGCAAGATTTCGTGCAAGAGAGAGAGAGAGAGGAAAGACCATTCAATGCATGTGCTGGCCACTAGGAGACAAGAAGTCGAGATTAATATGGGGCGCACTGTACAGACAAGTCACAGTGCGAGCGAGGAACTAGAGGGAAGGCACACCCACACACAACACCTTCCTACCTTACCTCGCCTCAGTCAATAACACACCCCCGGCCACTTCCCAGGACGAGACAAGACGGGGAAGAAGGTGGCAGCCGGTGCAAACCACCTCACCTACACTTTCCCAGTCGGGTGTCGTCAAAAGTCGCCAAGGTACGTATCTTCACCTGCACTTCACCTCACCTTACCTCACCTCATCTCATCCCACATGGTAATAAGGTACGAATACCTAACGGATAGAATGGTGGGAAACTTACCTACTAAGTGCCAACAGACACAACACAGACTTAGGTAGACACAGACCATGGGCAGCCGCCCCGTCCTCGTCCCAATGTATGGCTAGCACCAATGTGCCAGAGAAAGCCACTCATCTTTGGGGTCCGACCCGTCTGCTTCATTGTCACCAGCTCATATCCTTTACCTGTCTCGTGTCTGATGTATCGGAATCGTCGTCTCAGTCAGTCCAGGCTAAAAGCTATCGAGACTTTGTACGGATAGGTACACACATCAGAGTACCTGCGCAGGGGCCACCCGACCCGACCGCAACGCTGCGAATACCTATCTACATCTTCTCGGTGCTCACAAGTTACAACTCGGCCCACCAAAGAGTGACGCGATAGTAGCAACAGCGCCCACTTCTTGGGAGCCAGGCGACCGGCTTGCGGCTTGCAAGCTGCACAGTCATGGAGTGTCTCGAGCAGGCGTTCCTGGCACAGACGCGGGCAATCCAACGTCCACCAAATCGTCCAATGTCGCTGGGCCTCGTTATGGATACCCTCATGACTCTCGACTCACATGGCACTTTTGCTCTGACGCTTTCAACCTAACCTTTTCTCTCTCTCTTTCTTCTGCTCGCTATTCTTCGCAATCGTCCCGCCATGGTATCCGTCGAGCTCATAATCCATAACCTGACAGGCCCAGGGCCGAGCGCTCAAGGACGCGATCCCACACTCAATCCTATTCCTCCAGGACCCTGACCTTGCTCCGGCCCTACTAATCCCAGCTTGAACCTTGGGCCCGAACCTGGCCATTGCACCCCATCTTTTATTCCCTCTCAGTTATACGGTAGAAACAGAGAGTCCAGAATTGCCCCGACGGCATAGCCTTTGGACGCCAGACATTTTTGTCAAATCAGGGCTGTCGCCTATACAATCATACACTGGAAACTCGAGCTGAATCTGAGACTGCCATGCAGGGATCATTTGCAATCTGAGGCCCGTCAACGCAGGCCAGTCAAGATCAAGCCCATCTCTTGAGCGGAAACCAAGCTTGGATGACTCGAGGTCAACGGCATCGATTTCGAGCACCAGCGACTACAGAACCTGTCCACGTAAGATGGGCTGGCCAAGGAGCCACGGATCGTGTAGAACCACAGCCTGCAGCGCATCGCCTACAGCAAGCCCGCCGCAAGCACAACACACCTCAACGTCCCAAGTTTCCCGTCCCCTCTAGGAACAGACCCTCGGCCAACTACCGACCCCTGTATCTGGCACTGTGGGTACGTACCGGCGTTGGCCTTACCGAGCACACCTCCCACCTTAGCTCGCGGCTCAGGTGTGATGTGGTAGCTGTCCTCCTGTGGTATGCGGCGTATGCCTTGCTTGCAGCCCGTCTGCAGGCTGCTGAACGGTTTCGATTTGGGTTCTGCTCCGAGTCCCGGCCACGATGCTGGCGGCCTGTCCCTGGCCCTTGCTGATGTAGGAATCCCGAACAAGCTGGTCCAATCCCAATGCTGCGCTGCTGGCACATCAGCATATGCTCTCCATCAATCAACCCTTTTCAAGCTCGGTCATCAAACGAATCAGTGCACCAGCGGGCCCAGGGGGGCGAACGGAGCGCAGGGTGCGGGTGCCGCTTCTATGAGCAAATTGGTACGGATACGGCATACATATGAAGATGAGAGACAGACTACCCTTAGCTTTCCCCATGTGGACTGTCTAGATAACGAGATGCTTGGTTAGAGTGAGAGGCTAAAGGTGTCTAGTCTCGGTGGACTCGAAAGCAAATCTCACAGCTATCTGCAATCTGCTTCTTGGCCCTGTCACAATCACTTGCTTCTCTTCATTCGCAAAGGAATAGAGAACACAGTCCCTGATCAATTTGATGGACCACCCATACTTCGTACAGATACATGTGTACGGAGTACGGATACCTTGGATAGAGCTCCATTTACGGACAGTTTATCGCCAAGACTTTGTCCCTTAATCCCAGTGATCGACCGACTGCCGTATCTGGCTGGCATCTACCAATCATCTGCGCACCAGGTCGGCACGATCGCCATTGTCATTTTTGGGGAATATTCTAATTTTGTTACTTTTGTCGCTGCTGCCTGCTCCTTTACATTGCATTCGGAACACACTTGAATGGGGCACTTCGACACGAGCTATTTGACCAAACTGCACTTGCACCGGCCCTGGAGCTGGGGTACCGTACCACAGTAGGAAGTGAGCAGTCGCTACCTTACCTCAAGGTACCTAACCTCTTTACTCGATTACCCCGCAAAAAACAACCAGGTCACCACCATACTACGTACCGTTTCTCCAGTTCGAAGTTCATTTGCTAAGGTACCTACTCCGTACCTTACTCCGTACCGCCCGTTGACGTCCTGCTGTTTGTCAGAGAGCTCACCGTTGCTCTCCCTCCTCCATACACCCACAGCCTTGCTCACCACCACACACACTCTCTCTCTCAGAGTAGCCCGCACACGCAGATACGCCTAGTGCGACAGACACAATACGACTGGGCTTTTTAAATCCCTCTCATCTCTGCAGAGTGCAGAGCGCAGCTGCCAGGCCAGGGCCCCCGAGTCACACACTGCCCCAACGTACAGAAAGCGGCAAGTTCCAGGAGCCGGTGAGTGTTCCACGAGTCCTTTCACTTTCCACGAGCTTCCCTTCCCGCCTGGTACCTTGCAACATGCACCGGCCCCTCTCCCCCAAATGTCACTGGGCCCCCGTCCGTCCAACGAACCGCCCAACGACTCCAAAGCACAGAGTCCAAAGTCCAAACACCTCGACCCTGCCCTGACCTGCCCGGCCAGACCAGACCAGAAAGCCCCTCATTCCCGATAATCCACGCATTCCACCATTCACCTTTTAGGCCAACTTTAACCCGCCATCGGTGACATCGGCCACCGCACCTCGCTCTCACCCGCCCGGCACACATCCCCGTACGCCGTGTCGCCTAACACCTTACATTCTTCAATTCACTCACTGCTGGCCCCTGCTGACTTATTTCGAGATCCGCCAAAATCTCGCACGGCTCCATCAACTCGAGTCGCCTGATACGATATCGCAATCTCCAGAATGGCTGCCGCTAGCGCAAACGCCAGCCTCGACTCCAACGCCCTGCTCGCCTTCTTCACCCAGATGGACGATCAGGGAGGTGTCATTGTCAGAGGTGCGTCTCCGTCATCCAAGCTGAGCCTCCTCACCTCCCTCACCTCGCTGTCTCTCCCTACACCGAAACGGACCTATCCGATCTGTCTCAAATAGGAAGTCAGTGCCAAGACGCGCGTCCTTGCTAACGGCCGCTGTCACTCTCCAGATACCCCAAAACTAGATCTAGATCTGTACATCCAGAACTACACAGGTACGATGTTTCCTACCACAGCCCGTCTCAACCTTGTTTCTCGTAGACTGCGCCCTGCTGCCGTTGCCGCAGTGCCACTGCCCGCACACACGCTCAGCCTCCCCGCGTCTCCGCCCCCTTTTGCCCGCGTGCCAAGGCTCCGCCGCCTTCAGGGGGGGAACTGCTTCTCACCACTGCCACAGGCCGTACCCGCTTTGAACGTCTTTTCCTCATCGGCCGGACATGCGTGCCGCTCTGTGTCGACGCTCTCAAGGCTGCCGTCGCAGAGGCCAAGAAGGGTCAAGATACGCAGCGTTACCGCGATGTTGTTGAGTTGATTCAGGTCGCCGCTCCTCTGGAGCCTGAAGCCACATTCGATCAGTCGTGGGTCGAGCTCACGGACAGGGCCAATAATGCCAAAACTCACGCCCTCGAGGGCGAGTTGAAGGGTTACAAGATGAACCTGATCAAGGAGAGCATTCGGGTATGTAGAGACATTGCCATGCACAAATGCTTCAGGGCTAACTGATGCCAGATGGGAAACGAGGACCTGGGTCGTCACTTTGAAAGCATCGGCGACCTTAATAGCGCTGGCGAGGCTTACAGCCGGATGCGCCCAGATGTGAGCACATCCAAGCACATCATCGACGTTGGCAAGCACCTCGTCAATGTGACGCTGCAGCGTCGGGAATGGCCCATGGTCATTGCCAACCTGAGCAAGATCACGGGTGTCCAGAACGGCGACGAAGAAAAGGGTTTGCAACCCTACGTCAAGATCGTCCAGGGCATCGCCCTCATGGGGCTCGAGAAGTTTGACGAGGCGGCCAAAAGCTTCCTGCAGACGGATGCCGGCAAAGAGGGAGTGGACTACAGCAATATCGCGAGCCCCAACGATGTGGCAGTGTACGGTGGCCTCCTAGCTCTGGCAACCATGGACCGGAAAGAGCTCCAGGCTCGTGTTCTCGACAACCAAAACTTTAGAACGTTTTTGGAACTGGAACCTCACATCCGCAAGGCCATTTCGCTTTTTGTGAATGGCCGGTACTCGGCTTGCCTGGCCATCCTAGAGGCGTATCGCGCAGACTACCTCCTCGACATTTACCTCCAGAAGCACGTCCCGACGCTCTACTCGCAGATCCGGAGCAAGTGTATCGTGCAGTACTTTATCCCCTTCTCCTGCGTCACCTTGAGCAGCCTCGAGGATGCATTTGCCGTACCCGGCAAGCCGCTCATTGACGAGCTCGTCGCCATGATCCGGGGCGGGGTTTTGCAGGCCCGCATCAACACAATTGACAAGGTGAGTTTCCGCGGCCCCCGAAAGTGTGAAGTCGCACCGTGTGCTAACGCACGAGCCACAAGACGTTGGTCGCCGTGTCTCCGAACCCCCGAGCCACGCTGCAAAGGATGGTCCTCGACACGATCGATGCCTACGAGCGGGACGCTACGGAGCGGATCCGGCGTATGAGTATCATTGCGGCAGATATGGAGGTCAAGACCATGCGCAAGGGTAATGCCCATGCCGGTGCGCAGGGCATCGATGAGCTCTGGTTCGAGCAGTCCAACCGACCGACGGTGGCCGGCGGCGCGGGCGGCGACAACATGAGCTGATGGCCCTCCGATGCGGCGGCGGCGACGGGCCGCGCGGTGACGGTGATACCGGCCGAGTGGTTGTGCTTGTCCGTGGGTCGGACGCGAGAGCTGCAGCACGCCGCGAGCATGCAACTGGAATGCTGACAACCGGGGCACTTTTGGTGATCCACCTTGGCGCCGTAGTCGCAAAAGCCTAAAATATTCGGGTGGTCGACTGCCAATGCAGAGGTGCAGACTGGGCGGTCTCGCGACAGGTCATTGGCTATCTCGAAAGAAAAGCATACGTACGCCTGCCAACACGTCTCTTGTGCCGTGGGATCATTCAGACGTCATGGCACTTTTGTGCTAGGCATGTCATTAGCCACTGGGATCGGGCATGGAGCTTCACGCAGCGGCTGGGACGGTGGAGCGGCTAAAGCAACAGGCGGCGGTGTTGATCGCGGGATCCCCGGGGCCGATAGATTGAGGCTTACGCAGCAGGCATAGAAATGTGTCAAGAGAATATGGCTTTCCGTCGATTGAAGCGTCTTGTCTTGTCGTGCTTGGGAATGGTCGGGAATAATGCGCCCTGTCTCTTGTCTGTATCGTTTATGCAAGCCACCTGATTGCACTTCGCCCGAACTGTGCCCTACGGCTAGTTGTTCTCATCGGGCCTAACGCAGAAAGTTAAGCTTACCCTGCCGACGGATTTATGAACGATACCTGACCCTTTATATCGCCTCGGGGTCTTGGCAAAGTTGTTTCTCTGCACAGTGCCAGTTCGGTTCCTCGCCTAGCTAGGTGGTCACTCACTTTCCCCTCTCGTCAAAGGATAATAGAGTACGAATACAGATACAGACTAGCAGAAGCCTTTTTTGAGGTGTTTTTTAAAAAAAATAAAAATAAAAAGAATCTCCAATGATCGATCACCTGGGCTCCAATCTTGTGGGCTTTTTAACTTTTCCCCCGTTCGCTAGAAATAACTCTCCTTTCGTCTACGGTAACAAGTACATATCCTCAGAGCAAAAGTAAGTAGGTAGTGCGTCCACCCAAATGATCACCCGAGAAAAAAAAGGATACCGCAAATAAGAGCCGGTGAGTCTACAAAATGGGGCTCCAGCCGAGGAAGAGAGAAGGGGGGGGGGGGGGGGGGACAAGACCCAAGGGTCAAGCGTGACAGGGTTAGATGGGGTGGAGGGGCCCGCACGGCGCTTCTCTCTCACGCAAAAGACTAGCATTTCATCAGACAGGGTTTCCTTTTGGAGACCTTGCTCCAAATCCCTGGAGGGTGGAAAGGGGGGAGGGGAGGGTGTGTGATCAAAAAACTTGTGGTTCAACTTTTTCTTTCTTTATGATGGGTTTTAGTAGTATTATCCTCTTTTTTGCTGCTGCTCCTTCACGTACCTAGCCTGCATCAGGCAGTTCGTAGGTTTTCCCTCAAGCAGTTCGTTCCCCCCCTGGTCTTTCTGTTGCTGGGGGGTGTGGTTCTTTCTAGCCCCCCCTCCCCATATCCGACATCGTCAACGATGCATGGATCATTTTGGATCCATCATCCACCTAGGCGAGCCAGGCACAGACAGCATGGCCCATAATCGCGCTTCGCTTTCGCCTTGCAGACGGTTTCTGGTGCGCCCCTCCCCTCTCTCTTTCTCTCCGAGGTATACTCCGTGTGGTGGAATTAGTTCCCGATGAACCGGGAGTAAAATGCATCCGCTAGAAATGGAAAAGAGACGTATGAGCAAGATAGTAACGATGGGCATGATGTCGGCTCCAGAAGTGACGAGAAGAGAGGGGAGAGGATGTAGCAGTAAGGGGGGGTAGAGGGAAGGGGGCATGGCATGCGACTTTGCCCAGTTTCCGTTGTCCCACCCTCAACCACCGTTCGAGTTCCATCCGGATTCGCGATCCGGGACACGCCCAGGAGTCTCGAACAGAGTTTTTTTTTGTTTTCCCCTTGTCGTCTCCGTCTCGGTCTCTCCATCTGGGGCCACCCTTCGTCCTCGGGGGGAAACTAGATGGCAGGGCGCAATTGACACCAAACGGAGTGACTCGGCGATCGTGATGTATTCGTAATCCACGTGATCCTCGGGCGCGCGCGCACAGTAATGCGCAAAGAATCATCCCATCAACTGCCGGACGTCGGTGGGCGGCCAGCGGACCTGCGCAAAGGTGAGGAGACGCTTGATGCTCTGCAGGTACTTGCGCGTGACCTCGTCGCCCATGACGTGCCCGCGCTCGCCGTCGTGCAGCTTCTCGCGGGCGCTGCGCTCGTGGATGCCGACCATGGTGACGCCGATGGGCCAGGCGGCTTTGCCGATGGAGAGGCGGAGGTAGCCGTCGTTTGCGTCGACGTAGCGGCGTTCCTGTGCGGCTTTGACGATTTCGATAATGGGCGCGAGGAGGTCGTTGTCGAGGTCGTACTTTTCGAACTTGCGGAAGAGCTGTCACGATAGTTTAGTCTATGCTTGTCTGATGAACGTGTGTGTGTGTGTGTGTGCGTGGGAACATACCGGCTTGAGGTTTTCGCGGCTCTGAACCATGGCGCTGTACGCCGTCTTGCTCGCCGTTGTGTCGCGTCGTTCCGCCTCCATTGCCTTTTCGTACTCGGCCAGGACCATGGTGAAGTAGGAAGCCAGCTGGCGGAACAGCCACCGCCGACCTTCCTTGTCCTTGGGCACGGCCGCGTCCACCTTCATGTCCTTCTCCTCCACGAGCTGCAGCGTCGTCGGGATGGGGCCCTTTGTCACCACCGTCGTGAGCCGCCTGTACCGCCTCAGCCTCGCGCCGTGGCCATCGCCAAAGAGCGTCGCCGGCTCGCCCAGCGCGCGCAGCTTCTCCGCGAGCTGTCCGTCGGGGATGTCCTCCATGCCCTCTTCGACGGCGGCATCGTCGTCGTCTTCGGCCGTGGCCTTGACGAGCTCGGGCAGCCCCAGCCGCTTCCGCCGCGCGCGTTCTTCCTCGGCTTCTTTTTCCTCGCGCCGCAGCCGTGACTCCTCGGCGAGCTTTTGTCGCTTCTCCTCGCGGATCTTGTTCTCTGCCGCGTCGTCTTCTTCGCGCTTGCGTTTCGCGGCGGCCTTGGCTTCCCGCTCGGCCTCGACGCGGGCTTGTTCTGCCAGGTAGTCTTCCCTGCGCTTCGCTTCGACGTCGGCTCGTTTGATGTATTTCGATGAGGAGGAGGCTGCTGCTGTGGAAGTGGGCTTCTTGGACTTGTCCAGCTCCTTGGACATGAGGGCTGCAAAGTCCATTTTGGCGTCGATTTGCTGTCCCTGTAGCTGACTGCGGTGTCTCGTGTGTCTCGGGTGGGTCCGTTCGGTCGTGGGTATCACCAGTCTTCCCTCGTGTGTTGTTCAAGAGCAGAACTCGCCTCCACGTCGATGAGATGTCGTCAAACGAGAACGGTAAAAAACCGGATAGAGCGTTGCCGGATTGACAATTAAAAAAAGCTTAGTTTTCGGGAACGGCGCCCTACGTGTGGTGGACGATCCATGCATGGAAGCTTTGGAAGATCGCGCTTAACTTGCACAGCCTCACTCGCCTACGACCTTGACTCCAGTCGGGAGGGACGCACGCCCGCACCTCTTCGTCCGCGCACACCACGACCACTCACACACCGCAATACGTACTCTCACACTCTTCTTACACACACAAATGCACGCGGCAACTGCAGCAGTTTTGAACTAGTTCCCGCTTCCCTCCTCTTTTTTCTAAACCCCCGTTTGATTCCTTTTTTGGGGGCCTAAAAAGGTGCTTGTTTGTAAGACCCCACCCCACACGACGGATCACCCCCTACGACAGATCACCCAATTCGGTACAATTCAGTCAAAAACCACTAATTCTACCTACTTCATTTTATAATATTAAAAATATATAAAAAATACTTTTAGATATATAATATATAGTTTTCTTACTAAGATAAATTTTATAAATTATAATCTATTATGATTATTAAGATATTATTAAATGAAATATAACATTTTTTACTATATAAAAATACGATTTCTAACTTTATGAAAAATAAATAAAGCTAAGTATTTTAAAAGACTATAATTTTTCAAATATTTTTTTCTAAGCTTAAATATACTATTTTTGGCATTATACTAATTACATAAGCTTAGGAAATTCAAGTTTTTATAAATACTACTTATTATAATATAACTTAATATTTCTATATAATAATACTTATATTACTAATAAAAAACTATTTATATAAGTTCAATTTAAATCTCTTAAAAATAATCAACTTTAAAATTTTATTTTTTCTAATAAATAAAAGAGTTATATAATAAAGTATAATGTTAGTATTTGTATAGAAATTACTAGTAAATACTAACATTTAGAAGCATATTTTAAATCTAATATTATTATATAATATAATATAAAATGATTTTTTCTAAATATTTTTCTATACTAATTATATTTTTTATAGCTTGTGTATTTTTTAAAATATTTATTTTTTAATTATTTATATATATATGGAATAGCGGTTTTGGCTGAATCTGGCCGAATTGGGTGATCTGTCGTAGGGGGTGATCCGTCGTGTGGGGTGGGGTCTTACCTGTTCGTCGCAAGGGGACCTGGGGGCCTGGAGCTTGTCAAAAAGGGAACCATCGAGCTTGTTTTCACTACGAATACTCCACACAGGCGAGTATACGTATACGTACTCCCCGACGTCGTCTCTTCTTCTTCCCATCGAAGCGCGGGTTGGCTATACTTGGCGGTCTTCGGCATGGCTTCTCATCAGCGGGAGGATACTACGCCATTCCTTCTGCAGCTTTTCTACAAGGACGGGTCATTTCACAGGTACGTCGTCTCTGCCTGACGCCTAGTACTTTTCTCGACGCTGACAGACCCATATAGAACAGACGAGTTCGCCTCGAGGAGCCTTCCGCCCTTCCTATCACTCTACACATGGCCCGACTGTACCTTGGACGAGCTCGCCGAGCTTATCACAGCTGAAGACCCGGCGCTGCTACCGAGCCCTTGCGTGGGCACGAGGCTCGCCTTCCGCCTCATCTACCCCGATACCCGGAATGCAGCAGCCAACGCGGGAGGGCACCATCACCACGGACAAACGCAGGGGCCAAGGTTCATGGTCAAGGACCTAGGGAGCGTGGTGCTCGGGGACGGCACGGCAGAGGCGCTCCTGGCCGCCGATGGCGAGGGGGAGGGGGAGGGGGCAGACGACGTCGACATGTCCGGCGCCGGCGCCAAGCAACCCGACGACGCTGACTCGGCCAAGGACAAGACGCTCAAGGAGGTCAATTTCGTGGTCGGAGATTACGTCTCGTGCGCCATACTGCCGCCGCTGCCGGACGGCTCGGTGGCGCCGGCCCTAACTGCGCGGAATGATAGGCAAGCGGGGCAGTTTGGCGGTGCAAGAGGCCCGATGGGCGGTCCGCCGTCGCAGGGGCCGCGCCGGGACGCTGGGTTCGGGGGAAGGCAGAGCTGGGACAGAGACCGGCGGCGCTCTGGGTTCGGAGATGGTGGATTCCCCGAGGGGGAGTGGCGGAGGGGCGAGAGGTTGCCCGATGATCCACCAGACCGGTCTCGGGGTAGAGGTAGACGACCCGATAGGTGGTGATTCGGCTTGTAGTCGTGGTTCCGGGTACTTGGGTTTGTAATTACGCACGGCGTTATGGCTCGTTTGGAAGATATACCAGGCGGCGTTATGATCACTTGCAAGCGTCGTTCTTCCACGTCTGCTTGCTATCAAAGCATTGCCTTGCTTCAAAGGTTGGCGAAATTCGTGACTGCATCGAAAGCAGTACAGACATCTTGCGATCGTCATGGTGCACAGGAGAAAAGTACTTGTTCGATGTTCTCATTCCTCTACTCCGGGTCACGGTCCCGGGCCTATCTACACAATCCTCCCCCTCGATATCGTGCCCCGTCTATCGCTCGTAAACCAGGTCGCCCTTGCGCTTCGCGCGGAGGTCCCAGAGACCCTATAGATCGGTCAGTATATGCACTTCCGGCGGTCCGAAGGGGGTACGAGGGGCAACTCACGTCGGTCTTGTAGCCAATGTAGCCGACGACGAATGGCACAAAGACGGCGTACATGAAGGTGACGCGAGCGGTTCTCGGGGTCCAGCGGAAGAAGATGTGTCTGTTGCTCTGCATGTCTGTTGAGTCGCTCTCAGGTCAGCCCTTTCACTCCTCTCCATGTCTTTCCATGCCACACAGCAGCTCAGTCGCGCGGTATCTGATCGCCTCGCATCGCACTCGGAGGGTTCGGTGGAAAAGGAAGGGTTCTACGTACGTCCCAATTTGACCAGGGCCGGGTCAAGGGCCAGCTCTAGTTTGATCGAATTAGCATTCTGGTCGTTAATTTTGGTGTCAATTGGGGCACTCACTGTGGTGGTGGCCTGCCATCTTGAATGATGATCAGGACCAGTTCGCAGCTTGATCGAAAAAGAGATTGATTCGGTCGGCCGACGAGGGTTTGCGGGGTTCCGAAGGGCAATTGCTGCTTCGCTCGTCAATGTGAAGCTCCGTGACGGCACAATGCATCGCGAGTCTTGGGAGTTCACTGCTTAGGTAATAACGGCTTGCCTTGACTGTCAGGCATCAGCCAATCAAGTGATGGGCATTAGCCAGAGTGCAAACAGCGACACACTGTGCTCTGAGGCGTCTGTCTCTCCGGATCCATAGTGCGTGATCGGTGATCGACACTGCCGGCCTACTGGGCGAGCTGACTTCTTGCTCCACCCTTCATATACGCGGGAGACCCAGTTGTTTACATAAGCAAAACAAGTCAACGTGCCAGAGTGGTTAATGGGCAGCCCTGCTAAGGCTGTGGCTTCGGTCGCGCAGGTTCGAGTCCTGCCGTTGACGCTTAACCTTTTGCAATTTTTGTCTCCAACTCAATTGGCACGCCTGGGTAGCTCTATGCTATAACCATCTTGCCTTCCAACTGTGTTCGAATCATTGTAGTAGATCACGAGGCAGTATTAGCAAAGACACGATTCAACACTCAATAGGAGACAAGAGTGATTGTAGGCCTCTGCTGCGAACCTAGCCAGACAACGATAGATCGGCGACTCAATGTGGTATGCAATTCGGAGCCAGCAGTCCCGCCGATTTGATGTGCAGTCTAGAAAAGTTCTGGTTCTATGCCGAGGCCTGGAGACCGAGGCAAGCCTAAATTGTGGGGCATAATTCCGTGGTTTTGCGCTGTGAATTGGCTGCTCGCTGTGTGCTGCGCATGCTGTGTTCCTGTGACAGGAGACGGCCCAAGTGCTTTATGTTTTGGGAAAACACCTGAAAGTGAGCTCGGTGGGGCCGGGCCCTTTGCCTTCCGATGAGCTAGTGACGTATAAAATGAGGGACGAAGCCCGGAAACCTTATCAGGTAGAACCATTGATGTTCAGAGTGGTATCGTGGTGTCAATTCAGATTCAGTGAGATGTTCAATTGAGAATTCATCGCCAAAAGAACCAATCGAATACCCTCAACATGGCGGCAACTGAACAGAAGCCCAAGGTGAAGCTCTACTGGTAAGTCAAGTCCAGGTTTCCCTCATACTCTGTATTCCAAGCTCACCAATTCACCAGGCTGGAGCAATCGAGAGCCCAGAACATCCTGTGGCTCCTCGAGGAGCTCAAGATTGACTATGAAATCGAAGTGTTCCACAGGAATAAGCAGACGCTCTTGGCGCCTCCCGAGCTGGCAAAGGTTCATCCGCTGGGCAAGTCGCCCGTGATTGAGATTTTCCCGACCGGCTCTGGCGAGTCCATCAAGCTGGCCGAGAGTGGCTACATGACGCAGTACCTGTGCGAGCACTTTGGCCAGAACACCAGCCTCATCCCCAAGAAGTGGAAGGACGGCCAGGAGGGCAAGATTGGCGGCGAGACTGAGGAGTACTCGAGGTGCCAGTACCTGCTTCACTACATTGAGGGCAGTCTGCTCCCGGTCCTCACCATGTCTCTGGTCATTGGAGGTGAGTCTCACGTCAGGTCACGATTCTGGAGTATTCGCTGACGCCTTGCAGCCCTGAAATCCGATAATGTACCCTTCCTCGTCCGGCCCATCACGTCGGTGGTGGCCAACCGGATCTACAGCATGGTGATCTTCCCCAACGCCAAGAAGCACATGGCCATGATTGACCAGATGCTCGAGACATCGCCCAATGGTGGCAAGTACATTTGCGGCGAGCACCTCTCGGCCGCCGACATCCTCCTCAGCTTTGCGCTCATCGCGGCGCAGCCCCGCTTCGACGGTCTGGGGAGCTGGCCCGGCGGTTCTGCCAAGGCGGCGCACCCCCGTGTATTTGAGTATATCGAGAGGCTCAAGAAGGAGCCCGGCTATGAGAGATCGGCGCAGAAGATTCGCGAGATTGACGGCAAGTTTGAGGCCACGATCTCTAAGATGTAAAACGTGACGTTTGATGAATTGAGTTCGGAGACTAGGGAGATATACCACTTTACTAGATTGACCTGCATTCTATTGAACCGTCGTCTCAACTTTTCTCCTTATCCACCTTTGAATATGTCAATACTATTCGTAAACATCTAATGCAACTTGACAGCGCGTCGCAAAGTTCATCATCTCACGGCTTCATCTCAGAGCTCTTGTATGATGCTAAGTGGCCCAAGCTTCCCGAATGGAGCGCTACCGCAGGGACCAACGGCAGGGATTCCGGGCCGCTAAATCGACGTGCGTTCCTCCCGCTGTCGGCAGCTTTTCCAGTGACGCCCCGACGTATTTTTTTGCAACATCATCCAAGTCGCTTCAACCCGCCAACGCACCCGAGGGCTAGACGAACGCCATGCTCGCCTCGAGGAGGGTATGCGCCCAATGCCGTTCGAGGCTTCTGGCCGGCGCGGCTACAATCGGCGCGGTCCGACCGAACTCGACGACAAGCTTCCCGTCCGCCGCCGTGGACCAGCCGTCCCGAACCCCGAAACCCAAAGCGACACGACCACCCACGAGGAAGCACAAGGGCAGCGGCAACGAGACTGCGAAGCAGAGAGTCCTGGATCTATTTGAAGAGACCGTCAGCAAGCAGCCCGCGGCGGCGGCTCCTAGCAACGGCCCGGGCGTCAACCAGCTCTACTCACTTACCGACGAGCTCAGCCAACTCTTACAACAGAGACAGAAGCAAAAGATCTCCGATTTGGAATTTGCGACACAGGCATACACGTTCATAACCACAAAACTTCTGGTGTCCGCGCAAAAGTCGGGTGTCTATCTGCCTCAGGTTACCACAACAATAGCCAGCCAAGCTTTACAACAAATCACGAGAATCAAGTTTGCGACGGTAGAGGCCGCCGACCTCCCCCGAACGGTAGACATATGCAAGTTGTATACTCACATAAATAACAAGAGGGTTGTGAGGCGACTGGAACTCGTCAATGGCCTCCTGCGAGCAATCATCTCAACTCGAGCGGACCCGGAGAACCAGGCTGTGGAGGACCGGCTGCTGGAGGATCTGGTGGAGTGCTGGAAACACTTTTCGGGCTTAAAGCGCGCAGACAGCGGCCTCGAGTCGGATCCCGTGTTTTGGCTCACGTCACGGCGGGACTTGCTAGGGACCGAGAGACCCGATAGACTCCTCCGCGCGCTCTTCCCCTTTTTTGCAGCCAACGAAACGTCAGGCCTAGGACCGGCCCTTGTAGCCACATACGTATTGCTGTCTGAGTCCAAGCATATGATCAGCAAGGCCAGGTTGGAGGCACACCCGCTGTTGGAAGCACTGGATCCTATTGTCAAGCAATTCGATAAGGACATGCTGGAGGAGCTCTTTCGCGACCATGCCGAAGTCTGGAGCTACGTCCAACCACGGGCGGACTGGAGGGTGACGCGCGTGGCTCCCGGAACGTGGAAAGAGTTGGATACTGTGTCTCCAGGCAAACCCGATCAAGCCAAGTCAGCGGTGCGGTTCTCTTATGCCCTGTGGCACCGGCGGTTCGAGACCGTCTTCCGTGCAAACGACACTGCAGCCATCCAGCAGGCCTGGAGAGACCTGATCAACCCGGCCAACGACAAGGACCGGACCCTGAGGTTGCAGAGCTCTCCAGACCTTTTCGATTACATCCTGTTCCTCGCGTGTAGCAAGTACGGGTTAGGCGCAAGCTTTTCCAAGCTGACGGAGGAGATATTGGCGTACATGAAGACTCTGGGCATGGCCCCGACGGTCAGAACGTACACGTCAATGATGAGTGGCTGGAAAGAGGCCAGGCGGTTGGAGCCGATTGAGAACCTGTGGAAATTCATCACAAACGCAGGTGTCAAACTGGACCAGCAGATCTGGTCGAGCAGGATCTCGGCCCTCGGCCTTTTGGGCGGCGAACATGACGGTCTGGGTGCCCTCAAGGAGATGGATAGGTTGTGGAGCATGGCAGTAAAGAACGGCACGCAAGGAAAGGCCGTCGAGCCTGGCATTTCCAACGTGAACGCAGCCATTTCCGGCTTGCTCCGCCGTGATAACATGGAGGTCATCCGTACCGTACTGGACTGGGCGACCGACAAGGGCATCACGCCCGACATCTACACTTACAACATGCTCCTATCACGCATGCTCAAAAAGGGGGCCCACGAGGAGGCGGACCGGATCCTCGCCAGCATGAAGACGGCGGGCATCACGCCGGACGGGGCCACCTTTACCGTCATCATGGAGGCGGCCCTCAGCGACCTGCCAGACCAGACGCCGCAGGAGCAGCGGGAGACGATGGACAGGGTATTCTCCGAGATGGCCGCCTGCGGCATCGAGCCCAACCAGGAGTCCTACGGCAAGATGCTCCACGTCCTCGTCCGGGCGGGCGACAGCGGCAAGCACGCCGTGGCCGCGCTGCTCTCGCACCTCCGCGCATCCCGCCTCCACCCGTCGACCGAGATGTGCACCATGCTGGTCGAGTACTACGTCAACCGGAATCGGCCCGACCTCGACTCGCTGCGCGCCCTCGTCGCGGACCGCCGCGCGCGCACGCGGGCCCTGACGGACCGCGTCTTCTGGGAGAGCGTCATCAAGAACTATCACCGCGCCGGCGACCTCGACAGCGCGCTCGAGGTCGTCTACGACCTTGATGATTGGGGGATCTGGCCCGGCTTGCCGCTGCTCGACCCTCTGCTGCGGTCTCTGGTCCATCGGCAAGACTTTGAGGGGGCCAAGAAGCTGGTCGATACCGTCCGCAAGCAGGCCAGGCCTCAGGCCGCGGACAAGGCAGGTCGCTTTTCGAAGCACGGGTTCTGGGCGTTTGCTCATGATTACCGTCTGTTGCCGGGGCAGGAGGAGGCGTAGAATACACATGTAGATTCTCAGCCGATTATTGTACTATACAAATAGGTATCATCAATGTATATCAACTTGGAGATACCTTTGATCCCCAAGTCATGCATCTGGGAATCCAGCATGGCATGCTCTGAGTCTCGTAAAGTGACATTATCACATCGTATATTGACGCTTGTGTTTCTTCACCATAGACGAAAAGGCCAATGCGGTGCGAGGGTATTCATAGAGTCACTAAGAAAATAGTCAATGCGACGAGAAGAAAGTGAGACGGACAATATCAGTCGATACCGGTCCAACGTCCCTTCGATACGTCTTTCTTCAGAATATTGAATCACGCCGTACGCACATCAGTCTACACAGCAGCGCCCCATCCATGACATGTACACATTTACTTGCCAACAGCACCCAGCACATACTTGATCCCCTCCCAATGCTCCTCGGCCGTGGGTAAGATGAACTCGGGCGCCAGAATGAACCCAGACCCTCCGCTCCCCCCGCTCTTGGGCCGCAACTCGACGCTCCACGAGTACGTCGCATTCAGCGCCCCGTGGTGAAAATCTCTGGCAGAGCCCGTGGAATAGTACAAAATCTCACACGACGGGCCGACCTCGTAGGTCTCCCCGCTCGTCGCCGCAATCGTCGCGGCGTACCCCGCGCCCACGTCCCGCTGCGCCTGGAGGTTCCGGGGCAGCACGTCGGGGTCGCAGGAGAAGCCCCAAGGGAGGAGGATCAGCTGCGAGTAGCTGTGCCAGTCAATGAAGAGTCTGATGCCGCCGCCACCGGTGGAGTTGGCAGCTGTGGAAGCTAGCTCCCGCGAGAGGGCCGAGAGTACGACGTTCTCGGTCGTGTCGCCCGGCGCGAGGCCGCGGAAGGTCTCGCCGCACGGATCGGCGGAGACGCTTCCGTCCTCGAGGGGGTAGTCCCACTGGAAGTTCCAGTTGCGGTTGCCGTCGGTGCCTATGCAGGTCGTGTTGGAGCGCGGCTGGCGGTTCTTGCGCCAGAGGCGGTTTGTGGTCTGGCTGTACACAAAGCCTAGACGCGTAGGGGGAGTTTCATGAGTGATTTGGATGGAGTTTTGGTAACACACCTTTTGACTTACCATCAGGGTTGTGAAAGGGCACAATGTAGAAGTCGTAAGCGTCGAAGAAGGCTGTGACGTTTTGGTCTCCAGACTTGTAGCCGTCGATGAGTTGGTAGGTCAAGTACTCGACAGTCTACTCGCGGGCATTAACACCCTCACTTACAAAAGCGTCTGGGATGTGTTCACATACCATTGTAGTAATCCACTCCCTGGCATGAACGGTGCCGTGCCAGAGGACAACGGGCTTCGTCCCCGTGTCCTCGCCTCCCCAAAGCCGCAGCCCGAATATGTTGCGGCCCTCATACGAGGCACCAATGTCCAGCCACTCCGAGTTGTCGGGAAACGCAGCGTGGAGGTCCCTCCAGTACTGTACGTGGTCGTCATACGCGTGGTACGAGTCAAACCAGCTCAGGTCCGGCAGCTCGCCCCTCTTGGTCAAGACGGGCTTCTTTTCGGCCTCGGACTCGGCCCTGATCGCCCGTCCGAGGTCATCGTCTAGAAGCTGCGTGTCGTCCAGCAGTCCCAGAGCCTTGAGTGATTCAACCTCGCTGGGCGGGATCGCGACTTCGACGGAGCCCTTGAGGTCAATGGACGGAAACGAGCGCAGGTGGGCGAGTTGGTTTGGTGGTGCGTTGGATGTCGATACGCGGTAGACCTGGTAGCCTTCGTAGCTGACCTTTTCGTCTCGGGGCGTCTTTATCCTATTGTTACCGGTGAGGGCGGTGACCGTGGCGATTACGGCGAGTAAAGCTGTGGACTTCATGATGACTTTTGAATTGAACACAGCCGATTCGCTGACAAGCGTCCGTCGTTCAGACGAGTACGAGCAAATGGCGTCTGACGCTTTTATACAGACATCTCCGGCGGATCTTTGCGCGCTTCCGTTCACCTTTCCCCGCCGTGTGAATCGCACAAAATCTTCATCTTGGCCGTGGCGAACTTAAAGGGCAAAAAGTGAGGGGTCGACGGTTGATGACCATGCAAGCCAAGACCGAGATGCTTGTATGACGCTCTCGAGTCTCGACGTTTCGCGGGCCAGCGTAGCATTTTCGCAGACATCCTGCAAACCATTACTTTCGGCGTGCTGAAGAGGGTCTAGCAAACTCAATTGCAAAGTCGTACGCGGAGATGCGAGGCTACACCCAGAAGAGTAGGTGCTAGACCTTGTTGTCTTGGCTTGCGAGGATAGCCGAGAGCCAGGTTGATAGACCAGGAAGGCTTGGGATATTGATTTCGACGAGGCGAGAAGAGCGAGTGGTGCGATGGAAGCAGCGGCTTTAATGCGTATTTTAGACAAGCGAATTGTTATCGTGATACAATGAGCAAGGAGCAAATCTCATGGAGCTAGACTAGTAGCCTCAAGTCCGAGTAATTTGCCCATAGTGAGACTCCGTTCCATTATTTGACAAATAACACCTCGAGCCTGGTGGCTTAAAATGTCTATCTCAAGTAAGATATCCGTAAGACCTTCAGGGAATGTGTCTTACACGGAAGACTCCGGTCCAGTAGAGCGCCGTGACGCCGCCCGACTCATGACCCGGCCCGGAAGTGGGATCCGGGTCACCACGGGGTTTTATTGCCTCGAACATCGGAGCAGGCGACAAAATAGAGCAGAAGTGGACCCATCAGATTGGAACTCATTGGATGTATAATATTTTCTGACTATGCTTTCAAGAGCATACTCGCTAAGGAAGATGTAGAGAGAAGGAGTAACAACATAGCAACGGCAGCAGCAGTAATAGCAGTGGTGAGATTGAAAGTGTGATACTGAGCGGCAAGCTACCGTGTCGCCCATTTCCCATCATCATCACAACTCAAAGATGGGAGCTGCCAAAGTACATAGTATTCTCGGAGAACCATATTATTTCAATCTCCGCCTGGTCCGATATTTTGATTGTTCTCTTCGATTCCTTAACCTTATGTTCGATCCCAAGAACATCAGCCAGCAGTTCATGTCGGTCGAGAGGGATTACCTCGCTCCGGAGGACCGTAACCGAACGCAGCTTTACCATGCTCCCAGTTGCCCGTAAGCCTTGTACCTGAAGGTTTAAACGTTCCTCGCTCTTCGACGAATCTTCCAGCAGCCCCAGCACCTCCACTGAGCTCGGTAGAACATTGCTGAGGTGCAAGATTGATTTCATTGACTGATCCTCAATGTTCCCTTCGTTTGGGTTCGATCCATGCCCGCCATCACTCCCCAGCAGCATATCGAGGGGAATCTCGAGCGTCTCGAGCCGTGCCAATTCTCGCAGTGACCCGATACGTCCCAGTCTCACGACGTCATCAGGGTCATGGTAGTCATCCGTCTTTTCGAATTTTGGGCGGCAGTCCAGCTCCAATCTACGGAGGTTCTTTCCATGTTGACGCAGAGCCTCGCCGATTCCATTGCACTCGGGAACGCCGCCACTGTAATTGAACATGCTGTCGAAGGCCTTGCCCCATCTTAGGCTTAATGCCTTCAGATCGGGACAGCATCTGAGCAGGTTTGTCAAGTCCGCTGCCTTATATAGCGAGTTAAACAGGCAGACCGACTTCAGCGCTAGGGGTTGTTCCGTTTCATTCCACTCGATTCCCCTTCCGCTAAAGGCCTCCACTCCCTGTAAAAGCAAGGGCTCCCATCGAGAGAGCCGAAAGCTTTGGCGATCCTCAAGATATTCCCATTGGTTGGCATGGACCTCTCGTAGACGGGGAAAGGGTCCCGGTTGTTCCACCTCGCCGATCAATTCCATCTGCCCATCGTCTGACAGGCAATGCATGATCTCCACCTCTGGAAGCAGCCAGGCCAGGAGTAGCATATGAGGAGCTCCTCGGAAACGCAAGAGCTCTCCAGAACCACTTCTATAACGATCAATGGCGGCCTTGAAATGCCCATGTTCGGCAGAGCGTTGCAACTGGAATAACTGCTCTTCAAGGTCTTTCTCGGCCCACGAGTGATCGAGCCTACGGGGGATGGTGAGATGCCTGACGTATCTTCCTAGGTAGCGTTTGCTTTTGATGGTCTCAAGGAAACGGTTGAAGCTACAATCCGAAAGCCAGACCGTATGGTAAAGAAAGGGCTCCGCAACTTTCTGGAAACCTCTGGATACAAGGCAAAGGTTGGACAAAGTGGCATAGTCTCGACCGCTGGGGCGCATGTAGGTCGGTTCGGGATGTGGGAGGCTTTTGATGATTGCGAGAAAAATCTCGTCGGGTAGATGAGACGGCATCTTGGTCGGTGATGCCGTAGAAGTGAGAGGTGCCCGATGTGGTGGAGCTGATGAGGATGGGGTTTGACAGCAATAACAAACGGCAGGGTGTCGCGGTGATGTAGGGTCGAGATTAGGTAATTAGGCAGGCACCGCTCTTTCCTGAAGTCAGATATTAGTTTCCGTCTACCTCTTGCCTCGCTTGGAAATCCCAGCTCACCTAGAGGCAGGAACCCCGTTTCAACTTGGGGCGTCACTTCCTTCCTTGACCGAGTGTGACCCTTGGTCACGAGGTAAAAATCTGGTTCTTGCCAGCCACAGGTGAAAAATAAGGTAGGAACGAATTTTATGTGTTCAGGTTCCAAGAATGGGCCTAGAGCCTGAGGTTTCTCTTCTCTCCGTCTGTACTTCCTCCTTGCCATCCTTCTCGGGTGAACCGCATCTTATTCCACGTATATTGAACCCAACAAGTTGTGATATGTCTCTGCCCATACCTCCAATGCTCTGCGTCCTTGCGAATCCTCTCCAGAAGAGACGCGGGGCCCTCCTGAAGCGATCTCGACATGAGAGAAGTCTGCATCATCGAGACATCTGTCGTCTGCTCTAGCCTAGCTGGTATTGGCAAGACACCATGGCCTTCATCCATGTGGATTCTCGTTCCCTGTCGATGCCCCAACGGTGACGGTATCCTAAATAGCTGCCCTGCAACTTTTCGTGCTTGGCTGAGTGAAGCAGCGAGCTTTACTTGCCTCAGGCACATCGAGTTTCTATCCTGCTATGGGTGTAGCAGGTGGCGCGGTCGAATTTGCCGCCCTCCCTTCAGTCCTCAACATTGATTGGGATCCGTCTGAGTGATAGCCCGCTGACGGGAAAGCGAGTGGTCGCTCTGCGCAAGAGCCAAATCGCCTGACCTGGCATCGCAGCTAAGATGACGACGGTGCCGTTGGGCATGCTCTGTCGGTGGCGAGCTTGTGAGTTCATTTCAATCTTCTCAAAGAAGTTGACATCTGAATAATCACTTCATGACTCGTCCATTGCGTCGAGATCGGGCTGCTCAGTAGATTCCCCGGAACCTCCCCCGAGCGCGGCAACCACTTGCTCCAGCCCCTCCACCTCGCCCATGGCAAACTTCCTGCCCTCACCTTGCCACTCGCCATCGCGCACATCGCCATCCTTGCCGAGCTCTAGCCCACGCACATGCTCCAGATGCTTCCGCGTGGCCCCCTCGACATACTCCATTCTCTCTCGTCTCCAACTCTTTTGCTTCTCGGGGCCGTCCTCGTTGCTGGACGGGTCCTTAAGGTCAGGCATGATGTTACGCAGCGACGTCGATAACGCGCGCAGCGCCTGGAGTTGCGACATGTTGAAGGCGGTCGTGGTCGTTATAGGCGCTTTGAAATCACCGTCTGCCAAGTCGCCCTTCTCCTGCAGGAACTGGAACGGCGCCCTGTCGTCGGACCCCTCAACCTTGACCTGTCCCACCAGCGAGGCCCTGGATCCGGCGAGCTTACCACCAATGACCCCTCGCAGCTTCGCCAGTAGCGCCGCATTCTTTGCCTGCTCGGCGTGTAGCATCACGTTGAGCCGCTGGCTGGCCTGTAGCTTCCTTCTCAGCGCATCGACGCTTTCCCTCGTCGGCGCGTCCTCGTGAGTGGCATTGAAGTCGAGACCGTCGTAATGGGCGAGGCGCATCCAATTTCGCTGGCCCTGCTGAATGCTCAGAATATTCTTCATTACGTAAAGCTCAAACTTGTCGAAATTCTTGTCAATCGCGGCGCACAGCAGCGTCTCCAGCTTGTGGACGCCGTCGACGATCTCGAGCTTCGCCGTCTCCTCGACGTCGACAACCTCGTCTGCGGACCGTTTCTTCTGCTTCAGCGCCTTTTCGAACCCGAGCGCTTTCGGAGGCGCCTTCGAAAGACCCTGCTCGACGCGGTCGAGCGTCTTGTCGGCTACGGCATTGACATTATTGATGATGCTGTCCAGCAGCGACTGAGAGGAGGCGTAAGTTCTGAGGCGTCGCGTAATTTCAGTGCCAATGGTAGACTTACAATTGGTGCGTATCCCAGATGTTCTGTCAAAAGTTCCACGTCAATTATCGTGCGCTGCGCCATCGTGTTCAATCGGCTGACTGGTGGGCTTGTCGGGGAGAGGTTCGTGGTTAAGTGGGCGGACAAAGTGCCATCTCCAAAGACGCGACGGACGCGACGGAAGTCAATATTTGGTAAGGCACATCGACCGAGGGGTCTGTTCCCCCGAGAATGGGGGAGGGGGAAGAAGGCCTGAATCGCAAGGCGTCCAGCAGGGGGCCACCCTCCTCCAAATTCCCAGTCCAGCGGCCCAGCACGGCGACACCCGTAATTTTAGCGATTTCGTTAGCGGGTAACACTGCCACGCACCTCGGGCGACGTCACGCAGGAAACCAGGATGGAGCGCTGACAGAGAACCACCGCCGGGGACGACGCAATGCGAGCCTCCACCGGTGCTTTTTACATTAATTGCACAACCTGTCGTCGACAAAATCTCCCCTTTCCACACGCCAAGGGCACGAGTCAACAGCAACACTTCTTCCCCCTTTCCCTCTGTTCGACCCAGCCTCTGCAATAATGTCGTCGAACTTTGGAAATTTCATGAAGAATGGCTGGCACCCCGAGAAACCGGGCACCACCTTCAAGGGCCAAGTGGTATGTCACCGGGCGGGCGTCTCTGCAACTGCCACGGGAAACTAACCAGACACACGACAGAACGGCCTCTTGGGAAGGAAAACGGAGAGCGACAGAGAGGAGCGCGTCGCCAGACCCCTATCGTCCCTCACAGATCCCTCAACCTTTGCACCGCCGCCGAAGCGTGTCCCGGGAACAATTGCACCCCCGCCCCCGCCATCACGTTCCAACGCAACATCGCCTGGCGTACCACCGCCGCCGTACGACGACTCGAACCGATACCAGCAGCAACACGAGGAAGGTGTGGAGGAAGAAGCGGCACCGCCCAAGCCGTGGCGCACAGATACCACAGGCCTCTCAACCGCCCATCTGCCGCCCCCGCCGGGAAGAAAGGATGGCGCCGACGGACGGACGCCGGTGCCGGGTCAAGCCGGTGCCGCACGGCCGCCGCCCCCGAGCTTACCACCGAGACTGCCGCCCAGAACACCCTCCGCTTCGTCGGTAGCTCGGCCGGCGTCGCCCGCATCAGCACCACCACCGGCGTCAAGCAGCGGCGGCGGATACCTGAACCAGAACGCGATGAACAGACTAGGAGCAGCAGGCGTATCTGTATCCGCACTAGGCATCGGAAAGTCCGCGCCCGCACCACCGGCCCGATCAAACGCCAGCAGCCCCGCGCCACCTCCCCGGGCCGGAGCCTTCTCACCGCCGCCGCCTCCGCCTACCACCAGCAGCAGCGCCAGCGGGGGCGGTCACATGAGCGAGTTGCAAAATAGATTCGCCAAGCTGGGCAAATCCGCCGTCACCAACCATCAGTCCTCCACCCCGCCGCCGACAGAAGGCACCACGACAGAGCAGAAGCAAGCCGCGCTGCGCACCGCAGCCGACTTTCACAAGAACCCGTCATCAGTCTCCGTCTCGGACGCCCGGTCCGCCGCGTCGACGTTTAACAACTTTCGTCAGCGGCACGGCGAGCAGGTCAAGTCCGGGTACCAGAGTGCCAACAACTTTAACCAGAAATACGGCATCACGGAAAAGGCGGGGAACTATGCCGGAAAGGCAAAGAGCTTCTACAACGACCAGGTCGGCCAGAAGCAGCAGGCCGGGGCTAATGCGGACACCACTACAACCACGGCACCTAGTCCGGCGCCGAGCCCGCTGTCACCTCCGCCTGGGCTGGTGAGCGCAGTCGGAAAGAAGAAGCCGCCTCCGCCGCCGCCTCCAAAGAAGAAGCCACAGCTGGCTGGAGCACCGGCACCACCGCCGGCGCCTTCGCCTCGGGACAACGATGATGCACCTCCTCCGATTCCCTTGGCAACCAAGCCGACGTTTTGAGCCGGGCAGGCTTTTTGGGGTGGTGTTGGTGGTGGATGAAGCTGGCTGGTGGGCATCACGTACGATTCCGAGGCTGAGTTGGTGCATGCATTTCCCTCTGCAGTCAGCCAATGCATTCTGCGGCGTTTTGTTAATGGTCGGACTACCTCACGCTGCGGGGTAGTATCAAAATAGAAATCGAACCACTTTGTGGGAGCATCATTCAACTTTCAAATATTCATATAAAATGAAGCTCGTCGAGCAAGTGTATAGGGCAAAAAAGTTGTTTCGTTCGTATGATCATAAGCACGGCCGACGCCGGGTGTGCGCTTTTTATTTTTTTGCTTGCTACGGGGGCTTTTGAAGGGATATATGCCAAAGCAGATGGGTGGTACGCTATAGCAAAGGTGTTTTTCTTGTAAGACGTCAAATTCTTCGGTCTCCAAAACAAACACCGATAAAATCTCGAGAAAAAACAACAGGGAAAGAACTCATTCCGTGTCGAGATTTAAACCTTCATGCCCTCGAGGCCGTGCTGCCAGACGATGATGTAGGGGGTGACACCATCCTCGCGGTAGTTGAGGAGGACGACCCTGTCCACAGGTTAGCATCATTTGGGCGGGTCTGACGAGGGAGGTCTTGGGGAGGGAGGTTTTGCTTACATTCCATCGGGGTTCATCGACTCGCCAGTGTAGAACTCGAAGTCCTTGAAGTTGGGAAGGAGGGTCTCCTTGACGTACTTCTGGGCACCCTTCTCGAAGGCGGTGATCTTCTCGGCGGGGGCGTTCTTCTCCTGAAGGGCAGTCTTGACAGTCTTCATGTAGCCTAATTGCGAAGCTTGTCAGTACACCAATAATGCCTTTATTTATACATGAGATGGTTTCACACACCCTTGAGGTAGCCGAGGAAGCTCTTCTTGTCGAACTGGGTGGACTGGAGGCGGAAAGAGTGGACAATGTTGTTGACCTTGATCTCGGCGTCCTCAGTACCCTCGTCAGCCTCCTCGGCGGAGGCGTTGGCGCCGGTGTCTGTGCAAAAGTCGCTTCTGTCAGAATGTTGTTTTTTCTAATGTATGTTTCGATGTGCTTGGGAAGCGCGCGGGGTAAGCGCCCAGCGGGGAGGGGTGATGTGGGCGGATGGGTGGTTCACGAACCGACGCTGACGGCGCCCTCGGTGATCATGGCGCAGTCGGCCTCGAAGACAATGCCATCGATGTCCTTGAGGTCGTAAGAGTCCGAGATGATCTCGTCTCCGGTAATGATGTCCTGTATCGCAGTTGTTCGGTCAGCATATTGAAAATGATCCTAATCTTCAAAACATCAACATTTTTTCAAACCCCCCGGCCGTCCAATGGCGGGGGATTTCCGAAGGAGGGGTAAAAACAGCTATGCCTGGCTGCACAAGTCGTCCACAGTCCTTGAGAGAAGTGGTCTGGCAATGATAAATTAGACGTACCTTGTAAATAATCATCTTGGCGGTTTGTCTGAGGTGTCGAGGAGGTGAGGTATTGGCGAGACGGGAAGTTTGTTGTCTGGGTCTGGAGAAGTAGGAGGAACGAGCAGAAAGGAGGGGGGTCGCTTTTGAAGGGCGAAAAGTGTTCGCAAAATTGGCAAGTGGGAGGGACTGTGTTTGGTGGGGTTTTCTGAGCTAGTCTTGATTTGGGTTGGCGGCAAAAAAAAAGCCAGGCGGGTTTGTATCCGTATTCAAAGGCTGTTAGTGCTCAAGCCTTTGATCACAGCTAGATCCCTAACATCATGGCGGGTTGCCCGAAGGGCGAGAACACTGAAGGTGCGGGACGTGGGACCAGAGCCTGAAGAGATATCAACCCGATGAGTTTCGGCTTTCAAGGTATCCTGCGACAGTATGGTATTTTACCGTTTTTTATCCGTATCTCATCATTCAGGTGAAGATATAGTGAAGCAATCAATTTCACTGGGCTTCAGATGCAATGAGCATCTTTAAGCCTGTGGCATTTTCTCAGCCAAGACTGGATGATCTGGGGCATGTAGTGTTGATTTTGGCGAGGTGAACTGGATGTCTTACCTAAGCCGTGGATTGAATCGAGCCCTTGACGGCGCCGCTGCCGCTGGAGGGCCTTTTACGATTCCCACCGCAGGCCGTGGCTTAATGGGATTGAAGCTGGGATAGCCTCAACTACGTTCTGCGGCTGGTCGAGAGCGGTGAGCCCGGCCCAGACTCACACCAACTAGTTCTTCCGGGTCACATGAACACTCCTGACGTGTAACATCGTCTGGTGTTTTATGATGAGCCCGACACATGGATTGGGAGTGAGATGGCATTCATGATCAGGGACCGCCCTTGAGACAAAACAATGAAGTTGATCCTCCTTTGTCAGCACTCCTCGTCACCTTTCATCATCCTCTCATTCTTCACTCGTCCTTCTTGTTGTTTTGGTCTCACTGATAGGCTTTCTGTACTGCTGTTGAATCATCTGGAAAGAAAAAAAAAAGGGGGCGCTTATTCGAGCCCATAGTGGGCGCATCATGCTCGTGAAATTGCCTTACGGTTTTACCTAAGCCCCCTCTCTTGGAGACAACACCATCTGGCGCTTGGCACTCGATCGCATCGCGGTAACACGGGCTTACTTAAGCTACCGAAGCGTCCGCGTGTTTACGGCATCGACAGGGGAGGGCCTGGTGGCCTGACACGGCAGCGTAGCAAGCCGCACATGGTTAAAGAGGTGATGACAGCATGGGCAAGCCCGCAGAGCCCGCCGCAATTTACGCGACCAAACCCGTGACGGGTACTCGAGGCAAGTCCGTCCGTGATGAGAAGAGTTTGAATTGCAGGCCCACGAAGAAGATTTGATACAAGAAAGGCATCGCGTTTGACGTATTGTTGACGATTCACTAACCGGATACCGCGGCCGTGGATATAGACTATTACCACAATAGTAGTCAGGTACAACTGACCAGGTCGAAAGGCCGAGGAGACAAGTGAACAGTTGTGGTTCGATCTGTGGCAAAAGCCGGGAGACGGTCGAAAGGCGAGAGGCCCGCGCCTTTTCACAAGCGAGATTGATAAAAGCGCATCATTCCTGGGCCTGGGAACCCGGCGCGGCGACGCCTGCGTAAGGATACCTACCTTAGTACCTAGAGTACGGATATTTGCAAGAGATCTACTACTGCGTGCTCCGTAGAGGGAGAAAAATATTGCCCCGTCGTCGCCGCTAATCAGACTCAACTGGGTATCCGTACAATCCACAGACCAAAGGTACCCAGATAAACTCCATTTGTACCTGCTATCAGGCGCATTGAAGCACCGCATGCACCGGGCGCGCAAGTCACTCCAGTCAGCGAATACTTTGCAACATTTTGGGCGCATTGCGAACAAGGGCCAATGCTAGTCCAAGCTAGTGAAACCTCGAACCAACTCGCCACCAGTCTCCCGACGTCCTCTTACTCACTACCAAACTACCTACTACGCATACTACTAATTACAGCTCGCCCTGCTGCTGCTCTGCTCCGTCTCAGCCCTGTGCTGTGCTTCGCTCTCTGCTTTGACATCCTCCACCCTACCACCATCCACCCACCTACCTGCCACAGGCAACCCCCAAGGATTGGCATCTCATATATCCAACTTCCGTCCGCTCCTTACAAACCGCCTCACCCGCCACACGAACCCGTCACTCCCTACTTTCTTATTTCAATCTGCGTTCCTCCGATTCTTCGCCTTGAGACGCACGCGAGCATACATCTCAATTCTTCTCTGACCGACGCAATCGCTAATCCCACCACATCCGAACCGACCGAGTAAACGAGAGAAACCGCCGAACCCGAAAACCCGCCATGGTGAACGAAACCATCCCACCCACGATGGCGGCAAACTTCACGTCGACCGTCGGCGACCTCCCGCCTCTGCCGGAATACACCCTCAAGCCCTATGCCGACCTCATTCCCGGCCTGCCCGACGTCTATCTGCGCATCTTCCTGCCCATCGTCGTCTACTGGATCCTGTCCCTCTTCTTCCACGTCATTGACGTCTACGATGTCTGGCCGCAGTACCGCCTGCACACCCCCGAAGAGATCACCAAGCGCAACCACGTTTCCCGCTACGAGGTCGCCCGCGACGTCCTCCTCCAGCAGCTCATCCAGGTCGGCATGTCCGTCTTCCTCGAGTACATTGACGAGGAGCAATTCACGGGCAAGGAGAACTATGACGTCGCCGTCTGGGCCACTCGCGTCCGCGTCGCCCAGCGCGCCCTGCCCACCATCCTCGGCCTGCTCGGCCTCAACGCCGCTTCCCTCGCAAAGAACATGTCCGCAACGCACCCCTTCATCGCCGGTGCGCTCGCCGGCGGTCACTACCCCTTCCTCACTACCGAGCTCGACGGATCACACGCCGTCGTCCCCGTCTTCGCCGCCTGGGAACTGCTCGTCGCAAAGGCAATCTACTGGCTCGTCATTCCTGGGTTCCAGCTCTTCGCCGCCATCTCTATCCTGGACACATGGCAGTACTTCCTCCACCGTCTTATGCACGTAAACAAGTGGATGTACAGTGAGTTATGACCCAAATCCTCCCCCGACCTCTCGGGACTCCGACTCGGCCGAATGGCTCCCGGGGTATTTCGGCGCAAAGGTGGCAAACAGCTCAACTAACACAACAACCTCCTAGCGACATTCCACTCGAGACATCACCGTCTCTACGTCCCCTACGCCTATGGAGCCCTCTACAACCACCCGTTTGAGGGCTTCCTGCTCGACACCCTGGGCGCGGGCATCGGCTTCCTCCTCACCGGCATGAGCGCGAGGCAGGGACTTCTGTTCTTCTGCCTGTCCACCGTCAAGACCGTCGACGACCACTGCGGCTACGCGCTGCCCTGGGACCCCCTTCAGCACATCACGAGCAACAACGCCGCCTACCACGACATCCACCACCAGACGTGGGGCATCAAGACCAACTTCTCTCAGCCCTTCTTCATCTTCTGGGACCGCGCCCTTGACACGCGGTACAAGGGCGACAGGCAAAACCGGTTGCTGGCGTCAAAGGGCAAGGGAGCCGCGGTGGCGGCCAAGTCCGAATAAAAGGGCCCCTCGGCGATATGAAATCACAACAAAACAAAACACATATAATACAACTTGCTCCCTTTTTTTCGATTCTGTAAAACAACCCAACTTGCCCCGATACCACAATGCCAAAACAGTCAGAAAAGAGAAAGAAGAAAAAAGTCGAGACCGGTTTCTGGATTCGCACATACAATACCTGTGGGAAGGAGAAGCCTGGTTCTTGCACGCAGTAACACAACAAGCCACCACTTTATACAATTAACTACAATTAGGGATAGCATTGGGAATGAGGCGTTTTCTTTTCAAATCATGTCGAAACAATGGCACACGTTCGATTAAAGGGTTGAGGAGCAGGTCGTCCTTTTTTTTTTTTCCTGTTTCAAGTATTGTGACCAACGAAGAGAAAGACTGGCCTGGGAATTTGTATTTTTTTCTGTTCTTCTCAGCTGTACACACACTCGCAAGCATGTGAGGTTTACTGTTTACACCCCCTCCCCCTTTTTTTAAACAAGGCTTTTGGGGCTTTCAAGGCTTGTGTCCGCCCGCCGATATCCTTTGAGACGGGGAGGGAAATTGTCAGGGCAACGAAGAATAGGAGGAGCTGGGGAGGGCGAGGGATGAGGGATGAGGGAAGAGGAGGGGGGACGAAACACACAAAGATAACCCGGTTACAACCACATTGACTAATGGAAAGACTATAATAATTCCTTATCCTCGTTCCTAGGGGGTTTAGATGATGAATCCCTTGAGATCTTTCATGCTCTCATCTCTGAAGCGTGTACTCAGCAACCTTTTTCCGTAGACGCAGTATATGTCTTGACAAGGTGAGATTTGCATACACCATATCTCAGTTGAATTTGCGTCCATTTTTTGTATTTTGTTACCCAGAGAAGCAAAAGAGTTAACCGCAGGACGTTTCCTAGCGGTTCCATGTCACTACGGGGATACTCACCCTCCTCTCACACACCTTAGGTACACATCCCGAACATGTAAGCGACAGCACCACTCTATAATTGTCGGCGTGCGGCGTCTCAAACGTAGATGCAGATGGGACACAGGTACCTTATGTATAGGTAGTCAGATGCAGGACGCTGGAACTATTCGACATTTCGTACATAGTACATATAACCCGCAGGCAGCAGCAGCATCAGCTTTGCAGCATGCAGTCACAGAATAGGTACCATCGATGTGTTTGTAGCTCATCGGAGTTGGAGAGACATGTAACTTCCGAACGAGGGGTGATTCGGTTCTCGGTCGTCCGAACGCTTGGGGCATTATTTCTCTAACTGTCTGTCTTGAGGCCTGCTCACACCGCTTACGCTGTTTGCCTGTTTGCTTGTCTCTACTGCTGCTGCACTAGACGACCCCTGATTTGACTGGATCTGTATCTTCCTGATTGAGCGTGCAGATTCGCCCCCTTGGTTGATGAGTTACCCATGGCATGAATACTCTCTACCAGGCTACCTCACGTGGATTCCCACGGGCCTTGAAGTTACAATCCTTCATAGGCTCCAGAATACTCGTAGGTTCTCCACGGGAAGCAGCGTCCGTTGCAGATGACGGCCGAACGGGTATGACTGTGCCTTTAACACCCCGTCATTGGAGTGCCGAGATGGGCAGCCTTGAGTGGCGAGCAAGTTACCACAAGTGACGCCATTGTGGGCGGCTTCTCTCCTTTTTTATACATTTTAGTTGCTAGTAAATCTCGCGACAGGGCGATGTATCTTTTGGGATCCTTCACCTGAGGTTAGGTACCTCGCTGCACTTACATGGCGGGCCTCGAGATCACAGGAAGGTCGTGGGTCCGAGCCGGCTTTCTCTCCCAATTTTTGCCTTCACATTTTTCAGAATGGACTGGTGTTCCTCTCTAATCATAATGTTTAATGAACATTGCGTCAAAACATATGACTCCTCGCCAAGTTGCAACTCCATATCGTCCTACGATCACGACGGCTAACATTGTACCTTGCTTTGCATGAAGAATAGTCTCTCATTGCACCGCCACGCCTGGATCAGGATCATCCGACAATCTGTTTCCTCCTGGTCACCTGGAAGGATTCTACCCGTTCGTGCAATGGTATTTGGAAACAGAACAGAACAACTCACAATGAACGGGATGCGCGCACATACACACATGCGCACACGCGCGCACATTGAAACGAGCGGCGAACTGGAGACACCAGACCGTGCCACGAAACAAAGGCATGGGAGACACCCGGGAGACTATCTCTCCCACTCACTCAACACTCGAACTCAGTGCGCGTCCGGAAAAAGACCATTCTTTTTTGTCATGATCACAACGATCTCCGTGCTTTTCCAGCGGAAACCCCAAAGAACGGCCAGTGGAGGGAGGCCTCATTGAGGCAGGTTGAGCCTGATTGTTTGATTGATTTGACACTTGACAAGTTCGGGGACGCGGAGTTCAAACGGGTCAGGGCCTCGGGGAGTCGGCGCCGCAAGCTGGATGGATATCGTGGGGAACAATGCTGATCTTTCGAGTTGGGTTCACTCACACGTACCACAATAGGCGGAATGGATATAGCCGTGCTAGTTACTCCCCGCTTGCCTGAGGTGAGCAATTACGAGATAACATCTGGCGTCTGGTATGACTGCAAATGGCTTCGTCCGGTACCACATAATAGCAGGTCCACGGCTGCGAGGTAGTACACACAACTGCGCTTCTTCGAGCCACAATTGCAAGTTCGAGTTGGAGCGCTAAGGGTCGGGAAGTTTGAGTTAATTGTTACCCACTCCTGAAAACCAACGGCCACAGCATTGCTCCGGCGTTGCTTTTCTTGAGACATCCCACCGCAGTGTGGACACTCTCGTGATATTGAATGTCTTACAACACACTCGTTCAGGAGAACCAGGAGATTGGGTGTGAACAAGGGTTCATTCCACTCTGGCTTTGGGTTGGACCCTTAACGGCTGTTGGCTTCCAGACGTTACCTCGAGGGAGGCACGACAGCCAATGAACTGTTCGGCACCCGACGGCCCCCGGAGTTCTTAGTTTTCGACTGCGACACTGTGCCTCAGCCAGGACTTATGTGGCAAACTCCAATCTTCAGACATGACAGTTCGTTTGAGTCGGGGAGAAGCTTAGACAACCAGCGGGTGATGGGTCTGGAGAGGCCGAATGCAGTACAGACGAACTGAGGACGGCGACAAACATGTTTCCTGTGACGTGGATAGAATGGATCCGAGTCGTGAAAAAAATACTAAAGCACCAGGCTGTGGCCGCGCGCACAGTCGGCTTCTACCGCTTTGTTTGAGAATTGCAAAACAAACGTAGCTGTCGAGTCAAGTTGAGACGAGTATGGAGTCGGCCGTAACCGTTAAGCTAGGACCATTGAAACCTTGCAGTCTTTGCAGAGCGCGGAACCGAGGGGAGGATGCAGTCTGCCGGCCGAGTCTGCTATTCCCTAACACCGATTACGAAGTCGTCGCTCAGTTCGAGATTAGAGTTGTTGGGCAACCACAACTGTTTGAGGCATCGCCGATTCTGCACGAGACAGGTCGGCGGCGGTCTGGGAGTCGCTCATCACGAGGTCTCGACTCGGCGCCGCGTCGCATGAAGAAAGCATACGAGCGTAAATCGTGGTGGGTAGCCATGCTCAAGCCTTTGACGCCAGCTCGAGAATATCGAGCTTGCAAAGAGTACGACTTCAAGACGCAAGCAGGTAGATTGTGCGGCACCGCGGGCATCCGGGACGTGAGATTTAGGTAGCCAAGTCATTCCGATCCATCTTGAAAGAGCTGCTGCCCGCCCTGTGTGATGCAACCATTGCATTTGCTGCCGTCCTCTGGCCAACGGCTAGATGATGCGCCATTCGTGTACGACCAAAGTCTCCCGTTCCACCGGTACCAGAGGCGACGCTAGATCTGTGGCAGGAGGTCTCTAACGCGAAGCTATGCAATGTCAACGCTGTGGAGAGACGAGGAAGCGTTTAGCACTGTTTAACTCCATCGTTTTATATTACTAGAGGATTACCGCAGTATATATAGACGCTACCCTGCCCTCAAATTCCGTACTATTTAACCTTAACCCTTTTCTTACCTATCCTTTCCTCTATTTTACCCTCTCCCTCGTTAAAGGATTATTAAAATTATAGTTTTAATAGCTTATTAATAAGCTAATATTACTATTTAAAAATAAGTAACTTATACTTATATATAAGTACTAAGAGTCTTATTATTATTAAAATAATAATAAATATATTAAAGTATTTAAAAAAGCTTTTTAATAAATTTTTAATATTATTTAAAATAATAATTTTTAAGTTATAAAGAAAAGCTAAGGTACTATATTAATACAGCCTTATTTATTTTATTAATATTAATAATACCCTTTTTAATATAAAATATATTAGTAATACTCTCTAGTTATATTATTATATTTTATAAATTATACTTAACGTTAATAAGGATTTTAATATTATTTCTTAGTTTATTTCTTAGTTCTTTTATTAAAGCTATTATTATAAAGTTAGTTTAGTTATTAATATTTTAATAAGTATCTTAACTTAATTTAGAGGCTTTTATAGCTCTTAAATAGAGGTTTTTAAGGGATTTATAATTAAATTTTTTATTTATTATAAGCAAAGCTATTATAATTAAAGCTATAATACTACTTATAAACCTCAATAATAAGTAGTTAATAATATAATTATCTTTTTTTTATAATAAGTTTAAAAAAATATCTTAATTTAAATATTAAGTAAGTACTATACTATTTTATTAAAACTATACTCTTATACTTATGACTTAGAAAGAATTAACTTTCTTTAATAATAAGGTACTTAGAGGAAGCGTTTAGTAATGCAGGTCTGCTACCGGCCGCGAGAGAGAGCTGCACAACACCACAAAGGAATAAATGCAGGGTTTCTGCATCTAGTTCCTTGCGCTAGTGCCCTTCGGTGGCCGCAGCTACCTCCCCACAGCGGAGACATACCGCTTTCAATGGCTTGAACGCCTGTCACGATCCGGTCTGTATGTAGTATCATTGGTGGTGGTGGAGTGGATAGTAATGTTCCGTCGACGGACTCCAGTTCGGCGCAGGTCCGATCTGGATTGGCGGGTTCCCGATTCATCTCGATGGTCGAGAAGCGATAGCCATGGCCGTTGACCTAGCTTGGGTGAATTCAGCTGCGACGGAAGCGACTAGGGCCGGGAACGCCAACAAGCTATTGGCACCAAGCCGCAGGATACTATCTACCAGCCGGTCATCTGTGAGAGAGTGAGACATTGGCGGTCAAAGGCAGCTGGACTCGGATGGAAATGGCGATTGCACCGGAACCAGTCGGCCGTGACTTGCATATCTCGACGGACGGCCATCGAGGTATGAAGCCGAATGGGACCCTGCATCGGGGCAACGGACAATGCGGTTGTCCTGGGTTGCTGCACTACATACTGCGTGTCCGGGTTGAGGTGGTATTTGGCCCTTGGGGATCATGTCTAGACTGTTGTCAACTTGGATCAAATCAGTAACACTGGTTAGCTGGGGGCTGCCACGTCGGCGATACCACAAGAGCATCGGCCTGACGATGAGGCCAGGGATACGATTGAATGACAGGCACGTCATTGGGGAGACGTCGTGGTCGGTGGCATCATGTGAGGCTTGCTTTTCATGCTGAAATGCAGCACGGATGTCGCGGAGATTCCACGACGGCGTGCTGTTGTGTTTGTAGTGTATCGTGTGGTGTGCTGTGGAGCACTGAAGTGAGGTCACTGGTGAAATTGGCAGTGTAGGAGTCGGGTGGGCTTCGTCCAATGTCGTCGAGAGGTACATCTGGGGTCGGGAAGCATTGGTAATGAAACCAGGTATTGGCTGGGGTACACGATACACCGCACATGCGGATACAGCCAATTTGATCGATCGAGGTGTGCCGCCTGGGTGCCGTGCCTGCTGACGAATGTGTAGTGTTTGATCGCCCGCGGCGTTTCTCTCAGCATCATATTGGATGTCTGATCTGTGCTTCTCAGTACGGAGTATAGCATATATCAAGTCGGATAACGGCAGGTTGTGACGGGCGACCAACAGGGAGGGCGCGGTCTCGGAGTCTTGGGCGTAGAGGCCGACGGAGGTCGGCGTGGGGCTTTCTCGCCGTCCACAGTACCGGGAGACCGAAACTGATTGGCTCCGGGGCTGACACGGTTCACCCGCTGAGCGTTGTCGTGGAAGGAGAGGACTGGGTGATGAGTGGTGACTGCCCAGTATGACGAGTGGTGTGCTCGGGGAATAGACACGGGGGATTTGGAAGGAAGGAAGGAATACACGAAACACAAACCCAAACTGGCATCATCATCGTCGTGCTGTACCTGCCTTCTTCCACGTAGAGTAAGGTAGAGGCAGAAGGAAGGCGTGCCTGCCACCACACCTACCTACTTCTTGTACGTGCTTACTACCTAAGGTAGGTAGGTAGACTTTTCAGGATGACTGACGCTCCGCGATAGTTGTTTCTCAAAGGGGAAGACGAATGCGCCAAACGAGACAGGAACGGATGCCTCTGCTCTTTCCGTTTTCCCGTCTGCTTGTCACGGTCGACGTTTTGAGGCAAGAAAGGCGCACGCAAGGTGCTTCGCTCTGACGGTTTCCAGGCTGCATCCTGCAGGTACAGAACGGTGTACGTAGTATGTCGTACGCACAAGCACATGCACAAATCATCAACTATCCAGGTACTGCGTGTAAGGTACATACACAGAGCTCTCTTCTCTGACCTTTGGTTGCCGTCAGCCGTCTCAAATGCAAATGGCTTGGCCATCATTCGGCCGCCTCAAGTCTCGAGTCTCGACTTCACCTTGCCCTGTCACCTTGCGCCGCAAATAGAGAGATACAAAGATACCCAAACCAACACTTGGCTACGCCACGAACCAACAGCCAACCGCCGTCTTTTTCTGCTTGCGGTCCTGAGACGGTCCCAACGTCACCTTGATCAAATCGACCTTCAGGGCTCCAGTCTGCAGGGCTCCAGTCAAAAAGTCACCTTCAAGGTTGTTTCCTCGCAGCTTTCTAGCCAATCCCCACTGCACGGTACCTTACAATAACGGACCTTAATTAAAGCACATCGTCCAATAGATCCTCCCGCACGGCAACATCCCCCTGCTCCTGCACCCGGCACTCAACCTCGAACAAGGAGTCAAGCTCAACCCACATGGCCTGTCGAGCCTTTGCTAGCCCTGGCCATAGTAGCCCGCTGCATGAACTGCTACGTAGTACGGAGTATAGAGTACGGATACTCTAAGTACCTTATTATTAAAGAAAGTTAATTCTTTCTAAGTTATAAGTATAAGAATATAATTTTAATAAAATAGTATAATACCTACCTAGTACTTAAATTAAAATACTTTCTTAAGCTTATTATAAAAAAAAGATAATTATATTATTAACTATTTATTATTAAAGTTCGTAACGCTATAGCTTTAACTATAATAGCTTTATTTATAATAAGTAAAAAGTTTAATTATAAGTCTTTTAAAAACCTCTTTTTAAAGGCTATAAAAGCCTCTAAATTAAGTTAAAATACTTATTAAAATATTAATAACTAAATTAATTTTATAATAATAGTTTCAATAAAAAACTAAGAAACGAACTAAAAAATAATATTAAAATCCTTATTAATATTAAATATAATTAATAAAAAGTAGTAATACGGCTATAGAGTATTAATAATATATTTTATATTGAAAAGATTATTATTAATATTAATAAAATAAATAAGGCCGTATTAATATAATACTTTAGCTTTTTTTTATAACTTAAGGATTATAATTTTAAATAATATTAAAAGTTTATTAAAAAGCTTTTTTAAATATTTTAATATATTTATTATTATTTTTATAATAATAAGATTTTTAATACTTATATATAAATATAAATTATTTATTTTTAAATAATAATACTAGCCTATTAATAAGCTATTAAAACTATAATTGTAATAATTTTTTAATAAGAGAGAGGGTAAAATAAAAGAAAGGATAAGTAATTTATAAAAAGGGTTAAAGTTAAATAGTATAGAATTTGAGGGTAGGGTAGTATTTATATATACTGCGGTAATCCTCTAGTAATGCAAAACGATAGAGTTAAATAGTGGAGTACGGACACTCGCCTTTGCTCTTCAGGCCTCGCGAGGGCTTCAGCAGCTTCTGCCACGCTACCAACTGCGTCAGGAAAGGCCCGTCTACTTTTGTGTATAAAGTTGGAACGCCACGATTCTCCTGCCTACGTCGCCCAACGCCGCTGTCGCCGCCTCATCTCTTCCCAATCTGGTCCAACTACCTTCACCATTGACGCCTCCTCCGACTGGGGCTTCGCGCGGGTCCTACGGAATTACCAGAGGTAGAAGGGGGCTTGCGGGCGCTCAAAGCGTCGCCAGATCGAGTACAAGGACCATTCGGTAATCCACAAGAGCCCACCACGCCTCTCCTTCAGCTCTCGTCTTTCGCTAGTGCCCGTCGAGGGCCCCTTCAAATAGACTGGGAGACCCTGGCTTGGCTCTCGCTCTTCCACTGGTCAGACCGGCCTGTTGAGCATCTTTGCTACCACCGTCTAATTATTCTCTCACCCGCGCTACTGCTTCAGCTTACAAGATCCTGGGTCCAACTCCGTCCAAGGCTCGCGAGACGTGCCCCCGTTTCCGTCCGAGGTTCATATTTATTGCAGAGCGACCTCGAAAGAAACTTCCTCGACAACTATCCCGTACCTGTCCATACACCGTACTCCGTACTCCGTCATCCTCCCACAAACCGGTCCGCCAAAGGCTCCAAACCCAACCACCAGTCCACCACCAACCTACTCGAGACGGGGTACCTGGCGACCATCTCAACCTCTAACACCCCATCTGGACATTTACAATTCCTCCGTTACCTCGCCTGTTTCCAGACCTAGAAACCGTACCTGCTTTGCCGTCTTTGCTCTGCATGCCTAGGGCCCGCCCGCTTGTTTCTCTAAGCGCTCGCCAGTCAGCGATCGACTTCGCCCTTCCAGATCACCAACACGGCGCTTCCACGCACATCCAGTCCCCTCCATTGGCCGCCCACCCTGTCCCTCAATTTCAAATCTGCCTCGCCTGTCCTCAACCTGGTGCTTCTCTGCGTCTATCCAGACAGAATGGGACTGCTCCTGGCGTTTCATTGATATCGAATTAGACTGTGGTATCCCAACCAACGCCGGCCAAGTCGACTTACACCACGCCGGCCGGGCCAACGTGCAGATCCAAGCCTCCTTCCCCAGCTTTACCCGTACCAACAGACGCGGCACAGCGGGACAAACATTCCATTAATTGAGACTTACACCCCGCGACCCTATTTGATTCAGGCTTCCGCCTCTTTTCTAGCTTCCCATCATGGACCCTACAACGACGCTCTTTACGTTCATGCTGTGAGTCGCTTTTATTTAATTCTTTGCAATCTCGCTTTCGTTTTCTTCTCCCGTTCGCTGGTCGAAACTTTGGCTTCGCTTTCGCTCCAAATCCAACAAGATCGATCGCCCTCTCGTTCGAACTCGCATAATTGTATGTCTGGCCAATAGCCTCGATCCCCTCGTCCCATCACGCCTCCTACATGACTCCTGCACAAATCCCAGTACGGCCGAATGAAGCACAAGGTCTGCGAGAGTTCGCTGCCTCTCCTCATTTAGCATTCACACACATCTCTTCGGTTTCCCCAAAGGGTCGGGCAAAGCATTCGGGGACCGGCGCCGAAGGTTGTTTGCTTCTGCTTAACCGTCTGCTTGGGCTCATGTTTCGAACATTGTCGGATGGAAAAGTTTATATCGGGTTATGCTATGCCCTACCTCCCCGGCCCTGGCCTGCGCCCGTTCCTCCCCTCACACCTTCTCACCTGCCATTACCAGCTTCTCAGCGGCAACCTTCCGAGAACTCCGTCAAACACCTTGCAAAGCCAAAAAAATCGTCGCCGACGGTGATCGGCACCTCGTCCGCTCCTGGGTGGGGGACAGGGGACCAGGTCTGATGCTCGGCGCAAGCCCAGTGGCTGGTGTCTTGGCTTTCGCATCATGCTTCATACCTTCTCACTTGCTCTTCATATATATTACCAGAAGCAACCCCTCTACTTACCTTCGCTGACCATCACGACTATGTAGTCAGACTCATCCGACTGTAAGATCAGTACACTTGGTCGGCTCCTGGGACAACTTCACCAAACCATACACCATGGAACGAGATATTCGACGAGATCGCGGCCAATGGCGCGGATGCCACACTTTCAAGGACATTGTTCTGGACGACGACTTGGGTGCGAGGGATACCAAGCGCAACGGCGGCCTGAAGATGGGAAACACCTACTACTACTATGTAGGTTATCTGGCGAGGCTAGGTTGATCCGCGCACTAACACGTCTTAGTACGAGATTGATGGAACCCAAGAGTCGCACAACCCGGCACTGCCTACCACCACCAACTGCCCTTACCTTCCTGGACAGACTGTCAACACTCTGGATGTCCCTTACGAAGTGGCCGAGAGGAAGAGGAGCGCATCGTTGGGCTCGCTCCGTCCTGGTGAACAGAAGACCATGAACCCTGAAGACAAGCTCATTACGCCCAGGCCGCCACCACCAGTGCCTGGCGGTTCAATTCGAAGACTGGGCTCCGCACCGGCTGCACAATCTGGCAGATCCATTTCCCGTGCCGGCTCTACCTCCCCGCCGCCGTCTTGGCGTCGTATGTTCAATAGGAAGCCGTCCACCAGCCGGCTTGCTGAGCGCGGCCGCCAATCCGAGGATGAGGACCGACCTCTTTCACCGTACTCTGGATCTTGTTCGGATGACAACAGAAGCGGTTCATCTGAGGGAAGCCGAACCCGCGATCTTTCCCCAGAGTCCCTGAGACGGTTCCTCTCCGATGAGAACCCCTTCTCCAGCGCTTCCTCTAGCGCATATGGGCGTCCGCCTGTTGTTATCCCCGACGACATTGCCGAGGAGGGAGACGATGATGAGAACTTTGCCAACTCGGCCTACGAGGTCAACCCCTACACGACCAGCCTGTCACCACCGCCCTTCAAACGCTCTCACTCTGACAGCACCTTGCCGGTAGTGCATGCCCCGCGAGTTCTCACACGCGAGAAGAAGTACTCGCCTCTCCCTCCTCTTCCCGTCAACAAGACGCTGAGAGACCTGGCGACGGCACCATCCGCCTCGCGCTTCTCCTTTTCGTCTGACTCCAGCGTCGCCTCCTCCATCGGCCCCATCTCTCCTGAGGATGATACACCATCCTTCTATGACTCTACCGAAGAGGATCGCTACTCCAACGAGAGCGATGCCAACTTCGTTCAGCCCTTGTCTCTTCCGAGCACCAGGAAGCCGTTTCTGGAGCAGAACTACAGCTTGCCCCGGGCTCCCGGCATCAAGGTTCACCCCGGTGTTCACACCATGGTTGCCGCCCCCGCTGATAACGGCCTTGACGACTTGGTCAATGAGATGGGCTGGATGGTTGATGTCATCCGCGGCAAGGGTATCTAAACAGAAATTTACTACGCAGGTCACACTACACGGTGACTCTGCACTACCGTCGTATATATCGATGGCTAAGCACACAACCAAAGCCACCTAGACGGATTACATATCAGGTTATACAAAAAGGCGGCATCGCATCAGCCTTCCCCATTGGGGCACAGGGCTGACTAGCTCATATTCGCAAAAAGGAATCGGATTTTGGACGGAGTACTGGACGAGATATACCCTTTCCTTGCCCTTCTACAGCTACTACCACTCACGGCTTTCATGCCAACGGCGCTTTATGTGGTGGACATCTTGAGGAACTCTGGGGACAATGGAATGGACATCCCACAAAGGAAAAGATGGACAACGGGCAACGGCGCAAATGTGGTACACATTACCAAGGTGTTTGGAGTATTTGGATCGGATTTGCTGTGGCTGCATTGAGCAAGCTTCATTGATGGGAAACGGTTACTCATTGCAAACTAGCGTTGCCATTTTAGGCGGAACGAAGAGATCGTGATAGATGAACCTGAATGAAACATCTGCAATGACTCAAGAAGCTTGAAACTGTCTCCTCCCCCATATGCCAAGTGACAGAAGCCGTCTGTTAGCTTGCAACGTCCCGGGTTACCGCCGGCTGTTAAATTGCAGCATGGGTCACTGACTGATTTAGCCTCCCGCGAAAAGCAAGCAACCTTGGCTCTTTTCGAGGCTCTGGCTCAATAAGCTTCTTTTTTGCTGCTTACGCGCCTACGAATACCATCTGTGCACTCACGGTTGCGGTTTCAAAGGATTCGGAGTGGTGGGCAGTGGACGATTGGAGAGCTGCCGTGAGGCTCGGCCGAGGGCCTCGTACGAGCTGGAAGGGGCACCACAGCGATTGGTCCAATGGTGAGTATTGTTTGTATGTTTGTGTGTGCCCTGGATGTGAGAATATGGTTGGGTGGGCGGGTGAAGGTTATTGTGTCGGCAAGCTCGAGAGTTGAGCAAGAGTAAGCGAGGGAGAAGAGGATGCTTAGCATGAGCGGTTAAGCCAGCGGGAGAGAAAATCCCAGTTCCTGCTAAGAGCCATCCGAGAGGGGAAATGTGTTCATCAAACCATGAAAGAAGCTTAGCCATGCATGTCATTTGGGTGTTTTGGTCTCCTCTTGGGATAAGGTACGGTATGGGAGGGGAGGGGATGACGACGATGTGTAGGTGTAGTTGGTTGGACCAGATTCTCGACGGGCGTCCCCCCCCCCCCCCCCCCCCCTTTCTCCCTTCATTCTCTTCAAGACCTACATTATCTCCAGTATTGTTCACGATGTTTACTTTGGGACAGAGGCAGTGATTTGGGGCTTGAGATACGAAAGCCTTCTTCATGACTTTTACTGGCTAGTTGAAGGTTGTGAGATAGTATTGGCGGTTGATGTTTCATTCCTGATTGGATCTCACAATTTAAATCATCAGTCTTGGTTTGGAGTTCTTGATGTCTCCCGTTTTCGTCTTGGTTACTTTTTGACTACGGCATGCACTATTCGTGTCCGGCGAGCGTCGCCATGGTCCATCGTCATGGTCATGATCCGTCTTCCCAAGGCAAAGTGATTATCACCATGCCCTACATGCCGTGATTTCCCCGATCACGTTGGGGAAGAATGACGACATGTACTCAGATACGATGATCCGTCCCCTCTCGTGTGTCTCTTGATAATGGTGTCTCAACACGTGTGTGTCCAAGGGGACTCACTCCTCGGAGAAACGGGAGGGGTATGCGAGAAGGGGGTCCGAAGATAAAGGAAGAAGCGGTTGAATTGCGATCCTGTTCAACTTACGAGACCCCCCAGATGGACTCTCTCTGCGGTATAGCGTACTTCTCCCTACACCCGCGAATTCTTCGCCAAGTGATGTCAACGTCGGAACAGAAAAAGAGAGTTGACATGGGAGATTGGGGGAGATGCGAGTATTTCAGCGAGGTATAGTGAGGGTGTTCCTATACTTGCGATCACAACCCTCGTCCAGCCTAGGAAGTATCCGGGTATGCTCCCACGCCAGCCAGGCACCTACCCAGGCACCAGAAACGAGGTAATCAAAATTCTGAACGGTGCATGGAAGGGGTTGTATGGCCCGGTTGCTTATTATTCATACCCAATCGGCACCCAGTGGGATTGTGTAAGAAAGTAGGGGTGGGAGGGAGAGAAAAGGCTCAGAAGAGCGGAGGGTCTTACTGAGACCGCAGCACCTTGAACATGGGACGACGATGTATTAGTGAGCGTAAATGTTGATGGTGTGTGTATACGTACGTACGCCCAAGAGAATTATAGAGAGGGGAGGGGGAGAGAGGTACGTAAGGCCAGGTACGGCTACGAGGAACGAATGAAAGCTTCGGATGGTAAGAAGGGAGAGACGGGAATCCGATATCGAACCCGAAAGGTTGGGAAGGTTGGTTGTGTACGTGGTGGTGTGGTATGGTATGTATGGCAGGCTTATCCAACGTGAAGGTGAAGGGGCCGAATGGTCATGGTCAGGGGAAGAAAGGCGAAGCATGCTCTGGTGAGGCTCAACGTCGGATTTGCGACTCCGTGTCAACAGCCTTACTTCCTGCAATGCTACTACTACTGCTACTCTGCTCGCGCGCGTAAACGGATGTATTGGTGAGGCATGCCTGCGAGTGGGAGTTCCGTAGATGGATTGTATGAGATGGCGCGGTGTACAGAATGCAACCACGTAACCTCGTCCCCTCCATCCACCTATATCCCGCGCATCGTTGATAGTGTTTTCGATCAAAGATTGAATTCCGAGTCTGGCCATGTCCAACGGCGTTACATTCCCTCGAACCTCCACCTTCTACCACTTCCCTACCCTGGACCTGACATCTTCCTCCTGATCATGCGTTCCCACATGTCCGCATCTATCACGACTCATGCCCGGAACAAGAAAGTCGAGACCACACCTCAAATTAAGCTTTTCGCTCACTCAAAGTAGCACCCAGGGCCGTGGGTTGTAAGTGGTCTGTCTACAGTCGTACGTAAACCCGCCCTGGTCTGATCACCAAAAAAAAAAAAACCATCCCAACATTCTTCGGCGCGCGCGCGAGAGAGAGAGAAAGAGATCTGGCACGAGAAAAGTCAACCACTACACCCCCAACGTCCAAACAAATTCTTAAATAGCGTTTTTCATGCCCTCCAGCCCGACCGTACCACCTAGCCAGCCATACCGGCCTCCAGCAGCTCAGTCTGCTTTCGGTCTGCCATCCCCCCCTTTCGTGCTTCATCATCCAGCTTCCGAGGGCCCATTGATACCATTGAATTGTGTCACTACGTACGAGGTGGGAGAAGGGAAATCTCAAAAAGAGACTTTTGACGACACGGGGGGGAAGAAAGGGGGGTTACGTGTGTCTCGTCGGTCTTTTCTCTCCCGGCCGAGAAGAATCACCCGGAATGCTGTGGAGTTCCGGAATTCTATTTCGCTGGACAACTCACGAGATACTGAACTGGACCCTTTGTTCTGATGTAGTGATCACATGTCTCATTGGTAGTACTTATGAACAATACCATACTGTGATGACCAGTGATGCAAAGGAAACGAACAACACACACAAGGACAGAGTGAAGCATTTGTTCAAGTTTCTCAGAGCACTTCCGAGAACGGCAGAGCATATCTTTCCCACCTTTCAACGAGGGGAAACTTGCCCTACGGGTATTATCACAATAGAAATACAGTATCCCCGTCCCATCCCACACCAAAAAGGCCATATATAACGCCGTACCCAATACAGCAAGCGGCCTGATAAACGCCCGTGAACATTGTGGGCCTCGAAAGTCGAGCCCTGGCCCCATGTTTTGACTTTCCTCCTACCCTCCCTCTGAACTCCCCGTGTGTAGGTATGTGTGTATGTTGGTGTGTGCCTTGTTTCGGCCCACTCTCTCCGATCTGATCGGTCGGAGCCTATATTTGTTCAGGGCGCAGGAACAAACCGTCCGATGAAAATCCTCAAATAGCCGTGGCTTTTTCGTTCCCGTAAAGTTTTTTCTGTTCTGCTCAACTACTCAGGCGGGCCTCTCATAGAGTTTGTCCTTACTCAGACAACGGTCGCAACCGAAGCGGCAGCGGGTTGTGTTGCAGACTCGGTGACGGCCAAGTTCACTTCCTTGTCCTGGGTGGGTTGAACTTGGCCTGCTGGTTGCGGCGCTTGCGGCTGGGCTGGCGGCGGCGGCGGCTGCTGGGTCTGCGGCTGCGTCTGTGCCTGCCCCGCCGACGGTAACGGTGAGGGCACCGTCGCGGCATCCGTCTTGGCTGTCGGCTGATCCACCACCCCCTCCTGAGCAGGTAGTGTCGTCTTGGCATCATTGGGTTCCTGCTTCTCGGTGCCTTCCCCGACGGCGCCGTTGCCTTTCTCTGCTTCTGTCTCTGGAACCTTAGCCTCCTCCTTTTCCACCTCCTTCTTCTTTGGCTGTCTTGGCGGACCTCCCTTGAGGAATCGCTCCGGCACCCCGCGAGCGGCATATGTGCAGCTGCCGACCCATGCGCCGAGCAGGCTGCTCCACTTGTACTCGCCGCGGCGGAGTCGTTGAATTTCGCGGTACGCGTAGGCGTTGAAATAAGGTAAACCCGTCTCGGGGTCGCGGTAGCGAGCGGGGTGGGCGGTAATGACACATACTGGCCGGGGCGCTGGCTTTGCAAGGCGGTCCATTCGCCGTCCAAAGAGAATCTGGGTCTGTACAGTCTTGTCACGCACACGCTCTTCGTCAAAGTTGCGAAGAATAAAGGCGTTGCGAGCAACCTCGCTCGGGGGAGGCTCCTCAGGCGCCGGTGCTTCTGCCGGCGCAGGCGTAGTCGCAGGCCGTGCGGGACGAGAGGGATCGACCGTCGGTTGTGATGGAGGCTTCGGCGGAGCGATTGGTTGTGACGGCTGGAGTGGTGCTAGTGAAGGTGGCGGCGGCGGCGGTCTTGCTGATGGTGGAGGGGGAGGAGCCGGCATGGATAGAGGAGACTTGTGCTGGCATACATTCGGAGGCGCCAGAACATTGGACTTTGGCTGCGTCGTGTGTTGAGCAAGGTGGATGCCACCCAAGGGAGGGGCAAGAACAGGCGGCGCGAGCACTGGAGCTGCCAATACCGATGTCTTTGGAGGTGGCGGAATAGGGGGAGGAGCCATGGACATGGAGCCAAAGGTCGGCGGTGGTGGTATTGATGGTGGTGCCATGATCCTGGATTTGTCTTCAGGCTTGGGCATGGCGAGTGACGACGATGGCGGTGGAGGAATGGGTGGGGGAGCCATCACACGGGGGCGCTCTTCCGTCTTCACTATCGGTGCAGGGTCTGTTGGGACGGGCGGAACGGGTGTCGATGGCGACGATGCCTTTGAAGCATCGTTCTGCTGAGGTTGGTCGACATCCATTGACGTCGGGGGAGCTGGCGGAGCGTCAGGCTTTGCGTTCGACTGTGCCTCTGCTGTCGTCTCTGTCGTCGGTGCAGGCAGCGTCGGCTCAGAAGCATTCGACGCTGAGCCCTCCTCCTTGCCATCTTTCTGGTCCTTCTCCTTGCCCTTCGTCTTATCCACCTTTTCCTTCTTCTCCCTCTTCTTCCGAACGGGCTTCTCTTCCTCGGCGACCCTGCCAACGTGCTTCAGATGATGCTCCCACTCACCAATGCCGCTCCAGTACGTCACCACAGGGCCCTTGAGTGTTCGGTTGTTGAGAGCGGCGAGCTTCGCAAGCCGTTCTTCTTCTCGCGCTTTTTCGGCCACCTCCCATCTGTTTAACGACTTTGCGTTGCGCTTCTCCACGAGGGCCGCCTCAGCCAACCGTTCCGCCTGTGTCATGGGCGGTTTCTTGGACGCCTCGAGCTTCTTTGCCTTCTTTTCCATGATGGCCACCTGTTTCAACCGCTTCGCCTCGCGTTCCTTCATCTGTTGGTGCAGCTGCTCCTTGCTGAGCATCGTCGTCTGGCGGAGCGAGGCGCGGATAGGCATGTCAGCCGCCGAGGGCAGCCAGCTCGTCCGTTCCGACTTCTTTTTCGGCCGCGGCGCGGGTGCGGCCGTCTGTTCGATGCGGACCTTTTTTCTGAACTTGGCCGGGATAGCTTCCTGGGCCTTGCGTTTCCGCGACGCTAGCTTCTTCTCCCTGGCCTGCTTCTCGAGCTCCTTTTCGCCCTCAAGGTCGTCTCCCTGCTGCTGGTCATCCTCGTCGTCGGATGACGAGTCCATCTGCACGTCGGAACCAGCATCGTCGACATCGCTGAAGCCTTCGTCGTTGTCGTCTTCGGCAAAAAGCAGTTCGAGGTCTGAATCGGGTTCTTCGTTGGCGAGCATCGACTTCATGCGGTTACCGGCGGTAGACCGCTTTTCTCGACCGGTCGCCAACCATTCTACTGTGGTCGGAGTGTCGACTGTCGGGGTCTCTTTTTCGCTGTCGCTGCCGCTCGAGTCCGAAGACTCATCGCGCGATGAAGGTTTGGTGTCGTTTGCCGTTGTAGCCATCGCGTCGGTCGAATTGAAAGGTGTGGATTTGGGCCCTTAGCCCATGTCTGCCGCGCTGTGAGAGGTGCGGCGTGTACAGCCGGCGGCCTGTTCGAGTGAAATGGGTTGCGTGGGGAGAGTTTTGACGTTGAGGGTGGTAAAGTAGTGTCTGCGTGAGACGCGTCCAGAAGGGTAAAAAAAAAAAAATTGTAGATGTAGCGGACGTCGCGGCACTTGTGACGTCTGACAATTCGACTTTCCTAGAACCACCTTCCGGCAAGGTACCAATTACAAGCGAATCGGGAGTTAGCGGGCAGCGGGCAGCAACCAACGGCCCCAAGTCCCTCAGTGGGGCTTAGGGGGTGTTACCTCCGTGCGCCGTCACCCGATTTCTTGAGGCGACCGGCCACGGCTGCCTAAGGTAAGGTAAACCTGCCAACACCATATATGTCAACTTATCATTGCAGATGAGACCCTGATATGATGTTCTATATTCCAAGCTTGTTTGCATAGTTTCCTATGACGTGTAATTGCTAATCTGTGGCTGGCATTGCCAGCTCCTATGTGTACTCCGTTCCCATGACCAAACGCCGCCTGTTAATTCATGTAATGCTCCCGCATCCCTTTCAACCCAAAAGTACAGGTAAATCCGGACCTATGCAAATCACATCTCCTCACTCCAGCTCTCGCCCGCCTGGGTCCATTCTTTACACCATCCGAACCAGTACCTCTTATTGCAGCAAGGATCTGAAGGGGGTGCTTTGGTGGGCGCTGATGTCGGGGTGGCCGTGGGCGCGGCAGTGATGGTGTGAGACGGGGTTGCGCCGGGGAACAAAGTCGTGCTCGTGGTCGATGTAGTCTTGTCCTTGCAGCCAAACCATCCAGGTGTCTTGCAAGTAGTCGTCGTTGTTGTAGTCGTAGTTGAAGACGAAGTGGTCGTAGTCGTGGTCGTCTCGTCCTTACATCCAAACCAGCCATGGGTCTTACAAGTGGACGTGGTCGACGTGGAAGTAGTAGTGGTAACCGGCGTCGTCGTGGTCTCATCCAAGCAACCCCACCAGCCCGGCGTCTGGCAGGTGGCTGTCCGAGTACGCGTCTTCGATGTTGTCGAGGACTTGGACGTCGTGGTCGATTCGGTCCCGTTGCTCTCATACATTTTCCAGTTGGCACAGTCGCGGCATTCGGGCGTAGCCTTGCACTCTGGGACCGTGTCATACTTCATGATGACATCGTGGATCACAGATCGGATCTTGTGGGTTCCGATGCCGACTCTCCATCCCTTGTCGGCCACAACGTCATAAACGCACTCAAGTCCAGAATGGCAGGCCGATTCCATGGCATACCCAGCAAAGGAGCACGTCGCAGTAGCACCATTACAGGTCCCAATGTAGATGGGGTCTGCCGTATGACCAAAATGGAAGGCGCCGGTATCTGTGCGAGCCTGGTGAAGCATCTGATCGTATCCTGGAGGAACAGGCAGTCCCAGTCTGCTGGCGGCGAGCGCCTCTGGCACGGCCTCAAAGGTCACGACGGGAATACCGTAGGTCAGGCCCAGGAGGGAGCTGACTGCGCCCCCGAGAGAATGGCCCGACAGCCAGATGTTGGAGTCGGGGAACAGCTCGGTAACGTTCGAGTACAGTTCCTTGGCCGCCGTGTAGTATCGGTGCTCGTCTTTGAGCGCTTGCACGACGCAGGTGTTGTTGCATGAGTAGGTGGATGTGGCGCAGTCGCACACTTGATGCCAGGTCCACTGCCCCTGCTGAGCACAACAGCAGCTGAAGAAGAGGTTGTCATTGACCTTGTCGTTGGTGGTGGTTCCCTCTCCGTCAAAGATGGCCGTAGAAGTTCCCTTGAGGCCAATAACAATAGTCGAGTTCGTCTCGTCCGCCCAGATGTGCCCCCGGAGTCCGTCACCCTCCCATCCGAAATCAGCGCTCCTATTGTAGCCGCTGCCGACCTCTTCCCAGTCCGCCTTGCCCTCCTCTTCAATGTAAGCGTTTGCAGCCATGATGGCAAGGCTGATAACCGTGGCCTTGTCCGTGACGTTGGGTCCGGGGACCTCGTCGGTAGTCCAATCGGATGGCGACATGATGTTGACATAGCCGCGCTGACGAGCTTCGGTGACCATGGGATCAACGACAGACGGCCGACGATCAACCATGCGCTCGATCTTGAGAGGCGTGCTCTGGGCCTTCAGAGGCATCACCCTTTCCCTCTTGTATCCGTCCTCCTCCGCCAGCCAGACCTGGTTATCGGCGCCGTCGGAGTGGCGGACATCCTTGCGTCGGTGCAGCTGAGGATGCCGATATGTTCCATGGTGGAAAATGTGTCGTAATGTAAATATGTGTTCGCCCGTGTTGGGTTGTGCGGTGCTGGGTGGAAGTAAAGGTCCTGGTTGAAGGACGGCCTCGTCGTTGTTTGGCACTTCCCCAACGGAAGCTAGAGTCGGCGATACCGCGAGGAACGATAAGAGCAGCTGTGCCGTAACCCTGCCAGCAGAGCTACACTGGCCCCCTCGCCCTAATTTGAGTCTCATGGTTGTCTCAAGACACAAGAAAAAGAAGTCGCATCCAGGAATAATGGTTGACGAAGAGTAGGGAGCGAAAGCAACGAGAGGTTGGGTCTCGCGGAAGGCGACGCGTGGAGGTAGATGAGTACAGGAGGATCAATGATGCCGACGTTGAGATGCGCAGACAACGTGCCCCAAGTTATGACAGCATCAGGTGGACGACGCTGGCGCTGTTTACGTTGCCTCCGACTCGCGGAGAGTGCACAGATCAGGCCCGATAACCCAGTCCCTGCGCCAAAAGGTCTCCGCCTCCGGATCTGCGTTAAGACTTTATGTCGTCAAGACTGCAGCCGGCTTAACAGCTACCCTGGGCGGGTACCTATAGTCTCATGTCCCCCGATAAGGCGCAACCAGGGATACCCGCACCAGCATGTGACCAATGTCCCCTCAGATAGCGCGCATGCCTTCTGTATCCGAAGCTGCCTGGTGCCTGGCATCCACCGTTCCACGCCACTTTGGGGGACCATCGAGGGGCATCTTCAGCGGACCTTCGGCTACTCAACGATCCCGTCGCAACCCGTCCGGGTTGCTGCCATGGATAATACGCCCAACATTGATGACATTCCGAGGCACCATTTATGCTTCGGAACAAGGTACGTTGTGCAAGGTACTAGAATGGGCCCATCACTGATTGGAATCCAGGAATCAAGACCAAGCCCCAAAGTACAGAGTACAGAGCATTCGTACCTACCTACATTAAGGTAGCTACAGTTGCTATCAGGCCCTGAGGCTAAGACATCCGCTGTCAGTCCTCCTCGTGCCCCCCAGCACATGCATGCACTGAAGGTCGGATCCGTCTGCAGATGACACCTGTGGGCTTCCAATAAAACTTGAGCGGGGGCATGGCGGGAGCTACCTTGTCAACTTGTCTTCCTTACCGACCATAGCTGGCATGCTCGGTTGGTTACCTGCGTTACCTTCCTTTCACGGGAACGGCCTATTCTCAAGCTGCTCAAAGACCAACAATCCTCAAAACCTCATTGCTCTCTCGCCCCGTCCTCGCCCTCTTCTTTGCTTTGCGCTGGCACAAGGCACCCCGTGCACCCATCTACGGCACTGACATCATTTTGTTAGAGATGCGAATAGAAACATAGCTGCCATCTTGGGCCATCTTACGAGCCATCATCCCTGTTCTCCTACTCCATTTATGGCATAAATCTGTCCCGCGTGCTACAACCAGGGATCTCTTTCCTCTGATATCGGGTTTCAAGATCGCTTCCACTACTTAATGCCGCCTTGACAACATCAGACCAGGTACGTTTGCTTGTCAGCCCCAAGTCGGCGCCTGAAAATCCCTTCTTTTTCATCTCCACGAAGTCAAACTGACCAAGGAAATGGCTTCCAGCATCGTCGAAACTATGGCGTCAACCGGCCCCTCCAAATCCCCAGCAGCTCGTCCAAATACGATACGGGCGCCTTCCTTCACTCGCCAGAGCGAAGACAGCGATCCTCTCCGAGTCCCGAAACGAGCTCAAACATTCCAGAATGGGACTGCGGCCGACCCGTTGACGACGACGACAACAACGACGACGACGACCGTAGCCAGCAAGGTCCAGCAGAAGCCAGCAGACGAGCCCGAGGGCCCTGATGCTTTCGAGACTGCTGGAAGGCCGTCAACAGATAACGACGATGGGTTCGACGGCAGAGGCTCTGTGGACCTGGGTGAGCTTCCAATTGAACTAGTTAGTCTGACTGACAGGTATGGCGCACCATCCTCTTTCGGCTTCACGTCATTTACTGACCGCGGATAGCTTCGTCGAGACTCTCAGCTCGAAAAGTCATCCCGCGCCTTTGACCATTGACAATGTTTCTGCATTATTCCAGAGTTTCTACGAAACCGCATCCACACACGTCAACACACATATCTCTAGTCTGATCACACGGCATAATCGGGATGCATCGCCTGCGCCGTCCGCGTCATCCAAGGTCTCCACAGCTAGCAGGCTTCGAGCCAAGGCGGCTTCCCTCGGAAGCAAGGATAAACCCAAAAATCTCCCCAAACCAGAGCCGGAGCAGCAGATGATTACTGCCGAAGAACTCGCCAACAAGAAGAAGGCGCGGAAAGCAATCGAAGCCAAGCGTGGCATCATCGAGGAGGCAGTGGAGCGCAGGCTGTGCGAAGGTATCTACGACAAGATCTACCGCCACAAGAGCACCCAGGACGAAGCGCAGGATTCAAAGCTGCGATCAAAGACCGCAGCACTCGCGCTGGTCGGCATTGGACCGGCCGACCTGGGAATCGATCTTGGCGACGATGCATCTCAGACACCCGAAGCCGCTGCGGAAAAGGTTGAAGAGATCAAGAAATCGCTTGAGCAGGCTAGAAGAGACTTGATTCTCATGAATGAGAAGCGATACCCGCTCGGTAAGGTACACCACTTGAAAGCGGCACACAAGGATATTGTCGAGACTCTGGCGCAATTCCACCCGTCTGCATCCGCAGATGAGATTATGCCTATGCTCATCTTCACCCTCATCACGCTTCCTCCTGAACATCTCAACGTTATTAGCGACCTGCACTTTATTCAGCACTTTAGATGGGAGCCGAAATTGACGGGCGAGGCCGCATACTGCTTGACGAATTTAGAAGCAGCCATCAGCTTTTTGGAGACGGTCGATCTGTCTACACTGAGGGCCGATGAGTTGCCCCAAGGTCCTGCCAGAGGTATCAGCCAGCCGGGCACTCCGCGGGCTGAGACATTCCCTCCGGCGTTCCCGCCTGGACTGACGGTAACGGCGGATCCTTCGGTGGAGACCGACTCTGGCAATGCCACGCCAACGAGACCGCCTGCGTCGCCTTCCGCATCGGCCGGGCTGCGTGCTGCGGTTCAAGCTCGGAATAGAAGACTGAGCGAGCTCGTCAACACGCCTGCTCAGGCCATTGGTGCCGCAAGTGACGCCGTGCTCAACACAGCCGATCAGCATATAAAGACGATCTCGACTAGTTTGGGTGATAGCTACAAGTTCTTGGTCGGCAAGTTGCGCGAGACACAGGGCACTCCCACCGAATCAGGCCAGGGGCTCGTCGTGCCCAAGACGCTCGATGATGCTCGAAAGCTGATGAGCACCCCGCCTCCTGAGGAGGAAGGGTCCGTCAGCGGTGCCAGCTCGGTTCATGGCACAGAAGAGGCCGAATCTACTCGCCGGCCCCCGGTCCGCGAGGATAAGGTGCTCAACCTCATCGGTGGACGCAAAGTCAGTCGAGACCATAGCGCAGATAGCTCGCGAAGCGTCAACAGCTCGAGGAAGGTGCTCTTTGCCAAAGAAGGGGAGAAAGATCTGCCGACGCCATCTCCTGGAAACGCAACCAACCCTCTGGACTCAGTGAGGAACTTTGGCAATTCGTTCTCCAGGTTCTCCGGTATGAGCATGATCAGAGGTCTGAGCCGGACCGCATCCACGCCCATTGCGGCGAAGGAAGTACCTAAAGATATGACCAAGGATGGCCCGGCTACCAAGGTAGCTGACGGCGGCGACCTTGCAAGCGTACGTACTTTGATCTCCAACATTAACACCATGTACTGACTTTCGCAGGCTTTCCCTGATATTGCAGCTGCATTGCCGCCCAAGCAGATACCAAAGATCAGCCCGCCGAACAAGCGCTTCATGGAGATGCAGAACCCCGGCGACCTGAAGATTGGCGAGGTTCTCGAATTGCTGCGCGACTACCGACGGCTGGCTACTACACTCAAGGACATGGGGGCCTTTGAGGGGTCCAAGTGACGAAACGAGAGAGGTGGTTAGAAGAAACGTGAAGAGATAAGATACGGCCTAGACAAAGCTTGCTGCACTCATTTGTAGGATTCCTGTGGGATATGGATAAGCATACTGGACAATGGCGTTTTGATTTTTTATATTACTGTCTTCTGCAAACAAAAGTCTGGCAAGCCATGTGAGTACGGTTGTGCCAGAGCTCGACGTCCTATCAAGCAGGGGGAGAGGAGGCAACTGGGACTTGGAGGGTCGTGTTCGAGAGCAGGCCGAATACACGCACAAAGAGGTACAAATATACACACACACTACACAATGGAAAAGAGATATTCCACGTGGGACCGTCTGCGGGAAGTTTCTGCAAGGCACCGGTTATTTTGACTACTAATGCCGTCGGACTAAATTGACTGTGTGTTTCTGCTAGCCACGACTTTTGTGATCCCAACTCAGTCTAGCTGACTCCTTCCTCCGCCGCGATACCAGCGAAATGAGCGATTCATACAGTCGCATTTGACGGTACCCTCTCGAAGTAAACTGGATAGGCATAATTAACCGTTGCGATTGAAGTAGGCTGGAAGTATAAGAGCACTGGCTGGCGCTGGCAGACCGTCGAAACAGCCAGACGACAGAGTGAACATGGACCAGTGCCTCTGTCAAAGTGAAGATGGCGAGAGAATGAGGCGAGCGTATCCCATCACAATGCTAGATTGCGTCAAAAACAACGTGTAACATGCTTTTCTAAGCGGCAGCAACAAACCCACATGTCTATCCGACCTTATTTCTCTCCTATCCGCCCATGAATAGTTTCAAAGTAGAGCGGAAAGGTAAACCGGAATGTCAACTTACGAAGGCATCCAACAAAGTACAACGAAACGCATGGTGCTGCTCGGATCAGAGTCCCGAATCAAGCAACCTGCCCCGCCAAGCGCAACGACGCTTCTCGACCCCGACCCCGCGAAAGGAAATCAAGCGCGAAAGTCACGGCCGGCTCTTGACAAAACGGAGATCGTCGGCGAACACGCGCGATATATACCAAGTCGGCATGCCAAGATGAGATGGACTTCACAGTGGTCGCGGTGTATCACATAATCATACATGGACGGATATGGGACGGAAACGTCCATGATGTATTTTATCGTCTTTGAAGATTTGGTTTTATTTTTCTCTGCTTTGCCTTGCTTTGCCTGCCTGCCTGCCTGCTCGCTTGATGGGGTGCCGTTATAGTTAAAAGTGGAATAAAAGGAAATTTGCCTGGTGTGGGTTGTGTTTTTGCGAGAGAGAGAAGAGAAGAAGCCTGCCCACCCCCGTTCTGCCGTTGAACCCTTCAACCCGTCCCCTATCGAACCCGACCATGGCCTGCGGCTGCGGAGGTGGTTTCTCGTGTGTTGGTGTTGGTTTTTTCATGTTTTACTATTTTGCGTTCCTGCAAAATTTGTCCTTTTCCCACCTTTTTGTTCTTGTTTTTTTAGTTTTATTTGAATTTTACTTCTTTTTCATATGTACTGCCTTCTCGTATCCCTCAATGGTTCCCGTTCATCTTGGACTCCTTGGGCGGCAACATACTAGTACGGTTCGTGCGCTCCTGCAAGACGCCGCTGGGCACGCCCGCCCCGGCGCCCCCCTTCTCGTCGCTGATGAGCTTGTCCATGAACGCAATGTAATCGTACTGCGGCATGCCCCTATCCTCAGAGGTATCGGGCCCGTTGTGCGGCGGGATGATCTCAATGAGCTTGTCAATGACCTCGTCGGGCACGAGGGAGTGGCGGAGGTCCATCTCGGTGACGTAGGGCTTCCCGTCGGCGACCTCGCGGAAGGACTGGAAGACCTGCTCGGCGGTATTCTGGTCCTCGGTGACGTCGACCATGAAGCGGATAAACTGCTCAAACGTGACGTGGTCGCGGCCGTGTGACGTGTCCATGAAGTAGTCGTGCATCTCGTCCTCGGAGAAGACGAGGCCCAAGGAGGCGAGGGCGGCGCTGAACTCGAGCTCCTGGAGCGAGTTGGTGTCGTCGCGGTCAAAGTGGCGGAAGACGGACTCGAACTCCTCGAGCTGGATGGGCGTGAGGTTGGTCATGTTGCGGGCGACCATTTGGTTGTCGAGGAAGGCGAGCTTCTTCTGCACCGACGACTTGACGAGGCTGTGCTCGTAGACGAGCTCGTCGTAGGTGTAGATTGTGAAGTCGTTCTCCTCAATGTTGGCCTCTTGGCACTTGGCGTCCACGGCGGCGATGGTATCGAGGTACTTGTCCAGTGGCGGCAGGTTGTCGCTGAGCTTGCGGACGTGGTGGAGCTGGTCCTCGACGTCGCCGTCCAGGCCTGAGATTGCCAGTTGCATGGTGTTCAACGCCATGGCGAAGTCGTTGGCCTTGTCGGCGAACGACTTGCGTAATGCGTTTTTGATGCTGCCAAAGGGTTAGTACTAGAATACGCAAGATCGCATACAGGGGACACTCACTCTCTGATGGTCTCGTTGATCAACTGCGCCCTCTTCATCTCCGTTTGTGACAAGCCGGCCCAGTCCTTCTCCATCGTCTCGAGGGACAACTCTGGTGGAGGGTCATACGGCCGCAGTCTGTATGTGCCCAGCTTCGTCTTGATGTTGCCTAGCAGAGTGGCAAGCTCGCTCTTTTCAGCAACCCAGTCTCTCTTCTTCCCTCGCTTGTACGCCGCAAACTCGTTCGCCTGGGCCTTTGCGTCGGCGTATGTGCCCTCAAACTTGGCCTGCTGCCACTTTTCAATCTGCTCCTTGATCTGCCTCAGAAGCTCCCTCATCCGCCTTTCGTACGCGCTTTGCATATCCCAGGCGCCGGCCATGTTGTTCACAAACTTTTCTACACGGCGGCCTGCGTTTTCCACCTTTTCCATTTGAGAAAAGGCGTGGAACCAGTAGGCGATGTACGTCATCAGCGACCTCTCATCAGGCTTTGCAACGTCGCACACATCCTCAACATCCAACAACTTGGGAATGCCAATCTCCTTGTGCGCAATGTCGAAGGCCATCTGCATGTTGCCGCGGCGGTCCGACTTGTCTAGCGCGTCGTAGTCGATCAGATCTGGTCTGTGAATATCCAACAGGGCGCAAAAGGCGAGTCCGTCGTTCCAGCTGCCGCTGAAGTCGCGGACGTCCACTTCGTCGTAGCAGGCCGTCTTTCTTTGACACCACAGCAGCAGTCCCTCCTTGGCCGTCATGCCCTCTTCGTTGATGTCGCTAATGGTGAAGCGCAGAATGAGCGTCCATATCAGGCCGAGAATGATCTTTCTGTTTCCGTCGACGACATCCTCGGCACCAATGTTGGTCATTTGGATGCCGCGGCCCTTGATGAAGTCGAGGGCCGTGTTTGCATTTTCGAATCGTTGTACGCGAAGTTTCGGCTTGGACGCATAGCGTCCGAGGGTATCGTTGGATAGACATTCTAGCAAGTGGATGAGGAGGACCTGTTGTTGGGCGAAGAATTCTGTAAGCCAAGCGAACCCCGCAGACCAGTGGAAAAATAGGGGTCCAACTTACACCGTCACTCAAATCAGTCACGAGATCTTTTACTTCGAGCGATCGAGCCTCCAATTTGGTGTTCATCCTAAAGTAAAAAGAAACGCAAAAGTCAGTTCATGATCGTTGTAGCACCCAGCAGATAAACTGCCAGGTTGGGGGTGGGGGAGGGTGAGTGGTTGTCGATGTTCCGCTGTCCCTCCCGCAAAGACTTGATGGGGTCCGTCGTACCATTTTGTAAAGGTCTTTTGCTGGACCGTGATCCATTTCTGCTGTTCCGCAAAAGCCATCCTCGTCAGGCCTTGATCATGCGGCGGCTCGACGGCGGCGAGGGCGGATGCGGGCGAGGAGCCTGTGGCGGAACGGAATCGGTTCTTCTTGGCTACGCTGCTCTTGCGTGCGAGTGCGAGGTTGCTGCTCCCCGATCTCTGGAGGCGGGCGGCCTGTAGCTCGGTCTTGTCTCGTCTGCTTCTCGGGCTGGGGGAGCAATTTGTGTTGGTGCTGGCTCCGCTGTCTGTACGGACGCGTGAGGCGGTAGAGGAGGCGGGGGAGGATGTGTTTTCGGACGTTGTCGAGAAGGCAGACGACAACGGGCGCTCGGCGGTGGTCGGGGTGGTAGGGGTCGTGGATGCGGGTGAAGATGTGGACGCCTGGCTGCCGGCCGAGTGGTGGTCGTGGTGTAAACAAAAGTCGGGGAATTCCTCGTTGCACCCTACGTTGCCGGGCAGATTGGCGCCCGACAGTGGGCGCGCCCCCTGAGGACGGTCGACGGTGGACGTCATTTCGGACAATTCTAGTGGCTCGCTAAGTCGATTGGCAGCGCTCGTCCGCTGCAGGCGCCGGGATTCGATAGCGACTTTGGCTTATCGATAACCACTGAACTGCCGAGAATGGCATTCGAGATCGTCGTTAATTTAAATCGAGTTGCTCTTTTGGGTTTGCGAGTCCAAGTCAGGTACAACAGATCTGGTCATGGACTCATGGACTCATGTAATCGAAGAAACAAAACAACTGACGATGCTTCAAACTGGACAGTTCAAAAAGAGACGGGACAATCAATGCATACCTACTTTGGCCGAATAGGGGGAGCCCTTCGTTGTTTAATACCATCCCGTCCACCCACACACGCGCGCACACACACACATATTATATATATACGCCATCAGACAAAGACCACCTCTTTCTTAACCCTCGCCTCAACTCAAGCAAGGTACCTTGGTTGAACAAAAAAGGGCCCAAGACAAGTACAGACGAAAGACGTCGCGCGGCCACTCACACTCACACACCCCCAGGGCATTCAGGAGAGATGCGAGGTCTCCCCCAGGCGCGCCATCGCCTCTGAAACAAGAGCCTGTCTCCCGCCGTCCCCTCTCCACTTCCCACGATCAGGATCGCTCCCCTTTCGTTGATCCCGCCGCTAAATAAATGAACCCTTCGACGAGTCGCCGGTCGAGTCTCGTCCTGTCCTCCTGGGCTCGCAAGCACCCCAAGCACTACCGTGGGGACCATTTGGCCTCGAAAGTCATCGCCCCCGGCCGCAGAGGGGTCCCCGCACACCCAACCCTCGTCCCACTCACTGTCGAAGCCACTCATGCATGCAATCATGCTTGGAGCTGATCGGCAGGGATCCCCAAGGATGCCATTGTGGCCGTGAATACCCAAATAGGGCATGCGAGCAATGTCCTATTCCCTCCATCGTCGCGGATAAGTCAGTTTGCAAGAGAAAAGGGGAGGCTCTGTGGTCATATCTTATGCTATTCGCCTGGATCCTCAACTAACCATCCCCGAGGCCCCATGGCCCTGTTCTGGTCGTCCGTCTGTCTGCCCTTCTTTGGGTTCTTTGGAACGTTCTTGCCCCTCAGCCACTCCCGAATGGGAGGGACGGAAGACCGTTGCAAACTGAATTCCTCTGACAAGTTTGCCCAACCCCGCCGCGCGTGTCACTCGCTATAGTGTACATCACCCGTCAAACCATACCTACCCCGAGCCAAGGCCGTCACAGGCTCACGGCCGCTCGTGAGTGGATGGGCGTTGAGAGGAGTGCATGAATGAGAGCCCGGTAACTCTTACGAGGATCGCGTCAAGAACATTGGACGGAGATGAGCCAGGACGGTGCAAGCCCAGATCTCTTGAAGTCTCTCAGTTTCACCACCACGCTACCTGGTACCAAAAGGGACTGAATTTCGACTGAAGTTTAGCCGCCCTGCCTGCCTGCCCAATGTCTCGTGGACTTGAGCCCCTCGCAGACCAGATGCAAGACAGGAAGGTTACTAAATGTGATCAAGTGGTCCCTTTTGGCGTGTGTGCGTCCCGGCCATGGCTCATATTGCGACACCTTCCCGGCCCTAGCCGAGACAACAGCTCGAGATGAAGAATGATGAGGCCAGGTTTTGTCCCAAGCTTGGGAGGAATTTGTAAATTGCTGGGAGCTAAGACCAGAGGGCATGTGCCATAGGACATGTAGCGCAAAGCAATTCGTTGCGCGGGTTTCCAAGGAACTACGATGTGTTCTCTGTGATACTTGGCCTTCAGATTGTCTAGTATTCCAGACAAAGGCTGAGGAGAAGAAAGATGGCTTCGCAATACGCCGTCATTCTGTGAGGATGAGACATACAGTCCGTACTCTCGGAACTCGACGTGCAAGAGCAAATGCTGGCGAGCGTCATCTTGCGAGGATTGTCCTTGTTCCTTGGTGCTACTGTGTCTCGACAGTTGCTATGGAGACGTTGCCAGATGGCAGCTCAGTTTCTGTATTGCAACAACACGATCTTGATCAATTGACTAGGTTTTGTGGTATATGAGCAGTAGTGTCGATCAGCCGTCGGAATCAATGTCAATCTGTTTACAGACATCTTCAATGATGTCGGCGTCATGGAGATGACATGGAGTAAGTATCCAAGGAATGGGTCAGTTGCGTTGATGACTAAGCACATGCCGTCAGTGAGATGAGATGAGATAACATTTGATCTTAAAAGTTTGTCGTCAAAAAGGCGTAATTCTCATGCAAATCTTCAGATATATTCAGTTCCTACTCGTCTGGTGCCGACGTTCTCATAAAGAATCGATTGCAGGCAACGTGAGCGAGGAAAACAAGGTAAGCAAGTTGCGAGGATAAAGTGGTGAGCAGCACTCTCGGTCAAACCTGCAAACTTTGCCGACGGTGAAAATTTCAATTTGGCCGAATGACATTATCGGGCCTGCTTCCCCGTAGAGAGACGGGAAGGTGCTGCAGCTACAGGCGGCTCAGCAGCACTTGTCACGCGATTGGGTTGCTAATTCCGCCAAAGCCACTGCCTGGTAGAGGAATTCCACAGGGGTTTAAGTTGATTTTAAAGCCGAAATCGGGGTTTTATCATCCAATTGTCACTGCTCGCATTTTTTCTAACCTGGAAATCATCAGGTCGCCGGAATTTCTGACGAAAAAAAAAGAACAAGAAAGACCAAAAGTCTCACGTCCCATCCCGGCTGGTCTCTTGTCCTCCTCTCCTTTCCTTGCGTCCAAATTTCCCTTCCCCTCACACAGCCACACAATGGCCTCCAGATCAAGAATCCAGCCGCTGCTCCGGACAGCGGCACGGAGGCAATCCCTCCTGCCCGCCGGTGGGCGGCGCGTTTTGCGGCAATCCACGGCTCCGGCCGGCGCCGCCGTCGCCACCACCCGTTGCATCACGACGACGGCCGCGAGACTGGCGGACGGGGGCGGTCTGAAGGAAATCAAGCTCACATCAGCCGCCTACCCGGACATCAAGCGGGACATCCGCTTCGCCGCGGTGACGGACGCCCACGTCGCCTACTTCAAGGACCTCCTCGGCCCCTCTGGCGTCGTCGACGGCGTGTCCACCGAGGCCGCCGACGACCTGGCCGCCTTCAACGAGGACTGGCTGCGCAAGTACCGCGGCGAGTCGCGCCTCGTCGTCAAGCCCGCCTCCACGGAGGAGGTGAGCAAGATCCTGGCCTACTGCAACGAGCAGAAGCTGGCCGTCGTGCCCCAGGGCGGCAACACGGGTCTCGTCGGCGGTTCGGTCCCCGTCTTTGACGAGATCGTCATCAACATGAGCCGCATGAACAAGATCCGCTCCTTTGACGACGTCAGCGGCACCCTCGTCGTCGACGCCGGCGTCATCCTCGAGACCGCGGACAGCTACCTCGCCGACAAGGGCTACATCTTCCCCCTCGACTTGGGAGCCAAGGGCTCCTGCCACGTCGGCGGCAACGTCGCCACCAACGCCGGCGGGCTACGCCTGCTCCGCTACGGCAGCCTGCACGGCAACGTCCTCGGCCTCGAGGCCGTGCTGCCCGACGGCACCGTCGTCGACGACCTGTGCACCCTGCGCAAGAACAACACGGGCTACGACCTCAAGCAGCTCTTCATCGGCGGCGAGGGCACCATCGGCATCATCACCAAGGCCTCCGTCATCTGCCCGCAGCGCTCGAAAGCCGTCAACGTCGCCTTCTTCGGCCTCGAGTCGTACGAAAAGGCCCAGCAGGCCTTCAAGGCCGCAAAGGGACAGCTCGGCGAGATCCTCTCCGCCTTTGAGCTCATGGACGGCCGCAGCCAGGACCTCGTCCATGCCGTGCGCGGGAACAAGCGGCCCCTCGAGGGCGACACCCACCCGTTCTACTGCCTCGTCGAGACGTCCGGCTCCAACGGCGACCACGACTACGAGAAGCTCGAGGGCTTCCTCGAGCACGTGATGTCCAACGACATCGTCTCGGACGGCGTGCTCGCGCAGGACGAGACGCAGCTCAAGGCGCTCTGGGGCTGGCGCGAGGGGATCCCAGAGTGCCTGGGCCACTGGGGCGGCACCTACAAGTACGACGTGTCGATCCCCCTGAAGGACCTCTACCTGCTCGTCGAGGACACAAAGGCCAAGATGGAGGAGGCCGGGCTCGTGGGCGACACGGACGAGTTCCCGGCCATCGGGGTCGTCGGGTACGGCCACATGGGCGACTCGAACCTGCACCTCAACGTCGCCGTGAGGCGGTACGACAAGCGCATCGAAAAGGTCCTCGAGCCGTTCGTGTACGAGTGGATCCAGGCGCGCAACGGCAGCATCAGCGCCGAGCACGGCCTGGGCGTGGCCAAGAAGAACTTCATCGGTTACAGCCGTAACGAGACCATGGTCGGCCTCATGAAGCAGATTAAGAACCTCTATGACCCGGTAAGTTTTTACCTTTGCCTTCTGTCCTGCCTGTCGCCTTACGGCTGCCTTCCTCGTCGTATTCTTCTTCTCTCTCTTCCCCCGCTTGCTTTCCCCTTCCCATCTGGTCATCAAAAATCTCACTCTTACTTCCACCCCTGTCTGGTTTCTCTCTCTCTTCTCACACCGACAACAACGTTGCGTCACGTTTCTCTCTTACGTCCCCCATGCAACCTCCCCCCACCCCACACCGTGACCGGCACCCCGGGGAACGGGTTCCTCCATCACACACTATACACTCAACATAATCCCCCATATCACGGGGTTTCTCCCGTCTGCCTGGCGCCTGGAAGGAATGCTGACGTTGAACCAATTAGAACGGCATCATGAACCCATACAAGTACATCTAAAGGAAGCGCCAAGATTTACGATTCCCCCCCCCATCCACATCCATCTCTGGACGGAGTCATAGGGAAAGAGACAGCGAGGGGGGCAACAGCGGCAGTGAAATCTTGAACATAGCCTAGGATAGCCGGACCTAAGTCCGCCGTTCCCCCGCGTAAGATCGGGTTTGTTGCGTGCGGGTGGGTTGGAAAAGGCACACTTAGGCTATGGTCACCTTTTTTCGGTGTGTGAGAGTGTGTGTGTGACTGACCTAGGCAATCACACTGCCCACATCATCCCACTCATCTACACCCACCACACCTCGTTTTCCCCTCGTCTTTGCTCTTCCACCCTCCGTCTCATCCATACGAGCAACCGAGTTTTTCTTGCTTTGTAATAACGAAAGCAAAAAACTTTTTTCTGTCTTGTCGTAAAAAAAAAAAAAAAAAAGTGACGACAAGTTGTAAAACGCCCCCTAGCCAGATTTCGTTGTGTAGTAGGGAAAGACATGCTTCCTAATCCGGACATATCTTGAGATCTGTCCTGGTATGTCTCACCTGGCGGGCGGTGCGGAGAAGACAAGAGACAGGATCATTCTTTTTAGGGTTGTTCAAACTAGTTAGGATATCATCACATCAATGTACTTCATAATACCAAAAAAAAAAACCGGGAGTTCACACCAACGGTAACCGATGTGAGCCAATGCCAATTCTCTCGGAGAGGGGGAGGAAGGGGTCGGTGTGTACAGTGTCTCGTGGTAGGCCTCCCTCTACTCCGATCCCTCTCAATATCTCGCCAAGAGGATCTAATACCTCACTTCCCATCTCAGATCGGATGTTTTTGAGCGACGAGGAGCCAGCAGCAGCAGCAGGAAGCAGACGTGGTGTAAGGATAGATCAGAACCTGTCAGTTGTAAGAACAGCCCAACCTCACAGACCCTAGGCCTTTCAGCCGCAAGGCCCCCGCCAGCAGTTTTCGTCGCTTTATAGGTTGGGATTCTTGCAGGTTCCGAGCTCCGGTCCGGTTTTTCCAAGTCAGCCCCCGCAGCCTTGGATACCGGTGACTCGATCTCACAGCTCCAAGTCATCCATCATGGGGTGGGTTCCAGGTTCTTAGACTGCTAGACTGCCAGACGTGCAGCGCCCAGTAATAACCATTAGGCTGGGAAAATCCACCAAGAAAAGGTAGAAAAGAAAACGAAACGAATGGGGTGATATGCGGTACCAGGTTCGTGAAATCACCAAGAAAACGAATCGATTGGCTGAGGTACGTCCCAGCCCACCGATCCTGGAGAGGTAGGTGTTGAACTGCAACCCTCCAATGGTATGGCGTCGTCACCGACTCCCGGTCCGGTGGTCGCGGTGGTGATCATCAGAGGGTTCCGTCTCTGGGTCTCTGGGGTCTCTGGGGTCTCTGGGGTCTCTGGGGTCTCTGGGGGTGGTGGTTCGCGTGAGTCCTCAATTGCTTGGTAAACTCCCAACTGTATATCCGTAATGTAATCCGCAGACAGTAGTGTAATATGTACCCCTGTCGACTACCTTTTAACCTGGTGTATGTATGTCTCTCGGCGGCCCCCTGGACCGACCGGGCTTTCCGTGCGCCGTTTGGCTGACGGTGAGTGGTGACAGGTGCTGGCGGCCCCTGGGCACCGACAATCTCACCCCCTACCGAAGGCTGCTGTTCGCTTTGCTGCGCTCTCATTTGCTGCTTTACTTTGACGCGGCACTTGGGGAACGGCCGCACCGACGTCAGCCTCGGTGTCAGCCAATCACACCGTCCAGAGCATCCCGTCCTGCAGACTGCTCCGCCAGCCGAGGGTGGGGCTCTCTTTCGAGCAAGTCGCACCTCCGAGCCGAACCCCTGTCTGTTCGGTCTGCTACGGCATGCAGCCCTACGGGGCCTTGCCTGGAACGTGCACTCATCCGCGCGCGGGGGACAATGTTCTCATCTACCCATAGGTAGGTAGTCTCATCGGACTGGACTGAGACGGAGGGATCAGAGACGGTTGACATCAATCTTGTTTACACTTTTTATTAGCATCGATCGATAGTCTCTCTCTCTCCGTCATTCTGCCTGTCTCTGCGTGTATGTACTTACTTCCCTGCTGCGGGTGGCATTGACAGGGTGCAACGATCCCTTCTGAATGGCCGAGGCATCTCGGAGCATCTCACACATACGAATGCACACAATCGGTGCTAAATCACGCTCACTTTCCTCTTCCAGCCTGTCTCGCCCACTGATTTGCGTTCGTGGCCTTGTCTTCCAAGGTTTGGGTTTTGTAAAAAGGAATGTCCTAGATATCGGTTAGATTCCACTCCTCGTGTAAGGGGAAACGAGCAAAGATGGCCTCATCACCTTTGCTTCCACCCAACCTACTCATTCACCAGATGTTACTGGTATCGCATCTCGGCTGCAACTCACCCGGCGCAATCTACCCGCACCATGCCTGAGACCACGACAAGAACGGACATCGCATTCGTTGATCGTCTCGGGGCCGCCTGACTGCATACCGCAGCCGCAGTCGTCTTATTCGTCCCGGGGCGAACCAGACCATGTGTGATTCCCGCGCCCTTGGTCCCGTCTCATACGTTGTCGCGGTCCACCTTCGGTAGTAAGGCTGCATCACACCATCAACTGGCTCCCGCGAGGGGGGCTTGTTTGAAGCCAAGTGTATGGCCTACCTTGGGTCCCACAGCCTCTCCGGTAATGGCCAACGTAAGAAGCTCACTGATCCGCGCCCTCCTCTCAGTCTTGGGGGCCGTTTGATGCCTGCTTCCCCCTTGCGGCTCCCCATTGTGATATATATCGACCGTCCAGTACGTCTTCTTCCCTGTTCGTCTTGACGAGAGAGTATTATCGGTTATGGTCATTCTGTCTTTGCAACAACCTGTCTCTCACCAAAACGTCCGAGTTGTCAACATGGTTGGAGTCCGCGGCAAGTACAAGGGATGCGAGACATGCAGGGCTCGAAGAGTCAAGGTAAGCACTCTAAAGGCGTTTCGACAGCAAAAAAACGCCCCCCGCGGGCTGACATGTCAACGGTTAGTGCGATAACGAACGGCCACACTGCCGCAAGTGTATCGATAGCGGCCGCGAATGTGCTGGCTACGAACGAGAAATGGTCTTCATCACCGCAACCATAGACGACGCAGGCCGCTGCTCATCACACCCGCCCCGCCAAGTCCAGTCGTCTTCTTCCAGGAGTTCTAGGAGAAGCCAAACCGTGGACGAGGTTCCTCGCTTGGTACCGACAGAACCGTTGATGCCGGCATGGGATGATTTGGTTTCCGTATCCGACAACGGTGTCGTATACTCGATACAGATCGCGGCATTGCACACCAGGTTCCAGAACATCCTGAGGGGACCCGAAGGGCAAAGCCAAGTAAAGTTCCGGATGGCCCTACCGCCATACTCACCAGTTGATATGGAGACATGGGATAACGGCTGCAACATGGACCTAAATGCGCAGAACATGGTCAGTCTGCTGCCATCGGGGAATGACAACGGAGCCCCCGAAGGTCTTTGCGTATTTTTATTCGAGGTGAGATGCCAGTTGGTCGTCGCGGAAGAGCGTGTGCTGACTATCCTTGTAGCAAAATCCATCCTTTTTGGTGACCAACGGCATGACACCCTGGAGTGTCCCCCAAGAGCATATGGACGTCGTCAAGAAGCTTGGACCGGAACAATTTCGTCAATTCCCAGCCCATCACTATTTTGTCAGGGTATATAGGTGTAATGCTGTAAGATACGCGTTGTTGGCCCTGCGGATGAACTAAAAAGCTGACTTGGTGTCAAGATCATACTCGCTCTCTTACACCGAAAGACGACGTTTCTTTCTTCATTCGAATGGTGCACTACACCGTGGGAACAGCACCCCAAGACGTTTCTCGACAGGCTCTTTGACATCATCGCCGGGTTGCCTGGCATCTTCTCTCGCGTCGACCGAACGGTACCCTTTGCTGCAACCTTGCAGCGTCGATTAAAGGCACAGGAACTGTTGGAGAGCTGCTTGGAAATCGAACGGAGGCTGGAGGAGTGGGAGTCGTACGCCCGCGCGCCTACTGCCGAGCACCCGTATGCGTACTGGATAGAAGAGCCGGATGATCCAGATGCGCAGCAGCTACCCTTTGCAGACAACTTTGCCTTCAAGGACGGTGCGTCGTCCGTCATGTTCCTGTACCACTGGATGACACTGCTGCTCCTCCACCGCTGCATCGAGTGCCTGCACCACACCATTTTCCAGCCTATCATCGAGGACTTTCCCAACATGTACCCGGATCTGCCTCCGAATCTGCAGATCAATCTGGGGAGGTACCAACAGAGGCGGGAGTTTGCGTCAAGAATCTGCAGGGCACTCGACTTTGCGCTGTCAACAACAGTTCAGCCGGACATGTTGGTTGCACCACTAGCCGTGGCCATGGAGTTCTATCGCGAGATCAATGCGTCGTCAAGGGACGGCGAGCTCGAGATTATGTGGTGCGAGAGCTTCAGGCTGCGTTTGACCTCCAAAGGTCACGATATTGCCAACGTTCTGCAGAGCAGATCATGGGCCGACATTGCCAGGTTCTGAGCCAGCTGGCTACTCGCTCCGTCTGCCTGACGATTGAAAAGGGGAGTAACGGGTCCGATCAAAACATGGTGGAAGGTATGAATTGGCGCAGGCGCATTGCATTTCTGAGAGTATCAAAATCGAGAGCGCTGGACATTTGACGTTCGACCTGATGTAGAGGATATCGGTGGACTGCCACCCCATATCCTGCCATGTATTGTTAATATTGTGATGGAAAACTAAAAGGTGTGTTGTAGAAGCCGATCTTCAACGAAATCTAGAGATGTCAAAAGAACATTGCAACCCATCTAGTTTGTAGTTCATGAATGAGTAAAATGGTACGCACGGGAACTTGTAATTCAGAAGGTGCTCATTTACACACAACCTGGACGTTGCTGCTTGCCTGAGCTTCTGGCGGGTGTGATACGGATAGGCGCACAGACCTCTAAGCTCGAGTGACCATTACCCGGACTTTCCCCGGCCCTGCAGGAGCTCCTGGAGCTTTTCAGCCTTTCCCACGCCAGCAGGCGCCAAAGCTTCGTCAGACCTGCAGCCTGCCTCTCTTGACCTTACCTTACCTCACTACTCCATCCACCCTCGACCGACCGCACCTCTTCAACCACGGCGATTGTCCCACAACATCCAAGCAAATCGTCAATCCACTTACCACCACACATATCTCCGATAATCCGTCCCTCAATCAGTCAGTCACCATGGCTTCAGGATACGACAGAGCGTTGTCCGGTAAGGGCCCCCTCCTTGTTACCCCCCAGCTCCACTGTACCAAGCTAACATGCACCTGCAAACAGTCTTCAGGTTCGTCACGGTTGCCCCTGCCCCGGAAACAATTCATGATCCCCAACTGACACCGTCAGTCCTGATGGACACGTTTTCCAGGTCGAGTACGCTGGCGAAGCTGTCAAGAGAGGTAATGCCGCTTGCCCGCCGCAATCAAGGGCGGAACCAGCTAATCGTCGGCATAGGAACGTGTGCGGTCGGCGTCAAGGGTACAGATGTCGTCGTCCTCGGATGCGAAAAGCGATCAGCCATGAAGCTGCAAGATACCCGAATTACCCCCTCCAAGATTCAGCTCCTCGACACCCACGTCTGCCTGGCATTCGCCGGATTGAACGCCGATGCTCGTATCCTCGTCGACAAGGCGCGGTTAGAGGCACAGTCCCACAGACTGACCGTTGAAGACCCCGCCTCCATCGAGTACATGACCAAGTACGTTGCTGGTGTCCAGCAACGGTACACACAGAGTGGTGGTGTCCGTCCCTTTGGTATCAGCACCTTGATTGTCGGGTTCGACAGCGGCAGCAAGGTCCCCCGCCTTTACCAGACCGAGCCCTCTGGCATCTTCTCCGCATGGTACGAGCGACTACTTCATACTATGCGATGCGGTGCATCTGCTAACACCTTGCAGGAAAGCCAACGCCATCGGCCGTTCCAGCAAGACCGTTCGCGAGTTCCTCGAGCGCAACTACAAGGAGGATATGGACAGAGAGGCTACCATCCGACTCGCCATCAAGTCTCTTCTCGAGGTTGTCCAGACCGGAGCCAAGAACATTGAAATCGCGTTGATGGCACCGGGCAAGACGATTGAGATGCTGCCCGTGGAGGAGATTGAGAACCACGTCAAGAGCATCGAGCAAGAGAAGCAAGAGGAGGCGGCCAAGAAGAAGACTGGACGCACACCCGGCACCGGAAGCGCGGCGATCCTCACGAGAGGCTCGGGCTCGGGTGACGGTGATGAGTAAGGAAATGACTAGGCGTTGCGGTTCGCGGATAGACGACACTCATGAGGGTATCTGACCAAATACCAATGTATTACCACCTTTAGACCGTGGAAAATCTACAAAAACGGTGTCCATAAAATCGCTTGCTGCCACACTGATGCTCGTAAACCAGCTAAAATCCCCCCACAGTTTAGCCCAGCTTGTCCGCATCGTCTGTTGGGTCGAATATTGAGCGTCCGGCGATTTGGCGGACACGCTCGTCCTTGATCATGCGGCTGTCCTTGCGCGCGTCTTCGCCCTCAACGGAGATGGCTGCCTTGGGTGTCTTTGCCTCAATGACGAAGTGGTTGTCGCAGTGCGGGCAGTATTCGTCGGCATCTTCGAATTCCTGGGCGTCTTTGCGGAAGCACTTTTTGCACTTCTTGCAAGCAAAGACCATTTCAAGGCTCTGGAGCAGGGGGTGCTTTTCCTGCTCATGGTGACACTCGGCGCAGTCGAACCATTTTTTGCCTAGGAAGGCAATCAAATTAGTCGGGTGTAGCTTAAGTTAGGGGCAGAGGGGGTTCGACGCACAGCAGGGTGACCTGATTGCGACTTGCGCGTTGAGAATGTGTTTGCTGTGGTGATATGTTAGCTTGTCGGTCAGGGGTTGTGGGTTCTCGTTTGGCTCACCACATAGCGGGCTGTCTTCGCGGTATAAAGCACTAGATCGCGTTGTGGTTACAGGTGCGTCGCGGTCGACTGGTCAAATCGAATGTGTCGCGGTTATGAGTTGGCAAGTCGAGGCAATGGGGAGAATCTTCTATCAAAGATTTGGCGGTGCTGATAAATTTGGCGGGGTCTGGATTTATCGCCCAAGTCTTCCCTCCCGGCACCTACTTACCTACACCTTGCACCCCGCGAAGTCGCTCTGTAGTGGTCTCCACTTAAGGTGCCGGCCAGTGACAAAGGGTGCCACCCCTGTAGGCCGTACCCTTTGCCTGCGAAACCTTAGGTACCACTTTAACGCCGACGGTTACGGAGTAGAGTTGCTTACCTTTCGCCGATGCGTGCCTGCAGGCTACATCATCCATCCACCCATTTCCTAGGTTTTTTGATTTCACCACCATCCATCTCCTATCTCCCCCCCAACAACCCGCAATCCTGTCACGATGCCACCGAAGAGGAAGGCTCAAGGGGCCGCCACCGGCAGCTTCAAGGCAGGTAAGGGCTCTGTAGCTTCAACACCTGGGGGCGCCACCCCCAGGAGTATCGCCAGCGATAATGAATCGGTAGCGGATCCCGTGAGCGAGTCGGAAGACGAGAATCTCGAGAAGAACGTCGACAAGTTCTCCGTCGAGGCGTACCTGGACAGGCCCAAGACGAACGGCCATGAATCCATGACTGGACTATTCAAGAAGAAGCGCGACTTCTCCTTCCTCCAGCTGAAACCCGATTATCAGAATCGCCCGCTCTGGATCGACCCTGCCAAAGGCCGTATTTTCCTCGAAAGCTTCAACCCGCTGGCCGAGCAAGCACAGGACTTCCTCATCACCATTGCCGAACCAATTTCCCGGCCGTCCTTCGTTCACGAATATGCGCTCACGACACACAGCTTGTACGCTGCGGTCTCTGTGGGCTTGTCACCCCAGGATATCATCAACACTCTCGATCGGTTTCTGAAGATGCCTTTGCCCGACAGCATTCGCAAGTTCATCGAGGGCTGCACGCAAAGTTTCGGCAAAGTCAAGCTGGTGCTTAAAAATACGAAATACTTTGTCGAGAGTACGGATCCGGTCATCCTGCAGAAGCTGCTGAAAGACTCCGTCATCGGACCGCTGCGAGTACACGGTACGGAGGAGATTACCACAATAGCGGCTCCGAAACAGGGCCCTCTGGTCATTCCAGGCACTGCCAATGCTGCTGGTGTGCGACAGGCAGAAGAACAAAAGGCCAAGGGACGCGAGGGTGAGGTGAAGGAGGGCGAGGTCTACGCGGCACTGAACGATGACGACGATGACGATCAGGAGATCACGCATGCCTTTGAGATCGGGGACGAGGCAGTCGAGACCGTTCAGAAGAGGTGTCTTGAACTGGAGTATCCGGTGTTGGAGGAGTACGATTTCCGACGAGATGAGGCCAACCCGAACCTGGAGATCGACTTGCGCCCGGGCACCTTGATTCGACCCTACCAAGAAAAGAGTTTGAGCAAGATGTTTGGTAATGGACGAGCCAAGAGCGGTCTGATCGTCCTTCCTTGCGGTGCTGGAAAAACGCTTGTCGGTATCACCGCGGCTTGCACCGTCAAGAAGGGCGTCATCGTCCTCTGCACCAGTTCCATGTCTGTCGTGCAATGGCGAAACGAATTCCTCAAGTGGTCCAACATTAAGCCAGAGGATATCGAAGCATTCACGTCAGACAACAAGGGCAGAATCTTCCCGGGTAACACCGGTATCATTGTGACCACATACTCCATGGTGACGCAAACCAGGGAGCGTTCTCACGAGGCCAAGAAGATGATGGACTTTTTGCAGACGCGAGAATGGGGTCTGATGCTTCTGGACGAGGTCCACGTTGTCCCCGCCAATATCTTCAGAAAGGTCACCTCGTCCATCAAGACGCATTCGAAGCTTGGCTTGACCGCCACACTGCTTCGTGAAGATGACAAGATCTCAGATCTGAACTTTTTGATTGGCCCCAAGTTATACGAGGCGAACTGGATGGAACTCAGCGAACAAGGCCACATTGCCAAGGTTCAATGCGCTGAGGTCTGGTGCCCCATGACTACGGAATTCTACGATGAGTACTTGAAGGCGTCGGCCAGAAAACGCGCGCTGCTGTACATCATGAACCCGAGAAAGTTCCAAGCCGCTCAGTACCTCATCAACTACCACGAGTCTCGAGGCGACAAGATCATTGTCTTTTCGGACAACGTCTACGCTTTGAAGACTTATGCTGAGAAGCTGGAGAAGGCTTACATTTTCGGCGGCACTGGGCAGGCAGAGCGCATGAACATTCTGCAAAACTTCCAGCATAACCCTCAAGTCAACACATTATTCTTGTCAAAGATTGGTGACACATCCCTCGATCTTCCCGAGGCTACCTGTCTCATTCAGATCTCGTCACATTACGGTTCTCGTCGTCAAGAGGCGCAGCGACTCGGCCGTATCTTGCGAGCCAAGAGGAGAAACGACGAGGGTTTCAATGCCTTCTTCTATTCCCTGGTGTCGAAGGATACCCAGGAGATGTACTACTCCTCCAAGAGACAGGCGTTCCTGGTCGACCAGGGCTACGCCTTCAAGGTCATCACGCAGCTCGCCAACATCGAGAAGACACCTGGCCTAGCCTACGCCGCGGCGAGCGAGAGACGAGAGCTCTTGCAAAAGGTCCTCATCGAGAACGAGGCCGGCGGCGAAGACGAGGTCATTGACGACCTGTTCCACAGCGGCACGATGGGCCGCGCGCCGGCCAGGGGCAGGAAGAAGGCCGCCGCGAGGAGGACGGCTGGTCTGCTGGGCGACCTGTCGGGTGGACAGGACATGGCCTACATGGAGCAAAACAAGAGGGTCAAGCTCAAGAAGGCAAAGGGAGAGAGCAGTGCCTTCTTCAAGAAGATCCAGAGAGAGAAGGCCAAGCGATAGATTGCAATCACGAACGGGTTTACGGCGTCTGTGGGTGGGGAATTTAGGGAAAGGCAAACGGTGAATTTGAAGCCGCTTCACTGTATTATAGATCATACACAAACGCGCCGTGGAGGCGTAAGACTGGGTGCGGTGGGAAAGATCAGATAAATCTGCACATGATACGATATTATTCGATGACAAGTCAAAGGCCCAAGCTGTTGTGCCAAGCCCATGCAAATATGGTCAGTATTATCTCTAGGAATACGCAGACAATATCCAACGAGGGATAATCGTCCATGCCATTAGGCTATAATCTACTTTCAACTCGTCCGGACTCCCCAACAAGAAAGGGATTTTTTTCCCCCGGGGGCTTCACTTCTCCCTTTTCCCCTGTTCCAGTTTCACGAAGGAGTTGATTCTGGCAAAGGCAAACAAGAACCAAGAAGAAGAAAAAGAGAACAAACGCGGCAAAATCGTGGTTGCGGCTGTCGAAAAACGGCTCGTAAAACAAGATTGGATTTTTGGATTCCATGGGTGCATAGCTATTTTTGGTGAGCGTCATTCCCGGGGTATCTTAACGATATCAATCGATCAAAGTCGTATCTAGTTACGGCTGTAATGAGACTTCAAGAAAAGGTCAAAAAGTGAGTACGGGTAGAGCGAATACTCGAGCCGCTAGTATGCCACCCCCTTTCTCCCGTTTGTAGTCGAAGACCGGGGGTAGGACGCGCAACAACATCAACACATCGTTTGGCTTTTCTTCTAGGCCCATCTATGCGGCCGGATAGGATCTTTCGGTCAGAACCTACCAAGCCCTTCACGTGGGCCGCATGGGCGAATGAATCAGAAGCAAATGTGTGTGGTCTTGGCAGACAGCGGGTTAAGTCGGATTGCTGCATTTACCATCATCTTGCGTTGCCTATCTGGCAGATCTGGGCATTGTTCCGCGCGGCTGGGGTATTCGTACTGGAGGCCCGGAGGGATACTTGGCGTCCAGGTTAAGAGATGAGCGTCCCATGTACCCGTACCGTTGCCATCTCATAAATCGCATGCAGGACTCGCTACGCCGGAAGAGGTGTACAGCAGTAATGGCGGCATGGCGGTGAACAAGTAGAGGAAGGCGGTGGTGGAATATGCTGGCAACGACGTCGTGTTGAGGTGGTGAGAGTGAGAGATGACCTGTGTCACGGAGAGTGCTTGGCAAATGGCAGTGGTTATCGGCTCTCTACACGGCGGATGGTGTGCTAGGTCTGGATTGGTCGATGCGACGGACGGAAGAAGCGACCGGCAGTCCGCGGGCTAGGGTTGTGATCGACAGTGAGAATGTCAGAAATGCCGTATTGGAGGCGCATTGCCTTTCCGCGAGTTCCTTATCGGCAAAGGATAAGCCAGTGTGGTTGAGCTGGTGATCAACTGTTCTTCTCAGGCGACTTTGCCTCTACTGTGGTAAAGCCAACAAACGGGACGTACGGGTTCCCCAGACAGGCATCCATAGATCATCGGTTGGGCAGTGCTGACGACTGAAAGGCCCCCGTTGTAAGAGATATGTTGCGCCTAAAAAAGAGTCAATGGGCATCGGGATGAGGGATATGCTCCTGGGGACGCCGACGAGTTTCACAGGCTGCCGTGGCTTGAAAATGGCACCTGCTTAATAACATTACCATAGCCACGGGCAGCGAATGAGTGTCTCTGGTAGCTCTGGTAGGGGATTGGATGTTCCCTGACAGGACAAGGTACCACTAGCCGGGAGCTTGGTCGGACTGATGGTCTTCTCGGCCGGGATGTCCTGTTGGAGGCGAAGTGCCACGCCGTTTCAATGTATAGGGGTAGAGAGGCATTATTCGTCGGTGGTATTGTGACCACGGGAAATTGATGGTGCGCGCGTTAGTTTCCAACCGATTGTGAGGCGGTCGCAAACATGCCAAACGCTTGCTCGTCAGGTACCGGTGGTACAACCCCGGACTCGCGGTGCTAATGGGAGTAACGGACGAATTTGACTTTGGTATACGTACATGTGTAGGTACTCCGTACGCCTGCACCGAGTATTCGTAGACAGACCAGTTGAGGGGCACTAATTGTGTGGGATACCTAGACTGCATCTTAGGTCGATGGTAGTACTGCCATTGCTGTACATATATATCAAACGTAGTGGGATGTCTTGGCTGGCCCATTAGGTAGTGCTGGGTAAGTATGCATGTGTTCACATGCTGGAGTTGCGCTAACTGCAGCTGAGAAGATGGTCACTCAGGAATATCAGGAATGGACAGCGTCGAAGAAGGCCATGAGATGCAGCGAAGGAGGGTAAGAGATGAGATGTGCTGGCACAAAATGACGTACTAGAGCCATGTAGTGTACACCGGAGGCTGGCGTGGGAGGGAGGGTAGGACGTGGTGCCCCTGTCACGATGCAGTTGCTCTTGTTGCTCCTTTGGGCGTGAACAGCACGCTTGCGAGTGTCTGCTTGGACAGACGGGCGACATGTTGCTGACCCACCTAAAATTAAAGTTACTTGGCACTCCTCCGCCAGCTTGGTTGGGGGATTCTAGGGATTTTAGGGGATTTTGTTTCTGGCGTGTCTTGGAATGGTACGCCACGAAACAGATCTCGCGAGTCGCAACCAATCTTACCTTGCGTAACCATTAAAATGGCAGGCTAAGTGTTTGGTGCCACGTTAAGACAGACCGGTGGACGAGATCGGAGCAGACCGAAGCGTGCTGGGGGTGCAGGCGTGTTGCAAGCTGTCCCAACTCCCAAGTAGGTACCTTGTGTAGTAACGCATGGGGGTTTAAAGGACCAAGACTCGAGCGGGCGGACGCCGATGCTGGATGTCGCATAAAGATAGTAGCACATGAATGATGTGCGCATATGATTGGCGATCATTCCGACAAGTTTTCGACATGATGCTGCATCCATCTGCTGTAGCAGGGGATATTTGGTGCGATCAACCATCCAATGGTCTAGAAAAAGGTATGCAAGAGGTAAGGTGGTGCAGGCCAGTGTGAGGTGATCAGCCCTGATATGACTGACGTGAGGTGACTGCAGCCGGATCCGCGGTGCTCCCGAGATGTTCTGATCCTCCGTACACATTCGGTAAGCACGCAAGGTGGTAAGGTGAGGTGCGGTGAGGTGAGGTGCTGCCCGTTGTAATCTCGATTCTCGAGGCTCCCTCCTTCCACGGCCCACTCCATCGTTCTCGTCAGAGGTGCACCGGCGACGAAGTACCTAGGGTACATCAGAGATGTATCTCTTCTGTTCCATCCGCGGTGGAGCCGCAGGTACTTCCCAGTGCCAGGAAAAGCTTAGCTCGGTACGGAGTACCTATCGCCCAGGCACCGCAAGGAAAGGGTCTGCGTCGGTCGAACTCGAAACACTTTTCCACCGAGTTTCCATGCCAGGTTCCAATGGTGCCAGTCCAAAGTCGAAAGTGCTGACGGGACGGTTACCTCTGGCGTCTCCAGTTCCACGGCAAGGATAAGAGTGGACATTGCAGACTGTGGATGCTGCTGGATGCACCGCGGTTGGATGGCTGACCACAAGGACCTCTTTGCGGTCAACTGTCAACTCCACACTTCAGACTCCAGTCTCCAGAGTTCCAGGGCAAGCGTCCAGAGCTTAAGGTACTTACGCCCCCCGACACGCCCGCAAGTCGATTGCTTCCCTCCCTTTCTCTGATTAAGGAAAAATAAAATAAAAATAATAACAGCGAGGGAAAAATTGGATTGACGCCTTCGTTTCGTCTTGGGCCGTGGGGGGTGGGTAGGAGAGCACAAATATCTGCCTACCTGGTACATTAATCCAGTCTGGCACTTCTTTCCCATCTTTCTGCTCTCGTTGACCTTTGTCATTCGAACAGTCGCGCCTGCAGCTCAGGTTGCTTCTTCCTTGTGAAGAGCCAAGTGTTGAGCCACTTCCCACTTCGAGCCGTAGTGGTGCAGCGTGCTTGCTCCCTGGCTCATCTGGCGTCGGCATCTGCAATCCAATCTGCTTGGCTGCACCTGCGACACTTGCAGCACCAAGTTTGATCTTGATCTCATTTCTTTGACCCGTCCGATCAAGGCCATCCATACCTCAGCACGCATTACCACACAATAACCTGTACTCCGTACTGCGTTCAGGATACTTCGACTCTTCTTTCTCCATCCTGTTTTTTCCCTCTTCCATTGCGCCCTCCGACTAAACCTACCTGCCCTGCAACAATAACAGACGATCAAAACTGATGTCACACTTGCTACGACTGGCTACTGCTACCCCATCCACCTTTCGCCATACCAATTGATCGTCATGAATTCCAGCTTAGCCGTCATCCAATCCTCGACCTCTACACCAGGACGGTTAGACTAGAAAGCTTTACAGCCACAGCCACAGTGCCAAGGCCTGGACCATTTCGCCCATTCTCACTGCACCACCTCTCTTATACCTATTCCCCCCGAAGGCCGATGTCTTGTCTGCTCTGGTTCTAAACCGGAGGGGAATTTCCTCCATTACATCAACAACACCAACAAAGCCCATTTTCGCGATCCGAGAGAAATGCTCGAAACCGCGCGCGGCTGGCTGCTCGACCAGCTCCGGGCAGCCAAGCCTTCTTTTATATCCAAGAAGCCTCATTTCAACTTCATATCGGCTCACTGTAAGTTCACCACCATCCCAACTACCATCTATCCCCAGCGTCCACAAGGCCTTGCGCTGCGCACAGCACTAATCTGCGCACCGCGCTCCCCCTTCAGACTTTTGGATTGTCAGTCTCACCATACTGGGCTCCATCCTCATCTTTGCCTCGGCCGGCGGTCAGTTGGCTTACATTGATGCACTCTACTTTGCAAGTGGCGCCAACACCCAAGCCGGTCTCAACACAGTCGACGTCAACCTACTCAACACCTTTCAGCAAGCATGCCTCTACTTCTTTACCATGACCTCGAACCCCATCACCATTCACTCTTCTGTTGTGTTTCTCCGACTGTACTGGTTCGAGAAGCGATTTCAAGGAGTTGTCCGCGAGGCTCGCCAACAACGCAGAAACACCATTTCAAAGTCAAAGTCCCGCGCGAGAGATGATTTGAACCAGGCTGAAAGGGGCCGTCTGAGCGTGCGCAATATTAAGGTTATGCACACCAATGGCCACCGCTCGAGAATGACCAATGATGGAATTCTACTCGATATGAAGGAGGATGAGGATGGCCGCATCTCGCCGGGGAGCAATGGCTTTGTGCCCGTCCCCAACACCCCAGCACATAACTCGGGAGAACACTCGCCCGCCAGAGCACCCGAAACCCAGGAAGAAACCGGCACAGACATCACCCAAGGTCGAATCACGTTTGCCCAGCATGTCTTCCGAAGCGACGGCACGGAACCGGAAGTCAAGCTTCCATCACCGCACTCGCCCGCCCATTTTGCCATTCTTGAGCGCCAACGAGCCGGGCCTGATGAGACCCTGCGAATCCCGAACCCCAGAGACGCAGAGAAGGGCATGAAACCAAAGCGAGTCGAAGACGATGCAGCACCTGAACCCGAAGACGAGAGAGACGGCAGTATTCCGCATATCCACGTTAACGGCGGAGCGAACAACTTGGCGGATGGCATCGGCAACAATGTCCATCGCCCACAGACGATCAAAATCGAGGAGCCTGAGCGACCCAGGGATACCGAGAGGACGGTCAAGAACGAGATCGCGGATGAAGCCGAGGTGATTGGTAGAACAATCTTTCCATTCTCGCTCCGCAAGCCCAAGAAGTTCTTCAAGGGTACCAGCAGTGACAACGGCGAAGGCAGCAGTTCTGACAACCCTCTTGCGAGAGTCAGGAGCAAGACATTCGACACCATCAGGACTGCATTGACCCGCGAAAAGGTCGAGGACATGCCGTATCTGAGTTTCACGCCTACCATGGGACGCAACTCAGCCTTCCCGGGCTTGACCATTGAGCAGCGCGAGGAATTGGGTGGTATCGAATACCGCTCCCTGAGGACACTCGCCGTCATCTTGCTCTGCTACTTCTGGGGTTTCTCGCTCTTCGCCATCACCTGCTTCCTTCCTTGGATCTACACGAGCTCCAATGCCAAGTACGCCGCTATCGTGGAGAACTCGGGTGTTAGCAAGGCGTGGTGGGGTGTTTTCACGGCGAACTCGGCCTTCAATGATTTGGGACTTACACTCACGCCTGACAGCATGAACTCGTTCAACGACGCGTCCTTCATCCTGTTGATCATGTCTTTCCTGATCATCATTGGCAACACCGGCTTCCCCATCATGCTCCGAGTCGTCATTTGGATTCTCTCCAAGATTGTGCCAAAACGCACAGGACTATGGGAGGAACTACGCTTCTTGTTGGACCACCCGCGTCGCTGCTTCACTCTGCTTTTCCCAGCGGGCGCTACCTGGTGGCTGTTCATCATTCTCATCGGCCTCAACGTTCTTGACCTGCTGTTCTTTGTCCTGCTGGATGTAAGTCATTCTCGCTACCCATAACTGAACTACGCTGACTGACACTACTTGTAGCTGAACGATAACGCTGTGAGCCATTTGCCGGTGCACGTTCGCATTGTGGATGGTATCTTCCAGGCTGCGTCGACCAGAACTGCAGGTTTCTCGGTTGTCAACATTTCGCTGTTGCATCCTGCTGTGCAAGTGTCATATATGATTATGATGTACATCTCCGTGTTTCCAATCGCCATCTCCATTCGTCGCACCAATGTGTACGAAGAGAGATCTTTGGGTGTTTACCACAGCCCTGACGAGGATATGGAGGGTACCAACGAGAATAGCGCCTGGTCATACGTCGGTACCCATTTGCGTCGCCAACTTTCTTTCGATTTGTGGTACGTTTTCTTGGGGCTCTTCATTCTGGCCATCACAGAAGGCAAGAGGATTCAAAACAAGGACTTTGACGTCTACTCGGTCTTGTTCGAGATCGTGAGTGCATACGGTACGGTCGGGTTGAGTCTGGGTTATCCCAACGTCAACGCTTCCCTCTGCTCTCAGTTCACCACTGGAGGCAAGCTCATCATGATTGCAATGCAAATCCGTGGTCGCCATCGTGGTCTCCCCTACGGCTTGGATCGCGCTGTTCTTTTACCAAGCGAATCTCGGTTCGAGAAGGAAGCCGCCGAGGCGCAGCCAGTTCTGGTCCGGTCTGCTACTGCCGCATCGACGGGAACTGCACTCAGCGCCACGAGGTCAAACCTGAGGTCCAGAAGAATGAGCACGAACAGGGGTCAAGGCATCTTTACTCAATTCCTTCACCCTGGCCCCGTGATTCCACACGAAGACAGCCTCACCAATCTCTCCAGACGCAGCAGATCATTTGGTGTCGACGAACGGCCGCCGATGGCTGAGGATATGAGGAGACGCAATACGGAGCCCGTCGATGACGAGACTACGGATACCGACAGCGACGTGATCACAGCGCCTCCGCGGAGAGTAGTCACTACACCCGCAAGACCCGCGATTTGACCTGTTTTGTGAATGAAAGGAAAAAGGAGCATACATTGCAAGGAGTTTGTACTATGGAGTAATCAGGGTGGGCACATGTTTTTTTTATTGGCGCGGAATCCAGTCGTTTCTATAAAACCAAGGCGGACTAGATGGCTCAGGCCGCGGACAGACTTTTGATTTTCGCGTTTGTTCTCACTGTACATTCTTAGTATATTGTACACTTATGACGATTGATGAACACCTATGCGCGTTCAATCCTTGGTGTGACTCTGTGATGATGCTGAGTATCTGCTCTAACTCAGGCCTCGACATGACCGACCCAAGAGACATTGTTGTTGAATGTATTTGTCGTCGTGACCTGGTCGTCCGCCCCTTTGTCAGTCACCATGTCACTCGATATCATTCTCTACTAGCCATCACTGCCTCTAGTATTTTATGTGATTTTGCTCATGTACACGACTCTACACAGCCAATGTTGTACAGCTCGCCCGTTTTTTTCCCTAATCGTACATTCCACCAACGTACAAGCCTTACTCCTTCACGCAAACGGGTCCTCTCCAATCGGTATCTCGTCTTCATCTTGTAGACAAAGCCCCTAAGAAGAGATAGACCGTCCCATCCCCGCCTATTTCTTGAATCCTTCCCCAATCTCTTTTAAAACCTCGAACCGGCCCTGCCCTTGCTGCGCGTGCCGTACCTCTCCTTCTTCCAAGCAAAGACGAGGTGATCGACGTTGCCCATGTCGTGCTTGGGCTTGCGCAGGTACGTCAGGCGGGCGCGGCGCGCGCGCTTGGGACGACGCCAGACGATGTCGATGCCGATGACGGTCGGGGAGTAGATTTTGTACCACATCTCGACGCCGACCTTCATGAGCTGGCCGCGGAGGAGGATGCCCGTGTCGACGCCGCGGCGGCGGATGGACATGCATACTCCGGAGAAGGGCTCGCCCGATTTTGTGGTCACCATGAGGACGTCGCCTACTTTTGCGGCGTCGGGGCGGGCTGGGTCGAAGAGGCGGGTGCGGGCGCCGGTCGGGTCGAGGGTTGTGCGTTGGGCGGCGTCGAGGGAGGGGAGAGGGTTCTTGTGGGTTGTTTGGCGGATTGAGGGGAGGGGAGGGTAGACTGCGAAGGTTGGCTTGTTGCGGGGGCCGTCTGTGATGTGGTTTGTTAGCTTGCTCGGGGTTCGTGTGGCAGTTGGGTGATGTTCGCCTTACAGTAGGACGGCTTCACTGAGGGCGTCGCCGGTGAGGGTGTAGATGATGGCGGCTCGGGGGCGGCGGCGGTGGCCATGGACCGGGCGAGGAGTCTCTGGTGCCGCGTCTGGCGGAGGGCCGTCTTCAGGCAGCCCATCGGCCGCAAGAGACTTGTGGCGTTCATTGTGGTGATGGTGTCTTGTCGTGGAACGGGACGAGACGATGCAACTACGTCTGATCGAGCGACGATAGGCAGAGCTTGGTTAAAGGGTTCAAAAAGTTCAAGAGGCTCGAGGTGCGAATTGCGGGCTGTGATTGGCTCGGTGCATCAATGATGCGGAGCCGCCGGGCCGGGAGACTGGTTCGATCCAAAATTTTGGGTGGCTACCCTGCAGGCAATCCGAGTAGCTCCCTTTTCGCCGACGACGGATAGGAAGCCTCTGACGAGCTTATACACAACCCAAATCGCCCATCATGTCGAGGATATTAATGGGAAGGGCCCTTAGGGGCGCAAAGGCGTCGGTGTGGGATCAGCCGGCGTGCATGGCACAGCAGCAGCAGCAGCGGTCCTTTGGTCAGACGCCTGCCCGTCAAAGTACGTCGTCTCGTGATGTATATCTCGCATTGATCCTATGAAGAAAGTCTCGCTGACAGCTTGCCGTTCTTTCGCAGACCCCCAAGTTCTCTTCGACAAGACCACGACGCCCGGCCTCGGCCCGATCCTCGAGGAGATCCAGACGAACATCATCCTCCCCTACCACCTCCCCATCCACCAGCGCAAGCGCGTCTTCTCCGAGAAGCTCAAGCACCGCCTCAAAAATGACCCTGTATACCTCGAGATCGACGGTCTCGAGCACCGCTTCAACCACATCAACGAGGAGGCCCTCCCCCCTTCGCGCGACATCACCTGGAAGGCTCTCCGCGCCATGGAGACCCCGCAGGACTGGAACAACTTTGGCCGCCTGCTCTCGGGCATGCGCACCGCGGGGCGCCACTACAGCCAGACGGATTTTGCCAAGATGATTCGCATCGCCGGCCAGCAGGGCCAGATCTACACCATCATCGAGGCGGCGAGACAGGTCCGCAAGACAGGGATGAAGCTCGACAACTCGGAAAAGGTCAACGAAGTGCTGCATTTCGTGCAGATGCGCGCCGTCGAGAGCGAGTGGGACCAGGAGAAGACGAAGCAGGCACTGCGGTGGGCCGAGATCGTGCTCGAGATGCTCGAGGACAAGGGCCACGCGCCCAACGCCCGCAAGCTCAGAAAGAGGCAGCTCGCTCAAGAGGGCGCCGCGACCCCCGAGCAGGAGCGCTTCGCCCTCTACAACGACCCGCAGATCATCGGCGCCGCGCTGCACCTGTCGGCGGTGCTGGCCGTCAAGCACAACGACAGCAAGGACGTGGACGGCAAGGTCGGCCGCCTGGCCAGGAAGCTCGTCGAGCGGTGGCCCGCCGGCAAGGGCCTGCTGCAGCTCCACCCGGCCGAGGCGTACGCCGACCGCGTCGACGGCGTGGCGTACCTCGTGCACAGCCGGACGCAGTACCTCTCGTACGCGAGCCCGATCCTGCACGGCCTGTTCCTGGCCGCGCGCGTGGTGGAGAAGCCGATCGCGGACCGGCTGAATGCCATTGCGGCGGCGTTGGGGCCCGAGGTGAAGGATGTTGCTGAGAACCAGACGTTCCCTGCCGAGCGTGGGCTCAAGACGTACAATGCGCTCTTTGGATCCGAGTGAGCACATGGTGTGTAGGATGAAGCGATGGCTGGGGAGAGGGCAGGAATGACGTGTGATAATAGCAAGGCATGAGGAATAGGATAGAAAAGGGGGTGACGAAAAGCGAAGAGAGGGGGGAGAGGATCAGAGAGGCTCCAAAAAGGGGCTATGTACAGCTGATATGTAAAATTATCTATGTATACAACACAATACGCACACAACCAATGACCAAAGACAAAGGTCCCTTCTACAACCACGACCAGTAAACTGCTCAAGGCAAAACAATGTACTTTTCCAAATGCTTCGGTATCGCCCCCAAGAGCTTCTTCTCCTCAAGCCACTTGCGCGAGAACAGCCGCTCCGCATACCGATACGCGCCATCGCACAGGATCGTCACAACGGTGTTCCCCTCGCCGAGCTTCTCCGCCACCTCCTTGGCGGCGACGACGTTGAGCGCCGAGCTGGCGCCGAGGTACAGCCCTTCCTCGTCGAGGCAGCGGTACACCATCTCGATGCTCTTCTCGTCGGCGATCGTCAGCGACCCGTCGACGAGGCCAATGTCGGGCTGCAGGTTGTCCGTGATGCGGCCCTGGCCGATGCCCTCGGTGATGCTGGACCCGCTCCGCTCGACGAGCTGCCCCCCCGAGGAGACGTACGAGTGCAGCACGCTGCCGGGGGGGTCGGCGAGGAAGGATTTCACGCGGCCGTCGGAGACGTCTTTGAGGTAGCGCGTCGTGCCGGCCAGGGTCCCGGCGGTGCCCGTCGCGCAGGTGAAGGCGTCGATCTTCCCCCCCGTCTGCTCCCAGATCTCGGGGCCGGTGGTCTCGATGTGCGCGCGGCGGTTGGCCGTGTTGTCGAACTGGTTCGTCCACACGGCGTTGTCGAGCTTCTCGGCGTGGCGGCGCGCCTGGTGGTTGTAGTTGTCCGGGTTCTCGAACGCCACGGCGGGGACGGGGTAGACCTCCGCGCCGAGCAGCCGCAGGAGGTCGATCTTGCCCTGGGACTGGGTGTTTGGCATGTAGATGACGAGCTTGTAGCCGCGGGAGCGGCAGACGTGGGCGAGGCCGATGCCCGTGTTCCCCGCGGTGCCCTCGACGACGGTGCCGCCTGGCTTCAGGAGGCCGCGCTCCTCGGCGTCTTTGACGACGTAGAGGGCGGCGCGGTCCTTGACGGAGCCGCCTGGGTTCATGAATTCCGCTTTGCCGAGGACTTCGCAGCCTGTTTCGGCGGAGAGGCGGTTGAGGCGGATGAGAGGGGTGTTGCCGATTGCTGAGGGCGTGGTTCGGTGTCAGTGGATTTTGCTACAGATGGGGGTTCGATCCATCCCTTTCCCTCGTGCAAGGTCTGAATTGAGTGTGTGGGGGAACATACCGCCGGTGAGGCCCTTGACGACGCCTTGCGCGCGGGAGAGGTTGAGGGAGTAAGCCGTCGGCGGGTCAATGGCGCGGACGGCCGTAGTCGCAAAGCGACGGACGGCGATGCGGCTCATGCTGGGCTTTCTAATCGCGGGAGCTACCTCAAGACAGGGCTCAAGTATTCAACTAAACCAGTTGGCCGTGTTGCGGGTGTGGTGTAGGAAGAGAGCTTGGGGAATCTGAGTCCAAGTGCTGTGGAAACGGGTCTCCGGCATTCGGCTTTCTAAGCTTGCAAGCATGCATCCGTAGTGGGGGGCTTTTCTTCAATTGGGTTCAGCTTTAGAAATCACGTCAGAGCCGCTAGCGGCCGTCAGTGTGGGGCGCGCGGGTGACGGGGCCGGGGGCCGGCAGTCGGTGACTACGACGGCCGAGCCGGATTGACTCAATCTTTCTACTTGTTTCTCAAGATTGTTGATTGTGACTGTGACATCGAGATCCGGTTCGAAAGCATCGTAGTGAAAAGAAGTTTCACGAAGCGATCCTCAATGAACCAAGAATTATCCATTTTGCCTATTAATGGGAGAGTACCCGAGATGGGGATACGAGCTCGCCCAAGTCGCCGATGCATTCATCACGGCCTTTACTATTCAGGCTCCCCCCAATGACCACCAGCCAATTACTATCCTGCATGATCATCAAGCCGCCTTACGTACGGCGATGGGAACAGTCCCTTCGCGCCCATGTACACCCCAAAGAACCAGTCCCCGTTCACGTCCTCAATCTCCCGGATCTCGGCCCCCTTGGGGAACAACAGCTCGTCCTCGGCCTTGGGATACCACGCCCACGTCGCTGTCGCCCTCATCCCGACGCCGCCATCCGCGGGGAACCCCTGCGCGAGACCCTCGCCTGTCGGGGCGTCCGCCGCAACGTCCCTGGTGACGAAGCGCTCTCTCGTCTGCCCGCCCTCGTGCCACCACCACTTCTGCGGGGCCTGGTCGTCGGTGCCATCCGACTGCGTGATGCGGAGATTGCGGCCGCCCACGAGGTCGGAAAGTATGTGCCGCAGCTGCCCGCCCGGCCCGTCGCGGAAGCCGATCACGATCATGCGATGGCCGTTGAGACACCGGCGCCAGCCCGCGTGCCCGTTCTCGGGACTGATTTGATCACGCGCTTCAAGATTGGCGTAACAATTTGTGCATACATCGTAGTCGCCAGGTTGCGTGTCCGGCTCGATTGAGCTGGTACAAGTGAAGCAGTGATATCGGCTGTGGTTGGGAGAGATAGGGTCCTGGCAGACGTCACAGCGCGTCGTAAACGTCAGGGGCTTAAAGGGGCCAATATTGTGAATGTTAGGCCCCGTCAGCACAGCGGCCGCGTGAGGCGGCTGAGGCGACCTGGGACTGGCAGGTGGCGTGTGTGATGGCTGAGGCTGGTACGTCAGAGGCAGAAGCGGATGTGTGCACGATCGTCCCTGGTTCACGCAATTATTGCAAAACCCCCAGTCGCCAAAGTTGCAAAAGTCGCATCGCCAGAAGCACTCGTTCGCCCAGGCCTGGCATCGAGCACAGAAGTTGCCGCTTTCCAACCGCTTCATCGGATCGTCGGTCGTGAGAGTTCGCCTACCTTCCGCTCCACCCGGGATGATCTTTGGCTGGAGGTAACGATTCGCCGTCAGCATGTGAGGTCTGGGTATGTCCTCGTGTGCCGTGTGCCGAGCCTTTTCCCACTTGGCCCACGCTCCGTACCCGAAGCCAAACCAGTGCAAGCAGCCTTTGCCGGACCTGTAGCAGTCGATGCAGATGTTCCAATTTCCGCTGGCGCAGATGCCGCAGTTGTAGTGTAGCTCGTACTCGATATGCTGCTTTGCGCAGCGGGAACACGTAATCGAGGGCTCCGGGTACAGTTGCGAGCGTGTTCGTTGATGACCGGGGTTGGTCGGACTCCCTATCCCCAAACCCAAGCCTAGCCCGACAGGGCCTGAAGTTGCTTGGCTGATGATGGACAAGTCTGCCGGCCGGTTTGGCCGCTGCAGACGAGGCGACAACGGCTCTATGGGCGGAGACGCGGTCAAGTTGGAAGACACCAACGCAGAAGAATTCGTCATGCGGTTGGCAAAGGTCAGCTCGCGCGGTGCTGGCGAAGTGGTAGTCGTCGGCGACTGCGTCGTGGTAGGTACTGATGGCGTGCTCGAGCTTCTCGCCTCGGTGAAGACGGTTCTCGGGGCGACTGCTTCACCAAAATGTGTTCGTGACGACAGATCGGTCTGCGATCGAGTGGCGACGCGGGTCTCGGACTGCGTTGCTGGGAGGGGTGTCGTCGCGCTGCGACCGCCGCTTGAGGTTCGCCTCCGTCGCCGCCTCTCCTCTGGTCGAACTTCAAGATGCAAGGCACTCTGTGAGAGTGGCGGCCGGCTGCGATCGTCCGGAAACCCAGTTGCACTAGTTGACCTTGAGTGCGGCCGTTGCCTGCTACTGGGCCTGCTTGTGTCTGATGCACTTGACCTGATCTCCTGCACACGATCTGGAGAGTGCCTGGACTGGCCACTGGTGTCCCTTCTTCTCGTTCCTTCGGCCCTGGTGCGTTCTCGTTCTCGCTCCCGCTCCCGTTGCCGTCGTCTGTAAGCTTCTGTAATCTTCCGACTCAGCTCATCGTTCCGGCTCAGGTCGATGTTGTCCAGATCGAGCCCATCCAACAAGCCCTCTTCCTGGATTTGTCTAGCAAAATCCTCAATCTCCTTCTGCACGTCGCGCTCGCTCAAATCACTCGAGCTTATGAGTGATCTGAGTGACGACTGGTGCTCGATTTGCCGACGCCTCATGTCGGATGACTCCTGGGCACGCTGTCTCGACTCACTCCTTCGCCGTCTCCTTTGCTCGCCCGACCTCGAATCCGGCTGCAGCTGGTCCCCAGTAGGCCTCCCTTCGTCGTCTCGCGGTCTCCGACTGCCCTCATGTCTGTGGGTGTGGCGGCTGTCCCGACTGTGGTCCCGGCTCCGTCTGGTTCGTCCATCGGCAGAGCTGCTGTCCTCTCTACGCCGTCGATGTCGATGTCCCGAGGAAGAGTCTACTCCGGCGTCTCTGAGGCTCATCTCCCGCACATCTTCCAGTAACCTCCTTTCTTCGTCGTCTGCGCGCCTCTCTTCCGGGGTTCTCTCGGGAATCTTAACTTCTGGCAGCACCTGATCACCTGGCTTGTACTTCTTCACCATTTCCGCCACGTCGGATTCAGATCTCCTCCTGTCCGGGTTCGCAGCCACAAACATATCGAGGAGAGTGGCGACGGTGGCATTGTGCCTCGTATCGCGAACCTGCGCACGACATGACGGGCAGGTGAAGATGTTTGTCCCTGGTGCGGGCGGGGTCGGTGAGTTTTCGGCCTGCTGCGCTTGGAAAGAAAACCAGTCCTTCAAGCAGGCACCGCAATACGTGTGTAGACAATCGAGCAGAGTCAGAGGCTGGTAAAGGAGCTCGGTGCATATCTAGAAGGCAAGAAGAAAAGTCGGTCAGCGCACATATAATCTCTAGAGTCCTACAGAATCCAATGGGGGTTTTGAAAAAAGTGCCCCTCTCCTAGGGCGACGCTACAGAGCATTGGATCAGACGACACTTACAGAGCACGTCAACTCCCTCTCCAGGTCGAGTGCGGGCTTTGAGGAATCCATGCAGGAACTATCGCTCCGCGCGATCCCTGGATTGCCGGACACAAAGACAATGTCATGAGGAGATTTGGCCAGCGGAATCGCGAGGGGAACATGTCGGTTTAAGACTGGCAGTCAGGCGAGCCTTAGGTGAGGTGGGTGGCGGGGCCGAAAGCTGGGCGCGCCGTGGCCGCTGCAGCAGAAGCACCTCACAGGCTCAAAGGCTTACGGGTTCAGGAAGGAAAAAAGGTGTGTAAGGGGTCAGAAATGGTCAGAGACCGCCCTGTGAGGTGACCCCGTCAAATGGATTGGATGCTAAGGGACGGGTCCAGTGGCCTACAGGCTACGGCTGCCCGCTGGCCGCCCCAAGTTGGGTGTCAACCCCACGTTGGTTCCCGCCCGCCGCCGACCCCTACCCCTGCCCTTAGCTTCAAAAAGCATCCCAACTCCCACGCGGAGCCAATAAGCTGAGATCATTGCAACCCCTCCGCTACTTTTTGGGACGGGCTAGCCCCCTGTAGGCTCCAAGTAATACGAACTCAACGCCCACCGACTCTCCGGACTTTTTGAGACTAAAGGTTTAAACTGCGTATTCTCGGCGAGGCATGTGAGCTGGCCGTAAGGGTTGAAGACACTGTGGTTTATGTGGTTTTCTAGGCATTGGCCAAGGCAGGCGAAGAATCTCGGGACTAAAGTCATCATGCATGCAAGCGAGTGCTGTACGAGAGAGAACCCGAAAAGTAACATCATCCTTTTTCCTGCAAAGCAACATGGCCAAGCAAAAAGGTGGTGCTGGGCTGACTGTGTGCTCTTACATGGTCTTATTCATGCCGAGCAATTTGACGGATTTCCCCAAACATACGCACGCGCTCATTTGCCCAAGATCGTGGTTGCACAACATCATGTCTTTGCCAGACTCGGCTATTTCGCATACAACTAGTCTTTTCACAAGCATGAAGCTTTTCAAGAGTGAGTCCACTCTGCCTTCTTCTTCTCTGCGAATGCCTTCATGCCAATCTTTTGGTCGTTGCTGCCGAACAAGCTGTGGAATACTCTCCGCTCGAATTCGACACCATCCCTCAGAGGCAGATCCTGGCTCTTGTTCACAACTTCCTTGCACGCGTTGATGGACACCCTCGAGTAGCCGGCGATGGTCTCTGCCGTTTTCAGCGTCTCCTCCATGAGAACCTCGTACGAAGGGAATGCCTTGGCCGCAAGACCCCACTTCTCGGCATCGGCACCGCTGAAGGACTTGCCCGTCAGGATCAACTCCATGGCCTTGGACTTTCCGATAGCCCGGGTGAGTCTCTGGCTGCCGCCGGCACCCGGGATCGTGCCGAGCTTGATCTCGGGCTGGCCAAAGTTGGCAGTCTCGGTGCAGTAGAGGATGTCGCACATCATGGACAGCTCACAGCCTCCGCCGAGCGCGTGACCGGAAACGGCGGCGATGATGGGCTTCTTGACCTCAGTGGTGAGAAGCGACCACGACTCGATGAAGGACTTGGTGTATGCCTCGGAAAAGGTGAGAGGAGCCATCTCCTTGATGTCGGCACCGGCTGCAAAGGCCTTTTGGGAGCCTGTCAGAACGATGACGGACGTTTCGTCCGACGCGTTGAAAGCCCTTAGCGCATCGTTGAGCTCATGGATGAGGGGAGTGCAGAGAGCGTTCAAGGCCTTGGGGCGGTTCAACGTCACTAAAGTGGATCATGATGAGCGTCGTCGTCGTAGAGTGATGATTGATTACGGCTGGAACAGTATTTACCTTGACCAACACCAGGCTTGGGCTGAGAGACCTGAATGAACTCGTATGTCTTGCTGGCGAATCCGCGTGAGAGTCTGGGCAGCGTCGGCGTCTGCATACGCGAGGCCACCGGCCGGAGGTATCTGAGTGAGTTCATGGTGAAGCAGATGAGAGCTCGGGAAGACGCTCAATGTGAGTGAGATGTTATGTTGTGAGCTATAGTATAACACGAGATGATTTATCTTGGCCTCGATTGATACAAAGATGTCGTCTGAAATAAATGACACGAATTGTTGATGGAGCTGTGATGTAACAGGTAGGTCGAGCTCCATTTGACGTTTGATCCAAGCTCGAGGATAGCTGGAAAGCATCGGCTCTGTAAAGCCGAGGATACAGTCGGGCGAGGCACAGACACTCGCCGCGCACTGCGACAGCTCCCCCCGCGTCACAGGCTCGATCTTCCAACACTGCAATCACCTGTAGCAGCGGGATCCTGGGCAGATACGGATCCTCTGGCTGGTTCCAGGGTGCAGGCTGCGCCACAGGGGCTGGTTCGGGCCATTTCCAGGGGATCCAATCACTGACGGGCGCAATCCAATCACTGCGCCGGATAAGATTCGGGCGAAAAAGCAGGCGCGGTGCAGCGCGCTGCCAATCTCAAAGGGAAGAGACAGTTTTGTTGCAAGCCTTACGTGGCTTGAATCCATCTCCAGAGATCCCGCCAACCCAAAAATTCGTCCTGACAGATCGCGACAGCGCAGCGGCGGCCTCTTCCCACAGCATCGTCATCCCAGACTTGCACCGTCCTTAACGGCTACATATCCACGTCAACCCACGCGAACAAGCTTATTGCACGAGTATCCCACATCAAAGTTCATCCGCGCAAATACCGCCCAAGATGGACTCTGCCGAGCCGGAACAGACTGCCTTCTCGTCAGTCACAGCCCACACCTCGAAGCTGCAAAGAGTACGACGACGATAAATTCCCCCCGGAGTCTGCCAGCGACATCTTGCTAATTCTCATCGCAGCAATACCAGGCGCTTCTCGATCAGTCAACCCCCTTCGTGCTTTACAGATGGATCGCCACGGGCGTCTGCCTCCTGGGCTTCTTCGCTCGCATCTTCGTGGCGCAGGGCTGGTACATTGTCGCCTACGCTCTCGGAATCTACCTGCTCAACTTGTTCCTGGCCTTCTTGCAACCCAAGTTTGACCCCTCCAACGAGGCTATGGACACTGAGATGGAGGACGGTGGTGTCGGCATTCTCCCCACCAAGCAGGACGAGGAGTTCAAGCCCTTCATTCGCCGCCTCCCCGAGTTCAAGTTCTGGTACTGGGCCACCCGTGCCATCGCCATCGCCTTCTTCTGCAGTTGGTGGGAGATCTTCAATGTCCCCGTCTTCTGGCCCGTCCTGGTCATGTACTGGTTCATCCTCTTCTTCCTGACGAGTACGTTTCCTACCCCCACGCCTTGTCTCCCTGGCTTTTTACCCTGGCACACAGCTGACCTTCCCTCCTTTGTAGTGCGCAAGCAGATTCAGCACATGATCAAGTACCGCTACGTTCCCTTCACCTTTGGCAAGAAGAACTACGCCAAGAACAGCTCCTAAAGGGGAGCCACGCAACTTTACGACGCGATGGAATCAGCGGGTTTTTACGAGAGACAAATGTCGTTGTCACGCCCGTCGAGGTGGGACAAGTGTAAGAGTCTAGGCACGTGAAAGGGAAGAAAAATTAGACAGTGCGAGAGGATGAATACACATTTTTGACGAAGTCTGGATGGCGACGATGGGCGAAGGCAAACTGTATGTACCTATAGAAAGGAGGCCACGGGTATGAGTGCATGGATGGTTGCGACGGGCCAACTACACGGGGCGCATCAGAAGGTCCTCCTGCACGGTCGGGAGCCATTGCCCCGTTGATGAGTGACGGTTTTGCTTTAAAATCATTCATCTCATACTACGTATTGTAATAGAGAGGACAAATCTGTCTCTGATTCTTCATCTACGACACTGCGACTTCTCTTTTTTTATGGTGTACGTTAACGTCAAGCTTCCAGGTTGACAGCTTTGGGGGGTTGCTGTGTCTTCGTCTGATAAAGCTGATAAGGCTACAGGTCGAGGTCCGGGCGTTTGGCTGGCGCAACCACAGTGTACAGGTAAGGAAGGTACCCCAAACTCCAGCCTCGTGGAACTTTTCTGGGCCAATTGCACCTTCCTACTCAACGCGACCGCGACGACGACAGCTCCCCGCTGCCAGTACTCGAAGCCATCCTCTCCTCCTCAACAATTCAATTCAACCCTCAATTGCGACTCAGATATCGAAACGATCCCACCAAACACACACGCATTTAAAAGGCCACGATGTCGTCCTCGGCGCCTCGCGGCGGCGAGCGCATGATCCATCAGGACTTCATTGCCAGAATCCGATATTCCAACGCCCTCCCACCGCCCCCTAACCCTCCCAAGCTCCTCGACATCCCAAACACTGGCCTGGCTAGCGGGCAGTATACAACGCCGGGATTTGCATCACGTCTGGCAAGAGAACAGCCTCTCAACATCGAGGTCGATGCGGAGCTCGGCATGCCCTTGGACTTGGTAGGCATGCCGGGTATCTTTGACGGAGACGAGAGCTGTAAGCGCAGCCGCGTTGTACCAAAGGGGAGCTCAGTACTGACATCGATACAGCTATTCAAGCCTCTTCGCATCCGCCTGCCGTTCATCCTCACGATAGAGCCCTCCTGAGACCACTGTCGACCCTTGGCCGAGCTAAGAGCAACGCCGACGCATCAGTCTCCTTCCTGAGAAGAACAGAATACATTTCCTCCGTAGCACCCAGAAAGGCTGGCGTCGCCGCGGGAGCATTCATCAACCCCAAGATCAAGCGCGCAGAGAAGCGTCGCTCCACCGAGCCGGACAAAGACTCACCGGCCGCCATCAGACGCAAGATCCAAAAGAGCTTCGACAGCGCCGAGCGCTTCCTCAGCAACCCGACCCGCCATCGCCACCCGAGCAAACCAAACGTCCATCTCACGCAGTCTCTGCCGCTGCTGCCCGACCACGACGCCTTCCCCGACTCGGGCGCCTACGTCACCGTCAAGCTCCTCACGAACCCCGTGGCCAGCGCCAACAAGTATGACAGCCGCCTGCTCAGCGGTCTGCTCCGCCCGCTGGACAGAAGCCCCGAGGAGAACGAGGCCTTCCAGGCCGCCGTTGAGGCCCACGAGCGCGATCCTGCACGCAACCCCAAGCCCGCCAACCTGATGGACTACAGCTTCTTCCTCCCCAAGACCAAGACGACGGGCGACAACTTCCGGGCCAAGTTCGATCCGGAGAACCCTGACTGCGACGACGAATCGCTTTACACGTACCAGAGCGGCTCCAACTCGTGCTTCCAGTTCTCGCGCCTGCGTGCGTATGAGACGACAAAAGAGATTGAGCTGGACCACAACACAAAGTACAGCGAAGAGGTCATTCTCGCCTTCAACGACGAGCCCTCCGCGGGCGGCAGGCCCAAGGCGGCGTACTATTATCCGGTCATCCAACGCACGACCATCCGTCCCCAGCGCGCCAAGAATATCGCTCGTACCCTTAGTCAGGTGGACGACGAGACGCAGGTTGTCAACGAGGTGGAGATCTCCATTACCGATCCCAAGGGGGCCCCGGCCGAGAACATGAAGCGGTACAAGGAGAAGCCCATTGGCTATGTCGAAGAGGCCGAGCCGGTTGAAGAGACTTCTCGTGCGCCTGGCACTCCCTCGGACCGGGACGCTGATGGCGATGCCGATGCCGATGAGGAAGATGAGGATTGAAGAGGTAGCATGTTAAGTCAGAGGGGAGGCGCGGTGATGTAACATCAGTTCCTTTTTCACAAACCATTCAGGCGTTTGGACGTGGAGAATAAAAAAATAGGGCAGCCGCGATAGTGGCCATTTTAGACTTCATGGATGTCACAATGATGAACTCACTCTCACGCGATTGTTGTATTGTCATGATTGAGTACGTCCAATCGACGCATTGACGGACTTGCCAACCTTCATCAAGAACAAAGCAGAGAGATGGTGTCAAGTAACACGTTGTTGTCGTGACTTTGAATTAAGTATACGTAGCTCTTCTCCTACAGCGGCTCGAGCTCGGCGGGGTTCTTTCCCCCCGACTCGTTCCCATCATGTGTAATTTCTGCCAAAGGTGATCCTCCTGTTAAGCATACTTTGGAGACCGAGCAGAAATGAGTCAGAAAAAGGTACAAAGAAAGCAAAATCTCATGTGGTATAAGGGAACAACAGACAGACCCTCTAAGAACGGGGAAAAAAAAGCAACAACGAAAAACAGACTCTGATATCGTCCCTTCCTCCTCTCCCTCCCGTTTCATAGCGTAAAGATGTTTACCCAGAGAACTCCTTTTTTTCGTGCTTTTTTTCCCATGGGGAAAAAAGGAAATTTTCCCATGGGGAAAAAAGGAAAAAAATTACATAGAAGACGCAAATAACGTGAATCTGGCCAACGGTGATGTGTGGCCACCTGGCAGGCACGAACGCAGCAGCGGGTGTCTACACCGGCGGTTCTGGGATAGTTTCGACAGCGAAGCCGATGTTATCTCTATTGTCGTCAATGACGCGACCGTACCTACGTCGAAATAATTAGCAAACATGGGTGATTTCTTTGGTTGGTAAAACTCACTCTAAGAGGAGGCGGAAGAACCAGACCTCCATATCCTCCTTGCGAAGCACCTTATTCGCCCAGTCGCGACTGCTGAGAGCCATGCGCTCGGCTTCGTTGCGCCCCAGCGCGCCGTCGCCAAAGAAGCGCACGCTCTCGAGCCAGTCGTCGCCCTGCAGACTCATGGGGATGTAGTGCGCCCAGGGCTTAAGCCACTCAAAGTGCCACTCGCGGAAGATGGCGAGCTTGAAGACGAGGGAGCGTGATTGCAGGAAAGCATAGAAGCGTCCGGAAAAGGCGTTGCCGTCCATGTCGAGGAGGTACTTGTACTTCCATGCGTCCTGCTGCTCGGCGTGGCCCTGGATCTTGAAGAACTCCTTTTCGGCGTCGCAGTCGCCCGGGTCGCACTGCCCGACGTGCGAGAAGAAGACGTCGACGATTTCGCGGTAGTCGCCGCGGGGCACCTCCTTCACCTCCCACTTGGGGGTCTGCTCGTCGCCGCGGTTGATGAAGATCTTTGCCTGGTCGGCGGCGTTGAGCTTCTGCACGAGATGCTGACGGTGCTGGCGGCGCCAGCCGCCGTTGCGGGAGAAGCCGCCCGTCGTGGAGCCGCGCCAGTAGAGGCGGTCCTGCTTCTGCTCCCAGAGCATGTCCTTTGACTCGTCGTAGGCGACCTTCTTATACCAGTACCAGGGCGACGGGTAGAGGATATCGTTGTAGGAGGAGATTTTGGACTGGGAGAAGATGGGAAAGAGGTCGTGGACGATGTTGTAGGCGTTGGGGCGATCGAAGAAGCCGTAGGTCGCGCTCAGGGAAGGCGAGAGGCAGATGTCCGACATGGCGGTGACGTTGTAGACGAAGCCGAGCTCGCTGACTCCGTACTTGCTCATGTCGTCGGACAGCTCGTCATCCTCGAGACCGCGCGAGGGGCTGTCGGGTGGGCAGGACATGCGAGAGTGCGTCCAGGTGGGCTGATGGGCGAAGACGTTGAAGCGGGTGCGCTTGTACTCGTCGATGATGTTACCTTCGCTAAGGCCGGCGGCGCGCTTCGTAAAGGCGTTCTCCGGGTTGATGGCAGCGTTCGCCTTGGGCATGTTGACGTCCTTGGCGCGGCTGACGAGGCGTGCGAGGTCCTCGTGAGGGACGACCACGCGCGGCTCGTCGTGGATGTTGAAGGCGATATCCATGCTGGGCAGGTGCTCGATGAACTTCTTCATCATGCCAGAGGTGGCATCGCGCTGCCAGTCTGAGCCGCCCTGAATGTGCTTGATCTTGTGGTCCCGGATCAGGAGGCCGATCAGCTTGTTATCGAAGCCCAGAGCCTCCCGCGCCCGCTCCCGTATCGTCGCCGGCTTCAGACCCCAAAAGGGCGTGAGCATCTCGTGTATCATGTCGAACTCGTCAATGAGCTGTACGCCGCTGGCCTTTGCGAACTCGAACCACTTGTCGAAGTTGGGGGGCGGCGGGATGTTGTAGCGGCGCTTGTACTCCTTGACGGCATCCTCGAGCGTCTTGGACTGGCGCTTCAGCGTATCCTGGAACTCCTTCTCGGCGCTCGTCATGAGGTGCCACATGGGGTGTGACCCGGTGCCGCCAGCGGACTTCGGTCGTCTGTCGGGAGGAGGGGCGGCGGCGGCGGCATCGTCACCGAGTGTCTGTTGATCTTGCGGGGGCGGAGGGGGTTTGTCGGAGCCTGGTATGGGGACTGTCGGTCGTCGATCGGAGGGAAGTGTGAATACTGTGTATGCGCATATCAACAGGAAGACGAGTAGAATGACGACCGTCCATTGACGACGGCGCATGGTTGGTTGCTGGCTGTCAGCCTGCCCCTTTTTGTGGCGGCGAGCTGCGTCGCTTTTGTCTCTCGAGCGTTGGTCGGGTGCTTTCGGGGGATGGGGGAGAGGGCCAGCAGTTTATCGCAGTTCGCCCTATTGCGTATATGAGGATGAAGGAAAGAAAGACGAAATGAGTTCAGGGCCTCATTGCAGGAGTAAGCAGAGATGCCTCACGAAATAGAAGTGGACAGCAGAGCTTCGTAAGGTAGTGAGTGCGTCGTGGATAAAGGAAAAGTATCCTAGTGGTCTGGTTTGGTATCGGTGGTTAGTATGGTGGTAATGGTAATGGTGGTACCTTTCGATGCAAGTGCCAAACTCAGGTTTCCATTGGATCTGGGCCCGGCGGGCACTAATGTCAAGGATGTCTGTGGACTTTCGGGTGGTTGACGTGCCCCTAGGGGAAAAAAAAAGTCGCCTGAAAAAGAATATGGTGCAGCGCGTCCGTGGACCTTTGTTCCTTGAGTAGTGGCGCCGCGCCCGTGGTAGCAGGGGTTGTAATTGGATATGCTTGGAACAGGGGAGGAGCTTAGTCTTGGGGGCACCTCGAGATTCTGGGGGGGGGCCAGGGGGCTAGGCCTCTGAAAGACTCAGAGACTGAGCCTCCTTTGGAAAGCTTGGTGGGAACGACTACTATTTTCATGACGCTTCCATAACGAGAGTATGGCGGACCAGGGGACGCAAGACATCCAGAGCAAAGCAGTGGGTAGACACTCAACCGGTAAGGTAAGGTAGGGAGACATAGAAGTACCGGCGTCGACAGCGACTTTGACAAGTCCCTTGCACCGTACCTGCTCCCCGGAATTCCCCCTGGGAAAGTATAAGATACAAGAACCAGCTTTCCGGAATTTCGCCCGCAACTAGCGCATCTCTTGAGTCGAACTGAGACACGACAACTGGAATGGGGAGACAGAGATCTCTTTGCTCACATTTTCCATTGAAAGAGAGAGAAATACCTAGACAGATCGCCGGGTTGTGGGGGTGCAACTGGGACACCAGGACACTTTTGGGTGAAAAGCCTTTGACCCGCCCGATTCTTCGAGCCATCTTTGTGTGACCGTGTGAATCCGCAGGATTCTTCTTGGCCAAAACATCATTTCATCCAGAAACGTTAGAGGCGTTGAGAGACATATGTCTCTACGCCTACGCCATTTTTCTTGTCTCGAACGGGAGTGGTCCGCTCAGGGGACCACAAGGCTTACCTAAGGTAAGGAATCTTGGACAATTGCCGGTATTACGAGTCCCCGAGATCTGGATTGCTTTGGTCGACGTGCCGCGTTTGTCAAATTGCGATGCATTTCAGACGCCAAGTCTTCCGGTCCTAGACTTGCCTCACTTTCTTTTTTTCCAAATGCATTGCAGAAAGTATGCAGGAATGGCCTACGCATCTGCGGGTGTTGGCGGGAAGGATGCGCAAAAGAAAAAGTTCCTCGGGACTATGCGAGCTGATGCAAGCCAGAGACTCGCCGGCCTCATTTTCGTCCTTGTTGGCATATTTAGATCACCACCAGAAGTTCTATCAAACAAATTTCAAGTTCCCAAAACTCCAAACTCATATAAAGGGAAAGTTCGGTGAGACTGCCATCTACACCGAGACTCTCAAGAAGCAGCTTTCAAAGACAATGCACGACATACCTGCATCGCAGCAACACCCCATCACGTGGAGGGCAAAGAGGCCACAAATGCTACGGCCGAGACCGCAAAAACCGCCAGAAGCGGAGCCAAAATGCCCTCGAGATATCGAAAATATGCACGACATACTTGCATTGCAGCGTCTCGCCATCACGTGTATGTAGGCGCAGAATGGGCCTCGCCTCTGTGCCAATGTATGCCGTTTCGGGTAGTCAAGGTGACGGGGCTGAGACGAATCATTCGTGAGGGACTCACCGAGAGTTGATCTTGCGACCTCGGGGTGTTTTCCCAGGAAGACAGGCACTATTTCTCAAAAGGGAAATAACAACGCTGGACCCCCTCATCTTGGGCGAAGCTTCATGTTCTCTGTATGTCAGTTGCCGAGGTCATGTTTCCGTTGGCCCATGTAGTGATCTCTGCTTCGTTGGCAGCGTAATTTTGGCGCCAAATACGCTGGACGATATGAGTACGATGAATCGAATGTGAGAAAGCGGCTGGAAACTGCCCTTTCTCTCTCCGTATGTCTGTATAAATACGCCGGCCAAAACGGCTGATGAGATAATTCGCCGCTGCTCTGTTCTTCATATCACCACGACTCATATTGCTGGTCTATTAGGCTCCCCAGTAATATTTCATGAAGAACACGAATAGAGGGCTGGAGAAAGAAAGTAAAGAGTAAGATTTCTTGGTGGTGATGGCGGCTTAAACCGGAACTTGTGTTTGAAATGGCAGATCACTAATCTCGAGGCCAATTCCCCCTTGAGAGCCTCAAACGTACCAACCATGACTGAAGCCCGACGATATGATACCATGACGGTAAGTTAATTCAAAAACGGGCTGGCCAATTGAGGATTTTATAGCGCCCAGAGTGCGGACGAACATTTAGAAACCAACGAGTGATCGCAGGATGTGGCGATGACGGGCCAAACTCGAAGATCGATAAATCACCTCTCTGACCATACCGAACAGGACTACCATACAAATCCATAAGTTGACTCGAAAATCTGGCGGTGCTACGTACCATGAGACCATCAGGAGTCAATGGCGCCTTTGACATTGATGGGCTTATATCGTCCGGCCTCCAGGAGATGGAGGAATTATCATAGGCGCAAGAGGTTCACTAGAGTATTAACATATGGCACAACCTTGAACAGCAGGACGTACTGATGAGAGAAGCCTGTATATTTAATGGCAGCCAGCCAAGCATTCCCTCCCATCATCTGTACATTACATTCGGCCTCACCCTCATCTCCTCCGGCACCTCCTCCAGCCCGTCCATCGGCCGAAGCAGCACATCCGACCCGCTCGCAACGATACAATACCTCTCCCGCAGCGCGCTCGTATCCTCCAAGATACTCGACGGCATCTTCTCGTCCCCGGGCGGCGGACTCCGCATCGCCAGCGCCAATAGCTCCGGCGTCGACTCCCAGCTCTTGCTCGTGACGCCCACGACAAGACTCCACGCCATGAACGCCACCGCGACGGCACAGTAAACGAACAAACCCACCATGGAATATCTGACGGTATCGTCCCCGGCAGAGTACGCGAACCCCTTCATCTCGCCCCGGAAATGCAGCCTCTGCGCCGCGGCCCGCACGGCTTCCGGCACATCGAACGCCGTGCCGGACTCGGGGAACCCAAACTGCGTCTTGCGCGGGAAGAAGTTGCGCCACCAGGCGCTGTCGGCGTCTTTTAGAGTGATGATGGGTTTCGCGGCGGGCGCGGTGCGAGACATACCGTTGGCGAGCATGGCGTTGACGAGCGTCTCGACGTGGCCGACGGTCCAAGGCAGGCCTAGCGGAGAGTCGACGAGCCGTGCGGAGGCGGCGAGGCGCTGGAAGACGGTGGTGCCCTCGATGTCGACGGCCGCGTTGGTCAGGTTCGCAAAGGAGGTCTCGATGAGGACTTTGCGGCTGCCGGGTTTCCAGGTCACGGGGAAGGGCCAGCCGTCTGTCCAGACGTGGTTGTCTATGTTGATCCAGGTGTTGGCGCCGATCCATTCTGCGTCTGTGAGGCATCCGTAGACGGCGATTCCTCCTTGGCGTGGGAGGGAGATGATAGCGCCGATGGAGACGTTGGCGGCTAGGTCACTTTGGGATCAATGTCGAAGAAGGACAGCTGGGGGGTCGTTCTGTTGAGGGTTGTCCATAAAGCTTGCGTTGTCGGGTTCTCTAGGGATATGATATCGGTGTTATTGGTGGAAGAGGCCTCGTTCCGAACTTCTGGAAAGTTGACAGGACGACGACGATCACCGGACGTGGTGTTGTTGCCATCGACCATGGTAACGCGACATCGAGTCTCCATGGACGCGAGCTCCTGGAACGTCGAGTACCGATAGTCCGACCCGCGGTAATACTTCTTCTCCTTTTGATCCATCAACGTAAGGGCATCCTGCCAGAGCATCGTAGTCGCTGCCAACGTGGCACCCGTCACACGATGCGGCAGCGTCATGCGAGACTCGGCCCACCCGCGCGGCACACCGGGTTCGCGAACGGACATTGACAACTGCAGAATCGATTCCGGCGTGGCGAGCGGGAAGAGCGCCGGGATGCGGATGTACGACCCCTTTGTGACGTTGAGAATGGCCTGGTACGGGAGGTAACTCACGAGATGCGTCAACGAGTCCCAGCCGGCTGACGGGCAGTCGAGGTTGCCGGCCCTCTCGCACACGTCGCCGGCCACCGTATCCGCCGCCGTCAGCGTCCGGGGAAAGATGTCGGCGCCGGCTTTATCAATGTACACCCACGACCCGCCCATCATCCACCAGTCGTTCAAGGGCGTCAGGACGGTGGCTGTCGCGGGCGCCACGACGACGGCTAGGACGCAGCACATGACGAGGAAGGAGACAAAAAAGACCTTTTTCCAGACGGTCGAGAAGCGCCCCCGCAGCATGGCCGTCATCTCGTCGGACCAGAGGAACTCGGGCGAGCTGAAGCTGTTCCCAGCAAAGAAAGCCGCCAGCGGTGTCCCTTGGCCGAGCGTCACCTCGCGACGGACAAAGGTGAAGATCATGGTGGTGAGGGAGCCGATGATCATGATCTCGAGGAATTTGGCGGCGAATTGGATCAGCAGGTTGGCTGACTTGTCCCACTCGCGGTTCGGCGTGAGGTCCGCGCCGATCCAGTACTCGTGGTAGATGAGGTGGCTCATGATGGCGGTGGCGACCAGGGGCGGGACGTGGACCATGATGGCGAGGAGGGCCATGGGCCGGTTCTTGAAGATGACGACCTTTGTTTGGTTGCGGATCGAGTCGCGGACGTTGTAGAATAGACGATAGAGGGAGTGGAAGCTCCATGCCTTGAGCGTGTTTTGAAGGACAGCTCTGAAGCTGAACTTGCCTTCATACACTTCGTAGGGAGTCGTTTGGTCGTTGAATCTAGCCGACAGGTCAGCACTTACAGCCTGGCTTGTGGTATTTGTGCCCCAGCTTGAGGTCTAGTTCTGTTTCATGGGCAACTGGGATTATAATCACCTTTCTGTATCCTTGAAATCATGAGTGTCATTTTGGTCTAGGAAATTTCCTCGACGTCCTGGCGGGCCGCCATCTTGTGGATGCAGAAGAGGGACGAGAGGCTCTCCCCTTTCACCAGTCAAACGAACTTCAGTCATTGTAAGGTCCTCCCTTTTCGACGGGCATCACTCGACAGTGATATCTCACCCAGGATACATATCGCACCCGGAAACTTGAATACATTTATCAGTTGTTCACCTACACCACAGCATTCTCAGCTCACAACAAAAGGGAACTTTGACTGCGGCCAACAGGGGCATGATGCAACATTAGAGGACAGGGTGCTGGCCAGGCACCAAGATAAAGTCCTCCAAGCCCGGCTCCGGTGAAGCGCTTAAGCCGTGGCATCAACCATCTCATTGGATGTTGAATTCGAGATCCGCTTTCGGGAACGACCTGAAGCTGTCATATTGCGATGCCGCTCATGCGTGTCAGACTGTAGAATCCTTCCGCTGAATACCCAACCTCTTTTACGTCCTTTGGGCACAGGGACGGCAAGGCTGAGGAGCCATATCCCTGTGTGGGTGATTAGTTCGGAGGATGCTGACAGTCCAGGTCCATTGCATACGTGCGTAATTCCGACTTCTCTGAGTTTGTCATTCCGAGAACATCAGGTCATCAGCCAACGTCAGTTCGAACGAAGGTGTGAGCTGGGCTCTCAGCGCCTAAGGGATAAGCTTATTGTACCGCAGGCGCAGGGGCCCGCCTTGGGCCCGGCAGCCCGCAAGATCTCGCTGAGGTAATCAGTACCTATCGAAACCCCCACGTCCTGAGAGGCCCTGCTCGACCAACCCCAGGTGGCCCAGATCTGGAGATGCTCGGCGCGTGGTCATCGACTTCTCCACACCATCTGAGTGGACGACAGCGATCCGGTGAACGCGGCGCATGATTGCTTGTCTCTCTTCTACTCGTTCCCCAACGTCAACAACGTCCCTTTGAGTCGCCCTGTTTACACGTGCGACCTCGTGATACCTCGAACGGTTCAAGAGCCCCAGGGAGCTGTGCGACTCGGTCATTATTCGACTAACCCACACGAGCCGGCGCATTCGGGATTCTGTTCGACCGGGAGGACGGATACCAACGGGAAATCTAAACGACGACCATACACGCCCTTGGCTTCGATCACTCCTTCTACGCGGGCTGTCCTACTGACAACGTACTGCATTCTTCCCATCTGTAATTCAGGCAACGTATCCGTGATCGACTTTCCGGACCTCGACGGAATTGACTCTCGAGCTGAGGCAGATCGCCATCTTTCACCACCAACCTACACCCACCGACGGCGAGACAGATAACACAAGATGGAGCGCATCAGGGAACTACTAGGCAAGCACCACAAGCCGGATCGGCAAGAGTACGAGCCTCTCGCCGAGGAGGGCCGGGAACTCGACGGCTCCACGCTGGAGGAAGACCCGGAGGAGGTGCCGTTCTCGTGGACCGAGTACATCATGTTCGCCTGGTTGGGCATGGCGATGCTATGGGCCTGGTACGTCGACATTCGCTCTCCCATCACCAACACCCTTTTCCCCCAATGGGCAAAAGCAACGATGGCTAACACAACTCTCTATACAGGAACATGTTCCTCGCAGCAGCCCCCTACTTCCAAGTCCGCTTCCAATCCGACGTCTGGATATCCCAAAACTTTCAATCCGCCATCCTCACCGTCTCGACCCTCACGAACCTCACCGCCATGCTCATCCTCACGAACATCCAATACGCCGCCTCCTACCCCTTCCGCATCAACCTCGCCCTCCTCCTCAACTGCATAATCTTCTCCTTCCTCACGGCCTCAACCTCCTTCGCCCTCGACGTCTCACCCGGCGCCTACCTCGCCTTCATTCTCCTCATGGTCGCTTCCAGCTCCTGGGCCACAGGGCTCATCCAAAACGGCGCCTTCGCCTTCGCCGCCTCCTTTGGTCGGCCCGAGTACATGCAGGCCTTGATGGCGGGGCAAGGTGTAGCCGGCGTCCTCCCGCCCATCGCGCAGGTCATCACCGTCCTCGTCGTCCCCGAAAAGGACACCACGAACTCCACCACGACCGCCCAAGACGACATCAAGTCCTCGTCCTCCTCGGCGTTCGTCTACTTCCTCGCCGCCGTCGCCGTCTCCGTTTCCGCCCTGCTGGCTTTTATCCCCCTCGTCCGCCGCCACAACCGCATCATCGAAGCCCGCATGGTCAACACCCTCGCCGAGTCCCTCACCTCGGTCGAAGAAGCCGAGCGCGCCGCCCGCAAGGTCGTCTCCCCGCTCACCTTGCTCCGCAAGCTCCACTGGCTCGCCGGTGCCATCTTCATGTGTTTTTCGGTCGCCATGTTCTTCCCCGTCTTCACGGGCAAGATCCTATCCGTCCGCTACCCAGGCGACGAAAAGTCCCCCGCAGGCATCCTCTTCCGCCCGGCCGCTTTCATTCCTCTTGCCTTCTTCGCCTGGAACCTCGGCGACCTCTCCGGCCGCATGGCCACTATCCTCCCCTTTTCCCTACGCCACCGGCCCGCGGCCCTCTTCGGCGTCAGCCTCGCCCGCATCGGCTTCCTCCCGCTTTACTTACTGTGTAACATCGGCGGCCGCGGCGCCGTCGTCAGCAGCGACTTCTTCTACCTGGTGGTCGTGCAATTGTTCTTCGGGCTGACCAACGGCTGGCTCGGCTCGAGCTGCATGATGGCCGCGGGCGAGTGGGTCGAGGACGGCGAGCGCGAGGCCACGGGCGGGTTCATGGGCTTGTGCCTCGTTGCTGGGTTGACGACGGGTAGTCTTTTGAGCTTTACTGCCGGTGGTATTTGAGTAATGGGTATATTGGTTAATTTGCACGTGTACGGCGTCATGGGAGATGTGCATAATTTCTATCTCAATTTGGCATACTTTTGAATTGGGCTTTGGATGGCGTTTGAGCATACGGGGTAGGAGGACGTGGGTATGATAACTGTCATAAAGACGGTCAATAATAGTTGACCCTAAAGACACGCATTATTCAATCCATTATTGATTCAATCGGAAGACAACGCAATTGAAGACTATATGGATGATTGTCGGACGCGGTGTCGTGGTATTCCAAAAATTACATTACGCTTTGTTTTGCTACAAATACACTACTACTGTACAGCCGCTTTGGCTTCGACGTCCTCTAGGCCTGGAGTGCGCAGTTCACCATCTTTCCGCGCCCGGTGTACCAGCCCTCGTCGATCAACGCGCGCTCTTTCTCCTGCCACTCTTGAAACTTCCAGGACACGTTCTTCTTGTCGAGATCGGCAAGTTTGGCCTCAAACGAGTCCGCAACCACAATCTCCTGTGAGCCCTTCTTCTCGAGGCGGTATCGCATATAGAGGGAGCAGTCTCGCAACGTCATGGCGATACTAAACTCCTCGTCGTTTTTGTTCGCGTTCAGGGGCCCGCGGGGATCCTTTTGGGTCTGGTGCCTTTTCAATAAGGTGAGGATGGGCGTCTTCTTCAGCAGTTCGTACAGGATAGAGGCGTGCTTGTTGTCTCCGGCGCTGCTGTACTGAAACAAGCTGGAGATAACCTTTTGACGCACATCCTCCCTGCCCTTCGGTGTCTCTCTCTCGGGGTCCAACCAGAGGGGACACGGGTAGTACCGCGGGTTGCTACCGGCGTCCTTGCTGTCTTTGAACTTCTTGGCGGCGAGTGCGCAGCAGCGACAAGTGTTGGCGTCTCTCGGCGCGGATGGCGACTGGGCGAGCCATTTTGGCTTAAATTCGACTACGCGCTCGTCGGCGCTCCGCGCGCGCATGCTCTCGATCAGGCAGGCCCTATCTGTTTCCATGATCTTGGTGTTTTCGAACTTGGCGGGTCGCTTTTTGGCTCCCGCCGGAGCTTTGTTCAGCGCATCCAGGACGTTCTGCATGTGCTTCATGGCGTCTTTTGGGAGAAATGCATATTTCATGTCGGTTAGTATATCCGCGCGGTAGGTGAAGAGAGGAGCAATGGTGTCCCAGAAATAAGACCACTGCTCTTCTGGCGGATAGAATGGTTTGTCGCCACCTTTGGGTTGCTTTGGTACTCTCAAGAGGTATTCTAAAAGCAGCATTAGTAGTAGTTCAGGATGGGGCATGTAAGAGATATGTGAAACCCACTTGTTAATAAGTCGTCCTCGGTCCTGTCTTTGTCATCCTGCCGCGCAAACTTGGTATATAGAAACGGGATGAATAGAACGTTGGCAGCACCTTCACCGACATAAATGGCGTGTGTCCAGGGGCTAACATGAACATTTTCGTCCGATACTAGCACTCCCATATTGAAGACCTTGCCCGATGCTGGGCTATGCTCCCTGGGGACATCTTTGGACGATATCTCTGCAACCGCCTTCACACTGAGCTTGGTATTGATCGATGTGGGAGGGATCAATAGTTTGGCCATGACGAGGAAAGCGGAATGAAGCGAGACTTGTGTGTTGGAGATTGGGGGCCTAGTGTTGGCAACGAGTGTAGACTCTTTGATACGGACGAGGGGCTGAAGATTGGCGAGCTGCGAGAGCCTGCTATTGAGGTAGCGAGTGGCTGGATCGAGGCGAATAGTAGGTAGGTAAGGCGTCCAGATGGCTTCACAAGGCGACCGTATTAAGCGATGATGTCTGTGTGAAAAGAGAAGAGACTCTCATGGCGAGTTGCAAAGAGGTAAGGAAGGCGGTACGGTAGTCTGGAAGGAATGTGTCTTTTTTCCCAGCTGAACTAAGGTAAGATCCAATGGCTTACCTGCCGCAACTGGTGGCAGCAGCAAGTGGTCTAGCAAAGCGCAGTTTTCCAAGGTTGGCGGTGGTGACTTGGAGGTGTCTCACGCCAACAACCCTCCCGTCTCTCTCTCTGTCTCTCGCTCCCGCCTCTCCGCTCTTGCCTGATCTGGCTCGGTGCCTTTGCAGGAACAATTCACCTCACGGGTGAGTAAACGCTTGAAAGCACGTGAGACTGGTCGGAAGGTAGTTTCCAAAGAGAGGACGGAACCGGAGCGCTGCGAGTAAGGTAAGGTAGGTAGTCTACGTCGTCAGCCGACTCGTGGTTGTCTGATCCAAGGTAGCGTTGCCAGAGTCGAGTATCGAATGAGCGCGCAACCGTTGCCTGCCCACGTTCCTATGGTTCCCCTTGGTTAGAAGATGGATTTCCGATGAGGGAGCGATTGCGACGAGGCTCCATTTGGTTGCTTGTGCTCTGTGCTACAACGGCCCTCCCTTTTGTGTGATTTTTTGCACCTTTGTTGTGTCCTCTGGAAGCCAGCGGTATCCCGGGATGACGACAGACTTTCCGCTTCGGGTGTGGAGCAGAAAAGTTGGCTGATTTGGCGCTGGCTGCTGGGTAAGCTTGTGAGTTCCTACTTTTCGTTGACACTATTGGCAACAACGTAACGGTAGCAGACGGACACGACAGGCAACTTCCCTGGGGCGGGAGAGGCTGACGGGGTGGCCAATATGACTCCTCCCACAAGTTACAGCAAGTCGCGGCTCATCTGTCATATCTGATTCTGGTCCTTTTGGCGAGAGCGTTGGACAGGAAGCTACCACAGGCACCGCAGGGCATGTACTGTGTTACATAAGTTTTTACCCCGGAATCTTGTGAGAGGTTGATTCTCTTCTCCAATGTGCGGTTGCAGAGATGGAACCCAGGATTCCAGAGGACCCAGATGTCTTAGCAGGAACTCCTCATCCAATGCTTGCGATGACTGGCACGGCGCGCGCGTCAAACCCACATGCTTGACGTGAGTGCGGCTATCGAGCTAAAGCCCCCCCCATGCTGATCCAATGCAGCCAGAGGGGAAAAAGAAAGAGGGCACGATTGGGTGCAGCATTGGCGACGCGCGATTCTTCGGCCGGACTGAGCCGGAGCACGACCGAAGATTGGCCTATACAGCGCGTGAATGGACGGGCAGGTTCGCGGCTTGCCCGCTTCATGTCAGCGCCTACCCCGCCCGGCGGGACATCTTTGGATACCTTGCACGTGCTTACCTAAGGCACTCCCTAGAGCAGCACGAAGTAGGTAGGCACGTAGTAGGCTGGACTTCGGAGGCTCAGAAAGCCTAGGGCGCATTGCGTCGTTTTCTTCCTTGCTGGCGTCGCCCGTTGGCTCCTTTCCCCCGAAGAGCGGGGCATTGCGGAGAAGCGTTCAATGACCTGGGACTGAAGGAATGATGGGTCCAAGGTCCGCGGAGAGAAGGAGGGGAAAGTTCAAGGAGAACGAGACATTGGACGGGAGACAAGCGATGGCAGACTCCAGAGTCCAGAGAATGGAAGTAAACCTGATAATTAGAAGCAGTCAAGAAAGAATAAGGTCAGATCAGTCATGGCAGGGATGGGGGCACTGACCGGCAAATCGGACAGGATGTTGGACCCGAGAGCGATTCGAGCGCCGCGATGATATGATCTTCTGCCCAGTCAACCCTGCTCAGCGCGGCCCGGCGACAAGACTTTGTATCCGGGTTGTTCGTGTCTCTCTGCAAACCGAGGGGCATCACTGTGGATGCTGATATGACGGATTCCCTTGTCGCATGGCTCCAGATGGATTGAATAAGACCATGTCATCTTGTTTGCCAAATCCAGCCTTCAGGCATGGGCAAGCTCCCAAAGGGGACAGGCAGAAGAAGCAGGCCCTGCATTTCTGGCAATTATCAGAATACCTGGCTGTCAGGTTATGCTTTTCGCATTAGAGTATCCTGATGTCGGACCACATCCAGCACATGTCTTTCGATATCGTCCCATGTTTGCTGACAAGCCAGCTCGTGATCGGCCCCCGGGCAGCAACGGACCAACAGCCAGAGAGCAAAAAGACGCAATGGCACCTTGGAAGCGGGCTTTCCACCCCGACTAGGGCGGGATCCAAAGGGCTGAAGTGTCGACCAGCCCAGATCTTGCTGAAGAGTTCTTTGGGACACTCGATTGGATTCGATTCCCCAGATGGTTCGCCGCGCTTGTGGAAACGAGGGTACAACTCTAAATCGTCCACCGTCTTTTGGTTCCGGTGCCTTGGTGCAGGCTTCGTCTGGCGCATCTCTTGATGTTCAAGGTGGTCATTCGTGTCACCGGTACCGTACCTCGGGACTTTCGATAGCATTCGGTATCCGTAAGCTAGGTACCTTGCGCGGCCGATGGAATTGGAGGTCTTCGAGTGACTCGCATATCCGCTAATCTGCGAACCTCCGGCTCTGTTGCAACTTCACAGGCAAATATGCAAATGAACCAACCAGGCCAGCGGCACTAGGTACATCCGGCGCATAGCATATCATTAGCCGTTGATGGTGCCCAGCGTGGCAGTGAATGTGAATCTCCAGTGTGTCCACGCAGAAGCAGGGTGAGGTTGCAGCGAACTCTGGAGTCTTGACTCTTGGGTCCTGCACTGAGAGGGTGGACCCACCGTTTCCCTTCCCACTCCAGGTCCTGGGTTCTGAGTCCTTCCTCCTTTTTCAACGGGAGCCGGCCGTGGCTTGGGGGCGCCCGTCACGCTGCAGGCCGTTGCAGTGGAAAACCGGAGTCCTCTCGGTGGGAGGAACGGGAGGTAAGGTAGGTACCTCCTGGACGGAATACTTCGAGGTAGAGGGTAGGTACCAAAGGTAATGCCCACCCGACCCTTCCAAAGCTGGGACGCGCTCAAGTGGACGCTCACACGCTCCTGCCTCTTGGTGGCCCCGCCCAGTGACCCTTTCCCGCACCACACGCGACACTCGCAGGAGCCAGCCCCAGCAAAGGGGAGTCGCATCTGTCACAGCACCTGGTCATCCACCCAGTCAGAACACAGCCAAAGCAAAACAGCAGAAAAAAAAAAAACAGCCGGCACAATTTTTTGCAAAAATTCGCGCTAATGCTGCATCGGCACCGCACGCACCACTTAGCTCCGAGTATTCCCTCTGCTTCCCGAACAGCGAAAGAAGGAGAAGGAGATAGGCACCTTGCCTAGGCACTCCGTACATACAACCAGCGTCATTCGCCGGAAAACGCACGCCTCCCGCGCACCGCACTCTACCTACCTCCATTTCCTCTCTACCACACAAACAAGCACCACAAGCTTGACCTTCATCCCGACACCTCCCACCCTCATTATCCCTCCGCCTTCTCCCCAGACCATCCAACTCTCTCTTCCCCGGACTATATCATCTAATTGCACCTGCTCCTCAACGAGTCCGTTCTACTATTTGTACTGCCTTCGAACCCGATATCGACGCAAACCTTTCGTCATTGATCCCGAAGCACCGTACCTGACATCACCAACTCATCCGTCTCTCCCTATCGACCCTCGGCCGACCGGCCTGCATCACCTTGCTCTTCGATGGTTGGCCGCAGCTAAAGCCATTTCAACATGGCCTTCAACTTCAACTGGTCGCCTCTCACGGCCGACGCAGAGTTCTACCAGCGCGCACGAGAGCTGCTCACGACCGCTCTGAACAAGAACCCGAAGCCTCCGATTATCGTCGATGACATCCTCGTTACCGAGTTCAACTTGGGCTCCGTGCCCCCGGAATTGGAAATATTAGAGATTGGCGACATTGCCGAGGACCGATTTCGCGGTATATTCAAAATGTGCTATTCGGGCGACGCCTTCTTGACCTTGAAAACGAGGGTTCAGGTATGCTGCTTTTTTTTTTTCGTTCCCTCTATTCCGCAGGTACCTCCCTGCACGCAAACTCCAGAGGCGAAGCTCGGGTTCGCAGCCGCCGCCGCAACGAGCTCGCCAATGCCTGCACCACGACATCACATTCACGAGTTCGGAATAATTCCCGTTCCAGTCGTTATCGCAGTGCGCCAGATCAATTCTGCGTCGCGAACATGACTCCCATACCAGCGTCTGGAATGCCCTGGGGGCCCCCATCGGAAAGCCGAGACAGCACCCAGTGATGCTTTCCCCCCGAAAACATCATCATTTCACCAACCACAATCATTTCTAGTTTTTCAGATGCTTCCCGCTATCGTTACCCCATTCACCCTGGCGTTTGTTTTTCCCTCACCAAACATTTCTTCCCTACCCGTGTGCTCGCATTGAGGTCGAAATTACCTGGCCGGGATCCGCGTCCCATGTTACTACCTTCGGCTGCCCCCCAAAATGCACGTGCGTCATAGCAATGCTAATATATCAACAAATAGGCAAATCCAATGAATACCTACCTGTCGTCCAAGCCGGGGTTCACATCGCCGCAGCCACTGGCCGCCGCATCGGGTCTTACAATTCCGCTGTCAATAACGCTCTCTGAGATCAAGCTTTCAGCCTTCATTATCCTAGTCTTCTCACGGCAAAAGGGGTTGACCCTGGTCTTCCGCAATGACCCGCTCGAGTCGCTCAAGGTCTCCTCGACCTTTGACTCGATCCCATTCGTGCGCGATTATCTACAGCGCACTATCGAGTCCCAATTAAGAAATTTGATGATGGACGAGCTCCCCGCCATTATCCACCGGCTTTCTTTGCGCTTGTGGTGTCCCGATGCTCTGCCAAAGGAGGAAGAGGCACCCAAGGAGGATGAGGAAGAAGCTGAAGTTGATCCCTTGGCGAGCCCTCCTCTGGATCCCGTTGATGCGAATGGAAATCTTCTCGACGCCAATGAGGTTTCCTCATTATCTCTCGAAGGCGGCCCGGAAGTCCAGTCGCTCTTCTCCCAGAAGAACCTCTTGAGACTAGCTGCGCTGAACGACTCCCACCGCACATTCTCTCTGTTCACCCCGGGCATTCGTGATGTCGTGTTCCGTGCCTGGACAGGACCTGCGGTGTCCGAGCCGACTAGCACCCCACCGACAGCAACGCCTAGCTTGTCCAAGACCAACTCCTTCCATGGAACGTCTACCACGTACACTTTCTCCGATACTGGCAGCGCCGCTCATGGCCACCTTCCGTCAAGACCGTCAATGGTGAGCCTCAGCTCGGCCACTACTGGTCTGTCCTTAGGTGCCGGTATCCGGTCAAAGTCGTACGCTGGTCGCAAGAAGAAGACAAGAGTGGTCAACCTCCGACGCTCAAAGAGTCAAGTTGGCGAGACTCCCGAGGGCAGCGAGACTTATTTAGAAATGGCATCCGACTCTGCGTCTGTCGCCGGTCCCTCAACTGAGCCTCTCATGACCAGTTCCATCGCTGAAGACATCGAGGAGGAGGAAGCATTGGCGAATCTGGCCGAATCGACCCCCAGCAAGGTTCGCTTCGGCCCTCTGGAGAGAACGCGGCTGCCCTCTCGACCTCCTTTGCAGCCGGAGTTTTACACGGCGCCCCAGGATGGTGCTAGTGTGCCTATCAAATTGGACACCGCGTGCGAGTCCGAACCCGCCGTTACGCCCCGAGCCCAAAACGAGAAGGCCGCCGCGGAGAAGCCGCGCCAGGGCGTGCCATCCGAGCCGTCATCTGTATATGAGCAGGCTTGGATCATGAAGATGGCTGGCGAAATCGCTCGTCGCGTTTACGATGAGAAGAGCCGCCACCCCAACCTCTGGGACGAGCGGGAAGACGTCCCGCCCCCGGCCTACGAAGCATCAACTTAAATCACCTGTTTACCACAGGTGATTGTACAAATTGTGCAAAACTCACCATACATCCACTTTGCTGGACTGCATCTCCTTTCCATCTGTTCCATCACTTCCTCCTCGCATGGCGTTAGGGGAAACTCCTCAACTTTTTGGTTTTGTTTTTTTAACCATGGACGACAATGGTACATCCATTTGTCCATTTTGCTATTAGTGTTAATGTGTACATATCACATGGCGTTTGAAGGGGAAACAAGGGGGGATACCGGGTATCATACAAAAAAGAATGGGATTGGATCAGAGAGAAACGGCCTCACTCTGATTACATATTTGGATTCTCGGGTTGGGATGAAGACAGAGGCCAACCAACCACGCTAGTTTACACGATGACGCCACGACCAAACAGTTGATTTTCCCTTTTTTACGAGAAAAAAAGGGCGGCTGTTTTACCTCGGAGTCATAAAAGTCATCGGTATACTACACCACCCCAAATAGCTCGCCAACGAGGCGGGCTGATTTATACAGAACACATCACAACCACTACAACTTTTTTTTTTCCTTTGTCATTTCAGAAATATCGTATCGCGAATCATCCCCACCGAACACCTCGATGGATCGGATGGGTAGAGCTGGTGTGTACAACAACACATGGGAAAGAAGGGAATTGGGCTTGCTTGGAAATCACCCATCACAGATTTTGATTGATTGAAAGAGGAGGAACGCCGTTGATGGAAGACGGAAATATCGTGGATATCCATTTTTTGTGTCACTTGCGATCAAAATTACTATTTCAGGCCCTGGCTCACAAGACGAGTTTCACGGCGCTTAGACGCATGTCAAGTTTAGGCATGTCTGAAGAAATCAAAAAACTCCCATCTTCTATGCATTTCGTTGTTCACACCGCTTGAACTTGCATGTGAGGTATAACTTTTTGTTCACCGCCGGACCGTGCTTTTATCGCTCGTTTTGTAACTCCACAGTCGAAGCAAGGCTCCCTGCCATCTGCGCTGTCATGAAAATATGTATGTATGAATGCCTGGTGCTAGCCTTGCTGTCAGAGATAGCCCTGTCCACCGTCCGGCCCACCAGTCGGACCCTCGTCCTTTGGCCTCTTCTTCTCGGGCAGTTCTGCTTCCGGTGATGCTTTCCGCTTTCTCACCTGTACGCCGGGCGGCGCCGGAGGAGGACTCAGTATCGTAGACTGACTCGAAGTATCGTCCGACATCTGTACATCTGGCTCGTCCCTGCTCGTCTGAGAATGCATCGACATCGTGTCTGCGATTGCGTCGACCCCTGTCGGTGGGGCAGGCTCTTGAACTTGGCTACCGCAGTTGTACATCTCTTCGAGGCTACTGTTCGGTACCAGTCGACACTGGGAGCGCGCCGACGCGGAATAGTTTGAGTGGAAGAGACAATATGTTTGTCCTAGTCCGGTGTCTGACGTGCCAATCCCGGGACCATGGTTGACCTCCACATGAGGGTTTGTCGAGCCCGCGACGCCAGCCGCTAACGCCTGCGTTGGCCTATTCCGATAATCATTCTCATCTCGATGCCATCTCGAGGCTCCAGGAGGCTCTGCTGGCCACTGCTGTTCGCCATCGGTCATGGCGGTATCCATGTTGTTGTTACGCCTGGGGCTTGGTGTTCCAAAGCGTGGTTCCTGTTGATGGCGGATGGGCGAGCTGCCACAGTCCATCTCATCGTCTTCCGTATCATCGCCGCCGCCTCGCAGCCTGGGTTGATCTCTATACATTGCGCAAAAGTAATCCTGCTTGGACCGAGTTCGCAAGAGTAATGCAACCGATATCAATAAGAATGCCAGACGCAGAGTCAGCACCGTGTCGTTAGACGGTTGGTAGGCTCTGTGCTCCTAGACACGCTGGCTAATGAGCTCCAACTCTGCCTTGACGCGTTTGAGCCTCTCCTCGTCCTTGGACAAGGCAAGTAGATGGGACGCGACAGCCACCTTACGAGCAGGCCTTCTAGCTGCTACACTGGGCGGTTCCTAACCGGCCGTAGCAGCAGCAGCGTTCTCTGCTTTTAGCGCAGCCAGCTGGGCCTCCTTCTCCTTGAGAATCTCCAGCTGCTGCTTGGCCATTCCCTTGGCCGTGGTCTCGGCCTCCTTGAGCTTCTTGACCTCGATCTGCTCGGTCTCGAGACTGAACGGCTGACCAGGCTTGTTGACGGCGGGCAGCAGTGCGCTGCGCTCCCACGCCACCTGGACGTTTGATGTCTTCTCTGGCAAGGCCGGGATCGGTTTGTTCTTGCCTTTGCCTCCTTTGCCAACTGGGTGGCCCTTGGGATGAGCACCGGAGGTGAGCACTTCGTAAAAGGCTTCGTACGGCTCGTTGAAAAGCTGTTCGTCGTAGGCCCAAGCGCGGATCTCGCCGTCGTTCTGTCGCAGCATCTGCTCCTTCTCGGCGTCGGTCCGTCCGTATGGGTGAAGACGCAGGTTGTGGTACAGCGTCTGAGGTTTCTCTCCCGACTCGGTCGCGTAGTAGATCTTGATGGTGATTTCAAACTCTCCCCATCCGGTTTCTTGGATAAGGAACGGTTTGCCCGGTTCGCCGTCGATCACTGAGTGGTGGTTTAGCAAGCGCATGATTGCGCCAGGACTCGGTGCAAGGGCAACTTACTGCGAACGTGGTCAGGAATGGACTCGTGTAGCTTGAACTGCACTCTCCGAATCCAGTACGTGATGTCGATATCGTCGATGGCCTTGACAAAGACCTCCCATGAATGGGTGTGATCTGCCGGTACGCCTTCCGGCTTGGGGTTGGATTCGGGGTCGAAGGGTCGGGCGGTCGTGCCGTAAATGAAGGGTCGTTTAATCTGTGTACCCTTTACGCGTTTGCCGAGGCTGCTGGGCGGCGCCATATTGATGGGTAAGATAAGTGTTGCTCGGGTGATGCGATGCGTTCTGGTCAATGCCCAATGAGAGTGCCTGAGTAAGTTTGTGAGGATGTAGTGGGGAGATTTGGGTGTTGTCGAAAATGGACCGCAAGCTAAGACGGCAAGAAAATGGTAAGAAAATGGTTCCTGGCGTAGACAGCCTTACGCCAAAGTTTGAAGTGGGGCATCCAGTAAACCAGCCAACAATGACCGTCTCTCTCGGGTCAGCCCCTGCCGAAGAGACCCTTTGCGCCGTGCCTACTCCGTACGTTGCCTTCAAGGACTTAATGTTCCTTGCACTGCGTGATTGCCCGCAAAGTTCCCAGGTGTTCTTACCTCGATCACCTCAGTGTTGAATCCAGGAAGCAGCGGTCTATAAGTCTTTAAACATTGCTATCGAGGGTCGATCTCCCTGTGTGAAGGGTAACGAAGCGAGCACCACTCAATGGTGACAGGAATACAGAATGATTCGACCTTTATAATCTTGTAGTACTTTGAATTTTCTGTGATTTATTTCGACTACTTCTTGGATTACGAAGCCATCTCCGATCTCTGGAGCCTCTTCTAGTTTGGGCAGTATCAAGGTAGGTAAGATAAGGTAAGCTGGAAACAGTGGAAGGTGCAGCCACCATCGCGCACATCGAATCTCGAGCCAATGGGGAGCTTGGGGGAAGAACTGCCACTCCAACCCCTGTAGCTAGCTGCAACTCTTTAGTTGGTGCAGCACCTGCAGCACCTCAGCCTGCATCATAGGGAAGGACCCCTGACAGGTTTTAACTGGGGAGCTGGGTAGCTGGGGCAGCTTCCGGACGGGTGATGATTTCATGACTTTTTTGAGCTTTCCATCCGCGTCCGGAACGGCATCGAACCACCTTCGGAAGAAATCTGGCAATCACCTAGCGCCGAACCCGGTCGGCATTTCAATTTGACTCCATCACCGTCGATCCGGCTCACTCTCTCCTTTCGTCTCACTGCACTTTGTCACCTCCAATTAGTGCTGGTTCTCATCCAATTGGTTGCCTGGGTCACTCTCATCTCATACATCGTCCCGTTCATTTCATTCAGTCACACTCTCATCATGTCAACCTCAGCCGTAGCGAAGAAGCTCGTAGTGTGCGGCGGCAACGGCTTCCTCGGGTCAAGAATCTGCAAGTATGCCGTCGCCAGGGGCTGGGACGTCACATCCATCAGGTACTCATCCTCCTCGTGAACCAATCTCATGTTTCTCCCTTCATCCCCGCTAACACGTCCTCTCCACAGCCGCTCAGGCGAGCCCAAATGGTCCGCCGTAACCTCATCACCATCCCCTCCCCAATGGTCACACAAAGTCTCCTGGGAGCGCGCCGACATGCTCAGCCCAGTAACCTACGCGCCCCTCCTCAAGGGCGCCGACTTCGTCGTCCACAGCATGGGCATCCTCCTCGAAGCAGACTACAAGGGCGTCGTCTCGGGCCAGGAGTCCCCCGTCTCGGGCCTGCAAAAGGCCTTCGCCCCCGTCAAAGACCGCGGCGTCGACCCCCTAAAGACCTCCGCCGAGCCGGGCGGCGGCCCCGGGGCGGACCTCAAGCCGCCCAACCCGAAGGACCAGTTCTCCTACGAGGTCATGAACCGCGATAGCGCCATCGCCCTGGCCAAGCAGGCCAACGCTGAGGATGCAAAGGCCTTTGTCTACGTCTCTGCCGCTGGCGGGGCGCCCGTCCTCCCCGCGCGGTACATCACCACCAAGCGCGAGGCCGAGAGCACCATCGCCAGCGAGTTCCCGCGGATGAGGGGCATCTTCCCGAGGCCGCCCTTCATGTACGACAGTTCGAGGAAGTTCACGCTGCCCCTGGCCGCCATGACGGGCGCCGGTGCCCTGTTCAACAGACTGACCGGTGGCGTATTGAGCGGACTCATGGGCGCGAGCGGCGTGAAGCCTCTGCCGGTCGAGACCGTTGCGGAAGCAGTGGTGGAAGCACTCGATGACATTAAGGTTCAGGGCCCGATTGAGGTTCCCGAGCTTGAGGAGTTGGCAACCAAGGGCTGGAGGAAAACGATGCTCTGATGTATTGAGAAGATTGTATTTGTAATATGCCATAGACTGTACCATCCTCCAATGCGAGGCCTTGAAATGGATTGAAAAGCCATCCTCCAGCCTTGATCTCTAGAGCAGATCAAGTAGACTTTACCTCTGTCCTCGTAAGCCAAACCCAAGGTATCAATTAACCCGCAAGACGAAAAAAAAGAGTTCACCACCGGTGTGGCTACATCTCTTGGTGCTCATGCTGGGATTCGAACTCGGGTACTCGCTAAGCCTGTCGTCGAGTAGGCTGGTTGGCGTATAGATTGTTGACCATTAACCACTCCCCCACCCAGCCAGTTTGACCTGGCCCGTCGACCTAGACGGGTGCCTGCTGGCTGGTGACGGGAATGGATTTGAGGGGGGGTATAAGGGCTTCCCTCTGTGTTATTCGGGTGTATATTCTGGCAACGGGGAAAGGCGATCGGATGAAAGTTGGAAGGAACGTACGGTTAGCACCGTTACTCTTTAGATTCCTAGCCGGACTATGCAGGTACATTAAACAGGTCTCTGAACACAAGAGCATCCCAATTTATCCCAAACGCCAGCGCTTAAATCATGGTTCCTCGCTCAAAGCTGTCCCTAATCTCCGCAGTATACTTGTTGTAGAAGCGCGCCAGCTTCTGGTTGAATTGCTTGTTCTTCTCGTTGATGTACGTCACGTCACCGTCGTCGCCGTTCTGTGCCATGCGGTCCTTTCTCTTCTTGAGTCTGTTCGCCTCCGCCCTCCTAAGGTCTTCCACCAGCCGATCCACTGCCGCCTTGTCCGGCTTATTCTGTGCGAACGTGGTTGAGTCGGCTGTCGAGTAGAAAGACCCGTCCTTATCCACCGCGATGAGCTCTCCGTCCTCGGTCTCAACAATATCGAGGCCGCCCGAAGCAGCGGCGCGCTCGATAGCCGCCATCTTGTCCTTTTCGTACTTTTCCATGTCGGGGGCAATATTCCTCAGCTGGCGCTTGTACACCTTGTTGCTTTCGGCAGTGTAATCTTGGAATGCGTTGTTGTCGCGGTGCGCCTCCTTCTTCTTCACATGTTTATCCCACTTCTCGCTCTCGTCAATCGTCCAGTCCCAGGCGCGCTTCCGCTCAAAGTCGCCACCAGCGTCCTCAATGTCGGCCTTGAGCAGCTTTTGCGAAGCGACGGCCTGCTTGCGGTGGATCGCCGTCAGCTGGCTGGGGTCTGATGCGAGACGTTGTGATTCGAGCGTCGCCTCTTTCAAATTCTGGTCGGACGAGTTCTTAGCGCGGGCTTTGAGGGCCTTGAATCGCGCCAAGCGGTCCTGTGATTTTGCCGCGGCAGTTTCCGCTGTGGGCTGTAGTGGTGCTGCTGCGGTTTCTGCTGTCGCGGGTGCGGTTTCCGTGATCGTGCTAGGTTCCGTTGCTTCGGTCTCTTCAGGCGCGACACATTTTGCTGGCGCTGCAGTATTGGCTTCCTCCTTGGCGGCGGTACCCATATTCGTCTTTCTCTTCTTGGAAGGAGGCATTCTGGATGTGTTGCGAATCGTCTGAGGTGTTGCCGGTCGCAAGATGTGTAGATGTGGGTTGTTCAGGAATCGCGATGTATGATTTTGGTGGTTGTATGGTGATGTGAAGTAAAGTGACGAAGAAGTGGGATCTCATTGGGGGACCATAATGGATGTTCAAGTGCGACTCGACCGACGTTTCTCCGATAGGTACCGCCACCACAGTCTAGGTGCCTTATCGACCCATGTGGCTGATGGGTATGGCATATGTGGCTGAAGGTCGGAAGAATAGATCGGCCCACCACCGTTCCCCCGCAGGATCCATACGGGTAACGGACTCCTGCAAGAAACACCCGTGGCTGTGCGGCCGGGTCATCCCTGTCGTTGCCCCAACACCCCTGCGCCGAGAGTGCCCTTGCATCTCGTTACCTCGACGCGCCCCCTCTCAGTATGCGGCTCCCCAGGATCAGACGACTTTTCTGAGCAACGCTCGCGTGTCCGTGAATAGCCTCTGAAGGTGACCGAAGCTTATCGGAGAGTAATTCACCGTACACCTCAGCCATGCGGCCACTGAGAGCCGCAGGCGTCTCTCGCAGAAGTGCAACTGCCTGCTTGCACACTACGGCGCCATCGCTGGTTCGGCTACAACGGCCGCGTGTTCACGAAAAGAAGAGGCCGGCAGAACCGCTAGTCCCATACTCATGGCGGCCCTTCGAGGTGCCAGAGGTGGTTCTCGACCTGGACAGCTGGGACAACCCAATCGCACGGCCGTACGATAAAGATGAGATGCAGACTCAGAGGAAGAAATGGGAGCAGAACTCCATTGTCGACGCCACGTGGCAACGGATCAAGCACTTTGAGTATGAACGCCAGCGTGACAGCGAAAAGTTTGCCAAGGTCAGCGTCAGCCATCCTTGGTATCAGCACTGGCAGGTCACAGATCTCGACATTATGACGGCCGCTCTGAAAGGCGACTCGCGAGTCGGTCCGCAAACCCAGAATCGCCTAACGGAGGAAAAACCACATCAGAATGATGCTTGGTGTGATCTGAAGTCGGTTGCTTCGAAGAACGCAATTCCATTGACCTCGCTTCGAGACGATAAGAACTTCTTGAGCTGGTTGCTCCAACGAAGGCCCACCACGGCTTCTTTACCACTAAAGCGCCAACGGGAAACTCGAGCATTTATTCGACGACTGGAAGATCTCCAGAGCCTTCAGCGCTACCTGCAGTTTCTACTTCAGCATGGGGAGAAGGGGTTTCAGCTCATTCACAACGCGGATCGGGATATTGCTTTTGTGTTATCTCGGCTCCTCACCAAGCCACCCAGGTTACGGCCCTTCGTCGACCTCCTTCCCTTTATCAACAGCATCTTTGCTCTCCAGAGACAGCATGGTCTACCTATTAGTCCTGGTCTCTGTGGTATCTGCCTGATCATCTCGGCCAAGGCGTTTCAGCTGCCGGCAGTATCGAGATATCTCAAGCTTGGGCTGAAAGAGGGTCACTGGGTTGGTGAGGGCTCATCTGCTTCTGATGTCAAGACTGCGGTCAAGGCGCTTATTCGATGTTGGGACAACAAGAGGCGCTTCCCAGATGTGGACCGTTCTGGAGACATAGTTCGCCGTCTACTCGGAGAGGGTTTGGGGGAGGACAGCGCTGCTTCCTTCAAGGTCGTTGCGCATCACCATCCGGAGGACGAAGGGTTGAAGGAACAGTTGGCGGTGTTGTTACATCGCGTTGCTTCCGCCCCAAAATACCCTCCGTCTATGCATAGGACACCTCATGTCTTGGCGGAACAAAGTTAGGGCTACCTGAAATAAGCAGGTCCCTAAGTCATGGATGTATACTGTACAAACATTGAGTGGGCTGAGAGAAGTCAGACCAACATCGAGGTTGGGAAGCGGTGGAGATATATATCAATCCCCGCAAATTTCAACTTCAATTACTCAACTTCAATTACTCAACTTCATTGCTGTGCTGCATAACACCCCACGTGGGCCAAGACGCGTACCCTTTACGTCTGCTTTGCACGATGACTTGCTTATTGTATGCCAGCACCTCTACTCTCACATGATGCCTAGCTAACATACGAATCCGCAAGCCTCCTTTGACAGCGCCTCTCCCCATTCAGCCCTGTCATGCCTGCATGCGAACGCGGACTCAAATGCCATGTGGCTTGCTGAAGTTTCCAGCCCAGAGGAGACTAGTCTCGAGCAAGCTGAACCAAGTCCCGCTAATCCTGCCAGCCCATTGGGTCTACAGTCCAAGTCAGGACAAGCCAAGCTCAAGCGCTTCCCTATTCCGTCTAACTGCACATAACATCCTCCGCCGTGTTCGTGTCAAGCTGGTGCTGCCACTCTCCATTGTCTCCGATACGCTACATTTCGCCATGCTTCTGCATCAGTTTTCTAGCAGATGATGGATCAGTGCTGTATGTCAGCAGGAGCCATGGAGTTCTTCTGTAAATCCGGCGTGCCCGGCATCCACTGGCTCACCATAGTTGATACCTGTAAGCTGTCTCCGTCTCGCCAAGGGTAAAGGTTGCGAATAATTTCAACACAGAATAGCACGCTCTAAGTGGTATTTCCAACTTTGGTATTTTATACACCATGAAAATGCAACCAAAACAAGAGGCGAGCCCACCAAAGGAACCGCCCTGGGGTTACCGCAAAGCCTCGTAAGCTCAGGCATGATCTGCTCTACCTCTGGATTGAACTTCAGCAGGAGACCAGAGCAACAGGTACGTGGCAAAGCGAACCATCTCGATGCGTGGCGCTTCAGACCTCGGACTAGGAGTCCAGCTCCCTCACCCGTCCGCCTCTGGTCTGGAACGGAGCCCCCGCCAGCTCGTCTGGATCCGGCCTGGTCCGGACGCTGCAGATCAGAAATGTCTCTGACGCTGCCGCTGGTGCTTGTCAACAAGCCCGATATGTTGACAAGCCCAAACTCTGTTTTCTCTATCTTTCCCATTCTTCGAGAGGCCCCTCCCCCGTTCTTGTCTTTGTTTGAACTTTCCTTTTCCCTTCGTCCTTCGTCCTCGAATGAAGTGATAGTCAATGTCCTGTCAAGACTGATCTACCATCGTTACGTTACCTTCTTTCCATTTTCTTCATCTCAACTTTTTAGAAATTCCGTAATTTTATCACATTCCACTGTTTAGACCAAGGTATCAAACCAGACGATCATTGCCTTGCAGTCGTCAAGTAGTTCACTTCCACCTTCCGAGACATACATCAAAGTGGGAGATCTCGATCAATCAACTCTCAATTAGCCGACTGTCCACTCCCTTTGCTCATCTTCACACGTTATGCGCATGACCCTTTCCGACTGAGGGTCGAGTATCACCAGGAACCTGGTCCGCGGATAGATCAGGATCGACATACCGCTGGCGGGAAGATAACACGGATCGCGGATCACCGCACAGAATGGCATTCTCTAGCCCCTTGTTGACGGTTTTGGCCCTGGCCTTGCTCCCGGCATCAACTTTGGCGCAGAATGATCCGGTCAACGACTTTTGCCGTCGCTTTGGGCACCAGACCGCTGTCGTCGATAACAAGCTCTTTATCGATGGCGGCCTTGTGAATTGGAATCCACTTTCATCTTTTCCAGCCAACTACTCAAGTATATCACCTCAAAAATCACACCTGCAGTCCCGTCTCCTTTTTCATCCAATGGCAACATTCAGTTCCCACTAACACCCTGTTCAGATACATGGCTTCTATACCAAGATCTGTCTTCATCTACGGCTTCGGGGATGCCCCCCCTTTACGCCAATCTCTCCAAGAATGGATCAATTCCTAACGTCGCCGGCGGTGCCCTTTGGTCTGACAATGTCAACAAGCGACTCTATCTGTTTGGCGGGGAACGCAATGCAGGGGAATCGCCCATGCCCTTCAACCTATACGGCTATGATATCCTGAATAATCAATGGGATTCTTTCGGCCCATCTCGTACGGGGGCTTCGATATCAAAGGTTAGCTACGGCGCGGGAGTCTCGGTCGATACGCGCGGCGAAGCATATTACTATGGTGGATGGTTGAGCAACGCCTCCGTTCCTGGATGGGGCACTGGTCCGCCAGTCGCAACGACCGGCTTGGTGAGATACACCATGGATACCAATAGCTTTGCCAACAACACTGGGTAAGGAGAGAAACCTTGGTCAAGCGAATGCACATGATACTGACACCTACAAAGTCCTGACAATGTACGACGCGCCGAGGGCAGCCTGCATTACATCCCCGCGGGAGACGGCGGAATGCTCATCTACTTTGGGGGCATACAGGATCTGGCTGGCAATGGAAGTTCTACCATTGGCCAGCCCATGGACCAGATATTCATATACGACGTGCTCAGCAGCAAGTGGTACACGCAGAAAGCCTCAGGTGATGTTCCTGGAATGCGACGACGATTCTGCGCGGGCGTAACTTGGGCAGGAGACCAGTCGTCCTACAATATGTGAGTACATTGCTTCATGTCCATACTCACTATTTGCAACCCATCTCACACATATTCCAGCTATATGTACGGCGGCGCCAATGTTCCAGGCGTGCTGGGCGCGGGATTCGACGATCTCTACATCCTCTCGATCCCAACCTTTACCTGGATCAAGATGTACCCCATCGGCCGCAACGGGACAGGAGACTACCCTCACCATTCAATGTCCTGCAACATCGTACCTGGCCGTGCGCAAATGATCATCTCGGGTGGCACGTTTCCGCTCTCCCAAGACTGCGATTCACCCGGGCAGTGGGGAACCCACAACGCGGACCTCGGGAAACAGAATGCCGGCAAGGTTGTCTGGGAGTTATACAAGCCCAACAAGACAACATACGCCGTACCGGACGAAGTCATTGCCGTAGTAGGAGGCAACGGCAACGGCGGCGCTACAAAAACTGCACCGGCGGCTGGTTTCGACTACACCGACGTCAGCCTCCTCATCACGCTCACGGCCAGTATTCCGAGCCGTACGCCGACGAGAGATGTCGGCAGTACCGGTACTCCTGCTCCCACAGGAGGCCTATCTACAGGTGCCATCATTGGCATCGCGATAGGAGCTGCAGTTCTAGTTGGCGCCATCGCCTTGGGATGCTTCTTCCTGGTCCGTAAGCGTCGGTCAGACCGATTCCACACCGGAGCATCGCCGCCAGGACCAAGCCACGTATATCACGCCCAGAGCATGTCAGAAGCGTGGTCACCACCCGCGGCATCGCCTTACTCACCACCATACGGACCTTCTCCATTCACGCCTCCTCCCCTGTCCGCACATCCGCAATCACCGCACCCAATGTCCGCGCACACGGTGCCGCCGCACATGGGCCCGCCGATAGAGCTGCCTTCCGAGCCGTCATACACGACTACACCAGCGGCTCTCGCGGGCACGACGACGCTCACAAACATATCGTCCACGGCGTCGTACCCGCCGCAGCAGGCGTACTTCCCTGAGACGACGACGCTGCTAAATCGGCCGCAGTACGACGCCCACGGCAACATGTGGATGCCGCAGGTGAGCATGGTGCAGGTCGCCACCGGGGTGAGCCCGCCGTTGCCCGAGTACACGCCGGCGAGGGGCGACCAGAAGACACCGCAGCCGACGGCGGCCGAGGTACGGCACGAGCCGCCGCCGCAGGAGCCGCAGGAGCTCAGTGCGGACCCGGATGATCGTGCGGAGATGAGTACGAGGCAGGAACATCAGACGTACTATAACAGATGAGTTTGGTTTTTGCAGGCGCGTGGGTTATTCTGTTTCTTTGTAGTTAGCCTGAAGCCTGGTCTGTCAGCGATGATACCGAGCCAGAGATGGAGGCGAATGGGATAGTGGTACTGTCGAAGGAGTCTAGCGTTTGCCTCTTTGGTTTGTTCATTCTTGTTACTGGCACTATTCCCACTTGGAGTTGATGGTATGGAATTATGATCACGCGAATTTCAGTAATTTCTCAAGGTACCTAGCAGACACCTTAACCATCAGGGTTCGGAGCCATCAAGGTTCAGAATGTGATAAGGATTCCGCGAAATTTCGATCGTTGTCAGTCCGCTGATCCGGTTCGTGTAACTCCATGACATCCATGCCCAAGAGAGATAGTTACACCGCATTACAACAGCAGCGCCCGCAACGTTCGACGCGTTGTGGCCTCTAGGCTCTAGCCCGTGAATGAATTTTGCCAAGATCACATCAATATGAGTCAAGGTCGCGTGACTTGTCCGCATGCGGAACTCCTCTGGACCCTGAGAGACCACCAACCCATGCAATGCCGGCAGGCGGAGGGGGGCGCCGAGCAATGACTATCCTCTACCAAGCAGACTCTAGGATCTTGCCCCCGATCCTAAGAAGGGTCCGGGTGATGTGATGAGTCCATGTCATGATCGGCTCATCAGCCGCAGCGCACCGTTGTCCGCCCATTGCTGTCTCTTCACGAGTCCATATTCCTCTCTATCACTGTGGCTCTGTGTATATACACGTGCACGAAGCGTACACTCATCAAGGTCGTCAGGGATTCCTTCGTTGCGCTGCGCATATGCCGTGAAAGTTTAATACATCAAAAAACCCGATGGCCCCCAAGGCCCCCATGAGTTCCATCACCGCAGGCAGGCATCGAGTGTACATGTAGCATAGCGCAGAAGTCAAAACTCCTCAGCAACGAACCATGACCGTGGCTTCCAGGAGCTTGTATTTAGGTCCTCTTGGCGCGCGTGGATAGAGACAGGTGTGAGAGGGTCCCCACGATGCTGTGTAACCATCGGGGAGGAGAGGGTGGGAGGGCGGCCATGTGCACCTCGGTGCCGAAAAAACGATTTCCGTTGTCACCAGTCTTTGCTGCTTCCTGTATCCATACAGATATACTTTTACCTCACAGTTACACAACGGTTTCTGAACCCTCCTCTATCCGACTCGTGACTCTGCAGACTCTAGACGTTGGAGAAGAGGCATCCCGATATCGCACTCGTGATCTGCAGGTGACCAGCGCAGCGATGCTTCAATAAACGAGAGCGATATCGGACAGCTCGCTGTGCCTGTGACTCAATCGTCTTGCCCGGGAGGGGCTGAGATCTTTGATCCACCGAGCTCGGTGAAGTCTGTGCTCTTAAGTCTGGGTAGTTGTTGGTTCGCAAAGGTTTTGTTGGAGCTCTAATGGAAGGGAGCTGTTCAACATGGGTGAGTGGACGGGGGATGGACAAGTTGAACGCTGATCCTGGAACCCTCCCCCCCCCCCTTCCCGGGGCCGGCCGGAAGGGCGGGGCCAAGTCACGGAGCTACTTTGCTGCTTTGGACGGACGGAACACTACTTTACTTTGGTGACTAACTTCGACCTGGATCTACCGACCAACTGCCGCATCCACTTGTTCACGTTGTTTTGAATTATCGATATGGACGATCCTAAAGAGAAGATCTGTGATAGTGACGGGTTGTGCAGTAAACTTCGGACTGGCTAACGTTAGGAATAGAGCCGTCCCATGTAGCCAAGAGATGTAGTGCCGTCAGCCCAGCACGTCCATTTACCATTCGGCCGGGAACAGGATGAAATCTCTTCCTTAGTATGCGCTCTACTCTAAGCGACGGGCGACGACTGCAAGTTAAGCCGATCACCACGTTAAGTCAGTTGAGAAAGCATTTCGTCATAACGTTCCGATGGGGCGTTCGCTTTGCAGAGTCGACTAGCGTAGATCGGAGAGAATAGCACAACGAGTAAACGGCATATTCCATGATGGGTAAAAACCAGTGCAAAATACATCTTTCCCACTACCCTATCCCACTGCCTGAGTCTGGATCTTTCCTCCTAGCCCCTCCATCGGCAGATCTCCCTCCTCCCACATGGACAAAAAATTTCCATTGGCAGATCCGGAAGGGAAAGAAAATGGGTTGACAGTCCCGCGAGCTAATACGGAATACCTCTAGTCGAAAAGCCTCCTTGCGCCTATGTATGATGTAATACCGAAGGAGGGAGGGGGACCTGGGCTCAAGCCGCACCGGCGAGAGCGGGAGGAGAAGACCCCCAATGTGTCTCAGTGGGAAGGACAATCAATTTCTGCAGGGTCCAGAGTGCCCAGAGGCGCTCGACGTCGGGATGTGCGTTGACTGACGGTGTGGCCCAGAGTCTTCCATTGTCAAGCCAGGAACACTGCCCGCACTCTTTTGTGCCAATGTCTCAACGACCACGGTGGTATCTCTCCGAGGGGGCGGTGGGCATGGGGACAGGGAAGAGATCAAAGTGAGAATGTCTCAACGGCATGTGGGCAGAGACATCTCCCGTTTGTTCCTCGTCAAGACTCCTCCCCTCTCAACCGCCATAGTCGTTCTCTTTGAACCCCTCACGATGCTGACGAGGTTCGCAAAACCGCATTCGGTAGCAAAAGGTACCGGATTCAGAAAAGGTCGCTCGAGCAGCTCACCAACAGCCAAGACACCATACTATGCCTATACAGATCCCGGCCGAAGACAGAAAAAACGGGGTACGAACGACTTTAATCCCCCTTGGGTTCTTTAGCTCTTGAGCTCTTTAAGCTCTTTAGCTCAACATAACCTACATGTCATGGACTTGACCTCTAGGTGGCCTTGGCTTCTTGTCGACTCCGAAGCTGGCTGTGTTTTTTGGTCGCCACCAAAACCAACAACACCACCCAAGGAAAACCAGAACGCCCAACACAGGACCCGATCCCGCCGTCGTTCCCTGTAGACTGTAGTGGTTCAATATCGAAGTCCCGTCCCAAAGCTCAGGTCGCACCCGCATCGACCGCGGCCGCCTAGAGCAGAGGCACGGATCTCAATTGCCGTGAGCCGCATGCGAAAGACACGCGACGCCACGTCCCGCTTAGCCCAGAGGCCTGGACAACCTTGACCCATAACCTTACCAAGCGCTTGGAAAATACTGCAGAGAGGCTCAATGATACTGTGGTAGGCATTTGAAGTTGCTAGTATGGTCATGGTCATTTTGGTCACAAAGCTCAACGAAGCCGTTGCACCTTTATGAAGGATGTTTCTAATTTCTCTGATTGTCTGTCACGCTCCTCATAATTCTATCATTGCTCTATGAACCTCACGCTCAAGCGAACAGAAACTCATAACCAGGAGCATTTCGTCCTCATTATTATGCCTCTAGCTATCGAGTATCATGGCGCGGTAAAGAGAGCGAGTGAAGAGAAAATCCTGTTAGTCCCTCCGCCCATCACATCTATACCAGCCCTATTCCGGCGAACCGGGAAACAACCCATCCAAAGAGCCCCATCAAGCCACCGAAAGCCACTGCCGCGAGACGCTTGTGAGAATCTGGCCCCTACGGCCGTCGCGGCGTAGACCGGCGGCTTTGACAAGCGTCGAGCGTGGCTTTCTCGGTAGGTCCTCCACGCGGGGTGCATGCCGTTCTGCGTGTAGAACGGCAGTGCATATGGGCAAAACAACGGGATACAGAGCAAGATTATGTTCTCGCAAGGGAAGGAAGACAGACAAACATTAAACTCCAGAATGGTATAAGTAAACGTCTCGTCCCGGATGCCATGGTGAAGGTTTTGGCTAGACCAGACAGCCTCAACTCTCTCACACAACAAACATCCTCCTCATCAACAAGACCAACAAGACCTTTTCACTAAGGTTTACCATCCTATCCTCACAACCGGTCTCTAATATCTAATCGACATCAACAAACTAAAATGGCTCGCCGCGCTTCCCTCATCGTGACAGCCCTCCTGGCCGTCTGCGCCTCCGCGGCTCCCGCCCCGGTGCCTCAGCGCTCGTCAAAGATCACGGCCGTCAAGAACATCTTCACCGTCGGCAGCGTCTCCTTCGCCAACAGGCTCTACTGGGACTTTAGCAAGCTCGCCAACGGCGCCAAGGTGCCCGACGGCCTGCGCGTGAGCGGCTACCCCGTCAGCGACACGCACGTCTTCGTCACGCAGAACGCCTACATTAACGGCGGCTACCTCAACCTCAAGGTCGACGGCGGCCAAAAGTCCAAGCCCTACAAGTCTGGCGAGGTCGTCACCGTGGCCCAGAACATCAAGTACGCCTCTGTCCGGACCGTCGCCGTCTTCTCCGAGCCCGCTGGTGTCTGCAATGGTAAGCCTGCCCCCTTCAACAGATCTTGCCATCATCATCAAACACTCTTTCGAGACTAACACAGCATCAACAGGTATCTTCTTCTACAAGAACGACAACCAAGAGACCGACATTGAGTGGGTCTCCGACGCAAATTCCCAGAGCAACGCCGGCAAGCGCCAGGTCTGGTTCGCGAACCAGGCCACGAGCAAGTCCTCCCCCAAGTCCTGGCTCTCCGTCCTGCCCCCCACGAACCCGACCGCCACGGAGCACGAGTACCGCATCGACTGGATGCCCGGCGTCGTCCGCTTCTTCGTCGACGGCATCCAGACCTGGCAGACCACCCAGAGCGTGCCCACGCAGGCCGGCCCCTGGGTCTTCAACAACTGGGCCAACGGCGACAAGGGCTGGAGCGCCGGTCCCCCCGCCGCCGATGCCATCTTCAAGATCAAGGAGATTGACATGTACTACAACACCGCATGAGAAGCCTACCTACTCGGCCACAACACATCATTGGGCAGGCTTCTGCTTCACAGCTCAAATTTTCAACTTCATCGTACATACTTTTGGATAACGACAAGGCAACCGATTCATGAGGAGGAAAACGGTCTTGGAACAAAGGGAACTAATTGGACATAATGAGGAAGGAAAACGAACAATACCTTCATGAACAAAATGGAACCAGCTACTAAGGAGGAGGACATAATAACGAGGAGGGCTTACTTCATGACCATAATGCAATAGTAATGGACATAATAATACAGAAAATCAGAAAACCCCCAAAATCGAGTCATTATCAAGTGCCATGCAGCATCCGACGCGCACCATTGTGAGAAGAAATGGGAATGACCCTAGGCCGCGGATTAAACAGCTCATCGGGACGAATGCATCGTCACCGACCCTCAAGCATTTGCCGTATCCGAGTCAAAAAGCACCCGGCGGATGGGGCAAGATATCCGTCCGATGCGTGGAAACGTGGAGGCGGGCGGGCGGCCGCAGGCCCTGCTGCTGCCGCAGCAGCAAGGGCAAGGCCATGCAGGTAGGAGAGAAAGAAGACAGAGGTCTCTTCTCACCCTCGATGTCCGCGGGTAAAAAGCTACTGTCAAAGCTATGAACAATCAGGGTCCCCACGATCTTCTCTCCCACGATATGGATGGACCCCAGAAAGTGATAAAAAAGGGTTAGCGGGTTGGAAGATCATCCCATGCGAGGAACAAGGGGGGAGGGGGGGCATTTTCGACTTTTGGATGCGACGAGCTTCTTGCGGTTGGGTTCGTCCGCACACTATCCTCCGCAAGCCTCCGCTTCCCGCCCGCCCGCATGGAATGATGCTCCATAGATAAGACTCATCGGGAGCCGTTCGTTTGGTGTGCAGTCAATTTTTTCCCTTCCCCATTGTGCGAACCAGAGATCGTCTTTCGCGCCCACCCGTGTGCCCAGTGTGGCTGGCCCACGATGCCCGTCCATTGTCGTCTGTTTTTACGTTGGCCCGAAGACAGTCCGAGGCCGGTTCGGCCCCAGTACCCGCAGACGGGATAGCTCTAGCCTCTTGAGCCTCATGTGGAAAAGCTTCGGGCGTGGGAAAAAGGGGGGACAAAGTGCGAAGAGGCTAATGAGAGCGTTTCCCGTGGGCCAGGTTGAGGATGTCCGATAATCGGAAAGCATGGTTCTTTCGTCTCTCGTTGGTTTGCTGCGACTTTTCGACTTTTGCGTACAGTACGGCCGCGCGCGCGCCCCTCCAACTCCTCTCAGGTCCTCGTTTACGCGATGTTCTGGACTTTGGGCTAAAAAGGACTTGAACCGGGGGAAGGGGGGGGGGGGGGGTGGTTTCTCCTTGAGACGAGACAGGCAGACGCGAGTGCGGTTCGCGAACCTCTCAGAGGCTCAAATGGCGTTATCTTGCATGATAGCTTCCTTTCCACCCACCCCTGTCTCTCGTGGTGCTCGTCGGGACGGCGTCCAAAGGGTTCTGGGTTCCTGTCAAGGAGGGTCGACAAACCCCACCAGCCCGTGGGGTATTACTCTTTCAACAATCCCGAAAGTATCCGACCCTGCCCGGTGTGGCCTGGGCAGTCACGGTGTGTTCAATGGATGCGTGGGATGGGATGTGGAAGCGATTGGTGTGTATCTGGCCGAGAGAGGCAAAAGAGCTTTCGCCGGTTGTTCGTACGGGGGGACGAGGGCTGAAGCAGAAATTTTCGTCGATTTTGGCTTTAGCTTCAGCTTCAGCCCTTTTCAACGGCGGCCCCTTTCAGCTTGTAAGCGAGGACCCCGAACTAAGGTAGGCAAACACCGTCAGCAACGCGTACGACAACCAATGACAATCTCCAAACGCAAGAGAAGGGTTGGATTTTTCTTGTAGCTTTGAAATTCCAAGCTATCGGGAACCGATTTTCCACTTTGGCTCGGTGATTTAGACCACCGAGGATCACACCCATCAAGGTGAGTGACGAGGGGGCCCGAGGGGTTCTCATGAGCGCGCGGCTGCTCGGCTCACCTTGATGGGCGGGCGCTTTGCAGATAGCAGGATAGCGGCAGATGACCCAGAAAGTTGAAGAAAAGAACCAGAGAAACAGTTCAAGATAGTCTTGGATGCCCCATGGTTACGCCATGCCGTCTTCTGCCGCCTGCCGTCAGTGACGAAGCTCAAAGAAGAGGAGGGGTCGCGAGCGTGGGGTTGAAACTCGCGAGCTTGATGGCGTGCATATCGAGAGACTGAATGCCGCCCGTATCCGTGGGAGTTCAGGGTCTAGACACAAAAGAGGCATGCCGAACGGGACGGAATCGACACGCACGTCGTTGAGATGAAAAGTGACGTTTTCTTGCCTGCTCATACGCAATAAGCAGAATATCCGTAACTCCTCGGTCCAGGATTGTATCTCTCCGTATCGCCGTAAATCTCGGGAGTTGCGTCAAAAGTAACCCCGCCGATGCCAAGCTGGTGGAATATAGAACAATCTAATCAATCATCTATCAATCTATCCATCAATCAGTAGCAAAACTCTAGTCGGACTTCGGATGCTATGGCAAAAGGAGAAAAAAAGGGCGATAATATTCTACCACCAGCTGCCGCTATTCTACCACTAAGTATAGCTACGGCTGCTATATAACCGCCGGTCTCGGGTATATGCGTAAACTAGGCTTTACGTAGTTAGTATTTAAATAGGTTAGGCTAATTAGAGGCCGTTAATTAACTTATAGTTAATTAAATTATTTTAGTAAAAAGTACGGTAATTAATAAATTAGCCTAATTAACTACCTAATTAACTATTAATTACTTTATATAGCCTATAGCTCGTAATTTAGTAACTTCTTCTACTTTAGCCTCGTCCTCTACTTTAGCCTCATACTTATTAATAAGTCTATTTATCTTACTTTTTATTATAAGATTAATATTATAAGTATAATTCTCGTTGACTAGATCTTATAATACGTCTAATTACGTAAGATTATTAATTAATTAAAATCGTAATTTTATAAGCGTTAGTAGCCGAGGAGCCCCTATAAGATTAATTATATTATTATTAATTACGTTAATTACTTTATTAGTAATAGCTTATTAATACCCCCGCTATATCTTTATATTAAGCTTATATATATTAAAATTATATATAATCTTAAGGCCTCGTTAAGTAGAAGTAGCCTTACTTAGTACTAGAGGTATTATTAATAATAATAATATTAATATAAGTACTACTTTTATATTTGTTTTTTTATTCTGCCTTTACTAGTTACTCGGGCGGTTCTTAATATCGATTATATAGTATTAATACATAGTATTAATAGATACTCCTACTATCTTAATAGACTAATTTTTTTAAATTTTCTAACTTTTTAACTTTCCCTCTTATAAAGTTTATAACTACGGATTATTAACGGCAATATTAAGTACTTAACGCTACTACTTTATAAGCCGCTTACTTAGCTAAGTTTATTACCCTCTAGGTAATAATAACTTATAATAGTATAATATCGGAAATACCCTTATTACTATCGTTAAGAATAATACTAACTTTCTTACTATTAATATTTATATACTTTTAACTTTGACTCGTATATATATATACATATTCGTTACTTCGTTTCTTTTATTAAAATCGAAAAACGCTATTTCCCTTATTATTTATTACTATTACCCTATTACTATTACCCTATTATTATTACCCTATTACTATTGCCCTATTACTATCGCTATTACTATCGCTATTAAATTATCTACTTTAAATATGTATTATTAAAATACCGAGATACGTAGTTATTATTAACCCCTAGGGCTTCCTTAATAACTAAAAGTTCGATTTTATAAGTATTATACTAAAGGACCCCGAACTATAATACGGCCGTCTTAAGGAATACGGATTAGATATTATTAACTTAAAGATTAGAAAGATATATATTAATATAGCTATTACCTTAATAAGCGCCTAGCTTATATAATATAATAGCTTTAAAATATCTAACTAACTTTAGAGTATTATTAATACTTTAAAAACGTAGTATAAGAGTAGGTTAAGAAAGACTAAAAGGGATATTCTAGAGTTATTAAATAAGGTAAAAAGTAGGGGGTAGTTTTTAGTTATTCGGAGGGCGATTAATATATTATAGCGGGATTATTAGTATTTAGTAATAGCTACGGCCGGCTATTATTAGTTATAAAATTTATTACGTAATAAAGACACTCGATATTAACTCTAATAAACTAGCTTACTTATAAAGGCGAAGATAGCCCCAATAAGGCGGACCGGACCCTAAAGGGGTACTACTTTTATATATTTAGTAACTTCCTCGTATTTAAACGCAAAGGGCTCTTATTTAAAAGAGGTACTTAAATTAACCGCTAGTTTTTTTAACTTAAGCGCCCTAGTACTCGCTATAACTATTATAAAAGGGATTTTAAGGTAAGTTAGAACGCTACTATATTAACCTAATTAATTAAAAACTTAATATAAAAAAAGAAAAAACAGAATAGTAAGTAAAAACTAATAAGCTAGCCCTTTAGGCTTAGCGGTTTAGCTCGTTATATAATTATTAAGAGCTTAGTTTTATAGCTTAAGGCTAAGCTATAGGGCCTATAGGGCCCTAGTATTACGACTTAATATACATAACTAAGACCAGGGCCTACCCCGTAGGCTTATAGCGGCTATAATATATTATATATATAGGAGTATAAGAATATAAAGTAACTCCTACGGAATAGAAAGATTATAAAATAAGTTACGTAATAATAAAAAATAAAAAGGTCCGTATACTAAGGATACGGACCCCGTCTTTTTAAAATACGGAGCCCGTATATTTAAAATATAGGGCCCGTTAAGTAAATATATAAATAAAGGATATATTTAGGAATAAGACTTATATATAGTATAAACTTAAGCTAGGCTTAAAAATAGACTTTTTATAGCTTTTTTAATAATTAACTTAATATTAAATCTTACGATCGCTTTTAGCTATTTTTATTAAGAACCCTTTTTAATAAAACTACAATTAATTACTAAAGCCTTACTTATTTTATAACTTATAAACATAGCTTTAGGGAAGCTATTTATAATTATAATACTATTTACTTAGTACTCGTAGCCTTAATTTCTATTAATATACTTATTACGACTAATTAGCTATAACATTTTAATTACTTCTATTTAATAAGTTTACTTTTTAAAAAACTAACTAAATAGTACGAATATATTAACTATTAATAATCATAGTACGGCGTAGCTTACTAAAGTAGCCGTACTTACTATTTAGTAACTATATAATATAATACTTAAACTTAAAAATAAAAATAAGTAATTTTATACTTAGTTTATAATACCCCGACCTCTTTTAGTACTTAGAACTAAGTACTCTAAACTAGAACTTTATAACGGGTCCCCGGATACTTTTTAAAAATTCTTTACTTAAACTAGGGCCTATTTATACTATTATAAGACCTTTTTTATTATTAAAGCTAATAAGGTTTATTATATAGCTTTATTTTTTAAAAAAGATACCCTTACTTAGTTCGAACCCTTTATAAAAGACTACTTTAAGAACGAACGTAATATTTAGAACAAAGATATTAGAAAAATCTTTAATAACTATAATAAGTTCGAAAAAAGACTTAAGGAAACCTTTAGTAACCCTAATAAAAAACGAATTACTAAATAAAGGCTTATAACCCTTATATAAAAAGGATTAGTTAGTAAGTATACGTTTAAATTTAGATAAATTACCTCTAAGCTTAATTAGGGTAATAAAGTACTTATAATAGCCTTTTATTATAGCTTAAAAAAAGAAGTTAAAAACGACCTTTTTTAATAAGACTAGCTTAATAAACTCTATAATTATATCGATATAACTATTAAAATTAATAATCGATTTTATGAACGACGCTTTAAATAAAAAGAGTAAAACGCTTAAAATAACTAATCTAAGCTTAATAATAAACGTAAGTATAAATTAACGACTATTATAACTAGGTATTATAGTAAACTAATAGACCTTAGCGTTATTAAAAAAGAATAACTTTAATAAAAAAAGGACCTTAAATACTATAACTATAATAAGCTAGGATATATAGCTAGAGACTATTAATAACCTAAGCATATTTAATACTAACTTATTTTAAAAAAGCGAGTTAATATTATAAATAAGGAGGTTCTTTATAAATAACTTTTATAAATAGCTTATTATAATAACGGCTATTTTACTTACTAAAATAGTAAAAAATAAATAAGATAGTATTCTAAATAACCTAAAAGTAATAAACAATCTACCTTACTATTTATTAAAACTCTAGCGGTAGTAATAAAGAAAAAAAGGATACTCGCCTATTGACCCTATATTCTTAAAGAGAATAATATCGAATGCCTTATTATACTTTTTTAAATTTATAAAAATATAAAAGAGAAGGGTAAAACGGACCTTATTACGAAAAATATGCTTAACCTCTTTAAAGAACGAATTAAATAAAAACTCCTAGCTAATATAAAAGAGTAGCTCTTTAAGCTTAAAAAAAGAGGACCTAATATAAAAGGAATTATAAATAGCTTTATATATATAATATAACGAGATAATATAAATTAAAAATAACTTATTAAGTTCTAAAGAGAACTCGATTTAAATAAAATATTAACTAAGTCTATTTATATAATACGACGAGTAAACGTTAATAAGAAATTTATTTATAAAGTTAAAGAATAGCTTAAAAACTTTGTATATAAAAATAAAATTAAAGTACTTAAGAAACCGACTCTTAACTTCGGAATTACTAATAAAAAAAGAATTAATTTTAAAATTAAAAAAGAAAATATTAAAATAAGAACTAGTTCTTTTTATTTTAATAAAATAGAATTATTTTATAATTCGGACGAACCTCGTAATATTACTTAATAACGTACTTAAATAAAAATCGATTATAAAGTACTACTTAATATTAACGATACTAGCTTTAAAGAGGACGACGATAAATTATAGTATAAATATATTTATTTATTTAAACATAACTAAGTTATTTAGTTCTATAGAACTAGAGAACGTAAAAAGGTTATAATAACCCCCTATATAAATAAAAACTACTTTTTACTTAACCCCGAAGACCCCTTTTATAAGGAATTATTTTAAGTAGAATGCCTAAATAATAAATACTTTTAGTACCTTATATATAAATAAAATAGTCGCTTTTATTTACGAAGACGTAATAATAAGCTTATTAAAGATTGTTACGAAGGTAACTTTGTTTACCTTATTATTCGCCTTATTATCAATATTACGTAAGAAAACTATATACCATATTAATCTACGATTTCTGTAGATTATTATAGGTATTGATTATGTAAGCAATACTGCTTATATAAGCTTACGTGAGCAATGGAAAGTACTGGAAAGTAACTGAATAATTTGGAATTTACTCGAGGCGGAATTACGTACTACGATTACGCATTCACTTACGTATACGCTTATTAATTATATCATAATTAATAAGCAATGGAATATTCTAGTAGGAGGTTTTTATGCCTATATATAGGCGTGTATTTACCTACCTAGACCTTTCGTTAAGCAAGCAACTTCTCATATAGTAATTCAACTATATTACTCTCTTTACTACAAAAACCTCTTTTATATACGCTTATATCCCCTATATTTATATATTCTTGCTTCTATATGAATATTCACTTTTCATATTCTGTATAAGAATATCCCGCATTACCTCGTTAAAGCTATACGTGCTAGAAAGATATCTATATAAAAAATTAATTACTTAGCTAGACGTTACTAAGCTTTAACAATAGTAATAGAGCTATATTTAGACTAAACCCTAACTTTTTTATAAAGTACTTTAATAGCGAATATATAAAATAAAAAGACTATAAATACGATTAATATTAGATTTACTATATTAAAAAAGCTAAGGCCTAGAGAGAGTATTAAAAGAAATATAAATAAAAAACCCGTTTAAAAAAATAAATAATAAAAAACTAAAAAAGCTAATTATAAAAGAACGACGAGAGGCGAAAATAAAAAAAAAGTTTTTATATATAATTATATAACGTAACGACGCATACTTACGAGTTAATTTTAATATTTATAAATAAAAATTAGACGTTATTATTAATAATAGCGTATATAAAACCTATATTTTATTAAGAATAATAAATAAACTTAACTTATTATAAGTATATAAGAATAAATTATACTAATTATAAACGGTAAAAGGAGAATAAGTTAATTATAATTATAAATATATTAATTAAGAGACTATATACTTCTTAATATATATTAATAATTAATAAAAATAATTATAATACGATATTATAAAGATCGGAAATATTAACGTTATTTTAAAAATCTCGTAGTTATAAAAGTATAACTTATAGATAAATTAGATTACTAACTAGGTCCTCTAAGAAAATCTAGTTACTAAACGACTTAAAAAAAAAAAGGGTTTAAACGGATTTTTAAAAACTCCTAAAAAACGAGAATAAATATAATATATAGTTTTTATTAAAATAGTAAAAAGCTCTAAGAAGTTTATAACTAATATTAACGATTAAGGATCGTAATAATTCTAAACTATACTCAAGGAGTACTAAATATATATAAAACTATTTATAAAACTTAAAGAAATAGAATTATTAAAATATAATAGTTAGGATATAGAAATTAAATTTAAAAAAAGAATGTAACTTAGGTTCTTTTTAATATATTTAATAAATTAAGAAGAATAGGAATATCTTAATAAATAAATTAATAAGAAACTTAAAAAAGGACTTATTTAACTATTAAATTCTCTTATAAAATTACCCTTATTCTTCGTATTAAAAAAAGGAGTAAAGAAACGAAAACTAGTTATTAACTATAAAAAACTTAATAAAATTATAAAAAAGAATTACTACCCTTTATTATTTATTACTAAGCTTAGAGATTTATTTTACGGAGCTAATTAGTTTATTATTATAGATCTTAAAGAAGTATTTAATTAGATTTGGATTAAAAAAGGAAATAAATAGAAAATAGTATTCTGAATTCGTAAAGGACTCTTTAAGTACTTTATTATACCCTTTAGACTTACTAACGCTCTAGTAACTTTTTAAATAATAATTAACTACGTACTCCGGGAATACGTTAATATCTTTATTATTATTTATATTAATAATATTCTTATCTTCTCTTCTAATTTTAAAATATATAAAAAGTATATTTATATAGTATTTTAAAAGTTCTAAGATATTAAGCTATATACTAAACCCTTTAAATATAAGTTCTATATATAAAAAGTAGACTTTTTTAAATATATTATTATATTAAGATAAATCTATATATAAGTATTAAAAATAAAAGTAGTTAGGGACTAGCTTATATTATAAAATATTAAAGACGTATAAGGATTTTTAAAATTCGTTAATTTTTATTAATAATTCTTTAAAAACTATATTAATATAATTAGACCTCTTAATAACTTAATATAAAAGGATACCCCCTTTATTTAGGATCCTAAGTATAAAAAAGTATTTATTAAAATTAAGAATATAGTCGTTTCTAAACTAGTTATTATAATCCTAGACCCTTAAAAACCTTTTAAAATTAAAACTAACGCCTTAGATTTTACTATAAGAGCGGTCTTAGGATAACGAGATAAGTAAAAAAAGCTTTATTTATATTACTTTTATTTTAAGGTATTTTATAAAATAGAATTAAATTAGTAAATTTATAATAAGGAACTAATAGTTATTATCGAAGTATTTTAAAAATAAAGGTTATAGTTATTTAGAACTAAGTACGAAGTTATAATTTATATAGACTATAAGAACCTTATAAACTTTATAACAAATAAGAACCTAAATAAACAATGAGTTAAATAGAGCGAATTCCTATTTAAATTTAATTTCTAAATTATTTATTAAAAGGGTTTAGAAAATAGTAGGGTAAATGCTCTTAATAAAAGACCTAATTACGAAGTCGTAGTCCTTAAAAAAATATAAGTTATTTTTAAATAGGAAAAAGATAGTAGCTTTATACTAATTACAAAGCTCTTTATAATAGCTAAAAGGATTAATACTAGCTTAATTAGAAAAATAACCCCTAAGCTTATTATAAAAATTTATAATATACCGGTATATAGTTATTAAGGAATTACTAAAACGTAAAAACGGATTCGCTAGTATTATAATAAATTTATTATACGTACTAAAATTATAAAAATAATTAAGGACTATGCGACCTATAAGAAAAGTAAGAATAGCTTATATAAACTTTATAGCGAACTATAACTATTATAATTACTAACGGAAGTATATTAATTAATTATATAAGACTTTATTATTAAACTACTAAAGTCTAAAGAACTATTTACTAAAGTATAATATAATAGTATTTTAGTTATAGTCGATTAACTTACTAAGTTCGTATATTTTATTCCCTATAAAGAATTAAATACTATAAAAGACTTAGTATATGTATTTATTAAGGTTATATTTTCGAACTATAGTTTACTAAAAGAAATTATCTTTAATAAAAATAAGCTATTTATTTTAAAGTTTTAGAAATTTCTAATTTCGTAACTTAGTATAAACTATAAACTATCGATATTATTTTATTTATAAACCGATAGATAAATAAAAAGGATTAATTAGATCCTTAAGATATACTTTTATTATTATATAAACTATAACTAGGATAATTAAGTAGTATTTTTATTAATAACTTAGTTTATATATAATAATATAGTTAGCGAAAGTATAAAAAAATCTCTATTTTATTTTAATTACGGATTTTAGTTAATAGTATATAGAGAAGTACGATAAGGACTATAAGCTATAAAAGCTATAATAAACGTAAGTAAACTTAAAAAGATTTATAAATAAGCTTTATTAAACCTCGAGTTTATACGATAATGTATAAAAAAGAACGCGGATAAATTAAGGATTAGAGGACTATTTTTAAAAGAGGGGGATAGTACTTATTTCTTTTATTATAATATTAAAACGAAATGACTAAGTAATAAATTAGATTATAAAAAACTTAGACCTTTTAAAATTATTAAAAAAGTCTTATTAATTAATTACGAGCTAAGATTACTAAATACGATACGATACTATCCCGTTTTTTATATTTTATTACTCGAGCTTATATTAAAAAGTTTATATATAGAAGATTATATTATTATTAAACTAAACTAATTAGAATACGAAGTTAAAAGAATTATTAACTATAAAATAAAAAATAATAAAAAAGAATACTTTATTAAATAAAAGGGCTATAGATATAAAGAAAATATATAAGAACCTATTACGAACCTCTAATATTTTTAAAAACTCTTATAAGATTATTATAATACTTAAGAACGTCGGCGTTTAATACTAACGGCCTTAGGGAAGCGAACTTATTATTAATCCTAAAAAAAGTCTAATTAATATTATTAGAAATACTTACTACTTAAAAATTGCTTATTATTTACTATTTATAAGTATTTAATATAAGAAGAACGCGATTTTTTTTTTAATTTTTATATACTTTAAATAAAGGTCTTAATATATTACTCCTTTATTTATTTTTAAATAGTCTAAATACGAGCTAAACGGCTAGCTACTTTTATAATCTCGGACTAAATCTAAGCAAGCTCTATATAGAGATTAAGTAAGGTATTACTAACCTCCTCCTCTTTTTATTTTAGATCTTAATACTAGTTACTTAGCTTTTTTATTACGAAAATATTAATAACTACGAATAATAAGGCTATAATAATACTTACGACTTAATATAATAATAAGACTATTATAAAGACGCTTTAGATTTTTATAATTTTAGTAAGTCTTCGACCCCTTAATTATATAACATGCGCATTTTGCGCGGAAATATCGAGTATAAAGTATTATGTCGTTAGAATTAAAACGATTAAATACGTCGTTATAAGCTAAATAAAGCTTAGAAATAGAGTTATTCGATAAACGTTTTTTAATATAACTTAATATCGTATTAGTATATTTTAAAAAAAATATACTTAACGAATCCCTAACTTAGGAATAAATAACCTATTTATAGGTTTATAGAACTAGACCTTTAAAAAAGAGACCTAATATTATAACTTAATATATATAACTAAAACTAGGGCCTGCCCCGTAGGCTTATAGCGGTTATAATATATTATATATATAGGAATATAAGAATATAAAGTAACGTTTATAAAATAAAAGAACTATAAGATAAGTTACGTAATAATAAGAAATAAAAAGGTCTATATACTAAGAATACGGACCCCGTCCTTTTAAAATACGGAGCCCGTTAAGTAAATATATAAATAAAAAATATATTTAAAAATAAAACTTATATATAGTATAGACTTAAGCTAGGCTTAAGAATAGACTTTTTATAGCTTTTTTAATAATTAACTTAATATTAAATCTTACGATCGCTTTTAGTTATTTTTATTAAGAACCCCTTTTAATAAGACTACGATTAATTACTAAAGCCTTACTTACTTTACGACTTATAAATATAGCTTTAGGGAAGCTATTTATAATTATAATACTATTTACTTAGTACTCGTAGCCTTAACTTCTGCTAATATACTTATTACGACTAGCTAGCCGTAATACTTAGTACTTATTATTATAATATTACCCCCCCCTCTATACTAGAGGGCGCTATTCGTAGTACTAAAAAATAAACTTCTAAATTACCTCTTATTTTAGTAAATTTATAGTTATAATTATTATTATTATATTATCGTCGTCCTTCGGTAGTAATAAATTACTAGTTACGGTAGCTTTTATTTATATATTTAAGTTCTATAGCGGGCCCTTAGTAATTAAGTATTAGTAATAGAACGCTTAGAGCGCTATTAATATATACTTAAAGCTCTTTACGTTATATTAAGTTAGATCCATATCGTACTTTTTTCAATTTACTTAATACTATAGTTTTCTTTTATATAAATATAATTTAACGATTTCTAAAACCTCGTACTCCGGTTCGCTATTATTATTAATAATTAATAATAATAAGTCTTAGTTTTACTTAGGTAATAGGTTATTAGCGGCCTTTTTTAGTTTATTTAAATAAAAAACTAGGTATATTTAGTTATTTATTAGTAGTTTTATAATTTATATACCTCCCTATTTAGCACTAACGATAGGCTATAGCCCGGCTTATAACTACTATAGTTTATTTATATTAGCGGATTTTTAATACGAAGTATTAATAAAGACCTAGTTTTTTAGTTTTAAATCGTCCGGGTACTAGTAGTAGTTAATATACTTTTTATATTATACCTAAGCGACTTTTATATTACCCCTAGCGGTCTCTTAGGCCTTATATATCCCCTAGGCTATATACTATATGTTAGTACGGTTTAGCTTTTCTTTTATAAAGCCGAATTAGTAAGTTCGTTTAGATTAGTTAAAAAAGAGCCGTAGTTAATAACCGAATTTTATTTTATATAATAATAGCCTTATAGTCTTGCTAAGCTAGGTAGTATAAATAAAATTAATTATAAGTAGTATATTACTCTAGTTATCTTAGTATTAGTTAATTAGTAATCTTAATTATTATAAGATATACTAATTTAATACTTCTATTTAGCTATTTATTTAGGGGTAGTTAGCTATTAATAGCTATAGCTTAACTCTATAGATTTTATAGAGCTCCCCTTAGAAATTAAAAATAAATTAGGGGCCTCGGTCTAATATAATAGTTTTTAATAGGCCGAAAATAGGTAGTACCTATTCGTAAAATATTTAGTTTATATTTTTTATTATAATAGTTTTATAATAAGGAATAAATATTACCCTTTTATTTAAGTAGTTTATTATTACTTAAATATTATTAAATCCTTTTTAATTAGTAAGGATAGTTATAAAGTTAGTAGAAATATGTTATTATAGGTAGTTAGGTATTAAAAGTAGCCTTAGCTCCCTTAGGGGCTTATTACGTAGCTTTTATAATTATTAGTAAGTATAATAGTTCTATATATATTAATAAATATTTACTATTAAGCTCGGCTAATAGTATTATTATTTAATTATTTTTATAACTTTATTATACCCTAAGTAGGCGAGGAGCTTTTACTTATAAACTTTGCGGATAATTATAATATAAAGGTTCTCTTCTTTAGGTATTACGAGCTTTTCGTTTATTATTAATAATCCGTTATTTTAAATATATTAGCGCTTATACCCTTTAGCTACTAGCGCTTATATTAGTACGAGGGACGCTATAATAAGGTCTTTATTAAGTTTTAAAATCTTTTTTATTAATAAGTACTCTTAGAGCTTATTTTTTAATAAGAACAAGTTAATTATAAGCTATAATTAACTAATTACGGTACTTAATAACGCCCGTAGCTTTATTATAATATCAAGGGATAGTAGTCTTAGTAATAAGAGGACTTAGGTCCTATTAGCCTCTTTTAGTACTTATTAAGTATAAATATCCTCTATTTTTCGTAATAAGGCGTTAATTAGTACGTTTTTTTTTTAAGTAGTAATAAATTTAAAAATTAAAGTCCGTTAGCGTACTAGCTTAGTAGGCTTATTATAAGTTAAGTAAGTACTTAGTTATAAAGAATAGTAGTAGCTAATAATTTATAATAATATTAAACTTATACTCGTAACTTATAAACTTTACGTACTATTCCTCTAAGTATAGTACTATTATTAGTATTTTTTTATTATAAATAGTATAGTTAAGCTTTATACTACTTATCGTTTTTAAGTAAAAGGCTATTAAGTATTATAACTTATTATTTTATTATTATTATAGTAGCGCTCTAGTATATATTAAGTTAGAGGCGTCGGTTTTTAGCTACGTTAGTAATTTTAACTTAAAATAATAAAGGATTAGTATTAACGTTAGTACTAGTTTTATAGTTTTAAAAGCCGTCTCGTAGTTAGTACTAAAATTAAAAAAAACTCCTTTACCTATTAGTTTTATAAAGGGCCTAGCTAGGTAGCCGTAATTCTTTATAAATCTCTTATAAAAGTTATAAAACTTAAAAAAAGATTAAATACCCTTAAGTGATATAAATAGCTTCTAATCTCTAATTATAAAGACTTTTTCCTTATTAAGCTATATACTTTTTATAAAAACTACGAAGCCTAAGTATTTTATAAAAATAACGCTAAATTTATACTTTTTAATATTCGCTTATAAGCCTACTTTTTATAAATAATTTAGTATTTAATAACGTACTCTTAGTACTAGAGGGGGTTATTTAAGAAGATTAGGATATTATTTATATATATTATATAAAAGTCGTCTAGGTACTTTATTAATATTTTGTTTATATATTATTAATACGTAGTGGGCCCGTTATAAAGCCCGAAGGGTACTACTTTATATTTATATACCCCGTAATAAGTTCTAAATATTATTAAGTCCTTAGAAACTAAGTCGAAGCGAATATAATAAAAAGCCTACTTAATATTTAGTTTAATAAATACTTTTACTTTACTTAGCCGCGCGAGGGTCTTATTAATAAGTAATAATAAGTAGCGGTCTTTTTTTATAACTTTATTTAGTTTATAAAAGTTAATATAAAAACGTAAACTATTATTACACTTTTTTATAAATAATATTAGTAATATAAAAGGAGTATTACTTAGTTTAATAAATCCCTTTTATAAGTATTTTAATAAATAAGCTCTTATAACCTCTAGCTCCGGTACTAATTATTTATATAGAGGGTAATAAGTTAGCTTCTCTTTATTACTATTTAGGAGCTCGATTTTATAATTATATAGTTTATAAAGCGTAAATATATCGCTAGCTATTTTACTAAAGACGTTAGTTTAGGGCCGTAAGTACTTTAGTAAGTTAGTTATTATAAGGTTATAAGTAACTTAGTTATTATTATATAAGGGGTCTATCTCTTCTTTTTTATCCTCTATAATACGGTCTAGCTTATAGAGTAATATAGAGCCTATTTTAACGTCGTTCTATTTTAAGTTCTTTTTAAATACGGGAGTATTAATAAAAATAATATCTATTTATAACGCTACTAAGTATAGTTTCCGCTATTTAACCCTCTTTATAAAAGTAATAATAATATTATTAAGGGCGCGTTCTATTTTCTTTATATCCTTAACCTTATTTAATTATTATATTTAATAAGTTATCGTTTTTAGTGGGCGTAATAATATCCTAATTAGTATGCCCTTTTCCCGCTATTATTAAAACTTTTAATTATAATAGGTTATATCTATTTTAAATAGGTCTTATTAGTAATTAGTATTAATTTAGTATTATATATCGATAACTTTTAGAGTATATAGGTCCTTAATATCTTTAATAATAATAAAGAGCATTTTTTATAATAATAGGTCCTTAGGCTATATTAGCCGTTAATAATAAATATTAAGGTTTACCCCGTAGTATTCGAACTACTTCTATTTTAAAATTAAGTCATAGCGGCCCGTATTAAGTTAAAAAAGGGGTACTTTTAAAAAGACCCGTTAATTAATATATAAGTTAGCAGTTTATATTATATTAATATTATTTAATCGCTTTTTATTAAACTTAATAATAGGAATTAGGTATAATAATTTATAAAATAGGGCCGCGTAAAACTATTATAATAAAGGGGTTATATAGTTATTTATAAATCCGTATTTATTAGCTCTTATATTAAATAAGGCTCTTAAGTAAATTTTATATTTATTAAATATTAATATAAGCTCTATTTTAAAGAGCTAACCCCCTATAAAATCTTATAAGTTTACTAAATTAATTACTAATCTTCTATCCTTTTTATACGTATTCCCTAGCTAAGAGTTTACTTTTACTAGGGGGTTTAGTTTTTTAAACCTAATTCTATTTTAATAAGGCCCGTAGTAGCGTTAATAACGGCTATAATAGTCTTCGGCTTCTTAGGGTAGTCCTTAAAAATATATTTAATATTATTATAAATAAAATAAGCGCTACTATCCTTAAGTTTTTAATATAAGGCTTTAAGGATTATTTTATAAATAAAGGTACGACCTCGGTTCTATTTAGTACTTTTGGTATTTTTATTATTTCCGCTATTTTTATTATTTTTATTATTTTTATTTAAGGTTTAGCGAGTCTAACTAAAGGCTTTAACCGCACGGTCCTTTATAAAAAGGGGCTATATTACGTTAGCTAGCTAGGTAACGTACTTAGTATATTTTTAAAAAGTAGCTATATTATTTAAGTACTTTAATATAGCCTAGTTACGAAAATATATAAGTAGCTTATTATAAAAACGGCGCTTTTATTAAGATTTTAAAAACTTATTAATATACGCGAGCTTAGTAAATATAGAGCGCTTTTAATAAACGTTTTTAAGTATAATTATAAATATATCTAGTTTATAGCTAGCGTCGTTTATAATAATCGGGCTAATATAAGCCGACTTAAGCTTATAAAGTAGTTACTTAGTTATAATAATCTCGTTTAAAGTTAGTAATAAGTATATAAACTCCGTAATACTATTTCTAATTTTATTAATAATATATTCTAAATAGTACTTATTTATATTATAATCAGCGTTCTTTAAGTATTTTATAATACGCTAGAGTTAGTAATTAAACTTAAAACTAGTATTATTATTTATAAAAATAGGTACGTTAGGTATTTTCTAAAAACTATAAGTAATAGGATAGGACGAGGCTAGAGTAGTTTCGTAATTACTTTATATTTCTAAATATATTAATTACTACTTTAATATACTAAGGGTAGTAGTATCCTAAATAAAGCTAGCCTAGGAGCCGTTCTCTAATTACTCTAGCCTTTTAGCTATAGCTATATTATTAATATAAGCTTAGGTAAGGGCTTTCTTTATAATACGGAGCTTTATAATAATAATATATATAAAGTCGAGGTTCTTATAGGTTATTATATATAAGTACTTAGTATTATTATTTAGCTAGCTAATAATAAACGCTAGGACCTACTCTAATTAGTACTAAGTAATACGTATTTTTAACTACTATTTAATTTACTTAAATAAGGTCTTTTTATCGTTTTTAAAATATAGCTCTTAAATAAAATCGAGGTCGATATATTACTTAGTATTCTTTTTAAAAAGGATATTATTATAAATATAAATAAGTAAAATAAACTAATTAGTTATATTATTAAAGTATATTAAGCGATCGGCCTAAGTAATAGAGAGTAAGAAGCGCTTTATTAGCTAGTTAAATAATACGACTTCTAGGTTAATAACCGGGAGCTTAGTACTTTTATTAAGGCTTATAACGCTTTATTAGAACTTATAAAAATAATAACTTTATTAAAAACTCTAGCACGTATAGCTTTAACGAGGTAATGCGGGATATTCTTATAAAGAATATAAAGAGTGAATATTCATATAGAAGCAAGAATATATGAATATAGGGGATATAAGCGTATATAAAAGAGGTTTTTGTAGTAAAGAGAGTAATATAGTTGAATTACTATATGAGAAGTTGCTTGCTTAACGAAAGGTCTAGGTAGGCAAATACACGCCTATATAGGCATAAAAACCTCCTACTAGAATATTCCATTGCTTATTAATTATGATATAATTAATAAGCGTATACGTAAGTGAATGCGTAATCGTAGTACGTAATTCCGCCTCGAGTAAATTCCAGATTATTCAGTTACCTTCCAGTACTTTCCATTGCTCACGTAAGCTTATATAAGCAGTATTGCTTACATAATCAATACCTATAATAATCTACAGAAATATAGATTAATATGGTATATAGTTTCTTACGTAATATTGATAATAAGGCGAATAATAAGGTAAACAAAGTTACCTTCGTAACACTCCCTCTTTTGCCTTATTAGCTATGTTGAAATAGCTAACCAAGTACCCTAGAGTAGATTTCTAGTACCCTAGAATAGTTTTTTGGTACCCTAGAACAATTTTTGGTACCCTAGAGTATTTTCCTTAAATATTCATAAAAATATAAGGAAAATAAATACCTATATTAGGGGTATAATATAGGTTAAATAGGGTTATTAGGATCGTTTAAGCCTATTAGCTTAACGAATTCCTTATGTTTAACCCGAGGTAAGGGTTTTGTTAACCCATCGGCAGGCATTATAGTAGAAGGGAGATATTCTACTTTAATATTCCCTTTTTCTACTTCCTGTCGAGTATAATAATAATATAGGGCAGTATGCTTAGTCCTTTGGTGATATTCAGGATTATAAGCAAGAGATAATGCCCCATTATTATCGGTTTTAATAGTAATAGGTTTAATTTGATAACCTATTTCCGATAATAAATTCTGAAGCCAAATAGCTTCCCGAATAGCTTCCTGAAGTCCATTAAATTCAGCCTCTGTAGTAGAAAGTGCTATAGTAGACTGTTTTTTAGACTTCCAGCTAATCGGACCTCCATTTAGTGTAAATAAGTACCCAGAAGTTGATTTTCTAGTACTTTTACACCCGGCCCAGTTAGAATCAGTATAGCCTACTAATTCTACAGGCCCAATATTACATTATAGGTAATATTATAGTGAATAGTGCCACTAAGGTATCTATAAATACCTTTTACTACCTTAAGTAGGTAAATAGTGGGCTTATGGAGGTATTGGGAGACGAAAGAGACTGAAAAAGCTAAATCAGCCCTAGTTACAACCATAGCGTACATTAAAGATCCTACTAGGTGCTGGTAGGTCTTTAATAGCTCTTTTGAGGTAAATAGTCGTCTTTTTCGTTCCCTAAATCACTATTTAATATACCCGGATTTATAGGTATATTAGTGATTTTAGCTTCGGAAAAATCATTATTATTAAGAATTTCCTTAATATAATGACTTTGAGAGAGAGAAATAGTCTTATTAGACCGATTTTAGTAATTTTGACGCCTAGGAAATTCGAGGCTTCGCCTAGGTCTTTAATATCGATATATTTCGATATTTTACCCTTAATTTCCTCTATATATTTAATATTTTTATTAAATATAAGGAAATCATCGACGTGGGTAACAATAAAAGCAGGATTTTGAAATCCTGGTTGAAATAGGTAGCCTCATCGGATTTTAAGGTAAAAAGCCTATTTTATTAAAAATAGACTTCAGCTTTAGTTGCCATTGTCTAGGGCTTTGTTTGAGCCCATATAAGGCTTTTAAAAGCTGTAATAACTGATTTTTTGATTTATCCCAATTTATGTATTTAAATTAGGGTATTTTTCAAAAATTCAGTTAAAGGTATATTAGAAGGGTCTATATATACCTCTTCTAATAAATCCCCATTTAAAAAGGCACCAATAACGTCAATTTGGTATATATGCCAGTTTAAAGGGGCAGATAGGGCTATAAGTACCCTATAGGTAGTAGGATTACTTCCAGAAGCAAAAGTTTGGAAATAATCGACTCCATACTGTTGTTCGAAGCCTCTAACTACTAATCGGGCCTTATATTTATCAATATTACCAGTATTAATATTGATTTTTCGTTTAAAGACCCATCTAGTAGATAGTGGATTTTTATTAGCTTTATAGACCTTATTTGGGTCTATAGCTAATAAAGTACCCTTTTTAATAATAACCTCTAGCTCAGAATATATAGCTTTTAACCATTCTGATTTTTCTGAGCTATTTAGAGCCTGTTTTAGTGTATTAGGCTCTGGAGGTAGGGTAATACTCTGAGTAAAATCTTTATATTTAGATTTTTCTTCCTCAGATAATTTGGGAATTAATACCTCTATTTTAGAAGGTATTTCCTGAATATCTTCGATTTTATCAAAATTTTTAGAATATAAAGGAGGATTTACGCTTTCTACCCCCTCTATTCTATTATTTTGAATAAATCGAATATGCGAAGTCCGTAATAATCGAGATCGAAAAGGATTAGAAGGGCAATATATAATATATATATTATTACCTTCTTTTCCTAAATATATACCATTTTGAGTATAGGTATACATTTTATTCGAAGTGACTCGCTTTTGAGTAGGGTAATAAATAAGTACCCTAGAGCCGATTTTTCTTAGATTAGATAAATCCGGCTTATTATTTCTTTTTGGGAAGAAATAATCGAGAAAAGCCTCTATAGGGGTCTTTTCAAGGCGTATATTAGCGGTAAAATTAACTAATTTAGTTAATTCTTTCAAAATTACGTCCCATAAATATAGGGGTAATTTCTCCGCTAATAAAATAGTTCTAGCCTTTTCGATAAGGGCCCTATTAGTCCTTTCGGCTATACCATTTTGCTCGGGCGTATAGGGCGTCGAAGGCTCTAAAATAATGCCTTTTTCGTTAATATAGGGTAATAATTCCCCTATATTAAATTCCGTACCATTATCTAAGCGTATATACTTAGGGTAGGAATTAAACTGGTTAAAATAAAATTCCAGTTTGTTTTTGAGAATATTAATTATATTCTCTTTGGTTTTTGAGAATTCAACATCTCGAAAACCAGTAAAATCATCCGTAAACGGAATAGCGTAATTATTTCCACTAATAGTAGTAGGGGTAATTTTAACTGTATCAATACAGACCCTTTCTAATGGAAATAATGCCCGATTATAGTTAATTTTAGGCTGTTGCCTAGTTAACTTAGCTGTAGTACAGCTCGGGCAATTTAGGTCTTTTTCCTTTAATTTGTGTAAAGGAATTCCCTTAGTTATTTTTGCAGTTTTTAATAAATAAGGGTAAGAAGGATGACCTAATTTTTCGTGCCATTCCTGGGTGATTGAATAGGCCTGATTATCTGAATTTTCAGATAAATAATCAGTATTTTTCTCTATATTACTATTATTAATAGTAATATTATGAAGAGAATTTTGAATGGATTCTAAAATATTTTTTAGATCCAAATACTGATTTTTAGGGTCCAAATCGTTTTGTTGGTACCCTGTAGTAGGCCTTTGATTTTTCCAAGCAATATTAAGGAAAAATCCATGCCTTTTGAAATCCAAATAAGCAAATACATTGCCCTCAGAATCCACTAAATAATTCTTTTCAATATATCCACCATTTTTGTAGTGTAATATACCTGAAAAGATATTAAGTGGGAATTCTGGAATATATAAGGTATTTTTTAACCTTATAGGTATAATTTTACCCCGTAAATAGATAGGTAAAATTAAGTCCCCAATACCCTGTGGGTAACTGGGCCAGCTCCGGTTCGAATAGGGGGTAAATTGTCCCTATTATCGAAATTTTCGAATAAATCCATACTATTAGCAATATGGACTGTTGAACCCGTATCATACAACCACCTTTCAGTTGTATTTGTGCCCATATTAGCCGAATTATTGGTATTTTCTCCCGAAAGGCCCAAATTATCATTTGGAGTCGAGTTGGGTAATATATGAGGGAGAAAAGGTTGATAATTTTCATCAAGTGGGTCTATAGTATAGTGGTCGGAACCACTAACCATATAATTCCTTGATTGTAAGGGCTGAGGGTTCAAATCTCCATGTGGGCGTGGTTTTTCGTAAAAAAGTTGGGCTGGTTTAGTTGGTTTCGGGGCTGGTTTCGGGGTTGGTTTGGTTTGGGTTGATATAAGGGCTTGTTTGAGGGCTTATTTGGGTAATTTGAGGGCTTATTTGGGTTGGTATTTGGGTTGGTATTTTGCTTATAATAAGTCTTAGACTTATTATACTTATTTCGAGAGTATTTATTACTCTTAATAGTATTATTAGACATAGGAGTATCGATTTCTCTCCTATTTTCGTCTAATATATCCGTAATAAGAGCCTCTAAAGTAGGGGGCTCTTTAAGTCTTAAATTAGACCTTTGACGATCAGCCCAAATCGGAAAGATATTGGTTAGTGCTGATATAAAGACCGTTTTTGGTCTATATCCTCAATAATAGCTCCTACGCTTTTTAATTTGGAAATATAGCTTTTAAATGAGCTAATAAACTCATTTAAGCTATTAAAATGCTCCAATCTAATAGCGTGGAATTCGAGGTATAATTGTTGACGTAGAACTGGTCCTGTACCCTCATAGGATGCTTTAAGGGTATTAAGAGCCTCTTTTGGATCAATTTGATCAAAAATAAGTGAAAGAGGCTCAGGTTGAATATTTTGCCTTATTAATAATAAGGATTGGGTTTTTTGCTCTTCAGTAATATTTTCATATTCGTTTTCAACTTCGAAATAGGTATTTAATTTCAAAAGTCGAAGATAAATATGAAGAGTAGAAAGCCAAGTAGTCCAATTTTGACTACCTTTTAGGCGTTGATTTTCAGGCATAAGGCAGCCTGTAATTGCCTTAATAATATCCGCCATTATATATATTTTAGAATATATATAATATAAATATATACTAGTATTGTTCCTAGTATAAATAAGCTTACTTTAAGCTTAGAATTCAAGCTTGTTTTTAAGCTTGAAAATAGACTTATTTCAAGTCTAAAAATATATATAAGAAAAGTCTATTTTGACTTCTTTTTCTTATAAATAGATATTTAATAAAAGTAAGTATATAGTATAAAAAGGGCTTACACTTCGTCTGCCTTTTTATATATATATATCCTTTATTAAATATAAAGGTCGATTTCGAATTTTCGAATTCGAAAAAGTGATTTTGGGCGGAGTAAGGTATCTCGATATATGGATATGCATATACCGGATAAAGGCATATACCTAAATGATAATAGGTATAATATAGGCAAATAAAATAGAAGAGCTCGGATAAGTGAATAATATTCACTTAAGTAAATAAAACCTCAGTTATATAATGACTGGGCTCATAACCTCTAGCACGTATAGCTTTAACGAGGTAATGCGGGATATTCTTATAAAGAATATAAAGAGTGAATATTCATATAGAAGCAAGAATATATAAATATAGGGGATATAAGCGTATATAAAAGAGGTTTTTGTAGTAAAGAGAGTAATATAGTTGAATTACTATATGAGAAGTTGCTTGCTTAACGAAAGGTCTAGGTAGGTAAATACACGCCTATATATAGGCATAAAAACCTCCTACTAGAATATTCCATTGCTTATTAATTATGATATAATTAATAAGCGTATACGTAAGTGAATGCGTAATCGTAGTACGTAATTCCGCCTCGAGTAAATTCCAAATTATTCAGTTACTTTCCAGTACTTTCCATTGCTCACGTAAGCTTATATAAGCAGTATTGCTTACATAATCAATACCTATAATAATCTACAGAAATCGTAGATTAATATGGTATATAGTTTTCTTACGTAATATTGATAATAAGGCGAATAATAAGGTAAACAAAGTTACCTTCGTAACAAAAACCGTTAATACGAAGGGAGACCTAGCCTTTTTAATTATATCCTCTAACTATTATATTTAGTAAAGGGGGTATATATTTAGAGGGTATTAATTATACTACTTATATATAATTAATTTAATTAGTTATTACTTAGCTTTTTTATACGCTTTTTTAATAAGGGTAGTTAGTAATTAATTAATTAAGATATTATTGTTCCGTTTTTAAAAAATAATTAATTAAGTAACGTTAAGTAGTATTATAAAAAGGATCTCGAGGTAGGTTAGAACGCTACTATATTAACCTAATTAACTAAAGACTTAATATAAAGAGGGAAAAAATAGAATAATAAATAGAAGCTAATAAGCTAGCCCTTTAGGCCTAGTAGTTTAGCTCGTTACGTAATTACTAAGAGCTTAGCCTCGTAGCCTAAGGCTAAGCTATAGGGCCTATAGGGCCCTAGTACCTACTACTATAATAATAACTACTATAATACCTATTATAGAGCCCTATAAGTAACCCTTACCTCGGATTTATAAGAGATTAAGTAGGGGGGTAGAGGTATTATTATTAATAATAAGCTACAAGTATTACTAAAACTAATATAAATAGATCTTTTTTAATAATATTAAGGTACTATCCTTAATATATTACTAAAGGACGTAGTAATAAAATAGCTTATAAATAGTTCGAATTAAGTAGGGTACGTACTTTTTTAACGGCTTTTTATATAAACTTAAATTTAGTTATTTATTTAGCGTACGAAGTTTTTATAAGAAGCGCCTAAGAATATTATAATATATATATATACGGACCTTTTTTTAAAATAATTTTATAATAATACTTAATACTTTAGCTTAGTAATAAGTTTAATAAGCGCTAATTATAACTGTTTAACTTATTTAAAAAATAACTAATTTATTAAATACGGCTTTAAAGTCGTCCGTATAGTAATAAATTCGTACTTTAATACTTATATATAAGGATTTAATAATTAATATAATTACGTAACTAAAGTACTTAATTTAGTTAACCTAAGTAAGTACGATCTTTTAATATTATAGCTTAAGCTAAGTATTAATAATATAATTAACTACTACTATAAAGTACTTAATAGTTTTAAATTTGAATAATTAGTTATAGTATATAGTTATTAATTTACTATAGAGGAGATTACCTTAATCCATAAGGAATTATTAAAAGCGAGGGTTATATATAACGACGCTAATCTCGTCCCTTATAACTAGGCTAAAATAGCGCCGGGTTTTAGTTAATACGTTAAAGTTAATATACTAATAGTAAAGTACGTACGGTACTATTTTAAATTAAGTATTATTATTAAGGACGTTAAATAGAGTAATCTCGCGATCCGTATATATAACTTATAAAAGGGGAATTTCGTAAGCCTAGAGTAATACTAATAGCTAGTTAATAGCTTAATAATAATTAGCTTCTTTCTTATTAAATAAAAAATAGCTCGTAACTTAAAAAGTATAACTATCGTTCGTAGCTCTATAAATATTAAATAGTAATATATTAAATCGATTAGTTTTATATATAGAATCTATTAATAAAATATTTAGATATTATTAAAATAGGGAAATTATAATAATAAGTATAATAAATAAGGTCGTAATATAGCCCGCGTTATTATATTAAAAACGGTATTAATACTTTATAAAATTATATAATTAGTTAAATAATTACTTAATAAGGGATCTATTACTTAATTTGTTATAGTAGTAAGTAGCTAGTATATTAAGTATATTATAATTAATAATACTATTATAATTATTACTTTTTAATTAGAGGCTCGAAAGGATTTAAATAGGTCGAATACTCTTATTTTATTAATTAATAATTTAGTCCTTTTTATTGCGTAGTAATACGTAATAATAATATATAAAAGCGTTAATATTATTAAATAAGTAGTTATAGTAGTTATAAAAAGTACTAATAATAGGATAAAAGAGCTAGTTACTACTTAAAAAACTAATAGTAATTTATTAATAATAGTAATTTATTAATAATAGTAATTTATTAATAATAGTAATTTATTAATAATAGTTTATAAACGAAGTTAAGGATTTATAATACTTATTTAAGTAAGTTAATTTTACGAGGCGTTATTACTTTTAATTATAACGTAGGCTACGAATATAATAATAAGTAATAATAATTAGCGCCCTAGTAGAGGGTTTATATTAAATAATTTAAATTATAAAGCTAGCTTTATAAATAGCCTCATTGAATACTACTCTAGTTTTAAATAGGTTAAAAAAGCGCTAGCTATAAAATAAGTAGTTATATTCTATATAACTATAATTATTATAATTAATAATATATTAATAAATAAAAAGATCGTTAACTTCGTAATTATTCTTTTTTTATAATATATTAACGTTAGGAATAGCTTTAATTAGTAATAGTAGTAGTAATAGTAACGGCGAGGTTAACGAAGTAGTAGTTATAAGTAGGTAAGTAGGTAGGTAAGTAAGTAGGTAGGTAAGTAGGTAGGTAAGTAGGTAGGTATAGGCAGCTGGGCTCCGTGGTCGGAGGCAGGAGCGGCCGCAGCCACACTTAGTGGCGGGATATCGGCAGGTGCTGGCAGAATATCATCGCCCGAAAAAAATCCAAGCCCCCCCACGCAGAGCAGAAAAAGGCAGATTAATTGAGTAGCAGCATGGCACGCTCACTGGGGACGCACGCAGAACTTTCGATGCCGTGACAGGCATGCTGTAGAAACTCTCTCGCTCAAGAAGCCCCCGGTTAAGTTCCCTTTGCAGGCAGACGAATGTCAAGTTCAAATCACAGGTCGACACGCAAACGTGCCATCTGGGTAGCCGTAGAGTGCGCCAGCCACCTTGATAATTCTAGACCATGACAGGAACCTGCTCAGAGATAGCCAAACAGTCGGGAATGCAAGAGTCTCAGTGGACGAGGTTGAAATTTTTGTGCGCTTGCGTATCTTGTCACCCCAATCGTTCATGTCGCGGCTCTTGCCGCGCATGCGTCCTCTACTGGAACTGGTAAGTATCTCCCGTCGGTTGATGGCACAATGAGTTGCCAATTGCATTGTGTCTGCGCGTTGCCTTGCACTCACAGCAGCCGCCTATTCACTGACTCCGACATGCCCCCGAGGAAACTCAAGATGTGATATCAGACGTGATATGAGCAGACCTCGACCAACGGTTGTCAGCCACGCCAGTCGAGCCGACGGCGATTCATGATGGGACCTTAGCACATGCATCTTACGCCTACTTTCGAAACCAGTCGGCATTCTTTCGAGAGGGAAAAAAAATGTGACGAGATAGTGTTTCTATATTGTCTAATGGCACGCCATCGCCACTCATCATGTGTCGTACAGTTGTAGTACCTAGGCATATGAAGCAAGCGGCAGTTGGTGCTCGAACAGCTCACATCACATCACACCCCGCATTCCTGAGGTGATCAGGGTTCTACCTACCACCGACTGTTAGCAGCACGAACAGAAGCAAGAAAAATTGATCAGCATATCTGGTTCCGGCCGTTTCGAACTTACGAATGTGATGGAACCTACATACACGCCATTACGGACCATCGTGCCATCCTTTCACCGTTTCCATGTGTCACAGTCACCGTCCTCTAGCTCGGCCACCAAGAAAAAGAACGTTTTGTTTGGGGCCTCTCGGATCTAGCAGTAGACTGGGGGATCGCCATATAGCGGTCATTTGGACTGGGGACCGGGGACTGGGGGGAAAGAGAGAGATGCTTAAGCCCACGGCGGCCGGCGTAGGGTGCATTAGGCTATTGACATAATACTTACCATAGTACTCCGTACCAACGGACTAAAAGGTACCTATTCGAGAGACTTTGTAGACTGAGTGTCAATCGTTCATCCGGCACTGTTTATTAGTTTGCTTGTATTAATGCAGACGATGCTCGACGGCTTTGACGGATGCTGTTCCCTTGGGCGGAGAACAGTTACGATTGATGTGGGCTTTCCGGTGACTTTCTACGTTGCATACCTTCGGATACTCCACGGGCCTAGTCTTCCGGTGTTCCATCGAAACCAGAAAGGTTGATCTGTTCTCTCAATGTCGAGATTGAACATTACAATTACCCTCTGCATAGGGACCCTCTTACGCGGCGACAGATGGCATGAGGAAACTCACGATGTATGGATAGATAGTTTGACAAGACATAGAGAGTACCAGCATGCCTGTAGGCTATATCAAGCGCTAGCTGCTCAACCATGTCTCCTGCCCCATAACTCCTTTGCAGTAACAAACTCACTCCAGTTACAGAGACACGGAACTGGCCAGTAGCTTGGCATCTTTGTGGGAACGGGGGAGAAATGCAGATGAAAATTTTCCGTCGGCTGCCCTCTCCGATGCCCGATGGGTTGGGATCCCCGCAACGACCCAAGGGGAAAGGAGACAGAAATGTTGCATCAATAATACATCGTTACGGTGAACCAGAGAAGAAACCGGGGGAAGAATCTTTCTTCCTCTGACCAAACGTGATGGAAACACGTGTTCTGTGACGGACGGGAAGAAACGTCGTTCATGTCAAGTTCCCACCGTCTCAACGTGGATGAAGCAGCCACTGTGGTAGGTGGTTTGCGGCCTACCTTGGACAGTTGGATCCGTCCTAGACTTGACTAACAAGGCAAGGTAAAGGCCGGGTTGGGGAAAAGGCCCACCCACCGGTGTACGGGTACAAGTGTGCGTGTGTGTGACTCTGGAAAGTGAAGAGACTGCTGAGCGGAAGCCCTTGCAGAGAACGGAGCCGGGACGAAGGGAAACGAGTGGATATTCTGTCAATGGGGCTCCGGGCTGTGTCGTCCTTGCAGTTTGCCCACTGAATTCTTTCTCATGGGGATTAAGTTTTTCTCGACTTGTTTCTGATGTGCCAGGGGTGGTTGCGAGGTGGTGAGGTCTGGAATCTCTGGAATCCTGAAATTTCTGCTCATTTCCACAATTTCTGATCGTCTTCCCTGCGTCGAGTCCGTCTTTGTCATTGTATTTTGTTGTTACCGGGAAGGGATGATAAGCAATATCTTTCGTACTCTGTGAGTCTGTGGAGGTGAAGCGAGTGAAAAAGGGAGACAAAAAACCGGAGCATGTTGCTTTGCGACGGGCGGCGGCGCGGCTGGCCGGAGAGGTTCCACGGGTCCACGGGCATGGCTCCACGGGTCACTGTTTTGCAGGACGTGAAAGAAAGGGAGCGGGTGGGACGGACGACGCCATCAACCCATACCCAAGGTACAAGGCACCGGACCGCCTCAAGCTCGCAGCGCCGTTCGGGAGCATGACGCCTCCAGGGGACTCGGAGCACCTCTTTGCCATTCAGCCGCTCTACCCCCAAGAGCTAAAATGTGCTCATTGTTGTTATGTGAGGTGGTTTCCTGTGGATACGGGTACCGGTACTCCACCGAAAGTCAAGCCGGCTTGTGATGAGTCGATGACTGACTCCTTGAGTCGCACAGTCGTTGTTGAAGTCTCTGAGCCGCTGAGCCTCTGGCGACGGGACGTGGGGCTCTCGAGGATGTGGGTTAGAGGCCTACGGATACTGTAGTGCCTTAGTTCCCTCCCTCAGAGTAACAGTTGCGCCTTTCAGTGGAGTTTGTTTCGAACTTTGTACGGCCTCTTGGTAACCCTGATGTGGCTTTTTTACTCGATTTTCTTAGGGCCCATTCGGGGGGGAAACGTGCTCAGGGCTGTGGATGAGGTGATGTGAAAACGTTGTATGAATCACGAAATACCGGGGCCGGGGGGATGGAGGCTTTGGAGGCTCCTCCGTCGCAGCCGCGCAAAGCCCACAGCTAGCAGACAGCAGACGTCTGAGTCTCGGCTGCTCTTACTGCGTGCGTAGCAACCTCGTGGGAACTGGGAATGGCCCACTCGATCCGACTCGAACGATTTGCTAGACTTCAACTCGAGCCGTGGCGGGTCGCTGACAGAGAACCAAAGTTGTTTCGGTCATCAGTGTCCCCGTCGTCTGTTGTTCCCCAGCATGTTGTGCCCTTTGAGGAAAATTGCAACATCCGCTGATCAAAGGGGACGTGCCGAAAGTGAGAAAACCGGGTATTGCATTGCGGCGGCCTCTGGAGTCTGCTCCCGTGCTGCATTGCATTATGTTTGTTCTTTGCCGAGAGACAGCTGTGGCATGTGCTCACTAATCTCAGTCTGGTAGTCTGGACTCACCGGAGACGTGTCCAATTTCTCAAAATCAAGGAACGGGAGAAACAAACACGATGGCGGTGCAGATGCGAGTAGAAAGGCAAGACGAGGAAATACCTCATTGGCCATCCCCGATGTAGAAGCTGGCTAAGAAGTGCCGTACCAGAAACACGTTGACTATGGTATCGTACGCTGTTAGTCAATACAGTCCACGTACACCTACTGTTCGGTATTCGCAGACGGGCATCCACCAAATCGGCGTACCTATCTGTGAGTTTGTTGCCGCTGCAAGGTACTTGGACCCTCGTCGTGACGGCGTGTCTTGTTTCGCTGGTCATGCAGTCGAAGCTCTCCATAATACGGGGTACGCAGCGAGGCACGTTGCATACAGCAGAGCGAGCCGACTGGCTGCCCTTTGGAATTGTAAAGTTGTAGTGTTCATGCGTATGGAGCCCAGAAACCATCAGATCGTGATCGCTTCACTGGCTCAGAGAAAAAGTCTCTGTTTCACGGGTGTCCCTTTCTGATGTTCTTCTTTTAGTGGCGGCTCTGTATCCTTCTTCCCGCTTTTTCGTGTTCCCGCAGGAAGTTCCGTTCTCCACGCGCATCAAGTGCTTGTTTCTTTCGTCCAAGGACTTTGGACGGCCCGGCGTGTGATGTACCTCTTGGCTCGATCTGACGTGCAACGGTACATTGCGTGTCTGAGGTAGCCCGCACCGAGGCCGTAGAGGTTTCGAGCGGCCGCTGCATGAGCCTACGCGATATACTCTCCACGAGCATGTTTCTTGCCTGTTCCCTGGACGATTCCTTACATAAGGCGGAATGGTTGGTTGTACGTCGATGCCATCTTGAACTTATTAGCTAACAAGGCGTCGTTATGATGCAATTTTGGCACCGCAGTGTATATCAGGTACAGACGGACGCAACAGAATAGGATGCTCAAATAATGGCTTCAGCACATGAGCAAGGGCTCTAGAGTCAAGGCCCAGGACGGCATGAAAGAGGCACCGGGGCCGATGGGGTGAGCTGATGACAGAATGGCGAAAATGATGCATCGCCGTGGCTCGACGACAACTGAGCCCCCTCGTTCGCGTCAGACCTGGCTCTTGTTAGTCCTCACATGGCCAGTCACCTGGTCACACCTCACATCGCTCGCACCTTGTCCTCGGCTTCCAATAGGCGAAGCAGGCAGCTTGCAGCCTGTGTACCATCTTGTCATCCTGTGTCCAACAGGTAAGTACTGTAGTGTAGGTACTCCGTGCAGAGGTGCAGAACAGAACACCAAGGCCGCCCAGTCCCCTTGTCGATCGTCTCAGAAAGGGTCCTATGGTCCAGTGATGTTGTGGTGGTGCCTCTAGGAGTGTACTCCGGTAGGTGTTGGGATGCCCTCCTTGCAGCTATACCTGGCATTCTGGCATTCTACATAGTTTCCATCATGTAATGGTGGATGCTTGGCCACCATCCAAACACACCCAAGTACTCCAAGGACGGCATCCGGTAGATTCGTAATTGCAGCCACGAATTCACCATTCACCGTTCACCGCTGCTGTTTTGGAAAGTGTAGGTACCTTGGGAATACTCTAGTAGATACGTACTTAGGTACTCACGTAAGGTACTCCGCACTGCACGTGTGATGCCTTACATAATTCAAGCCCGAGAACGTCGAGAAGGAAGGAATGAATGTACGTAAAGGAAAGTACGAAGGGAAGTGCCTACCTTACATTGCGAAGCACCCTTGGGTACAAGGCGACGCGGGCAGGTTGGCACTGAGGTCAGGTAGACACGGCAGGCAGGGCAGGTACTGAGGAACTTTGGCTTCATCCCCAGACTTCTCTCTCGGCAGCATCGTGCATCAACCTCTGCTTCTCTTTGGACTTCCCCATATTTGCACTATTAAAAGCCCTGCTTGGTCTTTGGCGGCTTTGCCCTGGTCCGCACATCCCCCTCGTCTCGCTAAGTAGTGTAGTCTCTCCTGACCACAAACTGCGTACTTCGTACCCACCAGCGTCCACGCACGCAACGAGCTCTTCTGACTTCTCAACTTCTCACAGACCGACGACAAGGGTCCCGGGTTACCCTTCTGGGTACGAGTGAGCCGCCCGCAGAGAGGGATTCAGACAGGCTTCCCCTGTCCATCGCAGGCCTGCAATCCTCCCCACTGTGAGGTGCAAAGTGCAGATACTGAAGCCTGGTTTCTTTGATGCCATAATCCCCGTGACTACGAGAAGGCAACGGCGATATAAACCTCGGACCCCGATCTGGAATCTCGATCTGAAAAGAAAGGCAATTTTTCCTTCGCTAGCGAACCCGTTTTCTCAACCACGTCAATAAGTCGGTGAAGAATTTAAGAAAAAAAAACCCCCCGACCAGCGGCTAGACAAGAAACGAAGACGGGGGGACGGAGAAAAAAAAAATATTGCGCAAGAAGACATTTTCCAAAGGAATTCCATACCATATTAGCTCGGGATACGAAAAAAGACACGGCTGCATACACATTACACACAGACTACAAAGAACGACATTTTATTCTCCGGTCTCATACGCAAGAGCCAACCCGCCAGTCCTCATACAGAAGCAGCGGCTATTCAGCAAGAGGCCAGAGAGCTCATTTCTAGCCTTGCAGCCCTTGCTTCCCACCGCTTCGTTTGGACACAAGCAGATCAAGACCCTCACGCCATACCCTTCTTAGCACGAGAGGGTTCATCAGGGTGTCTGGTCTCCGGTCGTCGTTACTACTCGGTACACCTGTAACCACACACAATTACAAGCTACAGCACCCATACCCGTACGGTTTGGGTGGCATTCTCGCTGCTGTCATCGGCAGAGTTGAGACGACGGACGAATCGGCGGCGCTTGATCCATCTCATAAGCTGGAGGTCCGTCCGCACCACAACATCTCCGCTTTCGGCGAGCCCAAGGCCCTGCCTGTCCTTGCGTCAATCCGAGGTACCTTGCGTCTTTGCGGCTTGTCTGGGTACCGGGTTGGAAAATTTACAGAGGGTACGGATAGACAAGGGGGGGGAGAGAGAGAGAAAAAGGATATCCATACATCAACTTGCAAGGGAGTGACAAGTAAGGACGGCAACGGAAAGAGTCACACTCGATCGGGCTCCATTCATTCAACAAGAGAAGAGCCATTGAACACTATTCGAAGAGTCAAACCAACCGTCTGCGGGACTACATATATTTCTCGGCTCCAATTCTGTCCCGCTTCCAGGAGCCTCATCTGTCGCCAACTGCTCTCTTTCTTTTTCCTCGCCTTGACATTTCCTCGGCAATCTCGTCTTTGACTGAGTGATCACTACGTCAGTCTGGCTCTATTTCGTCTCAATCCACTTGAGGATCCGTCGTCCCTTCTATCGAGCACCTAGAAAGGGCGGACTACCTCACACTCACACACCTGCTGCTCGGCTTTCGCCTTGCTGATACACAAATCGCATCTCTCTTTCGCAAATTCCCACTCCCGAACGGAAGACGGACAACGGGCCAATTTGGAGCTAGCCAGCGCTGGTCCCCGCACTCGCTCTCGACTCTGGCGTCATCGTGCTTCCTAGGAGCTGTTTAATTAATTCCTCGAGAGATCGAGGCCGCAGCAAACATTTTGCTGCACCTAGCAGAGTACCTCCTAGTTCCGACTGTACCTAGACTTGACCTGCAGACCCCGGTTATCCCTGGAGCGAGAAACAAACCCACGCTGGTACAAGTCAACCCCGGTCTCTCACTCTCCATCACTCTACACTAAGCCTGGAGACTCAACCCGCGCACACCTCTCTGTCACTGAGTCTGAGTCTCTCACACCATCCACCTCGCCGGGTCTCACCAAAGATACCTACCTAGCACGGTAATAGCAACCGTCAGCGCAGGTACTCTTCTCAGTCTCTCCTCAGCCGAGCTAGCCCTCTCAAAAAAACACATCCGGCCAATCCTTCCTGCAAGCTTGCAGCACCACATCAGGCCTGCTTGGACTGGCGGCACGCTTCTTTTATTCCCTTGACCTCCCATCCCATCTTGTCCTATCCCGTCCTGCCTTGGACACACCTCTCTTCTCTCTCTCAGTGTCTCTCATTCCTAGACTTGTCTCTTGCATTAAAAACTTCCGACTGGCCTGATAGGAGGAACACGGGCTCTCTCTTTCAAGTTTTCATCTGGAGCATTGTATCAGTCACGGCCACGGCGACGGTCACGGCCACAAACCCGCACCACAACCCATCCATCAGCCATCCATCGCCCACGGGCAATCCATCACTTATCAGCTCTCGGCCAAATATACATACATATCCACTCCCACACCCCCCAGCCAAACCCGCCGCTATCTTTCAATCCATCACCAAGACGCCTTAGCTACTAGAAATAAGGCATACCACATCAGGCGTCCCCTGCGCATTGCGATAGCTCGAGACCCTTCTTAATCCTCCCAGCACCCGCTCTGACCTGCGGGGGAAGACCAACGACCGGAGAAGAAGAAAAAATCTCTTCAGCGGGCGGACAAGACACACGGAGTCACAGCCGACGACCACCACTCTAACCTACCTTACCACCACTACCTACCTTACCTGTTCGTTCACTCAGCCCAGGGCTTCGAATTTGCCACTCGGAACGCGTGAAAGCAGGGACCAATTTCCTGCATTCCCATACAAGGCCACCAACAGGCAGTCTAGATTCACATCTCACCGATTGTTGCGAAAAATTTTCACTGTTGCAGAAGAAAAGGGTTCGGAAATCTTCTTCCCTCGTCCGACGCTGCTTCACCCATCGCCTCTGCCAAACCCGACGGCCGAGACAGGACGGACGTTCGCAACTGCAGTGGCACTACACGCTGTTGTTCGTCAATCATCGCTTCTTGGGGGAATAGAACGGCGCTACCCCTCCACCAAACCCGCCCATTCCCCGCTTATCTGGTCCCGCCGTCCATCCGCCGATACAGGCACCACAACACAGCCAACTGAGACTGAGGACTCGGAAACTAACTGTGAGCGTGAGCTGCGAGAGTCTGAGCGATAGACTACAAGAAGAACCCCTGCCAACCTCGTCGCATCGTTGGCTTGTTGTTTTCTTCTCTCGATCTTCCCCTTCCTCAGATCCCTTTCTCTCAGTCGTACATACATACGCCAAGAGAAAGACTTCACAATGCATCACAGCCGCAGAAAGTCGGGCAACACCTCCATGACGGAGAAGACTGTCACAGCTACCGATCCCTCCCGCTACGGCAAGCGTCCTTCAACTCTCACCAGACGCCAAACTCCCCAGAAGTTGGGCAAGAACCCCAGAGACCGGGAACGGGAACGGGAACAGCAAGACTCGTGGGACGATGAACGGGAGAGTTTCCCTCAGTTCTGGTAAGTTTCCTGCCACAGTTTTTGGTCTTTTCTTCTTCACTGTTCACATCTGTCGTGTCTCCCTCACTCTCATTCCCACTCTCACTCCCCGATCTGGACATGAGTGCTTCCTCAACGCCGCCATGTTCTGGATTGTCAACCCCGCAACAAGCTGTCTTGCAACATTGTCCGTCATCCAATCTTTGTTGCAGATTGTCATCCCGTTCGGGAGGTCTGCAGTGTCACGATGGACGCCCACTGTAGTGCGCGTTGCTATTCTTCCGATGGGTGTCTACGCACTCAAGTTCCCGTTCGAGCCATTGTTCCCACCCTATTGACCGAACAATTCGCTGACTGGGCCGTGTGATCTAGCATGACTTGCGAAAAGCAATTCGTACCTCAAGATGACAGGTTCCTGTACTGCTCAGAATCGTAAGCTGCCACTTCCAAGTGAATGTCCCTGAGCGGAAGGAGTGACTTTACTGACACTACGCAGATGCCGCAAGCATGATCAACAAACTGCATCAACTGGCAGGACTATGAGCCAACCGCACATGGGCAACTACCCTTTCTACGCCGCATGCAACCCCGAGCCCAGAGACATAGTTCCTCGTGCGTCCCCCTCAAGGCCGAACTCGATGCACTTCTCGCCGCCCACGACACCAGGTGCCACCTCCGGCGCGCAATACTCGTCCGCCATCTCCGCGTTGAGGTCACTCAGCATCCGACCCCCAAGCCCGCCGTCCCCCACATCGTCGCACGCCAGCATCTGGCCATTTACCAAGAGCAGCACCAACAGCCCCAGCACTTCGTACAACCGCGGCAGCAACAGCTTTTTCCCGGCCACGTACGACGGAGGCTACGCAGCGAATGGCTACGCCTACAACTACAGCTCCAGCGGTATGGACCGGCCGCTACCGACACGGAGACCCACTGGGCCGGGCTACTCAAGGCCGAAAAGCATCGAGTTGGTGACGCCCATGGTCGGTCGCTAACACCGTCAGACGGGGACTGTGTCAGGAGGCTGCATCACCATTCAACTGGTTCAGCCACCCATTACACAACCGCACGGGGAGGACTGACACCTCGTCACCCCACGGGAATGACGGTGTGTGTGCGCTCAGCGGGTTCGATGGGTCTTCCCTCTCGTACTCGCCTGTATAACCCCAGCCCCAGAGCGCGGGGTTAGCGTCGATTTCGAACACCGGAAAACGCGGGGGCAACCACGGAGGTAATGAGCCGGCAAGGGGATATGATCCATCTCTAGCTTTCTCTCTCAGAGTGGCCTTCCGGGTGTCACCTTTCCGACTCATCCGCACACCTCATTCACCAGCCTTTACCTCCTCTGCTGCCCCCCGCAAATCAACCCCACGAAAAATGAGGCATGGCATCTCGGCAGAGAGACTAGCACTGCGCCTTGTGGGGGCTTCATTTGCGCATTTACGATTGTTTTTTGGCACTGCGAAACGCCATGGCTTCGGTCATGTGAGGGAGGGGAAATTCGGGCAGGATCACAAAAAAGTTGGGGGTTGCATTGACATGGGGCATGGGCATTAATGGGCATTTGGTAAAGCGATTTGGGGATGGTTAATCCTGTCTTGGTTTTGCAGCGGAACCCGTTTGGTTCACCCACGCCTTACCCAACGAAAGCACACGGAGGTTTCTACGAGATACTCCGTGTTGCGGGTTTGGAAGGTAGTTCCTGACGGGGGTTTACTGTTGTTGTTTTCATCATCTGTTGTCACAACTCTCTGTTTGGGCAACATTATCATCTCACATGACGGGTTCTTCAAAGGCCATCTGAGCATACATAGAAGGACAAAGTATCTACGGAAATCGGGAATAGCTAGCTAGCATCAAGGGCATCACGGATCTAGTATTCGGGCGCGCATTTCACATACTCTTTTTCAACCCAGAGGAGGTACATGGCGGATACAGTACTCCCCCTCCTCTCAATGGGAACAATATCATATTCTTTCTGAAAATACCACTTAGCATCAATGTGTAGCCAGCGGGTTATTCGACCGATGAATTGAATCAATCATGTATACTTGACATATCGCAACTGTGTGAGAAATCGCGTCGAGCTGACTGTCAATCGATCGGCACCGCCGAGTTCAATGACGGAAAGCCGAGGTGAATAGGATGGGGCACCTCGGAGATGGGGGAAGAATGAGCAAGGTAAGGACCCCAATCGTCCGATCCACAGACGCCAGACCTCTTTGGACCTCACGATATGCAATGTTGCTCCCCCAGACGTAGCACGTCGATCACTGGTTCTTTTTTGACTGCATGGTGCGGTCTTCCCCGGATCGTGAAGTGGACGGGCGGGGCCTGGCGATGTGCGACACTGACTCGAGGAGCCGGGAGTCGGGGAGTTTGCCAGCGTATCACTCTATCAGTCCAGGTGAAGCGGGCGAGTTGGGGACAGACAGGAAAGAGAGACGCGCTCGACGCGAGACTTGGGAGGTGTGACGACAGAGGGAATCGGATTCCCGCGGATGGACAAGTCTAGGAATGCCGTGATAAGAGGAACGACTTGTGTGATTGGGGAGATGTTCTGTCTCTTGCCTGCCTTGCCTTGCGCCTCGCCTTGCCTTGCTTCCTTCTCCCCCGCGGGGGGTCAGTTTGGGCGGCTTTCGGCAGGCAGAGTGCAGACTGAGGTACTTGCTCAATGCTGTTTGGCTGTGCAGGTCACGGATAATGATATACAGGATGTTGGTCTGGAACCTCAAATCAATGTACACACATATCCCATTGGCCGTCTGTCCATGGTGTGCCATTTAATATCGAGATCCTGCTGTAACCCATCATTGTCAAGGGAGGACGATCTTGCTGTGCCGCTTCGCTTGTGGTTTTCTTTCGCTGACTTGAGTCTAGACCTTTTTTTTCGAGGTCGGGTTTATGGTTTACGGGTGCAAGTGAAGGATTCTGTTGATTACTGTATGTTACACAAGCGCTTGGGGATGTCAAGCGAGTGAGAGCGAAGGAGTAGATGACTTTGTCAGCAATTGATCCCTGGGTTCGATTTTGTCCGTCCAGTAATAGTGCGGCCGTTCAAGTTCACTGGTCTTTTCAAGGTATTCATATTCCCTTCTTACCATCCTCCTGGATAAGACCGTTGAATTAAGTCCCATTCCGTGTCATTTTCGCGTTCCAGGCTTTTGTTTTCCCGGCGCGCGCGGGAGAATTACGGCAGTGGGCTAGCGGCTGATAGAATATGCGCTGAGTGGGGGTGTTTCTTCATCTTGGGTTTTGGTCTCCATGGATCGTGACATTCCGGCAGGGCGCCAGCATCACTTCGGTTCGAATGGGGCCGAGGCTAGTGATGCTTGGTCGAGGCCGGGGCATTTGATGACGTTGGCGGGGATTGTGTACGTGCCAACGTGGGCGGGCAGGTATATTCTCGGCAGTGGGAGTTCTTGGGGTTCTAGGGGGTTCTATCACAGAGACATGACATTTTTGGAGTGGCTGTCTCGTTCACGATATTTGATTCGATGATGGATCAAAGTGAGGCTGTTGTTCTCTTCCGAGTCATGTGCTTAGGCTCGTGATGGGGGGGACTTCGTCTTGTGAGACGGTGGTGATGGAAAGGTGTGAATGGGTATCGTAATGGAGGTTGAATGGGTGAGCGATGACGGATGGTCTGGGAACGAGTCGAGGTCTCGTGATAGAGGCCGATGATGGCGGAGCTTTGAAGGAGGTGGGGGGGAGTAAGGTAAGGTAGCTAGGCCACCGTCTTGACCCGGAGAAATATGCGACGACGACGGTGACGAACGAATGGGTAGTCGACGATGGTCCCAAGTGATCGGAGCGAAAGGGCGAGGGACCAAAGCAAGGGCGGTGAGCTTAACGCAGGTTCCAGTATTCCGTACGCTGTGAAATGATGTGTGTGAGACTATGTGTGTGTGTGTGTGAGTGTGTGTGTGATGCCGGATTCCGGGACTAGTATCACGCAAGTCAGGCACGTAATGTAGGTACGGTGCGGCGGAATGCTCCAAGGTGGGAACACTTTTTTTCATCTTCTTCTCCATTGAGGTGAGGTGAGAGAAGGTGTGTGTAGGTGTACGTAGGTGTGAGTGGGTGAAAGGAGTGTGATGAGTGAGTGAGTGAGTGGTCTTGGTTCGGGGCTGGGGCTGGGCAAAGGTGAGCATGATCGGGTCAGGATACGGGGTGTTCGAGGTGAACCTGACCGATGAGTGGTGGTGGTGGTGGTGAGGATGCGGCGGCTGAAGCGCACTTGACGCCGCGGCCGCGTGAGCGATGATGGTAGCGCGTATTCCGTAGAGGGGGGTCTTGTGCTAGTGTGATGAGATGGATTAGATTGTGCGTGATTGTGTGAGATGACGTGAGGCGCGGGGCACTTTGAGTCGTGTTTGTGAAGTGCGTTCCATTGTGTTCCTGCTTAGGCACCCAAGTAAGTCAGGCAAGTAAAGTACCTACCTTTCAGGTTATCTGGCTGGGTGTTGTTCGGGCAGATTTGCCCAGTCAGCACGATGTTCTTAGTGGATGGGCTAAGGTGCAAGTGGTGGTTTTCCCTTGGTGCTGTGTAAGTAGATAAGATTACTTTAGTAGGTTCTCTCGGTGATAGGTGGGATAGGTGGGATAGGAAAGGACTGGCGTGGTTGGTCTATGTCTGTAACTAGCTGCGGGATGTTATAGATGCGAGATAGGGTAGTCTCGGTTTATCGTATAGTACGACGCGACTGTACCGGCATTCCTATACCATAAGGTAGGTAGGTGGGTAGGTAGACTTATTGGAGGGGCTGGAAAGCGGAAAGGCAACTCGAGCAAATGATACCGGCAATTTGAAATACGTGTCGCAAGGTGTTGCCATTCGGGAGGGGGGAACAATAGAACCAACTCTCGGGATGTGATGGGCCTGTCGGGGTATGATTACAGAGTCTCATTTCGGGATCTGGTCCTCGACGATACCACCATGTTACGGCCTGCCTGCCATGCACTTGCGGCACACTCGCCTGACTCTTTCGGCCGGCTCTGCAGGTTTGCCGCGATTTTTGGAAGGTGTTGCTTCTCCCTGGGCGAGGGGGGAAGATCGGCCGGGTGTGGAGAAAAAAGGACAAATGTCGGCGATGCCGGTGTTGTTCGGGGTGGAGTCCGGGTCCCCGGTCTTTCTCTCTTCCTCTCTCGGCGGTCCGGGGGGATGGAGGGTGGGGGTCGTTTTTCTCTCTCCTCTCCCACGAGTCTGGGTGTGACCATCCGATGCTGGAGACTGACTCTCATCCTTGTTCGAGCGCTACCACCTATCGCGATGAAATATCGGGAAGGTTATATTGACGGCGGTGTTATCGTCGCTGATTCTATGGAATGGGGGTTTGGACTTTTCCCATCCAGCGCTCTTTCCGAGAAGCGTCAATGTCGTGCATGAGTGCAGGGTGGCTTTCTAGGTGGACCGATGATCGCTCTGCTCCTTTCTTAATCATGTTTTTGTGGGCGAGAGAAGGGCCATTGACACCGATCGTCGAGATAGCGCCTCCAGGGTAAAGACTAAAGACTACATATGAGGGTCGCATCGGAGTAAACTCCGATTTTCTCATCCGCCCGCCCTTCGCGGATGCCCGATGCCGTCGTAGCGTTGAGGCAGAGACCCTCAAGTCTCTGCGGTCGTCTCCCAATCTCGATTCAGGCACGGCGTATTGCTGATTATCGCGCGGCTGGACGTGTACATGACACGTCAGAGTTGCTCATGATAGAGTTGTTCGTCCCCAACTCTGGCGCTATGTACTTTTCAGTTGTTTAGTACCTGTCTATGGCGCCGGTCTCATTCATAGTTTCGTCTAATGCATTCTTCCATGTAGCATTTGGTTGACAACTACCGATTGAACAATATCATAGCCGTAGCTGTGCACAAAAAGTTCACGATCGACTGGAAATGATGATGACTCTTCGCGTTGTAGAGCATTCATAGAGCCAAGATGTTTCATTGACAAACTTATCAATCTAAGGATCTGACGGGTTCGTACATGTCCACCGTAGTCCGTCCTTCAAAGGCCATGCTTCGAATAGCCCGAATATTGTGCACGCAAGCCCATGAAGCAGTCGGAGGGATCTCAGTATCGCGACATCTAACATCTACCAGCGTCTGCTCAGCCCGAGAATCGCCTCTTCATCCACTGCCGGATCGTTTTTTTCTTTTTTTACTTTTTGAGCCTTATTCTATGTGGTCCATACTGCCTCAGAGGGTATTCCAGGCAGTCAGCCAGCGGACGTTGGGCTCTAGCCGCACAAAGACGTAGATCCGTCTCCTTGCCAAATCAACAGTGGTCGAACAACGCATAGTTGTTCGGCAACCTAGCAAGGTGGAAGGAAGCCTTCCTTTTTCATCTTTAGAAATACGTGTCTGTAGTGGTGGTGAACCTTTTACAACTTGATTGCTTTAATGAATTCATGTTTCTTTCCATATTTCGGAGTAGGGAATTCTTTGGTGCTTCCGCTCCCCAGAATATCATGACTGCTGATTTGGACGATGAAGGCAGCCTGTGCTAGGGGCCCTGAACGTACTTTCGCAACATGTTCCTGCAATTCATGTAGGTAGGAGGAGCGTCACTTCGTTTACGGTAAGTACAATGAACGGTCGTTAGGTCATCTTATGCGTTATTCAATACGTGGGACATGTGGGAATTTCTTTCGAGGCTAATGCTATAAGAGTATGGGTCAATCTAGCATTTGCTGAAATGCCCGGCAAATAGATCTGGTGTCATGGTAGTTTTGCCCCTTTTCGAGGAAAGAGTCCTTCGTTGCAGCAACACCACTAAGACCCCAAATCGAGGCAGCATCTTCTGTTCAGGGACATGCCGGCATCCAGCTATCAAATGCAGTGTGTTCGAATGACAATAACAATAACGAGCCAACCTCGCATGTTGATGTTACATTCCCGTATCTGAGGATATGTACGGTTTTATTTCTTTGCTGAACTCGACTGCGACCACATTACTGATTACAAGTAATACCTCCCCCTCGAGGCTCTCCTCCATCAGTGGAGTCCCGATGACTACCGACCTTATTCGCCGGGTCTGAACTATTGAATAGGACCAGTTCGGGCCCTGACATAGATTCGACCATCCTGATCTTCACTTGCTTACCATGCTTCGAAATGTCTTCCGCCCCTCTGAGCTGCTCCCTAGCTTCAGCATCCAGCCCATGCGTCAACCCCGCCGGCGAGCTACCTTCTCAGGCCGGGAGTCGTAGCCTCCTAGTCTCAAGCATCGAGAACAAGCAAAACAGGCACCCACAGAGGAGCGCCCCGAAAGGGGGCGATATAAATGCCCATCGAACACGTATGCGAACCACCGACTCTCTGGTCGTCCCGCGGTGAGGCGCGGTCTGGAGCGAGACGTCTCGCATCCACTTTGTCATCCCGAGGGCGGCGATATCGAACGTGGACGACAGGTTCTGCGATGTGCCGAGGGTCGAGATCACAGAAGGCTGTTCAGGCTCGAGCAGTTCAAAGGTCGGGTAGACGAGCTGCTTCAACGCCAACGAACCAGAGCGTCTCGCAAACTTCTCCACAAAGGCACTAGACACTATCGCCGCGGTGGCTTGGTATACATTGAATCATGGCTCGTCTTCCTGGCCTATCGACGCGACGACGTCGTCGTCGGGCGGTAGGGTGAGCTGTAGATCCGTTCGCCGCATGTCATCCACCGAGTGGAAGTCGAGGGTGTAATTCGACATTTTGTTGTACACCCTGATCTTTTCCGCAGTCTTAGGTGACGAAGATAAGGCGTAAGAGAAAGAGTCGAGGTTTCGAATCGAGTATGAGATGAGTACCTCTTCCTTCAGGATGCCCTATGTGACGGTCGAGCGGTAGACATTTGTGCAGAACGACAAGGCACACTCGAGAGCGCCGGCTCCAGGGGCTTTCTCCTTTCCTCCCGCGGCGTTCATCTTCGCTTTCATCATGGCGCAGGAGACGATCAGAGCCTTCTTGTCCTGGAAGGAGATCGTGTCCCTAGGTTGCGTCGTGGTCTGGGCCGTGAGCTCGACCTGCTGCCCGCTACCGTCATCAAAGTTGGATATGTTCAAATTCATTGCCGGCAGCTCAAACTTGGTGTAAGAAAACTTATCGCTCGTGTTCAGTCTCGCATTCTGCATCGACCAGGGCACCGTGAGAGCCTTGTTCGAAGCGTCAGCGATGCCCGTGGACTTCACAAAGTGGCTGGAAATGTCGTTACAAGCGCTGCACACCGCCAACGAGGCACACGGGGCCCAGGTGCAGTTCCTCGTCGCGCAGGTGAAGAAGGGCTGCTGGCTGCTGGGGATGCTGAGATTGTTGAACCCCGTCCAGATGGCGGAGAGCGAGCCAAGGTCGTATTCGAGAAACATTGGTTCCACGTATACGGCAGTGTATGGCTCCGGCATTTGGATCGACTGTAGAGGTGTGTTGCCGCTGAACCCTGCCTTGCCGACGTCGAGTTTCTTTGTCGTGCCGATGGAGGCGATGGCGTCCACCTCTGATGAGTCGACTTCCTTCTCGTAGAATTCGACGACAGCCTGGACAAATGGTTCGAATCCGAGCAGGACGACGGTTGCCAGGGCACCAAGGGACACCCAGTGCCTAGGACATAACGTTTGTCTGAACTATATCACACGTAGAGGGAATCGACCTACCTGCGTTTGATGTGCCACAGAAGCCGGGCGCTTCCCAAGGGGCCGCGCCCTGCTTCCTCGAACCGATCATAAATGATCATGTAATCGTTCTTGCGCCTGAACAGGTTCTATTTTCCTTGACTCAAGCAGACGCCAACGCCGAATGCCAGACTGACTCTAGACACCGTGCCCAAGATGGAGATAATTGTGTTGAACGTGAAGAAGAACGCCCATTTTGATAGTGGTTTCCCATCATACGCTGATAGAAGGGCGGTGGCCGTGACTAGAGCCGCAATACTGAGAACGAGTGCCCATATCTCCAGCGTCCAACTGTACTCGCTGGTGGCTACCTTGGATTTCTTTGGCTTGGCTCTGTTGGAGGTGAGGCTTGTAGTTTCTGTTGTAGACTCGTCGATGGGCTTGGTGTTCGAGGCCGAGTATGCGGTTTGGGACTGGTGTAAAGGCTGACTGTGTACATTAACTGTGTATTCGGGTGCCATTGAGGTATTTGCGACATTATTGAGGGGCTTTCGTGGTATATACATGATTTTTCCTGTACTTGCGGGTGATGCGAAGAGTTTCAGCAGAGACGAGAGAGGCGTCACATTCGCAGGTATCGGTTCTTCGTCTAATCGCAAGCTGATATGGCTATATAAACACTCCTCTCGAGGCGAAGGAGTATAGCTATAGTGGAAATACAAGTACCTATGTAGCGGTTCAGAGACGGAACGCTGTCAGCATGGCGATGCATTTCTGGCGACACAGCAGGCATAGCCCATTTTCCATGCCTCGACCAGACAAACCACGAGTATCGGGGATGGAAATCTGGGCTTTGCTTTCATTGGCCGCCTGTTGCTTCCATCCATCTCCAGTCCTGCAGGTCTTGAATGTATGATGTTGTAGGATGACAACACCGAAATGTGATTGGGCCTCGCCAAAGAGTTGATGACCGCAGGCTGCAACAAGACGGCACAATTGCTTCGAGTTGTCTGGTGGTTATTTTAGGGTGCAGCAGCTGAAGTCGTTTGGCCTATAAGGCCACAAATCAAGTTCACGACCAGTCGTGGTGCCAGGGCGACGTTGACGCATAGTCTTGTGATAAGTATGCTTTGCATGCACGCCCATTCTCATCAGGCTGCGACAGTAGGCATTTATTACACTTGCCAAACCGATTGAAAGGATTCGAATTAGCAAGATAGACATGGAAGCCATTCAAAAAAGCAAAAGGTTAAGTTACTGTGACCGCGGCAGGGTTCGAACCTGCGACCTCCTCGGAGTTCAAGTGTTCACGTTGTGAACGAGGAATCATAACCACTAGAACACACAGCCGGATTTGTTAAATATTGCCGCCGGATGAGAACTCTAGTATCGCTAGTGTCGCCTCTGCAGCGAAATCCAGTTGGTCCAGATACAGAGGGCTTCGCGTAACATCGAAAAGATCTCGGAAAAGCTGTCATCATCGTAAAAGTCTGATGCTCTGTTTCAGTTTCAGAAAAGGAATGGTTTTCTGTTCTTCCTGTATTACCTCTAAGGCTTGAGTTTGGGATTGAATTTGGGCTAAGACGGGACTGAAGTATCGGCTTAACATATCCTGTGGACGTTCATGCGAATTTTCCCTCGCCGATCGAGGAAATGACATTGTAATGAGATGTAAATTGCAAGTCCGGTTTCAAGAAACAGGCGATCGAATGGGCCATCTAAATTGACTGGATTCAAGTTGTGTCAACTAGACTGAAACCTCACAACAAGAGAACGGCAGTTAGCCTTGCACCGACATCGCAACCCCACCATCCACACAAAATTGAACAGGAGGGGTCGAGCAGTGACGCAGCCGTGGAACTCGAGTTGATAGAACTTCTTCAAACCACCAGAGTATACACCAACACACATACAAAAATGACACGCTTTCGCCCCTGTATAGACCTGCACGCCGGCCAGGTGAAGCAGATCGTCGGCGGCACCCTCGACAGCACAACAGCCGAGCTCAAGACCAACTTTGTCTCGACGCACCCGCCGGCGCACTTTGCGCGGCTGTACAAAGACAATGAGCTCACGGGCGCCCATGTCATCATGCTGGGGCCGGGCAACACCGAGGCCGCGCGGGAGTCGCTAAAGGCGTGGCCCGGTGGGTTGCAGGTCGGAGGAGGCATCAACGACACGAACGCAAAGGAGTGGGTTGACGCCGGCGCGGAGAAGGTCATCATCACGTCCTACCTCTTTCCCGAGGGACGGTTCAGTCAGGAGAGGCTGGATGCGGTGCTGCAGGCGTTGGGAGGCGATAGGGACAAGCTTGTCATTGACCTAAGCTGCCGCCGGCGCGGAGATGACAGGTGGTTTGTGGCCATGAACAAGTGGCAGACGATCACAGACATGGAGGTCAATCAAGGTATGTTTCTAGCGGCACAGTTTGATAGACACGAAGTGCGTGGATGTCACATGGCTGGCTGACTGACTGTGTGTTGCAGAATCCATCAAGCAGCTGGAGCCCTATTGTTCAGAGTTCCTCATCCACGCAGCAGACAACGAGGGTCTGCAAAAGGGCATCGACGAGAAGCTGGTGGAGAGACTGGCCGAGTGGTGCAGTCTGCCCGTGACGTACGCCGGCGGCGGCAGGAACCTGGAGGATCTCGAGATGGTGAAGAAGCTGAGCAAGGGCAAGGTGGACCTGACGATTGGTAGCGCACTGGACTGTTTCGGTGGCAACGGGGTCAAGTTGGAGGAGTGTGTTGAGTGGAATAAATCTCAGTAATCGTCGAAAGAAAAAAAGAAAAAAAGTCGAATGCCCACAATCAACAACCAAACCAACACTTGTTCCTGGATGACAGGCGTCACATCCGACGCGGCGGCCGTGCAACTTAGCTGGAGGCGAGCGGCGATGTTGTTTCAGCCAGTGCGACGAAGCAACGGTGGGCAGATGCGCTAGAAGAAGCGAGTACAAAGAAACAAAACACGCATAATGGACTCATGGAGCTGGTGTAAAACGCACGAAGTCGGCGCAGACAGGCACTAGTCCCAACGTCTCCTCTTTCCTCTCTAGTTTTGCAGGTACGAATACCTACTAGGTAGATAGGTTTTCCTCGCTCTCGCGTGCCGATGGGACCCGGGGGGCGCGGCTTTTCTTGCGAGATAAACTTACGTACATATGTACGTACATTGCATCGAATCGTACATGATGAAGAGATGCCCTGCGTGCCCTGCACGATGGTGTGCGTCGGATCGGAAAGTCTGTTGTTGTTTGGCCCCTCTTTCGTCTGTCGCTCCTCCTCATCGTGGCTCCTCTCTTGGGGCTGAAGAGGAGGGAGGGGCTAGGATATTGCGCAGTGTTTGGGGGCCAGCAGGTGCTCCTGGCTCTTGTGGACTCGATCGGACGATGAGGAGGAGGAAGGAGGAGGAGGAGAAGCCTGGAGGGGGAGGATACGTGGATCACACTTGACAGGCAGGACCACCAGGAAGTCAATTGCGCTGCACGATGGGACGGCATTCTCGCAAAAAATGGCTTTGCGCCGGCGGGGGCGGGGACAAGACGGTGCAGCTCTTAGGAGCAAAGTCCGGGCGTGGCGGACGATCTTTCTCGTTTTTTTATACACGCACACATGCAAAGTACTTGTAGACTCGAGGAATTAGATACGAATCAATACAGACGAATCAGCAATCGAGAAAGAAGAGCACACATCAAAACAACAATAACAATGGGGAGAAAAAAACCATGGCCAGATGCATGGACAAGCAATGGCAGCCAAAAAAGCCGAGTACAGGCCGCAAGCTCGATAACAACAACAGCTTTCTTTCTCTTCTCTTCCGTCTGTTGTGTTGGTAACCCAGAGTGACATTGGATGACGAGAAATCATAACACAGCCCACCCCTGGCGAGCACGGGCAGAGGGGGAACGTCTAAAGCAACAACGAGCTCCATATCGATATCCAGCCGACGGGCTAAAATGCTCAGAGCCCACTCAACCCACCATCTGATGGGATTGTGCGATGCGATGTGATGGAGAGAAGCACGACATGCGGGAACCAAGCGTGGGCTTCCCAGGTCTAGGTCAAGGGCAAGGTCTCGACTTCTCTGACGTTTGGTACGGAGTATTGGGTAAGTAAGCCATCACGATGACTTGACCATGGACTGCAACAGCTGCAAGAACCCATGTCCTCAGCTGCTGTTGGCCCGGAGAATTATCATGGTTCAACAACAACATTGACGAGGGGGAAACCGGACAAGCATGAGATGGAGAGTAAGCCTGATGGTTTCGGGCAATAAGCAGCACACACTACTACTCCGTACATGCAGTACTGTACAGTTCTTGCGCGCACAGAAACGAAAATCAAGTTGTTGTTGATGAATATTAGGTATTCTCCTCTCTTCTTTTATCCTTCCTTTTCTTGCTCGTGGCTCCCCTCTTTCGCCTCGGATACTTGCTTTTCTAGCTTGCCTTTAGTCTCTCTCCCTGCAGACGCCGTAGCAGTGGCTGACGATCAAGACTGGAAAGATAATTCTAGAGTAGGCATCTTGTTCCCTAGGTATCCGTAGTCCACAGTAACTCGTCGTCTTCGGCATCAAAGGCATAGACCATGAACAGCCATTGGCTATTGCTCGCTTGAATACGTCTTGAGATTGCATCGTAAACCGCTGAGCAGTGTCACAGAAAGAGTGGGCACGTGCAGCAGACACCCGCCCAAAGCCACCCCGGTCGTCGGCCGTTCCCCTCTCCCCAGTGGTCCATTTTCCCATTTCTTGCCATGCTGGATGCTGGATGCTGGCTGGATTGGTGGATGGAGTGGATGGCTGGCTGGATGCTGGGCTTCGAAAAGCCTGCTGCCGCCTGCGGCTTGCCAACAACCCCTCGTCCCAACGCTCCCGTCAAAGGTACGTACCCGGTCTTTTATCGACCCCTGTCACGCCAAAAATCACACTAAACACAAGGTCGCCAGGAGCAACGCCACCGACAAAGAGCTGCCTTCCTTGTTTGTTTACTTCTTCCCCTCCGCGTACCAATCATCGAGTCCCCGCCTCAACGTCAACTCATACCGCCCGCTGCCCTTAAACAACACTCGACCACATCGACGCATCACAACACAACGTCCCGTTCACCCTCTTGTTGTTTCTCACCACAACCGCCGTCAGGAACGCTATCCCATTACCTGTTGCTGCACTTTGGCGGCATCGCCCTTTTTTGATTTTTTTTTGTGTGTGTTGCTGTCGTTTTGCGCTGTTCCCTCCCCCCTTCAGCTTCATCACCCAGCATCCCCATACTTCGGCTCTGCCCATTCCAGTCATCAGCAACCCATACCGAATTACCCTTCGATTATGACCCGAATCGGCATCTGACAGCACACATCCCCGAGAGCCACCCAAGGAGAGAAAAGTCAAACATTCATTCTAGCAGACAAAAGTCTTTCTACCGCATTTTCCCCTTTGTGTATCTTCAGAATCCGCTCTGAACCTCGCGGCAATCACCCCGGAACGCACCGCAGCAGAGTCTGCTTAACATCGGATTTTCTTTCGAGTATTGATCGCCATTACCACCACGTACTGCGATTGTCCCCCCCCAAATGCGCTTGCGCAGTCACAACAACATCACACAAAATGGCGTCTTCTGAGGATCCCGTAAGTTCTGACATACGCCGCTGCTATGATATCGCGTTGCCCGCGACTGACTCTCACTTTTCCAACAGGTACATCCTTTGCGCATTAGCAAAGGCAGCAGCACTCCGGGATCTCCCCCTCCTACCAAGGCCAGCACTGGCATCCCTCGCCCCCTTTCCGAGCTCTCTCCTTCAGACCTCAGGCGGAACTCACCGAGCTTCAAGCAGCCCTCCAAGGTAAGCGGACCGTGTCTGAGACACAATCCCCGTCTAGAATTTCCACTAACAGCTGTCGTATAGAAAATGACCCTCAACACCGACTCCTCTCCATTCCAGTCGTCCCCACTAGAGACTACTACGTCTCCCAGACTGTTTTGGCAGAAGCGCAACCTGGACTCCATCAGCACCGAGAACAGCGGATTATACGGTGGCGCACGTCACGGCTCGCCTTCGCCAACCCGACGCACTTCCATCGAACGTCTCCAAAGAGCCTCTCGAGTCAAGAACAGCAACATTCTCGCTCTCGAGCAGAAGCAGGAATACGATCCCACAAGAGTCCCCCAAATTGAGCGTCCTCTCGCTAAGCATTCCGGACCCTCATATGACGGAACGACAACAATCATCAATGGCCTACGATCTTCTGATTCTCTGAACAGAGGCATCGGCCACCAGCGCAACAACAGCAGCAGGTCGAGCATCCCCATCTTCAGCCCGACAACGAGCCCTACCAAGGGTTCTACACCAATGCAAATCAACCCTGCGAACCCGCCGCGCAGCCCGGGCAAGGACCAAGGGTCCCCTATCAAGTCTTCCCTTTCGAGAAGCAACTTCAAGAGCAGCTTCGACCCCGAGACTGGCACCTGGTCGGCCGACACTTCTTTCGACGATCGCGAGCTTCCTTCCGGAAAGTCGCTTCATCGCCACGCCAAGAGCGTCACCTTTGACGCGGCTCCTCCTCAAATCAACGAATATGAGATGGCCACGCCGGACATTTCTTCCATAGGATCCAACTCACGCGAGGGCAGCTTCGACTCCATGGATGACGAAGACGACGAGGACGGACACTACCACTTTGGAGATCACGATATGGAGGGTGACAGTTTCGATGCGTCGCTAGAGGATACAGACAAGACTCCCGTCGTCGGTCCTGACGATTGGAGACAGTCTGCTGAGCGTATGGAGGATCCCTTCGATGGAAGCCCCATGCCAGATGCACTTCCACCTCGTATCGGCCGCACAGAACACACTCGATCTGACTCGTCAACTTCGGATCACCGCCCCCTGCCTCCTCTTCCCGGCATGGGCTCACCCGCCCGTGGTTCGCCCGCCTTCAGTGACTCCCGGTCTTCTCCTGGCCTGTCCGCGACAGCAGAGAGAATGGTGGGCGCCCACCGTAGCTTGCCACCGCCCCCACCGGCAGCTGCCAGCAAGAACGAGATCCAGAGCATCGGCAACGGCAAGATGACTCTCGAAGAGAGACTGAAGCTTATGATGCTTTCAGACGACCACAAGTCTGCCAACGAGCAGCAGAGAGAGCGTCGCCTTCGTCGCGGTGCTCAGCGTGATAGAATTCAGAGCCCCGCTTCCGATACTGAGACAGCCGAGTCCAGCATGCTTTCCGCTGATGCAGATGAGGCTGATGATACCATTGGAGATATCTCTGCCCTCGAGGACTACGAGTTGCCTAGCCGTATCTCCCGTGAGTCCATCATGCGTCGCGTCAATGGTGGCGCCAATGACCAAGGAGGTGACTACTTCTCCTCGCCTGCGCCTAGCTCCAGCCCCGAGCGACCCAGCCCTGAGCGTCTTCTGCCCCTGCCCCTTGACCCGGATGTCCCAATTCCTTCCACTGAAGACTCCATCCTGGATGACATCTCCGAGCTTAGCGACGAGGGTAGTGTCATTATCCACAGAGATGAGGCCTCTGATGTCGACACCGAGTCAATCACAGACTTCTACGCGCGGTCTGACATTGACGAGAACGATGCCGATTCCGCTAGCCATTACTCTGACGGACCGGCTCGCCAGCCCGAGGTCACTCAGGTCGACGAGGACATCCTCACACCTCGTGCTGCTAGCCCCTTCCAGACATTTGACTTGGCCTCAGAGATAAGACCCCTGGAGCTCAAGTCCGACAAGGGTTTCAGCTCGCCCGAGCAACGCGCTGTCTCTCCGGCTGACCTCCCAGTCAGGGAGCTGACACCCGAGACAAAGGTTGAAGAGGATATCGAGCCTACAAGCGAGCCTCAGGATGAGGTTGTTGAACAGCCTCAGCCCGAACCCGAGGTCGAGAAGGAGCCGTCGCCAGAGATGACAGTCGATGCACCTGTCGATACTGCCTCTGAGCGCAAGCACAGCCTCCCCGAATTCCACGACGAGGGCAGGGACAACGAGTTCTCCAAGGGCTTGCAGTCGTTCATGCTTCCTCCGCCTCCGGAGCCGTCTGCCGAGGAAGTCGAGGAGCTTCAGCCCCCGCCAAAGATGACGGAGCATCAGGCTGAAATGCAGCGCCCCGTGACCCCGAAGCATCTCTCCAAGCCTGATTACGACGGCTCCGGCTGGGGTGATCCAGAGGATGAAGAGTATGAGGAGGAGCCCGGTACGCCCGAGTCTGTCATTCATCGACCCATGTCCGATTCTGAATCAGAAGTCTTCGACGAGCTGCCCATGGAATCTCCTGCTATTCCGGAGAGGCAGGCGACAATCAAGGCATCTGGATCCAAGTTGAAGACCAGACCTTCCAACACACCCTCTGACATCATTGCCATGAGGGAAGCCCGGCGCCAAGTTAGTCGCGAGGTGCCCGACATTCCAGCCATTCCTGAACGCCACCGCAACAGGCTGTCAAGGGATCTGCAGGGAGAGCCAACTATCCACGACGACGAAGAATTCGTGGACCGCCGCTCGAGCTTCAAGAAGCGCAGTCTCACATTGGATCTTGACTTTGGCCTCAGCCTTGACCAAGATTTTGATCGTGTCATTGAACAACAAAAGGTTGCTTTTTCTCAACTAGTCCCCAAATCTCGCATCGCAAGTGGCAGCACCAGCAGACAAGTGTCCAAGCCGACCGCGACCACGAATAAAATCATTTCACCAGACAGGAAAGAGTCACAGAATGCTAACCAGAAGAACCAGCGCGGATACCTCATGCGCCAGAACACCAAAGTTGTTACAGCGAGCGACAAAGAGTCTTCTGACATGTGGAAGACCCGATCTGCTGGCAACTCCCCCGTTAAGACAGACCGCCCTCAGTCATGGACCGTCGAGCCCTGGAACGGTAGGCCCAGACAGAAGAGCATCAGACGCCGCGCCAACACAAGTGGTCCTGTGCCGCCTATGCCTGGCCAGGAGAGCAATGCTCAAACTCTGAACCCCCTGGCTGAAGAGGACTTGAACCCGGAGCTTGCGACCGAGGAAAGCGGCGAACGTGGACGCCTCTTCGTCAAGGTTCTTGGAGTCAAGGATCTCGACCTGCCCATTCCCCGAAGTATGTTCCACCCTCCCAAGCCTCATCTCCAGATTACTGACAATTGTTTAGCTGAGCGTACCTGGTTCAGCCTGACGCTTGACAATGGTGTCCATTGTGTCACAACCGCCTGGCTTGAGCTTGCTCGCAACGCTCCCGTCGGCCAGGAGTTTGAACTTGTGGTTCCCAACGACCTGGAGTTCCAGCTGACCCTCAACGTGAAGCTGGAGAAGCCCGCGCCTGCCAAGAAGGTGATCGTGCAGTCTCCTACTAAGGCTAGCAAGCCCAAGACGTCTACCTTTAGCAGGGTGTTCGCGTCTCCCAAGAAGCGGAAGGAGATGGAGTTGCGCCAGCGCGAAGAGGAGGAGCGTGTAGCCGCTGAGCAGCAAAAGGCTGCTCAGGCCAGACAGATGAAGGTCGCGCCTACCGCCTGGGACTTATTGTCTCCACTCGCGGCTGAGGATGGCAGCTTTGCTCGTTCGTACGTGTGCCTCAAAGAGCACGAGTCGCGCTGTTACGGTCGCCCCTACGTCGTTGACGTGGCTTGCTTCAACGAGTGGGCGACTGAAGAGGCTACCTTCGCCTCCAGCGTCAAGAGCAAGCGTGGTAATACTGCTGTTGTCCGCCGCGCCCCCTACAAGATTGGAAAGTTGGAGCTACAGTTGCTCTTTGTGCCCCGTCCCAAGGGATCCACCGAGGAGGACATGCCCAAGAGCATGAACTCTTGTATCCGAGAGCTTAAGGCTGCGGAGGAGCGCCTTGCTAAGAACTGGGAAGGTCACCTGAGCCAACAGGGTGGCGACTGCCCTGTAAGTTTCGTGTCATATCCGATTCATACCGAATACGTGCTAATCTCATCAAAGTACTGGCGTCGACGATACTTCAAGCTTGTTGGCCAGAAGCTCACGGCCTACCACGAGGCTACCCGTCAACCCCGAGCTACTATCAACCTGGCTAATGCCAAGAGGCTGATTGACGACCGGCGTGCCCTGACGGAGCGAGAGACGACCGGCAAGGGCGGCAGACGTCGGCGATCAGCCTTCGCCGAGGAAGAAGAAGGATACATGTTTGTCGAGGAGGGTTTCCGCATCCGCTTCAACAACGGCGAGACCATTGACTTCTACGCCGACACAGCCGAGGACAAGCAGGGCTGGCTGTTGGCTCTGACGGACCTCATTGGTACCGGTCGCGGCGACAGCGAGGACGATGTTGGTGGTTCTCGCAAGCAGGGCAAGTGGTGCGAGCTCATCCTCAAGAGAGAGGAGGCGCTGCGACGGCGGCAAGAGGGCCGACGGGTGCACTCGCGTACGAAGAGCACATTCAACTAATACCCCTTCTTTTCTTGATGATTTGGCATGATCGGCACGAGTAGGGGACACGAAGTAATGGGGAGGCACGGCATGATCTATGATTCTCTTGGACCTGGAGTTCGTGATCGGATCATCATGTTGTCTTTGGTCCGCTGTTGCGATGACTTGTGTCTTGTGGACTGCGCGCTTGCCTGAATATCTAATAATTTGGCAGACAGGATGGCGTTTGGGCATGGTTTGGATGGCGATGGCGATGGAGGAAATTCCGGAGATTGAGAGCTTGTTGTTTTAAATTCGCACTCGGCTTCTTTTGAGCATTGTTCTAGGAGTCGGGTAGCCCGTTTGGTTGTACGTATCATGTTGTACTAAAATGGGAGGTTTTTATCGTTAAATTGTTTGGCATTGCATTTTCGTGCAGTGATATCTGTTGCCTTGTCTACTTGGGTCATAATCCGAGGGCAATTGAGTTCACCCTAGGTCCTGGTAAGTTCGTAGTCACCTACGTGAGGAGCGCATGCATCACGTGCGTGGTGATGTGCATAAAGTTGCTGGACCCTTGCTCCATTGATGTTCTTGTCAGTGAAGGGAAGCCACGGGGGCGCAGCTGGCCGGGGGAGTTTCACCAAGGTATCCATCCGTACCGAAGGTAATGTGCAGCGGCACGAATTGCAGGTGGGTACGTACCCATCCAGAGCAATGGATTGCTGCTCGCTACCTGAATTGCAGTGGGCTGGCAGCAGTAGCAGGCGGGCGGCAGCACCCACTTCGTCTTCCCGTTAGTTCGTTATTTTGGAAGGGCCCGCCAGCAACAGCTCCCAGCTATCTTATTACACCGAATCCTCCCCTTTTGGATCACCAAGAGATCGCAGGTTACGTCGCTTTTCCCTACACAGCATTGCATATCGTCTGCCTCTTTCTTTACCGACCCCTTACCCTCCTCCCTCCCGCCACCCGGGTCTTCCAAAACATAAATCATCCTCAATGGCGGGCCGCTTTGTGCGAGCGTCGAAATATCGTGGGTCTTTTTTTTTGTTCAAACTGTCGCATGCAACCGTGTTGCGCTGGGACGAGCTGACTACTGACGCCCGATTCCCTCTCGTCTAGGACACGTCTTTGGCAAGCCGACCCGGAAGGAGTTCTGCTACGATAATCTTCACATCAGCCGAAATGCCTGGGATACCAACTTGGTGAAGGTAAGTAAGGGGTTCGCTCCTTTGCTTCTTTTGCCCTCCTGCCGAGACAATTGATGGGGGGGCAAGACCGGGGTCGACAGGAGAACACAAGAGAAAGAGGCTGACCAGAAACTCGCAACCTTTAGGCCAACCCCGACTACCTCTCCGTCAATTGGGATGCCGGCGGTGGCGGCGCTTTCGCTGTCATCCCCCTTGGCGAGAAGGGAAAGGTGCCCGACCAGATCCCGCTGTTTCGAGGCCATACCGCCACCGTCTTGGATACCGACTGGTACGCCGATCCCCGCGACGCCGCGACCCGCGCGCACCATCCACCGACGACGGCGAGCGCACGCGACAATCATACTGATGACCACGTGCTAGGAACCCCTTCAACGACCGCGTGATTGCTTCTGGATCTGAGGATGGAAAGGTCTTCCTCTGGCAGGTTCCCGAGAACTTCACCCTCTACACCGATGCCGACGAGCCCGCCGATGTCTCTCCCGTCAGCAAGCTCGCTGGCCACTCGAGGTTCGTTGCCCGTGACCTCCTCTTCTCGCACTCCACTTTCTCGGCCATGATGCTGATATGTAACATACAGAAAGGTCGGCCAGGTCCAGTTCAACCCCGCTGCGGAAAACATTCTCGCGTCCGCATCCGGCGACTTTACGATCAAGCTCTGGGACATCACCACCGGCTCGCCCACCCACACCCTGAAGCACAACGACATCGTCCAGAGTCTGTCGTGGAACGCCAGCGGCTCCATGTTGGTCACGACATCTCGCGACAAGAAGATCCGCGTGTGGGATGTGCGCGCCGAGAAGCCGGTCCACGAGGCCCCAGGCCACCCGGGCGCCAAGAACAGCAGAGCTGTCTGGATGGGCGAGCACAACCGTTTCGCCACGGCTGGTTTCTCGCGCATGAGCGAGCGTCAGCTTGCGCTGTGGGAGCCTGGCCGCAGTGAGCCGATTGGAGGTTTCAGCATGCTGGACTCCATCTCTGGTGTCATCATGCCTTTCTGGGGTCAGTGTTGGAGGTCCATCCTTCGTAAGGGACAGTTGCTAAACTACGGACAGATGACGGATCCAACTGCTTGTATCTTGCTGGCAAGGGGTAAGTAGTTCATTGAGCAGAGTATAGTCCTTGGCGTACTGACAGTTCTGACAGCGACGGCAACATCCGATACTACGAGTACGAGAACGACAAGTTCGAATACCTGAGCGAGTACAAGTCCGCCGAGCCCCAAAGAGGCATTGCTTTCGTTCCTCGTCGTGGCATTAACGTAGGTCGACTTTAGCGCGCGCGTGATGGAATATCTAGAGAGCCATATCTAACGCCGCGTAGGTGCACGAGAACGAGGTCATGAGAGCCTACAAGACGGTCAACGATAGCTACATCGAGCCCATCTCTTTCACCGTCCCCCGTAGAGCCGAAACCTTCCAGTCCGATATCTTCCCCCCTGCTACTGGCCTCAAGCCTGCCGTCAGCGCCAAGGATTGGCTCGATGGCAAGACTGGCATTCCCTCCAAGATCGACTTGGAGAGTGTGTACGAGGGTACCGCCCCGAAGGAGGTTGCCTCTGACTACAAGCCTCCCGTGATCGCCTCGGCTCCTCCTCCAGCTGCAAAGCCTGCGCCAAAGCCCGCCCCCGCTCCGGAGCCTACTCCGGTGGCACGCTCACCCCCTCCCTCAATGAAGGAGCAGCAGGCCTCCATGTCCAACATGGCCAACAAGTTCAAGGATGACGAGCCTGCTGAGCCTGAGGATGAGGACGACGACTCAAGCTTTGAGGAGGTACAAAGACCAGCTCAGCGCGCCGCGGCCCCTGCTGCAGCTCCTGCTCCTGTCCGTGCCGAGCCGGCTAAGATTCCCTCGCCTATCAAGGCCGCCTCCCCTGCTCAAGTCAAGTCGCCTCCCGCACAACAGTCCCCTGTCAAGCCCGCATCTGCCAACTCACCTGCATCCTCGACGCACATTGAGTCATCTCTGGATCAGATCAGACAGATGCTTGAGCAGCAGACCAAGCTCATTGGCAAGCAGAACGACAAGATTAGCAAGTTGTCGGACGAAGTCGAGGGGCTGAAGCGCAAGGTGAACGCTGGCGGGTCTCAGGACCAGAGCGAGAGGATCAGACAATTGGAGCTGGAACTTGAGGCCGCGCGGTCTTAGGGAATCTCCTCTGATATTTTTGTGTGACCTACAGCGTGTAAAAGAAATGGGGTCTAAGGGGGAGTGTGCATCTGGAGAAGGGAGAGATGTGATGAAAACTGGGTCTTTGGGATGGATAGCAAGCAGTGATTGTCACAAGCAGAGTTAGTTTGGTGTTATAAGTACCTATCTTGTTCTCTTTCCCCTTCAGGTCGTTTCTTTGGTGCATGCTGTGTGAGCGCATGGCTGGCGGTGATGCGTCGACCTATGAACCACGTAGCCCACTTGTAAGTTTAGTTGGTATATAGGTTACCAGCGTGTTCATGGAGGTGGTGAACCATAGGAAGGCTCTGATAAATGTCAGTCCGCCCAGGTGATGGTTTCATCTGGTCCATTGGATGTGGGCTGTTCTTGGCACTTTGAGGGACTAGAAGATAGTTTCCTGTCGCAAGACGTGTCAGATCCAAGGAAACTTTCTTTTTCTTTCTCCTTGGAAACAGATCAACCTGCTGTGCGCATGTGTCTGGGGGATTCTCTTCATCTCATGTTGTTGTTTAGCTGTGGGAGGTGAACTCTGATGCAAGATGCCTAGTCGACGTGTCTAGTTGTGCAGTCATTGTCGCATCCAAGAAATAACACTGGATGGTTGGTGAGCAGGGGGGGAATTTGGGGGCTTTAGCATCCCACCAAGGCTGATGGGAGCTTTGACGTCTTTTGACGTCTTTGAACCCCCCTCCCATCCATATTGATGTAGTGGAGGCTGCAGCCAATGAGGATGTTCTCCAGCCACATGCTGGGCGAGGCTGAGAAAGGGGACCTTCTCTCGGACCCGCTGAAATTTTCAAGATTGTCGCGATAAGATAGGTCGTCTGCATACCGTAGAAGTTTCGGTTGCTGAAGGACTTTTTTGCCCCCCCAACAATACTGCAACAATCGGAGTACGACAACGAAGCTACGGTCACTGCTTTCTGTCGCAGCAACGAATCGGGGACAATCGTCTCCTCCACTGTACATTCCACATTTCGCTTCCCCGAGCAAGAGCAACGACCGCAAACCTACAAGCTCAAAATCTCGACCCGAGACCGCGAACATGGCCTCGGTTCTCGGAAAGCGCAAGCCCTCTGCGTCGACTGCCAAGACGAGAAAGCCCACTGCGACGGCATCAAGCAAGACTGCCGCACCGGCATTGAGAAAGACGAAGAGCGCCGAGGGCCTCAAGAAATCATCCGCCACCGCGACGGCGACGAAGAAGAGGACGACGGCCACCAAGATGACGAAGGCGAGAAAGGCTGAGGAAAGGGACGAAGAGGAGGAGGATACATCCATGCTGGACGCGCAAGAGATTTTCAGACGGCATTTTGAGGCGCAGTTCAAACCAATTGAGGAGAAGAGCGCGCCGAAGCGCAAGAAGAGCAAGGCCAAGGCCGAAGAGGAGGAGGAGGGGGACAGCGCGAGCGGAAGTGACGAGGAGGTTGACGAAGGCGAAGAGGACGTCTTTGAGGACGAGGGTGCTGACGGCGAGGAGGGGGAGGGGGAGGAGTGGAGTGGTCTCTCTGGCGACGAGGGTAAGTCAACCCGCTGGGCGTAATGTCCAGAAATGCTATGGAGAAGACCGTTGACTAACGAGAGACTCAACAGAAGACGACTACGACGAGGACAGCGACATCCCTTACGACGACATCGACGAGAACCCCGTCATCGAGGTCGTAGACCACACCAAATCCAACGCCCCTCCCGTCGTCAGCATGAGCAAGCGCGAACTCAAGGCCTTCATGGTACCTCCCTCCTTCTCGTCCTCACGTCTCGATATCTCACTAACCTCCTCCTCCTCCTCCTCATAGTCCTCCAAACCCCCCTCCCAAACAGACCCCTCCCCAACCTCCCTCACAGCAGCACAACCCCCCGACGACCCAGACGACGAAAACGACAAGTCCATGCTCGCAAACGACCTCGCCCTCCAACGCCTCCTCTCCGAATCCCACCTCCTCGCCCGCCACGCCGTCTCCCCCTTCTCCAACCCGTCCAACGCCGCCTCCAAGTCCTTTTCCGAGGGCAAACTCCGCCAGCGCCAGACGGACCTGCGCACGCGGTCCCTCGCCGGCGCGCAGGGGGTGTCCGGCGTCAAATCCATCTTTGTCCAGGAAAAGATGCCGATGGCGATGCGCAAGGGCATCGTCGCCAGCACGGCCAAGCGCGAGGAGAAGCGCAGGAAGACGGCGAGGGAGAACGGAATCGTGTTGGAGAGGGATGCGCCCAAGAAGGCGACGAAGAAGGAGAGCGGCGGCGGGGGTAGGTTTGGACAGAGGGGCCTTGATGGGCTTGATGTTGGAAGGATGAGGGGCGCCGAGCTGAGGTTGAGCGAGAGGGATGTTCGGAACATCGAGGGCGGCGGCGGCGGCGGGCGCGGTGGTGGACGTGGAGGTCGGGGCGGAAGGGGAGGGAGAGGTGGTGGTGGTGGTGGTAGAGGAGGCCGCGGGAGGAGGTAGATTGATCGTCTACCATGCCGCAAGACTCCCGAGGCCTTATATACCTACAGTAATAGGTGCCTCACGTCTGCAGCGGCTCATAGTCTTTCTCAAGGCAGTAGATCTGAAAGAGACGAGGCTTTACGCAAATTGTTTGTTCTCCGTCCATAATGCTCAAATGCTTACACGTGACTGGGTCTCAATACATGTCCACTTGCTGGCACGCACAAACCTATTCATCTCAAGTCCGTCTTAGTCCTCACAACTTTAGAGCATCAGTCACATTCGAGAACACATCACTGACAAGGAACCGGACTTGGAAAGGTGAATCAACATTCGAGACTCTGCTTATTGTTTCGTGGCAACCCCTGTCGAGCAATCAAAGGAATGCTCGGCAGTCTTCTCCCCCTGGTATCATCTGGCCTTCTGGCGAGTGTTCTTTTCTCAACTATGCCTCTCCAGCACAAAGGAAAAAGAAACAAACTATATATACATGTGCGAGTCGTTTCTCTTCTTCGCATATCGACCCTAAGCTCATGCATAAAAATCTCCCTTTTCGACGGGTACTTTCAAACGTCGAGATCTTCCCAGTCTCTCCGTACGTACCTCTATGTGTGCGAGTTTCCTTTTTGGTGTCTGAGACCGTCGGCCAGACTCGATGCTGAACACATGAAACTGAAAATGAAATAAAAATTCGCCCGGAGCCAGAGGAGCAATTGTCCAGTCGCTAACGCGTGCCGAAATCCATCTTCTGGATGGATGAAGAAAAAAGAAAAAGCCCCTAACCCATTCCGAACCTTTGTCATAGCCATGCCGCCCTCTAAGTAACACCGTATCGAAGGAAACGTAACTCCAGTCATAACGAGAGCCGAAGCTCGTGAGGTGTCGTCTCTCACATGATGGCGCTCGCGTTCACTGCCGGTTGGCTGATGGTCATCGGCATGCTGAGCGTCTGCAAGCTGTTGAACGATTGCGCCATGCCGTTCGATGTCGGCGGTGTCGAGCCGTTGGCAACACCGTTGAGCGAAGCGGTGACGTAGGCGTTCTCGGAGTTGGGCGATGCCTCCTCGAGGGAACCCAGCTGGTCCTCGCCAGAGTACTCTTCCTCCTCCTCGCCGGAGAAGTTGAGAGCAGCCTCGCCGTTCTCACCACGGTCATGAGTACGCTTGTGTCTGTTGAAACATCAAAGTCAGTCCATGCTATGCGACGAGGTGGGTTCCCCCCTAAAACTTGGTGGCTGCGTAGTGATGATGATGAAGTCTGTGTTGTGGCGCGGCGGTTTGGACGTTGGTTTTCATCGCTTGGGGTCTCGCTCCACATTACATCTTTCTTGACAAAGGAAATGACAAAGGAAATGAGATGAAGGAAAGTTGGGGCATACTGTGCTAGGTTGTCTGATCTGGAGAATGCCTTGCTACAATAAGGGCAGATGTAGGGTCTTTCTTGTGTATGTGTTCTCACGTGTCTGGAGGTTTGGTCAGATTTCAGGCAGGTCGTTTTTTTTTGGTTGATCACAAATAGAATCGAGTCTGGTTCTTACCTCTTGAGGTGCTCTAATCTCTTGAAGAGACGACCACACGTGGGAATAGGGCAGGAGTGGGACTTCTGGGGGTAGGGACCAAGTTCCATGACAGTCGCGGGGCGGGCTCTGCGAACGACACCGTTGGGGCCCTGCATGCCAGGCCGGGGAGCGCCGTTCATAGAACCATCACCGGACATATCATCGTGTTGGAGGTGGGAGTAGTCTTGCTGCTGGAGGGACATGGGGTTGAGAGCGGGGCTGCCCTCGACAGTGGACAGCGGAGTGCCGTGCCGGGACAGGTCCAGCATCTCCTTGTGCTGCTGGCTTACCATGGACATGGCGGAGCTGCTGTAGGCAAGGCCGGGCGGGGAGTTGTCTGCAGATTCGTCGCCTTCAGCCACAGGACCGACGGATGCAGAGACCGACCGCCGGAGATCCGAGGGTCTGTGCTGCTGTTGGTGTTGTTGGTGCTGCTGTTGCTGAGCGGCAGCCTGTGCCTGCGCTTGGGCAGTGGCAGCGGCAATGGCTGACATTGACGGCGGGATGGATGAACGCCGTCTCCTCTGCTTGTAGGTGGGGGATCCTTCAATGACGGAGTAGACGTTGTTTGAACCATAGGCTCTCGAGAACTGAGGGCCGGCGAGGTTGGAGGGGGGAAGCTGGATCATGCCGTTGAGACCGTTGACGTTGCCGCCCATGTGGTCGGGGATGGCGGTGTACAGGCCGGTCTCCTCGTTGGCGATGTAGGCGGGCTCGGCGGCCATGCCCAAGGCCTGCTGGGGAGGTGTAATGGGCTCGAAGGAGATTCCGCGGTTGCTGTAGTCCTCATACTGAGAAGAGACGAATGACGGGGCGGGAGAGTACTCGAGGCCGTAGGCGGGCATCGAAGCGTGTCTCTGGTGACCCTGGGTGATGGGAACACCGTTCTGGTTGTACTGGACGCGAGCGAAATCGGGTTCCCTCTTGACCATCTGCTGGGGAGGCATCTGCTGAGGCATGCCCATCGCTCCGTAGGGCACCATCGACTCCATGCCATCCTGCATAGGAGCAACAGATTGGGGAATCATTTGCGGGGGCGGCATGTTGTCCATGGGTCTCATGATCGGCGAGGTGGACTGGGACTGAGAGAAGGTGACCTGCTGGGCGTTGAAAGACGAGGAGTTGGCCTGCTGGGCCTTGGTGAGCTGCTCATAGAGCGACTGGGACGAGTCGTACTGGAATGACAGAGCAGGCTCGCTAACGGCGACGGTGGTGGCCTCCTGACCCATCTTCTCGCGCTTCAGATCACGCTCGAGAGCGTCGAGGAAGAGCCTGTCGTGGGGTACGCTGTACCAGTAGAAGACCTTCTGCTTCTTTTGTGTGCGAATGCAGTTGTTCTTGTAGAGGAAGTCGAGGAAGGGGCTCTTGGGCTCCTCGAGCGATGCATCGGTTCCCGACTTCAGGTTTCTCAAGTCGGAGAAGATGCCCTCCTCGAACTTCTTGGAGTTCTTCACTGGCCGGCCGAAAGCCTGAAATCTGAAGGACAGGCATCTGACGATGTCGGTTCCGGAGATGTGGAAGAGGTTGTTCCAGAGAACGCAAGAGACGTACTCGCCCGTGGGAAGGAGAAATCTGCGGATGTACTGATCGGGTTGCCAATCAACAGGAGCAGAAATGAGGAAGTATTTCACTGGGAGACGAGTCAATTGAGATCTTTGAGAATTACCGATTGAATTTCGACTTACGGTTGTCAACCTGTTGCAAAGCGACCTGGGCGTCGTGAGGCAACGCCTGCTGGGCCTCGGTGCTCAGCATGAAGGTCTCTGGCTTTTGGGGGGCCATGCCCGCGGCGGCATGTTGTGAGTACATGCTGTCGAATTCGTTGTGATGGGGGTTGACGACGGGTGTCGGTCGCGTCTGACCGGTTCGAGAGCGAGGTCGCGCGGGTGATTCGCCTCGGCAGGATTGCGGAGGTGACGAAGAGTCAAAGAAATGGTGTGTTCGTTTGCGAGACGGAGATCCGCAAAGCTGATTGAAGGCGCTGCCCTGGTTGGATGAGCCCGGTAATGGGATCGTTGCTAGTTTTCTTTTTGATTGATTTTTTGAGACTTAAATCGAGTCCAGCCCGGGAGGAAATAACTTTTTGTGTTGGCACAACTGTAGACCACAGGACCCAAACTCGACCTCAAGCGAATGATGGGTGATTTCGGCTACGCAGATCAAGACCGTCAAGGTGCTGATAATGTTGATGATGGGTGATTTGGTGTTAATCGGCGCCTTCGGTCTCGGAGTGGAACCTTGGGGTCGAATGAATTAGGGGTCGTTGGTGGAAGACGGTGCGTCAATGGCAAAACAAGAAGGTAGAAAAAGCTCGACGAAGGGACCCTGCGCAGGAACTGGAACTGGTTGGCGACTAGACGTGCTTGGTGCTTGCTGGCGCGATGCGATTCGCGATGATGGACAAGCGTGCGACGGGCAATGTCTGAAGTGTCGATGGGCGGGATGATGTGCCTCGGGGGTGGTCAGTCCTGATGAGATGGCAAGAGAAACGGGGGGTGGGAGGTATGTGCGGCTCCGACGAGGAGAGAAGGGGAAGAAGGAGGAGGGAAGTAGAGGGAGAGAATGGAAAAGAGAGATGGGAAGAAAAGAAGAGTCTTGTAAAAAAGAGATATCAGAAGAGTTTGGGAATGGGAGGATGGTCTGGGGGTTTAATGATTTTGGACGGGGTGAGAAAGGGAGAAGGAAGAGAGAAGGTCAGGTCCCCAGCAGGCCAAGGTCAAGCGAAGTGGTTCTTGGGTACGGAGTATGCTGGGTGCTGGGTGCTGGTGCCTGTGGTGGTGCGAGGTGTACGTGGTGTGCGTGGTGCGCGGTACCTTGGGCCTGGGGGGGGGAGGGGGGCATGGAAAGGAGGAGCAAGGTAGGTAGGAAGGAGGAGGAAGACGAGGAGGAAGTGGGTGAGAAGGTCTGGTCTGGTCTGGTCTGGGTCTGGCGCGGGATTGGACTTTTGGGGCCCTTGCCTTGGGTTTGGGTAGGTAGGTACCTTGGAGAAGGTACTTGGGAGTGGGAGTAAAGAGAGCGGCGGCAGCGGCAGTAGGTAGGTACCTGCACTAGGTACTAAGGTATGGTAGCAGCGCGCGTGGGCGTCGGGTAGGCGTGCGGCGGATGGGAGTGAACCAAATGGTGGCAGCCGATGGGTAGAAGGAAGGCCAAGGGGGCAAGAGGACGAGGAGGAGAGACTGAGAGCGCAGAAGGACCCGACTTACTTGGTACAGAGTGACTGAGTTGACTGACTGGTGACTGGACCGTCGAGCGGGTTCAGGGTGAGCAGAGCAGAGCGAAAGGAGGGCAGAGAGAGCAAAGACGCAGCCGGGTGGACGAGGGGGGAGGGTGTTTAAGAAAAAAGGAAGGGGGAGGGGGGTGTGAAAGTTGGGTGGAGAGGGGAGAGAGAAGTCAAGGAGGAGGGAGGACGAGCGAGGAAGCAGGGCCCGGTACCTTGCTGCGGTACCTGGACCGGCGGGAAGAGAAACAGAGCAGCAGGACTGAGAGTGAGAATGAGAATGAGAGTGAGAGTGAGAGAATCCATGTCCACCCGTCCATTCATCCATCCACAACCACCACGAACCCAGCACCAGGCCCGGTTAGGTCAGACAAGGGTAGCGTGAGTGGAAAGACAACAAGTCAAGAAGTCAAGAGCGAAAGTGGGCTAGCACCCAGACCTTCTGACTGAGAGGAGGCGGTCGTGATGGTGGGATGGATACGGAGAGACCTTGGAACTGGGGACCTGATTGGGACTGTCCAAGTGGACATACTCCCAGGATTAGGACCATGGACGATGGCGGAACAGGGGTGTGGGAGTGGACGGGTGTGGATGAGATTTGTGGAGGATGAGAGAGAGAGAAAGAAGGCGAGAGACTAGGTCAGGTCTTGGACACACACACGCACACACGCTGGACCTGGACTAGGAGCACAAGGAAAAGCGGAGGAGAATGTCAATGAGGGCGAGAGACCGCGACGCCCGCGCACACACGCACACAATCGCTCTGTCTGCCTACCTGTCTACGGCACTGGTCAGATACACCTTCACATACACGCGAGGCCAGAGTGTGAGAGTAAGAGAAAATGAGAGACAACGACAACGGGTCTAGGCTTAGCGGGTGAAAAGACGAGTGAAGGGGGCATGAGGATGCAGAAAGACTAGCAAAAAAGTAAGTCAAGCAAGCAAGGTACGGATACCATTACCTGCTTACCTATCCGATACCTGTCTTGCCATTGGATTGTCTTTTTCTTGTCTCGGACTTGCTATGCGTGGGTGAAGTTGAGTTGGGACAAGCCAGGGGTGTCCCGCGGTTGAACATGCCTACACATGTATGTGTATCCCGCACGCCGGCACAACAATAACAACAACCGGGGACGGCTGGTGTTGTTGTTGACATTCATCAGTCTCGTCCCTTCTCGTCTTGTACATAATATACTGTGTAATGCGCGTGATCATGACAGTCGGAGGTGCAGGTTCCTGCATATAATCCAGCAGTGTGGGACATTCTTCTTAATCAAGAGCAATAAAACTGCAGAAAAGTCAACTCGCCAGACTGACGGGAACTCGGGTATATGCTATAAGTCGGCATGAAGAGGCTGCTATTGACCGTTGCACTCCTTGCAAGCGATTAGTCACTTTGGGTGGCTCTCAGGCGTTCTCGTGTACTTTGTACGGAGTGCTAAGGTGGGATGAAGCGTGGCTGTGGGGAACAGCGCTAGGTACGGTAGACTACAAGAGGCACTCTGCTAAAACACTTTTTTTATATATTAAAGCAGAAAGTGTATTTTATAGTTACCTTATTACCTAGGATAGGGTCTAAATTAGTATAATAACTTATAAATAGGAGTTATAAAGATTTATAGCTTAAAAAATATTTTAATTTTATAATATATTAAACCGTATAATAATATATAAAATTATATAATATTATACCCTAATATAAAAGTTTTTCTTCTCTTTATAACTTAATTATAAAAATAACTACTACTTTTTACTTTTTTATAAATAAAAATTACTTTTTATTTAACTTATTAAATTAATAACTTATTTATAAATATTATAATATAAGTTTATAATAACTTTTAATTTTTATATAAAACGTTACTAAACTAATTAATTTTATAATATCTTTTTATAAAGCTATTTTAAAATAACTATTTAATAATAATACTTATATAAACTCTACCCTTTTTATAGAATAAAAACGTATAAATATATAAGCCTTAATATTAATAAAATCTCTTTTTATAAAGCTATTTTAAAATAACTATTTAATAATAATACTTATATAAACTCTACCCTTTTTATAGAATAAAAACGTATAAATATATAAGCCTTAATATTAATAAAATCTCTTTTTATAAGCTTAAAAGAGCGGGAACGAAGTATTTAATAAATAAAAAAAGAGCTAAAATAATTATTAATAATTAATATTTCTATTATATTATATAATATATCTTTTTTTAAGAATAAACTCAACGGTTTCTAAATAATAACTTATATTAATATTTAAGTTATTAAAAAGTTTATTAAAAAGGTTTAGTTTAATTGCTTTTTAATATTTATTTTATATTAAAATATAATACGATTTATTATTTTGTATTTTATAATAAACTAGTAAATTCTTTTAATAAAGTAAATAGTATTTTTAATTAATATAAAGAATCCTTACGATATTTTAAAATACTATAAAATAATATATAAAGCTATAAGTTTAAAAAGATTCTTTTTTAAAATTATAATCTTATATAAAAAAAGATTATTAATTTTTTATTATTTTTTAAATTAGAATTAAGTCGCTAGTTATTAAACCTTAGTTAATAAAAAAAAGAAAAAGTTATATAAAGCTAATTATAACTAAAACTTTAAGTAAAACGATGTATAAAAATGTTTTAAAAACACGGCTTTTAATAAGTATTAATATTAAACTAATAATAAAAATTAAAAAGGAATTATTAATTAAGTGAAAAAAAGAGATCGTTAAAAAAGAGATAAAAACTAAAAAAAAAGTTAAAAAAGATAAAAATATAAAAAAAACCAAAATTATAATAGTTTAATAAGAAAATAAAGTTTATAATAATAAATAACCTAGTATATTACAAGGATAGAAACGAGTATTTTTGTTAATAAATAGTTTAAAATAAACTATAATTATATTTATAATTCCTTTTTATTTTTAGTATTACTCGTAATTATAAACCTATTTAATACTCTAAAATTAATTCTAAAATCTTCTAATCTCTACTTAACTTATATAATACTACTTTATAATTTATTAAATAAAATAACTTTTAATTAGAGCTTATTACGTATATATTATTTTAAATAAATACGAAAATAGTAATACGCTTTAAAATAAAAATAATTAGCCTCGCTAAACTTCGTACTTTTAGTTAATATAATTAAAGAGCTCTTGATAATTAAAATATAAATTTATAAAATAGCTTAAAAAAGATATATACTTAAATTATTATTATTTTAAATAGTATTTAATAGTTATTAAACTTAGTCTTAATTAATTAGCTATATAAAGTCTTATATAGTTTATAATATAAGTTAATAATATAATTACTATAACTAACTAAAAATAATATAAGGGTAACCTTTTTAATAACGAATTTAATAAGAGTTCTAGATTTATATAAAGTTAATAAAATTAGAACGAATTAGTAGTATATACGTAAATAGAAATATAATTTAGTTAAAAAGTATATTTATATAGAATAGCCCTTAGAACTTAAGTAGTTAGAAGTATTTTTATAAACATAAGTATACTTATATATACTAAGATATATATTACTTACTTATTAATATATTAATCTATTTTAATAACAACGATTTTACTAACTCTTAATCTTAATATTATAAATACTTTTACTAAAAATTTAGTAATTACGGAATATAATTAGACTTTTTATGATTAAATAATATTATAAAAAGTAATAATAAATACTAAATATAAGAATGGTTTTTTTTTTTTTAGTTTAAATAAACTTATAATAATATAAATCCCTATTATTAAATAATAATAAGATATTATATAAATATATTCCGGGATATATAAATAAAAACCCCTATATAAAACTATATAATAAACTACGAATAAGTATTAATATTAATATAAGTTTTAAATTTAAATAGTAAAAGCTTATTATATATATCTAAAGATTAAATATAATTTAGTCTAAGAGTTATAAATCTTTTATAATAATACTTTATTTTACTTAACCGATTTTAAACTTATTATAAAAAAGTTTTATAATATATAAAATAAAGTTTATTTTAGCTAATAATATAAGCTTATTAATAAACTTATATATAAAAATACTTTCTATTATACCCTTTAGTATAATAAGTAACTTTTAATATATTAAAAAAGAACTCTTTTAATTATTATTATATAATTACGAGCTATTTTAATATTTATCGTTACTAAAGCTAATTCTATTCATAAAGTATTAATAATCCTATAATTATAATTATAAATCCTTTAGATTAAAATTAAAAAAGAATATCTTTATTATTTAAGTATTATTAAAAAAATAATTCTTAAATACGAATTAATAAATTCTTAAAAAAAACTATACGCTCTTCTTATTATAAGTCCTATTTTATAAATTAATATTTAAAAGTTCGCTTTCTAATTCTAATACTAAAAACTATAAAAATATATATAATAATTATATTATAAGTATAATTACTCTCTAACTTTATAATAATTATCGTTTAATATAATAAAAAATTAATACGTAATCGTACTATTTTAAAATAATAATAATATATAAAATAAGAAACTAAAAAAGAAATTTTAAATAAGGGGTAAATATTTATATATAATTATAATAATATATAAGGGTATCTTTTTATTTATAAGGTCTTATAAATATATATATAGAAATATAAACGCTTATAGGGATCTATGATACTAAAAAAAATAAAAAAGTATATAACGATAATATATAATAAATAAAAGTTCTATAATTTTACTAAAAACGTTAAACTTTAAGGGGAGCCTTTATATAGTTAATTACGGCTTTTTACGGGCTAAAATAAGTATACATATTTTAATTTATAATTAATAAGTATCTTACGACTTTATAAAGGCCTTATTACTTAAGTATTAAGCCTAACTATATTGTATTTTAATATATACTTATATAAACTCTTATACTATATTATATAAAAATATTAAATTAATTACTCCTTATTTAGAGTTTATATAAATTAGTAACGCTGTTTATAATCCTATATACTATTATATATACCCTTTTTATTATTTTTAACCTACTTAGTTACTTATTTAAGGGCTTTTATTATTATATAAAAGTATATAGCGAGGATAGTACTTAAAGACTTAAATAGAGCGCTAATACGGATTTTATTATAACTTTTATAATTATAACTATACTTAACGACTTTAATAAGTATATTCTAAGTTAATACGAATTATTAATAAACTATAAATAAATATAAAATAATATAAAGTAATATATAAGTAATAACGAGAGATATAATAAGTATATACTTATATATAATAAATATATAATTATAATTAGAGTAGCCCTTATTTATAAAAGTAATATAATTAATAAAAATACCTTTACTAGCTTTATAATAGATATATAACTTAGTACTAGTTTTAATATTATTATATATAGTTATTTAAATAGTATTAATAGCCTAAGTACGAGTTATAATAATATCTAGAAGTATAAAATAGCTATTTTTAATAATCTTAAGGTTAAGCTTAATTTAACGCTAAGGCTAGATTATATAAATTAATATAATAATATTAAATAATATAGGGTAATATATATTAACTTATATAATACTAAGGTTATAAATTTAATAAAAAGTTTTTAAAAAAGAAAATAAAGAGCCTATAAATAATATAAAAATCCGTATAATAAAAAAGCTATTATATAGAAATATACGTATTAATAAGGAGGTAAGATATTATTTTATAAAACATAAGGTTATTAAAATACTACGTAAGTTAATATACGAGGACCGTTAGGAGCTATATACCCTTAATATAGGCTAGAACGCTACATTAAATACTTATTATAAATATTATATAGCGTACGTAATTATTAAAAAAGGGAGTATCCTATATAAAATTATTAGTATATATATATAAATAATTAATACTAAAAAAAAAAGAATTAAATCATAAATAAATATATATACGTAATTATACTTATAATTACGTATATATTAGCTTAAAAAGAAGTATAATTACTAATTAATAAAAATTATATTAATACTTATATATAAAATTACCTAATTATACCTAATTAATATTTCTAATTAGTAAATCGCAAATATTATACTTATAATTACGTATATAATTAGGTAATAATAATAAAAATAAAATAAAAAAGGGTATAAAATATAATAAAACGAAATATAGTCGTTAATAAGTAATTATAGGGGCATAGGTAAATTATTTACCTTATTTAAGGAATATTAAGTTAGTTAAGAAAAAAGGGAAATTAATTAGTAATAAAAATTAATAAGGAGGATATGCCCCCTAGCTATTCTACTTTTACTAAGTAATATAACCGCTCTTATATAACTACTATTACTAATAATTATAAGTAATTTTTTATAATAATATATAGGATTTATTATAATATTTATTTATATATATAAGAAAGTCGCGCTATTAATACTTAAAATTTATAGTAGCCGTAGGTCTATTAGAAAGAACGGTTTTGGCAGAGTGCCTCTTGTAGTCTGCCGTACTAGGTGCTCGTCTTTTGGTGGATAGCTATCAACTGAGTGAGTCCGGTGTCTCTTGTCTATCCCGTACTCAACTCTCTCTACCATGCGTCGCGGCAAAGCTTTAGTATTGTACGACAGTAATCATGTGGTGCCGCTCATGGTTCCTGGTGGTTCCTGGCCCGGCCTTTCTAGTGCCTATTGCTTGTACAGATATCGCTGCTGACAAAAACTTGTCGGAACGGTACTTTACTACTAGCAGCCAACGACGGGAATCGTAGATAGACGTAAGCTAGACGCAGGTCCAGGTCATAGACTAGTCCGCTGCTGCCAACTAGAACAGGGAGTCCTCGTTGCCGTTCCTGTGTGCGTGATGAGTATATACATATTCCCATACAGAAGCATCATGAGATCATGTTCCTTTTGTTCCTGACATGCCGTCCCTGTTCCTGTCTGTCCCTGTTCTAGGAGGAGAAGTCAAAGTCGAAGCCCATACTGCTAGGGAAACTGTACCATACGGGGTGGCCACCACGGCACCACCAGATTGAGGGGAGAGAAAGCGTGCGGAAGTACCAACCGGGGGGGCCCAGGGAATCTTTGTGGATCGCCGATTGGCCGGACCTGGAATTAGCCTTTGCTCCCGCCAGGCGGCCAGGCGGCCACAGAGAGACTTTAGAGTGAGAGTTGAGAGACAAGAGAAAGATGGCCGCTGCTAATCCGGACGGTTTTCTTTCTTTCCCGCTCCCAAGTGTCTGTCTCTTAGCCCCATCTGACGAAAATCCAGGCCCCGTCGTTCTCGCTTGGCCGCTGTAGGAAAAGAGTCTCCATCTGGAGCTCTATACACTATCCGTAGTCACTTTTGAAATAGGGAGAAGAGAGATAGAGATAGAGCGTGAAAGAAGGACGGCGCGCCGCGCCAGGCCAGGCCCCCCCGCGGGGGAGGCAGGTGTGATGGAGAAAAGGCAAAGGCTTTCGCAATCGGCATAGCTTTGGCTGATAGCCTGGTAGGTTGGTTATTCTTCTTCTTTCATCTCTCTTCACCTCTTCTTCTCTTCCTTTTGCGCACGGGGCATCTGGGCGGAAAGTGTATGTATGTAGGGTACAGAAAAAAAGTAAGGGGTGGTGGATGAGAGGTGACGAGAGTTGAGTTGAGTTTAGTTGTACCAGGGGTGAACCACTTTCAAAGTCTCTCTCGCTTGCAACCGGTAAAGCGGCCCCGAGACAATGTATCTGCCAAATGTCTCTCTTCCGTCCCTCTGTACCTCTCGTTCTCTATTGGTCTATCCGACCCGTTCTAAGATCATGGATCTAGTTGAGTTGGTCCAGGATAGGGAATTGCATCTTGCAGAAACGAGAGAAGGACGATTTACTACGGACCACCTAGGTATGTAGACAAGAAGCCCCGGACAAGCAGGCCCCAGTTGCCGGCAAGCTCGTGTGTCCACAAAGCAATATCGCTACATGCCGCTTACAAGACACAACGGCGCCCCCAAGCGAGTGAAAACTAAGGCGCCGTGTTAAGCACCTAGGATAATACGTATAGCGGGATGTAGAGCACCGCAGTCCGCACCGCGTAGCGAAGGGGGACATTACAGGAAACCCATCAACCGCCGACAGAGCGGACGGCAACAACACTGACTGGCTTTGGCAGCGACAGCGACACTGACTGACACTGACACTGACATTGGCTCCCACTCGCGCTCGCTGTCTGTCCCTTGCCTGCGCTCGCGCCTCTTGCGGCTTTCTCGCGTTGACTAAAGAAAGAGGAGGAGGAGGAGGAGGAGGAGGAGAAAGTCTCGCGCTCTCACTCTCGCTCAACGCGCTGAGCCAAGTCAGTTAGATGGTCAGACAAGTCTCGCGCGGCCCTTCGCTCTAGGCCCTAGAGTCTTCGATGACTGTCTGCGTCTGGTGGTTCTCCATAGCCGCACAATGCACATGTAAAGTCACTGTCAGTGGCAGTCCCTGCGTAACAAGTTCCCCCTCCACCATCTCTCTCCCTCTCCCTTCAACGACCCAACCCAACCCACTAACATGCTGGACCTCGCATGTCATTGATGCCGACAACCTTGCTCTGCTTCCTGTCAGGGCTTCCCTTCCGCCAGGGGGGGCGACATGCGGACATCGTCCACGGGGCCCATGAACGGCAGTGGTCCATTTCGATGGGCATCAGTGGGTTTGGTTCCAGTTGGGCCCTTGGCCTTGGCCAACAGGAAGACCGGATTCTTCTGTTGTCGTCAGGGATGGTGGACAGAGGACAATGCTCTTCTGTCTCTGTCTCTCTCTTGCACAAAAAAAACGAAGTCTTGTCTCTTTACTCCTTGTGCTGTGCTCTGCTCTCTCTGCTCAAGGGACCCGGCCAGAATTCTCCAGGATATTCATCAAAAACAGGCAGTCAACGGCCGGCGCAGGGCAAGGCTAACCATCTCCACTGCCCTTTCTCGGGATTAATATGCGCATCCCCCTCCTCCGTAAAAGGCCCCGAGATGTCTAGCAGTAGATCCCCCCTTAAGTCCCCATCGTGTTCTGCTGGGCCCCCCGTCGTAGTAGTGTATGTACTGGGCGGACGGCGGCACGCCGTGACAGAACGCTCTCTAACACTATTTAACTCCATCGTTTTGTATTACTAGAGGATTACCGCAGTACATATAGACGCTACCCTGCCCTCCAATTCCGTACTATTTAACTTTAACCCTTTTTATAAATTACCTATCCTTTCCTTTATTTTACCCTCTCCCTTATTAAAAAATTATTAAAATTATAATTTTAATAGCTTATTAATAAGCTAATATTACTATTTAAAAATAAGTAACTTATACTTATATATAAGTATTAAAAGTCTTATTATTATAAAGATAATAATAAATATACCGGAGTATTTAAAAGAGCTTTTTAATAAATTTTTAATATTATTTAAAGTTATAATCCTCGAGTTGTAAAAAGAAGCTAAAGTACTATATTAATATAGCCCTATTTATCTTATTAATATTAATAATAGTTTTTTTAATATAAAATATATTATTAATACTCTATAGCTACGTTATTATCCTTTATAAATCATACTTAATATTAATAAGGATTTTAGTATTATTTTTTAGTTTATTTTTTAGTTTTTTTATTAAAGTTATTATTATAAAGTTAGTTTAGTTATTAGTATTTTAATAAGTATTTTAACTTAACTCGGAGGTTTTTATAACCCCTAAAAAGAGGTTTTTAAAGGACTTATAATTAGACTTTTTACTTATTATAAATAAAGCTATTATAATTAAAGCTATAGCGTTACGAACCTCGATAATAAGTAATTAATAATATAATTATCTTTCTTTTATAACGAGCTTAAAAAAGTATTTTAATTTAAATATTAAGTAAGTACTATACTATTTTATTAAAACTATATTCTTATATTTATAACTTAGAAAGAATTAACTTTCTTCGATAATAAAGTATTTAGAACGCTCTCTAAGCTTGTTCTACAAAGGTTAAAAAACCCGGGCGCCGGACCTAATCTCGATAGTCCAGGGGAATCTCATTTCCATCCCGGTGCCGATATGCCCATCATCGATTTCTGTGGCGGGATTCCGTGTGTGGTCATTACGCTTGCACCGTTGAACTTTACCATGGCCCGTTTTCCCCGTCCTTGACATTTTGCCCACGCAAGACCCAGAAAATGCAGTGAAGGGCATCAAATCTTGAAGGAAAAAATTATTCGTGCCATTGGGTCGCGCGCCCAAACCCTGGGCTGGGATGCAACTTTTGGCGCCATCCATGATCCCCACACCCCATCAAGAGGGTGTGCCGATAGAGTTTCCTGCTAACAATGCCAGGCACACAGGACCGGAGCAAGGATTCTGGTTTTCGGTGAACGGGCTTCCTTTGTAGGGGAACACCATCATCCATGGCATGGAATCGAAAAACTGGGGAATGAAGAAGGAGATAATGTACGGATACGCTCTAGAAGAAAAATCAGTCGACGGCGGCGAGCGGAGGTTTTTTTTCTCGCATTTATTCTCTGGGAAGATCTTCTGCCTTTATGCGGGCAACTCTACCCTAGAAGAGGTCTAATTCGCATGTCCTCCGTACTGCCGTTCTTTCGTCATTGCCTGTTGGAAAATTTCCGCCCGGCTTGCTTGCTGTCTGCTTTGGCAGTGGATTTCTTCCCCCAGCGGCGAATCTAACGGGACCGAAAAATGCAGTGCGAATTCAGAAAGCTTGGTTGCTCTGGGCCCTGGCCAAAATGCTCCTTCCCCCATCCCACCATTATCGATTAACTCCTGTTCAAGATCCAGTAGTGACAAGATTCTCGATTTGCTATGGTGATCCCGTTGAAGATGCTTGGCTAGCGGCGTCTGGCGGTTGATGAGACGGTCAACTTTCGTCGTTAGTCTCAGGCCACTGATTGGTGTCTTTTCCAGAGGTGGCTTGAATTGGGCTGGTTCATATCTTCATGCTACAACCACGAATACCGGTCCAAAGAACCCCCCAAGCAAAACCACAAGATACAGTTCCCCTGATGGGTGGTCGCACTGGCTAGGATAGATCGTGCTGGGGAAGCATGTACTCAAGTCATTGTATTCTCACACAACGCGCGGGACGCTGGAGGAGGGGCAGCAAGAAGAAAAGATCCGGCCGCGTGCGAGACCTGAGCGTTGTGCGCTTCAGCATCGTTGGTTTTTTTAGAACGAAGTACCTACTCCGTACATCAGCGGGAGACAATTCTGGGCGACCGTCTGCTGCTGAAAGGCCGTCCGTGAGGCCCTGTCATGGATAACCCCATGTTCTACTATTGACAAGGTCTTTGGTTCTACCCTTCTAGGTATGGGTCGTTTGGCTGCGGGTTCAGGAAGGTAGACAAGGAACGGCACCAGAAAATTAAAATAAAAAATGGCAATACTTCAATATGTGCTCTCTATTAATGGGCAGCAACAACAAGTGGCCCGGAACTACAGTTACATTGACTCCCTTCCCATCGTACGTCTAGAACCGACCCGTCCGCACAAGTCGAAACAGACGCAGCTTGCTTGTCCTACTTACCACACCGCAAGCAACCGGCTATTGAACGAGGATCTGACGAATCTCTGAATCATGATTGAGAGACCCATGCTGTTGGTCTAGGACACTTCCCCCCCCCCCCCGGTCCCCAGAAACAATCAATGGTTCGCCGCGGCGGACCTTGTCCGGATCGTATCCTTTTTCGTGATTGTTTGTGACGACGGCAACGGCCGTGTCTGTGTGTGTGACGAACCAGCAGTGCCAAAGACAATGGGCGAAGAGTTTGCCAGAAGGGAGCAAGACATGTGGATCCGGTCTCTCAGCCATGCAGGAACGGAAAATGAGGCGTCGTCGGAGACAGCGGAGAGAAAGCTGACGAAAAAGGCCGGCAACAATGTTGGGATAAGACTCTAGACTAAGAGAGACCTGGAGGTCAGGGCGTAGCCAAACTCTGGATAAGTCGACTTGTCGGGATTTGACATATTTTATGCACAGCTGTCTGACAGAGTATACTCGTATACTGCAGGCCAACCAGACAAGTCATCGCATCTCGCGAACTCTCCCATTGTCTTCCGCGAACCGGAGCAGGCCAGGTCCTTGCAGCGGGGCCGTCCGGCTCCCAGATGGTCTTTGCAGAGCAAGATCCGGAGCCGTGTCTCTTACTTGCATGTTGCATTGGGTTGGATGTCCGGTGAAATGAAGCCTTCTTCTTCAGCACGATCAAGGGAGGAAGAGAGAAGCAAGACCAGAACCGGCCTAGGGGTGTTGACGGAGCAAAGGATGAAGAGGGAAAAGAAGGTTTAGGCAGGCCTGCTAGAGAACGGTAATGCATGTCCCATGGCTATCGTGCAGGTCATCAGCAAGAAGACGTGAGGAGACTGCCCAATAATCTCCACATGCAATATCGCTTGTTTTGGGGGTCCAGCAGCAGCTCCAGCTCCATGGACCATGAGTGACTTTTCGCGTTTTGCTCGGAATGCAATGGATGCAATGGATGCAATGGCTGCAATAGTTGACACATCGCTGCCATTATTTCGTAAGATTGCCTTCTCCTGAGCACTTGCACGAGGACGGACGAATACGCCGCAGCGGCCGACGACAGCACCGGTGAGGTTCGCTCAGTCCGAGCACTCTGGTAGTTTAATGAGACAAGTCCACTACGAGTTGAAAGCTGTCTCTTGGAACATCAAGACGCGCAGCTCGGACGGCCGTGGCTGACTGACTGCCAAAGCCATGTACTTGCAGCAGGCAAGACCGTTGAGGCTGCGAGGAGGAGAACTACAATTCGTGAAAGTAGACGCCGCGACGCCAATAGTCAGTGGGTAAAAAAGGTCGTAGGGTCGTCGTCGAAAGCCTGTGCAACAACGTGGCTCTCGACTTGGGGCACATCGGATATGCTCCCTTTCTCGACAAGCGTCGATTTCGCGACGAAGGGTACTGGATAAGTTCGGCTCGTCATCTCATCAAGAGGCTCGTGTTGTGCCCCTGAAAGAATGCAGAGCGCGCCTTTTTCCGATGTGACGCTGTTCCCATCAGCTGAGGGTCGAAATGCAGGTCCGAGTCCCTGGGCAGTGAAGTCGGTGACAGTAGCGGCCGATGGATCGGCAGGCTTATCGAGTACGTTGATATGGCGTAGGAAAGTACCCGTAGACTCAGAGACTGTACAGTTAGTGTAGGTATTCACGGTATTGTACGAAAGCAACTTGCTTTGCCTGCCAGCTGCCACAAGCACGCTCGGACCGTCACAGCTCCCGGTCGTGGAGAACATCAACCGTTGGAAGCGAGCCGTTGATGGGATGTGTCGTGGGCTTCAGACACGCTGCATTCCTCGTCAAGACTCAAGCTCCAGAGTCAAGACCCTATAACGTTGTTTCCAGCCTTGTCTTCTGGTCACACGGAGTGGTCCGCGGCCGCATTTGTCTGAGTGTGAGAGAGACAAAGGAGATTGATAAGTCCAAGACAGTGGAGGCCGTCACGCTTTAGCGTAGTTAGCCATCAACAGATTGCATTCAGAACAACGCACCTTTTCATCTCAGTCCATTCCCGGCCAGTATGATGGGATGCCATAGCACACATGCGACAATAGGCCAGCGAGGGACTGCGGCATCTCAGCAAATTTCGTACTTAGCTCGCCAATGGTCGCCCTCTGAATGTGATCGTGCGCGTAGCCAGTGTCGTGCGGCCTGCCGCGGTTCTGGGTGAAAAAGGTACGAATCGACAGAGAAAGCGAGAGCCATGCAGGAAGGTCGGAACAAAGTGGATGACGCGAGAAAGAAGCTAGGGCCACTAGCCAAGCCAGAAGTTGACTGGCTAGCAAAGATGTGGAGTGGGGATCGGGTAGTTTTCTGCCCTAAATGTTAGGCAATAGTCACCTACACGAAAAGCGCTGCAGTACGTACTCTGCTTATGTCCACTTTGGAAACTGCGTGTCGCTGCCGCAGAATTGCTGGCAGGGCCCTGCCAACTGTGAAACTTGCCTGGCGCATTGCTTCAGAAATCAGCTTTGGCTACCAAAATCAAGCGCTAATCCGCTTATAGTATCGTCCCTCTATCAGAGTTGCAACTGCAACCACTGCCCCCCTTTCGCTTATCTCACGCCCCTCCAGCTCGCGTGCCTCTCTCGCCAGGAACGCTTGCTTTCATCGAGTCACGACGTCCCGCCAGCCCGACCTACCTACCACACTACACCGCGTACAGCGAAGATCAGAATCGCCCAACACGGGATGATTCGCTGCCGCGAGCTACGATGTAGCCCAAAGAAGTGTCCGGCAACACTGGTGGTGGCTTTGGCCCTCCGTCGTGCCAGGATTCATTGGACGGCCTTACACCAATTAGGGCGATATGCCTTCAGGCTTTCCGAATAACCTCTCGACAATATCACAGGCTGACAGGCCAGGTTTTGCGGCCAAATGGCGCTCGTCCCCTCAGCAGCTTTCATGCACATCACTCTACACTTTTATACTGGTCCACGATTTTCGCTCCGCCTGCATGCTCTACGTTAGTCTCCCAACGACTGCACCTGCTGGTTACTGTTGAAATGGTCACCACTCATAATGACTGGGCAGTCAAAGTATGCTCCGACTGCGCCATCATTTATCCGCACGGTTCTCTGTGTTCTTCCCGGCATCTGCACGGTGTCGTCAATGGGGTCGCTTGAATCGTGTCTTGATATTGAACTGAGTGACTGACTAGGAACAGAACACGATTTCGGCCATGTGGAGAATATCGGGCTCCAGAGCCATCCCGTTTTCGACTCTTGCCATCCGATCCGGGCCAAGGCCTCAATACCTGACCGTTACGGTGGCCTTACGGAACACCGTCCTCACTTTCTGCTCAGTGCGGACATGAACTCGATAGAGTGGACCTTTCGGGGATTAAACCGACATCATCCTTCGTACGGGACCAACAAAAACAAGAACTCGGTAATGCGATACTCTTTGCTCGTTTTCTTCCAGAATCGCTGCAGTCGGTTCCACAAAGCTGCGATCCGCCGCGAAGGAGGGCAAAGGCCGCCTTCGATATGGATCCAGGATGGGCAGGTTCATGGCCCATGGGTCAAGTCGGGAGCAAGACACGACGTTGGAATGGAGGCGACGGCCGAACCTCGGACGGCAGCGCTGTGCCTCTCTATGCAAGGTACGAGATCTCAAGCATCAGCCTGCGGTCCTGCACTGCTCTTGACAAGACGGCAAACCGGCCTTGTTGCGCGGTGGAGGGAGCCGTCGGCGGGATGTTGTTCATGGATGATGGACCATGGTTGTGGCTGTTTGATCATCCTGCCAGAATGCGACGCACGCTACCCCGAGCTTTCTGAAACTCCAAGCCAGCAGATGCCAGCTGCACGTCGCCTGCCTCACGCCTGAACACCCTCCCCCGCCGAGTACGCAGTATTCGTACACTAATCGCTGTGTAGACTCGTAGCTTTCGCCTTTGTCTTCGGCGTGGGCGAGGATAATGGTTGTATGGTTGCTAAGTTCCTGACAAGGCAAGCCCACGCTAGAACTAGGTCGAGGTCCGGGTCCGGGTCTTGAGAAGACGGCGACCAGCTTTCCCACCTCGCCTGATCGTCCCGCTACCCTGGCCGACTTCAGTGCGTTCGGTCAGGATGGGAGAGTTCATGTTGACCGCTGTCGACCTCCCGCACGGCCAGGCATCACCCGCTTGTCTGGGAACTGTCGTCTATCGCCCTCCCTTCCCTTCAGCACGAGTTGCACTTCATCCCTCTACCGCCCGTACCCGTACTCTGTACTCCGTACATGCCACGGTGAAGAGAGGTCGTTCAGGTGATGGAATTCACGGTTCGGGGTCCCGGACTGGGGTTGAACTCGGGCAAGCGATGAGGACGGAGACACGGCCTAAATAGGAAGCTGTTCCGCTGGGTCGAATGCCATGATACCATCTGCAAAGCCCCTCCGTAATCTTAAATGTTTACCGTCTTCTGCATTCTTGGTGGTAGCGGCAAACAAAAGAGGGGCATCAGGAAGCTTTGGAAGAATCAACGACGATCATTCTCCCCCTGACAGGTGCATCCTGTCCCGCGCGGACAGCATCGTGAGACTTTCGTCAACGGAGAATGCGGTGACGGGGATAAGGCAAGCCAGGCAAGGGAAGTTCGGCCGGGATGCGTGCCGCTTCTGGACTGCGCATAGGCCATTTCCTAAGCTGGCCGTCACATTCATGTCCTTGGGAAGCTGGGACGAAATGGACGAATCAGTCGAGTTATTCAGTCGAGTTACTGAGGCAATCGTTGCCTGCTGCTATTTTGAGTCTCCAAGCGGTCCCAAGTTTGTCGAAGCTCGGCCGTCGCAAGAAGCCCAAAACAAGCGCTCTCAAGTTCCAATGCTGGTGCGAACACGGGTAGAGCAACTTGTAAGCGATTCAGGTCCCCAGTAGCTGGGTATCCGTACGCTGCGCACGCGGCACAAGGTTGTTGATGTCCACTCTTTTTCAAAAAAGACATCATGTGGGAAAAGAGAAGCAGAGACTCAGACTCGAGGTTCAGAGACAAAGCGTAACGCCTGAGGAATGCGGTAAAATGGATTCGTCTCCACCAAACAAACCACTGACGGAGCTTTTTTTGCTTCGGGCGGGGAGTACCAAGCACTAAGCAACATCTATCCGTTGAGGAAAGAATGGTGATCAAGTCTAGACCCCTCGAGGCCGGGATGCTGGATTAGTATCATTCGTCATATCATGGGCCTGTTTGACCAGTGAGCGACCCAAGCATGCTCATGGATCACACACACACACACACACACACATAATGGGCCAAGCACCAGCAAGCGGAAAAAGGAAGAGGAGCGTGATGCCGTGGTCACTCAAAGTGAGGCCCTTGGGGCCCAGCGTCTGTCGGGATACTGCCAGTCGGGTTCTGCTGACTGATGCCGTGCGGGCAGCTGTGGGCAGTTTCAGAAATGGACCCTGGTGGATTCGGCCTAAGCTTAAGCCGCAGGAGCCAATGATATTCCTGAAGAGCTTGCCCTGTAGGCGCTAGGAGCTTCTCGGCCTTTTCATTGGTTCCCTCAGATTCATTCGATGATGTTCAAGTGGGGCGTCCCGTTCTCGCTCCCACCTCACCTGCCCCTCCCCTGCCTGTCTGCTCTTGTCCTGTCCTGCCTGCCTGCGCTTGCTGCCAGCTGCCGCCCCTCTCCCAGCGTTTGGCCTGGTCTCCTTCCCGTCCCACCTCCAGACCACTCCAAGCACCACACACCACACACACATATCCCGTCTACTCCGTACCCAACCACCAACGTACTCCATATACTACTTGCGCATGCACACGACCAATCCGCCCACGCTTACCCTTACTCGCATCACACTGGTCAACATGGGCCAGAAATAGCTTTTGCTTTTTTGAGATCACTGCCCATTCATCTGGGAATCGTTGCACGGCACATGCGGGAGTGAGATCGGGTCGCAGAACCTTCGGCCACCTCGCCCCAGTACAGTGTGCGCCTGGCGGCTGCTGAGATTACCTGCGAGCCTTTCACCTCGACCATGGTCCATCTCGGCTTCACACCGCATCAGCAGATCTCCTATTTTATTCTCTCCCCTCATCATCCCGCCTAGCTCGCGCGGGGCTCCGGCCGCCAGCAGGTCAAGGTCCTTGCCGCCGGCACAGTATTCGTGGTCGAGGAAACAGGAATAGAAACATCCCAGCCGACCAAAGTGATGTGCTCGCCTACCTGCATGGACTTGGGACATCATACATGGAAACATTGCCCTCCTTGCTACCAGGCTTGACCGTGATGGGGATGGGCATTCGTCTGGCAATGGCACGCTACGAGGAACGACTCCAGCCATGAGATGAAACTTGAACCTCCGAGAAGGAGCGTGAGAGACGAGGATCTGGGTATATCGGCAGTCGACCTAGCTGGGGCCTCGGCGACCTCGCGCTACCGTCGTCCTTTATTTCTCCGGCGGCGGCTGGTCGACGGTAGCCGTCACTCGCCACCACCGGCCTACCTGCCGCTCACCTGTCAAATCTGCACAATAATTCCCGACCATTGTGGGTGAGTTCCACCAGCCTACAGGCTACTGCAAAGGAAAAAGAGACTTTCTTCGGACTTTTACCACAGGGCCCGTTGCGTTCTTCACAACCTGGCTGACACCGGCCATGACGACTGACTGCAGTTCAGAGAAGCAGATACGAATACATCTGACCAACTTCACCCTTGAACTCAAAAAGCATGTCGAGTTCCCTGGATCCGGTTCAGTGGAGATGGGAAAGGCTACCAAACCCAGAGCAACTCTGAAACGACAGGGAAGGGACGGCCGATCTTCCTCGCCTCGCTGAGTCGACGAAACATGACATTTTCGACGTCGACTTGTCCTCGACCCGCGTCGTGGCTGGTGGTGGTGGTGGTGGTGGTGGTGGTGGGCATCCACGACAACCTCAGGGACACTGGCGCCCAGCAGCCGTGCCGGCCGCGCTCCCCCATGGCGAAGTATGATTCGTGCATGAACCAGCCTGTACGGTGTGGTTCTCTCTCCCTAATCCCTATCCGCACCAGCTGCGGTGACGGCGGAGAAGAAGTGTAAACGATGCGACAGCAGCATGCACCCAGCCATCTATTTCCACCGCGGTTTCCATCAACAAGTTTCCCCCACCCTCGATACAACAATGGCTAGTTCTCTTTGCGCAAACTACGGGCAGAAGCTCGTGTTGATGTCAACCCGCAGGCCTTCTCCAGTTTTCCCTGCAACCGGCGGGCTTATCCACAGGGCTTCGCCGCTTTCCTAGCTTTCCTAGGTGGTCTGGAAGGGTGCAAGTGTGCTTGGAGCCAATGTTGTGCAGCACCCGAAACACGGTGAGAGGGGCGGTTTTCAGGTACATGAAACACGGGCGACGACTTTCTAGGGACATGTCACATCGTCTTCCAGAACGACTTGAGGCAGCGATCGGCCGTTTATGTCAGCTTTGAACATGCTCGCTCAGCTCTTGAAGGTTGCTAAACGAAGGGATCTCCCCAGCAAGGCTGGGCCTGGACAACCGCACTTGCGTTCAACCCACAGTCCCTTTGCAGGGTATCTCTCGTTGGTGCGTTCCGGTTGGCTCAACTGAGGTCCGACACCTCTCATGGAATCCATACTATCAACAACCAGAAGCTGCCAAAGTGGCTGTTCCAAGCATGTCTTCCTTCGACGGGCTCCGCTGTCACGGATCCTGATGATGGGAACGGACGGTCGACCGGGAGATCTAGAGTATGTTCACGGACTGGTGCCTCTTTTTTTCCTATACTCGAGCCTCGCGAGCTTCGAAAGACACAGAGACAGACAGCTAGACAAGCATCTGTGGCTTGCCTGACTGCGCTTGATCCCGTATGATCTAGCTATGACGTTCCGCTATATCTTCTTCTCTAATCATGCTAGTCGCCAGCCTTGTCCTCTCGTTTACATGCGGTGTGCGGACGCCGTCGACCCCGTACCCGGAGCAAAGACCCGGAACAATATCACATCGCCGACCTCTAGATGCGGACGAGGCAACAACTGGCCAATGCAAGCTCCCAACTTGGATATACGGGACCTAGCTTACTAGGTGCTCTTTTTTGGCCTTACCTCAAACTTGACGGCTTCTGCCATCGAGTCTTTTACCCATACCTCCTTCACCTCTACCGCCCACCGCTCTTGTTTCATATCGCCATGCTCGTTTCGCCGCCTAGCAGTCCCATGAACACAAAGATCTGTGCCAGGGCCAATCCGATTCCCACCTCCCGCCCACGCACCGTCCTTCTCTTTTCAGTCCTCGTCCGAAGCGATAAACACCAGAGTCTGGTCGGTTCCTGCACAGCATGGATGGCGCACACCTTCACCCACTCTGGCGATGTGCTTTGACGCCGTGCCCGAGTTGCACAGGTACCACTCGGGCAGATGTCTGAAACATTGACAGACGAGATATCCAGTCTTTCTCGTAACTAACAGATGTTCTGCTTCTCTGCCTCTCTCTGGCGCCCATTGTCGTCCCCACCATCAGCCGCCACTGCGTCGCCTTCACTTGCCCTCGTGGGCATGCCATGCCACATGCCTCGACTGCTTTAGTCCGCGTCTGTGGACGAGGAAGCGCCGACATAGCCTCTCAAGCTGCATGGAATCCTTCCATCTCTCTCCATCTCGCAACCGAGCTTTGCCTCTGTAGCCGGTTGTTCCTACCCGTCTGCCCGTCGTCCGCCCTTCTCAGGTAAATCGTGAGATCCCGTCATGTCAGATACTGCCTGCCACGGCCACACTAACCACAACCTTCCCAAACGAACTGCTGCGGCTACTGAACTGACAAGTCGGCATCAAGCCTGCCTGACCTTGCCAACTATCTGGGCAAACGTTCCTCCCGCTTTCCGCCACAGACCACAGGTGTGTCCCCTACCCGCCTCGAACAACCATGATCTTCCCAGATCCCCATCACAGCTGGACTGCTCTCCCCTCCCTCGGCGTCGCCCCGCCGATGGACCCCTGGACCAAGAGATCGACTCCTGAAACTGCAGTCTTCGTCCGTCTGCGAATGCTATTGGTGTATGCCACCCTGAGGCATAAAGATCTGGTAGGCGCTCAGACTTGGGACACCGGCCGGAGGCAAGGAAGGGCCTCCCTCGCGTCGGGTTGACTCGTTGGTCCCCTGGAAAAAGCAGAAAAAAGAACAAGAAGGCTACCTTGTTGGTCAGCGGCGGGCGTCTCCTCCGACTGGTTGATTGGGGGCGAGTGACTTTTTTCAACCCATGGTGTTGAAGAAGGAGAAGTCCAGCAAGTCGCATTGCTACGGAGCTCTCTTCCCTGCACGTGGCGTTCCTTGAACTCTCGAGGGGAAGGTTTGCCGAGTCTTTCATGCCCTCGACGCTTGGCGCCGGCAAGGCTAGGTCGATCACCAGGGTTGAAGGGGTTGGAAACCAACTCTTTTGGGGGCGAAAAAAAGCTGGAAAGCAGATAGAATAGATGGTACTCAGGCCATGGTTAGCTGTGCTACTTTGCCATTCGGTCTTGTGACCGAGGGATGATTTGGGAGTGGCCAGTGGCAACGGGGACAGGCGAAGGGGCAACCTATCTACGGATAGATACCCTTCGATGTCTGAAGACGTCTAGCTGGAGTATTACGACAGCCGTCGACGGCCCTGGTCCACGATATTCAGCAGATCTATCTCGCCGCCTCTTGTCCGTTCCTCTAGCCGGTACGGTCCCGCTCGTGGTGCCGATGACCTTGACTATACGCGGGCGGCGAGCGTCACTCACTTCCCTCGGTTCGGACGGGGGACCCTCCATCATCCCCGGGTATGGCTTCTCAGCATGACTCTAGAACGCATAATGAACCTGCCTTGTCTTTTCATATACACAGCATGCTGGCTTCCGCTTTGCTCGGTAGTGGGCCGCCTTCCCCCCAGCGGCTTTGCCTGCCGTTATGTGCGAGGGCCCCGGGTGGTCCCAGATTCATGGAAGAGAGTATGCCCGGATGTCGTACGGAGAGAATCAGATCACACGGCGAGTCGTGAACGCGTGGAAAAGCATCGCGTGGTGGTACGTGGGGTTTGATTGACGGGAAAGGGCGGCTGCGGGATGCCTTTGCCTGTTTCTGGCAAATGTACCGGGCGAGGAATATAGATAGAGAAAATGGAGTATCCGTGACGGGGTCAATATGCTGCCACTTGCGCGCCGGCAATGTCTTCTCTTTTTGCTTGGCTTGACCCGAATCGGTGGGATTGTAAAAGAGTTCCAGTTCCATATCATTGTCCGCAGTGTGCCGTGTGTTCGCCCCTTGGCCTTGTGTGATCTACAAGATTTAAAGTTTAAAATCTCGTGCTTCTAGAATCTTTTTTTTTTTTTGCAAAAGCCAGCAAATGGCATTTCTCTCGGGACGAAAATGGGCGAGAGAGATTAGGCGAGAGTTGTGACTGACTCTTGTGTCTTCTTTCGGGTCCTCGTCACGGGTGGTGGTGTTGTTGTTTCCCCCCTTGACTTGCCTTGGCTTGCCAAAGTTTCTCGCACGCTCTGGTGACGGGACCACCGTGCGTGACCTGCCTCAAAGCTGGCCAGCCTCTCACCATCCTATTATGCTGTTCTTGTTGTTGTTGCTGTTTTCAGCTGGAGTGAGGCGGACTGACCGAACTGACTGTCCCCGTGCGGAAGGAGATGGAGGGGAGGGAGGGTTGAGGAAAGGAGTGCAACTCGCCCCGAATCGGTTGCTCGATAAACTTTCTTTGTTGGGGTTGCGTGGTCGGATGGGGGTACTACGCATATGCCCATGGGAAACGCCCGGATCTCTCTTTCTTCTGCAGTGTAGACCATTTCCTCTCTTTTGGTTCCTTGTTTTATTTCAGATGTCAAAAGTTGGGTTTGGTTTGGCTGAAGTGGGCAACGTAGTTTGAGCACTGGACATGTAGTACGTACGTACGTGTGTACATATGTGTTTGGTGAGTTTGACTCGGGGTTCCCTTTGGTTGATCTGATGTCGGGCGGACCTTGGATCGGATTGTGGGCGGACGGGCACCCACGCGGTGCAAAGACGGACGGATGAGGGGACGGAGAGGAGAGAGTAGGAGAGAGATGTGTGCGTAAGTGAGAAAAGAGTTCGCAGGTCTGGGGTGGCCCGTCCGTCCGGATTGGACTTTTTGCCCACGCGGCTTCCGAGTCCGAGGTGAGCCGAGTTGTCGACTGACTTGATGTGTCCCGCGTGGGCAGCAAACTCGGGCCCGGGAAGGCGAGAAGGATTTTGTTCCCTTAGTCAGTTGAACGGTGTTGCGGTTCGTTGATAGGAAAAGGATATCTGCGTGGCGAATAGCTGTCAAGCAACTTAGAACAACAGAGAGTAGCACGGGCAGTTTCCTTTCTCGTCTCGGAGAGGACCCCGGCAGTGAGCTGATACTTGATGGGTTGAATGACTCTTGCATCGATATACATACAATATGACGTTGAGTGTACTTCACAATGACGGCGTTGGCAACGACGACGACGACTTCAATTGCCGAATGGTGTTCTGTGTCAGTTTGCGGCCAACTTTTGTATTGTCAAATGTCGTGTGGTTGCATGTGTTAGCTGACTTGAGCTGAGGATTTGACTCGTGAAGAGCCTCTCGGTCTGTCGATCATGTTCAGTTGCGGTTGATGTCAGAAGACTCGATATCCTTGGAAGATTGCACTTGATATCGAAGAGGGGGCATTTACGTAGGTTCTGCTTTGGGCTCGAAGTCTTACTCCTAATTCATGGTGACCGTTGTTGAGTGGACTGGCGGTTTCTTGTTGTGAATGAGGCTCTTGAAGCGGGAAGACACTTCGGTTCAGAAACGTTACCATACTTATATCTGTGTGAGAGTTACCGAGAATATTTAGGTGTCTATCAAAGGCGTAATGTTTGTAGGAGAAGGTCTCCCTTGTGTAATTTCCATGATCATGTGTTGATGTTGATGATGTTCGAGGCATGTTGAGTTCCACCATCATCAAATGTGCCCTCTTGAAATGTGGATGCGATAGCTAGACAACATGGTATTAATCTCTATTCCTCGGCAATCGCTATCGTTACTCAACAGTCTGCTCTGGCGGACACTTTGTGTAATAGCACCCTGACAATCTGCTTCTTCCCCTATTCATGGTTCAACTTGGCCTAACTTATGAAGGAATACACTAGCTCCATCTATTGAGTGTCAACTCTGCTTCAGAGAGCGAGTGTTATTCCTATAATCCGACGAATGCGGGTCTAGACTCTCTTTCTCGCCCACATACACACATTCTCTCTCGCACACCTAACGGAAGTGATTTCGACGGATGCTACGAGCTATATCGAATCTCTCGGCAATGCGAGGTCCCTGCTTACCTTGAGCCCATGCCGCGAACGATGACATGTGATTCGAAAAACGCAAGTCTATATAAGAAACAATCTCGAGATGAGACTTGATGTCTGCATGTACTTACCCGCAGTCTTCTCCAATGGCACAGTTCGTGACTGGCTGACCCGGGCAGCTGCGTCCGAGCTATGCGCGTCTCTATGTTACTACGTCGACGCAAAGCGTAGGACAGAATGACATGTGGTTTGAGTCTTATCAACGGTCTGGAACATCTCGGTCGTGTTTGTATGTCATTCGTCAGCAAGATGGGAGGCCTTGGCGAACAAAATGAGGTTTATATGGCAGACTCTTCTGAGGGGTAGATTTCGGCTTGTGGCGAATAGAATGGTATGCAGCGTCATACTCCATAGTTATAACCTCTATTTATTTAAATTCACTGCAGAGTCTTATGATGGCCTTCATTGGGCAAATCAGGCTTCTTTGGAAGTTGATTCATCATGAATCAGAGGTCTTTCAGCCAGACTTGGCTTAGATTTTGGCATCAGGGTTACGAGACCCCTCGTTTCGCCTCTTATAAACAGGTATATTGGTGACAAGTTTCGGATAGAACGGGAACCTGAAGGCTTTTCTTGGTGCGGCTTTGCAGAACATAGACCTGTGGTCAAACATGAGCTTGCCAGCTCACCCTCCAAGAGGGCTCGTCTTTGCCACACCTTTGTTGTATCCATTCCACATGAGGCCTTTCAAGTTCAGCAGTGGCATACTGTATTGTCATAGAGATTCATAGCTAAGATATTAACATCAGACATCGATATCGGGGTATGAAACAGTGCACAAGGAAGCAATATCAATAGATGCATGGAGACGGCAGCCGAATACTACCAGACATTGGTCTGAGTACTAAATATCAGTTAAATTTGACCTCTCTATGAAGGAGCAATATTATTAAGGGAACGTCCGAAGCATCGATATCTCTTTCAATGCAATGTTGATGGCCGTGACAGTACGACTAACACAGGCAAAGCATTTCGTGGATCTGATCAGATATTGCTACCGAGATCCATATGATTCAATGTAAATATCGAGTGATCTCAATCTAAATCAAAAGCGCCCGAAGACTGCTGATAGGAGCTGTTAGAGTTGCTGCTCCTTAACAATGGACACACCGCAGACGGTATCAACAAACGTCACCTTGCGTCCACTGAAGGGGTCAGACCTTCCGGGACAACCAGCAGGCGTGATTTTTTTTTAAAACATGCAAAGCCACATAGTGCTGCTACATGTTCAGGTAAGTTCTCTTCTGGCCAAAGTTTACGAGCAAGTCAAAAGGTCGTCACCCGCCGCCGCCCTGAACTCCACACAAACTCACATCCAGCATGCTCGTGAATCCACCAAAACTTCAAGAACATACAACACCAGGGATTCGCTGGTCGTCACCGACCCAACTACTAATCCGGCCCTCATTGGCTTATCTATGGGAGAGCGGACGGGATCCCGGGTTCTCCAATGGGTATGGTCGTATGTGGTGGTTTAGCAATGCTAAGTTGAAGATATCGTCGGAAAAGGCTAGGGGGCGACAGCGCAGCAACCGACCCAACAACTCGACCAAGGCATTGGAATTATAAATATATAATGAGAAATGAGCATCTGTAAAAGTCCTTCCAAGTTGTCTGATAGGTCAGGTCTCGGCCACACTTGACAGCTTTTTTCCATCATGCTCAGCATCTAACTATCTTTGCGTCAACCTGGTGCACACCTGGAATCATCACCCTATCTTCGCAATAAACAAAACAGAAGCTGTTTTGTATTATGAACTGATAGTCTATCTTGGGATCAACTACAAGCACCCCGTATCCGTAGTACCTTGTCTTAGTCAGTATCTAAAGCTGCAAAGACCAGCACGACTGTACTCCCTATAACCTACACTCAATTCGCTCATGAATATGACATCGATAGTAGGCTATCTTAGATTTATTATAGACTTAGGTCTATTGTGTTAGATGGTTGGGTAGCTAACATGGCGTCTGTCATTTTTACGGAACTACTCCTGCCGAAGTACAGCGGCACATACTAGACTGGCGTCCTAACATCAGTTCCGCTTGGTTTCGACCTTGAAGGCATGAACAAGGAGCACATCCGCATTCGCGTTGGGACCACTCTCGGATGTCCCAGCTGGGACCTTCAGTGAGATGGCAAGAGAGAAGCTGTGAAATGGCAAATGTCAGCTGATTACCTACGTAGGTGAGAAGGGCCTGGAAATGACTCACTATTCCGAGGCCTTATTCTTCAAAGCCACGGCACCAGTCATGTTGCTGTCTTTACCAGTCTCCATGACCTCGCAGTATTGGGCTAAGTCTTGAAGTGGCATGCCGTTTTGGCGGTAGAGATCCAGTTTCTCGTTTGGGATTTTGGGAGACTGTGGGCCGCCAAGTCCGAGCACTTGCTCCCAGCAATTCATTTTGTCCATGTCATCCTCGCCAGCAACAATCACAACAGTAGACATAATTCCACCCCAGAAAGCCACTTCTAGGATTCTTCCACCCTGGCTTGCTGGTGCATCGATGGTAAGTGCCGGGGCTACGAGCCGAGAGAGGAGTCCGGTCGGAACAGCTAAAATTATGTCAATGGCTGGGTTATCGTTTGACTGCCCGCAACTCAAGAACTACTCACTAGATATTCCAACGCCCCCAAGCAGAAGATTTCGAATGGCGTTGAGGGCTGCCTGTGGTCTTCCAACGCTAAAAGAACCCATGACGAAGCGGTAGTAGGAACTGAGTGTTCAACTTTACGGCAAGACAAATTAGTAATGGTAATGAATATCTGGGATCAGGTTCAGACGCGCTGGAAGGAATCAAAGCTAGTAGCTATGCGTGATCTGAGTAGCTCTCCTATTTATTCACCGGCGCCAGACGACCATAACCAGGGACTCTTCTTAGCACTAGCACGGTGTCCAAAGTATCCGCTCTGAGAAAGCATGAACCCAGCATTTCGCGAATATGTCCACATCGTATGATGTTTCCAACGAGGCTGGCTGAGTTGTGTGATGTATGTGCGCAATCCCCGGACTTGGAAAAGTGTTGCAGCCAAGCTCGGTAGTGCTCAGGTTTGCGGTCATTCAGTCACTATACTGCTTGGTCAAGGATGCTGTACCAAGCTCATTTGAACATATTTCGGATAGTGGAATAAGGCAACGAAAACAAACCTGGATATCGTGCATAATCATCTGAGTCTGGACCTCTCTGCTCACCGACTATTCCCGTACTATGATAGGTACTGAGCGGCTGATACATTGTCGAAAACGGAAATGCTCTTCCCTACCGAACGGCACTAATGTCAGTCCTGCTGTCTCATTTCAGCTCCCGCTAGCTCCCGTCAGCTCCCGCCGGCAAGTACGCCACCGCGACGCTGAGGTTCTTCCCCGCGTTCCCACCCCAACGTCGCATGATTGAAGCTTGCAAGGGGTTAGTGAGGTCTGCCGTGAACCGTGAATACTGGTGGTTGGCCTTGGGGATGTCTTTCACAAAGTCACTACTCAATACTGCTCCGGAGACTGTGTTTAATGATGTGTATCAAGCATATTGACAATCGAGACCTTCAAGCCCCGACATGATTACTTGTTCTGTTGATATCTCGCCAGGCTTGCGAACAGAAAGCTGAAGAGAACACGAGATAGCATTGTTCTATGTCTTACTAAGCTTCGACCAAGTCCGACACCGTTCATCATTGTCGACCGATGCCTTAACATTTTATTCCGTTGGCATTCAGTTCATGCATGTAAAATGTGTGAGGTCCTAAGCAAAATTGCCCACCTGCCCCCCCTTGAGTCCCAACCCGGAACTGAGGCGTCAAAATTTATCAGCCCAAGAATGTGATAGCTCAAGAACATCTTGGACTTTACATCACTTCTCGTATACAGGCGAATCCCGAGCGAATAGATCAAGAAGTATGAAAGCAACAAGTCGAAAGCAGCCTCAACGCATCATTCAAGTGGAAAGTGAGCATAGCGTTAGGTGTATGTTGGCTTCCTTCTGAAGCCAAAATTCCCTGTGCCTCCAAGAAGGCGGTGAGAAGTCGACAATACCACCATGTAGTCGCCCTAGATGTGTCGTGGATTATCACGAAGTCTGACTGGCGCGTACTTCGCCTTCTCAGAGTAAGGCATGTTGGTTATGAATGCAGTCAAGCGTAAGGTGTTCACCACCTTCACCCATGCAAGCCACTTGGTATTGCAAACATGTTCAAACGAGAAATGGCGCAACATCATCACACGATCGACACCGCCTTCTGATTCAGATTACGCATCAACATTTGCAGCTCTTTCTTAGTACACCCAGAAAGCCCAAAGCATGAAGCGAGAGGCAAGAATGGGCTGGCGTGGTGGAACTGATTGGAGTGACACTCTTCGACACACTTGTTTACGTGGGAATGCCGCGAAACCAAAGGAGAGGAATGCAGCCAGACAGGATGTGTAATCTTTAAACGCACTATAGACTACATGAGGCTCGAAGATTTGGGTTGCTAAGAGTCGGCCAACCTTGGACATTGAAGATACTATAAAAGCTTCATCAGTTCCCTCTCCAAAACAATTCAAAGAGAAGCACCCAGAAACCCAATCAGCTTCATATCTCAACTACTATACTACTTCTAAATCACAATCATCATTTGGCCCTCGCCACAACCCAGACTATCAAAATGGCGAGCTTCAAAATTACAATCAACAACAAGTCCAACAACGACCGCGCGTTTCTGCTTTTCCAGGATATGCCGGTCCCAAGCAATCTCAATCAAAAGAATGTATTCGCCAACATTTACCAGCGTTCTCCTACCATCAATGGCAAGGGTGCTGCCCACACCGACTTCACCATGAAGCAGCAGTATTTTGCCATTTATGGTACCTCTCAGACAACTGCAAATGGAGCCATCCGTGTTGACACTGGCGACTCCGTCCCTGCCAAGCTTGGTCCCAACGGAACACTTGCTGTTGTCACCACTGTCGATCACAATGGGACGGACCCAACTTGGGATCAGTCCCAGATGGCTAACACGGCCCAAGCCAAGGGCGGCTTTGACCTTCGCGCCGACAACACCTTCAAGTTCCCCAATCCCAGTAAGACCTGCATTACCATTAGAGTCGAGACGACTCTAGTTCACTTGCTGAAGTTTCGCAGATGAAATCTACATCGGTTGCGGCGCCCCAGACCCGAAGACTGGCGAAGTGATTCCTATTCAGACCTGGCTCGCCCAGCCAGGTGTCACTAGCCAGATCTTTCCCAGGGTCATATACTACATTGCCTTCGGTAATTTCGAACCAGGTGTTGTTGTGGACAGGAACACAATCGGCCAAGTTCTGAAGGTGGACTTCAGCGGCGCAGCTATCCCAAACGCCACCTTCACTCTCACTAACAACGGCACTTACGTACCTGATGACAAGGTTGAGTCGAACGGCGTCCACTGGAGCTTCGGAAACATTGACGGGGTTTAAGAATGTTTCGTTATCCAGAGAAGCATGCAGTAGTACTTAGTGAGGCATGCATAGATATGGTCGCGGATGTTACGGAATGATTTGCTGGAGCTTATGAAGTGATATCGGTGTTAATGGATTTGAGGAGAGACGAGATGGGAAACAACTGCTTGCTTTGTTGCTGTTTTTTTAAACTTAAAATACGGCCTAGGTCGCTCGCCATAAAATCCCAGAATACAACTACTGGAAGAAACTCCCGTTTTCGTTCTTGAAAGTGCAGCCAACTGTCATTAGCGGGCACCTACACACCCCAACTCAATGAATGTTAGGAGGCAGTCAGGTAGCGCAATGCTGCAACACGGAGGGCTAGCTTGATATGTTTTCATCTTTTGCAACCTGAATATGAATCAAGTGGCATATGAGGCGCCCAATCAAGTCCACGGCCAGTCACAATCCCAATCCCCTTACAGAATGTTGCAATCTCTTGGGCTCGGCCTATAAATGAGTCGCTCTGCACTCGCAACTTTCCCTCCATTCTCAATGCGAAAGACAAGCTCTCTCTTTCATCTTACGCCCAATTCTCAAATTTCAACCGCCGTCGGCCTTCACTCTCCCCATCATATAAAGTTGTTCAATCCTGAACGCTACACAGAGGTCAGCATGGATTCAGCCTCATCTACCGAGGATAATGATTCCAGTGACATCAACGTCGGCTACACAATGGCTCTATTATGGGAGGAGTCCCAAATCTATCATTCTTTGCTGGCGCCAAAATGGCTCGACATGCGTTGGACTATCAATGTGAATAATCTCAGCGCAAACGCAACTTCCTTCATCTTGTATCCATCTCCACCAAAATTCATCTCGAACAACCCGGGCGACTCGAACGTCTTCACCTGCGTATACCAACAGAGCAAGTCAATAAATGCGAAAACAGGTTCCACTGTGTTTGGGATTGCCATGCAAGGTGTCGGTACGCACCCAGTTGTCGTGGTCACAGGCTCCCCCAATCACCAGTTGGAGCCAAACCTGGAGGTCTACGCAACTGATACGTGCAACGCCTATCTCGCTGAGAAACCCGAAACGAGTTGCACTATGACCTTGACTAAAGACGCAGCGCCATATTTTACAACTAGTTCAAGCGGTGTACATGAGAACAGCAAGTCACGAGACGCCTCCATTCGCATTTCGTGCGGAAGCTTTCCCGGCGATACTCCAGGTACGTCATGATGAAGGTTCCTATACCTCGTATGATACAACCTCGAGATGAATTGTGTCAGCGGTGAACTGATGCCTTTATCTCAATAGCACGACCATTTGTTGGCCTTGGTGCGCCAGCGCCGGTGGGAGTAGGCATTGTGCCAATCGTCGTGTGGAAAGCAGTCCCCAGCCAGAGTTTTAACCTGGCACCAATGTCTAACAAATGGAGGATTACAAAGTCGACTAGCAAACCAAGAACAATCTTGGATCTCAGTTTACAGGAGCCATCTGACTGGATAGAGGTCGAGTTCACCGACGACAACCGGGAGATACAGATCAATCACAACAACGATGGAACTTTCTCGTTATCCGGCGACGAGTAGGACGGTATTTCACATGACTGGCGGCAGATACATTCCTTATCTGAATGATTGACTACTTAGCCTGCTTGAAGGAGCCGTAGATAAATTACAAAGTTGACAAAGTAACACATTGTCAAAATTTTGCAATAATGCACCATGTCGAAGAGGCGTGTCGTTGGAACTGGCCAGCACGTGACTGGCACGTCAAGGTGTGGATGGGGCTTACAGCTGCATATTTGGACCGGGGATTAGGCACGGGCTCCACGGTGTAGTCGAACTTTTGACCAGGCGTGGTGTATAAGTCAGCGTCAACGATTCTCACTAGCAACTGAACAAACTCCATGAGAGGGCCTGTCCTAGTATAGCAAGAGATACCGATGGGATAAGAAACGTCTGCGGCGTGGTTGATGCCCGGTCTTCCGACGTGGTGGCTGACAAGTCGGCAGACCTCATATGCACCGCTGCTAAGTCTTGCTTGACTTCATTGAACATCTACACCGGTGGGATCAGGACTCATCTCGCGAAAAGGTCAACGTAGGGGGGTGAACGAAGCAGTGCTGTGCAAGTGACCAAACTAATAATTAGCGACTTCGTCCGTCCGTCCCCTCGAGCAAAGACCAACTCCAAGGGGGCCAACAAAAAACGTCTCAAGACGTGTCGTGCATATCGTCTCGTGAAAAGAGTAAGCCCGCATAATTTTTCGTGCTCCGGTGTAAGGGGAAAAACGAGAATACGGAGAGGAGACGAGAAAAAGGCTTCTTTTCAGTCTTGACCAAGTGTTGGCCCATCCGCACCACCCCTTGGACCCCCTCGGGCATCTCGCGTTATCGGTTGACCCGGGCAGGATTCAAGGGGTTGAGAAAGTATCTGAATGGAGCGATCGACCCGTGAATCAGAAGAAGCGTGATTCAGAAAGAGCTGGGACACAGGGGAAAAAAAAAGAATGGTCTTCGTCATCCATCAGGAACATCCATCAGGACGTCGTAAGGCATACGCACGAGTAACGGCCAACAAACCGCACAGAGAGTGAGAAGGAGGGGGGGAAGGGGGCAAGCCCGACGTCTCAATGCCATCATGCCTAAACTCTCATCCCGGGATTCCCGCTTCTCGCCTTTTCGCCTCTCTCATCCTCGCCGCCTCGCGTCACCCTCCAGGTCCATCCTCCTCCTTCTCCGTCGTCCCGACTCGAGGGAAAACAAAAAAACGCTACCGGTGGACGGATCTTGGCCGTCGTCGAAAGGGTGGGAACATGGGCCACCAACCACCCATCCTGCACGGCGTTCCCAACAACACGGGAGAAAGTCCGGAGGTCGGAGAGGTTACGGTGGGGAGAGAAGAGAGAGAAAAGAGGAAGAGGAGGACGGCTTACGCATGAAGCGGTCCGAGTGTCTGGTGGTCAGAAACAGCCGTAGTTGCGGAAAAGGTTGAACTGTGTAGGTTAGGCCCAATGGGGTGTTACTTCTCGGACGGGAAGCAAGGGTGTCCAGGGTCTCTCTCCAGTTCTAGGACTCTTGGGATTTGGGCTGTCTTTTTCTCGCCTTGTAATGCAGATCGGGCCGAAGGATGGTGTGAGTCTCCCGAGGGAGCGATATTGGGCTTTGAATCGTAGTCGGAATACATGACAATGTCATAGTGTGATATCGAGTTGAGAAGATTGCATACATGTCACGATTGAAGGAACTCGCAGATTTGTTTTAACTTGTTCAGATTTAATTGAATTAACCGACCGACCCTTGACCCGATCAACGCCACAACAATGAACATGATGGTCTTTTTGTTACATTATAGAAAACTGCTCGTGAAAATGGGTCATTAGTGACAGTCGTGTTGATGTCGCCAAATATTACCAAGCGCGTCATCTAGAGGTTGGTGTGTCCCTCGCCTTTCCCTTTTGGCTGGTCTTTCTCTCTTCCTCGCACCTAAGAAGTATCATCGCCTTCTTCTTTCTCTATAGTGGGATATGGAAAAAATGATTTCAGAAATGGATTTTTTGTTGTGAAACTCGATGCCGTTCAAAACACGCTTTGTTTGTGACTGCTCTGCCGCGCGCGCTCCTAATAACATGATGTCTAATTTTTGTGTTGATTTTTTTGATTTCTTTCATGTTTTGGTCGAAACTATCTCCAATTGCTCGACTCAGGACGCTTAGCCCTCCTCGACGACGGCACGGTTGGCAATGTAGAAGCGCTCGCCCTTGTCGTCCTTCTCGTGCTCGAGGGCGACCTTGCTCAGCTGAGTAAGGACGTTCTCGATGAGGGTGTCGGTGACGCTGCGCTTCTTGCGGCCCATGTCGTTGAGGACCCGGAGGTTGGTCAGGACGTAGTAGACCAGGGCCATGACGATGGTGACGGCGATGGAGTAGACGAAGACGACGCAGACGGTGACGAAGTCGGTGCGGCCGTTCTCGGACAGGAACTTGTTGAGCGAGGGAGGGGAGGCGGGCTCGCCGCGGCCGCCAGAGAACCAACCGAAGACGCAGAAGAGGATGGACAGGACGTCGACGGCGGCGATGGCACCGATGAGCTGGAAGGAGGGGAAGGTGTCGAAGCCACGGGTGACGAAGATGAGCCAGTTCTGGGTGAGGGAGATCTCGAGGAAGAGAATCTCCTGAACGGAACCGTAGTCGTGGATGACACCACCCTCGGTGATGTACATGGTACCGCGGAGAATCCAGGTGCCGGCAGCGAGGAGAGAGCCGAGAACGATGGAGATAATCCAGATCTTGGGCAATTGCCACTCGACGGGACGCTTCTCGAAGTGGGCGTTGTCGTACTATTGGTTTGATTAGTGACATGAAGTGAATGTGTTGCGTGAGACAGATACTTACAGCGACGGCAATGGTGGCCAAATCAGCGAAGAGAGCAAGGAAGACAATCAAGTCGGCGCGGACAGTCTCGTTGATGATGATCATGGAGGTGACCAGGTAGATCTCCAAGTGCAGGCAAAGGGCGATACGGTACTGGATGTAGGCCTTCATGCGCTGGAAAATCTGGCGAGACAGCTTGATGGCGGAGACAATGGTGGAGAGACCGGGAGCAAGGAAGACGATATCGGCGGCAGCCTGGGCAGCCTCGGTGGCACCCTCGACGGCAATACCGCAGTCAGACTTCTTCAGGGAAGGAGCATCGTTGACACCGTCACCAGTCATGGCAGTCAAGTGACCGCGCTGCTGAAGCATCTCGACGACCTGGTACTTGTGCTCGGGGAACACCTCGGCGAAACCGTCGGCACGCTCGCAGAGATCGTGGATGGAAGTGCCAGCCATGTCGGAGTGAAGAAGCTTGTCGGAGTTGTAAACCTTGGTACCAAGCTGAAGCATGCGGCAGGTCTCGACGGCGATGGCGTGGGCGTCACCGGTAAGCATCTTGACCTGGAGACCGAGAGCCTGGGCCTCGAGGATGGTCTGGCCGGTATCAGAACGAGGGGGGTCGAAGAGGGACAGCATGCCGAGCATCTCCCAGGGGCCATCCTCCTCCTTGACGGCGACGGCGAGGGAACGGAAACCACGGCGAGCGAACTCAGCCGCCTTCTCCTTGAAGAGGGCGGACTGCTCCTCGGTGCAGTCGGTGAGGGCGAGAACGGCCTTGGGGGCACCCTTGGCGCAAGTGTAGCGGACACCACGGTGGGTGGCGATGGTGGTGATACGCTTGGAGACGGGGTCGAAGGGAGTGAACTTCTCGGTCTTCCAGCCGTCAGAGATCAGCTCCTTGGCCTTGGGGTAGCGCTTAAGGGTGAGAACGGTGATCTTGTCAATGGGGTCGAGAGCCTTGATGTTGTGGGAAGAGGCAAGGGCGGCGACGGCCATCATCCAGTTGATGTCGACTCCCTCCATGACGAAGGGCTCGCGGACGGACAGCTGGTTGGCAGTGAGGGTACCAGTCTTATCGGAGCAGAGGATGTCGACACCGGCAAGGGACTCAATGGCGGTAAGCTTCTGGACGATAGCCTTCTCCTCAGCGAGGTAGGCGGCACCGACGGCCAAGGTGGTGGTGGTAACGCAAGGCAGACCGATGGGGACACCGATGATGAGAAGAATCAAGGCGTAGTGGAGCAAGTTGACGGAAGTGCCCTCCTCAGAGACCTCAATGGAGCGGTAGAAACCACCGATCCAGGCGGCGAGGATGAAGATGATGACAAGGGCGAGAAGCGTAGTACCGATGGAGTTCATGATGGCCTTGAAGTGACCCTGGTCCTGGGCGCCCTGGACGAGGGAGGCGGTCTTTCCGACGAAAGAGGCCTGGGCGCCGTGGGTGACGATACAGAAAGCCTTGCCGCGCTTGCAACCGGTGGTGTAGTAGCAAGTATCGGTCATGAACTTGTCGACAGCGAGGGACTCACCAGTCATGGCAGACTGGTCAACGGCGACGATGGAGTGTCCGAGGGCGGGGTTGGCGTTCTCCTCATCACCCTCCTCGAACTTCTCGCGGCGGGGGGACATGACATCCTGAGCCTCGAGCTCAGCCTTGTAGGCGCTGTAGCCGGCGGGGTTCTCGTAGTCGCAGATAAGCTGGCAATCGGCGGGGACGACGTGGCCTTCCTCGACAATGATCTAGAGAGAGTCCGTGTAAGTAAGATTGGCTTTTCCCTGGATCGCCGATGCGATGACCGAGATGAGACGACTTACAATGTCACCGGGGACGAGTTCACGAGCGCGGATGTCTTCTTCTCTGCCCTGGCGGACGACACGAGCCTTCATGGCAATGTCACCCTTGAGGGAGGCGACGACATCGGCAGCCTGCTTCTCCTGGTACCAACCGACAGCGGCGTTGAGCAACAAAATGGCGACAATCAGACCGGCGTCAAGCCAGTCCTGCAGGGCAAAGGCGAGGATAGCGGCACACTCCATGACTGCATTGAGAATTAGCGTTTTGCCCTTGGTGTTTCATGCAGTCCATGCCGCAGACTGCAGTCAAGTGGTTGTTGGCTTGTGCTTACCATAGAGAATGGGACCGCGGAAGAAACCGACGAACTTGAGGAACATGTTCTCCTTCTCGGTGGTAAGTTCGTTCCAGCCGGTGTACTTTCTGCGGCGCTCGACTTCCGTGGCGTCAAGACCTTGCCTCATGTCGGTCTTGAGCCAGTCGGCGGGAGTGACGAAGCCGCTGGCACCAGCGCCCTCCTGGGTGGCCTTCTTCCAGAATTGCCATGCTGGCACCTTCTTGGTTGTGGCCGCCTCGGTCTCTTCCACCTCAGCGTTGGGGTCCCGGTAGGTGTCGATGTACTTGATCAGACTGTGGTGAAAAGTGCGGTGTTAGTCGCCAGCGTTACATTGGAGAGAGAATTCTGAGCCATTGGCACTTGGAGAAGAGCCAATGGCGTGTAAGACTGGTTTTTGGGGGTGATGGTGAAGAAGAAAGACTTACGATCTGTACTCCTCGTTGGTACCGCCTTCGCCAGCACCGCCATCAACCCGGTTGTTCCTGGCGCGCTCCTGGATGAAGTTGCCGGTCTCGAGGTCCTGGTCGTCATCCTCGGTGTTGATGGGTTGAGGGTAGTGCTTGTTGCCTCCTTTTCCTATTAAGCCCGCCATTTTGTATGGTGCCATAGAACAACGGAAAAGGAATACAGTCCAGCTGTAGGGGTAGTAGAGGCGAGCGCAGGACAGGTATATATAGGAAGGTAGAGGATGAGGGAGGAGAGAGGAAGGAGGGGCAGAGCAGGGTGAGGAAGAAGGCTAAGCCAGAAGAGACCTGAATCACGGTGGGAGAATGGGGCATATTATATTACATCTGTCAAACGGCGAGGCCGGACTGGTCGAAGAGGTTCCGCGGATGGGAACAAGAAGATGGGACCAAGGCAAGGCAAGGCAAGGTAAGGAAGGGCATGGGCCACGGCCCCCAGTGTGGAAGGGGAAAAAAAAAAGGTAGACTGGCATTGTGGCATACTCCATACTCTCCGTACTTTGGTACCTACCCTCGCGCGGCAATGGAGAGGCAAGAAACGAGACGAGAGGCAAGAGACCGCGGCGTCGGCGTGTGTGAGCTGTGTGGTAGGTGTGTGTGTGAACAAGGGACCGGCGTGTAGCTGCGTACCCCGTCTTGCTCGGATCAACGCCAAGAAGTTGCAAGCATCAAAACAGATGCGGGTGAGGGAAAAACCCACACACTGTGACCGGGCGAGCGACGTCGATGCTATTTCGAGCAAGGGTACGGATACAGAGTAGAGACGACGGGACATTTTTGCCGCTGGGCAAACGTCTGGCGCAACAAGTAGGAGCAGAAGGGAGCAGCAGCAGTACCTAGAAGCAAAGAGCGCGAGAGAAAAAAAAACTGGAGCGAGAAAGGCGTTGTCTGTCTATCTGTCTGTCTGTCACTGCCAGTATGTACCACTGTGTACGAAGTACAGCTTAGCTGCCGCTAGAAAGACACTGACAAGACAAGAGACGAGGACTTCGTGCCGAACAACTGGGGAGCTACACTAGGACGAGCTGGCTGGCAGGGCAATCCAGCCTACTACGGCGTTGGACGTGGGGACCTTTGGGACCCGCGTTCCTTTCCATTAGCTTTGCGGCTTGCGGCTGGCGGGCTTGCTTGCCTCGCTCTCTCTCTCGTGTACGTGTGAGTAGTCACGCCGTGCTATCTCTCTCTCTCTCTCTTTCTCTCTGTCTCTCTCACTTCCATGTCTCGTGCCTTTTTTTGGGGCCAAGCCTCTTTCTGTGTGGAAGAATATTGGCCAGCTTCTAGCGTGAATTTGGTCCCCCAGATGCCCCATTAGACGGGCCGACCTATCAAGACAGAGACAACTCGCTGTCTCATCTGCCAGGATGCGAGGATGGATATCTGACAACAAGGGGAAGCCAGCGTGAGTCGTGCGTTTCGAGGAAGAAACTCTGCAGTGACTTGCCATTGTATGGGGGTTGAGGGTGAAGATGGGGGTCAAGTTCAAGTCTCTATGATACAAAAATAAAATGCCTCAGTAGTACTACACAGCGTGTCCTAGGGGGGGTGGTGGTTATGGCGGGATGGACTGGGCTGGGCTGGCCGCTTGCTGGGCACGTCAATAAAAAAGATTTGAGGGAAAAAAAGACAGACGAGGTCAGAAAGAAGAGGAGCTACTACCAGTACGGATACCGATACACTAGGTACGCTACGTACTTGACACAGACATAATTCCGAGATTTCGTCGAGCTCTCTGCACCGTACGGAGTATTCGTAGTTCACCTCTGTTCTCGGGCAACCCCCCGCGCGCCGCCGCAAAAAAGTCGAGCTCCAGTCTCCAGTCTGCAGTCTCCAGAGTTCCTTCGGTTGTGAGGAAGTGTCCCATCTGTCTAGTCCACGTTGAGCGCGGACCCGGACACACCCCCCTGCTAAAGGACATGTTCCGTGGGTTGAATGAACAAGAGACGTTTGACTATCAGGGACTGGGACTGGGAGAGTTGGAGCAGAGAGAAGAGAGACCAGAGTCGGGAGTCGGGACTTGGAAGGGGGAGGGGGGGGGGTCTGGAGGGGAGGATTTCCTTTCCATTGCCCCTCCAATTGGACGACCGCACCCCCCTTTGACCCCTCCAGAGTGAGAGACTTGAGAGTCGAGAGTCGCGAGAGAGAGAGAGAGAGAGAGTCCCGGGGCTACGTACCGTGTGAGGTATTCGCAATACGTACTCTTTGTCCTCCACTCCCCATCTCTTTTCGTCCGGCCCCTTGTCGTCGCGACAGTTTCAGCTCTGCTCCGAAACCCACATCACGTGACTTAACTCGCCGCCGCCTCGTTCCCCAATTCCACGTCCAAAACCTCTAAGCCGGTGAACCCTGGAAAGCCTTGGTCCACGCGCGATAAGCAACCCAGCACCAAACAGGTAGGTATCTTTGTACCTCTCCGAAGTCCCGCCATCAACCTTACCGCAGATGGCTTGCTCGACAATGGAGTCTCCGTACGGCGAACCCTTTCCGCTTGGCATCCACCCGCTTTCGCGTCCCGACTTTGCACTATGTACGGAGTACTTGCAGACCGACGCTGCATTGTTGGACCTCTTTGCACATCTGCACCGGTACTGAGAACCGCTTTGCACAGCACTACTTACTTTTGCAGCATGCAGCGTGGTGGGGGTGGAAAACTTCCTTTTGGAGGAGCCGAGGCGGGAAGGGCAAAGGACCACCCACCACTGGCAACGTCCAACTCCCAACTCCCAACTCCGTCTTGCTTCCGCTGTACAGTGCGGACGGGCACTTGGACGGGCATCTAGGATAGAGCCTCTGCCAAGACTCCAATTGTCATGTCCTCGTCTTGCCCTCGACTGCGGTGATGCAAGTCTATGTCTGGCTATGGCTCTCGAGACTCCAGTAAGCAGCGCCAAGAAATCCCCGGAATAGACCGCGGCGAAGGGTGTTTGGTTGCGTGTGAAGAGGGTGGTCCATTCACGATTCGTAGGGTTTTGAATTACACGAAAGTGACAGGCGGCGGTCAAAGCCCTCTCTGTCTCTCTCTGTGTGTGTCTCTCTCTCTCCCTGACCTCTCACTGTGACACTGCCTCTGCCCCTCCCCCAAGCATCGCCAAGTCTTTCCTTGGAAACACTGTCAAGCGATCTGCCTCGCGACGGGCCTTGAGTTGAGGCTATACGTGAACCATCCCATCCCTCAAGTGTTGCGCGTTTGCCTTGCCTCTCTGTCTCTTACACTACACACCTGTTAGCGTATTTCTTTTTTTAAGCTCTTCACCGCTGGCACCGCACTGCAGAGGAAATCTTTAACCCAAATTAAGAATAAAAAAACAAATCCGACCAACGAGATACTCCGGGGAGAAACCTGCCAAGCCTTTTTACCCCCGGCCAAGCCCAAAACCAAACCTCGATCAAAGAATGCAACGGTATCGTAGTAGCATTAAGAGTATGGATTTCCTGGAATAGCAGTATGAGTGGTTTCTACTTGCCACGGTACGGAGACTTCAAGACAAGACAGTTTGACGCCATGTGCCGTGACTATCCAATTGCGTTCAGTATGTACACACACACACAGACTGATTAATGTTGGGGCCTATGGATATGGGGAAATGGGGAAGAAATCACCGCAATATTGGATGGGGGTGGGAAATGAATCGGCGACGTTCAACCTGCAAAGTCACTCACGTTGCGGGCCAAGAAAAAAAAACGAGGCAGATTTTGTGCAGTGCGGGCAGCGCATACGATGCGGGATATTGGGGTCCCGTTCACGCGCCGTATGCGTGTGCAGCAATGTAGCTTGTGCGGTGTGCCCGCGGTGTATAATCCCTATGTCCTCATTTGCGCTTGAACCTGGCTTGACCGACCGGACTGGCTGGCGTCCATCAAATGCCTCACCCACGGAAGTCAAGAACGCCACTTGGCTCGTTCTGGCTGTATCCTGGGGGAGGGCCTGACTGGCCTTGCTCTTGGCTTGCGTGTGGTGAAAGTGGAAGCGCTACGGATACGTCAATCTGCCTAGCTCTCGCATCTCGGCACGCAAGGCAGCGTGTAATACAGAGTAGTCGAGTAGCCTCGACGAAAAGATAGGGACAGCATGGCAGTCGGAGGCGAGATGACGATGGATTATGGTTCCAGACGGAGCTGGATGGATGATTGCTGTTCAATGTGGCAAGTCGGCCGGCCCGTTGACCGGTCACTCCTGTCGACGAACCCCGTTCCAACGAAGTTTCCACGACTCCTCCTACGCGGATACCCAGCTGTGAATTACTCTCCGACCTCCGACGACTTGACGAGCGAGCGGAAGTGAGGACTCGACTAGTCAGTGGGAAACCGGGAAGACGCCATTGGACCAACGTGGCCAAAAGCGAGATTTGCGCGAAAGAGACCCGTTGGATGATCCGTGTGCAATCTCTGGCGTAATACGCTGCAAAGAAGTCGCGCTCCGCTGTCGCTGGCCCTTTGCTGCTTGCCATGCTCGTCTGGCATTCGTGGGAGGAGCCACAAACGTCCCAAGCCAAGCCTGGAGGAGGAGGAGGCGAGTCCTGACTTTTCCGACTCAGGGACATCGTGCATTGGTGTGTGCGGCATCGAAGGGAAACCGTTCGCGCAATGCATTGCTGGAGCCCATTTCTTTGCCATGGATGGGGGCACCACTGGCTCACTGGCACACTGGGTGGACACCGGTTCGGTTCCATGGAGATGCCTGCCACGATAGGAAAACACTAGCAGCAACGCTAGAATGAAAAGAAGAGGAGTTCCTGGGGCAGCAAGCTGACGAGGATGGTCCCCTTGCTCCAATGGCAGGGCCCCTGCAGAGCCCCAGGGAACCCACTCGATCCCCATCAATCCTCTCGATCGAACAGGGGTTCTGGAGCTTCAGTTGCCGTGGGGTTTCTCTTTTGACGTGCTGCGAGCTGCAGATACGCGGGCTGTGGCCGAGCCTACGCGATTTCACTTTTTGCTCGCTCTTTTTTCGCCGTGTTGCCCTTCCCTCTCATCCTTCTCGTGTCTCTTTTCTCTCCCCATCGTTGCCAATTGGTGGCCAGTCCTCCCGCCTGGGAACTCAATCTTCGTCCGACCTTTGCTTCTTCCCTTTGTCGATTGCGGCTGTGAAAAAGTCCCATTGATGTGCTGGACCTGCATGGGAGAGGGTGGCCGGGAGAGTTTATGGAAATCGTCATTGCTGAGGTACACGCCAAAGTATGATAGTGGTGACAGAACTCCCAGCCGGGCCAGCCACGGGGCTTCGTGTGTCTGCTCAGAACTTGAGAACAGACAATCGGGGCCTACAGCAGTAAAAAGAGACCAGCTTCAGCTTCAGCCAAGCCTCCCCAACCAGAAGTCGCCAAGACATGGCGGGACTGGACCCCCGGAAGTCTGTCTCTCTCTCTCTCTCTCTGGTTGACCTAGCTGGACTCGCTCTCGGTGCCGTGTTCTACTGCCCGTCTTTCCTTTTTCGAGTGTTCTGCAGTCGTCCTGTCGCTGCATAAAGCGATGCTATTGCGCTTGCCAGACGAACCTGGAAAATCCCATCCAACCTTCGGTGCTTTGGGAGAAAAAGTCCCGCAGTCTCGGTGTAGCAGCCGTGTGGGCGGGAATTTTCGACACACGACAAACACGGCAATTTTGCGGATCCCTTGCAGACTAGCTAGCCCACCTTTGGCCTGCCAATGCATGTCAACGAATATCCGAGCCGTCATTGGCTGGGATCGATGAAGAAGAAGACGGGATGGGATTGGATTGGCAGCGCTGGGTTGAATGGATCGGTGGATCAATGTTCTGCAACTGTGGGAACTGCGGAATTGTCCAGGGCGTGGGTACAATCCAGGTACGGATACCCCTGCTATGTCGGCAATTCGACGTTTCTCCGTCATGGTCTCTTTCCCGTCTTTCTCTGTGGCTCTCTGTGTGTCTCTGTCTCTTCCTGATTCGAAGGGGTATGGATGGGATGGGACGGAACGGGGATGCTGTTCCTTTCCTTCTTCGCCTTGCCGTGTCGCGGGAATTGTCGTCGTCGTGGTTGAGTTGAAACAGTCAACACTGTGGAAGATCAAACATCCAAGGAATCTGAAGGGACGAATTGGGACTCTGCAAGCGTGCGTCTGTGTGTTTTCTCAACCTCTTTTCCAGGTTGCCTTGGACCTCCTTCATGGTAACCGTAGCGTTGTGTGGCACAGGGATTGGTAGAAGCTTTGGTCAAGACCGACCCTCGCGTCGCACGACCAGGATGCATTCGGAAACAACCGCTTGGCGCGCGATCCGTGATCTGTATTCAACTCGGGAGGAAGATAAGAGAAGGACATATTTTATTTGGTGCTCGATTGCCTTGTCCTGTGACGAACGTGCCTTGTTGGCCCGGGCTTGGAAGTTGGGCCAAGATTAGTCGTTGGCGTGCCTGGATGAGGAATTTCCCAAAGTCGCTGGGTCATTTTGCCGAGGCCTGGGGAGGCATGTGTTCCATGGCCATGTTGGTAGCACTAACTTGGTATCTGCACTCCGTAAACATGTTTTGTATGATTGTATGCGTTGTTGCATCCATCGCTCGCACCGTCCGGGCTTCTCTCGGTTTGTTTTTTGGGTGGAAGGGTATTTTTCCTATCTTTCTCTCTCAATGTCGCGGCTCGCTTGACAAAGTAATTTAACGAGCAGCCAAGCCTAACCCGGACTCTTCCACTTGGCCTTGGGAATCTGGGGTGGATGAGTGGTCAGTGATTAGTGGTGGATGGATTGTGGGTGGATTTACCGCGGCTTCGGTTCTGACGAAAGAGAAGACGGGACCGAAATGGCATTGGCAACGGATTACGGGCCCCCAACTTTCCAATAAATCAAGGAAATCAGGCTGAAGGGAAATCAAAGGCTCAATGTTCGGGAAAGCTTGGGGGTGAGTCTCGCTCTCTCTTCGTTTAAACCCGGCCGGTCCTGCATCTCGCGTCATTACCGAGATGCGAACATTTGGGCCCTGGGCTCTCCTGCCGTGTCTGCCTACCAAAGGAAGCATAGCGCCCATCTCGGTTCACTCCTTCCTTTTGGTGCTTTGCAGCAGTTTTTTATGGGGAAAAAAGGCTGGAAGGGAATAGTGGGGGCTGAGACATGACCATCTCACTTTCCAATCGCGACTTGTGACTTGGCCGTTTGACCCAGGCCTCAACTTGCCAAGATTACTCTAATGAAATCAAAAGCTGGGGGAAATCGGAGTAGCAGGCCGAGTTTACGAAATGCAGGCACAAATGACAGGCAAGCCGCACAACACTGCGACAGGCAGGCAAGCATCCCGCGACATTTGATGATGGCAAGTCAGATATCACAAACTACGCAACGTCGTCCTGGAGTCCTGCTCTATGCCTACAAACATACATTGGGGCTTTCTTTCGGTTCCCCCCCCAACCCCTACCCAGGTCCCAAGTTCCCAATAATCCCAACCTCAAGGGCATTGACTTGTCTGATTTGAACATTTCGTCAATTGAGGCTTAGCAATTAGACTCTAGCCTCAAGTGAGAAACCTCTTACTTCTGCCGAGTCGTGAGCTTGGACCGTGACCGGTAAAGTAGCCACTTACATCGTCATAACCCAAGTCAATTGACCCGAGCCACCGATGGCGCCTATCAAGCGTCGGGTGGCTCTTCCGACTCTGGTCGTTCCCGTCGAGTTATCCGTACACTAGTTGTGAGCCTTGCACTCTCAACAAGGTGCCCTGCCACCCTGCCCTGCCTGCCCTGTTTTCGGATGGCTTGTGCGTGCGCAAGTATGCTCGAGGCTGTGGGATGCAAGATAAGAACCAACAACAAAACGATTTGTGCAACAAGGGGCCTCATTCATTGAGTGGGGGTCCCCTGTACCTGAGTTTCCGTCTCTTGTGCAGAACCACAGTCTGCCGCTTTGTTGGTTCGAGTCGTCTGTACCTCGACCCTGGTCCCGCGCGGCCGACGAAGATTGTCAGACAAAGAACGCCATATCCCAGGTACGATTAAACATGGAAGGACAAGGAGAGGAGAAAAAAAAAGTCAACGTCCGGCGAAGGCGACGGAGGCGGTGGTGGCGGCGGAAAAAGTCAACGACGACGCTCTTGCATCTGCAGATATTTTGATATGCAATTGGTCGACGGGACACCGCGGCCACAGCGGAGATTCCTGTCGTTATTCCTGCCGTTAAGGTTGGGAACATGAACGGCACTCTGAACGGCAAGCGCCAAGCATCGTCAAGTACCTACCTGCCTTGCCTTGATGCTTGGGTGACTTCGTCGTTCCTGTCAATCCTTTTCCTCATTCACCTGCCTTTCTCCTTCCCTGCCTCACCTTGCTCACCTGCCGCGCCTGCCTCACCTGTGGTGATCTGCGTAAGCTGTGGCAGGCGGGCAGGGCTGGACTTGGCTGCGTTTCGGAGAAAACTCCATCGCTTTCCCAGCCTGCCACCAACATCCAACCACAACACCATCACAGACTTCAAAGCCACGGCCGAAACGCAAGCTCTCAATCACAATGTCGTCAATGTCGAGTCGCACAGCCGATTGAGCCTCCTTTCTCTTGGCATTTCCTCTCTCTATCCGCCCCCCCCCCCCCCCCCCCCCCCCCCCCCCCCCCCACCCCCCCCCCACCCACCCCCCCCACACACCCCCAACAACCCCACCCCCCCCACCCCCCACCCCCCCCCCCCCCCCCCCCCCCACCCCCCCCAAACCCCCCCCCCCCCCCCCCCCCCCGGTTTCGTCCAACCAAAACCCCTACACCACCAACGGCGTATCACGACATAAACACACATGGCACACACCTATCGCACACCGCTCACCGCACGCACCGCATACTATCTGTACACACTACACACAAGCACGACGCCACCAGACGCCAACGCTGGCGGCGCACCACTGTCACTCTTCAACGACGGATGTGCCCGTCTACACGATGCCCGCCCTTAGTACAGCCGATATCTGCAGATCGGCCACTAGAGGCTTGTATCTCTTCGATGGCGTCTTGTGTTACCGTCACCCATCCACCACCACGTTCCCGGCCCCCCCCAGCCACTCTGCACCCTTCCCATGGCTTCTGGGAGCGCAAATCGCGGGAAGCATACAGGAATCGTCTGTGCCTGGCCTGGCCCCGGCCTGTAGTCCCGGACGAGACTCGAGACTGAGAGTAAACGTCGTGGGAGCCGTGGGAGCGTACCTTAGTGCCGTGTCAAAAATGTGTCGCGCTTGTTCGTCCGTCGTCCAAGATCGCCAAATGTTGCCCCAATCCTCCCACACCCCACGTTCCCTTCTCAAAGTTGAAGGCTCCTAAGAATACGACGTCGAAAGATACGGACTGAGATACGACTCCCGCCGAGGTCGATGCCACCGTCTCGTTTCTGGCAGGGTTGCGCACACAAACAGTCAGGTACATACCCAAGGTACTCCGTACACGCGCGCAAAGTTGCAGCCGATGAGCGAACCCCAGAGTTCCTGCATGTCACGACCAGTCAAGGGTTCAACAAGTCTCCTAGCGTCCGCAAAACGCACAGTTCGCCTCATCGACGTGTGTGGTCGGGTCGGGTTGGCGCACGACGGGTACGGTACTACGGATACACTGCGGCGGTAGGTGAATGTAACCCTCCACGTTGGAAACGCGGGCCCCTCGTTCAAAACAGAACGGAGCCGTCTCTACACCCGGGAATACGCCGTAGACTTGTGGAGTCTCTTAGGTGTATTAGGACGATACCACGGTGAGTTATTTGGCTCATACTGAAAGCTCTTCAGAGGGCCTTGATTCACCAGTGAGGCGTGCTGCGTGCATAGCACTGTGAAGGTGGCGGTCTGGGAGTCGGAAAAGGCCCGACGGCGTGGCGGACTCGTCTCTCCCAACCAAACAAACTCTTCCTGTCAAGATAATGCAGCAACAAGCCGCCGCACCAGTATTAACGCCAACGCCAACAGATGGGATGTCAGTTCTCGAGCCGAACCATACCAGGCCAGACCAAGTCCCAAATCGCTCAAGCTTCTATTTCCAACGTGGTATCCGTCGAGGACAGGGCAGATGCAACCGCGAGAGTTCCGTCGCGTTGCATTGTCCCATCTTATCATCAGAAGAGGAGAAAAGTCAATGAAAATGACCAGCTAGCAATCTTCACTTTGACTGAAACCAGGCGAACGACCTCGAACAAAAACAGCCCCCAGAGCTCCATCAGTCTGGCCGTCAGCCGTCCTACGGTCCTACGGCGGCGGAGGCGCTTACTATCCTCGTCGTCGTCCTCAGCTTGAATCAGCCTTCGACTCCACTCCCAGCCACTAGAGACCCTGTTTCCTGCTCATAACGAGGATCCAGTTTTATTTTTATGTTATGCTCTTCGGTTCGTTTTGCCATGAATCTCTTTGTGCTCCGCTGATTCGTGACGTGGGGTTTCCCAGAAACGGCGCGTTGTCAAACAGGTTCCCATCAATTACCCAGTCCAAGTCTGAATCTGATGGAGGAGAGTCCAGGGGTCCCTCTGTGACGTGCCGTCGTTGTCGTAGCCGTCGTCGTCGTCCTCGTCGTCGTCGAGTGGCACCCGTCCGAGGGAAAGGCCCCTTCCCTAAAATTGGGCATGGGCCGAATCGTCTTAATGCAACAATGGGAACTCCATTCCATTCCTCAAATCCTCCTCGGTTCCCTATTGATACTAGAGGCTAGTGGTTCCCTGTGGATACGGGGCTAATCGCGCCGATGGATATTTCACTCTCACTCTCTTCGTGTCCTCGGTATCCATTCCTGGCATTCCATGCTTTCCCAGGCTGTCCTGACCAATGAAAGGCCTTGAATCGGGGGGTATATCTCCTTGTCTCTTATGAACAAAAAAGATTAATACAAAGAAAATAAGGGCAAACCCGCCTACCCCATCGTCCCCATCTCCGTACCTCGGGACCGCACCGGCGTGGTCGAATCGATGTGGTTTGCGCGAATGACGACGTTCGTGCTATACCCGGACGGCGGTCGGCGCGAATTGAGCGCCGGGCTGGCCATGCCGCAGCGCAGAAATACCCGCTGCTAAACAAGTAGAGTCCGCGGATCTTGACCGCCTCATTATTTCGGAGAGATTGTGATTTGCCCACACGCACATCTCCGCGCAGGCGCGCACCATGGACGAGGCTTTCACGACTCACGAGGGCACGCTACCGTTCGCGAGGCTCCAGTTTCTCCTCCATCTCTTCTGCTTCCCCATCGTCCTTCCCCAGTATTTCTCAACTCCGGTCCCATTTGTTTGGCGCACCGACGACAACAAGGCCATCTCCGACCCGGGTTTCCAGGCACACCAGGCTTCCAGCAGGTTCTTGGTTCTTTCAAAGATCCTTCAATTCGACCAACCAAGGCCAACCCTTTAGTGGGCTCCCATGAGCTTGGTAGTGGGCGAGGCCGGTAGTGATCGGCCGTATTCCATTCTAAACACGGCCCCCAATGGCCGACCACTTACCTGTCATGCCTGTTACCAAAGAGAAAACCATGCCCTGTATGTTCTCCAAACAGCAAAGAGGATACCCCAAGGGCAGGCCCCAAGAATGGAGTCGCTTTCCAGGTTGTGAACCAAGAAAGCCACCGGTCAATTGGCCGTCCCCATGGGGGTGGTTGATGGTTCAATCGGTGTAACTCGGTGATTTTTTTGGGGTTATGCGATGTTCGATGTAATCCCCATGCTCCTGCAGGCCAGCCTCGATTTCTTGTTTCCGTTGGAAGTCACTCGTCAGAACGTCCCTCGAAATTGTCTTGGCAAGACTGCAACTGATTCAGCGCAAGACTTTGCCAAGTCGCAGATTTGGTCATCCAAGTGCCGTAATAACTTGCGGCACGTATCAACTCTCGCCGTTTTGGAAACATGGCTCGTGCCTCTTGGGCCATACAGCCGTACACAAAAGTCCTGCAGGGTCCGTTTGACCAGTTTTGGTTCATGGCTGGATGAGCACAGAAGTTATACATAGTACTACCGCTGCGGCACCAGATCAACAACGTGATTGACTAAGGTAAGACACACGCAGACAAACTGCACTACAGAAATGTGATGCTCGTACGGGGTGGAAAGGGGGGGACCTTCTAACGGTCTTTCTGCAACCACCTCAAACGACGTAGAGACGACACACGTTCCTCGAGAGAGAAGAATCTGTAAGCCTGTGGCCTGTGGCGCTTGTAGAATTCATGCCTACACTCACTTCTGCATGCTTGGCACGCTCGACGCTTGGGGTTTGCCTGTCCCGTACGGAGAATCCCTCCGTAGAGGGAAGAGTGATCGCCCATCAATCCCGTCGGGCGGGAAGGGGGGGGAGAGACGTCTGAACTCTCTTTCCCATTTTTTCGTCTCATCGCATCTTTTTTTCTAAAAAAACATACAAGCAAAAAAAAAAGTTGCTCTCGACCAACAGGTTCCTCCCCATCCAAAACACCTAGCGGACCTTTACAAACCCGCCAAGAGCACCCAAGAGTTTCCAAGAGGTTCTCAAGCCTTTTTTTCCCACCCTGATCCGTCACCCCAAGAAGTCCCAAGACGATTTGCCGGCATTGAAGCTTTTTTCGATGCTCACGAATATCGGTCTTGGCCCGGTTGAGGCTGGGGGCCAGATCGGCATTGGCGTTTCTTTTCCCGCATGTCGTCCTCTCTTCCTGTCACCCTCTCACGGGCATTGATGAAGTCTTGGTTCTCCAATCCCAAGCCGGGTACCAGATTTCTTGTCGAGATCCCCCCCCAAAGACCCCTTGGCCAAGAATTCTGTTGAAGCATTGATGGCCACCTTTCCTCCGTGTTTGTCTTCTGTCCTGCCGTGGTAGTTACACTCGACAGCCAAGAAGTTTCAAGCAACATGCCATTTCTTGGCCTGTAAAACAATGGTCAAATTCCCATCTCCCCTACCCGTACCCGTACGGCTGGATATCTAGTGTATTCTATTCTCAACCCAGCCCTGAGTTCCCCTACTGCTCTGATTGGGGAGCATTGATGATCCCCGGATTCTTGGTTCCCCTTTGTGAAGAGCTCGGATCTTTCCTCCGGGTGGCTTTGTTTTGTCTGCCTCGCCGTTGCCAGTCTCCCCCAGGAAATGTCACCGTCGGGCACCTATCAAAACTCCCCGCCATGCCAAATGTCAAACCGACCCCCCAAAGTTCCATCCTCCCACCCAAACCCCAACCCCCCGCGTAACTGGGGGGCGTTTTTTTCAGAAACGACGATGGGGGAGAACCAAGTTCCAAAACTTGCAAGTGCCGAAGTGAAGGAGGATCGTAACATGGGGTGAACACGGATAACATGTCACATACAACTATGCAGAAAATATCCCAGTTGGAGATCATCCATTGAGTGACGCCTTCTTTTCACACACGCAGATCAGATACCATCCCGCAGGCATTCTCTGTCCAGGAATAGCACATCTCCAGAGTCCCGAATTTGGCAATGGCGGCACGGCGGCCGGCGGGTGCGGTCCGTACGGGTAGAGTCGTCCCTGGCAAGGCTGAGTAGAAACTCACGAGAGCCAAGCAAAAAAAACCACTGCACCAGTAACAAGTCACCAACCAACCAACCAACCAACCTCCTCCTCCTTCCCCTCGGCTAAAAGCCTCAAGGTATGGTTCATATGCAGGACCGTAGATCCCCCGGAGTAGGCCGTAGTCTAGAAGAAAAGGGCGAGGGGGAAAAAAAAAAAAGAGGAAAGCCAATCGTCTCGGATGCTTTGCCCCTCCTTCACCCTCCCCCTCCCCCTCCTCCGATAGAAAACTTCCTTTTCTTCCCGAAGTGCTCCAGCCACAGATGGTGGCGTGGGAACGGTTAACCAATGAGGCGGGATTCAACAGCCCTGCGGTCTTTAAGCAGAGACGCAGAGTCGTAATGTAGCAAGCAAGGTTCCGGGAGATCTACCCCTAAGCCGCATAGGCTTGTTGGCGACGCACCAGCCTGGTGTGTGATATGGTGAACCTGTTCTGCTTATTCGTTAGCGACGAAGATATGGGGGGTGATGAGTTGTTCGCCGGGCCGCGTAATGAGGGACGAGGAAAGGCCAAGAGTTTGTTGATGATGTTGATCATTCATGAAGATGAAGGAGGTCTTCGTCGTCGTGGCAAGAGGTGGATTTACACATCACAAGAGGGCAATGCCACACTTGGCAATGCAACAGGCAAGTAAGTCTATCTCTCTATGACGGGAATGAACAATCGTGATTGATGGTTTCGTAATAGAAGCTATGAACGGTGCCAAAATAAGAAACCCTAAGCTCATATTCTACCAGAACTCACTTACAGACAAGGCAAAGCCCCCCGTGATATCAAACAGTCAACCGCCACAAGTCGCCGCAACGCCATTGCCAAGAGACTCTCCCCTCTCGTCAACGGACGATGACGAGGGGAGCCCCAATCCTCAAGCCACCCCCCCAGACCGAAAATCATGAACATGGTTCCCACAGAACACGTACACACCAATCATCCTCTCTTCGCTTTACTTTCCTGCCGCGACACCCTCGACGAAGCTCAGCGCCTCTTCGGTAGGTACACAGTCAATGGAACTCGTCTTGCTGTGGAAAGTCACACCGTAGCACTTGTCGGCGACGTGGACAATCTCGGGTCGGAAGGTGGTGCAGATGAACTGCGTTCCGGCCTCTTGGGAGATTGACTCCAAAAGGCTGGCAACGGCGGTACGGTACTGGGCGTCAAGGTTGGCGTCAACCTCGTCGAAGATGACCATGGGACTGCTCTCCGTTTGCTGAAGGGCAAAAATGAGACACAGTGCACACAAACCTGGGCGAGTTGTTAGCAAGACTGGTACGATCACATTAGGGAGAGAGCCTGGCTTACTCTTTTGACCACCACTGAGTTGCTGGATCCTCTGCTGCTCGTCCAAAGTCTTTGAGTTGAACGATACACTGATACCGACACCAGTGTAGTTCTCAACGCTGCGGTTCTGCTCCTCGTCGGACTCCTCAGGGTCGACGCGGCGATCTGTCCGGCGTTGGATAACCAGGCGCCCGTGTCCAGCCGGGACGAGCTTCTCAAAGATGGTGGCGAATTCCTTGGACACTTGCTTGAAGGTACGCTCAATGGCCTCGTCCTTGCGCTGGTCGAGATGGGCAACAAGCTCCTCGATGGACTCCTGCGAAGCATCCAGTTCTTTCCTGCGCTTCAGGAGCTGGTCCTGTTGCTGGGTGAAACTGTTGTACTGCTCAAACGCCTTCTTGTTGACGTGCTGGAACTTCTTGAGGGCATTGCGGACCTTCTTCAACCGTGAGTCGATTTGCCTGGGATCCATCCTCTCGTACTTGTCAAAGGCCTCCTCGGGCAAGACTCCAAGGTCTCTGATCGCCTTGGCAGCATCCGCAGCCTGCGCCGTGTAAACGGCCTTCTTGGACATGCTCTTCTCGATCGAGCTGCGTTGCTTGGCTTCTCTTGCGGCAACGGTGCTGCGGATCTCTTCTTGCTCTGCCTTCTTGGCCTCGCGGCGGTCGAGCTTGCCGCCCTGCTCCTCGAGCTTCTCCTCTATCTCCTGCATCTTGGCTTCGATGGCGGCGGTCTCTCGTTGGAGCTTCTTGAGTTCCCTCTGCGCCTCCTTAAGGCTGCCAGATTCTCCCGAAGAAGTGTTGTTCTCGAAGGCCTGACTGTTGAGTTGATCCAGACGCAGCTGAAGGTTCTGATTGATGTCTGTCTCGAGGATCTGTTTCCGGCTTTCCGCTTCTCTCCGCTTCTTGCTGGCATCGTTCCACTCTTTTTGCAGGCGTTGCACTTGCGCGTCCAGCTCGACAAGCTGTCTCTCCTCGGCATTACTGAGCGACTTTTTGAAGTCTGACGCGAGTTCAGACTCGTTTGCAGCAAGACTTTCGGTAAAGATCTTCATGTCTCGCTCAACGGCATCGCGGTGCCTCATAGCGTCGTTGAGACGTCGCTTCTCGTGCTCGAGCTGTCCGTTCTTGTTGGCAAGTTCGTGCCTCAGAGGTTCAAAGCCGCTTTCCAACTGACGAAGTTTCTGCTCAGCCTTCTGAACTTCACCCATGGCACGAGTGATTTCCTGCTCCTTCTGTTCGATCTGGCTTCTAATCCGATCAGACTGCTGCAGGAGCCGCTCATACTCGTCTCTCCACTTGTTAACAGCCTGAACGCCTTCAAGCCTAGATCGCCTGGGGTCGATGTAGCCACCAGTCATCGCACCCCTCTTGTTTGTGGTATCACCATCCAGTGTAATGGCATCAACACCGTGACTCCTTGCGTACTGGCCTCCTATGCTCAGGTTGGGGCACACGACGACTTTGCCGAAAACTTGCTGGAAAGCCTTCTCGTACATGGGATCGTAGCGAATCTTGCTCAGAAGCGGTACGATTCCATCCTGAGATCTCGGCATGTTGATGTTTCTCGGATGGAGGCGGTTCAGCGGCATAAAGGTCAATCTACCTCCGTAATTAGACCGGAGGTGGTTGGTGAGGAATGTGGCTGTTTGATCGTTGTCGACAATGTAGTGGAACATGCTGTTACCAGCGATTTGCTCGACGGGAAGGCGGTATGTGTCGCTGACCTCGAGGAGCTCCGCCATAGTACCGTAGGCGCCGGGAATGTCTTGCTCATGCTTCAGGCGCCTAATCGTGGCAAGACCACGGGCAGTGTCGCCATCCATCATAGAGCTAAGCTCACGCTCGGCCCTGTCTCTCTCCTGGCGCGCATCTCGCAAGATGGTGTCGAGCTTTTCTTCCTCACGGCAGAGCAACTTCTTCTCGTCGTCGAGTTTGTCCAAAGTCTCCCTGGCCCTGCTGGCTTCCTCGAAAAGCTCGTGTCGAATCCCGCTCGAGCTTTGCAGCTGCTCTCTCAAGCTGGCGACATCAATCTCGAGCTGCTTAATGGAGTTCTCCGTTCCGGTGACGTCCTCATCAGCGTCCATCTTGTTCGCCTTGTGGCTCATGAGCCTTGAATGCAAATCCTCGATTTCTGCCCTCAAGTACTTATCGCGCTCAGCCTTGTTCTTAAACTGGGAGCCGCGACTTTGTTTGGTGAAAAGACGGTTGCGTGTAGCTTCGGCCGTGTCCAGCTGCTGCTTCTTCTCGATCTCTTGACTCCTTCGTCTGGTGTACTCCGGGACGACATTGTTCAGCTCCTGCTTCTTTGTCTGGAGCTCTTCAATGGTCGCCGCGAGATCGGCCTCGTGTTGTTGCTGGGCTTGAACAGCCGCTGACTGACCATCTGACAAGGTCTTGACCTTGAGCTCGGCCTTCGCCTTTGATTTTGCTGTTTCGCGGCGGTCCTCTTCGAGCTGCCGGCGCTCAACCTTGAGCAGGTCCATCTCCTTGGTCAGCTTGTGGATCTCGGCCTCCAACTTGGTCAACGTCTTTTCGGCATCCTTGAGTTCAGTTCGTATCGAGTCGGTGTTATCCAAGCCGTTCTGTCGAATGTTTTCGATGCGCTCAAGCTGTTCCTGGATTTGCTGCTGCTCTTGATAGTACAAGGCGTACTCGAGACATCTGCGTTCACGGTCCTTGTCCTGGAAACCACGGAGCTCCTCCTTTTCCTCCTCCAGTTCAGCGAGACGCTCCTTGATGTAACCGAGAAGTTCGTCAATCTTTTCTCTCTTGTTGTTTGTTTCGTTCATGATCTTGAGCGACTCGGTTCGGCGCGCTTCGTAGACCTGGGTACCGGCGACCTCCTTCAAAAGGGTGAGTCGGTCAGACTCCTTCATGTTTGTCAGAGCCGTAACACGACCCTGAGGTACAATGTAGTAGGGATTTGACCTGGAGAAGCCGGCAGCCTCGAGCAGGTTGACAACATCGTTCTTGGTGACGACCTTGCGATCGACCGAGTATTCGTCCTTTTTCGTTCCGATAGTGCGACGCAGAATGACCTCCTTTCCTCCTGTAGGGAAGCGCTCGTCGCTGTTGTCGAAGATGATCTCGACATAGGCGGACATGACAGCCGATCCTGATCCTTCGTGCAATAGAGCCTGGCGCTCTTCGCGAGTCATCTGCGTATAGGCGTCACTCAGGACGAAGCGCATCGCCGCGAAGAAGTTACTCTTGCCGGATCCATTGCGACCGACAATGACATTCGTACCGGGGGAGAAGGGTTCGATGACGGTCTGTTCCTTGTAGCTATCGTCAAGTCAGTGGGGTGTCACTCTCTGCTGTCTTGTCGCAAGGGGGCACACACCTCTTGAAGCCTTGGATGATGCACTGTTTGATGTACATAGTGAGAGTGAGAGTCGCGGCCTCAAGGGCGGCTGTTTTGCGCGGGTGAAGTCGCTGATGGAGTTCGCTGCGAGTCGCGCAGTATTTTCATCGGTATATTGAGAAGTTGTGACAGTCGATTGTTGGTGGTGGGGATAGACGACGCGTCCAGGAATCGCGAGGTCCTCAAGCGTGGCAGGTCAGGGCGCGTCAAACCTGGGGTGCCGTCGCTCATCTGGTAGGCGGTGCGTGCCTGAGGACGAAATGGTCGAGGGGGCAGAATCGCACAGTTCAAGTTGCAGTGTGCGACGACTTTGGCACTCATTTTACACTGTACGCGACTTCCACTTAAACCTTCCACCCATTCTCATTCTCATCAACCCAGTCAACATTTTATGCAAAGATGAGACTCTTTGGTATGCAGAGTATGGATCAATCTCTCTGACAAACTTCTCACTTAACCCAGAAGCGACTATTTTAGGTTTGCAATCTTGGCTGCGGGCTCTCTTCCAGTCTGTAGTGAAAATTCCATGTTTGCATGTTGTCTTCGCGGGATGAACAGCCCCAAAAAGCTTCATTGTTCCGATGCCCATGACTCGCGGAATGCCATCCGTCTGTTGTTTCTATAAGCTTATTGTAGGACTTAGCTGAACTTCCGATACAGCAGCGGCCGTTGAGCCCAACCTTAGACTATCTACTCAGGGACGGTGAAACTCGCCGATATGTGGTTGGATCTCTGCAAGATCCATCCATTACTTGATATACTTTGAAAGCTAGCAGTCCGACTCGGTCTCGCCATTTGCGCTCGGAGACTTCTTCCGCAACAAAACATCTGTATCCGTGATCGCAGAAGAATTACATGCGAATCTCCGGCAATACCAAAACTTCGTCATAAACGGACACACTAGCCTGGACAGGCACATTCCCTTCGAGACAGCACCTGTCAAGCATTAGATGTGGAGGCATAAGACGTCAGCCCGTTTTTTCCTTGGGTCTTTCTTCTTTCACATCCCTCGAACGTTCCGACTCTTCCGCGCAGACCTTCAACTATTCGCAGGGCCTGCGCCTGTGTGCCTGAGCGTATGCAAAGCTGTCTGTGACTCTGTGGCTCTGTGTTTAGAGGAGGCCGGTGCAAAACTTTTCCTAGTGTGCAGCGACCGTGAGACTCAATCATTGGTCTGCGTGAGGCTTGAGCAGCATTCATGACACCGGGCGATCAGCAAGTAGTTTGAGCTTCAACATGGATAGAGCTGGGTCCATCCAATATGTACCCCAGTCAAGTCACCAGGAAGCTATGCGCACTGACCATACGGACGACACAGAGTACACGTACTCCCTCCAGCTTTTGACAGGACAGCCACGTTGCTGGATATTAAGGTGTCGGTGGGAGAGCAGGAACCAAGGCGATTCGCTGGTGTGCAGTCCGAAATTCAGAGGAAGACGAGAAGAGAGAACGAGTTTGCAGGCCAACAGATGGAAAGCCAAGAAGACGATGATTAGGATCGCATCCATCGATGGCTGCGTTTTGGCTTGCTCAGGCAGTCGTCAGGGGTAAGAAAAAACCAGGAAATAGCAGCAAAGCCAAGAGCCAGGGTGGTCGAAAAGACCGAGGCGGGTAAGACAAACACTCCAGCAGCTCGCCCTGGAACGGCCGGGGACGGACGGGACGAGCGGAGCACTACTGAGATGACATGAGGCCATCACAATCCAAAAGTCCGTAACGCTTTGTTTTCGATAGCAGAGCATGTGCTGTGTAAGTGGCTGCGACCAAAGTCAGCTCAGCCAGCCCTTCAAAGATCAAAAGGACAGACTGGTGGCCAAGACGAATCAGAGCAGCGTGCTGTTGGAATGCCAGATTCTCGGGACCCTGGGAGGGCGACGCCGAGATTCCCAAGCTTACCCCACGTCTTGTGGCAGCCGAAGCAGCTTGTTTCCCATTCGAGGCATCGGCCTAAACTGGCCGCAGCTGCACCAAGCATGCCTGTGATGATCCTCGCGCTGGCGTTGGTCTGCTGCATTCGCAATCCGCCTGCCACCATCGCCATCTATCTATGGTCCATCTCATCCCTTAGCCCATTGATCCATCCAAAGCACTGCGTAGACAGTCATCCAGTGATTCGTTACCGCAACAAGCCTAGTCGTCGGATTTCCTGGCGGCGCAAGGTCGTGAAAGGTTGCTTGGTGCCCAGTGCTGCGAATAGGGTGAGAGGAACAAGAGGTCGTCTTGTCTGTGTGTAGCGCAGGTCCGGCCTAGGCTCCAAGGGGCAGCCCGGCCTGCTCATCGCAGGGCCAGCTTGGAAGCCTTAGACCGATCTGTCTAGTCGGTTTAATCAGATGCGATGGATGACCAGAGTTTGGTGTGTTGCTGAAGAGCAGGCCCATACCACGGCAACATGGCAATTTGGTGTTTCGGTTTGGGAAAAAGCCACGCCCAGTCAGTCGGTGGCAAGGGGCAACGGTGGTGGCAGGTATCCAAGAGAAACCGCTAGAGATCTGCCGTCAATTCTTACAAGCCTTGGAAGAAACAAGACATCACAAGGCAGGCCCGCCGGCCTTCTCACGCAAGGGAGAGAACATCGAATGCCGCATGCGAACCCTGAAGCATGTGTGCCTAGGTGTTTACTGGCTTTCACTATCATTTGATGATGCCACTGCAGATGCTGAGACGCCATTCTGAAAAGTGCCGAGCGGAACTTTGCGTGTGGGGATGAATGCCAGTCTGTCAGAGACGGAGAGAAAACTCAAAAGTTGGAAGAGTTCCGAGGGTTCGCGACGCCATATGTATGTATGTATGTGTGCATGGTATGGTGTGGTCAGCGAGACTGTTCCTGTCTCCTTGCGGTTGCACTCTTCAGGGTTGGTGAGTCTTCCATGACGAGGTTGAGTAAAGTTTTTTTTTCCTCCCCCATCTGCCCCATTTAGAGGTGCGCCTGTGAGAAATGGCGTCGCTGGGCTCGTGGCGTTGAAATGCATATATTGGATTGCAAAAGCCGTAGTGCATCGATGACACGGCTGACTTTTCAGTCTGGTGAAATTATCGGGGGGTCATGATGGAATGGGCATGGTCGCAAGGTGAGATGATGATGATTCGTGAGGCTAACACTACTGGCCAGGGTGATAACAGAGACGAGATATCGAAAGGGAGAGGTAGACGAAAAGGGACGATGCGATGGAAAAAGGCGGCCGGAGAAGACGACGACGACGACAGGATGCAGAGTGGCAGACAGGGTTTATTGTTTGCTGGGGAGTGGAGGTGGGCGCGGTGGACCAGGGACACTAGGTGACTAGATGACGCTAAGGAGATTAAGCGAGACGCCGTCGCTGCGTGAAGGAACGGCTGGCTTTCCTTCCATTTTTTTTCTCTCACGGGCCCACGGGTAATTATAAAAGTACTGCAGGCATACCTTTAAGACTGTCCGGGCCCCTCCACCCCAAAATTTCCCTTCCAGAGCGACGTCGAGGTGCTGCCCTTTTGACGCGACCCCATTAACCCTCGCATCTCATTGGTCCATTGCTCACAGGTTGGTCAGCACCATAGGCATCAACAGCACCCCAAGGCACCCAAACCACCAAAAGCCTCACCCAAAAGCCTCATCGCAGCACCTCAGTAAGTGTATCCTATCCGTACCTTCCCGCCTGTCCCATTAGGTTGGATCTGGATCTGGTACCTCAGGCAGGCACCATCCCCATCCCCCATCCACATCCACAACCACGCGCGCCTTCCACGCACTGCACTGCATTCCCGCCTCGCACCTGGCTGGCACTGCGTTTGCCTTTCCCCAATCCAATCTTACCTTATTATTGAGGTGGTGTTGCTCATATCTACATATGCGCGCCTCTTCCTTCCCACTTTAAGGCGTCATCTCTCCCATCGCTTCGAGCCTCACCTCACCTTCTTAATAGGCGCCTTTTTCTTTCTTCTCACGACTCGACGCTTATTTCTTGCAACAGCAGCTTTTGCGACCATTCGGCACCACACCCCAACGATCCACGACGCGCCTACGCATCACGCCTTGCATCGAGATTTTACGTGTTCACGCTGCTTTCTCGCACTCCATCTTTCATTACCGCAACCTGCAACAAGCTCCAAATCAACGCGGCGATTTCCAACCTGCACCGTCCTACTTCTGATGCATGCATGGTAGTCGCATCCTTTGATTAAGACTCGGCTTGATCCGCAGTGGACGGGATCGCGATTTGCATCCGGCCCCATCGCCGTTACCCGCTTTCTCAATTTCGGTACGTACTGGCTTCGTACAGTCCGCGTTTCTTTCATTTCCCCGTTATGCTCATATCCACCCCAAACCTTGCACCGTTTCTGCCAATCCTAACTTGCCATTGGGCGTTTCGGTCCGGCGCGTCCTCTATCGCATCTACCTGCACTTCACTTCACTATCGAGATCACCTCATCCAATATGTTACTCCACCAACTGCCATGATTCAGTTTCTACCCCAGACTGCATCATCTCTGTTTGGGCACGGGAAGGTAGCATCCATGTATCTATCTTCAAGCATTTATCATGTCATCTTTCCTTCACCCAACAGCTCCTGGACTCACATCATCGCTTGTTTTGAACTCATAGTTAACATCTCTCACAGAAGTTCAGTCTGATGATGAAACTCTCATCAAATACATCTTAATTCAAAATGGCGTCGAGGTATGAATCCTTCCTGGCAACCCTTGCGATCAGGCAGATCCGATCGTTTTTGAACCAGCACTAACCTTGCTTCAACAGACTTGACAGATTGGTCACGTGAGTCTAACCACATGACATCGCTCTTTAGTAGCAACCCTACAGAAATCTTGATGTCTGCCTCTTCTGGGTTCGGCTCAGCTGAGGATGCAGTTCTGATGATGCCCGTGTTGAGCGAGCTTGATATTCAGTCTAACAAGAGACTGTGTATCGTCGCGTCGTCAACCGCTTACTAACTGCTTCGCGTAGGATTCTCGAAACGGGCAGCACCCGTCTGATTCGTGACACCGCTGTCAACCAACTTGCCGACTGGCAGAAGCAGCATCCCGATGAACTTTTCAACCTTCTTTCCAGAGTAGTACCTTACCTTCGGCACAAGGACTGGGAGACACGCTCCACAGCAGCCAAAGCTATAGGCAAAATCACCGAGAATGCACCCCTGTACGACCCTAACGAGGATGAGGACTTTGCGCCAGTCAAGAAGGATGAGCCGGAAGAGAATGGTCACGTAAAAAAGGAGGAGGAAAAGGATGCTACCTCTTTCTCTTCCAGCGAGCTCCTCAAATTGGGGTCGCTCAATGTAGAGCACATTATCAAATTTGGTCGCCAACTTCTGAGAGGCGGCAATATCGAGTATGCTCTGGCATCATTGGATCCCCCAGCACGGCTGGCACACCAAAAGAAGACTCTCAATGGACGACTTGGCCTGTTGGGCAGGGTTTTCGAGGACGCCGAGATGCCCGTCCTTGTTGAAAAGGAACCCAGCCCTCTTACTCCGCAAGAGTCAGCAAATGGCCACAACGGCACCAAGGAGAGTACCACCTCCCACGGTCAAAGCCAGCCGGCAGAGGAAGCTGGCTTGAGCTCTCGGCAACTCAACGTCCTCAAGAGGAAGCGCAAGAGAGAGTTGCAAAAGGCTGCCCAGGGGAAAGGGGGATTTGGAGATTTGACCATGAGAAGGACAACCACAGCAGGGTCCGAAGGCTTCGACGAAACACCAGCAGCAGATGCCGACGCGAAGCAGAAGAACGGCAAGGTTAACGACTACTTCAACTTGGACAGACCGGCGGACGTCGACGAGGAATCAAAGGTTGTCAGCGAATTCAAGGGACAAGTAATACCGATCAAGTCTGAAATCGAGGTTGATGAGACCATGGAGGGTGCTGAGTGGCCCTACGACAGATTATGCGATTTCCTCAAGGTCGATCTTTTTGACCCTTCCTGGGAGACTCGCCATGGAGCTGCGATGGGTATTCGGGAGGTGATTCGTGTCCACGGAGGTGGGGCTGGCAGGGTTCGTTCAAAGTCACGGGCTGAAAATGATCGCTTGAACCAGGCTTGGTTGGATGATCTGGCCTGCCGGCTCTGCTGCGTCCTAATGCTGGATAGATTTACCGACTACAGTTCTGATACCTCGGTCGCGCCGATTCGCGAAACTATCGGTCAATCTCTCGGATCGGTCCTTCGCCATATCCCGGCAGAATCTGTTCACGGCATCTACAAGATTCTCTATCAAATGGTCATGCAGGATGATCTCCAGCTCGACATGCTTCAGTGGTCTGTCTGCCACGGTGGAATGGTTGGACTGAGATACGTCGTTGCGGTTAGGAAGGACCTGCTGTTGGAGGACAGTAAGATGATCGATGGCGTTGTTCGGCTGGTCATGAAGGGCCTGGAGGAGCATGACGACGACGTCAGAGCAGTGAGCGCTGCGACTTTGCTCCCCATGACCAAGGAGTTCGTCACATTACGACCTGGGTCTATCGATAGCCTCATCAACATCATGTGGGGCAGTTTGGCCGACCTTGGTGACGATCTCAGTGCTAGCACTGGTAAGATCATGGATTTACTTGCGACACTCTGCAGCTATCCCGAGGTCCTGCAGGCCATGGAGACGTCCGCCGCACAAGACGAGGAGCGTTCTTTTACCTTGCTGGTGCCGCGCTTGTACCCCTTCCTTCGACACACCATCACTTCCGTCCGCTTAGCTGTGCTGAAGGCGTTGATGACATTCGCAAATTTGGGAGCTGAGAACTCTCGAGGCTGGCTCAATGGAAGAATTTTACGACTCATCTTCCAGAACGTCTTGGTTGAAAGGGACAGAGAAACACTGGCAATGTCTTTGGACGTTTGGACAGCTTTGGTTCGCTCACTTGCACAGACGCCCGAGATTCTTGCCGACGAGTTCGCCGCTCACGTCGAGCCTCTGATGAGACTCACGCTGCATCCCATTGGTGTGTCCCGGCATCCCTTGCCCATGCCCGCCCATCTATTCCAAAAGCCATCAGGCGGCACGTATGCACCTGTCGCCGTCACACCCGCCCGCAAGGCCTCATCCCCCGACGGGCCCGAGAGAGCAAACAAGCGTCGTCGCAAATCTGCTAAGACGGATGACGTTCCAGTCACTTCTCATACTCATGACGTCGACGGGCACATGATCCAGGGAGATGTGGACCTTGTTGGCATGGATACTCTGATTCGATCGAGAGTATCAGCTGCCAAAGCCATGGGCCTGATTATGTCCTTTATTCCGGTTGCCAGCCTAGCCGAGTACGACCAGCTACTTCTCGCCGGTATCTCAGACCGGGCTTCGTCCACACAGCTTTCAGCATGCATGATCATTGACGAGTACGCTACCAACGGCCCTGCAGAAGGAGCACAAAGATACGCGGCGCCTCTTCAGAAGATTATTGAGACTGAACGTCCTGCTCACTACGGCGACCTAGTCAGCTTCATGCACCGGGTCCGATCTCAGTGTCAACAGCTTCTCAACATGTTCCGCGACCACGGCAAAGTGTCTAGTGGTCGGCTCCCAACACTGGCTGTCCTGGTTCAGGGTGACGAGCAAGCAGGTCCAGGTGCCTTCTCCATTGCCGTTGCAGACAAGGTTGTCGGAGAGGATTTCGACAAGCTTAAGAAGGCCATGTCTCCAGGACAACGTCTAGTTGCCAGCCAGATGCTGAGCGAGGCCAGAGAAGTTGCCGTGTCTGCGATTACCGACGCGAAGGCCGCCAAGGACTCACGAGACGTCCGTATCAAAGCAGGCGCAGCATGCGCATTGGTTGCGATCAAGGCCCTGCCCAAGAAGCCCAGCCCACTGATCAAGGGCATCATGGACAGCATCAAGACAGAAGACAACCAAGTGCTTCAGAGCCGGTCATCAGCGACCATTGCAAGACTTGTGCAAGTGTTCAACGAGATGGGTCGTCGCGGACCGGCCGACAAGGTTGTTTCCAACCTGATCAAATTCTCTTGCGTGGAAGTTGCCGAAACTCCAGAGTTCACTGTCCATGCAAGCAAGACAGATTGCGTGCTTTCAATGCAGAAAGAAGAAGATCGAGTCGATCATGCAGACGCTGCCAAGTGGGCAAAAGAAGTCAAGGCTGCTCGCATCACCCGTCGTGGCGCCAAAGAGGCGCTGGAAATCCTCTCCAAGACCTACGGCGCCGAGCTGCTCACGGCCGTGCCTACCATTAGGGTGTTCATGGAGGATCCTCTTGTCAAGGCATTCTCTGGCGCATTGCCGGCTGAGGCCAAGGACCCCGAGAATACCTTTGGCCAAGAGATCGTCGATGCTTTGTCCCTGATTCGAACGCTCATGCCCACTCTTGACAAGGCCATACATCCATTTATCATGGAAAAGGTTCCTTTAGTCATTAAAGCCCTGCATTCTGAGCTTTCTGTCTTCCGCTACATGGCAGCGAAATGTATGGCTACTATCTGTAGCGTCATCACAGTCGAGGGTATGACAGCCCTTGTGGAGAACGTCTTGCCATCCATCAGCAATCCTATCGACCTCAACTTCCGTCAAGGTGCGATCGAAGCCATTTACCACTTGATTGCCGTGATGGGCGATGCTATCCTTCCTTACGTTATCTTCCTCATTGTTCCCGTTCTGGGCCGCATGAGCGACTCAGATAACGAAATTCGTCTGATTGCGACAACGTCTTTTGCAACCCTCGTCAAACTCGTGCCCCTGGAGGCAGGCATCCCAGACCCTCCTGGACTGTCTGAAGAGCTGCTCAAGGGCAGAGACCGCGAACGAACATTCATTTCCCAACTGCTGGACCCCAAGAAAGTGGAATCGTTCCCGATTCCCGTCGCTATCAAGGCAGAACTTCGTTCATACCAACAAGATGGTGTCAATTGGCTTCACTTCCTCAACAAGTACCATTTGCACGGCATCCTTTGCGACGACATGGGTCTTGGAAAGACCTTGCAAACCATCTGCATGGTTGCCAGCGACCATCACCAGCGCGCCGAAGAGTACGCGAAGACAGGCGCACCCGATGTTCGCCGTCTCCCATCTCTGGTCGTCTGCCCTCCTACATTGTCCGGTCACTGGCAGCAGGAGATCAAGACTTACGCACCCTTCTTGAGCGTCACTGCCTACGTTGGCCCGCCAGCCGAGAGAAAGAGCATGAAGGATAACCTGGACAAGACTGATATCGTCGTTACCAGCTATGATGTCTGCCGAAACGACGCCGATGTTCTTGCAAAGTACAACTGGAATTACGTCATCTTGGATGAGGGACACTTGATTAAGAACCCGAAGGCCAAGATCACGATTTCTGTCAAGAAATTGGCCAGCAACCACCGACTGATTCTGACCGGAACACCTATCCAAAACAACGTATTGGAGCTCTGGTCCTTGTTCGATTTCTTGATGCCTGGCTTCCTTGGTGCTGAGAAGGTCTTCTTGGATCGGTTCGCCAAGCCCATCGCCGCAAGTCGCTTCAGCAAGGCATCTTCCAAGGAGCAAGAAGCGGGTGCTCTGGCTATCGAGGCTCTCCACAAGCAAGTCCTGCCATTCCTTCTGCGACGCCTCAAGGAGGAGGTTCTAGATGACCTCCCGCCCAAGATTTTGCAGAATTACTACTGCGACTTGAGCGACCTTCAGAAGAAGCTGTTTGACGATTTCACCAGAAAGCAAGGCAAGAAGCTGCAAGAAGAGGCCGGCCGTGAGGACAAGGACGCCAAGTCACACATCTTCCAGGCCCTGCAGTACATGCGAAAGCTCTGCAACTCTCCAGCCATGGTCATGAAGCCTGGACACGGCATGTACGAAGAGACCCAGCGCATCCTTAACAAGCAAGGCACCAGTCTCGAGGATCCGGTTCATGCACCCAAGTTGACCGCTTTGCGAGACCTACTTGTCGATTGCGGCATTGGTGTGGAAGAAGCCGAGTCGAATGATCCCCTGTATCAGCCAATCAAGCCTCATCGCGCCCTCATCTTCTGCCAAATGAAGGAGATGCTGGACATGGTCCAGAATACGGTGCTCAAGACCATGCTGCCAGGCGTCACCCACCTTCGTCTAGATGGTGGAGTCGAAGCCAACAAGCGTCAGGATATTGTCAACAAATTCAACAGTGACCCATCATACGATGTCTTGCTCCTGACCACCAGTGTCGGAGGTTTGGGACTCAATCTGACGGGTGCCGACACAGTCATTTTCGTTGAACATGACTGGAACCCGCAAAAGGATATGCAGGCCATGGACAGAGCTCATCGTATCGGTCAGAAGAAGGTCGTCAACGTATACCGGCTGGTGACCAGAGGCACTTTGGAAGAGAAAATTCTAAGCTTGCAACGCTTCAAGATCGATGTCGCTTCCACTGTGGTCAATCAGCAGAACGCGGGCCTGGCTACGATGGATACAGATCAAATTCTTGATCTCTTCAATCTTGGGGACACAGGACCCAGTCTCATATCAGACAAGCCGCAAAACTCGATGGAGGGTAGAGAGGAAGACATGGTGGATATCGAAACGGGAGACGTCGTCACGGGCAAGCAACCCGGCAAGAAGGCTTGGCTTGATGATTTGGGCGACCTATGGGATAATCGCCAGTATGAGGAGAGTTTCGATCTGGATGGTTTCTTGAAGACCATGCAGTAATAATACCCCCGACCACGGTCGTATCAGTAGGAGGTCGGAGGGAGGCCGTTGAGGCCCTTTGTATGGAGTTTAGCCTGGCATCTGGTTTAGATAAGAGCGAGTTGGATGCCTTTTCGATAGGGAGGCTTGAGACCTCTCACGCAGTAGTGTACTCATAACGAAACGTGTGCGCGGAAACACCTGTACTATATGACACTAGCAATTTTTACGACTCAGACGACGCACGTTGGGGTGAAAGAAAACAACTGAGCATTCACACTATTTTGACCATTCATGATTAAAAATATTCACTGCATCTGACCTTGTCTCATAAGGGGTCACTGACGCTCCTGGCATGTGACTGTGATTGCCTTTGACGTTCTTGTTATTTGAGATGGTCTATAGGCTGCAACAAACAACGTCAACGTGGATTCAATGTTGGCTTGACAATGGAGACGATCTGATTAGATAATACACAGTAGTACACCTGCAATCGTGTTCTGAGAAGTTTGTGATAGGATGCCCTATCTGGCCTCCACATCAACAGTTTGGATGTGGCTGAGCAGCAAGACAGATCAACACCAGTACTGCAAGATCTCCCTCATTTTTCCTGTCTCGCCCAGAAAAACAAGCCCCTGGGCCTATGGCCATGAATGGGGGATCGTCGGGCCTTGTACAATTCCTCTCGGATCTGCATCTCGAGGCCAGCAAAGACTACTCGACCTTTGACTTTCCCGTCACGGCACCCTTTCTTTTACTTTCCGGCGATGTCGGCAGCCTATCTGAATACGACAGCTATCTCGGGTTCATCCGGTGTCAGACGGATCGGTACGAGGGTGTTTTCCTAGTTCTTGGCAATCACGAGTTTCATGGCCTCACGTACGGCGGGACACTCGCAGAGGCGGCAAGGCTTGAAGCAGAGCCGTCGTTGAGAGGGAGGTTGCATGTGCTCCACCGCCGCGGGTTTGATATCCCCGGTTCCAACGTGAGCATCCTGGGATGCACCCTATGGACGATGGTCCCTGAGAAGGCGGGAGCCGCGGTCGTGGGAAGGGTCAAGGATTTCCAGCACATTGAGGGATGGAGTCTTGAGGCACACTGCGCGGCTCACAAGGCGGACTTGTGTTGGTTGAAGAGAGAGGCGAGGGAAGCGGTGGCGCGTGGGAGAGAGGTTGTTGTTGCGACTCACCATGCTCCTTCGCTGGAGGGGACGTCGGAGCCTAGGTTTGAGGGGAGCCCTTGGTCTTCGGCTTTCGCAACGGATTTGTTGGAGGAAGTAGGGAATTCTGTTCCGATGATCTGTTGGGTGTTTGGGCATACCCACTTTTCGACAGATACGGTTGTGAAGGGTGTCAGGGTTGTGAGCAACCAGAGGGGGTATGTTGGATCTGGGAGAGTTGCGAAGGAGGGGTTTGATCCTGCCAAAGTATTGTCTTATTAGGAGCAGTTATGGATTGTAGCTCCATATATGAGAAGAGTAGATTGCCATTGTTATGATGCCTACTTGATAGATGACAGCTTATAATCGGGAGAAGTTATTTGCTCGGTATCTCTGAGCAAGTTGTGCTACGCTGTTTGAACAAGGAGTGAAAGCAAGAGTTGAAGTGCCTTACGGCTGATCTCATAGCTGAGCTCAGCTACCGGGATAACAATACGGCGGCGGGGTAATGCCCCGCACCTGTGATGCACTGTGGCACCGTACTGGCTCTGCACCAAACTCCTCTCAACCCGCACCTATTGTCAAGCAAAATCCAGAACATTCCACTCAACAACATCGCTTTCAAAGTCAACAACCGATGCCCACATCAGCTGGAGGCAATCACGCATATGCATCACATTGCTGAAACATTTCGCCAAGATGCCTGTCGACTACAGCAAATGGGTGTGTTTTACATCACCCACTCTCTCACGTCCATGCTCGTTGTGATGCCGACCTCAGTAGCTAACATGTAAATACGACAGGACGCGCTGGAGCTCAGCGACGACTCGGATGTCGAGGTCCACCCCAACGTCGATAAGCGCTCATTCATCCGCGCAAAGCAGAACCAAATCCACCAGGAGCGACTGCAGCGCAAGCACCAAATCGAGACGCTCAAGTACGAGCGCATCATCAACGATGGCCTGATGAAGCGCATCTCCAACCTGTTGGACGCCCTCAAGTCCCATGCCTCCGAGGCCGAGACCCGAAACCCCGGCGAGGTCGCCTTTCAAGCCGTCATGGAATCCGCCGGCAAGCCCGAAGACGACCAGCCGCCCCCGCGCCCCGAGGGAATCCACGCCGACTCAGAGCCGCTGCCCAGCTTCTCCAAGATGATGGCCGTGCTGTTGGACCAAGTTAACAAGGAGCTGGACGAGAAGAAGCCCGAGAACCGTTACAAGGCCATGCTCGAGGGTGTCGAGGGACACTTAACCAAGGTGCAGAATCTTCAAAAGGAGCTATTTGCCAAGCTAGCCGAGCTGGAGAAGGAAGAGGGACGCAAGATCACGAGCGAGGGCATTCACACGGGCTTTGACAGCTCGCACGTCAACAAGTCCAAGGATACGGATAAGAAGGAGGAGCAGCGCAAGCCGGAGCTTCTGAACCCCAACTTTGACATGACACAGTCCCTTCCGGCCAAGTCGACCCAATCGTACGACGACGATGAGGAGATTGAGGCATCGCCCGCCGCTAAGAAGTTTGCGCAGATCAAGGCCGACGACTACACATCCAGCGCTCAGTACCTGTCCAAGAACCCGCAGATCCTGACGGAGCGGGAGACGGACGGCCTCCTGGTCCTCGCCTTCGACGCCGCCCTCGAGAGCAAGGACGACTTTTGCCGGCAGTGCGTCCACCAGGCGCTGCTGCTGCAGTACTGCAGAGCGCTGGGCAAGGACGGCGTGGGCATGTTCTTCAAGCGCATCACGACAAAGGGCCACCAGGCGCAAGAGGTGTTCTTCAAGGACGTGCAGGATACGTACGGCAAGATCAGGAACCGGGCGCGGGAGATTGTCAAGGAGCGCGCCAGCGAGCCCGAGGGCGTGGAGCAGATTCAGCTGCACGCGGTGGAGCCCGGCACGGAGATCAAGATTACCATTCCGCCCAAGGACAGCGAGGACCCCGCCGTGAAGGAGGGCCGGAACATTTTTGAGACTTTCAGCGCCGACTTTCAGAAGGCTCTGGAGAGTGGAAGCCTGGATGAGGTCAACAAGGTGTTGGGCAAGATGAAGGTTGAAGAGGCCGAGGACATCGTCGGCAAGCTTGGAGACGTGAGTGTTTCTTCTCCTGTGAAGATGCTTGATGAGCCGGTTCACTGACAACGTTATGACCTACAGGCCGGCATCTTGAGTCTGGAGGAGCAGATTATCGACGCCACGACAGAGGAGGGACAAAAGGCTCTCAAGGACATGGAGGCGGCGCAGGCCGGTTCCGAATCCGGATTCGCGCCGGACCCTGAATAAATGAGGGGAAAAGGAAGCATTCGTAAGTCCACTAGAGCCGGAACATGGGGTAAGGTCAAAGCACCTTGAGCAGACACCGCGGGAGGGAGATGTGTTGGTTAGCGCAAAGGCACGATGAATGAATAAGCTGATGAGCACGGGAGGATGGCCTGTGGTGGTGGTCACTGAGTAAGCAGATTAAAAGATCCAGAGACAGAAAGGATATCAATTCAAGAAGATTCCGAGCATTGACCACGACTTGAGCGTTGCATGAACTGCGGCTGCGCCCTTTCTCGGGGGGACACGCGTGACGGGAGGGGGAGAATGAAGTCTTGACAATGGCATTGACGGCATTAGGTAGGCGAATTCGTCCAACAAGTGGGCAAAAGACGAACGACATGTCGCTCGTGTGGCTGCGGCCGGCGTGGGTTTTTTGCGCTCGGCGTGGCTTAGTTTTGACAGTCGAGCCCTTTTTTTCCCGGGTGACGGCTCCTCCCCCACCATACCGTACCGTACCTAATATCGTCGTTCCCGTGCTTGACAGGCCCCGAGCCTTGGGCCCCCGGCGAACGAAGCACGGATGATTTTGATGGAAGACTGGTGGCAGGGCAGGGTTACGTACGCTTTCGGAATGGGCCGTACGATGAACGATTCTAGCCACCAGGCCAATCGATATGTGGTGGTCAACGTTAAGTCACCGAGAGTCTGAAGGTGCTGAATATCATGCCTTTGCCTTGCGGCTCGTCACGAACTGTAGCGCAGGGATGTGGGCGCATGGTGCCCGGTCGAGCGCCGAGGTGCCGGATTCCCCTGTGGCCGGGGGGGGGGGTTACCTTCAAACTTCGATAGGGTGACATTTTCATAACTTGCGTGTTCGCCTTCGCCTTGCGAGGCTCGGATGAAAAGGGAGAGGCCGAGAGCGTGGGGCGTAAGCGACTGGATGTGGTGTCGCCGCGGCATGTCCTATCCCCTCGGCCCTCGGATGGGGTTCAGTGTTCACGATGTTCTGGGCCAGGCGACATTTGGCATCTACCTCAGCCCCTAACAATGAAGAAGCTCGGTCTTGCAAGCCTTGGTAGGCGCAAGTATGGAGTGACCTAGAGATTTTAAGCCTAGTGGAGACGTCCCAATGTCGTGGGCGACCTGAGAGTAGGTAGGTAGGTAGGTAGACTAAAAGTACGTGCTTGACGCGGCCACGCATATTGCGGGCATGGTAAATTGCTTGGGTTGTCTAGGCATTGGGTTTGAGGTGGTCTTGGTGTCTTGGGAAGAGAGAGAGAGAGGCAAGAGAGGATGTGACGAACACAGAGTCCGCGCGGAGGCAAAAGGAAACGAACGGCTTGTGCGCAAGTTTCTCAACCAAGCGCCTGGACCTGTCTGAACAGCTGGGGAAGACAGTTGTTCGGATAGAGCTACCGAGCAAGACAGACGTGGCTTTTCGCCATCCTCCCGGGATCGGATTGACAGATGTCAAAACGCTCTAGAGCGTCTCGGAGTTTGCTTTGATCTGCTCCCTCGACTGCCCCCGCCTGAACAACTCTCCAGGTGAATTTGACGATGTTTGTGATGTTTCACAGAGGTTCTAAGACGGTGGCACAGCATCACGTGGACAGTTGTGAACAACAAAACTAACAATGTACCCTGTACGAGGTCACGAATAGTGTGGACTTTATTATCCCGACTGCGCAGAGACGCAAGTGATCGGCAACGACGTAAAGAGGCAAAGGCAGAGAAAATTTAAGCATGTCGTGGTCAAGCTATCGGTTAAACCACCATGTTGTCAGGTCCCGAAGAGGGAGGTTGAGGCTGAGCAAGAAAGAGAAGAAGAAGAAGAAGTGACATGAGCAGACGCGCACTGCGCAGACTCCAGTGTTCAAAAATAGCAACGGGAGGCGATCTTGTGCTGGGTACCCCTGTGGAGAACCCCTTTTTGACGGGAATACTGCGGTCTATTCGGCTGACCAGGCTTGTATCCGTACATTCACTGCCTTGGATAGTTGTACTGTTGGGTGGGCTTCGTCAGCGATCTGCTACCCAGTGTCGTCCAGTGAGAATGCTCCTTGACGATGTTGCTCTTTGGTGGACAGGTGTTGATGATGGTCATGGTGACGAGCTTTTCTGCCCTGTGGAGAGTTCATTGCTTGTTTACTCGATTTCCTGTTCCTGTTTCTTGTTGCTGTTCTTGTCCACTACATGTCTCCATTAAAATGCACCAAACGGCATCCCTTTGGATGGCAAAGTCAGTGGCGACCCTAGGAACCAAGACAGATTTCCCCGTGGCTTGGGAAGTTCTTTTCTTGGAACGACGCTGGAGAACCCGCCGGCAGATGGGAACTGGGGGGGAATTCTGGACCAGTCGAACCGTCTCGCTGGGCGGATGGACAGCCACACCTTTTTTTGTGGTGGCGGCGCTGGAATCTCTGGAGACGGAAGTGTAGATCTCTAGGGTGCAAGCCACTCGATTTTTTTCTCTCACCTATCACCCGGCGTCCAATCAGTGTGCCAGTATTCCGTGTTCTTGTATGGGTGAGTGATCAACAACAGAGAAAAAGTTGGAGGTGAGCTACCCATTCTTCTTGAGATTCCCCAATCTTTTGTATGAGCCCGCCTTGAAAAGTCAACAAATGCTCGGCTGGGCGGCTGGACAACCCTCATTTGAGTGTGTCGTAGTTTCGGTTGTCGGAACGGCATGTGCAAGGCAAATCGGTTGACATGCCAAAGTCGGTGAGGTGGTACGAAGATGTGAGGCGACAGGAAAAAAGATGCAGAGTCAGCCGCAATCGCTATGCACTACGAGTCAGCCAGCCAGCCTCTGGTCAACCTTCTCAGCAACAACTCTTCGATGCGACTTTCTGGCCGAGGTGTTGTTGTCGGTTTGTGGTTGCGAGGTGAACCATTCAGCAGGTGTGCCAGAGAGATCTGCACACCGCTTGGGTAATACTGGAGCCCCGCGCGTTGCAGGTTTTCCAAGTCAGAAATGGCCGTGGCAGGAGAGTTGCAAGTTGCATATTCATTTGTTTACATCACTCGAATGGTGGGTGAAGATGGAAATAAAACAAGAGGTCGACTTGGCTACCGACCTCATGAGTATCCAGTCTGCTTGGCGAGTTCGGATGTATCTGTACAGAAGATCTGTACAGAGCGTGAGAGTACATCTTGCATGTTCTCCATCAAAACGGATCCTCACAGAATCCAACGTTCCTGTGGTGTAGATACGTCATTGGGCCGCAGAGAAACATTTCCATCTTTCAACTTCTCACGCACGGATCGTCCTCGCGCGGTACAACGGCACCGAAAGCGAAAAGGGACGGGAAGTCTGTCCTGGACCAGGGTGGTTTTTTTGCAGAAAGTATCAAGCAATTAAGCAGTAAGCAGCGTGAAGCACAGGACAAGATGGTTTGTGCGATTGGGCAGAAGATCTCGGGTTGCGGCTGCGACTGCGCAACTCACTCTGTCGCGCAATGCATCCCCATGCTTTTGAGCGTGGTGATGGCGTGCCGTGGAGGGAATAACGTGGCTCCAAGAGCGCAGAGAGCGTGTGAGAGGTAAGGGAGGCCCCCCAACACTCGACCAAGCCAAAGTCAGGGGCTTCCCTCCCCAGAGGTTTGGGAGGCGTGAGACTGAGACGTTCGGGCGACCATTGCGACTGTCCATTCTGTCGTTCTCTTTTCTCCTTCGGCCTGGGACTTGTCTCAAGTCCGTGGAGTAAGGTAGGCCCTCAACTTCTAGATTGTACCACCAAGAAATACACTAGTTGGATGGGCGGGAACCAGCAGAGTGGGAAAGATGGTGACAAGTAAAGGTGACACGACACGCACGCACACCACCTCTTGACACTGGTGTAAGTGAGAAATGGTCGCTGATGGCCCCACGCTACCTTAATTCCTAGCTCCGTCTCGGGCTTACTACGCAACAGCTAAAGCACCTAGAGCACTCTGGATGAGGCCGCGCCCATTCCTTTGTACAGAGTACAGTACCTAGAGACTCGCAGAGTTCCGGCCTGGGTCTGCATGTAACGGGCATTGCTGGGGGAAAGGCTCTTATTGGCGAAATCAGGTGAGGGGATGAAGGGGAGGATGAGGGAATGGGAGTTCAATGGTGAAATGTGCTCGGTGGTGGGTAAAACATCACGCATCACCCCCTTTGCGTCTTGCTGCACGTCTTTGCTGACGGACTTGGGCCTGATGCACAATTCGGAGAGGGAGGCTGTGTAAGTCTGAGAGGTGAGATGTACGTGTACATTTGGCAGTGCAAACCAGTTGTTCATGGCAGATATAGTGTATCCAGACCCGAAAACACACGACGCAAGCATAGTCGAAGTGAATGAAAAACCACCGTGGTTAGTGTTGGATTCTTCTTGGTGGTTTCCATCGCTCTTCTCTTGCAATTCTCGTATGTACGTACACTCACTATTCCATTGGGTACAAGGGGGTGAAGAGCGACTGGAGAAAAAAAAGTACGAGTACAACCGCGACTGCGCCATGCCGCCATGTAGCCCGCCCACACGCCCGGAGCCCCACCGGGAAACGGGGGACGGACTGGGGGCCGCGCAACCAACAGGGTCCAAGTCTCCCAGACTCTCTGCCAGAATGCCGCACCTCCTTCTTCAGCTTCGGTCTTGTCTGATATTTCTCCAGCCCCATCGGGGCTACGTAAGGTATGGGTACAAGCAACAGGTATCCGTACCTAGGTATGGATTCCGAATGGGGGACAAGGAAACATCCCAAAGTGCTCCTTGGCCTGGCCTTGCGAGGATCCTCCCTTCATGTGTCCAACATATTAAGAACTGGGGATCCGGCACCATCCTTTCCTTTGGCCTCCACGCTTACTACTAATACACCAAGTGACACTACGAATACGCTACCTCTGCCTCGCCTTACATCAGACCCTCGAGGATTTTGCCTGTCTTGGATCTACCTTTATCCTACCTTGTCCGGTAACATCCCGTCTCTCGTTGCCCTGCCCATCTCAACCTCCTCGCTACTCCAGTCTCCGCCATTTTCGACTGCCTCCCGTCACATCTCTCTCTTCCTCTGCCTCAACTCCGACCTCGCGGGCTTTCCTGCTTTCTTGCAACTAGAGCCAGCCTCCTCATAGTTGCAGAGCAAGATCCTCGACCGACGATCACTGGTTTCGACGTTTATTTAGTCGACCATCTCCCGCTTTCGTCGTTTCCCGCATCCGAGATTTTTGGGTTCAGTCTTACACGGACAACACCAACAAATTATACACACTCGAACACATCAACGATCAACATGGTCTTCTCACTCCGCAAGGCCTTCGCGGCCATCCTCGCCACTACCGCAACAGTCTACGCCCTCCCCTCAGACTCCTCATCGTCAACAGAATCAACCGTAAACACAACCACCCTTGCCGCCACCTCCTCAAACTCAACAGTCTGCAACAACTCCCCATCCCTCTGCAGCCGCAAGTACAACAACATCACCCACATGGGCGCCCACGACAGCGCCTTCCTCCGCGATGCCAGCACCTCGAACTCCATCGCCGGCAACCAGTACTACAACGCCACCGTCGCCCTCAACTCGGGTCTGCGCCTGCTCCAGGCCCAGGTCCACCTCGTCAACGGCACCTCGGGCAGCGTCCTCCAGCTCTGCCACACCACATGCAGCCTGCTCGACGCCGGCACCCTCGAGAACTGGCTCTCCGCCATCAAGGACTGGATGGACAAGCACACCGACGACGTCGTCACCATCCTCCTCGTCAACTCGGACAACCAGGCCGCCTCAGCCTTTGGAAAAGTCTTTGAGTCCTCGGGCATCTCCAAGTACGGCTACAAGCCCTCCACCTCCTCCGCGACCTCGAGCTGGCCCACGCTCCAGACCATGATCGACGCAGACACCCGCCTCGTCACCTTTGTCGCCTCCATCACCGCCGACACGGACTACCCCTACCTCCTCCCGGAATTTTCCTACGTCTTCGAGACGGCCTACGAGGTCACCTCCGCCGCCGGCTTCAACTGCACAATCGACCGGCCCTCTACCTACTCCACCGCCGCTGCCGCCGTCTCGGCCAACATGCTGCCCCTCATGAACCACTTCCAGTACCAGACCCTCGCCACCGACATCCTCATCCCGGATGTCAGCGACATTGACACGACCAACTCGGCCTCCACCAGCACGGCGGGCAACCTCGGCCTCCACGCGCAGACGTGCAAGAGCCAGTGGGGTACCAAACCCGTCTTCGTCTTGGTGGACTTCTTCAACAAGGGCCCGGCCATTGACGCCGCCGACAACCTCAACGGGCTCTCTTCGTCCGACATCTCTGGCCGCAGCAGCAGTAACAGCGCCACCGCGAGCTCGAGCAGCGGCAAGTCTGCTGGTAGAGCACCCGGTGGTATGGAGACTGGCGCGCTCGTCGCGTTTCTCGCCGCCGCTGTGTTCTTGTTTTAAGGGGTCGTCTGTTTCTGAAAGTCCGGTCTCTCAGGGTCCGAGCCAAAGAAGGATGTGACACTTTTCATGCGACAATCTCATGAAAAAGAGTGTCTGTGTGTGTACGCTCAAAGGGACATATCTCGGATGAACACTATGATTCCCACCTGTTTTTTTTTCCCCTTTCACCTCTTTTTTTCCTTCTTTTTTTTCAAACAAAAAGATGCATAGCGACGGCGTTCTATCATGAGCCGAAATCATCGGCAGAAACGACTTTTTCCTGCTTTTTTTTCACAGCTTTGTTCATGTACAACCCGGGGAAAACACCCCGCGAGTTTTGTTTGGAAGAGAGCCCTTTGGGACATAGGGCAACACTACTGAGGTAGATAGATACCGGGCATTGGGCGGAATCATGCTCATATCAATATGAAAACCAACTTCATGAAACAAATCACAAATGGCCAGTGTTCTGAATGAGCGAGAATGAGCTGAGGTTGTCGGCTTATAAGTGATGGGGAGGAAAAACTCATTAGGAAGGTAGCAAGGACCCCTCGTATACGGTTAGGAACGGACCACCCCCACCCCTCATTGCATCATTGGGAAAGGTACTCTGCACGACGACGGCATCTCAAAGTCAACGACATATGAACTTGTCTAGTAAATCTACGGTTTATCCATGAGATCCGTCGTGATACCTATGTCAGTACCTCTCGTTTCCTGAATTCAGACTTTGCATGAAAGTCGAGCCTCACCCTTCACCCAAAAACCGACCTCACAGCTCTCGACCTTCAACACGCCACACAACCTCAGTAACCTAGAGCCGAAGTCGCGCAAATCTAACCCCACCACATACCACTCACTCAAACCCAACATCACCAAAACTTCAACTCTCTCACATACATTGTCTCTCTCTCTCTCTCTTTCTCACACTCACACACACACAACACCACACAACACAACGAAAAATGTCGAGCGAAGACTACTCCAACATCCCCACCCCCGAAGCCGCCTACGCAGACTTCTGCCTCATCCCCGTCGGCACAGGCAGCGTCTCCGTCGCCAACGAGGTCGCCCAGGTCCAGCGCCTGCTCAAGGCGAGCGGGCTCAAGCACACCATGCACTCGGCCGGCACCACCGTCGGTACGTCGTTTTTTTTTTCGGACTCTTTATCTACCTAACCCTCTTCCCTCGCACTTCCCCTCTTAGCTTTTGAACTATCGTGTTGCGCGAGGGAGTGGAAAGCTCATGAGATTCGTCGCCCCCCCCCCCCCCCCCCCCCCCCCCCCCCCCCCCCCCCCCCCCCCCCCCCCCCCTCCCCCCCCCCCCTCCACCCCCCTCCCATCCCCCCCCCCCCCCCCCCCCCCCCCGCCCCCCCCCCCCCCCCCCCCCCCCTTCTGCTTCGGTACGGGATTCAACTACATCAAGAGCCATACAGGACACTGCTGACACGCATGATCCGTTCCTCCTCCGCAGAGGGAAGCTGGGACGACGTCTTCCGCGTCATCGGACAAGCGCACTCTCTCGTCCACCAGAGCGGCGTCGTGCGGATCCAGTCTTCGATGCGCGTCGGCTCGAGGTTCGTCTACCTGAAATGAAATTTTTACTTCACACGACAAAAGAACGCAAAAAGTCGTTGTGTGGATGAATGTTTGAGTGGCTGATGATGGTTATTCTCCCTTGCGCAGAACGGACAAGAAGCAGTCTGCCGCCGACAAGGTGGCGCGGGTGGAGGGCATCCTGGCGCAAGACAAGTAACTGTTGTTCTTGTCTCTGAAAAGATGTGTTGGTGGTATGAGATGGGTCGCGGTGCATGCACAAGACAGAAAGGTTGACAGCTTATTAGGTTATGATTTGACACGAGATATACTATTTGATTTACCCCGCCGCCGTCGCCGCCTTTCGTGATGGTACATGTATACATCTCAGCCTTCGTAGATTGTAATATTGACACCGCCGACCCTCCTTGGACCCCCTAGACCGCCCTCGGCCTTTTTCCCCTCCAGTTTAAAAGACATTGATGAAGGGTAGCAACTTTTTAAGAGCTTCCGCCAAGGGAAGCATTTCAAACACTGCTTTAACCACGCATGGTCTGCTTCTTCATGCTCTTCTTGAGGTCGCGCTCACGCTCCCTCTCGAGGTACTTCTTCTGGGCCTTGGCGTCCAGAGCGCTGAGCTCAGCGTCACGCTTAGCCTTCTTCTGCTTCTCGCGCTCGAGGGTGCGCTCCTCGGCCTTCTCAGCCTCGGCAGCCTTCTTGAGCTGGGCAATGGTCTCCTCGCGCACGCTGCGGACCTTGCGCAGGACCTCGGGGCGGAAGTGCGCACCCGAGACGAGGGCGTCGGGGATACGGACAAAGTATTCGAAGAGGGGCAACAGGGATTCGTAGTTGTTGCTCGAGGGG